>NW_027094107.1:203749-2603749 GCF_029207755.1 Chamaea fasciata
GGCGAGGGGATGTGAGCGCGGCCTCCCGGGGGGCGGGGCCTAGGGCAGTAGGCGGCCTGCGATTGGTCGCTGTGTGGCAGTCTGGGCTGCGATTGGCCAGAGCGGCGGCGGCCGGAGCGCGCGGCCGGCCCTGCCCCACGTGGCCGCGGCGGGTGCAGCCGCCCCCCGGCGGCCATGATGGCGCCCACCGCGCTGAGGGGAAGGCGGTGGGCGACGGCCCCGCCGCCGCCTCACGGCGCCGCGCCCCCGCTCCGCACCCGCCTCTCCCCGCCGGACCCACCGCCCGCGGCGCCCCGCGGCTCCGCGGCGTCCGTTACCTCAGCATGCCGGCGTGCCCGCGCCCGTGCGTCCGTCCCCCGCCGCCCTGCGCGGCGCTGCGCGGAGCTGGCGTCACCCCGCGGGCCGCGCGTGAGGCGGTACCGGGTGACACCGGGTGACACCGGGCGACAGCGGGCCCGCGGCGGCGCCGCCGTGCCCCGGGACCGGAGTGCCGGCCTTGCCTCTCGAGGGTTGTTTTGGTTTCGGATCAGGGCTGCAACCCGCGTGGCGGTTGCTTTAACATTCTGGTTAATTCCTGAGGGGATTTTTACGTTTATAGTCGGGATTTTGTACCCAATTCCATACCAAATTACATATATATACATATATACAGATAAATATATATGTGTGTATTATCTATTTTACATAAAATTATATATGTACCTAACTATAGACTAATAGCAAATCAGTATTCTGTGAATTATCCAGTTCGTGTGTGACTGCGTTATGCACATTAGTTCGTCTTTAGCGAAATTAAACGTTGTGCTTAAGGGTTTTTAAACTTTAAACCTGGATTGTTAACCTTTAAACCTGGGTATCATTGAATCATAGAATATCCTGGGTTGGGAGTGAACCACAAGGTCCCTGCACAGGACAACCCCCAAGAATCCCAGCAATGTGATTTTTATAGTGATTTATTCTCCTTCTAAATTTCTGAGCAAGTCTCTGATTGTTACTAGGGCAATACAGTGCTGTCCTTTTTCTAAGACTTGATTATTTCAAATTACCATTCGCTACTTCGAAGGTAATGACACTCAAATTTTAGCTTGTAATATGTTATTATAAACCCCTTCAAAATAAAAGGTCCTGTGGTTCATCACAGAAAATGCAGGAATTGATAATTTCTCACATTTCTGTCAGACATACAACAACCAGCAAGTCCAGGGTAATCATGACACCAAGCCAGTGACTCTTCACTCCCTGTCTGTGCTCATTATTTTGTTATTTTCTACACAAAGTGAAGGAGGAAGATTGACACACATATATAAATATACCTAAAAAAAAAAGAAAAAAAGCCACAGACAGCTTCTTCAGAATTTTCAAGCAATTGCGTAATTCCTGCTCTTGTTACCTGAATTTCTGAGAGACAATAAACTTCTGCAGTGAATTTGACATTTATTTGCTTCGAGTCCTTGAGAATTCAACTACAAGAAATCATCCACAGTCAAGGGGGACTGGCCATGTTTTCTTTATTTTCTTAAAACTCTCTTGGTCCGAAATGCTGCTGCCATTATCCCCAAAGACCCATAAATTAATGACTACAAAGCCGTATTTTGAGGAGGTTTTCTATAACACTTTTTACAGTGTCATTAAATCTGGAATTCATCTGCATTAAAATAGATATCGATTCCCATGCTTTCCACTGATGCAACTGGAATATTAATATTGGTAATTTTGATTGTTTTTTTGGTGTAGCTGTGTCAGTTTTGAGATGCTGTGACAGACAACAAATCCAGGGAAAGGAAAAACATAGCCTTTTGCTTCTAATTTGTTGCTAATCACCACTCATCTTAACAAACAATCATCTTAACAAACAAAATTAATCTTAGCAGTGAAGAAAATTACACTGGTCAGTAGCTACTTGATGGTTCAGGTGATGGGATTTGTGGATACTTCCCAAATTTCCAGCAGACAGATTCTTGCCCCAAATCCACATCACTGCAGCCACTCGCTGCTGACTCCTGGCCTTTGGTCTGGGGCACACCTTGAAGTATTTGCTTCACTCTTGTTTTAAATTCCATTTTTTCTCTCCTGTTCCTGAATAAGGAACCAGAGTTTTCTGTGCCTCAACATCCCAGGCTACTCTCAGTTTGTTTGTCAACCAGGCGCTGGGAACCTGCGGCTGAAGGCAACAGAGGGTGTAATTAAACATGCAAATTATGCCTCTCATTGATGAGCCCTGCTTGGGCTTCGCTACACAGGACTTTGGAAGTAGCTTTCCTATCAGGTTCCTCACAGCATCACGGAGATGCGATTTGGAGGAGAGAAAAATCTGACCAAAAAAAAAATTTAAAAAAATAAAAAAAAAAATTAAATCACTATTCCTGAAACCAGGAACTGGTAACTTGTTATGGGTAAAATCAAAGATTTATTTTTTCTCTCTTTCTGAGCTGGCGGCCAGGTGTGTTTTCACACCCACCTTCTTCCCTCGGTATTTCCCTCCACCGTGCCTTTGTGGATTAGCCAGCGCTTTGTTCCTGAGGACAAAAGTCCACCTCCACTAACGACTCACAAAGCTCTTGGAACGGGATAACCTCTGGGATTTGCTTAAGGAGAAGCTCTTAATGCACCGAAGTCTAAGTTAAACAAAGCCAAAAACTCGCTCAGGAGGTTCCTCAGCCACAGCTTGTCTACATTTTGCTTTGCCATGCAGGGACAAGGAGAAGCTTTGAAGAGTGAGAGGTTTATCTGGTTCTTGGGATGAAAGGAGAGACCGTGTGGTCGCGTCCTTTGAAAAACAAACTCGCACTGGCTTGGGAGTCAGGTTTTCTGTCAGAGGATGCTCAGGGAAATGATCACAGATCGTGAAAGTGCATTGGAGTGTCTCAGTTCTTGTGTGGATGCCCTTATTCAGAATTAAAGCACCTCATTGCAGCTGGCTTCATTCTAAAAGCGAAATTCAATAAATTGAATTATTTACTTTCAGTCTAAAGGATTTTATTTAATTTTCCTGTGGTTTACAGTACGGACAAGCACAAGCCGGCCTGGACAAGCAGAAAGGACAAGCTCATAGCCTGAGGTGCTGTGTTCCATCAAGTTCTGTAAATTGTGAATCAAATTACTATCCAACTAAGGAGAACCTGAGAACACACAGACAAAAAAAAAAAAAATCTTTTTTACGTACTTGATTCTAAGGAGGTGCTATTAATCAGAAATACCTTCGTGTGTCACAAGCTGAGAATGATTTTTCCAGGAAGTTTTAAGCAGCACATTAACAGCATCAAATTTCACGGCGACGTCAATCAAGACAAGTAGCCCTGGTCCCCCTCTTGGCACTTTCCTGCGTACAATTGCCACTCAATTACCACCAGCCACTAATCAAGAGCACATTTTCATGCAAAAAGCCTGTAGCTGAGGGTTGTTATTTTTGTTATACCTTGTGACTTCACTGCCTCACCGCCGGTTCTGTTAATGAATGGCACTTGATGGAAATAACGCCGGGCTCTGCCTTTTTGCCTTGGTGGCTCAAAGTAGGAGCAGGGAAAAAACTGGAGGTCAAAAAAAAGTAAAGGTAGAGTCAGGGTGGGAGGATGGATAGGAAAGTAGAGGCTGAGAAAAAAAAATGCCAGAAAGATTAGAAGGCTGAAAAGTAGAGGCTGAAAAGGGGAGGGAGGCTGAAAGCTGATGCCAAAAAGGGGTGAGAATTGACATGAGGGCAGAAGGAGCGGAGAGGGAGAAAGTTTAGGAATGGTGCTCACCCTTAGCACTGTAAATATCATCAGAGTTACACAGGACATCGCTGGAGCACACCACCAGGGAAAAGCGCGCCATTTGTCAGGAAAAGTTGAAAATTATGGGAAATAAATGATATTGTCAAGTCTCTACTGGAACCAATACAGACCTAGATTTTGTTGTTGTTGTTGTTTTTAAATCCTGACTGGTTCCCTTTGTGTTCCAGGTAGAAGTATGAGGAATGAGCCGTCTTGCATTAGGAAGAAGTGAATATTCATTAGATTTAGGAATATTTCCAAGGTGCTTTTCGAAAGTGGGATTTAGTAAAGCATTTTGAAGTGTCCTGACCTAGTGCATGTTCCCAGCCCTTTCATCTTCTCACCAGCCCTTGACAAGGGCAACAAACCTTAGAGGGGCAGCACTGGAATTTCTGCCACTTTGGGCACGGTGTGTTTGCTTTTTAATAACTTTAATAGTCCAGCTGCAGAAAACCCCCTCCATCCATTCTGTATGTGGGGGACAGGTGACAGCAAGGGGCACCATCTCAGCTGGCCTGAGAGGTTGTGCAGCAGCTGCAGTGGGATGAGGTGTCTGCTCGTGCCCTGACATGGAATTACATAAAAAAAAAAAACCTTTGGAAAATTTTCCTATCAAGTGCACAGACTGTTTTTGTGTATGTTATGTTTGGGTGCTGTAAATAGGCTGAGATGGCTGTGTTCCCCGGCAGTTTTCTCCCATGTCCGCAGAAAGCCATAGGTGTCCTGCCCAGCCCCACTGTGACTGCCCACGTGAGGAATTTGTTGGGATGTTTCACACAGGAATCCAGACGCTGTGCTTTAAATGAGGATAAAATTTAGACATTACTCACTTCCATTTGCCTGTCAGCCCCCTTGGGCATGATGAAAGCAGCAGTGGGTCCCAGCTATTCAGCTCGCTCTGCTGTTGTATCTGGGGCTCCTGCAAGTCCTGTGTAGTGTTGCCAAGACCTTGGAGAGGATGGAAATCCCGACAGGAGAATGTGACTGCTCCGCCATGGGGATTAGAGTTCAAAGTGCTCTCCACCATGGTGCCCAGTTGTTGTCTCCAGCTGACAATGACCAGCAAAGTCCACGGAGACACAAAACCTACCTTGGGACTGCTGCTTGAGGCCTGCTGATTTTCCAGCCGCTGCCTTTGACATTTTAACCCCTGACAGCCAGGTAGTGAGGTGTAACCTCAGCTGGCAAAGCAGCACCACACAACGGAGCAGATAAAGCAAAAGCTGCACAAGCAAGCAAAGCTAAACAGGGAAATTATCCACTGCTTCCCATGGCAGGCAGGTGTCCCAGGAAGGCAGGACTCCATGACATGTAACAGTGACAAATTCAGAATGTCTTCCCTTCCTCCTTCTCCCCCAGCTTTATGTGCTGAGGGTGATGCCATATGGTTTGGGATATCCCTGTGGTCAGCTGGGGTCAGCTGTCCTGGCTGTGTCCCCCTAGCTCCTTGTGCCCCCCCAATGCAGAAAAATTGATTTATCACGCAGTATTTTAACTTGCTTTGACTTCCTGGGGCACAGTGGCTTTGAGGTGAAGAACTGTTGGTGCTAAATGTGAACCAAGCAGCCTGCAGGGAGATAAACTAAACAGGCAGTAAAATGGGAACTAAATTTCACGGGAAAACCCACTTTTAACTCTCTGTGCTGTGTTACTGAGAAGCATTTTTTTTTAAATAGCTGTGATTCAGGGCCATTAACAAGAACGTTTTACCTGGATCATTTCCTCTGAGAGTATTTACAAGTCCCCAGCAAGTGCAGGGACCTCACCTAAGAGACGAGTACAGCAACATCATCCTCTGGAGTATGTACCAGTCCAGCTGCTCCGCTCACACAGGGACGTTTGGCTGCTCCTGGATAATATCCCTGTACAAATAACAACATTCTGACGGTGTGCTTCTTGCCCTCTAGATGGTACTAAGCACCGAGTCTGAAATCACGGATTAAACTGCCGGCTGTCAGTAACATTTTCAGGCTCTGGGGGTTGTTAGAAAACCTCTTGGCTTTTCTGTGTTTTTGATCCATATCCAGCTTTATAAATAGGTGGGTTTTGTCCCATTCAGTGTCAGCGTTAGTTCAGCATGGGAAATGGTGTGATGCAGATTAAAATAACGAGCCTGGAGGCACGGAGAACGTGTGTGAGTCCCAAGTGCTGCTGCCTTTGCTTTAGACAACACATCCAACCCCCGTACAGAGAATGACCCAGTTCCTTTAGGGTTTGTTTTTGTGTTGGATCCTTATTAGACTTGGCTTTTATAATTCCTGGAGGCTTTGGGGTGTATAGAGGGAACACACATCAACGCCTTCTTCCCTGATAAACAGAGAGCAGTTCATGGTGCCAGGCAAAAACGTGTACATCAAAACACGTAGGGATATCATTTGTGGCTAGGAAATTGTTTGCCTGGCTCAGAATCCTCCCCAGGTCTGCCATTCTGCTTTGCTGGGCTTTGCCCTGCAGACACACCAGAGCAGTCCCACAGGGCAGCAGAGCCATCAGGCCACTGATGGCAGGTCCACACTGTCACCTCTTCCCAGGCCAGGGAAAGGCTTGGGTGAAAACACAGGCAGGAGCTGGTCTGTGGGTGCTCACCTGAAAGGGATCAGGCAGGGGTTTGTTAAATCACCCCTTTCTCCCCAGCTTTAGGGCAGGAGGATGTCCCAGCACAGCCACAGTGCCCAGCGCTGGAGGGGTGACTGCTGCTGCCTTCCCCTTCTAGGGGAGAATTAAACCAAAACAGCCATTAAAAAACCAAAAGTGACCTTGGCAAGTCAAACAGTTAATTTCAAAACCTGTCTGTGAACCCTGCATATCTACAGCAACAAAAATAGGTTTTGCTTACAAACACTGTCTTGCACATCTAAGAATAGCCACATTTCTACCAAGTTGTTAAAAAAAGACACAGATGCTAGTTTGGATATTAAGATTAATATATTTAATCTTTCTTGTTTGTAAAACAAGACATAAATTTGTGTATAGATATAACTTATATATATATATTTTATTTATATATACTATATACAGACAATAAAAAAATTTTCCTCTGTATTAGACTGAGAGATTTATGGAGGAATGATATAGGCATAACGGGGAGCTTTGAAGAAACTCAGAGTTTCATACTAGGTAATTCCCAGGGAAAAGGAAAACACGTCTCCCTGTCAGCCTTCAGCACTGTAACAGGCCTTGCCCACCATGGACTGAAGTCCCAATTGGCTCTTCCACTGGATATTTGCTACATGGTTCTTGAAATCAGGAGGCTGTCCCCACAGCAGGATCCTCTGTGCCTTGCTGACAGCCACTGCCCCAGTCTGGGACAGCCGCGGGCCAGGGGAGGTTATTGCACTCCAAGGATGCTCATGTTAAAAGCACATTTGTGCATTTCCATAGCTCCTATGGAAGAACAAGACATTTCAAATGTGCATATTTATCAGGAACAATAGAGATGGGAAGCGACTGCTCGCTGCACAGAGATCCCAGATCATCCCCAAGGGCTGGGGCCAGCTGGCTGGGTTGGACAAGCGCCCTCAGCCCTGTGAGGCCGGTGCTGTGACCTCCTGACCAGCCAAGGGGGTGTGACAGGG
This sequence comes from Chamaea fasciata, assembly GCF_029207755.1. Lineage (NCBI taxonomy): Eukaryota > Metazoa > Chordata > Aves > Passeriformes > Sylviidae > Chamaea > Chamaea fasciata. The sequence continues at coordinate 211,074 of NW_027094107.1, forward strand.
ACAGGCACCGGGATCCCAGCGGGAAGTGAACTGCACTGGGTGGGGCAGTGCATGTGTGACCTTGCATTTCTCTCCTTGCTCTGTTTCGGAGGGTAGGTGGCTGCAGGGAAACACCAGTTAAGGCTGTCTCATTGATTATGTCTATTACCAGACTGGGAGGAGGAGAAGGAGGGGAACCTTGGGGTGGAAAGGAGCACAGCTAGGAATCATTTTACCATTCACCTAGATAGGAAAACAAAATCTCCCAAAACAATCAAAAAACCCCAACTATGAGTAAACAACCACCTCGCACAACTAAATAATGCTTCTTATGGTAGTCAGCCTGGTGAAGACAGAAAGAGAACCCCAATACCTTGGCAAGGAGGACAGCCCCTGCCTGGCTCATGGCTGATCCAGGGCTCCTCTCTGATGGTCACAGTGAAAAGAAATAGGAGACGGTTTGGGCTGAGCCTTGGGGGCATGAACCTAACCCCTGGAGAATGGTGTGAAAGTGGTCTCCCCTCAGCTGCTAGCCCACCTTCTGGCTTGCAGTGGTCAAAGATCAGTCAATCTGGGTTCCTTGCAGGGTCTCTAGCATGGATTCAGCCATCCAGAAGAGGAACACAGAATTGTTTTGGTTGGAAAAGACCACTAGGATTATTGAGTCAAACCATTCCTTCAGCATTGCCAAGCTCACCACTAAACCATGTCCCCAAATGCCACAACTAAATGTCTTTTGAACACCTCCAGGCATGGTGACTCCACCACTTCCCTGGGCAGCCTGTTCCAAAACCTGACTACCATCAGTGAGGACATTTTTCCTACATCCAATCTAAATCTTCCCCAGCATAACCTGAAGCCCTTTCCTCTCATCCTGTCATTTGCTACCTGGGGGAAGAAACTGATCTGCACCTGGCTGCTCCTTCCAGGGAGTTGTGCAGAGCCAGAAGGTCCCCCCTGAGCCTCCTTTTCTCCAGGCTGAGCCCCCTCAGCTGCTCCTCATCTGACTTGTGCCCCAGACCCTTCCCCATCTCTGTTCCCTTCTCTGGACATGCTCCAGCCCCTCAGTGTCTTTCTTGTTGTGAGGGGCCCAGAGCTGGACACAGGATTTGGGGGGTGGCCTCGCAGTGCCCAGTCAGGGGGACGTCACTGTCCTGGTCCTGCTGGCCACCCCCTGGCTGGGACAGGCCAGGTGCCCTTGGCCTCCTGCCCACCTGGGCACCCCTGGCTCACGTTCAGCTGCTGTTGCCCAGCACCCCCAGGGCCTTTCCCACCAGGCACTTTCCCTCTGCCCCAGCCTGGGGCTGCAGTGGGTTGTTGTGACCCAAGGGCAGGACCTGGCTGACCCTCACACCATTGGCCTCAGCCCCGGGACCCAGCCTGTGCAGATCCCTCTGCAGAGCCCTCCTGCCCTCCAGCACAACACTCCCACCCAAACTGACTGAGGGTGCTCTCGAAAGATACTAAACAGGACAGGCCCCAGCACTGAGCCCTGGGGGACACCACTGGTGATGGCCCCAGCTGCATTTAGCTCCATTCCCCACCACTCTCTGGGGCCCCTCCCTCCGTCCAGTTTCTCCAAGAGAATGCTGAAGAACACAGCGTCAAAGGCTTTACTAAAATCTAGGTGGACAACACCCACAGCCTCTCCTTCACCCACTGAGTCACCGTGTCACAGAAGGAGACCAGGCTGGTCAAGCAGCACCTGCCTTTGCCCTGTGCTGGCCGGGCCTGATCCCCTTGTCCTGCCTGTGCCATGTGATGGCACTCAAGATCATCTGCTCCATGACCTTCTTGGCACTGAGGTCAGACTGGCAGGCCTGTAGTTCCCTGGATCCTCCTCACTTGTAGGCATTAAGCGTTTGCCTTTGGCACAGGCAGTGCCTGTGATCAGGACTAGAGCACTGGGGCCTAAACCATGAGAGTAGAGCCCAGTAGGGTGTCCTAGCTCTGTCCCAGGATTATGGCAACCTGCCCAGGTGAGGACTGCTTCCCAAGCCCCTAGCACAGCAGGAGGAACTTGCACCCCAGAGATCCCTTCTGCTGCTAGTTATGTTGTGTTTGTGGGCCAGGAAGATCCTGGAGGCAGAAGAGTTGCTTACGTGGCAAGACACTGGTTTGGCTCCAGACTGCCCAAGTGAAGCCAGATCTCAGCTCAGCTCCTGTTAGCTCACTGGCCCACCACAAACTGTGACAAAGGTCTTTGCACCAGCGAGGCCCAGAACCCCATGGAACCAAACTAGTGTGGAGATGGGGTGCCTGTACTTCCCAAATAACTGTCACCAACAGGCCAGCCTGGGACAACAAGCAGAGAAGCTGCTTGAACCCCTTGACCAGCTGATTGCACAGGGCACAAATCCACCCTTCAGACCCATCACCAACACAACCATCCGTCCTGCAGAGATCAGAGTGTCTTGGCTATCACAAACCCCGGGCCTGCAGGCATCACATCCTCACCAGACCTGTGAGATTTGAGAGCACGGCCTGGCTCACACTGGCTCGTTGGTCTTCACAGCTGGCTTTACTTATTGATCAACGTCTTTAGGGAGCGTGTCAGAGTGCTCATGACGGTGGTGACCGTGGCTGACTGGCGGGCGAGCTGCTCCACGGTCTGCTGGTGGCTCAGCATTCTGGCTGTGGACTCCTCAGCAGCCTTCAGGAGGAAGGTGTAGTTCCTCACCACCTCCTCCACCTTGCTCAGCAGCTCTTGGCGCTGGGACTCGGAGCGCACGACGTACACCAGCCTCACAAAGGTCTCGATGAGGCTGCTTAGCACCTGGAAGCTGCTCGTGATGGCGGAGAGCATGTGGCTGGGACTCTTGTCCACGGCGGCCACCCGGCGGCAGGACGCCCGGAACTCCTTGAACTTGAGGGCCAGCTCCTGCTTGTACTCAGCCAGCTGGGAGATGTAGGGTTTGCAGTCCCGGACCTCGGGGCTCAGCACGCACTGCCTCAGGATGGTCAGGAGCTCATTGGTGTCCAGCTGCACCTGCAGAAAGCCGTTGGGGAAGCTGTAGGCATGGCCTCGGAGGGTGTTAATCTTTGCCAAGCTCCCCTCAAAACTGGAGGTCCTTAAATCTATTTCCTGGGTCTGGCTCTCATTGGGACTGCTGCAGGCTGTTGCGTCTAGGACCTGAAGAGTCCTGCTCATGACTGGGACCATCTGATTGTCCAGCTTCATTCCCGGGAGGATCTGCATGGGGATGGAATAGGACAGCTCATCCTTCTCGCTCCCATCATCGGCAACATCACATTTTCTGTAGTAGAAGCAGTACCGGATGGAGCAGCACTTCTCATCCTCCATGTCTTCATCCCGCAGCTCAGCAGGACTTGGATACATCTCCTCCTGGACAGAGAACACTGCTGAACTCTTCTGGTTCTTTTTGTCCTGTGCTATCTGGACGTAGGAGGGGTCAGCCACTCCAGAGGCTTCCTGGATTTTGCTCTTCAGAACAGGACAGAGGATGCTGGGCTCAGGCTCTTTCTGGGGGCCTTTCTGTTTGGCTGTGTAGATGTTCTGGTAGACATCAGAGGACAAGGATGTCCTATCAGTCTTATCTATTTCACTGACACTGTAGCGACGCAAGAGCTTCCTGTAGTGGGGTGCACCCATGCACTCCCCTCGGGAGGTGCACGTATTCAAGCAGGACATGCCGTTCTCTGGATCCGACCGGTTCTCTCTGGACTCTAAGCTTGTAGATCGTATCCGTTTCCCTTTGGAAGGGCTGCTCATGCTTGTCAGCCTGATGGCTTCTACCTGCTTCTGGTCATCTGCAACTTTATCCCTGCCTCGCCTCTCCAGTTCTGGGACCACCAGCTGGTTGGGGGGTGGCCTCATTCCCCTGCAAATCCGCTTGCAGTCACAGCTACGTCTTTGCTCCCTGGACATCCCGGGGACTTTTTGCACAGGACTGCTCCTCAGCTGGCAGCTGCAGCGCCCAGGGGCAGGTGGGTGCAGATACTCCTGTGGTGGGAGGTCACCTTTGCTCTTTGGCTTGAGCAGCTCTTCAAGGAATTCCAGCTCATACTGCTTCACCTTCTGCAGCTGGGCCTGCCGCTCGTCCGTCTCCTTCTTCAGCCGGGTGGGAAACGTTGCAGAGAACAGGTTCCTAAGCCTGAAGGGAGCTTTTGGGGCTTTGGGTTTAGCTGGGACATCAGCATCTTGTTGGGTTACCTCCAGGACTTTTTCTACTTTTTTGGAAGGCACAGTGCTAATCTGCAGGCTCTCAGATCTGGGCACCAGCTGGATTGACCCTTTGGCTTCCTCACTGGTGCTCCTGAAAGTGCTACCAGGTGACGGAGAGTGCACATTGCTGCTCTCAGCTTTTAAGATTTTGGCCGAGCTTTCCTGTTGTGTTTTCTGTCCTTGGTTTGAAGGAGCTGTGTGTTTCTGCAAGACGAGGCTTGTGGCTTCCCCACCTGCCTTCTGACCTGTCTCTCCACTCGCAGCTTTTCCTGGAGCATCTCTACTCACTTTTTGCTGGTAGCTTTTAGAGGCAAAAGTCTTACTGGACATCACTTCCTCGCCTGCTGAGGCGAGGTGGAAAGCTTCAGCCTGACTGCCAGGAGCTTCCTTAGGACTTGGAGAAACTTCACAGTGCTGCTGCGGAGAAAGTTGCTGCTGCTGCTGACAGTTGCATAATGTCTCTGCAGTTTGTGGACCTCCTTTAAGTGCCAAAGGCTTGCTGCTGGCTGGTGCACAGCTGCTGGTACCATTCATGTTCTGGTCTTCTTTTAAGGCTGATACCACTTGGGGAGCTGAGGCTTTTGCATTTGTCACCTGCTGCAGAGCAGCCGAAACGATGGCTGGAGTTACACTGCTTTTCTGATCCAGGAGGAGCTTGGAGCTCGGCTGCACCTCTTTGGGCATCTTCTCTTGTAGATCCTGTGCCTGCTCCCTGCTCGGGGCTGCTGTGGCATGCAGAGATACCTCAAAGGCAGCTTTTGTGTGACTTGCACCTTTGCACTCAGAGCTTGGCACTGAAGCCCCCTTGCTCTGCTCACTAGGCTGGGGGGTCAGCCCTGGCTGGGCAGCCGAGGTGCAGCTCCTCTCCCCCTGCTGCTGCTCCTGCTTGCTCTTGCAGTTGGTAAGGCTGGGACTTTGGGTAGAGAAGGCTGGCTTCAGTGAAGGGCTCGGGTCCTGGCGGCTCAGGGGGTAGGGCGAGGTGAGGACAGCCTGGGCAGCACAGCTCTGGATTCGGAAAGGCAAGTCCTTCCTGGCCAGGAGGTTTTCTTTGTTGATGTGTTGGGTGAGGAAGTAGGCTGCGTTCTGGTGCTGCTTCATAGCAGAGACCATCTCCGAGACATCGGTCAGCTCTGAGGAGTTCGTTTCATGGCCAGAGTCCAAGGATGACTCAGGAGTGATGGCAGCCAGGACAATAAGACCTGAGGAAGGACACAAAGAAAACCCCACAACAACCCTCACACCACAGTGCTGTGTGGAGGAGAGGGGAACTCCTTGTGGCAGGAGGGTCCCAGGAATGCAGGGCACATTGGAGAAACTTCTGTGACTTCTCACAACTAAGAGTTAAGGCTTGTAAGGGAGATCACTTTGTCAGCATTGAGCTGGCTTGATAGCTCAATTCAGCAAGAGCTTCTGGCCCAGGAAAAGATCCTGTGAAGCCTTCCATTGTTGGTGGTAGCAGAGCTATAGGGATGTATCTGGCACAAGAAGGAAAATTGGGCAACAGGTACTCTGCCATAGTGAGTAGGGCAACCAAGGTGGGAAGAGGGACAAAGGACTGTGCTGCCAGCAGGCTGGTCCTAGAGTCACCCATCTGGCAGCAGGTTTGCCTTGTGAAGGGCTCACACACTGCAAAACCTGTGTTGGGAACCTGCAAAGACCGGTGGTCCCAGCTGAGTGGGGTCACAGTGGGGAGGAACTCATGCTCACAGCACTGGTTTGTTAGAGACTCGCCCCAGCATTATGGCAGATATGGGATAACCAAGAGACTCCTTCAGCCATGGTCAGGGAGAGGAGTCCCACCTCAGCTTCTTAGAAATCTTCTGAGCAGCAACCTGGCTGCTCCTGCTACAGCCTGCTGCCACAACTTAGTTTTTACTAGAAGCTGCTTCACAGTCACTTATAGGATGGGAGGAGACTAAAGGGAAGGACGTACAGTAGGAAAGAAAGGCTATAGGGAGAAAAGGGAGTCACAGCCACTAAAATACCTGCTGTCTGCTGTGGCGGGGGATGTGGACAATCCTCTGAAGCAGCCAGGGCTTCCAGCGCCTGCAGGGTGGACACCAGGGCATCATCCAGCTCTTGGGCGTGGTCTCGGACCGTCCGTGGCTGCACGTTGTCAATCAGAGTGACCGGGATCTCGTCGTAGAGGATGCCACAGAGGTGCCTGCCCTGCTCCTGGCTCTGGGCAGCTGCCCGGCGCTTGGGATCATCCTCATCGGAGCTGTTGTCTCGGAATCCAGGAGGGGGAGCAGCGATGGCGGGGAGCAGGGACGTTGTCTCGTCTTCTTCCTCGTCGTTCCCGGGAGGGGGGAGCGACATCAAGTCCACCATGTTGTCACGGGTGCTGCCAGGTTTGCCCCCCGTGCCCGGGGCCAGCCTGCCCTTGATCTTGGCTTGGCAGGACTCGCAGTACAGGTGGGAGGCGTCGCTGCGCAGGTGGGTGTCGATGGTGTGTGCCCTGGCCCTGCTCGCCTGCCTGTCCTGCTCGAGGCCATCCGGGTCGTACTCCTTGGCTGCCCCGTTGTAGCCTTGGCCAGAGCTTTTGGAAGTGGGGTCAGATTTGGTCCTGGGACGAGTTTCCTCAAAAAAAATCAGGTTTTCATTGATATCCGTCCCGCTCTCTCTCTCCTTCCTCTGCTCTCGCATGTGCAGGTAGCAGAAGCGGATGAGCTCTGAGTCCGAAGCCCTGGTGGCAGAAGGCCCGGCTGCTCCGGTGACAGTGGCAGAGCCACCCACCAGCCCATTCTCCTTCTTTCCCATGTGCCCTGCCGTGGCAGGCCGGTGGAAGTTGTGTGCGTTGATGTAATCTAAACCAAAACCACAACAGGCATGTTAGCAGCAGCACCCGGATGAAGGGGAAACAGCGTGGGGAAACTCCTGCTCACCCTGGAGAGGCATCTGGGTGCTCTCTGCCCTCCTGCCCTCAGCACACTGCACTGCAGGGGGACACCCACCTTCCCTGCAGCACAGTCAGGCCACCTGGCTGGTCCTTTGGAAAACCTGTCTGCTAGCAACGAGGGTAGAAGAAATGCCCTGCACCACAGAAGGAGTTGGAAGGGATATTTAAAGGACATCTGGTCCACCTTCAACTAGATCAGGTTGCTCAGAGTCATGTCCAACGTTCAAGGAAACCTTGAATGTTTCCAGGAGTGGGAACCTGTGCCTACACCTCACCACCCTCATCATAAAACCCTTCCTCCTTGTATCTAATATGAATCTACTCTCTTTCAATTTAAAACCACCACCCCTTGTCCTATAGCTACAAGCCTTTTTAAAAAGCCTCCCTGGAGCCTAATCTTCTCAAGACTAAAACCTCCAACTCTCTCACCTAGAAGAGGTGCTCCAGCCCTCTGATCATCTTCATGGCCTCCTCTGGATTCACTCCAACAGGTCCAGGAAAACCCCAGAGCTGGAGGCAGCACTGCAGGTGGGGTCTGAGCAGAGTGGAGCAGAGGGGCAGAATCCCCTCCCTCCCCTGCTGCCCACAGGGCTTTTGCTGCAGCCCAGGACACACTTGGCTTTCTGGGCTGTGAGTGCACACAGTGGGTCCTGTCCAGCCTCTCCTCCCCCAGCATCCCCAAGTCCTTCTCAGCAGGGCTACTCTCCATCTGTTCATCCCCCATCCTGGATTGATACTGGAGGTTGCCCTGCCCCAGGTGCTGCACCTGTACTTGGCTTCGTTAAACCTCATGGGATTCCCATGGGCCACTGCCTGAGCTTGTCCAGATCCCTCTGGATGTCACTCTGTCCCTCAGGCATTTCAACTGAATGACTCAGCTTGGTAATCATCTGCAAATATCTGCTGAGGGTGCTCTCAATCCACTGTGTCCTTGACGAAGACATGGAACAGTCCTGGTCCCACTACAGGCCCCTGAGCTTGATCCCTCTGCTGGGGGCAGAGCTGGGCAGAGCCAGAGGAGGGCTGGCCAGCACAGCTGACACTGAGACATGGATGCGGGTGCTGCATCCCTGGTCCACCAGCAGTATCCAGAGAGCAGCAGGAACAGCCTAGCTGCTCCAAGGACCTCCAGCCTCAGCCTGTTACAGCTCACACGTTATATGGCAAGAAGGAATTGTTGCCATTTTTGGGTAATGTTGGCCACACCAAGCAATGTCCATCAGGAGACTACTAAAAGTGGAGTAATATGGCCTTTTGGGGAGACATCCCCTGTAGCTTGGCTGTGTTCAAGTGACAGACACTGCCCCAGCCCCTTGTCCCTCGCTGCCCATGATCTGTGTGTTATTTCTATAATTACAGCTATTGGATCAGGCTGGCTATCACAGAGCCCGTTGCTGTAGCTGTTAAGCATCTCCCAGTGACAGCCTCCCCTTGTTCCCTTGTGCAGGGAAAGTGGCTGAAATACTGCTTGAATTTCTGGCCAGTGGTCCCTCCCTGAGGAGGGGCATGTGTCTGCATTGCAGGTTGGATTGTGCAGCTGTGTCGAGAGCCGCTGCCAGGGGATGCAGGTTCTGTCCTACCAAGGATAAATTAAATCAAATAAATCCTAATTAAATTCATTAACTCAACAAATTGGACAATTTGTCTCCCCAAACACATGTTTGTATTATACTGTTCATCACCTGCAATGCTAAAATCCCAATAAAAACAAAATCTCTTTCCTGCCTGGCCATGGCTGCGCTCAGGAGTGACAGCTGTGTGAGGGAGCACAAGGGGGACGTGTGGGCTGTAGCAGGGGGGCAAAGGCTGAGGCAGAGCCTTGCTGGCTGCCCATGCCAAGCCAAGACCTGCTGCTGAATGGGGCCAAACCCCTAAAAATCCCAAATCTGACTGCTGCATGCTCAGGAAGGAGAAAACTTCCTGACAAGGAGCTGAGAGAGCAACTAAGGGCACAGAGCTGCTTGGCTGATGATGGCTGATGGCGAGGGTGGGGAGAAGAAGGGACAGGGAGGTGAATCACCTGTGTAGCTCCAGCGTGGCACAAGGGAGGGCAAGGCTCTGGCACATGGCTCCGCAGGGAAATGCAGAGAGCTGGATCTAGCTGACAACATTCGGACAGCGTGTGCATTTCTAAAAATGTCTGCTGTTCAGCAGGAGGCTCTAATGGGCCTCAGGGAAGATGGATGTGCTCCTCTACTAGGTAAAAGCATGGGCCAAGGTTTGATTTTACATTTAAGATTCTGGCACAGTCTGCCTGCAGCCTGGGAAGTCTGGGCTAACTTAATTCATCCCAGTGGGGCTTTCTCCTGCAAGGATGTGCTAATGATCAGCAGCCGCTGCTCCCTGTGATCTGCCCAGCTCTGACAGCTCAGCCTGCAGCCCTGTGGAGACCAGAGCTATGAGCAGACTGTCTCCCCAATTCACTCTAAATTCACTCCTTCTGAAGGGTGTCTGAGTGACTGAGTGCACTGGGTCTGCAGGGAAACTGCTCCACTCCACTGGCCACAGAGGTTTTCACTGCACCCAGGAGGACAGACCAGGCCATCCAGAGAAGGGCTGGCACAGATCCATCACTGTCCTACCCACACTGTGACTCTCACACTCAGTCCCACCCCTGCAGACTCACACTGGTTTCTTGAGACTATCAAGAACAGGGCAAGATCTACAACCCTTTTTGGCAGAGGTTTAGACCATGGCCCTGAAGCAAAATCTCAGGAAAAAATTCTGGTTATCATCACAGTAGCTGGAGTGTGGAAAAGCACCATCTGCATGTGCTGAGACATCCCCTGAGAGGCCGGGAACTGTGGGTGCTGCCAGCCTCCTTGGTATGGGATGCTCTCCACTTCTCTGACTCCCCACAGCCACGTGCCCCATGTGTCCCTGTAGCCCATGTCAGGGAAGCCAGGGAAGGACCACTCTGATGACACTGAAACCAGTTCAGCTGCAAACACCCTCTGCTCACAGCAAAATGTGATTAAATACATTTCCACAGGGCAACCAGGGCAGAGCACAGTGACAGCTGTCAGTCAGAGGCACTGGGGAGAAATGGAAAGTGCTTATACTTACACCAAAATCACCTGCCAGGCCTTTTCTGGATTCACTGAGGTTGCTGCAGATGCTTTCCTGATCCCTCTTGTGAGTGTGTCCTCCCACATGTGCCAAATCCACGTTCAGGTGCCATCCCAAGGACCCTGTGAGCTCTCTGCACTCCTCCCACCTCCCTAAGCCAGGCCCATCTTGAGAAGGGAGTTTTGACACTGGCAGCTAAACTGAGGACTTGTCACAGCTCTCTGGAGCTGCAGTGTCACTTGGGAGAACTGGGAGTGACCTTCCAGAGGTATCTGGGTTGGTATTTTGCCCATCTCCAGCCACTGAACCCGTATTTTATATTTTCCTGTACAAAATACATTGGATGTGAACACCTGCATGCACGGAACAGCAGCATGTAGTTCATGGTTGGCTCTTGTTTGAAATCACTCATTGCTCTTTTCGGAGGGTGGCTCACACCTGCAATCCATCCTCAAGGGACAGCATTGGGACAGAAGCTCCTGCTGTGTCCAGACCAACCTTCTGCTCCCTGAAAAGCTGGGACAGCAAAGTTTCCTTCCTGATTTGGGAAATCAGCAGAGCAGCCATGCTCTGCCCGTGAGGCTCAGCCCCCCAGGCTGGAGGCAGCAGTGCCCAGGGGCAGCAGGAATCAGCCCCCTGAGCTCTCACACTCAGCTGGGTCTCCAGAGCAGGGTGCCAGCCAGGGGATGTGTGCTGCACCCCTGCAGCAGGGCACAGGCTGCTCTGTGAGGGCCCAGCTTGTGGCTGGCAGCTTTACAGGTCTTCTCAAACAGCTCCTCCTGGAGCTGCTCCAGGAGCTGCCACAACTCATGGGGAGGGTTTAGGGCCTGAGCTGATAGCACAGATCATTTTGGCTGATCCAAAATGAGGACCTGTCTCCCTGCTCCTTGCCCTCTGGTTAAGGAGGGAGTCTGCTGGTTCTCCAGGAGGATGGGAGCAGAGGGGAGGTGCCAGAGAAAGCCTTCACCTTCCTAATCCTGCAGAGCACTGAGGGAGGGAGGGGAGGGAGGGAGGCTGGGGAAGGGGCTGGCACAGAAAGCAGAGGCTGAAACGTACCTGCCTTGATAATCTGAGGTGGGGGAGGCTGGCTGGGGGCCCTGGACAGGATCATCTTCTTGGAGTCCACCAGGAGACGGCAGTAGCCTGAGATGAGGCAGGCAAAGTTGGTGGCCTCAGGCCACTCCATTAGCAACACCAGCGGCTGGAAGGCAAGAGAGGTAAAGAGCATGAGGGCCACTGGCTCAGCTGATGGTGACCAGAGCTGCACAGGGGCTGTGCTGGGCCCTGCACTGGTGGAACTGGTGCTCCCAGCATGAAAAACCAGCCAGGGGACCAGCCTTGTTCCAACTCACCCAACAAATGGCTGTGCACTGACTGGCTGCAGCTGTGATTCCTGCTTGCTGACTCCCCCAAGGATGAGGGACCCACAACAATGTCCTTCTGAACCTTTGTCTCCATGTCAGTGCCCTGTGCCCACCTGTTCAAGCACAGGGAGTTTGTGGAGTCTGCAGCTGCCAGAACCCCTCTTTGACTGCAGGCACTGCTTCTCCCTCCCATAAATTAAAACACCTGCTCCCAGCAAGATGCCGAAGGGGCCAAACCCCATTACAGGTTCCCCCAGCCACCACTCTGAGACTGTGGATCTTATTTAAACCTAACCCTTTGGAAAATTAAATTTGTGCTTGGGAGCAGATGGCGCCTTCCCTTTTAGGAGAGCATTTATTTGCATGCTAAAATAGATCTTTGCTTTAAAGAGAAATCAAACTCAGACATGATCTGTGTGACACATATAACCTCACAGCACAATCTAGCAGCAGACAGTGCAACTCCCAGTTCCCAGATTGTCCCAAGGAGAAGGTTAGCTAGCCCAGGGAAGCTGGTGGGGTGGGAATCTTACCCACACATGAGGTCCTGTGCACTGCTGGGGTCAGGCTAGGCAGAGCAGCCTGTGTCAGCACAGCTCACTTGAGAGGCCCATGTGCCCTCTGAGCCCCCAGCACTGCTCAAGACAGACCCATGAGATGGAAAAAACCGACAAAAAAAAGTTCCTTCAAGAGTTATGGCAAAGGCAGCTCCTGCCCTCACCTACCCCTTGCACAAAGCACCTCTACCCAAAGGACCTTTGTGCCCAGGTACAGGGGATATCTGAGCTGGCTGGGGGATGCTGAACTGCTGCTGTCTCAGGCTGCCTGTCCTGCCATGCTCAGCCTCTTGCACACTGAGAGCCCTCCAGGACTCAGAAGAACTCCTTCAGCACATTCAGGGAACACCAAGGCTGTTTTAAAAAACACTGAAGCCTACACAGTGTGAAAAGCATTAAAGCTATTTTGGTTTTCTTGTTTTATAACCACAAGAGGTTCTTGGTACCCACTGGCCAGTTTTGTGCTCTGCTTAATATTTGCTGCTGTAAGCCACCAAGCCAATTCTGGCAAAGGAAGGCCCACCTTAGGCCAGAGTGTCATGCTCTGGACCATAAAGTGCAACAAACTTGGGTGTGAAGCCATCAGCCCTGGACAGAGCTGCATGTGATCCCCAAGCCATGCCAGTCCCTGGCAGGGGCAGATTTCTCCCAGGGCCAGGGTAAAGAAGGTCCCTCTTTGGCTGCTGTGCAGGAAGAGAAAGGAAAAAGAAATAATTTGATGTGGAAGAGAAGTAGCCTGATAAGTGAACCTCCCCTGCTGAGAGGCTCTGGCCCTGCTTGACAGGGCTCTTCCTGAATCTTGGAAAATAAACCTGAGATGACACAGATCAAAAGGAAAGTATCGAACCAGAGGGAGAGGAGTGAAGAGATTCTCAACATAGCTCAAAGGAGGCAGGCATGCAGTGGTGAGGGGGTGACACCTCTCAGCCCAGCTCCAGTCTTGACATAAGTGATGAAAGGAAACCATGTGCTCTGTGTATGAAGCATCCTTAAAACAAGTGGCTTCTATGCAGGGCTGAGCCCTCCTGGGTTTTTCAAGCCATCTGTTGAATGAGGACATATTTGTGCATTTTCCCTGCTTTGTTCTGCAGGGTTTGGAGTGTCAGCAGCAAGGGAGGGAGCAAATCCCAGTGGGAGGGAGGCAGTGGCTGACAAACACCCACTGCTGGGAGATTCAACCAAGAGGCCAAGCTGGGCAGAGAATCCCCTTCCAAAAGGAAAACCAGGGGATAGTTTCCACCATGAGTGAATCCCACCAAGGCAGAGTGGCACAGGGTTGTGAACATTCACTGCCTCCCTGTCAGTGCTCACCATGCAGCCCCCAGGGCAGCCCCAGTGCCCTAGTGAAGACCAGCATCTCTGAGATCCCATTTCCATCTTTGCCCAGCAACCTCTGCCTCAGGATGCTCGCACCCATCCAGAGATGGGACTGTAGGTTCTTGCTGGCAGGAGGCAGCTCCTGGATCAGTCCTCCTGAAGGGCAACAGGGCTGAGACACAACAGCCCTGACTGATGTTTCTCAACTACAGATGAAGCACCAGGGTGCTGTGAGCTCCCTACCAGGTCTGCAAGCAAGTCCAGCCTCCAGAATGGCTTCCAGCAATAAATGCATGGCATGCTGGGGTTAACTGTGGCACTCTGCTCTGAAAAGGAGGAATCTTAAACCTGATTAACATTACAGCTTAGAAAAGATTACTCTGATATACTGACAGGGAAGCTGCGTGAGAGTTCTTCACTTGCCAAGTGTTTAAATATTGTTATTAGAGATTAAATCACTTCAGGTGCAGCTTGGAGCCATCCAAAATTGGTATTTTCTTGTTAATGTGTGATCTCCCCATGGCCTGGGAGCCCACAGTGCCATGGGTCTGTGTCCTGCTCATGGATTATGAGCTGTTTACAAAAACACTGGCTGTGAGCAAAGCTGCTGCAGTCAGTCTGTGCATCTCCCTTGGCCTCAGTGGCTTCTCTGCTGCTCACCAACAGAGTTCTGGCACAGGATCTGAGCCTTTCCTGCAAGGGGCTACAAGACTGAGCCTCTCTCTTCCACTCCACTAGGTAGTTTTGCTGAGATTGCAACAGCACAGCTGCCTTTGAGATGTCCACCCTGCTGCCACATCCCCCTGAAAGCGGCCAGCAGAACTGAAAGTGATTCATGGGGGCAAGAGGCAAAGAGGCAACATGATTGCAGCAGCCCTGTTCCGTTGGGAAATGATCCCACGGAGAGGAGGGATCGGGGTGGCAGTGAATGGAGGTGTTATTTTTAGGCACTGGCAGCCTTGCTCACCCTGTTCCATGTGGGCAAGGCTAACGAGGTGCTGAGGAGACAGCCAGGCATGGGCAAGCTGAGCAAATATTGACTTTGGGAACAGGTGCACGAAACATTTCCAGCTCATGGTGCTGAGGGTTTTGGATGGCAATTTCAGGGCAGCTGTGAGGGGAGCTGCTCTAAATAAGAACAACTCTGAAGAACTGCAGTCTGTGCTTTGGGTTTCCTTGTGACACCCATGGCATCTGGGATTCACCTCCTTTCCCTCAGAAACCTCCAGCAAGAGGCAGTCAGGGCTCGAGCCTGAAGTCAGGACTGGCCTGGTGCCCATGGGGCTGGGGTTTATTTTGCATCCCTTTATTTTATCCCTGTATAACTCCCTGCAGTTTTTTTCAATTCGCTGCTCAATCTCAACCAAATCTGACAGAAAGGCAGCAACCTGGAAGAGCATGAATCTTTCTAAGTTTCCTAAACCCAGTGGGGCAAAGACTCCTGCGAGCAGCTGGAAGGCAGGGAGGGATGCAGCAGGGGCAAAAGCTGTGCTGTTCTTCTGAGCCCTGCTCCCTGCCCTGGCAGAAGGTGCAGAACCCTCTTTCCCAGCTGCTGATCAGGAGATGATGTTGCTCACTGGTGGGGAACGAGTTATCAGCCTGGATAACCCCTGGCTGTCCTCCTACCATGCACCTCTGGCCTGTCTCATGCCCACCAGCCCATCCTCTTCCTCATTCTCACAGGCACATTCTTGCTGCTGCAGCTCCTCAGTAGCCTGTCTGTGTTTTGTCAGGACAGCAGCACCTTTAGGGTGAAAACTCCCAAGTTTTACACAGAAGCAAACTTAACTGGGATAATCCTACTGCTCTAAAAACTGGTCAAACATCAGATTCCCAGTGGGATGCCCAGGCAAAGGTTCATCTCTGACCTGTAATGTGCCAACATGTAAAGAAGCAAATTTTCACAAGGACGCTCTTCCTACATCTAAATGTGTAATAACAGCCTGAAATTATTGATGGTTTGATCTTTCATGCATAATGGTTTCCTAGATTTTCTAGGCCTCATGAGGAAAGGACACCTTTTTATTCAAAGTTTTCTGGTTGGCATCCAGTCTCTCTGTAAAGTAAAACAAAATACATTTATACCAGATAGAAGAAATAACTTTTGCATTAGCTTATTAATGATAAAGTGATTTTTCTATTATTCCCTGCTTTTAAATAAGATCTCAGTGTCCTTGTGGAGGGTATTTTCTCACTCAAAGGTCTGTAGGAAATTTTCTGGCCAGGGTTATGCTAGGTGATTTTAACAGTCCTCATACTGAAATTAATTTATGACCCCATCTATTCATATTATAACCTCTAAGATTATACGCATTTTCTTTTAATCTCCCCCCTTTATCATGTACTTTGGGTCTTACCCTGCTTCCTTTAATGCAGTGCAGCAGAAAGATGGGAGATGAATTTACATAATGTATGTTCCTTGGTTTACTTGAGGTGCACTGCCAAGTTTTTATTTAATAATACAGGCACCTAGGCCTAACGAGGCAGCAGTCAATTTTTCACTTCTACACTGACCTTTCCTTCTCTCCCCTTAAGCATTATTAACTCAGCTCTATCAATATCAGGCTGCTTGTGACTAGGACCACTATTTCCTAGTGCTTGATCAATAAGGGCCCTGCCTTGGTTAGACCTGCAGGTCCCTCCTTCCTTAGAGGGCTGCACTTTTTGGTTGGGTTTGGGGCTTCTTTTTCTCTTTTTCCTTTTTTTTTTTTTTTTCATTTTTTATTTTTTTATTTTTAATGAACAAATCAAATTTGGCTTTGCAGGCTTGGAAACTCATTCTCTGCACACGTTGTCTGCCTCTCGTGTTTTTGGCTGGCTTCTGTCCTGGTTGCCTGCAGGCAGTACTCTGGGTGGTGCTGGAGCTGGGAAGTCCTTAGTTTTGCATCCCATTCCTTAGCTTCACATCCTATTCCTTTGCTTCACATCCCGTTCCCTTGCTCCCCATCCCACTGCAAGCAGGGATCTGTGCCTGCCCCTCCCACCCAGGTACGGAGGCAAAGGAAATCCGAGACCCTCCCTCTCTCTCACGGGATGCCAGCGTTTCGGAACGGTTTAATGCAAATTAAGGTTAATTCGGTGTAAGGAGCCAGAGCTGCGGGCCCATCCTCGCTCCAAAGCCTCGCTCTTCCTGCAGGAGGAATCTCAGGGGCTTCGGTCAGAGCTGAGAGGAATGTCAGCCTCCCTGCCCTGGTGACTCTGATGGGGCTGCCCACTGTTTTGAGGCTGGAGTTTGGCAAACACACGTCGGGACCGGCCTCAGCACCGCAGCACATCCCTGCCCCGATCAGCTCGGGGGGGGCACAGCCAGGCTCGGGGCTGGCTCCGAGGGGTCACATCCCACCACCTCTGGGAGGAAGGGGCTCCGAGGGGTCACATCCCATCACCTCTGGGAGGAAGGGGCTCCGAGGGGTCACATCCCATCACCTCTGGGAGGAAGGGGCTCCGAGGGGTCACATCCCACCACCTCTGGGAGGAAGGGGCTCCGAGGGGTCACATCCCATCACCTCTGGGAGGAAGGAGCTCCTCGGCTCCTTCCACGGGGAGAGGAGAGAGCTGAACCCCAGCTGTGCTGAACCCCAGTGTTCTTGTTTCCACGGCAGGCTGGGAGCACAGCCTGGGACACCAAAAGCAGGACCCAGATTCCAGGCACAGCAGCAGCAGCAGCCAGGGACCTTTCTGAGTTAATTTCCCCTTTGTTTTCCTCTCTCAAGTCTTGATCTCGGCTTAAGCGCCGGCTGGCTGCAGGCCCTGCTGGGAGACCGAAGTCAATTATCCCGGCGCCTTTGATAGAATCGCACGTGGCCAGCAGCCAGAGCTGCAGGCTCCTGCCCCAGAGCCCAGCACAGGGACAGGGCACAGCCCGGGACAGCTCCTCTGTTGAGCTGCACAGGCTTGTCCAGGCTCAGGTGATCCCGCTGTCCCCCAGGTGTTCTTCTCTCATTGACATTTAGAGTGCTTCAGCAGCCTCTGTCCCAGTGTCAAGACTGTTAACGACAAAAGGGCCAGCGGTGTGCAGCTGTGTACATCAGGAAGGAGAAATGCTCCTTTGGAAAAGGCATTTCAGTAAGAACAGACCCTTAGAGCCTGGGTGAGCAGTCACCTCCCTGTGCCCCATCCAGGCTGCCAGGCTTGTCCAGGTGCCAGGCAGGAGATGCTGACATTGTCCTTCCTGGGATACTGGGAGGTAGAGGAGGACTTTGCAGTGCTGCACCGGGGAGGAAGGGAGATACACGCTCGATTCCGAGCTGGCTCAGAAGCATTGGCCACTCTCAAATGCTGCTCCCAGCAGGAGGGGGAAGCCCCTGGGACTTGCAGAGCCCCCTAACCTGGCAAGATGCACTTAATGCATAAAGATCACCTTGTGCCATCTCCCTGCCCCAGCAAATACATGAGCTCCAGAATCAGTGCCCAAACACGAGGAGGAAGAATGGAGAAGCAACAGCCCCAGCAGAAAGGAGGCTTTGTCAGGTGAGAATGAGCTCTGGAACCTGCAAAATGACCACTGGCACCACTGCAGTGCAGCTGGGGACGTGTGGTCCTGTCCCCAGCCTCAGGCTGGCAACTTCCTCAGCATTCCCAAGCAAAACTGCTCAGTCCCTCCATGGCTGTTGAAACAAAACCTGCTCCTGTCCTCCCTGCAGCTCTCACAGACCTTGCAGGGAACAAAAATCCTTGCAACCAGCAGCAGAAGCCTGGAGGTTTTTGTTCTTCCATCCCGAGGTTGTGCAGATCCTCTCTGAGGGGTTCAGCATTTGCCCCCCTCTTGCCGCAGTGGCAAAAAGCTAAAGAAGGCAAAGCAGAGGTACCAGCCCTGGGTCTGTATCCCAAATGGGCTGTTTTAAACAGAAATTGAAGCCCAGGATGGAAAAGCTCCAAAACAAACCAATTAACTACCTAGTGAATAATTCATAAGACAAACAGTATTTCTTTTCCACTCGAAATAAATGCAAATGGTTTATGATGTCCTCAAGCCTGTTTGTTACCTGAAAATCTCCCCCAGCTCCTTCCTGGCAGGTGAGTCTGGGCTGTGGTTGCAGCTCAGCAGCAGATAAGGATGTCTAGACTGTGCTGGCTGGTTTGGTCAGGGTGTTCACACCTCCCAGCTGAAGGCTGCTCCATGACCTGACCCTTTTTTTTTAACCCATCATTTTAACTACACTTAGGAATTCAAGACGGTCTTTCTGCACAAAACCCTAAACCATCATTGACCATCTGTGTTTCCACAGTAACTCAGCGAGCACCTCCTACAGATTCAGGCTGGGAGCTGCCCCAGCAGCAGCAGCAGTGCCAGGCATCGGGGAAATAGCCCAGGGGGACATCCCCTCCCACACTGCAATCCGTGGAGCTCTGACAGGCTCCAGGGGTGACATGGATTTGACAGGTCCCCAGAGCAGTCAGGACACTACTTTGAGCCCTCTAATGGTTTGCAATTCACAGCAGAAACTGATTGATTTGCAACCCAGGGCTTTAGCCAGTGGCACGTTCAGTGCAATAGACTAATTGCAGGGAGCAGATTAGCGCTGTGAGGTAATGATCTTTTTGCCTGCTTTTCTTAGCCTGCCTCATCCATCGCTGTCCTGCGTAGGATTAGCATATGCCTCATTTTGGAGCAGACATTCTGGCTTTAAAACTCAGCCCTTCGGATAATGGCTAAATGAAGACAGATAACAGCAGCCTCTGCCCTGGCACGGTGCTGTTGAGCCTGCTGAGATCCATAAATGGGGTGCTTGCTCCACTCCAGGCAGGCAAGAGGGGCTTTTGGTGGCCAGAGGCAGCTGCCTGGAATTTCTCACGGAGATAAAGCCATCGTGCATGCAGATGTGCTCGCAGCAAGTATGTGAGCTGGCTTCCTCCAGTGAGCTGGCTTTTCTCCAGCCTTTGTGGGGCTGGATGGCAGGGTCACAGGAGAAAGTCTGCTCCTGCAGCAGCAAAGGGCTGGTGGAGATACAGAGTGGATTTTTGCAGCGGGGAATGGCTGGGGAGAGCAGCGCTGCGGGATCTGTGGACAAGCTGTGTGGGAATTGCCACCTAATTCAGAGCAGATGGATGCCAGCAGCACCTAAGCCTCCAGAGCATCTGTCCCTCCTGTGGCCAGTCTGTGCTGGGGGGAACAGTGCTCTCTTCCACACCAGGGAGAGGCCAGCAGCACCCCAAGAGCTCAGTGCCAGTGCCATGGAGCTAGGTGACAATGGGGACAGCCATGCTCAGAGCACTCACAGTGAGCCACGAGCAGTAACAGGGTCATGACCAGCCGATTATTAATGCATTAATATCGTGATTTTATACACACAGATCCCAGGGGCGTGGGCAGCAGGAGGAACCAGCAGGGTTACTCGTGGTGCAGGCAATATCCCCTGGTTATTCCTGCTCTCTAAGGAGTAAATGGATGGATTCCTGCACAGCCCAGGCAGCTGGAGGGGCTGGGCAAGGAGGGTTCCACCTGCCCAGGCTGCAGCAGGGGAGGCCTGAGGGCTTTGAAGGGTTAGGACAGGCACAGCAGGACGCCAAGGCTTTCACTGCACAACAACTGACCTCGGTGGGATGCAGGAGAGGGAATGTTAAAAATGTTACAGTTGACCAAATACCCACTGAATTAGGAATGCAAAAAAAGGGCTTTGTGGATAAGGCTGTGGAGGGGAGAGCTGAAGCAGAGGGGATGAGGATTAACACAGCTCTGGCAGAGGCTGCTGGGGTGTTACTGCAGGTTAGCGGAGCTGCTGGACCAGGCACAGCCGCAGCAGGAAAACAGACTTGGAGGAATTAATGAGCCAGGTGGGAGAAAGTGCTAAAATCCACCAGGACAGGAGGCAGCAGGAGAATCCTAAACAAATCCACCATGATTACATCTGTGAGACTCCGACTGACACAGTGCAAAGAAAGGACTGTAGGGAGGGCTGAGGCTTTGGGACCTTGCAGGAGATGAACACAGAGACAGCTGGCAAAGCAGCTCAGCACCTCCCTGCCCCATAGAGTCCTGGCCCCGCTGTCTCTGCCAAGTACTGCTCCTGATTAATTAACTCCAAACGCAATTCTAACTCTGTCCTGTTGAATTCGAAGTGGGAGGGGAGGAGAAGAGGAGGCCTGGCTTTTATCTGTGAGATCTCTGCCTCTCAGCTGTCCTTCCCCAAGGGGCAGGGAGAGCTGGGTGCAGGGAGGCAGTGACACTGAGGATGCCCTGGAGACACACACAGCTGTCTGCCTTTGCGTCTGTCAGAGACATGTCCCAGCTTGGTAAAAACCTTAGCAAAGGCCAAGGGAAGACCTCCTTAGGATCTTGTGGCTGCTGCACTGGGCACCAAATAAATAAATAAAGATTTTACTGTACTGCTGACACTTTTCCTGGGGGGTTTGGGACCCATGAGGGTGAGGAGGGGATTGACTATCAGAACCAGCACTGCACTACACAACAACCAGCAGGAGATGGGGGATGATAACACACAGGGCTCAGGAGGGTGTGCCAAAGGGTGCTCTGGGGGCTGAAGAGGAGGAAAATGACAAGATACCCAGGGGGTGGCTACTGGGCCAGGGGGACACAGTCATCTGTGCTCACACTCAGTCTGACACCTCCTTCTCATAATTTCCACTTTATTCAACAATCCTGCCTGACTTGACAAGTTCCACAAGTGCTACTAACACATGAAACCTCCCAGTCCCTTCCATTAGGTGCACCCAGCACAGGTATGGCCAGCCATGCACTTCTCTCCAGCCCTGCACAGGGGTGAGGTGCTGTCCTGCCTCCAAAGGGTCCTTACCTGCCCGGCCTGTGTCACCCTCATATGGACCCTGCTTGGCCATTAGGTAGGTGTTTGGGTCATGGCCAGGAGGCCACCATGGGTCATGGCCATGCCTGCCCTGTGACCCTCAGCAGCAATCCCTGCCTGTACAGCACAAGGAGTCAGACCAGCAGGGGAGATGCTGCAAACCCCTGTGTGAAAGGGGTTTTGGAGTCTCTAGGAATCCCCAAGCAGACTGTCCAGCACACAGCTGTGATGTGAATCCCCTCAAAGGCTGGCCCCAAACCCCCAACCTCCTCTCCACGCCTCCCTGCCCCCACCCGTGCTTACCTTGGCATCCAGGATGCTCGTCTCCACCCGGGCCACCCCCTGGTTCTCCCTGAACAGCTGGATCTTGCTGACCTTGCTGAACTCTGACAGCACCGTGGTGAGGTTGGTCTTCAGGTCAATGACGTGGCTGATGCCGTGCCGGGGTCCCACCAGCAGGGTGGTGGCTGGCTGCTTCTCGTCCTGGGGGCACAGGGACATGGGGAGAGACAGTCAGACAGACAGGGGTCAACAAACACACCCCAGTGTCACTGTAGGACACGAAAGATGAAAGACACTAAATATTTCAGAAGGCAAGGAGCATAGAAAAAGCTTTATTTGTCTAATTCTCACTACCTTTTATAAGATGTTCTGATACAGACTTAACATGATTGGGGTGAATAGGAATGACACCTCTCTAATCCCATGGGTTAAACTAGAGAAACAGCAAACCACCACCTGGAGAAAGACTGTTCTGAGAAAGGAGAGCTGTTTGCCAAGATTGTTTTGAGAAGAAACTTTCTTGAGGAATTTTTCCTTGGGGAAAAAGTTAGCAGCTGCTAGCAGGCTAAAATCTCTCAGACCCAGAAATAACAGGCCCAGACCCCAGGGTGGCACAGGCTGCACATGGCTCTCTCCATGGAGCCAAGCCTCAATGCTGGCAGCTTGGGCAGGTTCAGGATGGCTCTTACAGAGCTGTAGGTAAGGCTGGTGCCATCAACTTGCCCCCCTGAGCCCCTTCGCAGAGCTGGGAGGGGTGTGCAGGATGCCAAGGCTATTTAAAAGTAAAGCTCTGAACTGACTGTCCACATGAAATATTCAGGCTCACTGCTATCACTACACTGAAGTAAGTGTGTTACAAATCTGTCTGATCTGACACTGCCTCTGAGAGAAGGAAGCAAAGGAGGGAGTGAATGTATTTCAGAAGAGAAGAAAGACCAAAGCCTTGACTGGAAATCACAATGTTTCTTGCTCTGGTCTAAAAGGATGCTTCAAGCCAAGTGTGGAGGGGAAGAGGAGCTGGGCAGACCATTGCAGAAGATAATAAGGGAACACTTTTCACCACTTCAACACAGTTCAATAGACAGGCTGGCTCAGAGGCATTGCTTTGGTGTCAGAGTCAGAAGACTGCCTGTCTACTCAGGCAGTGTCAGAGCAGGCTCTGACTGCTCTGCCATGGCACCAGCTGATTTCCTGCAGGCAGCCCTTTGAGCTGAGAGGTGAGGGGCAGAGCAGACCAAAGGCTGCCAGAGATGGGGCCCAGTAGGCAAAGTAGGGGGAACCAGGGAAGTGCTGAAACCAGGGGTGGGGGTAAAGGGAAGGATGGCAGAGAGGGGACAACAACATGGGGACCTCTGGGTGGGAGGTGGGGTGAGGGGAATGAAGGGGTGAGCCAGGCAGTGGGGAGCCTTTGTGGAAGGCTTTCCTCCTGCTGAGGGGCTTTGGGTGAGCAGTGGAGATGAAGGATGGCTGTGGCAGTGATCAGGCTGGAGCACCTGTGACAGCCCAGCCAGGGCTGTGTGGGCAAGCAGGGAACACAGTGACTTGGCCAGGAGTTACCCTCCTCCAGGATGGGTGGCAGGATGTGCCAGGGCACAAACACATGCCTGAAACTACTCCAGCCTCACTGAGGAGGTCATCTTGCTGCCCCACAGTCTGGCAGGAACAGATCCTGACCCTGCAGACCTGAAAATCTCACCCACTGACAGCAGAGGCGCCAAAGGCTTCTCTGGGTGGGCTTGGAGCTCAGCAGGGCAGGGCAGGAGACTGAGGGAAGTGATTTCTGTGAGGCCACATGTCCCCTGGCTCCCTCCCGCACACAGCCAGGAGCAGGCACGTCCCAGCCCAGCCTGAATTACCGTACCAGTCCCACCGTGTTGAAGAGAACCCCAGCAAAGGTGGGCAGCTCATTCAGGATCCTCAGGTACTGCAGCTTTGCCTGGGCTGTGGAGACCTGACAAAACACACCACACAGGTGATCACCATGAGCACATGAGGGGGAGGGGATGCAGGAGGCTGGGGCAGACTTGGGGGCTCTCGAGTTGGGGTGCACAACAAGTTGTCAGGCATGGGCTGTGCTGGCAGCGAGTCTGAGCTGTGGGGGAGGAGGGTCCCCACTCCCCTGCCTCCTGGGAAGCTGTTGGGAGGCAATTCAGAGCACAGGCACAGCCAGGAAGGAGCCCCAGTGCTTGATGTGTAATCCCCCCAAGATGTACAACCCTCCCTCCCTCCCTGGGGAGCTGTGAAGGCCGCAGGGACCAAGGCCAGCTGCCCCCAGAGCTCTGCAAGGCCAGAAGCAGAGATAACAATGAACTGATGTGTGCCACTTCAGCCAAGCTTCCGCTGATCTCAGCCCTGATCCTCGCTGCACTCCCTGCAATCCAGATCAGCTCTTGAAAGTGCATGCAGAGAGAGAGTGTCTACCTGGCTGGCTGGGATTTATCTCCCATCCCAGGGGATTTAATAACAAGAGTCCCCAAGAAGCTGGGGACAACAGGCCAGGCTGGAGGGCAGGCTGCCACCCCACCAGCACTGAATAAGGGCTGGGTGGGCTGGGCTCACCTTGGTGCCGCCAGGCTGGTGCTGGTGGGCTTTGAGCTGCTGCGAGAGGGATTTTCGGAGGCTCTTCTCTTTGATGAGCTGCAGGAGCGAGGGGGGCAGGAAGGGCTCCAGGCCCCACTCCTTCCTGTGGGGAGGGAAACCTGCATAAGCTGCCAGGTCGGAGACACTGCCAGCGGGCAGAGAGGGACAGAAAACTGTCCCAGAGCATCCTGTTGCCGTCAGAGGGAGCTGGAGCCACACCAGCACGTCCTTGGTGCCACAGGAACAGCAGCAGCCCCCAGCTCGGGTCCCCAAGGGTGACACAGCTACCAGTATCAGGCTGGGGAACAGCAGTGCCACGCTCTGCAGCAGACCCCAGCTCCCACTCACCTTCATGTAAGCTTAGGGGATGCAGGGCAAATTCCCAAACCTCTTTTGGGGTCCTCTGGGGGTGACCCCTCCCCTCCTTCCTCCCTGCACTGACTGGGCAAGGCCAGCCTGCACAGATGTGCTGGGTATGGGTTTAGGTCCCCCAGGAGCCACAGGAGGGCTGAGCCAGTGCTGCACAGCTTGGTGACAGGCTGAGATTCCACAGCCACATCTCCTTGCCTTGGATGCAGGCAGAAAGTCAGCCCGGGTTCCCATGGAAATGATCCTGGGCTCACAGCAAATGTTCCCAGCCCTGGCTGCTGCACGCAGGTGGATGTCAGTGTGAGGGGGTCTTACACAGCCCCGTGGTGGGACCAGGGGCTGGCTGTCACTGCTGCCAAGCCCCTGAGCCACCGCCCAGCTCAGGGGTGGCTCTCAGAGCATCTCATGCTCTGCACCCCAAAACGTGGCTGTGACAGGGACATGGGGAAGGGACACCAAAGGAGGGCTGTGTGGACGCCTGGGGACAGGGAGGAGGACTCACTCCACGTTCTTGAGGGAGACCTTCTGGCTGGGGCGGGTGGCTGAGACAGTGATGTAGATGTGGAGGGCAGCCAGCCCCAGCAGCATCTCCGGCTTGGGGTCCGTGCCGAAGCGCTCTCTGATCACATCGTTGCGGCTCTGTGGGAGGGAGGAGAGGTGTCCTCAGACAGCCACGGGGACAGGCCACGGCCCCCTGAGGGCTGCCACCACAGGGCACAGCCTCGGCACCAGCAGCCCCCAGGCCCTACCTGGATGTACAGGTACTCGAAAGCTGCAGGGTCCCGGCGCAGCAGCTCCACGGGGTCCTTGGGGAAGAAGCTCACACGGAAGAGACATCTCATGCCATGGTAGTGTGTTCTTTGCACAACCTGTGGCAGGAGCAGAGGGGAGCAGTGAGCCTAGGAACCTTTGGCTGCAGGGCACGAGATGCCCTCTCCTCTCCTCTGGTGTGATATTTGATTTCCTTGGTGTGTGGCAGCTTTGCCTGGTGATGTAGGGTTTGTGCCACTCAGGCTAACGTGTGCTCCATGATCCCCATTTTATTTTATCCCTGGTTCTGTGCAGCACCAGCTTATTGGCTCTCCCAGCCAAGGATGCTCATGAGTGCTGTCTGCAGCTGCCCAGGCTGGAGCTCAGAGCAGCTCCACGGTGCTGTGGGATGGGTAAAACCCTGACTGTCTCCCTCTTTGGCCACCCTTTTCACCTCTGAGCCTGCAGGACCACGCCAGAGGCAAGCAGAGGCTGTGCCACCCCACAACACAATCCCAGCCAAGCCCCACACTGAGGGAAGAAGAGGCTCTCTGTGCCCAGCCCCTCACCTGGGCCATCCCAACACCCTCCCACACCCAGCAGCTTACGTGGGCCAGCGGCTGCTTGTCCTGGAGCAGCAGGAAGCGGTGGCTCTGCTCTGGGCTGGAATACTCCAGGACCAGGGCAAAGTGCTCGATGTGTCTCAGCGACAGGCGGTCCTGCAACGTCACCATCACGTCCTGCAAATGCCACAGACAGCCTTGGGTGGGAGGCACTGGCTCCTTCCTGAGGGGGAGCTGGGACTTCACTGAGAGCCCACTCCTCTCTGGCAACCAGGGCTGTGCCAGGATGAGGCTCAGAGGGTCCACAGGATGCAGAGGGGAGAGAATCTCCACCTTGCAATGGGAGGGGACCAGCAGGCAGAGCCCCAGCAGCTGGGGTAACACCGTGGCGGTGCTGAGGGAGCTGGCCCCTGGCACGAGCACCCACCCTGGCTGGAGGGCAGGCTCAGAGCAAGGAGAGAAGTGAGGAGAGGCAGAGAGCCAGCAAACGCCCATCCCTGCCAGCTGCAGAACGTGCTGCCTGGGGAGGCAGACGGGCCATCCATCACGCCAGAGCAGCTCACAGCCAGCCCAGCACTGCTGGGGTGTTCGTGCATGGGAAGCAGGAGAGGAAAAATGGATTGGGCAGGTGGGAGGAGAGCAGTGTCGTGGTGCCAGGGGGGGATAGGAGGGGCTCACCTTCACAGTGGTTCGGCCATCGAACGTGAAGGATTTGATCTGCCCGTTCTCCAGGAAAACCTTCAGCACATTGGGAATAAGCAGAAGAGCTTCTTTCTTCAACATGTCCTGGCATGTGAGGCCGGCAAAGGGGGAGGAGAGGAGGGTGGGGGGCACGGAGAGACGGAGGGAGGGTGGGGAGGGAGAGAGTGTCAGTGATGGAGCGCTCGTGGCATCCTCTGCTGCTCTTTGCGCTAAGAGGCACATTTCCCCTGAAAACCCAGCGTTCTGTTGAGCCATCCAGAAGCACAGAGCTGAGGCAATTCAGAGCTGCCTGACAGATTCAGCTCCCAGCAGCTGCAGTGGGAACAGAGCATCTCACTCTGTCCAGCACATCCCAGGGCCCACGCCTGGCAGCCTGTCCCGCTCCCCAGCTGGTGTCCCAGAGGGGAGGCATGGCTGGGGCGGCTCAGAGCTGATCCCCCTTTCCTGGCCCTTACCCCAAGCCTATCCCCCCTCAACCCTGCACATCTCCTCTGCAGGAAGTTGGGAGAAGGTTGATTTTATTTGGTGAGAAGCATTTCAATCAGATAATTACCTAATTGATTTTGCTCAAAAATAGAACATGCTAGAAGCACTTTACAGGGTTGTTTTGTTGTGGGGTTTTTTTTTTTTTCAGTTTTGTTTTGTTGTTAATAAAACCTTTCAGTGATTAAGAGATAAAAGCACTGGGCTGGAACTCTTCAGCTTGCACAGCCATTCAGCAGTGCCCTGGTCACCCTGCCCCACAAACAGGCACTCCAAAGCCTTTGGGATCAGGCTGGAAGTCACAGATCTTCCTTAGGGCGGGCATTGGCATTGCCTGGATGCCTCTCCTGGGTGCTTAGGGGGACTCAGTTGAGACCAGGTTTATAACGCCAGTTTTTGGGGCTCCTTCAGAGGGAGCCACAGAAAGTCACCCAACACACTGACTGTGCCCAAAGGCTTCTGTCCTGTGGGGCTCCCCAGGCCAGACAGCTGCTCTCACCTGCAGAGCCCAGATCCGGGAAGAGGAGCCCTGTGGCCCCAGCCACCTCACACCTCACAGCCCTGGGGACACCTCGAGGGGCTGAAGCACAGGGGAAGGCAGGGCAGCACTTACTGGGTCTGTCTCGCCGACTGTCACCTGCTCTGAAAATCGGACTTTGGCCGGGTTGGACCTTAGCTTCGCCTTCTTGGCTGCGCTGATGAAAGCAGATTTGGGAGACTGGAAAGAGAGCACTGGGTAAATCACCTGCCTCTGCCTGCCCTCGGAGCCAAGGTGTGGGGAAAGGCAGACACGGGGCCCAGAGGAAACCCATCTGGAGGCAGCGTGATGACGGGGAGTGGGCAGCAAACCATGAAACGGGGAGGGTGGAAAGCAAACCCCCTTGGCTGTGGTTACACAGCACTGCAGGCAGGGCCAGAACGATGAGCAGCAGCCCCTGAAGTCACACCAGCAGCAGCAGTGTGGCAGGGAGGCTGCACCCAGTGAGCACCTGTGCCTGGCACCCCTTGTGCAGGCTGAGCTCCAGCAGATGTCAGCCAGGTCTTGCTTGGAGGCACTGGCACCAGTTGGATGAGAGAGATGAACTCTTTGGACGTGGGTTTGCAGCCCCAGGGAGATGGCAGGACCCCGGGCATCCCTTCAGGATATTCTGCTGGCAGTGCCTGCACATCCTCCAGCACAGGGACAGTCGTGCCACAGAGCTGTGAGTGTCTGATGGCGCCAGCACCAGCTGAGCCGCCTGCCCTGGCTGGCGGCCATCCCGGGCCGGGAGGAAAAAAGCTTTTTTGGAGTGTGGCACACGCCCCCGCTGCTGACAGAGCAGCGCTGGGTGGGGGCATCTCCTTCCTGGAGAGGAGGGGAGCACAGGGGAGCTCTCACACTTCTTCCCCAACATCAAAGACCCGGTGAAGCACAAACGTTGCCTCTGGCGGCAGCAGCAGCAGCTCCGGCCCTCCTGCAGCCCGGCCCTCCCAGCTCCCCAGGGGCTCCCGAGCCAGCAGCGACCCCTCCCTGCCACCTCTGGCACGATGGGTTACTCCATCAGACACACATGATGTCCTCAGCAAACCTTTGGGAATATTATTCCTCCCTCCCTCCTGGTGACAAGGACAGGGACATGGCTGCATGTCCAAAGACACCAAAGGGCTCTGGCAGCCCTCAGAAGAGCCTTGGGGTGGTGGGACATGGGTCCAAGGAATCAGTTGAGCTGCCTGAGTGGTGTCCCAGGGTCTGCAGGGACCCCGCCTTGGTCTCCAAAAGGGCTTTTCAGCCCTGTTCTGGCTCCCCTGGAGCTGGCCATGGCCCTGCCAGTCTCACCTGGTGGGCGTGCAGGACCGTGAGGATGATGAAGTCCTCCGCCTTCCTGTGACAGAAAGGAGAAATGAACATGGATGGGACCTTGTGGTGATGGACCTCAACATGTGCAGCTGAGAGCACACCCCACCCTTCCCAGCGCAGTGGTGGCCGGGACCTTTGTGGGCTCCTTGGGGTGCCTGACAACGTGGCTGCGGACACTTTCCCACTTCTGGGCCAGCTGGGAAGGGCTGTGGCACTTGCTCCAAGGCACTCCCCCTGCTCAGGCTGAGAATTCCCCACCCAGCAGTGATCACTGGTGACGTGGATGTGCACTGACACCCCAAGGCTTTGGTGTGGGCACATCAGCCTGCCATGAGCCCCTCCCCAGAGGCGATGAGGGACAAGTGTTGTCCTCACCTGACAAGCTCGATGAATCTCTCTCTGGGGGCTTCACTCACATCCTCATCGTTGATGGCCAAGATCTGGTCTCCTGGCAGGAGTTTATCCTCAGAGGGGCCGCCTGCCAGGAGAGAGGGTCAGGCCCAACCCAGGCATCCCGGAGCTGCGGGGTGGAGGGGAAGCAGGAGGGTCCCAAGCATCCCCAAAGCGTTTGCCCACCTATGTGGCTGTGAAGAACACCCTGCAGGCCCACCAGAGGGGACAGGAGAGGACAACAGGAGCCCAGGGAGGGGTGTCCCAGCAGGGGGAAGCGCCGCTGTGTGTTCCTGGCACGCCGCAGGTGTCCAGGACCACCCCCAGACCCTCCCTACCTGCTGCCACCGACCGCACCACCACCGGCCTCTCGCTGCCAGCCACAAAGCCGAATCCGTAGAGGGGGTGGCGCTGGACCGTCACCTGTCGGAGCGTGTCCGAAGGCAGCTGCCCACATTCCATATCATCGCCACCGCGCTCCTCCGGCATCACATGGCTGCGCTGCAAGCACAGGGACAGGCTGTAACCCGCCACGCCCGGCCCTCTGGAGGGCAGCCCCGCTCCACCTGCAGCGCTCCCAGCACTGTCCCAGGGACTGGCATTGTCCCAGTCCCTTCCTGGGACAGTCACAGCCCCGTCCTCCTGCGCAGAGCAGTGCTGCTCAGTGCCTGTCCCTGCCACAGCACCAGCAGCTCAGGCACGGGGACATCCCTGGAGATGTCACACAAGGGCAAATCACACCCAGCACCTCACTGTCCCACCCCTGCCCCAGCACTGCACTCCCTTACATGGGAGATCTGCGTGGGGTCAGCTACTGGTGGTGTGGCTCTGGCCATTCCGTGAGGGTCAGGGGAGACAGGCCCTGGCACAGCCAGAGAGTTCTCTCTGCCATTCTGCAGAGCTTAAAGAGCAAACTCAAGGGTTGGCTTGTTCATGTTGTGTAACACAGCTCAACAGGACCACAGATAAGTGAGAACAACTTTAGCCAGTCTAAAAACTGGGATTAAGGCAGGCTCAGCTGTGCTACTACAGCCAAACCTCCACCATCAGCCCAGGGACTCCTTGGAGTGGAGACAACCAGAAGATGGGAAGATCCAACCCAGGGCAAGGTCGTGTCAAAGCTGCCCTTGGCACCCCAGAGCAATGCCAGCCCTGGCTCCAGGCAGTCAGTCTGCTTTGGGGGAGCAATCCCAGCACCACGGGACGGCCACAGAGCACAGCACAGATGGCAACACGCACAGCCCAGCCAGAAAAACAAAGTGGTGAACGTGCTGTTGTTTCTGTGCTGCTCATTGCTTGTTCCTGTCCAGACTATTTAGTCTATTTAAAAGAGATCCTTCCTGGCCTTTTGACAACATGCTGATTGTCCCATCCCTTATCAGTTTAGGATTTGATGCATCATCCATCTAATAGTGTCTGTCTGCATTTCTGACACCCCCATCCGCTCCCATCACTGGCTGCACAGCCAAGAGGGACAGCACGTGGGGCTGGAGGGGACAGGAGCTCCTGGCAGCCCCACACCAGCACACGGAGCTTGGGGCTTGAGGACATCACTGCCACCAAAGACAGCCCTGTGCCGAGCCTGATCCCCAGGTTACCACTCAAAATCCTCTAAGGAAGGATGCCATGCCTGCCTTGGGAGCCAGGAGAGCTTGCAGCACCAGGTGAGCCTGCCCAGGATCAGGGGCACAGCGCTGGCCATGGCTGAGCTGTGCTCTGTGGTGATGGGATGGCACCACTGCCAGGTGACCCATTCCCCGTGCCCAGCAGGATGGGTGCTCGTAGCTTTCCCTTCCCACACGGCTGGAGAAGAAAACTGCCAGGCCTGGGGAAGTGGCGAGGAGCAGCAGGGTCTGGGCACCCCCCCGAGCACGGGGAGTGCCGCACCCATCACTGCTCCCAGCAGGAGCGGAGCCAGCTCCATCACCAGGAGAGTGCAGCTGCAGGGAAGCACAGGCGGGACCATCTCCCCGGCGACTGTCTCTGCGCCGCCTCATTAGCTGCTCCGCTACTCCCATGAGCATTTAAAAGAACAACAGGAACAACCACAACAAAAAAAGAATCACGCCATCCAACCAATTTTCTCAAACAAACGCTGTCCAGGGCCATTGTGTGCAGCTGAAAAAGGCGGCTGAATGCAGCACTGCGTCTCCACACGCCTGGCACGGCCCGGGAGAATGCCAGAGACCGAGCTGGCCGCCACAAGGCAGCAGTCACCGAGCCGCTGGCTTCCCAGGGGACCCTCCTCCTTTCATCCCACCCCTGCTGCCCACAGCAGTGCCAGCCCCCCCAGCCACAAGCCCCCGCGGGAGGATGAGCAGCAGCAGGGCTCGAAGCACTGGGATGCCTCGGCCGATGTGGCTGAGCTCAGTGCCATGGGGAAACAGAGGCAGGGGTTTGCTCACCAAGTCACAGAGCAAAGGGGATGGCGAGTCCCAGACCAGAGGTGCCCGGTTGTGTCCCCAGATTTGTCCTTCTGTGTGCAGTGGGGGCGGCGGTGTCACCCTCACTCCTGCCCACGGGACCTGCGGCTGAGCCACAGCCGGTGACCGCCCGGGCACCGGGGACAGCAGCGTCTCCCGCAGCCCAAATTACCATCAGAATTGGTTAGCCCGGAAATCTTCGCAGCTTTGACAGACAAAAGGGAAAGAACGCACACCTCACTTCAGCCACAACCAGCCTGCCATCCAGCGTCAAAGGGAAGAGGGGAATAAAGAGGTGGATACTGACAATAAAAACTCCGTTACCGGCCTCTTAAGCTGCTCCTCTCCTGATAAGACTTGGATGCTGCAGAAGCATTACCAGAAAATTGAATAAAAGAGGACGAGCGTCCTCCTAAGCAGGACTTATCCACTCCTGGAGTAGCAGTAATGCGCTCAGCAGCAGGTACAACATGCCTTCTCCAGGCTCTGGCTCTGAACGTCCTTCCTGCGGCAGCTTTCCCGGTCTCCCAGCTCTCCCATGGGCTTGGGGATTAACGTGTGCTCACCCTGGACCAGAGTGAGAGGTCAGAGAAAACCAGCAGCAGCAGTGGGTAAGGTAGATCTCTCCCTAACAGTGGTAAGTGGCTGCAACCCAGGAGCCATCGCTTCCCTGGAGCCTGATATTTTTGTGTTTCTTCTTTTAATTTCTGGGCAGAGAGCTGTGCTGGGCTGCAGAGAGCTGAGGATGTGAAACAATTCCTGGAGCTCAGCAGCTCTGGTGCCATCAGCAGCACCCAAACCCAGCCTCACCCTGGGGCCACACTGCTTGGGGAACACCTGCCACCACCTTGGGGGGCACAGAGCAGCACTGACCCCATCCCACTGCAGGGAGCAGGTGGCTGTTTATGCCCATGTCCCCACCCTTACCTGCCTGCTGCCCACCCTCAGCCCAAGAACCTGCTCTGCATCTCCTTGTGCCCTCGGAGACCACCGTGGAACAAAGTCATTGGAAAACAGTACAGAGTAAAAGGATTTATCAGGAGAAACCTCTCTGTGCCCAGCAGGAGCCCACCACAGATGTACCCCTGTGGGGGCACCTGGCTCTTCATAGCGTCTCGACTGATGTGGCATGAAGATATTTCCCTGCTGGGGCTGGGACACTCATCTGCTGTGCTCAGAGCTGACACTGATCTGGTCACACTCTGCCACCCAAGGCAGGAGAGACATCAGCTCAGTCCAGTCACTGCCCATCATTGTACATCCACGGCCAAGGGATGTGCCTTCAGCTCCCTGAGCACCTTCAGACCTCCCTGCCACGGAACAGGGCTGAACACAGAGCCCTCATCCCCCCCAAAGAGATAAAGGCAGAACAGGAGTTACTCCAAAAGCTGACGCATACATTTTTAATTTCCTACCGCAATAAATCTCTGCTCCCTCTGAGGACTGATTTTCTGCCTTTGCTCTTAATGCTGACTGGCCATCTGCCACCAGACCAAACCAGCACCACCTGCCTGGGAGGAACGATGGTCTCCATCCACCCAGGACACTCACACCATTTCCACTGCCTTTCAACAAGCGGCACCAGGTGAAAACACTTTGTGCAGCCCAAGAAGGGATGGGGAGTGGGTATGGGAAGGTCTTGTCCCTTCTGCAGAGGGGCAGTTTGCAGGGGTGGCTGCCAGCTCTCCTCCCCCTTCCTCTGCTGCCGTGAACAACCCAAGAACAAACAGAGCCCGTGGAGTCCTGCCTCTCCTACTGCAAAGCCATGCCTGGCTCCTCCATCTGCCAGGCTGCAGTTGGTGAACGGCTTGTGAGGCATGTGGGATCCTGAGCACGTGTGGCAGAGGCAGGAAACGCCGGGGAACGGGCCAAGAAGTGTTTTTATGGGGAACATATGGCAGCTGCAGCCTCACACCCCATGGGGCTGCCAGGGTGCGTGGGGACCAACAGCGGGGACAAAACAGAGCAGGCAGAGCTGGCTGTGGGATCCACCACCATCTCTGCTCCATCAGCCCTGCATCTGCACCCATGGGCACCTGGGGAGATGCCATTTGGCCCACGTTCAGGTGTCACAGACCCCCAGCACGGGCAGACAGATGCTGTCCTTCCAGAGCACTGAGGAGCTGCTCGGTCACACAGAGCCTGACAGCCTGGTCACGCTGCCCCTGCTTTGGCAGGGCTGAACAGCTGGCCGAAGCGAGGAGAGCTGGGCTGAGGGGTGCCAGCCTGGCTGGGACCAGCACTAAGGGCAGCAGAATAACCCCAGGTGAAGTCCTTCATGGACTCAGCCTGGAGAATGCAGCCTGCATACAGCTCTGCCATACAGCCCACGACTTTACCCCCTGTGCTCCAGCTTGGATTTGCTGTCAGTATTGGGAAGCAAAATTGGGAAGCAGTTTAAAATCAGCAGAGCTCCTCAAAGGGGGTTAGCTCTGCTGCTGGTGCTGGCTCTGTCCCGAGCTGGCAGGCAAGCTGGGTACACTGCTGGTACAAAGGTGGGGTGCCAGATGGCACCAGTTTGAGGGCACAGATACTCCTGGCTTTCAGTGCAGGGACGAGCAGGCAGTGAGCAGTGTCCAGCAGAGCTGCTGGAGAAGCTCATGAGCAGCCAAAGGCAGCTGTAAATAATGAGGCAGCAGCCGCAGCCTGGCTCTGGGCAGCAGCTGCAGCTTTCTGCTGCCCAGCCTGCAGCTTTTTCAATGGTCCTGGCAGCTCACCTAGAGATAAACACAGGCAGAGGGGCCCCCCAGGAGGGCTGGGGGCTAGCTGGAAATTCTAGGACCTATATCCTGGGACTGGCAGAGATGGACTTATTGCCCCCTGGCAAGCAGTGGAGCCAGCTCAACAAGGTGCTGGGGGGCAAGAGGGGCCCAAAAATTCTAAAAGTAATGATGCCAATTACAAAAAATAGAGTATAAGCATAGCTAGCAAAGACATTTTGTGTCACCACAACCTCCAGCCACGCTGTCCTGGTTTAAAACCTCAGAAAAGCCTAGGGACCAGAAACACATGAAAGCTTCCACCCAGAGAGACATTAAGAATTCAAGCAACATGGCTACTGACTGCTTTATCCCAACACAGAGCAAGTACAACCAAAATGCAATCAGTACAGTTTTTTTCCTCTTTCTCGAGCCCCACATTGGGTACCAGAAAATGTATTTGCCCTGGTTTAGGGCAAATTTGGGAAGAAACCTCCAAAGGGGTCTCTCTAGAAAGCAGATTCACGTGGCCCCTTCCCCAACTGGTTCAGGAAAAGATTTCCTTGGAGAAAAGTGGAAGAAACTGTTTATTTAACAAGCAAAGTAATCGCAAACATAAAAAATGAATAATATTTAACAGTAAAACCTCTCTCAGTTCTGAAGAGACGGCAAATTTAGAAAGTCCTTGCTGGGAGGTGGAGCTTTCCCAGTCCCTCCTGCACTGGGAAATGCCACGTCCTGGGCCCTGCCGGGCCACAGGTGTGAGCTCCTGGTGCTCTTCTGGGTTTTCAGTCCAGAGCATGGATTATCAGTTTCCAAGAAAAAGAAAAGCCACAGTCTGGGGAACTTCTCTGCCTCAGCTAGCCAAAAAACTAACTAAAAGGAAAGAAGAGCTCTTGCCTGCTGTCCACTGCAGACAATGGTCTGTGAAGGATGCAGGGGAGAAAGTGCAGTTTCTAAAAACAAACTCTGTGCTTCTTCTCTCCCCCTTTGCTCTTGGAACCAGTCCTCAAGGTACAGAACTTAATATCCAACATAAACACAACAGACCACTGGGGATACAAGCATCATAAAGTCACCCCAGGACATAGGCTCAGGTCACCAGAAAAAGCAGCTTCTGCACAGGGAGAGGCTGTCCTGAAACCAGCCCACTGGGACACAGTCTGATGCAGCACAGAGTCTGAAGCTCAGCCTGTATCACACTTCCCACAGGCAAACACACACAGACATTGCCTTCCCCAGCCAAGACTTGGGATCTCCAGGCTAGAAAGGAAGAGAGGGACCATGATGGTCCCTGAAAGCAGCCTGACACTGGGCAGGGAGCTGGCACTGCAGGAGAACCTGTGGGAGGAGGTTTGGCACATGGAAAAGGCAGCACGTTGCCACACAGAAACCAATTAATCCCAGGAGCTCCCTGCCACAGGATGCTGGGGAGGCTGGAAATCCAACTGGGTTTGAAAAGCAGGCTCCACCTGCTAAAGCCAGAGGCCTCCACAGTTCCCATGCTGTAGCTTGCCAGATCCTGGGGGAATTGACAGCAAGGGTTGTGTGATCAATGTGCAGCAGGAGAGGCGACCTGAGCCCACCCTGCTGGCACAGTGCACCTGAATGGGCTGCCCCAGGTGCACAGGAGCGTGGCAGAGGTGGGAGCCCAGCTGCACGTGCCCGAGTGTGCCACTGGATGCCTTCAGGAGACCCTCAGGTTCCAGGGCAGGCACTCAGCACCTGCAGGAGTGAAGGATGCCAAGGGTGAGATGATGACAACCTCCACATTGTTCACTCACACGGCCTGGCCATGCCTGCACAAATTTGGGACAGGTTGGGGTGCTGTGGAACCTGTCTAAATGCACCCCCCCCAAGACAGTGGATTCCCTCATTTGTGCAAGTTTCCACCACGTTACAAACATCATTCTTCTCCAAACTGTTTTATGCGATTACAAACACCGTCCTCCTCCACGAAATTGTTCGAACCAGGGGCTCCCACTCAGGTAAAAAAAAAAAAAAAAATTCTGCTCCAATCTTCCCTACGATTTTTGGCTGTTTAAGGGATTTTTGTTCTCCCCAGCTGGAGAAGAGGATCAAAGCAAAATCCTTTAGCAACAGGGCCAGGCCCAGAAAGCTCGTGCTCCTGACTCACCCAGCAGCAGGTAGAGGAGCACGGGGCTGCTGACAAAACAGCAGAGCTGGAGAGCCTGGGCTGGAGAAGAGGGACTTGAGAAAGGCAGGGCTTCCCTTGCAGGGCTCTAACCAATCTGCCTGCAGTGAGAGAGGGGGGTGAAGAGCAAAGCCTTTTTCCTATCTAGAGCATTGAGAACATGCCCTGAGCACGGGTTGCAAAGCCACACCATGGGGCAACTCTTTTTAAGGTATCTTCCTTTACATTTGGGGCTGCCCAAGCAGCTGGGCACTAATCTAGGGCCTGGGAGAAACTGGTTTCCAGCCCCTCCTCTGCCACCATCTGCTGTGGTGACCATGGGCTTGTTACCTTGGTCCTCTCCTCTGTGGTGCTCCACTGGTGCCAGCAGGCAGGAGCCCCCCCTTGCCCAGCCAGGCAAGACTCAGAGGGATTTTTGTCTTTGTGAGGACTAGAGAAATACAATAAACAGACAGTCAACACTGGGATAAAAACGAGATGAACACATAAGAGGATTAATCGGAGATAAGGGGCAATAGAATAAAATTTGCAGCATTTTTCTCCATTATTTGTGTGATGCTCAGCTGCGTGATGGGAGCTTGGAGTGATACCAGTTCCCCAACACAGCCTGGCCACTCTCAGCCTGCTACTGCTGCAGTTTTGACTCAGGAGACCTCTGTGTTTTATTAACTTTGCTTTCTGGTGGTGCTGGAGGCAAACACCCTCGGCCCCGAGGGGAGGAGGGGGAATTACACCAGCTCCAGGTGCTCCTGCCCCTCTCATGCTGTCACAGGCAGCTTGAACCCAAGGTGAACCTTTCCTGCAAGAGCCCCCAAGTGCACCCAGCATGTCCCCAGAGCCTCGTGTTCCTCGGGGACAGGGTCTGGCTGCTGCATGGCCCAGCAGCTCCTCTCCAGCAGCAGGAGAATGGCTCCCCCCACACCTGCGTGGGCACCAGGCACCCGAGGCCCACCTTGTTCCAGCAGGTTTGCAGGAGGATAAATTTATGGCTGCATATAAAGTTCAGGGGGGAGTTAAATAAGGCAGGAGATTTACACATCCTTTACATTCCATTAGCGAGCAGGCACAGCCTGCATCCCCTCCCAGGCATCAGGGAGGAAGATTCAGGGAGGCTGTCAGCCCTCCTCTCCCACAGCTGGCAAGAGAGGCTTGAAAATCCAATCAAGCCCTTTCCTCTGGGCCTTCAGGAATCCCAGGACTTTCAGTGTGGATTTACAGGGAGCAATTTCCTCAGTGGATGACTTGGACTCCTATCTCCACCCAGCACAGTGCAGAGCAGGGCAGGGAAGGGACCTGGGGGAAGGAATGCCAGAGGAGGGAGGACAGCAGGAGAGATAACACCATCCCCAGCCCAGACTGCTGCGTGACAGCCCCTGGGTGCAGAGGGAGCTGGACTCAAAGCTCACCCAGCAGCTCCAGCAACCCACAGCCCTGCCCTGCCAGCCCATCCAGGGTGAGAGCTCACCTTGACACGGAGGTGGCAAACACTGGAGCATTTCTGGCAGTACAACATTGGTGAGAGGGTCCCCCAAGCTGGGACAGAACTGTCCCACCAGCTCACCTGCGTGGCAGCAGGGACTGTCCCAACAAGCCCCCAGTGCTGTCACCAGCCTTGACAAGATCTACACTAGAACCTGCTTATGGGAGGTGACAAACACGGCCTCACAGAGTCCCCCTCCACCCCTGCATTTTCTAGGATCCCTCTCCCTGCTCTGGGGCTTAGAAAAGCTCTTGAGCTGATGCAAGATAAAGGAAAAAAAAAACACATTAAAAGAGGAAAATTCACAGGAGCAGAGGTGCCTTTGTGTGTGACGCTTCCAGCCTGGGGCTCCTGGCCTGTATAGCAGACAGCCTTAGTTTATACCCCTTTATAATCTCTTCATAATCAGCTCTCAGCTCTGCTGCCTGTGCCAGGGTGCCCCTGGGGGTGCAGGGCGAGGAGAGGACTCTGCAAACTGCTGTGTGTGCTCATGAGTGCAGTGTGTTTCCCAGGTGTATATATATTTAGAGGCACACCTGCCCACGTGGGCTCTGTTTTCAACACGTGGGTGTACAAACGTTGCACGGAAGAAGCAGCAGCAGCAGCCTCGGGAGGCTGCACCTGTTTGTGCACAGCCCTGTGACTCCTCACCACGAGGTGCTCACCTGGGGAAATGCTGCAGGAATAGAACCACAGAATGGCCTGGGTGGGAAGGCACCTCAAAGCTCATCCAGTTCCAACCCCCTGCCATGGGCAGCAGCACCTTCCACCAGACCAGGCTGCTCAGAGCTCCATCCAACCCGGCCTTGAACACCTCCCTGAATGAGGCAGCCACAGTTTCTCTGGGCAGCCCACACCAGGGCCTCCCCACCCTCACAGGGAAGAACGATTTCCTAATATCTAATCTAAATCTACTCTCAGTTTGCAAAAGACATGGGGACACAGAGCTGCTCCTGGCACAGCACGACCTGACTTGTATCCCCAAGGTCCCCATGGGATGCACATACACATGGTCCCCCACAGGATACAAACACCTGGTCCCTGTGGGATGCATGCACACACTGTCCCCAGGGGAAAGCCCAAAGGGACAACTCCATGCTGCTCCCCCACTGGCACACAGCCCCCTGGTCTGCCAGGCCTCTCAGGCAGCACCCGAGGTCACACTCACCCTGGCTGTGACAGAAGGGGCTGCCAGCACAGCCCTTTGGGGTACCAGATGGGAGCAGAGCACCAGCAGAAACAAGGTGCTCATTCTCCAGGTGCTGTGTGGGTGCCCAGGGCTTTGCTCTGCCCACATCCCTGCTCTGTGGGGCTGCAGCACTGCCCTCACCACGGCCCTTTGAAAGCACATGTAATCACAAGACACACCACAACAGGTTTCTAAACCAGGCCAAATCATTTACAAATATTGGTGGCACAAGTTTGCCAGCTCAGGCTGGTGCTGGTAGCAGAGTGACCACTGGCCACGTCCTGTGTGCACTCCCAGGAGATGCTGCTGAAGGCACGGCAGTGCTGGCTGCACCCCCAGCGTCATGGCAGCAGCCCTCGGCACTCCTGCTGCATAGGGATCTGATGATTTTCTGAGTTCCTGCTGTAGTAATGAGCTTAATCAGCCCATGCAAATCAGTTCCCATTTGAAACCAGCCTTATCTAATGGAACCCACTCAGTATTTGCCTCCTGGAGTTTTCACACAGATCGATCTTCCCCGTTGCAGGTGT
The DNA here is from genome assembly GCF_029207755.1 of Chamaea fasciata. Classification (NCBI taxonomy): domain Eukaryota; kingdom Metazoa; phylum Chordata; class Aves; order Passeriformes; family Sylviidae; genus Chamaea; species Chamaea fasciata. Next base: position 250,640 of record NW_027094107.1, read on the forward strand.
GAAAGGCAACTGGGGCAGGGAATGGTTTCACCTCTTCCAGCACCGGACTGCAGCTTGGAGCTCAGTGGCAATTTCTCGGTTTCATTTCTCACATTCTCATTGTTTCCAGAAACAAAGGGAATTAGGCTCTGAAAACCCCTCTCCTCTGGCAACGGATTATGTCCTTAGATCACTGCAGCCATTCCGAGGAGCAATTGGATAAAGGAATTTACACAATTTAGCCCCTGGTGTCAGCGGGTACAGCAGGAGAGCCCCTCCACCACGGCCTATTTTGAATAAGCAAATCAACCACGCACAGGGAGATTCATTTTGTAAAGTGCAAGCGGAAAAAGCAATGCCAGTTCCCATCCGTTCCTGGCTGACATTTTATTTAACAGGTTATTCATTTGCCCCAGTGTCCTCAGCAGCAGCAACAACCACTTGTGCAACCTCTCATAACTCACTGCCAGCTCCTTTCCCAGGTGCCTCCTCCTCCTCCCAAAGGTAATTAGCAATTACGAAGGTGTTACACAGCAACCCACCCCTTGCTGTTCGATGCCACAGCCCCACTGCTGGCTCCAGGAGCCCGTGGAGAGCACCACGTTCTCCAGAACCAAATGATACCCCAAACAGACCCCAGACCTCATCCCTCAGGCTTGATCCTTCCAGGGATGCAGAAGCCTGAGTCCTCTTCAAACCTTTGGGACAGGGGCCCCCTGAATTCCTGACAGAGCCTGGGCTGGAGCTCAAACTGACCCATCAGACTGGTCAGTGTTGCACAGACCTTCCCCACCTCCACAGACCCTGGGCCAGGTGGCACTGGACCCCAAGGTGTGCACAAGGCCACCAGTGAGTGAAACCCCTGGGGACACACACAGGTCTGCCCCGAGCCCCTGCCCACACTCAGGACCCCTTGGCTGCCCATCCTATTTCTTTTCTGCTCATCTCCAGAGCGCTGCTGTGGTGCTCTGGCTGATCCACCAGGCTGCACTCGGTGTCTCAGCCCAGCCAGGGCAAAGACAGAGAGCAGGTCTCAGAGACTGTGCTCACCATGCTTGCAGACAAGACTCAGGCAGGAGAGACGCTGAGCCTAAATGAGCCTCAGTGAGCTTTGCCAAGGGGGAGAAGCCCTCTGGCAGAAGGTAATGTCTGGAAGGGTGTCTCAGTCCTGCAGAGAAGGGGACAGAGCTGCAAGGAGCTGCCTCTGGAAAGGGAGAATAGGGCTGGAGCAGCCAGCTGCTCTGGGAAACCACAACCAGCATGGCTCTCCTCACCAACTGCACTGCACTCCTCTCTCTTTTTTTTTCCTTCTTCTCTTTTTCTCCAATTTATCTTTTTGACACGTCCAATGATGCTTCTGCAGACTGAAAACAATAGAGACAGAGTTTCAGCCAAGGCAATTTCAGGGCTGAATCAAAGCTAAAATAACCTAGACACAGAGCAGCTGAGCAGAGACAGCTCAGTGAGGGAGGACAGAGCAGTGCAGGTGTCCTGTCCCCCTCTGCAGCTCCCACTGCCTGGCTGGCAGAGAGGACAGCAAGTCCCACTCAGGAGCTGTGTGTCTCGATCTCTTGCTTGCCTGCCACCCCTTTCTGGCCTTGGTGGCATCATTTTCCCCCCTCCCATGGATGCAAATCCCCACCCCAGTGCAAAGCCAACCCTGGCAGCTGCAGCTGAGTGAGTACCTGCTTGCCCAGCACTGGCTCTGTGCTTTGCATAGCAAGCACCAGTGTTTGCTGTCCTGACCTTACAGCCCTGCAGAACTTCCAGGTAGAGATTTTAATATCCTTTTTCCCCCTACAAGTGCTACTCTGCTGCTGCGTGAAGGAGGTGGGAGGAACGGACAGACAGACCCACAACTGGGGAGAGAAGGAGGATGAGCTCATTCTGCCAAGTGAATATTGCAACTGGACTCGTAACAAGGAACGAGACACAATCCTCAGCATGACTCAGCCTGGAAACACATGCTGCTTCCCAGCCCCACTGCCAGGACTGGAACGTCCCCACTGCTGATCCCACAAGGAAGCAGCCCGTGGCTCCCACCCCAAATGCATTTCACAGCCAGGACAGGTAAAGCCAGGCGGCTCCTGGTACCTGGACAGGCTGATCATGCCAAAAGCAGCCAGGCAAAGCGGGGGCTGATGCTGTGCAGGACAAGCTCTGAGTGGCTGACACGCTGCTTGGTGTCTCTCAGACCTCCTGAAAGCAGCTGTCAGAGCCTGTCTGGTTCCAGCTCTCTGCCTCCCCAGACACACCGGTAATTCTGCTCCCCTGTGCGTGTGCCACATTTGTTTCTCTCTCAGAGAGAAAGGGTTTCAGCACTGTGAGCCTCAATGCTCTCGAAGAGCACCAAAAGCAGCAGGCAGAGCAGAGCAATGGGAGGTCCAGGATCACAAGCATCCCCCAGGGCTGGTCCATGGGGCCGCCAGAATTCCTGCCAGGGGAGAGTGGTCCATACAGAGCACTGTTCATGTCCTGGGTGAAGTTCAGCAGGCTGGGAAGGGCAGCACTGTGTCCCTTTGCTCCTGCATTTTGTTTGTGAAATGCCACATCCAGCTCCAGGTTTAACTGTGGGGCTGGGCAGGAGCTGCCTCAGGAGCCTTCTCTGGGCCCCACATGAGCCTCCCCCAGGGGTCAGTGGCTACCCCAGTCCCACAGAGCCTGTACCATGCCCTTGGCTCCCCAGCTAAGGCACTATGGCAGCTACAGCTTGCCTGGGTGGGTGTGAAACCCTTCTCTGGGGCTGGCAGGCAATGCTCTGCTCATGCCAGAATCATCCCAGGGAGGTGCTCGGCATCACCTCCTTAGATTAGGGGGATGCTAGACCTCTCCTCCTCTCTGCCCTCACCCCAGCTGGCTCCATGTCCCTGCAGGATACATCCCAGTGCCAAGTGACATGGGCCTGATCATCTGAGGACATGCAAATAAACCCAGAGAACCTTTCTCTCTCCTCACACACCGGGGGAGAGCGCTCCCCTCGCCGCCTGTTTACAGCCAACGCCGTGGTGTGGCAGCCAGAGTGACAGCTCTGGAGATGACATGACAGCTCTGCCTGTCCCGGGAGGACGTGTCAAACTGTCACACAGCATTAGCTGCAACACATTCCTGCACAACACCCCGCAACCCACACTGCCAGGGGCTGCGGCACCCCTGCTATGCCACAGCACTCAGAGAGGTGTGGGAGCGCTGCCTCCTCTCCATCACCTCTCTGGGCACTCCCCAAGGGGATTTTTGTCAACTGGCCTCTTGCACATCTCCTCCTGCAGCAGGACACTCATGGCTTTGCAAACCGTGACAGGCTGATGGGATCAGGCTGAAACAACCACCTGGCTGCCACTGAAGCCCCAGGAGCTGGGGCAGGCACGCGGGGAAGGATGGAGATGGAGGTACGGTGTTACCCACCTCACACCCACACTGCAACAGCCCTGCAGGAGCTGCCTGGTGGTGGCATGGAGAGCTTGGCATGGGGCAAGACATCTCCTCATGTCCTGTGGGACACAGCCCTGCTCCCCATCACCATCCCCTCCCTTGCCACGTGCTGCCAGCCCTGGCCTGTGCCCTTGAGCTGCTGGAGAGTGAAGCACAGATCTGCCTACAGCACCACTACGTTGCCTTCGCCAAGAGACACTGAAGCAAATCAATTTTGGGCAGGTTGAACCCTCTGCAGGGCACTGGTAGAGCCTCAGAGAAGCCTCAGAGGAGAGGTGGCCCAGTTAGCACAGCAGCAGCAGCTCTCTCATCCACCCTGCCTGTTCACAGCCCCACGTTCACATCCAGAGAGCATGGCAGAGCCAGGACTGACACTGCTCCTCATCTGCACTGAAACTGCTGCCCCTGGCCCCCGCAGCTGTCACCTTGGCACTTCTGGAGAATGACAATTCACAGCCTCTGGTGGCAATCAGATGACTTTGTCCCGAGTCACAAGAAGCGGCAGAGAGAGCTGAACTTGGCCTCAGAGCTGGCTGCCCCTGTCTCCGCCGGCTCAGATCGATGCTCTGAGGAGTGCCTGGCTCTGGGCAGCTGTGAGGCCGGGGTTAAGCTGCTTGGGCACCAGCTGTGTTGTAAATAACACAAGAGGCAGCTGCAGTTCCTCTAAGATCAGGCCAGCAAGGCCTTTACCTTACACTCTTACACCAATAGTTCCAAAATCACCTCCCAAGGGTGTGAGCAAGGAGCCACCAGCCCTCGCTGCCTCCACGTCAAGTTCCAGGCACAGCTTCCCCCATTTCCTACTTCACTGTTCAGATTAAAATCCTTCTGTTAGCCTATAAAAAAGGTAATCAAAACGATAACAACATCAATCAAATGCTCTCAGCAGATGAGCCAGTTGGTCCTTCATTCCTCCTGGCTGCCAGCAGCTCGTTGTCATGGGTAGACAGGAGCTGCAAGCTCCATCACGGGGCCAGGATGGACGTCCACCCATCTGGGAAAGCTGGGGGATTGCAGGGAAGGATTTCAGCTCCCACCTTGGGGTGCTCTGGCACCCTCTCAGCACTCAGCTTGCTGGCAGGGAGCTGCATGGGTGCTGCAGGCTGAGCTCACGGACTCCCCCTGCTCAGCCGCAAAACCAATTATCCTTGTGGCAGTTAAAAGGGAGTAGAGACAAAGCCCTCTGACCAGGAGCAACTGCAAATCCTGACGCCAGTGCCAGTGGCAGAGGAAGGAGGAGCAGATCTCCCGGAGCCATGGCTCTGTGCCAGCCTGTGCACACACTGGGGATGGATCACCCAGCAGCAATTTGGAAATGACAGGTGGCACCACAAATCTGCAGGACAGAGATGAGATACTCCCAAATCTCTGGTCACCTTTTTACAGCCCCATCAGTCCTGCTGCAGACAGAGTGGTTAGGGATATGCTGGAGGCTACAGGCAATACAAAGCTCAGGGTGTAGGGGCAGTTCCAAATAATGCCTGGGTCCTCTGAGGCAGAGACACGGTGTTGGTGATGGAGATGTGCTTCCCACTCCCCTCAGAGCTGTGCCTGGGGCATCACTCACACCCTGTGCAGGATGGGGAGATCAGAGACTTCTCTGCTCCTTGATGGACAGGCAGGAGCAGGGCTCTGCAGCCCAGTCACACAGGGACTGGGGAGACCCACAGGTGTTATAGGTGGCCTTTGCTCTTCATGACAAGCAGGTGATCCCTGGGAAAGCAGCTGGAGCTTGGGTAACAAAGCGCCACCTCATCAGCAGAGGGGCCTGCAGGAGCTGTGCTGAGCACACCTGGTGTTCGAGCCATTCCCACAAGGTCCCTCTGTTGGACAGGCTCCAGGTGAATGAGCAAGTGATGAGACACTGTCAGCTCAAACTTCCCCACGTGCCGCTGGCTGGGTGCCAGCACGATTCCTCCTGACCACACGCCTCAGCCCTGCTTTATTGGTGCTGTAAAACCCACACACGCCAGCATCCCTGCTGACACCTCATTTGCAGCAATTCTGCCAGGGGCAGGTAAACACAGGCGAGTCGTTAGCATCAGCATCAGCAGAGAGGATTCTAACTCGGATTTTATCCTGCCCCAACAGGTAGCAAGGGAAGATGTTCCCTTAAAAAGATCTCCTGTGAAGAGCTGGAAAAAAGCAAACTGAAGCATCTCCCTCTTGCAGAGCCAAGGGAGGGGAGCTTAGGCTGGAGCATCCAGCTTCTCTCCCACAGCCTTTCTTTCTTGCTGGAGGAACCCACAGCTCTGGAAAGGCCTTCACTCCCCGAGGAACGCTCTCTTCCCTCCCCCAGCTCAGGTCTGGTTTCCCTCTGGAAACTTGAGGATTCTGACTGAGGAAAGAACCTTTTTAAAGCAAAAATAAAAATCCAAAATCAGTCTTTTACTGCTGTTACACATCAGCGGGGCACACACTGGGCTTTGCTGGCTGTGATTATACAGCTCCCCGTGTCAAACCCCCACAGCTCCCAAGGTCTCTTCCGTGTGTCCCCACCCCAGGCAGCACCAGGTGTCTCCTGCCTTCTCAGAAATGTCTCTCTCATCAGTAGGGTTACAGCAGGAACAGACCCAGGGCTCCTCTGCTCGTCCTCTGTACAGCCAGTGAAAAGAGGGGTCTCGTGAGAGTTGCTCAAAGGTGATGCGGCAGCAGCCAGAAGAATCACCAGCTGCTCCATGCACAGAATACAATTCCCTTTAAAGGGGAAAAAAGAACAAAGCACAAAAACCAACAGAGCACGGAAGAGCTTCACAGAATCCTCTGCCTCACCAGAAGAAAGGACCCTTGCAAATGCTCTCTGACACTGAGACCCTGAGCCCGGGAGATGCTCGAGTGCAGCCTCCCCCCTTCCCACCACCCACCCTGCTCGTGAGATGGCCTGGGGGGGCTGCAGTGAGAAACCTCCACGGGGTTTGGGGAGTCTCTGAGGCAAAGTGGTGGGTGCAAAGCAGTTTGAAGCCTTCCCCACCCCTGGAAGGAATCGATTGGGGTGTGCAGGGTGTGGGGCAAACAGTGCTGGCACATCCCAGCATCCCAGGCTGGATTGCCTGGGAAGAGGGCATGGACTCCATCATATCCAAACACACAGCCAGCCCCAGACCACTTCTGTGGGGAGAAGGACCAGGAGAGGAGTCACAAGGGGCTGTTAATTGAGCATTCTGCTAATGGGAAAGGGAATTAAGGGTTTCCCAGAGGCCAGCGTTGGGACCTGGATTTAGCAGCACTGTTTCCTTGGGGATTGCAAAAACAGTGTAAATTCCCAGGGGATTAAACTTGAAGAGGATATCCAATGAGCAGGGAGAGAGGAGAGGCCAGCAGCATAGGAGGGATGGTAATTACAGAATTACCTGCCAGCCTTTCAGGACGATGAATGACGTGAAATTTTATATAGATAAATAGAGACTTAATACGGCTGCGGAAGGAGTCGGTGCTGGGGCAGGAGCAGCCTCTGCTATCTGGCTGATGGCAGCACAGAAGCAAGGCACGGGGGATGGAGCAGGCAAGAGAGAGGAGCTGGGTTTGAACGGCAGAGCCACCCCGGGAAGGATCCCAGATGCAGGGAAGGAAGCAGGGATGGCTCGGTGAGCACTGAGATCAGTGCTGCAAGGAGCCTCAGCCCCTGCTTAGCAGTCAGCTCAGGCAGCACCGATGCTGCCCGGGCGCAGGAACAGGACACGCTGTTTTTCCTCCGGCAGCCAGGGAGCACAGCCATGATTTAACCTTTGCACCGCGGGCCGGGCTGGTCCCGCCATCGCTGCCTGTCCCAGAGCCACAGACACCCCGGGACCTGTGGGCAGCACACCTGGGCTGTGCAAGAGCGAGGCACAGAGAGCAGAAGAGGAGGAATAACACCAAACCCGAGGGGCAGCCTGCAGAGGGCTGGCTGCCTGCCTCTCTTCCAGGACTGGGGATGAGCCCTCAGAGCTGGGCATTTCCCTCGCTGCCACATCCCTGCCGCCCTCCTCACGGCCTTCCCAGCCTTTGCCAGTGCTGGGAAACGCCAGGCTTTGCTGGTTTTTGTCCCAGAGCCGGCTGCCCGCTGTGCCACCCCGGCGCAGAGCCCCTGCCCCGGCCGGCCGCTGCCCGGCTCCGCTTGGCAGGGAAGGGGCTCAGAGCCTGCCCAGCGCCGGGGTCGGGGTCCCGGGCACCCCATTCCAGCCACTGCCACTGGGAGACATCTCCTGGGCTCCTTGGAAACGCTGCCGAGTGGGAGCTGCCGCTCCGGGAGTGAGTCACGCTGCCGAGGGTGGCTCGCTGGCACGGCGGGCGCTGGCGACCACTCGCCCCCCGGGAGCCGCGGCGACACTGACAGTGACACGGGGCACAGCGCCAGGGCCCCCCCAGGGAGCGGCGTGTCCTGCAGCTGGACGGACGGCCCCACACCTCCCACCCTGCTCCGCTGGGCTGGGAGATACTAAAGCACTGCAAAGCCGTTCCCAAAAGCTGTTTTCCCGTGCCACGGCATCGGGGAGAGAGGGAGCGGCCCTGGGAAGGAAGATCCTGCAGAGATGGAGACCCTGTGTCCCACTGCACTGAGGCTTCTCCTCCCTCCCAGCTCTGAGACTTCGGGACTAAGGGGAAACTGAGGCACGGGGGAGGAAGGCACTTGCAGCAGATCGCAGATGGTGCAGAAACCCAGAGGCAAAAGGTTCTTCTGTTCCTGCTCATCCTGGGGGAGGCATTCCCCCAAACCACAGGGGAGCAGCTCAGCCATTCCCCTTTGGAAAACACCTCCCTGAATGGCCTCAAAGATAGCACAAGCTCCTCAAAACCCGATGGGATGATAAGCACCTCTTCTGAAAGGGAGCAATTACCACAAAATACTGATTATGCAAATACCTTGGTTACCAAAATGATGTTCCCTGAATTCTGAGTAGGAAAGAAAAGAGCCGTGGAGAAAATTTGTTTAGCCAAGAGCTGCATCGCATCTATTTAAAGTGCTGAGAGGTGGAGAGGGACCTCCCTGGGCAAAGGGGCTTTAGGAGGCCACCACAGCCTGGTGACCATCACATCAGGGACAGAGATGGTGCCTGGCATTTCCCTTTCCTCCCAAAACGCTTCAGAAACATGACTGTGAATCCCCTTGCAAGGATCAGGAAACTGAGGCAGAGAAGCAGAAGGCACTTGGCCAAGGAGACCCAGAGTGCAGAGCAGAGGCTGAGGTGCTGCCAGGAACAGAGCAGGTGTCCCACTGCTCCCCAGGGCCCCACACTTGCTGCACTGTGGTGGGACAGAGCTGGCTTTGTGTGGAGAGAGGCGACAACAGAGAACGGCACTGGGGGAAAAAACTCCTCTGTAGAACACTCAGAATGGGCTGGGACAGCAGCAGACAGGAGGCTGGTTAGAGCAGGGCTCAAGGGGAACCTGTGAGTCTCAATTCAACAGGCAGGGACTGTCCTGCCACAGCACATCCTCGCTGGGATGGGGACAGTGGACAGTTCTCCAGGCCTGGCATCACTGGCTGGAGAGGAGCAGGGCTCAGTGTGCCCCCCTGCACAGCCCCAGCACGCCACAAGTGTGGTGCCATCCTTGGTGGCACCAGGGCACCCTGAGAGCCATTTCAGCTTTGCAAGCAAGGCAGCTTTGGAAGGACCAAGCCCTGACTTGCAAGGATGGAGGGTAACACACAGGAGACAAGGGCTATCAAGTGGCACAGCAGGGGTGGCACCATTTCACACCTGGCCACCACCTTTTCCTCAGTGCAAGGTGGCACTAAAAGTGACAGCTGACATGAAACTGCTCTGCTGTAACCATCCAGCTTCCCTTGTGGGAACAGCTGCTTCTCACCGTGCTGCTGGAGCCACCAGGCCCTCACATGGGTCTGAGCTGCCAGCACACCCCCCCCTGCCCTCAGCACCTCACCTGCCACTCTCCGTGTCTCACTGACGTCACATGGGGAGGAAGGACAACTCATGGTGCAGTAAATGCCAGCAGAGCCAGCCGTGAGACGCTGCTTGCTGTCCTCATGGAGCACAGAAGTCGTAAGTCAGAGGGAATGCTCTTTGCACTGGTGCCAGGCAGATTTATGAGAGCACAGGCACTGCTGTGCCGGTCCCCTCCTGTGGCAGGAGCCAGTCCCCAGTGCGAGTGTCACTGGTGGTCACCCACCAGCACCTTATCCACTATTCCAGGGCAGGTGGGACCCATATTTTGCCAAGTTGCCATGCTGGAGCACCAGAGGGGATGCTGGACTGCAGCAGACACACAGCCCATCTGCTCCTGACGGCCTGGCTGGCCCAGCACGTGGGATCCTGTGCTGCAAGGCAGCCCCCAGCCCTGCACGGTGACCTTGTCCTCCCTCCTCTTGTCACAGCCCCTCTTCGGGCACCTTCCCAGCTCAGCCTGCTTGCAAACAGCCTTGTGCAGCTCTGGCACACATGGGGAGTACCGCATGTAAAGCCCTGCTGTGGGTGGCCACCCTGGGGGCTCTGGCAGCACTAAGAGCATAGCCCAAACCACAACACAGACGAGCTGCCAAGTCACCCCTTTTCCATTTCCAGGGTGAAATGCCTGCCCGAGGACCAGGGCTTTGCCCATTTGGACCCTGACAGCCATTGCCTCTTAAAATCCATCTCTGGATTTGAGTGTCCCAAGGATACATGCAGCAGTTTATTCCTATGGGAGAGATGGATCTCACCTGCAGATATCCCCAAGCCCCTGCCTGGCTGCCCAGGCAGGTCTTCTCACCCACAGAGAGCTGTCTGTGGCCTCCGCACTCCTGCAAGGTCAGTAATTGCTCACAACGGTGTATGTGTTGGATTTGGTTTTGATCAGCCAAAAACCAATTCCTCCCTATCTCCCTTGCCTTCCTGAGCTCATACTGCCTCAGAAGAGACAGAAAGTTAAATTCACAGACAAGCTAAGAAAAGCCAGATGCCTCCTGCTTGTAAAGCCACAGCAAACAGCACAGGCACTTCACAGCTCCCCTGTGACACCAGTAACCCCAGCTGGTACCAGCACAGCTCCTGACTTCCCTCAATTAGCTCTAACTCTCTTACTCCTTCCCAAAATCAAGCCTCCTGTGCTCTGCTGGGAGCAAGGGGCTGGCTGGAGGTGCCAGTTCACCCAGCAGGACTAACCTCAGTTTCCACCCACTCCACATGGAACAAGCCTGGCCTCCACTGCTACACTGTGCTGGGGACCAAGTGACCAGGTGGCAGTGCCTGGTCTCCCTCCCCTCCTGTCCAGCACCCCACGGGCTGCTCCACCACCCTCCTTCCCCCCAGAATTCCAGCCCTGCTGCTGTGACAACCCCTGCATCAGCCCGAGGAGCTGCCAAGCCCTTGGAACCTTTACAGAGGCAGGGAGGGTGGGAGATCCACTCCCAGCATGGCTGGTGCTGTGAGAGCAGGACATAGCTCCTGCATGGCTCCACACCAGAGACTGCTTATGGAGGACTGTGCAGATCTGTCAGGTGGCACTGGAGCTCCAGTGGAGTTGTTCCCAGCTCTGTCACACCCCAGACACTCACTCTGCCAAAGGAAGGGCTTAGCTTTGGGCATCAGAGCTCAATTCCTGCTGAGCCCTGCCATGGTGTCTGTCCTCCCGTGGGCTGCAGTCTCTGAGAGTTCAGAACTCTGTCAGGAGCACTGCTGGCCTCTCCCACAGACACCAGCTGGCCACAGGGAAGTGTCCCAGCACTCCTTTCCATGCTTTAGCTGATGGGTACAAGACAGAGGTCCTGCTTGCCTCATCCTGTGACCACAGAGTTTTCTGCCCCTGAACTCCTCAGCTGCCCACACACCACCCATCTCCCCAGGCCAACGAGTTCCAGCCTGTATTTCCACTCCCCTCAGGACAAACAGCTCAGCCATCCAGGCAGTGAGATCCCCCTCTGTGGTATCAGAACTTTTCCAGGCACCATCACGGTCCTCTGGAGATGTTTAGGGGTTTTTGCTGCCAGTCCACTTAGGGACACTCACCACTTACACAACAAGAAGCCACGAGATCCCTCCCAAACCCTGCCCAGAGGATAGTGCTGGTATCTCTGTCTGCCCCTGGGATGGAAGATACTTGCATGGAGCTGGAGAGCAACCAGACATGGCAGAAACCACCCAGACATCACTCCAAGCCCTCCCCAGAGAGACTTGGGTCCAACCCCAGCAGCTGGGAGGAGGGATGTGACAGCCAAGGCAGAGGTGACACTGATGGCAGCTCCTGCTCCATGTCCCCCCAGGGCTCTGTGCAGCAGCAGGAGGAGCATTTCCAGCTTGTACTTGTCCAGGAATGGAGGGGAAAACATCCAGACTGCTCCATGTGTAGGGACAGGTTGATCCAAGTGCCTGTGGACACTGCCATCCCACGGATCTCTCCACCTGAAGGCAGTGCTGGCTGGTAGCCCCCAGTACTGACCAGTCCATGTGGGCAAGCCCCCCATTACAGCCCAGTGGGTGCAAGCAACAACAAAGATTGTTGGGAAGGGGATGGATGCTCAAAGGAGGCTGCTGACCATGGTGGAAGTGGGCACAAGACTCAAGGGAGCATTGAAATATCGGAAATAAAGAGAGGCAGAGCAAGGAAAAATGACCTGAAAGAAGCAGTGAAGCCTCCAGAGAGAAAATGCATGGCAGAGCATGGATGGAGGCTGGATATCTGCACAGGGAGCCAGCCCCACCTGATCCACCCTCCTCCCACGTGTCCCCGGATGAGCAGAGCACTCACCACAGGCTGTGACACAGCTGAGCAGTGCTGGAGAACAGAACTGCTCAGAGAAGGTGCCAAAGCTGGATGGAGGCGCCAGACACAAGCTCTTTGGGGCAGGGACTACACCTTTGGCCTCGTCTCCATCCGCCCCAGCACCCAGCTGAGGAGCTGGTAGGACAGCAATGCCCTGCATCCCATGGGGATGAGGGGAACCAGAGCTGTGACCGTGCCAGGCCTCCTCAGCACTTGTGGCACGACTGATGGCAGGAGGATATTGGTGACACCACACCAGCTGCCCTTCCCACATCTCCTTCAGCGCTGCTCCTTTCCATCATGCCAATTAATATTACAAACCTCCATCAGGAGTCTTTTCAGACTGGCAGCCTCCGAGTTGCTTGGAAACTGTTTGCTGCAGCCACCGACAGCTGCTGCCAGGAGGGCTCAATGCCAGCCCTTCCACTTCCCAGGGCTGCCACCAAGGAACCTGGTGGAACAGCCACGCTCCATTCCCTGGCATGTGCCAGGAGCTGGAGGAAGCAGGGATGAGCTGGGAGCAGCTTTGACACGCGCCAGGGATGAGAGAGCCCGGAAAGGCTTGAGGGCTGCAAGGCTTGGTTTAGGACTTGGAGATCCCAAGGCTCCAAGCTAAGGCTTCAAAATGTTCCCAGCCCGAGGGTGAGGGAGAATTTCCAGAAAAACACTAGTGGAAAAACGGGCTCAGCCTTCGCAGGATTTACTTGGCCAAATCTGGATGTTGAATTCAATCATAAAGAAGTGAGAAAGAGGGTTTTGCTTTATGGACAAAGTATTGGAGTGGGCTTAATAGTGAAGTCACTGAGACCTCCATAATACTCTGTGAATAATCAGGTATCTCTTCCAATTTATAGCGTACCATGAAGTGCTGCTACAGTTTTGGAGACAGTACTTTTTTTATACTATAGCAATGACAAAAAGCATATTTTACTGCAGGAATGATGTATATAAGTATATTCATCCATCGGCCAGAATTCTGTGGTATACTCTCCTCTCTAATGCCTGTACAAACATCCATCCATCCCAGATTTACACCCAGTTTTTCCATACTTTGCTTCAAAATTTGCATAATATGCGAAGATTTCTGTCCAAAATGGAGAAGAGCAGGGAGCTGCTCCTGCCAAGCCAGCCGCTGGAATTCAGCACTTCCCCGTCTCGCACCGCTCGTGTTTCCCCACAGTGACAGTGCTCTGGATTCTGGAGCTGCCTGGGGGATCCCACCTTTTAGCTCGGCACTCCCAGGGAGCAGGAAAGCTGAAGGGGAGGTGGATGAGGACCCCAGGGCCAGCTCAGTGTAGGAATCCCCAAGAAGGGATTGAGAAAGAAACATGAGGGGAGCAGGTTCTGCCAGTGCTGGAGAAAGGCATCTCCAACACCATCTCCAACACTGTCACCCACCTGACAGCTTCCTCCATCACCCCAGTGAAGCACTGCCTTTTCTTCTTGAAAAAAATGTATTGTGGAATTAGGAGTCTGATTGATATGAATATGTAACAACGCCGCTTTATTAATAGCAGCTGCATTATCAGTTTGCTCTCTGCTATTGGCAGGAGATCTGGGACAATATGTGGTTTGAAAACTAAAGAGAAATGCAACCCGCAAAGGCAGCGGCTGTGATATAATTCCATCCCTTTTCCCGTGGAGCTGGCCGGGGTGACACGGATGCATCGCATCACTCTTCCTGCCTGGTCACGGGAGCAGGCACTGGGATGGCTTCACAGTGTGCATGGTCCTGAACACACCCACTGCCATCTGCAAAAGATTTTGCATTCAGTGCCCCCCAGCACAGGCAGGAGACACCCCTCCAAGCCAGGGACTGCCACAGCCAGCTTTAACCTCTGCAAATTGAGGTCATTTGGTGCAGAGCATCATGCAAATCTCCCTGGCACGGGTAATAAACTCCCTTCGCAGTTTGCTTTCCTTACTCCCCCCACCACCACCCTGGAGGCCTAAATGAAAACAAGATTACAAAGGAGATTGGATTGGACATATATCTGGTGTGCTATTTTAGCTGTAAATTATGCCAGCTTCATAAAACCCCAACTGTTCTTTCCCGAGATCCCTGCATAGATTGGCTGGCTAAGATCAAGCAACCAGCGCTCGCTGCGGGCAGGCATTGTCTAGAAAAACGCTGAGAGGGTCCAAACAGGAGCAAGATCTTAGACTGCTATGTATCCACACATATTTTTACGCATGGAAACACAGGCATGACACCCAAGAACTTCCCGTGCCCACTGATCAGCTAAACAGTGAAACGCGCAGAGGTCCTACAGCCCCTACCCGCCAGGCTTGGGCGAGCCGACCCTACAGATCATCTGAGCTGCTTCAGCTGCCTGTGATAACGCTGCTGACACTTTCCTCAGCCTTAGCTAATCCCAGGAGAGGGCAGAGCATCAGGCAGCCCGGTGCAAAGCAAGGCTGGATGCCAGGTATGGGACGTGGGGCCGTGCTCTGTCACAGGGTGAGTGTGAGTTAGCACACGTGGCGAGGTGAGCAGGGCTGGCTGCTGTGGCAGCCACGGGGCTCCCAGCGCTGAGCAAGGCTCTGCAGCACCAACGCAAAACTGCCACAGCCCCAACTTTGCTACAGCAAACCCAGCAGGAGGTTTTGCAATTCTCCTCACGAGCATCGCTGCACCTTGGCTGTGCTCCACGACCCTGGAGGACAGAGCAGCCAGGGCTCCCAGCACACTGAGCTGCTCCAGGTGCTGCACAAAAGGAAGGACACAGCCCTGACCACACTCAGCTCCAGCCCCCAGCCCTCTCCTGTGCCCCCTCACACGAAGGGCTGGCTCCATGCTACGAAGGCATGTGCAGGGCCTTGAGCAGCAAACCACGACCTGGCTGCTGCCAGCACTCTGCCACCTCCGAGGGACAAGGGCCACTCTGAGCCCTGAGGGGACAAAGCCAGTGAGGCCCCCCCAGCCCATGGGAACCCTCCTCCACCTGGAGGGACACAGCTCGAGAGCAGCAGCACACTTTGCCTTTCCCGAGCAGGCATGGCATCGAGCTGCCTTCCCTGCCACACTCCCATGGCTCCACCTGCTCAGAGCTCAGCCGGGTGCCACCTCACTCCCCTCACAGCCTGCACTGGACACAAGGCAATGCCCTCCCTGGCAGGGCAGGTCCAGCCTGTCTCAGCCATCCTCCTCTCCAAGCAGTCCCTCTGGGTGATGCTACAGCAGACTGAATTGTGCACATCTATCGCGAGTCTCCCACGTGAAGAATCCCTGCAGGGTCAGTGACCTTTGAGGAGACCACACAATCTGTGGGCAGACGGCTGCACATCTTCTCCAAAGGCAGAGTCCAGAGGCCTCCCTGCAAACAGAGGCAAAGCCAGCTGGCAGAGGTCCTGCATCACAATGTCACGTGCTAGGAAGAAAGGGACACATGTTCAAGAGTGGCCAAGGCAGCGCAATAATGCTGGTCAAATGTGAAAAGCCCATAACCAAAGACCCCGAGATGCCTCACCTTGCTCTCCAATGAGAGCTGCATCTGCCTCACATGGACTCACACGTGTGTCCCCACCTGCAACAAACCATCCCTGCACGTTCCTCTGTGCCATTCACCACCAGGAGCTGGCACAGGACCTGCTTGCCCGTGTACATATCTATTGATACAAAACCAGGCTTCCTGGGCAATCAATAATGCTATTTAAGAGATAAGTCTTGCTATTAACTGGCTGTTGATCCCAGCTCCTGCTTAATTTGAAAGAGAGGGAGAATGACGAGGGAGCTCAGAAGTGTTCCCAACGTCACCAGGCTGAAGCTGTGCAGGCAGGGATGGAGGGCTCAGGGATGGAGCTATGGTGAGGCAGAAGCACAGTGATTTTTCCACAGTGGAGGATCTGTGCACTCTCAGGGAAGAAAGGCCCATCTGTGAATGCGTGTGAGCACTGGCAGTGCCGAGCAGAAATTAAAACTGGGCATGGTGTTCCCTCAGTGCAGCTGTGGCTGCAGCAGATTTGAGGCTCCTCTACCACCCCAAACCCAGCCATGGCGTTCTGATCTTCACTTCAAGTGGCATGAAAGAGTTTCTTGACTGCCAGATCCTCAAAGGCAGCTCCTGATCATTATTACATCTGTCCTGGCTGTAGAAGTCTCTGCTCTGGTACATGCAGGGCCTCCCCCAGCCCTCTCCTGGCTCTCCATTTTCAGGGAACACAACCCCCATCATAATAGGTGAGAGCAGAGGACGAGCAGAGCTCACTCAGCCTCACAGAAAGCTGTGAAGCAGCTATCCCTCTCTTCCCTGTGGAGGACAGCCAGCCAGAAGGATTAATATCCAGCCAGACCAGAGATTTCCAGCCCTCCAAGAGGTGGGGAACCGAACACACCCCCAGAAGGAGCCACAGAAGAAGAAAGCCTCTGTTTTAGGTGGATCAAGTGGAAAAAATGGTGTCTTTCTACAAGCCAGAGGCATCTCCCAGCTCACAGTGCCCAAGGCCACTGCTTAGATGAGCTGTATGACTTGATGGTGCCATTTTTCCTTCCATGTTCCTGAGTGCTTCTCCCTGGCTGATGTGGAACCATGTCTCTGTCCCTGGCTGATGTAGATCCATGTCTCTGTCCCCTCTGTCAAAGCTGGAGCAGCCCAACAGCATAGGTGCTGTGGATGGGGAGGAGCACACCCAACAAAGCCCTGCTCTGGCAGGGAGCAAACGGCCCCATTTTATCAATTCATCTCCCTCCTCCCATCACCCAGAGATGTCCTGGGAGAGGAAGGTGGCACCAGAAAGCATCTGGGAGATCTGGGCTGTTTTCTGCCCCATGGCAGGCGAGATGGGAGCAGCTTTGATAATGGGGGGACTCATTCTGTGGAAGACCCTCAGATGATCTGAGCCTTGCTCCAGCCAGGCTGGAGACTCCTCAAGGCAGCACCCAACTTGACCTTTATCTAAACACTTACTTCACAACAAACCCATGGAGCCTGAGCGCTGGAGCTGCCCTGGCAAAGGACACAGAACTCATGGGCATGAAACAGGAGAGAGGTTTGCTACTGATTCCAGTGGGAGGGAGGAAGGACAAGTGCTAAGGCAAAGCTGAGGACTTGAGGCTTTGTCCTTCAGTGTCAGGGTGCAGCCACCAAGCAAACAACAAAACCATCTTCCTGCTACCCTGGGGCTGGGATTGGAGGTAAAATCCCAGCTCTGCAGATCCACGGGCAGGTCTCAGAGCTCTGCTCAGCCCCAGCACTGCAGGCCAGCTCCCAGGAGCTCAGGTGGTGAACATGAAGGTGGCTGGTGCAAACAGCATCTTCTCTCCTGACTTCTTCCCACTCAGGGACTTTTCCTGTGCTGGACAGGGCTTTATGCTTTTCACTTCCAGTTCAAAGCTCAGACTGGCTTGGTCTGAGACAGAGATGAGCTCCAAGGCTTGCTACAACCTCACTGTGGTTAACTGCAAGCATGTGGCTGCCCTCCTAACCAAGGAAGATTGAGGCCAACAGGTTCCTGTCCACCCTAATACATGTTTGTAGCACCTCTTCCCTTCTCCAGCCTTTTCTGCAGCACTGCACCCCTTGGTTTACAGAGAGGGACCAGGCCTGAGCCCACTTTGGTTGCACTGAAGTGCTCCCCACACCTGCCACGGTGCAAAGAGGACATGGGTTTGCATCTGCTCCATCCTTAACAACTGATCCCAATTCCCCTGGGCTGATCAACCTTCCTGGGCAGCCGAGTGAGCTGCAGGCAGCAGCACTGGCCCCCCAGGGGACAGCCCTGGGGACTTCACACCAGGACAAGCCACAGCAGCTGGGGCCACTGCAGGGACAGAGCGTGGTGCCAGCAGTGCTGGAGCCCTAGGAAGGGGCAGACAGGCTCCAGCTGTGGGACACTGCTGGTTCAGTGCTGTCCATGGTGGAGCCCAGCAGCACCCAGTGCCCCCCTCAGGGGCTGGTCCTGCAGCAGGGCTGAGGTTGTGGCTTCCAAAGCAGAGCTGCAGCACCGTGGCTGTTGCCATGCCAATCAAGTGGGCACCTGGCACATTGAACTGTCAAACCAGGAGAGCAGCCACACTGCCAAGCCATGCCAGGCTGTCCCAGGGGGCTGACTTCCCCCCAGGCTCCCGCAGCAGCATCACAGAGCCTGAGGAGGTCAGCTGCTCTCAGCACCAAGCACTCCTCAATGCAGGCAGCCCTGCGCTGTCACAGCACAGCTCCAGCCACACATGAGCAAAGGCTGGTCCCCAACTGTCCTGGTGGCTGCGAGGTGACACCACACTGCAAGGAGACAGCAGCATGGCAGCAAATGCAAGAGAAAGTTCAGCATCACAGGGGTCCTCAGGCAGCAGCCAGAGAATGGGAGGCTGCAGGCTCAGCCACAGGCTGGTGCTCCAAGGCACAGGGACAGGGCATTGCCTGGGCAGGAAATGACCACAGGAGATGCTGGAGCCAAAAAACTTCCAACTTGTTATGAAAAATCCTGGGATGCTGTTTTGTTTGCTGCTCAGGTGCAGCATGAACTCCTCACTGCAGGACAACATGGATGCCAGCAGCTCATGGATGGGTAAGGAGCACTGCTGAACCCAGGGAGCACCCTGCCAGGGTCTGTGCCCAGCAGAGAGGCAGTGCCAGCCCTGCCCTGCATCGGCACCTGCCTCCTCCCAGAGAAGGGCCACAGGCTCAGCTTCCCTTGGGCCTGGCCCAGAACCACTCTGCCTTCAAGGCAGTCTCATGCCAGCAGAGGTTCTCACACACGAGAACACACATCCTGGTGCAAACCAGCTTTTCTCTGCTCGATCTTTCCCTTGTGGACGTGGGGAAACTGAGGCACTGGAAGGCTGAAGGTGGCACACAGCCCACTGGCTGTCATCAGAGAGGAGAAAGGTGAGAATGTTTTCAAACTGCACTTCCTCAAAAGCAAGCCACGTCTCTCTACCAGTTTTGCTGCCGACAAGGAGGAAAGCTCATCCCATCCAAATTGCTCTAAAATAGGAAAATGAGGGAAAAAATCCCAAACCCAAACAAGCCTCAAGCCAGGAGCCAAGTGCATTTGTCTCTGTTCTTTCAGCTCAATCAGCCACACTTGATGATGGCAACTGCCATGATACCAGACTAACAGCAAGAACACTGTCACCCAGGAGCACGCCAAGGTGACCTGAGGGGGAAGTGGTGGAGCTCCCTGCCCCGAGCCCCACTTTCTGTGCTCAGCCTTCCCTGCCCAGGCCCCCGCGATGGGCAAAGCCATCCCAGGCAGGTGCGGTGCTCAGCCGCACCGATCCGATCCACATCCCGCCAGCCCCTCCAGGCAGATCCCTCCTGCCGCGCATCCCGGCGCGTCCCTTCCCCGGCTGCACCGTGCCAGGGCTACCGGGGCCGCGACAGGGACACGGGGCAGGAAGGGGGTACCCCATCACCACCCCGGCACCAGCACAAGGCCACAGGCACATCTCCAGCGGACCCTGCGAGCTGAGGACGAGACAGAGCTCTGCTTCAGCTCCTCCGCGCCAGCGATGGCTCCCGGGCATCCAGCTCCCGGGGGAGCCGGGCATCCCTTGTGCCACGTCGCGGGAGAAGCGGAGCCCTGGGGCGCCAGGAGGTGCCGGGGAGGAGGCGGCCGCTGCCCGGCTCTGGCAGTCCCCTCGGTCCCGCCGGAGCATCATGCCGGGGCAAGCCGGCGAAGTCCCCGCGCGGGACCGACGTGTGTCCCGGCCCCGAGCACCGCCGGTCCCCGGCAAGGGCTCACCTGGGCTCCGCCGCCGCCGCTCCCTCAGGAAGCCCCGCGGGCGAGGCGGGCGGCGCGGCGGGCGGGCAGGGCAGGGCTCCCGCAGCCCCCCGCCGCCGCCGCCCCCATGGCCCGCCGCGCTCAGCGCTCGGACGGGGCCCGCCGCCGCCGCCGCTGCTGCTGCTGCTGCTGCCGCCGCCCCGCAGCGCCCGCCCCCGCCATGCCGGCCCGGCCCGCTGCTCCCGTGCCCGCGGCGAGCGCGGCTCTGCGGGGCCGGGGCGGGCGGCGGCTCGGCGGGGCGGGGCGGGACGCGGGGCGGGAGGAGGCGGGCGGACCCCCCCCCTCCTTCCCCCTGGCCGGGGGCTGCGGAGCCCTCCCGCCCCCGCCCGGGACCGGCGGGCATCGCCCCCCGTGTCTCTGCCCTCGGTGGGTACCGGAGGGCCGGGAGTCCGGCAGCGGTGGTCGCAGGAGCCCCTCGCCCACCTCCTCACGCCCCGGCCGCAGCATCTCTCCGGCGTCTCCCGCCCGGTGTCCCCGCTCCAGCCCCGCGTCGCTGGAGCCGGCCTGGCGGGCGGACACGGCAAACCCCCGCACCTCCAGTGCCCCGGGTGCCTTCCCCCCCCCTGCCCGGCGCAGGGGCTCCTTTCCCCGAGCAGCCGCCTGTTTCGGACCGCCACCGGCCTGCCCTGCAAGCCCCACTGCCTGTGGCACTTCTCTTTGGATGCCGCTTGCCATGTTGTCATCGGATGGCTAAACATCATGAAACCCTTCTGCAGCTCTTCATCAGCTTTCTTGTTGATTACCTCTGGATATTATATATGATGTGCGAACATTGTCACCTTACTCTCCATCCCCTTTTTCCAAAGGCACGGGGTTGTCTGCCTGGCCGTCCATAGGTAACTCCATGGTAACCACCCTCCCAGTCTTGGCGGGGAAAAAAAATCAACAAAACCTCTCAAGGAAACTACATTATCAATGCATGAAAGGAGGCTTGTGTGCGTTTCTTACAAATAGACTGAGAAGCAAGGGCTGGGAGGTAGGTTACCATGGAATTGGGGAATTCAAGTGCACTATTAGCTGGCTAACATACTCAAGAAAGAATAATAGATTTGCAAGCCACGAATTCCTCCTTCGAAAATACGCCTGACTTCCATCATATGACTTTCCACATCTTCCCATTCTATTCTTTATCAGAGCTTCAAGCAACTCATTTGCTCTGTGCAGAAGTTGGACTTGGATGTAGTTTCCTGGCTGTAAGCTTTGACAGAAGCTGCAGTCACAATTGCTGCCTCCTGTCTCCATGATCTCAGTGCTCATTCCAGGAGCAGAGCACCCAGCAGTCCTGGTAATCCCCTGCTCTCCATCTCATCAGTATTTCCCAAAAGCGTTTTCTGACATTTCAGTTTAGGAGAGTTCTTTAGATTTATCTGCTATAGGAAAGGGCAGAGTACGTGAATTTTCCAACATTGTCCATGGCAGATCCTGATGTAAAGGGATTAATTTTGGTTTCATGTGATGCCCTACTGTCAGAGCTTTTTGCAGCCACAGAAACACAAGAATCCAGTACAGCACTGGCTGTCTTTCTTCTAATGACCTGGCATAGTCTTCATTATATGCTTCATGCTTTTAGCATGTCACACCTTAAAACTTGTCTCACCCCAAATTTATATCCTCTCCTGTTTTCTCTGTTGAATACAGCATGTACCTTTTAAGGTTGTCTGTTGACAACTATTTGCCTCATTTACCTATCTGTTTTAAACCTGTTTGCATTTTTTTGGCCCTTTACAGATACGGCTATGAACTTCCAAAGAATGTTTCCAGAATGAAGATGGAGAAGATTGCAGCAAACTCAAATGCTTTTCCAGATTTCAATATCAGGATTTATTCCACAAAATAAAACGCCCCTCTCCGTTCATGCCAGTACATGAAGACAGCCCCCACAAAACATAACCTGCTCCTTGCAGAGTTTGAAGATTTGTTTGTTTGTGCCCAACTGCTTACATACACCTGTCAGATTTTCTTTCTTTATCTTTGGATGCTGGTATAAAGCCTGCTTAAAGGCAGGAGGCAAGTGTCTCTGAGCAGCAGCATCATCTGCGAGAGTTCTACTCTTTCAGCTGCGTTTTTGGCAAAGTTTCCTTATTTTTTTCATAGCTTATTTGCCAGACGACTGTTCTGCAGTTGGTGTTGGGTGAGAGTTGGGAAGCAGTGGGAAACTGCAACATGAACAACTTGCTCCCTATCCTGTGCGCTTCCCACGAGGGAAACACACATTTACTTCTCTTCCCTGGGCACCTGAATCGTTCCTTTGTGGTTATATGTTGCCCTCTTCAAATGTTTTAAGACTCCCCACCTGCTACAGTTAATTCAGAGACCATCCTCTGGCATCTCCTAATGTCACAATGCCATCACCCTCCCGTGGGTGCCGTGGGCTTGCCCTGCCCTTTGCTGCAGGATGGGACAAAGACTGCTGGCTTTGCACTGCAGCACTTGCCACTCTTTCTTGCTGCTGCTCCATGCTGGATTAGCCCCTTGGGAATCAGCTGCTTTATTGCATCCCCACCAGGGGCTCCTGCTGTCCTGTGAGGACAAGGTGAGAGTTTCACTGCAGTACTGGGAGAACCTCAGATGAGAGTCTGCTATTGGTAGTCAAAGAGCAGCAGAATGGAGGCGAGACCGAGACAACAAAAGCACACCACAGAGCTCATGAAAAGCAAGAAACAAACTTCCATGGGGCTCTTGTTCTCCGAAGAAATGAGCAGTCATGGCTACCCCAGTGCTGGAGGCTCAGGTAAAGGAAGATGACACCAACATGTGGCAGAAGTATCATGGAGCCAATCAATATACACAGCCACTGATCAAACCAGTGATGCTGTAAGAACACCTGCCCTCATACAACAACCCTCACTGCCCCAGCAGCAGCACCCAGGGCGAGCAGATGAGTGGAGAAAGTGGGAAGCACATGGGTGTCACACTGGTGTAAGGGGGACAGATGAGAAAGGGATCTGTGCATACCTGGGCTTGCTTTCTTCCACAAGAAAAGCTCAGCAGACCCCTCCCAGTCTGTCCCTCACTCCAAGACAGAGGAGTAGGAGAAATTACGACTACCTGCTGCCTGCTTGGCAGTTGTCATGAAGCAAAGCTGGCAGCTGCCAAGCCAGATCCCTGTCGCCTGCTTAGAGCTGCACCGTCGCAGGGCAGGACTCTTGCACACACCTCAGACCCAGCCCAACCTGCCCCGAGGCTGAGGAGTCCTCAGACTCCAAATCATATGAGAAGCTTCTTCCCCAGGGCAGAAGTGAGCTGCCAGACCTCTGAGCTGGATTTGGGGACCAACATTCAACCCATTCAACCCCAACAGTGTCAAGAGCCGCAGCAGGGAGGAAACTCACATCTACTCCCAGCTCTGTGTGAAAGTCAGCGTGTTGTTGGCGTGGTGGTTCAGAGTTCCTCCTGCTGGGTGTTGAGGGAGGGCTGTTGTGGAGTAAACATCCCATTAAGTCGAGGAAAATAAAATAAAAAAAAGGAGCTTACAAAGCCCAGTGGGGCAGGAGGCAAACAGCTCTATCAATGCTTGAGAGTGAGCAGTTGATATAATCAACAGGCTCACCAGCTGGGAGGGGAGCAGCAGCATGAGGGGGCAGAGCTGGGAGCAATGGGAAACCATTGCCTTTTCCAAAGGGTTCATCACCAGCGGGCAGGACAGGCTGGCAGCTGCAATTATTTCAGTGGACATCATAGAATATCCTGAGCTGGAAGGGACCCGTGAGGATCATGGAATCCCACCTTCCACAGGTGCCAAGGAAGGTCATTCCCCTGTGATTTGCCTCATACTTCAGATTCTTTTTCTCCACTATGGAGGGCAAGAAAAAGTGTTTCTATTTTCCACTCAGTTGCTGATTTTCAAGAAACCTGTTGGATATCATGTTTGGGAATCTCAGATTTAAACAGACTTTGGGTTTCACCCCAAAGCTGAGGGCAGGCTAGGTGGGGCAAGCATGCACAGGCACCAAGGGAAGTTAGGCTGAAAGTTTGAGCCCCCAAATGCAGGAACCTCCAAAGCCCTGGGGCAGAATAGCTGCTCACCCGGGACTCCAAGCCCAGCCCCTGCAGGGGGGAACAGCTACCTGGGAACTGCTGTGGGTGCTGACCCACCCAGAGGTCGCAGCAGGATGAGGCTGGGAGCAGGAGAGGTGTTGGATACTGCTTGTCTGTTCTGGCTGCAGCAGTAGAGAAGTGCCAGGGCTGGCTGGGGAGACAAAAGCTCTCCAGAGAGGGAGTAGATGTGTCCATCTGCACAGAGCTGCTGGAGCTGCCAGTCATCTCACCCAGCCCCTTCCAAAAGCCAGCAGCAATGGGGAGCGGCGCTGGGCAGCCAAATGCCTTTGCTAATTGGACCTGTTACCATGTTTGTTTGTTTGGGTTTTTTGGGGTTTTTTTTTTGTGGTTTCCCTTCCAGACTGTGGTGGGAGCCTGGGGTTAGAATCACAAAATGGTTTGGGTTGGAAGGTACTTTAAAATCATCTTTTTTCAACCTGTGCCAGGGCTCCACCACCCTCACAGTAGAGAGTTTCTTCCTAATGTCCAACCTAACCCTGCCTTCTTTCAGCTTAAAGCCTTTACTCCTTGTCCAGTCACTTCAGGCCCTTGCCCAAAGTCCTTCTCTAGCTCTCTTGGAGTTCCTTTAGGCACTGGAAGGGGCTCTAGGGTCTCCTTGGAGCCTTCCCTTCTCCAGGCTGGATACCCCATCTCTGTCAGTCTGTCCTCACAGGATTATCTGGGCCCTGCCAGGTGCTCTAAGCCATGCTGGGATGCAAGACCTGGAGGGCAGTGAGTTAAACAATCTTGAAGAGCAAATTCTTTTGCCCATCCCATTTCCCATGCCACTGACAACATTCAGGGCATGGAGGTCATTTCTCCAGCAAAGCTTGTTTCAGGCCAGGTGCTTCCTTGGCCCAGGACAGGCACTGACCTCAGACACTGAGGCTTGGATTTTCTGGTGCCTCTAAAAGCAGCTACAGGGGTTTCTCCCCCCCTCACTCCTCCTGCTCTCTCTCCCAGCTGTTCAACTAGTGGTAAAACAGAAGCTGCTAGATCTTGAGGAGAGAATAAATAGCTTCAATTCAGCCATGGGAAGGAGATGGAGGCATTTGCTAGAGAGCATCTGACAGCTTGGGCAGACCAGGCAGAGCTGGCTCTGGAGGAGCTGTTGTAATTAGGATCTGTGTTTGCACTCACTCTTTCATTCAGCACCAGAGGTTGCCATATGGAGAGCAGCCCTGTCGCTCCAACATCACGGGGCCCTGCAGCTCACACCCATCTCCCAGGATGCTGCTGCCCCAGCATCTCCACAGGGCTGCCTGTTGGGAGCACCGTGGCAGCTCTGTCCTTGCCTGCTGCAGCCTGGCACATCCTCAGGGCACCCCTGGGACTCGGCTGTGCTCCCCCTGCACCCTGCACTGCCTCAGGTCCAGCAGGAGCGAGGCTGGAGCTGAGTTACCACAGCCCCACCTGCTCCTCCAGCAGCGATTTCCTGCACCACGGCAGGATTGATTCATTCCCCTTCTCCTGCACCCTGTCACTGGCAGTGAAATCACACCTTCTGCTCCACACCCCCGCATCCCTTACTGTCTCCTGGACAAACTCCACTGCCTGGTGTTATTTTTAGCTCCTGGGAACTCTGATCTTTTTCTTAATGGGACACGTGTACTATGGAACGTGCACGGGCAGATCCCTCCAGCTGCAGGCTGGCCTGAGGAGCTGCCGGGCTGTCACCCACCTTCCCAGGCATGGGGAGGGAACAGTGGGACCCACCTCAGCCAGCAGCCCTGGCAAGGACCAGGATGGCATTGCTTTGCCCCCGTGGCTGCCTTTACAGAGGGTTAGAGCCCCAGCTGTGTCTCCACACTCCTGGCCATGTCCAACATTTTCCCACTGTCATGGGATCGAGAGGGATGGAACCACTCTGGTCCTTCCTGGAGGCTGGGGAGGCCACGTTTAGCAGGGAGGTGCTACAGGGACACTGCTTTGGGGTGTCAGAAACCCCTTGGAGCACAGCCAGGTTGAGGTGCAACCCCAGCCCAGGTAAGCTGAGGCCCAGAACCAGGTTGCTCTTTGATAATGCTGATTAACATCAGCAGCCATCAGGCTCCTGCAGCACCAGGAGCTGCAGATCCTCTTTTCCTGCTGGGGTAAACCAGGGATACAGCAGGATTTGGGTTTCTCTGGGTGCTGCTGGAGTCCTCCAACAGTACAGAGCACCTCCCTGGGAGTCTCTGGATGTGAGCCATGCCAGTGGGGAGGGGGGGGCGGGAGAAAGGAATACACAAATCAGCCTATTTTTTGAAGTACCTAAATTAGGAGGTGGGAGTCTAATTTTAGGCACCTGGTGTTGCCCTTCAGAGCGATGAGTTAAGGACTGCAAGTCCTTCAGCGAGCATTGCCCCTCTCCTGATGCTGCCTGTGTGTCTAGGGCTGCCTGTGTGTCCTGCTGAGATCAGCTGCCAGCCCAGCCCATGGCAGGGGCACTGGAGCTGCTCAGACATGCTGTAATGGACCCCATAAACCCTAAACAAGGACTTTACAGCCTGGTTTGCAGCTGAGCCTGGCTGTGACTCAGCAGCAGGGGAGACCAAGGGCTATAACCACCCGGTGCTGACAGCACATTCAGGCTGTCGAGCTTCTCTTTGGGGCTGAGACACCTCCAGCTGAGCTGCACCATGGTGCTGCTGCAGCAGTACCAGGCACACCTCGTTAATGCTAATGATTTAAGTATCCCAACACCCAAGAGGAGAGGAGAGCTGCTGCTTTGCTGGGGATGAAAGCAGCACGCAGAGATACTGAAGTGAGGAAGGGAGAGAGCAGGAGTGAGGACCTCCAGTACCCTCTGCATCCCAGCCAGGGACAGCTGCAGCTCTGGCTCCATGCCACCTGTGGCAGTCAGACCCTTCCCATGTTTTATGTTCCTCCACAATCCCCTGGAAGCGGGTTTGCTGCCCATAACCCAGCAAAAACCTCCTGCTGCTGAGTCCTTCACTTTGTCCTGTCCCACAGGACAACCCCAGGGACACCTGTGGCCAGCTCAGCACCCCGAGCAGCACCAGGAGCTTGATATCATCTCTGGCAGGACAGAAAGATAAAATGGGGACAGCTGGCAGATTGCTGTGTGACAATTGCCCCTTGGAGGACACCTCCTCTGCAGCTCTGCCAGCCTGCTGCTCTCCTTCAAGACTTTCCAATCATTGTAATAGAGTGAAACCTTATTTACTGCCCTCATCTGGCTTCCTAACGTGGCCACGGGCACACAGCAGGCGTCCTTCCCTCTGAACTAATGAGAACCTTAATGGCTCTTCTGCCACAGCACAAATCAACCCCAAATAAATGTGGGCTCTGGGGGGAGGCTGGAAGTGGGGTCAGGAGCAGAGCTGGGGAAAGGGGAGGCAGGAGTGGTGAGGGGTCTGGCTGGTACACAAATCAGCCTGGTTTTTTGAAGTAGCACGGGTGAGGGTCTGGCCCCTGAGCAGGGGACAGGGAGCTGGGCAGGGTGGCCACAGGGCTGAAGTGCTGGGATGTGATGGCACATATGTTAAATGGCTCAGAAGGGCAGCTGGCAGACAGCAGCAGGGATGGGGAGATGGGGACACTGTCCCTGCTGGGCATGCACAGAGTCATCACACATGAGCTCATCACTGGCCATTGCTTTGGGGAAGGCTTGGGCACAGCACTGTGTCCAGGCTCTTGGGAAGCCTTGGGATGAGGGCTGTGTCTCAAGGTCGTGCTGGGACAGAGTGGCTCTCTGTGTCTGGGAATGCTGACTGGGCAGGACCTCACCCCCAGGCAGATGCCAGGAGGGTGGGAAACACGACAGGCAGCCCCCAGGACCCTCTCCAAATACGGGACTCATTAAAGCCTCTTATTCCAGGAGACGTGGATGGGACTGCAACAGGGGCAAAGCTGGGAAGTCCCACTCTCCCATCCATGCTCTGGTCCCATGTGGGGCCACGCTGATGAGATGGAAGAGTGGAGGTGCCAAGAGGCACCTGTGTGTCACCACAGCAGGATGGGGACACATCCCCCTGGTGCTGTCTGCTGGGGCAGAAACACTGTGTCTTTCAAGAGCATCCTGAGGCTGCCGATTTCCTCTGAGGATCTTCTTGGACCAAATCTCCAGAGCGTTAGAAATGCAAGAACATTTCCCTAATCAGCAGCTCCATCAGCACAGGGGACGCCAGCTCCCCATCAGTTCTGTTTGACGCAGTCTCTCGCCACGCACTAACCAAGGCTCCACCGAGAGTTTCACCAGCAGAGAAACTTCCCAGCAGGAGCCAGGGCAGAAATATCCGTGCAGAGAAACACTGATGCCCCTGTCAGAAGCAGCACCTCTGGCTCGGCTGTTTTGGCACGGGACAAAACTGCTCCAGAGAGGATTAGCAGATCGGTGTTCAGAGGGCAGAGCCACTCTGTCATCAGCCGCCCAGGAGGGGACCCCCAGCCCAACCCTGTCTGTCCCTGCTGGGATTATTGATTTGCCCAGGCTCATCCTGGAGATTCGGGATTCGAGCAGCGGAGCCGTCTCCGCGGGTTGCCATGGTGATGTGAAGCGCTGCCACCTCCCTTCTGTGTCCCTGTGCTGGGACAAGCCGGTGCCCCGGCAGCAGATCTCCCTCGGGGCAGGTTTGGGACTCGTTGTGCCTCCCGGGACACTTCTGGACTGCATCCCCCATCCTCTGTCCCACCATCCAGGGCTCAGTGCTGGCTGGCCTTGCTGGAGCTGGGGTGGAGAGGGAAGGAGATGCTTGGGTGAGCCATGTGGTTTCCCTCCATTTCCCTTCGTTTCCTTTCTTGTGCTTTTCTCTTGTCCTTTCTTGCCCTTCCCAGGCCTGTGGCTGGACCAGCTCCTGTCCCATCAGTGCTGGCAGGAGGAGAGTGGGGTTTGCAGAGCTGTGGAGGGGCCCCGGGAAGATAAAATGCTCTGATGCACCCGAGACTGATTTCTCCCTCCAGCCAGCTAACAGGGATGTTTTCCTCCAGGATTCCCCCTCATCATGTGCTCCAAAATGCAGACACGTTCTGGCCAGCTGTGACCAGAGGAATGGAGCCCAGCCTCTGCATTTCATGGGTGTTCCAGAGGGTGTCTGAGATGTGCAGGTGCCCCGGGAGGATTGTCCTGATGCCACAGGGCTGGAGATGCCCTGGCAGAGCTGGGAGTGCAGATCCTCCTTCCCCCTCCGGGCTGGGGACAACACGGACAACACCCAGTCCGGGATGCCATCCTCCTCCTCCTCTCCCTGGGCTGCAGAGCACGGTGCACCCTCTTCCCCCGGGAGGGGACACTACTCCCGGCGGGGATGAATTATTCAGCAGCGGTCACTCCTCCCTTGCTCCGCATGAGTCGCGCTCCACACGTGCCTGAGCTGCCGTCAGGGATGTCAGCAGGGGAAATGGGAAAAGCACTTTGATGGATGAGTGGAGCCCATGCGGATCGCTCCTGTGAGGACAGAGCAGAGCATGCTGCCAGGGCAGGCCTGCTCTCACCTGCTGCCCAGCCTGGTGTCACCGTGTGGGAACTGTGTGTGCAAGAAGCTGGGCTGCCTGGATGTCACCAGCGCCACCAGGGAGCCCTCCTGCTCAGGGTTGCCTTGATTTTGCCTTTCCCCACACTCAGCCTTTTTCACATCTGGCCTGTGCTGCCCTGCTTGGGCTGAACCATAAGCTCAGTGGACCTGTGTCTGCTCCATGGATCCTCTCTGCTCCCTCCCCTGCCCTGAAAATCTCTGTGAGACCCCTTAACCAAGGCCCTTTGTAAGTGGCCAAGGCGCCATCACCCTGCAGAAGCCCTAATGCAAAACAGGGCAAAAACGGTTTGGGCTCTGCAGCATGCTCCCAGGCTATGTGAGAAATGCTTTCACAGTGGTTGAAGATTCAATGCAAACTAGTCATTGAAGGCCAAGGGCTCTTGTAACAAAATAAAAAAAAAAGCTTTTCTGAAAGCAAGAGCTGATTCATACCGACAGAGATAGCCATCTATTTAGGAAAGCTTAAAACCTCAGAAACCACTTGTGCTGCGTCTCACCGGGTTATAATCTGTGCTGTAATCTGTCCCTTCAGTGAAAATTTCACATTTACAGCAGTCTCCCTAGTCTTGGTGTCTAAACAACCAGAAATCCACATACAGAGAAAGTCTGGTGGTGAAAGCAGACACGACTCAGCCAGGGCTTGACACAGAGTCAGCACGGAGGGGAGCAGGAGCCAGCACCATCCTGGGAGCAGCCAAACCCTCCCCAAGCAAACCAGAGCCTGCCCATGGCCTCCCTTACTTTAATCTCCATTGCAATGAATTAAACATGCTTTAATATCAGAAATGAAAGATCAAGGATGAGCAGCAATAACTGCCTCACACTCATTTTCCATATGAGCCTGGTGTGTACCCAGGGCAAGAGTGATAATTAGAGTCATGCAGTGATTTATTTGGAGGGAGGAACTGAAGGCATTCAAATATTGGCATTCTCAGTCTTGGCACGTGTTTATGCCCCAGTTCCCTGCCTGCAGGGATAAATCCCTCCATGGTGGAGGGCCTGGGGGTGGAAGAGCTGGTGGCAGCAGCAGTGTGGGTCTGGGGTGTGCAGGGAGCCTCAAGTCTTGGGTGCTCTCTGCCAGTGTGGATCCAAGGGCACCCAACAGGCTGTAGGAAAGGTTGTGCTGGGGTCAGAGTGGCCTTTGCCTGTCCCAGGAGGGTTTTAGCTGTGCTCCCAAGGGGAGGCTGGGTGTAACCCCGGCCAGGAAAGCCCCTCCACTGAGGCTGGCTCTGGCAGGAGAGACCCTAGCTCTGGGACAGGGGGTCATTAGTGTTTTGGGGTTTTCACTTCTCTGCCCCTTGCTCAGGCACTTTCAGCACAGGGACCCCCACCCTGGGCTGAGGATGTCACTGTCCCCAGCATCACCCCCAGCCCCAGGAGTGGAGCATTTTCCTGGGCCATTTCCCAGGCTGTGGCTCCAGCACCTGCATTTCAGGTGTGCATGTGGTGAGGAAG
The DNA here is from genome assembly GCF_029207755.1 of Chamaea fasciata. Taxonomy (NCBI): domain Eukaryota; kingdom Metazoa; phylum Chordata; class Aves; order Passeriformes; family Sylviidae; genus Chamaea; species Chamaea fasciata. The sequence continues at coordinate 281,419 of NW_027094107.1, forward strand.
CCATGGTTACACACAGATATTTCTATTCTCAGCAGTCATTTCTGGAGCTGCTTTTAACTTTGTCCTGTCTTTTCACCTTTATGGATAGGAAGTAGCATTTTTTTTTTCTTTTTCTCAATGTGGCTGTGAATTCTTGTGGGCACTTTGAAGGCTGGAGAGGTCTCTTCTTGCTGGGGAGATGAGGCTGCAGGCTTTACTCCCCAGCCATTCCAGCCCAGCAGCAGAGAGGTTGTGGGGTGGGATAGGTGTTCCTTGGGTGCTGGGGGAGGCTTTTTCTGCTGAAAACCTGAAGATTCCCCAGCAGCTGGGTGAGGCTGTGGGCTTAAAAACATACAGAGGGTGGGAGGACCTTCAGCTGGGCTTGCAAATACCTGGAAGCTTCATGCCAATGATTCCACAGCTTAGGGGCTGCCCCATCCCTTGGCAGGCAGAAACTTCCTGTGAAAGGCTTTGTAGATGCCACTGAAATTCCTCCAGGAGGCACAACCCCCTCTGGAAATTTACCCTTACACTTAGGGGCTTCAAACACTTTATCTCTTTCCTTACCCCAAGAAATAATCCACGGACACTGGGGCTCAGTGGATCACAAGCAGAAGCCTTTGCCCTGAAGGAAGAGGAGGATTTTGCCTTCTCTTAACACAGGGAAAGGGGGAACTCAGTGGCTGCTCAAAGGCTGTGAAAACCCCCATTCAATCTACCTTAGAAATGCCTCAGGCTGTGCAGGCTCTCCCTGCCCCAAGGGGATCAGGCTTCTGATGGCCCAGTCCCACCAGCACAAAAAGCTGTTGCTTCTGATTGTCCCAGGATGTTTGTTCTGCCAGGCCTCAGCCTCCAAAATCACTGGACTGCACAAGGAATTGGAGTTTTAATGTATTCTTCGAGGATTAAATTTCAAGATCTCATAAACACCCACTGAGGCTTGGGGATAGGCACCTAGAAGCAGAGGATGAGAATCCAAGAGCTGGTATTTAAAAGTGAATTAATCTGGGATTTCGAGTCAATCCTGCTATATTTAAAAGCCTCACTCTTGAGGGAACACTGCCACGAAGTACTCTGTCCTCAGTGTTGGTGCTGGCACTCGGTGTGACACCCTTGGGGGGGACCAGTGCTGGTGTCCCACTCCCAGCAGCAAGGACACAACCTGCTCCAAGCACCAGGGAGTCCAAATCTTCCCAGGGGATGGGGGGCTACAGCTTCCCCTGCCATGGCAGTGAAGGATAATAACTTGGCACAATTCCTGCCGAGGGCAAATCACTTCAAAAGTTCCTGGGGAAAAGCACAATTTGGACAAAATGTTCCCAAGTCTCCCAAAGATCCCACAGGGGAAAGGCAGAACAGCTCATCCTCCTGAGCCTTGCTGCTGGAGCACCTGAAGCTGGATGGTGGCAGGTCCTAAATTAACTCCAGGAGATTTTTTTTCCCCTTGCTTGAAGCTGTAAAAGATGTTTTTCATGCATAAAGGAGGTGCAGAGAAGCCTTGGTTTTTGGGCAGTGCCTGCAAAGGTCCCTGTGAGGATGTCCTGACTGCTTGTCAGAGCAGGGAGATGCTTTCCCTGCCCTCAGTGGACGGAGCAGGGAGAAACCTCCCATGGCTGTCCAGTGGAAAAGACTGACTGGGCCTCTTCCAGATTTTAAAATCCTCATGGATTCCCATGACTCCAGCAGCTGGGACTTACTTCAGCCACTGGATGGATATCACAAGACTGATGTTTCCAAAGCTGGCACAGGTGGGCATAGCTCTTCAATATCCTGCCATTCAATCCCAGTCTCCTTCAGCTTGTTGTGGTGGATCACTGGCACTGCTAGGAGCACAAAGGACAGCCCTGCAGCAGCATGGAGAAATAAGAGGAATACCTATTTTTAGCCACAGAGCATTTGGGGTTTGGGGGTTTTGTTTGTTTGTTTGTTTGTTTTTGTTTGTTTGTTTTTTGTTTGTTTTTTTCTCTTTTGCAGAGATGGGCTGAAAGCAGTGAGAACAGTCCATGGCATTGAACTCCCCATCTAACACCTGAAGTGCTTGCCATTAAAATAGAAACTTCTCTGAGCTCTGAAGGAAATGGATGAGATTGGGCCTGTCTGTCCAGCATGGAGCAGGTGAAGCCCTGGGCTGAGCAGAGCTGGCTGGGGATGGCAGGGAAGGGGCTGGGCTGCTGCACTTGGAGCACCTGCCACATTTGGCTGGGAGCATCTCTCTGTGCCTGTTGACACGCTAAAATAAATAGAGATGCCTTTTGATGTTGCCTTTGAATTGCTGCTCTCTCTTCCTTCTTGTCCCCAGGGTATTATATTGGACTTCATAATAAAGCTGGAGGGGGGGTAGAAGGGGGAAAGTTCTTTGAGTTTATTGTAAATGAGCAGAATTTTATCATCCCTCTGCTTCCATTTTAGATTTACCCTGTAATCTTATTTACAAGCTGAATACCAAGTGCTGGAGTAATCAGTAGGTGATCAATAGCCAAGAGAGGCTCCTTGAGCTGCAACCATTTCGAGTCAATCTGTTCCCTTGCATGCAGGTGTGGAAGCTGTTTTTTAGGGAGGAGAGGTGCTGCTGGGAGAGCCCAGCGTGGTCCCCTCTGTGCAGATTGACCCAGGGCTCTGACAAGCCCCAGTTCTCCTCCTGTGATTCACCAGCTTGGCCACAAACTGAATCCTCAGCACCATCCGTGGTTTGGGGGTGGGATGCAGTCAAACCTTCCCCTCTGTGTTTTCCCCTTCCCAAAACGCAGAGCTATGCTCCTACCTGGGGAGGCAGGACCAGTCAGGAGATCCACAGGAAGTTTGGGCTGGTGTGCTGGGGAACACAGCAGCCCCTGCCTGCTGCTATTTAGCACAACTGCCCTCCCTGGGATCGCTAATCTTTTTGTTTCTTACTGCCCTCTCTTTTGCATTCAGCTTTGTCTTTCATTTACCTGAAGATGCTGGCAACCCCAGTGCACTTTGAATTCAAAATAAAGAAATATACCCGAGTTTTAAGAAGGGCTGCTGGGAGGACAGAGAGAGGGCTTGCCATCACTTTGTTACTCTGTCGTCCGGACCTGGCAAAAATCAAGTGGCTAAATTCAGATGTTACCTCTTGTGTGACCACCCTGAGCAGGGGGGCCAGGACTCGGATACCTGCCCGAGCTGCCTGCCCACTGCCTCCCCCTGGCAGCTCCCACACTGGCTGGGAAAGTGCCTGCTGAGTCCCAGCCTGTTGCTGCCTCCTCCTTACTCAGCAGCAGCGTCTCCCCCAGCCCATCCATCACCCGGGATTAGCCATTAGCACACCGCCCATTCGCGGGGCTGTGTTAGCATTCCAGCCACCACAGTGAATGGCCTGACATCCAAACCCTTTTGGATCACGGGGGACAAGCCAATCAATTATTTCACTCCCCTGCCTGCTGCCAGCACCCGGGCTGGAGCATGCTCTGATCCCTTAATGGCATTTTGAAACACCGTCAAGAGATTGGTGCATTTCATTTCGCTCCGTGCACGGCCGGTGCCAGGAGGGCGTTATCATAAACCCCTTGGTGGGGCAGGCTGTCCCCTGATGCTGCCTGACCGTCCCTGCACCCCATTCTTGCTTCTCCCAGGGATGCACAGCCCAACTCCCCCACAGTCACCTCTTGCCACTGCAGGTAGTCCAGCAGGCAGAGGAAAACGGGGGAATAGTGTGCAAAAAGGAAAAAAAAAAAACAAACACAAGCCTTAATTGGAGTGCCCTGTCTCTCAGTTCACCTAAAGCCATCAAGTTCCCAGCAGCAGCATCTCTTGCTCACTTCCCTTCTCTCAAGTACAAATATAGCACAATAATTAGATGAGGGCTCTTTGCCCTCTCGTTGACATCTCGTCCTGCAGGGTCAGGCAGCCAGCAGGGCACGTGGTGCTGGGCAGAGCACCCTCTGAGCACAGCCCCCGACATTCCTCCCTCCTGGGGAACGGGGGGACACTCCCCAGCCCCTCCCCAGCTCCAAGGAGACACCACACAGCTGGGCTTGGCAGAGGGGAAAGAGCCACAGAGCCACATCCTGGCTGCTGGATGTGGAACAAAAGGATCTGCTGGTGTCGCGTCTTGTTTAAAGCACAGCGTCCTCCAGTCTCCCCAGACAGTTGTCCCAAAACCATGATCAGAGGGGTGGGATGAGTGGGAAGGACAATTTCCCTGCCCACTGCCCCAGTTTCTGCAGTGCTGGTGGTGCCAGTGCTCACTGAAGGAACTTCTTGCAGCAGTTTCTGTTCCTGGGGCTGCATGTAAAGGGAAACAACAGCCTGGGGAGTGCTGAGGCTGCTCCCATTTCCCTTCAGCTTGCATTAAACCCAAGTTATTTCAGGACAAACAATCCCATCTCTTGGTTTGTGACACTCATGTTCAGGAGTCTTGAGCCCTTTGGGATCCAGAGCAGATGCTTTGAGCCCTCACTGAGCTCTGCTTCCACCCCCTATGAAGGAGAAGCAGAGCTCATCTCACAGAGTCAGGGGACCCTCAGCTGCTCTCTCCTCCGTGCAGTGGCCGTGTGAGCTTTAATGACTTTGTACATGCTTAGAGGACTTTTTCACTCTATAACGATGATCAAAGTGCAGGAATTGCCAAAACTGAGCTCAACATCAAGGCAAGCAGTGTGGGGCCTGATGTCCCTCTGGATATCACACCCCAACTCAGCTGCAGCAGCAGGGCTGGAGAGAGCATCCCAATCCTCCTGTGAGCAGCAGGATTGCAGGGCTTTTCTCTGTGCAGGTGTGGAGAAGCAGCCTGAATGGAAGGCACCAGCTAAATATAAACTCTGATTTAAAAGATAAGTGATGGTAAGTGGTTTCATTGTTTGGGAGCAAGGACCTCCAAACCATTCACTGGAAAAGACTCAACCAGCCTCAGCAGAGCCAGTAATTAAAGGTAACTGCAGCCCAAAGCAGTTACAGCACAAATAAGGCAAGGAATGAAGATTGCACTCCTGCGGTGAGCTGACCTTGGTTGGATGCCAGGTGCCCACCAAGCTGCTCTATCCCTCCCCTCCTCAGCAGGAGAAGGAATGGGATGGGGTGGGAGAAGAAAATAAGATTAAAACAACACTCATGGGTCAAGAGGAAGGCAGTTTAATAAAGCAAAAGGCTCACACCAGCACCAGCTGAACAACACAGCGGCCTCCTAAAGATCTGTGTGCCCACAGAGGTCATCCCCTGGCCATCCCCTGCCACGGCAGGGCACTGCCCAGCTGCCACCAGCCTGGCTACTGGCACCCCCATCGGGAGGGTGATCCCAGACCCTCCATAGAGAGGGAGAGCCACAATCTTAACCCTGCTCAGCCTTATCAGGCCCTGGAGTGGGCTGCAGTATTTAAACGAGGTGAACAAAGGGATCTAAGAGGCAGCAGGAGGCCTCTTGAAGAGGATGAAAGGAATCTACTGCAGTGGTGAGGAGACAGCACTGGGAAGGGAAAGGGGGAAGAGGAGAAAAAGAGGCAGGGCAGGGCAGGGCAGGGCAGGGCAGGGCAGGGCAGGGCAGGGCAGGGCAGGAAAGGAAAGGAAAGGAAAGGAAAGGAAAGGAAAGGAAAGGAAAGGAAAGGAAAGGAAAGGAAAGGAAAGGAAAGGAAAGGAAAGGAAAGGAAAGGAAAGGAAAGGAAAGGAAAGGAAAGGAAAGGAAAGGAAAGGAAAGGAAAGGAAAGGAAAGGAAAGGAAAGGAAAGGAGAAGGTCTGGCTCTGTGTTTCAGTTAGGAACTCACAGCTCAGGGGATGCCGTACACGTGTTCAATGTGCCATGGTCCCAAGGCCTGACACAAGCAGGGCATATCCACCTGAGCTCCTTTCAAGGCTCATTTCCACCCTGTCCTGTGTGGTCAGGAGTCCACACAGGTCCTGAGGTACTTCAGTGAGGAGGGCTGTCCCTTGAAACTCCTCTTCAGAGCATCCAATGCCTTTTATTTGAAAGGCAGCTTTGCCATAGGGATGTATTCTGGTGCAGGCCAAGGAAAACCTCTGGTTGCAGCAGGTACAAATCCCCGTCAGCATGCACAAAACTGAGCTCTCCAGACCTCTGCCATCCTCTTCTGCAGAAGGTAGCAGCATTGGGCCAGGGAAACTCAGGTTGTAGCACCTCTCCTGTGGAGGCAGGCTGAGAAAATTGGGATTGTTCAGCCTGGAGAACCTCTTCAATCTGGAGAATACCCTTCCAGTATCTAAAGGAGCTCCAAGAGAGCCAGAGAGGAACTTTTAACAAGTGCATTGAGTGATAGGAAAGGGGAAATGGCTTTAAACTGACAGAGGGCAGGTTTAGATTAGACATAAGGAAAAAATGGTTTACAGTGAGGGTGAGGCCCTGGCACAGGCTGCCCAGGGAAGTTGTGGTTGCTCCATCCCTGGAAATGTTCAAGGCCAGGTTGGATGGAGCTTGGAGGAACCTGGGATAGTGAAAAGTCTCCCTGCCCATGGCAGGGGGTGGAATGAGGTGGTCTTTAAGATCCCTTCCAGCCCAAACCATTCTATAATTTAATGCACTAACCTCAAGCTTCCTTGAGCCTGTGGGGCTTTGGAACCCAATTCACTGTGTTCTCAGCCATGGCTTGCCTCCTCTCCCTTCTCCACACTAAAGCTGTACCCTGACATCAGCAAAACTAAGTACCTGTCCAGGAGAGGAAAGCAAGATTGATTTGACTCCAAATGCTGCCAAATGCATAAAGCCAACACACTGGGAAAAATAAGGCAGGCAATTTCATCCTAGTTGCCTTCAGCAACAATGACATTAGGTGTTATTTGATACAAGAGAAGAGCCAATATTTCCAGACTGAAGGGCAATTATTTAAACCTGTATATTTAGAGGGTCTGGAAGCTGTTTAGAACAGGAGCTGGAAACAACTTCTGACTTGGGATTGTGTGGGCCAACGCTCTTCTTGATGGCTTCACTCTAGTCCAGACTTTGCATTTAAAGAAAACTTGGGGCAAAATTTCCAAAAGCTATGTTATCCTGATTCTTCTCCACCATCCATAACCATCAGCTGGATCAGCACTAAAAGTCATGTGCCAAGAGTTTTTGCCAACCCTGTATTTCCAGTTAGGAGCACAGGAAGAACCCTGCTCACCTTGCTGGGCACAAGCTCTGGAGCCCAACCTAATAATGTAGATGTCAGTGGCTGAACTTCCAGCCAGCCTTTGTCTCTGGCACAGGAATGCATTGCTGGGGCTGTGAAATATTAAATGAGGCGTTAGAGTCAAAAGAACAAAATTACAAATCCAGAGGCTGCTTTCTAATGCCCCCTGGGCTTGGCTCTGGCTGCCTGTGACGTGAACAGGGATGGATTTACAGCAAAGCCACCCCAGCAGGGCAACCAGAGCTGGCAGTGGACAGGGGGTGGCTCCGGCACATCCACACCCCTCAGCCCCAGGCAGGGCTGCAGCTGCACTGTCCCTGCCTAATGCCAGGGCCCTGCTGATGCTCAGAGCCCCCCCAGCTCCCTCCTGCTTTAAACAGGAGCCTGTCAGGATTCAGAGCTCCCCACAGAGCCTGGGGCAGAGCAGGGTAATGGAGGAAGGCTTTTCAGAGCCAGGATACTGCTTTTCCCATTAATCCACTCCATTTTGCCAAGGGAACAGCCAGGGAGCCTCAGCAGGAGGCTGCCACCCTCAGCAGGAGGGTGCCTGTGAAAAGCCCCCGTCAGTGCCTTGGTACCTCTTCTGGCACTGAAGCAACTTTGCAAAACTGAGCTCCAAAGACCTGAGATCTGCCAGGAGGGAAATAGAGACATCCCAGAGAGCAGACAGGGAAACAGGGCAGGCACAGAGGGGAGAGATGCTGAGATACTGCAGGCATGGAAATCCAATTCCTTGCTTAGTTGGGAAATTCGGGGCTTTGATAATGCTGATGGGGTGTTGTCTCTCCAAGCGGGATGATGCTGCAGGCTGGAGACGCAGAAAGGCACACATGGGCATGGAGAGGAAAGGATTGACAGAGCCCCGGGTGTGTTACTGGGGAATGTAGGAACAAACACAGCAAAGAACCTGCGGAGTTCAAACCACCAGTGCCACACAATGGGCTGAGTGCATCCTGAGCAGCAAACAGAGCTCTGCACCAGGGAGAGGTGGCACCCAGGGCATTGGGAGCAGCCCTGAGGATCACTCAGCCTCTGAGGCTTCTCAGGAGCTATTTTCACAAGTCTCTGCAGTTATTCTGCGGGATGTTTAGCCACCACTGTGCCTCAGAGAGGCTCATCCTGTTCTCTTGGCATAACCTCTCCAGTTGTTTGAGGGTGAATTCAGAGTCACGAATCACACACCCATCAGGAGGGCAGGACTCCTGGCACACCCATGCCAAGTATTCCAGCCTCAAACAGCTCACCAGGAGGGTCTGATGGAGGCAGTGCTCACCAGAACTGGGTGAGACCTGGCACCGTGTAAAGAAAACCACCTCTCCTTCGGAAGGGGAGGGATGTTTGCAAAGTGGGACTGAGAAATGACAGCCACAGCAGGTCCTGCCACCTTCAAACTTCACCATATCAGCCAGGATCAAAGTGCCGATGTCTCTATACTGTTAAAGAGGCACGTGGCAGTTAAAGCCCATGTTTGCAAGAAGTATTTAAAGCCCAGCTGTGTGTACCACCTAATCCCCTTACATCTGTGATTAACCGTGATCCCTTGATACTGCTGGTGGCTGGGGCAGAGCATTTTACCTCAAGCTGCCACAAAATTGCCATTTCACACCCTGATTGACCTCGACTTCCTCTCCTGTGCCTCAATAAAACCAATGCAATAAAAGCAGGCAGCACAGAGGAGTGTGAGGGAGGGGGGTGGTGGGGCAAAGAGACAAAAGGATGGATTCCCTGGGATCATCAAGGATTGAGGGAGAACCCTCCCAGCAACTTGAACCCCACAGGGTTCCGTAAGGGTTCCCATCAAGTAAAGGTCCCTCTGATACACAGCCCCAAGACACCCCAGGACGTCAGAGATGTCCCCACCCCAGAGATCCCTGCCTTGCACCCTGCTGTCTCTTGGAAAGGTGATACCTGCACCTGCAAATCTCAGGAACTTCTGCTCCCAGAGCTTTAAGGGCAGCAGCTTTAAGGCAAGTGAAGAATTTCCAAAGCACAGCACACACATCAAGCACAAAGCCCAGGGCTGCTGCAGGACAGAGGCATCACAGCCTGAACCCTGCTCACAGGAGAAGAGCCTGCGGGTGAAAAGCTCCTTCTGAGACAGGGAGGGCTATTTCCAGTGCACCTGTCACAGTTCTAAACTGATGCTGCAGGACTTACATCAGCCAGGGCAGCTCATATGGCTGAAGGGAGGGGAAGGCTTGAGTACCCTTTTTAATAATAGTGTACACGAGGAGTCAAGGGCTCTGGATGATGTTAAGAGTGAGGAAAACCCAGTGACGGGTTGGATTAGATGATCTCCAGAGTTTCCTTCCTACCTTAACAATTCTGTGATTTGGTGATAGAGGCAGGATATTGGGATAGGAATTAGAAATAAATTCCAAGTAGTTTTTCTGTTTGTCTGTTTGTGAATTTACCACAAGAACTGGAGATCTTCCCACTGCAGCCCCATCTCATCCCCTCTGTGTGACTGTAAACAGCTCTTAGCCACTGTGTCACTGACTATATATTGCCCCTATTACAGGCTCTTGTTGTGCAACTGCTCCTTTTGATTTCTGACAGGCATCTTTTAGGACTGATTCCTTCACTTACAAAACTCTCACAAGTGTTTTTGTCACTAACTCTTCCCACAAAATTATTTCTGCATAAACGGTCCCTGCTCTCTGCTTACAAGTATTGTGCTTTGACTGGAGAAAAGAAGGTCCCTGCAGCCTTGACACCTCTCCTTGAGCTTGAGAAGCATCACAGACTTTCCTCAACCTAACTAGGTCTGAGTGAGTAAAACCAATCCTTCCCTGTGTGGCCAGATGCTGCATTGTGATGCTAGAGAGAAAGCAAGCAGCTTAGACTGTGCCGACAAAAGTCCTAATGGAATAATTAAACTCAAATAATTCAATTAACACTGCAATTGAGTAATTGCATTTGGAGCATGGCTGTAATTGAGCAATATTTGTATTGTCCCAGCCATAAGGATGGGCACAGGCGCCTTTCAGCAGGCAGGAGGAGACAGATGGTGCTAATAAAGGGCAGGAGATGGATGTGAGGTCACCAGATTAAGTATGCTTCCTTTTTTTGGCTGGAAAAGGAAGTCAAACCACTGTGATCCCATTGCCTTTAAAAGCCTAAGGAACAGAAATAGAAGAGACTGCAGGATTGCAGGAGTCTGCTTTGCCATTAATTACTTTTTATTGAAAGCTCCCAGCCCACTTGGCATTGCCTCAGCAGGAGGGCAGCCGTGTCCCTGCCCACAGAGCCCCTTATCTTAATCGAGTTCAGACAGCAGCAGCAAGTGGTGGGCTGGGACCTGGGGAGGGATGTCTGCTTCCCTTGGCAACCTGAGCCAGCCTTCAGAGCGTCAGGCCAGGAGTCAGCAGACGAGATCTCAGGGAGATAAAGCAGAGACAGGAAAACAACCCAGCGGTTTTGGGCCGTCTCACTTGTGTAGCTGATCCTGAGATTCCACAGGACAGAGAGCAGGGAAGGGGGCTCTGGGTCAGTGAAGAGGGCAGGTGAATTAAATCCACTCATGACACCCCCACTTGCACTGCAGCCCAGTTCTGAGGAGTGTCCAAAGTGGCTGCTCCACTATCCACCAACTCTTCTTTCCCTCAAAAGCAGAAGCATTATTGCAGCAAATGAAAAAGCCTCTGCCTCCATTTACCTGTGAGAACAGGGGCTTCAGGTGCTGCATGTGGATCTTTCCTTTGAGGCTCAGGCTGATGCTCAGCCTTTGAGGAGCACAGGCACTTGGGCTTACAAGGATCAGCCTCCAGCCCAACACCAGCTGTAGCTCACAGCTTACCAATATTTGGAGATGAGGTCTTCCCTGGGAACTCAGCTTTATCCTGTAGCCTGAGGTGCTGGGAATGAAAAAGTTACCAGCTTGGTTAACCCCTTCCAGTCTGAGAAGTCACTGCAAGCATGATGTCTGTCTGCCCTAGCTACTCTGAACTGGGCTCTTGGCAGCTCTGTTAGAGTACCACAAATCTGCCTCTCTCCTCCTTCCCCAGAGCAATTGCAGGGGTTTTTTTTATTTTTTTTTTTAATTTATTTCCAGCTCCCTGAGCTTTCTAGGCAATTTGAACTTGTTTGGCAGATTTTATTTTTTAAAGAAAGAGGCAGCTGATGCTGGTATGCTGTTTGCAGCTCCTCTCCCCTCCCACTCTCAGCAACATCTGAGCTTGGTGGTTAATTACTATGAGACCTCTCTGCCTCTGTCAGTGTTAGCTGGAATGATGGGTTTACACCATGCGTGTCAACAAGCATCTCGATGGAAAATAAACCTACTGATGCTCCCAAGTGTTGGCGAAACGGGTGTGCTGATTCAGGCATCTCAGTCCATGTGGATGACAGGCACATCCTGCTCTGCAACAGAGCTCTGATCACCGAGGGCCACGTTAGATCCTCCTGTGTGCACTGCAGGGCACATCCAGAGAAAACAGGCTTTGGTAACTCAGCTCCTTGCTCTCATTTGAGAGGTTGCTCACATCTGCACAGTTGACTCTGTTTAACTCTTCCCAGGCAGGAAAAGCACGGGCCACTCTCCACGTGGGAGAGGCTCACAACAGCCCCAGCTTCTCTCCCAGTGCCTCAGGAGGGCACTTGGCCATGGGCAGCTCCATTCCCACACTGCCACTTGCATTTGCAGCACGAGGAAACAGAAGCAGGTCTGTTCAGTGTCCTGCTGCAGACCTGTGGCAGAGGAAGGCACAGAACTGAGCTGTGGCTCCTTTTCCTTGAAGGCACATGGCAGTGCAAGTCTGAGAGGTGACAAGCACGTCCTTGTGACGGGAAAGCCACATGATGGTGACGAGTCTGCTCTGACTCATAGCCCAGGAGGTGCTGTGATATTCCACCCCTGGTCTGCTCTGTCCACCTGCTCTGAGCACTGAGGCATTAGCATTAAAGTCCATATTTACTGTAGGACTTCATTTTCCCACCACAATAGCGATCTCAAATGAATGGAAGAGTTGACCTTGCTCACTACAGCAGCTCGTCCTCTCGTTAAGATCTTGCACACAAACTCATTCCCAGATTTTCAGTGTTTTCTTCCGATGGGTTCAGGCTCTGTGTGCTTTGATTTTATCAGGTGTTTGGCATCTCCAGTTCAGTCCCCTCCAGTGAGTTCCAAAACATTCTGCTTCCAGGTGACAAATTCCATGGAAAATATGCCACACTACCCAGGTGATACTTTTCCTCCCCCCTCCGATAGGGCATTTAGGCAATTTTCTCTTTCCTTTTTGATCCATATCAACTTTCTCCCATTTCTGTCCTGTACCCTGTTCTATTACAAGTCTTTGTACCAAGAAATACCATATAACAAACTTGCATAGGAGTGATATTTAAGCTGGTCAATGATTCTTCCAAGGAGAACAATTTCAACAGAAAGGAATTTAGCTTGACAAATGCTGCCCAAGACCTGCCCTGATCATCCTTATGCTGCACTGCACAGCTTTCATTAACTTACGAATGAATTCCTCTTGTGTCTCATGGCTTCCTTCAGATGTTATTATGCCGGCTCCCAAGGACATAAACAATTCTCTTAATTTAAGAAAGTAGGCTGAGATGCTGCTTGGCTGTGGTTTGGGGAGGGGCAACAACATTGGAAAACACATTTTATTCAAGAAAACAAAAATATTAGTTCCAAATAGGAGCAGTGGTTCAATTTAAATAAACTCACTGAGCATAAACTTGGGAACTCAATGATGCAAGAGAACAGAAATGTGGGCTTCTGTTACTTCAGCCGTTCCCTTCATTCAGCATCTGTATCGCAGCAAGCAGTTAATCACCTTCAGCTCTTTTATCCAAGCACTGGTTCAAGGCAACCTTGCAGAATCTTTATGAAACTTTTCTCTTCATCCAAGGGATGCCCTAGCCCTGATCTGAAGGTAGCACCTGGCTCCAGAATAAGAACAATTCTAATGCCCTCATTTATCTATTTACCTACTGATCTTAGTGCAAAAGCTTGTGGTATTTATTTTTGTTTATTTTGGTGGGTGGCTTTTTTTTAGGGTTTTTTTTTTTGCGTGTGTGTTTTTTGTTTGTTTGGTTGGTTTTTTAAAAAGTTTTTTCTTTTAAAATAAACATGGGCTGCTCTAAATAGGGAAAAGGATGGAGGCAAGCATGCATATGCATGTAGGCCTAAAACTGGATGTGACATCCCCTGTTCCAGGTCAGGGCACAGCAATCTGTCACCCAGGCACTGCACACACTAACTCTGCTTACCCAGGAATAGGTTCTGCAAGGACAACACAGAGATTCAGGCTGTTGGGAGCATTTGAAAGGGTTCATGAACTCCCAACACCAATTCCCCTTTCATCTGCTGTTGATAAAAGTAATTGCAATGGGCCACCTTAGTGTGACCCCAGGGTGAGCCAAGGTTCCCAGCCCAATAAATCTCCATGACCCAAGCACTCAGGCCCTCTTGGAAACCTCATAGCTATTCCAGGCACAGTCCCCTTCCCACAGCTTTTGGCACAGGATTTTCAGTGCTGGTGACATTCTAACAAAGGTATCTCATCAGCCCTGAGCTCAGGGTGGCTGTCTGCTCTTTGAACTTCCCTTTCAACACAGCGGTTTCAAAGAAGCTTTGATAATGTCTTTCTTCTCCCACTGGTGCTTTTGCCCAGTTCACATCACTCCCTCACTTTCAGCATCTCACTCCATACCCACCATTTAGTTTGCCTTAAATAGAGCCCCTTCTCTCCTGGTTTCTCACAGTGCTGCTCCTCACCACTTAACTCATCCTGGATGGAGTCCTCTGGCTCCCTTGGGCTCAGTTCAGGTGAGAAAAGGTACAGCTGACCATCCCAGGTGAAGTCACTCCCTCATTCCCCTCTCTGTACTTGCCAGCTTGTCACAGTGACCCCAGGAGCAGCTTTGGGGATATAACTACAGGAATCTGGGTCAGTGGATCCCATCACCAGGTTCCCAGTCACAGAAACCCTCAGGGGTGGTGAAGTCTCATTACTTGGGCCCCTGTGAGGGGTGGAACCCACCCAGAGCTCACAGTATCATTAAACTCAAGAACTGGTGCTTACATTTGGACAGTTCCTAATCTGCCACTGTTTGGCAAATGTCTGCCTTGCCCACATCACCTGATGACTTAACAAAACCAGCTGTGTTCATCTCCATTCCTATCCTGTTCCTTTTTACACAGCTTTCCAACATGACAAGAGTTTTCCAGAAGAGGTGTGTGGCTCTTTTTCTCTCTGCTCAGCAGCTGCAGGAGACAGGCTGCCAAATAGAATCAGAGAATTGTTTCAGTAAATACAACATAGCACTCTTGGCAGTGTTTGCTGGGTTGTGATACCATCAAGTTAAAATGGCATGGTTAAAAAAAAAATATTGATCAGCATCAGAAGTGAGTTTTCAGGCTGCTGGATCCACAAAGGAGTCACCCAATTAAAGAGAGATGGTCTCTAAGGACTGTAGGTGGACAGTATCTGCTATCGTTCTGGCAACTTCCTATGATCTTCTCTTCAGAAATGAGTGTGTGGAGGCAGAGAAAAAAGATAAAAGGGAGGCCTTGAGATGAGAAAGCCCCAAATGATCAAAAATTCCTATGGATTGAGAGAAGTACTCCAAAACCAAAGGCATTTCTGTGTTCCCTGTGTCACTGTTGCCCTGGAGTGGATTTCAAAAACTTCTTTAAGTGTTCATCTGGGATGCGGGGACGCACATCAGGAAGCAGAGAGAAACTCTCCAGGCCTTGGGGAAGGCTGAAATTCTGAATGATTCTGACTTTTTTCTGAATCGCTTCCTTTCTTCATCACCAGAGTCCACTGGGGACGTGTGGTGCTGGCTACATTTGAAGCAAGGCCTCAAGAGGCCTCTCAATTCTGTCAACACCGCTCGCAAAGCCTGCAGCATTTGCTGCTCTTGTGCCATGGCCCTTCACTCTAAGTGCCTTAATACACTCCAGGTTCTGCCCCTGGTGCTCATGCTCGTGTCCCCTTCCCACCCACACAGACAGGACACACACCAAGGAAGGACAAAGCTCTTCACCCATCACTGATGGGAGCGAGGGGAAATGAATCACACACTTCACCCACGCCAGGCGCATCCAACAAGGGTCAGATATGGAAACTGCAACCTGCCAGGAGGCTCTGGTGAGAAATGTCCTAATGTGAGAATAATCAGGGCAGATAAAGCACTTAGGAGAGATCAGAGTACCCTGAAAAGGGCACAGAACAACCGTGAGGGAAAGGGTAAAACAGGGATGCTGTTCACCATCCTCTGATGAATTCATCACAATCTGAAAGTGAATTCTGCCTGAAGGAGAAAACAGAATGAAGAGAGACACAAAGAGAGACACCAAGAGACAAATCATCTCCTGTTTGTGAAGATCATAGCTAAAAAATAAACCAGCCCCCAGCATATTCCAGGCAGCTTCCCTGGAGCCAGGACCACAGGCAGACAACAACTGTCTGTCTGTGGCAGCAGTTCCTGAAGGGGATCCCAGAGAACAAGGAGAAATCCAAGGTGCTGCAAAGCAGAGGGTAAAACCAACACCAGCAGGTTGAAAAGGAGCTGCTCCAGCATGAGGGAGACAGATCTGTCTGTACACGTAGGTACAGCTTAGTCATTTCAGATAAACTTTGTCTGGAGGGAAGGATATACTGATAAAGCAGTGTTTCACACAGTGCAAGAAATACACAAAGTTTGGATCCAAACTTTAAACTGAACAGCAGAAAAAATGAAGCAGTCTTTTAAGACAAATAGAAAGGGTATATGATGATATCAACGGCAGACCTGGAGGAAGATGAGAATGAGAGTCTGCAGGTTTAAGGGAAAAATCTAAATTAAAGTTCTTGCACTGTTTGAGGTATTTATATGCAGCAACTCATCTGGGTTTTCTCTTCCTAAAGCTATAGAATGAGGCAAGTATCTTGGCCCCAGGGCAGTAAGTGGACAAAGGGGAACATGAAGAGAGGTGAAATTCAGAGAGTGAGCTGGGCCATGTATTTTAGCACACCACCATAGTTCTGAGAGAAGGCAGGAACAAGTCAAAATGGGGATGGTGGCTCTGCAGCCACAACTGGAGGACAGAATGTGTGAACAAGGGGAGATGAGAACCTGCAGTTTATCGGGATACTACTGCAAACAAGCCTCCATCTCAGTTCCACATCTACAGTACCCTCTACTTAACTGCAATGCATTTAATCAAGCTGCTTCTTATGGGAACCAAATAAAGCTTGATGATGCTTAATGGCTGGGGCTTAATGGCTGGGTTGTTTAACTGGGCTCATAATTTTGATTAATTAAGATGCTTGCAGGTGTTGGAGTGGCACTTCGGCAACAGCGTTGATGTTCAGAGGCAAAGGGGGTTCCCCTCCTGGAGGATTCCTGCCAATGCTATTTCAGCAAAGTAAAGCTGCCCTCAAGCCTGTGCAAAAAATCAACTCTTGTAGCTGGCAGTAGCCTCCAGATTTCTGGGAATTTTGACAACCTGGGAGTTGTTTTGACCAGTTTCCTCTTGTGAGGATATACAGAAAAAATCCAAACCCCAAAGCTCAAACTTTTGCCCAGGGCAGCCTCTGTGTCCTTGATAGGAAGAAAGTGAGACTGTGACAGGTGATGATGATGTCTTCAGGCAGTGGATTCAACCAGCCCAGAAAACTGCCCAGCCCCAGAGCAGAGCCTATACTTCAGTGAAAAGGGCAGTAGAGCTTACCCTGAGTGGAACACACAAAACCTGGTTGTTTATGAGTTTATTCCCTGTGTTCCCCTATCCCCACTCTGTGATTTCAGTCTCCCCCTGCCAGGATATCACCCTTTTCCCACCTAGTGTCACCAACCTGCCAGCTCCCCCCCAGGGATGACCTACAGGAGCCTGGAGGTGGATGCAAAGAGTGAGTGGCCAGCAGGTACAAGAAATCACATTACAACCTCCCCCTTAAGCAGGACAAATTTGCACCTCCCTTTCCTATTCAGCAGCTGGTTTTCTTACAAAACATACCTCAGATTTTTGTCTCCTGAATGCTGATAAAATGCCCTCAGGTTAAAAAATATTTGGAGATAAATTACAATACAGATACCAGTGTGGCGTATGCTCATTTCCATAAGAAACTAAAACACTGGAGAGAGGCACAATGAGCCAGACCCATCACTGTTTTCAGTATCAAACACTGACATTAAATTAAGCAGAACTTGATGATTTAAAGCTTAATAAATTACTACTGCCAACTATAAAGGCAACATAACCTTGTGGATAGGGCACTGGAGTAGGGCTCAGAAGAGTTGTACCCTGCCATGAAGGTGCTGAATTAATTTGGACAAATGTTATCTTCACAAGTGTATAAATACTGGTCAATGTTCCACTTTTCTTGTAATGAGTATAAGAAATTAGGCAGCATATTGTCTAGGGACCACAAAGACAACCTTTTTCCAAGAAACAGCTTGTTTGGCAAGCACAGGAGGGAAAAACTGAGTCAGGAGGAATGATGTCAGCCTTTTCTCATACATCTACATTGTCCTGCTCAACCACAGCTTAGGAATAAGAGACATTCAGATCTAATTTATGGCAACTTAAGCAGATACCAATTGGAGTAGGCCCTGAGTGTTTTCAGCACATTTCATAGCTTGTGATGAATCATAACTGAAGTATCTGCTTTCCAGTGCATTAAGGCTAAAGCAGAAGTTGATTAGGATTATTCTGACCCAAGCTATGGTTCACTTCTCAGGGAAGTGGTTGAAATGTCCAAACATCAGCCTAATTTGTCCTGGAGTTATAACACAGTGTATTACAAACATACTGTGACTACACCTTTAAACTCACTGTCAGTGCCTGCAATCCATCACGGAGTATCCATGTTCTCATTACAGCCTACCACAAATTTAGCTGCATGGGTGCTGTCTGCAGCATAGCTGGTCAATTATTTTCCTCTACTTCCACCCCAGAAGAATGCAGGGCTCAAACCATTTTGCTCTGAAAGTACTCACAGGCTTTTGGTTAAGTGTACCATTAATATGCCAGGGCTTGCTTGTCCTCTCCACTTTGTTTCCTGCAGGACTAATAATGTTAAATGAATATATTTGCCCAGCAGCTACTGAGAGAAACACCTTGGTTACCCATCTCTCAGATTGGACCTGAAGGCCAAAGAACAGCAGCATTTCAGCCCTTTGAGAGAAGCTTTGTTATGCAAAATTTCCTTTTATCTCAACCTTCACGAGGTCTCTCAGAGCATAATATAGGGAAGACAGACTCAAAGATAACTGGTACTGTTCCTTAGAACCTATTATTTTATTAATCAGGAAAGATCAGAAAAATAGGTGGAGAGACAGCAGATGAATAGGCAACACTGAACCATAAATTGTCAAAAACCTGTTCAAAAGAGATGAGATGTTCAGCAATCCAACTATAGCTGGTTAACTCGTTTTGCCTGTGCAAAGGAGCCTCAGATGTGCATATGGATCCCTGAAGAACTTTGATGATCTCACAAAGAAATAGGCAAGAGAAGATTCTGAACTGGTCCCAGGCCCAGCACTGGAGACCAAGTGAGGACATGAGCACTTGTAGGTCTTGAAATGGTACCAAAGCACCAGACTCATTGTCTAGAGCCTCACTGTGCTACTTCTCAGCCACAACCACACAAAAAGCTTTCTCTGGCTCAGAGAACTGAAATCTCCCTCTTTCTGATTCACAGGGTCTGCATCAGGCTGAAGGAAGCAGAAAGTTAACCAGAGCAGTGTAAGAGCCAGACAGCATCAGCTGTTAGAACCTGTGGGTGCTGTGCTCCTCCTGACTCATTTCCCCAGAGACATTCCCCTGGACTGTACAAGGGACACAATCTACTATTTCAGAACAAGTTGGATTTCCAAAACACTTCAAACTAGAACATTAGTTTTTGCAAACTTTCCCTATCTCTCTACCCATCAGAAAAATTTATGAAATCCAGCTTCCTTGATACCCTCAAGGTGACTTCCAAGACCTCCTCTTCAGAGAGAAAATGAGCTCTACCCTCCTTGCTGTTCACAGGGTAGGGGAGGTGCAGCAGCAGCTTCCTGTAAAAGAGGACACAGTGAATGTCAGTGTCTCAGATCAGGTGAGCAGTTGAGATGTCACTGCAATTAACTTCTGCAATTCCTCAGTCAGTATGCCAGGGAATGTTATTCCAATAGATCTCCTTATTGTGACAGGTTGTGGGATTCCTGCAACACCTCATGCACAGACTGGCCCTGAAATATTTCTATCACTTAAAAGCAGCCTGGTTTAAAGCAGCCCCAGGACTACAGAGTTGGAAGCAGTTGCTTTGAGTCTTCCTACCCATCTGTGGGAGAACAAAGTTTTTCAGTAAGTAGAACTTGACAACTTGATTGTTTCTTTCATATTGAGAAGCCTCACACTTATATTTGTGAAAGCAGCACTGGTTCAGGCTGTACCCAGGCAACCATCAGATTTATGGTGAACTTTTTATTTGCCAGGCTTGTGACTAGAGACAGCTGGGTACTGAGATGATAATGGCAGATCTGAGTCACCAAAAAGATAGAATTGCAAAGGAAAAAGGATGCTGAGGTTTTCCTACATCTGCAACATTGCACTAAGCTACTTCTTTTACTACGTAGAAGTTCAGCAAGTCATTAGCTGAACAATTATTTCTCAAAATTTTCCAGTTTCAAAACTAACATTCCCAAACCTTCTTCCACTCCTGTTGCTTTCTTGGGTTAAAACCAAGCACAGGTTAACTGACACTGCCTCGTTTTGGCCAGAGTAAAGTGGCTTTTCTATAGTTAGTCTACTGGGGACTTATTTAGGCCTTAATCCATGGCCTGCACCTCAAATTTATCTGCAGAAAGCTATTCACATATAGATCTTCCCACATCCCATTCAGTGCAGCAAGTCAGCCCAGAGAGGATTAAGGTTTCTTATGAAAGCAGTTTTTGTGAAGAAGGACTTTGAGCAAAACAGACATGGGAGTTATCTGGAAATCTCAGGCAGGGGAATAACACACTGAGGGAGAGATGGAGGAAGACTGAGAAATCCAAGAGTGTATCAGTCAGTTGATTATCTTTGTAGGCCTGAAATAGCCCTATAAAAAAAAAAAAACAAAGGAAATCTCCTTAGGAGACCTTGTAACATTTCCATCTCTGCATCTGTGCTTGGATATGTCCATCATTTGGCTTTCAGCTACTGAAAATTATCAGCACTTTTTCTACCATCTTCAGTCATATGTGTTTCAAATTAGCACAAATTAGTGCTTAGAAATACTAGACTAAGTCTTACAAGACCTTGGGCAGCTTTTTGCCAAAGATTTTGAGCCCTTGAAGCCTTGTTGTTTAAGCAGCCAAAATCTGATCTAAAGCTTTTTACTGGACAGTATCACAGATTCAAAGCCAGCAGTTGTACACCTATGGATGGACTATGGGTGGTTTCTTTTATATTTATTTCTCACAAGCAATTAATAGTACAGTCTTTAGCTTTGCTTTCCACAGAGACTGCAGTTAAAAGCTTGGCTAAACCCCATTTCAAACAGGATATTAATTGTTCTTCTATCAGTTGTGCTAGACTTACTTTTTGGGAGTTCGAAGGTCAAGAACCTTGTCCTGGATGTCTAATGTGATGTCTGAGTACTTTGTCTCCGGCAGCTTGATTTTAATCTGAAACGATGGGCAGAGGTAAAGCTGGGATTACATATGTTGCCCAAAAAGCCATAAAAGATCCCATTTTCATGAATATTTCAATGCTAGTATCAAAGAGCAACGTTTTGAGTAGGTAATTTGTATCAGAGAAAATACGACAGTGATAATGACTGCTTTCAATAGCTTAGTGATGTGTATTGATATCCTATTCTCTTCCAGATCCTGAGCTGCTAATGTGCTTGACAGGTGTTCTACATCCAGCAAAAGCCTCAGGCTTTTGTGTATTGCAGGGACAGTGCTTCTGCTAGAAAGATAACACAGCAGTTCTACCTGTCCTGGAGCTCAGAAACCAGGGAGGTCTTTGATTATATAATGATGAGGCAGGATCTGATAGCTGGAAGTTTAAAGGCTGTCAGCATTGTAGCATTCTGCTAGCCCACACACCTTGCAAAAAAATGCAGGAAGATGAAAAAAAAACCTCCTTCACAGCCCCTCTCCTCTCCAAAACTGTGTCCAAGATGAAACTTCATCTTAGAGCTAGTTTTATTCCCTTTAAGTTTATATGGGGCTTATGCATTTGCACAGGTTCCCTTGAGCAGACTTGGTCCTTGAGGAGATACACAAGTTCCTCAGGTTAGCAAGAGTAAATGTCATCTACAAATGCTTGGAGAAAATGCTACAGGAGGTCAGAGGCAGCAGTAGAGCTTGGTGTTTACATTCTGTCCCTCAAAAAGATGGGAAGATGGAAAAGGGCAGAGAAAGAGCACAAAGAAGAGAACAGAGCTCCAGGCTCAGCTCACCACTATATCCTCACAGCAGGCAGTGGAGGGGTCTTTCCCAGTCATCCCAAAGAAGACATCCTCTGTTCCCACATGCTGCTTGAATGAAATCTCATACCTGCCAAAGAGAAGTCATTGCCTGGAGCAGGGGCAGGAGACTAAAGGAGACCGTGATTCTCAGAGCACTGAAAATCCTCCTCACACTGTCTCCCCTCCTTTGCAGTCCCTTCAAGGCTCCAATCCATCTGCACTGGGTTTCTGTTCAGAGGCATGACTGAGATAGCAGGAAGACAGGTGAAGATCATTCACTCCACCTCCCAAAGCACTCACCATGCTGCCTCTGCTTCCCCAACCAGCCTTTGCAGGATCAGGAAATGCTTCCTAAGTGGATACAATGCTTATCAACCAGTCAAACACCACAATCTCTTGGGGAAGGGATTTGAAAAGGGGGATTTCACAGTTACATGTGTTCTGTTCTGTACTTTAGCATATTCTTGCAGCCTAAGCATAACACTCTAAAGCCAGATTGTAGCTATTTTGCATTCAGCCAACATTTATTTTCTTTTCCTTCGCATCTACAAAACGTAGAATCACGTATTCCCTTGGTCTTGATAATTAATGAATGAGGAAATGAAAACTGAATTTGTATTTATAACATATGCTACTCCTACTTAGTTCAGCAAAATTACTGGGGTGGATCACTTGTCTAAGCTCTTAGAAAGTCTTTCACATCTCCAGTGTGCATCTGCATATGTAATAATTCCTAAGTCAATGACAAATGTGTCTAATAGCTCTGGATGCACCTCTGTAGCCATCTGTTTTCCTTTTAGGACATTTTCTTTGCCTCATTTGATGAACTGTTACAAAGACTTATACTCTCTCTTCATCTGTGCAACATGGGGCACAACTGCATGAGGCTGGAGGAGCACTGCAGAGGGGAAGGGTCAAAAAATGGCATGAGAAAATCTTCTTTGTGCCCACAATACAAAGAGAACGTGTTCTGTACCTGACAGGTGACCATTTCAAGGACAACTGCGTGAGGGTGAATTCCAAATCATTTTCAGAAAGGCTAAGTCCCTGTTCAGGTGGGTCTCATTCCTGTGTTTAACGGGGAAATTGAAAACCTCATTTTCAGAAAGGCTGAGTCCCTGTTCAGCTGGGTCTCAGGTCCTGTGTTTAAGTGGGAAATTGGACTCCTCATGTCCTGACTTACATGCAGGAAAAAGCGAAGATTCTGGTGTACAATGTGCAGCTTCATGGGCTACAGTCCATATCCTCCAGCATTTAACACTTCAGGACATGGCACTGAAACAATGACTGGAAATGCAAAAGCTGCTTTATGGACTGACCTCTACAAACTCCAACTTACATGCCTGATTTCAAGAATATTTTTGCTACTGTTTTTTCAATGAGCAAGGGAAAAGGCTCTGGTTTTAAGTTGTGCTTTGACAGACTAAGATTGAATGACAAGATTTAAGAGCTCAAAATTGCCTGCACACAGATTTTCTTCCTGCAGTACTATTTGTCTCTAAAGAGCTTAAATCTTTGAAATGCAAATATACGTTGGAGTACTTTATGAATTTATGAGTATGGAAAAATGGATGCATCTCAATTGCAGCAGGAAAAAGCAGGTATTTCACACAAATGGCATATTTTAAAGTTAATAAATCGTTTTTCTGACCTACTTCCCCTCCTAATCCCACTTTTTACAAGTAACTGACACTGCACATAAATTTATGATGGGAAAAACCAACATGACGTTTCTGTTCTGAGATCAGAAGATTTCAAGAGAGGGGTTAAAACCATTCCTCAGATGTTGCTTTAGATGCAACACTCATATCTTTCCCTTTTTTTTGCATGACACAAGCTTTTCAGCTGGGTTGTAGATGCTGTTTAACTCCCATTTTCATTAATGCTATGTAAAGCCCACACAGGCAGTCTCAGCTCTCTTACTCTGGCTTTTCTCTAGGGTCCCAGGTATCATCAAATTCAGATCCTTCTGGGACCTCCTCTGTATTCCAAATGGTTTTCTTGTTTTCAGATTTCACTTGAAAAGTACCTATAAGTGAAGAGAAAAATCACTGACACATTTTGAAATGTCTTTCTTCCTCAAGGCTTGCTGAAAGCTTAGAATATTTTTCAGGAATAAAAAAAAAAAAAAGCCATTTCTAAAGCTTAGAAAAGTATTTCTAGGCTTTAGAAAAGTCTTTGCATTAAAAGCATTCTAGGTAATGATTACAGTCTTCTTCACTGCACTATCTTATGAATGAGGATTTGCAGAGGGAGGATGTTTTCCTTTCACTTAAATCTCCTTTACCCAACCTTTATTTCCTGGAAATCCTCCTTTCTGGCATATAATATCTAGCTTTCAAAATCAGTAAAGTGTAGAGGGATGAAATACTAATCTTCCAGAAGACATGAGATTTTCAGTGAACAGAGTCATTCACAAAGGAACCACCTCCTCACACAGAAATTCAGTTCTTCCCATTAATTACTGGGCACAGTCCAGACAAGGTGCTTAAGACACATGAAAGTTTGTGGGCACAGTATTATGGTTTACATCAGTCCTGCACGGAAAAATATTCTTTTAGTAAGCTGGTAAATGTGAAACTTGAAGTTTTTTAGAGTAGAATCTCTGATTATTGTTGGAATCCCAAGCAAAAATAACCTTTTGTGTTTGCCACAGTTCCTTTCCTGCAAAACTCACCCTGGCCTTTGTTGGCCTTTCTTAGGGCTCTTAACTAAACTTGCCCAATAATGTGACAGCATCATCCCCAAAAAACCTTAACTTTGCCAAGTCTTTACCCAAACTGTGTTCCTGTCTTTCCTGAGTGCTTGCATGGAGCTTTGCATGCTCAGTTATGATCCCTGCAGCCCCTGACCAGGCTGTGCTCTGAACTGTCACCATCTCCACTGGAGGCTGCCCTTGCATCACCCTTTCCGCTTCTCTTTGCATGTTTTAGAGTTAAGCTTTCAGGAAAGGAATAATTTTACAGTGTGACTGTAAGAAATGTCATGCTATGCCCATCTCAAAGGTCAGTGACCACTCCTTTACTACTCTGGTATCTCACAACAGCTGTTACAGTCTGCTGGCATGAGACTGAATGCCAAACCACACAAATACTCCTCCTTACTGGTGGTCTCTTTCTTTACTGGTCCAACACTGGCAGGAGTCATGGCACCAACAGAACAGCGTGGCTGCTAAGAAAGGCAAGAGGATGTCAAATCAATTTTTATAGAGCCAAGCTCAGTTACAACCACACTGTCAGTAAATAAAACACATTATCTAAAGTCAAACAAATCCCTGATAGAATTGAAATTGAAAAAACATTATCCCACAGTTTCATGACTGAACCACTGAATATTCTCTTTTCTTCACTCTCACTCAGCAGAAAGTGACCTTGACTGGGTTTAAGCAGGACTCACAGAAGCCCAGTAACACAGAGAGATGTGCTTTGTGAGTTTGAGTTTCCACCGCATTTTGGCAAAGTTTCCATGCTTTGCCTGCCATGAAAATATTACAGGAAACCAAGGGTGCCACATGAAAGCCCCATCACAGCATTTGGACTCCTTTCTACAGTAGAGATCATGAGGCAACAACATTTTCCTCTAATTATGAATCAATTTAGTGCTAATAGGCCAATGTGAGGCATTTCTCTATATATGAAGATGCCTTAGTTCAATAAAAGTGCCTCATATGCACAGAGCATTAAATTAAATCAAAATAAAGATTTCAATTTACCCAGACTGACTCAGACTTAATTGACATGCCTCGTGGCAATTTTCCATTTCTGTCTCTGAAGTGTCATTCATTTTATTAATAAGATGTAAACAAATTCTTTTTAAAAACAGGATGTTTACTGCAGAGATGTACAGCAATAATGCTGGGTTTAAAAGGCAGGCATTAAACAGCTGGAGGATAGTTAGGAGTGTGAAGGACCACATGTGTAACCCACTGAAAGAAAACTTCAAGGGATATGCATCCCTTTTATCCCAGATATTACTTGCATTGCCACTACTGGGGCTGGTCAGCTCTTTGTTGAGGAGGGATTTGGAGGAACACTCAGGCATTTGCCATTTTTGTTATCTGGTGTATTTTTTTTTTATTTTTTATTTAATTTTGTTATCCATGTCATAATATGATCTGTTCAAAATCCTGAGAGATTTGGCAAAGTTTTGAGCCTTCACAGAGGCTTTCTACATTGTTGGCACCTGAGAAGCTTCTGGGAATATTTCTTCCCAGCACACAGGCAGGCCTAGATAAAAGCAGGAGTTGCATGTTGCAGGAATAATGCATTTTCTCCAAACACTGTGATTTTCATCTATGCCTGACAGGAATTGATATAGAAGAATTCATTTGGATATTTCTTTCATTATTCATTCAGATTATGCACCTTAGATTGATTGTTCACCTTTCCCTATTTTACAACCACCAAAATACTTACTGTACTTCAGTGATCAATTATCTCTACAGTTCTTCAATGCATGACATATACAATTAATACACTCAGTTGCCTCTGGATATTTTGGTCCTTACTCAGAAGTTTAGCAGCAAGGTTTTCCCCTCATATCTGGCTGTAATTGCCTTCAACTCCAGCAGAGTTCAGGGAAAAGTAGGGGGAAGTCTGAAGTATCTAGAGCTCTTTCAACTCCATGTTCTCATCTCCTTCGGGCTGAAAAACTAAACCTCCCTCATATGCTGTGCTCACAATGTCTCCTTGTTTTCCTGGGGCATCTCGCTCATCCTCTCCCTCAAGAGCTTGTTACTCTGAAAGTATCCTGGAGCTCTTTCAGTCAGTCCAAAACCTTCTAAGGTTTTCATTCTGTTTTTACTCACTATGGAGAAAAAGAGATTTGCTTCTCCTTGACTAACAAGATAAGGCTGTAGTACAATATGTAAAAGAAGCAGCGACTCTTTTGAAAGGCTCACCACATCATCATCATCATCATCATCATCCTCCTCTTCTGGAGCATCACGGAGCAGCCTGGCAAGGCTCTGCAGAGAAGAGCCTGAGAACATGCTGTCCATATCCATACCCACTGCTCACCTATGCAGAAAAAACAAGTGACAGATGAAGTAGGAACCAAAAGTGCTTGGAACGGCCTGTAAAGCACAGATTTCCTGCTGTGTGCTTGGGAAGGAAAAAGTTAGCCAAGTTCCTGCATGTGTGATGATAACACATGTAAAATGGAACATAAAATCGAAGAATATGCTGAGTTGGATCAGGATCGGCGAGTCCAGCTCCTGGCCCTGTGCAGGACAGCCCGAGTCCCAGCACTGGGAGCGTTGTGCAAATGCTCCTCACACTCTGCCAGCCTTGGGGCTGTGACCACCTCCTGGGCATCTTCTTCCAGTGCCCGGCCACCCTCTGGGGGAAGAACCATTCCAGATATCCAACCTAAACGTCCCGTGAGAGAGTCCGAGCTGCTCCCTCGGGTCCTGCCATGCCAAGGGAATAACACCCAACCTTTTCTCTCCGTGCCCAGACCACGGACCTTTTGCTCGGCTGCCTTTTGTTTCAAGCACAGCTCAAACTCTACAAGTGACCCCGGCAACGCCGTGTCACAGGTAACCGTAGGTTCTCTGCCCACCCGCCAGCCTTCGGACCGGCCCAGCTGCAGGCGGAGGCGGAGGAGAAGGGAACCGCAGCGACAAATCCTCGTCACCGCGTCCCCAATGCCGGGCGGCTCCAATGCCGCACCCCAGCCCGGTGTCCCCCGTCCCTCATGGCCACCCTGGTGTCTCCTGTCGCACGCCACCGGGCGGTGTCCCCTCCCTGTCCCGCAGCCCCAGCCCGGTGTCCCCTGTCCCGCAGCCTCAGCCCGGTGTCCCCTGCCCCACAGCCCAGCCCCGTGTTCCCTGTCCCACACCCCGGCCCGGTGTCCCCTGCCCCACACTCAACCTCAGTGTCCCCTGTCCCGAACCCCGGCCCGCTGTTCCCTGTCCCGCTCCCGCAGCCGCGTCCCCCGTCCCCACAGCAACGCGAACACGCCCCGCCTCTCACGCCCGAACAGCCAATCGGAGCCGCGGCACCTCGAGTGGCGGCCACACTGACCAATGGGTGTCGAGGGCGGGAAGGCGCGGGGGCGGGCTCGGGCGGGGCGCGGTGACGACATCGCGCCGCGCGCCGTCGCGGAGCCGCCGCCGCGCCCGCCGGAGCTCGGCCCGCGCCGCCGTCGCCGCCGCGCCATGAGCCAGTTCAGCTTCGGGGCGGCCGCGCCCGGCGGCGCCTTCGGCCTGGGCGCGCCCCGAGCCGCCGCCACCACCGCGGCCACCGCCGCCTTCTCCTTCTCCGCGCCCGCCGCCACCTCCAGCGGCTTCAGCTTCGGCAGCGCGGCGCCGGCGGCGGGCGGCGCGCAGCCCGCCGGGCTCTTCTCCTTCAGCAGGCCGGCCGCGGCCGCGCAGCCCTCGGGCTTCAGCTTCGGCGCGGCCGGCGCGGCCCCCGCGGCCCCGGCAGCCGCCGCCTTCCCGCTGGGGTGAGAGCCGGGGCCGGGCAGGGCGGCGGGGGAGGGATGGAGGGAGCGGGTCGTGTCGGTGCCGGGCGAGGGCTCCGCGGCGATTTCTGCACCCAGCGAGCCTCGCCTCGTGTGCCCGGGACTCCCCAGCGCCCTGCAGCGCTCGCCTCACTGGGCGAGTGCTCAGCGAGCGCTGGCACCTGTCCCGGCTGATGTTTTCATGGGGGAGCTCCTCCACGTGTTGGGACGGGCATGTTCCGCGTCTCCGTCTGTAACTGGCCTGGAGAGGCGTGCACAGAGAGATGCTAAAGCTCTGCTACCGAATAGAAAACGTCTTCTTCTTTCTGACCCGAATCTGGAGTGCCCTGTACGTTTTCTCGGCACTTCGGGAGTGATTTGTCGTTAAGGAAAGGCTGTGAGTTCTGGGGAGGTTGGGCACAACTGCTGCTGTCAAAGCTTGCCAGATGGCAGCTGTGGGAAGGGAGCTCAGATGGGCACGAGCAGGAAAAAGCCAGCCTTGTGCCGAGGGAGTGAAAATGGTGAGCTGAGAGAAGGAGCAGCGTCACGTATGCTGCCATAAAATGCCCTGTGTTGCCTGGGTGGGTGCAGGTAATGAAGGGAGAGTCAGTAGCAAGATCCCTACCGGGGGGTGGCAGGTGACAGCAGCTGGATGGAGTCGGCTGTCAAACTTGGGACACGAGGCTGGCCAGGTGTGCATGTCTTTGAAAGGAGGTTCCTGCTGTCAACAAATGGTCAGGGAGCAAGGCAGCTGTGTCCTTGAGCGGATGTGTGTTTCAAGCAGATTGGCTTCTCTTCTTGCCTAGGGCCAACACACCCAAAGTGAACTTTGGAGCCAGCACTGCCACTGCAGCCCCTGCAATCACGGGGGGCTTTTCCTTTGGTGCCCCTGCCGCCACCAGCACGCCCTCGAGCCAGGCAGCAGCCCCGTCTGGCTTTGCCTTTGGCTCTGCCGGCACCAGCAGCAGCAGCACGGCCCCGTCTGGGAGCACAGGAGGCTTCACCTTCTCCAGTGGCAGCACGACTCAGGCGGGAGCAGCCGGGTTCAGCATCGGCACCGCGGCCCCGCAGGCCACGTCCGCAGGGCTGAGCTTTGGCACGGCCCCCGCGGCTGCTGCCACCACCAGCACGGCCACCCTGGGAGCTGCCGCCCCGTCAGCAGCGCCCTTCAGCCTTGGGGGGCAGCCCACAGGTGGGGGAGCAGGCTGGGGGCAGCCGGAGGCTGGGAGCCTCTGGCGTGGGGATGGCTGAGGGTGGAGTGGAGCTCTGCAGCCTCTGGCTCCTGCTGGGGCAGAATGCAGCCAGGGGCTGGAGCCAGAGGTGTTTGTGACAGCCTGGCCAGGCTCTGCAGTGCTGGGCAGCAGTTGCTCTTTGGGCTGTGGGAGGAAAAGTCCATCTTTGCCGTTTGCTCCTGGTTCCAGGTCTGACCTTTGGGGCACAGCCTTCAACAGCAGCCGCCAGTACGACCACGGCAACGCTGACCACAAGTGCCAGCCAGGCACCCACCCTGTCCTTTGGAGCCAAGCTTGGAGGTGGGCAGCTGCTCTGGAAAACAACTCCTCAAGGCTCTGTGAAATCTGCTGTCCTCCTGGCTATATTTGTCTATTGGAATAATAGACAGATATAATTAAAAGATCCTCTACTGGGGTGTGGGAGGGGGCCAGAAGTGTTTGTTCCTGTGAGTTTGCCCTGGCAGTGGTGGTCTGTGACAGCTCCTAGAGCCACTGGACAGTGTGTCCTGTGCTTCTCGTTGTGTCCCACATGGCAGCTTCTGTTCTGTGCTTGTGTGGGGAGCACAGTGGAAGGGAGGCACAACCTTAAAGGGCACAGTGTGAAAGACAGGGAGAATAAGAGGAAAAGGAGGTCACAGTGCTGCCACCCCCAAGAGCCAGGTGTGGCTGTGCAGTGTGTGTCACCCTCCCAGCAGGGTTGTTGTGCAGTGGGTGGGAGCTGAGTGTGCTCTGCCTGTACCCACGGAGCTGTTTGTCTCTGCAGTGACATCCACCGCTGCCACCACGGCCGCCAGCACCAGCAGCACCTCAGTGCTGGGCTCCACGGGGCCCTCCTTGTTTGCATCTGTGGCAACTTCTTCAGCCCCAGCCTCCTCCAGCACCAGCACAGGCCTCTCACGTGAGTCTCTGCAGGCAGCTTTGTCCCTGGGGCTGCTGCTGCAGTGGGAGGGGGCAGCAGGCTGGGCACAGCTTTTCCTGGGGCCCTGCATTTCATGGCTTATGCAGCCTGTCAATGGTGTCTTCTCTTTGCAGTTGGTGCCACTTCCACTGCTTCCACTGGGACAGCCAGTCTGGGGACACTTGGCTTTGGATTAAAAGTTCCTGGGACAACAGCTGCCACAACAAGCACTGCCACAGGTAGGAACAAGAGGCTGAAAGTCCCTGAAGAGAAGGGAGACTGAATTTACACTTCACCTGATCAGTGCTCTGTAGAGGTGTAAAGGGCCATGTCAGAGTAGCAGCTCAGCAGTTCTGATTTGTAAAGCCCTCAAGGAACTGAAAACGGCACAGTCTGTCTTTCTCTGATCCTTTTCCATCTCTTTGTGAAAACACAGAAGTTCTCTCATGCTCTGCAAAGGTGCAGGGGAGGAACTGTGTGTGCTGGTAGTTCCTGGTTCCAGCAGTAAGCCATGAGGACACTGACAGGGCTGTGGGCTGGGGATGATTTCACTCCCTCCTTGGCAGAGGTGGGATTTGCTGCTGGTCCCTCCAGAGGGATCTAGTGCAGCTCCTGCAGCCATGGGCAGTGCAGCCTGGACCTGGTCTCTGTTTGTGAGGTACCAGGTGTGTCCTCTTGTGTTGCTGCCCTTGAATCTCTTCCTGCAGGGACAACTTCTGCTTCTGGCTTTCCTTTGAATCTGAAGCCACTGACTACGACGGGTGCCCTTGGAGCTGTGACCTCCACAGCTGCCATCACCACAACCACCACAGCCAGGTGGGTGTTCTGTTAGCACTGAGCATTTCCTGCCTGGGGCAGGAGCAGCTGCAGTGGTCATGCTGGGGTCTGGAGGGGGCAGGGGAAATGAGGGAGTGCTGTGGAGTTTCTCCTGCCTGACCTTGTGTCCTGTGCCGCCCGTCCCTCCCTCAGTGCCCCCCCAGTGATGACTTATGCCCAGCTGGAGAGTTTGATCAACAAGTGGAGCCTGGAACTGGAAGACCAAGAGAAGCATTTCCTCCATCAGGCCACACAAGTCAATGCCTGGGACCGGATGCTGATCGAGAATGGGGAGAAGGTGAGGTGACCTCCAGTGGGACCTCATTCTGCTGCTTAGGTCCTTGAAGGCCTCCGTGTTACAAATGCAGCAAGCTATTGCTTTTCAAAATCTTTCTGTGTTCTGGCCTCTAGGCCTTGGGGTTGGAAATCTGTTCTGTGACTTTTGCTCTGTGCTACCAAGTTCTCTTAGGGGGGATCATTCCAAGCTGAACCTCCCTTATTCCCTCTTTGGTCTGTAAATCTTTCTGTGACCATCTCTTGTTTCCAGGAGAACTTGCATGGTGCTGCTTTCTCCCTCCCTCCCTCCCTCCCTCCTCTCTTCTTTGGAGAGCTGACTTGTTGGTTTGCAAGGTGTAATGAAACGTCTTCTGTTTCCAGATTACTTCGTTACACAGAGAAGTAGAGAAGGTGAAGGTTGATCAGAAGAGGTAGGAGACTGTGAGCACCTGAAATGATTTTATTTCTTCTCTGCATTGTGCTGCCTGCTGGTGTGACAGCTCTGCAATGTCTGCAACACGTCAGGGAAGCAGCTGGCATTTTCTCTTTGCAGACTGGATCAGGAACTGGACTTCATTCTGTCCCAGCAGAAGGAGCTGGAGGACTTGCTGACCCCTCTGGAGGAGTCTGTGAAGGAGCAGAGTGGGACCATCTACCTGCAGCACGCGGATGAGGAACGGGAGAGGACGTGAGGCACAAACCTGCTGGGATGGGCATGAGCTCTGTGCTGTGGTCACTGCAGCCAGCAGGAGATGGGGCTGGGATGTGTGACAAGATTAACAACGAGTGGCTGCTGTCAGACATTCAGTCCTGTTTTTTGCATGAGATTTTTCTCATAGCCCTGCACACTCTTGCTTGTCTGTCTCTGTGTGTACTTCAAGGGGACAGGGGTTGGGTGTCTCTTCTTGGGGGTGATGGAGCCTCTCTGGGTGCTGTTCCCAGGACTGCCAGCCTTGGCTGCAGATGTCGAAGCTCATTCCGATTGCCCATAGTTGTGAGTGGGTCTTCAAAGTTCTCCTCAGACATTCTGATCTTGGTTCCCATGTGCTCTGCAGCTACAAACTGGCTGAAAACATCGATGCTCAGCTGAAGCGCATGGCACAAGATCTGAAGGACATCATTGATCACTTGAACACATCAGGAGGCCCAGCTGACACCAGTGACCCGGTAAATGCAAGCTTGTATTTTATATTGCTGTGGAGGCAAGGGATATTGAAATACTTCTAACACTTTGTTTGTCCCTATGTGGATGCTCCACTCATACATTTTCTTTATGCTGTTTTTATATCCTCATAAAACATGATCTGAATAACCAGCTCTTTCTGATATCTATTAAATTGATTTTTATGCTCCTTATGGCTTTACTGAGAAGCTTTTTTTCAGTAAAAAATTTCCTTTTGGTATTGCAGACTGAGTTTTTCCACATTCATTTTTAATTTTGCCACTTCAAGCCTAAGGTGATGAATGTTCTGCTGCTTCCTAAGTCTAAATTAAAGCAAGCCAAAGCCACAGTCCTACCATCTAAGCTGTGCAGTTTTCTTGCTGCTAAGAAGCAAAGTAGCAGCATTGCTGCACACACTTCCTGCCAAAGTGGCTGCTGCCTCAGGGAAGCTGTGCAAGGAGAAACTTGCCTTTGACTCCTCTTGGTCTTTATGCAGTCTCACAACTGACTTGCACCTTCTCTCTCTGCTCAGCTTCAGCAGATCTGTAAAATTTTGAATGCACACATGGATTCCCTGCAGTGGATTGACCAGAACTCAGGTGAGATTTGTCCTGCAGCCTTTTGGGAATGGGAATGCAAAGCAGGAGTATGTCTGTGAGTGTTTGTTCATTCCTGAATTCCTGAAGTACGGTGTGGTATGTTTTAGCCAAAAAGCCCTCCTTGAAATGCATCAGTGCAAAGCAGAGAACTTGAAAACCTTATTATTCATTCTGTCAAACTAATTTTAAATAGCTTATCTTCTAAAATATTGTGGGGTGTGCCTGTGGTGCAGGAGAATTGGTGAGGGGAAGTGTGTGTGTGTTGAGTGTTATCATTCCAAGTAAGATGGAGCAGCCTGCACTGATCTGCAGGTAGGGTAACTGGAGGAATAATGCGGGAATACCACAGCCTCAGTAGCTTGAGATCCAGTGCAGAGCTGGAGATGCCCTCAGGAGTGAACACTTGACAGTGTAGTCACACTAAAACAAGCCAGAAAAAAGGAACTTTTCTCCCTGGGAGTGCCTCCTGGTGAGAGATTCTGGAATTCTGTGCCGTTTGGATTTTAACTGGAAGCAGCCACACGGGGGCATGGCAGAATAAGGCAGCTCTCCTCTGAGCAGCCCCAGAGTGCGCTGCTTGGCTACAGTGAAATGCTCACACCTGGTCTAACCTCTTGTGTCGGGGCAGGCCTGCTGTTCTTCGTGTTCACATAGAATTATTGGATTAGGCCAGGGTCTAATCAAGTGTTTTCTTTCAGAACACTTATGCTAAGCTCCACATTCCAAACATGCCTTTTCCAGGAAATCTGGTACAGCTCCTGTGCCACCTGAATTGTTTACAGAACGTGTGTGAAAATAGCTATCTGTTTATTTTAAATTTTCCTAGAAAGGAGCCCCATTTTTTCCTCTGCCATTCAATAATGAAGAAGTTGTCTTACTGGCAATACTTTGCGGTTAAGTTTTCCTCCTGCTTTGTCCTCTGTCAAATCTGAGTGACTGTCAACAAGAAAATATTTTCATTTCTGCAGACAAAACTGTGCAGGGTTGTGTTCTGGGGTAGCTGTGACATTAATCCCTTGGTTCTGCCACAGCTGTGCTGCAGAGAAAGGTGGAAGAGGTGACAAAAGTTTGTGAGAGTCGCCGCAAGGAGCAGGAGCGCAGCTTTCGGATCACCTTCGATTGAAACACTCCCAACTTCAAAGGATGAACATCAAGCCTCCACAGAAAACAGAGGTGTTTGGGAGCTGAGGACTGAAATCATGACCTGTTTTTTTGTTTCTTTTCTTACAATAAAATGTGTTGTTTGTTCAGAGCCAGTGTTTGTGGTGTTGGACTGGATTTTGCCTGCTCCCATCAGAAACTGGCTGAATTTTGTGCAGGGATTGTGTGCTCTCTGTGGTTTAGCTGTGGCTGCAGACTGGTGAGATAACACAAATGCTGCCTTGGAGGGCTCTGCATGGTTTTGCACAGCCTGGTTTTGGTAGTGGGGGTGGCTGCAGGGGTGGCTTCTGTGAGAAGCTGCCAGAAGCCTCCACGATGGCCAGCAGAGCCAGTCCCTTGTGGCTCCAAAAGACAGACAAGTCACTGGCCAGGGCTGGGCCAGTTTGAAACGCTGGTAATGCCTCTCTGAAACAGATTTAAGAAGAAAGAAAAACAAAAAAGAGTGGCACAGTTGTAATTGCGGCCAGAGACGTGCGAGGTGAGAACATGTGCAAGGAACAAGGTCAGTGGAGAAGGAGGGAGGGGGAAGAGATGTTCCAGGTGCTGGGGCTGAAATTCCTCTGCAGTGACACACACTGCAGCAGTTTGAGGGGAGCTGTGCAACATCAGAGTGACCATAGCCCCCATTCCCGTGAAGGTAGAGCTGGCTAGGAGGGATGGGGGGGGGGGGGGGGGGGGAAGGTGTTTCTAAGGGTTCATTTTACCTCCCATTATCCTGCTTTGCTTTACTTAGTATTAAACTCAGAGACATGAATTAAGATGAGCGTGTGTTGCCTGTGACGGCATTTGATGAGCGATCTCTTCCGGTCCTTATTTTAACCCATGAACCGTGCATTAAATTTTCTCTCTTCGGTTTAGCTGCAGATGGGAGCGAGTGGCTTTGAGGGGATGATGCCTGGCAGCCCTCCAGGCACGGTCCACGCCGAGGCTGCGCTCCGGGGCTGCGCCGGTGGCCCCGCCCCACCCCGGCCCCGCCCAGCCCCGCCCCGGCCCCGCCCGGCCCCGCCCCGACCCCGGCCCCGCCCGGCCCCGCCCCGGCCCCGGCCCCGCCCAGCCCCGCCCCGGCCCCGCCCGGCCCCGCCCCGACCCCGGCCCCGCCCGGCCCCGCCCCGGCCCCGGCCCCGCCCCGGCCCCGCCCCGGCCCCGCCCGACCCCGGCCCCACCCCGGCCCCGCCCCAGCCCCGGCCCCGGCCGCCCTTTCCGGGGCGGTTCCCGGCGCAGCGCGGGCGCTGCCGGGGTTTGGAGTGCGGAGCGCCGGAGCCATGCGGCGGTGAGCGGGGGATCCGTGGGTGCCCGGGGTGCCCTCAGGGGCCCGGCCCCTTCGCCGGTGACGGCCCGGGCCCGGTGCCACCCCCGGCCCCCTCTGCGGGCGGTGCGGGAGCGCGGCCCGGCCCCGCGCTGGGGCTGCGGCTGGGCTGGGTGGATTCGGGGTGCAGGTGACCCCGGAAAGGGAAGAGCGCTGTTGTAATTCACTGTTTCTCTTCATCCTCACGGTTTCACTTCTTTCTCCCCCGGCTCGTTTGAAACTGGCAGACCTAGACTGTCTGTCTGGGTGCTGATGCGAGATGATTTGGTCAATAAAAATGATGGCATATGATTTTAAAGTAAACAAACAACCGCCCCACATACAAAAACACGCGAAGACTCCTTGGGGTACTTTAATGTTTTCAAAGTAGTCCCAAATCTGTTGACTTTTCTAGTAATGTTAAAGGCAGCTTTGGTGCCATAATTTTGCTTCTTTGTCTTTTAAATCCCGGAAAAGCAGCCCAAGAGGTGGAGGAGCTGTAGCAGGGATGCGTTTTGAGCTGTGTTTCCCCTGTTGCCTTACTGACCGTGCCTGTGCTGTGGTTGTGTGCCCCAGGGTGAACAGCAGCCTGTCCAGCGATGAGCTTCTCCTGGAAGACTTGGAGACAGAGGGAGAGAGGCAGCTGAAGAGCCTCCTTCACCACCAGCTTGATACCACTGTCTCCATTGAGCAGTAAGTCCTGACCTGCCTGTTATAAATCCATATTATATTATATTATTGGCTTTTTGCAAATATTAAAATGAATGCTGTTTGTATAATGTTGAGATAACTGCTGCATAAATATAGTTTTCATTTCTGCTGTTAACAAAACTTAGAAATAGTAATGTGATAAATAAATCTTAGGCCATAGCATAATATTGAAATGGAGATTATGTGATGTTAAAAATGCTTTTATTCATGTAACTAACTCAGAGAATAGTGAAAGCAATTAGGTAATTTTTTCCCATTTGTGGATTATCCTATAACAGTGACAGAAACCAGAACCCCAAAGGAAGAATTTATTGCCTCTCTGTTATCAGGGAGTGTAGAACAAGATGGAACCACGAGGAGAAATAAAATACATTGATTTTAATCTAAGACAAGTCAAAGGTTAAAACCAAACAAAAGACCATCTAAACTCAAAGGAATGTTTGAAAAATGCATAATGGTCTATGAATATGCAGCAAGCTAATGCGATAGAAAGGGATTTAAAGAGTTTTGAGATGGTAGGGCTGAATGCCAAGCACCCTGCCATAACCCTTTGTTTTATTTCTGTCTCCTAATTGTCTTTTTATTAAACTTTTTAAATTTTACCAAAACGTGAAGCTCGTTTTTCACAACCCCAGGTGTGGTTTGAGAGAGGCCAGCCCCTTCCTGTCCCACAGTCCCTCAGTGCTGAGCTGTCTGTGTTGCTTTGGCTCACAGGTGCAAGTCGAAGCGGAGATGCTTTGCCCCCGCAGCTTTTTACAAACCTTTTGGGGAAGAGGCCGCGGGGGCTTTGACCCTGTCACAGTTCCAGGCCCTGCAGGAGAGTGACAAAGAAACCTCCTCTCTCCGGGAGCTGGGGCTCTCCGACTCGGAGATTCTGCTCTGGAAGAACCGGGCTTCAGCGAGGAAGGTGGGCATGTGTTGTTACAGTTCAGGACAGCTCATGTAAAGACACACAGATCTCCGATTTCTTCAGAGGGCTTGTAGCAAACTGAGAGACAGACCGTTTTTATACAGTGTTTGAGTACAATGAATAGGGTTGGTCCTTTAGGGCACCACCTTTTTGTAAACATCTCTGCAAACAAACATCTCTGTAAACAAAACACCAGGTGTCAGGAGGACGGTATCCAAGGTTGTTGTGGGTTCCTCCATATGATTTCCCAGGCCAGACTGGGAGAGTTTGTCCTTGGCTTTCCCACAGGCCCCAAGCTTCTGCTTGGAGCCTGAGAATCCATGTTCTGACCACTGTGAGTTCCCACAGGCATGCTCTGCTCTCCTGTGAGTGTGGTCAGGTTCCTCTGATCCTGTGGCACTCTGGTGGAAAATTCCAGTCCTTTGTATCCCTCACCTTTAGCCCTGTCCTACATTTCTTCTGGCCTCTTTTCTTTGGTGGAATGGTCGGTGTTAAAAGATACGGTGGAGACAGGAGTGGGTCCCCTGGAACACAGCAGGACATGAGTGTATTCCTGCCTCTGCCTTGAAACAAATCATTTCACCTCTTTATAGCTGTGTATGAAGGATTTAAATGTCAGAAGAGAGGAAGGAGAAAATGTTTAAAGCACCTCAGTATCCTCCTTTGGGTATCCTGGTACATCCCTGGATCCCATTGCTGATTTGGGATGGCTGTTTGTAGGGAGTGTTCTCCTTAGGGGCTTGCAGGTGCTCCAGGGGCCCTGGAACAGCCAGGTGAAAACAGTGCAGAGCTGTCAGACCACCAGTGTGTGGTGGCAGTGCCTTGGCTCCTCCCTATGTGCTCTTCCAGCAGGTTTTTCCCCTTTCCCCACCTTCACCCTTTTTTTTTTTTCTTTTTTTTTTTTTTTTCTCCACATTCCAGAGACAAGAGGCTTTTGTGGTTGTCCTGTGTCAGGTGCACTGGAGCGTCCTGCTCTTAATTTGCCAAACTAGAAAATGCACAACAGGACTTGGGCTCATCCTTGGCTTCCATCTGTCTCCTCTTCCTTGGAGATAGCTCTGTGTACAGGAGAGAGTTGTCTGTGGTTTACCTCTTTTCAGCTGAAGTCATTACTTGTTTTGGTATTCAAATGCAAATCCAGACCTGGTGGGGCCTGATTAAAGCTTGGTGTAGAGAGGGGTGGTGTTAATTTAAGAATGAATATCAATGTCATCAGTACCAGCTGTTATATTTAGTATGAAATGAATTCTGGGATGTTCCCAGAAAAAAATTTAGGTGGAAAACAGTACTCTGACAGAAAAAAAATGGTGACATCAGGGTATGCCTTCTGTAGGTTCTGAGAGAAGAATAATTAGGGAGAGAGCCTAAGTCAGGGAGTGATGTGCAGCTTTGGAGGTGGAGGCCCTGAGTGAAAGATTCCACCACGACTGATGAATAATGTCAACTGAGACAGAGAGAACTTCAGCTTGCCTGGGGAGCTCTTGGCAAACTACTGAGTGCAGATTTCTGTTATTTTCAGCTGCTAAGTGGCAGCTTTTTTGAAAACAAAGTACAACAAATGATTTCCGCGAATTGATTTTCCATATAAAACAGCCTTTTGTGCCTCAGGGAAGCTGTGAAATGGTGAATGGAAGAAGCTGTGCAGATGTGGGGCACAGGTACCATGGGAAGCTCTGTTAGGTTGTGCTCAGTGCAGGGAGAAAGCCTGGTTTCTTGCCCGAGGCAGAAGGATCTGCCACAGTAATTCTCAAACTGAATTTGAGAACAGGAAATCCACCCACAGCCCCATGAAAGCGTGTTCTCTGTGTTCTGGTCGGGGTGGATGGGGGAGCAGAAATGCCCTTTCAGCAGCTGGGGTTGTGCCTGTGTGCTTTGGCAGCATGAAGTGGCCGTGCAGTGAGGTTTACCTAGGGATGCTCCTCTCACAGGTGAGCTGTGAGGGCTGTGCTGCAGTCCCTGTGTGGTTTCTGGCTCAGTGATGTTTGTCAGGGTTTACTCCTCAGCATAAACCTCCCCTAGTGTGCCCAACAGCAGCTGGGGGTCCACTTTCCAACAACTAAGGTTCTGAGGCTCACAGACAAAGAGCTTGGTGGGAACTGGAGCTCGGGGTTGCTGTAGGTGTGGGGAAAGAATTGCCAGAGGATGGTAGTGCAGTCACTGAAGGCAGCTGTGGAAAATGGCTGTAGCTGTCAGAGGCAGCAGGGATGCAGGGAGACAGGCCAGGAGAAAAAGGAGCTGTTTCTCCACTTCCCACAAGAACTGTGTGGTTGTATTTGTCCTACCCTTGCAGCAGCAGGACCTCCTGGTGCCCTGGGGATGGTTCCTAATTGCACCCACTGCAGACTGTGAGGTTTGCCTCCTTCTGAGGCCCAGTGCCTCTTGTCACTTTTTGATCACACAGATGCTGCTGCTTTTGAAATCATTTGGCTGCAGGAGCAGCCTGCTCTAGTTACTGAAGGGAGAGACATCATCCAGGAAAACCTGGGTTTGTTTTCTGAACCTGTCTGGAGTACTGGAGTACTGCTAATGAAAATGTCTGTCCTGACAAGTCAGACAATATTAAAAATAGAAAACCAGTTATTGTTATAAAACCATTGTTTTCCTTGGATTTTTGTTTCATGTGTCTCCTGTTCCTCAGCTGACACTGGCCTTCTTGAATACTTTTGGTGTACAGAGAAGGGATAATGCTCAAATTCCAGGGCTCCGGGCTTTTCATGGCCAGTTCTCTTACGAAACCCCCAAGTCGGTCGATTCAAACACTCTGTCAGTTTCTCGCAAGAGACTTTTTATTCTTAATGACCTTGCCTGAGCTGGGGCGTGGTTGTTTTGCAGGGCTCTGGGCTGGGGGCAGCCCCGGAGGCCACGCAGGAGAGGCTGGACGCCATCCAGGAGAAGCTGGAGGAGCGCCGGCGCATCCTGGCGCTGCCGCAGAGGTTTGCGGGCAGCAAGCAGCTGAGCC
Source organism: Chamaea fasciata (assembly GCF_029207755.1). NCBI lineage: Eukaryota > Metazoa > Chordata > Aves > Passeriformes > Sylviidae > Chamaea > Chamaea fasciata. The sequence continues at coordinate 321,317 of NW_027094107.1, forward strand.
GGCGGGAGATGGAGATCGAGAACGCCCTGTTCCAAGGCACAGACAGACACTCCTTCCTCCGGGCCCTCTACCACCAAGGTCTGTGGGCTCAGGGCTCTTCCTGCACACACCGACGGGCTGTGTGGGAGCACAACACATTTCTGTCTGGCCCGCTGTCCCTGACGGTGTGGTTCTGCTTTGGTGCTGTGTGGGAGGAGATATTTTCCTCTCTTACAGGAGCAGACAGAGAGTTGGTTCTGTGAAGGGTTTAATATAGAGGGTTTTGAAGTCCATTTCTGGAGAGCGTGGATCTCCTCGGTGTGTTGCATGTAGTGCAGAGCAGCTCGGGGTGTGGGAGAGGAGCTTTGGTAGAGCCTCGAGGTCTGGGTTACACAAGGTTCCCGTGTGGGACTGGAGGTTGTTCCTTCTCTGAGGTAACTGCAGGGGGTGAAGGAAGCAAAGGCACAGAGCAGGTAAGAGGAGGAGTGACTTGTTAAAGCCTCATCCCTGAAGTGGAGCTGGATCCAGTTGAAGGCTGGGAGATGCTGCTCTCACATTTGTCCTCATTTCCATTAAAGAGAATTAAAAGAGATCATTGATCAGTCCATGTCATGGACCTTCTTTAACCCCAGGAGCCTAACCTGATATCCTTGAAAGCAAAATATTTCTATTCCACATCGTGGTACAGGAGGGCAGCATGGCCCATCCTGGCTTTCATGCACGAAGAGGAAGGTCTGTTGAAAGTGACACCAGAAAGTGCTAAAATGTTGCTGCAGATAAATAAGTGAGGGCATCTCTGAAGCCTGGAGCTCTGATGTAGCACGGGTGGAGCTGCTCCTCTCTGCAGGTTCATCCTGAGCTGGTGAACCAGCGCTTGCTGGGGCTGCTCTTGTTTTAAACAACCTGCAGGGCCTGGGTACAGAGGCTGGGGTGAAACGGGGATTCTCCTTTCTGTGTCTCTTCCTGCAGTCTGTGTGTTTTCCAGGTTATTGGTGATAGTTACCACGTATCTCTGTTATGAACTAGATGACTCTCAGAAGAGGGGAACAGATGAAAAGGACCCCATGGTTCAGCTGGAGAGTGTTTACCAAGAACTACTGAGCAAGAAGTGCCCTGAAAAAGTCCAGTCCTCTACAAGTGACCCCAGCTTGTCCCCTTCCCTGACCCCACAGGGGGCTGTGACTGAGGAATCACCACTTCCAGACCAGGAGCAGCAAGCGGAACAGGCAGCAAGTCCCAGTGTTTCTGCAGCAAAGCCCCAGCAGTCCCCTCCAAGGCCTGTGGTCATCAAAGAGCCAGTGGAGTTTGTCCCGGAAGAGGAGATCCTCAGGAACCGCCTCTCAGAGGAGGAGCTTCGGAAAATGCCCAGGTTCTCCTCCTACCATCCAGGGGAGCCCAGCAAGGTAAGCTGAGATGGGCCAGGCTTTATCTTTGTTCAGCAGGATGCCCTGGGGCCGAGTCAGTAGGCAAAGGCCTTGAAGTTACTTGGCTGATCCTCCAGGCCAAGGGGGAGAGCAGCCTCCACTCTGGGGGGAGAAGGGACCTTGGGCTCAGCCTGGCAAAGGGGTGTCCTTGTGAGCCCAGCCCTCCCTGGCTCCAGCAGGTCACCTGTCAACATGTGCTCTGTCTGTTTGGGCCTGGCTGAGGCCTGCTGTCGCTCAAACTGTGCCTAGCTGGAGATTATTGTGTTTATAAATAAACTGAATAAACTGAACTGTTTTCATAACAAACTCAAACTGTCAGTGTTTGGTGCAGGCAAGCAGGGTGATGCCTTGAGTTCAGAGCTGCCTTTCTCTGCACACCCACCTGTCCTCCAAATGCCATCATCAGCATGTGGGTGTGAGGGCTGAGCTCATTCACACCGTGGAGCTGGACAGACTTGGGCCCAGGCTGAATGGTGTCTGTGCATGGCAAGGGCTGGCTGACGCTCTGTGTCTCTGTTACAGGTGCTGTATTTGAAGAACCTGGCCCCCCGAGTGACAGTGAAGGACCTGGTGTCCTTGTTTGCTCGGTTCCAGAGGGAGGATGGCCCCCTGATCCAGTTCCGCCTCCTGAGCGGCCGCATGAGGGACCAGGCCTTCATCACCTTCCCTGGTGAGTTGCTGCCTCATGCCTCAGTTCTTCCCTGACTCCCAAAGATGTAACATCCTCCTGCAGGGCACTGCTCTGCTGCCAAGCCTGCTTTCCAGAAAAAGCAGGGGAATTCACTCCCTTCTGTTCCTGTCGTGCCATAGCCCTGTCCCTGGGTTGGAAGAGGATTTACCAGGGTGGAAGTGATGTGCTGTGGCCTGTGCAGTGTTCATTCAGCACATCAGGGTGGCGGCTGCAGGGTCCCCTGGGAACCCCCCGTGTCCCCCAGGGCTGCTGGGGGCCCTGTGCCCACTGTGCCCTCTCCTTGCAGACACGGAGTCGGCCCAGAGCGCCCTGCAGCTGCTGAACGGCTACAGCCTGCAGGGGAAGCCTCTGGTGATCGCCTTTGGGAAAAGCAGGAAACATCTGCCAGAGGCTGACTCTGCCACCCCCAGCTCCTCTGCTGCAGAGAACCCTCCTGCCACCTGAGGACAGAGAACAGCCTTGTGGAGTTCAGTGAGCTGTGGGAAATGTGTGCTTGGACCTGGGACAGTGAAGGACTGTTGGGAGCCAAGGTGCAGGTCCAGTAATCTCAGAGTGGGGAAGGAAGAGCTGGAGATTGGGCTCTTCTTGAGAGATGGGCAGTGCCTGTACACTGCTGTGGCAAGGAGAGAAAGAGGCCAGGTAAATAAATACACTTACTGTGGTATTGTCTTAGTGTGTGCTTATTGATGTTAACAGTCCACAAGTCTTCTAGAGCTAAGTGTGCTGTACTCTGCTGCTGCAGGACTGTGTCCACACTTCAGTCCTGGGAGCCTCCCAGCTCCGCCGGCTCCCCTGGAGATAGAGACTGCCCTCAGCCCTCCAAAGCAGCATTTGTGTTATCTCACTTGTCTGCAGGCACAGCTAAAGCACAGAGAGCACATTTCCCCCACAAATTCAGCAGTTTCTCAGCTTCTCCTGTCCAAAACCACAAGGACTGTCTTTAGAACAAACAACACATTTTATTACAAGAAAAGAAACAAAGCTAGGCCATGATTTCAGTCCTCAGCTCCCAAACACCTCTGTTTTCTGTGGAGGCTTGATGTTCATCCTTTGAAGTTGGGAGTGTTTCAATCGAAGGTGATCCGAAAGCTGCGCTCCTGCTCCTTGCGACGACTCTCACAAACTTTTGTCACCTCTTCCACCTTTCTCTGCAGCACAGCTGTGGCAGAACCAAGGGATTAATGTCACAGCTACCCCAGACCACAACCTTGCACAGTTTTGCTTGCAGAAGAAATAAAAATATTCAAGCAGGGCTTTTTTAGGTAAAACAACAGCAGCTGCCAGGAGTAACTTCTCATCAGAGGCCTCTAATCAGGCACACCAGAAGAATTCAAGCCCAGAAGGGACAAAGCCACTGAAGATGAAGAGGAAGGCTCCTCAGGCACCTTCAGGAATTCAGGGGGGAACAAACACTCACAGACATGCTCCTGCTTTGCATTCACATTCCCAAAAGGCTGCAGGACAAATCTCACCTGAGTTCTGGTCAATCCACTGCAGGGAATCCATGTGTGCATTCAAAATTTTACAGATCTGCTGAAGCTGAGCAGAGAGAGAAGGTGCAAGTCAGTTGTGAGACTGCAAAAACATCAAGGAGTCAAAGGCAAGCTTCTCCTTGAGAGCATCACTGAAGCAGCAGCCACTTTGGGCAGGAAGTGTGTGCAGCAATGCTGCTACTTTGCTTCTTAGCAGCAAGAAAACTGCACAGCTTAGATGGTAGGACTGTGGCTTTGGCTTGTTTTAATTTAGACTTAGGAAGCAGCAGAACATTCATCACCTTAGGCTTGAAGTGGCAAAATTAAAAATGAATGTGGAAAAACTCAGTCTGCAATACTGAAAGGAAATTTTTACTGAAAAAAAAGCTGCTGAGTACAGCCATAAGGAACATCAAGATCAATTTAATATAAATCATAAAAAATAAAAATAGAAGCTTGCATTTACCGGGTCACTGGTGTCAGCTGGGCCTCTTGATGTGTTTAAGTGCTCAGTGATGTCCTTCAGATCTTGTGCCATGCGCTTCAGCTGAGCATCGATGTTTTCAGCAAGTTTGTAGCTGCAGAGCACACAGGAAACGAGATCAGAATGGTTAAAAGCAACTTTGAAGATCTGCTCTCAGTCACACCAATGGGCAATCAGAATGAGCTTCCACATCTGCAGCCAAGGCTGACAGAGACCTGGGAACAGCACCAGAGAGGCTCCATCACCCCCAAGAAATGAATCCCAACCCCTGGCACCCTTGATCCACAGACAAGCAACTGAGTGGAGGACTTCCTGGAAGGCTTTGTGGGAACTGAAAGAAGCAGCAAGCCTGGATTCAGGATTCCTCATCTCTTGAACCAGACAAACACTGCCTTTAATTACCCTATGATGCAGCACTGAAGGCTTATGAGGGTGCTCGTGCCACACATAGTTCACTCTGCTCTCACCACTTCTGTCAGTAAAGAACCATTAATTTTTCAAGATTATGCCAAAATTAGTAACCTCTTCCCAGAGAGCTGATTGCACCAACATCTAAAGAGCTTTTCATGCCAATTCAAGAGCTTCCACTCACTGTTCTAGTTTCTAATGAGTAAAATCTAAGTTGCCACGCATCAAACAGGACTGAATGTCTGACAGCAGCCACTCGTTGTTAATCTTGTCACACATCCCAGCCCCATCTCCTGCTGGCTGCAGTGACCACAGCACAGAGCTCATGCCCATCCCAGCAGGTTTGTGCCTCACGTCCTCTCCCGTTCCTCATCCGCGTGCTGCAGGTAGATGGTCCCACTCTGCTCCTTCACAGACTCCTCCAGAGGGGTCAGCAAGTCCTCCAGCTCCTTCTGCTGGGACAGAATGAAGTCCAGTTCCTGATCCAGTCTGCAAAGAGAAAATGCCAGCTACTTCCCTGACGTGTTGCAGACATTGCAGAGCTGTCACACCAGCAGGCAGCACAATGCAGAGAAGAAATAAAATCATTTCAGGTGCTCACAGTCTCCTACCTCTTCTGATCAACCTTCACCTTCTCTACTTCTCTGTGTAACGAAGTAATCTGGAAACAGAAGACATTTCATTACACCTTGCAAACCAACAAGTCAGCTCTCCAAAGAAGAGAGGAGGGAGGGAGGGAGGGAGGGAGAAAGCAGCACCATGCAAGTTCTCCTGGAAACAAGAGATGGTCACAGAAAGATTTACAGACCAAAGAGGGAATAAGGGAGGTTCAGCTTGGAATGATCCCCCCTAAGAGAACTTGGTAGCACAGAGCAAAAGTCACAGAACAGATTTCCAACCCCAAGGCCTAGAGGCCAGAACACAGAAAGATTTTGAAAAGCAATAGCTTGCTGCATTTGTAACACGGAGGCCTTCAAGGACCTAAGCAGCAGAATGAGGTCCCACTGGAGGTCACCTCACCTTCTCCCCATTCTCGATCAGCATCCGGTCCCAGGCATTGACTTGTGTGGCCTGATGGAGGAAATGCTTCTCTTGGTCTTCCAGTTCCAGGCTCCACTTGTTGATCAAACTCTCCAGCTGGGCATAAGTCATCACTGGGGGGGCACTGAGGGAGGGACGGGCGGCACAGGACACAAGGTCAGGCAGGAGAAACTCCACAGCACTCCCTCATTTCCCCTGCCCCCTCCAGACCCCAGCATGACCACTGCAGCTGCTCCTGCCCCAGGCAGGAAATGCTCAGTGCTAACAGAACACCCACCTGGCTGTGGTGGTTGTGGTGATGGCAGCTGTGGAGGTCACAGCTCCAAGGGCACCCGTCGTAGTCAGTGGCTTCAGATTCAAAGGAAAGCCAGAAGCAGAAGTTGTCCCTGCAGGAAGAGATTCAAGGGCAGCAACACAAGAGGACACACCTGGTACCTCACAAACAGAGACCAGGTCCAGGCTGCACTGCCCATGGCTGCAGGAGCTGCACTAGATCCCTCTGGAGGGACCAGCAGCAAATCCCACCTCTGCCAAGGAGGGAGTGAAACCATCCCCAGCCCACAGCCCTGTCAGTGTCCTCATGGCTTACTGCTGGAACCAGGAACTACCAGCACACACAGTTCCTCCCCTGCACCTTTGCAGAGCATGAGAGATCTTCTGTGTTTTCACAAAGAGATGGAAAAGGATCAGAGAAAGACAGACTGTGCAGTTTTCAGTTCCTTGAGGGCTTTACAAATCAGAACTGCTGAGCTGCTACTCTGACATGGCCCTTTACACCTCTACAGAGCACTGATCAGGTCAAGTGTAAATTCAGTCTCCCTTCTCTTCAGGGACTTTCAGCCTCTTGTTCCTACCTGTGGCAGTGCTTGTTGTGGCAGCTGTTGTCCCAGGAACTTTTAATCCAAAGCCAAGTGTCCCCAGACTGGCTGTCCCAGTGGAAGCAGTGGAAGTGGCACCAACTGCAAAGAGAAGACAGCATTGACAGGCTGCATAAGCCATGAAATGCAGGGCCCCAGGAAAAGCTGTGCCCAGCCTGCTGCCCCCTCCCACTGCAGCAGCAGCCCCAGGGACAAAGCCGCCTGCAGAGACTCACGTGAGAGGCCTGTGCTGGTGCTGGAGGAGGCTGGGGCTGAAGAAGTTGCCACAGATGCAAACAAGGAGGGCCCCGTGGAGCCCAGCACTGAGGTGCTGCTGGTGCTGGCGGCCGTGGTGGCAGCTGTGGATGTCACTGCAGAGACAAACAGCTCCGTGGGTACAGGCAGAGCACACTCAGCTCCCACCCACTGCACAACAACCCTGCTGGGAGGGTGACACACACTGCACAGCCACACCTGGCTCTTGGGGGTGGCAGCACCGTGACCTCCTTTTCCTCTTATTCTCCCTGTCTTTCACACTGTGCCCTTTAAGGTTGTGCCTCCCTTCCACTGTGCTCCCCACACAAGCACAGAACAGAAGCTGCCATGTGGGACACAACGAGAAGCACAGGACACACTGTCCAGTGGCTCTAGGAGCTGTCACAGACCACCACTGCCAGGGCAAACTCACAGGAACAAACACTTCTGGCCCCCTCCCACACCCCAGTAGAGAATCTTTTAATTATATTTGTCTATTATTCCAATAGACAAATATAGCCAGGAGGACAGCAGATTTCACAGAGCCTTGAGGAGTTGTTTTCCAGAGCAGCTGCCCACCTCCAAGCTTGGCTCCAAAGGACAGAGTGGGTGCCTGGCTGGCACTTGTGGTCAGCGTTGCCGTGGTCGTACTGGCGGCTGCTGTTGAAGGCTGTGCCCCAAAGGTCAGACCTGGAACCAGGAGCAAACGGCAAAGATGGACTTTTCCTCCCACAGCCCAAAGAGCAACTGCTGCCCAGCACTGCAGAGCCTGGCCAGGCTGTCACAAACACCTCTGGCTCCAGCCCCTGGCTGCATTCTGCCCCAGCAGGAGCCAGAGGCTGCAGAGCTCCACTCCACCCTCAGCCATCCCCACGCCAGAGGCTCCCAGCCTCCGGCTGCCCCCAGCCTGCTCCCCCACCTGTGGGCTGCCCCCCAAGGCTGAAGGGCGCTGCTGACGGGGCGGCAGCTCCCAGGGTGGCCGTGCTGGTGGTGGCAGCAGCCGCGGGGGCCGTGCCAAAGCTCAGCCCTGCGGACGTGGCCTGCGGGGCCGCGGTGCCGATGCTGAACCCGGCTGCTCCCGCCTGAGTCGTGCTGCCACTGGAGAAGGTGAAGCCTCCTGTGCTCCCAGACGGGGCCGTGTTGCTGCTGCTGGTGCCGGCAGAGCCAAAGGCAAAGCCAGACGGGGCTGCTGCCTGGCTCGAGGGCGTGCTGGTGGCGGCAGGGGCACCAAAGGAAAAGCCCCCCGTGATTGCAGGGGCTGCAGTGGCAGTGCTGGCTCCAAAGTTCACTTTGGGTGTGTTGGCCCTAGGCAAGAAGAGAAGCCAATCTGCTTGAAACACACATCCGCTCAAGGACACAGCTGCCTTGCTCCCTGACCATTTGTTGACAGCAGGAACCTCCTTTCAAAGACATGCACACCTGGCCAGCCTCGTGTCCCAAGTCTGACAGCCGACTCCATCCAGCTGCTGTCACCTGCCACCCCCCGGTAGGGATCTTGCTACTGACTCTCCCTTCATTACCTGCACCCACCCAGGCAACACAGGGCATTTTATGGCAGCATACGTGACGCTGCTCCTTCTCTCAGCTCACCATTTTCACTCCCTCGGCACAAGGCTGGCTTTTTCCTGCTCGTGCCCATCTGAGCTCCCTTCCCACAGCTGCCATCTGGCAAGCTTTGACAGCAGCAGTTGTGCCCAACCTCCCCAGAACTCACAGCCTTTCCTTAACGACAAATCACTCCCGAAGTGCCGAGAAAACGTTCAGGGCACTCCAGATTCGGGTCAGAAAGAAGAAGACGTTTTCTATTCGGTAGCAGAGCTTTAGCATCTCTCTGTGCACGCCTCTCCAGGCCAGTTACAGACGGAGACGCGGAACATGCCCGTCCCAACACGTGGAGGAGCTCCCCCATGAAAACATCAGCCGGGACAGGTGCCAGCGCTCGCTGAGCACTCGCCCAGTGAGGCGAGCGCTGCAGGGCGCTGGGGAGTCCCGGGCACACGAGGCGAGGCTCGCTGGGTGCAGAAATCCCCGCGGAGCCCTCGCCCGGCACCGACACGACCCGCTCCCTCCATCCCTCCCCCGCCGCCCTGCCCGGCCCCGGCTCTCACCCCAGCGGGAAGGCGGCGGCTGCCGGGGCCGCGGGGGCCGCGCCGGCCGCGCCGAAGCTGAAGCCCGAGGGCTGCGCGGCCGCGGCCGGCCTGCTGAAGGAGAAGAGCCCGGCGGGCTGCGCGCCGCCCGCCGCCGGCGCCGCGCTGCCGAAGCTGAAGCCGCTGGAGGTGGCGGCGGGCGCGGAGAAGGAGAAGGCGGCGGTGGCCGCGGTGGTGGCGGCGGCTCGGGGCGCGCCCAGGCCGAAGGCGCCGCCGGGCGCGGCCGCCCCGAAGCTGAACTGGCTCATGGCGCGGCGGCGGCGGCGGCGCGGGCCGAGCTCCGGCGGGCGCGGCGGCGGCTCCGCGACGGCGCGCGGCGCGATGTCGTCACCGCGCCCCGCCCGAGCCCGCCCCCGCGCCTTCCCGCCCTCGACACCCATTGGTCAGTGCGGCCGCCACTCGCGGTGCCGCGGCTCCGATTGGCTGTTCGGGCGTGAGAGGCGGGGCGTGTTCGCGTTGCTGTGGGGACGGGGGACGCGGCTGCGGGAGCGGGACAGGGAACAGCGGGCCGGGGTTCGGGACAGGGGACACTGAGGTTGAGTGTGGGGCAGGGGACACTGAGCTGGGACTGCGGGATGGGGAGGGGACACCGGGCTGGGGCTCTGGAATGAGCGGGTACCGGGCCGGGGCTGGGGCCGAGGGTGCAGGACCGGCGTCACCGGGCCGGGGCTGCGGGGTGAAGTGTCACTGGGCCAGGGGTGCAGGACAGGGGGCACCAGGATGCGGGACAAGGGACATGTACCTGTCATTACAGGTCTCATTTAGACAGGTGATACTAAATTAGGAACTTTTTTCAGTGCCTGCTTTCTTTGATCACTGCCTGGCCTCTTTTTTCCTGTTTAAAATAACATCCTTTCATTCCAGAGCCATCTTTCCACTTGAATTGGATCATTTCTGAAGAATTGGGTGGATTTGAGATAAATGTGCTGATTGACTTAACATTCCAGTGGTGAAACTGCTAATAGATAAATAAATTTGTTTTTGAGAACTCCTGACCTGTTGCAGAACAAGAAGCTTTACTTCCTTACCAAAAATTTCAGCTCAAATGCTAAGGGGAAAGAACTGCTAGAGTTTGGACAATTATCTGGATGTTACTGAAGGAAAATAATTTTCTCTGATTAACAAATTCCAGGGTGCAACCAGTTCGTATGGCTCGATGGCTGTTAGCTGTTTAAGTTCAGCATTCCATAAAGCCAGATAAGATAGCCTTTATCATTAAGTAGAAAAGAAATTAGCTTGCTCTGGAGGCCAAGAACTAAGCTTTTATAACCTAGAAACTAGATAATAAAGGCACGTTTCAACAAGGAAGGGAGCAATGTCAAAGTTAGAAGCATTGTCTGACAATGCAGGCTTAAGGATGTGTTGGACAGTTCACTGAAAACACCTCTGCAGTAACTGTGGCTGGCAGAAAAATGATAGTTACATTCTTGTTTTATACTCCTACATGCTGGATTTTTACCTTGTGCTTCAGGACACTAACACAAATATACAGAGGTGCCTAGAGAGAACTTCTTCCAACACTCTTTCCATGTAACTCCTGACTGTGCTGGTGCCTTCCCTTGGGATCAGCTGTGCGGCACACAAGGGTTACACTGAGTTTCTCTGTGCACTCCTCTGGGATTACCCCACCTTCTCGGGTGCCCTTGGGTCAGAGATTCCAGGCTCTGCAAGTAGAACCACTGCTGAGGACTATGCTCCATCGAGGTTGGAGGTATCAACAAGGTGAAGTTGACCTGCATTCTGTATCAAATCACTCCTGTGGAGAAAAAAATGACAGGTTATTGTCATAGGGACAATAACTGTTCCCATTTCTGAGGGGAACAGAAAGCCCAGTGTATGGACATTGGAAGCAAGGACAGGTTAGACAGGAAAAATAGGGAGATGCTGTTCACCATTGCAGGGAGAAAATTCATGTGGCCAGAGCTTGATTAGTGTTCAAGCTTGTCAGCACTGTGAAGGACAGCAAAAAGGACTTGTTGAAATGTGTTACCAGCAAAAGAAGGATCAGACATTGGTCCACACTTGACGAGGTCAGACACCTCACAAATAGGGACATAGATAAAGCAGAGATTTTTAATGCCTTCTTCACCTCTGCATTAACATCAGCGACGGGCCCTGGGACCCCCAGAGCTCTGTGTTGTGATTAGGGGCAGGACAACCTCCCAGCCAAAACTGAACTTGTTTGAGGCTTGCTGCTCTAGCTGGATGCATATAAATCTATGGGACATGATGGAGTTCATCCCAGGGTACTGAAAATGCTGGCCCTGTCATCACAGGATCTCTCTCCATTATTTTTCAAGTCTTGGGAGCCTGGAGAAGTTCCAGCAGTCTGGAAGCTGGCCAAAGTCCTAGTTTTCAAGATGGGCAAGAAAGAAGACCCTGGTAATTACAGCCCTGTCAGTCTCACTTCAGTGAGAATAAAAGAGTTATTTTTCTGGGCATTATTGAAAAACACTTGAGAGACAACCAAGTCTTTTGGCTTCCAGCGAGGAGCAGGTTTCTGGCTGAGAAAATTTCTCTGGATAAGTCTCTCATTCTTTTTAAGTTTCGGGATGGGGGGGGAGGGTGAGACATGAGTTTATTTATACACGTATGTGTGTTCGTGTTTCCACCTGCTCTCTTTCACGCTCCAGGAACCCTTGCTGGCCGTGTCCTGGCAGGAGGAGGTGACCTGCTCCCACACGGTGGCACTGCTGGCCTGGCTGTGTCCCGCACGTGTCCCCACTGCCTGCCCAGGGAAGGGTCCTGAGAATAGGCCAGTGGACCTTGGCATCTCACAGAACCACGGGATCGTGGTCCTCTGCAGCTGGTTGGTGAATCACAGACCGATCTAGGTCACCTTCTGCTCCTCCTTGCAGAATTTTGGGGAAGGGGAAAGGTGCTGGATTACAGCAGCGCAGAAAGCATTGTGTGATGAGAACAGTCCTGCTCATCCCTCTCTGGCTCAGGGCAGTCATGGGGACAAACACCTCCTGTTGCTCCAGTTTTCCCTGCCTCAGCTCCCCCCCAGACTGCTCTTGTTCCTCCTCATTGTTTCCATGCGGAACCACTTTTTCCAAACACAAGCTCTCAGCAGCACCTCCAAGCTCCATCCACGCCTTTGCCCTCAAAGCCTGTTCACCTCTCCCAACACCCCTATAACTCCTCCCTGTTACAGTTCTGGTTTCTTTTTCTCTGCCGAGGTCAGGATTAATACATGGGAAATGTAGATGTCGAGTTCAGACTTGGATGTTTATTATTTCTCATCTATTTACAGGCTCATGAGGCCATGAGCTCAATCTAGCAAGTTAGAGAAATGAGGCAAAATGGAGTGCTTCTAACTCTTTCCAAGGTTATTTAAGTGATAATTACCCAATAACAAGGTGACACCTTTATTATTTATACTTTTGACCCAATAATGACTACCCAAGGCCTGCAATGCAGACCTTTTCCACCCAATTACAGAAAACCACCTAAACCCATGAAGGAGAAGGAATAAGAAGGTGAAGAAGAAGGACTTAGACAACACCTAAAGCCCTCCATCTTGACTCACATGCATTACTATATACCAAAATCTTAAATCTAAATTTTTCACCCTGTGAGATCACACAATACCATTCAAACTACACACCCACAACCCCAGTGCTATTCAGTTTCGGAAGCCTGTTCCAAAGCCTCAAGTCAAATGTAGTGCTTGCCTGAGGGTCAGCACCCCTCAGCTGAGAAAGCCTGAAATTTTCAGCCTCCAAATTCCAACACCTCCCTACTTTTTTCCTCCTGTGCTTTTCTTTGTGCCCACATTCCTTTCCTCTCTGCCCAGCGCTGTGTTTGAGGCCTGGGCCAGAACACAGACTCGCAGGTGGCGCAGCCTTTCCTTTCCTAAAGTCGGGCTTTGGATTGTTCCATAAATGGGTCAGGCATGCAGGGCTCTGTCAGGTGCAAAGTCTGGTTGTGTTTGTGGACAAACAGCTGTGGTTGTGCAGGGCCATCAAGGCTCTTCTGTGGCCGTGCTGGACTCTCCTTGTGGCTAACACCCCGCCTGACTTGGGCTAGAGCGCCGTGGTGCTGAGCCCGAGGAGGATTTGGGCCGTGAGGCACTCGGGCATCCATCACCCTGATCAGCCCACACAGCTGCTAAACTGGGTCCCTGCCTGTGTTTTCCTCTTGAGCGTGACTGTTTGTTAAATAATGCAGCGACACGAGGTTCCTTGAACTCGAATTATGCTCCCACGTAGCCATGGGAACAGCCAGCGGGGCGGTGACGCCGGGCCTGCCGTCAGATCTGCCCGGCTCAGCCCTGCTCCTTCTTCAGTTGATGCTGTCCTGCCTGGCAGCTTTGCTTGGTTAGGCTTGTTTTCTTAGACTCTTCTTTAAACCTGGGAAATATCGAGGATGATGGGAGTTTGGAGGAAGATGAGGGGTTCAGGAGCGGCCAGATGTGGCGAAGGGGAGCACTTGCACCCAAAAGATGCTGCAGCTCCCTGTGCTGCCTGCAGTGTATGGTTCATGGGAAGAAAATAAGAACAAGTGCAAGTAGTTGACTTTATCACTCCCTACAACTCCCTGAAAGGTGGCTGTGCTCAGGTGGAGTTGGTCTCTTTCTCCAGGCAGCAGCTGACAGAACGAGAGGACACAGTCTCAGGCTGCATCAAGGCAAATATAGGTTGGATATTAGGAAAAAGTTTTTCATGGAAAGAGTAGTAAAGCACTGGAACAGTCTGCCCAGGGAGGTGGTGGAGTCACCATCCCTGGATGTGTTTAAGGAAAGACTGGATGTGGCACTCGGGGACATGGTTTAGTTGAGGTGTTAGGGCTGGGCTGGGCTGGACTTGGTGATCTTGAAGGTCTCTTCCAACCTGGTGATTCTGTGATTCAGTATTATCCAAGCCTGTGCTTATTTCCAGTGCAGAAGCATCTTGAATCAAACCTGATTTCCTGCTTTATGCCATAAAATGACTGGCTTCAAGGAGCTGAGGAGAACCCACCCTTACAGTCACACATTCCCTGTCCCTCCTGAAGGACATTCTCTCGCCCAGGCCGTGGGAATGGAGGAGAGGGTGCGTGGGTGGCCAGCACAGCGTCACTCCTTTGACTCAAACACTTCATTTTACCTGGAAAGGCATGAGGCCATGTGACAGAAACCAGTGCTTAGGTGATATCACCAAACATGTATCGTGTGTATTGCCTGAGAGTCAGAGTTGAGCAACATGGCGATGTGGACAGAGAGTGCCCCATCCTGCGTGGTGAGGATTGTGTCATTTCCCTCAGGGCTGCACTTACACCTTACCACAGAACAGACTTTCTCTCTTGCTATTGGAGGCAGAAAGGACATGTCTATACAGCTGTGGGGTTTTTTGCAGTCTGCAGACCTGTGTCTGTGTCTACCATTCCTGATCTCCTGCTTGCTTGAATCCTGTTTCGTTTCCAGCTCATCTTTCAACATTTCAGAGCTGTTGCTGTGACCTCTCTTGACATTTTCAGATTGTGCTGTTTACTGTGTTTTCAGGTCAGGGCTGCAGGTGGGAACACTTGAGATCGAAGGTAGCCCCCTTATCTCCCTCCATTCCTGGTTTGAAAGGAACTTTTCTTACCTTCATTCATGTTTGGTGTTTTGCTTCTGACATCTCTCCAACTGCTCCTCAAAGCACAGGCCTACACCACGATCATATTCAATTTTCAATAGAGCTGTTGAGGAGACTGAATCCGTACCAGGATATTGCAATGAGCCAAAGTCTTACTTCAGCAGTGTTTGGGATGCTTGCACCAGTTTTTATGGTTGCACGAAATATGGTTTCTGAAGTCTGAAATAGCCAATGATATTGGGAGCATCCATGTTTTTGACCATTCTGGGAAGTTTTATCCCAAAAGCCAATCATCCCTTGAAGCATCTACCCTGGGCGGGTGAAAAGACAGACCTTTATTTTCCTCTCCAAAGCTGCTTCTAAAGCAGGAAATGTCCACACCTCCTTCAGACTTGATCTCAATGTTCTTCACGGCACATATGTGTAATCTTAGCTGCTGCTGCTCCTCCTCTGCATCTTTTTTTATTCCCTCCCATTTAAGTCGCTCTATGATCTGAACTTTATCCCTAACATAGTTGACCTTATTTTTCAGAAGATTATGCACAGACATCTCCAGAGTTTTTTTCATGGCGTGTGTCAAGCCCTTGGGCTAAAAGCTGTCTCCTGGTTTATTCCTGCCACCCAGGGAAAGGAGAACATGTTGGAGTGATTGTCATGGTTTAACCCCGGGCGGCAACTCAGCCCCACGCAGCCGCTCACTCCCTCCCCGCCAGTGGGATGGGGGAGAGAATTGGAGAAGTAAAAGCGAGAAAACCCGTGGGCTGAGATAAAGACAGTTTAATAACTACAGCAAAAGTCGTGTATGCAAGCAAAGCAAAACAGGGAATTCATCCACTGCCCGCCATGGCAGGCAGGTGTCCCAGGGAGGCTCCATGACAAGTAACAGTGACTTGGGAAGGCAAACTCAGAATGCCCCCCCTTCCTCCTTCTCCCCCAGCTTTTTGTGCTGAGGGTGATGCTATGTGGTCTGGGATACCCCTGTGGTCAGCTGGGGTCAGCTGTCCTGGCTGTGTCCCCCCAAATCCTCGTGCCTTGAGGAGCAGGAAAGGCCCTGGCTGTGTGTAATCCCTGCTCAGTGAGAATCCAACATCCCTGTGTTCTCTGTTTCCTGCACAGAGCCAAAACCCAGCCCCACAGCAGCTGCTGGGAAGGAAATTAAGTCTGCCCAGCCAAGCCCAGCATGGTGATGCACCGAAAACAGAAACTCAGGCGTTAGTGAGAGGAATGGGCTTTGCTGAATGAGGAGGTGGTGAGCAAAGGCCAGCTTTGATGCAAGCATCCATCAGGAGAGATCCTTGAGCCTACGGAAGTGTTCAGCAGCCTGTGAACAGTTAGCAGGCTTCATATTCTCACCTCTCTACGTCTGACATAAGCAGCAAGATAAAAATATATGCTCCTTACAGCAATATATGGGGCTTTTGGCATTTCTTGAGCTGATTTGTTTTCCCCAGTGTGAGGAAATAACACACTAAGTAGTTCTGCGGTGGAGCGTTTCCTAAATGGATGTAGCTTGGCAAACTGCAGCTATTAATTTTCCTTAGATAAGCTGGTATCAGAGTAGCTGGGTTTGAAACCTGGCACTTCTCTTCTGCATCTTTCAAAGCTCTCTTCAAAGATGCCTGTGCCAGGAGCTGCTGCCAGAGCAGTTTGGGGGGATTAAGTTGTGGAGTGGAGATAAACACTTATTGGAGGTGAGGAGGTCAGAAAGGCATCTTCAGAGATAAAGATGTTTGGCAAAGCCTTCTTCTCCTCCCAGAGCTCTCTGTGTCCACTGTGCCAGCACCATGCTGTGCCCCGTGAAGTCCTGGGGCTGCAGCCAGCAGCTCTGGCAAGGCTTGGGGGGACCCAGCCTGTGCTGCCCTTGGTCCCGGCATTGCATGGGGAGTATGCAGGAGCAGGCAGCAGTGCAGGGAGCCAGGGAAGAGCAGTGCTGTGTTTCCCCTCAGCTCACACTGCTGAAGGCACTGTGGCTCTCTTCATTCCATCATTGAGCTGGGAGCTTTAGTCCTGCATTTCCTGGCCACCCCTTCTCTGCTCTGCCAAGAACTTCCATGGGAAAGGGCAGCTGCACTCAGGGACAGCTGGGGGTAAACTTGTCTCCTCACATAGTTCTGGGCTGCCTTCATGCTGTGTTTTGCACTGTCTATTCCCTTTTATTCCCCATGAGGATTTTACTCAGTATTGAAGTTGGGTGGATTAGCTGCACCTGTCTCTGTGGCCTGTGAGGTAAAACATACCTGCTTTCAGCTTTTCAGAATCCCAAGGCAGAAATCAGCCCCTTGGGACACTGGTCACCCTGGCACAGCAGGGAGATGGGAAGGAGGCCACAACCCACAGCAAGAGCCTTGCTTGTGAGCAGGCCCTGGGGTGTCAGCTGCAGGGACAGGTCTGCCCAGGCAGGTGGAAATTTATTGTGTGTTAGCAGGGTCCTGGCAGCTCCCTGGGCTGGGCTATGGGGACTTTGTTCTGGGAGCCACTTCCAGGGGCTTTGCCTTGCAACAGAGTGAGGTGCCTTCCCCTTGCTGAGGATGTCTCTGGACCCAAAGCCTGCTCTCCTTACCTTGAGAACAAGGAGATAATTTTGTTTTTCTCCCTGATATCTCTCCCCTCCCTGGGCAGCACTGAGGTGGAGCGAGCCTTGCCCTGGCCAGCAGCCAGGCCTGGGGTGAAACATCCTGCCAGTTCACAATCTGGAAACATTAAAATAAAGGCTGTTTGGGAAGGGCAGAAGGCTGAGGAGGAGGCGTTCAGAGGCTCCCAGTGCTCTGTGAGATGTGCGCCTGACTTCTCTGGCAGCTGGGGAAGAACCAGAGGCAAAGAGCAGAGCCCTCATTCCTGTAAAAGTGTACTGGAATAGTTCAAAGGGCACAGCATCACAATGGTGGATCCAGGGATAGCTGAGGTCTGCCCTTAGCTCTGTAATGCCTGCAGAGTCTCTGGGCTTTTCTGTGCCCTGAAAAATACTGAAGGCTGAAATTGTGCTCACTGCCTCAAAAGGAAAGGGCTAAAAATTTGGATAATGAAAATGCATCTGTTGGAGAAGTCTTGGGAGCACCTGCCAGGTAGAGCTGGTGCTGTGGGACTTTGCTCCAGTGACCTGAGAAACCCAGAGAGACAGCTTTTCTGGGAAAGCAAGTTCGAGGCAATCATGCTGCTTCTGACGTGAGTCTCGTTCTGCTCTCAGCCTTTTTTAGCAGGCTGGACATCCCAGAAATAGAGGGTGTTGTAAGTTCTGTGTAAAAAGACACCTGGCTTGAGGAAAGATGAGTTTGCCAGTGTGGGAAAAACTTCATCCAAAGCACACCCTGAAATCTTGAGTAGAGATAAAACAACCCCAAAGCTGGTGAAGCCCCCCTGGTTTCTCTGCTTATGGGGTGATTTGTTTCTTCCAGACTCATAGTGCTTACCAGAGAGCCTGGAAGGACTTGGCTGTGCCTGAGGTCTGAGCATCTTCTAGGCATGAACCTTTGTTAGCAGCTGCCAAAATGTTGGTGCCCTCAAGCATGGAGGTGACAATGGCAGGGATTGCTTGGGATGACTCTCTAGACTTGCTAAGGTGGCTGCAGCTCTGTTTGTCCATGTAAAGGTGTTTGGGATCCTCTGGCCTTCCTCTCTTCCATCCAGTGTGGTGCTGTGGAACCACCACTTGGCAGTGGAGCTATCGAGGATGCAGGACAATTAATCTGCAATTCTCTAAACCAGCTCTCCAAAGCAGATTTTGGAGTGATGGGGTATGTTTTCCCCAGTATTTCTTTCAAAAGTGCTTATGTTTGTGTTGGAATACTGAAAACTTAGAATTTGGGGTTTTAGTGTGCGAGGAAGAAAAGAAGTCAAAATGTTTATACCACTTCAAAAGTATATCTTGCTCACTGAATTGGTGTGGGTTCTGCTGCAAAGCCTTTTTTTGCTGCTACAGCTTGCACGTACATGAGGTTTGCTGAGATCAATAACCTGAAGCTCCTCCAGTAGAGATTAGACTCAAATTATTATGGAACAATCTGATTGTGATGTTAATGCAATGCCTGGAAGATCAAACCTCCGTGTCCTCTCCACAGGTATCGGGTTTTCTGAGATAAACACCTTTTATAACTCTCCTGATAGATTTCTGAGCTGTTGTTCAAACAGGAGGCTGCTTTCTAGCAATCTCCTTTGGTGCACCCAAAGGCCTCTGTCCCCTGCAGTGTCAGGGAGTTCATTCTGCCCTCTTTCCCTCATTTCTGTCCTTCAAGACCCAAAGATCCTTTAAAGTGCCTTTAAACAGGTCTCCTCTGGGAGGCTGTGGAAAGCCATGAGTTTGTGCACCAGTTTTTCCCCTGGCAGAAGGGATGTTCCAAAGAGGAGCTTGTTTCTCACATCCACTGCAGGGTCTGCCAGCAGGACCAGGAGAGCCAGGCACCCAGAGCCCGTGTTGTCTGCCCTGGCTCCAAACAGGGCCATCCCCGCGGCTCCAGGAGGGCAGGAGGCCTTTGGGAGGTGAAATGTGAGTGCAATTGCCAGCTGAGCACCACAGATGCCCAGAGGTGAATCCCTGAGGCTCTTTGCTGGGCTCAGGGGCATGGCTGGGGCAGGGAATGCCTCACCCATTCCTACCAGTGCCTGATTTGAGCCCAGCCTGGGAGTCGGGATTTGGAGTGTCTGGGAGCAGCCCCTTTCAGTTGTGGATCCTCTGCTGCTCCTGAAAGGGCTGCAGCAAAGCCACGGGCTATCTTCCACATCAGCCCCGGCTTGCTGAGGGGCCAGGAGGCTCTGACACGGTGTGGGAGGCAGCTGGGAGTGTGCTGTGGCTGGGGAGAGGGTGGAGGAATGTGCTGGTCCTTTCCAAGTGCCTCAGCCCAACAGGAACTTGGCCCGAATTTCCTTCCCCCTCCCATCTCTCCTATCTGAGCAATTCCTGGGGGCTGTGGGCAGAGGTGGGCTCTCCCAGCACGTGGCTGATACTCCCCAGAGAGCTTGCATGGGTTATTTGCTGCTGCTTCAGGTCAGCTGTGCTAGGCAGAGATGAGAAGCAGTTGGGAATGCCAGGAGCTCTGCTGGCCTGGAGGGCTCCAGGGAGGGAGGAGGTGTGTGATCTTGATGGGTCTAGGGCAAACCTGTGCCCTTTTTGACCTGGGCGCCCCTGCCCAGGGCTCTGCTTGCACCTGGGGCAGTGCTTGGTGGGCAAGGGGCTTTGGAGATGGGCTGTGTTGTTCCCTCTTTGGAAGGAGAAGTTGTGACTTTTTGCATGTTTCTCGTGACCAGCTGATGAGGTTGCAGTCCCTGATCCCGGGTTGGGGTGTACTGAGTGTTTATAGTGCCTCTATTGCTTTTGAAGATAAGGGCCCATTAGTATTTTATTGCCTGTTCCTTCCATCGAGGCATCATCCAGAGTGAGAAGAGGTGAGGGGAAGGACTCATTTCCTTATGACAGGGGATTAGTCACTGCAGCATGGCCCTCCAGTGAGGGCTGCAAGGTTCCCCACTCCACCACACCAGCCTGAGATGGAGAGAGCTCTTCCCCACCCAGCCCTCTTCCCACCCCTGCTCTCCCCCTGGCTGCCCATCTTGTCCTGAGCTTGGCTCTGCTCCCCTGTGCCTCTCCTGCAGAGAATCCTGGAGCACCCTCAGCTTTTGCCACTGAGCTGGTGAGGGGCAAGAACCATCTGAGGGGCTGGCTCTGCTCTGCTGTGCTGGCTGGCTTGGCTCCATCCCTTCACTCACACACACCATCAGCAGAGCTGTCCCCCAGGGCAGTCTGGGCCCCTGTTCTCTCTGTCCCCAGGCTGGACCACATCCAGGCTGCCCTCAAGAACCTGGTTTATCAATAATAACGAACACAGCTATTGCGTGATGCTGAGATAACCATTGCCACCACATCTGTGCACCCAGTGTCCTCCCCTCCCCTTCCCCATCCTCCTTCTCGAGTGGAAAATCTGTGTCAACCTGCCCTGCCCTGTAGCCAGGTTTCACATCTTTGTGTGCATTCACATTGAAGGCCAGGAAAGCTGGAGGGGAGAAACGTTCCCCTCCCTGAACCCACCCAGTGCTTAGAGCAGGGGCTCCCCTGTGGCAGGGCTGGTGGCACGGGGGCCTGGGGAAAGGCTGGTCCCTGCTCCAGTGTGATGGGTGTTTCTGTACCCAGGCTCTGAGCTCTGCCTGCCTCTCTGCCTGTGCCAGCTGCCTTTCTCCTTCTGGGGGAAGCTTCCCTTCTGCTCCCTGAATTAAAGCATTAATAAGCTCAGCACCAATCAAGCTCTGAGCGTTTCAAATGCCCCTTTGTTTAATTAGCACAGCCTCTGCCCGCAGACAGGGGTGGGAGGCGAGGGGCAAGGACCCAGTGCCCAGGAATTCCTCCTCTTTAAGGTGTGACCTTTTGTGCCAACTACTTTCTCTCCCACTCTTTCTACCAGCTGCTCAGAAAAAAAAAAAAAAAGAAACAAACAACAAACCAAAAAAAGCCCAAACATTTATGGCCAAAGGACCCTCAGAACTTGCAGCATCTTCTGGGGCGCTGCAGCCAGCAGGTTAAGCCCCAGGGCACTCTTTTCCCCAGGGCAGCAGTAAATAACTCAGTTGGGGTTATGCTGTGCTTTGTCCCTTGGCTGTGGAAATGGGGTCACTGGCCTTTGCCTTGAGATCCACCCTGGTCCCCTTCAGCAAGTGTCACCCTGGAGATGGGTCCCCGTGTGGCTCCTTGCTCTCTGAGGAGGGGAGAAAGTGTGACCCAACGTTATCAGGAACGTGTTAACTGCACAGCAAACATGATTTCACTGGTGCAAGGGTGATGGTGGTGACGTTTGAGTGGAGGACGTGGTCCCTTCCTCTCCATGACCTAATCTAAATTGCTTTATGAGGGGTCAGCAGGTAGACCAAGGCCTCTTGCTCCCTGGGGGACAAGGAGCCAGGACGAGGTGGACTGTGGGTGTCCCTGTGCTGTGGCACCGCAGAGCAGGGGTTCTCTCAGGTGGGGCAGTGGTACGTCAGGTGGATTAAAGTGTTCTTGCTCCCTGGTGGACTGGGCTGCCTGCACCTCCTCTCCTGCCATGCCCTGGCAAATGCCCAGTATCCCCCAGTGCCACCAGCAGCCCGTGTGGATGTCATGCTGCTGCTCCTGTGCAGGGCTGCAGTGACACAGCCTGTTCCTCCACAGCCTTGGCTTCTGCCTGCCCATCCCTTGCAGCTTTCCAATGTCTCACTGGTAGCATTTTTCTCCCAAAACACACCCTTCAAGGACCTCAGGGCTCAGGACCTACCTGTGAGGCCTCTCTGCAGCTGAGTTGGGCTGCTGAGACTCCACCACAGCCAGGAGCTGCCTCTGGTCCTTGGGACCGTGTTTGCCACAGGGGTGCCAGTGCTCCCTGGGATGGGGATGTGGGAATGCCAGGGCTCCCCACAACCCAGGGACTTGGATGTGCAATGAACCCCCCTGTGGGCACCCCAGTCTCATCACACCTGCACTTCTAGAAGCAAGAAGGGCTGGGGGGACAGAGGGAAGGTGCTGCCTGCTATTATCCCACAGGGAGCTCTGCTTGTCCCTGCTGGCACCCTGGCAGTAGTGGTGCGTGGCAACCTCCCTGCGTGGTGCCCAGGGACAAACTGTGCCAGGGAGTGGCCCTCCTCCCCCTCAGCAGTGCTCCCACCTGCTGGGGCTCCTGGGTGACAAAGCCACCAGCTGCGGGGTGTGGGAGGCAGGCCAGAGCAAGTGCCAGGGGCACGTTTCACACCTTGGCCCCTCCACAGCCCCCCTGCTGGCCCCTCGGTGCCAGAGAAAAGCTCGGATACAGTCTGGTTAGAAAGACATATTTATTGCGACATCGGATTGCAACCAGCACTCAGCTCCCCCAGCAGTGACTGCAGACCCACACACATGCCCTTGACCCTGCTGTGATGCCTCCACGGCCAGCGGGCCGGTCCCTGCGGCCACAAGCCCACTCCCCTTTCCAGGCAGGTTCATCGGGGCTGCAGGCTGGGGTCCCGCCGTGCCAGGGGCTGCCTGTGAGCCGGCAGCACGGAGTAAAGAACAAAGCCAGATTCAGGGTCCTTCATCAATGTAAGCCACCAGCCGGGATCTCCAAGCAGTCACAAGGCCCTCAGAATCCCAGGGAGGGAGCGGGCTCAACCCCCCCAGGCACATGAGAGGGCTGAGCACGGGCGATGCCGCCGTGTCCTCTGCTCTTACCGCGTTCCCTTGGTGCCAGCCCGGACGCTGTGGGGAGCCGGGAGAGGTGCCAGCCTGGATCCCAGCTGCAGCCACTACACGTATCCTGTCAGGTTGTAGGAGTTGACTTCACTCTTGCTCTTCTGCACCTGGCTGCCAGAGGGCCGGGAGCTCTTGCTCGCCAGCAGCTGGGGCTGGTAGGCGCTGGAGTAGGCGGCCGTGGTGTCCCGCTCAGGGCAGGAGGCGCAGAGGATGAAGCCGCCGATGAGGGAGAGGAGGGAGGAGACGATGCCGAGGTAAAGCGCCTCCCCGAGCTCAAACTTCATGCTGTCGGGGATGACAGGGTTGCGGAAATCCCGCAGCACCACGTGGATGTTCCACACCAGCGGGATGAAGCAGAGCAGCCCCCCGAGGACGAAGGCCACGCCGCCCGCCACCGCCACCCGGTCCTTGCCCGGAGAGCCCTGGCTGAAGACGGTGCACCTCATGCCCACGACAGACAGCAGGCAGGCCAGGGAGGACACGGCGCAGGAGCTCACCATGAGGGCTTGGGCCGCCTGGATGTCGGCGGGCAGGTTGAGCAGGGAGCTGTAGATGTCGCACTGGGTGATGCCCGTGCTGTACGTGGCGCACTCCATCCACAGCCCCTTGGTGAAGCTGATGGCCGTCACGATGCTGGAGCCGATGTAGGAGCTGATCTTCCAGCTGGGCAGCAGCGTGGCCGTCAGCGTGCCGATGTAGCCCAGGAAGGCCACGGTGTAGCCCAGCAGCTGGAGCCCCATGGACACCATGGTGGGGGCTGGATGTCACCTCTGTCACCTACCTAGGGCTGGCAGCTTGTCACCCGGGTCCCTCCCGTGTGCTCACGTTCCCATGGCCCTGCGAGAGGCTCGGCTCGCAGCGCTGCAGCTCCACCCCGCTCCCGGGGGCGCTGGTTTTGTGCGGGGTGGGAGCCGCGGGGAGGTTACCTGCGAGAGTGGAAAGCAATCCCTCCCCGATTAACGATTGACCCAAGCCCGTGGAGGAGTGCCAGGCGCCCTTTCACCTCCGCTATCTCCCCAGGCAGGCTCCAGAGGCAGAGAAGCACTGCCCAGGAAGGACGGACGCCAAAGCCCTCCCCTGCACTGACGCCGCGGGCAGGGATGGAGAGCCAGCTGCTGGTGTGGGGAAAGTGCCCTCTGCCTTCCTCCAGATCCCTTGTCTTCTGTGATGCCTCGAGCTGAGGAAGCCAAAAAGCTGTGGCTGCACCATCTTACTTGGGACCTGCAGCAGGTGACTTCAGGTGGTGAACACAAAGCTCCCCCGGCTGAGGAAAGGGGATGGCACCTTGTCCCCATCTGCACGGGGCTCACTCAAGGCATCTGCAGTCATCCATGACCCACCCCGAGCTGCTGAGGCTCCTTTGGGACAATGGGACACAGCTACCTGAGACTGAACCACGGATATCAGCCTTTCTGTGCTGCTGGGGACAAGGATGGAGAGGGATGCATGTGACAGTGACACCTGCATCCCCAGGAGAGCCTGGAGGCCCACAGAGGGCAGAATTACATCAGGGCTGGCATCTCCTTTGGGATGCTTCCTGGAAGCATGCCAGCCAAGCAGGGGGACCTGTCCTGTGGAAGGGTGAGCAGTTCGGGGTGCAGCTCATGCTGGGTTTTTGTGCCGGCGCCACCTCCCACCCACAGCCCCCTGCACAGGTGGGCAGGTTGGCAGAGGAGGTGGAGAGGGTTGGTTTGTTTTCCCTCTGCTTTGTTTAAAAATTCCTCCTGTGGTGCCTTGCGAAACCGGACTGAGCCCCGGCACGGCGGCCAGTGGCCTCCCTCACCCTGGGAACGCTCCTGGCTGAGTGTGCTGCCACCACCCAGGGCCTCCCCTCTGCCCCTGTTCCCCTCGCTGCCACCTCAGATGCTTGGCACCAAAGTTTCCCAGCTTTCTGTCTCTCCTGCGCCCTACCTAATATTTCCCCCACTGTCTCAGTGGCTGGAAGAAGGGTGCAGGAGGGAGCTCTGTGG
The DNA here is from genome assembly GCF_029207755.1 of Chamaea fasciata. Taxonomy (NCBI): domain Eukaryota; kingdom Metazoa; phylum Chordata; class Aves; order Passeriformes; family Sylviidae; genus Chamaea; species Chamaea fasciata. The sequence goes on from NW_027094107.1 coordinate 345,782, forward strand.
TACTTACGGAGCTGGCTGGAGGTGCAGGATGTGACCCAGGGTGGCTGCAGCTGGGGGTCACCCAGCACTGGAGGTGGCTGCTCAGGGCAGGGTGAGCAGCCAGGGCCCCAGCCCAGGGGATCAGGGGCTGCAGTTTTTCAGCTACAGCTTTGCACAATCCACCTGTAAATCTCCGCCTGGATCAGAGGCTTATTGCAGATCAGAATTAAACCCTTTGGGCGTCGGGAAGGATTGGGGAGCTGGGATGCCTCACTTTGCTTGTTGTCTGTGAACTGTCGGGGTAGGTTCACCCAATGGGTTCAGGTTTGAGCCTTGCTGTCATCTTTCTGGACAGCCTTAGTAGCTGGCAGGTGACTGTGCCACCATCCGTGTGTCCACTCTGGGCTGTGCTGCCTGTATTGGGGTTCAAGGGGCAGTCAAACCCCAGCAGGTTGAGCTCCCCACTCCTCAGAGCCAGCCTGAGCTTTTGGTTTACTCTTCCTGGCCCTGCTTGTCCTCCACGGGGTTTGTTGTTGTAAGACTACTTGCCCAAATGAGGAGCAAATGGGGAAGGTAATGAGAGCTGTGCTGGCCCCGTGCCCCCTCCTGCTCACCGGCTGCCACAGATGGAGAGGGGCAGGGAGGGCCTCTGGTGACAAATTGTGCTTGGAGCTGAGCAGGATCTGGCCAGCGTTTGGACAGTGGTGTTTGGATGCTGATAGCAGAGCTACAGCAGGGACCATTTGCTATTTTCTTTCCTTGTCCCTAACTGAAACTCTCCCAGGAGCAGGAGGTGACTGGTCTGCCAGTGGCACTTCTGCCAGTGACAATTTTCTTCGAGTGCTCGGGCAGAAGCAACAGGCAGGGATGGGATGAGTGGCCCTGCTGGGGCCAGGGGGTGCATTAGCCTTGCACCCTCACATCGAGGAGCTTTTCTGTACTTCCTGGTGTGGTCCACATCTCAAAAACTCAAAGGAGAGGGCAGGGAGCACTGGCAAGTTTGTGCTCTCCCATCTGTGGAGATGGGATCTGGCAGCTCCCTGGGGTGATGGGCCATGGGTGCCTGAGCAAGACCATTGCCCTGGCAGTGCCCTCGGTCCATCCCTGCCACGTGTCTTCCCTCCCTGGCTGCTCTTGAGCCTCTCTTGAGTCATCAGTTGCCTACTGGTGGCTCTGTGCTTGCCACCACTGTAGCCCATCACTGTCCCCATCATGCCCTTTGTGCTGTCCCCATCACAAGCCCACCACACTGTCCCCATGGCATGCCCAGCATGCAGTCCCATCCCCATTGCACTGTCCCAATCCCATACCCATCATGCTGCCCCGCCATTTCCCATCCCTTTCCCATCTCTCCTGCCTCCCTTATGCAAATAGCTACAAAGAGCACTTAATCATCCTTGTTAATTGTCTCTACCCTCTCCTGTTCCCCCCCGGGGATTTTCTCACAAATGGTGTCCAAATTTTCCCTTTTGTGTTTTGCTTTTCCACCAGAGATCGCGGCCCCTCCGCCCCCAGCCTCCCCCCGGCCCTCTGTTTACACAACTGGGACAAATTTCACACTGCTGTCCCCACAGCCCCAATCCCTCTCTCCCCTGCCCCAAAGAATTTGTGAGTCACGGCCGCGGCAGAGCTATAAATGTGTCCCCACCGAGGGTCTGCAGTGTCAGAAGGGACAGCGTCTTCTGCCACCATGCAAGCTGCTGCTGCTGCCTGTTGCCTGACTGCCCACGGGCTCCGGGGGCCTGCGGCCAGCGCCTGCCCACCGCTGGGGCTGGAGCAAGGGGCGAGGTACTGTGCCACCATCCCTGTGTCCGCTGCGGGCTGTGCTGCCTGTGTTGGGGTTCGAGGGGCAGGGAAACACCCCAGGCTGAGCTCCCCTCTGCCCAGAGTCGGCTCCTCCTGGGCGCTGCGCAGGCTGCGGGGAGTGGGGCGGGCAGGGGGGTGTGGAGGGTGGGATGGGGAAGCTCCGGCTGGGTTTGGGTGAAGGCTGCGGTGCTAGGGACACCTCGGGGTGGGACAGAGGGTGCTGGCACCCGGGCAGGGCTGGTCGGGCAGGCGAGGCTGTGGCGGGGGGGCAAGGCAAAGGGGAGCGGGCTGGGGTGAGCGGCTGTGGCGCTGAACCTGCTCTCTCTCCCAGAGCCTTTCCTCTCTGGAGACCGTGGCTGCCCCGAGCCCAGGAGGGACCCGCGACACGGCGGGAGGAGATGGACCCTGTGAGTTTGGTGCTCCCTGCTGTGTCTGTCCCCATGCCCGGGAGCTTGGGGTCCCTGCTGGCAGAAAACCGGCCTCTCGCCCCGGAGGCTGTCACCCCACGGGGGAGTCCTTTGTCCCACGGCTGTGCCGTGTCCACCGCCCCTGCAGCATCACCCCGCGCCCCACGCAGCCCCTGGGGCAGGGCCAGGCTGAGCCCTCGGGGGGACGCGGCCACAGCAGCCTCCCCACGGGAGCCTGAAAGGGTCTCCTGTTCCCAGGCTGGGCGGGCATTCCTCAGGGGGTTAGTGGGATGCCTGGGCACCAGCTCTTGAGCACGGGGGAGAGATTACACTGGCAAAAAGCCTGTCAGGAGGGTGTGGGGGTAGATGCCAGCTTCCTTGCGGTGCTGTGAGCGCCTCAACTCAGGGGCAGGGGAGGGGGAGTTGCTGGGTGTGTGGGGCGCCAGCACAGGGCACCCCAGTGCCAGCCCTTGTGCCCTGCGGGAGGGGCAGTGGGAGCACCGGGACCATCCGGCTGTGTCTCCCCAGGCTCGGGCTCGGGCAGCGGAGGGGGACGGCAGTCCCAGCAAAGCGCTGGCGTTCTTCCAGCACCCGGTCAGGTACGTGCCGTGGCACCGGGGCCCCGGGAGGGCGCGGCGGGCACGGCGGGCGGGGGCTCACCCCGGCTCTCCCCACGCAGGCTCCTCTGGCCCAAGTCCAAGGCCTTTGACCACCTGTACAGCGTGGGGGAGAAGCTGCTGGAGAACTTCCCGGTGCAGGCCACCCTCTCCTTTTATGAGGACTCGGGCAGCGAGGAAGAGGAGGAGGAAGAGGAGGAGGAGGAAGAAGAAGAAGAGGGGGCTGATGAAGAAGAGGAGGCGACAGGGGATGTGACCGCGGTACACCCGCGCTATGCCGGCAGCCCCGGCCCCAGCGGGCCGGCGTGAGGCAACGGGCAGGGGAAGGCAGACAGCGCTGCGTGCGGCAGCGGGGCCAGACCCGCCCGGAGCTCCGGCCAACTCCCGGGGCCGCCCCCGGGCCGCGCCCGCGCTCCCCGGGACCACGGCCGGGCTCAAGACTACGACTCCCAGCGGCCCCCGCGGCACCGCCCGGCAGCCGCAGCCCGCTCTGATTGGCTGTCGATCCATCCCTAGCTGGGGGAGGAGCGTGTGGCTCCGCCCACCCTTCCGCCCCGCAGCCCCCGTGCAAGAAGAAGGCGGCGCTCGCCGGCCGCGGAGGGGCGCGATTGGCCGAGGGGCGGGAGGGGGCGTGCCAGGGGCGGGGCCTCCCCTCCCCTGCCCGTCGGCGGGAGGGAGCGGCTGCGGCGGGCGCGGGGCCGCCATGAGGTACCGGCGGGGAGCGGGGCGCGGCAGCGGGGCCGGGGGGAGCCGAGCGGAGCTGTGGGACCGCGGCTGCGGGGCCGGAGCGGGGAGGAGGGGGCTGGCGCTGCGGAGGCGGGAGCCGGGAGCCCTGGGGCTGGCGCGGCGTGTCTGGGCGCGCGGCGAACAGCGGAGCGGCGGAGACGAGGAGGACGTGTCGGTGGGGCGGAGGGTGGGGCTGGGAAGCCCCCGCACAGCCGGGGAGGTGGGATGGGAGAGCCCGCTGTGGGGTGACAGGGGACATGGGGGCCCCTGTTGTAGGGTGACAGCTGAGAAGAGCACCCTGCAATGGGGTGACAGGTGAGGAAGAGGGCCCCGCTTTGGGGTGACAGGTGAGCTAGGGGACCCCACTATGGGGTGACAGGGGACATGGGGGTCCCTGTTGTAGGATAACAGGTGAGCTAGGAGACTGCTATGGGGTGACAGGTGAGCTAGGGGACCCCGCTATGGTGTGACAAGTGAGCTAGGGGACCCTGCTATAGGATGACAGGTGAGGGAGGGGATCCCGCTATGGGGTGACAGGTGAGGAAAGGGACCCCGCTATGGGGTGACAAGTGAGCTAGGGGACCCCGCTATGGGGTGACAGGTGAGGAAGAGGACCCCGCTGTGGGGTGACAGGTAGGCTGGGGGGCTCTGCCATGGGGTGGCAGGTGAGCTGGGGGTCCCTGTTGTGGGGTCACAGGTGAGCTGGGGGTCCCTGTTGTGGGGTCACAGGTGAGCTGGGGGGGTGTTTCGGCTGTGGGGTGACAGTTCGGCTTGAGGGCTGTGCACTGAAAGCTGAGGGGGGGCTGGAAAGCCCCTGCACGCCCGGGCAGGTGGGCTGGGGGTCCCTGCTGCGGGGTGGCAGATGAGCTGGGGGGGGGGTCCCTGCCGTGGGGTGGCTCTGGAAGCTGAGCGCAGTGGGGATAATTTGGAGTTGGCTTTGGGCACAGAGGGGCCGGGCTAGGGGCAGCCAGGGGAGCAGGGTGGGGTGTGAAGGCTTTTTTGGGAGGGCGAGGCTTCCTGCCTTGTCAAACGTAGCCTCTTCTCCTCGCCGTGCCTCTTGGCACGGAAAAGCCCCAATATTGCCGGGATCCAGCTGAGCCGCTGGCACCGCGGCTACGTGATGCTGGCACAGTCAGCATCCTCCCTGCGCGCCCTGGCGCCTCACTGGGGGCTCTGCAGCCCCCCGACCCCTACCTGTGCCCCCTCCAGTCTGTCGAGGAGGTGCCACCTCCCAGTGTGGCCCCCCGGGTCCCCTCGGGGTCCGCGGGGGGCTGGCTCCACGCGCGCACCGCGTTTTCCCGGCGCCGTTTCCTCCTTGGGCATCAGTGACGGGAGCGGGGGCGGAGATGGGGGGAGCCTGGGGGAGACACAAATGTGCGACTGCAGCATCCTCACTCCCCTGGCTGCATCCCTCTCGCCTCCTCACGGTTGCCTTAGCAACCTCCTATCGATGGGGTATTTATAGAGGATGGGAAGCCGGGGAGGGGGGGGGATCGGGAATGGGTGGGCGTCTGCTAGGTCAGCCTCCAGCTTCAGGCTTCTCTCAGCCTGCGTGGGGGCAGGAGGGACGCTGCTCCCCTCGGCGTCAGCGTGTGCGGTGCTCCAGCTTTTCCTGCTCGCTGGAGCCAGGGGAGGTGGCCAGGAATTTGCATGTGGAAATAAAAATAAGCGTCTGGGGCGTCTGCCCTTCTCGCTGGCGTTGCTCTCGTGCTTGGAGGCTTGTGTGCCCCTCCCTGATTGTGGCACTGGGTGCATTGACACAGATAACGTGGAAGAAAAGTAGAAGAGTGTGAATTAAATTAAACGACATTAAATTTGTTGCCTGATGTGTGACGTGAGAATATCCTTCTTTCTGTGTCTTTGTTCTCCTGTCCGTCAGAGGGGGAGAATGCCTGTGACAACGAGGGTTTGTGTGGAAACTGTGGCATGTTCTCTGTGCTGTGCTTCCTTTTATCCTGGGGCTTTGGGTCTCTTTGTAAAAACTGATGACAGCAGAAGTGGGTCAGGTGGTCCCTGCTCAGAGCCTGTGGGGGAATTCATGGATCCAGAGGCCTCTCACATCCCCCAGAAGGGCTCAGAGAAGCGGGATTGGGCTGTGGGGCCCTGGAGGCAGCAGACCCCTCCCATCTACTTCTGGTGCTCTGTTGCTTTCCCTTGCTCTTGCTTCAGCTCCAGACTGAGGTTTGCAATGTGAGCTTCCCAAACTGTTGGGAAGGAGCTGCTTTCTCTCTCTGGCCACAGCTCCAGGCTTGCATGCCCTCTTGCCACTTTACGGTGTAGGAACCTTGGAGAGCACAGCAAACCTGGTGTTGGCAGGGAGAGCTGCTCCATTTACTGGAAGGTGGCTGTTGTGAGGTGTGCTGGTGTGCAGCATCAGCCCTTCTGTGTGCCTGCCTTTTATGTGAGGGGAGAACTGTGTTTCCAGCCCTGCTGACCCTGGGAACAGCTCTGTGCTGCCCCTGACCTCACTCCAGCAGAGCAGATCCAAGTGCTTTTGGAGTAACTGGATATCTAAAGTCCTGGGCCTGAGACCAGCGTGGGGTTTAGTTCCTGTTGTTTCTAACCATGCTTGCTCCTTCATCTGCAATAAATCCCTGTAAGAGCTGGGCAGTCCCGTCCCCTATGTCTCCTGACAGAGTTGTGGCTTTGCCACAGCAAGCATCACATGCAGCAATAGTCAGCCCAGGGCAGTGTGATCCGTGGGGCGTTGAGCACAGGGAGAAGACAAAGCGTGGAAAACAAGAAGATATCCTCTGCTTCTGCAGGGCTTTGTTTAACTTCTGTGGGGTTTTGTTTGGTTTAGTTTTGCTTTTGAAGCACAGCTTGTCCAGCTGGAGAGCTGCTGTCCTGGGTGTGCAGGGAGCTCTGTCACTCTTGCTGCTGCCCTTAGCTTGGCCCAGCAACCAGATTGTGGGTAGGAGTTGCAGAAGTGAGAACTGACACGTCTGTGGAGTTGCTCTAAAATAAGATGATTGCTTCACCTGTATCCATCAATCTCTTGTGGAAGGGAAGAGCGCCAGGCTGCTCCCAGCAGTCTCTGACATGCAGGTCATCTCGTCTGCTGGTGAGAAATGGGCTCTATCCTCCATCCAGTCTTTCCCTTCCTGCTTCACTGGTCTGCAAGGGCCCTGCTTCTCCCTGGGACCTGCCCCAGCACTCTGGGAGCTGAGGGTGCCCTGAGCCCCTCCAGGGAGGTGAAGAGTGGGGAGGCAGCTGGAATCCTTGGCTCTCTGCAGGGGCACTGCTCGGCTGGGATCTGTCGTGGGTCTGCCACTCAGCACCATGCTTTCTGCATGAATCTTGTCCTGGGTGATGGGGGTTTGGGCTTTGAATCTGGGCTGGAAATTTAAGCTGTCAGTGACTCTCCTGCTTTCTTCCCTGCAGGTAGGCAGGAGCCCCCCTTGGCCGAGTGAGGCAGCATGGCAAGTAAGTGCTCCCCAGGCAAGACGGAGAGGTGGTGGTGGTGGTGTTGGAGGAGAGGAGGGGGATGTTTGACAGCCACCTCTCAAGAAAGGGGTGCCTGTGCATTCTGGGGGGTGTTACCCTCTGTGGGGAGCAGCTACCATCGGGTGTTGGCCCGGGGTGAGGTCTGGCCTGACTTGTGCTTCTCTCTCCCCTCTGTAAGGTGGGAGTCGAGAGGAGGTGCTGACTACCCGGAGGCTGCAGCATTTGTGTCTCTGTGTGGTGCCTGCTGTGCAGGACGGGCCTCCCGGGGCTCTCTGGGCTGCCTGTCTGTGCTGACATCTCTCACCAGCAGTGCTCCTCATGCCCATGACTGCCACCCCGGGGGCCACCCTGCCCTGTGTGGCTGGTGACACCGGGGCTTTGTGTGCCGTGGAAGCTGCCGAGCTCAGCCCCACCCCGAGCTCGCTGTGGCACACCCAGAGCAGCGCTGGGCCAGCACTAAAGATGGGCTGAGCCTGGCGAGGCTGCAGAGGGGTGTGTGGTCTGCCCAGAGCTGGGCTCAAGCCTCCCTCCTCGCTCTCCTGGGCAGCCTGCACGGAGGCTCCGTGCCCTGGTGTGATGGGAGCATAAGGAGGACAGCGGCAGTGAAGGAAAGATCTGTCTGGGATCTTGGGATTTGCCTGGAGTGTTGCCCGAGCCAGCTGTGAAGGTGGAGGCAGTAGCCATGCTGGGGAGGAGGAGGACCCCAGGGATGACAGGTATGCCTTCTTTCATTATCTGTGCTGTGCTCGGGGCGGGAGGGAGCACAGATCTTCAGGCAGTGTTTTTAAAAGGCTGCTTTAATCCTCAGTTAATGAGGAGGGTGCCCAGCTGGGTCCCTGCCTTCCTCCTCTGCTGCCTTTTCTCCTTCCCAGAGCTCAGGTGCTGGCTCACCAGCATTTCCTGGTGGTGGAAGGTGTCCCTCATGGTGGCAGGCTCCCCTGCCAAGCTGTCCCCTTCATGGTGACCCTGGTGTGCAGGAGGAGATGTGGTGATGGGCAGGTTCTCCACCCACCACACGCTCCCTGCCATCCCTGGCTGTCCCTCTGCAGGCACAGTCACAGTCCTTCCCCAGAGAAGCAGCCCCAGGGTGTCCCCCCCAAGCAGGGCAGCTGAGACATGGGGTGGAGTCCACCAGGGGCCAGCAGCACCCCAGGAAACCCAGCAGGGATGAGGTGAACCCAGCCCTTGCTCCTGCTTCCCCTGCCTAAAGCTCTGATCTTTCCTGAGCACCGGTTCTCCAGCTGGTGTGGGGAGGCTTGGAGAGGCACAGGGGATCAGCACTGAGGCTGCTGGGCATCGGCAGGTCCCCTCAGCCCTGTGGTTTGGGGACAGGGCCTGCCTGGCTGGCTGCTCCTCATGTCAGTTGGGGATCCAGTAGAGATGAGAGGCTCCTTTCCTCAAGGCCAGTGGTTTTGCTGCTCTGGTCCTGAGCCACGTGGGAGCTCTTTGCCCTTGCAAGGGGAGGGAGCAGTGACTCAGTGTCTGCTCTCCTGCCATTTCTGTGTTCCTGAGGGAAATTGCATGTGAGGAAAACACACACACACCTCTGTCACAGCATGCTTGCAGTTGGGACAGTGCTTATGATACCTGCCTGCCTGTGTGTCTGTTTTTATTTCCTACCTTAGTGGCCAGCTCAGCATGGCAAAGCAGGGAAGGGGTCCAGTGACTGCTTTCTGCAGGGATGGAAAACCCTGACAGTGACATCTGCAGCCAAGCTTGTTGCTCTAAGATGTGCTGAGGAAGTTGAAATCCGAGTCTCAGGCTCAAGTGCCAAGGAGGGGAGAGTTTATACCACGGCCTGATCAAGGTGGGAGGCAAAGGAGGTGAGGCCAGACTTCTCCAGCAAAGTACGGGACGTTTGCAGAATGTTGTCTTTGTAAAATTTCATCTCCTTCTGGAAAGGCTCAAGACAAAGCCAGCCTGCCAGCCTGTTCCCTCTCCAGCCAGGATAGCCTTCCTCAACTGTGAAAGCCAAAGCAAGCTGATCCCTGCCCTTCTGCAAGATGCCTTCTGTGCCTCTTGAAAATGCTTTTTCGGTTGTCCTTGTAAAAAAAAAATGGTTTGCATAATAAAGTCGATTCTGAGGGAAGATCTGTGACTCACATCATTCATGCTGCTCTTCATTCACACCTCAGTGGTTCAGCCCTCTGCAAACTCTCTCACAGAAGCAAGGCATTAATAAATCACACAGGGAAAATGCACCTACACAGCACGAAAGCAGCTCAGTGCCTCCAAGCCCAGGATGGTGTAGCACAGTAGCAGTTGTTTCTTACACCATGATCTTGTCCCTGTTGATATTTCCAAATACTCTCACAAATACCTTGTATTGATTTTTTCAGCAGCAGGATACGTGGAAGGTAAAGCAGAAGGAAACTTGCCTTTCTCCCAGGCAAAAGGCTCCTAAGGAAAGAAGTTGGTGGCTTTTCACTGACTGTTTTGCTTGTGGAGCCAGTGTTTTGTTAGCACCAAGCTGGTCAGATGGGAGATTCTATCCCCCTGCCTCCTTTGATGCTGCTGCTGTGTGAATGGGTTCACCTTGTTGATCCAGTGGAAGACTGAGCCTGAGGGTGAAGGAGGTAAATAGGTTCCTGTGGATCACCCAGCTGAACTGATTCATCTTCCCAAGGGAAGCAGCAGGATTTTGTGGCTTGGTGGGAAGAGCTGGAACCAGCCTACAGCTGAGTGTGCTGAACTGCATTGTGGAAACACTCATTCATGAAATGCGTGTTTGGATCCTGGAAGGATCATGTTTTGTGTAAAGTTTCTGCTGACTGAGCAAACAGCTCTGCCTCTTGTGCTGCTGCAGGTCCTGGCAGGTGCCTGCCTCCTGCTCCCTACGGAGCAGTTCCTCCTGCAGGATATGGGGGAGAGGCTTTGCTGTCTCTCTTGCAGGCAGGAAGGTGCTGTTCCTGCTCTGTCTGGCTTCAGGACTGCATGTGCTGTGGGAAGACTTGAGGAGTCTCCCAGGCTTTGGGAGCAGAGGACAGTTTGTGGGGCCACTGCATCAAAACACGGTGGGGATGAGAATGTGATGCTGTGTGAGGAGAGGTTGCTCAGGCCCCTACTCATAACCAACCCCCTGTGCTGTCCCTGTGTTTTGGGGATGTTTGCCCTTGTCCTGGGCCTGGGAGAAGACAGTGGTTTTTCTGGGGCCTGAACAGAGTCCTTGATGCCACCTGAGCTTGCATGACCCCTGAGCAGCTGGCAGTAGGGACACCAGCTTGCAGCAGGCTGTCGTGTTGAACTGTGTGCTCTGAGTCCCTCTCGGTGCTGGCCCTGTGTCCTGCCAGAGCTCTGTGTCCCAGCCCTCTGGGGTCTTGCTCTCCTGGTGGGGTCTCCCTTGCCCTGCAGCAAAAGGGGCAGAAAGATGAAATCCATCAGGGGCAGAAGGTTGGAAACAAATACTTTTGCAGCCTTTTGTCTCTTCCTCAGTTGCCCTGTGTGGCTGCAGCTGCGTCTTCTGATGTCTCTAGAACCTCAGCCCTGACAGGAGGGCTGCAGGAGTCTGGGCAGACCCCAAGAGTCCTGTGCCCCTTTGGCTGTCCTACCTGCTGTCCTACCTGATTGTAGCCCTGGGTTTTTGGTGTTGGGGATGCATGTACTGTCAGGAAGCTGGGTGGGAAAGCTTGGCTGGGCAGAGGCCAGGTACAGGCTTGTCCCTGCTCAGCACGTCTCTGCCTTGTGTGTTGCAGTGTTCTTGGGGGCCAGGAATGCCCACTCGCTCCTGAAACGCTTTCCCAGAGCCAATGGCTTCCTGGAGGAGATCCGGCAGGGCACCATCGAGCGGGAGTGCATCGAGGAGGTGTGCAGCTATGAGGAGGTCAAGGAGGTGTTTGAGAACAAGGAGAAGACGGTGCGTTTGTCCTGCGCTGCTGCCCAGTGCATGTGGGAAGGCTCACACCTCAGCTGGAGACAGGAGGGAAGCACGAGGAGAACAGCCTCTCCTGCTCCCTTTGTCCTCTTCTGGCTGCAGGCAGCATGTTGTGGCCTCATTTCCCAGCATGGCTTTCCCTTCCCAGGCAATGACCTCCCCTTGCTTTCGCCTGGACACCCTGCCCACAGCTGCAGGTTGAGCTGGCACTCCCACGGCATGTGTGGCAAATCTGTGTTGTTGTCCGTGATTCTCTAGGCTGGGCTTGGGGTGGAGTAAATTTTTCCTTGCTTGGTGTGAGGGCTGTTGAGGGACATTCCCAGGATCTTTTGTGTTGGTTCCCACAGCGCCTCAGGTTGAAGGGGTGGGGGACATCCAAAATGCTGCCCCTTTTGTGAGCCTGGGGAGGGCAGTGATTATTGCTGGCAGGTCCTTCTCCCATCTGCAGCATGTGACGGTTGTTTCTCTGTTCCCCTCGCAGATGGAGTTCTGGAAAGGCTACACCAGCTCTGTGTACTCTGTCAAGGACCCCGGGCACAGCACGGAGCGCTCTGACGCTATGTACGTGGTGGTGCCCCTCTTGGGAGTGGCTCTTCTCATAGTCATCGCCCTCTTCATCATCTGGAGGTGCCAGCTGCAAAAAGCCACCCGCCACCGCCCTTCCTATGCCCAGAACCGTTACCTGGCCAGCCGGACGGGCCGCAGCCTCCCCAGGGTCATGGTGTACCGGGAGCGGTCGCAGAGCCAAGGGGAGACCCAGTGCCAGCGGGAAGCCAGCAGCCGAGGGGCTGGGGATGGCAGAGCCGGGGGCACGCCCCAGCCAGACGGCTCCCTCTGCCCCCCCGAGCACTCTGTCTCCGTCCTCTCCAGACTGTCCAGTGCCACCCCCCCGCCCTCCTATGAGGAGGTGACGGGCCACCCGGAGAGCAGCAGCGGGGAGGAGACCAGCGTCTCCTACAACGACCCTCCGCCCAAGTACGAGGAGATCGTGGCCACGGCCCCTGCCGCCGGCAAATAGCGGGTCCGCCTCCCTCCTGCCTCTTCACACACTCACACTCACCCAGACACCCTCCCTTCGCCGTGCCTGGGGCCCCCTTCAGGTGTCCTTCAGGCTCCCCATCTCACCTGTACAATCTGGTGCCATCACACAATAGCCTTACCCTCCTAACCAAAAATAGCTGTCCCCAGGTGGGGTGAGGCAGGGCTGTGGGACGGCTCTGGAGCCAGCCAGCCGTCTCCTGCCCCTCACTCCCCACTCACGTAAGTGCTGTAGCAGCCAGAGCAGAGCAGCAGCTTGTTCCTGGCTCAATGCGGGGGTCTCCCCATGGTGCATTTGATTTCCTCACTTCCCCCTCAAACTGACAGAACATTTCCCATGGTTAGAGCAGCCTTGCTGCCTCCCTGGGCTGCTGCTCAGCCTCACCCCATGTCCTCACTGGGCCCTGTTCTACTGCTCAGGGCTCTGATTAGGTGATGGAGATGCAGGATCGGGGTGGCAGATTTTTGTCCATCCCTGCAGTTGGTGGGGCCAGCTCTGTGGGGAGATTGTGCTTCCCCCATGTGGATTTGTTGCCAAATGGGAGTGGGGAGCCCGGTCCACACTGTGGTAGCGGTATTTGCTGTGTGGAGATCAGGGAGGAGCAGTCAGGAAGGTGCTCTCTGATCTCTTAGATCTCTTTGAAAAGGGAGAAAGGGCTCGTGGTGGTCTTGTACTTGAGGTAAGTGACTTTGGAGTAGCAGGGCCTTTTCCTGATGCTCTCTGCTTTCCCCCTGTGGGTGCTGAGCAGCTGGAGGTCTGGCTGCTGCAGAGCTGGCCAAGGGGGTCGTCTCTGACCCCGAGCCAAATGTGGTCTCATGGCTTTAAGTGATGAGGATTCAAGTCTCTCCTGGAGTGTGGCCTGTCCGGTGTCTGCCCCAGAGCTGAGAGCCTGCAGACAGGCCAAACATCTCCTCTCCCTCCCCCAAACCTCTCTGCCCTGCCTGGCCCCTCTCTTTGGGGCTCTTTGTCCTCCAGAGCAGGTAAAGTGGAATGCCAGACCCCACCAGACCCATCCTGACCTCTCGGGTGGGCTGAGTGTTTGGTGTCCAGGGCTGTGGTGTGGAAGTCCTGCTGACAGGGGCAGGAGCCACAAGACCATGCCTTGAGAGTCAGGAGCAGAGCCAAGCCCTGCTCCGGTGGTTGTGTTGCCAGGGCAGGGCAGGGCAGAGCCAGGTGCTTTGCTGTGGGATCAGTGTCCCCTTTCCCTGGGCAGCTGCCTGTAGGGTGCAGGCAACGGGGCTGTCCTTCCCCAGTCACGTCTGATGGATTAGTAGGAGATTTGTGCTCCAACCCCCCAGAAGCAGCCCAGAAGCTCCCAGCACTGCCCCCACCCGGTGTGCACCCAGCACCAGTCTGTCCACCAGCACCCAAAGGCTATTGTCCATCCATCCCTGGCCTGCATCCCGCCCGGCCCCAGCGATGCTCTCGCAGCTGGTGCCCTCAGCCCAGAGCTGAGGCGTGCCCAGCGTGGCTTCTGCTGGGGCAGGACATGCTGGCACCTCATCTGTCCCCTCCCCAGCCTTAGCAGATCGGGGTCATGGGGAGACCTGGCAGCGAGCGTCAGGGCCAGAGCCTGGAGAACACCACAGGGAGACACAAGGGTGTGCTCTGCATCCTCTGTCTTTGATGCTCGGTCATTATCCCTGCAGTTTGTATTCTGTAAAACTTGGTATATTTCTGTGCAAAAAAAAAAAAAAACCAAAAAAAAAAGGTATTTATTAAAAAACCCTCACTGTCTGAGCGGCACAGGGTGGCTTTTTCCCACAAAGGGTGTTGTGGGGGACAGTGACACCAAGCACCCCTGCCACGGCTGCAGGATCATCCCCAGTGAGGATGGGAATGAACCCCATACATCCAACTGGAGCCCTGAACTCCACCTGGGCATGTGCTGTACCCTCTGAGAAACCCGAAGGGTGTCCTGCGAGCCCCGAGCTGTCAGCAGGTGAGATGCAGAAAGGTTTTCTGAGGGTCTTTGAGGGCATTGAGGTGCACAGGTTGTCCTGCTGTCCTCTGTGTGCTCCTAAACCCCTTAGATAATCCCCTTTAAATAGCAAGACTAGGGCAGCGGGGGATTTATTTTAAGTCCTTTCAAACCCAGATTTTATGGTCAGGTTTCGGACACTGTCCGCATTCACAAGTGTTTAAAACTGCCGTTAATCCCAGAGGGATCGTTTTATCGCTGCGGAGGGGCAGAGATTAGCTCCGGCACAGGGCGGCCCCGGGGCTGGGCCGGGCCGGGGGCTGCGGGGAGCGGGGTTTGCCCGCAAACATCCCGGGATGGAGACACGGGGAGGGCCCTGGGCTCGGTTCTGCCCCGGAGAGAGCAGTGCCCGTGGGCTAGCAGGCGGCGGAGCCGGGCTGGGGACAGGGGGGATCCCGGGGGAACTGGCACCGGGATGAGTCGCAGCGTTAATTACCGGCTGCGGCTTTGAGCGAGGAGCGACCGGCTGGGGCCGGGCTCATTGCCGGGGGGCCGGGCTCATTACCGGGGCCGGGCTCATTACCGGGGCCGGGCTCATTACCGGGGCCGGGCTCATTGCCGGGGGGCCGAGCTCATTGCCGGGGGGCCGGGCTCATTACCGGGGCCGGGCTCATTACCGGGAGGCCGGGCTCATTACCGGGGCCGGGCTCATTACCGGGGGGCCGGGCTCATTACCGGGGCCGGGCTCATTACCGGGAGGCCGGGCTCATTACCGGGGCCGGGCTCATTACCGGGGGGCCGGGCTCATTACCGGGAGGCCGGGCTCATTACTGGGGCCGGGCTCATTACTGGGGCCGGGCTTATTACCGGGGCCGGGCTCATTACTGGGGCCGGGCTCATTGCCGGGGCCGGGCTCATTACCGGGAGGCCGGGCTCATTGCCGGGGGGCCGGGCTCATTACGGGCCGGGCTCATTACCGGGAGGCCGGGCTCATTGCCGGGGGGCCGGGCTCATTGCCGGGGCCGGGCTCATTACCGGGAGGCCGGGCTCATTACCGGGGCCGGGCTCTTTGCCGGGGCCGGGCTCATTGCCGGGGGGCCGGGCTCATTACCGGGGCTGGGCTCATTGCCGAGGGGCCGGGCTCATTACCGGGAGGCCGGGCTCATTACCGGGAGGCCGGGCTCATTACCGGGAGGCCGGGCTCATTGCCGGGGGGCCGGGCTCATTACGGGCCGGGCTCATTACCGGGAGGCCGGGCTCATTGCCGGGGGGCCGGGCTCATTACGGGCCGGGCTCATTACCGGGAGGCCGGGCTCATTGCCGGGGGGCCGGGCTCATTGCCGGGGCCGGGCTCATTACCGGGGCCGGGCTCATTACCGGGAGGTCGGGCTATTCCCCCCGCCCCGCCCCGTCCCGGCGGCGGGCGCGGCTGTTTACAGGTCTGACAAGTTGCGTCGGTCTGCGAAAGAACGTAAGTGTCCCTCCCCCGCCGCGCTGTGTCCCCCTTGTCCCTTCGGACAGCTCGGCCGGGGCTCTGCTGGCGGCGGCAGAGCCGGGGTGTCCCCACCGGGAGGACGTGGGACCCCCTGTGCCCCTTGTCCCCTCCCGTGTGTCCCCGCGGGGATCGGTGCCCGGAGACGTCCCGGGGCGGGGGCTCACCCCAAGCCGGGTGAGGATCCCCTTCTCTCCCTGTGCCCTCTCTCCGCCGGGACAAGGCGCATCCCCGAGCCGGAGGGCAGAGCTGGGAACAAATCCATTCCTCCCTCCAATTCCCCTCCCCGCGAGGCCAGCGGGGTGTGCTGGAGCAGGCTGATCCCCGCCTGCCTTGTCTGGGGTGTCCTGGGCTGGAGAGGGACACGGAGAGGGAGGCTGTAGGGTTTCCCTCCCCAGGGCAGGTTTTCGTGGCTTGCAGGACTTAAACCCACTCCGGCTTAGTGAGCCGGAAATTCCCTGTCACTGCAAATCCAAGGAGGAGTGCCAAAGCAGAGGCTGAGCCTCTCCAGGCGAGTGGGGGGTGCTTGGCAGGAACTCGAAAAAGCCCTAAAGAAAGTTAAAGGAGGAAATCCAGCCACTTAAGCGTTTTGTTCTTATGAGTTCTGACAGCTGATTTATTTATTTTTTTTGCCTTTCTTAATGGCTTAGTCTCAGAGCCTGCTTCTCACCTCCTCCCATCCCTCTGTTCCTTGGGAGCTGCAGTGGTTTCACAGGTGATTAGAAAAATGAGCAGATCTGCCCTCTCCAGATATGCTGTTATTAATATGTGCTGGTTTCCCAGAGAACAGGCTGGGAATGCAACACAGGATGCTTGCTCCTCTAAAATACCAAAAACGTGAAGGAGAATCCTGGTGGACTCCGTGGCTGTTTTGGCTGTTTATTTACCCTGCCTGGGGGGGTCTGATGCAGGCTTCTGCGGGACTGACACATTCTGGGACCACCCCAGGAATTCCTGTCCTGTTTCTGAATAGGGGGTACCTGCAATAATCCACTTTTTGGGGGGTTTTGGGAGAAGCAGGAGTGTGTGTGTGTTATGAGACCCATGGGTTTGGCAGGGTGGTGGGGATGTGTGGGGCCCCAGCAGTGCCTCCAGGACAGAGCCAGTGCAGGGACAGGGATGGAGTGTCTGCAAGGCTGCAAGCAGGGAATCGCCGCTGCTGATGCTGAGCAAACCCCTGTGTAATTAAAAGGTTTTTAATGACAGAGGAGGAGGGAGCAGCACGAGGTGAGCCGTCACTGGGGGTGCTGGCTGTGGCAGGTGCAGAGCTGGTTCTGCCACCCTCCTGTAGCCGGAGTGTCAAGGCCTGGCAGCTGCAGGGGACAGGTCCTGTGATCCTTCCCCGGAGATTTCCTCCTGCTCCTCTACCCTGGGTGAAATCCTAAAGGGTTGCAGGGGGCTGGGGAAGGTGAGGGGGTCCAAAGGGGCCCGGGGAGCAGCAGTGAGGGGGGTGGTGGGCAGCCCTGGCAGCTGCTGGCCCCTCTTCGGGTAGAGATTTTTTTTTTTCTAGAAGCAAAGAAGGACCTTTTTGGGCATGGTGAGATCAAAAGGTGCCAGCAAGGAGGGTGCAGGGGTGCTGTGCATGCCTGGGAAGCATTGGGGTTAGGCTGGGATCTTCCAGCCTCAGCACCTCTTGCTTGTTGGGTTTTTCTCCTCAGCTGCATCTTTCTGGGAAAGAATAAAGAGATTATGCTTGGAGCCAGGAAGGTGACTTTTGGGGCTCCTCTCCCAACAGTGTACATTGATTGCCCTCTGCTTGTGTGGCTCAGTGAAAGGCTTGGGACAGTGTGGCCCCAGAGCATTTCTCAAAACCCTGGGACTTGGCAAAAGGGAAACTGAGGCGCGGGGCCACTGTGTGCCCTGAGAGCTGCAAAGCCCCAGGTAGTGTCTGTGTCCCATGTCCTGCTCCCAGGAGCAGTGAGAACTGGGAGCTGTGTCCCTCCTTGGTGCTGGTCCCCACCTGGCAAAAAGCCGAGCTGGGGGCTCTGCTCCAAGCTGAGGAAAGGGATGTGTGGTTTCCTTTCCCCTCTGAGAGGGTGGTTCAGCATCTGGCAGCTCTGCTCAGGGCAAAGTCCATCCTTGGCTGGATGTGGGTCACCCAAGGAGTGCTGGATCAAGGGGAGAATGGGATTTAGCCCTGGGGACACTGCAGTGAATGTGTGTGTGGAGAAAAACTGAGCACCAGGGCCTTTCCTGTGGTAACCTGGAAGCCCATCACCAAAAAGTGTGTTTTGCTTCAGCAAACCTCATTTTTCCTCAAAGGTGTATATGAACACAAAAATGTGATCCCAGCCCTCCATAAAAAGTTACTCCTGGATGGAAAATAAATCTTTTTTCACTAGTTCTCAGGGTACACTGAACTGTGTGCTGAGCCCTCTCCTTGCTATCAGTTGAGGCAGCTATCAGTTGGGTCCTAAGCTCATACGTGGCTCCCAGGACACTTGCAGCCTTGTCACCCTAGGACACCCTGCCAGCTGGGCACTGTGGGACATCCCCTTCTCCCAGACAACTGCTGCAGTGCCTCTCTCTTGGGTTGTTTCTGCCTATTCCTGCCAATTCCTGCCTGTTCTGTATTTTAACTGTCCTGCAGCATGTTGTGTTGTCTGTGTGCAGGTGCAAAAGGGCTGCCCCTGTTGTCACTTTTGGAAGTGCTGCTCCTCTTGCCACTTTCGCAGCTTTCTTTCCCTTCTGTGTGACAGCCCAGGACATCTGGGGACATCTGCAAAGATGTGGCCACTTTGGGGGCTGGACCTGAACCGGGTGCGCTGTGACCTGCTCTTCACAGAGGCCATCAACCAGAGGATGCAGGTGCCCAACAGGCTGAAGGTGGCAGAGAGCTGCAGCCCTGGGGACAGGAGGACAGTGGCAGAGGATATCCCTGCATCCTTTCAGATGCACATCCCTGATAGGATTTCTCTGGCAGGTAAAGCCCTGGGTTGCCTTTTGGGGTGGCTGAAGGTTGGTGGGGCACTACAGCATTGTCTTGGTTTGGAAAGACAGGGAAAGCTGGAGCTTCCCTTGGAATGGAGAATGTGAACCCCCTCCCTCCAAATGATTATAATTTTGCAATTAAGGGGCTTTCAGGCAAAGATATGGGGATAAGAATAACAGTTCTTTACTAGGAAAAATACAAATGTAGTCGTACAAAAAACAAGCAAACAAAAAAATCCTAGAAACACTGACAGAGTCAGGACACGACATGACACCCTGTTAGTCAGGGTGTTGGGAGCAATCCAATTAAATCCTTCTGCAGTGACAGATGTGGTTCTGTTGGAGCAGAGATGATCCTGTAGAAGGGTCCAGTGGTGGTGAGATGTGTTCAGTCTTCCTCTGAGAATCCAGTGCAAGCAGGCTGTGCTGCTGTTCTGAATCCCAGGTTTTATCCAGGCAGGAATGCTGGGCTCCTCCTGCTGGCTTGACTCTCCACGTGGATGCATCTCTCTTCCCTCTCCTGAGGCCATTCAGGTTGGCTTAATTCTTCCCTCTCTCCTTTCTCTAGAGATATCAGACACCAGTTTGAGGCCGGTGCTGTTGACCCAGCCAAGGAAGGTCCCCTCTGTTGTGGTGCACGTGTCCCCAGACCCCTCTGGGGACGTCCCTTTCCTGCCCTCAGGCAGCAGAGCCAGCACCCAGCGACGCAAGCGATCGGTACCTACGGGCAGGGACGGGGTGGGGAATGGGAGCCGTCCCAAATTTGGGGTTCTCCAGATGGCTGTTATCACCCCAAGCCAGGATTCTTCTTCCAGGAGGCCCTAGGAGTGAGGGGGTAGGGATGTTGGGATCTCTTCCTGACCCAGGACCAGTGCACACCTGTGTGCTGGGACCTTGGTTCAGCCACATCTGCTGCTGCATTTTTAGGCTGGTGTAGGTGCAGCCCCACCACTGGCTGCTGCTACTTTTTAAGTACTTTTTCAACCTGTTTTTCTTCTTGATGAAGTATGGGGCAGAACTGGTTCATCACAGCAGTGTAAGGGGTTCTGTGGTCAGAGCCAAAAGCAGATTTTAACCTTGTGTGAGACTCTTTCAAAGAGAGGTCCCAGGCATGGGCAGGTAAAGACTTGGTTTGGCTGCTGGAGCTGCTGTTCTGCCTCCTCAAGTGCTTTAACCTCTCTGAAATTCGAGAGCTGATCCCAGCTGGGTTAGGTTCAGGGCTTTTCATCTGGCTGGAGGTCAGATCAGCAGGTCCCCAGGGCTGGGGCCCCTCTGTCTGCTCTGAGCATGTTTCCCCACCTGCAGCAGCATCAGGTCACCCTGCTGGGGCTCCTGTGGTGCTCGCAGCACTGAGTGAGTGCTGGTGGGCCCCTGGCTCTGCAGCCCACACAGGACACCAGCCTGGGCTCAGCTCTGTGCTAACGTGGTTGCGTTTGATTCCCACAGGGCCACCACAGCAGCAGGTCACGGAGGGACAGGAGCCCGGGTGACTGTGCCCAGCTGGCCTTGCACAGCCCAGGACAGCACCATGAGGGGTGAGCACGGGCCCAGGGTCACCCAGGGCGGGTGGGGAGCAGCATCTCCTCTCACTGGGCTCTTTTGAAGCTCTCTGGGGTTAGTGTCCTGAGAGGGGCAGGGGGATGCAAATCAGCAATGGCATTCCTGCTCATCCATGAGAGGAACATGGCCTTTGGTGCCAGAGGTGTTTGTGCTGGGCAGCTTTGAAGGCAGCTGTGTTGTTCCCCAGGCCTCTGCTCAGGGCCTTGGGCTCCAGAGTCTCTGCAGTGGGGACATTGTCTCTGAGCTAATCCTGGAGCAGGGACTCCTGTCCCACTTGAAGTCCAGAGCTGTCCTGGGTGGCAGGAGAGCAGCATGGGCACACAGCCATGGTTGGCTTTGGAGGAGTCAGCTGGCTGCCTCTGAGTCTGGGGGCTGCTGGAGAGGGTCTCCCAGCTGCTGCCATTGGGGTCTGGGTGCCAGTGGCATTGCCCAGGGATGCTTGGAGCTGCTGAAGGGATGAGGGGCAGTGCCTAATGCCTGGCTGTGCCCTGTGGTGTGAGACCAGGGAGTAACAGACGTGATTCTGTGTGCACCCAGGCCAGGCTCGTGTCCCCTGCCTGCTCCCAGTGCCCCTGTCCCCCTCCTCACAGAGCCAGGCAGGATCTACTCCATGCAGAACATCTTCCAGACCATGTACCTCCTGGGCCAGGTGCTCTTCCACCGTGTCCAGGACTCTCTGCGAGACCCAGCTCCATCCAGGTGACTTTGTCTTGTCCTGAGCCAGCTCTCTGTCACTCTGCAAGGACTGAGGCACGAGCTCTGTGAGCTCTGGGCTGCAGGATGGTCCTGCATGGCTGCCTTGGACTTTACTTCTCACCTGTCCTGTCTGCCAGCTCTGGGTGCCAGGCCTTGGTGCACCTCACTAACCCAGCCAGGCCTGAGTCTGCAACTCAGCTTCACACCAGTCCCCTGGGCACCCCGAGTGACCCAGTGCTGCTGTGACGCTGCTGGGGCTTTGCTGCTAAGCACGGACTAATTTTTCTGTGTACTTTCATGGCTTGTTGGAAAGGGGTGTGTGAATGGAATCAAAATCCAGAGCAGATGGCCTGGCCCAGGTGCTGTCCCTGACTGAGACAGCCTCTCCTGCACCTCCCAGCACCTCTGGCTGTGTCTTGGTCACTCTTAATTCACCCTTCCATGAACTGGCTGCACTCAGCCCATAGGCAGTGCCCCTGGCCAGGGTGTGGTGTCCCTTTGTGCTCCCTGGAGCAGGTGTGCAGTGGCCTCCATCCCTGCAGATGTGCTGGAGGAACCATCTCCACCACCCTTATCTGTGCCTGTGCAGTGAATTCTCTTTGTTCAAAGACATCCTTGCGGCCTTAAGGTGTCCCTACAGCTCTAAGGCTGCAGAGCACCTGGAGGAACATCTAAATACTTCTCATTCTTCTTGAGCAAAGCCTCCAGGCAGAAAGGGAGGAGAAGCAGCATCCATCATCACATCCATCCTCCGTGGCACATCCTGCCTTCCCTCCCCAGCTGCCTGCTGCATGCTGATGATCCAAAGTGATGTCTCTGCTCTTAAGAACTGTAGGCTGAGGCTGTCTTCAAACATCATTTTAATTTGTTAATGACCAAGAGTTCTGGTTAGTGGCTGCAAAAGACCTTCTCCCTCCTCCCTCCAGCAGTGGAGGACATTCAGGCCAGGGTAGCCTGCAGAGCTGCCCTAATGCAGTGGGATGACTCTGAGGCCTCTCCCCAGGTCTTGATGTCCCTTTGAAACCAGCCACCCTCAAACACCTCCTCTTAGTGCTTTACATCCTTTCAGATGCATACATCCCTTCAATATGACAGCTCTGTACCCCTATGCAACAATAAAATAAACAAAAGGACTGTGCTGGCTTGTTTGTCCTAAAATTTTAGTGAAGTCTGGTCTCAGAGAGAGAGACTGGAATATCTGGCTGACAATGGCCTCTTGAAGGCACCAGCAGGCAATTTCTAGTTTCTTCTTTAAAGGGTGTTCACCTGTATCAACTGGGATTTTGAGCCAAAAGCTGCAGGATGTGCCTTTTTTTCATGGTTCTCTACTGGGGAAAATTGCATTTTCTTTCTGTTGTGACGGTCATTTTACAATGCAGCCACATTTTGTGGAGGTATTATCTCACAAGTGGAGTTTCAGATGGGGATTCAGTGAATCTCCACGTGCTCTTCTGGCTTGTCTTCAGCGAGATCAGCATCATGTTGCAAACAGGGATAAACACCCTCTCCTCCCCGGGGTCTCCAAGGAGTGGGGTTAGGTGCTTGTCAACCCCTGTGGGATCACTGAGTGCCTGTGTGAGTTATTGCTGTGCACAGGGCAGTTTTGGTTTGAGAACAGGTGATTTTGGGCTAGCCTATGATGACAGGCATTTGTATTTTTCTCACCGTGGGTCTGCTTTATTTTGTGACTCTGTGGTGTGGACCCTGCAGTGAGGCTGTGCCTGCAGGGGCTGCCCTGGAGATCAGTGGTGTGTGCTGCCTCTGCCAGTGCAGCAGCTCATTCCAGTGGGGACCCCTGTTGTTTCCAGGCTGGGAAGAAAGTGGTGAACATTTGAGTTGCTTGTTTATGTTTCAAATTGCAGGTAAAATTTGCTACAAGAGCAAAAAGTGATAGCTCCCCGCAGCTGATGGCAGCTTCCTCACCTGCTGGTGTAATTGGGATCACTCCTCCATTTCAGCATTGGTCCTGTGATACCTGTTGACCTGACTGGCTCTAAAGATGTTTTATCCAGCCCTCAGTGAATTTCTGGGACTACAGAGAATGGATGCTTAGTAGATCTGTTTTCTCTCTGTTGCACCTCCAAAGAAGTACAAGCATGTTTCCTGTTACCTGTCATGACACGTGCTGTTTGTCCTGCTCACTTTGGGTGCTGGAGGGGCACCAATGTGCATGGTGGGGGTTCAGGAGAGATGGGTGCATGCAGTGCAGGTGCTGTTTGCTGTTTTTGGGGACACACTCCCTGCATGGCTCTGCTCCCTGTGGCAGCACTGCATTTGTGGGGTTCAGCTGCCCCCCACGAGCAGTGCTTGTCCACCTGCATCTCTGCTTTCCTTCCCCAGCTCCCAGGAGCCCAGCCCAGCTGCAGAGAGCACCTTGGAGGAGGCCGGGGTGACCGAGGTGGCAGCCATGAGAAGGCAGGTGAGTTGGGGATGAAGGGGCTGCTCATGTTTTCTGGGAAAGCCACACAGGGTGGGCAAGGGGGCTTTAGGGGGAATTTGGTCAGTCCTGGTGGGCTGGTGCTGTCAGACTGCTACTACCTTAAGGAGAGGACTTACCTGTGTGTTGATCCATCGAGCTTCTACCCTAAGGGGCTGCAGGACACAGCCAGACCCCTCTGGTGGCAGTGAGAGGGACTCAGATGCTCTCTGGTGGGAAGAATCTTTTCCTGCAGCGTCTGCTGCAGACCTGAGGTGCTGCTGTCACTCCTCCCACACAAAGGTAGCTGCTGCTTTAGAAAGGGTGGAGTATTGGGGTTCCCAACACCTCTGAGGGTCCAGCCCTTGCACAGAAGTGGCTTATATCAATTAGCCAGACAGCGTGATTGAGTGTGTCTTGAAAAAGCAAAAGGTTTTAGTAAGGAAAGAAAATAATACAAACACAAAGGCAAAGCCAAGCGCAGTATAGAGACAGGTCCCATACCTGCCACAACACCCCAAAAACTCCCTGGGCTTCTTTGTCCTCTCTCTTTAGTACTCAAAAATTCAGGTGGGCTCTTTGGCTCTTGGCCCAATGAAATCAGCAACAGGCTTTGAGTTACACTGTCCAATCCCTATCTGAGCCAATTACTGACAGGACAGTCAAGTGGTTTCTGGGTCCTTTACCTTATAAGAAATACGAGGGGTGACTCTTAAACCTCTCCCTCTTGGGAAACACCTGCTGGGGGTGTGGGGTGCCTGCCAACAGAGGGCCTGAAGGAGGAGCAGCTCCCAGCTTCCCGTCCCATGCTGTCCCGTGCTCCTGGGGTGCTGACAGTGCCCCTCTGCTTCCCTTGCAGCTGGCCAGGATCTCGGGGAGGCTGCGTGTGCTGGAGGAGCAGAGCCACGCCTGGAGACAGAAGGAGGCCCTGGTGTACTCTGTGATGATCTCTGCTTGCCTCATCAACACCTGGCTCTGGCTTAGAAGATGATGGCCCGTGCCTGACCGCCCCTGCTCGCCCTGGCAGGGTGGGTGAGGGCAGGGGGAGGAGCATTCCTCCTGTACTTGCCAGCTGTGAAACTCTATTTTCGTGACTAGGACTGCTTTTTACACTGTGGGCCCTCAAGAATCTGTGTCCTTCAGGCCTTGATGGCAGTGAAGGTGTGAGAAGCTGCTGTGAGGAGCTGAGGTCTCGTAGGAGCTCTGGTGGCTGCACAGGAGATGTCTGTTCTGTGCAGTTGTCCTCAGGCTGCCAGAGGAGATACAAACCTGAGGTGCTGGGTGTTTGTGGTGATGCCTTGGGAAGTCTGACCTGGAACAGAGACTGGACAGACGTAGAGAATAAAGTAGGTATTTATTGAAAGGCCTTTAGGATCCACCTTGGGCAGGACAAGAGCCTGGCCAGGGCTACAGCCAAGGTGGACCCAAAATGTTCACAAAATGGACAAACGGTTACAAGGTCTCACTTTGATAAGTTTTGGTCCATTTGCATGTTGGGGTTTAATTGTCCAGTTCCAGCTTCAGGTTGTGAGGTCCCATCCTTCTTGTTTTCTCTTCTCAGCCCACCCTTGTTTGTGCTTTTGGGCCGGATAGTTGTACTCATTGTCCTTGGTCTTCAGCAGTGAAAGGATTTGTTTTGTGTCCCTGCTCTGTGCAGAGCTGAGTGACATTGAATGTGAGCTCAGAACTGCACCCCTGGGCAGCACAGAACCTGAAAAACATGAAAGCTGAAACTTAAGGTATCATTTGACATGGGGTCCTGTTACAGTCACAGCCTGTGGTGGGCCTGGTCCCCTGGCCACATCCCACCTTGGAGATCTCAACTCTGACCCCATAAAAGTTCTCAGCCAACTGCTGTGGTCTATTCCTCATCTTCTTTAGAGTGACTGAGTGCTCCTAAACTTCTGCTGGGTTTTCTTTCCTTCCTTGTGCAGCTGCTGTTTGGTGGAGGTGGTACTGCCAGGTCTCCTGTGGCACAGCCCCTCTTCCAGGAATGGAGCAGGAGGGGCCAGGAGCTCCCATCCCTGCAGCTGCAGCAGGTTTGCAGATGTTCACGTCCCAAGTGGCTGTAAGAGCCTTGCTGACATCTGGGTTTATCCAGGGGCTCGGTTCTTTCCCAGAGGGATTTACATGGGAAACCTCCCCGTGGTGACACTCTGGATTATAAAACCTCATATCAACAGTGATAGCAGCAAACAGGTCAGGGAAAATAGATATTTGTCAGGCTCCCCGTGCCAGAGGGGAGTGGAGGAGTGTCTCTCCCACGTCCTGCTGCCAAGCTGCAGCTTCAGTGACAGTGCAAGAACATGGGTGAGGGAAATTCCTGATCCAGATGCTCTTTAGCTGTAAACAAGCTCAGCTTAACAGCTTTTCTCTTTGTTTCCTTCTCTAGAGTTTAGTAACACTTGATTGTGAGGTGACTTTGAGATGTTTTTGGTGCTTCATCCAGCACATCTGCTGGAGTTGTGCAGGTAGGCCCTGGGGGCAGGTTTTGGCAAGGCTTAACAGGACCTCTCTGTGTCACCTCTACCTAATTATAGCTGGATCTGCATGTCATCCAGATGTCCCAGCAGCTTATTTACAGACACCAGTGCTCGGGTGTTTTCTGCTTGACACCGCATCAAGTGCCCGTGACTGTAAATCTGGCAGCTGGACAGTGATTAATGAATTCCTGTCCCAAAGTAATTGCAGGTCTGAACCTGTGGCTGATTGCTGAGCTGAGGAGTGCTCTGGGGTTTGTTGCAGACGGGAGCCAGGGTGGTGTGGTGGGTTTGGTGTGCTGTGCTGTGGCAGGAGGGATGTGCAGGAGAGATGGCTCCTGTGGCTTGTGGCTCAGGGTCACCAGGGCACCTTACACAACTGTTCTCTGTAAGGGGGAGTTGTGCCAGGAAATGAGGTGAATGGTTTGTCTGGTTCCTCTCCTCTGAGAGATGTTAACGTGTTTTGGAGGAAGCTTGTGTTTGGGGTTTACTTTAAGCTGTGTTTTAGGGTGAGAAGGGATGACTTTGGGAGGGCACACCACCTTCAAAGTGTGGCTTGAGGGGGTTTGGAGGAGAGGTGGTCAAACTGAATGTGTTCTCACAGGCTAGATACTGGCAGGTTGTGGAAGATTCTATGGAAGGCATAAATTCTGCTGTAAATCTGGAAACATTGACCACAAAATGCATATTTTAATAAACTCTGTGTGTTCTGGACGTGTTTCTTCTCTGTGGAGTCTGATCCTGATGTCCCAGTAAGTGGGAACAGGTAAGGTTCGTTCTCTTGGCAGCAGGACTGACCTGCTCGTCTCAGCCCCAGCTGCCCTGGCTGAGGGGGAATATTGAGTAGAAAAGCTTCTGGTTAATGCTCTCCCTGTTGGAGTGTGATGCTTTTATTCCCTTTTTTCTCTTCCTTGCCTCCTCCTCCTGGCTGCTTTGTCCCCAGGCAGCACACACGTTGTGGCAGGGCTGGGTGTCCCCAAGGGCCACTGCCACAACCATGTGCACAGCAGATAAAGTGTTTTGTGCACGATGGGGCTCGAGGGAGCAGCTCCTGGGGTTCCCATGTTCCTTTTGGAGGCAGCTGCAGGCAGGGAGCAAACAGAGAGTTGGAAGGGGGACACGTTGCTGCCAGTGCTCCTGGTGAGCTGTCACCTGGGGTCTGTGATGTGGGGACGAGAGCAGGGTGACATCCTGTGCTGCTGGGTGCCCACCCAGGAACCACGGCCCCAGCCAAGAGAAATTCTGTTTTTTCCTTTGGACTCGCTGCTGCCTGGGTGCTCAGTGAGATCAGAACAAGCGGAATTTAAGGCTTTGAAGGGGAAAGTAAAAGGTAAACCTTTGATAGCAAAGATAAAAGAGACTCCCGGTGCTGGCGCTTTCAGATCAGCCCTGCACAAGGTGCAGGACTCCGTGTGCCCCTCAGGGGTGGATCCAGCCCCAGCCACTGCAAATGGTTACATCCTGGAGGGAGAGGATAAAAACTGACCTCTTGTTGCCTTGGGCATGCAGATTTTTTGCTGAGTATTAGAATGACTTCCTGAGCAAAATAAGAGGGCAGAAATTGGTGAAAGGTGCATTTCATGATCACCTTCAAACTCTGCAGCTCTCTTTGATGGGACCCCAGAGCGGCACTTTTGGTCCCTGCTCTGCCAGCAGGACAAGAGGTAAGTGGATGTGAGGGTGTTAAAATGTGTCTGCTTTTCCCAGTTTTCCATCCTAGCAGGAGCTGAGGCACAGCCTCTGAAGCAGGGAAATAATGACCATCTTTGCTTTTCCCCAGGGCAGGGGGCTGGGAGGGGAGTGGGAGCAGAACCCTGGGGAGCAATCCAGGAGCATCCCCTGGTGTGGCAGGACCTGAGCCCATCTGGGGGTGCTGGCTGTGCCCGTCCCTGGTGCAGTGTCCCTTCACTGAGGGGACACAGATGCTCAGGATGGCTGTGATCTCCAGCTGGGCACTGCCCTGCAGTTGTTTGGGGTCCCTGCAGCCCCCAGGAGGAGGTGATGGGGTGGCGCGAGAAGGGAACACGTGCATAGGGAGCATCCCCGAGCAGCACCTTTCCCTCCTCCCCTTCCATCCCCAGACACACGGCTGGCTGCTGACAGCTCCTCAGGGCCCCGAGGGTGCCCAGGGGATGGGCGGTGACAGTGACATGGGTGTGTGCACTGTCCCCGCTGCCACCGCGCCGCCACCTCCGCTCCTCCTGCCCTGCCTCTGTGCCGTAAAAAGCCGGAGCGCTCCGGAGGCAGCCCGGGGAGCTGCTGGGGCAGGGATGCTCCCCTGCCAGCCCGCCTGAGGCTGCAGCACAGCGTTCAAAAAAGGCTTCGGGGGACGCCGGGCTGGTGAGTGGACGCTGGTGGCCTCGGGGCAGAGCGGGACCGGTGCCCCAGGGAGGTGCGGAAAGGGGGGACAGGCAGGGCAAGATAGGATTGGGGCAGGAAAGGCAAGGAAAGGTACGGGGAGGGGTAGAAAAGGAAAGGCAAGGCAAGGGTGGGGTGGGGGAGGCAAGGCAGGGGTAGAAGAGGCAAGGCAAGGCACAGAAAGGCCAGGCAAGGCAACCCAAAGCAAGGCAAAGGAGGAGGAGGAGGAGGCAGGCAAGGCAAGGCAGGGGAGGGGTAGGAAGGACAAGGCAAGAAAAGGCAAGGCCAGGAAGAGCTGGGTAAGGCATGGGAGGGGAAAGTAAGAGAGAAAAGGGAGGGGTTGGACTGGGAAAGGTAAGGCGAGGGAGGGGCAAGCAGGGAAAAGGAGGAGTACACAAGGCAAGGAATGGGAAGGGGAGGGGCAGGCAAGGCCAGGCAATGGAAGGCAAGGAGAGTAGGAAAGGCAAAGGAGGTGCCAGGGAAGAGAAGGAAAAAAGAGCTTTTCCTCTGGCAATGGATGAGGAGCCTGAACCATGAGGACAGCATCTTTCATGGCCCCAAGCAGCTGTGGGATCTCCTGGAGAGAAGAAAATGCCCTGCAGGACCCCTCCTGCAGCAGCAGCCATGGCTGGTGCTGGGAGACAAGGTGTGGGCCCACGCCGTGGTGTTTGACCCTCTTTTCCTACACTGGGCTGAATTTCTGTGTTCAAGCCACGGGATGTGTCCTGCCCGTGCTTTCCTGCGGCTGTTTTGTGCTTTTTGCAGGTCCCTGGGGCAGGGTGTGTGCCCGTGGTCTCCTCACACTGAGGATGAGGAGCAATGGCCTGCACAGCTCCGCAGGCAGCCACCAGCCCAAGGGGGACACCGAGGGGACAGGGCTCAGCACCAGCAGGTCAGGCTGCTCCCTGCTCCGGCTGGGGCAGGGGAGGGAAAGGCCTGGCAAGGGCAGGGCTGTGATGCTCAATCTCTGCTGCCAGCTTCCTCCAGTGTGCCTGGCAGTGCCACGGTGGCACAGCGTGGATGTGATCCCCCTTTTTCCCTGCTGCAGGACCTGCTCCAGCCAGGGTGACACCACCTCAGAGCTGCAGAGAGGATCCAGCCTGGATGGGGAGGAGCAGAGGGGTGACCACGCTTTCCGAGGTCAGGGAGCCTTGGCCAGGTAACTGTGTGTGCCACTGGCATGACCTTGACTCTGGGGCCTTCAGTGGGGTCAGGATGCCCCTCTGCTGTATGGAATTCATGGGATGCAGGGATGAGGGGCTGTGAGTGCTGCTCTTTGTGCCCCAGTGCCCATGGAGAGGGTTTTGGTTGGGGGTGGCTTCACAACCACTGGGCTCAGAGGCTCCTTTCCCTGCAGGCAGCCTCCCTCTGCCTCAGTCACCCACAGATTCCTCATGTTCCTGTGGGAATGACAGCAGGACCAGGGTAGAACTTGTAGAACTCTATCAGGGTGGTCTCTATGGCTTTTATTTTTTTGGTCCCACGTCGTCACTAAAAGGAGGCAAAAAAAAAATTCTAGTGCTTGAGAGGGAGCTGCCAGAGTTTTCCTCTCAGCTGCAGCTCCCCTGATGACTCTGAAGCTTTTGCTTTGCCCTTGCCCTGTTAACAACCCGTGTCTGCCTCTCTCCCCTGTCCAGGATAGCCCGGCTGGTGCTGGTGCTCAGGGACTGGGCCAGCAAGAGCCTGCACGAGGAGCAGCAGGGGCCAGACCCCTTCCTGGAGCGCTTCCAAGGCCCTGAGCTCCTGACAGTGCCTGCAGCTGCTGCCGATGAACCTGAGGATGAGGAGGCTCAGAAGTTACACAAAAAGTAGGGTCCCGTTCCTGTGGTGCCAGCCGTCCTTGGCTGGGTGGGGGTCAGCTGTGCCTGGGGGCTCACAGTGTGATACAGGTTTGCACGTGGTCAGAGTGTAATGAACCAGGTGTAAATGCATCAGTCTCTGAGGGTCCAGCCTATGCAGAGAAGTGGCTAAAATTAATTAGCAAGACTGCCCTTCGGAGGTGCTTTGTAAAGCAAAAGGTTTAATAGGGAAAAATAACAAAAAAACAAATGTTACAGAAAACAAAGGCAAAGCCGTGCACAGGTGTCTGAGAAAACCTTTGACACTCTGCTAGAAACACTTCAAAAAGTCTCTTACTTCCTTTGGGCTCCTTCCTAAATACTGAATGTTTTAGGAGGGACAACCTGCCGTGCTGCCAATGAAATTAACCACAGGCTTTGAGTTACACTGAGAGCCCAATCCAATTACTGAAAGAAAAACACAGGACTTTCTAGTTAAACTTCCTAAAATGTCTAAAGGTAAACTGAAACTCTTTCCCTATTAGGAAACACCTGCTGGGGGTGTGGGGCACATTACCACACCAGTGGGGTTGGGAAAGAAGGAGGTGGGATGGAGTGGTGGGAAGGGTCCCTCCTGCCCTCTCCAGCCCCTCTCTTGGCAGCCAGCCTGGCTCTGCTGGGCTGCTTTGCTGCCACACAGGTCCTGGTGGTGTGTCCCCGTGGAAAAGACCTGGCCTGTCCCTCAGCCATGGGCTCTTCTCCCTCCTGGGAAACACATCAGACCTCCCCAATTTCATACCAGTCCCACACTGAGGTTGTTTTTGGAGCCAGCCCTGAGTCTGTAATAAGATACATCTGCAGCTTGTGCATGTGAGGGGCTGGCCACAAGCCAAGGGATGCAGGACTGCACCCAGAAACCACTGCATCCCAGCCAGGAGCCACAAACCTGTGGGATTTGCCAGTCTCGTTCATCATCTGCAGGGTGAAGGGAGTGTGTTTGCTGCCTGTGCCCCCAGAAAGAGCAGCTTTCTGAAAAGGCTCTTTCAAATCCAGCCCTTTCATCTCCTCAGCTCACACTCCTGGTGAGAAGCAATAACCTGGCTTTTCTTCTGCTGGCTAATTAGAGGGCAAAGCTCACAGACTGCTCTGGACCCTAGCATTATACATGGTAATTAAAACACCAAGAAATAATTGTTTTCTCTAGGAGAAAAATAATCCGAGCCTTGTATCTGGGTCTTTACAAGTAATGGAAGAAAATACTGGTCTGCCCTGTGAGGTTAAGGGGAGCTTGTTCATGACTAAAAGGTGCTGAAGTGTTCTTTTAAAGGGCTGCTCAGTGCCAGTGGCTTCTGGGGCTACAGTGGGAACTTGTGGGGTTTTCTAGGTCCTCAGCTCCACAGGTAAGATCCCTAAGTCTGGTAATCCCACATGTGAGCTGCTGCTTATGCCTGTGGCAGGCTTCATGCCTCCAGGCCTGAGTGCAAGCCCTGTGGGAAGAGGCAGATGATTATTCCCTCTTCCTGGGTTAACCCAGAGCCCTGTTTTTCCAGCCCTGGCCCTGCTGTCAGCGTAACATCAGTGATTCTGGCCACCTGTTGTGGCAGCATTGGTGATTTAAAGCTGAAATTGCCAACACCATTAACAGCATTGTTGAGGTCATTAGTGGTTGTGGGTGCCACAACTGCCTGGGCTGGCTGCAGCTGAGCCAGAGCTCCCCTATGGCAGTGCTGGATGTCCCAGGGAGCAGAGCCCCTTTCTCAAAAAACAAATGTTCAAGTTGCACTTTCTGGTTAAAAATAAGCCCTTTTAATGGGGAGGCTGGACCACCACTTGTCTGTGGGTGCACAGAGGGTGAACATGAGGGGCTGGGGCTGGCTTTGTGCCCAGTGCCAGTCCCCACGCTCGGGGCACTGCCTGTACTCCAGGGGAAGGAGAATTCCAGGCAGGGGTTCTGCCTTTGAAGTTGTCAGGAGTGATGGGGTGGGCATGGGGAATCTGTTGGCAAGTGGATTGTTTTGTTTTCCTATCACTGGAGGGGGTTTTGTGTGTTCAAAAGCTGGGAGGGAAGGAGGGAGAGGGTGTTTTGCCCCACCAGGCTGCAGCAGCTATAAGCCTATCAGCCCAGCCACAGAGTTTCTCTTCCCCAGCGTCTCCAGTGAATCTGGCAACTGGAGCACACACTTCTTATCTCAGAGTCCCAAGACGAGCAGGATCAAACACTTGGGAGCAGTTCAAAGGCTGGAGCCCGGGCTGTGCAGACTGCAGGAGGCACAGGAGGCAGCCCTGCCGTGCCAACTGCCCCCGGGGCCACTGCTCTGGGGCTTGGGCAGCCTCTCCTGGTGCTGCCACTGATCTGCAGCACACTTTCCTTCCTGCTCTAATTAATCTTCCCTTCAGATCTGCCTGGCACTGCTCCCTACCTCAGCTGGGGGAAGCAATGTCATGTCACATCACGGGGACTTTTCTGATCACCCTCTTCCATCCGTCTGCTTCTGGCTCTGCCACTGGGGTGCTGTGTCGTGTGGGCCACCTGCTTGGCCTTACCACCCCACAGTTTCCTCTTCTGCTGCATTCTCTGCTCAGTTTTAGGGCTAAAGGAGCTTAGACAGTGCTGGGATTCGGCACTGCTGGGATTGGTTTTGGTGTTACAGGCTGGCACCCAGGCTGCAGCTCTGTTGGAGGCAGTGCAGTGCATGGGATGAAGGGTGTGGCTCAGATGGTTCATCCCAACCCTTTTTTTCCACATACTCTGCCAGCTCTGGCTTTTCTCTCTGCTTCCAGGAGAAAATGGCTGTTCTTTGTGGTGGACCCTGCAGGGGACTGGTATTACCACTGGCTGGCTGTGATTGCAGTTCCTGTCCTCTACAACTGGTGCTTGCTCGTAGCCAGGTGAGCTGGGAGGTTGTAGGGTCTCTGCCCCCTCTGACCCTTCTGATCAGCTGCTTCAAACTGGATCAGCCATGGATCCACCTGACACTGATGCTGCTGGAGCTGGTGACACTGAAGGGAAAGAGACCTTCCACTGTCACTGTGAATTCTGGCCCAGCTGGAAAGGGCCATGGTTTCGGGGTCATTTGGGAGGTGGTTTCAAGATGTTGCTTTACTTAGATCAAAGGAGGGCAGATTTTTCCAGGCAGGGAGTTTGAATTCCTAGAAGGGGAGTGCCCAGTGGCCAAGCTCTGTAGCAGAGTTGGGTGCCTCTGTAATAATTAGAGGAGATGTGGGGATTTGTGGTCTCACACCCTGTTTGATGACCTTCCTCCAGGGCTTGCTTCACTGACCTGCAGAAGACCTATTTAGTGCTGTGGCTGGTGTTGGATTACATCTCCGATGCTCTCTACCTCGGGGACACAGTGATCCGCCTGCACACAGGTGAGCACGAGCAGCATCCTGGCTTTCCTTTAATCCCTTAAAAGTGGAGATGAGCTGCAAGGGACAGGCCTAATCCACAGTTAGAGGGAGGATTTTGCCTACCTTGGTGTTCACTAGTACGAAGGAGTCTCCAGAGAAAGAATCTAATTAGAAGATCTGAGAAATGGAGCAAGTTTCAATATGAAAGATTAATCATGCCAGCTTTCAACTTCACCTTTGAATAATTGTACAAAATTACCTGCATTACTATTAGCATTCGGGCATAGTTGAAGGTCTGTATCTCTGATTTTGCATCAGTTCAGCTAATGAATTATCTGCATGGAAAAATGGTCGAATTTAATGTTCTCGGAAGGCAGCACTTGGCTGTACGTTTGCTGTCAGAACTGCAATAATTCATGATCTGGAGGAAGGAAACCTTTGTGCTCCTTTTTCTTTGTGGCAACAGACTAAATCCCTGAGTTACATCTTTGTGTGGCTTTTGCCAGATGAAGGCCTTGGGTGATAACAAACTGATTAGAGCAGGAACTGGTAGTACTTGGGTAACCCTGTGTGTTTATGCACACAAATCTGTGGCGTGCCGTAGGACTGCTCAGGTGCTCACCAAACCTGCAGGAATGTCAAACCCAAACCAAGATAATCCTATAATTTGCTTTTCTTTAGGATTCTTGGAACAGGGCCTCCTGGTGAAGGACCTGAAGAAGTTACAGGATAACTACATCCACACGCTCCAGTTCAAGCTGGACGTTCTCTCCACCCTGCCCACAGACCTGGGCTATTTTTGGGTGGGGCTGCACTGCCCCGAGCTGCGTTTCAACAGGCTGGTGCGCTTCTCCCGCATGTTTGAGTTCTTCGACAGGACCGAGACCAGAACCAGCCACCCCAACGTCTTCCGCATCGGCAACTTGGTCCTTTACATCCTGGTCATCATCCACTGGAACGCCTGCATTTATTATGCCATCTCCAAGGCCATAGGCTTCGGGGAGGACAGCTGGGTCTACCCCAATGTCACAGACCCTGAGTATGGCTATCTGACCCGGGAGTATGTCTACTGTCTTTACTGGTCCACGCTGACCCTGACCACCATCGGGGAGACCCCTCCCCCTGTGAGGGATGAGGAGTACCTCTTTGTGATCTTTGACTTCCTCGTCGGCGTGCTCATCTTCGCCACCATCGTGGGCAACGTGGGCTCCATGATCTCCAACATGAACGCCACCAGGGCCGAGTTCCAGGCCAAAATCGATTCCATCAAGCACTACATGCAGTTCCGCAAGGTGAGCAGAGACCTGGAAACCAAAGTCATCAAGTGGTTCGACTACCTGTGGACCAACAAGAAGGCAGTGGACGAACGGGAGGTCCTCAAGAATCTCCCTGACAAGCTGAGGGCAGAGATTGCCATCAACGTTCACCTGGAGACACTGAAGAAGGTGAGGATTTTCCAGAACTGTGAGGCAGGGCTGCTAGTGGAGCTGGTGCTGAAGCTTCGTCCTCAGGTGTTCAGCCCTGGGGATTACGTGTGCAGGAAAGGGGACATCGGGAAGGAGATGTACATCATCAAGGAGGGCAAGCTGGCCGTGGTGGCTGATGATGGCATGACGCAGTATGCTCTGCTCACCGCAGGGGGCTGCTTTGGGGAGATCAGCATCCTCAACATCAAAGGGAGCAAAATGGGCAACAGGCGCACGGCCAACATCCGCAGCTTGGGCTACTCTGATCTCTTCTGCCTGTCAAAGGAAGATCTCATGGAAGCAATCACGGAGTACCCCGATGCCAAAAGGATCTTGGAGGAGCGTGGCCGGGAGATCCTAATCAAGGAGGGGCTGCTGGATGAGTCAGCTGCAGAGGAGGACACAGAAGGGAAGAGCATGGAGGAGAGGCTGGACAGGGTGGCCTCGAGCCTGGACACGCTGCACACCCGCTTTGGCCGCCTCCTGGCTGAGTACAACAATGCCCAGATGCAGCTCAAGCAGCGCATCACCGCTCTGGAGTCCAAGATGAGGCAGGAGGAGCTGGAGGATTTCTTCTCTGATAGCTCAGACAGTCTGCTTGAGGATGAGGAGAAAGCTTCACCTGGTGGGTTGCAGAGAGGGGGAGCAGAGTCAACTGGATGATGTCTGACCTTGTGCTGAGGCAGTGTTTGCTGTTTCACAAGGCTGACCCTGTGGCTGCCTTGCCAGGGCCTTTTCTCAGGTCCTTAGCACTGCTGCTGGCACTGCCTTGATGGCAACCCCTGCGGTGGCTCCAAATCAGGGGATTGTCCTGCCTCCTCCTCTGACCTGTCACTTTTTTCACTGCCTTTTGGCTTCAGCCTTTGTAACTCACTTCAGGCAATCAGTGCTCAGTGAGTGTCTGCAAACACTGCCCAGTCTGCACCCAGAAACTCTTTACCCACCAGATCCCCAAGCTCAGCTAAGACAGGCCAAACTGTGCCTCTGACATCTGCAGATGGACAGGCTTGTCTGGGTCACTGTCACTGCCCTGGTCACCACCCTTGCTGAGGCTGGGCAGGGCCTGCAGCTGCTGCCTCCTGCCTGCCTCTCTCTCCTGTTATTTGGTGCTGTCAGGGAGCACCTGGTGCAGGTGATTTGGTGCCCTGAGCCCTGCACCTTCCTGGGGACAGCGTTCCCAAGCCCTCCTCCTGTGGAAACAGTGTGATTCCCATGGGGGCTGTGCCTGTCTTGGATGCCAAGTGCAATGCAGAGGTGCAGGACTACGAGCAGGAGTCAGACACAGAGTGTCTCTCTCCTCTATCTAACGACAGCCAGATGTGCCAGGAGAGGTTTGAGTGAAATCACATGTTTTGAAGGAACAAAGCCATGGTGGGACCCAACTGTGCCCATATTTGCTTTGCTGTGGGTAGCTCAGGGAGAGTGCAGAACACATTTATTTTCTTAGGCAGGGGGTTTTCTTGTACTCAGTGGGAGTTTTGGGGCTCTGCAGGCTGCAAAGGCCCCTGCCTTCTGGAGGAGAGATGAGTGGCAGAGCCACAGGGACACGTGTGAGGGTGGAAACGTGGCAGCACTGCGAGTGCCAGCAAAGCTCTGCCAGGCTGTGCTGCAGCCCTGGGGGCTCCATGATGTGAGCTGCTTGGGGGAGAAGGGAACAGTGCAAGAACAGCCCCCAAACCTCTGCGAGCAGCAGCAGCACCAGTGCAAGCAGCAGTGTCACCCTGTCAGGGCACAAGGCAGGTGCTGGGACTGGAGGATGACACCTCATTTCTTGGTTCTGCACCCACGGGGTGGGCTTGGGCTGGTTTCCAGGCAGGGGAGTATTTGGTGGAGAAGGGAATTCTTGTTCTAGGTCAAACTGAGGCAAGAGTTTGGCTAAAACAATGGGAGGACACATGGAGAAATATCAACCCAGAAGGGTTCATAGTGGAAAACTGAGGGTATTTGCTTTGTTCCTTCTTTCCCTTCAATCTAAAACTGCCTCTCTGCATTTCATATGAACGTTTTCCATTTTAAAATAATGTCCTTGCTTTTTGGGATTGTGGGGGTAGGAACGGTTCCAGTACCAAAATTAGAAGCTGGGGTAGAGAATAAAAGTTTTTTCATCATCTCTGAATTAAACTGTACCTCTTCTGCGTTTGATTTTTTTCCTTTTATTATCAAGATGCTCTTGGCCGAAGTCAGCGTAGTTGTAGTTCTGCTACTGCTGCTTATAATGCCACGAGCTGAGCTCCCACATTCCCCCTTTCCTGCGAGTATCGATCATGGATTTGCAGCTGGCTCTTTGCAGAGCCCGCCCTGAATTGCTCTCCCCCCTGCACTGCCTGTTCCCTGCACTTCCTCTTCTCCCCGTTCTCCCCGCAGCTCCCGTTCTCTCCCCGGCGCTGCGGGGCGGGTGCGGCGGGCGGGCGGCAGAGGGCGCTGTGGCCCGCGGAACCGCCGGGCCGTCCGTGCGGATGGGGGACCCTCAGTGTGACATCCCCGTGCGGGAGGGGACCCTCAGTGTGACATCGCCGTGCGGGAGGGGACCCTCAGTGTGACATCCCCGTGCGGGAGGGGACCCTCAGTGCGACATCCCCGTGCGGGAGGGGACCCTCAGTGCGACATCGCCGTGCGGATGGGGGACCCTCAGTGTGACATCCCTGTGCGGGAGGGGACCCTCAGTGTGACATCCCCGTGCGGGAGGGGACCCTCAGTGCGACATCCCTGTGCGGGAGGGGACCCTCAGTGCGACATCCCTGTGCGGGAGGGGACCCTCAGTGCGACATCCCCGTGCGGGAGGGGACCCTCAGTGTGACATCCCCGTGCGGGAGGGGACCCTCAGTGCGACATCCCTGTGCGGGAGGGGACCCTCAGTGCGACATCCCCGTGCGGGAGGGGACCCTCAGTGTGACATCCCCGTGCGGGAGGGGACCCTCAGTGCGACATCCCCGTGCGGGAGGGGACCCTCAGTGCGACATCCCTGTGCGGGAGGGGACCCTCAGTGCGACATCCCCGTGCGCGAGGGGACCCTCAGTGCGACATCGCCGTGCGGATGGGGGACCCTCAGTGCGACATCCCTGTGCGGGAGGGGACCCTCAGTGTGACATCGCCGTGCGGGAGGAGACCCTCAGTGCGACATCGCCGTGCGGGAGGGGACCCTCAGTGTGACATCGCCGTGCGGGAGGAGACCCTCAGTGCGACATCGCCGTGCGGGACCCTCAGTGCGACATCCCCGTGCGGGACCCTCAGTGCGACATCCCCGTGCGGATTGGGGACCCTCAGTGCGACATCCCCGTGCGGGAGGGGACCCTCAGTGCGACATCCCTGTGCGGATTGGGGACCCTCAGTGCGACATCCCCGTGCGGGAGGGGACACTCAGTGCGACATCCCCGTGCGGGACCCTCAGTGCGACATCCCCGTGCGGATGGGGGACCCTTAGTGTGACATCCCCGTGCGGGAGGAGACCCTCAGTGCGACATCCCTGTGCGGATGGGGGACCCTCAGTGTGACATCCCTGTGCGGGACCCTCAGTGCGACATCCCCGTGCGGGAGGGGACCCTCAGTGCGACATCCCTGTGCGGATTGGGGACCCTCAGTGCGACATCCCCGTGCGGATGGGGGACCCTCAGTGTGACATCCCCGTGCGGGACCCTCAGTGTGACATCCCCGTGCGAGACCCTCAGTGTGACATCCCTGTGCGGGACCCTCAGTGCGACATCCCTGTGCGGATGGGGGACCCTCAGTGTGACATCCCCGTGCGGATTGGGGACCCTTAGTGTGAAGAGACTCACTCAGTGCGGGACCCTCCTTGCGGGCGGGTGGGACCCTGCGTGCGGGACCCTCTGTGCGGGCTCGCAGCCCGCCGGCGCGGACAGCCAAGCCTTTGGCGACAGCCCCACGAGTGTTTCCCGATGTCCCTTCCTCCGCCCGCCGCTCCACAGCTGCTCCCCGGCCCGCAGAGCCAGCGCGGTGGGCTCTGCTCCACCTGTGCCCCACCCCGGCCCCGCACAGGGCAGCTCCTGCCGCGGGTGGGGAGCTGCTGGCAGTGAGGGAGGTCTGCCTTCCTCCCGGGGATGGGGAGAAAAAACCCCACCGAGCTCCCTCCCTCCCTCCTCCAGTTTTAATCCGAGATAATAATGCACTCGGGAAATTTTAAGCCTTCAGACAAATGACCCCAGGGGATGGCTTTGTGAATTCAGAGCAGATCCCGCTTGTTTCCTCAAGGCGGCCAGCCAGGAAATCATGGATTGATGAACCGCTTGACGGGCCTGCTAATGAAATTAGCAGCAGCTCCGTGATTTTTTTTCTCAGTGAGCAGGACAGGCAGATGTTGGAGGGAAGCACACAATGGCACAGCTGCACTTGCAGGCTGCCTCAATTCCCGGCAGAGCGGACACGGGGCTCAGCAGATCCAGCTTTGGCTGCTGCCCATTTTACAGGTGGTTTCCCTAAGGCTGTCCTGGAGATGGGGAGCGGAGAGCTGCCAAAGGCATCCAGGAGGAAAACCCCTGTCAGGGTCTGCTCAGTGCCCTGCAGAGATGTGCCCATGTGCCACACTGCACTGAGCTGCCTTGTCCATGTGTTATTAAAAATTTCCTTCTTTTAGCTCTCTCCAAAGATAGCTCCTGTTGTTCAGGGGGTTTTCTCAGCTGTGTGTTGTGGACGGGAGGCATCAAATATGGAGCAAATCCATTGACTTTGGGAGAGGTCATGCCAGGGGGAAACCTGTACTTCACTAGGCAGCCCCCCATCAGAGCAGAGAAGCCCCCTGACATCTGCAGCAGATGTTTTCTGCTCTCAAAGATGCATCTCCAGACCTGGCTTGGCTGTAATAGAGCTGCAGGAAAAGGCCTGGGATGCTCAGGTGAGTCAGCCATGACTGCACTGTGCCATTCTGGGTTTCCCTCCCCTGTGAGCACCGCTTCCAGGAATGAAATGATCATCACTGCATGATACCCAGAAAAAGCTCTCATCGACCTCTGGGAAGTGCAAGTACCCATTTCACAGCTGGGGAAAATGGAGAGAGCCTGCCAGGACACAGCAGTGATAACTGCTGCCTCCCAGCTGCCTGCTTTTTGTTTTTCTTAAGGGTTTCGTGAAGAGGCCATTTTGGTGGTAGCGAGTGAACCCCAAAATAACCTTTGCTGAGGCTGTGGCCAGCAGGGCTGCAGCCCAGGAGACCATCTGGCTTTGCCCATTCTCCAGAGCTAAGTTAGGTCAGCAAGATGAAAACAAGGTTTGTGTGAGTTTGGACCAGTGGATTTAGGGCCTGGCTCTGAGCCCAGGGTCTGGCATGAAGCCTGAAGCACAGCAGGCTCCACCTGGTGGGAAGGTCTGAGTGCCAGGGGAATGGTGGGAAGTGCAGGGGCAAGCTCCAGTCTTGCTCTGTTGTCCTGACCACACTGTGTCTCTCCTACGGGCAGGCTGGACCAAAACCTCTTGAAAATCAGGAAAGTTTGGAGGCAACTCCAAACCCTCCAGCTCAAGCCTCTTTTAGAGCTCCCTAGACAGCTTTTCTTCCTCCAGCCCCTGCCTCCTCTGCACCCAGGGGAGCCAGGACTGCTGCTGCTGCTGGTGCTGCTGTCCCAGGAGTGAGGCACTGAATGCAGAGGGCTGCTGCAAGCGAGATTCCGCCCGTTCTCAAGGGGCTGGCATGTGGAGGTGGTGTAGAAGGTCACCAGCCTCCCATGAAGCTCTTTCCTGGAGGGGGAAATATCTTGCTCAGGCTCTTGTGGGTTCAGGAGCTCTGAAATCAAAGCCCTGCCTGCTTCTCCTGCAGGCAGGAGTGGGGTTCCAAAGGAAAGGCTCTGCACTCAGTTTGCACTCATGGTCCACAGCTGGATGTGCCACGTCCTGGGGCTGCTCTTGGGAAATGGCTGGAGAGGGCAGGAGCCACTGCCAGAGCCCTGCTGAGCAATCTGTGTTTTCTCTGCAGCCCCTGGTGAGTATCAGAGGACCTTTCTGAGGTGTGGTTGCCCCTTTGGGGGGCCAGCTTGGTGCTGAGTGCCCAGTATGTCCCAGTTTTGTCCTGTGCAGCCAAAGCCCTCCATCACCCCATCTCCACACGGGGTCCCAGTGTGGTGTGGGGACTGTCACCACTCCCAGGAGCACAACTCCCGGCCAGGAGCAGCAGAACCACAGTGGAGGAAAGCTGCACCCCTTTTGTGGGTGGCAGGAGGCTGCAGGTCCAGGCCAGCCTGTCCATGCTCACCGCTGACCCTCTCCCCTCCTTCTCTCCTGTTCGAAATACCAGGATGCTGCCTCCTTCTTGGGTAAACAAGCACAAGTACCTGTTCCTTCCTGAATCCAAGCGTGTGTTGCCATGACAGCAGCTCAGGGCGATGGGTGAGCAGGAGGTGAAGCCACATCTCAACCACCTCCCGTGGAGGGATGGAATGGAAGATCCTGGGGTGCCTTCCCAACAGCCCTCCTCCCCCTGGCCCACCAGTCTGGGGCTTCTGAAAGTGAAGGCTCCCTTGCCCCATCATGGGGCTCTCCCTGGTGCTCTCCTCAGCCCAGCCCTGTCTGTTCCTAAACGTTGCCTTTTGGTCTTGGCCACATGTCACATTACATCTTCTCGATTGGAGAGCGGAGGGGAGATACAGGAGAGGATTTAGGTTTATCCTCCGTGGAGCCAGATAAAGTCTGTCACAAAGAGTGAATCCCTCTGCCCGCTTGCCTGGATGGATTACCTGCAGCTGTAGCAGGATCTTTGATCTCCTCCAGCTCTGTGATCCCCAGGTGTGGTGTGGGATGGGGACAGGGGTGCTGTGAAGTGGCCACTGGCCCTCCCTGTGTCTACCTGTGCCCTGGGAAGAACTGCCTGGGTGCTTGGCAAGGCAGGATGGTCTGCAGTGGCTCGGGGGGAACACAGGAGAGGAGGCAGAGCAGGTGCCCGAGCTGTGCCTGCAGTCCCCACAGAGCTCACTGATAACACCACAGGCAGAGGATGGAGACCCCCCCAGGGTCCATGCCCACAATGTGGGTGCAAACCTCGCTGAGGAGGCTGCCAGGGCAGTTTTAAAAAGGAGAAGATTCTTTGTTACTTCTCTGAGAAGCTTTTGGAGCACGTTCAGAGCAGAAGTCCTTTCTTGCAGGTTCCTCTTTGCTTCTGAGTCCTCGGATGGGGATGATGCGCCTGGGGACTCTGCTCCCTTTGGACTCCAGGCCATGCTTGCTGTGTGAGGTGAGGACAGGGAGCAAGCTTTCAGTCAGTTTCTGGCTCCTTTATGATCCCATGAGGACAGCTATGCTGTCCAGAGGGATCACAACACAGAGGGATTGGGAGATGATGGGATGGGTAATGAGGAGCAAGAAGAGAGTGACAGTTTCTTACCTCACGAGTGGCTGTGGATGCTCCTGAGCCTGCTCCCAGCTCTCTCTGGCACAGCACTGTCTGGATGCTCCTCACTTGGCTCATCTCTTGAGATGCAAAGCTTTTACCCTTGT
This sequence comes from Chamaea fasciata, assembly GCF_029207755.1. NCBI lineage: Eukaryota > Metazoa > Chordata > Aves > Passeriformes > Sylviidae > Chamaea > Chamaea fasciata. The sequence goes on from NW_027094107.1 coordinate 387,554, forward strand.
GGGAAGTGAGGATTCAGCAGCCACCTCCCCCTCCAGACAGACCCACACTGGCCAGGCTTAGGCACCTCCAGCTCCTGTCTTGTCATGAGCATCTTCCACTTCATAGAATTATAGAATGGCCTGGGTTGACTTAAAGATTATCTGGTTCTAACCCTGCTGTTGCATACAGGGACACCTTCCCTCAGACCAGGCTGCTCAGAGCTCCACCAGCCTGGATATGAGCACTTCCAGGGATGGGGCATCCACGACTTCTCTGGTGCCAGCGCCTCACCACCCCCACAGGAAAAAAATTCTTGTTAATAGCTAATCTAAACCTACTCTCTGTTTGGATCCATTCCCATCAACTGCCTGCCAAGGGACACCTGAGACGCTGCTGATGGCCCCCACCTTTCCCACTCCCCTTCCCATGTGAGGGTCAGACACAGATTTTGATTTTAAAGCCATCTTTGAGCGATGGTTTGCAGAGCAGGTGAGCTGGAAGTTGTCTGGATTTTCTGGCCCCAGGCACCCCGCGAGTCCTGCACGTACCTGAGCCACGAAGACAAACATCTCCTGATGTGAAGGTCAGAGGGCTCTGCAAGCGCTGACCTTTGAGAGCCTCACTGCAGAAACATGTCCTGGCTGTGTTTGCCCCCCATTTCTGGGTGGTTGTCTGCCTGCTGTCAGCCAGCCTTAAAAATACGTGGGGCACGTCAAACGAGGGTTCACATGGAGCTGAGGGAATGGGAATCTTGGAGATTTCTCTGGTAAAGAACAGACTCAGAAAAAAAAAAGTCCCAGTAAAGAAAAGTCTTAAGGGTGGTGCCTTGTAGGAGAGGGTTGTCAGAGCAGAGGAGTCTTCTCCATGAGGGAAATCACAGGGAGCAAGGACACCCTTGACTGCAGCAGTGCAGTCTCACTGTCCCCTGTTCTCTTCCTCCCTCCTTCCCTGCCCTGGCTTGGTGCGGGTAGTTTTGAATGCCACATGAATCGATACTTTTAATTAACTGCCATTCCTCATTTCTGCGTTATTGCTTGGACAAGCAAATTAAAAGTGAGCATGCTGTGGTGAGCTGTACCTTGGGTGGGCTGTGGGCACAGGCTGATTCTTGCCCCTGAAAGCCCTGAGATGCTGCCAGTCACCGGGACAGGGGTCAGGGGAGTTGCAAGGGAGAGCATACAGAGGAGATGGAGAAATGCCTGGCTTATTTGGGCTGCTGGGGGGAGCTGGATGAAGCCTCTCCTTGAGATGAGGAACCTGGAACTAACCAGCTCTGTGGTGCTTGGCCAATCTCCTCTGTATCTTCACGGTGGGGAAACCCTCTGGACTGAGAAGGTAAAGCTGCCATGGGCACACACAGGGGCTTGGCCAGGGCTGAGCAGCCCCACACTGGAGCAGAATTCAGGGGGCCGCCAGGCCTGTGCCAGTCTTCGGGATGATGCCTGTCACATCTGTCCCCAGAAGCAGCCTGGGGAAGGCTGCAGGAGGTGAAGCAGACAGGGATGGACCCTGCACCAGCTTTGTGTGGGGCTGAGCTTTTCCTTGCAGTCACATTTCCTGAACTCATACCCCTGGGATGCAGAGATGTGTTAGCCCAGCTGGGGGATGTTACCTGCCAAAAGCCAAAAAACACAGCCTTATACCAGCCTCAAAATTTGTTGCTTGTCTAATTAAAAGTTTTAACAATATAACCAAAAATGCAACAAGCAGTTGTTGTTATTTTTAGTCGAGTTAAAATGCTACTAATAATGACAGCCTATTGACTGTGCAATCAAGACCTACCAAATGCCATCAGCAGTGCTGCAGTCAGGGCTGCTGTGCATGTCAGAGCCAGGATTTTCCCTGCGCCCCTGGCACTGGGCTCCCCCAGGGCCTGTGGGGTTCAGAGGGGACAAGAAGCTATCACTCTTCTCAGCTCTTTGCCAGGAGCACTCTGCCATTCACCATGGGGGTTTCTTCTCCCTCTTGGAATCCCCTTGGGACAGGATTTATACATTTTCCTATGGGCTTTATGCTCATCTCACTCTTCACTGGTCTACAAGCTCATGTGGCATCTGACTTGCCTAAATCTGTTCCCTTGCACATCCATGGGACAGCTCCTGTCCCATGCTCCTGTTACCCCTGGGGGGAACTCTGCTCAGCTCATGAGCTTGCATTGCCATCCCTGAGATGTGGGGGATCCCACATCATCTCTGCCCACATCTTCCAGACTCAGGCTAGTAGTGCTGCCTTTGCAGCTTATTCTGGGGTCTTCGGGGGTTCACCCTACCTCAGCTTTTATATCATTTGTTTATATCATGATTCTGAACAACTTTATGGTGCTGAACTCCACAGTGAGACCACTGGGGGTCTCTGGTCCCCGGGTCTGTGTTGCTGTCCTGAGCTGTCCCAAAGCCACTCTTCAAACCTCCAGTGAAATAAATCTGGGCTGCTGCGAGTCCGGGTATGGCTCGTGCCTGCCTTCCAGCACCTCAGCAAAAGGAGTGTAAATGATTACCCTGAATGCTGTGTGCTGACACAACTCCTCTTGGAGCTGGTGCTGCCACCTGCACGGGTTTTGGTCACCCAGCTGCAGTCCCTGCTCGGGTGCTGCCCTCCAGAAGAGCTGCCAGGAGCTGAACAAGTTCCTTGTGGAGTTTCCTCACCAATTTCAGGGCTGGAGGAGGACCCCACCCACCGCGGCCAGGGTCTCCTGCCAGCTCTGCAGCCAGCAGGTGACACAGCAGAGACATGTCCTGCTCCAGACAAGGCTTTGTCACCTCCTGTTGCATTCCCCTGAGACACAGAGAGTCTGACTCCTCCTCAGGCTGCTGTGATCCCTGTGTATCTCACCTTTATCTGGATGCTCCTAAATTTGGGGCAGTTCTGTAGCCTCTTCCCTAAAGTCTGCCTTGAGCTTTCCTACTGCAGCCACCTGCATTTCCCTGGCTGTAACGTGGATTGTAAAACCTCCTGTGCCAAGCCCTGCCTCGTGCTGGTGCTCTCTGGTCTCTGACAGTGTGCTAGCCTTGAAGGGAAAACTCCATTAGGGGAATTAAAAACGTTGGATGTAAAGCCTTGAATGTAGCTGGGAGGCAAAATGTGGCCTGACAGATCCTCTGGCTTGTCAGAGCCTCTGACTGATGGGCGCCAGTGGGCTGCTGTCTGTGAGAATGACCTTTAGGGAAAGACAAATTGAGACAAAATGTCTCATGAAAAGAAAAAAAAAAACAACCAAAGCAGCAGTTTATGGAAATCTTTCTACTGCAAAGCAATGGCAAAGGTTCCCTGTAAGCTGGCCTTGGCTTGATTGCTTTCTGTCAGACACAGAGAGCTTGTGCTCCCAGGGAGAGCTCAGACTGACAGACCTGTTTGCATGGAGGCTGTTGTTCCTTTTCCCTTCTCCAGCCTCAGTCTGGCACCAGGAGGATGGTGAGGCTCTGCTGCTGGCAGACCTCAGGCTGAGATGTTTCCTGCCTGCTCACCACCACAGGTCGTGTTGTCTCCTGAGCCCAGAAAATTTCTCAGCTGCCACCTCCAAACCCATCTCTGGCCTGGAGCACTCCAGTGAGCCCCCAGCTGCTGATGGAGTTCTCTGCTCTGACCCACTGGATCCTCTGGCTCCAGCTCAGGATGTTCTGCTCTGCTTTCTGCCAGGGCAGCTCCTGACTTTGCTGTGCAGCAAATGAGTTGTATTGATGCTGCAAACGTTCCCTGTCAATTCAGAGGAATTACCAGATGAATATTTGATACTAATTAAGGCTGAGTAACTTCCCTTCCCTTCCCTTCCCTTCCCTTCCCTTCCCTTCCCTTCCCTTCCCTTCCCTTCCCTTCCCTTCCCTTCCCTTCCCTTCCCTTCCCTTCCCTTCCCTTCCCTTCCCTTCCCTTCCCTTCCCTTCCCTTCCCTTCCCTTCCCTTCCCTTCCCTTCCCTTCCCTTCCCTTCCCTTCCCTTCCCTTCCCTTCCCTTCCCTTCCCTTCCCTTCCCCATCCTGTCCCCCAGGACTGTCCCCATGTGTCCTGGTGGTCACAAACCAGCTGTGTCCCCTCTTGGAGCAGCTTTTCAGCCAAACAAGAGAAATCCCCGCAGCCACAACGTGCTGGAGGGGAAGGTGTCCGTGCCTCCTTCCTCTGTTCCTATTCTCATCCTATTTCTCTGTTATAAAGCCACGGATTTCTGTGCTCCTGGTTCTGCCCAGGTGAGGTCGGAGGTTGTTTCAGCTGCTGCAGCAGTTGGGTCAGACAAGAGTTGGCACTTTTGGGGTGTCCTGGCAGGATTTCCCCACCCTGTGGGAGCTGCACTTGCACAGGGAAGCTGGAGGTGACTTATGACCACACTTACCACAGCCTGAGCTGGGACAGCAGGAGAGGGAAGAGCTGCTGGGGCCAGTTCACGGAAGGTGAGATGTGTCTGGGAAAGGGAGACTCGTGTCCTGAGGCTGTGGGCTTCTTCCACTCCAGCACATGGCAACTCTGGGGGTGCCAACAGGCTTAGGATGGGAAAAGTGCAGTGAGGAGCTGTGTGCTGGCTGCTGATGGAGGAGCAGAGTCTGTACACAGGCAGGATCTGCCTCCTCTCACCTGGGCTGCTGCTGGAGCCGGGACAAGGAGACATGAAAAGAGGGGTCGGGTGAGGGCTGAGCATCCCTGCAGGACAGGGACTGAGCCCAGGCACCATTCCCCATCCTGGCCTCAGGTTTCTGTGCCTGGGAGGCAGCGAGAGCACCAAGCAGGGCTGTGGGGAAACTCCTGCTTGGGAGGTGCCAGCATGCACCTTCAAATGCCACCAGCTTGCACAGGGCATGGGAGTAATTTGAGCTATTGGTTTTGAAGCTCTGGACTGTGGTTTTACGTGGAGTACCCAGAGCCAGAGCATCCCATCCCTTTTTCCCTTTTTTTTCCCAAGAACCCAACAGGATTCTCAAACAAGGATGTGCCCTTGCAGCCTCCCTGTTATTGTCCTTTTTCTGTAAAAACAATTTCCATTTGAATCGCTGGGACTACAATGTGGAGACAGTTTTTACAGGGGGCATGAATCTTCCTCAGTCTCTGTCTGCCATGAATGGCTGTTTCCTCATCTCTCTCTTTTGTGCCTTTGTCAGAAGGACAAAAATTGGTTTTTGCATCAGTGTCTTTGCGTGTTGCTTGCCCAGGCAGGGGCAGTGTGGTGGTTCAGGCAGGGAAATGGAGAGAGCACCTTTCCTGCCCCTCAGCTGCGTTGGGCCATGGGGTTCAGCCCCGAGATTTCTCCTGCTCAAGGATTTGTGACTCGGGACGCATCTGCAGTGCTGTGCCCTCAGGGATAACACCCTGCAGGACAGTCTTCAGTGCAAACCCCAAAGCTTTTGTAGAAATGATTGTCCTGAGCTGGATCTGCTCCCTCTGAGAGGGGGGTCAGGTTTGGTACTTCCCTTGGCCATATTTTCATGGAGCTGCATGTTCCCCCTCAGCCTTTATCGCTGCTCCACCTGGTACTCTTGGTGAGTTCAGGATCTGGGGATTCCCTGGGATTTTCTGAGCCCTCAGTCTCATTCAGGAAGGTCTCTCAGGTGGCTTTCCAGGTGGTTCCACACTCTGTGTGTCCCTGCTTAGCTCTGCCTGGTGTTTTATAGCTCCAAACCATCCTTAGGGAAGCTGGGTTTCCCTTTGTGAGGGTCTCAGCCCTGCCAAGCCCTGGGGAGGGTGTCTGGACAGTCTGGGCATCCATCAGGTCAAACCCTCTGAAAAGAGGCTGTCTGCTGAGTAGGGAGGGACTTTATTTCCCTGCTCTGAGACAGAGAATCCTTCTCCTCCACCTTGTTCTGCTTGCCACAGCATGGCACACATTAAGGATAATGAGTTAACCAGCCAGGGTAAGTGGTAGGGCTTTGTTCTTGGCCTCTCTTTCCCCCAGCTCACCTTTGGAGACATGAAAGGTGAAAACAAAACCGGAGCAGCTCCGAGGGCACACCTTCATCCTCCCCCTTTTCTCAGTCTTTATTTTCCCTCCATTCATCTGCCTTTCCTTGTTCCTTGCTGTGCCGTGATCCCGGAGCACGGAGGGGCTGCCCTTATCTCCGAGGGTAGGGCTGGTGTTTGGGATTCAGAGGCAGCTTCAGGACAGAGTTCTGACTAATCTCCTCAGATAAGGTGTGTCACAGCAGGAGCTGCAGGGCAGGAGCTCTGACACCGCGGCTCCCGTGCCTGGTTTATATTTAACTCCCTCCCAGGAGCGGGCCAGGGGATGTTCCAGCCCTGCCAAAGGGGGTTGATTCCGGACAGAAAGCAGCTCTGTTCTGCCAGGCTGCTCATCTCCCAGCAGCTCCCTGCCTCACGTCCCTCCTCACCAGGGAAAGGGGAAAATGTGGGGAAAAAAAAAAAAAAAGAAAAAAAAAAAAAAAAAAAGAAGAGGGCTGAAAATGAGCTGCACATTGTAAACCAGGAGAGGTGTCCTGCAGTAAATCGAGTGACGGGCGGGAACGAGCACAAAAGAATGAGATGGATAGATAGGAATGAGGGATCAATAATCTGAGCCTAAAGATAGCAAGAGAGATGCACTGAGGGCTGTTGACAGAGAAATAGATGTTGGAGCCAGAGAGAGCCTCGAATAAGAGAAACAGCAAGTGGGAGAAGGGTCATTGTGAGAGCATTTCACTGCTGGGCCAGGATTAGCTCACACAAGAAGTTTTAATGCTCCTTTTTTTCCCCTCTCCTTGTTTTAAACCCCCTGAGTGGTGGGATGGGAGCAGCTCCCCTCCAGCCAGGGGGGTCAGACCTCCATGGCAGAGTCAGTTCATAGCATGTTTTGGAATAATCCTTTCTCAGGCTCCACTGTAGCCAGGGAAAGGCTGCTTGAAGCAATTTCATGGAGCCAGGCTCCAAAATTTCTGGTCTCATAGTCTCTTGATCAAATGTATGTGCTCTGTGCTCATATTTTGAAATTAAATCAGCTTAGCTGTAATTGAGATCAGCTTTTCTCTGGATCTTGCCACTGTCATGCATAAGGAGTGACAGTTTTGGAAAAGGAAAAAGATGTAAAACGAGCATCATTGGGATGCTGAGGTACAGAGTGTCCTGGAGGGCCCAGCCTGACAGAGGGAAGTTCATGGGAGGGGATTTTGGTGGAGTAAGGAATAACAGCAGCCAAGTGTTGACCCCTGGCAGCTTGACTTGTTGCACTAGGCCTGGATTTGGTTTGTTTCCCACCAGTCTGACACCAGTGAGCTTGTTACAGAGTCCCTGTGGTGTCCTGTAATTCCTGTCCTTATGGATCCTGCTCCCCGGGATCCCAGCGCAGCTCTCTGCCGGAAAGCCTGCTGAGTTTGAGAAGGCCTCATACTCTGGAATTGCTTCACTTCTCAAGGGCTGGTCTGAGCAACCAGCAGAAGAGTTCAGCAGCTTCACAGCAGCTGTTGATTACCTCTTGTTTTATTAATTAGGCAAGCTACTCCCCATCTCCCTCCTTCTTTGCAGGCATTTGATTAAAACCTGTGAAGCCACTCAGAGCAGAGGAATCCACCCCTTCTCCTCATGGTCCTGGGAGGCCCAGGCAGAGTGGGCATCTCCCTCTGGAGCATCTAAGAAGACATTTAGACCCCACAGACATTTTTTTCTCCTCAGGTGTTAGGTCACACTCAGAGTTTATCAAAGCTTTCCTGGACTCACTGACTTAGATCATTTTCTTCCTTGGCCCCTCCTGCTTCCCCTCCCCGCTCCCACTGGGTGCCAAAGCTGGTCTCATCCTGCAGGAAGGGTGAGGACCCTGAGCTCTGCAAGGCCACTCATCCTACAGGAATCCTCCTCTGGAGATGGCATCTCTGAAAGGCAAGGAGGACTTGCAGGGGCTCATCCTCCCCAAACCTGACCTGAAAACAGAGTGAGGCATGAACCCAGAGCCTGAGGGCAGCGACTTGTCTGAGGATGGCTCAGAGACACCCAGGAAGGTGGAAGAGCAGGGCATGGGAAGAGCAGCAAGGGGGGATGAGCCTGTTCTCCCTGGGATAAACCTCCAGTTTATCCCAGCACAGCCCTTCCCGAGGGAAGTGTCCATGCCCGGGGCACTTTGTTCGACAGCCCGGCAGTGCTCAGCGTGCCGCTGGTGCCATTTATCAGCCCCCATGAATATTTAATGCCCGAGTGGTGAGCGGGGCTGTCAGGTGTTTGCTGACAGGAGAGCTGGGGAGCTCTGCCCCAGCCCTTAAGGGTCCTGCATTAATTATGACAGGATAAATAATTCACGGCGCTAATAACAAAGGCTTGTTTTTAATGGTTATGGAAATCCCAGCTTGCTCCTAGGAGCAGGGGTGAGAAAGCAAAGTCTGCCTCTGCTTCTGAGCCAAGAGGACAGCAGAGCACAGGGGTGTGCTGGTGGCATTTTGGGGGGACCTGTACCCCTTGCTGGCCCGTGCACAGCCCTGGGATGTAAGGACTCTTGCCAGCACCTGCCAGGTGCGTGTGGAAAGCCTGGGGGATGAGAGCGTGCAGCATCAGCTTCTCCTGTGGGCCCAGGCACCTGTTTTCCTGTTGCTCTCCTTGAGGAGCAGTTTGGCACCCAGCTCCTTCCCCAGTGCTCCCTGAACACCCTGCTCAGGCTGGGACTGAGCATCTCTTCCTCTCCTCCATAACTCTGCTCCCACTTGGTGCCAAAGTTGGGCTAATCCAGCAGGAAGGGGGAGGACCCTGAGCTCTGCAAGGCCACTGATCCTACGGGGAATCTTCCTCTGGGAGAGGCAGCTCCCTGCCTGGATCTCCTCCTCCTCCCCTTCAGGCCATTCCTTTCTCCCTTCCCTCTCCCCACACCTTGCTCTTTCACTTCCTCAGACATAAATATGGATGTTTTCATGTGTCACTATCGTCCTTCAGCTTAAATAGCTCCCCCCCCTCCCCCCCCAGTGTTTGGCCTCCAGGTGTATTTATAGAGGAAAAAAAAATCACATCACTGCCAGTTTGCTTTATCAAGGCTGAGCAAGCTCTGTTCTTCCACAAGGCTTTTATTCCATGTGCCCTCCATTCACCAGCTCATTCAGGTGCCCTTCTCTGCTCCTTTTGAGTCTCCCTGAATGTGCAGAGCCTTCTGAGGAGTGATCCTGGGTGAATAATTTTACTTTTCTTGCCTTGGCTTCCCTACCTATAGAGAGAAGGCAGTGCCCCCATCCTGTGGCATGGGGTGAGCTGGGTGCTACAGGAGGTACAGGAGATTCCTCCTTCCCAGTCCAGTTCCTCGATGTGGGCTCATTTCAGTATTCTGTGCATTTACATCTCAACAGAAATATCAGCAGCAGAGATATGGGACCATCAGTCCTGTCCCACACCACTGCAGGCAGCTCAGAACTGCTGAGAAACCCAAATGAGCATCCAGAGTGGGCTGGATGGTGATAACTCACCCACACACCACCAAACAAGTCCTGACAGGAGCCTGAAACCAGGGGCGAAAGTCAAGACAAAATTGTTTTCCACTGAAAACAACAGAAGCTGGGAAGCTGGGGGCTTGTGTGGTGCCACCGTCTGTTGAGGCTGGAGGGGTTTCCTGGGTGTCTAAGAAGACATTTAGACCCCCACAGACATTTTTTCTCCTCAGGTTTATCAAAGCTTTCCTGGACTCAGTGACTTAGACCATTTTCTTCCTTGGCCCTTCCTCGTGGGTGAGCCCTTGCTGGGCAGTGGAAAGCTGCTCCTGAGCCTGAGCCCTGCACCTTGTGCTCCTCATCCCCTCCCAGTGGCTCCGAGCTGTCCCAGGCTGGCTGCTGGGCTCTGCAGCTCCATCTGCTCCTCCTGCCCCCACACCAGCTCCAAAGCCACCAGCATGAGGTGACAAATGAGACCCTGGGATGGGCCACAATCCTGCCCTGCAGGGAGCTCTGCTGGCACCTCTCCTCCAGCCTCATTCTTCCTATTCCAGGACTCACTTTGGGCTGTTTTTGGGTCCTCCCACTCCCCACATGTTCCTGCTTTGGTCACCATCTCCCAGGGAGCACCAGTGCTAAGACCAGAGAGGGGAATCTACTTTAATCCCTTTGCCTTTCTCTTTCAAGACATTTACCACGTTAGCCTGGGAGGACAAACCCAGTGTGTTTTAGCCCTTTTCCCTCTGTGTCTGTGCTGCCGATCATCCTTTCTTCCGGCTCCTGCCTTGCAGACCCAATCACTGAGCTGGCACAAGGAGCAGAGTGCATCTAAAAATGGATCAATAAACACCCTCGGACTGTTCCCATCCAAGGCAAGAGACATTTCAGAGGAGCCCAGGACAGCCTCAAGCACTGACTCTGTTGACACAGGAGGATGCAGCAGATTTCACGTAGAAAGTGGCTGTTTCAAGAGAGGAGTGCAGCACAGCTCAGAAGTGCTTATGTCTGATGAGCTGATGTTTACACAGGGGAATAGCAGGCTCACCTTGCTGTTAGAGCACTAAACAAATGTTTGCCCAGGTAAGTGCAGATCGCAGGCTCAGGTTTCGCTCTGGGTGTGTAGCTGTGGAGCACACACACAGGGAGGCACTGTCTGAGCAAGTATTGCAGGTTAATTGTCCTGCTCTGGATGTCGGGGAGCAAACCAGCTGCTTGAGAGCTGCTCCCAGTCTCTCCCTGGGCAGCTCGAGAGGGTGAGGGGCTGGGCCTGGCCAGCTGCAATCACAACCAAAGCTGGGCTTTTAAACTAATTTCTCAAGAATTAAAAGTCATAGAGTGTACACTGGTGAAAAACTGCTTTTAATACTCTCCTTAGACAAATTCTCCTTCCCTCTCTTATTCTTGCTCCAAGAGGACTTGGTGAAGAAAAGCCCTGATGGATTTTCTCCCCATTCCTGTTCAATCAAGTGAACACATTTTCACACCACCAAATTCCCATCATCTTTTCCCAAGCCTCTGGAGAAAGTTTTGGGGGCATCACTTGGATTTAATCACTATTATGCTGTGGGAATGTGGCAGCTTGGTTCTCTTGGCTTTCAGCACTGGCGAGACATGGCCATGGGTGCTTTGATGGTTAAAAAAAGATCCATCCCTGTCTTCCCTGCCTGCTGCTACATATTGCTGCTCAGATCCTGCTCTTGCCATGGCAGAGAGCAGCTCTGGTGCCTGAGAGCTTCCACCATGGTACTGGGGGGAGAAAAGGGGAAGAGGCTGGGAAGTGGGGTGGCTCCTGGTGGGCTGGTGGAGTGTGGGGTAGGGACAGGACGCACAGCAGTGGGGATGTGTCCTGAGGAGATGCTCCACTGCTGAGGAAAGGGCTCGTGTTGGGGGTGCTGCGGCAGGGTGGGCAGATTCCCCATTGCATTACAGCCACTGTTTGAATTTCAGAGCAAGCATTTCTAGAGATTGGGTATTAGGAAATGTTGTTCCCTGTGAGGGTGGGGAGGTGTAGGATAGTCTGCATCTGCATCCAAACTCTGAGATAAGAAATGCTGACTTAGAAATGCCATGGGATAGGATGGACATTGCTGAGAGAGAAATGGAACTGGGAACAAGTTTCAAAGGATGGCCTTGCAAATAGACCAGATACTTTGGAGAAAGTGAACCATGAAAGGTGCACTGTAGTAGGACCCATGAGGGGTGATTTCAGATGATTGGCTTTAAGGCATTAACAGCATTGTGTGGCAAAAGCTGATAGGCCAAGCAAGGCTTATGATGGATTGTAATTAGGAAATAGTTTGGCATTATCTGATTGTGATGGTGTGAGTTGTAACACCTGTATTGTCTCACCCTTCACATGGGACTGAAAATGGAATAAAAGTTTTAAAACACCTCTCAGTTGCTCCATCTCTGGGTCAGAAAAGGGCATAATCCGACAGGGAGGCCCTGGCACAGGGTGCCCAGAGAAGCTGTGGCTGCCCCAGACCTGAAAGTGTCCAAGGACAGCTTGGACACAGCTTGAAGCAACCTGGGATAGTGGAAGGTGTCCCTGCCATGGCAGGGGATGAAATGAGATGATCTTAAAGGTCCATTCCAACCCAAACCATTCTGTGATTTTAGGCTGCTAACAGGTAAGGAACCGGCTCTTTTCTGTCATGGGAGACAACAGGAACAAAAAGTCCCCAGCAGCTCCATGAGGACTGGACGTGTCACAAGGCCTCTCCTTGGACCCGAACGTGGCAATCCCTGAGGTTCTTTGGGAAGCAGCACCTTGCAGGGACTGAAAGCCTGGCTCCACTCTGCCAGCAGCCTCTCTCCTTGGTGGCAATGCTTGGGAGGCACGTGGGCCGGCGGGTCAGTGTGTGTGGGCTTTTGTTGCAGCACACATTGGGAGCTGTGGGGATCAGCCTCTTGCCAGACGGCTCTGGGGAGGGCTGCTGCTGTGCTTCCCGTGCTGGAGCCCGTGGGCTGCCGAGGGGGAGGAGAACCAAAATATTTATACCACAAAATGTGCACTTTTTTTTCAAGCTGAAGCTTGGGCAGCATCCCAGCCCGTCCATATGGGCTCATCGACGTTGCTTACCTGATTTCTTTCTCCCTTGGGGAGGGATGGTGAGGCTGCTTGGTGGCAGAGGAGGAGGCAGGCAGCTCCCGTGGCCTCCATCTGTGGGTGCAGGGGCTTCAGTGGCTGTCACTGCTCTCCCCATGTCCCCTGTGCCCCCGTGTCCCTGGCTGGAGCCCTCCTCTTGCCCATGGGAGGTGGCGGTGACCCATGTCCCAGGCTCAGGGAGAGGCCCCTGGGTTTGCTGTGTTACTGGCTGAGCTCACATTCCCCAAGCCCTTGCTGTGAAAACTCAACCCACTGGGCATATCTGCTGCTCTGTGAGCTGTGCAGGAGCTGAGGCTGGGCTGGAGAGCAGGGCAGGTGTGGAGAGCGGGCAGAGCAGTGTGTGTGTGCCCCCAGCACGGGCTCTGAGCAGTGGCACCAGGCACAGAGGAGCAGCTCTGAGAGGTTTTTGTACACCTGGTGCTGGGAGGGAAAGCACCTTCCTGTGGGAACGCATTTCCCACACCCAGCAAGTGTTTTCTGTGTAGGGAATGGTGTAAGATTCAGCCCTTGCATTCCTTATGAAGTTAAGAACCCAGAAACTTCTTTGCTGTTCCAACAGTGATTGGCTCAGTGCCAAGAGAGAAGCGCCTATTGAACCTTTCCCTGTTCTTCAAATCCTGCACCTCTCCCTATTGGCAGCAGGCCAGGCTGTCCCTCCTAAAACATTCAGTATTTAGGACGGAGCACAAAGCAAGTAAAAGGCTTTTTGGAGTGTTTCTAGCAGGGTGTCAGAGGTTTTCTCGGACACCTGTGAGCAACTTTTCTTTTGTTTTCTGTAACGTTTGTTATTTTATATTTATTAAACCTTTTACTTTACAAAACACCCCTAAAGAGCAGTCTCACTGAAATTATTTAAAGCCGATCTGCAAGGGCTGGACCCTCAGAGATTGATACATTTACACCTGGCTCATAACACTCTGGCCACGTGTTAACCTGTATCACCTCCCCATCTCTGGGGTGCTGCTGTGGGGCTGTGTCCTCTTTCCCGTGCCTAGGACAAGGGGCTGGGCTGGAAATGAGGTGCCATTGCCAAAAGCTGTGGGAGGATGGGTGTGTGGCTCTGCTGGGGTGTGCCATGGGCAGGGACCTGAGCCTTTCCCTGCATCCTGCCCCTGGACTGCAGCAGGCTGGCAGCACCCTGACCCTCTGTCCTGGGGTGACTTTGTGATGTTGTGTCCCCAATTGTCTCTTCTGTTTATGCTGGATGTTGAGTTCTACACCTTTCACACTGGTTCTGAGGGCGAAGGGGGGAAAGAAGAAGTGCAGAGTTTGTTTTCAGAAACTGCACTCACTCCTCCACATTCTCCTCCTGGACTGTGTTGCCTGCAGCACGGACAGACAGTGGGACAGAGCTCTCTTCTGCTTTTAGTTAGTTCTAGCTAGCTGAGGCAGTTCCCTGGGTTGTTTTTTCCTTCTTTTTCTTGGAACTGTTCAAACCTGCTCTGGACTGAAAACCCAGAAAACACCTGGAGCTCACACCTGCAGCCCACTGGGGCCCAGGAAGGCATTTTCCAGCACTGAGGGACTGATAAGAGACTGAGCGAGCCGAGCTACCCCCATAGCAAGGACTTCTCTCAAATTTGCCGTCTCTCTTCACAGCGGCGAGAGGTTCTGTTGGTTCACGTTAATAATTTTTTATGCCTGTGGGCACTTTGTTTGTTAAATAAATAGGGTTTTTTTCCACTTTTCTCCAAGGAAATTCTTTCCCAGACCAGTTAGAGGAGGGGTCGTTTGGGTTTGCTTTCCAGAGGAACCCCATTCGGAGGTTTCCTCCCACATTTGCCCTAAACCAGGACACCCTCCCTGGGCTTTGGGGGAGATGCTGAGCCTCTTTGCAGTGCCTCTGGGGTTATTTAACCTCCCTCCCTCCTCTCTGAGGCGTGGCTCAGCCCTGGAAGCACAGGCAGGAGGCAGCCCCCCGAGCACTGGGGGCTCATTCTGTGATTATGCTGTGGAACGGTGCTGTTAAATCTTCCAACCTGTCCACTGGAGACGGTCCCTCTCCTCCTCTCTCTGACAAGATTTAGGGTGGTCACGGATAACTGGCTCTCAATATGGCTGTGCTCATAAATCCTTCTGTCATCGCCTTTCTCCTGCTGTCCCCCACGCTGTGGCCACTCTCTGGCTCCAGCACTGGCTGATGTCCCCGTGCTTCCTTCGTCCCTGGGACATCCCTGCATGTCCCTGCTGCCCCCATTTCCATGTGCCATTGGCTGCTGTGCCCTTGGCATCCCATCCCTCCTGTCTCTCCTGCAGCAGGGTCCAACTCCTTATTCTGGCTGCCCAATTCTCCCCCATGATGCTCACATGGTTTCCATTGCTCCCCCACCCTTCCTCCTGGTGTCCAAAGCTGAGGAATTCCCTGGTCCCACGGCTCCCATCCTGCCAGGGCTGCTCAGCCAGGCAGGGCATGAGTCAGCCCTTGGTCATGCCTTGGAGTTTTGAATGACATCTGTTACTTTCTTTTAACTCCCAGCTCACTTTTGACATGTTTTTGGCTCCGGCTGCCCAGTGGTATTGATTGGACTTTTTATGGAGTGACTGTTCTTTCTGTCTGCAGTTCTCATGCAAGACACATTTATGTGGTGGAAGAGGTACACAATTAAAACAAACGGAAGGAAGGAAGGAAGGAAGGAAGGAAGGAAGGAAGGAAGGAAGGAAGGAAGGAAGGAAGGAAGGAGAAAGAGAAAGAGAGAGAGAGAGAAAGAAAGAAAGAAAGAAAGAGAGAGAAAGAAAGAAAGCCTCCACATAAACCCAGACCTCATGTCCTGCTCCTCTAATTGCCTGTGAGCAGTGAGAGCAAACAAAAATTCTTCAAGGCTTCTTATTTCATTTTTAAGAGCATGGCTTTTTGCAGACCTCTGGCCCGAAACAGAGACTGACAAAAGTTTCTTTTGGATATATAGAGATGGCCACAATGGTTTCATCATCCCTTGAGAGCATGGTAACCCCACTCCTTTCTTTTCTCTAGGAAGGCAGTAGTAAGGATTAGTGCTGGGAGTTTTACTGCCACAGGCACTGGCTGTGTGCAAAGAATATCATAGATTTGTGTAGCGGAAGACTGGTTTCAGTTCCTGGGCCTTGGGAATTAAAGGCAGCAGTAAAACCCCTGCAGCCCTTCCAAGAGCCTCCCTGTGCTCCTCCATCCACGGGCTGGCCGGATGTAAAAGACGGCGTGAAGGAGGCACTGAAGGGGTGGAATTGAAATACATCACTGTAGAAAACACCAGAAAATACCCAGAGCTTTGTGAAAGCAGCCAGGGCTGGACTGGCACTGGCTGCTCTCTGCAGACCACAGCAGGGCCCTGGAGCTCAGGGGTCACTGCGGGAGCAGCTGAGGTGAAACAGCCACAAAGCAAAGAGAATGGTTTCAAAGGGACACCAGCAAGGGAAATGCAGGTTTCTACAGCCAATACTTTGGGACGCTGCCCTGGGAGAGAGACCAGCCCTGGCAGAAAGTGTTGATGCCCAAAATGCAACTGAGGAGGAGCCTGTGAAGGCTCCTGAGCATCAGATTTGGTGTCTCCAGGTGAGGAAATCCCAGGAGCTGCTGTGGGGCAGAGCTCCCTCCCTGGCCTCGATGGGAAACATCCACTGGGCTCACAGCCACTCCTGCCCAAATATTTGCATTTGGGGTATGGACACCTGCCAGCCAAATTCGGGTTGGCCTGAGCAGCCCTCTGTGGTGGCCAAAGAGCCCCAGGAGATGGAGCTGGACTGGCTCACCGTCTGTCTGAGCTGGTGGCAGGGCTGTGAGCAAAGGGAGCTGAGCTCTGTGCCTGCCCTGGGGCACTGGGGCTCTCTCCCACCCCCAGCCAGCTGTGCCAGGCCAGCAGGGACACCCCAGTGCCATCACCTGCAGCCCCTGGCAGTGCTGCTGGCCCTGGCCCTGGGGCTGCTGGGGATGCCAGGCTGGAAATGGACGGGAGCCCTGCATTCCCTGGGTGCCAGCTTGGAAGGAAAGCACCGATCCCGGGCCAGTTTTCCAGTCCATTTGGTTTCTCTGGGGCTTGATGGGCACATTAAATGGCAGGGATCATGTGCTAAACTTGGGCATCTCATGTAGAGAGGCCGGTGATGAGCAGTTCTCAGGCAGGGACACAGGATTTGGTGTTTTATATGGGTTTGGCAGATAAAAAGATGGCAGATAATTGAAGATGCAGAGTAACTCCCAATCAGTCCTCACCTCCAGTGGCATTCCATCCCCACCAAAACAGAAACCCCTCACCCAGACATGCTGCACCCTCCCTCCCAACTTCCTCTGCTCTACTTGCTCAGCAGGGAGACTCTTCAGCAAAGCCTCAAGTACAAGTTTTGACCCTCCCCAGTGGTTTCTTGTCTGTCTTGAACTCGGCAGCTCCTTAGCAAGATCAAGGAGGAAAAAAAACCCCAAGGGTTAATTGAAAGTGGAAGAAATGAATGAAAAGGCGGCTAGGTACACCAATATTAATTAAAAAATTAAATATTTAAAGAAACATCAAATGTAATAATAATATATTAATAAAAATATAATATTTATATAAATATTAAATGTAAAAGCAGTCAGGGATGACCATTAGCAGACCTGACTGTGGCTGTAGAGGAGTCTCCCAGCAGGACAAACAGGGCTCCTGTTCGCTGCAGGAGCTCGTGGTCCAGTCCTTCCCCAGCCCTGGGCGTGAGACAGAGAGTTTGATTTGTGGGCTGCAGCAGTCAGGGAATAAAATGCTTCTGCAGGCAGGCTGTGCCTTGCTGAGCTCCATCCCTGTGGCTGCACATCCCCGGGGTGCTGGGGAGCATCCCAGGGACAGCAGAGCAAGGGCTGCAGGTCTCTGCTCTGCCCCAGCCCAGCCCCAGGATCTGTCTGCTCCCAGCAACTGGACTTTAAACAAGGAATGTTTTCCCCCTACACTTGCCTGCTCATTGACTGGATTTCAAATAAGATCACCACAGGTCTTATGCAGAGTTTCCTAAATTAATCTCCTGAACATAATCATCAGAGAAAGCCTTGTTTCTGCAAGGCTGTACCTTACACTCGTTAGGAGGTGAGTGGCAGCAGCTGTCACTGAATAATCGTTCTCATTAACTCATCTTTGTACCTTTCCTTTGCCTGATGAAACCCTCTCTCCAAAACACAGCCTTGAGGGCTGCTCAGAAACAAAGCAGACAAACAGGGAGAGACAGGGCCAGGGAAGCTGGAAACTCATCCACCTCCTCCTCCCATGGAGAGAATTTAGAGGGAGAACATGCCCCAGTTCCTGTTCCCTGCTGGGAGGAGGGACTGTGCCAGCTGCACCAGCTCCTGGGGTATGGCCCAGGTATTTCCCACCCCTCCATCCTTCCCCCTGCTGCCAGGGACTCCAGCAGGGACCTCATTGCCACTGCCCTGCACTGACCTCGCTGCCAGTCCCTGGTGGAAAACTGCCTCCATCCCCTGGGGTTGCTTTCTTAAGAAAACTCTCATAATGTGAGCTTCATTTGCAGGATGTGCTGCTCGGTGATAAATTTGCCATCCCAGAACCCAAAGCCACCGGAGGGGCACTCTCAGACTCTGGTTCCAGCTGTGGGTCAGCAGGTCAGGGTTGTAGCCTTGTCTCTGATACTGGTTTCAGTGGTATCAGTGCTGTGGGATCCCAAGGACCTTTCTCCAGGCTGCAGAGACCATGATTAGAGATGCCACCAAGTGAGCAACCATGAGAAAATTACTGTAAGTCATGGGTTTCAGGCTCAGGTCTCAAAGTTATTACCTGAATCCATGTTTTGGCATACTCCCTGTGGCATCTGGGACCTCTCCCTGCCCCTGTGCCTCCACTTCAGAGTAGCCCTTCTTTGCCTCCTGCCATCCCCAAACCCTGAGGTCCTCCAGCTCCACTGTGCAAAGGAGGGAATTGCATTGATGCCTTAAAGAACTTAGAAATAGAACAACACACTTTCAAGGTAAAATTAGCATAGGAGGTAATAGAAAGGTTGATCTCTATTGGAGGCCTCCAGGGGCAGATATGGAAATTGTCCACAAAATTCCCACCCCCGCCCCCCCAATGGGGGTAAATACAATTTTATAAGTTTAACAAATTAGCATAATTGACCAAAATCACCAATTAAGAGCACAAGTGGTGATGCAATTCTCTCCCCCACCCAGTTCAAGCCCCTTCTAAATTCTTTCCCCCCCCAGATGGGACTAAACTTTGTTGGTGAAAATGTGTCTCAAAGAGCTGGTTTTGATCCTTAGTTCCCAGAAAGAACCAAGATAGAATAGGGGCTCTGGAATGTGTTTTGTCTTGCTGGTTAGGGAAAAGTACTGGGAAAACTAGCCACAGATCCAACAGTGGGCTACAGAGCTGAAAATATATGTGTAAAGAATACAGAGAATATATAAAAGAAAAAAAGGCAAAAAATCATTCGGCATCAGCAGGTGGTCTACATCCATCTCTGCCCAAAACCAGAGAAATACTCAAAAAAGCAGATGCAGGGACACCAGGGCAGGAAGGAGGAGTCCTTCCCCCGAGGAAGGCACCAGGGCTCCAGGCAGGGCAGGGCAGGTGAGAAAGTGATGAAGGAGAGAGATGGAGAGAGCAAAGGGCTGTGGGTGCTGGACTCTGGGGGGACAGCGCTGGGACAGAAGCTGTGAGCTGCTGGTGGCTGTCACTCTCTGCCAGTCCCCAGCTTTCCAGAGGAACAAGATCCCTGGAAGCCCTTCATGACCCAAAGATCTCTGTGCCTCCTGCTCTTGGCACAGCATTTCTGCAGGACACTGACCAGTTGTGACTTTTATTTGACCAATGGTCTGGTGCTGACGAGGAGCATACGGCCAGGGCTGCAGCAGCAGCAGGAGACATAGATTATCTCTAATTGCCTGCTACAGATGAGGCTGACCCCCAGAGAGCACGGCCATGAATCTTCACACGACGCACTGAGCGCCGTGTGGATTTACTGCCCGCTGCCTTTAAAGCTCCCCCAACCCTCTGCTGCTGTTGCAAGAGAAGAAGAAGAAGGGCCAGAAGGATCTGCTGGTTTACAGGTGTCTCCCAGCCACGAGCCAGGAGCACACCTGAGCTTTCAGGCTTGTTTTCCCTTGCAGGCTGTTCACAGCTGGTGGACAAGAGGGAGAGCAGACAGCTGGACATGGAACAGCAATGTTTTCTGTTGCCTTCTCTGGAGAAAGTAAATCTTCTCTGTTATACCAGGAACACCATTAAAGAGTGCTATAGGAGCCTGGGGTGTTTTTAGTGGTGCTGGTGCCTTTATAACTCAGCTTGGGTGAAGGTAGAACAGCTTCCAAAAAGGCATGAGAAGCTGAACAGGAAGATCTGGGTTGTTAAGGGGAAAGAGCCCTACAAACCTGGCAGTGCTCCATCACTGAGGCAGCAGGGACCAGCTGAGCTGGAAGCAAAACCCACTTCCAGAGTTGTGTTGGGCTTGTGCAAAAGAGAAAGGACCACTGAGAGGTGTTTAAAGCACGATTTATTGCCTCAGCTTCATGAAGGAATGAGAAGTCTTCACCACATGGGTTAGAGGTCCTGTGTCAGTGGTCACAAGACCACAGGTTACAAGGGGTTTTAAAGGTTTATTAGCCAATAAACTACTGCCACACAGGTTGTTTCTACTTCCACACCAATAGCTGAATAATTTGTCTTATACCTTTTTGCCCCAATGTGGACTTTCTTAACCAATCCCATAATGACACACAAAACGACTTGTTACACCTTAAAACTTTTACTATTTCTGTAGCTACTTCTATACCCAAACTTTAAAACCTTAAAACTTTCCACTACCTAGCTTAATATGTCTCTGTCTATATTACAAACCCACATTCTTATGGTCTCTAAAGCTGGAAGCCTTTTCCAAGCCTTTTCCAAATGAATCCTGTATTCATTTCAATATTTGGGCCTGCATGCACAGGGTTTTGAGGATTTTCAGTGCCTGGGGTTCCCACACAGAGTGACCTGAAGGATCCCAAAGCTTTTGCTGCCTTTGAGCCAGGGTACTGTGCTCCTGCCAGGACAGACGGAGGTGGCACAGCATCTGCCTTTCCCTAACTCACCCTCGATGTGGCTGGGAGTGCTGTGCCTGTCACCGTGGGATGAGAAATCAAACCTGTAGGGTCTTTCTGTGTGGTTTCCACTTCTGCAGTGCCAGTAGTCACCAAGCACAGGTTGCTGATTTGGGAGGATTCCTGTCAGATGCTTGGTCACTCCGAATCAGCCAGGCTGTGTTGATATGTACCCACTGCAGCCTGGCCCCTCCTGCAGACTCTTGGTTGTGCTCAGCACCAGCTGAGAGCCACAATACAAGTAAAAAAGAGAAGGAAAAACCCAACCAAACGAGAAAGCTTTGCTGCCTGAGAGCAGCTGTGTAAGTACCAGCCAGTTTCTTTGTGGGCAAAGCCAGAAGCCCAGCCAGGGTTTGTTTGACTGGCTCGGCATTTCCAGAGGAGAGCCAGGGTGTTTGTGTCACTCAGGACCTGGGAGAGGCTCTCACAGGGCTGCCAGGGCCAGGACAGTGGGTGACAAGAGGGAACAGTGTGTTGACAAAGGACAAACCAATATTTTAGCTGCAGTTTGTGCAGGACAGCCTCTCTGGGAGCTGCGTGTGCAAGTGGCTCCCTCACTCCTGCACTGCTTCATGTCCATCTCTCCTCTCTGCTCTTTCTTGGGGCAGCAACAGATCCCGTGGAACAAGAGAGAGGAGCTCTGGCCCCGCTGTGTCAGTGCACTGACAAAACTCATCTCCTGAGGAGGGGAGGCCAGGCTTCCAGAGCACTGCTGGCCTGGCTCGTGGGCAGAGCCAGCTCTGCCTGGCAGCTCCAGCCTTTGCCAGCTGCAGAGGGCCGGGCAGGGAGAGGAGATGTGCAGTGACAGGTCGGCCCTCTGGGTGGTATCTGCAGAAAGAAGGCAACCGCAGGCAGGCCAGGAAGCCTTGGGGTGGTCTGCAGTGCTGGAGGGTCTTCTGATGGCAGGAGGTCACCTCCCCAGCCTCCCCCACCTTGGGCTGCCCCACAAGTTGCCTCAAGACACGTGTGGAAATGTTAGGGGCTGATTTTAATGGCCACTGAAGCAGTGTTTTCACTGATGTGCCCTGTGGACTTGCCTGCTCCCTCCTGTGTTCCCAGGGTGCCCATTCCCACTGCAGCTCAGCAGGGCCCAGAGCTGCTCCATTTTCCATGATCCCTGCTGCAGCAGGCTGGCTGCTGGGCTCCTTCCTGCCCTTCCTGAGCTGATCCTCCTCCCGGACTCAGCTTCCCTCATGGCCCTGCCCATCCTGAGCCAGGCTGGAGCAGCTCAGCACAGGCAGGATCCAAGGGCTCAATCCTCCCTGGCTTTTGCAATCCAGCTCTGTGGCGCCAGGGCCCTTCCCCACCATCCCTGCTGTGCTGCACGGTGAATTGTGCGGAGGATGATCACAGAGGGTGATCACAATCCCCTCGGAGAGGAGGGGGACTGGCACCTTCCAAAGGCCTGTCCAAGTCTTGGGTTCTTCTGCAAATTACCCCATTCCACAAGTTTCAACAGTGGCTGCTACTTATGTATTTTTTTTTTCCCCAGGCTTTCCACGGGTTTATACAAACTTCCTATTATAAATATGAATTCAGCTGGGGACTTCTGGGTCACAGCCTTCAAGTGGCTGTTATTTTACTTCTTCCACTTGGGATTTCTGGAAGAATGCAGTACTTAGCACACATTTAAATTACAAGGAAGTGCAGGAAGCATTGCATTCTTTTCTGCCTCTATTTCATTAACCTCTTTGCTCTCTGAAGGACTGGCAGCCTTATAAGAGAGCAGATTTTTCCAGTACAGGGTTCTGTTGTCATGCCTGTCAGGAAGTCCCACCAAAATCCAGAGGCTGACTGCTTTTACATTTAATGGCCTAAATATATTTTCATTTATATAAATATTATTATAAAACAAAAAAAATATATTTTTATTAATATTGGTGGGCCTAGCCTCCTTGTCATTCATTTCTTCCACTTTCAATTAACCCTTGGTGGTTTTCTTCCTCCTTGATCTTGCTAAGGAGCTGCCGAGTTCAAGACAGACAAGGAACCACTGGAGAAGGTCAAAACTTGTACTTGAGGCTTTGCTGAAGAGTCTCCCTGCTGAGCAAGCAGAGCAGAGGAAGTTGGGAGGGAGGGTGCAGCGTGTCTGGGTGAGGGGTTTCTGTTTTGGTGGGGATGGAATGCCACTGGAGGTGAGGACTGATTGGGAGTTACTCTGTCTGCATCTTCAATTATCTGCCATCTTCTTATCTGCCAAACCCACATAAAATACCAAATTTAGCAGTCCTGGCTGAAACAATTGACCCTGGAAGCAATTATTGATTCTGAATCACCTGCAGCATGCCATGAGCCTCAGGACTGCTTCCATTATTGGAGGGGGATAAACCAGCCCCAGGCACAGCTGCTGTGCCCTGATGGATTTGGGAAGATTTGGCTTCACAGCAGAGTTAACAGGGAAATATTGATAACCCAAACTATTCTGGGAGAAGCAAAATGTGTGCAGCTACTCCCTCCTCGTGCTGTGGGTTGGGCAAGGAGGGTGATGGCCAGGCTCTGAGATCACTCTGGGCTGGAAAAGTGCAAAGTTTGGCTTCTCCTACTTGTGCCCACTGCTCTGTTCCTCACACATGTGGGATGGCTCTGCTGCTGCCTCTCCCAGGGGCTCACCCACACACAGCTTGGCACGTCCTCTCCGAGACAGAGGAAAGGATGGAGGAGCAGGGGGAGGTGAGAGGAGGGGAGGTTGAGAAGTTTTCCAATTCGGAAAATTATTCAAGAGCTGAAAAATGGAAAGCTAAAATCCCCCACTGGGAAACCCCTTGGAGGATATCAGAAAGCGAGGCTGAGTGGTTTCTTTGGATCCCGTGGAATTTAACACAGATTTGTCATCTAGCTGTCAAACCCACTAGAAATGTCTCACTCTCTATTAATAGCTTCATAGATTTTAGAGATTTTGCAGCTCAAAAGACCATTCTGTTCATCTCTTCTTGCATAAAACTGGCTATTCCTGTGTTAAGCCCGTCCGCCCTGGTCAAACATAAGCTCATCTTTCCAAAAGATCTCCACTGAGATTTAAACACTCCCAGCACAGAGAATTCATCGTGTACCTGCTGAATTCTCGCAGAGGCTAATTGCTCCCACAATTAACCATGTCTTTCTGAACATATCCAGCCTTCCAGCCTCTGCCTTTGATCCTGCAGGGGTTCAGTTGGGTTAAGGAGCTTTTAATCATGAGGTTCCCCCTCCAGGGACTCGTTCAGCTTAGCAGCTCTCAGCCTGTGGCCTGCTGACCTGTGGGACTTTCCTCAAGGTTGTAGCAAGGAACCTGGGAGCAGCTGGCGTGTCAGGAGGCTTCAATCAGTTGTGCACGGGTCACCACCAGAAAAATAGCAGAGGAAAGAGCTGGAAGTGTTGATTTCTGGGTGTTTGGAGGATTAAAAGTGGGCTGCAGTTGTTGCAGTGCCTGCACCCCTGTGTGACAAGGTGTGGGAGCGGTGGGGAGCTGCTGGAGGAGGTGGGGCAGTGCTGGGGTGCTCCTCCTTGCTGTTTTCCAGAGAACAAGATGCAGGGAGCTGTGCCAAAGCTCATAACTAAGGGCCAATAAAACTTTCCCTGTGCTGCCACTGCTTCTCCAGGGGGCTTGTTACAGCTGCATCCCAGGAAGCTGATTTAGCAGTGTTATTGGGACTGGGACATTTTTATGAGGTGCTGCTTTTGCACAAACCCCACTGGCTTGGGAAGCCCAAACTGCCTCAGTTAAAGTCCTGGAGGGACACAGCGACAGCCACAGGGATGGCCAACATCCATGACCCAGCTCCCACCGTGGGGTGGATGCTGCTCTGGGAGCCCCTGTGTGCCCAGCTCTGCCCCGAGGGGCCCAAGGGCAGGGCTGATGCCTGTGGAGGAATGCCTGTCACGCCTGCCAGGAAGCCCCACCAAAATTCAGAGGCTGACTGCTTTTACATTTAATGGCCTAAATATTTATAATTTTTATCAATATTGGTGGGCCTGCCCACCTTTTCATTCATTTCTTCCACTCTCAGTTAACCCTTGGGTTTTGTTTTTTTTTTTTTCTCCTTGACCTTGGTAAGGAGCTGCCGAGTTCAAGACAGACAAGAAACCACTGGGGAGGGTCAAAACTTGTACTTGAGGCTTTTCTGAAGAGTCTCCCTGCTGAGCAAGCAGAGCAGAGGAAGGTTGGGAGGGAGGGTGCAGCGTGTCTGGGTGAGAGGTTTCTATCTTGGTGGGGAAGAAGAACACGTTTGTAGTGCAGAATCATTTTTTTCAGGGCTCATCTTCTCCAAGGCCCTGGAGCGTTGCGCTGGCTCTCCCTGGGGATAATCTGTCAGCAGACAAATCTCTCTCCTGCACCGGCCTGCATCACACAGCAATTGTCCTTGGAGAATAAGGGGTTTGGATGGATGACTCCAGCAAAAGTGAAACCCAACAGTAAATGAATTCAGCTGTGGGCTGGAGTGGAGCTGCTCAGCCTTTTGGTTTGATGTGGCAGCTGTATTTCCTCCGGATTAAAACATATTCCACTCTCGGCCATTCCTCTGCCTATTCTGCCACTGGAATGCTGGAACTCACAGAAACCCGAGCATGGCCTGTAATTAATACATGATAACTAAATCTAACTGAATTTAACTAAATTTAATTAAATTTCTTGAGGCAAGCTGCCCAGACAGACATGTCCCATGAACAGCTGGTGACAGAAATCTGTGCTTTTCAAAAGGAGAAGCAAACCTAATCTGTCCTTTCTGATGGAGGACTTCACAAATTGCACAATTTCCGAATGCTCTTTAGTCATTAGCCCTAATTACTGGTTCTAAGTACACAAAATTTACATTTGCAACTGGGAGAGCAGGAAATCTCGATATTTAAATAAATATATAGATATGCCAATTTTACCAGCTCCTCTTCTCCCCACCGAAAACTGTGTGATCTGAAAGGCACCAAGTCCATGAGGCTTGATGTATGTGACACGGTGGTTTCTAACTGCCAGGCAGGTGTGAGCTGCAGATCTTGGCTCCAGTAATGAAGTTTAGTTTATTAGGAGCAGGTTAGAGGTGATGTGATAATGGTCTGGAAGTGCCTGCGTCCAGGGGCAGCTTCAGAGAGGCTCTTTAATCTCTCAGACAAGAGCACGGTGAGTTAGCCAGGAAGAAAGGTTAAAGGTAAGGCAGGCAGTGTGGGTTTAATTACCCAGAAGAGCAGTTCCACAAGGGTGCTGTGTGCTGCTTTCAGCCAGATTTATCTGGGAGGAGTGACACAGAGCCAGGGTTGGGATCCTGCCCCAGGAAGCAGCTCCGAGTGCTTGCCCCCAGTGAGCCATCGGGGCAGAGCAGGGTGTTTATCTGGGAGCTCATCTCCATCCCCAGGTTTCCAGGTGGCACTGGCACGCTGGATATTTGCCCCAGAGTTCTGGACAACGTCTTTATTTTCAGCTTACCAGGTGATGTGTGGTTCACAACTGGCTCCTGAGAATTTATGATAGCCTGGGAAGAGCTGGTGAGTCAGGAGGCAGGCAGTCATTAATTCCCAGTAATGCCTCAGACTGAGTTCATTACTGTTATCAGAAGATGAAATGATGTGAAAAGTAGATATATTTATTTTTCTGAGGCTGATGCAGTTTGCTTTTGGAAGACACTGTGCTCTGGGGAAAAGCAGCGCCAGTGCATTGGCAAGAGAGGAGCCTGAATCCTCTTGCAGCAGTTTGTTCAACGCAGAAATGTTTGCTGCGTGTTTGAAACAAGAGGTTGCATCAAGGTCACTCCACTGAGACTCGGCATTGCCATCCCTGTGAGAGGAGAGCTCTTGCTCTCGCTGTCCTCAGAGATCTTTTTTTACTCCCCTCCTCATGGAAAGGGCAGGGCTCGTGAGCTCTGGCAGGAGGAATAAAAGGTTTTCAGAATGGGCACTCTTACAAAGTGTCCTGCTATAAAGAACTGCTATAAAGAAGATGAATCTGTTCCAGAAAGTACCTCTCTCTTTCTCACTCAGTCCCTCCAGGTCCAGCCCTTGCCCCTGCTTTGTTGCCAGGAGGGAACTTTGTGGCTGCAGAGGTGATTCAGGTCTGTTCTTCCAGCACCAGCCCCTCAGGGTGCCGAGGAGGAAATGGAGAACTAATCCACTTGAAAATCTTTTAGCAGCTTACATTAACATTAATCTGGCACTTGCCATGAAACCCTTCAGGAGCTGTCCTCGCTGAGTGCTTCCCTTCTCTTTTTTAACCTCACAGGGAGGATGCATGGACGGTGAGGCCGGCTCTGTGTCCCACTGCCCTCCCAACCCAAGCAGCACAGTTTCATTCCTCTGCTCCCCGTGCTGTCCCACTGGGCTCAGGAAAAGTCAATCTTGAATTTCATTCCATTCCAGCAACCCTCATGGTCACCCTACATTTGCTAATTGCTGCTCTGTTGATGCCACAAGCAGCATGGATGGACTGAGCTCAGGATAAGCAGTGGTGCTGTTCTTATGGTGAGAGGAGGGCCTGCATTAATTCAAACACTGCCAGCACTGAAGGAGACACAAAAGCACCCATCCATGCTGCAGGCTGAGCAAATAAAGACACTGATTGCTGGAAAGTTTTATGAGGATAATAAACACCATCATAATAAATGGCCATGAATATTTCATGGCGGGTGTAGTGCTGATATGATGTGCCATAGAGGAGTGATGGGGTTCTTTCAACGTTCGGATGCAAATGGGGAATGTGTTCTATATTTTGCAGGTTTCTCCCCAGACACGCTGTGTTGTCTAAAAATCAGATTGACTGGGAGCGTTTGATATGAGAAACAACTTCAGGGCTCTGGTTGGAGTCAAAGAAAAGCACAGGCAGTATCAGAGGATTGTCGGTGCTCAAGATGAAAAAATCCCACGCAGATCAAGCAGCCCCTAAACATCGGGGGAAGGCAGGCAGGAGTTACCAAAGGCAAATCACACTCTGCTATCCTTGGTGCTGGGAGCTGAGCTCCCCACCCAGTAACAGCAGCCCCTCTGTGCCGGGGACAGCACAGCCCCTGGGAGAGGAGATCCGAGTGAGGGGCCAGGTCCTCCTTCCTCCCTCACTGCTTGGGGGAAGAGGTTTGAGCTTGCCAGGGGAAAGAATCCCCCTTCTGGAGGGGACCAGGGGTTTTTGAGCTCCACCCAAACTTGCATAACAAGGATTTTTTTTTTTTTTTTTTTTTTTTTTTTTTTTTTTTTTTTTTTTTTGCTAGAACCCTTTGTTCAAAGGGACAGATGAACAGGTTCCTCTTCAGGGACACTGAGCCCAAGGGCACTGGGCAGGACTGGCTGTGCCAGCCCCACACTTTGTCCCAAAGCCAGAAGAAACTGGGGTTCTTGGGGTTTGTTTCCTGCTCTCTGCTGGCACATGCTTCTGCCTGAGCAGGTCCAGGGCACAGCTCTGACCCTTGCTGGCCAAACATCTGTGTGCCATCACACACAGGAACTGGCAAACACCTGTGTGCCATCGCACAGAGGCACAAATATCTGTGAGCCATCACACACAGGAAAGTGCTGGCAGCTGCCACAGCACGAGCACCAGGCTGTGCCTGGATAAAACAGCAATGGGAGCGCTGATAGCCCCGTCTTCTTCCTGCATCTCCCTCAACCTTTCCTGACACACCCTTCACAAGCACATTTCGTACTTGTCCTGCCTCCTTCTCTTTTAATTAATTCTGCTGGGTCCCCAGACATCCATTAGAATGCAATGCACGCTGCACGTTCACAAGTTTGGATGGTGCAGGGATGGTTTCTAACAAGCCACCTGCCTCCTGTCCTGTTTGGCAAAGCCAGGGTGTGAAAGGCGAGGTGGGACTAGAGGAAAGCAGCCTTTGCAGGTGCCTGGCTGGGCAGAGGAAAGGAGGAACAGGTATGGAGCTGGAGGAGACAGCCTGCAGGCTCAGGCTTGGATCCATCAGCCATGGGATGAACTTGGCTGTTTTCACCCATTGCTGCAGCTCTCTGCTTCTTTTTTCCCCATTTCTGAGGCAGAGCGAGGAGCACACCCATCCTCCTGTGAGGAACATTGTTGGGGAGGAGCTGCACCTCAAAACAAACCCAACAAATTACCAGCTACTGCCACTTCCAGAGCTGATTTGTCACCCAGGGTGGGCTGGGAACCGTCCCTCCTGACACCTGTGTCCTTCTGGGGACATCAGAACAGACACCCCAGCAGGGACTGTTTGTCCTGTCTGCTCCACAGGTTGCAAGTGAACTCAGAGTGTTTCCTTTGGATTTCTCACTTCGTTCCTCCTCGTGGTGCTGCTGAACTGGTGGCACCAGTGGCTCTTACCCTGGTTCCTTGTTCCCAGAATGGTTGCTCTGTTTTTTTGCCCTCTGTGCTGCATTTCTGGGCCTGGATGACCCAGAGCCTTGTTGCTTCCAGATTCTTCAAGGGGATTGTCTCAATTTCCTGACCCCTGCAACCAAGATCAGTCCCAACCACCCTGGTCAGGACTCCGCACCCACACACAGACGTGGAAGCTGCTCTGCAGAGCTCTGTTTTCACCACCACAATGAATAAACAGCCCCCAGATGTGTTTGGCCAGCTGGCATCTCAGCGAGGTGGGCCCATCAAACGGAAAGTGCCTTTTCAAAAAAAGAAATAGAAAAGAGGAAAAAAAAAAAAAGGAAAAAAATAGAAAATAGGAAAAAAAAAAAGATGCCCTTGTTTTAAAGTCTGCACCTGAGTGATGCTGTGAGCTAATTTTTCCCAAAATGGGTGTTGTCAGTTGATGAAAACTCTTCCACGAAGATGTTAAGCTCACTTTCTGGATCAGAAGTATTTCTTCTTGGAGAGTGCTGATGAGATTGTGCCTTGATCAGCCAAAGTGGGGCTGATTTGAATGTGCTTTACTACAAAGCAGTCATTACATTTCTCCTTAGGATTCAAACAAACATTTCCTCCATATTTCAGCTGTGCCAAACTGGCTTTGCAAGGAGCCCTCCAGGCATTTGCTTAGGAACTGGTGAAATTACCCTGCCTAATGGCCTCCAGAAGTTGAATTACCCAAGCATGAATGGTGTCACGGAGATCCCAGGAGCTGTGTGAAGCAAATGGCACATTGGCTCCTGTGTCACTCTCAAGGTAGCAGCTGAAGCGTAAACTGGGGATGGAAAAATAACTTCATGTGCTCACACACACCTTGTTGTTTTGTTTTGGGGATCTTTTTTTGTCCATTAATTTGACGCAGCTTCTCCTGGAAGGTGTGTGGATGGGAGAAGCAGCGTTTGCCCATTTGTTCCATCTGCTCTGCTGACACCTCGGGGCAGGAGGGCTGGGGCTGCCTTCAGCAAGTGCCATCCTGAGTGACCAAGGGCAGTGGGCAGGGACCAGCAGCGTGTGCAGGCGTGGAGACCCTCCTGGCTCCTCTCTGACTGCAGCACCCTGCAGCACAAGAGCCTCGGGCTCCTTGCTTGCTGCAGACAGGAGCAGGAATCAGCCCTGCAGCCAGGAAGGATGAATCCCATTTAACTGCTTTGTGAGGTGTTTCCTTCTTGTGAAAACTGGTGGGATTAAACCCACAGATATTGCCCACACAAATGCCTGCCTTTGGATTTCTCACTTCGTTCCTCCTCGTGGTGCTGCTGAACTGGTGGCACCAGTGGCTCTTACCCTGGTTCCTTGTTTCCAGAATGGTTGCTCTGGTTTTTTGCCCGCTGTGCTGCATTGCTGGGATGTAACAAGGATGGCCTTGTTACTTCCAGGCTTTTCAAGGGGATTGTCCCAATTTCCTGACCCCTGCAACCCTGGTCAGGACTCAGCACTGGACTGACAGTGTCTGTCTCTGACTCTCCCCCAAGCAGGGTGAAGAGCTGTGTGGGGTTGGGTGTGTGCTCAGGTTTCCTCTGTCAAGGTTGAGTTTAGCTGCCATAAAACGTAGTGATGATGTCAGTGGGCAACGTCAGCACCCTCGGGGAGGAGGTGTGTTATCAGCCTCACTGCTGAGAGCAATTTTATTTGAGACAGAGGGTTTTATTTGTCACACTGTCAGTTACCTGAGTAGATGTGGCACGTGCTGTCACGCACGTGAAGGAGGAAACGTGATGAAGTGTCATTAGAACAAGGTCTGCCTGATTGGGAGCTCCATCACCAAACACCTGTGTCTTGCTGCTGCATTGGGTTGCTCAAATCACCCTGAGTTATTGCAGACCTCTGAGATTTACCCTCCAAGAGTTTACTGTGGCCAGATGTAAAAGCACACGTTTGTTACTTGTCCCGTGTTGAGCACTAATAAAGTTCTTCTCTTCTAAATCATTTTAAGATAAAATAATTAACAGGCAGGGAAACCACCATCAGTGTGGAACCTTGTGGAGCTGCTTCCACTTCCCCTGGACCCTTCCTCTCTCTCTCATCCCATTTCTCCTGCTTTCCTTGCAGTTTGTGAGCTGCTAAATCACATTCCAGCCGCTGCTTTGCTCTGCACGTAAGCAGTGCTGTGATCCTGTGGAATAAACGTGTGTGATGAGAATGCCTTTAGCAAAGCACACCCCGTGTCCCCCCAGCCCTGAGACCACTCAGCCCATGGGTTTATTATTTATCCTGGTGAGCTGTCCTCAAAGCCGAGAACCTGGCTTCATGCGTGTCCCTGAATTGCTGCACCAAAGCTGTGAAAGGACCTGAGTTTCAGCACTGACTGATATGAATAGGTCTGCCTGCAGCTAAAAATAGAAAGCACGGGGCAGGCTTCCAGGCAGAGCTGTAGTAAATTCTAATCCAAGGTGGCTCGGCAGCAGCTCCTGTGGCAAAGCTCCCTCCCAGGCAGTGGGGAAGGCTGTGGCGTGCGCTCAAGCCAATATTAAGACGACAGTGTTCCCTTACGGGAACCAACTTGGGAGCTGTAAAGACCAATCCTGAGTTTCAAAGCTTTCTTTTCCCTAGTGTGGGGGCGCCCAGCTCTGCGGGAATGACTCCTTGGCTCCGTGCCTCAGTTTCCCCTCTGCAGGGGGTTCGGGGTGCTGCAGGAGATGCGTTTTAGCTGCACTAATTTATTCATTTGTTCAGGTTTTCGGGCTCTCTCTGCAGCAGTGAAGCTGCAGCACCAGGGCAGATGTGCAGCCCCCAGCCCTGTGAGCCTGTTCTGCTCCAATGCCACCCCTTGTGCTCTCATTCCTCCTCCTGCACTGGAGTGTTGGCTCGTTCCCCTACTCTCCAGGCCAGCAGGAAGATGCATTTTCTCAGCTCTGCTGGCCGGGTATTGCTCCGTGGCCTTGCTGGCAATCAAAGAGTTCCCTTTCTCGCAGAACCGCGTCTTTTGGAGCCCTGCACATCTCCCTCACCACGGGAAGTTATTTCTCTGTTCATTAGGGCTCATCTGCTGTGAAAATCTGCCCCCCGGAGCCCCGGTGCCATCAGTCATGACAATGGCTCATCACGGCCGCGCTGTCTCAGTGAGCGGCTCATTGTCCCCCGCGCTGGAGCATATGGTCTCCTGCCTTCCTGCCGCCCCACACACGGGCTTCTGCACCGGGAGCAGCTGTGGAGAGGCTCCGCGGAGCTCCCGAGGGTCAACCGGGTGTAATATCCGTGAGGAAGAGCGCTCGGCTCTGCGGGGCAGGAGGAGCATCGCCCCGGAGCAGCGGGGCAGAAACGGCCCCGGGGTGGAGGGCAGCAGGACGGGGCTCGGGGAGGGCTCGGCTCCTGCCGGGCTCAGCTGTGTTTGTACGAAAGGAACGGGCTGCCGTCGTTTCATCGTGGGCAGAACGCGGCTCCTGCACCCACCCGAGTGACCCCGGGGTGCAGGGCTCGGCTGCTCCGGGGCTGGAGGCACCTTGCAGGGTGGGAGAGCTCTTGGGGATGTTGGGCTGACCACAGAGGGACACACAGGGCCGGGACCTTCATCTGCAAAGGTGCTGAGCTCCTCCAGGGGGTGAGAAATCCGCACTGGAGAGGGAAAGCTTGGGATGGGGCTGTGCGAGGCTCTTTGGGATCCTGGATCCTCCCATCTGGAACAGCGTGAACGGGGCTTTGAGAGCAGGCACCCATCCCTGGAGATCTGGGTCCCACTGAGGTTGGGCGAATTTCTAATCCTGGATTTCCAGGGATATTCCTGGTGTTGGGATGGGGAATGGGGCTGTGGGAAGCAGGAACATCCCCTTCCCTCCCACTGGATCCCTCTGGATACAGGAACCTCCCATCCCCATGGATCCCTCTGGATACAGGAACCTCCCATCCCACCCCCCTGGATCCTTCTGGTTGCAGGAACATGCCCTCCCATACCCCTGGATCCCCCCGGAGCCTCCCAAGCAGCCCAATACCCCTGGATAAAATATTCTAGGGCAGCTTCAGGATGAGCCAGGCTGGGACCTGCCCCATTCCTGCAGAATTCATGGAGAGGCCTGGAGAGGTTTTCTGTGACCATTTATTCATCATCCCTAAAAACAGCCGGGACAATGCCAATACCCCGGGATGGTGCCAGAGGGGATGTGGGAATGTGGGAGTGACATTATGGATGCTGCAGGGGACAGCAGGACCTGACGTGAGAATTTCCACCAGGAATTCCAGCTAGGTCAGAGATTGGCTCATCCCCTACAAGTGACCCTGGAGCGGGTCCCCTCATCCCAAACCCATCCCACAGATCTTGGAAGAGGGAGGTAAATGCTCCAGCCCCGTTTCCCGGTAAAAAACAACAACAACAACAACAACAACAAAACCCCACCAGGAATAAATCCCGAGGCCAAAATCCCTCCCAGCTCTCCCATTCCTATGCATGAGGAGTGGGAATTCTCCGGGAATGCCCGCGGGTCACGGGCACTGCCACTACCCTGAGTGTCCCCAGCCCCTCCTGCAGCTGTGCAGGGCCATTGTCACCCTCCCGTGCCAACCAGCGGCGGTGCCAATCAGCGTAATTAACACTCGCAGGCTAATTAATCTCTGGATTCTGCCCGCCGGTCCCTGACCGGCTCTGCCCCTCTGCTTTCCACGGAAATGAACTCGTTATGGTGCCCTCATTAACCAGGCGCAATTCCAGGGAAATCGGGCACGGGAGGATCCCAAAGAGCCCGGATGGGGTTGGCACATCCCCAGTTCTGAATGCACCGCCTGGATTTGGGGGAATTCCTGGGAAGATCGGGCGGGGGGAATGCCCGGGAGAGCCTCGCTGGCTCCGGCTCAGGGAGCGAGGGGGACAGGGGTGACATTGATCCCACCACAGCCGAGCAGGATATGGGACAAACGGGATAATTCCCGGCTGCAGGGGGAGGGAATCACCCTCGGGAGGGATGGGCTCAGCTGGATCCCGTTATCCCGGGCGGGGAATCCCCAGCTGGATCCCGTTATCCCGGGCAGGGATTCCCCGGGCTGTTCCCATAAAACCCTCCCCGAGCAGCCCCTTTCCCATGCGCTGCTTTTCCTAGGGCCAGGATGGGGTTTGGGAGCCGTTTTGGGGTTGTCGTGCTCTGCTGGATGTTGGCTGCGGCCGCATCCTCTGATCCCTGGGGTTTCCCCCCGAGGAATCCCGGGACGTGGCGGCTGCGGGGTGACTCCTCTCGGAGCCGTGTCCCCGGCGTGTCGCAGCCCTGGGCTCGGGTGGATCTGTCGCAGCTGCGGGCGCTGTCCCCGCGCCCCGCGGTGGCCGTGCGGTGCCAGGAGGGGCAGCTGGCGGTCACCGTGAGCCGGGACCTCTTCGGCACCGGGCGCCCGGTGCGGGCAGCGGAGCTGAGCCTGGGCACGGCCTCCTGCCCGCCGCTGTCCCCAAACCCCGCCCAGGCCTTTGTCACCTTCGTGGCCGCGCTGCACGAGTGTGGTAGCACACTGCAGGTAAGCGGCACCGCGGGGTGAAGGTGTCACCCCCAGGGGTGCCCTGGTGCTGGTGGGTTTGGGGGGGGTGAGGAGTGCCCGGAGCAGGGGGATGGATATCCTGGATGAAGCACAAGCTCAGCAGTGGGACTGGATGCAGGAATTTGTGGGATAATGGGTCCTGAGGTGCTGTGCCCAAGTCCTGCAGGCTCTGTGACCTCCTTCAGGCCGTGCTGGGCTGTCAGCACAAAGCTCCGGTGTCCTGTAGGATCGGGAATGAGGCCTCTGTGTCCCGGCACTGTCCCTGCTGGTGCCGAGTTCGTTTTCCTGATTTTTCTTCTCTCCTAAATCCTCCTTCCAGGTGACCCCGGACTCCCTGATCTACAGAACCACCCTGTTCTACAAACCCACGCGTTCTGGCAACCCCCTTATCGTGAGGGCCACCCCGGCCGAGGTCCCCATCGAGTGTCACTACCCCAGGTGAGCGGTGGGGGTTGTCCCGGTGCTGCCACGGCCCTGAGGTGCCGCTGCCAGCCCGGACAATTCCCACTGCTTCCCTTTAGGAGGAGCAACGTGAGCAGCGGTGCCGTGCACCCCACGTGGGCCCCGTTCCGCTCCACGCTGGCGGCAGAGGAGCGGCTCCGGTTCTCCCTGCGCCTCATGGACGGTGGGTGCAGCCCTGGTGGCTTTGTGTTCCTCAGCTCCCCCTTCCTGGTGGCTCCTGGGGACATTCTGGGAGCCCTGATGGAGCCAAACCCACTCCACGGAGGTTCCCACGCATTTAAGAGGTCCCATGCTGCCGATAAGTCCCCAAAGTGACCTCATTCCTTGGGATCTGCATTCCAGACGAGTGGAGCAAGGAGAGGCTCTCCAACGGCTTCCAGCTAGGGGACAGCCTCCGTTTCCAGGCCGATGTCACCTCGGAGGGCCACGTCCCCCTGCGGCTCTTTGTGGATCAGTGCGTGGCCACCGCCACCCCCGACCGGGGCTCGTCCCCCCGTTATGCCTTCATCGACCGCGGCGGGTAAGGCCGGGCTCCGGGGCTGCCGGGAGGATCCCGGGCTCCTGCGGGGAATCCCGAGTGATTCCCGGCCCTCCTGCAGGTGCCTGGTGGACAGCAGGGCGGAGGACACCGGCTCAGCTTTCGTGTCCCCGCGGCCCCGCCCGGAGTCGCTGCGCTTCCAGGTGGACGCCTTTAAATTCGCCGGAGACGCCGGGAATTTGGTGAGGTGTCTCCTCCTTTCTCCCTTTCCCTATGGAAAAAAAAAGCCCTAAAATCTCCAAAATTAATGAGTCTTCCTTGATTTCTCCTGTCAGCTCTACATCAGCTGCCACCTGCGGGTGTCCCCGGCGGCTGAAGCCCCGAATCCCTGGAATAAAGCCTGTTCCTTCAGCAAAGCCAGCGGCCTGTGAGTGGCCCTGGAGAGGGAGGGGACCCGGCCCTGCCAGCAGCAGGGAGGTGACAGGTGACTCTGTTCCAGGTGGGCACCTTTGGAGGGCACCGCGGCCATCTGCAGCTGCTGTGACACCGGCAGCTGTCCCTCTCCTGGAGCAGATTCCCGGGAATTCCGCGCTCCGGCCTCACGGATGGGCAGGCGTGTGAGGAGGGATGGCCCCGACCAAAGAGGTGTGTCCCACAGGTGTCCCCTGGGCCCCTCGGGTTGGAGGAGTGGGATTTTTGGAACAGTTTAAGGACAATCCTGGCTCCTCTCTAGTGTCCTAAGGGAAAGGAGGGATATTGGGGAAAAAATTGTGTGGAGTGGGGAGGTCCTGGCACCATTGCTCATCCCTGGCCAGGCTGGAGCCACCTGGGATAGTGAGAAGTGTCCTTGCCCATGGCAGTGGATGGGCTTTGAGGTCCCCTCCATCCCAAACCATTCCATGATTCTGTCCTGACTGTCTTCTTGCATTTAAAACCACTGGAATTCTGCTCTTCTGGTGTCTATCTTCCTGTAATTCCCGAATTCCTTCTCCTGGATACTCATTCCCATTTTTTCCAGGTGGGCCCTCAGGGCCAACTGAGGCCGATGTCTCTGTGGGACCCCTGCTAATCCTGGAGCCAGCTCAGGGATTAGTGAGCCCCTCTGGAAGCCCAGGATCAGCTGGGAGCACCCCCAAAGGTAGGGGTTGTTGTGGGGTCTTCGTGGGGTTGTGTCTCCAGGCCCCACCCAGGGGTTGATCCCACTGTGAATTCCCAGTGATTTCACAAAGGGACTTCAGGGGATTGTTCCAGAGGGTCACCCTTGGGCTCTTTCCTGAGGGTTGGATGGAGGCTGGGAAGCCAATAAATGAGTGTTTTGAGTGGGTTTTGTCCCTTTCCAGGTGCTGCTGGTGGAATTCCCGTGGTGATCCAGGGGCTCCTGCTGACGGCAGCCACTCTGCTGAGCCTGACTGCTCTGGGAATGCTCCTGGGAATGTGCAGGAAAAGGCTCTGCCCTCTGGGCATATCCCAGTGATCCTAATCCCAATAAAGAGAGAAGCATTTCTGTCACCTCCTGGTGTTCTCTGTGGGGTGGGAGGGGCCCCAGGCAGGGAATCCATCCTGGGGAAAGGGGTGGGATTGGGGATGTGGAGCTGCTGCCACTTGGAAGGCTGTTTCCAGACCTCACAGCACTTGGATTTGGGAGGTACAGCTGGATTTTCAAAAGGTTGTATCCATTGAAAAGAACCCTAAACAAGTAAGGTATGGCTCCTATTTTAGGCAATTATTGGTGTTCTGGGATTCTAAATGATTTCCTGATTCCAGAATTCCTGCTTTTTCCCTTCCTGTCCAGTGGGATGCAGGAATTACACTCCACACTCTCTTGGAGGATGCAAGGGCAGCTGAAATTTTGGGATTTTGGTTGGGTTTAGTGCTGAGTTTGGCTTCTCCACAGGGTAAAACTAGGAAACCCTTGGGAATGGAAAAGGGTGGGCTGGAGGTGCTTCTGTTTTGCAGGGGCTGGCTGGGAATTAATTTCTGTTGTTTTTATGGAATGTGAAAGCTCTGGGCTGAGCACAGCAGTGGGTTTGCATTCCTTGGGCCATGACTGGGGCTGGGGGACCCTGTTCCAGGGCAGCTGTTGTGGGCTCTAGGGCTATGTGGGGGAAGGAAAGGTCTGCCTGACTTGGGGTGGGAGCCCTCCACACCTCTACCCTCCTGTTCCCCTGGGTTTTGTCCCAAGGAGCTTCTGGGGACATCCTGGACTGTTGCTGTCCTGGTGCAAGGAAGAAGCCTGGCTGGGTAAGCACAAAACCCTCCTGTCATTTGGTGGTGTGCTCATGGTCCATCCTCTGAGGCCATCTCTGCTGCATGCAGGTGGAAGGTGGGACTGAGATTTGCACACCTAAATCTGCTGATTAGGACTGCATGAACTAACCACCAGCTGAGATTCACCTGAGGAATCTCTGGCTCTTCTCCTGTGAAAAAATTGGCACAGTCAGTAGGGTGGCAAGATCCAATTACTGGCATGGAATAAGATCTTCTCCAAGACTTTTTGGGGATTGAGTGTTCAGAAATTGGTCTAATTGGAGTAAAGATAAAGGAACAGAGTAAACTGCATGAGAGGGAAACTGCAAAATGGGGAAGAAGAGGGAATAATATGCAAGATGTTGGAAATGTGTTTGGAAGCTGTGTGTCATTATAAGGAATACAAAGAAAAGGAAATGAGAATGTTACAAGATGAGTTTGAACAAAGAAAGTGACAAAAGAGCTGTTATCTCTGTGAATAGAGCAATTGCAGAAACAACTGGGGTTGGGGGAAGGAAAAAGAGTAGAGGACACACTTGAATTTATGATCTGATATATTAGGTCCCATAAAGATCCATTAGTTAATTGCATTCCCAGAAGACTGGGATGGAGATATATGGAGGGACCCTGGCTGGGAATTTAGGGATGAGAGTGAATTGAGTGAGTTGTATTTTAAGGTGGTCCCTCTTATTAAATTAAAATTGAAGTGTTCCTTGGGCCCCCAAGGGGGTAAACAAAGAAATACTACTGGAACTGTTCTGTGGGCCCCTCTTCAACTGGATAATTTGCAAGAAAAATATGGCCAGAGGTCTGGCAAGAGTGGAACTGGGTATTTGTGGTGTCTCTGACTAGGGGAGATCATGTGAAACTCAAGGTGAAGCAGAGGTGGGTTTTAGGGACCAGGGGTGTTTTTACCAAGGGAATCAGATTCTGACAATGAATCACATTCCATCACACACTGAACTTCTTACTGTGTAAGGGAATAGACCCTCAGGAATGAGACAAACACTGCTTTCCCTATATATTAATTAAGCAACTTTTAACCCTGTCTCAGCTCCCACAGACCCCCAGGCCTTGAAGGTGGAACACCTGCTCCTTTAAAACTCTATCCCACTATGAAAATAGACCAACTAAAGGACAGCAGTGCAGCTAAACATCACATTAATGTTGGATGGTTATACAGAGCCACTCACTAGAAGGGATAACCAGTTTGGAGTGTCCCCACTGAGATTTGTCCTGTTTCCCTTTCCAGGACCCACACTGGGCTACACCAAAATCCCCAAACCCAGCCTTTTGACCCAGATGTGGCTTATCCATCAACAAGCCTCATGCATGGGGTGAAAACCCCCAAATCTTTTATTTGTATAAATCAATATTGCAGTAACAATCGCTAAAAAGCAAGCTGTAATTGTAATAATTTAGGAGTCCCACCCATTCATGTGGACTTGGCGGAGGGAAATGTAAGCACAATATATGAAAGCCAACCCCCCCAAAATGAAGTGGGAATTTACTTGTGTAGTTTTCAATGTGGTTCCTTTGCAAAGGGGTATAGATCTCACCTGGCTGGTAGCTGTTCAAGGAGTGTTACATCAGAAGGATACATGGAAAGAGAAATAGTATCAGACATAATTTATCTGTTTATCTTGGAGATATAATTTAATTTAAATGGGGGTTGTTTATATTGGCACAGCAAAAATTACCTTAAACCCCCACGATGTATCCTGCTACCTGTTAAAATCTTAACTCCACAGATTTCTGAAATTGAGCCCAATGGTGTTAAAAAGACAGGCCACAGCAACAAGTGCTCCTTAATCTATTATGGAGCCTCAGGCCTGTGGAACTGTCAGTGCAGGTTAATATCTCTGCACTTAAACCTACCTGCTTATCATCCCTGAATCCATCTGCACAGGGCTGCTCCCAGGGCTGCACAGGTGAACCCTCACCTCTCCCAAACAAGCCAGGAGAGGTGTGACTGGCATCCTAGGAACAGGATTAGGAGTATTAAATAAACAGCACAGATGCTGAAGTTTTGGCAAATAAATTAAGCTTGGCAACAAGTGATTTGTATGAGCAGGAGCACCCGTTAAAATCTTCATTGTGGGCATTAGGAACTAGTCAATGGCTCTTGGCTGATATATTGCCTAAATGGCAAAGAATTAAGGAGAAGGACCCCCACCTAATTGTAAATGCACTTGGCATCACCCAGAATAATGTTTCCATAGCTCTCAGCTGTATCCAAGCTCACTTGCAGGTGCAATCCACTAAAGCAATAAGGGAAGGTCATGAGGGCACCTTACCCACTGAGTTTCTAAAGGTAATTTGGGCAAGTAATTTCAACTCAAAAATTATTTCAAAAATAATTATTTTAATTCAAGAAGTATTTCTGATCTTGGTGCTGCCTACCAAACTTCACTTATGACCCCACCAGCAGTAGGGCCACAGCTTTTCTCTTAACTCTATGCAATATTCAGTGGTTGGAATTGATTTTAGAGGTGTTTTCCAACCTGAATGACTGTATAAACCCAGTCGTTGCACTGGGATTGAATCAGCATGGAACTGTACTCGGTTAGAACCTGGAGGATGGGCCCAGTGAAATGGGAACAAATGGCAAACTGTCACAGCTGCCACATGTGTTGTGCAGAAACAACAAGGATTTATTTGTGAATGTAATACTCTTAAGACCCAAGACATTTGTCTTGACACTGAACAAAATGTTTGTCATTTTGAAATACATCCCAGAGAGACCTCTGAGACTACACTTGGATGTGTTGGGAATGGATGTGTTTCCATGAGGGCCCTCTGTGATTCTCTCTGCATAGAGAATATGCACAATCCCTCAAGTATCTGTAATTTTATTAAAACCTGTGTTAACTATGCAGTCACAACCCACCATGCCACAGCGAGAGTGCAGAAAGATGGAAAACATCACTGGTGAGAAAATCTGCTCAGGTGGTCAAGCAGCAGCCACTGGGGCTGTGAATTAGATGTTCCACCTGATTGTAATCTTGTTAATAATTGTAGTTTTGTGTTCATTGTTATACTTTTGTTTGTATATCAAATTACCGCTTATGCCAGAGTATAATAGCTGTGAGTGGTTGTGTGAGTATTAAGGGATCAGCAAATCTGACATATTATCTTATTTACCAGCCTATTACCCACTCAGTAAATTTACTTGTAGCTCAGATCTGCCTGAATGATCCCTGACTCCTCTCCTGCAACACGGGGGGTGACATTCATTGAGTTGAAGGTGCACTGGGATTTTAACTCATCTTTTGTCCTATTCTGCTCCATTTTTCCCTCCCTTGCTGAGGATCTCTGTCCTCTGTTGGTTCATCTCACTTTCCAGCTTGCCATGAGTGGGATGGGGTGGATTTGTGTTCAGTGGCTTTGGGGTCAGTGTCAGCTCACATCCAGCTAAGAGGGGACACTGAGAGGTTTCCAACACTAAACCAGTGCAGGAACTGGCATTACACTCCTTTTACCTGGTGCCTTCTATGTCTGGAAT
The DNA here is from genome assembly GCF_029207755.1 of Chamaea fasciata. NCBI lineage: Eukaryota > Metazoa > Chordata > Aves > Passeriformes > Sylviidae > Chamaea > Chamaea fasciata. The sequence goes on from NW_027094107.1 coordinate 428,393, forward strand.
GGGGGCAATAGGAGGGGATGGGCTGTGAGGTGGAGCCACTACCAGAGATGCTGTGGTTATTGTGGCTTGCAGCTGGGTTAGGATGTGTGCTGGCAGTGCAGAGCCAAAAAAGAACCCAGACCCACCTGGGTGTGCTGCAGGAGGTGCTGCATCATTAATGTGTCTGCATCCAAACTTCCAGGAACTCTTTACTGAAGAACAACCCTGATCCCATAAAAATTAACGGGCTTTAAGTCCCTCAGTCCTTCTGGTGGCATTGAAGACTTCTGCCTGTGTTGGAAGTTCAAAGAAGAGCTGCCATTCTGGGGCTTAAAAGTGGCATCTGAGGGATGGTCGTGAGGCATTTAGGGAGAAAACCAAGCTTTGAACAGCTGCAAAGACAGCCAAGGGCTGGGAGCTGAGCGCTGCTGCCTGTGTGTGCAGATCAGTGCTGGATTAGACCGTGGCCTGGCTTGTTTGCCTCTCTGATGATACCAGATGACTTCTTGGCCCACTGCATCATCTGGAGAAAAACAGCTGAACAAATGGAGATATGCAGGTGATCTGCAGTTCAGGGACTTGTTTCCTGTCTTGTGGGCTTTGGCTTGTTTTGTTTTGTTTTTCACTGCTGAGCTCTGAGAGGATTTGGATATTTGATTCTCCCCAGCCCGCTGGCCTTGGCAGGAAGGTTTTAACTTCTCAGCACTGAATAAGGTAACTGTGAGAGTGTGAATGCTACAGCCAGCTCGGACGAGGAGCTGATTTATTACTCAGTAGAGCCATTGAGGAACTGGAAATGGGATGTGATTTGTACTCAGGGCCAGTGCTGGCTTGCTGGGATGAATTCTGTTCAAACCATCACCTGTGAGTGCAGCCTTCCCTCCCCTCTGCATCCACTGGGATCCCCGCTGCTGCTCCCCCCATCATCTTCTCCCTGCCCACACAGGATTAGCCAGCCCAGATATAATCTCTTCATCCCTACCGAACCGCTGAGAAGTAACTGTGCCAGCTGTTTTTGAGAGGGGGGAAAAAGAAGAAGAAAAAAAAGCTCTTTTCTAATTTACAAAACTTAGAGAGGGGGAGGGAGGAAACGTGGGGTGTGGAGGAACCGGGGAGAATAATTGGGCAATTCCCGGCATCCTCGATGGCAGCTCTTAAGCAATTACGGGGACTCAGCAGCACCCTTATCGCAGCACGTTCTGGGAGATTAACCGTCTGCTCAGCTGGCAATTAGAGCCGGGGAAATGGGAAGCTGCCACTTAGCTCTGACTTTGCAGCGGCTGTTTGCACTTCTCCAAGCCCGGCCCCAGGCGCTGCAGGGAGGGGTGTGAGGATCCGTGGGGAGGATTAAGTGTGAGCTGCCTTTCCCATGCTGGGGGAGAGGCTTGTGGATACGGTGGCTGGAAGGGAATAAAGGCTCTGCTCTGTTTTCTTTCATGGTTTTTCTGTCAGACTGGAAAGCATAAGCTGCTCCCTGGTCCCGTGTTCCATCCTGTTCTGACTTTCCCTCCATCTTTGTTTGCAGATTTGGGAAACTTTGCTGGCTGATTCCATCTGTGAAGGCACCCGTGATGTGCGTTCATGTGCCAGCTTCGTTTGCACGGGAAAAATGCTGAGCTGGGAGAGAGATTTCTCTCTGCCTGGGCCACGGACCTCCTGTGAGATCCTGCTCAGGGCAGCAGGGTGCATTTTTGGTGTCTTTGCTACAATGAACCCTCCCACATCTTGTGCTGTGGTGCGTCACAGGACCTGAATGATAAAATATTCTTTAGCTTCAGTTGTTTTGGTGGCTGCTGGTGCTTTGTGTAGACACACTGGCCCAACTGGGAGGGTGGCAAGCCCTCGTCTCTGGCCTCCACAGAGCTCTGTGGGGTTTGGTGCTGCACCAGGGCAGTACAGGGACACCTGCCCAGCTCCTCTCTTGGGGTTTGGAGCCTCAAATACTGACAAGGTAAGGAAAGGACTGGAACAGGGAGGCAAAGACAGGTCTCTGCTGATCCCTCCAGTCCTGTTTGCATTCCCCAGGCACCAGAGACTTGGCATGGCCCAGGCTGAAGAGTCTGTGCTGTGGGTTGAGCAGCCACCCCTGTCCTGCCGAGCGGGTGTCCTAGCAGGCTCCTGGGGACAGCCGCCTGCTTCTCCATGGCTTGAACCCTGCTGCTGTGGCGGGCTGTGGCAGCTGCTGGTCACCGGAATACTCAGGACCACGGCGCCACAGATGAAGTGGGTGCCACCAGGTTCCTGCCTCTCTCCTGCGGGCTCAGCAGGAACCTCACACTTCCGAATTAATTTCAGGATTTCATTTCCCATCCCCCCCCCCCCCCCCTTGCCGATTTATCTCTCGAGTTTTCTAGGCCAGCTGTCCTCCTTTATTATCCTCACGCTACCTATTTATCTCGCCTGTCCCTTCTCCTCCCCGCTTCCCTCCCTTTGGTTCGCCTGTCCGCGGCTGAGCTGCTGCCCGCCAGCAAAAACAAGGCACGGTGGCGGAGTGTGACAGCTCCCGCTGGAGCCACCTCATCGCGACAGCTCCCGCTGGAGCCACCGCATCGCGACAGCCGGGGCCGACTCAGCAGCGCCGGTCCCCGCCCGGAGCGGCAGAAGGTGCCTCAGCACCTCGGACAGCGCTCGCTGCTGCAACAAATACGTGTTATGCGACTGGCTTTTCGCAAATATTGAAATAAATACTGTATGTGTTATGTTAGAAAGTTGTGTTGTATTAATATAGTGTGTTATAGATGTCTATTGTATTAATAGTGTGTTATAAAATATATTAAAATATATTTAAATATATTAAAATATATAAATATATAAGATATATATAAAGTATATGTAATATATAAAATGTATTAAATGTATATTTTATTAATATAGTGTGTTATAAATGTATCTTGTATTAGTATAGTGTGTACTGATATAGCGTGTTATAAATGTATATTGTGAAGTTGGCTTCTTGCAAATGTTGAAGTGAATGCCATGTGTACAAAGATACCATTTTTATTCCTGCTATTAGCAACCCTTATCCATGGTAGTGGCATGGCTGATATGTAGTCATGCTATGCATGCTCTAAAAGGGCGGACCCAAACAGGGACCATGCTAAACAGTTCCCGGAATATGGAAACTAGTTTGTGGAAAAGTTTGAATATTCAACACACTGATGCAATAAAAACGGTGTTTAAAGAAGGCCCCTGAAATAGCAGGGTGTGCACTTGGCTGAATGCCAAGTCACCCAGCCTGGTTGGACTTTGCTTTTTTCTATCTCGTAATTGTCTTTTTTTTTTATTAAACCTATTTCTTAAAATTTACCTGGAAAGTGAACCTTGTTTTTCACACTGTGCTGCTTGGCTGGGGCTGAAGTTGAGGGGAGGAAAGTGGTGCCAGCCCCTGTGCCTGGGTGTGTAGCCAAAGATTCCTTTTGCTACAGGGCATTTTTAAAAGTTTTCCAGCCAATAGCATATTGCTAATTACAGACAATTTTCTTAGGCAGTCACTAAAAGCACATGTACACCTGCTTCAAACAATGCTTGCTTGTGTGCTTTCTATTAACAACACACTATACTCTTATTAAGCTTAAAAAATACACTATATTTTATTAAGCTTAAAACCTTCTACTATCTTGCTGAGCATATTTTTCTGCAGTCTTAAGGTCTATCCTAGCCAAAACCAAAACTCAAACTATTGTTTCATGCCCTTGCTTGCTGTACTATTGTAACTTTTCCTACTTTCAAGCTTTGCAGCTGCAGCCAGTTCTGAGTTCTCTGATCTTTCTGTTTCTGCTTTCACACCTTTCTGAAAGTCTTCTTACCTTTAGTATTTCCCCACAGTCCTCACCTGGGCTCCTCTGACAACCCCAGGGGCAGAGCCAGGGCAGTGCTGGCCCCAACAGCCCCTGCAGCACATCCTGCCTGAAAGTCCCTGTTTGTGGTGGTGATGGGACAACCTGTTTGCTCCAAACATTAATAATAATAATAATAATAATAATAATAATAATAATAAATAATAATAAACTACAGTAATAACATTCTGCAGTTTTGTCTTCTGTTCTGGGCATTGTCTGTTCAGAGAGATGGGTGGGATGGAGGAGATGAAAGTCCTGGCCAAGAGTGGCTGTGGATACAAGGTTGGCTGATAGATGGCCAACCAACAGAATCAACAAAAAAAAACCTCTAACCAACAAAAAGACCCCAAAACCAGCAACAACAACAAAAAACCACCCCAAAAATCAACCCCCCCCTCAAAAAAACCCACGAAACCCACTCCCAAATAAACGAAAAAACCACAAAAACCCCAAAAAGCAAAACCAACCAACCAACTAACCAAAAAAATGCCCCCAAAAACCCAATAACAAAAAGCCCAAACCCAGCCCCCCCAAAAACCCCCAAAAAACCAACAAAACCCATATATATATATAAAATACTACTAATAAAAAAAAATGAAAAATTAAAAAACCCCAAAAAAGTCAGTCTCTTATAGCTGCAGGTGTTTTGAACACAGCCTTTGCAGCACCCTGCTTTAACCCCTGCTTCCCCTTCTGCTGGCCTCCCACCTCTGTGCCCAGCCATGAACAAACCAGATGGAGCCTTCAGTCAGAGCATGACAATGGAAGTAGGTGTAGGAAACCCTGCACCAAAATATCCCGTGTATAATTTTATTCCCTCTTATCCCACATGCCAGCTCTATCCCACAGCAGAGCTCTCATCTGAAATCAGACCTGCTGAGCAGAAATAGCCTGATGCTTCAGAGATGTGCCTTCAGAGCCTGGAGAGAAACTAACCCTTCATTGCCCACAGCTGTAGGACACAGATGTGCCTCAGCCTGGCCTTTTCCAGATCCATCTTGTGCTTGTTTTAGAGCTTCTGCTGAGCCTCGGGCTTGCATGTGTACTGTGTGCCAAGACAGCGGCACAAGCGGTTTGCCAGGGAAGGGCCAGAGGGCTGATGTAGGTGAGATGTTGTTGTACAGCTGAGTTACAAGCTCTAGGCCCCTGGGGCAGGGCTGTGCACAGCCACTGCTCTGCCTCCAGATGTGCACAACATCCCCAACCCCTCTGGCAAGGGGAGCAGGAAGGGAACTGGGGTTGAACTGTACTTTCCCAGTCACACTGTCTCCTTCTCCATCATGCTGGCACTGTCAGACCGTGTCATGATCCTCCTGACGAGCTTTTGGAGTAGAGACAAGGAAAAACAAGCAGTCAAATTTGTTTCAACTTCTGGAAGCAACAGGAAGGTGGCAGAGCCTTTGATGCCTTGCTCAGCTTAACAGGCAGAGATGTTCCAACAGGCTCTGACTCAGCACAGCTGGAGAGCTTTATGAGCCACATGTGGAGTGTTCAGTGAGGCCCTCCATGGAGAGCATAAAGGACTGTGGGCAGTGTCCCACCTGCCTGGAGATTTAAGAGAGGTACAGGAGGATATCAGCGTGAATCCCACTGGAAAAATAAAAATTCAACAAAAGCTGCTTTGGCAAAGGCCCTAAATGGTGGTTTGAAAATGTGGGTGCCTGCCTTGGATGGACAGAGAAGGTGTGGGAACTCCTGGAGCATTTGGAGATATGAATTGTCCAGCAGGAAAAGGACAGTCCAAGCCAAAAAGGTCTGGAGGAGCAGGTGACCTTGTTCTGCTGGGCTGGTAGAAGTTGAGAACAGGGTAACTGTGCTTCTACCTCCCAAAATAGAAGTAAATTTGGGGTCTGGAGGGAGAGGGAAAGAGAGCTGGAGAGGGATTTTTGGGAAGGAAGAAGCTTAAGCTGAAGGAGGGTAGATTTAGATCAGATATTGGGAATAAATTCTTCCCTGTAAAGGTGGGCAGGCCCTGGCACAGGTTCCCAGAGAAGCTGTGACTGCCCCTGGATCCCTGGAAGTGTGCAAGGCCAGGCTGGATGGGACTTGGAGCAGCCTGGGACAGTGGAAAGTGGCCCTGCCCATGGCAGGGGACTGGACCAGATGGCCTTTAAGGCTCCTTTCAGCCCAAACCATTCTGTGATTCCCTAAATCGTCAGGTCAGGCTGTGCAAATGCAGTGAACCATTCTAGGGGGCAAATTATCCAGTGTTCCTGTGGGACCCGATCTTATCTGGGATGCTACACAGGACACACAAAAGCTCCGGAGAAAAAAGTCAATGGAAAGTGTCTCATGCAATACAGAAAGCAGGAGCTGCACCTTTTTGTTGATGGAAAAAGGTGCCTCAATCTCTGTCCTCAGGGCCTAATTCCATCTCCAGAAAATAGGCTGAGTGCACCAACGAAGACATCATTTTTCAGGACCCTCGCACATAATGGCCTGGTAAAATTGTTATTTTTAAGACAGCCAAACTTTTGGAAAGAGAGATAGCAGATTTTATATTAGCAAGGCAGAGAGGCTGTGGGTGACTGCACGGCTTGATGCTGTTGTGCTGGGCTCGGGGCTGGAAGGGGCTGGTAACCTCTAGAAGGATTAGAGGGAACATGGCAAGGAAAACCCTCAATTTGGATTAGAGATGTTTAAAAGTCTCTTGTATCAGCAAGCTCTTTTCTCCGGGAGAGATTAGGAGTGCAGCTTCTCCCGACAGTTCTGTTAATCTGGTCTCCATGGAAACAGGATGATGTTAGTGGTGACACACTCCCCTAAATGGCTCCTCAGCAGCTGTGTTAAGGGGGGACACTGGCTTTGGTTTGTCACCCACACCTGGTTAGTTTGTCCCCTGTCAGTCCCTGACAGCTGCTTCTGGGGGATATTTTTTGCCGCTGGTTTTGTGCTGCTGGGACCTGCAGCAGTGCCCCCACCCTGCAGAGATTTTGCTGGAAGATTCACAGGCTCCACACTGAACCCAAGCAGCCCAGAAAAAGCCACAGGCTTTCACACAGTCATGTTTTTGCTGGTGCTCCTGAACAGGACAAGCCTGTTCCTACCCTCCTACCCTGCCCAGGGTGACCGAGTGACCTCCTTATTGTGACACCATATGGGGTCTCTGGACTCTGCTGCAGTGACCACTCCTGGACCCACCCATGGACAAGGCATTGAGCAAGGAAATTTGCCGTGTCTTAAAGCAAACCCAGCCTTGCAATATCCAGCCAGCAGCAAACACCGAGGCAGAGCTGGTGCAGCTTTCATGTGTGCCTGGCTGTGCAGGGGACAGGAGAAAAGCCTGTCCCAGGGATTTGCCTCAAAATGCAGCCTGGACGTGCTCATGTGGCCATCCAGGCTGGGGGTGAAACCGTGGGTGGCTTGTAAACGTTCCCTGCATCTTTCTAAATCCCTTTTCATCCTGAGTCACACGCAGAAGAGCGTGGGTGAGTGCGAGTAGGCAGAGGGAGAGGGGTGGTGGGGCTGCATGAATTTGGATATGCACATCAGCTATCAAACACAGTGCAAAATTGCTGTGAAAGCAATGAAAAAAGATAAATTTCGTGTCACAGTCTTCAGATGATGAGCTACTGCTGTTACTGCTTTCTGTGTTAGTGGAGTTAAAGTGGGACTTGCTTGTTCAGATTAGCAAGGAATCTTCTGCACCTCTTCTCTCCTCTTCCTGACTCTTCCCTCTTTCTCTCCCCAGTGCTCCACTTACATTTCCCAGTGGATCTCAGCCAGGTGTGTGGGACTGCTGCTGCCTCTAGTGCTTTCAGATCAGACATGGGTTTGGCTAAAGAAAGTTGAAAGAAAGAAAACAAAACGTAGATGACCTTTATGTCTGTCTGACTCCAGCTCATGCTTCAAAAACATTTTATGCCATCAGCTAATTCCACTTAGACCTGGAACTGTGTACTTAAAAACATCATGAAACCAAAGAGTCAAGGGAGAGACTTTATCAGTGGTCCTGTTGGCCTCACTGTGAGCTCAGCCCTAAATCAGACCTCAGGGATTTTCATCCCAGAAACTCCACAGCAATCCCAGCTTCCCTGGCAGAGCAGCTCACTGGCTTTCCTGGGGCCACCTGGAATTGCACCAGAGCAAGTCCCTGGGTGTTCCCTGTAAATCCCATTGTTTCAGCCTATGTGACAGTTTCCACAGAAAACAAGTCTAGTCCAAAGAGCCACTTCAGATTTAATCTATAAATGATGACTTGAAATAAAAACCAGCTACAGCAGCCCAGTGCAACTAAACACCAGAAAACCTACGGAAACCTTGGTCTGGCTGTGAGTGAGAGGGCTCTGCACACCTGCCCAGGGGGCCCTTTCCCAGCTAGAGAGCCCTGGGGAGGGGTCCTGCAGCCTCAAGGATCATTTAAAGAGCCATTCTAGTCCAGAAAGCAAGCAGCAGCTCCCGTGTGAGCTATACCTCAGCAGTCATAATTCGTCCCAGTCTATAAATGAGATGCTTTTCCTGGACTGCCAGGTCCCAGTGACATATGCAAGGCGAGATGTGATCTCTGTGGCCTGTGAATCATCTCTGATAATGGAGATCCTGCTGCCTGACTCCTACTTTTGTCAGTTGTACAGCGGCAGAGTTTGTGGATGCACCCAGAGAGAGCTCCTTGGCACTATGGCAGAGGAAATGATTTCTTCCCTCTGGAGCAGAGCCCTGGTGGGCATCACCTGGGAGGGATGCTCTTAAGGACAGAACAAGGTGGTACTGTTCACCTTTGCTTTCCCTGAGAGGTATTTCTCCCTCCCTGACTCCGCCTGGGGAAGATTCAGCCTTTTCCTTCCTCTCTCCTCACATTCATGCCTTTTCCTAGCACCAAGGCCATATTTAGCCTGAATTTTCCCCTCTCTTGCCCTTGGAACTGTTCAATGCCTGGCCCATGTGTAATAGCTTCCAGCAATAAGGGGAAAACTTTGGCTCTCAGTATCTACTTGTGCTTCTCCCTCTGGAGTATGAGCATCCTGGCCTCTGTCCCTGGAATCCCTTCAGAACCCAGATAAACCTGCTCTGTGCACCAGAGTCCTTTTTCCTGTGGTCACAGCAGTGCTGCCCTTTGTCAAAGTGGAGGTGCCATCAAAGCCCCTGGGAATCAGCACTGGGCATGAGCTACACCTTGGAGGGTGAAGCCTTTGCTGGGAGCAGCACCTGGGTGATGATGCTGGAGGCGCTGGCTGGTGGGTGAAGTGTCTCGGGTGCTCTGCCTGCCTCCACTGCACCCGTCTGGCACAGCTGACAGGGTGTTGTTTCCTCGTTCTGCATCTCCTTTGCAGCCAGGATAACAACACCTTGTGGGGCTGAGGGTGGATGTTCTCTGGCATTTGTCATCGGCTCGCCTGCGAGCGCCCTGGGGAGGCCTATAAATAAGTGAGGGGCTGTGATTCAGCAGCCACTGGAGGAGAGGCAGCTGCCACCGTGTCCATTTCATGATCACTTCAAAAGCCTCCAGTCTTTCTTTGACTTGTGGCTTTTTTTTTTACATTAAATTTGCAAGGGCCCCCTCCACAAGTGGAGCAGGGGAGGGTGACCTGGGAAGGATGGCGTGGAGGGAACCACTGTGGTAACAAGGCAGCCCCTGGGAGTGACTGCAGGCTCCACCACAGCACCTTCCCTCCTTAGTGATGTGCACCTGCTTTTGTGTTTCTCTGCCCTTCTGTTTGCTCTGGTGGGTTTTCCTGATGCCTGTTACTGCTGGGCAGAGAGAGGCAGTAAAAGAAGTCGTTCAGGCCAGGCTTGTGGAGAGGCAAGCAGGTGTCTGGCTGTGTTATCAAGGCAGCAATGCTTTTGCATCTCACTGATGGGACTAATATGAGACTGGGTGATCAGAGCAAAAAGCACAACTGTGCTCACCTCGAGGCTCTGAGCAGCAAAATGGCAGCTTGGATTTAGGTTTGCTGAGCTTAACTTTACTTATTTAATTTACCCGGTGCTTTGGGAGTTTACTGGCAGTCGTGGTTTTGTGGGGCTGTGTGGGGCTGGGGTGAAGGTCCTTTCTTGTGTGTGTATGAACTTCTGGATGAAACTACGGAACTGAAGCAGCTCTATTTTCTGTAGGATTTCTGTGCTCTGCCCTCTGCTGAAATAGCCTGAATGAAAGCCCTGGCTTTGTCTCTGTTTGGGAGGGAGGGTGTCTGTCTGTGCCTTGTGCCTGGGCGGGTTAAAATGTGCTGAGCAGGGCTGAACATTTCCACACTGATATTTTGTGGGAAGGGGAATCAGCTGGCCCACAGGATGGTGAACAGTGACCACAGGAGCATGTCACCCTAGGAGATCCTACTGACACCAGTGGACCCAGCAGCAGCAGCACTGAGCTCCACTGCTGGCTCAAAGCCACATGAATGTCAATTCTGTGATGTCTCTGCAGCTTGGAGAGTGACAACCCCCTCTGAGCCCTGGATGTGAATGTGGAAACAGCCACAGAGGCACCACAGGCTTCTTCTGAAGCACAGCCAGGGCGGAGGGAAGATCCCTCAGCCAGGTCACCCTGCAGCTCTCCCTGTTTCTAATGAAGCCTCATTCCTGATGCCCACTCAGCCCCTTCTGCTTTCAAGTCAACAAATTACAAAAAAAAAAAAAAGAAAAAAAAAAGAAAAAAAAAAAGTAAAAAGTTAAAAGCAAAGAGGAGGAGAAAAAGACAGAATGATATATTTTTGTTCACTCTCTCTCTCCTTCTTCATTCCTTTGAGCCATTTTTAACCCAAGCTAATTCAGCTGGAAATATTAATAACCCTATGAGGACGCCACCTCCTTGTAATGAAGTGTAAAGGTCACTTCTGCTCAAATCACACAACTCTTTCATTTTGTTCTCTGCCAGGAACAGCTCCTCTCTTTAATTATTCAGTTTGCTTTTATACTGCAGCCGCTGCTCTCTCGCCTCTAATCCCTGACACTTCCCCATTACCCAAGGCCCCAGGAGGCTGGGGGATGTCACCTGCTGGGTCACCACCAGGACCTGGATGTTGTGAGCAGCAGTTGGGATCTGCCTGCTGGGGGGAAGGAGAGGCTGGATGTGGAGAAGAAGAGCTGACTCTTGGCTTTCAGTGTTGTTTCTTCCATGGTGTGAGCTGGCTGGTGTTTCTTCAGGGCGTGGGCATTGCAAAACATGTTAATTTTTGGTTGGGTTGAATCCTTGTGCATGAGGTGCCGGTTGATGAGATGGAAAGGAGAGAGGCTGGAGGGGAGCTGGAGCATTCCTGTCCTGATTTACCTGATGGCAGGATGGAGGTGGGAGGCTGTGGGATGGGAAGTGACCTCCGTGTGGTCACTCCTCACTGAGGAAGGCAATTGCTTGTGAAACCCTGAGATGAAGCAGAACCTCTCAGATCAGTGCAATGTCCTCCATTCTCAGATGTCTCTTGGGCAGTGATGTCCACAGCCAGGGAGAAGAGAGGGGGGAATCACAGCATCACTGCTGCAGATGTGAGCACTGCTGGGACAGCCCGTGGGAGTCACCAGCACAGAAACGGGCAATGGATTTAGGGAAAGCTGTTCTCTGGGGATGAATTTGGGGTCACATGGGAGTTGTCCCTGGACAGACGCCCTAGAGAGGGAACAGAGCAGTAGGACCACACTGGTCAGTCTGGAGAAGGGAAGGCTCAAGGGAGACTAAAGGGGCTCCAAAAGACCTTGAGAGGGAATTTGGACAAGGATTTTTAATGATAGGACAAGGGGTAATGGCTTTAATCTGACAGAGGACAGGTTTAGATTAGATTTTAGGAAGAAATTCTTCCCTGTGAGGGTGCTGAGGCCCTGGCACAGGTTTCCCAGAGCAGCTGTGGATGCCCCATCCCTGGAAGTGTTCAAGGCCAGGTTGGATGGGGCTTGGAGCAACCTGGTCTGGTGAAGAGTGTCCCTGCCCATGTCAGAGGGGTTAGGCTGGATCATCTTTAAGGTCCCTCCCAACCCAAATAGTTCTGTCATTCTACGAGTTCAGTGGCTGAGGTGATTATCGCACTGATTATTAATGTAGCATCCTAAATAATTAATAACCGTAATTAATTGTCTGGACCCAAGAGAGCAGAAACAACTTTTGTGGTGGCTGTAACCCTTCCCTCCCTCGAGCACTGCTCACTCCAGAACCTCTCTGCAGTGTTTTATCTCCCTGAATGTTTAAATGACTTGAGCAATTTGGGGTTTCCTCTGTTTCCCCATGGGACTCCTCACTCCCTGCTCTAATTATAACACCACAGCATCTGCTAATGCCCACAAACAAACACGGGTCCTGGGTAGCTGCAGTGAGTTAAGGTTTATATAATCATGGGAAGATCTGAGAGCTGAAAAGCCTTTCTCTGTGCACTGAATTAATCATTTAAAAGGAGCCTGACTGATGATTTTTGCATGTGTGTGTGGTTGTTTCCTTTTTTGCCCCTGTGGAGTCCAGCTGTTGCTGGCTATACTTGGTGTGCTCAGCACAAACCAAACCATTGCCAAAGCCACCGTGGCGTCTGAAAACTCCTGTTCACGTTCATCTGGTGATTCATTCATGCAGGACATGGGCTGTGCTGGTAGGGAAGGAACATATCTGGCCCTCTGGTGAGGATGTGGAGAAGTTTTGCTTGTCAATGGTGAGATTTGATCCATGGTAGAAGAAGTCTCAAACTGAAAGGGCAGAACTGACACGGTCATTTCCAAATTCCAGCTGGCAAGTGAAGCACAGAGACATGGGAAGTCTAATCAAGAGCATGGCACTGGTCAGCTCTTTGGCCAAGCATGGAGACATCCTTTTCCAAGCTGTGCTGGTGCCAGGGGTTTTCCCTCTCATTGCCCCTCTTGCACACGCTTTGGGAGCAATGGCATCATGGTTAAATCAAGCCACCAATTTAAGCTTTGAAGCTGTTTCCTCTGATGTTGTCTGAACGCTGGGCAGTCATTCCTCACACAACTGACACCAAAAGGAAAGTGCTGTCCACAGTTTTTGTATCAGCACCATCTTTCCCTTCCCCTTCCCCTTCCCCTTCCCCTTTCCCTTCCCTTCCCTTCCCTTCCCTTCCCTTCCCTTCCCTTCCCTTCCCTTCCCTTCCCTTCCCTTCCCTTCCCTTCCCTTCCCTTCCCTTCCCTTCCCTTCCCTTCCCTTCCCTTCCCTTCCCTTCCCTTCCCTTCCCTTCCCTTCCCTTCCCTTCCCTTCCCTTCCCTTCCCTTCCCTTCCCTTCCCTTCCCTTCCCTTCCCTTCCCTTCCCCTTCCCTCTCCAGTGGATCATTACCAGCAGTGCAATATGCAGGAGCACAGACGAGACTGGGGCACAGTTTGCTCTGTGTGCAGCCACAGTTGCAGCTTGGTTCCAGCTTGTATGACCTCAAATCTATAAAACCTGATCTTAAGCATTCGTTTGAAAACCTCACATGGACATAAACCCCAGAGTTCAAAAGCTGCCACTTTTCAGACACAGGGAAGGGAAAAAATAGCTGTGAGTGAGGTTTCAGGTCAAAATGCAGAAACATTGAGCTGTGGTTTTGCAGATGTGATTTCCATGCTGCCACCATCAGTGGTGGGGACAGTTCAGCACCTCCACTGCCACCATCATCCTCTCAAGCCCCTAAGCATGGCTCAAAGTAATGAGATTTAAGGATGTGAAGAAGTCCTGGAAGAGCTAAGGAAAGACAGCCAGCGCTAGTGTGCTGATAGTGAGGGAAGAGGCTGAAAGGGGCTATGGACTGGGTGGCTGAAATTCCACTTTCCAGAGTCAACATTAAGGCAAGTCGAGTCTGGCTGAAGATGTGGCTGTTTTAACAGTGCAGACATTGGAATTAGAAAGAGGAGCTAAGACAAGGGGACTTGCCCAGGTCTATAAGTAGCAATGCTGCGAGTGATTGCTGTCCCAGACCTGTTTATTTGAAAACATCTCTGCAGACACCAGCAGGAATTCATTGGTAACTCCGCATGCTGGATCGTTCTGCCCCCAGCCAAAGGCACTGCAATCAAGGAAAAAAAAAAAAAAAAAAAAAAAGCGCCAGCTTTTCCTCCTGGCCTTCCTCAATCCCCCAGGTGCCTGGAGCAGCTCTGTCCTGCCCTGTGGTGGGTGGTCTGTGCTGCACAGGTACAGCCCTCACCTGGCTGCAATCCCTGAGCTCCGGCCGGGCTGTCTGTAACCCGGGGAGCAGATGGCACCGCCTGACAAATGCGCCCATTTCCCGCACTTCCCTGCTCCTTTCCGCTGCAAATTGGGGCCTTAAAAAGGATTGATGCTGCTAACAACAACCTCATCTAGGAGGACTTTTGGAGGGATTAATGGCTAGTCGCTGGGGAAAGGTTTAATGGTCCGGAGAGATCAGTCTCAAGCCAGTTTATCCATCAGCTGGGGCTAAGGCCATTACCACTTAAAGGCTCAGCCCGGGGGGGAAGAGGAGGGGTGGCAGTGATCCATCTCTGCAGAGAAACAAGCCAGAGAAAGTGAGGAGATCCCTGGGATTCAGTACCCAAACTCACTGGTCTTCATTTGGCCTGGGCTAGGGCTCATCAAGGAAATGCACAGAGAAAAGGGAGTGATGGCCTTGCTTCATTTACTCCTGATACACTGCAACCCATCTCCTGCTCTCACGGCTGCAGCAGCTCCTGAACTTGCCCACGGGCTTCCAGCCAGCTGTGCCTCTAGCAGTGACCACTACACATCCCTAAACCCCGTGCTGTGGCCTGGGCAGTTGAGGACTACTGTTGTGAGAGGAAATTTATTGCTAACACCTTGTTCAGAGATCATTTTTCTGCCCTGGAGCGTGAAAACTGAGGTTCTTATTATTTTTATCGCAGCAAGTCAAAGTGCAGGAGCTATTCTTACTCATATAAATGTCTAATCCTACCCATATTCCTTCCGAATGTTGCATTTGCTTTGATTACTTTTTCCAGTTATAGCTAAAATAAAATTTGCAGTCTAATAATCTGCCTGTATAATGAGAGATGAGGGGATGTGGGTCCTGCCAGAGACCCTCTCCCATTTCAGGGTGCAGGAAATGCTTGCCTGTGTCCTGGATTTTATGGAGGAAAAGCAAAGTGCCTCAGTCTATTTATTTCCTCTTCACTTGAGACCCCTAAGGGGTCACGTGTTGCAGGCTGTCTGAATGCAGCATGGGTATAATGTCATTTTTTGGGGCCCACTGTGGGAGAACAGTAGGACTTCTGGTGAAGGAGACCTGCCCCCAGGTACTGGAGGTTTCTGGAGCAATTTTCAATTGCCCCCATGCAGTGGGACTGTATAGGGCCAGGCCAGGCTCTGGGAAATGTTACGAAAAGCTGCTGTGGGTGGCTTGGGGTCAGGAGGCTTTTAAATTGCTTGAAAGTGTGGTCTTGTGCTTTATCCTCACAGAGGTTGTTTTGGGCCACCAACAAAGGATCTGATCTTCTGAGGAGAGCTCTGGCTTTGCTCTTGAATCTGACCACAGTGAGAAGTTTTTTTCTGTTCCCATACATTTTTAGGTGGCTGAAAATCTGTATTATTTTTGGATTTTTTTTCTTTCTTGCCTTTTTTCTTATTTTCCCCTCCATCCAAAGTCATGAACTACATGTGAGGTCAGGTGAGTTACTTGCATTCATCAGCTGCCTTTTGGAGTAAAACCTCTTCTGAAGTCACATCCTGCTTTTCTTCCTTCTCCCTGTAAACTCATGTATCAGCCAAACGAATTTCTGCTCCCTTGGGACACTGCTCCTGGAGAGCCTGGACCTCCGGCTGGCCTGAGATGGTAAAAACCAGCGTGGTCCACTATACTCCAGAGCTCCAGCTCTCCAGGTCTCTCCTCCTGATTTGGTATTTTCAAGACAAACCAACCCCCCTGGAGAGGAGCTGGGACAATCAGCAGGTGAAAGCTGTCGCTGCAAGAGGTACTTGGTGTGAAAAAGCAGTTTTGTGTGTGCATGTGGCTTAGGGAACAAACTCCTCTGTCTTTGGATCATTTTTTGCACATCACTTAATATAGATTTTCCAGTCTGCAAGGGCAGCAGGCTCAGTGTAAGGAGTCACAGAGCAGGAGGGAGGTGGCAGACACCAGGGGTGAGCTGAGCTCATGGCATTCCCGTTCCAGAGTGCCAGGCCAAGACCTCACTGCTTTTCACCTCTCTTTTCACAACAGGGATGGTGTGTGTGGACTCAGTTTTCTGCGCTTTTGGATTCCAAGAGTTCCAAACTAGATATTTCTGTTCCTTTAGCAAATGAAAGATGGGGATGGTTTCAACCTGCCAAGTTTTCCCCTAATGTACACATACACACTGGCAGGGAATTTGAATTCAGGTCCTAAACACTGTAGGAATGTTGGCCACCTCTAGGTCCTCATGGAATGGTGACCCTAAAACCCCTAAACCCAGCAACATTTATTAATGGCTTATCTCAAATCTCTGTGGCAAACATTTCAGTCCCTTCAGCCAGGGAGAAGTGGGTTACTTTGTGAATATCAATGCAGATCAAATAAAACATATCTCAAGGACAAATGTATTTGTTCTGAAAATTTGGCCAAAGAAATCAGAAATGGTTCTCTAAAATACAGCAGCCTAGAGCAAATTTTTATCTCCCTCTTTGAGCAGTGAAAGTTGATGATCAAGCTATAATTTGCAATACGTGGTAGGATACAGCAAAACCAATGCCACTGAAATTACCTTGCAGTTTGAACACAGGGATCTGAAGATTTGACAAAAACACTTTCTTTGTTCTACAGACATGAGACCATTTCCCTTCCTTTCATGTGTAGCACCCCTGGATTGTTTGGCACTGATCACAGCTGCTCTGGTGTTCTCTTTGATGAATCCACTTGTTTGGTTTATTTTGTTGGGTTTTTTTTTTTTTTTTTTTTTTTTGTTTTTTTTTTTTTGTTTTGTTGGTTTGGTGTTCCCTTTTTTGGGGGTGGTGGGTGGGTAAGATCTTACTGGGCATGATGGGAAAGGGACAGTTAATTTATGTCATGGATTTGGCATAACTGGGCCATCAATCTCAGCAGAGCATGTACGAGGTGTCTGAAGCAGAGAGACACAAAGATCCAATTGCCGCTTTCTTCCTTTCCTTATGTGAAATGAAAGCAAAAATAAAAAGCAGGAATAGGTATTTTGGTTCCAGGCTTCATGGAGCAATCCTGGGGCAATCAGCAACACTGCAAAGGGAGAGGGGAAGGAGGGAAGATGATGACTCACAAGAAGTTTCCCTGTCTGTTATGATTTTGCTTCGTCGCTTTGTGTTCTCTGGATGACTTGGGGAGAGACGCTTTTCCCTCATCTCTAATTTGCTGCCAGATGAATATATTGAGTAGCAGGATATTGAGAAGTCATGGGAAACTAATGAGAAATGCCTGACTGAACTCAGCATGTTCCTGCACTCGGCTGTTAGGCTTTAATATCCCAGTGGTGCTGGGCAGAGGGGGGACAGGGGCTGTGCAGTTCCTTTTGCTCTTTGGTTTAGTGCCAAAATGGGACCAGGAGTAATGGTTTCGAACTAAAAGATGGTAAGTTCAGACTAGACACAAGGACAATTTTTTTAAAATAATGAGAGTGGTGAAAACCTGGAATAGGTAGCATGGTAAGAGCTCCATCTCTGAGAATATCCAAGGTCAGGTTCTGAGGCCCTGAGCAAGCTGATTTAGATGAACATTTCCCTGCTCATTGCAGGGAGGTTGGACTAGATTGAATTTAAACATTCCTCCTAACCCAAAGTATTCTTCAATTCTATGTTTCCACCTGTTTGGCCAATGTGTGCTCTTACTCAGAAATTCAGTCACCTAGAATGGTTATTGTACCTGCTATTTTGAGGCGTGACAGTTCTGGCTGACTAAAAATCCCTACTACAGCTTTTCCTTCTCACACCTTGTCTTGACTTCCTTCCCTGAGCTCCTGATCTCTGTTGGATGCTGGGGGGGGGGCGCCTGGCTGTGGCAGAAGGGCTGGTTGGTGAAGGATGTTCCTCATGGAATGTCCTCATGCCAAGGGCCACAGCAGATACTGAGAGTTTTCAAGATGCTGGCTGTAAATCCCTTGGGCAGGGATTCCCTCTCTTTCTGGCCTGGTGAGTTTCTACTCCTATATACACTCTTTGAGCTTGCTGGGAGTTTCTGTGACTAAAATGGGAGGAGACTTTTGGCCCCTTTCCACCTTAAATTTTGTTTCAGACCTGCCTGAACCTGGTCCAGCAGTCAATATGGCAAAGGCCTTTTCCTGTGTAATGGGCACAGCTGAGAGCATGGCTGCCTGGACTGCATGATCTTGAAAAGCAGATTGCAGTGTGAAGGACTGAATGAATGCCATGGGTATTTTTTGACCAGACCTAAAGATATTTCTCCAGGAAGAGCGAAGTATAGCAGGAAACTGGTGCTCCAGTCCCAGATGGGCAGCTTTGCCTTCAGCTCTGATTCAGGTAATGTTTTACCCCGAGGAGATGAAAACACCCAGAGAAGCAGAATAATGTGAGGGAGACATCTGTGTTTCACCACACATTTGGCAAGGGGAGGTGGCAGCAAAAGTTCCCGAGGAGGTTTGTCAGGGTCAGTAACACTCCAGAGATGCAAATCAGCCCAATGGCAGCCTGGCAATGACTCAACCTTTCCCTACAGCCTGTTTTTGCCCATGTGTGTGATACAGGCTGCTGCAAAGATGGGTTTCATTTTTACAGACTTATCACCTTCCTGGGGCCTTTCATGCAGCAGAATGATGAAAGGCAGGAACCTTATGGCAGCTGAATAAAATCCATATCCCAGCAGCTGTGAAAATGTCCCTGCCTTGCTTTTTCCAAGGAGTGCATGGAAGCGCATGGTGACGCCCATGGCTGCCACCTCCTGTCCACAGTGGCTGCTTTCCCTTGGGGCTCCTCAGGCATCCATGGCACGTGCATCATCCCAAATCCTCACCCAGCACATGCCCTGTGGGTTTCACACCACGCGCAGCTTGTGTTGATATGATGGGTCTGTGCCTATTGAGGCCAGCCAAGGGTGGTGTGAGCCCAGGAGAGGGGCAGCAGAGCCATTCCGCAGCCAGGGTAGGGCCCTTCCCTCAGAGATGGGATCAGATCTGCCATCTGATTTCAGCATTGTCAGCCCTGACACGTGGTATCCTGTACCTCGTGAAGGAGGCAGCCAAGAGCCTTGAGTTCTCTCAGATAAATGGCTCCGCTCAGAGCACTGTGGCTTGATGTTCCTGAAGCTGCTAATCCTAATTAACAGGCTTTTTCTGAGTCCCTTTTATACCACTCCAGCAGCCCAAGTGGGCTCTAAAGTGAATGGAAATTACCCCATGGAGCGCTCTCCCTGGAGATGTTGCTATGCCGACCTGCTCAGAGTAACTCTCGAGGCTCCCTTAGCTCTCCTCCATCCTGCATTGTTCTTCCTGTCACAGAGGCTCAGGTGGTGCCAGAAGGGTGGCAGAGAGGGCCCAGACTCTATTAGTTACTTTTTCTGGAAGATGTGGGTAGGAGGGAAAAAAACAAGTAGAGAGGGGTAAAATCGTGTCAAGCATCAACAACAACAAGGCAACCTGGAAGACATGAGGGTCCTTCTGACAGAAAATTGAGTCAATTTTCTTGTGCACAACCCTTTAAAAAAATCAATTATTTTCCTTTTTTTTTTTTTTTTTTTTTTTAAATTTGAGGTCTGCGGGCAATAGGGCATTTCCTCTGGGTTTCCTCACCCACTCTGATGTGAGCACTGGGACACAAGGTGTGTTCTCCCCCAGCCCTTCACAGCAGGTGCCTCCTGCCCTCCATGGGCTGCAGGAGGTTGTGTGGTGCTGTTGGGTGATGGAGCCATTTCTCCATGAGGGGAGGCAGCTCCCATCCCAGGCAGGAGTGTTTGTGCCTCCCCCCTCACCCTGAGGCTTGGAACATTTTTGGCCTCTCTCATTCTCCCTAAATTCAATCTTCCCGAGGCCTACAAATCCGAGGCAATAAGAGGAAGACAAATTATAATGAATGCGTATTAGGAATATAAAAAGTAACGACTTAATATAACTTTCTCTTCTCCCCTTCCCTCCCCCTTCGTGACCTCATGTTTTTAACATTTTGGGAGCTGCCAAATCTTGGAGGGATACAGAGTGTGCCAGGGGGAGGTGGGGGCGCTCCATTTGTGGGCTGGTGCTGAGCCAGGGGTCCCTGCCCCAGGGCACAGGGGAAGCAGCACCTTCCCTCCCTGTGCCTCAGTGACAGATAACAACTCCACTGGCACTCCAAAGTGGGGCAAGAAAGGGGGATAAAATGATTAAAACATTAAAGTGCCCAGGGTGGCCCTTGAGCAAGACCTTCCCCAGAGCTGGGGTTGTCTTCTGGGTGATGATGGCTCCAAAAGTTACCAGCAGGAATGGGGATTATAGAAAGGCTGAAATAAAGTTCACCAGATATTACTGCCAAACCCCCTCCTCACCAAGACACTTGAGGAAACATCAGTTATTTTATTTACAACGTCAACAGACTGAAGGGAACAAGCAAGGCCTTCTCCTGCTTTACAAATCATGACTTTAAATGGCTGAGACTGCTCCTGAGCAGGGCTGACTTGAAGCAACTTCTGCCTTTCTTCAGGCAGAATATGGGCTTCTTAAACCCAAAAATATCCACCACCCATCAAACATATCAATGACATTTCTCCCTACTTTCCAACAAGACAGGTTTCTCTAGGGAAATAAATTAACCAGCTCCAGTAACCCCATCAGGAGGGGGACAAGGGACAATTTTTACCCTTCTTACAAGGTGTAGACAGACAGTGGTGAGGATGGGCAGTGTATAATGTTGTTTATTATGTATAATAAGAAGCATCCAGAAATCTCAGTCAAGGACCAAGCCCCAGAGTGCCAGCCCCTGTACAAACACACAGTAACAGAATCCCTGTCCTGAAGAGCACACAGGCTAAAAATGGTTCCTTATGCGGCATAATTTGGAGGGGAAGAATAGGAACTGGAGGCAGAGAAATGAAAAATCCACCTTTTTCCTGATTTCCTTTTATATTCCAAACAAAGGCCACAAGACATAAACGCTGAGATCATAATTTCCAGTCCCCATCATTAGATACTAGGATAGCAGAGTGAAAGAATCATCAAATCATTTAGGTTGGAAAAGACCTTTTATGATTGCTGTGTCCAAATGTAAATCTAACACTGCCAAGAACTCCATTAAACCATCTCCCCAAGTGCCACATCTCCACGTCTTTTAAACACCTCCAGGGATGGTGACTCCACCACTTCCCTGGGCAGCCTGTTCCACAGCCTGACCACCCTTCCCAGGAAGAAATTTTCCCCAATTTTCAACCTAAACCTGCCCTGGCATAACTACAGCGTGTTTTCTCTTACCCTGTTTCTTGTTATCTGCGAGGAGACTGACCCACCCTCATCACACCCTCCTGTTAGGGAGCTGTAGAGAGCAATAAGATCTCCCCTGAGCCTCCTTTTCTCCAGGCTGAGCCCCCCAGCTCCCTCAGCTTCCCCTCATCAGGCTTGTACTCCAGACCCTTCCCCAGCTCTGTTCCAAAACTGACCCCAGGGGTTGAGGAGTGGCCTCAGCAGTGCCCAACAGTGAGGGACAGGTCCCTACCCTGCTCCTGCTGGCCTGGGATGTCCCAGATGTTTGTCTTCACCATGGCAGGGGGATGTGCAGGGCTGGGAATGGGACCTGCTGGTCCCTGGGAAGGGGAGGCAGGAGGTGAGGGAAAGCCCAGTGTCCACTTGGCTGGTGGGGCTGACAGCATGAAACTCCTCCACCAAATTCCTGTGGAGGGGAGGATGTTGAAACCTCCATGAGAGGAGGAGGAGGAGGCAGCACAGTCTTTAAGTGTTTGAAGAACCCAAGTGCTTCACAGCAGCCCTGGTGCCTCCGTCCTCCCTGCCCAGAGCAGCAGAGCTCAGCCCCACACCATTTCTGTGTCTAATGCCAGCCTAGGAGGGCACAGAGGGGCTTGACCCCCAGGGCCACAATGAGCAGGGCAACTCACAGCTACTGGGTGTCTCTGGGCTCCCTCATGATAGCTGGAAAACCATTTTATAAGGAAACTGGAGCCTTGCAAAGTAATTCCAAAAGAACGGCAGATTTTTCTTTTTGGCTTTTCTTAGCTTCCTTTTTTTTTTTTTTTTTTCCCTTTTCTTTCTTTTGAGATACTATAGAAAATTAAAAACATGATTGAATTTGTACATGCCTTTATTTATTGTGCTGTGGATGATGGGCACAGATTTCCCTAAGCCAAAAAGCCCCCTCCCTCCTCCTTCCCCAGCCTTAGTAATCAGCTTCCTTGTGCTCCAGCCCACGCTAGACTATTTTCCTCTGTCAAATCCTCCATCATTGGCTAAATTACCTAGGTGTGTGTTGGCTTTATCTTTTTTTGGTGAAATTGTACAATCTTTCAAGTCTACTTTGTCCGAGTCCCTGTCATCCTCTTAGTGTTTTTTTTACACCCTGTTTCTCTCCCGGCTGATTTTGTAAAAGGTTTAATTTCAACAAGTTGCTGCTCTCAGGGCTGAAGTCTGTTCTCCAGTGCCCATGATAATCGTATGTGTTCACCAAGAGCTTTGAAGCTCCAGCAAATTGCAGTTGGTTTTGGGCTCCATTGCACAGGGCTGTTAATTTTTCCCTTCCACCCTCCCTTTCTCAACTGCTCCCCTTCCACATTTTGCTCCCTGTGCTCAGTGCAGCCTCCACTGCCTGCACACCTTTCAAGCCACCATCCTGCCGAGGAGATATCTGGCACAGACCCTGGTTTGCCACCGGGGCACACTCCCACACACCCCCCAACAGCTGCCTTCCCAAATGTGAGGACGTGCTTCACTCAGAGTCTGTCGTGTGAGCCAGTTTGAATCTAGGATGCTCTTTCCTTTTGGCTCCCCACAGAGATCACAGGACCCTGGTTAATCCAGCTCCCCGTCGGTGTAGGGCTGAGTCATAGGAGGTTTTTCTGTTGCTACATCTAATAGCGCTTTGCTACTGGGAGCAGAACATCAACCAGCTTGGCTGGGAGTCGGCACTGTCACCCAGCAGCTTCCCTTGTCTGCAAGTTGTTTTGATTCTTTTCTTAGACTTCTCCCTCTCTGTGTCTTTCTCTCTAAAACATTAATTTCCTCTAATTAGAGCTTCCTTAACAATTCTTTCCCCCCCCCTCAGTTAATTTCCTCTAATTAGAACCTCCTTAATAATTCTTTTGCTAAATCAATTTCCTCAGTTAGAACCGCCCGCCACAATTTCTTTCCTCCCTTTCAAGAGCTGTCGGAGTAGCTAAGCAAATTATGCTTCTGAGTAACCTTTATCTCTTACTTGGTATTTTAAAAGAACTGTAACAGGTTAGACAGGCACAATTTCCCCTTTCAGAGCTCTGCTGGTCTGACCCCATTAGGTTATACTTAGCTGAGTGTTGTACTATTGTATACTTAATAAGATGCTCTAGCTGTTCATCTGGAACCCAGGTAAGGCTGCATTTGTGAATGAATTAAACATGACACTTCATTATTCAGATCAGATTTAACGGCGTCAAAATCCGTCTTTAAACCAGATCAAATTGCTCTCCAAGAATATGTAAAAAACTCCTGCCCCTGTTAGCTGTCCTGTGAGCCAGCCTTTCCTAACTTTTCCTCTGCAGCCATGTCAGCTTTCTTCTCCTGACAAGCCTTTTAAGTTCTAATTTTGTTTTTTTCTAAAACATGCTGGTTTTAAAAAAAGATCTTTTCTGTTTCTAATTTACACAGTAAGTAACTATTAACGGCCCACTGCTTTTCACAATCATGCTGTGGGCCACATCAGCAGCTGGTGTAAATGGGGAGGCAGCCAGTTGACACATTATAGACCTTGGGCCTGAGTTTCCTCTCCTTTATTACTCAGTTTCTCCCCAGCTGGAACTCTGTTATGCATTTCTCCATCTCTTTAAGATGGGATCAGCTCACTGTGTTTGCCCTTAAAATCCATCAAGGACAACTCACTCCATTTCCTGATCTTATGAGGAAACAGGCCAAGTGATGATGGCAGCTGGGAGGGGTCATCCAGTTTAGAGCGAAAACTCTTGTTTTATGCAATTATGAAAGAAATAAAGAAGGGAACACATCTGAGCAGCAGGAATGCACTGGTGGCTGTGTGTTCCTTTTCCTATACCCCTTCCTCAGGTCGGCACCAACTATCCAGCACAGATCTGATGGCACCAAGAGGTGTCACTGAGTGGGACAGCACTGCCCCTCTGTGACTCACAGCCCATGTGACACAGGCTGAGGAAAACTACCTCACAACAGGCTCAGGAGCCTTCTTCTGGCCTTTCCCACAAGGATTCCTCCCTCTTTTGGCTACGCCCAACTGCAGAGCCTGCTCAGAGTCCTGGTCACCCGGCAGAAATGTCACCATGGGCCCTGAAGAGTCTGCTCCAGTAAGGCAGGTGGGCCCTTGCAGCTTGTGGAGTGCTTTTTATCACCGTCTGAGGGGAATCAGCAGTGCCTGGGTGGGTGGGTGTCCTGGAGTGATCCGTGAGGAATGCTTCAGAGATACTCTGCAGGGAGCTGGGGGAGGCTTGCAGCAACTCTGTCCTCGTCAGTGCCACCAGCATCAGATGTCTGGGCAGGCCCAAAACGCTTTAGCCAAGCCCAGCTTCTGTAGGAAAGCTGCACTGCTTTTCCTTTTCCACACTATTTCCTTCTGACCTTTCCGAGCTCCTATCACCCCACAAAGCCTGCTCTGGTGGAAGTGGTGCAGAAGTCATAAGATGTATTTTATTCCCTTTGCAGTCTTAATAACTATGCGGAAAACTCCATTTGCCATCACTTCCCTTGAAATTTCAGAGTAGGATTGGATGGAAAAAATGAAATGCATTAAGGTTTTTGTTTTTGACAAAAATCCCTAATGCTTGAGATGGGAATAGGATGGTTTTGGGTAATCTTACAAGGAGTACAATGCTGGTGGCGTTGGAGAGAGGGTTGTCTGGGGAAGAGTTGATTTTCTAAAAAGATATGTCAGAAGGCTAAAAAAAAGCTGTTTGGTTCTTCTCAGAAGAGATGAGAGAGCAGGAGGAGGGAATCACCAGGTGGGGTTGTTCAGACTGACAGCTGACTACAGCAGGAGAGATGCTGTTCTCTATGCCCCTCGAGAAGCCCCTCTTGCTGGTGCCCAGTCCATCCCAGCTGAAGGAGGGCTAGAGATAGAGATAGGCAATCCAGTAGACGATGTTGAAGAGCAGGAAGGCGGTGGGGAAGAAGACGCGGGAGTAGGAGTCCAGGCGGGATATGTGGATGCGGACCCGCCCCTCCCGCCACATCCCCGTCTGGCAGTCCTCGATGCAGCAAAAGAACCTCTCGCACTCCTTCCCCTCCAGGCACGGGGAGCCGGGCTCGTCATCCTCATCCTCCTCCATCTCCGGGGGCCAGTGCATGATGTGGTTGATGTTGATGGTGGTGAAGGTTGGCATCACCTGCGCACCGGCGGGTGGCTGGGAGGGGGAGACGAAGGCAGGTTAAAAGGGAGGAAAAGGCAAAAAAAACCCCCAACAAATCCGGTTCCCCACCCAGCTGGCAATAGATCAGATCATCATGGGTGCAGTTCAGTGGAGAGGGATGGCTGATCATCCCCAATCTCTGCACCTGGTTGTGAATCACCACTTTTGAGTGCTGGGGGAACTGGCAGCTCGCTGCATGACTGTGAGAGTTCTTCCTGGCACCCCAGGGCACAGCCCTACTCAGCAAAGGTCTGATTGCACCGATTCCCCATCTGTGCCAATAACAGTCAGTGCAGAAACACGACCTGTTCGATCTGTTCTGGCCTCTTGCCTCATTTCCCTGAGCTCAGATATCACTGAAGACACAGCACACTGCCCAGATGTGTCTGCTGCTTGCTGCCAGTTACTGGAGAAAAGCTTGGGACAGGCTGTGTGCCTCTTGGTCCATCACGAGCCTCAGGGAAGAGCTCTGTCCACCCTGGGATATGAGGGTGGGAGGATATGGGGGATGTGCTGGGAAATGAGCCTGGCCCAGAAGAGACATGTCCTTTTCTGTTTCAGTTCTGCCCCAGTTCAGAGGCCTCTTTCAGTTCGTGTGTCAGAAGTATCTGCCATGAGCTTGGGCAGATCTCATGACAGAGGATGAAGATGAGGATGAAGAGAATTATGACCACCATGGGGTCACTATCCCCACACTCAGGAGGTCCTCTGATGGAAGACCACAAAAAAAGTCGGTTTCTGCCTCTCTGTCACCTAAGATACCTCTGTAATGCAGAGATCAAACTGATACACGTCTTAAAGCGGCATTTACAATTAGTCATGTGAGCCATTCTAAACTGTTCTGATAAGCTCTCCAGCAATTCTGAAGAGAGCACAGGGTGCCTGGCTCTGACTGGGGCTTCTTCGTTTTGAGGGAGCCTCAGCTGCTCTCTCTGGTTGTGTCTCACCCCTCAGACCCAGCATGCAGCGGTGTGTAGATGAACTCTGTACGGGTCGGGCACTAAACCACATCAGCAGTTCCCAAAGCAGGCTCAGGAGGGACATTTTTAAACAGCTTGGGGTCATAACAGCATGTGACCTGTGACCTACCAGCCTGGCTTTCCTGTGGCTGTGCTCCAGTGGCTTCTTGTTTCCCACCAGGTAGTTGAGCGTGGCGTACTCCATGAGAGCGGCGAAGACGAAGATGAAGCACACGGAGACGAAGAGGTCCATGGCTGTGATGTAGGACACCCGGGGCAGGTGCTTGCGGGAGATGGTGCTCAGGGTGGTCATGGTGAGCACAGTCGTGATACCTGGGAGAGAAAACAGCTGCCGTAAGTACCGTCAAGCAGCACTTCTGTCTTCCACACCCCTCGAAACAGCCCCGTTTTCCCTCTGCTCTGGTTGTCTGGTCCCATTTTTGCTCTGCTCAGCCAGACTCTGGTCCTGAGGAACCGATGCTCTATGAAAAAGAATGACAGTGCTCTATGAAAATGAATAATGTTTGAAACTCAGGTTTTGAACATCACACAGATCATCAATGTGGGCTGGTAACTGACGTGGAAACTCACATTCTGCATGAGGCTGGGTTGATCATGCAGATGAGGTTGATCGTCATCTCCTGTCCTCCACGTGCCTCAGCACAGCTTCTAGAAGGATCTATTCCATGATATTCCCAGGCACAGAGGGGAGGCTGACAGGTCTGTAGCTCCTGGGGTCCTCCTTTCTACCCTTTTTACAAATGGGTGCAATATTTCCCCTTTCTGGTTACTACCATGGCTTTTCAGGTATCATGGAGAGTGGCTTGGAAACCACATCAGCCATGCTCTGGGATGTATCTTGTCATGTTCCACAGACTTATGGATGTTCAGGTTCCTCAGGTGGCCTCAAAGCTGATCTTCTCTTGCAGTGAGAGGGACTTTGCTGCTCCAGTCCCTGTCTTGCAGTCCATCCACTGTGGAATGTGGAGAGAGAGACTGCCAGTGAAGACTGAGGCAAAAAAGTACCTCAGCCTCCTCCTCATCCATTTTTACCAGCTTTTGCCAGCTTTGACCTTCCCTTTCTGGCTGACAAACCTGGAGAAGCCCCTGTTAGTATCCTCTGCATCCCTAACCCCATCCCTACACAATTGGGCAGTGTCCCTGTACTCCTCCCAGGATACCTGTCCCTGCTTCCACTGCCTGTGCATTTCCTTTAGTCTGACCAGAAGCTCTTAACACATCTATGCTATTCTCTTGCCTTCCTTTCCTGATTTCTTACACCTGGGGATTGAGAGCCCTTGTGCTCTTTGGAAGATGTCCTGAAAAATCTGCCAGTGCTGTTCTGCTCCCTGGTCATCAGGCTGCCCTGTAGCAGATAACAATCAAAAGGTTCCCTTTGTTTCCTTGGTCTGATTCCTACCCATAAATTTTCAATCTGCTCCTGGCTATTCTTCAGAGACAGCTCTTCACGATCTCTCCATTCCTTGATGCAGAGGGCAAGTGCGTAGGAGGTGATAAGGAATTTCTTTTGACATGAGTGGGGCCTGGAATTGTTTTTGCAGAAGCAGAAATGCTCACGTTTCTGCTTCCAGAGATGAAGTGTCAGGAGCCAGCAAAGGATCAGCTCCAGGGGTTGGTATTGTGATCTCATCCACTGATTTTCAGGATGTGGGGAAGAAGCGGGAAGAAGTCCACCTGTTTCTCCTCCTCTAGCATCCACCTAAATCCACCTGCCACCCTTTCCTGAGGTCACCTCAGTGGCTCTGGGGGTGAGCATGGCAAAAGATTTTCATGTTCTCCTGCTGTACTTGCATTAGCAGATGTGATGTGACTTCCCATATTTTTGAAGTGCCAGTGGAACTGGTCCAGTTTACATCTCCCTAATGCAGGCTGGCAGGCTCAAAATGTGCTGGGGATCATTTGTATTAAGTACAACAGGGGCTGTGGAGAGAATACATTATTCTTCATGAGCTGCAGTCCCTTCCCATAGAGAGGGGCCCCTCTCCTGGGGAAACCTGCCTTTGTTTTTGAGACAGTCACTACAGCTGGGCACATTTTCCTCTTGCTGCTCATTCCTTTGCCAGCCACAGACTATGGCACACCCTCACCTTCATTGGAAATGACACCCTCTTCCTCCTCCTCCTCTCTCCACGAGCACCAGACTAATTAATTTTGAGAGGGAGGTGGGGAGACATGGCCATCGTGGATGGGCTGTGAATAGCTGATGGCCCCTCCTCTCCTCTCCATCCCCACAGAGACCTGCAGGCAGGGCTGGGAATGCTACCTCCAATTAAAGGCAAAGTCAGCAGGGCTGATAGGAAGGACAGCACTGGGAATCACAGCTTGCTGCAAAATGCAGATACAGCCAAAGTGTATTAAAGACTCGGGGAGATCTCCCCATCACCTATCAGAGCAGCATTCAATCAACAGGAGCGTTTCTCCTGCCCCAAGGAGCCACTGCAGTTTGCTGAGAAAATCTAAACAATGGGCAGAGCTGTTGTCACTCTCTGGGTCCTGTGGGGTGACTGACAGAAAAAGGTTGTACCCACAGGGCTTCCAGCTCCTGCCAAAGCCTGGGGCTCTGTGGATGCAGCCAAGCAACTCTGCCCATTAACCCTACAACCTTCCTGTCAACAGCCCTACACAGAAGCCTTGAAAAGTTGTGAGGAAACATGGAAAATGTGCATGGGACAGGAGCCCTTAGGGCAGCACTGCAATGCCACAGCCCAGCCTCTCCCTTTTGATGCATGAGAATATCCCATTGCAGCCTGGAAAAGGCTGTGCTTGGGATTCAGGTGGAGCCATGAGAGTGAGGTGCTCTCCTGAGATAATCCAGCAGCCCAAGGCGGCACAGCTGGAGATTCGGTTGAGCTGTGCAGTGTTACACACAGGAAGCTGAAGGAGTGGAATATTCTCAAAAATGCCAGAGAATGGCAAAGTGCTGCAGGAGATTTTGTAGACCAACACTGCCAGTCTGCTTGCCTGGCAGAGTTTGACAAGCATCAGACATGCACCATCCTGTCTCTTACCCAGAGATGTCCTGGCTGGTGTAGAGTCTCTCTTGATCCAGAAGGAAACCCAGGAAAGAACAACAGTCAGGATGCAGGGAATGTAGGTCTGAATGGCAAAGTAACCCATACGTCTGCTTAGGTCAAAAGAAACTGTCATCACCATGTACTCCCCTAGGAAAAAGCAACAGAGACATTGGAATTGTAACATGGGGCTTTCTAAAGCAGGAAAATCAGCAAAGTTTCCGAATTTGGAGTTTCGGGTGAGGTTTTCTCATTTGATTTGCCTGTCCATCTGGTTTTGTAGCTGCCCAGATTGTTAAGTCCTCCTGGCTGGCTGAGTAGGTTTGGTGACTCACTGGTTTTGTGGCTAGTGGATTCTGTGGCTACCTGGCTGGCTCTGTAGCTGTCCTGCTTGATGTCTTTGTGACTAATTGAGGAGCTGACTTTGTGGTTGCCCAGCTGGCTGTTTGCCTGGCTGTCCATATGGCCACCAGGCTGCATTCATTCTGGCCTGACTGAGGACACTGAAAGGCACTCAGTTTGGAAAAGTTGCTGCAGACAGCATTTATCTCCAGCTAATTGCTGCAAGGGTTTCTTTTCTACAGAAGCTCTTTGGCTGTAACAGGCTGCATGGCCTGGCTTGCTAACGAACTACCTGAGCTGTGACAAAGGAGGTGTCCTTCAATCACTTCCACTGAGAGTCTGCTTCTGCCTCTGGAAAAGGCATGTGGTGCTGTACATCCTAATTGCTCATTTGGCAACTTACAGTGGTGGCTCTTTCTTTTTTCAGGGGCTCACAGTGAGTGTTGGAAGAAAGCCACCTGACAGCTCTGGGGTTAAGATGGAGCTTGCAAGCAATTACCAAAAAAAGAGAATTACAAACATCAGAGGGCCACTGGTGCATTCAAGACACTTTCACTTCTTGTCCCAGTTTGTGCTGCCTTTCTACCCTGGCTGCCACTGTTGAGAGCAGCAGCTTTCTGCAGAGTGGGAGAAGCACTGCTCCTTGCTATTTCAGAGAGCTTAAAAGTATGAGCTCACACCACCTTCAAGAATCCAGAGGCTTTCCTCAGTTGTCTGTGGGAAGGAAAGGGGATGTGAGCTATTATGAGGAGGAGGAGGAGCTGAAGGGCTTCCATTATTTAGCTTCTTCACACATGCAGCCTTGTCCCTGTCTCCTAAAGCACAGTTCAGGTGTTCATCAGCCTGACACGAGTTTACAGAAGGAAAGATTGAGACCTGCAAGCTCTGATTTCTCCACCCCCGTTCCAACCATAGGCATCACCCAGAGATTACACAGTGTGCACACACTGCAACAAGAGGGGATTTAAGTTCCCTCTCCTCTCCCTCCTGACCCTTCAATTAGGGATAGCTTCATTCACATCAGCATTGTAGCTTCATTCGCATCAGCATTGTCACCCCACAGTTCACAGGTGTCAGTGGTTCTGGCCTCTCCTTGCTCCATCTTCCCCTCACCCTTCATCCCTGTCCCTTCTGCTCCCTCCAGTCAAGGTCCATCCCTTCATTTTCAGTTTCTTCCTCTAACCATGCTGCTGTAAGCTTCCTTCCTCACTCCTCTGCCTGCCACCAGGTCTCCAGGACAGGGGTGCTGCTGTGGGCTGCCTCCCCTTGCCTCACCTGCCCCAGTCCTGAGGACTTCTGAAGTGTTCCTCAGTCCTGTGAAGTCGAATTGGTAGAGCCTCCAGGTGCGCTGGTCGGAGACCTCGATGGAGTAGCGTCTCCAGCGATAGACGATCTCCTCCCGGGGGTATCCATCTGGGGAAATCCAGCCACGGACGTCAGTGAAGAGCATGCCCTGTACTCCCACCCCGGGCACCTGCCTGACTGCAAAAGTATCTCACCAGAGCTGTTCTGCAAACATGAAAACCCTTCAGGCAGGTGTTTCTGGTGTTTTGTTTCGATTCCCTGACACTTTCCCACATGGAATAGGAGTAAGGGCTGCATCTCCCCTCGTGGACTGCTTCAGATCCTGGGGATGGGGAAGGTATTGCCAGTGTGGGAAATGGATTTGTAGAGAATTCTGAAAGCCTGACAGAAGGCTCACATAGGATGCATCTGTATGCAAACTCTGAGATAAGAAATGCTGAGTTAGAAATGCCATGGGATAGGACGGACATTGTTGAGAGAGAAATGGAACTGGGAACAAGTTTCAAAGGGTGGCCTTGCAAACAAGACTGGATACTTTGGAGAAAGAGAACTATGAAAGGTGCACTGTAGCAGGACCCACGAGGGGTGATTTTAGATGTTTGGCTATGAGGCATTAACAGCATTGTGTGGCAAAAGCTGACAGGCCAAGAAAGGCTTATGATGGATTGTAATTAGGAAATAGTTTGGCTTCTGATTGTGATGGTGAGAAATGTAACATCTGTATTGTCTCACCCTTCACATGGGACTGAAAATGGAATAAAGGTTTTTAAATGCCTTTCAGCTGCCCCATCTCTAGGTCAGAAAGGGGGATAATCCAACATTCCAGAAAGAAAGCACTGCCAGAAACAGAGCCTTTCTAAGGACTTGCCTGCTGGGAATGAGACATGGGTTGGTCCAAGAGGACTCTGCTGGTTTGGGGAAGAACTTCTTAGAGCGTGGCAGAGCAATGGAACAGTGTGCCCTGGGAGGTTGTGGAGCCTCCCTCCCATGATTCTGAAGTCAAAACTCTGGATTCAAACCCCCACCTGGCTGCACTCCTGTGTAACCTGCTCTAGGTGACTCTGTCTGTCAGTGGGACTATTACAGGTGATCTCCAAAGGCCCCTTCCAGCCCCGACTGTTCTGTGGTTCTCTGACTCCACCAGCCTGAAATCTTTAAGCATTTTATCTCCCTGGGGCAGCTGGCATCTCATGAGTGCCATCCCAGCAGGATTACACTGGGAATACAAAGCTGCCAGCATGGTCCTGGCTGCTCTGTGTGCTCCCTGTACCTCTTCCCTTGGGAGCTGATCTATGGAAAAGGAGGGGTGCACTCTCCATGGAGAAGAAAACCTGGCCCTGCAGCCTGCAGCACAGCTTCTCCTGCCTCTGGCTTTCCTGATAAAGAACCAAGCCTGCTGTAAAGCAGGGACCTAGCAGAAAGTCCCTCAGAGGAGGATGGAGTAAGAGCTTGGCAGCTAACTAACAGTGTGTTTCTAATTATCAAGCATGTATGGCATGCACCATTAATTAGCAAAGAATGAGGGTGGTGGGAGATGAAGGGATGAGATTTCCTCAGCATGCTGCCTCCTTCTGAAGCACCTCAGAGCTCTGAGCTGCATCTCTTCAGTGGCAGGGGAAGCAGGAGAACCCAAGCTCAGATGATTAAATCAGATTCCCCACCCACGCACGAGGACAGGGATCTCTTGGTGCAGAAAGGCTCCCTGCAAAATTACCAGAGGAGATGTGATAATATCAGAAGCCCTCTCTGCTGAAGAGGCTGGATGAGCAGTGACTGAGAGG
Source organism: Chamaea fasciata (assembly GCF_029207755.1). NCBI lineage: Eukaryota > Metazoa > Chordata > Aves > Passeriformes > Sylviidae > Chamaea > Chamaea fasciata. The sequence continues at coordinate 460,954 of NW_027094107.1, forward strand.
GGAGGTCTGAGTAACCCTCCTTTGGAGCAGAACGTTTCCAGACCTCACTCAGAGAGTGGGAGAAGAGGGAAGATGCAAGGCAGGATGGGTGCCATTTGTCCACCAGAATATATCTGTGTTCTGTCTGGAGTGACCAGGTGGTCAGTGAAATAATCTCCTCCAACCATCCACCCAAGTTAAGGAGAAACTCAGAGATATTCTGAATCTGTCCCTGATGACCTCTGCTAGCCCAGGAGTGGGAGGATGCTTCAGGCCATGAAGGCTAATGGCTCAGGAAGGGTGAAATTAAGAAATTAGGTGAAAAAATGTAGCTAAAAGGGAGGATGGTTTCCCCAGGAAAGTATTACTCCACTGAGATTTCTCGGCTTGCCTTCTAAAGCTATCTTTAAAATATGTATACTCACAACTGGAAAAAACCAAAGGGCAGGAGTGAGTGTCCATTGGGAAATTCTGCAGCTGGAGCAGACATTCAGCCTCGATTGTCAGCCTGAGACACGGAGAGAGAGAGAGAAAGAGATTTTGAGCTGGTGAAGTTGGTTTGATTCCAACACCTAAATGTGACAGAGGCATTCTCACTTCCTTGAGAACTAATTTGCTGAAGATCAGTCTGTTTGCAGGAACATTCCAACCAAAAATATATGTTTGGATATTTTCAAGGTGAGGAAAAAACATCTAAGTTTCACCTTCAAAAAGCCCTTCTGTTTAGTCAATTTTTCAGATTCGTTTATGGAAGCGAGAAGTTATGGTGACAAAGAGCCAAATGTTTACTAACAGAATAAAACAGCTGGACTGACCAAGACAACATTTTAAAGGATTTTAGCTTAGGGAACTGTCACAGTAGGACACAAAATAAAGATGCTTGACTCCAGTCAGAAGGCAGTAGAAATCAGAAGGTTTATTTACGATTCATTCAGCCCTTTTATAATATGATGTGCTAAGAAGTCACATTACTAGTCCATAGGGCTGACACCTCTCCCATTGGCTCAGTAACAGAAATAGCCAACAACACCTGTTGTTACGGGAAAGGAATATTGTTTACACAAGGTTGTTTTGGGCAAAAGAAAAACTGTTGAAAAGTTTTCCTTGTGAAGAGCTCAGGCTCAGAAAATATCAGGTCCACAGGGAACCACTTGATCTCTTTGTTCCCTCCCTTCAGCAGAGCCTGCTGGACGTACCTGAGCGTGTAGAGCACTTTTCCATCATTCCAGATGCGGAGGAGCTGGTTGGGAGTGGTGATCCAGTGGGAATCAGCCCGTTTGGAGTTCCTGAAGAAGGTGTCGGGGATCCAGATGCGGCTCACCATGTTGGTGTTCAGCGTCAGCGCCTTCAGGGTGCTGTTGAACCGCAGGCGCCGGTCATACCACGTCTGGGCAAAGAAGATGTCAATGGTGTATTCCTGGGAAAGGCAAGGAAGAATAGGGTTGTGGAGTCCCTGGAACCCCTCAGGGGAATTCCCAGGATCCTGCCCTGGAAGGATACACCATGGAGTTTCCACCTAGATTGAAAGAAAAGGCTTCCCCCCCATGGGGCCTTGCAACACCGTGATCCACCCCAGTTTGCTTTCCCCATATGTCGCCAATTCTTGTGGTTTCTGTTTCCCCATTGGTTGTGGTATCCCTGGTGGCTGCCCCGTGTCCCCTATAGGGCACTGCCCTTTGCCCTGCCCTTTGTACCACCCCCGTGCCCTCAGACCATTGGTCCCTGACCCCTATTTAGGCCAGTGCCCAGCACATGGCCAGGTCGTTGCTCCTGGTTTCCCTTTGGCATAAAGGAATAAACCTCACTGGAACTGATTGTACAAGGGCCCTTCTTGCCTCTCCTAGCTGAGCCTAGTCATGGCATGTGTGATGTGTGAGCTTGGCTGCTTTGCCTGAATACCCCCCAAGCAGCTTTTCCACAGGAGATGTTTATTGGGATACAGGCAGCAGCCCCACTATCTAAAATCCACACTGCTACATGGGATGTTCTGAGAGGGATTGAGGCCAAGAAGAGCCTGCTCCTCCGGTCTGCAGGCAGTCACAGCCAGAACATTTATTTTCTCCGTCTGGGAGCAGGTGTTGGTGACCACTGACACCTTTCCAGGCTCACCATGTCTAGGCCAGGCCAGGACATCCATGGCACCCTTAGGAAGAGCCAAAGACTGTGTTTACTGGTGGGCTGAGCCTGGCCCTTGCCTGGAAAACCAGGACCACACAAACAAGACCTTGGGCTTCCTCTTGGCAGACAACTCAATACTCCTTTCAAGCACAGGCATGAAGGGGCAGTGTGGATGTTGCCTCAGTCCAGCCCTCGGTTCAGCTACACCTTTCAATCACAGGCAGGGAAAGCTACTCACCAGCTTAGCAGAGAGGGCAAGCAGACAGCTCTTTCTGTTGTTTATTAACAATTTATTTATTTTTTTAAATTTTTTTTTATTATTCATTGGAACAGCCCAGCCCTGTTCCACACACGTATTTTGTACACAGAGCAATAACAGTGCTGTACATAAATCTAGGGACAATCTACCCCTTGCTACAGGACACACTGCAAAGGGTTGATATGAAAACTCAGAGCACTCTGGGTCCTTGGGCAGAGATTAGAAAAGAAATCTGGGGCTGCATGGTCCCAGCTCTGGGTGCAACCAGTTAAAAATCCTGAGTCTTTCGCTGATGGAAAAGAGATTTTCCACCATAATAAGGACCTTCAGTTTTGGTGAGAGAGTGTGTCCTAGCTCATGGATAACTGGCAGTTCTGGGAGGCAGCTCCTGCCTGGATTGGACTGGCAGTAGCCTACACCATTAGCCCACCACTCTGCTGCTCGCTGCTGCAAGTCAATTTGCTGCTGAGAAGGTGCTAATTAATGCCATGCAGGAACAAGTCTGGCACCCAGCAGCTGTCTGAACCAGACCCCAGATCCAGCTCCGTCAGGGCATGCTAGTCAGTCACCTGCTCCTGAGAGCTGCTGATGTGACCTCTGGTCCCTTTCGCTCCTGTTGAACCCACATGACCCCCACTGCCTCCCCCTCTTTTGTGTGCAGAGATGAAGAAAGCCTGACTTTGCCATCCCTCCCTCTCATTCTCCTCCTCCCTGTATTGATTTATCTCGGTGGAATTTTTTTATGAGCGCAGCACATCCTCCCTGCGCTGCCCTCGCTGCTGGCTCCGAGCGGGCTCCTCCAGCCCTGCTGCTGAACTAGCTGCAGCCCTCCCTCGGACAGTGTGTCCTGCTGAGGGCGGGCAGGGCAGGGCAGAGCACGGGCCCCACTTCATCTCCCTCACCCCTGCTCCCCTGGCAGCCGACAGAGAGCAGGGATGGGTCCCCAGCACATCCCTTGCATAGGAATGAGGTGGTGAGGGAAGAGCTCAGCCCAGTCGTTCTCCGGGCTGATGCTTCACCCTGGTGAGACATGGGGATGAGCAAAGGGACAGGGTCCTGATGGAGTGGGGAGAATGGGGACAGGTGCAGCACGTTCAGAGGGGTGGATTTTCCTCTACAGTTCATTCTAAACATGAGCAGACACAGGGCTGAGGACAGCAGCGCCCTCACAGCCGAGTGCACAGGCATGGCCACTGCTGGGGCTTGGGAGAACCCATCCCAGCACCTGAATGTGCTGGATCACACTGGGTACTGCTTGGATGTAGGGTATGTGGTGATGGAGGCATGTAAAAATGTGAAATAAAAGTAGCATTGGCGCAGTGTTGGGGCCAAAATAGCACAATATTTGACATATTCTCCCCCATCACTGCACACCCCGTTTGAGTTCATGTGAGTTTACTTAGCTCCTCCTAAGTAATATCTCTGGTGTAGGAGAAAGCAACCAAAAATGTAGAGATAAATTCATGTTAGATGTCACTATCAGCGTTTAACTCCCAACTGGAGTCACTGGTGACATCTCACTTCTGGGCTGGCTGCTCAGTTATGTCCTGCTGTAAAGTTCAGCATTCAAGTCTGGGATAATCAATGCCAGTACTCTGGAAGAGTGGAGGGTCAGCTGTCCCAGGGGCTTAGCATTTGTTGTCAAGCCCAGATTTTCAGGAGGGATCAACATTAAAGAGCTCCTCTTGTGCCATTCATAGCCAGCCTTTGCAAAAGGTGTGGTGCACAAGTCATTGAGCTCCTCTGAACAATCTGAGCTGTTATTGTCACTGTCCTGTGGTTTGATCTAATTTCAGCGGCTATTATTAGCACAGCTATTCACGAGGCAGAACTTAGTAGCTGAGCTGGCTCCCTTGCCTCTCTGTAGGGAGCCCATTGGGAAATTTTGGCATTTACAAATGTATTTTCTTTCAGAATTATCTGAGGCAAGATTTATACAAAAGCGCTCTGGCCTTTGGGAGGACTTTTACCCTTCCCACTTCCTCCCCCATGCTGCTGAGTGAGTGAGTGAGCAGATGTGTGGCTGAGCTGCCAACTGGGGTTAAACCACCACAGCTCCTGAAGAATTCAGCACCTGTTCCCATCAGGAATCCTCACTCTGATGAACCCACCTTGCATGGCTGGGTTTCTGCACTGATCAGCTGTGGGAAGGTGCTCAGACCCTTCTCTGGGCATTACTGACATCCCACTTAGCTGTAGGCATCTGCCAAGGTGACTCGAACAGGAGGTGTTGGACCATGGGTTTCCTGCAGCCCTTAGAGAGGGGTAGGGACTTCTGGAGGGAGATCTCCATATGAAGAAATCCAGGTTGTCTTCTGGAAACGCCTCTTACTCTTCCTGACCTTGGAAGAGTCCACTGATCAAAGCTGAGTGTCTGGAGTTTGGCAGGATGAGCTCAGCCCCTAAAGCTCAGAGCACTGTTTCTCCATCTCCTGCACCCCTGTAGTTTTTCTCTGCCCCTGACATTCAGCCATCAGAAAGAGACTTCTCAATGCCTCGATCTCCCCATGTGGAAAAGGGTTATTGTAAAATACGCCTCCACCATTACTGTGCCATCTGCTGTGCAGCACATGGAGGTTGTTAACTTCTCTGTGAAAGCACAGGCATTTTTAGTGTTCTTAACAGAAGGAGCTAACGAAGGAAGGAGGAATTGCTTTAACAGTTTGGCCACACCATTTGGATCACACGTGGGGTAGCACACACATGTTGGCATGCGTGCAGTATTACGTCAAATTTCAGTCATGGATCAATAAACCAAACTCCCCAGAAGGCAAACCCTGAGGGCTGCCTACCCTAAATGCTGTCACGTGAGTTTATCCCGTGCTGAGGGATGCCCTGCAGCTTTGCCTCTGCTGCCTGAGTGTGCTCATGTCCAACCCAGCCTCTCAGCATGTCCCTGCTGGCCCTTGGTCCCTGTCACCACCTGGCACTGCAGCACGGTGATCAGCCCTGCTTTTCCTCATGTGGGCAGCACAGATGCTGGTGGAAACACGGTTCCAGAGGACTGAGAACCTGAGAACATTCAGTGGAGAGAATGGTGTTTGGTAAAAGAACATTTGTGAGGAATAAAAGGATAGGGAGCTGACAGGGGTGTTTCATATTCGAAGAAAAAAATAAGAACAAGGAGATTTTATTGCGCTCTCAAACCCTTTCATTTTTCAAAAGCGATGAGTTTGCTGTGTGAAAAGTCATTTCTAAGAAAACCCCAAACATTTTCAATCCAAAAGAAAAGAGACTTTTTCAGAAAGCAACCTGTCCCCAGCACAGGAGAGCTGGGAGCTGGCCTTGTGTGCTTCTCTGGTGCCTGCTCCTTGGGCTATCTTTGCTGCTCTGCCCTCACAGATGGAGCACCAGCCCATATCTCCAGTCAGAATTGGCTTTAGGAACTCTGCTCTGGACCAAGTTCCACCCTGGCTTCAGAGCAAATATAATTTAGGGCTACTGAATTTCAGAACAGCAGCTTTAACTCCCAGGGCTTGCATGCCAAGATTTGAAGTGATCAGTGTGTGTTTTCAGGTTACCTTACACACCAAATAAACACAGCTGGGCTCTGCCAAAACATCCTTTTCAAATGGCTTTTATCAAGTTCGTGTGTTCAGTTCAGCTGACCCCTCTCAAGGGTGCAATTAGTGGGATCCAGAGGGGCTGGGACCCTTGGTTCCTCTGTTCCATCTGAGCTTGCTTTTCTGTGCTAAGAGCTCGGCTTTCTGCCAAATGCCAAAGAGAGAGCAAAGGCATGAGATGAACATGTCTGAGGTGGCCTCCTAAATTAGGATAAAATGAAGGATTTAAATGTGTTTTTTGCAACTTCACTAGTATTCAACAGCAACAAGAAAACCCCTGAACAGAGGGTGCATACTTCCTCAATTTTCCTCTGCTGGAGAGAGAGTTTACTCTCTTCCAACTCAGAATACTCTATGAAAAATCCTAAATAACAGTGGGGCTGAGAGATTAATATCCTAGACAGTCGCTTTCTAGCTTTCATTCTTCTGATATTTGTTTTTACTCACAGAGCTCCCTTCCCTCTTCACCTCCAAGCAAATCCCTCTCTGCAGTCCAATAAAGCAGGCTGCTTTCCTGGGAAGCAGGGACAGCAATTCAGGTGCTCTGACGTGAATGTGATGTGTCCATGCTGTCAATCACGCAGCCAAGCAACGCAAATATTACCGGCAAACTCTTAGGGATGCTGCAATTGAGGAAATGCTCAGAACTTCTTCCTTGGAGGGGACCCAGGAATAGGGAGCTTTTCTTTCAAGGACTGGGAGGACGCTCTGTGCAGGTCAAGGCAAGGAAGCTTCTCCTCCAGTCTCCCTCTTCTGCAAACCAGGGTCCCCCTTCAGACACAGCTGTGCTCAGCATGTCCACAGCCCCACCGCCCTGCCCAGGTGAGCATTGTCCTCTCCAGGACACCCCACACACCTTCCCAGCCTGCAAACATCAACAATAGTAAAAAGTCTGGAGATGCCTTCAAGACTAAATAAATAAATAACCTAAATAAAATCACTGTCTTTTTAGAATAATCTTGACATCTGAATACACCACTCCTTGTGCCCACAGCTGGTGGGCAGGAGTGTGCTTCTAAGCATGGCATGTGTGAGCACTCTCTGAGGGCAGGCACAGAGGGGACAGGGACCAACAGCACGTGCTGTGCCCGACACTGACCACTTCAGAGACTGGCTGGGCAGTGCCAGGCTTCTCCCAGTCCTCCCATTAGTAGTGTGGGACACCTCATTTGTGGCCACCTCCATGTGCCTCCTCTGGGCGAGATCTGTCTCTCCAACACAAAGACCAAAAGAATGCGAATGTAAGTTTAATTCCACTTCCAAGGTCCTCCTCCCTTCAAATCAGACCCCAGAGAGATTTCTGGACATGATGCCGGAGTGACTAGGGGAGCTCTCAAGGACAGCAGGAGCAGAGCTGTGATGATCTGTGTTTTCAAGGTGACACACTGAACTTCCCATCTGTTTCACTTCTGCAGCAACACCGGCAGTGCTGTCCTTGCCTGAATGTCTTTTGCCTCTGTCCAGGGAATCTCAGCTGAAACAGAGTTCTTTTTATAATACAAACGTGCTATTAAAAACCATGTCCATGTCCTGTGCTCGTGCCAGGAGCTGTCAAACAAGTCATGCTATAAATGCTGCTCTGTCGATTGCAAGCTCCCCCAGTCACAGCTTGCTCACCCCTGGAGCCGGCAGATGGGAACTGGACAGGGCTTTCAAAACCGTGCTGCCTTCTGACATCCCTGTCTGCCTGCTCCCCCACAGCTCTGCTCCTTCCTGCTGCCGTGGGTGTGCAGGTGGGGACATCTGAAAGGCAGCTTTTACACCCCTGACAGCCAACCACCCCAAATGCTTTCTTCAGGGATGTTGCCTTGTACCATCTCTCCCTGCCCTGCAGTGGTGTTATCTCCTCCCGTGCAGCCCCAGGGTGCCTGTTCCTCTTTCCATGGGAACACAGGGAGCCTTTCCCCGTGAGCCCTCGGGGCGCAGGACTTACACGTGTGTGTTTTAGCATCTGTTAACAGCCATTACCCAGAGGAGCCAGGAAAGTCCTTGAGGCGAGACATGACATCAGCCAGACTCTGCTTTGCAGAGGCACAAGTCTGTCTGCACTGTCCCTGCTGAGGTTATTACTGAGGAGGCAGAGATGTGGACACGGGATGCTCTATGCAGATGGGGCAGAGTTGATTAAAGGGGAAGGTACTGAACACTTCTCTCAAATATTATGAAAAGCACCTCGGGAAAGGAGTCACCTTCTTTTAGCTTGATTTTTTTTTTTTTTCTCTCCACTCTCAGGACAGGACATGCCCTGGGTGCAAAGTCACGTGGAAGCACCTCCTGATGCAAAGATGCAGCCCAGTTTCCAAAGTCTCTGGAAAATACCTGGGCAGAGCAAAGCTAGGTTTGTCCAAAGTGGAGTCTTCATGTCACACCTCGCTGCTAAATGCTTAACTGCTCCCTACAATGTTTGGGATTAAAGGAATTTTGTGCAGGAAGAAGAAAACAGGCGGGGAAAGAGAAGAGGTGAGAATGGAAGCACATAGGATAATTGGAGGAGAATATTTTCCACCTAGGACAGGTGCTCTTGTTAATTTTTCCTTCTGGCTCATGGGGTTCTTGAGGAGACAAAAGGAAATTTCCTTGGGAAGGGCTGGAAGACAAACCTTCTCACTGCATACCATTAACTGCCCGGGATCTCTCCCCCGAAACAGCTTGACAAGATTCACATGAGAAGCTGGGATTTCTTTAATTGCATTTCCCGTTCCCGTGCCACCCACTGTGACTAAAATGAGACACTGGGATGGGCAGCCCAGCACTGCCCAGGACTGGGGAAGCAGCTGCTGCTCCGTGGGACCCACTCCCTGCCAACAATCACTGAGCTCTGTCAAACCACCTTTGCTGGCAGCACGTTGAGAGGGTGGAGGATCCAGCAGAGCCCAGAGCTGGGTCTGAGAAAGCACAGTGCACCCAAGTCCCCGGGATGCCACCCATGGTATGGAAATACCTGCACTGGCCAGGAGAAAAGCTGCCTGTATAAATCCCTGTCTAATTCTCGCCCTCAAGGTAAAAACAGAGCATTCAAAACATCTGAGACAGTTCTGGTTTCACAAAAGGGGAGCAGTTTGTGCCCTCTGCAGAGATCCTCACTCCTGACCCTGTTCTCTCCTGGCGCCAGATGAAGAAGGAGATGGGAACAGTGTACTCTGCCTCACCAACTCTTTCAAGGAAATCTGTTTCACGTTGTCTCTCATGCCCCCTTGCTGTGCTTACCACCTCTCTCCCTGCCCTGCCAGTTCCTTGATATTCCTTCTCTCTGCCTCGTTTTGTTTCCCCTTTCTCAGTTCTTTTCAAGCCACCACACAATCACAGCCCAGCCCTAATGAGATTTCAAGGGAGCACCAGGCTGTGGAAAGCAGCTGGGAGAAGCAAATCAGGTTACAGAAAAAGAACAATTCCTCTCTGCCTCCCCTGTTGGGTCCTGGGAGGGCAAAGCAGCCGGAGTGCAGCTGCAGAAGGGTTACCAGGCCAGCTGATTCTCCTCTCCAGGCAGACATCCACACTTCAGGGAGGTCATTTGGCAGCCAGGTCCCCACCCCTGGGCAAGCAGGACCTGCTGAGCTCTGCTCCTGAGGGCTGCTCACTTCCCATGGCACCTGGTGGGTGCAAAATAACTCTACTCGGAAACGAGGGATCGATATTCCCAGCCTTTTTTTTCCAGCTCCCAACTGTTTTCTACAGTCTCTGCCTACTGCAGATGCCTCCTTTGAGACTCAACCACTTGACCTTCCCCAGCTCCCCTCAAAGATTTTAGAACGTCTTTGGGAAGTGGTGAAAAAGATAAAGGCTCCGTTTTCTACACAGTGGTGTAAGAAGTACTCTGGCAGATCTTGGCCATCCCAGAATCATACACAGAAAGAAAGCAAACACTTTGGGATCTTTGGCTTAGTCCAAGGTTCCCAGGAGCTGGACAGCACATCTTTAACTGCTCCTTACCAAATTCCAGCACCTGGGCTCCGCTTTGGCTTTTTGTGAGGTATTTTCATCCCTCCTCTTGCTGATCCAGAGAGAGGAACCAGGATCTATTGTGCAAGATACAGATTCATATGAGAAACTAAGGCTGCAATCCCTGGACATGCCAGATCATGGAAGGAAATGATCTTTCATTTCATAGGGTCAGGGTTTCCTTTCTTTCATGGAAGGAAATGGTTTATTTTGAATGTTACAGGTCTCTCTGCCTTCAGTTTTTCTTTTCAAGAACCAAATGAAGATCGCCCAGTTATCATCTTAACTTCACCCCTACGGCTGTAGGAACAACCAACCCAACATCTTGAAGTTTTTCCCGCTCCCTACCCGGCTGCTCTGCCTTCTCTCCTCGCCTTCACAACACTGCCAAGGTGGCTTTGGGTGTTTGTGGAGGAGAATGACAGACTAAAGGCCACGGTCTGGTGTGGGAGGCATCACAGGTGGCAGATTTGGAGGGAGAGAGAAGCTGATCGAGGGAAACTGTCAGAAACAAAGCTTCCAACATTTGGGGAATCCCCGCTCTGACCTCTCCTGTTCCCCAGCCACATGGAGACAAGGTGTTCCCCCACCCACACTCCCCAGTGTTTTGGTTCACACCTCCCACAGGCATCTGCCTGGGGGGAGCCTTTACCACCACCTGCAATTCCCCGGTGGAGCAAAGCTGATCGGATGGTTGGAGCCATTCCTGGCCAAGCGCAGGTCAGGGAACAAACACACAAATCCTCACCACGAAGTTCTCTGGACATGGAGATGGACACACAAGGCTTATGCCAGGGTCCCCAGCCATCATGCCCCTTTATTTCCCCACCCACAGTACCCCAAGCAGGCAGCATGATCCCCCTGGGGCTGTGAAAAGCTGGCAATGGGAGTTGGTGGGGCAGTCAGCAGCACTGGTGTGGAATGGCTGCAGTGTCCACCTGCCCACTCACTGACTGATGCTTTAAGTTTTAGTTTTCATGTTTTTCATGTTTTTCATGTTTTTCAGGTTCTGTGCTGCCCAGGGGTGCAGTTCTGAGCCTCACATTCAGTGTCACTCAGCTCTGCACAGAGCAGGGACACAAAACAAATCCTTTTCCTGCTGCACACCAAGGACAACTTTCCGGCCCAAAAGCACAAACAAGGGTGGGCTGAAGGGAGGAACAGGATAGATGGGACCTCACAACCTGAAGCTGGAATTGGACAATTAAACCCCAAGATGCAAATGGACCAAAACTTACCAAGGTGTGAGACCTCGTGACCGTTTGTCCATTTTGTGACCATTTTGAGTCCACCTTGGGTGCAGCCCTGGCCAGGCTCTTGTCCTGCCCAAGGTGTACCCTAAAGGCCTTTTAATAAATATCTACTTTATTCTCTAGGTCTGTCCAGTCCCTGTTTCAGGTCAGCCTTCCCAAGGCATCAGTTTCTGGCGACCCAGATGGGACAAGGTGGCATCAGACCATAAGACCACATCTCCTGTGACAGGCACCAGGGCAGTGTGTGGAGACTGGGAGGAGATGTGAGGAGAAGCAAAGCCCCAGGAAGGCTCACCCTGGCTTCTCGCCTCCAAATTGTACCACGGGCAATTAAACCCTTCCTGTGCATGGAGATGGGATGCAGCAATCGGAATATTCTGCCTTTAGCACTGAGGCATGAAGAGGTCCTTGAAGCAAATTGATTGTGGTCACCCACAACCACTGAATTCTGAGAAATGGTCTCCATTTTGTGACACATTTATAGCAGGCAGATTTCACAACAGCCTTTTAAGGGAAATGGTAGGATGGCTTCATCTGGGAATGCAGGAAATAAATAGAACTGATTTCTACTGGGGAAAAAAAAAAGTTTTGCTCAAAATAAATTAAAATTGTCAAACCCTAAAATGAATTACTTCAACCTTATAATTTCATTCAAAAAACTTCTTTTTCTTCAGTAAGCTAACAAAATATTTCCTTTTACCCTTATCTAGTTGATGCACTTCACTTTGACGTTTATTTCCAAATACTCATTTTCTTGCTTTACTTATGCAGGACAGAATTTATCACCATATGAAGAGCAAATCAAAACAATCTGATGAAACTAAATGTAAATGTTTTGATTGTCCCTGAACCCATTTCTCCTTAGAAATGCCGAAGAATTCTGGCTATTTGTCCCAAGTGGGAGGGGAGAACGAGCCTATCTTTCCTACGATGATGCTGTTTGTCCTAGACCAGAAACTTTGGCCTCAAACCCTGGCCTCTGACCAGCTCTTTGGGTTGATTCTCACACACCTGAAATATCCCATCCTCTCCTGCAGAGATATCTAAACCCTTCGGCTCAGATAAATCAACTTTGCCTTAAAAATAATTCATCCCACCGAGTGACAGCTATTGGTAGAGCTCGGAGTCCATACATCTTCCAAATTTGACACAGCAGCGCTCTCCCTTTGACTTGGAAGAATCGATGTAACGAGGGTCAGAGCACAGATCAGTGCCTGAATCACACACAGCCCTCCTGCCCTGTCCCTGGGCAGCTCCTTCAGGTGATGGTGGTGGGGCCAGCCGTGCTTTGCATCCCCACCGTGCAGCACTGCAGCCTCTGGAGCATGGCAAAACCTCTTTGAATGCCCTGCAAAACTGCGAGCCAGCAGCCAGCACGGCCAGGGCACAGACAGCCCTGTAAGGGGCATCCCCTGGTCACTGGGAATGTGTCACTGCCCCCCTTTAACAAGCAGGGAGCCGGCAGAAACCTCTGGAAAAGGGGGACCGGGTGCAGTGCTGTGACCCCAGACTGTAGGAAAGGTTTTTTGTGCCTCAGGGTGAGGAATGAATGCTCACAGGTCAGGTACAACCAGCTCCTTGGGAAGCACCCACCGGCAGCATCCTTCCCAGGCTGCCTGCAAAAGGTTCGGGGCGAACAAACCCCTCCTGCATTCAGCCCAGCTGAAGAAACGCGAGTTTTCTCCAAAGGCTGGCACAAAATGAATGAGAGATTGAGTCATTCCTGCCAGCAGAAGGGCGGAAATGGGATCCGTGAAGGAATTTACAAGAGCCGATTACTTCATTATGGATGTTGATTTATCCCGTGTTGCCCGAGGGCCAGAGGCTGCCCGAGCTGTGGGCACCTGTGTGCCAGGACTGATGCTGCACTTTAAGAAACCTTTAAGCACAGCCACATTCCCCATTTAGCACCGGGCTGCGACCACAGATGTTAATTAACTTCAGGGCTTTGCTCTCCAGAAATGTCTCCCAGGAAAAGCGCTTTCCCTGCCCCCAGGAGGCCACTGTCCAGATTTTCATGTTTTATTTAGCTCCAAATTTCAGATGCAAACCTCCAGCTTTTCACTCGTCTTCCCTGATAACAGACTCCTTGAGTTTTCTGCACAGCCTGTAAATAAAATACCAACATAGATGTCACACAGAAAATATCTGGAGGGGATTAGTGTATGTTCTGGATAATAAAAGGAGCTGGCTGAATTATTCATAGTGAATAAATCAGCTCTTTTCCGTTTTGGAAGCAAACTTTGACAATTCCGGGAGCTCTTGGGATATGTTTAGGATGGGAGCAACTTATTTATTTCTTCAGACCTTTTGTCGCAGCCCATGGTTTGTCCCGCAAGTCACGCGTGGTCGGCGGCATTCCTCAGTGGCCTGGGGAGGGGGTGGTTTCATAAGGAAAGACAAACTTTTCATGCTGCCCTTCCTGTAGCTGACCTCACTGCTGTGTCAACACCAGCATGAGGGACCCTGACCGCTGCTGAACATCAAGGAATCAGGAGATGCGAGCGCTCTCCAAGCACAGGAGCGTTTGTGAAGACGTGATAAATGCAGCACCGGCTCCGGCAGCTCCGAGCCCGTCACTCAGGCATGGAAAATAACAGCCAGAAAAAGCACTGGGGCTGTTAGTGAGCACCACCAATTCCCCAACACTTTAAATTCATTATGGAGGACCAAAACCCAGCCTAGCCCATGGGTGTGACCTGCAGAACCTCAGCAGGTTTGTGCTGGTGACCAGCCCTCGCTGCACACCGGGCGGGCCGAGGAGAGCCTGCAATCCTTGGCACAGCACTGCAGCGTGCTTTAGACATTGCAATCCACCCTAAAGTGGGTGCATCTGGGCTATTGCCTCCCAGACAGATGATTTGTGAAGGATTTTTAAGTCCTTTCAGTTGAGAAGTGCTGTGCAACTGCTGGAACCTATTATTATCAGGAAAGGAGGGGGGAGGTAGCAAATTTCCTTTACCTATAGGCTTATCTTGTGCTCCAGAGGAACACAGCCGAGCATTTTAAACAGTGTGCCATTTTCAATTCATTTCCTTCCTACTTATTCCAAAGCAGCCAAAGCTAAGTATAATCAAGACTTAAGTGTTCCTTGGAGCCAGACAATTATTACTGGGCTCGGTTTCCCTGTCTTTTAGGGGGAGAAAGGAAGGAATTAACCCAAGCCTTGCAGCGGGACAGTCACCTAGGGCTGTCACACGAGCTGCTTTCCAACACAGCACTTTTTTGGGATGTGGGATGTGCTTCCCCAGCCTCCAGCTGGCCCAGGGCTATCCAGAAGGGTGGCTGAGCTCCTGCAGAGCCCTGCTCCCCTCTCGGGGGTCTCTGTTCCCGCTGCTGGGGTAGCTCAGCCCTTCTCAAGGAGCCGCTGCCTCGCTGCACTCTCCGATAAGGCACCGTCGGCGCGGATTTCACTGCCAGAGCCACGATCCTGCAGCTCAGCCAAGGAGTGTGGAGCAGCAATCCCTGGAAAAAGGGCTCTGCAGACACCCACTGCCTCCCTGCCCCGCTCAGCCATCTCCCCACGGGCAAAGATGAAGTGCCTGAGATCCCCACGCTCTCTCTGTGGCATCAGCCCCCTCCCTAAGCGCTCCCCCTTGTCAGCTTTAACTTTGAAAGCCAAGCCTCCCTCCCTGCCTCCTCGGGATTTACATGAAAGGAGTCAGTGGGGAGTTCTCTTCATTCATGCTGGGCTTATACTTCTAAATTATAAAGTGTGTCAAATGAGGATTTAATTTATATTTAACAAGACAATGTTTGTGAATTAATTATTCATCAGCTGATAACGAATAAACATTTCCCTCTTCCCTCCCTCCCCCTTTTTCACAGTGTTTCCACAAATGCACCCTACGTGCAAATCTATTAAATGCTTTTCTGCAGTACTCCAGATGTGGGAAAATATGTTCTTCACCCTCAATTTCGTGAGAGTGTTGCATGGTAACTAATGTAGCCAAGCAGAGCATTATGAGTTTAATGGCGTGCAGCATCTCCTTCCTGGAGAGACAAGGGGGGGAATAGCCAGCACTTGTATTTGGACATATCACCCTCCTCGGGTTCCAGCCCCACGCTCACAGGCAGAGATAAGAAAACAATTTGCTGTAACAATTGAGATAGGAGCCCAGAAACCCCGCTGGAAATCACGGGTGCTTCTGAGACAGCAGAATCTGGCCCCTGGTGAATGATGGAGGCCAATTTTACTCTTCCCATCTTCATTACCATTAGGTAACGAGATTGAGGTGGTCTGCAACACCAGCAGAAGGGCTGTCATTCTGTTTTGCAACAAAATTTGGCACACAAGGGCATCTCCTCACACAGAGCAAACAGAGGAGTCCTCAGCACCCACACTAGCCCTTACTGCAGTGCCTCTCACCCCAGACACCTGAAGCAGGTAGCCAAGGCAGGTCCCTGGATGACTGGAATGTCTCCATTCACCTTTGCCAGGAGGTGTCTGCAGCATGCTCTCAGCCTTTGGCTCCTCGAGCCTCAAGCCTGGTTTTGTGTAAGAAAGGAAGAAAAGGACATTCAGCTCTGGCCTCTGGGAGGAATCTGAGAAGCTCCGGGCAAGACTTGCTCCATCCCCGAGCTCAGAACAGAAGCACTTCTCCCCTTCTCAGCCATCCTGTCCCTCATGGGCACGTCAGGGACATCCTCAGGGCTGAAAGACACTCAGCCCCAGTAGCTGGCACCCGCTTTACTTCTACAGCGTCATTTCCTGAGAGTTAAGCATCCCTAAAGGAAGGTGATCCAGAGCTCTAGGTGCCCTTGACACCAGTTAAAGCTATAATCTATAGCAAAAAAGCCATTACAAAACAAAACCAGGAGCAAATCCCTCCAGCAAACAACCAGTCAGCGAAAAATCTGAACCCAGAGTCTCCTCCCTCGCCCCAGGCTGCCGCAGCCCTCGCTGGCACCTCTTCCCACAAACACGCCTGGAGAACGAGGGTGGCTCTTTGCACCAGGCTGAGCTTCTGATAATCCAGGGACATCTCAACGCTGTGTTAATGGGAATCTAATTGGGCATCCAGCTCCACCACACAGCTCGGAGAGCCGCAGCACTGTGGGTGATAACTCACTGGGCTCCAGGGGCTGCTGGCCAGTGCTCAGAGGCAGCCAGAGCTCTGGAGGGGCTGGTGGCCCAGTGCATCCTTCTCCTGATGGGGTAAACACAGCTTCCCTCCTCCCTGAGAAGTGCCAAGTGCCCCAACCCCCCCCCCCCCCCCCCCAAAGATTCACAGGGCTGGGGAGGAAATCCCAGTCCACACAGTGACTGGAGTCTTTACTCCACTGATGGTCCCACTTTTCCCCCTGTCCCATTTCTTAGAACCATCTTCTAGCTCTGCTTCTGGTCACTGCCACATTTTGCTTGGACAGCACAGAGGGTCCTTTCCCCAGGGAAGGGAGAATAAAATCTGCTCAGCCACCTAAACGGGAAACAAGCCTGCCATTCTGGTGTACAAAAGGTATCAGGAAATCACTTTACATTTCTTCCCGCTCCAAACCTGCCCACCTTCTGCTGACTCCTGAATGTTAATGTTATTTATGACAAGTGATTGATGAGGGAGACGCAGAATTCACGCCCAGCACGGGGCATTTTCAAATCACCTATTCATTTTTAAGGACCGGAATCAGTTTTGTCTCCTGACATGATTTATCATTTGGAGGCTGGGCAGTGGCTGTGCAGGGCCAGCTTCCAATCCCTGACAGAGCACCAGCAGGATGGAGACAGCAGTGAGTCATTAACCCTTTGAGGGTGAGCAGGGGATCACAGGAAACCCGAATTTAAACCAGATTGCTGAAGTTGGAGCCTTCTACTCCAGCAGCATGCCGGGTCATCCTGTAGCCTCCAGCTGCAGATTTGTAGGCCACAGTGGTCCAAGCTAACAGCCACAGCAATGCTGCTGTGCCTCTTAAAGGCAGAACTTGGGTTTTCATCTTCTACACAGCCTATGTGAGAGGGAAATATTTATGTAAGGCGCTGTCATGGCAATGCACCTAAAAGAGATCAATGGGACATTTCCCCTCCAGTGGACCTTCCAGCCTACACAAGCCTCTCTGTCTGTGGCAGAGTGAAATGTCACTGTGGGCTCCAGAGAGCTCTAGCTCTGAGACAAATTCTAGCTCCCTTCCCTTGGAAATGTGCATTTCCTCAGGTTGTGTATGGGGAAGAGGCGAGATGAGGCACGTGGGGTGGGCCTGGCAACTGGGAGAGGGCAGAGGTTCCCGGGGTGGGATAAGCTATATCCACAGGGACAGGGTGGGAATGACACGTCCCCAGCAAAGACCATCCATCATATGTTTGGTGCCAGCCTGCCAGGGGCTGGCACGACCCACAGAATGACTTAATTCACTGCATCAGCAGGGAAAAGCAAACAAACACAAAACAATTGGGTGAAGCAGCCAAGTCTAGAGGTGACACTGTGGCAGCTTTGTCACTGCCCTTTCCTCTTTCAGGAGACCACGCAGCAGGATGCAGCCTCTCCCATGAGCAGGGGGAAGCACACAGGGTACAGACAGCAGAAATCTGAGGCTCTGAGACCTGGGTCTAGCTGCCTCAGCACCTTTAATATCACCTCAATCTCATGGGAAAAGGTTTCAAAGTTCAAGAGCATCACAGGTTCAAGCTTAAGATGTTACCTAAGGGAACAAGGAAGGAGAGATCCCTAGAGAGCCTACTTGGGGTATCATACAGAGGTGTCTCAAGATCACAGGTGGCTGCTGGGACCCCACAGGGACCCCTGGACTGGCAGCCCCAAGGCACTTCAGAGGGACAGCACAGCCAGTTGTGACTGATACAACAAAACCCCTCAAAATTGTCCACACTGAGCTGCTTCCTCCCTGCCCAAGGAGCTCCTGGCCGTGCCATTCCCACAAACAGCAATCCTTTCCTCAGGTGGGAAGGCCACAGATGGGTGGACCAGCCCCAAGGCAGCAGTTTCCCCAGCAGAACCCTGCAGATGCTGGCCATTCCAACTTGTGGAGCCCCATTTCACAGAGAAAAAGCTTCTGCTGACTCCTAGAAAGAGCCAACCCCATGGGCTGAGCTCTCCCACATGATTTCCTGGTCTCTAGTAAGGGCTGAGTTCACACAGCAGCTTTTCCCCTTAGAGGGGGTGGCTGTTGTCACTGCCTGGTATCTTGTTTTCCCAAAAATACCGGAGATACTGAATGTGCCTGAAGCTCCTGTACCTGCAGCCATTTATGGCTGGTGTTAGCCCAGCAGATCCCAAATCCTGAAAGCCTGGGCTGGACGTAGGTACGTTCTCACATCCCCATCACCATGGCATAAGCTGTGTTTCTTAGGAAACCAGCCTAGCAGCAGTATCCCTGTTTAGGAGGAGAGATGAACTCTGGATGCAGACTGGATTTTAGAAACCACTCTCTGCTATGCTGTTACCACCTGCATGGTTCTGCAGTGCTCCCGTGACAGCGAGGGGAGCAGAGCTTCCAGCAGGGCTGGAAAAGGGTGATGGGAACGGCTGAGAGTGAAAGAGGAGGATGAGGACGTGCTCTGGGTTTTGTGTGGGTTTCTTGGCACATCCCTGTGCAGTGCAAAGCAGGCAGAACAGTAATGTGACCCTGGTGCTCTGTTGGAATCCTGGAGGGTGAAAATTTCAGGCTTTCTCTGCCAAAAGACTCTGACCCTCAAGCAAGCACTACATTTGACCTGAGGCCTTGGAACAGGCTTCCAAAATTGAGTGATGGCACCGGGGTTGTGGGTGTGTAGTTTGAATAGTATTGTGTGATCTCACAGGGTGAAAAACTTGGATTTGAGATTTTAGTATATAGTAATGTATGGGGCAAGATGGAGGGCTTTGGGCATTGTCTAAGCTCTTCTTCTTCACCTTCTTCATGGGTTTAAGTGGTTTTCTGTAATTGGGTGGAAAAGGTCTGCATTGCAGGCCTTGAGTGGTCATTATTGGGCCAAGAGTATAAATAATATAGGTGTCACCTTGTTACTGGGTAATTAAATCACCTTGGAAAGAGTTAGAAGCTCCCCATTTTACCTCATTTCTCTAACTTGCTAGTTAGAGCTCACAGCTCGTGATAAGATAAGAAATAACAAACATCTAAGTCTGAACTCAAAAACTGCATCTCCCAAGTGTTAATCCTGACCTTGGCAGAGGAAGAGAAGCCAGAACCATCCCACAGCAGTGCCTGGAGGGGTGAGCACACCCAGCCCCTGCACTGCTGCTCTTGTGTCACTTTGTTTTCACGGCCACGTCCCCACGGGCTGGAGGGGCTGGTGGCACGTGCTGGCAGCCAGGGGTGACACCCACACAGCTCTGCTGTGGTTCCTCTCCTCGAGACCAGCCACGCTGGAACAGCGCAAGGAAATTCTGAGCCTTGAGGCCGTCCCTGCTGGGCCTCCTGATGGTGCCCTGGTCGTGCCCATCTGGTGGCTCGTGAGCAGGAGCTGCCTGGGGGCACATCCTCGGTGATGGCCGGCCAGAAGGGCTGCTTCAACATGCTCCTCAGAGTGGAACTGGTACTACAGCTTCTGTACCATCCCTCCATCCCCAGAGGTGTTTGTTCCTTGAAGATTTTGTACTTTGGAAACTAAAAATAACTTGCCCATCCTGGGAACTTTTTTTTTTTTCTTTCAGTTTAATGGGGCTGGTTTTGCTCCTGCTCTGTTTTGCATTGAGGGAAACAAGAAAAGCCAAATTGCCCTGGCTGTACCTTGCCTTTGTCCCCTCCACCTCACTTGCCCAGTAGGCTGGAGAAATCCTTCAAAACCTGACAGCAGTCAGGTTTGTTCCTTGCTAGAAAAGGGAAAAAAGACGACTTTGCAGGGAAAATAATAGTAATAATGGCAGTTTCCTGTGGAAATTAAATACTCAACAGTTGCTCTCCGGATCAAAGAGTGTCTCTGTTAAGTGTTTTCACAGCTCTTGGTACAGCTGGGTACTGCTGGGTCCTAAGCCATGAGGAGAAATCATCACAGTCACAGTCCTGCAGGCGGCTCTCTAAGGTGCTGCACTATGAAGAAGAAACCCTGGAGCAGAGGCCCCCCTGCTTTCCCCTTGCTCAGCACCACAGGCCAGGCCTGGGCACCCAAGTTTCACCCAAGTTTCACACTTCCATGGGAGCCATCTCCAGGTACCTCTCTCAGTCCTCCTGGAACACACTGCCCCTGTTCCACCTTGCCCTGAGTATCCTGGTGCCCACACACTTCCCAGGGAGGAGAGGACAAAGCCAGCAGGCAGAAGTGTTTGCCAAAGCAGAGCCCAAAGAGCAGCAGCACCATCCCACTCCTGAGCCCTCAGGCAGGGAAGGGCTGCTGAGCTCACCCAGGGCACTTGGGGACCTTGCTCCTGCCCAGGGATGGTGCTCAGGTCTCTCCAGCTCCCAGCAGGCCAGAGCAGCTCTCACCAAGGGAAAGGACACCTCCTCTCATGCCAACACCACCCTGACACCACATCCAACCAGCATGACACAGCCTGGGGCAGCCCTGGCACGGGGAGGGGACATGGTGGCCCTGCAGCCAGGCCAGCACTCACCATCTGGATGACAGACACCGGCCCGATGCTGTTCACGTAGATATCCACATCAATGAACGTGGGCTTGACTGCAAAGACAAGAAAACAGGCACCATCAGCTGGGGCCAGGGGCATTTGCAGAGGGATGAAGACAAGGGGAATGTCTGGGATGAGCGTGGCTCTATGGCAACAAAAATCCCAGGGCCAGCAGGCACCAAAGCATGGGAAACACAAGACACAGCCAGGCCAGGTCACCACCCGTGGCCACAGGGAGCTTCAGGGGACACTTACTGCCAATGTCAGGCCTCAGCTTGTTGTCGTAGTTCTTGAGCAGCGAGTTGAGGATCTGTGTGGCATCAGTCTCCTGTGCCTTGGGGGTGAGGACCCAGGTTTTATTGATGCTGAGGTAATCGTAATCGTATTCCTCTGTGCTCTCACACCTGGAGAGGAGACACAAAGGGGAGGAGGATGGAGTGTAGCTAAAAGGCAGAGCAGGAGGAGCTCAGGGATCTCCTCTCAGCCACGCTGCTAAGAAGACACAGCTCCCCTGTCACCTTTGCTCCCTTCAGGGTCACCAGACATGCAGGGGCCTTGCCACCGGTGGGAAGGACTAGCATGGAGTGTTCCACCTCCCCCTTAGCTCCTTTTGGAGACACACTGCTCATCCCCGAGGTGTGGGAGCCAGCCCCTGCTTTCCCTGCCTTCCCACTCATCCCACCCAGCAGCTCCTGCTGCCAGAGCTGCCTGTTAACCTCAAATACCTCCACTACTCTGCCTGCTGCTGACACCTGAAGCAGGCTTCCTCTGAGGAAACAGACAGTGACAAAACAGTGTTTTTGGGGAGCAAGACATTTGCAATAAATGCGTTTCAGAGAAAACAGGTCCTAACCTACCATGCAGGCATCGTGCACGTCTGACGTGCCAGGAGCCCAGCCATCTGCCCTGCACAGATCCCTTGGAAATTAAAGCCTTATGCAAACTCCTCTGCCTCCAGGCCAAGACCTGCCACAACCCATTCCCTGCACTCACCAAGCCTTCCTCCCCAGCCCGTGGCGTGAGCTCCCATTTAAAGACGTCCCATCTTCCCAACCTCCCAGTTCCAAGCCAGGCAAGGAAAGCTCCTATCCATCCTCCTTTGGACATGATCCACTTAGCAACAGCTTCTCTCGCCGCCTTTCAAATCTGCCCTCTCTAAACCTTTCGCACTCCTCCCTTTTCCTAGAGGAGTTTTCCTAAACCGTCTAATTAGATTAGGTCCACACGGTCACCCGGGAGATTCCAACCACCTGCCGCTGCTCTGGGCAGCTCATTCACAACTCTGTCCCCGGAATGACACGGCCATATGCGGGAGAGGATGCTCCCACTGCCGGCACAGCCCCCCGCACGTCTGCCGTGTCGGCGTGTCACCTGCTCCGGCGACACGGGAGGGTCTCGCAGCGGGAGCTGCCACCGCGTTGACACTTCCCAGCTGGAGCCTCGCAGCTCCGAGGTGCAGCCAGGCACCACGGACACACATCTCCCCCCAGCGCCCGGGGAGGCACAGCCCGGCCCAGGCACTCGGGAGAGGAGGGGGAGGCGAAAAACCATTAAATCGACACGTTGCGGCCACGATTTCTCAGACGCTCCTCTTTCAAAACTGGCTTTCACAATCGCTTTAAAACTCTCAGCATCTCCGCGGCGCCGGGACGTGTCCCCCGCCAAGGGCCGGGCTGCTCGCAGCTGGCTGCCTGCCGCCGCGCATTAGGTGTTGGTACATCAGCTCATTGTTTCCTGTCTGATTGCGCTGCACTTTCTAACCGTGCTTAAGGAGTGTTAAGCAGCGCTGTCAGGATGCGCTTCCCCATCCGAGCAGCGCTCTCTCTCTCTCTGTCTCTCTCTCTCTGTCTCTCTCGCCGGGCTCTCGCTGTGGCGTTGCCTCCCAAACGCGGGCGAGGAGAGAGAGCTCTGCGCCATCCAGGGGCACAGGGGACCACCGTGAGCCCACCCCGGAGTGTCACTGGGCTAAAATCGGGGGCTGGCCCCGCTCCTGACAAAAACAGAGGGACATGTGCCCGCAGCGCGGCTCAGGGCCAGGGAAAGCGATCCCAACTGCTTCCCCTCGCTGCCACAGCTCGGGGTGATGGAGGCTGCCTCTGGCAAAGTGGGAACAGCCACACCGAAACGTTTTCTCCGTGTTTCCTTGGCCTCACTTGAAGTCACCTGCCAGCACTGAACTCTGCACATGCCCCTGCCCTGCCAAAAATCCTGGTCCTCTGAGAAATTTTAAGGCTACAGCAGAGTCTGAAGCATCCCTTTGGGGGCTGAGCAAACCCTGGCTGGGCTCACCCTGCTCTCAGTCCTCTGGTTTCCCCCCATTTAGTGTCACTGATTAACACCCCAAAGCTTGTGGTTGCATTTCCAGGGAGTCACATCCCTATTACAGATGCAGGGACACTACCAAAAATACGCTTTTTGCTAATGCAGCTAATCCCAGTCGACTAAACCATACTAAGCCATCTTAGCATAAGCAAGCCAGCTTTTGCTGGAGAAAATATACTTTTTTCTGAGTGCCTGTGCACACACAGACACACATCAGCCGTTGTTGGTCAGGAGTGTAACTCTCATGCCACCGTCTGCAAGGCACTGCCTCCTCCCCAGTCTCTCTTCTTGGTGGCCCCACTTTAAACAGAGAAGGGAAGATCTATAGCAGAGGAGAGGCATTAAGGTGACATGTGCATCCTCCCTCCAGCTGCTAATGGAAATGTCACACTGCAGACCTGCAGAGATCCCCAACGTGCTGTGAACACTTGCTGGCCTGGCAGCTCCATCTCCAGGCACAAAGCGACTGGCTTGGTGACAGGGGACAGCCAGTTCTCATATGTCTCTGTGCAGCCAGGGGGAAAGGCAGAGCCGTGTTTCCTCACCTCTGCTTGTTGAGACGTGAGAACACCCTCCTCAGAGCAGGGCCATGGGGCTGGGACACAGCCACAGCAGGGCAGAACTGGGGGCACTGCAAGGAAATCCCTAGTGTTGACAGAGGAGCTGGGGCCATGGCAGCTCCCGCTGGTGCCCCGAGCAGGAGGCTGGCACGGCAGGGAGGTGTCCTTGTGGATGTGCTCACATGTACGGATGAGGTTGGACAATTCTCCCTGGGCAGCCCGTGGCATTACAGCAGGACAGAGCCATGCCTCGGCTCCCTAATTCCCTGTTACTCCAGCAGACACCTGTTTGGCTGAGGCTTCCAAAAACACTGCTGGGGAAAGTCACCTGAAGAGCTGGTGGCTGCCTGCCTCCCCCAGTGCCCAAGCTGTCTGACAAGGTGTTCCCTTGGCAGGAGGAGGAGGAGAAGAGCAACATGTGCCACGAACCCTTGAAGACACTGCTGCTCCTTGCCTGGTAGGGCAGCTGCTGGTGCTTGCCTGGGATGCACACCCACTATTACCCACGAGCTGCTGGTGGCCCTGAGGCAGGAACCTGCCAGCACAGATGCAGATCCCCGGGCTGTATCCAGCCCTGCTGCAAACACAGCTGAAAGCCTTCCCTGCTCCCAAGGAAAAGAGAGCAGCCAAATGCAAGAACCACGTTTCCCTTGGTCGAAAAATACAGTGAGGTCAATTCTAACTACCACATGCTAATGTGACCTTCTAGTCACCCATCCCGATGCCTCCTGGGGTTGTAGGCACAGGGGTTGTAGGCACAAGGGTTGTAGGCACAGGGCTGTTGAGGCAGATGGCTCTGAATTAGAAGCAGGCAGAGGATTTAAGAACAGGGGCTCTAACTGCCCCCTCCCCATTTCACATGTCCTCCTACCTCTGACAACACACTCCATGAAGCCCCAGTGGTCCAACCTGCACAAGGTTTCTACCACCTGCCAAGCCCAGCCTCTGGTGTGGTGATGTGCAGGGCTCCTGCCTTCAGGGCTCAGAGTTGGCTGCCCTGGTCCCAGCAGAGGCAGTGCCCTGGGAAACGCTGGAGAATGAGTCTCTGTGCTGGGGGCACCATCTGGGGAGAGCTGAATCACCTGGACCAAAGCATCCAGCCTGTTCCAGTGCCAGGGGAAGGGTCTTGCACCAGGAGAAGAGCTCACACACAGAGCTCTGCTCACACGGACAGAGCTCCTCACCCCAGCACCTACCATGAGGAACAGGGAAGAGGATATTCGCCCTCCACAGCTGCATCCAGGAAAAATGCAGTGAATGCAGAGCAAGATCCTGATATAACTTGCTCTTTTTCCCCCTCTCACAGGATTCCTCTCCCACTCCATCATGCTCACCCCCCAACCTCCACAGCCACTGCTCCTGCCAAAGCAGGGCTCAGGGTAGAGGCAGACTTGAGGCACTGGGCAGAAGAGAGCTATGGGGTGAACATTCCTGCTCAAGGGTAAGTGAATACAAGATTTAATTGCTCCTCCATGTGATCTTGCAGCTTAGAACTCACCCTCCCGAAATGCAGGGCTCGTGGCAATGCACTGCAGGGACGGTGGGGCACAGGAACCGGGACAACCACAGATCCA
This sequence comes from Chamaea fasciata, assembly GCF_029207755.1. Classification (NCBI taxonomy): domain Eukaryota; kingdom Metazoa; phylum Chordata; class Aves; order Passeriformes; family Sylviidae; genus Chamaea; species Chamaea fasciata. The sequence continues at coordinate 486,036 of NW_027094107.1, forward strand.
GCCCCCTCTCAGCCCTCCAGTGCCCCCTGGCACCTGCATGGATCTCCTCCCGGGAGGTTTTGTGTCAGGGCACGGGAGAGGCTGGGTGTCAGGGCACGAGCAGTGGGGCAGCTCCTGCTCCTGGACCCTGGGAAGGCCAATCCACGCAGGACCATGGCAGGGATGGACTTTGTGCCCACCGCCGGGGTCGGGAAGCATTGGCAGGGCAGACCATTAGTAGCAGGATTCATGCTCCCTGTCCCTGACTGCATCTGTAATGGGATTTGATCGGCTTTAAGGCGGCTTATTCTGCCAATTAGGTTCAGCCAGTAAAATCCCTCTTCCCCCAAGCCCTGGGGGTAACAATCTGCTGACAACATGTTCTTTCCCTATCCAGCCATTAAACTCATCAGCGGGGCTAGGAATTGTAAAAAAAAGCAGAAAAAAAATTTAAAAAGAAACTTGAAACCCCCTTGTGCGTGGGCCCTTTCATCGCTGTTTACAGAGAAGCGCTACGAACGGCTGGCCCTGGGAAAAGCACTGCCACCTGCCCCTGCCTCCGCTCGCCTCCTCGCCCAGCGCGCTGGGGGCACCGGGCTGGCACCGGGCTGGTACCCAGAGCCGCCACCTGCCCCAACCTGTAGAGCAGGGCAGGAGCTGCCGGGCTGCCCGCCCGCTGCCGGGCTGCGCACCCCGCTGGGGCTCCGGGGGCCCGGGGGATGGAGCGCAAGGAAGGGCACCCGAGCTCCTTCCCACCCAGCCCCGACTCCACGTGGAAATGCCCCGGTGATGGATGGAGCTCCCCGGAGGTGCCGAGCTCCCTCTGGTCCTGCTCCGGGCACCCCCAGAAGGGACCCGGCCCCCGGCAGGATTATCCAGAGGGGTGATGGAAGGATGGAGAACGGGATGTCCTCTCGGTCCCGGCATGCGGAGGGGGAGCCCGGAGTGCAGAGGACGTGCGGGCGGCACTCGGTGCTGCCGCGACGGGACCCGCTGGAAGAAGGAGCAGCTGGGGGCGCGGAGCTGCCCAAACCCCCGCTGGAGCCGGCGTGGCGAGCGTGGGGAGATCCGCTGCCACTCTAATCCCATCCCACCGCCCCGACGGGTAAACTGAGGCGGGGAGGGGGCGTCCCGGCCGGCGCGGGGTAGGGGGGGGGGGGACTCACCTGGCTCGCAGGACCGGCCCGAGGGCCAGGCAGAGCAGCAGCACCGTCCCGGGCATCTCTGCGAGGCGAGCAGCGGCCCCGGGGGGGCGGCGGCGGCCGTGCTCCCGCCCGGCGGGGCTCAGCGCGGGGCCGGGCCGGGGGCGGCTCCGGGGCCCCCCCGCCGCCCGCAGCGCCGCGCTCCGGCCCCGCCGCCGCCCGCTCGGGCCCGCGCTCCGCGCCGCCGGCCGCGCACCGCAAAGTTGGGCATCTCTTCTCCGGCCGGCGGCGGCGGGGAGGGGCTGGCGGCCGCTCCTACCGCCCCGCGCAGGGGCCGGCCTCCCCCGCACCCCCGGGGCTGAGCGCCGGCGGGGGGGAGCGCCGAGAGGCACCCGCGCATCTGCCGGAGCCGCGCTGCCGGGGAGCGAGCATCGTCAGCTGGTGCGAGGAGCTCTCGCTCCCCCTCTGCGTAACAAGGCGTTTGATTTCTCTTAATACTCGCCTTTTTTTTTTTTTTCCCCTCGTTCCCATGCACGGCAGTTGGGGTGTTTGTCTAAAAAAAGAAAGAGTGGGTAATTATTGCTAAATTACGCAAGGCGTCAGGCCCCGCCGGGATGAGCTGCCAGCGAAGATGCAGCGGGGAGAGGGTCCTTTCCCACCTGTTGGGGCTGCTGTCCCGCAAAAACAGGCGGGAGGGTGTGTGGGGAGGAGCTGTGGGACTGCTGGGGATCGCGGGTGGGCTGCGGGCTCCCTGCCTGTCACTCTTTCCTTGTCAGGGTTTGCCGAGCTGTACTCGGGCGTTTCTTCACTCTGCCGACACCCGACTGGCCAACAGCAGTGCCAGATTCCTTCCTGGGGGGCTTTGGGCGAGAGCTGCTCAGAACGAACTTCGTTAGACCTGCACTAGGTACCAGTGATTGTCCCTTACTGTATAGTGACAGGCTGAGGGGCAGGAGCTGCTCCCCGGAGAGGCCTGGTCCTGCATCCCCCGGAGCTCTGGGAATTCTGATGGCAAATCCAGCTCCTCTGGACGAGAGCAGGACCATCCCTTTCACTGAGAGCTGACTCTCTCCTCTCACTCCTGCGCCTGTCACAGCCTTCCCCACCCGAGCAGGGGAAAATCACTCCCGTGCTCTCCCCCTGCAGCGTCCCGGTGCTGCTCAGGGCAGGGAGATTCCCGTTCCAAAGGCACACCCGGTGCCTCACAGCCAGGACCAGGCTCGGGGGCGATGGGGATGCCAACAGCAGCACACCTGCGTGGTTTTTCGAGGCTCTCTCCCTTGCTGATGGCTGCAATGATCGCCTTAAACCCTCGGGCGTGAGATCCGAGCGGCCCCAAAGCCACAAGAGGCAGCTGCAGCCATCAGGGCTTCGGGATGGAATTTCCCTAGAACGAAGCAGCTACAGATGATGTTGCCTTCACTTCATGCAAAGAAGCCAGCTCTGGATGGCAGAGTTTATAGGAAGCACATGTCAAAAGAGTAAATAATGAATATCAAAGCAGCAGTGAAGGTGGAAAGAGCTCTTTAAGCTTCAAAGCAAGCCACTGGATTGTTCCAGAAGTTCTTCAGGGATCCAGATGGAGCTGAAGTTGGGAAAGGTGCAAGAATAGCTGCAGGGAAGATGTAGCTGTCAAGGATTCTGGTCACGAGCAGACCACAGAAAATCCAGGGGTTCATATATGTGCTTTCAGCTCCCCCTCAAGACGCAGGATGTGAAGTGGTATGTGGGGAAATTCACAGGGCTGATTTCCTTTGACTACCCCGTTCTGCTCCTTGAGAAGTGACAGATCTGGGGAGGGCTGTGCTCGGAGCAGTGCAGATGGGCTGGGAGATGTTAGGGAACCACAGCATCCCCTCATGATGCTGTTTTGGGGACACCTCCCAGGCAGTTATATGCAGCAGGAGCTTCCTGGCAGTTCTCCTCTCTGGTCTTCTTTATTTTCAGGGGTTTCATTTCATAACTGGTGCTAAGTCTTTTCCTGGAACCAAGGATAAGAATGAAGCCTGTTGATGCTGTTGGAGAGCAAGGGCCCTGCTTTTCAAGCAAACACCTTATTTATCAGCAGCACAGGCTCAGCTGGGGACAAATCCATTTCAAATTCCCAGTGAATGGTTCTGACCAGGAAAACCACCCTCAGTCCAAATGCTGAGAAGGACAAAGTGTCCTGCTCTTATGTTTTGGGAGGGAGCAGGCCCTATTTTCCACTTTGAAGAGACATTTGTTTTGAGGTCTACTGTCATGAGATTCGAAACTTAAACAGGAGATGCAATGTTTTATTCAAGATGTTTTTTATCCCTTCTGGTATTGCAGTTTAACCGGCAAACTAATAAAACCTATTATTTACAGAGTCCTCATGAGCCCGGAGCCTGGGGGGCCAAGCTGCCACAGCAAATGAGGGTTTGGTTGTGCAGTCCTCACTGCAAGATTTAGCTCTGGGAGACAAGGAGATAATTCCAGTCCCGGCCCAAGGATCCCAAACCTTGCAAGGATGGCAGTGCTCTGGGAGGGATGAGCCTGGGCACATCTGCAGCCCTTTCCAAACCCCTCTGGGCTGTCTCAGAGCTCCTTTTCGGGGTGTGTGCTGCCTGCTCCTGCTCTGGGGGTGGGCTTGGGGCTCAGGCTGGAGCAGCAGGGGAAGGCAGGAGGAAAAGCTCTGCCTCCTCTTGCCCGTGCAAAGGGCTGGTCACTGCTCACCTCAGGAGACTGCTCTGCTTCTGGGCTACATCAGAGTGGGGAAAAATAATATCCCAAGGTGTTCAGGAGCTCATTTCTGAGAGAGCTCAGGCTCCTGGCACTTGCACGAGCTCCCTCACACAGGTATGTCTCTCTCCAGGCTGGAGGAGCACCTGCAGCAGGGCTGGAGGACCCCAGGCACTGACAGACCCCACGGAGCTCTGCAGGGACAGGTCAGGTCTGAGAGCACTGCTGGCAGAGCTGGGCACTCCAGGACAAGGAACTGCCAGCACATTCACAGGCAGCAGTGCCAGGGCCATGCAGCAGACTGCTCTGAAGGGCTGCATGGAGGTGAACTCGCCTTCCCCTCCTCCCTCACTCCGCACGTCATATGGCTGAGGACAGAGCACGGGTAGAGCCGCTGTCCTTGGTGCTCTCTGTCCTCCTGGCACTGAACTGGTCCTTGAGCTGTCAGCGAGCCACAGCCTCCCCTGGGAGCAGCGCAGGGTCAGGCCGAGCCCTCTCCCCACGGCCAGGGCCCTGTGCTCTGGCAGAGGGCAGGGGCTGGTCCCTCTCCTGACACACCTGGAGGAAAGAGGGGAAGGACAGCTGAGGAGAAGCTGGTTACGGGGTCCCTCTGCAAAACCTGGAGGATGAAAAGCCCTGCATAAGGCTTGATCCTGTTGTCTGACTTGGGCCATGTCCTGTGCAGTAGAAACAGTTGTTTACTCTACCAGGGCTTTTGTTCAACATAACCTGTGTTTTGTCTTTTTCAAGCTCGCCAGGCACAGCAGCAGATGCTGTATCTGGGCTCACATGACATCAGTAACAGCTTCAGCTGGGCTCTGCCTCCCCACCTTTACGGACAGCAATGATAGATGAAGCAGACAGGGCACAGTTTGGTTTTTAGGTGCTGGAGTGAACTTGCATTGCTGACAGATTTAAAAAAAAAGAAAGTGTTTGGAGGCTGAACAAATGTGACGTGAATATTTTCCAAGGAGAGTGAAGGGTGTGGGAGGACAGCCCAGGCCGTAGCAGGAGCTGGTGCAAGCTGTCCCGGGGGTGACGAGAGCGTTGACGGGAGCGAGAACTTTACCTTCATCCTCTGCTGCTGTGCCAGGCCTGAAGGAGTCTCTGCTTCCCTCCCATTGCAGGCAGCCCCTTTCAAAGTTAGTTTCTCAGCATAAAGAGATCACCAAATGCTAGGTGATCTGATCCTGTGTGTCAGAAGAGCTCTTGCTGTCACCCTGGGGATGGGAAAGGTGCCATTTCCTGTGCTTTTATGGCTCTGCTTTTCTGAAACCCTCCCCAACCCAGGGCTTAACATGTTACAGTTCTCCTAGGGATTGAGATGCAAAAAGAGAAAATGTACACGGGAAAGGTTGGGAAGGGGAAGAGAACTGGCAGCGTTTGACAGAAAAAAGGGGAAAATCTCAGCAAACTGAGCACCAGGTGTTTCAGTACATTTTTCAAGTGCAATTTGCAGCTATGCCATCCCTTACATCTGATGTGACACGTCCAGCACAGGACCATGAGCTGGTAGTTCAGACCCCAGAATAACTCCCATCCTTATTTTAAATACTGTGCAACTGCTGACACAAACTTTGGGGACGTGCAGCTGCAGGAACAGGAACAGGAACAGCTGCTCCTCTTCTCTGTAGAAACGTGGCTGCTTCTGGATGGAGGTGCACTACTTGTCACCCCATGCCACAGTGGTTCAGGGAAGGGGAAAAGCAGCCAGAAAGGTCATGGATCCAACAAAAAACTGTCATTGGGATGCAAACTGTGTTGGGCACAGCGATTCCTGCCATGGCTGCTCAACAGCTGGGGAAAACTTGGGGTTCTCCGGAGGACAGGCTGGGATTCAGGGCAGAGTCAACACGTGGAAGGTGGTGCTGACCATCAAAACCCCCTGGCCAGCAGTGACTCTGCCTGGCCCTTTCCCTGCTGCAGCCCTGAGGGCACAGCTGAGGCCACATCAGCACCTGCAGACCCCGCAGAATTTAAGGAAAGGAGAGAGGGAGGCACAGCTGCCTTTTAATTGTTAATACCTGGAGGCATTTCTGCCCAGGGGCGTGGGGATTTCAATGCCTCCTCTCTACACTGGCTCAGGAATGTTTATACACCAGTAAATAATGGGAACTGCTCATCTGTGTCCGAGTGTGGATGTTCAATTACAGCCCTCCCCTCTCCTGCTGATCCCAGCCCTGCTCTCCGCTCTCCTCTCGCCCCGGCTCTGTGCTCTGCTGGCAGTTTGACATTTTGTCAGCCTGAGGATAATGCAGGACTCTTGACAAGCGGAGAAAACCGGGAAAGGAGCTTTCCTCCCCGAGCTGAGGCAGAGCACAGCCCCTCCTGCAGCAGGTGCTGCCTGATCCGGGGTCCCGGGGGCTGTTCTGTGCTGCTGTGATGGGGCTGACTCTGAAGCTCTGTGACGGTTGCCTGCAGCAAGCCCGTTTCTTCACGCCTCTTTCCTTCTTGGGAGTTCTTAGACATTTTCCAGGCCTCTTTAATTTCCTCCAGCATCTCCTGTGCAAAAGAGGGAAACACCTTTCTCTTTCAAAATGCCTGAATTCGAGGGACACATTTTAGAGGGGCTGGTTTTTATTGTTTTTAGGGGAGGCAGTTCTTAGGACCGTGGCCCTGAGTGCCACCCCAACAGCAGGAGCTCAGCAGGGAGGTGACCAGCTGAGAACAGGCTTGGCAGACCCGGAGGCACTTTGCCCAGCCAGCACACCTGGCTGAGGGCAGGGGCTGCTCCTGCTCCTTCCCTGCAGCAGTTTGGCAGGTCCTCCTGCCCCCCTGCCCCAAAGCATCATCCATGCAGGGAGAAAGGAGCTGCACTGCTGTTACCCACTCCCAGATGGGGGAATTAACAGGACTTCCTCTCCTCAATGCCCTCTTGGCCCAGGTGGGACACAGCAGCACAGCTGAACCCCCCAGCAGCCCTGAGAGCCCCCCAAGATTCTGGATTTTGGATCAAAATGAAAGGATTTTCTTTCCATTTTCCCTGTGTGTACCGATGTAAAATTGCACTTAAGGATATTCCTACCGACAGATGAATATTTTGTATTTCTCAAAAGACGGGTATTTGGTCAGATCTGTTTGCTAAAACTGCAGGCTCTGCAATCCTGCCATCAGGGTGTCGTCCCTGGGCAGAGCTGCTCCCCAGCCCAGAGCCCACCCAGCTGCTGTCTGTCCATTGCTGGCGCTGCCATTTGCACCCTTTCCCCCATCCTGGTGCTCCTCAGTCCATGCTCGCGGGAGTTCATGGAGAGATGCCAGCACTGCTGTGCTCCTCAGCTCTAAGATCCCCCGTGGAACACTGACCTAGATCAACCCTGTGCTGCACAGGGCTGTGCTGCTGTGGCTGCTGGGCACGGCCAGCCTCACCCAGGTACCCCCGCCCCGGGATTGTCCTTCCCAACCCAAAGTGTGCAAACCCGGAGCAAACCACCAACAGTCAGTGCTGCTGTGTCCAGCACCCACCTGCCCTCTCCCCTCTGGTCTCCCCCTCCATCCCAGCCCCTGTGCCAGCAGCGATCAGGGGCAGCTGAAGTGCAGAGGAGCAGACACTGCCCTGCAGCTCCTGTGCTCCCAGAGCCATCGGAGCAGAAATGCCTGCACACACAGAGCCTCTCCAAGAGAAGGATGCTGGCACCGGGATCTGGCAATTGCCAGCACGTCAGGGAAGGGGAGATCGCCTCCTAATACTCTCTAAGCTCCAATCTTAATCTTGTTCATTGCTGTTAAGTCTCGGAGAAATCGGGCCGATGCGTTGAAAGGAGGCAAAATAAAAAGATTCAAGAGGAGGCTGAAGCCTCTTCAGAAAACTGAAGAGAAATAATCTTCAAAGGTTCCCACGAGCCTGTGCTCCCCAGCCTGGAAAAGCAAAACAGATAAACACTGAGCTTTGCTGGAGCTGCTTTTCAGTCTGGTGTTTTCTAGGAGGAGATAGAAATGTTAAGGCTGGGATATCAGAGAGCAGTTATGGGATCTCAGCACACAGGGTTTGGCCCCTTCCCTGGGGTCTCTTCTGCCTGGCAGGCTCAGGTCCCCAAGGCTGGTTCCCATTTCCCCACGGGGGTGAGGGCCAGACAGAGCAGAAGCACAGGAGGGGCTGGATGCTTTTCCCTGGGTGACTCCCCCCAGGTGGGGCTGCAGCCTCTTCCCACTGCCCCAGCTGTGAGGGTGACCCAGTCAGGTGGGAACAGCTGCAAAGAAACTGCCTGTACTGGGGGGATGAGAGGAGTTACCTCGGGCTGATGCCTCTGCCTGGGTCCCATCACCAGGGCAAGGAGCCAGGGCAGGACAGCACCTCGTTCCTGCCACCCCTGTGCACCCACTGCCCTGCAGCACCCTCTCATCCCCAGACAAGGGACATCCCTGGAGGGCTCTCCCCTCCCCTAATATCCTCCCCTAAGGCCTGGGAGGTTCCTGCCGTGGGAGCTGCATTCAGACTCTGCTCTTGTCACTGCCGGCTGAGCTGCTGCTGCTGCTGAATCCCTTCCTCCAAACTCACTTTGAGCCTCCCTGACAGCCCAAGGCAACACGTGCTGCCATTTAAAATGGCCCTGCTGTGAAAGGTGCTGCCTTTTCACCTTGCAAAGGATGCTTGTGTTTGGAGGAGACCAAGGAGCACCCATGGCATGATCCAAACGCACCTCAGTGCAGAAAATGGGGCACACACCCAGGGAAATGCAGGGGAAATGCCCAGCCCTGGGGGTTTGCCCTGCAGAGATGAGCGAGCTGAGCCCAGATCCTGTTGGTGCAGGCAGGGTGGGCTCTACAGAAGGTGCTGCAGGCTGGGGGACAGTCTGTCAGTCTGTCTGCAGGCTGCTGGCCAGAGCCTGTGTCAGGGAAGGCAGAGTGCTGACTCCCCAGGCAGCTCTGCCAGCTCCAGCCTTTGCAGCAAATTTTGCCTTTGTCATTGCCCATGTGCCTGGTGGACAGGGGACTCCTGTCTTCCACGAGGGTGTTAGAAAATGCCTTTCAACTGCAGTAAAAACTCACCCTCCTCTCTCCCCTCCACCCCCCAACAAAAAAGAGTGAGCCATAATTACACCCACGCAGCTCTCCACGCTGCCTCACCCCCCTCTCAGAAAGGCACCCGCATCTACAGAGTGGATATGTTGATTAAAAGTCCCCCAAAATGAATAGATCAAGAGAAGTCTTCCATACCCCTGCAGCAAGGGTGAAGTGCTTTTTAATTAAGGACAAAGACATGCAAATGTCCTGAATCATCACAAGCAAATAGCAAAATAGCACCTGTCAGAATATTAAAAAACAAGCACTCAGCGTTCCCTTGTGATCAGCTTGAAGGAGGCCTTGAGTTTAAAAAAAAAAAAAAAAAAAGAAAAAAAAATTCCACCGAGAGTTGAAAAACGTAATAGACTGGGAGTGAGCAAAGAATGTGGCTCAAAAAAATCCTGGTGGGGATGACTTGATGGTGCTTCTGGCTGGTGAATGTGTTGGGGTGACCCACAGGAGGGTCTGGTCCATCCCCAGCCCCAGCAGAGCCTGGGAGGCTGGGATGGGTGACACAGGGCACTGCTGACCTGCCCCTCTCCTCCCAGGTGCCAGCTCCTTGCCACCACCCGGCAAAATCTGTAATTATGAGCACTCAGATAACCCCAGTCAGCTGGGCAAACACAACGTGATGCACTCTGAAGTGTTTGCTGGAGGAGCAGCCTCAGGCCCTGCTGCACCCGCCCCTGCCAGACCTGCCCGTGCTGAAGGAGGGCGATTTCAGCCTTGGTGGGTAATGAAGGTGACAGGCTGCTGCATCCCAGAGCCCTGTGACAGCGCCCCGTGTTCTCCTCGTGTGCATTTGTTTGCGTGGCAGCCCAGGAGCGTGCAGGAGGAGCTCTGGATGTGCCCAGAACCTTCATTATTAGGATTGATTACAGGGGAAAGTGGCTGGGACGGGTGCCTGAGTGCCAGGACTGCTGGGGAGAGCAGGCAGGTACTCTTGGGCTGAGCAGGAAATTGTTTTCCTGGAATAGGGTTAAGCAGGGAGGTCTGAGCAATTCTTTGGCAGTTTGGGGTGTTTTTATTGCTGTCATGGCTGGCTTTTACCTAACCCCGTGTGTGCTCAGGTTAAAAACCCCGGCTGAGGGAGGACTTCACACCAGCAGCCTCCCTCTGCCTGGCTGCACCCCAGAGCAGTGGCCTTGGGCGCCCCTTGGCTTGGGGACACAGCTGAGGCCACCGCTGTCCCCGGGGCTGTCCCAGAGCCAGCAGGGAGGAGGAGGAGGAGGAGGAGGAGTGGGGAAGGCAATGAAAGGAAGGAGTGTTGGGAAGGACAGCGAGAGCCAGCACAGCCCAGCAGCAGCGACAAAGGGCTGTGAAGGGAAGGCAGGGAGAAAGGGAAATGCCTGGAATAATAAGTGACGGACGGATGCCTTTGAAGGGGACTCGGATATCTCGGGTCTCCCGCCTGACCTACTTAAAACCGCCGTAATCTGATGAAGGAGCAACCCCCAGCTCTAAATATAAACTTGATTTAAATTCCTTTCCTCTGCCACCCGGGGCTGGGGCTGGGGCTGTGGTTGGCAGCTGGAGGCACGGTGGGAATTCCGTGGGTCCTGGGCACCTTTCCTGGTGAGGAAAAACCAGAGGGGTGGTGCCGGCTGTGCGGGTTTTCCCGAGTTGTGAACGGCAGCAGACACAACCAAAAAAACCCCTGCACGTCGGGAGACAGAAGTCAGGGGACCTTCATTAGCTCCTTGTGCACACATGATTTGTGAGCACAGATTCTTCATTTCAAATGAACCGCAAGTCTGGTGCACAACGGAGTCCCGGGGCATCAAATTAATTGGCAAATATAGGCGGAATTTGGCAATTAGTTTAAACGAGAAGAAAGACAAACAAAACCACAGTCCAAGCAAAACCAGCTGCAGTCAAAGCACTTCCCCCCCCTACCTGTTTTGAAATAAAATGTTCTGCTTAAGAATGCCAAAATGTTTCATCGATCCATGTTCTAAATTAAATGTTTCAAGTTTTTCCACTCCAGCACACCATTGTTCATATAAAACCTGACTTTCTTTAAATAAAAGAATAGAAAAAGAACCACTGTTTTGGTTTGAACAACATACTGAAATGACAAGATGAATTTTTTTCATTTTTCCCCTTTCACTGGAAAGCCATATTAAAATATATATATATATTCAATATGAACCAAATTTAATCCATTCCTCACTTTGCTCCAAAGCGATTTTCCTATCTGCAATGTGTATTGCAGGACATCGGAGGCTTCTGGAGCTCCAGGTCTCCCTATTGCCATGTGGGGAGCAAGGTGAGCTTGGCGGGAACTCCCAGCAGATCACAAGAAGATTCGATCTCGTTTTATCAAGGGCTTTTGTCAAGCCCTCAAGGCTCCCTGAGGACATAAAATTTCCAGCTCACAGACTCTGGGGCTGAATTAGCTGTTTAGGAACCATCATATGCTTTATTCAACTTCTTTGCTAAATGGCAAAAAATGTATGTGGGATTAGGAAGGAAAAAAACCACAATTAAATTAAAAACAAAGTCATTACCGAAAGCCAGCGAGTCTCTCAGTACCCCCATCCGAAGGAAATGAGTTTTCTCCCTTTGTGGAGATAGGCCCCGTTAATTTTCTTGGCAGGATCTCCCATGTTAAAGCAACAAGGCAAATGTTTACTTAGACTTCTCAACGGCGTCTGTGAACCCTGGGGGTCTAAAAAAATGAAAATAAAAAGAGAGAGAGGGGGAAAGAGAAAGAGAGAGAAAGAGATACTCTCTTAATCTGAAATGCTCTACACGTTAATTTTTGCAAAGCTCAGATTTAGGGTCAAATTCAAACTGACAGAGTCTCCTTGAAGTAGGAGGAGGGGCAGGAGATAATATTGGGCGAAGAGAAGAGAAAGATGAAACAGGCAAAGTGGATTTTTTTTTTTTATTTTTTAATTTAGCTTGCAGGGAGATACTAAGCCCAAATAATCAGACAAGAAAGGCAACGAGCAGCTATCAAAGCAGCAGCCGTTTTAAGAGCTGTGCTCATCTGAAAGCGACTCTCAGCTCCTGCGAAAACTGCCGCCTTAACAGCTGTCCCAATTAGAGCCGGCCGGAAATTTCCCGAGAAACCCGCGGCTTTGTCAGGGGATAATTCGCTGAGTCTGGAATGCTCCGAGCTGGCTGAACTTTTGTTGAATGGGGGGAAAAGCGGGGCTCCAACCGGGCCCGGTGCTCAGCTGCCAGGTTTGTGCTCCCAGCGGCAGCGCTGACGGAAAAGTCAATTTCGCTGAGCAGCTGCAGGCACCAGGAAGCGCCCGGTTGCCGTAATTTATGGTTGGGGTTTGGTTGGAGTTGGAAGAGGGGGGAGGTAAAAAAGAAAAAAAAAGATAAAATGGCAACTGAGTTCCTTGTAAATTTGAGCTGGAGCCAGCCGAGTTTGCTCATGCCATGATCCCATATGCCTGACCTGCTTTAGGATCTTGGCTGCTGGATCTGCGAGGGAAAAAATAAACCAGCCCCAGAGTGCTGTGGAGAGGCCAGCGCTGGAAGTGGCAGCACTCGTGACATCCCTCTGCCAGGGGACACGGCTCATGGCTGTGCCCATGGCTGAGGGACAACCAGGGCACTGGGGCTCCTGGGGTCTCTCCTTCCCTAGCAGACACATCCTGATGCCACCACCTTCCTTCCCTTGGCTTCATCTTGGGTTTATTTTTCAATTATGGTGAAAGCACTAGCTACAGTTACTTGGGGTTTTTTTTCAGCTACGTCTTTGAAAAGTGATGTGTTGCCACTGGATGCATCATCAGATTTTTTTTTTCTTCCTTCAGCTATTTCACTGCATCAGAAACTTATTAAAAGAAGGAAAAAGTCAACAAGATTTAGTCTAGGAGAGTCTGTGCAACACTTCTCATGGAGAGAATTTAGCTACCCATACTTAAATTGTGTTAAAAAATAAAAAGCTACCAGGCAGGACAACAACCCAGGCTCCCCCTGACCACTTTCCAAGGGGCTGTGAGGCTCCAAGGCAGCTGCCAAGGCCAAAGGAGTCCCTGAAACTGGAGCTGGGTTTGCAGGGGAGAAAAAAAAGCTGTTAATGCTCTGTGTGACTCCTGACCAGCAGGGAAAAGCCTTTCTGTGAGTGGTGATGAATAATTACTAATGATAATTAACCTACAACAACAGTGGCACTCAGAGACTGGAGCAAAGGCACACATCTCATCATGTGCAGCTCTGAATGAAAACAGAGCCTCTGCCCCGGAGGGATTTCTTTTTAAAAATGCCTAGAAATGATGAGTGACATAACTGGAGCTTTTCCTCTCTGGAGTTGTCCCCAGGGCGGGCGCTGAGCCCTGTGCAGGTACCACTCTCCCTTCCCATGCTGCTTCCTGTGGCTCCTGGAGGGGCTCTGCTGCTTCACCAGGCACCTCCCAGGGCATTCCTGGGGTTTCCTGTGCTCCAAGCCTGCCCAAATCCAGGTGCTCCATCCCCAGGCCCATCTGGAGTCCATCCCATCACCCAGCAGAATCCACACCATCACTGCCCAGAGTGCTGGCACTTAGCTGGGCAGAGGAGCAGGGGCGTGGAGCTGGAAATCAGCCCCCTCTGGGCCCCTAAAGTGATGGCAAAGGCTGTCTGAAGCTAAGGGAGGAAAAAAAAAAAAAGCATCTGCCACATTCTTCATCTCATCCTGAAGCTGTGAGATCCCACCCCTCTCACTGCCTATCCCTGCTGACAGCCCTGCTTCCTACAGAGCAAATGGGCTTGAAACTCCGTGATCAAAGTCATTTGCATTGACTCCCATGGCCTGGTTTCCCTGCCTGCATTCCTGTCCCTGTAGCTGCTCTGCCCCCCTGGAGCAGGAGCACTGGTTTGCTGCCTCTTTTTGGGGTTTTGCTGCATCCCTGTTCCCTCGCCAGGGAAAGGAGACCCAGCTGTTGGTGCTGGGTGTCAGTGCTCACCTGCAGCTTCAGCAGCACCTGCACCCTGAGCTTTGATCTGTCCCACCCTCCTGGCAGAGGTGGATGTTTCCCCACGCAGTTTCCCAGCCAGTTTCTGCTCTCTGCTCCCTCCCAGGTGACACTGGCAGCTCAGCTGTCCCTGGGCCGTGTCCCACCAGACAGGACTCACTCACTGCAGCCCTTGGAACATCTCTCTGGGCTGTGCCACGGGACCCTGGGACCTGCAGCTGGTGTCCCCAGCACGGTGACTCCCCACAGGGCTGCTTCTGCTCTCTGTCCTGCTCACTGAAGGACTGGAGCAGCCTCTTGCACTCTGGGAGGAAAGGAGGTCTCCATGGCAGCTAGCACGACAGGAAGACTGTGCAAGAAACTTGATTTTTTTTTCCCCTTTACAGAAAGTGCTTCTATTTTTGACAAAAGGCCTTTTTGAGGTATGAAACCTCTTATGAAACTTCTCCCACATCAGTGCTTTACATAAACTATTTTGCTGTAGTTGTGTTATTCATTGCACACGTTTTACACCAGCATGAACCAGTTTTTCTCCAGAGAGCAGAAAGGAGAGCCTGGCTGTGGGGCAGGGCACCCTGGAAGCCACATCCTCTGCAGGTCACCTCATCCAAGCCAAGCCCATCACAAACTGCATTTCTGCCTGCTATGGCTCCTCCAAACCAGGCAGACAGAGGAGGAGAGGGACTCACACCATGGGCAACAACTTCAGCCATGTGTCAATGAGTGGAACAGAGTGGAACGGAGCATTAGTGGGCCAGGAGATCCCACAGGTGCACCCCAAGCCACAGCCTCTGCCAAGGTGAGTGGCACTGATGTGGTCCCAAAGAGCCCGTGACCTCATAAGGATTTACAGGGGGAAGAGTCCATTCACTGCTCTGGGCTCACAGACAGTTATTTTATTTTATTTTATTTTCCTCTGAGCCTGAGATGTCAGGGCTGATAGCAGACAGTTTGTTTCTCAACGGGTGTACAGTGATAGGTCAGGGGGACAAGCGAAAATGCCACCTTTGAGGGGAATTAGATCATTAAAATGTCACAGTAGTGTCTTGGGAAGCCAACTGGAGATTCCAGCTACAGCTTCTTCTTCCCTCTGCTAGGAAAAATAAATAACACCTGCCAAGCGAGAGCAGGCCTTGGTTTTAGAGAGATTACTGTTTTTTGAGTCACCATTGTTTCACACCACTCTGCCAGCAAGAAAGTAATGATCTCATTTTACATTGACACCAAGGCTGATTTGGGGGAAATAAAAGCTTTTCTCCAAACCTGGGCTAAAGAATAAACAGAGTGCTCTGGGAACAGTAGCACAGAAGGGAAACCTATGGACCACTCAGCCTCCCAGCACATCTAACAAACATTAAATTAATGACAGCGACTTGACTCTGTGGGTTTTTCTGTTCTCCCCCTCCACGCTGCTGTTTCTTGCCATCCAGGTGCCCTAGAGATTTTTCAGCCTCTCGTGCCATCCTGAGCAGCAGCATTTCCCATTGAGAAATGTCGTGGTCTGGGGCTGTTTGCAGCTCTGAACTGTCTTGATTGGAGCCTGCGGGGGATTTCTCAGTGCTCGGCTCCCCAGCCGTGTAATGGAAGGAATAATCCTTATCTCCAGCATGTGCCCTTAGCACCAAGGAACTCTGCACTGCTCTCAGCAGCCATTGTCCTCCTCAGAAAATTTCCTTCCCAAGAAAACAAGGCGGGAGCTCTGCGCGGTAACAGCCCGTTTTAGAAGAGGCCGCGGCAGGTAAAGCCGGGTTCCTGCTGTGCCTCTTTTCCCATCTTCCCAGAGGAGATGCTGAGGGAAGGGGCAGGTGCACGGACACTTCCTCCCTTTCCAGAACTCTCCAGGTTTCAGTCAGCTCTCAGGAGTTGCTCTTGTCCTCTCTGTTTGCTTTCCAGGCTCTCACTGCCCCCCTCCTTTGCCAGGGCTGGGATTTGCTTCCCACGGCAGCTCAGGGTGGAGAAGTGGAGCCAACAAAGCCTTTGCTGTCCCTTATCTGGACAGCCAGCCTCAGGACAGCTGATGGCAGCAGCCACCACCACTCCTGGCTGTCTGCAGAACTCTCCTTCCTCTCCTGAGGGGCTGCTGCCTCACCAGCCAAACCTCCCCAAAACCTCAGAGCCCTCCAGCCCTTGAGTGACCCCTCAGCTCTCCCCCTGCACTGTTCTAATTCTTCTAATAGTTTTTCAACGCCTTAATTTCTCTTCTGCCACAATTCAGGTCTTTGTTCCAGGGGAATGAAGCAGAGCAAGGACGGTGAGAGCAGCAGGCACCGAGGGGCAGGGGACAGCTTCCCCCTGCCCGTGCACACGTGGAAAAATCAAAGCTTACGTGGGGTTTTTGTTTGTCAACACCAGTCTGGTCCGGGCGAGATAATAACCACAAATGCACAGGGCTGGGGTGCTCAGGATGAGGAGGGAGCAGCTATTGTGGCTGCCTGAATGGCTGCTGGCAGAGCAAGGCCTTTTGTCCACTGATTTTTTTCTTCCTCGCGCATTTACTTCACTGGTCACCTTTTGTGTTTTCCCTCTCTTTCTCTCTCTCCAACATCAGATTACTGTGGTTGGAGGATATTTCCAGAACTTCAGGCAAGGCCAGGAGAGTGAAATTCCAAGCAAGGGCTTTGCTGCTCTGAGCTCCCACATCTAAAGGGGACATGAACCCTGCACTGGGGTCTGCCTGTGTTTGTTGAATTCTCCCAGGCAGATTTTTAGCGCTTTGCCTGATACCTTTGATGAGCCATTTTCAGCCTGTCGGGCACGAATTAACCACAGGGTTCATCTGCCTCCAAAGCGATCCCTGTGCCACAGAGTGAGCCGGCCAAGCCCCAGCCAGACCTTTGCTGTCTTGGATCAGATGATGGGATGATTTTTTAATCAGCAGAATCGCAGATGGCGAATAAATGAAAAGCTTCAAAAAAAAATCCACCCCAAATTAATATTTATTTATGCTAAAATTCACTGTCCCTTTTGTTTACAGCACATTCATGCATCGGGAGGGTTGTGGTTGTTTTGATTTTCCCTGACCAGCTCTAGTCTTGAGCACAGGAAATCAGCTAGGAAGATTTGGAGTCAGGCCACACGAGCAGGTTCAAGGCACGGAGACACCTGAGAACCAGAATAAATTCAGAACTGGGGCTTTGATTCTCTAATCCTCCCAGTGTTCACATGCAGGGGAGAGAGGGATTGTTTAACTTTGAAACTCCAAAATGGCCTTGGTGCCCATAAAGGTTTTAGAGAGAGCTTGCAACACAGCAGGAGCCAGGGATTAAGCTCTAAATCCATGTTTTGTCCCTGAAAAGCTGTGCTGATCGCTAATAAAGTGATCTCTGCTCTCAAGAAATATTTATCTACATCTTTAGAACCCCCTGCACGGGAGTTGGGCATGACTGGCAGGCAGCAGTCAGGAGCAGGACAATGGAAATCCTTCAGCTCGAGCTTGGAGAGCCCCAGCTGAGCAGAGCAAGGGCAAAGAGAGGTGGGAAAAGCCTCATCAGAGCTGTGAGAGCCCCAGCAGCAGCCCCAGCAGAGCAGGGGAGCTGGGGCCGCAGAGGACAGCTCCTCCAGGCACTGCTACTGCCCCAGGTAGCTCTCATCTCCAGACTGACTTTCACTTGGAAAGGAAATCAGCTCTGTACAGCTTTTGCTGATTTTACACAGCCTCTCCAAACTGGAAACCTTTCTTCAGGAGCCCAGGGCTTCCTAGCTGGAAATATCCCCCTACAGCCCCAGTTCAGAGTAACGTGTATCCAGAGGGGATCATCATCCCTGTTTGATTTCCAGAGAAGCCACAAGCACTCAGAATCACAGCTCCAAACGAGCATGTTGATACCCAGCTCTGAATGAATATCTCGGCTTCCAGAGTGTTTTGACTAATATAGTACACATTGACCCAAATTTTGGGAGCAGAGAGGCTCATTGATTCAGACGAGGTGGAACACAGCACACTTGTGGGGGATGCATTTGAAACTAATTAGAAATTGCTCCCATCAGAGCTGCTTCTGTCCCTCTTCATTACCTCCCTCAGAACAAAAGTTGCCTTACTGGACCAGCCCTGAGAGCCACTGGACTTTGTGTCCTCACAGGGAAAGGATCACTTCTCTCCAGGGCTGCGTTTTGGGGAACAAAGCAGCATTAGCATGTTCTGCTCCTGTTTAACTCCCATTATTTTGTAGAGCGCTTCATGAAACCTTAATTTTATTTTATTTTTTTCTGAAAGTATTTTCTGCAACTGAATCCCCCTCCATTTTCTTCAGGCAATAAATGAATTTTGTTTACAAAGTACTTCAACAAGGCTTGAAATTTCATTTATGGAAAATGGGCCTCAGACGTCCGAGGCATTTGAAACCATGCTGAAATGTGGCAATTTCAGGCACTTACCTGTCTCCTTCCTGCAAAGCCTCCAAATCAAAAGTTACCATGACGACAAAGCCCACTCTCAGTCCAGCAGGATGAATTGATTTTACACGACGTCATTATTAGCCAGGACCCGAAAAAAATTACGCAAATGAGGCCCCCAGACAGCAGGGCTGCAAAAAAAAAAAAAAAAAAAAAAACCCAGCCCAAACAAGCAGCACAACAATTACTCTCTAAACTTAGCAAGAGAAGGAAAATGTCACCTGACTCCCCAGTGATAATTCTGTGAAAAACACTGAACGTGCTGACATCCTGTCCGTGTCCCCTGGAGGAGACCTGCCCTGGGACAACCAGGCTTGATTCCCACCCTGAATTCCCCACCCAGCTGCCTGCCCATCCCAGCAGCCAGGCACTGGTGTTCCCAGTCGGATGCTGGCCCCTAGCAGGCTCCCAGGAAGTTGGTTTGCACTGCACTGTCTGCATGGCAACCCAAAAAGGGAGAGGAGTGGCTGCTGGGGGTGAAATGCAACTTCTGGCCACCCTGAGCTCCCCATGGACAGCACACGATGTGCCCTGGAGCATCCTAACCTGAACTCTGCACATCTCTGCTCCTCACCTGGGACACCTGTGATGGCAGACTCCCACCTCGGGGCTTTTTCATCTCTAAATCAACCTCCACATCTCTGGGACAGGGAAAGTTGCTTAGAGCTGCTTCCCTTCGTATCAACGCCACCCCTGGAAGTGTCCAAGGCTGGGTTGGATGGAGCTCTGAGCAACCTGCTCCAGGTGTTCCTGCCCATGGTGGGGGTTGGAATGAGGTGATCCCTAAGGTCCCTTCCAACCCAACCCTTCCAATCCATTCTGTGATCCTGTGATAACCACAGTCAGGTGAACCTGGTGCCTTGGAAGGCTGGCCTGAAACAGGGACTGGGCAGAGCTAGAGAATAAAGTAGGTATTTGTTAAAATGCCTTTAAGGATCCATCTTGGGCAGGACAAGAGCCTGACCAGGGCTTCACCCAGGGTCCACTACAGGTAGTCACAAAAATGGCTGGTTGGTCATGAGATCTTACATTTTTATAAGTTTTGGTTCATTTGCATATTGGGGCTTAATTGTCCCATTCAGGTTTCAGCTCTCATCCTTCTTGTTCCTCCCTTCAGTCACCCTTGTTTGTGCTTTTGCGCCTGAAAGCTGTCCTTGTTCTTCAGCAGGAAAAGGATTTGTTTTGTCTCCCTGTTCTGTGAAGAGCTTACTAAGACTTAATATGAGGCTCAGAACTGTATCCCTGGGCAGCACAGAATCTGCAAATATGAAAGCTAAAGCTCAAGGCATCAAACCCAACCCTCTCCCCACAACGAGGATGTGAGTGAGGTTCCCCATTCCCAGCTGATTGACTGTTCACACTTGAACACCACTGTGCCCTGGCAGCAGCTGCTCTCCAGGGCAGGGAGGGGGAGTCACTCAGCAATGAGTGGTTATAGATGGTTATTCAAGCATAATAAATCCTCCTTATCAATCCTGTCTCACCGCCCCTCCTGATTTATGCCGGGTGTAATAAGGCAGTAAGGAGGCAAAGGCTAGTTTTACAGGCAAACTGGGGATTGCAGTCAGCCATAGATATTGAAAAATCCACTATAGCAAAGAGAAGTCATAAGAGGGGCCTAAGCAGCTTCCTATGGACGCTGGGAGATGGGCTGGTGAGTTATGGTCGTTTCCAGCCCAGGTCTGGCTGAGCTGGGGTCACCCACAGACTTACTGCTCTCAGGCTTCTGGGGCAAGTGTGCAGCCTGCATATGCTGAGAAACTGTGTGTCGGCTTCAGAGGAGTTTTCTGTACTATACTGATTTCTGTGTCTTCTTTAAAATCCAGATCACTGCCTGTTTTGTTGTTTTCTGGGTTTTTTGGGTTTGTTTGTGTTTGTTTGGGGTTTTTTTTGTGTGTTTTTTTCTTTGTATTTTTTGAGGGGGGGGGGTTTGGTGGGGTTTGGTTTGGTTTGGTTTGTTTGTTTGTTTGTTTTGTTTTTGTTTTAGCTCAGGAATACTATTTTGTCTCCTATTCTTCACAAAATCCCAAGAAGCACCTTTCTCTTTTCAAGCAAGTTGCCACTTTGCTGGGAGCTGGCAGCCTTTGCCTTCTGATTGCCTCATGAACAGACTTACCCTAGAACAGCTCTCAGCTCTGAGCCTGAAGTTTACAGCACCACATCCCAAGGAGAGTTTATAGACTGGAAAGCCTGGCTTCTTTTCCCCAGCCGTGCTATCTGTGTAATAAACAAAATGCTGCTTTTTCCTACCAGCCTGTCCTCCCTGGTGTCCTTGGACTGTCCCTGCTGCAGTCCTGCTTCTCTCAAACCACTGCTGCCACTACCTCCACTGCTATTTTGGGGCATCCCAAAGTACTTTCATCAAGCACCTGATGCTCAGCCAGCTCCTGCACCTCTCCCCTTTGGAAGAAAATCCCCCAGGGGCTGTTTTTCACAGAGATTTTCTCTCTGCCTGCCAGATGTGGTGGTGATGGGGGTGGCACAGCCCTGTTGGCTCAGGGTCCCTGCTGTTCCCAGGCTGGCTGAGTCCCTTGTGCCACCTGAGTGTCCTGCCAGCCAAATCCCCACTGCAGGACACCCTCTGTGGCCCTGGGGGCAGGTGTAGGGGAGGCCTGAATCCCACCTGGGCTCTCCCCCTGCAGCAGGGACCTCAGCAGCACATGGGGTAGGCACCAGCTTTGCTGGTAATGCTGCAGAGCTGCCCGAGGAGGAGATCTGAGGAACTTCCCACTCCTTTTCCCCGGGGTCAGAGCTTGCTGGAGCAGCTCCTGCTTCCCCTGAAGAGCTGCCCAAGGGGACATTCCCCGTGGCTGTGGGGTGAAGGGCTTTTGCTGTGGTTGACACCCACCCCCAGCACTGCAGGCTCACCACCTGATCCCCTGCACAGCCCAGAGCTTGCTGGGGCTCAGGGGAAGAGGATGAGGGGACATCTCCATCCCTGTGAGGGACATGGAGGAACCACGGAGGGAACAGAGCACATCTGTGCACATCTGTGCCCCCTTGCTGCTCGGGCTGCTGCTCACAGAATCCCCGAATCCCAGAATCACAGAGTCACCAGGTTGGAAGAGACCTTCAAGATCATCGAGTCCAGCCCAGCCCCAACACCTCAACTAAACCGTGGCACTGAGTGCCACATCCAGTCTTTCCTTAAACACACCCAGGGATGGTGACTCCATCACCTCCCTGGGCAAACCATTCCAGTACTTTATCACCCTTTCTGTAAAAAACTTTTTCCTAATGTCCAACCTATATTTCTCTCGGCAGAGCCTGAGACTGTGTCCTCTCGTTCTGTCAGCTGCTGCCTGGAGAAAGCATCCATAGTTCTGGGAAGAGCCCTGCAGATGGGAGTTGTGCTGTGTTGGACCCACCTGTCTTAGAGGGGAAGGAAGCAGAGAAGAGAGCTCCTTCTGCAGGAGGAACCCTGCCTTGGTGCTGGGATTCTTGATCATACCACCCTGAATGATGCTTTTATGGGTCTACCTAAAAACAGAGGCCAGGCAGAATTAAGGGAATAAAAAGCAGGTATATTATTGAAGGGCCTTCAGGTACATTCAGGGCAGACAAAATCCCCCAGGGTCTGCACCCAAAAATGGACGACAGGTCACAGGTTTTCACACTTTTATAAGTTTGGTCCATTTGCATACTGGGGGTTAATCTTCCAATTACAGCTTCAGGTAATGAAGACATTTACCCCAAGTTTGCTGCCCCCAGCTCACTTTTGTTTCCATCTCTCAGGGCCTGAGGCAGTGAGGGGCCCTTGATTCCCTGGAGAGGAATTGTTGTGTCTGCCCAAAAGAGGAAGCAGCAGCTCACACTGTGTGTGGAGTTTAGAGTTCTGCACTAAGGAACTGCAGGGTTACAAATAGATGAGAAATATAAAAGCTGAAATCCTACGGCATCACGAATGTGTGAGTGCTGGCTTTGGGGAACTCGCCCCACCTCACGAGGAGTTGGTTTGCAGAAGAGGTTTCTGAAACAACAACGATTTGAAGGCAGAAGAAAATCACTGTGACTCAGAGGGGATCCTTTCCTTCACGGGGCTGTGGGGCTGAGCCATCCCCACTGGCCACAGTAGAGCCTGGAACAGGGGAGGAATTACCTGCTCCCCGTGTCCTGGCACCTCAGGAGCCACACGTCAGCAGCTCTGCCCTGCCCTCACCCCGAGCACTTCTGTCTTACGAGCACCTAATAATAAAACCCAGCTATTGCATTCCTGAGACACCTGTCAGGCTGAGCACTAAGTGCTGGGGTAATAAATCCTTGTTCAGCTCTGCCTCTTCTCTGCCAATTCTCCCGGCTCTGTCTGTTTTCATTACTATTGCTTTTCTGTGGACACTGCAATTACACTCTGTTCCTCTTCAGGGTCCTTGTTCTAGGTTCAAATAGAGAAGTGATAATGCAAGGAAGCATTTCACATCGTTGTTTATTTTTGTCCTGTGAGTCAGGAAGATCTTTTCAGGCTGAGACCAACCCACCACAATCTTGATTAGGGAAGGGCTCAGGCAGGGGGGGCTGGCGGAGTGGTGGGGAAAGGGGTGAAAACTTCGGGTTGGAGTTTTTATGGTTTCAGACAGTGGTGGGCTGCTCTTGCCGAGGCCACAAGGCCTGCTCCTCCCTCAGGAAGACATAAGTATGCAGCCTGCACTGCTCAGACCCACGATAACTCTCCATCTGCCACAGCAGCTGCGAGCCCCAGCACTCCCAAGCCTCCTCTGTCATCCGAATCTCGGAGGAAGAGGGAGGATTCAGCTGAATGCAGCAAATTCAAATGCCTAACTTTTTTTTTTCTTTTTTTTTTTTCTTTAGTCCAAGGTTGCAGTATGTTTGGAGATATTGTCCCTCCAGCAAGTCCCTGGTGCTGCATACAGATGGTGCTCAGGGAACCCGGGGAAGGCGGAGGGCGTTTCGTTCCCTCTCCAGGCGTGGAAAGCAACTGATGCTGTCACTGGAGTTATTTTCTTCTCCTGCTACTTCCCAGTGGTAGCTGGGGGGAGGGGGAAGTCCTCATTGGATATGTTGGATTTGGGTAAATCATCGACATTTTGGCTAAAGGTGCAGGAAAGGGTCCAGGGAAACACTGGAAGTTTCAAGCTTGATGCAATAGGATGAACCTCAGCATTTCCTGCAGGTGATTTGTCCTCTGCTTTTGCATTCAGAGAGATTTGCTCCATTTCAGATCTTTCTACACGGGGAGGAAAATCCTTCTTTCCATTGGTTGCTAAATATAACATCTCATGGCAGGAGATGCAGTGGAGTGTCCAATGAAGCCCCCACACCCTGAGCTTCCCTCTCAGCAGACCACACTCTGAGCATTGTCACACTGCCTGGGGGACAGGGCATGGCCAGCCATGTGCTGTCAGATACAGCATGTGGAAATCTAATATCCACAGGGGAGCCACGATCAAAACTGCCTGCAGGAAATGTGTCTGAACCATGGTCACTTTGGGTTGGAAGGGACCTTAGAGCCCATCCAGTGCCACCCCCTGCCATGGCAGGGACACCTTCCACTGTCCCAGAGTGCTCCAAGCCCTGTCCAACCTGGCCTTGGACATTTCCAGGGTTCCGGGGGCAGCCACAGCTTCTCTGGGAAACTTCTGCCAGGGCCTCCCCACCCTCACAGGGAAGAATTCCTTCCCAACATCCCATCTGAGCCTGCCCTCTGGCAGTTAGGTCCTGGCCAAGTCTCTTCCTCTTGTCCCTGGAGAAGCAGGAAGTTTGATTCGTGTTGCACACCGAGAAATGCCCCAAAGCTCCCTGGAACAGCAGGGTCTGAGCTTGGGGCACCCACTGTGAGGGCAGAGCACACCTCAGACTCCTCTCCCACCGCCCACATCACCAGCACCCCGTCCTTGAGCTGCTCTCCAAAATCCCTGAACAAACCTTGCTCCCTCCCCTGTCACTGGAAGGGAAAGTGCTCTAAACGAGACACAATGGCCACCAGAAAATATTCTCAAGCTCTTCTACTTTCCCCCAGAACATTCTTTTTGAACAGGTAGCTTGTTTGCTTCTCAGTGGGACAAACTCCCCAAACTGGCAGGTGGCCCAAAGCCCAGAGGATTTGGTTTAGGGAAAATAACCTATGACAAAAAAAAAAAAAAAAAACCAACAGATTTCTTTTTTTTTTAAAATATGAAGTTTTATTTGTTTTGATTGGAGTTCGAGAGAGTGGGTAGAGTGGAAAAGCAGAGTGATTTCATTCAGTGAAGAGGTCTAGTCCCACCTTGTGTGCTACATCAGGAGGTTGGTAGGTGTCACAAGAGTCCTCCTCCTCCTCCACTCGGCTTGCTGATCTTACTCATGTACTTCTTGTTTCTGATGTTTTCTAATCTCTCCTCAGAACTTCACTGTAATTTTTTGAGGCATTTTTCTGTTGCTTTAACTTACTGAAAAAGCTAAAAGCTGAAAAAAATGGCAGGACTAAAAATCCTGCCAATTAGAATGGGCCTTTTTTCTTTTTTTTTTTTTCTTTTTTCCAGCAAAGGTTGAAAAATACAATTCGAAAATACAAACAGGCATTGAACATCGCACCAAAAAGCATTTGAAACACAGAAAAAAATCTCAGAAAGAAAGAGAGAGAGAGAAATACAGAGAATAAAGGTCACAGTTTCCATGAGAAATCCCTTAAGAAAGTGGCTACCAGCTAGTCAATAGTGAAAATAAAATCAACAAAAAATTTTAAAAATGCATTTTTTTCCCTAGTTGTTACTTATTTACAGCTGTAATAACAGGATTGTCATGCATTAAACTGCTGCCAGCTAGATCCTTTCTCATAGTGGTGTAAAGAGAGTCTCACAAGATGGAAAACAAAGCCAGGGATGTACTGGGGCACAGACGGGACCTGGGGCAGTGACAGTGTGATGTTCTCTGATTTGCTGGGCGTGCTCTTGTTCAGGATGGGCTGCCCTGGCATGGTGCTGGTGCCACTCTCTGTACCTAAAGGAGCAGCTGGTGCCCTCACCTTCGGGTAGGACATTTGCCTGCAGCTGTCCCCAAGTCAGTTGACAGTGACAATCCCGTTGGTGAAGGGATGCTCGAGGCCACCTGGCTGGAGTGGGGAGCCTGAGAAACTCCCTGGTGACTGCAGAGAGGAACCCTTCCCTCTAAGTGCAGCCTGGCAAAGGCAGTGTGGCAGTGACTCAGGATTCCCAGCTCTGCCCCTGCTTTCTGTGGCTGCAAAAATCCAATCATTTGACGTCTGGCTGCTGTTACATTTGCCGGGTGCCTTGCCGAAAGGCAGGAGGCACCGACAGACTTTTCAGGGGAGACAGAGTGCAGCTCACAGTGCAGCACGAGCCAATGGTCTCACCAAGCTGACAGGGCCTTCAAGCTGCACCGAGGAGAAGAGCCAAGAGCCTTCAAAGGCTGTGGGAGCAAACATGAAACCTGCCTCGAGCAGCAAACGTGAAACCAGGCTTCCCTCTCTCGGCAGATGGGACTGTGAGAGTTTTGTACAGGAGAGATCTGCACCGGTGGGGAATGGGACAGGGAGGAGCAGGGCAGGGAGGAAACAGACTGGGAGGAATGGGACAGGGAGGAACAGGACTGAGGAACAGGATAGGGAGGAACAGGACTGGATAGCCAGAACATGTTTTGTCCTAGAGCATCACCCCACTCGTGGTGAGGGACGACAGGCCCAGTGCTGGGGCCAACCCAAAGCCAAGACTGTGTGAAGCAGCAGAGATTCCTGTGCTGGGAAGCAGGCACAGACCCAGGACAAGGTCTGGTGACATGATTCATTCTCCTGGCTGGGACACCACCAGACCCTCACTGCTGACTGCCACAGCCCGTCTCCAGCAGCAGAGGAGGGAGCAGAGGAGCTACAAGAGCAATTGCAGGTTTACTGCCTGGATGCTTCTTCTGAGTCAGGGGAGAGGCAGGGGTGGTGCTGAGGGAGCTGGGTGCCTCTGCCAGGGGCTGCTCACCACGGCCCCACTGCTCACAGGCCACCCAACATCTGTGTGTGCTGAGATTGGGACAGCAGCACAGCTCCTGCTGACACCTCCCACAGGGATCACACTGTTGTCACACTGTCAGGAATCCCTGCATCCCACCTGGACCAGCAGCCAGCAGAGGCCAAGTGCCAGCACTCCCCTGAGCCAGGCAGGAGAGGCTGAGGTGTTCTCCAGCCAGGGACAGCTGGGGTGGATCCCGGCAGGTTTTGTGCCCCCTCCTGCAGCAGAGTGAGGGTGGAGACCCCACACTGCACATTCCCTGGGTGTGCAATGGGGTGAGGACTCATTCAGGAGTCTCAGGAACATCCCTGTGTCCAGGGCAGGACAAGGGCTGTGTTGGAGCAGCTGTGACACTGGGGACTAAGTTTTCCTCCAAGATACTGGGCAGCAGTGCCAGCAGTGACTTGCTCCACGCAACAAGGCTGCACTGAGCCCCCAGAGTGGGGAGAAGCTCTTCTCCCTCGCTCTTTTTATTCCCTGAGCCTCCCAAAGCCCAGTGGAGAGGGTTCACCTCACTCTAGAAGATTCAAAGAGTATGAGAGGGAAGTGAAATAATTAAGTGGCCATTCTGTCTTTCAAAGACAAAGAGGTTTGATGTTCAGACGTACAGAGTTTGTGACCATAAATATACACACACACACACATGTACCTGTATAAAAACCATGTAAAAACCCTTGGCTGATGGAAGAATAACAAGGTCAAGCAGTAAATATTTATACCTGGAAGCCATCAATCTCCCCTGCGCTGTGGCCTCTTGCCAAAACTCCCTTCAGAAGTAGTTTAGCTTGATATGGAGAGGATTGGTGAGTTGCTTGGATGTTTTTTCCTCCTACTTCAATGTTAATAGAGCGTTTATGTTTCCATCAATGTGTCCTTTGCCCTGATTGATCCCTCCCCAACCTCAACAGGAGCCATGGAAATGTTTCTCTGCAATCTGCAAAATCCACACAGGTGTCCGATCGGGTGGGTTGAAGTGTGGCTCCAGGGAGGGATAAAATTTGGGGAGGAGGGCCTGGAGTGGGGGCTGGCCTGACACTGTGTGCTGTGACAGCCCCAGCCCAGCTCTCCACCACTCCCAGGATCAAGAACGTGGGAGGGAGGCACTTCCCTGACAAACCCTTCCCAAGGAAAGGCTGCTGGGACAGCACCCTTGTGCTGCAGAACTCTCCTGGATCCCCTGGGAGGCACAGCAGCCCTGGAGGTCTCAGAAGGTCTCAGAGAGGTTCTCAGCAGCACAGAGGAGAGGTGACCTGCAACAGGAGAAATCCTTTCCTGGGATGGGATGGAATCCTCCCCAAGGGACGGCTGAAAGGAATCCAAGACACAGATAGAAGGAATCAAGGATGAGGAATGGATGCACCTGGTGTCCCTGGGATGGGCTAGCAGGGACAGGCTGGGACAATCTTGTTCCTGGGAGCAGCAAGCCTGGGCTCTGCTGGCACAGGGATGTCCTGCAGCAAACAAACTAGAGCCCTGCCAGTGCCACTGAGCTGGCAGAGGTCAGGACTGTGCTGGCTGTGGTGCAGCCAGCTTTGCTTAGGCCGAGCTGGGTGCACAAAGCAGAGCAGGGAAGCTCTGTCTTGAGTGTCACAGCCCTGCTGGGTGATGTTTGAGAAGCTTTCAAGATGTTCTGTGGGGGTGACCTCATCAGCCCTTAGAGAACAGGTGGCACTGGGGGTCCACCTCTGCCCCCGCCCTCTCCTGTCACCCCACAGGGACGGTCTCTGTGCTGACACTCAAGTGGAGCTCTCAGTGACCACCTGCTGCTGTCCCTGCCTGCTGAGGGACCCCCAGGAGCTGTCCCTGCCTCCCCAGGCTGCGCTCTCTGCTGCCCATGAGCAGTTTCAGAAAAGGGAAGGGGTGAGCTACCAGTGCCAAGATGACACTCCCAGCAGGAATGCAGCTGCAGGCTGGGGCTGCACTGTGTGTTCCCCAGGTGTGGTGCGAGCTGCAAGACAAGACTGCAGACCAACAGATCATTCTGGTCACCCTCAAAGGCTTCCGGTTCCTGCCTGGGAGATTCTCACCAAGTCAGGGAAGTTTGGGCCTTGCCAGAAGGAAAGAAATGCTGGAGTCTTGAGGTTCCCACTCTCTGCACACCAGTGGATTAGATTATCAGTGGTCATATATAGATCCATTTCTGTACACATCAGCTATAAAAATGGAACCCTTACATGCTACCACAGCAAGCCTAAAACTCCAGTAATTGGTGCTAGATTAGCTCTGGCCTGGCAAGCACTTAGAAGAAGCCCCCATCAACAGCCTCGTGTTAACTGGGAAGGAAAAGTCCTAATTTGAGTCACTGACAGTTTTATAAAAAAAGAACATTATCTTCTCTGTGATGTCTGCTGGCAGGAGATGTTAAACCACTTATTTATAACTATCTTCCCGAAATGCTTTCCTGCTTGGAAGCCAAACTAGAAATCCTGTTTGGTTTGTTGTCTTTAACCAAAGGATGCCCGTATTTCTGCTTCCAGCTGGCAAAAAGACTCAGAGCCCCTGCCAGGCTTTGGTTTGGAATAGACTTGGCTTTCGAGGCGTGCTCACGCAGGCACAGGAAGGCAGCCTTTGTCAGGCAACGTTTTTGGAAGAGCCAGCAGATGGGTGTCAGGGGCAAGCCAGAGCAGTGGGCAGAGTCCTGGGGAGGGGCAAGAGGGGAGGGATGGGCAGGAATTCACCCTGGTCAGCCAGAGTGATCAGATCGCTGCAGGAAGGGAGGGAGGAGGCTCAGGAGCTGCCTCAATGCTGTGTCCAGCATTTCAGGGAGGCCCAGCCCCTCTCCTGAGCATCACCCCGCAGCTCTGAGCCCACCTGGCCTGGGCAGGCAGCCCCAGGGTCCTCGGGCTGCTGAGAAGCTGATGGTAAGGCCTGACGATTTATGGAGAGCTCTACAAAGCAGGCACTGACAGACAGCGATGTGGCTCCTGGGGTAAAAGGGATTTTGGGGAATTCCCAGGCTAGCAGAGGAATCCAGCAGGGCCAGCTAAGTCACTGGGTGCAGCATTTAAACTTGCTGTAATTCCATCAGTAAACACAACATACTCTTTGTGACCATTTTATTGTGTTGGTTTTGCTTGTTGTGGGGTTTCTATTCCATTCACTCAGGCCTGAGTATTATAGTGACATGAATGTTTTATGAGACACTCTTCATCTAGCTCATGTAAGAAAACGTTCCCAAAACAGACAGAGCTGCAGCCCTTCCCACTGGAGAGCCCAGGGAGCAGAAGGGTGGCAGGAAGGGAGCTCACTGCTGGGGGGAATGTGGGGGTGCCTCAGGGGGTGAGGGGCTTGGGGACACGTCAAGGCAGTGATGGGGCAGCTGGGATGTCATAGTGGGGTGGCTGCAGCAGCAGCAGGAGGCCCAACAGGCAGAACCAGGTGCCAAAGAAGCCAGGATGTCCTCCCTGCCCAGCAGAAGGGTTGGGGATGGTTCCCAGATGGAGATGGGCTCCCCTCTGCTCCTCCACCCCGATGCTGCAGCAGAGAGGGAGAGCTCCTGGGTCTCCCCACCCACCAGGGAGCCCTTGGGGATGAAAGGCACTGTAGGAATGACATGGTTTGGGGTGCAGACGCTGTGAGAGAGGGTGAGGACAGAGCTGGTTTCCTCAGCGGCAGCTTGGGGGGAGTCTGGTTCCTCCTTCCTGACGCTGCCAGCCATGTGGATGTGCTTGTGGACTCAACACCCTGGGACTGGGCTGAACATCTCCAAACTCCTCTCCAAAAATTCCAGCTCTGGGCAGGGGTGGTGACTGCACCTCTGCTGAGCCAGTGGTCGGTGAGGGACAGGCAGGACATGCAGCAGTGCCACCCACACTGCAGGACAAAGTGCCCTGGGCTTCCTCACTCCATCCTGACTCCCCCGTGGATATTCCAGGTGGGGCAAACCCTGTGCTTTGTGCTCAGCCCCGCTCCTGCACTGGGGAAGCTGAGCCTGGCACAGCTCAAAGCAATGCTGAAGGCATCACCCTGGGGGTGCTGGGCCTTGGCTTGGCTGCATGAGCCCAAAATGTGCTGGGGGCAGCTCTGGGGGGCAGCCAGGGGGTCAGAGGGAAGCCTAAGAAAGAGGGGGTGCACCCCTCTGTGGCAGCAGGACTGTGCTACCCCAAGGAATCATCAGGCACAGGATAGCCCTCCTTGTAGAGGACAGTGTGCCCATGGATCCAGGCATGGAAGGCTTGGATGTCACCACTTTGTGCTGCTGCTGGGAAAGGGACAAACACTGGTTTGGGTCCCCTGTGGTGGTCAGGGAGGAAAAGCCCATCTCCAAGGCACTGGAGGGCTTTCCTTGGAAGAGGGTGCAGTGTTAGACTGGGTCTTGCCTCAGCTGCTTTGGGGGATGGCACCTGGCTCACATGGCTCTATGGGCCAGCAGTGTCACCCTGCTCTTCTCAAGGGCCCCTTCTGCTGTTTTCCCGTGGTGCTGAAGATGCACCAGCTCACCAGGGGCAGGGAGAGGCTTGGGGACCTCCTCATCTCTGTGGCAGGTCCCACAGGGAACATCCTGCATGGAGCAGGGATGAACCACAAGCTGGACTTTCCCAGCTGTGCTCCTACCCATCAGCATGGCTTTCCCCAGAGGAGGGAGCGTCCCTAAACCCATGTATGAGCACTGAGATACCATTGAGGGCTGCTGAGCAGCCTGAGGAGGATGAAGGGGAAGCTGGAAGAAGGGACTAGGACAGAGGGGATCTGCTAAGAAGGATAAGTGGATGGGGCCATAAGAGAAAGTTCTAGACCATCCATCTGAACAGGAACGCTGTGGTGTCCAGTCCAGGCTGAGTGTGTGCAGCCTCACAGCTGCCATCTCCTCCAAGGCTCTGTAAAACTTCTGTCTGGACTTCCTGACTGAGAAAAACGATTCCTCTGGTAGGAACCGCACTTCCTGCTAACATGAACTGCCCCAAGAGTGCAGGATGCCAGCCAGACAGGACCTTTCCTGTCCAGAGAGACAAAACCAGCTGGGTTTGGTGAAGACAGAGAGGAAGAAGACCTGCAATACCTGCAAGATGCTGCCACCCCTGCAATGGCTCTGGGGACCACAGCAGTGCTGGGTTTGCCCCAGCAGGCACTGGGCCACAAGCTGGCCCACGCCAGGCTGCTCCCTTGTCCCCTCAGGTGACCAGCTCAGGTGCAGGACCCAGCACAAAGTGCCAGGCACTGAAGAGGAGCCTGGCTGAGTGACTGCCACAGCCTGCAGCCCAGGTGTCCAGGAGCATCCCCTATGCTGGGGCAGCCCATCACAGAGGAGAGCAGCAGCCCCTGGGGACAGCATGAAATGACAGAGGCATGAAGACCATGGGGACCACAGGAGGTGGCAGAGGAGAGATGGCAGCACAGAGTGACAGATGGGTGACAGCAGACTTAAGATGTTAGAGGCACAACTTGTTATGATCCCTTAATTATTTTTTTTTTTTAGCTTTCATCATCAAAGTAAAAGGAAACCAAAATATGTATGGGATGAAATTAAAATCACAGTTTTGTTTACATTATAAAAGAGTAACATAATAATAATAATAATAATAATAATAATAATAATAATAATAATAATAATAATATCAAAGGAACAATAATAATAATTAAACCAAAGAAGAAAAGAAGAAAGCCCTGGAGAACTCCTGCTGGGATGATGCTCACTGATGGAAGGTTTGTGTGACCGGTTCTATTGTTTGGGGATCATTCCCTTGATAGCTGACTCCCGGTTCACATAGGTGGCCCAGTAGACCAGGTTGAAAATGGCAAAGAGCACTGGGAAGACGATGCGGGACATCTTGTCTACCTTGCTGACGCTGTTGTAGGTCTTCTTGCTCTCGGGGAGCTTCTCCTCCAGGCGGGGCATCTTGGGGGGCACGCTGGTGGCAGTGGCAGTGACAGCAGCACTCTTGGAGATGGTGGGCAGCCCGGGCTCCTTGGCCATGTTCAGGGCGTAGGTGGTGCCGACGATGTTGTAGGTGTTGTTGGTTTTCTTGGCCAGCGCCACCGGCTCCTTTTTCTGAGGGGAGGTGGAAGGGAAACAAACAGACAGACAAACAGACAGAGGTGAAGCGGCAGAGAGTGGCACGGGGGAAGGTTCTGCCCTCTGAGTTTACCTGCTGGTCCGGGTGAGGAGGTGGAGAAAGGTGTGAGGAGCGGGAGGCCAAGGAGGGAGGGATGTACCTTGTGAAAGAAGAATGGCAAAAAAGGAATGATAGCCCGTGCAGTCATCCTTGGGGGAGAACTGGATTTTCTGCTTGGCTGGCTGCTTCCTGGGTCAGGTGAGAGGAGGACACAGCACACAGGATTACAGCTTGGTTTTACATTTTGGTGGCAAAAAGCCATATTAAGAATATACGGGCAACGGCACTGCAGTGTTTTCACACCATATTTCAGTGCCCTGAGTTCCTCACAGGAACACCTTACAATTTAACACAATGATGTTCAAATTGCTTCTGGAACCCTTTAGAGCACCTCACAACCCACCCAGGCAAGATACAGAACAGATGGAAGCCATTTGCACCAACCAGGATTTCTGGAATGCTCAACACAGCTCTACAGGGCAGAGGGAAGCCTTTCCTCCTGCCTTCATATGCCAGGGATGCTGAAAATCATGGGAGGTGAGGGAATCCTTCCCACAGGGCTCTGGGGGACAGCATGTGTGCTGCAGTGAGGACAAAATGCAGAGAGAATGGCAAGAGAGGCCCTTGTGATGCACTGAAGGATGAGGGTGAATGGTAGAGACAGACATTTCAGGTGGTACGAGGATGGGTGGGCAGGAAGATGCACTCAGGGGGTCATTACAGGTGTTGCCACCACTCTGAGGACCTTCCTGCTGCTGCCAGGGACCTGAGACCAGCTGCACTGTGTTGTATAAAGCAACCCAAGCCTACAAGGAGAAGTCCACTGAATGAAATCTGCACTCAGGTACTCCAGGGCTGCCCCCTGCTACACCAAGAGCCAGCACCAGGCACAGTGGTGCCTCGTGGTGGGAGTCTGGTCTCTAAACTCAGAACAAGGTGCGCCTTTGGATGAATTTTTTCTGTTCAATAGCAACTGAAGCACAAGGTGAGGCTCATCCAGGCATCTCCCAGGGCTGCTGGGCATGGTCATGAAGGAAGCACTTCAGGAGGAGAGAGTGCAGCCTGCAGGACCCGTCCCTGTCCTCACACTGCCCTGGGAACTGGGCAGCACTGGGAGCTGGAAGGGCCAGATCTGCCCAGCCTCTGCTCTGCAGAGACAGTCCCAGAGCTTTGGCTTTCAGTGCTGTACTTCCATTTTAAATGTGCCTCCAGTCACCATGGATATTCCTGGTTACCTCAGGAAATGAATTTTCCACCGTGATTTTCAGAGGGACACTAAAACCAGACTTCTGTGCAATCTTTAAACCCCTCTCCAATAACACCATAGCCAGGCAGCCTTGTAATAATGCCAGTAACTACAGAAATTAACTTATTAGGAGGAGGTCTAGATGTCTTCAGACTCCAGACCAGACTAAACCACTGTTTGGACCATATTCACAGTATTTTATGGCCTCTTACAATTAACTGAGTCTGATTCTGCAGTCATTAGAGCCACGTTAACGTGTTCCCTCTGCACAGCAGATGAACTTTTCCTCCTAAAGAACTGACAAAAAGCAAGTAAAGGGTTAAAGACGTTCCACCTATTAAAACACTTAAATATGCTTAAGTATGATTACTTATTAAAACAGCTACAGGAGGCAATAAAATAATTAATAATCAGTAACAAAATGAAAAACAGATTGTTGTTCGCAGAACGCAATTGGCAGTGCACTGTGATCAAATTAGCATTAATTAGCCATGTCATTCATTAGAGGAGTAAGATGAATACAAGTGACATGACATTTTCAACCTGGACAGCTTCCCTGCCCCAGAGTTTGGGGAGTGGATCCGTATGGAAACAGCTGAAACGGAGTAAAACCAGGCAAATCTGGGTGCTGTGGGTGGTGACAGCGAGCTGCTGCTTCCAATAGTGTGATCCAGAGACCCCAAGCGTTAATTTGGGCTTCCCTGGAGCTCAGGTCAGGGTGTTCACGTAGAGCAGAGGCTTGGGAACCTTCAGGCAGGGCCTTTTCCCAGCTGCCCATGGAGCCCTGGCCCTGGTCAGAGCTGGGGGCACCCAGAACATCCACACTGCCTACACCGAGCCACGTGTGTTCCCTCCATATGTTCTGCCCCTGAGATGTCAGAAGAAATGGTCCAGCCTGTTCAATTTGCTGGGCTCTGCTTTATAAAAAAGTGTTTCAGGCAAGATTTCAAACAGAGCAAAATGTGCTTGTTGCTGTCAGCTGCTAAGTAGCCCCCAGCCCTCACCCTGCACCTTCGTCTGTGAGGAATTCCACATCCTCCTGAAACAGAAGGGAAGTGTGGATAAACAGGAGGAACCCCCACATTTGCTTGGGAAACTTGTCCTATTTAAAACATCTATTCTGCAAAGCAATTCCTGCACTTACGGCCCCGTTGAGGCACAGGGAGGCTGAATTGCTGCACAAAGATGTCCCTGTGCTGCTCTCCTGAGGGAAAAGCTGTAAAATCTGGTGTAGAGATAAACCTGTTCCCCAGACAGTGCAGTCTGACAAGTTGTTCAACAACACATACACTGCAAAATAATAGTATTTTTGCTAAATATTCTTGTCTTCAAGCCTCTCTGCTGAGGAACTAACAACTGAACATCTAAATTATGGGAACTACTGCTTCTGTCTATGATTTGCTCGAGGTTTAGTTCTCTGTACCTACTCCTTGGCAGGAGGAGATTCGGATTGGAAGCATTGTGCCTCTGACAGGCAACTCTGAAAGACACCGGTGTCTGCAGAACTTGGGAAATCCAAGCATTTGCCACTTGTCATTCTGGAGGAAAGTCAATTTAATGACCCCCAAGCAGCTCCAGTCTCTGACATAGCTGTATCCCATAACTCAAAGCCCAGCAACTGCAGTTGCTGTTGTAGCAAAGGGATCACTCCTTCCCCACACCAAGCCAAAGCTCCTCCTGCAGAGTGCCAGAGACTTGATCATTCAGATTACATGGGGCTGATCCCAATGATCTCATGCTCCCTGGTTCGCCAAAGAGGTTGGATGGTTGGATGGATTAAATGATCAGCCCAACACAGCACACAGCGATGAGAGAAAGAGGGTGAAACGCAGCTGGAGAATGATTCATGGACTGTACTGAAGGTGCTGAGGACATAAATCACTTGCAGTGTTATCACAGAATCCATTAGGTTGGAAAAGACCTCTGAGATCCTCATGGAAATCATGGGGATAGCAAGTGCAAGGAACAAAGGACACATGGGCTGCAGAGCATGACCAGCAAGGGAAAGTCCCAGCAAAAACACATTGAGCATAGTGAGGCAGATAAAAAAGAGAAGGGTCTGAACCATCCTGAGCCCTAAAGACTTCAGACTGGTTGAAAATGGTGGCCTGTCAAGGTTGGTTCTAGTTCCTCTAGGATTGGAACAAAGATGCCACAAATAGAAAGAAACAAAGGAAAAAGAAAAATGATTCCCAAGGGAGCTGGATCAAGGGGCAAACTTGAGAAGTGCTGAAGAGTGGGTTGCACAAAAAGCCAGGCTTTACCCAGCCAGTACAAGAGGCACCTCATGCATGTTTTTCTTAGTAAAAAGTACATTAAAAGCCCGGACCTAACCTCACCGTGCACTGAAGAGCTATTGTCTTAGAAAAAACCCCTAAAGATCCAGGATTATTGCTCCATCCAAAGCATGTTCTGGTTTTATGTGCCCGACTGCAGATACCTGTACTGGTTTTGTTGTTTCTTGGCACCCAGAATTTCAGGGCAATGTCATTCAGGCCCAGATATAGAGCTAGATCAGGTTTTATGCACAGACAAGGCATTGCAGGCAGAAGTGGGTTTGTGTCTTCCACAAATCCAAAGCATCTTCCATCCTGAGAGACAGACAACACTTTTTGTGGTCAACTCACTGATCAATGTCATCCTTTGCAGATTCCCAGCAGCAAAGTCACCGTTGCTTGTTTTCTCTTTGGGTCCTCACCGTCACAGCCACTCAACATTTGGTGGCTCCAGAGGTGGCCATTCTTGTGGCTGGGATGGTGGATGGATCTCTCTGTCCAGACACAGTCCTTCTGTCCTGCAGTGGATCCTTTTAACAAGGTATTTTGAGGATGCTGGAGATTGGGAGCTCTGCTGGCTACTGAACCCACCCATCTTTCAATCTCTTTGGCCTCTCACTCACCTCACACCTCTCTGCCATCTCCTGATGATGTTTTATTTTTTAAAATCACCTTTCCTTTCCTAACAAGTTTTCCTCATGGGACCCAAATACCTCTCTCCAATTTGATCTGCCACCTCTAGGCTGGTTGCAGCCGCTTTACCATACAAAAAGGAAATAAACTTTTCATCTGCAGTTAGCAATTACTGATGGCAGGCTGGAAAGGCCTGGAAAATCTTTGGGTCCAAGAAACATTAGACAAACCTTACCAGAGTGCAGGCTAAAGGGAGTTTTTAGTGACCTCTGTGGTGATATCTGCCTGCTTTTCGTAGGAGAACTGCAGAGAATGTGCAGAGCAGCTCCCAGCTAGAACCAAGTGTGGCTACAGCCAGAACAGCAACATGATTAAATGATGCAGAGACCAACAATTCACCAAGATCAGCCCAGCATTTTAAATGCTACCTGAAAGAAACCCCCAGGTGTTCCCATCTAAACCAATGGTTTGGCTGAGGAGGAGAAAAAAAAAGAATAAACACACTGGGGGTGTCTGTCAGCAACCAGCAGCTTTTCCATGGTAGTGATTTTGGCCAAGTGGGATGGAAAGCATTGCTGCTGCCTACAGCAAATTTTTTTCACGTTCATGCAATCAAACCTGGAGTGAGGATCCTTGCCATCATGCCAATAAAGAACATTACTTTTGGCTGGGGAGAAGGATCTCCAGAGACCAGGGCTCAGCCTTGTCACTGGCAGTTTTACTCTTGATACAAACTCTTTAAAATGCCAAAGTTATTCTTCTGCCTCTCCTTCCTTTGGTGGTTTCAACCACCTGGCTTGTCAATTGTTTCAAGAGGAGCTAATTAAGGGCAGAAACTGAGCCAATGAGGCACCTCCATTGCGTAGCAAATTCACTACTTGGAAATACTCATTGGAATAAAGATGAAAAGCAAATATGTTGACACATCGTATTCCTAAGCTCCCTGAAAGCCCATCACTCTTCAGGGAGCTCTCTGAGCTGCAGAGACTGGGAGTGAGTTTGCTTCTTCAGTAAAGATCAGAGATAGCTTGAAAAAGCATCCACAAATTTGGAACCCTTCCTGATTCTCCAATTGCAGCAAAGTCACGGAGAACTCCTCCTCCGAAACATTCCCGGTCCTGCTTTGTTTTCTTGTTTGATTATCATGTGCAGGAACATTCTGTGTGCTCTTACCCTATTGTTTCAGCACTGTTAGTCTTGCAGTGCTGGGTCAGTGAATAAATTGAGGAACACGCTGCTTCTGAGATAAACTGCAGCTTTTGAGCCTTTCCTGCTTTTTCCACCCAGTTCACATAATTGCCCAGGGCTGTGTGAATCCTGACTTTGTGCTAATTGGCCCATTCCTGGAAGGGA
The DNA here is from genome assembly GCF_029207755.1 of Chamaea fasciata. NCBI lineage: Eukaryota > Metazoa > Chordata > Aves > Passeriformes > Sylviidae > Chamaea > Chamaea fasciata. Next base: position 523,682 of record NW_027094107.1, read on the forward strand.
CACCACGGCTTTGAGGACCTGTGCTGACTCTTCACTCATGCCAATGACTCAGAAAAGGCTTCTCTCATCTCTAGAAGCCAGGTTGGCATCACTGTTCGTGGTGGAAGGGGAAGGCCATCACCTGACCCCCTCTGGACGCTTTCTGCCATGAGTCTGCTGCTCAGACCACAGCTGCAAAAGCAAACAGATAGACAGAGTCCAAGAAAGACAAGAGAGAGGCATCCAACACCCAGTGATGGCTCCGTTCACCTTCTTTGACCTCCACACCAGAGAGATGACTGGCTGCTGTCTTCCCAAAAGTTGCTGCAGTTCTGTCAGGTGTTTAACATACAGCCCCACAACAACTCCCAACAGCACATTAAAATGCAAAGGAGAGAAATATAAAGGCTCCAGAACCAAGAACAAGGACAAAGCTGATTTTCAAATTGATTCAATAAATATAAACAAGGAGCAGCATGCTACAGTAAGCGATTTCTCTGCGCAGCCAAGATTAAATCAGTTCAGAGGGAGGGGGGCACGAGCAGGGGTAGCAGAGCCTGTCAAGATGAAGCTGCCAGAGAGGCTGATCCCGAGTGGGGAGGGAAAACGTGGGTGATGCCAGGCATTAATCTGCTGCCAGTTGGCATTTGGGATTGCTGGCTGCCCACCCACCCTCAGTGCCCAGGCTCACAGAGCAGCAGCTGCTGGCAGCTGTGGGCAATGGCACCAGAGACAGAGCTGGCCCGGGGACACGGCTCAGTGCATGTCCTGGGGCATGTTTGGTTTTTTTGGCATGCTAGCAACAAGGAATGGGTTTGGAGGGCCGGGTTGGGTTGGTTCATGGGTTTGGGAGGGTTGGGGTTTGGGTTGGGGTTGGAGATAAAAGGAAGAAGACACAAGACCACCAGCAGAGCAAACCCAAAGCACAGATGCCCCCAAGTCCCCTCTGGCAAACAGCCCTACAGAGAACAGAGGGAAGAGCCAGCAGCCATGCCTGGGTGTTTCCCTCCAGCTAAGCACACCGACCAGGCCATTCCTCCCCGGGCCATTCCTCCCCAGCCCTCAAGAACCACTGCAGTCAGGAGCTGGGCTGGGAAGGCAGTGAGTAGCATCCAGCCTCCTGAATGCTGCGGGGCTGCACGTTACCCACTGCTGTGCCGGGCACAGCTCCATCGTGCAGCGTTTCTTCCCCACCCCTTGGCCCCCAGCATTGGCTGACCTTCATCTCCTGGGCCTCCAGCTGCTTCTTGCCATCCCAGGCCCAGCTGCGCTTGGTGAAGTAGTTGACGGTGGCGAACTCGATCAGCGCAGAAAACACAAAGGCATAACAGACGGCTATGAACCAGTCCATGGCCGTCGCGTACGCCACTTTGGGTAACGAGTTTCTGGCGCTGATGCTTAGTGTGGTCATGGTGAGCACCGTGGTGACACCTGTGGGGGCACAGCAGGAAGGGGTGAGAGTGTGCACTCGTGCACGTTTCTCCCAAAACAGCTGCCACTCTGGCTGGGCTGCAATGCAAGATGTAACTAAAAGTTTGTATTTATTCCAATCTGCTGAAACTGGTTGGGGAAGTGTTTTTTTTCTCTTCTATAACACGTTCCTCAAAACTCCAGGGGGATTTTCTGTTAATGGGCAGCTGTTAAAACCAGGTGGGCAGTGTCCTTTATCCCTTCCAGGACCCATCCTCCCTCCAGGGGATCTCTGCTGTTCATGGACCATCGACGCTCACTGCATGGCTGATACAATCCCATCATCCCATGGGGAGATGCTCCACCCAGGGGGAGGAGCCCAGCATTCCCACCTGGATCAAACCTGGGATCCAGAACAGCAGCACAGCCTGTGTGCACTGGATTCCCGGAGGAAGAGCAGACCCATTTCACCACCACCACTGGACCCTTCTACAGGATCATCTCTGCTCCAAAAGAAGCACATCTGTCACTCCAGGAGGACTGGATTGGGCTGACACCAACACCCTGACCAACAGGGTGTCAGGCTGTGCTCTGACTCTGTCAGTGGTTTCTTTTTTGTTTGTTTGCTTTTTTTGTACTACTACATTTTTATGTTTAATATTCCTAGTAAAGAACTGTTATTCCTATTCCCACATCTTTGCCTGAAAACCCCTTAATTTCAAAATTATAATCATTTGGAGGGAGGGGGTTTACATTCTCCCTTCCAAGGGAAGCTCTGGCTTTCCTGGGCAAACTCCTGTTTTCCTAAACCAGGACACACTCCCTTCATGTAAAAGTTGGAGCCACCTCCTGAGCCACATTCCCGCTGGAATTAAGGGAGTCTTAGCCAGAACTAGTCCTCAGTGTAATTCATGGAATAACAGAACAGGCCAGGCTGGTGGGAGGTCAGGTTCATAGAATCATAAAATCACAGGATGGCCTGGGCTGGAAAGGACCTTGGACACCATCTGGTTCCACTTTTTACTTTTCACTTTTCAGCCAGGTTGCTCAAAGTTCCCTCCAGTCTGGCTTTTAACACTTCCAGGGATGGGGCAGCCACAGCTGCTCTGAGCTGCTCTGGTTTGTCCAAACCAGGGCCAACTTCAGGTTGCTCAGGGAATTATTCTGGTTCAGTTTTGAGTACAATCAATGGCAAACATCTTCATTAGGGTGAGATTAACCTTCCCCAGACTCCAGTGACTAGACCTCTGCTCTCCGTAAGAGTCCCAGCTCACAGGGAGGCACCTGCACTGCATTCCTCATCTCTTGGCAGGGTAAGGTGCATGGTGCTACACCCAGCTCACGTGGAATATATCACAGAGAAGCCTCTAGTTGCATTTGCAACAAAATAAAAATAATAAAATAATAAAATAACAGTGAAAAGAACAGCTGGATGGTGGTGAACCTCAGGCAGGGTCAGAAACTGGCCACTCATCCAACACAGCTCTCTCAGGGTTTTAGAAATAGTGTCTTGTGACCTGCATGGATGGACACCTGGGATCCTGGGTCCTGCTGTCAGCGGCCCAAGCTGCCAGAATAAATGTCACAATGATTTATCTTAAACAAATGATCTGTTTCAAAATGTCTTTTGAAGCTTTTTTCATTAAAGCAAGCAACCATTACCATCCATTTCTCCCAATAATGTGCTTTTCAATTAAAAACGCATTAAAAACATTATAAAAATATTGACTAATTTTCAGTTTCCTCAAGCCATACTCCTGGTAATTTAAGAGTTTCAATTCAATATTGTTGACAATACTTTCTGAGGGGCAGAAAAAAAAAAAGGATAAACAATTGGAGTTCTCATTATTTTCTTAATAGGAAATCAAGGCAATTTGGAAGCAGAGACATTTGTCACACAGGTAGGTTTTAATTTTTCAGTCAGCTCTTGCCTGCTCAATCTGAGCTGCTGCTTGAGGAAACTTATTTCACTGCAATCCTTAGGATAACACGGGAGGGAATCACATTTGGCATCACATATCTCCTCTCTGCTTGGGGACTTCTGTCCAATATCCTCTCTGTTAAGTGGAATCTGCTGGGCAGTGTTACTTCCAGGATATACAATCCTGCAGCATCACACCTGCTCTGGGAGCGTGCCTGTGTAGATCCTGAACTAAAGGTCTTGACAGGAAAGCACAAAGCAATTCTGTTATTAAATGCCTGTAAAAGCTATTAATATATGTGCAGTGCCAGCCTGGCACTTTGCTTCGGTGAGAGGATCTGAAAGCAGCTGAAGGAAATAATAACACTATATTCACCATGCAGTTATGCTGCCTCAGCCCAGGAACGTGTTATGTGGAGCTGTGACCAGGGGCACATTAGCAATTTCAAAGGTAGGGCTTTAAATGCCTCCCCGTGTACCTATGCTCTGCTCGGCTCTAAAGCCAACACAGATAAGCAGACACAGCCAAATGCACATAATTAGATGATCAATACCTTGATTACTGTTAATATTTATGGCGTGCAGCAGAGACATGGCCAGGAGTATTTTTGCAGTGATTTGGGGGCAGCAGGCTCACTGGGAAGGCACTGAAAGCTATCCTGGGGAATGGCCAGCAGCTTAGGAATGCTGCTCAGGGCCTGGCAAAGACCAGCTCTGCTGCTCAGTGTATTTCCCACCCTATCTCCCTTCCTCCCCATCCTGAGAGGACGCCCTGCGCCCCCAGACTCACCAAAAACCGTGCGGGCAGGGACAGACTCCCTGTTGAGCCAGAAGGAGACCTGGGACAGGATGACGGTCATGATGCAGGGCAGGTAGGTCTGGATCACAAAGTACCCGATCTTCCTCTTGAGGTGGAAGTGCGTGGTCATGACGACGTATTCCCCTGCAGAGACAGCCAGGCAGGGCTGCTGAGCCACGGAGCTTCCCAGCCCAGCTGACCACTCTAGAGATCTGCCCTGAACAAACTTCCCTGTTTTTCAGTGGGATTTCGGGCTGCAGGAGGCACTCACAGCTGCTGTGCCGTGCCAGGTGTGTGCCCCAGCACAGCCCAGGGGGCTTTCACATCACATCTGTCTTTTCAAAACACTTCTCTGAGTCTTTAATTCACTACAAAATGGGTGTGGGACAAAGGCAAACCAGTGACAACAACTGGGCAGCAAAATCTTCTCCTGTTTTGCCAGAGGCACAAGGGGCCCCTGGGGGGGGTCTCTCCTGACCCTGCTCCCATCCCAGGGAACCAAGCTGTGGGGAAGATCCCTTAAGCCTGGATACACCCTAACAGTGCTTTAATAGGATTTCAGGACACAGGTTTTTATTTTCTCTGACAATCCTGAAAATATCCCACCTTCCCTCACTGTAACCATCTCAAAAATCAAGGCAAGTTCTGTGTTGTTAAAGGTCTCACCTGTGAACTGAAGAGGCAGCTGTCCCTATTTTCCCTCAACATCCTATTCCTCCCCCCAAAGCTTTGGGTATTTTGTTGGATTACTGTGCCTTTATGTTATGAGCGTGGCTCTGCTAAATCATTACACACAGGAGCCTTTAGCAGCTTTCTTACCACTCCAGGTTGTTCATCTGTACATTTTACTACAGCTTAAGTAGAGAGATGGGCCAGATATTATGACATTTAGTTCCCTGGGCTCCCCACATTTCCCCAAGGGAGGTGAAATGAGTTGTTACAGACAGACACTATTAAAATCAAGTGCACCAGAGAGGAAATATCCTCAAATGAGAGAGCTACTGGTGCATGCAGAGGGAAAAAATAAAAGGGAAAATAAAAGAAATATGAGAGACACACATGAGATAACAGAAGCTATCAGTACCTGGATTCAGAGGGGAAGGGAGGAGCAGCAGATGGGAGAGAAAGATGATTAATATTGGTCATTAATCAGAGGAAACATTTGTTTGGGATAATCTTCTGTTAGTTATGATAATATTTGTGCAAGCAGATGCAGTGAAAATCACACTGAACATTATGTTGCCTTCGCCTCCCCTGCCTGCAGTGCTTTCCTGAGGGGTTGGAAAGGAATCCAAGACAAATGAACCCACAGCACCACAAACCAGCTGGACAACGCGGGGCACATTTTCCACACAGCAGATCATTTTGAGATGCTTGAGATCAGTTCTCCTAAAGAGTGTGGGCAGTAAGGCTCTTTCAGTGGAAAGCACTGAAAAACAAACTCTTTGCTGCCTCTTGGTGACTGCTGAAGATGTCACCAGCCATACTCTCCTGGCTTAGGAAGTGCTGTGGTCCTGGACTGCCTCTATCATTATTCCAAATGGTGGCATTCCAAGCCCATGAGTCCATCTGATCCCAGGAGGAGCTCAGCCCACACCGTGGTCCCACAAATACCTGTGCTGGATCGAACCATCTCTGTCCCAACCACATGGCCCAGCAGGTCATACTGGTTCAGGCGAGATCCACCCTTGGCCACTTCCACAGATTTATCCTTCCCCAGGGTCCAGGTGTACATCACCTCTGTCTTCGTGTAGGCATCTGCAGAGGAGGGAGAAGAACGAGGGTCTGTGCTCCTGCCTGACCTAAAATATACCAAAATTAGCCCGTAGCCAAATTAATCTTTGCTGTGCATCTCTCAGAGCCACATGGCTGAGCACAGCCAAGCATGGCCAGAGACCAAGGCAGATCAACAACTGTTAAATCAAATGAGCAGGAGCGAGCTGGGGTTTTTGGAAGGGAGCTGGAGAGGGGCAGAGCTCTGTCATTGAGAGACAGGCTGTCCCTGTGACGTGCTGACTCTGCAAGGGCTGGCTCCAAGCAGGGACAACAAGGGAAGGCATCCAGGCCAGCAGGACAGTCACAGCCCTGCCATGCCAGGGACAGGGAAAGTCCTGCTGGCAGCAGCTGGCAACTAAAGCTGAATGCAAATGGAGCTAAATTTACGGTTTAAAAGTTAAAAGTCTTGCCCTCACTCAAAAGCAAACCTCTCCAAGTATCTCAGATTTGGAGGTGGTGTCCTCTCAAACCTAAATGCTTTTTTCCTGTGTTTGTGACCGAGCCCCTGCTCTGTCCCCACAGCCAGTCCCCCTCTCAAGAGTGCTCTTGGTTTTTCCAGTCCTCTCATTACCCAAAACCAGTCTCTCCAGACGCTGCTAGGAGCTGTTTCTCCCCAAAATGTCCAAAATTCCTGTCCATACCAACTTCGCACCAGCTTTTTAAGCAAGAACCATGTTCCCTAAACCAAGCCTTCATTTTTACCCACCACCTTCTCCTGGTGAAGACCTGAAGGAATTCTTTGGCTGTGGTGGGGTCAAGCAATGTGTCAGGTCTACGAGATAAACATCTCAGTTCCTGCTTTGTGGAAGATTGTGACCTGAGAAAACCACATTTCTGTGACCTTGCTAAAACAACCACTGTTATCCCTGCGCTGTGGGTTTTGGCAAACCTGTTCAGTGTTAAGCAGGGGCTGTGCAAAGCTTTGGGAGTGGTTTTGATGATCAGCCAATGTTTCTCAGCAGGCCAGAGTGCTGCCTAAGCACTTCTGATGCAGGCTGGCACCTCTCACACTCTGCCTTTCCAACCCCTCCTTCCAGCCCTCCACACACTTCTGGAGCCCTCCATCCTCCATCAGAGCTTTGTACAGCTCTGCCACCACTCTTCCACCTGATGGGCAGCACCTCTTGCTGCACAGTCACAGCCCAGCCGCTGCCACTCTCAGCCTACAAAAGGCTCCATTGCCATCATTCCTGATAATTCAGCTCCCTGTATATCTGGGAACCGGGGACAGAAGGGTATCTGATGTCACACAGGCATGGCATGGATGCTTGGAGCACGTTTAATGCCAGGCATCTGCTTCGGTTCTGCTCAATGCCTCGTTTGCAATGCAAAACCCAATCCAAACAGGGACAGCTCATGGACATTTAGAGGAGCTGGTAAATTCAGCAACATCTCCTGCTCCCCTAGTGTCGGAGAGCTGCTGTACAAACGTCCTGTGATGGCTTAGGAACAGCTCTCTGCAGTGCACATTCATCTTCCAGGGAGCAGGGGGAGAGGCAAAGCCATCCCTTCAGTGCACTTGGCCCGAGGGATGATGCAGGAGGGCAGCTGGAGCTCTCTGGAATGCCTTATGCCCTTAATTCTCCTGCAAATTCTCTGCCTTGCCCCCTCGGGGGCTGCCGTGGTGGCCCAGGGACAGGAGGCTGCTGCTGAGCCACTTGTGGGGGTCAACAGAAAATGGTCTGCAAGGCAAACTCAGCATCCTCTGAGCAGCATGGGCCTGGCACTGGCATTGTCCCTCTAATTGCAAATCTGACCCACTTTAGGCTTCTTGAAAATGAGCAGCTCCCAGCTGTCGATGGCTTTTTAGTGAAAACATTGGTTTAATCGCACTCCAACGCAGGAGAGGTGAGCTTGGATGCTGTGTGTGCTTTAGAAAAAGTCACATTAATGTTAACCAGGGGCAGCTTTCTGAGCTCCTTGTCTCAAAACTCTTATCATTCAGAGGTCAAATCAGTAAAAAAGTAACCCCAAAGGGTGTTCCAGCAGAAACACACACATTAATCTCTTTTCCTCACCAAGGAACATTATAAGCAATTAGATGTGGAGTAATCTGCCTTCCTGCAAGTCTTGTCATAATCCCAGAGTTTAGGCCTGAGGTATGAGATTTGATATTCCTCCTCACAAGGTCAATTAACATTAATAATTCATCCTTCTCTGAGGCTTGCTATTTTACTGGCCTTAGTGATGTCTTGTGGCAATGAGTTCTACATTTAATTAGGTGCTGCCTAAGAAACAGCTTTATTTTAGTATTTCTGAATAATCCTCTTTCATGGCTACAGTTTGTCATGAGGCAGAAGTGCAGATGCACATGATAAATATGATTTCCTCTCCTGCCAATCAAACTTTTCAACTTTGTCCTCAGTTAGCTCCCAAATGGCTACAGGAGGGAAGTGTCAGTTTGGGAAGGTTGAGGTTTCTCTGGGGGTTACTGGTGTGGGCTCATTCTTTAGCTGGAGGTGGGAAACTCTCTCATTTAACACAAACACAGACTAAAAGTGGTGCTCAGTTCATTGGGCCTGGGAAAGACTCCAGGCAGAGCCAGACTAGGATGTTCATTTTCACGTCATGGCGAACCAGGGTATTGGGGTTTGGTTCCCACTCACTTTAGGAGCAAAACCAAATGAAATTTAACTTGCATATGGGAGAGATAAGGGAACTTCTATGGGGAGCCCAAGCAGCTGCAAGTCTGAGAGGGCTGGGAGCAGCTTTCAACTCAGCAGCAGCCTGCAAATCTTCCCTAAACCAGGACCTTTGGCTGCTGGGACTGAGATTCCCAGAGTTTCCAAGCCTTGCCCTTGAGAGCAGCCTGCCTGACAGACTGAAGCGGGCCAAGGGGTTTGTGAGCTCCACTGGAGCACGGAGCCAGAGGAACCAGGTATTTCAGGCTCTCCACAGACTGCCAGGATGGGCCACCGCTGCTATCCCAAATCTGTCCTCACAGCATCCCCTTGTGATGGAGGAAAAGCACAACTCAGATTTATAATCATAGAATCATTGATATTAGAGAAGATCTCTAAGACTATGAAGCCCAACCATTAACTCGGCACTGCCAAGCCCATGTCCACAAGTGCCCAGACTACACATTTTTTGAACACTTTGAGGGATGGTGACTCCACCACTTCCCTGAACTGCCTGTTCCAGTGCTTGACCACCCTTACAGTGAAGAAGTTTTTCCTAATGTCCAATCTTAACATCCCTTGCCCCAGCTTGAAATCATTTCCTTTCATCCTGTCCCTGTTACCTGGGAGAAGGGACCGATTCCCACCAGGCTACCTTCTAAATAAATTTAATTTCTAAATAATTTCTAAATAAATTTAAAGCATGGATGTCTAACCCATCCTGTAAGCCTGAACTGAGCTCAGACTCACTCAGTGACAGTAGGAATTGCATGTATGAGACACCAGAAAAAAAAAATTTCGGTCACATTATCATTAGCAAAAATGAGTATCACTGTAACGAAAATGCTGTGTGACACCAGCCACACGAAGGATTGCTCCTCAGCTCTGTACCACCTCCTTGCAGAGGCTCCTGGGGGTACTTACAGCTCCCAAATTTCAGGGGGCAGGCGTGCACGTCCATTGGGAAGTCCTCCAGGTGCATGGGGCACTCGGCGTGGATGGTCAGCCTGCGGGACAAAGCACAGGGGTGTTGCGTTGTATCCCCACCAACCAAGTGGATGTTTTCCACATCAGGGAGGAGAGTGTCAGTTCACCTCTGAACTTTTAAGGGAGAAACCCCAGAACTTTTCTGTGTTTCTCTCCCCGTGGTTGGCTCAGTGCCAGCACCAGTTGGATCTTTGAGAGGTTTCTCAAAGCCTCTAGATGTTTCTGTTGGGCAGTTTGCCCCCAAAAAAGCCCTCCTTGATAGTTGTGTATTTAAGAATGAGCAGAAACCCCTTCGATGCTTTTTGGGGTGCCTTAGCCAGGTGTAAAGGGGCTTTCCTGCATCCGTGCACTGTTTCGTATCATTTGCTATTTTCTCTTTAATTAAAACCTTCTGCTTTCCGAAGCATACCTGATCAGCCGTCTGGCAATTATTATTAAGCCATTTCTGAGAAGTGCAGGACACCCTCAGAGATTGATACACCTCGGTGAGCTCGTTACAGGCTGGCCTCACACAGGATTGTATCACGGGGGCTGCTGAGGGACAGGCCTGGCCCTCCTGCCAGCAGTGTCAAAGCCTCAAAGTGCTCACCAGCCTCAGGGGCTCCGGGCAGAAGGCCCTGAGCTGTGGGGAAGACAAGAGGACACACATCTGGCAGGCTTTTGACCGAGTTCATCTTCACCCACTCAGTGCAATGGAAAACCTGCCAGAGCCCAGGGCTCCTGTTTGTGCTGTGAGCAGAGCTCCTGGGGACACCTCGGGCCAGGGGACACTCATGGAGCACGCTGAAAGCAGAGGGGAAAGGGCTCCCAGGGCCTGCAAGGAGCTGAGGGCTGGCAGGTTGTTCAAAGCCCAGCCCCACGAAGCCACCAGGACACAACATGATCCCTCCTGCCCTAGCTCCTCCCTGCGGGGGATGCTGGAGAACATCCTGGCAGGTGAAAAAACTGGAACATCCTGGGGCTGCCTGGGGGCGTGCAGGACAACCTGTGCTTTCCAAATCCCCCAAATCCCGCTAGGATCCCTTGTCAGGAAGCAGCTTTGTGAGGGAGGCACTGCCACAAAAGCAGCGTGCTGCAGAATATGAGGCCAGGCACAAAAGGATCCATTACAAAGGGCTCTAAAAAAAGGGAGCTCGTGTTCCTTCCTGGAGTACTGCAAAAGTGTGCAGCCAGGGAGAGGGAGCCAGGACAGACAACCTCCTAAAAGATGTCTAAAACAATCTTCTCTGAAGGAACCATTTGTAGGGAAAAAAAAAAAAGGACTCACTTCTGATGGCTCAGCAAAACAGCAAACAAAGCATGGCAGGAGCAACATGTGGATGCAAAGGGCAACTGCACAGACTGAAGGTAGATTGTGCAAAACTCAGGTTGAGAAGCTTCTATTGAGATATTTTCCTTTGGCTGGAAAAACGTTCAGCTAAGTTATTCTTCATAGAAAATACTGAGGCTTAGTCAAATGCAAAATAAGCCCTGAAAAAATAAAGGCTTTGGGTTTTGTTTGCTAAAAGCAAAGAATAAAGATTAAAAAAAAAAAGCAAATGAAATAAAAATAAAGGTTATTTTCTTTTATGTGGACAAACCTTAAATGCTTCTTAAAAAAAAAAAAAAAAAAAAAAAAAAAAGGACTTTTTTTAAAATTTGGCATAATAAAATTCAGTGGACAAAACCAAACCCTTCACAAACTGTTGTAAATACCCCTGTGGAGGAAACAAGGCAGAATGGCTGTGAAGTGGCAGGGGTGGCACAGCTGCAGTGACAGTGGCAGCTGGTGCTGTGAGAGGGGACACCCACACACGGGGCCCAAGGCAGCAAACCCTGCACAGCTGCTGCACGGGAACCTCCCCATCACCTGTGAGTTCTGCTCTGCCAGCTGAGGAGAGGAACCCTGGGGTTCCACACCCACATTCAGCCCCACCTGCAGCTCCCAGGGGGTCCCACCAGAGAGAGCAGAGCAGTTAAATGAAGAAGCAAAGGAGGGGAGTTGCCATAACTTTGGTGGGGCAGAGCTGGGTGGCCCAAGCTCTCTGGAGCCCCTGCAGCACTCAGAGCAGGGCATAACCTCCCAGTTCTCCAAGTCTTTGGGGACATCTGGCAATTCAGTGCACCGGAGGCCAAGGAGCTGGTCTGCAGTGAGTGCGCCAGTCCTTTCTGAATCCCTGCCCATGGAAACACCGTGTCCTGTGCTAACATGGCAAACAGGGGATGCTGACTGTCCTGCTTGCTTCACCTCTGGCTCCAGGCTGGCTTTCTCAGCCAAGCCAAGAACCACTGTGTGCCCAAAGCAACTTCTTGGAGACAAATCTCTCTCTCTGACTTGATGATCTCTTCTTCATCACTGCACTGAATGGACCTGTTTTCCATGAAAGAAAAGAAGACCTGACCTTTAGACTTCAGTCAAGACTCACTGAAGACTGACAGGGATTTTGACAAGCCTACAAGCACAGTGTTGTAATTATTTTCTCCTGGACACTCAAAGGCCACCATGAGCAAATTGCTCATTTGCTCTGCTGCCTCTCTTTTCCAATATGCGTTTCAAGAAGGAGGTATAAAAACCTGGCAGCTCGGTGTGGACTTGACTGCCTCGCTCTTCCTGTTCTCTTTCTTTTGTGATGTTCTCTTCAGCCACCTCAAAATCCACTTGGGGAGGTCATGGCTGGCAAACTTGTCAAGCATATTCTCATAGATCTTAGTCTTCAATTCTTTCTGTGTCTTTTCCAACTGCAATGGACTTTTTGCTTCTCATTTAGTCACTGTCACTTGTGTCAGGGAAACGTTGAGGCATTTCCCCTGTCTCCCTCAGCAGCCCACACCAGAATTTTCCTTTCTACCTTCCTGTTTTTCTATCTGCTTCACTCATTGCTTTATTATTTCAAAAGGCTTTTAGCTGGGAGTTCCCAAAGCTGGCTTTTCCAAAGGACCTCATCTCTGAGCAGTGCCCTCCTTCTGATGCATTCTGAACTCACCCCAAAAAACCCAGAGGAGACTTTTCCATCCACTGTATTGTCTGCAAGTGTTGGTTGTGATCATCAGCTACTCTGAATATTGCTGAATGACCCAAGGACTGCAGATAGTGGGTCTGGTGGGTTTGTGCCATTTAGAGCAATCAAGAAGATCCTCAGGGTGGAGCCAGGACAGCAGCAGAGACTGGCCGTGGCCAAACCCTCCTGCCCTCTCCAGGCCATGGCCAACAAGAACAAGTGTTGTTAAGGGAAGGAGAAAACTCTTCATGGGTGCTGGATGACTCCCTTGATGTTTGGGGATGCAGAAGTTGCATTTTAAATCTATAAAGCCTGTTTCATTAGCTGAGCCAGCAAGCAATGAAACAATAAATCCATCAACAAACCACTGAAAACGCAACCCAATCTGCCACTTCTCCACCTACAATTGAAGGAGTTTTCAAGTCTCCCAAAATGAAATTTAAAAAAAAGGAAAAAGTCGCATCATTCCAGCGAGATGAGTCTGGTTCAGCAGCCTCAGCCAGCCACAGGTCAGCAGGTTCACAGGCAGCACATGAAACGTCAAAATGTCAAACCACAAGGAATGTCTCTCCCTTCCCAGACAATTACCACAGCCTCTGCAGCATTTGGATTAAAGTGCTTTTTTGCAGAAATTCTCATCTGTGCCCCTCATCCTGTGCAAGGGAGCTGATGGCCAGAGAGCTATGGCGTTTTGCTTCTTTGTCCTGATAGGCTATTCACATCCAGGAGCCCTGAAATGTCTTTAGAAAGTCTAAAGAGCAGGTGAAAAATAGCCAAGCTGCCAGAAATCACATCAGCCAGCAGCTGTAGCCTTTGGCTCATCTGTCCCAGACGCCTGCAGCAACTTATGCAGAACTGTCTTGAAGCCAACCCCCAGACTCCTCGTGCTTTCTCTTCGCTTTGCTGCCACAATGGCACCGAAAGTGGAACATCCAGGACAGAAACCGTGTCTTTTCCCTCTTTTTAAAGTCACGGGGAGCCCTTTGAACTGCGCCAACACAACGGCAAGGAGCGTGAATCAGGCTAAACATCCCTCTGCCAGGGCTGACGGGATAACAAACCTCTTCAGCTGCGTTCTCATGGTTACCGGGAGCTTAGCAAAGCCTTTGATGTGTCATTAGAGCCCCTGTCGTTACCTGCGTGCAGCTGCAGGATGAGCCAGGATCTCAGCCCAATTTCTGGGACGCAAATGTAATAATCCCTCGGTGTGCGAGCGCTACAAAAACATGACAGCACCCAGCACGGCAGGGCTGGCTTTGTTTATGCCAGGGATACTGCTGGAGTTTTGTCCTGATTTCTTCTCCAGCAGGTTCATTAATAACCACAGTCGGGCCGAGCAGTGTTTACGGTTTAGGCTGTGGGAGAATCTAGGTTAGGTTTAATTGCCAGGGTTTGAGCTTTAAAGCCAAATTGCTTCTAGGATCCTCGTGCTGGATCTGGAAGCACTGATTTCACTTTCCATCCTCCCCCAGCCCCTGGAGATTTCAGCCTATGATGGCAGAAATGCAGCGAGATAAGGTGTTCTCTGAAGATTTCTCCCTCCTGGGACAGTTTCCTTAAAAAAGTCTTCCTGCACAAAGCCAAGCCTGGAAAACAGATCATTTTTGTCTTTGGATCTGCTCCGGCGGGGAAAAGTTGGAGCAAATCTCATCTTGTTGCTTGCTTGTGTTTTTATCAGCCAGCCAAGCTCTGCTCTGCTCGGATCCATCTGTGTTGTTTTCTGGGAGCAGCCCTGGTGTGGGACACAGCTGCCAGCCCATACAGCCCAGGAGAGCTGGTGCTGAGCTGTCCCTGCAGAGAGGCTGCCCCTCCATCGTGGAGGAGGCTGCTGCAGAGCCTGGAGCCATCACAGCTTGCCTGGGGGGCTAAAAAACCCAGCCAACAAAGACACCCAAAGCCTTTGCTGAGGGAGAAACACTACAAAGCACTGTGATTTCAAAAGGCAGCGTGGGAAGCCCAAAGCCCTGAGTGTGGCACACCAGGTAGAGGAGCTGCCCTGGGATCCCACAGTCCCTGTAGGTCTGCACATGTCCTGGGCTCAGCTTTCCCTCCTTCACTGCCTCTGCCTCAGCTGAGGGTTTGCAGACCCTCCTTGCAAGGACTGCACGTTGTCTTCAGCAGCACAGGCTCTTGAGGCAGTCTTAGGGCTTGCAGTGAATGTGTCAGCCTGACAGGTAAAGAAAACATCTTCCAAGTGCATAACTTGAGCACATATTGTCTGGGAACCAGTCTGACAATAACCACAAAGCCTCAACACGCCGTTCCGACAGGCCCTGTTAAGAGCAGAAGAGCTTTTTAAAGCCTTGATTCACAAAGCTGAATGCCATCAGCATAGCATTAAACTTTCACTATTTTTATATGCTTCAAGGCTGGGAAGAACCAGAACATTATCTATGTGCCCCACACAGTCCAAGCCAGAGTACATCCAGAGATGGCTGCAGCAACTGAGCTTTTGTCTCCTCCTTATGTAAATCCATGCACAATTCCCAGGTTGTTGCACTCAGGTCTGACACCGGAGTTTAGAGACCATAGCCTGGCTTTTGTGAACTGCTTGGATCATGTAGGAGCTCCACAAAAAGAGACTGCAGAGGCAGGGCTACCTAATAAAACTGCACTCCCCGTGTCCTCTGAGGCAGGGAAGATGCAGAGGGATCAGTAATCCTGGGGGGTAGAGAAATGCAGCTCAGTGCAGGGGTCACAAAGGTTGTTTTGTAGCCCAGGTGCCAAGGCCAGTCAGTGGTCAGGGCATGCACTGTGACATTGCACTGATCCACGAGGAGAACGTGCCATGACTGAAGAAAATCTCTGGATGCTCAGCTACAGCTGCTGTGCAGCTCCTGGGAGCCGAGGTCAGTGATAAAGAGGCTCTCTCCAGGAGCCATAAATATTGTCACACAGGTGTAATTTTGCTGGATGCATGTGTCAGACTTGCTGTTCCACCAGAGCAAGTTCATCTATAACTGTAAGCCTTGACTAAGAGAAGTTTGTTTTCCCAGCAGGATAAATAGCAAGAGACGTGCCTCTAATTGCACATCAGCAGAGCTGATCCCTCAAGGATGTTGGCTTGCACAAGGGAAAGGAGCAGGATATTCTCAGGGGTCAAACTGCATGGCCAGGTACCAATCCAGACTGAGCCTGCAAGGGATCACCTGGGCAGTGCTGCCAGGCCACTGGAAATCTGCTGGAAGCCCAAACTCTCTCCCCAGGACACCCCTTTGGTATTTGTACATTGCTGGGTGTCAGCTGTGTGAGTTTGGCTTCAAGATCCTGCTCCTTCCTTTAAGGAGGACACACATGAAGGTCCCTGGGCATGGGGGAGGACAGCAAATGCATCCCTTGGACAGAAAACAAGAGACTCCCTTCCTGGGAGGAGGTTTCAATGCAGTTAACAAGGCAGGGTGGTACCACCATCATCATTTGATAGGGGAATTGAGGTGGGAGTGCCTTGGAGTGGCAAAGCCAGGGAGGATTTGGTGGCTGAGCCTGAGGCTCGGTCCTGACCCTGCAGTCTGTGCCCTTGCATCTTCCTTTCTGACACCCCACTCAAAAGAGACCCTGGTGGTCCTGAGCAGCACCAAAGGGAAGAAGGGGAATCATCAGATGCTCCAGGACAGACATCCCACCCTGGCTGTGTTTAACTGCAATCCCAGAGGAGTCCTGTGTCCACAGCACGCTGTGGTTATCTGGTCAGCTCTAACGACATTATCAGCTCCAGAACGTGCTGTCTGGAGCCCCACCTGTGCTGGGTAAAGAAAAGTTCTCTGTGCACAAGAGCTCCTGGTTCTGTGCAATTCAAAACTTGACAAAAGGTCTTATATCCACCCTCAGGCTCTGAGTGGGCTGTTCACCTCTGACAAAGCCTTAGGGATGTATTTAAGGGGGACAGGAGCACATGTAAGAGGAGGTCCTTCATCCCCCAATTCTTCAGCAGACAGCTAAACTGAAGGATGGTTTGAGTTTGTTTTAAAAAATCCCAAGACTCTCTTTTTTTCCAGAAGCTCATTCCCAAGAGTCTCATGATGCTGCTGCCATCCTGGCACCTGCCCAGCCCTGAATGGAAAAATAAATCCAATACTTTCTTAGTCACACAAAACTTGCTGAAGCTAATGGCTGTTTGCTGAATAAAGAAGTAGTGAAATGATTTAAAAGCTCTGAAATTGAGTCTTTTTTTTTTTCTGTCTTATGCCAGCAGCTCCTGTAATACTTTATAGTCAGACAATGATACAAAGTGTGGGGAGTGTGAGTTGTCTACTTGCAGGTCAGAGAGCTGGGAGCAGAACAGAGCCCTTAAGTCAAGTTGGGCTTTTCCCTTCATTTACCCCATCTGCCTTAATGTGAGATCACTGATGTGTGGAGACCTAAACCCCCAGGGCACTGGCAGGATTAGCTCATATTTGAGAACTGCTGCACAAAAGCAAGGCATTGTTTATCAATGTAGGCTGTAAAACTTGCTGACACCATGTAGATTCACAGCCAGTTTAACTATGAAGAGATGAAATCCTGCCTGGTCCTCAAAAACAGAGGTGAAAGTGCAGCATCATCTCAGCACACAGAATCCACAATGAAGCCTGTCATTAGTTACAACTGGATTGGAGATAGAGAAAATAATTTTTTAGAACAAAGATTTACACCTTGCCAAACCCAACTCAATACCTTTCTTGTGCATTTATCAGCAGCTTGTTTATTTCATTTACAACCTATGGCTCCTGCAACCCTGGCTTCTCCAAATCACAGTTTTTAATTAGCTGTTTGTTGGGGTTTTTTTTCCCTAATGATGTGCATCGATCGCATGGATTTGGATTTTTTTTTAATTCCACAAAGTGGGAAAAAACAACCCCATTGTTGTCACAGGCAAGCTTGGTTTCATTAGATGCGTGAAATGGTTCTGCTCTAACATGCTGAACAAATTTAGATCTGTTCTCAAGCTGCTGGAGAATAACAAATTCTCCCAGCCTAATGTTCCCATACCAACACTGCATACCTGATTCATACCCCATCACAGGTCAGGAAGAAAATTAAGCCAGGTGGCACATCAGCCTCACAAACTACAGATCCCAACACTTCTACCTCAGCCCATAAAAGCAAAAAAATCAATGTGAATGATGAGAAAAAATCTACTGTAAAAATGTGCCGAGCTGAGGATCAGTGACGGTCCATAGGTAGGAAACAAGGAGAGCATGGAAAGCTGCAGAGTAGGACCCAAGTCCATTAACAAGAGTTAGTTGAAGCCTGCATGTGATGCACCCTGAGGTGCCTGGGATTCCCTGGAAGGAGAGCCAGCCTCACCTCATGGTGTACAGCAGGGTGCCGTTGTCCACCAGGCGCAGCAGCTTGTTGGGGGTCGTCATGTTGTGGGCAACAGATTTCTTCCCATTGTGGAAGAAAGTGTCAGGAGTCCAGATCTTACTGGCCAGCAGGTTGTTCAGGGGAAGGATCTTCATGGGACCATCAAACTTCAGCCTTTCATCTCTCCAGGACTGCCGGAAAAAGACATCGATGGTGTATTCCTTCGGGGGGGAGAGAGGAGAGAAAAATGAGTTGTGTTTTACTCAGCTCAAGAGGGGGCACCTTCAGTCACAGACGAAACTGGGTTTTGGCACGCCTTGGGTGACACGGAGTGTGGTGCAACAAGAAGCAGGGATTAACAACAGTGCAGGAGAGATGGGGTTCAGCACATTTTGGAGAACGACTTACCTGTGGTGTCAAAATGTGCGTGTCAGTGTTTCTGAGCACTGCAGAGAAGCTGCAGCACAGCCTACAGTGCCCAGAGCTGGGCCAGCCCTGCTGCACCACCACCTCTATCCAGATGTTTCAGGAGAGGAAGGCCATTATGTGCAGCTGCACGGGTATTTTAGAAGGCAAAAATAAAGATCCTGGAGATGGAATCTGGCCAGGATGCTGGTAATTTTATCCCTGCTCATAAAAACAAAGGAAAAAAAAAAAAAAAAGAAATAAACTCACATGACATTGTCTTAATGTTTTTTTGTTCCCCAGGCCACCTTTAGAAAATCATTGAATTGAAGATTTCACAGACTTGCATTACAAGATCATGTGACTTTCTTCTGTCTTCTTTTTCTTGTTTTATTTCCCTTTTCTTCTTCTTCTTTTTTTTTTTTTTTTTCTTCTTTCTGCCAGCATAAAGACCTATTTCCTAGGCCAAATTTCAGTTGGGGCAGGTAGAAGTCACCCTGCAGCCAAGCCAGCTTTTCACTCTGAATGTAGATTCAAAAATCACTTTTAGAGACAGAGGGGTCTTTGGAAAACCTGTCTGTCCCAACTATTCTGCCTTCCCCCTGTGGCTGCAGACTCGTAGTCTTTATTTATGCATTCCTGGAGGCTGCAGGACCAACTAAACTTATCATTGTGAGTGATTTCTTTCCTGCAGCACTTCTCAGCAGCGCTTAAAAACTGCTGTGCATCACTTTCCTACAGGACAGAGAAATTCCTACAGGTTTTGCAGCAGATGGCAGCTGAGTGGAGGCATCTCAGTAAATAAATCCATCCCTGCTCCCTGGCCATGGAGACAGCGCTGCTCAAATATGAACCTTCTGGATCTTGGCTGGGGAAGGAAAGAGAAATTCTACATTCTCATGGCCTCTGCCCTGTACAAGGTATTTTGCCCCTTCATGGAAGTGATCTCAAATTCATTCTTTCTTGGGATGAACCCAAAGACATGAGACTGTGTGCAGTCCCGGGAGGTTTGGGAAGAGTCTTTGTCAGGAGAAGAGCTCTCTCATTCCCTGTTCCTATTTAAAAAGTGCCAAGCAAAGAAGCAAAACAATTTTAACAACTTCCAAGGCCCTGCTTATCTTCTTTAATGCTTAGGAATCATTCCTGAAGAAAAGAGAAATCATGTTCTGACTCTTTCCCTCTTTTTTATGCTGCTTTCCATAAAAGCATTATTCCCAACTCACCCTTCCCAAGGAGCACACTTAATTCTGTGTTATGCTTTTCTCTGCCTACAGAAGTGACAGAAAACATCGAGACTGACTCTGTCCTCAGAGAGAGAGGACACGAAACAAAAAAAAAATCCGCTTTAATTTTTGTTTTCCTTCACATAATTTCCCTGGGACCGAGGAGAAGTTGCAAGAGCTCAGTCCCGAAGACCGGAGCACGCGTCAGGTCCGATCAGGCTCTGCTCTCTCCAAACCCAAACAGAGAGTAGGGAGTCCCTTGGAGCACCACAATGAAAAGGTCTCCACGTCCTCCTCCTCCTCCACGCTCGGTGAGCAGCTGCTCTCCCCCGCTCCTCACGGCAGCTTTACCTGCCTCCCTCTCCTCCACCGCCGCAATTCCAGGCTCTGCGTGCGCCGGGATGCGCCGGAGCCGCCTGGCAGGGCAGGGCTGGGAGTGCAGCACCGGGCAGGTGCCAGCGGGGAAGGAGGGATTTCCCTGCTCCCGAGATGAAAGGAAGCCCCCGAGCGGGCTCTCCCCACGCTTCCCGAGGAGATGGGGTTTCTCTCCCTTGCTTTCAGCAGCAGAGCTAAAACATATTCGCTATGCGTTTGTAAAATACATGGAACGAAAGCACGCGGAGGGGAAATAATTTATTATTCCTTAACTGTCTTCCTAATTTTAAATTCATTTTGTCAAATCACATTGCAGAGAATACCTTCCTCTTTTCAATACCTCGTATTTTTTTCTTCACAGTTCATTATACACACTCCCTTAATCAAATATGCTCCACCTTGGAAGTAATTATCAGATACTCCCCAAGGGCTACGATTGCTGAATACATTATGGGTCTCTGCTGTGGTAGGAAAGCAGGAGAGAGCGAGGGAGAACTCAGATGAGGTTCATAATCTTGATTACACTGACATCAACTTAACTTCTTCCCCTGGAGGGAGTGGTCTTCCCAAAGCAACACGGGTTTGAGTGATGGAGCGAGCAACTCCAAGAAACACAGAGATTTTATTCTCCCCCAGCTCCTCTGCCTGCCAGCACAGGATTGCTGTGGGACAGCTGAAGAGATGTTCAGCCCAGAAAATTCAACCCTTGCAGCTCTGAAGGGGCTGTGAAAGCCACAGGACACTGCTCCAGCTTGTCCTGGCCAGTGACAGCCTGCTCCCTCCCCAAAACGGGCTTCCTCCACAGCATGGACTGCCCACCACTGACCTGGGCTAGGCCAGCACCAGGTCACCTCAGGGGCTGCACATGCACGAGGGGCTCAGTCCCTCCTGGAATACACAACTGTCCCCACGTGGCACCCTGGAACTCCTGAGCAACCACCCACAGCCAACCCTTCCCTCTCTGGGTGCGTGTGGAGTACGAGCTGCAAGAAATGCTGTTGAGAAACCTCACTATTAATTATGCTCCACAGTCCTCTTTTAATTAGAAGACAAACCGTTGTGGGAATATAAGCCTAAATTCAGACCTCAGGCCTTTTCATTAATAATTTTCCCTGAACATGTCAAAATAGTGCAATCAGTCCATGGTTTTTCTGTTTCCTCTTTGCCTCCCTTCTGATTCAGGCACTAAGGGTGGTTTGATGGTGAATCATTCTCTCTGACACTGCCACCAAACCAGAGCAGATTCTGGCATTCTCCCCTTTTTCCAAGGAGCGCCTTCATTCCTCCAGTTTCTGCTGGTTTCCAAAAGCCCAAGCACACCTGGGAAACAGCTCCTGTCTGGAACTGAGAAACCACCAGCTCTTGTCACTTAGGGAAATCCCACTTTTGCCCATATTGTCCTGGGATGAGGGTGGGACACACCCACAGCAGCTGAGGAGAAGCCACCCCTCCCTGTGAGACGACCTACCATGTCTGTGTCCGAGACAGGGCCGAAACTCGTCACGTAAATGTCTGTCTTGACTTCAGTTACACTGTCTGGGACAAAAAGAAAAAAAAAAGAAAAAGGAAAAAAAAAGAAAAAAGCAATTAGAGAGCTGAATTTCCTTGTGCAGGCAAGGGTTTGAGGTTTGTTATATGGTGTTTATTCCTGATCTGCTGAACCCTCAGCACCGTGCTCTGTGCCCCAAACAACAGCTGATTTTATCACTCGTAATTGGGCACATTCATCTCCAGTGCAGCTCTGCTGCCTCCCACGCTTACACCGAGGACAAATCTGTCCCGCACGGCCAGACAATGCATATTTACAGAATCTGTGTGGCTGCATGATCCATACCCTGGTACAGATCCACATGTTTTCAATACAGAGGTAAGCCCCGATGCTTTGAAACTCCTTTTTAATCTGAAATCCCTTTGTGTCTCCCAGCCAGATAAACAGCCTAGCAATGTTCCAGCAGTTTTAGGGAAACCTGGGTTTGTTACAGCTCCAGGCTTATCTGTATGTAAAAAGAATCAATATTCTGATTGCCTTTTACTGCCATCGTGCTTGCTGTTCTCCTAAGTGCCTCACTCTTGCAGAGCTGCTGCTCGCCCACGTCACGTGCTGCCCCTGCATGCCGGGCTGAGATTCCCTCACGGAGGCTGAGCAGCAGCTTCACTGCCCCTGCAAAGCCACAGAGCCCCACTGCCTGCCCAGGTGCTATAAAATCAGGGGCAATTTTAACCACATGCCTTTCAGATAACCTGGAGTGCTGCACACAGCCAGCAGCACGTGCGCACAGAGCTCTCCTTGCTGACTTCCTTGGATTTTGGCGTCAATTTTCCTAATTTTTTTTTTGTCAATTTTCCTAATTGACACCTCTGCTGCCACCCCACTTTGCAGGGAAATCAGGGCACACAGTGATTTCCCAGATTTACAGTCCTGTGCTCTGCCCACTGGGTTGTGCTCAAGACATGATGGATGAGCTGCCTTGAGTTCAGCACTCAGTTCCCATAAATCCTCCCCACTTTAGGGATAGATCATGCTGTTGTGTGGCACTAGCTGGCTCAGAGCTGCTCTCCTAATGAAAGAACCAATTTAAAGCTGCAAAGCAGAGCTCATGTTTTATGCACACTACCCAATTTTGGCCATGGCAGCAGCCTTGCAAGTAGCCTGGCCGGCCCATTGTTTAATTTAGTTGTGGAAACCCTCCTGTCCCCTGAGAGTTATTTCGCAGTACTATGAACCTTAGGTTTGTGCTTCAAAGTTTTACATCCCAAAATAAGATAATGCATTCTGGCAGGGTTTTCTCCTTAATGGCTAAAATACACGTATACATGTCTTTAGTTATTATGGCTGAGAAGCTTTTGATGCAGCCCGTGGCTGATATCATTGTGCTATAGAAGTAACCCTTGATCTCGCCTTGATGCGATAAAAAGAAGGTTAAAGAGGAAATATGTCTGCGGTACACTTGGTGAAACACCCAGAAGTCTAAACAAAAGGAGCCCCTTCTGCAAGGCTGAGACACTCTGGGTGTTCTCAGTCTCTTTTCAAACAAGTCCCCAGATGAGGCACGCAGCAGAGAACATTTAGTGAAGCAAGGCTCTTTCTGGTACCCCATGCGGCGAGAGAAAGCTCATTATGTCTTGGAGAAAACACAGAACTCTCCCTCCCCTCCTGTCTCCTCCCCTCATCGGCATTCATGCTGCAGCCATGGACAGCAGGTCAGGAGCTGTGGCCACCCATGGCCAGCAGACAGACCCTGGGAGGTGCAGGATGAGCTGTCCCCTGCACCAGAGGGACAGGGGTCACGGAAGGGTCTGTGCTTTCCAACGTGCTCTGCTGGGTCCAAGCACAGGGGAAGGGATTCAGGAAGTCAGGAGAAGACAGAAAGGCAGAATTCATTTTGGACACCTTTTGACATGATCCTGCAATCCTTAAATGAGCCTTTATGTCCTCATCATGCCGTAACCTGACTGTCACAGAGCTCCGGAGACCCCTTCCTGACCCTTCAATCTACTGGTAAATCCAATCAAAGATAATGCCATTAGGAAACTTCAATAATCTATTAATAACTTATTAATATTAATAACTAATTACAACCCATGTCTGAAGAGAATCCCCCTTTCCAGACTGCAGATGTACCCCCTGGCAAAGTCACACAGCTCCAAGTGAAGGGACAAGCTGGGGCTTCACCACTGGCTCAGTGAGGTCCCTCAGCACTGAGAAAAATGAGCCTCCTGCACCTCTCATGGCAAAAGGCAGCCTGAACCCTCCCTGTTAATATGTGCTCCTAAGGGCAGGATTTGGCTGGGATCCGGAGGGATTTCTGAAATTAAATCATTGCTACGCAGGCAGGGATTTCAGCAGAGCTGGGAAATCCAGAGATAAGTAAAACACCAGCAGAACAGAGCAAGCTCCAGCCTCACAGATTCGCCTCCTTTGTGATTCCACAGCCCAAGAGCATCTGCATTTCTCCCAGCTCTGTGACTGTGAGACCTCCACCTGCAGAGAAATCAGGAGCAGCCCCAGCAGCCTGCCCTCTCCTTACCCTCACACTGATCCACCCGGAGCCTGAATGAGATGAAACTGCATCTGCTTTTTCAGCAAGAGAAAGCTGAGAGAAAAGCATCTCCTGCCTCTGCTTAGAGACATGGCAGGGAAATTCCTCTTTTCTGCTCAAGCCATAGATGTGCTCACACTGCAGCTTGGCTGTCTTGCTCAGTTCTGCCCAAAGATTTAACAATTAAGGACCGTATAGGGAGTAGGCACTTTCCCTAGAACTGCTGCAGAACACAAAATGACGTTTTTCATTTCCTAGCAGCATCCTTCCCTGTAATTCAATTTTTTTACAGGCACGAGTTGAGCTTTCAAGGCTGCTGGGGTGGCAGGTGGATACTGCCAGTCCTGTTTACAACCAAGGAAACAAAAATGCAAGGACTGGGTTCAGGTAGGAAGCTGGAGCAGAGCGAGGAGCAGAGCCCAGGTCTGGCTGCCCTAAGGATTGGCACAACACTGCCCAGCAGAGCCCTTGGTGGGCTGCTCAAGTCATTCCAGCCACTCTGCTGAGCTGCCACACAGGAAAGCAATAAAAGACCCCGGAGCCAACACGAAACTGGAAGAGCAAGAGATTTCCAGGTTCAGTATGTGAACTAAATTTAGAGATCCAAGTGGCATGCCACGTTCCCAGGTCATTTGTTCGAGGATGATTCCTTTATCTGGGGGCTCTGCCCTTTTACAAGCTCGGCTTATTCCCAAGTTTCAGCACAACCACGTTTCTAGGAACAGTTTGGAGCACGTGTGAGAGCAGAGGAAGGTGCTGCAAGTCAGCCAGGGCTGCCCCTTCCCCCTGGGGTACAGAGCCTGCTCTCTCTGCCTGCCAGGCCATGCTGCCATGCTCCCCCCACCTGTAGAAACCCCCCACAGCTGGGCAGATCTGCAATGCAAATGGCAAACAAAACAACCCTTCCCACAGAGTTACCATGGCACTTCCTACACCTGCCTGCTTTTTCAGAGCTACCCTTCTCCTGCAGGAGTCTGCTACCCCGGATCTGACTAGAGTTGTGTACACCACCATTCCTCCTCCCAGCCCTGTGGGGAGGGACAGGTCCAGCCCCCGCAGCCCCACACCGGCAGGGTCTGTCACTTCCCTGGGTGTGCACAAGGTGTGAACCTGCAGCTGCTGGCCCTCAGGTGCTTCAGGCTTTCCATTTCCCCATCTGAGCCCTCCTCATCTCCCTGGCCCTGGCCCAAGGCGGACACCCCCCTTTTCTCCTGCAATTCCCCCTTTAAGTGCTCGTGACTCCCCGGGCCCGGGAGGAGACAGCTATTATTTACAAAATGACGGAGTGCTATTTTTACTTGCTTCTTGGAAGCACCGGGAGCAGCGGCGGAGCTGGAACACAAATTACACCGCCTCGCTGCCTCTCCCCTCCGCGGCTACAGAACTACGAGTGATCCTGGCTGGGGGCACAGGGGGCTGAGCAGGCTGCTGTTCAACCTCCCCCTGCACTCATGGAGCGCTGGTTATTCAGGATTCACACTGGGATACCCCGGCTCGGCTGGCTCTGTGTCGGCTGCCGAGGTTTGGGGCCGCGCTGGGCGCGGTTTGGCGGGCGGGGGGTCCCGGGAGCTGCGCCGGCAGCCGGCTGGGATGGTGTGCCTGCAGCCGGGATGGTGTGCCTGGAGCCGGCATGGTGTGCCTGCAGCCAGGATGGTGTGCCTGCAGCCGGGATGGGGTGTCTGGAGCCGGGATGGTGTGCCTGGAGCCGGCATGGTGTGCCTGCATCCGGGATGGGGTGTCTGGAGCCAGGATGGTGTGCCTGCAGCCGGGATGGGGTGTCTGGAGCCGGCATGGTGTGCCTGCATCCGGGATGGGGTGTCTGGAGCCAGGATGGTGTGCCTGCAGCCGGGATGGTGTGCCTGCATCCGGGATGGGGTGTCTGGAGCCGGGATGGGGTGCCTGGAGCCGGGATGGGGTGTCTGGAGCCAGGATGGTGTGCCTGCAGCCGGGATGGGGTGCCTGGAGCCGGGATGGTGTGCCTGCAGCCGGGATGGTGTGCCTGCAGCCGGGATGGTGTGCCTGCAGCCGGGATGGGGTGTCTGGAGCCGGGATGGTGTGCCTGCAGCCGGGATGGGGTGCCTGCAGCCGGGATGCTGTGCGTGCAGCCGGGATGCTGTGCGTGCAGCCGGCTGGGATAATGTGCCGGCAGCCAGCATGGTGTGCCTGCAGCCAGGCGCTGGGGGCTCCCGAGTGAAGCGTGCTGCGAGAAACAGGGGCGAAGCCGCTGCGGCTCCGTGCAGGGGATTCCTGGATGCTGCGCTGACGTCAGCGAGGATGCACAGCCCCGGCGCGGAGGAGAGGGATGAGCCCGGGGATGGGGAGCTCCTCCAGGCAGCTCCAGGGCTGTGCGGGGACCTAAGGGAGCTCGGAGGTGACAAACCCGTCTGTGCTGGTGTTTCTGTGCAGGGTGGTGTGGTTGAGAATAGAAGGGTTCAGGATTTTCTGCACCCGGGGGTACAAACCCTCAATCCACTCCAAGTCAGCTCCTGTTTCTGCCCTGGGCTCCAATATCCCATCTCCAGCTGTGCTCACAACCTAAGAAGGGCAGTAACAAGCTGAGAGTGCCCCTTAATTCTCTCCTAGACAACCCCATCTATCCTCAGCTCAGGAATTTCTATGATGCCCTTATTCAGTGTCCCCTCAAACACACAAAACCCCTCGGGAGGGATTCCCAGCAGCCTGTGCTGAGAGCAGTGGCACCATGAAGAAAGCGGATGCAGCGTTGCTCTCTTCCACATGACAAAGCCCAGTGACACCAGGGTGACACCCAAAGCCACCAGGGTGGTGTTTTCCAGCTAACTCAGCATCTCTGGGAAGGGAAACACAAGAAGTCAGCTGGTACTACCGACTTCCACCTCACACCTTCCCCCAACTCATTGCCGTAGTAATTAAAAAGCAGCAGAAGGTAATTTTTGCAGCTGCACACAGAAGCTCTTTGTGTGTTTCATTCTTCGCCTTCTCAGCCTCTCACTGAGGGGATTTAATTTTCCTTCCACTTTTAGCCTCTGGAACAAAAGCGGTTTCCATGACCTTTGGTACAAGCTCCAGGAGCCCACTGGAGCTAAGCTGAACCACAGCCCCGGGCAGCCCTTACCTTCAGAGGTGTCACCTACAGCCCCAGCCAGAAACTCCACCCTCGGGTCCCTCCTCTCCCTCTGACAACTTCAGCCCCATCACACCAGGGCTGCCTTTCCCAGTCCCTCCCTGTGGTGTTTCAGGTGGAAGAAAACCTTTTAACCTGTGGTGCCGCCTTGTTTTGGAAAGTGGGACCTGAGTGGTGTCTCCTCGCAGGGGGAGAGGCACCAAAGAAGGGAGGGACATCTCTGGGTGCTGCGGCACGTGGCAGCTTCTCTGTGGCCTGGCACTTGGGAATGGGAGAGGACAGGGGGGTACAAGCCCAGGGGTAGGTGCCCAAGAGGAGGGGATGACCTCTCTCCACAACCTAAAGCTGCAGAAATGGAGACATCTACATCACCAGGCACACACAGAAAGCCCTGACGTGGCCTCCACTGCTGCTCTCCTGCTGTGGGGGCAGTAAAACTCCCCCACACACATCAGAGTTGCTTTTTTTGCACTTTTTTTTTTTTTTTTTTCCGAGGGAGCTCAGAAATAGCAGCAGAGAAGGAAACATTTCAGTGAACATCACTGCAGTGCTGTTGATGCCTCCTGGGCTTGTCCAGCCCAGCCAGGGGATAAAGCTGACTCCAAGGACATTGACAGAGCTCCTGCCACACAAAAGGCCACAAAGCAGCGTGAGCTATTGCTAATGTCATGACCACAAAGTTCCTTACTGCACCTGGAGTGCTTCCACACCAGGTATCCTGGGAGCAGAGGCTCTGCGGGGGTCAGGAGGGAAAGGCTGGGGAACAGAGCCACGGGAATCTCCTGGCATTCCCTCCACCCTCTGGGAAAGGGAGAGCAAAGCTGGAGAGCAGAGATGCAGGCAGGTCTCACACACTCAGTTGGGTGTGATTTGGGGATCTCAGACATCACAGACAGAAGTCATGAGCAACCTCTTCAAACTCCCAGTCCCAAAGTAAAAATGCCTCTTTTCAGACATTGCTCGGCTGTTGCAGCACCCCAGCAACCTTGACTATGAAATTACTTGCTCAGAAGCGAAAGCCAAGTCTCCTATCACAGACATTCACTCCTGAGTCTGGCAGCTCAGCCCGGGCACCTTTCCCGAAAGTGGACAGCAGTGTGTGCATGTTCTTCTCCTGAGAAGAAGCAGCAAGAACACACACAGGATGTCTTGGTCCTGTCAGTGCCAAATGGCAGCCAGCAGGGCCAGGAGTGTCACCAGGGGGCTGGCAGGTGGCCCAGCCCTTCAGGGGCCAGACACAGCTAACAGCAACATCAGCTCCAAGTCCCTGAACTATATGAAACACCTACACATCTCCAGGAAAACTCACTTGGGCAGAAACATCACAACACAGCCGAGACCCCGCTGACCCCACAGATAATCCCACAGGTGGTTCTGCCCACCCAGACCTCACCACCTCTGATGGCACCTGCCTCTCTCTAAAGAGCACAGATGAGGATGAGCAGGGTCCATGGATGAAGGCTGGTGACCTGGGACAGTGTGGTTAAAGATGACAGGATGCTCATCTACTGCAAAGTGGGGTCAGCCAAGGACAGAGCACTGGGAAATCTGTGCTCTGCAGAATAAACCACAGAGTAAGGAAAGAAACAATATAAATGTCTGAAACAAATGTCTTATCTCAGCAAAAGCAGGGGTGAGTAAGAGCCTGCAGGGGATTGCCAACAAGACCTTTGGGTTGGATCCTTATCTTGCTCTGCCATGTCATGAGCGATTTGTCTCACGCAGCTTTGCCTGGCTATTTGCTGGATTCCAGAGTAACTGGGTCTGTGTAACAGCTCTCATACCCTCAGTTATGCTTCCAGTGACTTCTGCAGGGTTATGATCAAAAGGACACCACATTTAGATGGGGAACAAGGCTATCTGCTGCTCGCCAGGAAAGCATCAAGGCTGCTTCCCCAATCCTGGGGTGCCGAGGCTTTTTTCCACCCACTGCTGCTGCTCCAATCCCCCGGCACTGCCAGCATTTGCTGTACAGCCAGTTCCCAAGTTGCTGCTCTGTGAGCCATGGTGATTAATTACTACCTTCTCTCTGGTGTGATGGCACATCAGTGTCTACAATTGCGTGTCCTCCAGCCAGACTAGAGAGAAATCATCCAATCTGTAAACACAGCTACGCATGTGGTGTCACTTCCAGCTGTGCTGCTTTCCTTTCTCCCCTCAACCTGGATATTTCAGGGAGAACAAGGAGTTCAAAAGAATTCCAGGGGCTGTCTCCAGAGACAGCCAACAACGAAGCGGCTCACACGTGATGAGAGAGATCAGCGTGGTCTGCAATTACATGTGCTCAATTCTTCAGCACAGATGAAGGGAGGTGATGCCTGTCAAAGGCTCAGAAAGACAGCCTGCCCTGGCTCCCTTTCTTAGCAGGGCCACGGAGAGCTGAGGCAGGGAACAGATTTATTCCCTGTCTCACACCACATGCTGCAGATGCAGAGTTCTCACATGGCTGCAGCCAATGTCCTCTGCAGGAAGGAGCTGCAGGACCATGAAGTGACCCAGTTACCACTTGAGTATGGCTTGTGTGGGATTTATGGCACACTCTCAGGCATAGATGGATGTCTAACTCCTGGGCACAAACTCCTTGGGTTGCGTAGGGAAGATCAGCTCGGTTTTTGGAAGAGAAATCCCTCAAGAGTCTGCAAATGTTTTGTAAGTGTGCTCATGGCTCTGACCCAGGGCTGAGCTCTCTCTCCACCTACACAACTCCATAACCAACAGAGCTGGGTTCAGGGCACAACCATTGCTTAAAGCAGAGCACTCAGACACGCTTTGTTCCTCAGCACAGTGCTGAGAGGGCATCTGCTGGTCCCTTTTGGGTGAGTAACTGCACTCCCTCCCCAGCACTTCCGTGGGGGTAACAGCACAGGCAGCCCGGTTTTCTGCTCTGACCTGGCTGCACTGCCCCTTTGTCTCACCAGCCTCTGGATAAGGGGACTCCAAGCATACCTGCCACGCTGGGTAAGTCCAGGTGTTGCTGCAGAAGGTGCTACAGGGATTTCACGCCCTCCCATGCTGGTGAAAGGTGTTTTCTCACACTAGTCAAGAGTGTGGGGTGCAGGTTACAGCTCTATCCAGCAAAGCAGCCTAGCAGAGATGCTGCTGTACCAGCGAAGGAGCCAGCAAACCCTGCTTCCCACAGATCAGCTCTTCCTCCCTGTTTTTCTGATGCCTAACACCAGTTGATCCCACCTAGTTACCTCTCTCAGCTTTGGGTCTTTTTCCACTCAGCTTCATAATTCCACAAATCTTGGCGGGACTCCAAATCTCGGAGTTATCTACCTTTTCTGTCAGGCTTTGCTCAGATCAGCCAGCAGGCTCTAAAGCTTATGGAAGACAAAAGGCAGCAAGGTGGGTGTGATAAGCCTTACCACCATTGGAAGCCTGGGCTAAAAACTTTACCACAAGGCTGCCCGGAATGTGATTTAATTTAGCTTGCCCCCCGTTCATCCACGTGCACGTGTTCTTGTCACCACATGAAGATACACATGGTTAGAGCCAGGATGTCGTGCAAGTGATTGACAAACATCCAGTCCAGCAGGGACAGAAGAAGAAAGAGTCAGGAGCAGAGACTGCTGGAGGGTGTGCAGCCATGGAGGCTTTATACACACCCCTCATTCTCACACATACAGACTACAAACAGAGCCTACAAATTAGCTGTGCTATTTTTGCCACAGACAGAACTAAGACAGAATGAACAAAGCTACTGTCGTTGCTATTTTAAGGACTCAGGACACCCTCAGATGCCAGGAAGACAGAGGAGGAATATGTATGTATGAGCATGCTTTTAGAGGTTCTGCAGTGCTCCCAGACCCTGTGGTAATGGAAGGGAGATGCTACATAAACATGTTTGTTATATATTATAAATACAATGGGAAAATGTGTGAATATAAATTAGCATGCATAATTTAACACGCTCAGGATTAAAGCCTGGCCTTGATGGCTAAGCCAGAGGCACTTGGGAAAGGGAATCCCTGCTGGTCCCTGTGGACAGGGGAAGAGCAGGCAGGCAACGCCGTGGTGCCAGCTGGAACATCCAGCTGTGCCCTAAGGAAACCAAAGCCAGGAGAATTCTGCTGCAGGAGCAGTAACGTGAGGGCAAAAATGCCAGTGTGCTACCCCAGCACTGGGCAAACCCAGCCCATGTTACCTGCAAACCACCTGTGCTCTGGTTTGGGCCTGCCTTGATGACCTTGTTCAGTTAATTCTCCCCTTCAGGGGTCAGTGACAGTGCTCTTGCTGATCGTGTCAAATGCTCTTGGTGAACAGAACCCTCAGGGAAAGACTGCAGCAGGTTCAGCACTTCAGTGGCTGAGGTTGCAAACACAGCAGAGATGAGGCACCAAAACAAAGCATGGCTGTATTCCCCCACACATGAGCAAGCCAGCAGGGAAAACCACTTATTAGACCAGGCTTATCCATAACCTACACGAATCCTACGTGCCTCTGAAGCTTCTTCCTCAGGCAGACTGGCCCTGGCAGGTTTTTGCCTATTCCCTTCCCTAAAAACACTGAGCCTTTTATTAACTCATTCTCAGCAAGTCTTTCTTTAACAGAAATCACCACTTCCCAACAAGCCACAGTTGCTTTGAGAGAAGTTGCGAAATCTTCTGATCAGTGCCAGTAACATCCTTGGCGTTTGTAAAGCAATTACTGAGCTCTGCAATTCATCAGGCAGATCCCCAGGAAAAAACGATAAGCTCGAAGGTGCAATACAAAACTGCTGTTGCCAACCTGATAATCACTGACAGACAACAGAGAAAACAGCTGCAAAGATTGGAAAGCCAGGAAGCAAACAGGGGAACGCAACAAAAATCAGAGAATCATTAAGGTGGGAAAAGACCACTAAGATCAAGTCCAACCATCAACCCAGCACCACGGCCATGTCCACCACTAAGCCACGTTCTCAAGTGCCATATCCACGTGTTTTTGAACGCTTCCAGGAACGGGGATTCCACCACTTCCCTGGGCAGCCTGTTCCAGGCTTTGCCAACCCTTTAGGTAAAGATCTTTTCCCTAATACCCAACCTGAACCTCCTTTGGCTCAACATGAGACCATTTCTTCTCATCCTGTCACTGGTTGCCTGGATGAAAACTGATCCCCCACCTGGCTGCCCCCTCCTGTCAGGGAGCTGCAGAGAGCAATAAGGTCCCCCCGATCCTCTTTTTCTCCAGGCTGAGCCCCCTCAGCCACTCCTGGTGCTCCAGACCCTTCCCTGGACATGCTCCAGCCCCTCCATCTCCCTCTTGCCATGAGGGGCCCCAAACCAAACAGCCTCATTCAAACCAAAGGAGACACCAATGAGTTAAATTCATGTCATTGCAGAGGGGGAAGGAAAAAAAGAGATGTCTCAGTGAAGTGCATGAGGTCTGCAGGCTGAGCTCTGAGCTCCAGCCCCACCACTGCTGCCCTGCCCCGTGGCTCTGAGCAGGCACTGAAGGCAGCTCTGCTGTGCCTCAGTTTCCCCATCTGCCTTCCAGCCCTGCTGCTGCCTGCCCGTGCCTCCGGCTGTGCCTCATTACAGGTTGCTCTGCAGGCTGAGGGTTGCCAGGACACGTGATGAGCTGTAGTGGGCAAAAAAAAATGGAAATAAAAAAACAGAAGGAGAAAGTGACTCCTGGGGGTTGCTGCACAGCTCAGAGGAAGAGCCCATTTAATTTTCAAGCCTGTCCCCTGAGGCCAATGCCAGGTACTGAGACAAGATACAAGAGTACCATAGCAGGAAGCAAAGCTGTAATTTGCACTCTGGTTCCCTTATCCATTAGCTCCTGGCTGGCGTTTCCTTCAGCAGAGAACTCAATCAGCTCCTCAGACAGTGTGCCTCTGGTGATGCTGCTGGCACCCTTCACCTCCCCTCCCAGGGCACTGCAGACAAACATTTTCCCTTCTTTCTGAGCCCCAACGTGGTGTCTGTGGCAGAGCCCAGCTCTGCACTGAGCTGTCTCTCCCCTGTCATGCACGGGTCACTGGGCTGCGTGGCCGGTGCTTATTTATTTCAGCAACGTCAATACAGTGTGCAAATAAACTTATTTAATTCACACTGCCCTGCACCGGGCAATTTAGCATTTCCCCTGGGCTCACCCTGTGCCACCTTTGCCACATGCCAAGAAAGGCACTGGGAAGGAAAGAAAAAGGAAATGCGCTGGAAAACAAAGGAAAGGAAGAATTACACTGACTGCCAGGTGCAAATAACTCCTCCTGGCTTTGCTGCCCCTGACTTGCATGGAAAGATAGAGTCTCCAAAGCACAAGATAGACCCCCAAACAGTCACTGTGTTGCTCCAGGACATCCCCTCTCACCTGCCTTCCCCTGCTTCCCAGGAAAAGTCCCTGGCTGCCAAATGGGGCCAGCAAACTCTGGCAGCAGTGGATTCATGCCCACGTGGCAAGATGGGCTCAGTTGTGCATTCAGGCTGTTGTTATATCCCCAGGTGAGCAAAACAATTTCAGAGGAAATTCCATTTTGGTTCTAAATCTCCCCCTCCCCAGCACTGTTCAGCATTTCCTATCCCAAGGACAGGAAGGTTTTTTCTTGTCACAGTTACTCACAAAAATTCAGCAACTGATACGGAATTGTCAGTCCTGCCCACTACATGAATTATGATATGCTGCATGGTACTCTGATACTCCCATCAGAGGCAGGCAGAGGGCAGATGCCTCCAGATGTATGTAATTTTTAATTTCCTTTGCTGGGGAAAATGTTTTCTTGTTTTAGTGATGTATGTTCAAAGCGTTCCAGTTCCCATGGCAACCCTCTGCTTCCACTGGAGATGTCATTTTTCATGCCATCCCTTCAGAATTCGACATCTCCTCGCAGAAGTTTTGAAGAAATGTCTCTCTTAAATATATATTTATTAGAGACAGTGCCCGAGAGTGTGTTTTATTGACACGTTTCTTAGGTGACTCAGCCTACAGAGGAGAAAGCTGTCTCCAGAAATATGCTGCCTGCCAATCTGCCTTTCCTCAGCTTCTGTTTTCAACCACAACTCTCTCTCTCTTTTTCTGCCATGCAGTTATTTGCCAGCACCTGCTCCCTTTTATTTTTGTTTTTAATTCCTTTCTGTTCCCATCACCCTTGTCCATGTCCAGCATCTGCTCCCTCCCTTTTTTTTTTCTTTAATTCCTTTCTGTTCCCATTGCTCTTGTCCATGCCCAGCTCACCAGCAAAGCAAGCAGAGCAGGGGAGTGCCCAAAGTGTCTGTGCCCATTCCCTGCTGCACGTTTCCTTGTAGAGAAAACCCCAAAGTACTGCAAAACGGAGGCTGCACGGGCCTCTCCATGCTGGAGGTGCAGCAGCAGGAGCACCTGCAGCTCCCTGCCCCTGGATTCTCTCCCTGTGCCATCAGGCTGGAGCTCCTTGGGTGCCCTGTGCCCCTTGGAAAGGGCTGAGGGCATCCAAGTGCTCATCCTGCTCCCCGGTGCAGGACCCTGGGCATGGGGCTGCCATCCTGGCTGGGGGAAGGATTGGTGCCCCAGGTGTTGTGTATCTGGTGCCACTTGGGCAGCAGTTTCAGTGGCTCGTGGTGCCTCTCTGTGCCCCACAGGCATGGGGCTGAGGGATGCTGAGATGGAGCCTCCTCCCTGCCTAAGCCCAGCCTTCCCTGCCCCACCAGGGCACACTGCCTGCCCCTGACCATCAACCCCCAAACCCCTGCACCCCTGGCTCTGCAAAGCCCTGCAGAGGACGGGAGATGTCACATCCCTCCCACAGCAGATTTTTCACAAGACCCCAGCGGAGAGTTTCTATTCCGCGCTGCCAGGAGCCCCCAGCTCTGCTGCCCTCTGGGACGGGGGAGCCCCCAGGCTCTGCAGGGCTGCTCAGGTCCCCTCACTGAGCAGGATCCCATCCTCACTTGTCCCACGACCAGCATCTCCTGGCAGCTCCTCGGAAAGAGGCGGCAGCAGCGCCGCGATGATCCCGGCGGGAACCCGCGCTGGAGATCCTTAATAGAGCTGTAACGTTACAGCTCCAAATTGCCTTCCTCCAGGAGACAAATCCGAGCGAGGAAATTGGTAGGAGCTGAGCAGATCTGGGGGCTGATGGAGCTAATCCCAGGCATGTTTAAATGCAAAGGCCCAGGGAGCCTCACTCAAACCCGACGCGAGCGCCGGAGCTCGCTGCTGGGTTTAATTCTCAGGTGCAGCCAGCTCCGAGGGGTGGGAAAAGAGGGAAAATCAGAGCACTGGGAGCAAACAGCACAGGCCAGCTTCAAGGTCAGGACCTCAGCCAAACCACACACCAGCCAAAGAGCAGCTCGTGTTCACCCCATTTTAGAAACCTCATGGATTAATATTGCTGTGGTCCCTTGGAGGAGTTCAGAAACATTTTCTTAGCCCGGCCTCGAGCAGGGACACACAGGCTCAGGGGACACTTCTTGCTGACTCCAGACTTCACATTAATTGTCCCGTCCCACCAGCCATTAATCAAACGTCTTCCACTTGCATTTTTATTGAAAATCAATTTAATAAAGTAGGTGGGAGTCCGCACGCTTCCATAACATCAGATAAATATTCATGGGCGCTTACACTGCTTTAGCTAAATGAGTTTTTTAAATTTAACTGGTGCAATTTCCTTGTTCCTTAATATATGTCTTGGCTTGTCCTTGTTCAGGAACAGAGATGAGGTGGGATTGGCTCACTCACAGGCACACCAAGGGAAACTCCTCTGCTCTGGAGGCAGCACCTTTGGGCAAGGATTATGTCACCAGTAATTGGAAATACCAGTGCTGGGGTCAGCGTCACCCGGAGCAAATCCCCAGAGCTGAGGTGAAATTCCAAAGGGCCACTTGGAGTTGAAAACTCATTTTCCACCACTGAGAGCATGGCCCCCATTTTTACCTCAGCAGGTGTGCCCTTTGATTTCCACTTTCCCCTGCCTGTTTAAGCAGCCATTGTGCTCCAGCAGCCAAAGCTAATGAAAATCCTTGGGAAATGCACCCCCCTGATGGTTACTGAAGGAGGTTAAAAGGCTTCCAGCTACCAAAACACACCACGCACCAGGGAGAGAACAGAAACACGCCCGCTCAGGATGTGAGAGTCCTTGGAGAAGGGATGAGCACCACGATCAGCACCACGGAGACAATCTCCACCCGCAGCCCTGGGGAGGGCAGGTTAACCCCAGCAAGGCTCCCTGCTGCTGCCCCCCCTTCCCAAAGGCAGTTGTCAGAGCCAGATGGAAGCAAGGCAAAGCCTGACACATCGATCAAATTTAGGAGACAGGCAGGACTCAGGCAGTCGCTATCAGCGAGAGATTTTTACAGCGTCTAACAGCTCTTTGTTAACTGGAGCAGCGAAGAGCTGCAGCTCCCAAAAAGCAGCAATGCAGGGCAATTCAGCCACTGCCAGGATTCCTGTCATGTTATCCCGGTGATACCCTTTCCTTGAAAGGCAGCGCTTTAGAAATCCAGCACACCATCACTTTGCCTTTGTTATAAACGCAAACTGACTTGTTTTCATCCTCACAGCCCCGACCTAATTCCCCGTGCACACGCTCCCTTACAGCAGCTCAGGGCCCCGGACGGGATTTGCTTTCTCTGTGCTTTGATGACATGAAGGTTGTGACTGGCCCCGCAGACGGGCACAGAGAGCCTGAGCCCGGGGACGGGGCATGGGGAGCCCTCCCTGCCCCGTGCACTTCCACCCCCGAGGGTCACATTTCCCGGGTGTGGGTGGTGTGAAGGCAAACGCGATCCACGAGGTGCCACCACCGTCGTTTTCCCTTCATCCCCAGCAGCTACAGGAGCAGCAGAGGTGGGCAACCCTCGCTTTGTGATGTCACCAGAGTGTCTCGTTGCTCCGTTCCTCCCAAAACACAGCAGGGCCAGTTCTCCTGCGAGCCTTCCAGAGCACTGATTTCCCTGATTTCCCTGCTATTAAGGGAGAGATCAGGCTCGCTGGAGACAAACTGCCTGTCAGCAAACAGCACTAAATACAGGGTATCATGCTCCACAGATGGTGGCATGCTTTTAGTGTTTTCTCTCTTGGATGCAGGTCACACCGCTAATGTCATCTCCAAACACCGAAATCCTACATGTGAAAAGGTAAAGCTTAATTGCCTTGAACAGCAACTCTTGTATTGACTCCAACATAAGGCCCATAAATATTAATACAGCTATATTTAGCCCCTTTCAATTATACATACAAAATTGAACATCTTTCTGGGAACAAATCAGTCCGGATAGGGCTTGGATTTCTTTCCTTCTCCCTTTTTAATGCATTCTGCATCAAAATAATAATAATTCCAATAGAGCCAAAGGCTTAAAAAAACCCCAAACAACAAAACCAGCGGATGGAGGCAAAGTCTTAAAGATATTTTTCTGGCTCAGCCAACTCACAGAGCAGGTGTTCAGAGGCACTTGCACACTCCTAACCCCAGCCCTGCCCCACCTGGTTCCCATTTATTTGTTGACTCAGTCCCTTTGCTGGAGGGCAGCAAATGGGCCCCACTGAAGGTGCGTCCCCCAAAGGGACACACAGGGGAACTGCTGGGACAGGGATGCTCCAGGGAGGTCCCATCCCAGCATGGCCATGCCCACACAAAGCCTCCTGCAGTTAAAGACCTTCTCCTTTGTATAAAAATCACATCCACTTTACTGATTTGCAAATTAATTATACATCGCTTCCCTTGCCAAAGTGGACTTAATGGTATTGACATTACATGACAAAGAGGAGCTATCAGAAAGCTTCTCTCATAAATGGTGGCTAGATTGATCAGGGAAGAAGAAAGGAGATTTCATGCTTTTGTTCTTTAACCCCTCCTCATGAAAGAAGACAAGGGCCTTTTCTAGGAAAAGGTGTTTTCAAATTCTCAAGCGAGCCCAGGTGCATCTCTCCAAAGGGAAGAGCTCTCATCTTTCATGCACAAAAGCCTGCAGTTCGATTTCCACACAGACCCTTCACAGAAAACACAACTTGAGAGGGAAAAAAAAAGCCCAACAGAGTTTGCACCTTCATTTTTTGCAGGACAGTGGCCACAGCCGGCTAAAGCAACATCCACATGATGAGGTGAGAACTCAGATGACTAAATATGAATGCAGGACAGCAAAAAAACCCTGATCTGGTCTGTATGGACACAAAACTTCCTCAATAAGAGCTCCAAAGGATGCAGCAAGCCCTGTGCTGAGCCTCTGGCACTGTCCACAGCCATGGCTATGCTTTGGGGGGTTTGTTATGGTCCTCAGACCCTTTCCTCAGCAATGTTTCTGGTATCACAACTGAGCCTTCCAAACCAGAGCTGTCTGAAATGGCTTTTGCCACGTCGAAAAAGCATCTTGGCTTTTCAGGCACAATTTATTTCTCTCCAGTCATGAGTCGTTCCATCCACTGATGAACTTTGTCATCAATAGGATTTTCCAGTAGGTTTGGAGAGGGGTGGGAAAAAAAATCATATGCTCCTTCCATGCCTGTTGTTCTCAAGACTTTGGTTGGAATTATATCCTTCCAGAAGGTAAAGAGAACGGGGTGTCCTTTCCTCACAATGCAAATTGCAGATTAAAATCCCTCTCTAGGCTATACTCTGTGCCTATAATTGTCAGTACTCCACAAGCACTCTTTTTTTTTTTTTTTAAATAATAAACATTAGCTGCACATCCTTCAGAGGCACATTTTTGAAGTCGAGTTACAAGTTAGTAGACAAAGAAATATTACAGGAAATCCCTGCCCCACCAGGTGAGAGTTTTGGCACTTCCTGCAACAAGGCATTTCCCTCTGACTTTTAACAGTCTTTGCTTAAGGGACCCTGCACAGTTTAACCTCACAGTCTTGCAGCACTCCCCAAAGCCCCATGCATCTTTCACCCTCACAAACACTCCAGTATTTTTATTTAATCAAACAATAACCTTTAAACGAATGGAAGGGCATTAGGAAGCTAACAGGTCTGAATCAGCAGCATTAATCCCCCCTCCACAGGGGGCTCAGATAGATGTGATTTGATTGCCCCTTCCAGATGGATCAGGGCTGAAATTCACCACCAACACGATCAATGACTTTGCCTCATCAGACATAAACAATACCTCTGTATTACCACATGAACTGCTGCAAACATTTTATCCTCTAGCTCAACAAATAAAATAGCTGCTGTTTCCTCAGGATTTGACCAGTTGTTTCACCAGCAGCTTCCCAGAACAAACCAATTAGAGTTGTTTTTAAACTCTGTAACATCCAATAAAAAAAATCTTATTTCTCAATCCATATCAAAGCCACATTATAAATCCTTTACATGGGAAGTGAACAAATGGAAATTCTAATAAAGGAGAAGCTGCCATAGTCCAACAGATCAATAAAGACATCCTCACAAGCAGTTTATAGCCATCTATAACATCATCTAATGTTCTTAAACCCATCCAACACATGTTCAACATGCTGAAACATCAGCTCTCGCCTTCCAGAGTCATTACAAACAAACACCATCATCCTGTCTCTGACACATCTGCAGCTCCCCCTCGGGCAGGGATCAGCTGCCCAGCCTTCACACTGCCTCACTGCAGGTGTCTTTGCCAGCCCTGGAGCCCTGAGATGTTACTCCAGTACATATTTACCGGGGCAAAAATCCCTTCCAGATGGCTTTCCTTTCCTAGAAAAAAATTCTTGGCCCCTGGGGAAAATCTTCTCGCCCCTACACGTGGGTGCACGGCAGGGTCAGCGGCTCCTCACTGGGAACACACAGCCAGGGAAGGCACCAGCTAAGAAAAGGCATCCACTGGAGCAGGAAAAACACCTTGTCCTTCTCACAAACCACAACCCCACAGCCTGGGGGCTTGGTGGGGCTGCTCTGGAGAGCCCAGAAGTGTGCACAGCAAGGACAGCCGGTGATGGACTTTGGCCACACTGACTGGCCTTTCAGAGGGGGAATGGGCACAGACCCGGCTGTAGTCACGCATCCCCCACCCCTGAGTGGGCATCTCTGTACAAGGAAAGAGTTTCAGTTTACCTTTAGACATTTTAGGAAGTTTAACTAGAAAGTTCTCTGCCCTTTCCATTGTAATTGGCTCAGTGACAAGAGAGAAGACCCTGCTGGATCTTGTCACTGTTCTTCAAATCCTGCACCTCTCCCTATTGGCAGCAGGACAAATTGTCCCTCCAAAAACATTCAGAATTTAGAAAGGAGCACAAAGGAACTAAGGGGCCTTTTGGAGTGTTTCTAGCAGGGTGTCAGAGGTTTTCTCGGACACCCGTGCGCAACTTTTCTTTTGTTTTCTGTAATGTTTGGTTTTTTCATTTATTAAACCTTTTACTTTACAAAACACCTCTGAAGAGCAGTCTCGCCGAGATTATTTTAAACCAATCTGCAAGGGCTGGACCCTCAGAGATTGATACATTTACACCTGGCTCATAACACTCTCACCACATGTTAAACTATCACCCACCGTGGTGACCCACTCCCAGCTCTGCCGTGACACTGCCAGGTCCCCCCAAAATCACCAGTGCTGCCCCAAAGCCAGGTGTTTCACACCAAAAGCAATGCCCCTCCTGTCACAGCGGGTTCCCGACCCCTCCCTTGTGCTTGTGACATCCCTGAAGCTTTGATACAGCCTTGTTGCCCTCAGCACACTCATAACTTATTTAAGAGACGACTTTCCACCCTTAGGCACAGCTGTCAGGGCCACGCTCCTCGCCTGCCTGCTGATGTGTGCAGGGCTTTTCACACAGAGCTGTGCACCAGGGGCTTTAAACAGCAGCACCACCGGGAATTCTGCGCCTGGGAGGAGAGCACCAGGGCTCTGCAAACCCACAAATCTCCCAAGCTGCCTTTGGAGAGCTGCTCCCGACAGGGAGACAACCTTTCTTTAATTTGTTCACAGATCTTTGACTTTAGAAGTTCGACGAGACAGAGCAGGGTCCCCGTTGCCCAGAAAGGTAAACAGAAGGAAACTCTGTTCCAGGCAATGCCTCAGCTTCAGATTAAAACTCATCAAGGAAGCTCAGACAAAGACAAAAATCTGAGATAAGACATGGATTTTGTCTTTTTTTTTTTTTTTTTCTAAGAAAGGATCAAATTCCTCCCTGGTGTAATCAATGCAGAGCATGAAGTCAGATCAGAGAGAAGAGATGTGAAGTTGGGGGAAGTGGAACATTAAGACAGAAAAACAGATTAAACACAGACCTGAAACCCTGGAAATCGTAATAAATCACAGAGGACAGCTCTGTTTGTCATCTCGTGTTTCTGTCACACAAACAGTAGGTCTACATAATATTTATGAGGCAGCTTCATCCCACACAGGTGAAAAACCTATCCACAAGTGAAAAGGACATTTTCATCATTTCATCCAGATCTTAGGAAATAAAAATTCCACAAACTTCAATCTGGAAAATTTAACCATTTTTACCCCTCTGCCTGGATGGGAGCACCCCAGGGACAAGGAATGGGTGTCACACCCTGTCCCCAAGGAATGGAACCCAAGGGGTGAAGGGCCTTGCTCTGCCTGGGGGGTTGTGTTGCTTTAATCCAGATTCCTGTGTTTGCTGCACCCCATGGACACTTCAGGAAGCTCCCAAAGCTGAGCTGTGCAGAAGCCCCTGGTGCAGAGCTGGCCTGGCAGGATGCTCAGCAGCCACCACCCCCTCAGCAGGGCTGAGCTGTTCAGGGACTCGGGAGATGCTGCAGAAGCTTCAAGGAAACACCAGGAGTTCCCTTGCCAGCCATGAGGGACAACACTGAAAACTCTGATCGATCCCGGCCTGGCTGCTTAACGTGGTACAAATTGCTTTTTAATTGCATTTGGAGAAACTGGCTTATCTGGGATGTTTACAACTCCTCTTTTAGAAAACTGAGCAGCCTACTCTCTTCTCCTCTTCCTCGGGGCAAAATCTTTTCCTTCTGGCACGCCCTGGAAAATCCCAGCAGTTTTCTGGAATGCTTCCCAACCACGCAATACAGAGACTTTGTCCAGCACTGCTCCAGATGCCCTCTGAGTTCGTCCCTTTTACCCCAAATGTACCTCAGGCACACCCCTGGCCCTGTGAACAGCCAGTCTCTGGCTGAGCTGGAAGAAACCCTTGCCCTGCTTTGCAAACAGCTGTGGAAAGGTCCCACGTGCCTCCTCCTGGAGCAGTGAGCTGCTCCCTCATAGCTCTACATTGCCAGAGCGTATTTAAAGCATTCTCGAGGCTGTAAGGAAGGAAAAGCCTGGAAATGTCCCCTCCTTCCCCTTCCCCGGTGCTCCCAGGATGGCTCTGGTTCAGCTGCAGCAAAATGGGCCCAAATGTCAGCAATCAGGAAATAAGAGAGAGGAGGTACAGCTGTCCAGGGAGCACTACTGCCCCTCAAACCCCCAACCACTCATGGTCACTGTGCTGGACATCACCGTGCTGGATCACACGGGCCCTGTAAGGACTGCAAGGACACTCAGGGCAGTTTTGTACATCTGTCCTTCACAAAGAATCACCTCTGGTCCCTTCATCTGCATCCCACTGCTTGAGCATCTCTTCCCTTTGGGCACAGGACATCTCTACCCTTGGTCAGCCAGTTCCACCTCCTTCTCCTGGCCACATCTCCTCTGTCCTGCTCTTGCCAGCTCCAGGTAAGCTCCAGGTGCTGCAGCTTCTCTGCAGGGAGCCCCAGCAAGGAGAACCTGAGAGCTACAGGCAGACACTTCCCACTGCAGCCCCTGCAGGCTGGGCAGAGGATCTGTGTGACTCCACAGCCCCAGAGCAGCAGCAGAGGCCTGTCCACAGAAGATCTCTTGGGATATTTTCTGATCCTACAAGGTTGGCCACGACAACTGATGTCTGCATTCCCTCGGGGTCCATCGCTGTTCCTCCTCTGACTAAATAACCAATCTGCCCCGTGCTCTCCCAGGGGAAACACAGGATTTCTGCTGACAGCTCCTTCCTCTCCTCCCCCACTCTGAGCTCTAGAAGATGTTCTGTTTATCCAGCTACCCCTTCCCCAAGCCCAGACTGTCTTTCAGTGGTCATGAGGGCAAAGAAAAGACTCAGCTCTGTTCCTAGGAGGAATCCAGCCCTGGCTGAGCTGGCAGAGACAGGGAGAAACCTCCTGCCAGACCCTGTGCCACAAATGACCGTGTCCCCAGTGCCACGGGGTGTTCCTGCAGAAGAAGGGGTCTGACAGCCACCTTCCCCTGCCTTTCTTCTTCTGAGCCAGCCTGGACTGAGCTCACAAATCTCCCCCTGGCCTCAGCACAGGACGGACTCCTGGCTGGACTGGATGTCCCCAGTTTGGGGCAGGAGAAGCAGGCATGCCCCTCACCTGGAGCTGGCTCTGCAGCACCAGGCACTCCTGAGCAGCCTCAGCTCGTGCCTGCAGCATCCTGGTGGGAAGAGGAGCTCTGGCATGGCAGCTATTAGAGTGGGTGGCAGCAGATGGTGAAAGCAGAGGGGATAAGAAAATAAATACAAAGAGGCTA
Organism: Chamaea fasciata; assembly: GCF_029207755.1. Classification (NCBI taxonomy): domain Eukaryota; kingdom Metazoa; phylum Chordata; class Aves; order Passeriformes; family Sylviidae; genus Chamaea; species Chamaea fasciata. The sequence continues at coordinate 566,946 of NW_027094107.1, forward strand.
TCTTGAGGGGAGAAGTCACCACATTAACACTCTGTTGCTTACACAGTGTCTTCTCCCAAAGTCTAAACAAACACTGCTCCGTTCCTGGCGCGCAGGAAGCCGAGGGAGGGGACAGGGCTGAGCACACACAGCACTGCAGAGCCCTGAGAGGTGCTGCAGCCCCAAACCCAGCTCAGCCCTCCGTGTCCCAAACGTCTGCAGGGGCATCTCATCCAGAATGGGAAAAGCAGCCAGGCAGAGAGCCTGCGTGTGCCGCTTCACACAGCTCACACACGGTGTAGGGAACTCCATCCTTCCACCAGCCCGGGTGTGGACACAAATCACCACATCTGCCCTTTCCATGGACTGCAGGCTGTGGATGCTCTGGCCTGACACCTTCAGAAAAGCACTGGAAGCCGTTCCCAAGGGAAATGGGGAGGGTGCAGGGACTGCCCAGAGCTGTCTTACAGGAAAACCAATGTTCCTTGTCCATGGCCCAGTCCCAGTGCAGCACAGCTGCTCGCCCGGAGCAAGGCAATGGTTTCCCCAGCCCTCACACAGCGTTGGACAGCAGGAGCCCATCTCCTGCTGACTGCCACCCCAGGCCCTTCCATTAACCCCAAACTCTGGGGTCTGCAGCAGGACCATTTCTGCTTCTCCGGACACCAGCAGCAGTGGGAGAGGTCTTTCCCTCTAATTCTCCTCCTGAGAGACCTCCAAGGCTTCAACCTTGGGAACAACAACTGAAAGTGGGGAGAGCCTGGCTCACCAGGCTGCTCCATACGCAGAGGACAACTCACTGCCAGCCAAGAGCCCCCAAAACCTGCAGCCCTCAGCAACGCCTCCCATCTGGGTGTGCCAGAGTGCCTCAGCAGGGGAGCACCGAGGTGAAAGCAGCCTTTAAACACGCAAGGGCTGGCTCAGGCAAAGGCAATTTATTATGTTAAACACGTTATTAAAGGATCTAAAGCAACAGAGCAAAGATGTTCCAAGAAAGGTTTGAACTTCCCCGGCAAGGGGCTCCTGGGACTCCTCTTGTTAATCCTTAGCATGGGCTTGTCTGCAGCTGAGCCCACAGTGAGCAGAAATGCCCCCTCAGCCCCCGTGCAGAGCTCGTTTCAGTTAAATCAATACAGCCATCGGGGAGACTTGAGGAAGCAAAGCTATTAGTGGGACCACAGTTAATTCTGGGGGAGAGAAACAAGCAACAAAAGCAATAAAACTGACTGATTGCTTATGCAGGGACTGTAACCCTTCCCTGCCTGGGCGCTGCAGCGCGGCAGAGGTGAGGATGCTCAGTGGAAAAGCCCTTCCTCCCCACGGCACGGCCTCAAAGGGCAGGGCAGGGCAGAGGGCTGTGCCACAGAGGTGGGCACGGGGCTGGGAGGAGGCAAGGCTGCTCTGGGGAAGGAAAGGGCCATTCCAGGAGATCCCATCAGCATGTCAGAGCTCAGGAGAGCAGCACTTGGCAGCAGGACCTTCAGAATATGGGACAGCACGTGGTGACTCCGGCTCTGGGTGGAAATCACGGTCCAGCAATGTGGGAAATGGATTTGTAGAGAATTCTCAAAGCCTGACAGAAGGCTCATGTAGTGTGGATCTGTATGCAAACTCTGAGATAAGAAATGCTGACTTAGAAATGCCATGGGATAGGATGGACATTGTTGAGAAATGGAACTGGAAACAAGTTTCCAAGGGTGGCCTTGCAAACAAGACTGGATGCTTTGGAGAAATAGAACCATGAAAGGTGCACTGTAGTAGAACCCACGAGGGGTGATTTCAGATGATTGGCTTTGAGGCACTAACAGCATTGTGTGGCAAAAGCTGACAGGCCAAGAAAGGCTTATGATGGATTGTAATTAGGAAATAGTTTGGCTTCTGATTGTGATGGCGTGAACTGTAACATCTATAGTGTCAGGGCTCAGAGCAGGGCAGGGACAGCCCCTCAGCAGCCCCAGGGACACACAGCTGTCAGCACCTGACGGGCCACCTCTGCAACAACACCCCCGGAACCACCCCCAGGCCCACATCTCCCTAATCTCACATCTCCTCCCCACACACCTCCTTCTGCCCCCTTAGATGATACTGCCTGGAGCTGTAGGCATGAGGTGGGAAGGTTTTTCTCTCTGCAGCACCTCAGACAAGTGTAGGAGCTCGCAGAGAAGCCCTGCAGCAGCAGCAGCAGTGGTGGCAGCAGTGTGGGATGCAGCTCAGGAGGCAGCAGGGCCTGGGTGAGTGCCCGGTGCCCAGAGCAGCACGGGGGGAGAGCTTGCCAGGTGACAGCTGCATAGGAAATGACTGAGAAGATGTGGAGATAGAGGCTCTGTGGCAAGGCAGACTGACTAAAAAGCAACACCAGCATGAGCTGGAGGTTCTGCAAACTGGTGCTATGGAGCCAGAGAATCATTCAGGTTGGAAAAGGCCATCAAGTCCAGCTGTGCACCATGTTCAGCACTCATCCCTGTCCCCAAGTGCCACACCAACACTTTCAGGGATGGTGGCTTTACCATTTCCCAGAGAGCCTTTTCCAGTGCTTTACAACCCTTTCTGTGAATTTTTTTTTCCTTATATCTAATCTAAACCTCCCCTGGTGCAACTTGAGGCCATTTCCTCTTGTTGTGTCATTTGTTCCCTTGGACTGACCCACACCTGGCCACAACCTTCTTGCAAGGAGCTGCAGAAAGTGAGAGCGTGCCCCCTTTTCTCCAGGCTGAGCTCCCCCAGCTGCTCCTCATCAGATTTGGGCTCCAGACATGCTCCAGCCCCTCAATGTCTTCTTTTCTGAATGTATCAGCATTTCTGAGAGGGTCATGCCTCTAAAATAGCAGGAATAGAATCTACAAGCCTGTCCTTGCACTGTCACAGCCACCACAGCACCCTGGAACTTGCACCTCTCAGCCCACCCAACAGCCAAACAGACCCAAAACGGCCACAAACTGAGGCTGGCATTGAGCAGCCTCCCCTCCTGACAGCAGCAGAGTTATTAAAGAGTCATTTGGGCTGCCTGTCCTGGAGCCACCCAGCCGTGGGAAGCATCCCCACTGACCTCCGAGCCCCGGCCGCAGGCGGTTGTCATATCCGTCCAGGAGCCTGTCCAGGATCCGTGTGAAAATGGTGATGTTGTCCTTGCTGTCATCCACGACGTCTGAGACGTGCTTCTGAGAGAGCCTGGCACGAGGAGACGGGGGAAAAACCAGGGAAAAAACATGTTAGAAGGGAAACCTGCACCGTGCGCGCTCCGAGCAGTTCCAGGCAGGGAAGGGAGGCTGGGTCTCGCTCCAGTCTGGAGTGCAGGATGGGGGCTCAGCCTTTAATAAATTCATGTGTTTGCAGGACTCAGCTTTTGATAAATTCATGTGTTTGCAGGACTCAGCACAGGGCATTTCTGACCAGCTGCCCTCTGTCCTCACGGACCTCCCCACTGTCCCCTCCCCACCTTTCCCTGCTCAGAGCCAGCAGCACCACAGGGAATGGTTTGGGAGCCCTATTTTTACAGGGAGCTGCCCTAGCACCCCTTGCCTGCCCCTAAAAATGGGCATTTTCTGAGCAGAGGCTGTGGGAAGCTCAGTTATTCAAGTGCCACTATCTCCTTACAGGCAGCATGGAAGAAGTGACACCAGTTAATTGCCAGATTGAGCCATTTCAAAGATCTCTGCCCCAGGGAAGAGGGGAGACAGAAAAGTAGAATTCAGTAAACAGGCTCAAAGCCTCATCATTAAAACACTTAGTGAACCATCCCTGCAGTTTGCTGAACTTTCCCTGTTTATAAAAACAAATGAGTTTCCACATTCCCATCTCTGCTCAACACAAGAAGCCTGGAAGCCCCCAAACAAGATGATTTCCTCAGAACACATTCTGCCCCAGGTGGAATAAAACAAGGAGTAAATTCCTCTAAAAAAGCACATCTCGCTGTACAAAATCTTCAATGCAGTTTTGCAAACACAAGGGGCTCAAGTAATACATTTGCATTTTGTGTCTCCCTTTCAATCAACAGAAAAGGAGATTGTGAGTCCTTCTGGAACCACCTGCCTCTAAAAAGAGATTTCAGATGACACAGAGCAGCAGTGCTGTGGCTTCAAGCACAGCTTTCCCCAGCAGAAATAGCTATTAGGACCAAAACAAATGGAAAGGCAGGAGATTAAGTAACAGAAAACAAAAAGAAAAATCTATAGAGATGAGGGGTTTTCGAGGAAGATGGAAGAGGAAATAAGAGAGAGACAAATGAGGGAAAAAAAAAAAAAAAAAAAAAAAAAAAGAGATTAAGAGGCACAAACAGGCAGTGAGATGGCTGAGGAAGCCCAGGCAGGCACGGGACAAAATTTTGGCTGCTGAAGCACAGAGATGCTCAGCAGCAGCTACAGGACTTCTGTATTGTACTTCTGTCCCTTTCCTTCCCACCCCAGCCTAATGTCCTTTGATATGTGGCAGCCAGCATGCATCATGAAGTAACTGGGGGAAAAGAAAAAAAAAAACACAAAAAACCCGCAAAAACTACAGAAAAAGGAATATTATTCAAGGAGTTCAAAGCTTAATCCTACTGCATCCCATGTGGTCAGACTGGTTACCCCTGACACTGCACCTGTAAATACATTGTGAAGGGTCAGTAAGGTGACAAGGACCAGAGCTGGCTTGGAGCTCTCTATCAAAGTGTTCACCCAACAGAAAACCCAGATTCTGTAAGACAGAAGAAGAGCAAGGGAATATTTCCCAGCAAAAGAGGAAAAACTGAGAGCAGGGTATGGGCACTCTCAGTCAGGCTGAATCAATACTGTTTAGAATGCTGCAGTTAATTGAAATATTCCATTTGGGGCAATTCTGACATTAATTTTCATTGGCTTCATTGACCAAACACTCTGGGAAATTACATTTCAAGTGCCTGAGGTGCACTTCCCCAGGGGCACATCCCACCTCTCACAGGACCACTTGGCCTCTGTTTTTTAGCAAAGCAGCACCTAGAGGAGTGGTCAAGCCAGGAAGCTGAGCCTCCAGGAACATGAGGAGGGGAACACAGAGCTGAAATTCCAGTTTCCATAGGGTGAGGCACGCTTGGGATAGCACCTGACCCAGCTCTAATGCCACCTGCCAGATCCAAACACCCCTGACATCACAAACTGCACCACAGCCTCCAAGATTCCCAGCTGAATCCAAAGGCTGCTTGTGGCTTTTCACCTGGACTTGAACTCCCTGCAGGTAAGAAGGGTTTTGAGAAATTTAACAAATGCCTGCAGTAATTAGCGGGGTTTCAATTGTACCAGCTTTCAATAGATGTCATGGTTAAAAGCAATCTGTCCCAGTGTCTGCTGATGAGTATATCACCATCTATAACTTATGAATAGCTAGCATGCTCATGAAAAGCTCATTCATTAATGTTTTATAAGCCATCTTTAAAAATTACCCATAATATAAAGAGCGGGAGGACGGATTTTTTTGTGGAGGAACTCCTGGCGGAGGCTCAGCGGTGATGGGAAAAATGAGTTTACAAATTTCAAAGCTGTTTTACTTAGCCTGACATTTGAGGGCTTGACTTCAATGTGAGCAGTGTGGGATTCACTGGGGACGGGCTGGGGGAAGGAAGAGCAGCGTAGGCAGGACAAGGGAAGGTGCAGGCAGGGGAGAGGCGGCAGCACCTGAATTTGGGCTAATAATTCCTTCCCCAGGAAAGCTCTGGGCTGCCTCACCTCACCTTAACACAAAGCTAAAGCTGCCCTTTAGCAAGGAGTAAAGGAACTGCAAAGAGGTGTGCGGGATCAAGGTTTTAAAATAATTAAAATCCTTTAGGCAGGAAGGACGGAGGTTTGCAGCAAATTTAATTAGGATAGGCTTGAGGAAAAAGTCATTACCTTGCCACCTGTGCACAGGCTCTCTGGGGAGCTGTACCACAGCAGCACAGGGGTCCCCTTGCTCACAATTTAGGCAGCAGATCCTCCTGGGGACCAATATTCTGAATATCCCTGTGTGGCAGTGGGGAGGAAAAGGCAGCAGGGAGGAAGGCAGAGCTGCAGGCACAGGGCATGGGGACAGCCCCTGTGGAGAGGGCTGAGAGGCAGTGCCCAGGGCTGAGTGTGCCTGTGCAGGAGGGCAGGGCCAGCACCTGCAGGGCAAAGCTGCAAAGTCAAACCCCAGCAGGCAGAGCAGAACGGGCGGGACAGGGCGGGAGGGGCAGCACCGACATCTCCTCATGCACGGAGATCCTTGATCCCTCCTGGACTTCTCCCTCAGCAGACACCATTTCAGTGTCCATACCTGGCACTCTAAAGGCTTTCCTGAATGTTTCATGGAAGTCATGTATTATTTGCACTTCTCTCCCTCTGTGCAGAGCTCCTCCCTCCCCACAGCTGGCGGCATCTCCCTCGTCCTTCCTCGAAGGGCTCCCCCAGCTCACCCAGCACAGGCTCTGGCGGGATGCAGTCATGGACTAACAGGCTTTCGTCTCCTGCAGACAGCTTCCAGAGGCTGGGGAGGTGAAGCTGGCAGCAGCACTCTCCTTGCCAGGGCAGCCAGAGCCTGTACAGCCAGGCACAGGAGAGCAGCAAGCCCAGCCAGGGCTGGCAGAGAACCCCGGTGCTGCAGCAGGTCAGCTGTGCTGCCTGTGGGTCATTAACAGCCAAACAGATGAAGCAGATTGATTTTTCTGTTCTTTTAAAATTGTATTATAATATCAAACGGGGGGGGGGGGGGGGGGGAATCTCTCTTCCAGGTTAAAACTCAGGCAAAGCAGAGTCCTTGCCCAGAACGAATTGTGCAGAGGCCAAATCTGAAAATAGGTTTTGTTGCAAAAAACGCTGACGACTGATGTCAGTGAGAGCACCTCAAATAATGCCAGTGTCAGCCACGTTAGGGACTGAGCAGTCCCTGGGTGAAAGGCATGGGAGGGTCAAACACAGCAGAGACACTTCAGTGCTTTGCCCTGGACTGCTTTGGACTCATGCTGACCCCAGGATATTTAAGCTCAGTAAGAGGACTGCAGCCTTGGCCAACAGCTCAGCACTCACCACCTTACCCAGCATCAGCAGGGAGAGCCAGGAGCAGGACTCCAAGGCTGAGCAGGGAGAAGGGCCCCATCCCCGGGAGCCTCGGTGCCATGGTGTCAGCGTGCAGCCACTGCAAAACCAGCCTCCAAAACCTGCCAGGGGGGGACAGAGGGCAATGAGAGGAGAGAAAAGAGCTTTTAGTTACTAGGGAAAAGCAAACAGTTAAATCTTTCATGCTGGGCAGCAGTCAGTGTTTCTGTGGTCCTGTATTTGAAGCCTCAGGAAACCCTCAGGAGCCAAAGGCAGCATCAAGCCCTGGAGCACTGCTGGCCCTGGGGAAGCTGCATCAGGGGCACACACATTAAACCCTCACCCCACCCTCACAGCAGATCCTGCAGCTCCCCAGCTGCTTCAGCAGCGAGTGCAAAGCTCACTTTCCAAAGTAACCATGCTGGCTCTCCTTCCACCCCTCCCTTCCTCCACCTCCCCCTGCACAACCCGCAGTCACAACCTCAGTCACAACCTGCCCCCGGCTCACCTGGTTCTCTGCTGCCTCGGTGACATCCACACAGCAGAAGCACTTGGGAAGTCTCAAGACCCATTTTTTTTTTCCCCAACATCTTTTTCTAGACAGTTAAACCCTCATTTAATTCCGGTAATGACACTGCCAGAAATTATTATTAAGTTTGACCACCAAGGCCCGAGGTGGTGGGAGCGCTCGACGATACTGCACTTAGTGTGCTCAGAGTTTTCATTAATGCTCAGTTTTACTTTTATTGTGATGTTATTGCACATTTAACTGCCTTCTCCTTTTATGGATCTCATTATGTTGATGCACCTTGGAGCAGCACTGCCAAGCAACAGCCTGGTTAAATCCAGCTTGTCGTGACATCTCCCCCTCACGACGCTCCCTGTCCCCACACTGGGGATTTCAGCACGGGCACAGCCAGCCCCACTCTGAGCCAGCAGTGAAGGCTCCAGTCAATCACAGCAGGCAGGAACCAGGGCAAGATGCTGGTGCCAGCCAGACGTGACCTCTGCATTTCTCCACTCCACGCCGCAGAGCCCCAGGCAGCTCCCTCCAGCAAGGTGTTGGCTGCAAACCCCAACCCAGTACCTGGACGGCAATTCTCAGCCAGCTGAGGCTGCCCCGGGAGGAAGGGGGCAGGGGAACTGCCTGAGAGCTGCCAAGGAGCAGGGGATTCTGCACAGGGACGTGGGAGAGGAGAACTCCCAGCAGCAATCCTGTGCACAGGGTCAAGCAAGCAGGATGGAAACCCCTGGAGATCACACCTGTCCTCAGTGTGTACCTGCCTGCCCCTCTGCACGAGGAGAGGCACAAGGCCAGGCTGTGTGTTTTATCACATTTCTGCATTTAGCTGGTCTCCCCACAGCAGTGTGGCCCTGGAGCCTCCCTGGAGGCTGTGCCTCATCCTTGTTTTTCAGCTCCAGGAGCACAGGAGCTGCCAGGCAGGCAGAAGGTAAGAGCCAGACACCACCAGTCCTTACCACCCACCTCAGCTTTTGCGCTGGCAAGATACTCACCAACAGCAGCCACAGGGTGGGGGAAAAAAAAATTACAAAAACCAACCCAGCACTTGGCCCTAGTTACCTTTACCTTCCTCCTCGTCAGTCGCTTAAAATCCTTGCAGAAATTAATGCAGGGATTAATTTAGGCACAGTGTGCTCAGGGTTTATTAATCAGGATCCTACCTGAACGCCCCCTAGGGAGGCTCATCCTCACACCAGAGGAGGTGCAGGAGCCTCTGGCATGGTCACAGCCACGGCTCTGGAGAGAAAAGCTCTGATCTGGGATGGCTCCTCTGGCTCTCGCCACCTTCCAGCCGAGAAGGGACACACAGCCTTGGAAATCCAAGTATTTGCTGACGAGGCACAAATTAACTGGCTGAACATCTGTTCTGTGGGAAATTCCAACATTTCGGGGAGACTCGTTCCCGAATCACAGCAAGGGCAGATAAAATGTTGATTTTTCTTATAAGGCAAATTCGGAACTTCTTCAATAAGCAGCTTCTCAACAGACTTCCTTTCAACTTTTCCCTTTCATTTCAACTTGCATATTATACAATAGTATTTAATTGATTTTTTTTTTCTCCTAAGGCAATTTCAAACACTAGCCAAAAGCAAAAAAAAAAAAAAAAAAAAAAAAAAAAAAAAAAAAAAGAAAGATAAAAGAATTGTTGCTGTCTATCCTCTCCCCTCCCCAAAACACCACTGAAAAATTTCACTGAAATCAACATTTTCCCATTCAACTGCTGATTTCAAAAACTGCTTTATTTGGGCAGAATTTGCACAGCCAGCAGACTTGGACCAGGGATCCCCACGCAAATGAGGACACTTTGGATTTGCAGCAGGTGTCTCCTGGCTCTGCAGGGACTGTTGTGGCTGCTGTGGAACATTTGGGACCATCTTGATCAGATTTGGTGAAACCGTGGGTGAGGGAGATTATGCACCAAGAGTGGAAAAATGAAACTAAAATAAAAGTACCAGAAAATGGAGGAACAAGGTGATTCAGAGGGTCAGGAACAATGACAAAATCCAGAACACCTTTCCTCTGGGTGTGCACTGTCTGTGCCAAGAAGCCCTTCACTGCATTTTTACCAAACCTTGTTCATCGAGTTTTCCTTCAATATTATACAGAGATGAAGATTAATTTTCTACTTTGGATAGTCCTGATGAGGAAGATGCTAGCCAAGGACAGCAGGCGTGCTTGAATTAAATCAAATTTGTGCTTAACTCCCATTTTAACCATCAGAACCAGCTCTACATACCTGCACTGGGAGCAAAATCTGTCTTCACTACTTGCAAAAGAAGACATTTTGCCAGTTGGTTCACACTGAGAATGTCCCCAAAATGGGGGTTTTCTGTGGACTTGGGAAGGACAGCACAGCATGGAGAGCAGCTTAGCTCTTTCCTACCACTTTCCTTTGGTTCCTGCATTGTGCTTTCCTTGGGAAGCTGGACAGAAGAGGCTGCAGGGTGTTTTCCTCCTTCTTTGGCTACTTCACCCTTGGAGATGGATTGAGAAGCAGAGCCAGTCCTGCCCATCACCCTGCTGCCAAGCAGGAAACGTGTTGGAAAATACAGGGAGGCTTTAGCAGAGCAGATTTCACCATTCAGGGAGTTTAGGGCACCACCCAAAGCTCCCCATAGCCAGGTCCTGGTGTGCTTCCCATGGCACAGCAGCTCCCAGCACCACTTCCCCCCTTTCCTGGGGCTCTTGCAAGCCCAGCCACAGGCACGCACTGTGCAAGAACCCAACTGCTGCAAGGGCTTTAGGGGCCCTACAGCTGCTGGCCACACAGCCTCCCTAAAAAAATCAGCTTGTACAATAACTCTCGAGGTTTTCAACAGCCCAGTAACTGAGCGCCTCAGGTTTTAGCACACAAGGGCAGCTCCTGGAGAGGACGCTGATGGCAGAGCAGGCAAAGGGGTCCCTCGGTGCTCAGGGAAGGGATGGGAACACCCACGAGAGGAAAAGCAGCACTGGAACTCCTCCAGCCCGTGCTGGGGCTGTCCTCGTGCAAGGATATTCAGCTGTCACTTCCCACTCGGGAAAGCTCTGAATCAGCCAACGCCTTGATCTGAATACCTGCAGGGATCCCTGATCCTCGGAAAGGGGAGGGAGGATGCAGGCAACGTGCATTTAAACTGCATGTAACCAAGCGAGGGTTTAGGAATGTTAATTGGCTGTTAACAGCCTCAAAGAAGAAGAAAAAAAAAAAACCCAAATCTCTTATTAGGACTTGCTGAAGGGAAAACTGCACAGTGCACATGAAGAAAAAAGTGCAGAATGCCAAAATTTCCCAGCTCAGAAAAGAGTGGCACCACTCTTTAGACTGACGCCCCTCTTCCATATAAGTTAAAGAACATCTCCCCAGGGCTCCTGGTTCTCCTCTATGCCTGTGCAAGATGGAGTCTGGAGGGATGGTGTGTGCTCAGAGCAGCCCTGCACTTCTTCCTTCCTCCATCTGTCCATTGCTCGCTCCTTAATGGCACAGTTAGCAAATGCACTCAGCACTAATTGTGCAGTTGCTGGTAACCTCCACAGCTGAATCCAATGCAGATTTTCTAAGGAGCCCTGCTGACACTCTGCAGCTGGAATCCGGCGATACTTGAAGTTCACAACACATGGAATTTGGCAGGTGTGTTTATAACCACACACCTAAGGGCTTCACAAACATTCCCACTCCTCTCCAAGACAATCTGTCCAATCTCCAGAGCACCACAGCACAATGACACTCCAGGGAAACGCAGCCTTCCTGTTGGATGCGCTGTGAACAAGGAATTGGAAAAGCTTCCTTCCTTTCCTTCTCCTCATGAGAGCGACATGCTCCAGCCTCTGCTCCCACTGAAGTGGGTTTCGGAACCAAAAAAAGTGCTGGAAACTTCCAAATCAGCCAGGTTCCCTAGTAGCTAAGCCAACATTGGCTATCTCCTGACTTGGCACACTGAGCCTGATCTTCCCAGAAATCTTTATTCTAGAAACCATTAAATATTCCGAAGTGCCTTCCTAAGAAAGAGTGATTAGCACAGACTTACTGCTGACAAGGGAGAGACACAGAACCCTGGAGGTGGAGGCTGAAAGGTAAAGCTTGCAAAGAAACCTGAGAGAATGGTCAAGGACCAGAAAAGAAATAAAGGCAGAAGAGGCCCACAAACCCACGTGGGCACCTTTGTGAGAGTCATAGGAGTATCTCACCCGAATTCCAGCCTCCTGGGAAGATGCACAGCCAGGGGAGCCATTGGATTCACTCAGCAATAGTCTCACCATGCAGGCAGCATTCAGAAACCAGCCCAAAGACAGATTTGTCCCAGCACTGCACCCAGAGATGCTGTCCAGCTGTGGTGTCACTGGATCAGCATCCCCACGTGCCATGCATGGACACCAGTGGCATCAGTTGGGGGGTGCAGAGCCCTGAGAGCTGCCACTCAGCCCCCAGGGCCCGAACGTCTCTTGTCCAGTCAGGTTTCTCAGGGAGGGCTGTGCAGTGAGGAGCTGATGCTGGGGGGCAGCTGGAGATCAGACTGGGAAGAAGAGAGGGAAGAAGAGGAAAAAGCCCAGCTCAAAGCACTTCTGTGCAGGAAGAAGAGGGTGATGCAGACCCTGGTGGTGTCGAGCACCATCTACCCACCTGCACAGCCAAGCACAGCGCTGTAGGTGACCTCAGAACACCTGCATGTTTACCCCCAAATTCAGGAGCACTTGCACAGCACAAGAAGCTCATTAAAACCCTTCCTCATTGCACTGGAGCCTCTCCAAAGCAGGTCCCAGGCAGCAGGAGAGGTCCTTCAACACCCCTCAACGATTGCAGAATCATCTAGCCTGCACAGGCTGGGCTCTGTCCAGCTGTCCCTGACCCTCTGTGAGCACACCAGGCTCCCGGTGACCACTGCTGTACCTCTTTAATGCTTCTTTGAGCAAAGCTCCAAGCTCTCTCCGCAGAGACAGCAGCCAGCAAGTGCTCAGTGCAGCAGCAATAAACACAGGCGAGGCACACGCTGCCCTGTGTCCCCGCTGGGGAGGGTTTTCTTCAGTTCTCAATCACTCCAGCTTAAAACGAGGGTCCCTGGGAACAAAAACGTCTTTTCATTTGAGGGCAGGGGCAGCAATGAGCAGCCACAGTTCATCTGGAAGCCCGGAAAGGGCTGAGTGAGCCGCTGTGGCGTTTCGCAAGACCCCCATCTCGCATCCCTTCGCTTCCCAGGTTGTTTGCATCCCTTTGTTCTGAAATGAGCTCGCTGGGACGCCCGCGTGCGCAGGCACAGACACCCAGCCCAGCCCTGCCAGCTCCGCCTGCCCCAGGCAGCACAGGGCCAGGCTGCCCTGGGGAGCCCGGCTCCAGCCCAGTGCTCTGCTTCCATCACCTGAGCTCGCCCGGATTTCTCCAGCTTTGCCTTAGCGCTGTCTGGTGCTGTGCAGATGCTGCTGAAGGCCAGAGGCTGCTACAGCGTTTTAGAGAAATCAGAGGCCAAGAAAGGGGCAGCAGCACCTCCATCCAGCCGAATTCAACTTGCTGTTTGCCACCTACTTAGGGAAACAGCCCTGGCTCGCTGCAAGGGGCGCGTGGCAGAGGACCCACCTCACAGTCCTCGACTCCTGAGCATGGAAATGTTTGTGCTCACCTACCCAAGAGGCACACACCGCTTCATCCCTGCAAACACACTGTGCAAGCCATAAACAACCTTCCCGTGAATCTGCCACGCACAGAAGGTACGAGGCACATGTGATGGTTATCAAATGTGTTGTCTGCAGCTCTGCAAGGGAGCCAGCAGAAGAAGACACTCGGAAGCAGAGGCACCAAGCAAAGAAATTAAAGGTTTAGATCAACATGTAAATCTTGGGAGAAAGCCTTGAAGTGGATTTCTTCTGCAAGTTGTTCTGCTGGTAACGAAGAAATAAGGTCTGTGTCCAACTCCCAACCCAGCTTTAATTTTCCAAAATGAGAAACCGCTTGACAGTTTTTCCTCATCAAAACAAAATTAATCCAAGTATTGCATCTCTCTACTCAAAAACACATCCAGAGGGACTGTAGAGTGATTCACACCCACAACTGCTATGGGAAACCGTTTGCACTCATAGTGTAACAAGCCAACACTGATTCACCCACATAATTACAGGCAGACACTGATTCACAGCTACTGCAACTGCAGACAGACTGACTCACAATCAAAGCAACTGCAGACAGACTCGGGCTCACAATCACAACTGGAAATACAACCGTGCTGACAATATCCCCAGTTCTGTGTGCCTGCAGTTCTACAGCCACACCAACCTCAGGAAAACCGGCCAGCAGAGCAAACACTGCGCACCGAGCCCCGCGGGGCTTTTCGCTGGCGCCTCTGACCTTCACCCCAGAGCCATCTTTCCCTCGCTGATGGAACAATCCCCACACCTCAGCAGCCCCTGCAGGACTGTCAGAGCCTGGCCCCGGGAGCAGATTGATGCACACAGGCACGGGGAGTGGGTATGGTGCAAGGCATCCCTGTTACATCCACTCTGATGCCACACACGGCTGCGCTGACTCCGTGCTTCCAGAATAGGAGTAAATGCAAGCCAAGTATAATACATTTAGCCCATGGGCAGAGGAGATGGCAAAAGACTCACCACTGGGCAAAAGCCTGAAAAGCTGGATTATTTACTACACTCTCTGGCTGGGTATGTAATTATGTCAGTGTTCAGCCTGGGTATTGTGCTACTTTTTGTAAACAGTTGGCAGGAATACTCTGACTGAGATGAGGGGCTGGGCTCTGTCTCCAGCGTTGAGAGCAGCAGGCTGAAGAGGACATGGTCTACTTAGACAAAAAGAAACGGAGGTGAAAGAGCACACTAAGCAGGAAAAGGCGAAGAAGAGGCTGAGAGTGAAGTGGGACAGGTGGCAGTCTTCAGACAAAGGGAGAGGAAAGGAGAAAGAACAGAAGGAGAAGAGCTCCATGATGCAGACTTGCGATAAGAAGCTCCAAAGCGAGGAAAAGCAGCAGTCCCCCAGCGCCGAGGGTGTCTCGCAGCAGTGCAGACAATGCATCTGTGCCTCCCCATGCGCCGGGCTCGGCTGCATGCTGAGAGCCAGGAGGAGATTCCAGGGTGGGAAAGGACACAGCGGCCTCCAGGCGAGGTTGTGCCGAGGGCCCAGGTGCAGCCGCAATCCCTCCGGCTGCTCGGAGCTCTCGGAAAGGAACAGCAGGGTCGGGCTCCAGCATTCCTGCCTCGGGGCACTGCGGGGCACCCGGGCACGGGCTGCGGGGCAGGATGGGCAAACTCCATGCAAACAGCATCGCCTCAAACCCCCTCAAAACCCCACATCCTCCAGGGCAAGGGAAAAGTTAAGAGACAGGCTAGAGAAAGGAGAAGACTTGCCTGAACCACAAGTAGCATCTAGTTGTGGGCTGGTCCTGCCTCAGCACCTGCTGTTTTCCTTTGCGCTCCCCAGAAAGGCGCTAAGGGGATGGAGAGGCGAGGGAGCAAACCTGCGCTGCTGTTGCCATCGGAACAAGTCGGGTGAGCAGCCACTGGGAGCTGCTCTTGCCAGCCCACGGCAGCGGGAATCTCACCAGAGGGTCCTGGCTCTCTGTTTCTGTCTGGGGACGCCGCTGCATTTGCAGCCAGTTAGCAGCAGATTCGAGGGAGACACTACAGATGCAATTGGCCAGGGAAATGAACTATTTGTTCAATTGTACTTCTCCTGTCCAGGCGAGAACCATTCTGGCAGAAGGCAGAGCGAGGAACAATGGATAAGTGTTGCAGTGGGGACCGTCTGCCACTTAATTGCATTAGGCTATTCCTATTCATTGATCCATATCTCAGTCCTAGTAACTCTGGGAGAAGGAGAAAAGACCCAGAACTCTTTTCCCCTCTCCCCTCATACCAACCTCAGAAACTGCAGCCCCCAAAAAACTCCTTTCCCTCCCCAGCCCAACACACCATCTGTGTCCATTAGGCCTGGCTGCAGGATTCAGGGGGAAATTTGACTTTGCTTTACTACACCCTCCTCCCCGCTCAGCCCTTCCCCTGCATTCCCCGTCCAGCTCCAGCCAGGGGGGCTCAGCATTGTCCTCCTCCGGGCGTTTCTCCCCGCAGCCGCTCTCCCCGTTCTCCCGCCGGCGGTGCGGGATGCCCGGCGGGAGCCCCGGGGCACGGCTCCGCTCCGGACCGACACGCGCGGGAGTTGCTGCGGGAGCGGGGATGCTCCCAACCCTCCCGGCCGAGCCCCCCCTTCCCTCCGAGCTCCGCCTGTTGTCCGCCGACCCCCAGACAATACCCGGGGGTGGGTACAGCCCCCCGGCAGCCCCATCCCATCCCCGGCCCAGCTCCGCGCTGCCCTCCGCGTCCGCCCCCGCCGAGGGAGCCCCGGGGGAGCGGGGACCCGCCCGCACGCACTCACCGGAGCGCCGGCTGCCCCGGCGGGGGGCTCGGGGGGCGGCCGGAGCCCGCTGGGCTCCGCAGCGCTGCGCAGGGCTCCGCGCCCCAGCCCGCCGTGCCGCCCGGCCGGGGCTGCCAGTGCCGCCTGCGCGCTGCTCCGGCCGCGGCCAGCCAGGCAGACAGCGAGGGAGGGAGGGGAGCAGCATCCCCCCGCCTTCCTCCTCCTCCTCCTCCTTCTCCCCGCGCCCCGGAGGAGGGTTTACCCACCCGCTTTGTGCCGAGCCGCCCGCCCCGCAGCGTAGGCGGCGGGGATGGGTCGCTGTCGCTGTCGCTGCCCCGGTTCGGGGCCACCTCCCCGAGCGATGGATGCTCCGGGGTCCTCCGCCCAGCCCCGGCCTCAGAGCACCGCCATCCTTTCGGCGCAGGAGGATGAGCAGAGCAGGGCTGGCTGCTCCCTACCTGTTGAAGGGGGGAGCTCCTGGAGGCGCTGATGTTCCTGTGAGGAGGTGGGCAGCACCCCCAGCTGCCAGGCCCGCCCGAATCCCGGGTCTCCCGCCGGGGCAGGGAAGTTTGGCCCGCAACTTGGGATCGCCGAGGTTTATATCGCAATAAAGCGATGGGCAGAAGGGAAGAAACGCGGGGAAGGGGAGAGGAGGTTAAAATGCAGCGAGGAGTAGGTAGCGAAGGCGAGGGCAGAAGCGGTGTGGAAATGCGGGGATCCCCGAGGAAGGGC
Organism: Chamaea fasciata; assembly: GCF_029207755.1. NCBI lineage: Eukaryota > Metazoa > Chordata > Aves > Passeriformes > Sylviidae > Chamaea > Chamaea fasciata. The sequence continues at coordinate 583,507 of NW_027094107.1, forward strand.
TGGCCAGAGCCGGCTGGGCTCGGGGCGGCTGTGCAGAGCCACACGGCAGCGGAGCTGGGAAGGCGAAAGCTGACAGTAAGGCACACTCAAAATATATTGTCCCTGCAGAGCTCTCCCTGTTCAACACGCACCGCAAGGCTCAGCCGCAGTTGACTCCAAGGTACAGACTCAGCCCTCCATCACTGAGGGTGTGGGGTGAGCCAGGGAACACCACTGCAGGCATTGCTCACCACCCCGGAGCCCCTCCATAAAACACTCTCGGTTCTGAATACTTAAAATAACACAGAAACATACTTCAGGACAAGGGCCCTCAAGGCATGGGTGATTAAACCCAATTTAACTGTCAGTTCTCTGCATTGAGGTATTAGAAAATGACCCAGTTCTTGCTCGCAGGAGAAAGTTGGGGGCAATCACGGTTCTACCTCATCCCTGCAGACCATCCACCTGACTTTGGTGAGATGGCAGTATTTATCATGACATTCCTGGACAGCAGGAAGAGAACCTCATCTCTCTTTCAAAGCCAAATTCCATCTCCCTGCGATATGAGGATGGTCTTTCCTAATCCATGTGTCGAGATGTATCTGTAAGCAGCAGGTGAAATGCCAGTAGAGTTCTGTTTTCCTCTGCTGGGCAGGGACCACTGGCAAATCCTGAGGAGCTCACAAGATCTGAAGACCAACATCTCGAACAAAAACTGACTCCACAATTAAATCAGCCATGTTTTAGACCAGAGCAGGAAGCATCTTTAGTGTTACTGCAACACTTGGCTCACTTACAGGAGCTCTGAACCACCACAAACCCTAATCAAGATAAGTTTCTCCAGCCCTCAACATCACATCCAACCCCAGGCAATGGAGATTAAATACTCACAGGATGATTTTGCAGTAGCAGCAAGACCTTCCAGGATGTTATTTCCTGTCCTCTGGAAAATATTTTGCCTGAGCAGCAGAGACTTAACTTTAGAGACTTTGTGTGGACAGCCAACAGTTTAATTGTCCTTACACTGTTCACACATGAATGACAGCACCCAGAATGTGGTGTAGGGCTGTTGCCATTTAAAAAAAGTCATTTTCTGTATTGAATTCCTCCTGCCATAATATAAAGCATCACTCAAGAAGACAGCTGTGTGTGCACGCCAGCAGAGGAGCTTTTTGCTGGTCTCCAAAACTAGGACAAATCATAGGATCATAGAAAAACTCATATTGGAAGAGATTTCAGGACATCAGCAGCTAATCCAGTGTCCTACTCAGGGCATGATCAGCTAAGGGAGAGCCCTGAGAGCAACAAAACTTGGCCATAGTTCTTGACACAGAATTCCTGCTTACATCCACGTCTTCTGTTCCTCATTTATATGCTTGTGAACAAAAGAGTGTTGGCAAGGGAACAGGGAAGAGCCCAGAGGGAGTCCCAAGGCACTGCCATTCCCTTAGCTAAAAGCCCCAAGGACCTGGCCCACTATCTCCCACTGGGAGGTGATGCTCCACTGGAGAATACTCCAGGATGACCACGCCCAGACAGGGGACCTGGCCACCCAAGGACATTGATGGCCTTGTGGCTGAGAGCAGGAATCATCCTGGTACTTGTTCTTCCTCTTCTCCAAACTGATTCAGCTGCTGGCATGGGCTGCCTTGGATAGGAGAAGAGGCATGAAACAGAATCAGCGAGACAGGCATATCCGGAGACAGAAGTGACTCAGGATTTTAAATGGCTCGTGTTGAAGAACATTCCAAGATTTACACATTTGAGTGCTGCTAACAACAGTCAGAGGCAGTGAAAACCATGCTTCTCTTGAGGCCTGTTCTTCCAGGAGCAACAGGCATACACACTTGCCCAGGAGCAATATCTCTCACTCTGCCCTGAGACGCCTTCACCAAACGCCGCCTCGCCTGCTCAGAGGTCTCTGACACTGCCTGAGCAAGTCTTGGGCTTAATGGCCTTTACTGGAAGAGCTTTTCCAAGAATCTAAAAATCGAGTTGAATCACTCCCCTTGTAGCCACAGCACAGGCCAGGTTCTTACAGAGGTGGGGAAGAGACTAATTGGAGTCAGAACAGAAAGCACCACATGAACAGTGAGCTGCTAAGAGCAGAGCAAGAGGTGCAGCTCCTAAAAATGTACACCTCCCAAATTAGGAGGCCCATGGATGTGCACTTTGTAACCCTTTCTGCCCCTCCAGATGTGCTGATCCACGCCATACTCAGCTCATGCAAATCCTTGGCAGAGCAGGCGCCTGTGCACCACAGCAAGGTGTGCTTCCAGCTGCCAAACCATTAATCAAAATATCCACCAGTCAAAGCCCTCCTGGAGCAGAGTGGTTGTGCCAGAGATCCCAAAGATCTCCGTGCCCCTCATGATTTGCTCACCCCACCTGTTAGCCCTGCAGAGACATCGGTGGAGGCTGTGGAAATCTTCCTTTATCCCAGCCAGTGCCAAAAACCAACTGACCCATGAAGGGAGTGAGTGCTCCCACCAGCTGCACAGTGCACGAGGAGGGAATTAAGGACATCAGGGCTATCCAGCAGTGGCACAGGAGGGGTTTGGACAACAGGGGATGCTGTCAGGGTGGAAGGAAGAGGCATTGGCAAGGGAAGCAGGCATTAGGTAGCTTAAGAAGTCCAGTTTTAGACAACCATTTCTCTGGGGGGTATGGGTAGTGTTATCAATATCAAGTTGTAATTGCCTTGATCTCTGCTCTATTTAGAAGTAAAAGTAACCCTCCATTAAGAGTATCAGTCTCTGTGGATACATTCATCAATTTAAGAGACATAAAAACATCTTGTGAAACCTGTAAGCAATTATCTTTTAATGCATCTCTCCATCATAAGGCTTTTAATTTCTTTTTTAAACTATCTAACCTCCCAGTCTCTGCCTTTACCTGCTGGAACACCTCCCTGAACTCTGGCACAGTCCAGGAGCTCATGGTTTGAAGCAAAACCTTTCCTATGGTGATCAAGGTTAAAATGTGGCTGTCACCATATTATTGAAGAGTAATTTCTCAAAATGGAAGTACAGCAGCCTGGGAATACCTTGTTAATAATTAGCAAAGCCTTTCCCTCCCATCAACCTGCTCAACAAGCCAGAATAAAAGTCTGCTCGCTTTTAGGTCCATGCTGCAATGCCCTTGAACAGAATGGAATTGCAGATTTGAGCCCTTCAACAGCAAAGCAGGGGGGTCCATTCTGCAGGAGCAAGAGCTTGGGTGATGCCTTAAGTGTCAGCTTTCATGTTTTTCAGGTTCTGTGCTGCCCAGGGGTGCAGTTCTGAGCCTCACATTCAGTGCCACTCAGCTCTGCACAGAGCAGGGACACAAAACAAATCCTTTTCCTGCTGCACACCAAGGACAACTGTCAGGCCCAAAAGCACAAACAAGGGTGGCTGAAGGGAGGAACAAGAAGGATGGGACCTCACAGCCTGGAATTGGACAATTAAACCCCAATATGGAAATGGACCAAAACTTATCAAAGTGTGAGACCTCGTGACCATTTGTCCATTTTGTGACCATTTTGGGTCCACCTTGGGTGTAGCCCTGGCCAGGATCTTGTCCTGCCCAAGGTGTATCCTAAAGGCCTTTCAATAAATCTCTACTTTATTCTCTACGTCTGTCCAGTCTCTGTTCCAGCTCAGCCTTCCCAAGGCATCATAGGGATGTGCAGCAAACCTCCAGGACACACAGCTCTTGGGGGCAAGCCAAGGCCATCCCCATTCTTCCCATCCTGCATCCAAGGCAGCATCCAAGGCAGCTGGCTGCAGTCCTGCTGCAGGGCAGGGCTGAGCCAGGGCACAGCTGACCTTCCCCAGCCCTGAGAGGCAGGAGGGCAGCGTGCTGGGAGGGACATGAACCAGCAGCACCTCCCACAGGGGCACTGGGAGGCACAGAGCCGCTCCAAGGACCAAAGATCATCAGCACAGGGAGGGCACTGCAGTGACAAACGTCCTGCCGGGGTTCAGGCGCTCGCCTTGGCACGGAGCAGCCGGCGTGTGGAGAAAACAGGACCCAGTGCTGGGCACAGCCGAGTGCTTTGTGCCAGCCCTGTGAGAGGGGGTCCCTGCAAGCTGACAGAGCCCTCTGCTGCTGCCAGGGCGAGCAGCCAGCCTGCAGACAGGCGGCCAGAACAAAGACACTCTGCCTTTCCCTGAGAGCTGCCGGTCACTCACTGCCAAGGAGCACCACGATGGTGTCCTGCTTCCCAAAGAGGAGGGCTCTTCCCCCCATTCCCTTCGACTCTTAAAGCACCCAGGGACAGCTCGACAGCCCTACACGCCAAACTCGTGTCCCACTCTCCTGGTGTCACCTTCCCTCTCTCCATCCCCACGTGGCAGCTGCCCCTTCTCCCCACCCGCCCGCTCTTTGCAACCGGAGCAGCGTCAGAGCCGGCTGCTGCCGGTGCTTTATTAGCCCATCTCCATGGCAACTCGCCTCCAGCTCCGCTCGGAGAGACCCCCGGCTCCTCTCTGCCATAAATCAGCCACCCGCCTCCATCCCTGGCCGGGCGCGGGGTCACGGCTGGCCCTGGGTGCCGCCGTCCCTGCCGGGACTGCAGTTCTCCGTCTTTGCCACTTCCACCCCTCATGCAAAGCCGAATATCCATCCAAAGAGGCAGCAGCCAAAAGCTGGTGGTTTGGAACCGGCCATGCAAAGCAGCCCGGAGCTGGAGCTCTGCTGCCCTCGGGCCGGGAGCAGAGTGCAGGGACAACCCCACCAGAGCACTGGGCTGGGGGAGAAAGGAACTGTCTCCTTCCCCTTGGGAAGACAGCTCTGCCCCTCCATGCCCATGGTGAAGCCCTCAAAGCCTGCCCTGAGGGGACAAAAGCCACCTAAAATGTTGTGCTCTCCCTGGCATCCCCAAAAAACTCAAGAGCTGTTTTAGCCCAGCAATCCAATCCAATCTGCTACAATCTGCTGGTCCCCACAAGGACAGACTTTCTCCACATGCTTTTTCCCCATGGGAAGAGGCTACAGGACGTGCTCCTTTCACCCTCTCAAACACACAGCAGAACCTGTTCTTGCTGCTGAAACTCCCCCTCCAAACCCCAGAGAATGGAGAGAGCTTTTGCTTTGCATCCCACGTGTTATGCAGATTGTCACTTCATCCATAAATTCCAAGCACCTGGTAATGCTGGGACTAAATCCTGGCAAGACAAAGGCGAAGGTGGCTCCTGCCACCAGAACTTAAGGCAACTGAAGAAGCAGCCTGGCAAAGTATGTGAGAGAAACGACCATTTTCAGAAGCTGTTGGGGCACTGCAGGGCTGTGCTGGTGGGAAGGTGATGGTTTAAGGCACAGACATCCAGTGGCTCACCTGAGGTCACTCACAATCCACAACCCAACAGGCAATAAAGATATTTTTTCCTCACCTTTCCACATTCCCTGAGAGGAACTGACTGATGTGGATACTGATATATAACCCTGAGGGATGCTTGCAGTGTTTCTACACAAGACCACAACCTTTGTTGCCTCAGTGAGGGTTCCAGTGTATCTGAGGGTTTACCAATAGCTCAGACATGCCCAAGGAAACCCAGCAATGGCCATTAGGGTGGCTGCAAATCTTCATTTCACACAGATGGTCAACATGCATAACCAGACAACACCTCACAGAGCTAAAAATCCCTTCCTGCGAGGCACTGCAGAGCTCAAGGGCTGTGTCTAGGCAGATCCTGGTACAGCAGAGAGCTGGAGTCTTGTTTCTATGACAAAACATGTCATCCAAATCTCCAGAAGCCAGGTCCAACTACATGGAGAACTACCAGAGCTCTTTTAGCAGGGGGAGCTGTCTCAAAATTCAAAAGCTGCGTGCTGGCAGTGGAACAAATTCATAAAAGCTAATGGGCCTGAAAGAGACTGTATTTGTCCTGCAGTCCCTTGGCAAGAGCAAAAATAAACCTGGAGAGAAAGACCTGTTCACATACTCCCTGTTTTCTGTTCTGCAGCTACAACAGCAGCATCAGTCCAAAAATCCCCCTGTGGAGTCATAAGGTTTTCCATGGCTCAGCATTTCTATTTCTAACGTTGCACATGCTTGTCAACTCCAAATATTCCTAAACAATTTAGATACCTAACCCCTAAATCGAGTGCTCACGAAGGCTGGCTTTGAGAGTCCCTGTTTGTGCTTGGTTTTTTTCTGATCCAGGGTCATTCTGAGTTTTTCTCTGCACCCACAAAGCTGTGAACTCAATTTTTATTCAGAAGGAATCGAGTGGCATGGAGCCAAAACCTAGAACTTGAAGCAGGGCCAGATATGAGGAGGTTCACACTAAAAATTGCTGGGGTTGACAACGCCAGCTGAAGCGTTCGGAAAATGCCCTCTGTTCATGTTTCATGCAAAATGTGATACCGGGTCTTCGTTCCAAATCCTCTCCTCAGCTTTCTTTGGCAGCTCAGAGGAGACCCTGGCCTCATCACAGCTTGGTAAACTGAGCTCAGTTTACACCAGCAGCCTCCTGGCACAGAGATGCTGCTGAGCTTTGGGTTCAAAGGCCATCAGGAGAATAAATCCCCAGGGAAAAGTGAACTCTGGTGCACTCAGGACCTACCACGTGTGGGCTCTGAGTGTATTTCTCTCAAAACAGCCATCTCAGGATGCTCTCCATCAAGCAGGAGAGTCAGTGTGGTTGTGGACAGAGCCTGTCAGCAGCAGGGCAGAAGATTCCCAGAGACCTCAGTTGAACCTGCACTTGTAACAAGAGCTCTAAATGTCACCATGCTGCCTGTGCCATGATCTCTGGAAGGATTCAGATGCTGTCATGTTTGAAGTTTACAGGGAGCACAGGAAGGCTGAGGCAATGCCCAACAGCAAGGGGGTTTTATCAGCTCTAATTAGCTGAAAAAATCCAGCAGAGACCCAGGTAATAAGAGCTTTTCTTGTTATTAAGGTGGTTGCAAGGGCCAGGCAACCCCAAGCCCTGGCTGCTGGAGCCACCCTCAGGGAAGCTGAGGCTGACCCAGCAGCTCTGTGGTTAATGAAAGGAGGAACTTCTTGGTGCCTGGAATGGCTCCCTAGAACAGAGGGTAGACAGAGTTAAAAGAATAAAGTGGGTGTTTATTAAAGGCCTTTAACAGGTTCACCCTGAGCAGTCAAAAGCCTGGCAGAGGCTACACCCAAGGTGGAGGATGGTCATGAGTTTTTTGGGCAGATATAAGTTTGGTCTATTTGCACATCAGAGGTTAATTGCCCAATTACAGTTTCAGGTACTGAAATCACATTCCCCCAGTTTGCTTCCCCCCAATTTATTTTTGTTTATACTTTCTGGGGGCTGAGGCTGTGATGTTGACCTTGGTCCTCAGGATTGTTTTGTGTGACTGAACTGAAGGGAGCTCACTGACACTCTGGAGTTCAGAGCTTTACACAAATGCAGTTCAGGATCTGAAAAATATAAAATCTGAAAACTTAAGGCATTGTCCCCAGAAATGGTTTGTGTGCTAACCATGTCCTGGGAGAAAGGCACAAAAAAGGAGCAGTTCAGAGCCCCAGGACTGTCCTGCTATGGCACAGCTCCTCCTGCTGCACCACCTGCACAGCTGGAGCCAGGGCTGGGACAGGCTAAGCCCCAGTCCAGCTCCTGGCGTTTCCTGACTTCCCCAAGACTGGTGGGGACCCCCACTCTCTGGAACACCCCCCGTGACAGGCATTAGACCCCCCAGCACTGTGTTGGAGGTTTGTGCACAAACGGGACAGGGCCAGTGTGAGATGTTCCTCGAGCCTTTATTGCAGCACCAGCCTTATGACAGGGTTTGAGACAATTGGAAGATGGCAACAGCTCACACCTGCCAGCAGCAGCCAAAGATCTCTTTGTTACAGGGCATTTTATAAACTTTCCAGCCAACAGCACATTGCTAAAGCTTACAGACAATGGTTCTGGCCAGTCACTAAAGGCACACGTACACCTGCTTCAAACAGGGCTTGCTTGGATGCTTTCTAATAACAACACACAATACTCCATTGTTAAGCTTAAAACTTTCTACTGTCTTGCTCAGCGTATTTTTCTGCAGTCTTAAGCTCTATCCTGGCCAAACCTAAAAACTCAAACTGTTGTTTCATGCCCTTGCTTGCTGTATCATTGTATCTCCTCCTACCTTCAAGCTCTGCAGTTGCAGCTAATCCCAATTCCTTCTGCTCTCTGTGTTCCTGGGGCCTGCCTCCACAGCTTTCTGAAAGGCTTTTTTACCTTTAATATTTCCCCCACAGCCCCAGTTTGCAGCCAGGACTGGGCCAGCAGTGAGGCAGGCACGAGGCTGCGCGTCCCAGGGCGGGCAGCTGGAACTCCTCCCTGGCACAGAGCTTTGGAGGATCCAGCTGGAGCTGTGACTGTGAAATGGTCAGAGCTCTGCCTGCTTCAGGAGGGGGAGTTTGGTGCAAGCAGGGCGCAGGCAGACAGCCAGGGAGCTGTGCATTGGTGACAGGATGGCTCAGGGCAGAGCACAGCAGCTCTGCACGGGGGGAACGGGGACAGGCAGATGTGCTGCTGCTCTCAGTGCCTGCCATGGCACGTGCAGCCTCTGGAAACGCAGCCTGCCTCAGCCAAGCAGGAAAACACAGACCCAGGGACACTCAAAATGGGAAATGAGGTGCTGTAACTCCCCCCAAACTAGCAATGCTCACAACAGGCCGAGCTGTGTGATCCAGAGCAGCCCCAGGCAGCAGGGAGCCCTGGAGCTGGTTGGGCTGTGTGGTTTTCACTCCACATCCCAAAGCCCATCAGCATTCAATGCTGGGAAATTTAAACCAGCAACTTTCCCTATGTCTTCTCTCTTCCACACCAGCTGAAAGCAGTTTGAATAAGACAGCATTGGTGAAAAGCTACCAAAGGTTCAGGTGAGTTGTTTCCTTCAGGTGAGGTGCTGGGCTCAGTGGTGACCGAGTGACTCTGGTGACTCCACAGCAGCAGGCAGAGTGAGTCGGGGTCCTGGCAGAGTGAGCCCCAGTGCTGACAGAATTCACCTGCAGGGCTGCACTCGGGCCCAGCGATGCGGAGAGCACCAGGCTGCAGCACCTGAGCACCCAACTTCGCAGGATTTACCAGAGTGAGCTTTACTTTGCTCCAGCTGATAGCGGGGGAGAGGACAGCAATGGTCAGGATCCCTCCTGCTTCCCCCAGCCCAGCCGGCCCCACCATTAGGGAGGAGGGCTCCTCCTGTCTGGGAGCCAATGCACACATCACCCTCTTGATTTGTAATTAGTGGAATAAGAATGCTCAGTCAGCTGGGAAATCTGCCTGAGTAAATGACATCCTCAAGTGCTTTCTAATCCGAGGAAGGCAGCCTCTCACTTCACTGAGCTAATGGGCTGCAGTGGGGGGCACCAAAATTTCTCCCGTGGACCCACATGCACCCAGGAACACTTCTTTAGCTAATTCTCCATGCCAGCAGCCCCAGTTGCTCACCTGGGAGTAGCTGCTAGGTCCTGCCAAGAGTTTGTGTCAGTAATTAATCTGCCTCAGCCTCACAGCACTTTGCTCCCTCCTCAAGGCATAAACTGTTTAAGGAATGGTCCAGGCAGAAAGGACTTTTGGGTCAGAGATTTTGGGAGCTACAGAAAGCCCAGAGGCAGGTCCAAGGGCAGCTGCAGTGCTGTTTCTGTGGGGCAGGACTTGGGAAGTGAAAGAACAGAGGTTATGAGGCGAGGCAGAAGCTGCACAGCACCTGGCAAGTCACTCGCTGGAATATTAACTAAAATAACCTTCTGCCTCATCTCTTTTAAATTCAGATGCACAGGGGAATCCATCAAGGTAATTTATGGTGTGTAGCTCCTGAAATGCCAATCAAAGAAAGCCCAGAGTAACAAGTGCGTTAAAAGGGACCTCATTGATCACTATAGCCACAAACACAGGCTTAATTCCTTCAATCCTGGTTAATCAGGCTACTTTGTTACTTTTCTAGCACAAAAGAGCAGTGGGAAGCGTCAGGCATTAGCTGTGCAGCCCCCAGAAAGCTCGCCTGGTCTGGAGGAGGCGATGGAGGTGGTTTTTGGGGATGTGGAGCATCTCAAAGGTCCTCAAAGGGCCCCAGACAGAGCTTGTCAGTAGGACAGGGGGGTTTTCTTTCCCTCTTTCATAAGTGGAAATTTCTCTGCGTGCAAGCCACCAAGATTTTGATGAAAACCTGACAATTAGCAGATGCAGAGATGATAATTAGGAAGGCAGAGAGAAAAGAGAAAGCTCTGCTAAATTCCAGGAGCCCACAGCCCCGTTCCACAGAGGGAACAGGCTCACGTGTTCTGCCAGGAGCAGCAAAGGGACCTTGCTCTGAGGATTTGCAAATCTGGATCCATCCAACGTGTCAGGAGCTGTGGCAGGGAAAGAACCACTCCAGCAGCTTCTCTTTCCACCTTCTGTTTAACAACACGAGCTGGGTTTCCCCAGGTCTGATATATTTTTGCTCTTTTGTTTGCCAGGGAAGCCCCTCTGACCTTTTTTTGCATGGACTGATGTGCTGCTGCATTGCTGTGAGCTGTAACATCCTGGCAAGCTGGAAAGGGTTGGGATAGCAGGAGGTAATGCACAGATCAGGACTAGATCTGGTCTTATTAAATATAATAATTACTGATCTGGAAGAGGGAATAAGCAGCGCATTAATTAAGTATGAAGAGGATCTGAAACAGAGGAGCTGCCAACAACAAAATTGAAAAAAATTATATAAAGAGGAGGGGAAAGGAAAAAAAAACCACAAGTGGGAAGAAAGCAGAACCTATGAGAAGAAAAGACACTGAAGAGAAGCTGTGGGGGAAGGAGGAGGTTTGGCTCTACTTCACCCCAACAGCCCCAGAAATCTTTTGCTTATTTCTCCCTTTTCCCACAAAGCCAAAGCAGACCCCAGGCCGAAAAGGCCTTGGCAGACCACTGGAGGACGAGAAGCCCTCCCGTGTTTTTCACTTCAACACTCTCAGGAAGGAATGGTGGAAGCTTTGTCCCCAGATGAGAAAGCTTTTACCAAAGGGCCATTTTGTCAATCTGCAAAGATTCATCCGAATTCAAGTTTTTCCTGCAGGGCATGGCAATAAAGTTCAGTGAGGCAGCCCTGCATTCAGCCTTACACAACAGAACTGCAAAATTTTACCCCTTCCTGTGTTTTTGAGGGTGTAGGGGTTTAGTAAAGCAGTCTCCAGATGCCAACAGAGCCAGGGAGGGGCATGCCTCAGGAAAGCTTTTGCTGAGCAGCAGGGTAACCTGATGGAGCTATGACTTCTCCAGGACTCAGAAAGTCCAAGCCATCACCCTCAGACATCACAGACTCACGCTCCTCGGTCAAACTGCAAAACAAAAGGGCAAACTCCATCTCCCTGCCCTGGCAGTGGCAGCATTTTCAGCTTCCCTGTGGCTGTCTTAAAGCAGCTCCACATTATGCACTCCAATGCAGAACACTCTGTTGAGGATTAGATCTACATCCAAAGGTGATGTTTCAGCTGCCCTGCCCTGGGACTGCCAGTAGAATGACATCACCACTAATTAATCAGCCTCTGTACAGACGTTTTCTCAAATCCCCTGGATTCAAAGCACAGCAATTAGTCACATATTCCAGCAGGAAGTGCCACCTTCCTTTTCACTTGCGCTGCTCTCCCATCCCTCTGACACCCCTGCTCTGTGTTGCCGAGCCAACCCCAGCATCGATCCTCGATCCTCGAGGAGAAGGATCACACGGCCCTGCCTGGAGTCCATGTCATTATCCCCGATAGAGTGTTGGCCAACACCACCATTATCGGGAGCAGAAATGCCAGGGACAAAGGAATGTGTATTTCCCACCCTGCTGCAGGGAGCTGGACTCCCCTCAGCCCCGAACCAACCTTTCCAAAAGCCCACACTGAACAGCCACGGTGGGAATAAATCTGGGTTTGGGTGGAATGCACTCAGTGTCCAGCCGTGGTGGGTCCTGAGTGCAGAGCTCCCTCTTCCCTTAGGATTTGTCCCCCAGCACCTTTGTGGTGCTGTTTGGTGGCAGCTGTAAACTGAGCTCAGCTTCCCCAGCTGTGAGGAGAGCTGGGTCTCCTTGGAGCCGACAAAGAAAGCTGGGGAAGGTATCTGGAGGGGTGGGAAGACCTGGAATAATTGAAAAGGACAAGAAGGAGTTCAGTGATTGGCAGCTCTGTGTGTGAGTGCAGGAATTTGGGGATTGGTGAGGGAGGTAGGAACTGCTCAGACAAGGCCACGCTGGCCAAATGCTGGGCTGAAAACACGGGATTTGGGGTCATAAAGAGCAGCCAGAGCACGTGGGGAGGGGACCAGAGCCCATAAACACTGCAGTGACCACAAGTGTCCGCTGCCAAGAGCCTGTGAAGCCTCTCCAGCAGCAATATCCAGGAGGTCAGAGGGTCAAGCACTGCAATCAGGAGTGCCAGGATTCAGAGCAGCCCCGGTGCCCTCACACACAGAGAGAGAGAAGAGCAGAAAATTACCAGAGTGTTTAATTACAGAATCCCGTTACCTCACCACCACAGCACCTCCAGCTCTTCCAGCCAGCCAGATGTATCTGTCCCAGACGGAATTAGCACAATGCAGGAGCAGCAGTTCCTGTTTACAGGGAGCTGCTATTTGTAGCTGATAATGAGGGACAAACAGCAGCCAGCCATGAAACTGCGGGGAGACAGAGGATGCTCCTCTTGTGAGGGCACATTGTGGGAGCAGGTGCTGCCTCTGGCTCTTACAGAAGGATTTGATCCCAAGTTTCCACAGGGAGCCACTTGCTTTGGTTCCCAGAGGTACGAGAGGCATCCTGGGTCTGACTTACAGGTGTGCCAGGCATCCTTTGCTCAGTCAGGGGCAGCTGCCCTGCAGAGAATCCTCTGAGGTTAAGTATCCCAAAATCGTGACCCCAGAGATCTCCAGCCTGACAGCCAAAAGCATCCAGTGCTCTCCCGCTTGAAGCTCTGCATGTCAATTCTCGCAAATTTAAAAAGGGGCTAAAAATAACCTGCCTTCCAGTAGTGATGGTGTGAAATTAAATTCATTACCATGTGTGAAGCGCTCTAATACAACAGTGATGAGTACTACCGAGCAGAGGAGCAGATTGTACAATAGGCAAGAGAAAAAAAAAACCCTAAAAGCCACGGTGAATGCAAGTGCTCAGATGGGCAGAGGTGCTGGAGAGAAGAGCAGTGGGGGTCACATAATTGGGCTGTATTGATGCATATGCACAGCAAGGGGTGGGGTAAGGTAAGAGGGGCAGATTCAATTTTCATCTCCCTGAACTTCAGGCTTCACTGCTAAAACCTTTCAGTGACATCGGGATGCACAGCAGAGAGGAGCTTGGCAAAGGGCAGAAGGTTAAAAATTAAGGTAGGGAAATAAAAAACCACCACAAACCAAAAAAAGCACAAACGGCAAAAACGCCACAGAAAAACAAAAGCAAAAAACTAAACAAGAACCCAAGCACTCAACAGAAGAAAACTTTTAGGACAAAAAGACTAATAAAATCAAGGTAGAGAATACCAGGTTTGCAAAAAAAGCTCAGCTGCTGACAAGGAAGCACAACTCCTTGAGAAGGCTGATCTAAGAGCCAGCACTTCATTTCCCCTGAAACTCTTGGCTGTAAAAGAAAAGAAACCCAGAGTGAAGAGGCCAGGGGAGAGGAACAGTGGGCAAACAAAAAGGTGGAAAGGCACATGTACGAAAGCGGGGCTGACATCCCAAAAGTTCTGTGAAAGCAGACTCCAGGCACCCTAAAACCCATGAGAAGCACACCCAGGGAGCTCTGCTAACCCCTCCCAGCACGGCCACACCAATGCGGTCTCCCACAGGCTCTGGGGAGGAATTTTCAGCCATCTGATGCCTCTGCCTGGCTGGGGTTTGGCAGCTGCAGCTTGAGGCTGGCAGAGCAGCAGCCAGCTGTCCTTGGCCTCCAGCCCACAGCAAACACATCTGGAACAGCTGGGGATGGCCAACTGCTGCTGGCCAGGAGAGGATCCGTCATGTGGATTTAATATCCTGCGTTCCATGTGACGTTGTTGATGGGGAGTGAGGAGCAGCCACACCTGTGGTCACCTGGGCAGCATTTGGGTGGCCTCTGCTCTGGGCATGGCTTTGTTAGGAAAATTAATCCACAAACGCCAGAGGTTTGTGTCCGAAAAGGAGACAGAGGAGTCCTTTGACTTTACTCCAATAAAGGGAGAGGCCATGGGGCGTTTCCCCCCGGGGTCTCTCCAATTTTGGAGGACGCAGTTTCCTATTTACCCCAATTTCCCTCTCCCTTTCCCCACTGCCTGAGGTACTTGAGATGTACAGACTTCCCAGAGTGCCTGATACCTAAAATTCCCCTTTCATGTACAACCTCCTCTTTTAATTTTTAATTCTTATGGAATTTATGGGTTTTCCCCATTGTTTCTTTCATCTTTCAATATCCAATTTCATTTATCAGCAAACCCACAGTTTGTTTGTAAAGGCAAATATCTCCTTTTCCATCCATCCATCAGTGGAATCCTTCCCATTGTTTTTTTGATGTCTCAGTGCCGGTTTTGTCTACCAGCAGACCCACTTGTAAAGACAAATCTGTCACTCCTCTCAGCTTTGTGGACCACAGCAAAGGCTCCCTGGGCCACTTGCAGCTCTTGGCTTCCTCAGGGAATTTAATCCTTCCCACCCGAGGCTCCTGCAGGCAGATTGCTTTCCATCCCAATCATCCTCAGGTAGTTTGGTTTGATTCTTTATGCCCCATCTCTGGAGCACCTTGCCCCAGACACTTTTGTTTTCCAGTATTTTGTCTCCTGTTCCACTGGATTTTTTTAACCTTTCCTCTAAAAAACCCCAACCATTTTTACTGTAAAAAAAAATTAAATGAAACTTTTGAAAAAACTGCATTTTTTCTTCAGGGTCTTATGTATCCACTTTAAGCTCTCAACAGACCAGCAATAAAAAAGATGAATTTTTCAGAGCAAACAGAACAATCTCTTTCAGCTCTTTCCTCTTTTTTATCCTTCTATTTTCACCTGAGTGACAAAGAAGTCAGAATATTTGAGCGAGTAGTTACTGCCTTTAGTCCCTTTCTTCACTCCCATTTTACCAGCCTGAAAAGCAATGAGGGGTTTTCACCACTCTGAGGGAGGTGGAAAGGCTTGGTAAGTCTTTGCATTAGAAGGTTTAAAAAATAAACCAGAACAAAAAAAAAAAAGCTTTGTCAAGTGCAAATGGATGAGAAACCACCCATTTGAACCAGGTTCAACCCTTGTGCTAAGACATTGCTCTTGAAAATAAAAAGGAAAATAAAAAGGAAAAAGAGGGTTTAGTACTTGCTGCTTTTTTTGAACCTGGGCTGACAATAGCAACCAGTTTGCAGAGTGAAGGAACTGCAAAGGCAAAGCCCAGACCTCGGGAGCCAGGCAGTGCTGAGCAATGAGGCAGAAGAAGGAGCAGCCCCAGCCCTGGCTGTGAGGATGGGTCTGAGGGACACCCTAAACCCATGGGATGTGTGTTACACTGGGAATGCACACCTGGGAAGGCCCTCAGGTGCTGGGAGCAGACAGCCTGCCCCTGTCCTTGCTGCTGTGACATCTTTTGGTGACCCCTCACCTGCAGAGCTGCCCTCAGCTCTGTGATCCCAGCACAGGGAGGAGCTGGAGCTGCTGGAACCAGCCCAGAGGAGCAGAGGGATGGAGCAGCTCTGCTGGGAGGAAAGGCTGGGAGAATTGGGATTGCTCAGCCTGGAGAAGAGAAGCTTCAGGGTGACCTCCTCCAGTACCTGAAGGAGCCAACAAGAAACATGGAGAGAGACAATTGACAAGGGATGGAGTTACAGGACAAGGGAGAACGGATTCAAACTGACAGAGAGCAGGTTTAGATTGGATATTAGGAAAGAATTCTTTATTGTGAGGGTGGTGAGGCACTTGAACAAGTTGCCCAGAGAAGCTGTGGCTGTTCCATCCCTGCAAGTGTTCACAGTTGCTCAAGGCCTGGAGCAACCTGGAAGGCGTCCCTGGCCATGGCAGGGTTGGAATGGGAGGATCTTTAATGTCCCTGCCAAACCAGGCCATTCCATGGCTCTGTGATGAGAACAGCTACAGCTCCTCCTGCACTGCCAAGGGAAGTAAAACCACACCTGGGAAGGTGTTGGGCTGTGCAGGGCAGGATCCTCTGCTCTGGCACTGCTAATCAGCAGAACACCCTGTGTCAGGAGACCTAGAAAGAGGCATCCCTGAGAGGGAGCTTGCAGAGGGATTCCCTCAGCCATTCACACCCTGAGAGCCTTGGCAAGGCTGCTCTGGAAGCTGCAGCAATACAGATGCTGTGCAAGCTCTCCCCGGGCCTTTTAGGCAGTGCCTGACTCAAATGGAAATCAATGCGAGCCTGGAGTCAGCTGCTCCAGGAGAGAAAAATCTCGGTGCAGTGCCCAGCCCAGGCCAGCCCCGAGCCCCAGGTGCGGCCCCTGGCACCAAGGTGCTGCCCCAAAGGGGTCCAGACTGGGCTGGCCCCAACAGGCACTGCCACCACAAGGGGAATGAACGTCTCACAGAACATCCCGAGCTGGAAGGGACACCCAGGGATCAAAGTCTAACTCCTGGCCCCGCACAGGACACCCCAAGAGTCACACCATGTGCCCAAGGGTGTCTTCCAAATAATTCTTGACCTCTGTGGGGCTGCTGCTGTGAGCACTGTGCTGTGAGCACTGCCCTGGGGAGCCTGCTCAGTGCCCCACCACCCTCTGGGGGAAGAACCTGTCCCTAACATGCCACTAAATCTCCCCTGACACAGCTTCAGCCATTCCCTGGGGTCCTGTCATGGGTCACCAGAGAGCAGAGATTGGTGCTGTCCCCTGTGAGGAAGCTGAAGGCTCCTGAGGTCTGTCCTTCTCCAGGCTGAGCAGACCGAGGGACTTGAGCAGCTCCAGACCCTTCCCCGTCCCTGCAGCCTCCTCTGGCTGCTGACAGCTTTAGATCCCTCCGGCCTTGTGGCACCAAAACTGCCCCAGCAGTCGAGGGGACAGCAGAGCAGGACAATCCCTTGTGTGTCCTGGCTGGGACTGCTGTGCCTGGGGCCCCCAGCACAGGGCTGGACAGGACAGTCCATGTCGGGGCTGGCTGTCCCCTCTGTCCCCCAGCACAGCACAGTCCATGTCAGGGCTCACTGTCCCCTGTGTCCCCTGTGTCCCCTAGCACAGCACAGTCCATGTCAGGGCTCACTGTCCCCTGTGTCCCCTCTGTCCCCCAGCACAGCACAGTCCATGTCAGGGCTCACTGTCCCCTGTGTCCCCTAGCACAGCACAGTCCATGTCAGGGCTCACTGTCCCCTGTGTCCCCTGTGTCCCCTAGCACAGCACAGTCCCTGTCAGGGCTCACTGTCCCCTGTGTCCCCTGTGTCCCCCAGCACAGCACAGTCCATGTCAGGGCTCACTGTCCCCTGTGTCCCCTGTGACCCCTAGCACAGCACAGTCCATGTCAGGGTTCACTGTCCCCTGTGTCCCCTGTGACCCCTAGCACAGCACAGTCCATGTCAGGGCTCACTGTCCCCTGTGTCCCCTGTGTCCCCTAGCACAGCACAGTCCATGTCAGGGCTCACTGTCCCCTGTGTCCCCTGTGTCCCCTAGCACAGCACAGTCCATGTCAGGGTTCACTGTCCCCTGTGTCCCCTGTGTCCCCTAGCACAGCACAGTCCATGTCAGGGCTCACTGTCCCCTGTGTCCCCTGTGTCCCCTAGCACAGCACAGTCCATGTCAGGGCTCACTGTCCCCTGTGTCCCCTGTGTCCCCTAGCACAGCACAGTCCATGTCAGGGCTCACTGTCCCCTGTGTCCCCTGTGTCCCCTAGCACAGCACAGTCCATGTCAGGGCTCACTGTCCCCTGTGTCCCCTGTGTCCCCTAGCACAGCACAGTCCATGTCAGGGCTCACTGTCCCCTGTGTCCCCTGTGTCCCCTAGCACAGCACAGTCCATGTCAGGGCTCACTGTCCCCTGTGTCCCCTGTGTCCCCTAGCACAGCACAGTCCATGTCAGGGCTCACTGTCCCCTGTGTCCCCTGTGTCCCCTAGCACAGCACAGTCCCTGTCAGGGCTCACTGTCCCCTGTGTCCCCTGTGACCCCCAGCACAGCACAGTCCATGTCAGGGCTCACTGTCCCCTGTGTCCCCTGTGTCCCCTAGCACAGCACAGTCCCTGTCAGGGCTCACTGTCCCCTGTGTCCCCTGTGACCCCTAGCACAGCACAGTCCATGTCAGGGCTCACTGTCCCCTGTGTCCCCTCTGTCCCCGCTCGTTCCGCGGGGTCTGGCGCCCCCTACCCGCCGCGGGGGGAGCGGCAGCGCCGGGCCCCGCCGCAGATCGCACAGAATTAATTCATCAGTTTTGGCGGAAAAACCCCCTGAGATCACCCAGCGTAGCCTCTGATGCGTCCCCACCTTGTCACCAGACCATGGCACCGAGAGCCACGTCCAGGCTTTGCTTAAACACCCCCAGGGACGGTGACTCCAGCACCTCCCAGCAGCCCATCCCCATGTCTAATCACCCTTTCTGTGAAGAAATTACTCCTGATATGCAAGCTAAACCCCCCCGGGCACAGCTGATGTCCGCTGCTGCTGTCCCTTGTTCCCTGGGAGCAGAGCCTGACACCACCTGGCTGCACCCTCCTGTCAGGGAGTTGTGGGCAGTGACAAGGACAACCCTGAGCCTCCTTTTCTCCAGGCTGAGTGCGCCCAGCCCCATCAGCCTGTCCTCATGGCACCTTCCCCACGTGGGGAAGCCCAGCTTTATTGCCCCAGCAGCTCAATGTCCCTCCCAGGGTGAGGGGTCCCGAGGTGGACACAGGACTCGAGGTGTGGCCTTGGCAGTGCCCAGCGCAGGGGCACAACCACCGCCCTGGTCACACCATTGGTGATGCAAGCCAGGTGCCACTGGTCTTCCTGGCTTACCTGGGCACAGCTGGCTCACGTTCAGCCCCTGCCAACCCCCAGCACTCCCAGGCCTTTTTCTGCTGGGCCACTTCCCAACCAGTCTGCCCCTTTAGCACTGCATGAGGTTTTTGGTTTGGGGACAGCCCCCTCACAGCCCACTGACAACAGGCTGCTGGGCAGCAGCAGTGACCTGGGTGTGCAAACCCACATATTTACAGATATTTACACCTGCAGAGAGGTGATGGAGCAGCAGGCAGGGAGCTCCCTGGGTCCTGAGGGAGGAGACTGATCTCGGAGCCACTCTCCTGACTCCAGCAGGGACAAAGCTCTCCAGTCAGACGGACACAGAGCAGCTTCCCTCATCCCCCTCCTTTTCCACAGGGCTTGTGGCAGCCCAGGGCTCCCAGAGTACCTTTGCAAGGCTCACTTGGCGATGTGAAAAGCTGTAAAACAATAGCAGTGTCACCTGCAGACACGTGCCACAGCTGTTCAGGTCACCCAGTGCACTCCTGGTGAGTGGCCGTGCCCATGGGAAACCTCTGCCTTCCCTTCCCAGATGAACTTCCATTTAAACTGAAGCTTATTCAAGCATTTGCATCCCAGTGATGCATGAAAGTGTCCCTCTGCAGGTAAAGTGACCGTAAGATGGCATTTTCGTGTATCTGGGAATTTTTTTTTTCCCCAAGCTGAGCTATGGATAGTTCCTTCTTCAGGTTGTTGCTTTTCAGCAGACTTAGAGCTACAGGCTCTGCTGCTCCAGCCTGTCAACCTCCCCAGCAGGGTAAGGAGCAAAGGCAGGGGGCTAAACCCCTCCTGCAGATCTGCACAAGTTCTCTGCCCACACAACTGTCCCAGCTGGACACCTGAGAAGTCTCTGGCTTTGTTTTGGAGGGAGGGAGAAGTTCCCTTTCCCTTCCCCTGTGCTGACAGCCCACAGAAAGCTGGCAGCACCTCTAACCCTGGGGCTCCATCACAGAAAAACTTCATCCCTGCAGCTCCCAAGCAGATCTAGGCAGCAGCTCTGCACCAAGCCCGGGCTGCCACAGACACAGCACGGGCTGGCTGCAAGAGGCTCCTTGCTCTCCTCAGACCCACAGGCAGCAGGGCTGGTGCAATGGGGTCAGTCCCCTGCCCTCAGGGCCATCCCCACACCCTCTCTGCTCCCACCCCTTTGTCTGCACCTATTTTAAGCCCCAGAGGCACAGGCCCTGCACCGGCCATACCCTGCTGTAAGCTCTGCAGAGGCCCCATAAAACTGTGGGGTTTGCTTTTCTTCCCCACTAGAGCTCCTTGGCCACTCGAAGCTTTTGGGTTGAAAAGCCTTGGTTTCATCTCCAAAAGGAACATCATTTTTTTTTAAAGAACTGTTTAGACAAAGTGTGACATAACAGGGTATCTATTTCTTGAACAGAGCTGTTTCCCTGCATTTGTTTGAAGTCTGACCTGATTATTCTTGCAATTGTATTTTTAATGCTCATCAGGTATCCTTGGAGAAAATGGAGAGTCACTTTTTTTAGATCATGCATAAGTAATCAGACAAACAAAATATAGCTCACCTGCCCCGTTCTTCCCCTCTACAGCAAGGAGCACATCCTTAACCGTTGCTCCAGAGAAAGTAACAGCCATTCAGATGGGACAGAGCACCAGTTTCTGACCTGCCTTGGGCACTTGTGGTGCCATCTGTTGTCACTGTAGGCACAAATGTTCCCCTCACACTGGAATAAACAAGAGTAAGTTGTTCCTCTACTCCTAACGGGCACACACTGCCTTCCTCCAGTGTTGCTCTCACCTATTTCTACAGGTTTAATCCAGTTTTTCAAGGTGGCCAGTTCAGCTCCGTGGGTACTTTTAGTCCCTTTTTACACACTTTAACAACCATTGCCTGGACCAGGCAGAGGAAGGGACCAGCACTCGTGGTTGGCACTTGGCAGTTGTGACCTTGCCACAAACCTGCTGCTGAGAGGAGAGGGGCTGTCCCTCAGCAGGTGATGGCCAGCAGGTCAGCACTTTGTGCCTGGGTCAGCCCCTCCCTCGGGGAATTGCTGCCGAAAGCTCAGCCAGCCCAGCCCAGTCTGAACCCGGGACATCAGCTCCCAGCTGTGAGCACACCCCAAATCCCTCTGGCCCGAGGCTCAGCGTGTGTCACAGCTCCAGGGCACACAGCAAGGGGCACAGAGAGCCCCTGGCAGCAGGAAATGTCCCCTCCTGCAGCCCAGCTCAGCCCCAGCCCTCCGTGTGCACTGGGTGAGGTTTCATTTCCCAGCTTGGCTCCGGCACAGACCAACATCCTCAGCCCATTCCTGCTTCAGCGATCCCTTCGTGCTGTGAAACCACCCAGCCAGGCAGGGCTGGGGCGGGCTCAGCGATAGGGCAGCTCCACACTCCCACCTCAGCAGCAGGAGCCACAGAAACCCCTCCAGACCCAGGTGAGAGGCAGAAAGTTTGAGCTGCTGCAGAGTGCTGCCATAAGCAGAAACCATGGACGCAGGCAGCTTCTGCACCTCATCAATCATCAGGAGGGGGCAGAGAACTAGTCACCATTTCATCAGTTAATTACAACTGTTAATCATATTTTCATTAACCTGGAATGAAGCTGCCAGCATTGCCCCTTTTCTCACCCCGTGCCCCAAGTCCCATTTCTCACAGGGCAATTCTCCTCCAGGCAGGACACGCTCTGTCCTTCGCAGCACACATCTGGCCAGACCCTGCTACCTCGCCTCTTTTCCACGTCTCCACCCCTTCCTCGGCCTCAGCAGGCACCCACACTGCCTTTGCCATGCAGGAAATGGGTTCAGTCCTCTCATACTCTCCCAAACTTGCTCAGGATGGGTTCCTAAGGTCCTGCAAGCTCTGTGCTCCTGACTGTCAGGCTTGCTGCCACACTGAGCACGTTGTTACAATAACACGCCCCATTTCCCCCCCGGTTTTAAAGATGACCTCATCTATAAGCCTATTTCTGTAGAGCATTTTTAGTTCTCCGTGTACACCTGTAAACAGAGCTGGTGATGCCAGATACTCCATGGGACAGACGGGAGGGGCAGGAAAAGCTTGACCTGCAGGGCAGAGGGTCACACTGCTCAGTGCCCCAGGGGCAGCTCTGCACCCTCCAGCTCTCCTCCTTCTCCCCCCTCAGCTTCCTCTCCTGGTTCCCCACGAGGAAAAAGGGTGTTAATTAGAGTTAATTGAAGACTTTGGATGCTACACCTTCCCCCAGGGTACAGAGAAATAGTGAGCAGTGTGACACTGGAGGTCCCCTTTGCCTCTGCTGTTACAGGGGACGGCTCACCTCTGGGGTGAGGCAGGGAATCAGCATTCCCAGGTGTTTTCTGCTCTCCTTCCCTGCTCCAGGCCTAGAGACCCCCTTTTCCAGGCTGAGGCATCACACCCCTTGTGTCTTTGTGCTCTTGGGAAAGCCGGCCCTGAACAGAGCCCCCCCCCAAGGCTGCCAAGCTCAGGGCACCAGATCCCTGGAGCAGAATTTACCAGAGGTCGGGGAGGGGAAGGACAGGAGAGCAGTCACAGATGTTGGTCCTTCCTGCTGCTGCCTTGGGAAGGCTGAGCTGGAACAGAGACCTGACAGAGCTAGAGAATAAAGTAGATATTTATTAAAAGGCCTTTAGGATACACCTTGGGCAGGACAAGAGCCTGGCCAGGGCTGCACCCAAGGTGGACCCAAAATGGTCACAAAATGGACAAATGGTCATGAGGTCTCACACTTTGATAAGTTTTGGTCCATTTCCATATTGGGGTTTAATTGTCCAGTTCCAGCTGCAGGCTGTGAGGTCCCATCTATCCTGTTCCTCCCTTCAGCCACCCTTGTCTGTGCTTTTGGGCCTGACAGTCGTCCTTGGTGTGCAGCAGGAAAAGGATTTGTTTTGTGTCCCTGCTCTGTGCAGAGCTGAGTGGCACTGAATGTGAGGCTCAGAACTGTACCCCTGGGCAGCACAGAACCTGAAATACATGAGAACTAAAACTTAAGCCATCACTGCTCACCTTGCTCTGGTTCAGCCTTGGCCAGTTCGGGTCACTCCCATTCTGAGCTGGGTGTCCCAAGAGTGGTGACCGCCCTGGTCCAAGCCTTGCAAGGGGCAGGAGAGCCCTTGTTCAGCCTCCAGAGCTGCCCCAGACTCCTCAGGAGGGGATGCTGCACCTCTTCCTCCACTTGCTTCATCTCTTCATCCACTCCTAACACTCCAGAGTGGATTCAGCTCTGCTTGCACTCCCTGCAGGTCTTGGAGGATGTCAGGAAACCAGCCAGGGAAGGGAGGAGAGCCAGCACCAGAGGCTTCAGGCTCTACAGCTGCTTTTGTCTCCCTGTCCTCTCTCCCCCACCCTCCAGGAGCCTCAGATGTGCTAAGCAGCCTGTGAAGGTGTTAATGGGGAATGGATCACCCCTGCCACAACTGTGCTGCACCATGGCACCCAGGACAGAAATGAGATTTAAAGTATGTACTTACTCTCCCAGTGTGAAAACTGCTGGGTTAAATATAACCCGGGCTGCCTGGCTCCAGGAGGCATAGCTGATCTCTTCATTTGATGGCAGAGTGCTTGCTTTGCCAAGCAGCCCTCAATCCCCACGGAGCCAGCAATTCCCCCTGTGCAAAATGTGGATTTACATTACCAGGTACGATAGAGGTGCATAAATTGCCTTCTTTATATATATGTATATATATTACCTTGTAAAGTGTCACAACCCAGCCTCTCACCAGCCGAGCCCTGCTGTTGTTTTTTTGTCCAGTTAGGTTTCCGATTGGGCAAAAGTCACACTGGTTTCTGCAGGTGCAGAATTGAATGAGGGAGGTGCAATGAGGGGTCAAGAAACTTCCTGCACCTCCCCGGCAGCCTCAGGGCAGCACAAAGCAAACGAGACACAAGATTGTTACTGCTTAGGGCCTGTGGCAGCCTTGAGAATTAGCACCTGCCTTCCAGGAAGGCTTTTAGCCAGATTTCCTCTCCCTTTTGTGTCTGGGGCCCAACAGATCACAATCTTGGAGTGATAAGCTGCATTTTTAATACTCCATCCCCCTGACATCATGGATTGCTGGGCATTCACCCCAGGCCTTCCACGGGATCATTTGTAACCCCCTGGACTGGAGGGACAGCTCTGGGCATCCTCAGCAGCTCCCAGGGAGAGCTGAAAAGCCAAATGAACACTCCGAGGAGCTGCTCTCCCACACCTTGTGCCCACGGCAGAACACTGCAGGTGCTCACACCATCGAAAATGAAGGTGCAGATGCAAAGCCCTCTAAATTCAGCATGAGGCTGGGTTAGTCTGACCCAAACAAGGCTTGCCTGGAAGATGGAGAAACACTTCTCTGTCAGAAGGGACCTCCAGAGTTTGAAGTTGGCCAGGGGAAAAGTCACAAACCACACAATTTTAATGGCAGAGGTAATTCAGGGCTGCGTTCCCTGCTATTGCCTTCCATGCCTGTTTGCATAGGATCTTCGGTTTACATGAGATCTATCAATCAAAATACAGCCTTTCTAACAAGCTGGCCTTGCCAAACACCTCCTCTGCCTTCATCCAGCTGAAGTTATTGGGTTCATCAACTGAGAAGTATCAGCCAGCTGAAACTTCAGCATACCCTAGATAGAAAAAAAAAAAAACCCAACAAACTTATTCCAATTATCCCTTCTGGCCTCAAACTCCAAGAGCTCAAACCTTCTTTGAACCCTTATCAAAAGTGAAGCCATTTCTTGTACCAGCCAAGCTTGACTGCCAGCAACATAGGAACACACCACTCACCTTAAAAAAGTCAGCATTAATATTTACTAACTGAATGCAGGCTGCAGAGCAGCTCTTATCTGTGCGGTTTAATTGTGCCAGCTTTAAGAGCAGCCCAATAAAGGCATGTCAGCAAGGCTTCTTTTTTTAAAGAGGGTGCCAAGGGATCTTGTTGTAAGTGAAGATCTTGGAGAAAAGCGAGGCGATTCATTGCATTAAGTGCACGGTGTGAAAGTGGGTTAGACAGAGCTGCTGTCCCTGGGGGGCTGGCCCTGCCACTCACCTGGGGAGAAGGATCTTTCAGAGAAAAGCCAAACAATCCTCAGCACTAGCCAATGAATTTAGGATCGTGGCCCTTTGCCAGCGCAGTTTGCCTCCTCAGGGAACCCTGGGAGGCACCCTCAGCCCCCTCTGTCCATTGTCACAGCTGAGTGAGGACATCGCACAACAAAAGGCCACAGTCAAGGATTTCCCTTCTGACCCTCCAGATGCCACTCCTGGGGTCACATCTGCACCACCATGGTCACTGCAGGGACCAAGGTCCCTTCACAGTTCCCTGTCTGGCTCCCTACACCCCACACTCCCACTGCCAGAAAACAGTTTCTTACTGCCTCCGCTCCAGGTTTCCCAGAGCAGTCTCAGCATCTCTGGTTCCTTTGTTTTGATTGTGGCACAGCAACACAACAGCTCAAGGCAGGGAGGGACCCCAACAGAGCAACCCCTGCCCTGCCTGCCCTCCGTCTGTGCACCCATTCCTCACACACCCTTCACGTTCCTCTTGCTCCAGTGGGGATGTTTGCTCTGGGGTCTTCCCTGGGTGACTGCCACTCTCCCCACGCCCTGCCACATCCCACAGCTCCAGCATCACCCGGATCAGCTCCAGCTAATCCAGCTCATGGCCTGGAGAAACCCCCAAGGGCAGCTTCCAGCACATCCCAGCCCATTTGGAAGGCAAGGCCACACAGGGCATTTCCCAGCTTTCTTATGTCCATGGTGTTTTTATATCCCTTCATTTTACGGCCCAGCCCTGGGGCACCGAGCAGGGCAGGCTGCAGCAGCATCCCAGAGCCTGCAGACTCGCTGCTGGGAGAACTGGGAAGCAACAGAGGCTGATTAGCCTTGTTTCTCCGGGCTGCAAGAAGAGCTTTGAAGATGCAGGCAACAAAGGGGAAAGTTTCGACTCACCTGAAGCGTTTTGCTAAAAATAACTGCTCTTCCCCCGTCACAAGCTCGCATTAGGCTGCTGTAGTATTTTAAAAGGGAGGTTATAACACACAGCTCCCTCCTCTTACCTCACTGAATCTCCGAGCAGCAGCAGCTGCAGCACATGCACACACACATCACAGCATGCACAGCACCCTGGCAACCAGGCTGCTCTCAAGGCTTGTCAAGTGCTGGGTCCAGTTCAAAAAAGCAAAACCCAACACGTTTGCTGAGGGGCAGGAATTGCTCACATCCCGTCAACGCTTTGCAGAGGAATCACAAAACTCACTGCAGAAGGAAGAAGGCTAAAACAAGAGGCAGGAGCAAGAAACAATCCTTAATTACAGCAAAGAATGAAAAAATCCTGGCTCTGCAGTGCCTCAGACCCATCTCTGAGAGCATCTGGTGGCACTGCTGACACTCAGTCCCTCATCGCAATCCAGAGACCTCTGCCCCACAATTCCGCTGCCAGGACCAACCCAGCCCAACCTTGAGACCCCCCACAGCAGCACAGCACCTATCAATCAGTGAACATGCCGATGGTGATCTGCAGGTGATTAATGGCAGATGATTTTGCTGCAGTCTGTGGGGTGGGTACCGAGGCTCCCTCCAGTATCACAGGTGGCTGCTGGGGGCTGGCACCTTCCTGTGGCTGGGGAGGAGATGGATGCTGGCAGCAGTACCAAGGTTGCTGCTCCCAGGCTCAGGTTTTGTCCCTTCTCAGGCTGGCAGTGCCCTAGGTGAACACAGCACGTCGCCAAGATATTCAGTGCTTAGAATAATTCCTCAGCAAACACCTCACCTGGAGAGCAGAGCCCTCCTCTCTTACGCTCTGTTTTTGAACCAAGATGTTTTTGCAGGAGGGTTTTAAAGTCATCCAGTCTGCTACAGATCACCACTGAGAGATGATGCTTGGGCTAATGCTCAACTACATCTCTTAGGGCAAAGGGCAGCGAGAAATACCGCAGGGGAGCAGAGAGGGAGGGAGAGGAATTCCCTGAGCAGAAATTATTTTGAGCACAGAAAGCTGCAGAGCAGCGTGGAGTGAGGCAGAAGAAATTCAGGAGAGAGAGAGAGAGAGAGGTGGTTGTGCTGGGGGGACACAAAAGAACAGGGCAGAGAGGAAACCCGAAGCCCTGAGGGATTCTCTGGCGGGGAAGGAGGTGGGATGCTGCTCGGGGGGCTGTGTGTGTGTGGAGGATCGCTGTCAGGAGCTGGCCGGGCTCAGCAGAGCCGCTCCCTGCAAAGGGATTCCCTGCGCCGCCCGCGATTGGTGCTGGCGCGGTGACGAGAGCCGCTGGAGAGGATTCCTCTTCCCTGCACATCCACCAGGGCTGCAGGAAAACAGCAGCCCCACCATCCCCCTCTGCTCCCCTCCAGAGATGGGGGATTCCTCCCTCTGCCATCGGGCTGAGCCCTCACACAAAACCACACGACCTCTCCCCAGGGAAATCCGGGGCTCTGTGCCTCTCTGCAGGGCTCTGGGGACTGTGCCAGCAGAGCACTGAGGAAGGGAGTCAAAAACTCGGTTCCTAATGAGAGCCAACACATCAGCTGCTGTGACTGAGACCCCCCTGAGCCACGGGAGGGTCCAGCCTGTCCCCACAGGTGGAGACACCAGCCAGGCTTGCAGAGCATTGTGCTCCTGCAAGGGAGGCAGCCCAGGAGATGTGGGACTGGGTTCTGCCCAACCCCTTCTGCCTGTTCAGCCTCATGAGAAAAGGACACAAGGGTCTCCTCACCTGCTCAGATCACGCCCAACCACGTCTGAGTGCAAAATATTAGAGCCTAAGCCCTGTCTGGAATTCAAGGTGTGTTTTAGTGCCAAAACACTGCTCTGACACAGACCTCTGTGCTGACCTTTGGACACACTGCCCTTTCCTTGTCCCTCTTGCC
The DNA here is from genome assembly GCF_029207755.1 of Chamaea fasciata. Classification (NCBI taxonomy): domain Eukaryota; kingdom Metazoa; phylum Chordata; class Aves; order Passeriformes; family Sylviidae; genus Chamaea; species Chamaea fasciata. The sequence goes on from NW_027094107.1 coordinate 611,126, forward strand.
AAGGGAAAGGTCACCTTCACTCTTACCTCGAGGAGGGACTAGGAGCAGGAACTGGCTCGTGCTCTGCCCAGCTGGGAGGTGTCACAATAGAAATTGAGCTGTAGGGCACTCAACTGGGACCTGCTTTCCAGAAGCACCTCTGCTGTGACTCTTCCCAGAGTCACCTCTGGCTGAGGCTGGTGATTTGGGGAGGAGCAGCACACAGAGCCCTGTGGCGAAGGCTCACAGAGCCGTTGCAGAGCTGGATGCTGCTGGAGGGGAACCTCGGTGCAGGAGACCTGGAACCCAGCCTGGAGCAACCTGCAGCCCTGGCCAGGGAGAAGCCAGAACCACATCGAAACATCCCCTTGGCATCACAGCCAGACAAAAAGCAGCAGGATGTTTATCCTGGTTTTAGCCAGGCCTGTGTGGCACTGTGTGCTTGTCACTGTCCCAAATTCTGTGCAGGAGGGTAACACATGCCTGCCCTGCTGGGGGACAAACTCCTTTGGGTTGGGAGGTCACCCCTGGAGTGGGAACAGGGATTTCTGCAGCTGCCATTTGTGCAGGGAGTCCTGGTCTCGTCTCCAACATCCAGAGATCCCCCGTGGAAGCAATGAAGGTTTTGGCTATGCAGAAAAAAAAAAATCTGCTTTGTTAACCCCTCTGCCTCTTCACTCCTCTTCGCTCCCTAAGGGAATTCTCTGAGTGAGTTCTAATGCTGAACAAGAATTACTTAATGCTTGAAAAGCCCTGGATCTTAAACCATTTTAAAAATAAAAAAGGTAAGTCAGAGTTACCCTCTCCATCCTGCAGTGGGGAGGGTAAAGAAGTCCAGAGTGTTGATGAGAAATGTGGGATTTCACTGCACAGAGCCTGAGCCTCCTGCTGGGACCCCAGATCCCTCTCCGCCGCCTGCCTTTGCCTCCAGACGGAGAGATACCGGCAGGAAATGGGGGATTTTCAGGAAAAAAAAATTGGTTCAACCCTCCCTTGTCCCTCTCCCTGACAGCCGGGGTACAGACGATGCCGTTTTTCCCCACCACAATGAAGTCGTTATTCAGCTCGGCAGCACAAGGTGGAGTGAGTGAGTGAGGGAGGAGGGAGGGAAGGCGAGGACGGGAGTGTGCGAGGTTGGCATTTTTAAAATCTATCAAACATCTCTCCGCGTTGCCGACTGCAAACTCCTGCCCCTGCTGCGGCATCCCGCGTTGCCATGCCAACAGAGCTTGCCAGCCCCTGTGTCTGAGGGGCCACGGGGCTCCTGCCAGAGGGATGTGCACATCCCTGGCCGATCCTGACCCCTCACAAGTGCGTTCTTTGGTAATTTCCCCCCAGAGCTGCCGTGCTGGGAGATGATTTACCTCTCTCCAGCGCTGTTAAGATGCCATCCCCAGTGCTTGACTTAATCAGGACATTCTGGCACGAACAGCAGCCTCCTCCTGACCCCCGCACTTCCACTCTGAATTAGACATGATAAAGCAAAGAGCTTTTCCAGCTCCCTTAAAGCCTGGAGAGTTGTGGGTGTAAATGTGAGTGGCACCTCCAGGAGACCAGAGACCCCTCAGGGCTCTGGCTGACCCCAAGGGCAGGGGAGCAGTGGATTTGCTGCCTGGTCCTGAGCTCAGGGCACTGTGACAATGTGGGGATGTGGCGCAGGGCTTGTGCTGGGAGAGAAAGCAGGAACACACCTCACCCAGCACCCACCCGAGCCTGGGAAAACAGGAATCCCCTTGGATCAGGGGCTGTGTAGATGGCTCACAGCGTGAGGGGAGGCTGGGCTGGATCTCCAGGGCTCTCTTGCCACCAAGTTTCTGTGATTGATGTCTGGGCACCACCGATTTGTTGGTTCAGTTTTCTCTGCACAGCTGGGCTGCCCTTGCTGGAAGAATTTTGTTGGTGGTCTGGGAAACAACTTCACATCCAGGAGCTGGAATGGTGGCCTGGGAAGGAGGCTCAGAAGCTCTTCCTTCTGCTGGGTGGGTGCTGGCTAGGGCACCTCAGCTGCAGGGTTCCTGGGGACATCCAGCCCTGCCTTTGCCCCTGGCCTTGCCCCTGCAGCCTGTCCCTCATGCTTTTGTCTACAAAGTGCTTTGTCCTCTCCAACCGCGGAGGAAAAGCCTCCCCTGCTCTGGGGAACGAGGGAACAGCAGAAATACAGGTCAGCCTCAGTGAGGGTGGTGTGCGCTGTGTCCTCCTTTACAGAGACCCAGGATGATGCTGAGGCCTGAGTTGAGCTGTGCTGTGGGGTTTTTAGCCTTGGCAGTTTGCTTCCCTTGGGACCCCGGGGAGGGCAGCAGGGGGATTTGCTTTCATCCCGTTAAAGAAACAAACAAAAATGCAACCCTGATACCTGCCAGCCCACTATGAACAGCTGCTGGCCATGGAAAGTCGTGACCAGCTGAGAGGGATGACGGATTTGTCTTTACAAACAAGCAGTGGGTCTGTTGCTAGATAAAACCAGCACTGAGAGATAAAAGAAACAATGGGAAGGATCCCATTGATGGATGGATGGAAAAGAAGATATTTGCCTTTACAAACAAACTGTGGGTTTGCTGATAAATGAAGCTGGATATTGAAAGATGAAAGAAACAATGGGGAAAACCCATAAATTCCATAAGAATTAAAAATTGAAAGGCGGGGGTTATACATGAGAGGGGAATTTTAGGTATCAGGCACTCCAGGAAGTCTGTAACTCTCAAGTACCTCAGGCAGTGGGGAAAGAGAGAGGGAAATGAGGCTGGGAAATTTGGATAAATAGGAAACTGCGTCCTCCAAAATTGGAGAGACCCCAGAGGAAATGCCCCATGGCCTCTGCCTTTATTTGAATAAAGTCAAAGGACTCCTCTGTCTCCTTTTCGGACACAAACCTCTGGCATTTGTGGATTAATTTTCCTAAGACCAGCCAAACGTGTAACTCAGGTCCTGGTGTGATTTTGCGTGGCCACCCCGTGCCTGTGTTTTAGCCCAGCCCCTGCTCATGTCGTACAGCCTTTTGGGGTGCAGGTGAGGGCCAGAAACACCAAAGCAAGCAGAGGAAAGGGTAATGTTTCCATGAGCTGGGAGTTTGGGGTTTGCTGGGTGCCAGCACAGCCCAGAGGTCCCAGCTCCTGCCTGCACATCCCACAGGAACGCTGGGCTCTGTGGATGTTCCTGCATTCCATCCATGAAGGAAGCTGCCTGTCCCTCCTGGAGGAGGTTTGCACCGAGCAGCTTTGCAGGATGCTTTGCACTTCTCCTTCCCGTGGCTTTATTCTCTCGCCTCCCCGCTGCCTCCTTGGAAAAGTTAATTTCCCCTATGGACTTTCTTTAGATGGAAACATTCCCCCTCAGTGGATTTGGTGAGCACAGAGAACATCGGTTTCCAGCCTGAGTGGAAATAATTAGAAGCACTTTGTGGTGAGGAAGAAATGGGCATGAACTGAGAAATCTTGCACCCCTATATCCATGCCTGGGGTCACCCTGTGTGTGAGATTTCTTACATTGTTTTCTTTCTGTCTTTTGCTCTTCATCTCTCTTTGTTTCCCTCTCTTTCTGTCTCCAAACAGCTTAAGGCGAAAGAAATTAAGATTAGATGTGGCCTGGATTTTATGGCAACGGCTTCCCAAAATCTCCTGTTCCAGCTTCAACTCACTCCCTACTACCTTCTGCAGCAGCTGGCACCAGCAAAAAGCAAATGTAACGTGTTACTAAAGTGTTATGTCTCTTTATGCACTCACTTTAGGGTGGTGCTAGCTGCAGCAGGAGGTGCTGGGGGGTGGAAAATCAGATGTTTCAGCTATTGCTTCAATTATAGATAGCTCTGCCTGGGAAAAGGCAGTGGAGTGAGAGGGACAAGCAGCCTGCTAACAGGGATGGAGGATTTACAGGGAACACACGGTGACCCTCCCCTATCCAGGTTTTGGAGTATTACTTTTGAGAGAAAAAAAAAAAAAGAAGTGATTTTTCTTGTGTGAAAAACGAGTTCCACTCTCTTAGAGAAATTTATAAGTTGAATAAAAAAATTAAAAATAGACAATTGGGAGACAGAAGAGCGAAAGTTCCTGCTGGGGTGCCTCACCAGAAAGCACACCCTTCTCTTTCAAATACTGTGTTTTAGGGATTGCTGTGTTACATATTCGATAGATTTTAATGCACGATTCAAAACATTCTTTTCAAGTTTTTCTCTGTTTCAAGTATCCCAAATCATCTTATCTGGTAGATTTATTTGTGGGTGGCTCCACTCTGTCTGGTAACGTGGGTCTTATAAATCTTTCTCTTGAGGTTTTTGGTTATTTTCATTCTGACAAAAACCCCCCAGAAAGTCAGCAGTTTTTTATGCAGGGTTACAAGGTGACAACCCTCTCCTCATACCTTCTGGCTTGGTCAGTTTAGATGTTACAAAGAACAAACAAACAAACAAACAAACAAACAAACAAAACCAAACCCACAACCCACTCTTTTTACTGTTAACCTTCTGGTAAGATCAAAAAAAAAACCCACATTAATTACCTTTCTAAACTCTATTAATAAAACATAACACCATCCAATCACACATATAGTGTTCATGTTAATATTTGCCAAAAGCCAACTGTATAACATGCATTTATAACACTTGTGGAGCTGAGGCAGGGGCAGCAGTGGCCAGCAGCTGACGCAGAGTCAGTGTCACCAGTGCCTGTGCTGGGCTCCGGCTGCTTCACCCTGCCAGGAGCACCAGCTCCCAGGAGTGCCGCCTCCCCTGCTGCTCTCAGGTGCTCTGCTGGGCCTTATTTTTTAAAGAGAGAGCAAGAGGATTAATTTTCTTGGAAAACACGGTACAAAGTGGAGATGTTCTGTGGAGAGATAATGATTTTTTTTTTTTTCCCCCCCTGCATACCCATGATGGAAAATTGTAATAGGCTTTGTTCTGATGAGTGTTACAGTACTTATCAGGGTAAATTTAGTATTGCCTCCTATTATAAATGACAAGAAAGGTACAGCTGAAAACAAAACTTTATCCTGACATTTCAGAGGCAGCTGTACTTAGATAAAGTATTTGTGCTCGTCTTTTCAAATTGGGATAAATTATCTGCTCGGTTTGAAATTTCCTGCCAGGTCAAAGTGCCGTTACAGCACTGTTTATAGTCAGACTGGGTGAAAAACCACCAAAATGGAAAGTACTGAGGTAAAAGTTTTAATTATTAAGAGTCTAGAGCTGAGAACAGGGAAATCACAGCCCATCACAACCCTACTGCTCCCTCACCATGTGATTGTGAACAAAATACCTTGTTTTATGTGCCCCAGAGGAAACACGGATGATTTCCTCCTCCTGAGGACACTGTGGGATGGTGTGGGTGGGCTAAAAAAGCAAAAGGGGAAGCCAGAGGGTGCCCAAAGGATGGGGCTGTCATTTTTTTGCAATGTGCTCTGTGCAGGGGCAGTGTTGGTGTCAGGGGAGTGGTGTGGAGGGCTGAGCTCAGCCTCCATCCTGACTCGGTGATGAAAATGGGCTGAAATGTGAGCAGAGAGAGCTGGGGAAACCTCACGTGTGGGACAAACAGAACTTCAGTAGATTTCTTGGGAGTGTCTGGCAGGGGGTCTCCTCTGCTCTGGATGCAAATGCAGGGACAGAGGTACAGGGAGATCTGTGGCTTTGAGAGGGATTCTGAAGACCAAAAGTGTTTGGTATGGATGGAAACCACTTGCTTTCCTTGTCATTTGCCCTGTTCTTTTATCTTCCTTCCTTCCTTCCTTCCTTCCTTCCTTCCTTCCTTCCTTCCTTCCTTCCTTCCTTCCTTCCTTCCTTCCTTCCTTCCTTCCTTCCTTCCTTCCTTCCTTCCTTCCTTCCTTCCTTCCTTCCTTCCTTCCTTCCTTCCTTCCTTCCTTCCTTCCTTCCTTCCTTCCTTCCTTCCTTCCTTCCTTCCTTCCTTCCTTCCTTCCTTCCTTCCTTCCTTCCTTCCTTCCTTCCTTCTTTTTTTCTCTGTGTCTCTCTCTCTTTCCCTCTCTCCAAACAGCCAAAGGTGGAGGAAATTAGGATCAGACGCAACCTCTGTGCTGACCACACCTGACCCCTCAGCCCGAGTGCCCCCTCCGAACAGTTTACCTGGGAGTGGAACCTCCCAGGGGTTTCTCTCAGAGCTGCTGCCGTTCCCAGTGTTGCCCAGTGTGGGTGATCACTTCTCAGAGCAGTTCCCTCAGCCCCAGGCAGTGCCATCAAAACTTGTCTGAGGTGGTGAGGACAGCAGGACTCTGGGTATCCCTCAGAGGTGAAGAATCACCACAGGTGCTCAAAGGAAAACTGCATTTTCCTGCAGTTCTTTTGTCAAAGCTGGGACACACCTGAGCAGAGACAGCAGCTGTCCCTGGGAGGTGACAGCCAGGAGTCTTTGCAGCTCCTTGAGTGGCCAGGTGTCTTCTCTGGGCTCTCCTTTCCCTTTCCCCTCCCTGACTTCTCTCTTTCTCCCTGCCCTCAGTTAGACTTTTATCTCCCTTTTGGTTCTTCTCACGTTTTTGTGACCGTGTCCTCACTCCCAGTGCCTCTCCCGCTTCCCTCTGCTCCCTGCACATGCACAGGCACAGGCAGCCACCGTGGCTGGAGCTGCTGCTCCCCAGCCTGGAGAGGACCTGCCCTGTGCTCCATCACTCTGGGCTTGTTGCCAGGCAACACAGCATCACATGGATTTCACTCCCGAGCTCCCAAACAAACTGCACATACAGGGGATTTTTCTCCTGCTCTTCCAGAGAGGGACCTCACCTGCCTGGCTGGCAGGTCTGAGGGGTCTCCAGTGGTCACTGCTGGCTTTGCTGCAGCTCCAAGCTTGGCCTGCCCATCTGCCAGCTTGGCACCTGGGAAGTCATACTGGGTTTTGTTGGAGGGCAGAGGCTCCCTGTGGGCACAGCCCCACTTGGAGCGGTGGGAAACCCTGGTATGATCCTTCCACAGGGAATTGTTTAACAGCTGTCCCACCCTTGGACTGCACAGGGCTGTGGAATCACACTGGAGTTTTGTTTTCACAGCTCCAAACGCTGAAATGGCTCCAGAAGTTGAGGCAGGACCCGAGATTGGTTGTTGTCATTGTGCTGATGGACTGTCAGATCCATCTCAGGAGCAGGACACTCATCTCACTGTCTCCCAACCCGTAATGCACAAATCGCCTTCCACGACAGCCATATAACACTCCTGAGGGCTAATCTTGGCACAATTATCACCCTGTTCAGGTCATAGAAGTCACTCAGGGCTCAGCCACCTGTTTGGAGCTGTCAGCCAAAGCCTCCTGCAAGCACTGCAGTGGTTAAGCACCATGGGAAGGCACACACGGGTTATCCCACATGAAATGCCGAGCCAAGGACGAGCACACATCGTGTTCCCAGCGAGAATGGGTTGCAGATGCCCTGTCCCAGGCAGGAGGAGTGCTAGAGGAAGGAAGCACACCTCTCCCCAAGCACATTTTGCATCTGTCCTCCTGCAGTTCCACACGAAAAGCTGGACTCGGGAGTGTCCCCGTCACAGAAAGAAGCCTGCTAGTTGGCTTAGGTGTCTGGTTCAAAAGTGAGAGAGACCAAATTTGGGAAGTCAGAAATCTTCCAGCTGGGAATGGGGCACCAGTGGGGACCCCCATGGCTAAGGGGATCCTGATCTGCTCCAGGGAAACAACTGAGCAGAGCAGCTCCCTGGCAAGATGTGACACTGGAATGGTGTAGACTGACAGTTTAGGAGATCCTCTTGCACCTTTATCGGAAACTTTCAGGCTCCATTAGCTCTCTGAAATGCCTGTGCACCAATGCACACGGCATGGGGGATAAACTTAAAGATTTAGTGATCTCTGTGTGGTCACAGAGCCATAATCTCATCACAGTTACAGGTCATGGGGAACAGGAGAGGGACTCAAGGCCTGGAGAAAAACCAAGTCACTCCTGGGCTCAAAAAGGGCATGAAGGAGGGCCCAGAGAACTGCAGGCCAGTCAGCCTCAGCTCCATGCCTGGAAAGGTTATGGAACAGCTCATCCTGAATGTCATCTCCACGCATGTGGAGGAAAAGAAGGTCACCAGGAGTAGTCGACATGGGTGCAGCAAGGGGAAATCATGCTCAGCCAATGTGATGGGCCTCAGGGATGGAATGACTGCCTGGGTAGGTGAGGGGAGAGCAGAGGCTCCTGTCTGCCCTGACTCCTGCAGAGCTCTTGCTACCCTCCCAGAACATCCTCTTAGAGAGGGTGGGGAGGCTGAGGAGCTGGGATTGGGCAGTGGGTTGAGGACTGGAGGAGTGGCAGAGCTCAGAGGGTTCTGGGGGTGGCACAGAGTCCAGCTGGAGGCCTGAAACTGGTGCTGGCCCCAGTCCTGTCCCACTGAATCCAACCATGACCTGCAGGAAGGGGATTGCCTGTGGAGGACACACCACGAGCTTTGTCACGGGACAAACACAGAGGAGAACTGTAGGAGAACTGGGCTTGAGCCCCTGAGGCTGAGTGGAGTGCAAGTGTCCCCAGGGACCCTCTCTTGTCACCTCTGCTGTGTGCCCTTGGTGCAGGTGGTGGATGCTGCAGGGCTTTTGGCGGAGGCAGGTGGCACCTGCTCTGGGAACACATTGTCCCTGCGGCCAGCAGGGACCAGCAGCTGGGCTCTCAGCTCCTCCCTCCTCCTGGGTGCTGGGGCTGAGCCCTAGAACAGGAGAGCTGTGGGGCCAGAGGGAGGAAAAGGAGATAAAACCATCCCCACCTCCATGTGGTGCTCAGGAGCGGAATTTTTAACCTAGGTCCTCGTCATCCATTCCCCTGCCGCTTCCAGATGTTTTTGTTGTAGCTCCATGACTCAGAGCAGGAGCTTTGACTCAGAAGGGGCCTCCTGTGCTGGCATGGGTGGGAAGGAGCATCCCTAGGAGTGAGGAGTGTGAAATGGGAAGGGCTGATGGGGCACATGGGCCAAGGGCTCAGTGTCAGAACAGATTCCATCACTAAGAGCAATGAGCAGGGAGGCATTTTTGGCACTTCTTAACTGTCTGCAGGGGCTGAAGGGCCTTTTCCTTGCCTTGTGCCCTCCACACTGCCAGTCACAACACGACCAGGAATGCCAGTCCCAGGGGGCATCACTGCTCCTCCTGAGCACCACCATGGAAATGCACAGAGAAAATCAACCAGGGGACCTACGGACAGACACAGGTTCACGGGGTTGGGGCTCTGCATCCCTCAACACGCGTGCAGGGATGGATCCACACCTGCCCTGGCACCCCAGCTCTGCTGGGGATGTGTCAGCCCTGAGGCCGCCCTGCAGCCCTGACTCACCTGCCTCCCCCATCACCCACCTCAGGTGTGGCTGGAGCAGGTTGTCCTTGTGCCACAGGCTCAGGACAGTGTCACTGTCACCCTTCAGGCTGTCTGTGCATGGCAGGGGCAGCCTGGCACTGATGTTCTTTCATTGTAGACACAAGAGCTAAACCTCAACAACCGCAGCCATCAACAACCACAACACTTCTGCACTCTCATTACCAGCAGACCTGAGCTCACCTGGACCATTTCTCAAGTGAAGAAAAGCCCAAACGAAACATTGTCTGCAGCCTCCTAAGCTTAAAGACAGGCTGGAATGGGAGGTGGAGCATGAACCCATGGACAACCCTTTCTCCCTTCCCACCACATTTCCCGTGCTCTACTTGAAGAGATGTGAGCACAGAGGACACACAGGACTGCAGGCAAATTCTGCTCATCAACTCCTCCACTCACAGTTCCTAAGAATGATCAACATTTCCACTCACTCTGGACCAGCCTCACTGCCTTGCAAAGTGGTGAAGGATCTTTAAACTCAACAAAGATGGGGATCCCTGTGAATGCACTCTGAGGCCTTTCCTCAGGAATATACAACATCCAGCACATGGTGTGTCCAAGCAGAGAGGCTCCTGGGCTAAATGAGGAGGCATTTGTGACTCAGAGGATGCAGAGTCAACAAAACAGGAGTCACAGCTGCCCCAGCAGTTGCTGGTGGCTGTCAGCCCTGTGAACCCAAGGGGGCTGTGACCTGTGGGCTTTCCTTGCCAGCACCTGAGGGTGTTTAGATGACACTGTGGGGGTGATGGAGCCTTTGTCCTGTGGGATAGCTTGAGGGAAACCTTTCCTGCAGGAACCTGGCACTGCAATTGCAAAGGCTCTTTGGGTTGGTGAGCTCAGTCCTGGATGCAGCTGCAGCAGGAGACAGAAGCTGTTCTAGACCGGGTGGGAAAACTCCCCTTTGCCTCTGCTGGTCTCTATTCCCACCTCATGAGCTGCACTTCATTTACTTGGAGGTTGTTTTCTACCTTCTGCACAGAAATGCCAGCTGTAAGACTGTATTTTCCCCTTTTCTGCAGGACTTCCATTAAATTTCTGGTTTTAAAAAAGTTCTCTTGTTTTCTCAGCTCTTGTCCTTTTTCTGTTTAGAAGAACAACCACCTTCTTCTGGGAACTGTTGGCTGGACAGAAGAGCCAGCTCTCCAGCAGGCTGGGAGAGGGGATGAGGGAGATTTTTCACCTTGATGGCAAGCCCTTGGGAAAAGCAGCCAGTGGGGCTTGGGGTCAGCAGTGGAGAAGAATGGAGGCCAGTGTGTGCAGCTTTCAGCAGAGCAGCAAGTAAGAGAAGAGTGAACATGAGTGATTTAATAGTGGAGGGCAGCAAATGGCCACAAACACAATGCTCCGTGGCCTCTGCAGGGTGATTACAGCCACAGCAGGGCACCTCCAGCAGCCTCTTGAAGACATTTGCAGGATCAGGATGTGAACTTGAGAAAAACCCATCACTGGAGAGCACACAACCCCCAGCATGGGAGGGAGACACAGTTTGGGGCTCTGGGAGGGGCTGGAGGATGCCCATCTTCTGCAGGGCAAGGAACAAACCCCTCCGTGAGCTTGGTCACGTTTTACTCTGCATCAGCCTTCACGAGAGCCAGCAGAGATGGGTGACTAAGTCCAGAGCAGTCCTTTATTCCAGAACATGGCTCCAGGTAGGTCTTTCAGGAGCTCCTTTGGATGCATTCCCTGCCGAGCAGTCGGCTCTCCAAAGTTTCCCGTCGTGGCTGAGTGGTCAGATAATTCATGAGACACGCTTTCTGCCCCCCACTGGGTGAACTCGCAAGCACAAATGTCACCATTTGTGAGCATAATTTTTCCTCTTCATGTATGCCTCTGACATTTGCTTTTCACTTACCTTTCCTGCCAGTAACTCCCAATCGTAGCTGGTGGGAGGGAGCAGAGCAAAGGGGCCAGAACAGGAAGGGACCAGGCAGAGTTTGAATGGGGCCTCTGGTGCCCGGGGGAAAATGCTTCTCATCTCCCCAAGAGCTCCTCCCTGGTGCCCAGCTGCTGAAATCAGGATAAATGCTTCTGAAAGTCACTGCTGTCAGGGGCCCCATATGCTGGCAGCAGCAGAGGAGGTAAATGCTGTACCTGTACAGTGGTCAGCACCTGATGGCACCAGGCAGCTCGTCCTGGGCACATGGGGACATCCTGCAGGACTGGACCTGCTGGGCTGCCTCCTCTTCTTCAACAGAACTGTGGAGAAACCCTACAGCTTTGGCCCGTCTCCCATGGACCCCTCAGGCACAGGAATCAGGGGGCCACAGGCTCTTGGGGGTGTTGACAAAGCAGGAATTGCTTGTGACCTGGGGCGTATGGAAGCCCAGGAGAACACACAGTGCTGGGAGCCAGGCAGACAGGCTTGCTCAGGGCTATGATGCAGTGAACTATCCCCAGCCAGGTGTCCTGGTGAGGTCCCAGTGTCCTGGGAGGCCACAGGGAGGGCCCTGCAGTGACAGCCCACTGGCAGCACGGCCCTGACTCCACTGGCTCCACGTGACAAGTGTCACTCATCTGCTTTGGTCTTTGGGAAGGCAGTGGAGATCACTGCTCTGAGCTTAATCTGCATTAGTCTGGACAAGCAGGGGTGGTCAGGGCACCAAACCAAGCAGAGAACCTTTTCCACCAGCCTCAGCAGTAAGTGGGAAGATCTTTTTCTCTCCCATTCCAGCAGAGCCTCACTGTAGCTGTTAAACCTCACCCAAGCCTTCCTTGTCCCCACAGGCCCCACAGGTTCAGTGCCCCCAGCACCTCCGTGCCCAGCAGTGACCCCAGGCCAGCACAGCACACTCCACTCAGCTTTTCCTTGCCTTGATGTCTCTGCATTGCCACAGCCCAGGCTGGCCTGCCAGGGGGGAGCTCTCCAGAAAGGTCACTCCCCAGCACGCTTTTTGGGAGGAGGAGATTGGGAGCACAGGATCTGGGGCATGCCTCCGATGAGGAAACCGTGTAGGGCCAAGCCAAGCATGAGGGAAAGGAGCATTAGGAACTCTAGAGACAAGGATTCTTCCAGATGTCCCTGCAGGGAAGGGAGGATGCCCACGGCCACTGGACATTGCCCAAAATGTCCTGCAGAGGCATTTTGGACCCAGTCCTGCCCAGCTGCAGTGACACATCTGCTCTGCCCCATCTCCCAGAGGAAAACCATGTACACGCAGGTGTAAACCAGGACTTACCTGCTCGGAGGGGCTGCTCTGAGCTGCCAGGCAGGTGCAGAGGAGATCCCATCCAGGGTGGTGAGAGCTCAGATGTTTCCTCCTTGAGCCATGGCTTCTGCTCTGCATTCAAAGTGCTGCTGGATCTCTTCTTTTTCCTAGGGGAAAAAAAAAATCCTTCCTGGTAGTACATTGCTACATGCCTGATGTAGAGTTTCTTAATCATATTACTTTTTTAAGACAAAGACCAGAGGCTGGTGCACAGGAGACGGTGACAATTCCAATGGCTGTTACCATTTCAGCAGGCAAAGCCCCAGCACCAGGAGCTGATCCCCAGCAGCATTTCTGGAAGTTCAGGCTCTCTTTCCCCCACAAAACTCCATTGTATGCATAACAGCATCCTTCAGATGCTGAGCATCCCTCCTGAGCTGGGCTTACCCAGCCTGGGGGAGCCCCCAGCCCCACCAGAGCCTCCAGATCTCCCCCAGTGCCCCAGAAGGAGCCCACCAGGCCACTGGGCTCTGTGGCTTGGAGACATTCTGAGTAAATCACCTTATTTTTTATCTCTGTGGCTGCAGGAGGAAGCTCAGCCTGTGCTGATGACAGTGTTTCAGGCAACCACAGCACCCATCAGCCCTCACAGCCGAGCCACCCTTGCCCAGGCACAGCCCCCCGCTTGCCAAATCCCATCACCTTCCCCATCATCTTTCCTGTTTCCATCTCCCCGGGGAAAAAAAAAAAAAAAAAAACAACAACAAAAATCCACCTCAGCAGAAACGCTCATCCATCCCCTCTGCAAGCCAGCAGGGGTTAACGTTGTCAGCCATGACGTCAGGATCCCAATTTGTCCGGAGAGTCCCCCTCCCCAACCACAAACTCCCTCTCTCCTCCCCTCCTCTTGTGACTTTGCAATGAGCAGCAAAACTCCACAGGAGCTGCGGCAACAGCGCTAGGGAGACATCCAGCCCTCCCTGCCAGAGCAGCGCTTTCTGCAGGCAGGGATTGATTTATTTTCTACACATGCATATATGTATTTTTTATTTATTTATTTATTCACCGCGCTGCATTTGCTTTTCCTTTTTTATTTTATTTTTTGTTTTCTTTTTTAGCCTTCTCACGAAAGCCCCAAACCTCCCAAATGACGAGCCTGAGATTTCCCTATAAATAAATTAAAATAACTGCACAGTGGGGCTGGATGGCTTCCCCTTCCCCTATCGGAAAATAAAGAGGAAAGGGGGAGCAAATAGGTAAAATTCAGAATAAAATCATATTGCTCGAAAACTCACACGTCCTCCCTCCCTCCCTCCCTCTCTCTCTCTCTCTCACACACACACACACACACACACACACGCTCTTTCTCCTCCTCCTCCTCCTCCTCTCTGAAGGTGGGTAGCAGGAGCCATGCAACATCTGCAGAACCGGATGGCAAAAGAGCAGGAGGAAAAATAATCCAAGTGGAGTGCTCAGGGGACACTGAGTTGGTTTTTATTTTTTCTTTTTTCTTTTTCCTTTTTTATTTTTTTTTTATTTTTTTTCCCCTTCTTCTTCTTCTGCCGCGTACCTGTGAGATTCGATTTCACATTTTGCTGAGCCCATTTTGGGGCATTTTATTTTTCTTTCTCTTGGGATTTTCTCCATTGCCAGAGGATGTCTCTTGTTGAGAGGATGCTGAAAGGAAGAAGAAACGAATTCTTTGACTGGCACTGAAGGAGTGGGGGGGTATTTTTCCCCCTCATTTTTTAGTTTTTCTCCATTATTCTTTTTCTCTAGGAAATCATTAACTGGGGGGGGGGTTGGTTTCTTTTTTCCCTCCCCCCCTTTTTTGGAGGGGGATTTCAGAAGATCCATCTTTCCTTCCCCTCCCCTCCAAAGATTTTTTTTTTCATCCTTCGTCTTTGTGGAAATGTGGACATTTCAAGCAGACAGATTGAGTGGAATTGTCTCTGCTTTAGCAGCTCTTTGTCTCGCCTGCTGTGCGCAAAGGTAAGGACTGCGATCCCCGGCTGCGGGGACAGCGGGGCTGGCACGGGGCTTGTTTGTCTTGTTTGGGGTTTTCTCCATCGAGCTGCATGTGGGAAAGGGGAGGGGGTTCTCTCCCCAAATCGCTTCCCCTGCCGTCTGCTATTGTTATTCCCCAGCCCGTGCCGTTCCAGGGGGAGGAGGAGGAGGGATGCTCATACGTGAGATGTGGAGCAGACTCTGCGGACGGAGCCCACCTCGCAGAGCGTGTGTGCGCGTCCCCCTGCCCAAGGCGGGGGGAAAATGGCCAAACGAAGGGCTGTGCTGGGGAACATGGTGCCCGCAGGAGCCGCCGGAGCCCCCGGAGCTGCGCTACGCACCCGGCACAGGCTGCCTTGGCCATGCCTGAGCCTGCACACGCAGCCACACTGGCATCCGAGCGAGCTGCGCTGTGCCACAGCCCCGGCTCTGCGGAGCTCCGGGGGCGATGCCCGCGGCCGTGCCTCCGCGCAGATTTACGGCATGCAACACCCTCCTTCCTCCGTGGGTGCCATCCATCCGCATCCCTCCCTGCGTGTGCGCAGCCACCCGTGTGTGTCACTCCACACCTCCGGAGGCGGCTTCACCTGCCCTGCGAGGCGCCGGGGCCGAGCTGAGCATCCCCGGCGTGCTGGGGCCGCTCCCGGGGTACGCCCGGAGCACCGGCAGCGCTCCGTGCGGCCCGGCCAAGGTGTGCGGAGCGCACACACCTGTTTGCTCGCCCATCCGCTGCTCTCACACGCGGGGGGAGCGCTGCCGGCTGCTGCTCGCCCTCCCTTCGCTCCCTCCCTGCGCACACCTGCGGGCAGGTGCGTCTGTCCCTGCGCGGGCGGGGGGAGCGGAGGCATCTCCCTGCTCAGCCATGCACGGGCAGCAGCGCGCTCCCGAGGCGCACACACAGGTCTTGGCAGGGCTGTGGGTGCCCACGTTTGTGTTCCCATAGTTATAAACACGCAGGTCCTCACAAGGCTGTGGGTGCCCACATTTGCGTTCCCATAGTTATAAACACGCACACACACAGGTCCTTGCAGGGCTACGGATGCCCAGATTTTTGTTCCCATAGTTATAAACACGCAGGTCCTCGCAGGGCTATGGATGCCCACATTCGTGTTCCCATAGTTATAAACATGCAGGTCCCTGTGGGGCTCTGGATGCCCACATTTGTGTTCCAGGTCCTGACTGGGCTGTGGGTGCCCAGGTTTGTGTTCCCATAGTTATAAACACGCACACACACAGGACCTTGCAGGGCTGTGGGTGCCCAGGTTTGCGTTCCGGGTCCTGGCAGGGCTGTGGGTGCCCAGGTTTGCGTTCCAGGTCCTGGCAGGGCCATGGATGCCCAGGTTTGTGTTCCAGGTCCTGGCAGGGCTGTGGGTGCCCAGGTTTGTGTTCCCATAGTTATAAACATGCACAGGCGCAGGCGCGCGCCCACCTTGCCCGCACCATTCATGCGTGGTCCCACTGTGTGGGGACACACACACACACAGAGCTCAGGAGGCACTGTCCAAGCAAATATGTGTCATTTAAAGCCCCCAGCAGCCCCCTTTGCTCAGACGTGTGCCCTCGCACGTGTGTTTGTACGTCCAGCACTGATTTTCACCCGGAGTCTGTGTGTGTGTGTGTGTGTGTGTGTGTGTGTGTGTGTGTGTGTGTGCACAGCTCGGAGACAAAACACTCTCCATGTGCACAAGCCTCCAGCTACTCCTACACACCCCAGCCAGCAGCACGGGGTGCTGGGATGGAGATGTTTGGCTGCAAGTGTACGTGGATATGCAAAGCACATGCCCGCTGACACAGAATCAGGGGCACAGCGCTCCGAAATTCAGATCACAGGCTGGCTGGATGTGCTCCCCGAGCGGATGCAGACCCACATTTGCCAGGAATAGCACTGGCATGCAGCTGCTCGCCCACAGCTGGGCAAATGCATGACTTGCCTCCTCAGTGGGAGGGACGTGGCTTTTTGGATCAGAGGGAGCGCTGGGAGGCAAAAGACCTTGTCCTTAATCATGATGGTTTATTCCCTCACTAGGCCAACTTGTAGCTGGTGAGGAGGGAAGAGTCCCCATGGCCCTCTTCCCACTCTGTCCCTTTCTGCAGGGCCCCTGACACATTGTTTACTGTCTCTACCTCAATTTCCCTGCTTATATTAACGAGGTAAACACTGATTCGTGAGTTTATGCACTGTAGGAAGCCAAACAGAGGTGTCTAAATCCCTTGAGAAATGCAGTGTCCACGTTATGACTATGGAAATCTGTGTACCTAGGAATGGGTGTCTGGAGATGAACAAATGCTGGGAGCACACTCTCAGTCCTCAGTGACAGGATTGTGTTTTGCAGGCTGCAAAGCCTCACACACCTGCAGAGAAATCCACAGATGCAAGTGGACCTGGCAAGCCCAGACACGGTGTTGTGAAAGCGCGCACCTGCACACACCTCTCTGGCCTTTTCACAGTGATTAAAGCCGAGCTGTAGCACTCTCAGGAGCACACTCAGGAGTGGAGCTCAGACCCCTTCCCCTGCCAGCACAAGGGCTCGTTGGCTGTCCGTGCAGCAGAGCTGGGTGCTGTTTCACATTTGCACATCCCTGTCCTGCTGAGGAATTCCTGCACATGCAGAACCTGCACATCCAGAGCCCTGAGAGCAGCCCAGGTGCTCCCTTGTGCTTCCACCCACACCCCTAGGGAGAGCCTGGGCACCAGGGAACCCAGCCTCAGGAGCCCACAAATTCCTGCTGCTGTGTTCCTCATAAACTGTGTCCGCAGTCCAGCGCCTCATCACACCCCAGCAGAGCAAGGCTGCACCCACTGTCACCTCCAGCCACCTGCAGTCACCTGCAGCCCCTGGCTGGGATGTGGTCACACACATGCACACACATCTGTGCATGTTTTAGAGCTGCAGCCAGTGCTCTCCTGTGTCCATGTGTCTGTGTGCACAGGCAGATAGTCCCTACACGCTCCGTGCAGCCAGGAGAGCACGCCTGTCTGTCTGTCTGTGCGTGTGTGCAGACACACGGACATGCCAGCGGCAGCGCCGGTGTCCAGGCAGGCACGGGGCTGGCAGGCAGAGGCAGAGGCAGTGCCGTGGTGCAGCTTTCCAGGTTGACTGGGATGGATGTGGGAGGCGGTGTTGACAGGGAGACATGCTGTTGTGGTGGGTGACTGCAAAGAGCAGCAGTTGTCAGCGGCAGGGTCTCCATTCTCATGCAAAGCAGGGGACGAGGGTGGCACAGAGGCTGGGTATTCAGGCACAAAACCCGATTTACCCCGCAGCACTGAACAGGTCCAGTATTTTTAGCATCCCTTGCTTTCCGGTCTCCTACCTTCGGTTTCGGTTTGGCCTTTGGGCTGATTTCAGAAGGAACTCCCTTCTTGCTGCGACGGCCGGGTTGGTGTTAGGGAGGATATCTGCCCCCTCTGCGTGCAGGGTAAAGGCTGGGAGGGAAAGGATTGCTGCTCTGGCACACAGAGGGGAAGATGGACTCTCCTTCCCTGTCTCTGCCTCTTGGTCTGCGTTGCTAAGAAGTCACAGTGATGCTGAGTGACAGAAAGTGAATTTTTGCGTGGCAAAGATCAGCCGTGCATTGAGGCCACGGGAGAAGAAGGAGCATTGTTTTCTCGTTTCCTTCAATAACCTGAAGAGAGCCCTGGGAGCAGTGAGGAGCAGAGGTCGCACTGGGGTGTGTGACACTGCAGGGTGCCCCCGGTGTAGTGGGGACCTTGGGACATGCCAAGGCTGTGCTGGGTGATGTAAGAGCTGGAGCAGGAGCCCAGCTTGGCTGAGGAAGGGGAGTGAGAGGCTGCAGCTGCCCCATGCACAGCCCGGGGGGCAGAAAGGACAATTTCTGTTGGTGCCCCCTCTGTGGGCAGGGCACAGGGAAGCCCCCCAGATGTGTGGGTCAGTGACCAGGGTGCTCATTGAGGGGGGCGGCAGCAGGACGTGGGGTGCTTACACCAGAAGGACACCAGGGGATAGAGCTTGGGGTGTCCTGGAGTCAGGGTGAGCTGCAGAAGAGGAGCCAAAACACAGCTGAGACTTCTGAGCACCTCCCAGGATGGCTGTGGGGGCCTGTGGGGCTTGTGGGCAGGTGGGGGGCTGACAGCTGTGCCAAGACAGAAGACACGAGTGAGAGAGAAAACAGAGTGGCTCTGCCCGTGGCTGAGGTGTTCTGGTGCCCTGGGGTGTGAAGGATGCTGAGGTACCTGGCCAGGACCTCTGGTGCCATATGGGATGATGACATGTCTCTTCTTTTGTCTTTCAGCCCCTCCACTGGAAATATTTCTGTGGTGAAAGAGATTGTGGACAAACTGCTGAAGGGCTATGACGTCCGCCTCAGGCCTGACTTTGGAGGTACAGTGAGGGCCGGCCGTGGGCAGCGGGGCTGGGATGGCCAAAGGGGCAGGGATGGCCAGAGGGGCAGGGATGGCCAGAGGGGCAGGGATGGCCAGAGGGACAGGGATGGCTCCAGAGGGGCAGGGATGGCCCCAACAAGGTAGGGATGGGCAGCAGGACAGGAATGGCCAGTGGGGCAGGGATGGAAAGTGGGGCAGGGATGGCCCCAGAGGAGCAGGGATGAGCAGCAGGACAGGGATGGCCAGTGGGGCAGGAATGGTCCCAGCAGGGCAGGGATGGCCCCAGAGGGGCAGGGATGAGCAGCAGGACAGGGATGGCCAGTGGGGCAGGAATGGTCCCAGCAGGGCAGGGATGGCCCCAGAGGGGCAGGGATGAGCAGCAGGACAGGGATGGGCACAGGGGCAGGAATGGTCCCAGCAGGGCAGGGATGGCCCCAGAGGGGCAGGGATAGCCTGAAGGGCAGGGATGGTCCCAGCAGGGCAGGGATGGGCACAGGAGCAGGGACAGCCAGTGGGACAGGGATGGCCTGCAGGGCAGGCAAGGCCGGCGAGGAAGGGAAGGCCAGTGGGGCAGGAATGGCCCCAGCAGGGCAGGAATGACCAGTGGGGCAGGGTCTGCTCCGTGTCGGTACCGGCCCCTCGGCCATTCCCAGCATGCCCAGACCACAGGGAGTGCTCCCCTCAGGCATCTCCAACCCCAACCCTCACGTCCTCATGGCCTTCTGCCTACCATTTCTTTCACCCCTCCTGCTTTTCCTTCTCCTCTCGCTGGCTCCGCTCCTTCCACCATCACCCATCTCTGCAGACAGCTGCCTTGTCCATGGTGAGATGTTTCTGGGGATATTTTGCCACCACAGAGACATTCAGCTCTTCCTTTGCTCCAGGCTTTCCTCCATCACAGACAACAAGTCATCCCTCCTCCATTTCTGCTCCCAATGCCAGATATTTTGGCTCTTTTCCCTGCAGAGGGTCGAGGTGATTGCTGGTGGGGTTGCAAAGCTGCTCCCTCAGCAACAGTGAGGCATGAAATATTCCCTGGGCAGCTGGTGGCCTGACTGCCGTTCAGTAGGAGGTGCAAGGGTCTCCAGTTCCTCCCCTGGGGCCTGTGAGCAAACAGGAGAACCACAAGGGCCTGGTGGAGATGAAATATGGAAAATCTTTGGGCACTGTCGTGTTCCCGGGTCCAGTTGAGGTCTGTTCCTTGGAGAGGAGCAGGCACTGGAAAAGCAGTGAAATAGGGAGGGGGATTTGAGGACTTCTGAGCTCAGCCTGCCAAGCTTGGCTGTTTTAAATCTTTTCTGGGTGATTTCCTTTTTCCTCCTCATGGGGAGATGCGTCGGGCTGGGGGATGCTCAGCCCACAGCGGGACACCTACACGTCAGAGTGTCCCTCTCCATAGGACCGATGGGAAACAGGCTCATGCCTGTGCTCTCGGGGGAGAGGCCAGGGACAATTATTTAGTGGTTCAAGGGAGCAGTTTTCTCCCAACAGGGCTGATCCATAGTTCCTAGGAGCTGGGAGTGGAGGAATATCCTCACTGATTTCATCAGGTTTTGAAGGCACCCCAGTGTATACCTGCTTGCCACAACCAAACCCGTCTCTCCTTGAAGCCTCTGGTTTCCCTGCACCTCACCCAGCCCTGCCCCATGCATTGACCATGCCGTGCCCTTCAGCAGACACTCCCCTCCATCCCCACGAACACCGTCCCCACCGCCCTCATCTCCTTGTTCTACCCTGTGGTGGAGCAGGGGCTTTCAGGTGGCAGCAAAAGCTGCTGGACCCCGGCCTCGGGGGGGGCTCTGGGGTGGGGGAGATGATGCCATCCCTCCTTAGTGCTCAGGAGCATCTGGGAGGTCAGGCAGTGCAGTGGGGAGACACTTTGGATGCAGCATTCTGCAGGCAAACCGGGCTTCCAAATCTTCCCTCTCTCCTTTGGACGTGGGATAGGGCTGGCTTTGATTTAAAGGCTCTGCCCAGCAAACATGAAATGTCCCCGTTACCTGGCCAGCCCTGACCATGGAAATTGGTGCAGTCACATTTTATGAGGGGGAGAACCGTGGGGATGACATAAAACTGGAAGAGAAGCAGGGTGTAAAGCCGTGGCAGTGACTGTGATATGGGAAGCAGGAGGTGAGCTGGCTCTGCAGAGTCACGGAGCAGAGGGAGCCGTGGGCTGGGGGTCCAGCGGCTTTTGTTTCCTGATTCCAGGTGCCCAGGGCACCCAGGACAGGGCCCAGCCCTTCCTTCAGTGCAGGGCTCTGCTGACCCTGCCAGATGTGTGTGCTGCTGGAGCTGGGTGAGGCAGGCACTGTGTCCTCCCAGGCTGCGGGATGGATGAGGCTGGGCAGCCATGGCATTTGATTTGATTTTACTCTGAATTTCCACAGTGCAAGCTGCACTTCTCTTCACTCAAGCAGAGAAATGGAATTAAGACCATAACCCCCTTCCCTGTAATCACCTCACTGTTGCCCTTCACCCTTTCTTGTCCTTCCCTTTGCTCATGAGAGCAAGGTCCTAGTGGGGAGCACTTTGGTGCTCCTGGTGCAGGGATGCTCAAACTATCAGCACCCCTGGCTCCCTCCCCCAAGGACAAGCTTATCCAGGCAAAATTCCTGCAGCATTTCCAGCTGGGCTGGCACAAGGGTCTGGAAGCTGGAGATCGTGTTACAAGGCTGGTGGAAAGGGGTGGGGGGTTTCTGGTACCGCTGCTGTACCCAGAGCTCCCCAGTTCTCTGGGGTTTTGGATCAAACCCATTTCCCGGTGAAATCCAGTGGGATCATGCCAGGAGGTGTCTAACCCTGTGTGGCTCCCAGTCCATCCACAGTCCCGCTGTGGAGAGGCTGAAGTTCTCCCCAGTGGGTTGTGTGGAGCTGGCACAGCCGTAGGACCCACAGGAACAGCATGAAGATATGTCAGGGGAGCCTCAGGTTGGGTATTAGGAAAAGGTTCTTTCCCCAGAGGGTGATTGGAACCTGGAACAGGCTCCCCAGGGCTGCCAGAGCTCCAGGAACGTTTGTACAATGCTCTCAGGCACAGGCTGGGGTTGTTGGGGTGTCCTGGACAGGGTCAGGAGTTGGACTGGATGGTCCTTGTGCATCCTTTCCTGCTCTGGGTATTCTGTGATGAAAAAGGCACAGTTTGGACAAAGCCCTGGGAGCCGTGTGTGTGCAGCCCTGCTGTCTCCCAGGGACGTGTGGGACTGGACTGAGCTCCAGTTCCAGTACCCTGACCCTGGTTCTCCAGGGCTGCCCTGTGCTCTGCCTGGGCTGTCCTGCCGCCCCTCCTCTGCCTTCCAGCTGGGCACAAAGGGTGTGAGCCCTCTCTGCAGGGGGAGGTGATCCCACCACACAGCTGGGCTGAGCTGGGAATGGCCAAGGTGGCACCTCGGAGGGGCGGCAGGTCCTGCTGGGGGCCCTGTGCCCTAAAGGAATGTCATGGAGCTATCTCGGGGCTAGCCAAGGGTGCCCAGGGGGTCTGGCTGGACAGGCAGCTGCCTGCCCCAGTGGAGAGGGCTGGAACAAAGCAGCTGCCACTGAGCTGCCCGTGAACCAGGGGGAGCTGTGCCTCTAAAGCCAGAGCCTTCAGCTCTCTGTGGCTCAAGGATGAGGCGCTGGGGGCAGGAAGGTCCCAGCAGCCAGTGCTGGCTTCCCTGGAGGTGTGGACACAGCAAGGCCCTTTCCAGACAGATCCCCACGTGAGAAATGCGACCCACAAATGTGATGAACCAGTCTGGCTTCCCTGCCTCCCTTCCCTGGTCTCTCCTGCCTGCTTTCCCCACGTTTTCCTCCCGCAGCAGAGTTTCCTTCTTGCCATCCACATCAGTGGCCGTCACCCTGCCCTGTCCCCACCCTCTCAGCCTTGTGGACAGTGTCCCACCTCCACACCCTGGGGCGCCTCCTCCATGCACTGCTGCCTGTGGAGCAGGAGAAACTGGGAATCCTTTGGATGTGGGAGAACCTGTTCCCATGTACCGTGGTGAGGCAGTCCTTGCCCCTCACAATCTTTCTAAAAAACCCCCAAGGCTCATCCCAGGACCCCCACCCTGCCCAGGATGTGGTGCTTCCACAGCTCCAAATACAACTCGCGCCTCCCCAGTCCTCTTTATTTTTTTTTTTTTTTTTAAGAGAAAGACAACTCTGCCTAATGCCAAAAGGAGGACAGGCCTGCTGGGGATTGCAGTTCACTTTTTAATTTTGAGATGCCTCGTTAGCTCTGGGCCGAGCTGAGTGGCTGAGAAGCATCAGCCACTCGCTCTCCTCCCTCTCCCCCACCGCCTTGGAAACCCATCAGGCCGCTGAGCAGGTCGGCTCTCAGGGGTGGGGCTGTGGCAGTGAGTGCCATGTGCTCACCTGGGGACCTTGGATGAGCGAGGGGACACCGAAAGGGAAAGCTGGAGCCGTGTGGAGATGATGGAAAAATCTGGGAGCCATTCCACTGGAAAGCCACGCTGGTTAGGTGGGAGCAGCCTGAGAGACTGTCCCCAAGCCCTGGAGTGTCACACCGTGCTGGAGAGGTGTGGGACAGAAGGGATCATGTCAAACAAGTCTAAAGGGTCTGGCCAGGGCTGTGGAGTGGATCTGGAGCAGCCTTCAGGAGGGTGTGCAGGGAGGAGCAGGATGCAGCAAAGAGGGAGATCTTTGTGCTGGTACTGCAAGGCCAGCAACAAGGCAGAGAGAGGGTTTTCGGCTTTGGGACAGCACAACGTTCTCACAGGGACATCAAATCACAGGTGGGTGGCATCCAGCTGGCCCTGAGGGATGGACAGGCTGGGGGGTGATTTATACAGCACACTAATCACACCATGAGGCAAGCAGGATGTTCCCAGGTTTGGGACTGGGTGAGCAGGGGATGCTGCAGATAATGTCTGGGAATCATTGCAGAACTGTGGGCAGAGAGCTTTCAGAGCAGTGCCCGGGCTCTTGTAAGTGCTCTTAGGCACTCACTTTCAGAAGCATTAACTCCATAGGAGAAAAAAAGGAGGGAAAAAAATGGGAAAAAAAAAGAAAACTAAGATCATATTTGCCCCAGGGTAGAGAAGGCAATGAAGGAATGGCAGGAAGATCCCACTTGAGCCCAGTGACTCAGCTGCTCTCTGTTGGTGCAACGTTCCCAGCCCAAAACTTTACAAGAGTTCCAAGCAGATGGCTCTTGATGGTTTTCCAGCATCAGTTGCAGGTCTTGGTAGCCAAAAGCAAGGTGAGGGCACTCTCTGCTTCTTGCTGCCAGCCCTCCTGGAGTGCAGGGGTCCTGGGGTTTCTCCTGGGGAGTGTGCAGGGGTCTGGAAATGCCTGGGGAAAACAGAGTGACCCTGAAGCCCTTGGGATTGCACAGTAAATCCTGGGTTTTCATGCCTGTGGATCCAGCGGCTTTCCCTGACCCCTTTTTAGTTCAAACTTCCCTATGGAAAATGAGCACTTGAGGGGTCTGGGGTTGGAATGAGCCTGTGTCCTGCTCCTCATCTGCTTTGTGCCATGGATGACATGTCCCAGCTCTTGTCCCCCTCATCTGGGATGTCCAAACCCCTCTTTGCAGCAAAATCTAGGCCTTGCTCCTTCCTGTCCCCTGCCCCTCCTGCTCTCAGCTGCTCTCTGCTCCGTCACACCTCCGCCCTTCTGAGCAGCCAGCCCTGCTTCCATGTCCTGTTTATTCCAAATTCAGTGGAGCTGGGGGTGAAATCCTCAGCCTTTCCCAGTGTAACAGCATCACTTGAAAGCCAGAATTGTAAAAATAAATGATTGCTGATGCATAAAGTGTTGCAGTGAAGCATCATCCGTGGTTCAGGGCTCCAAAACTGGCGGGGCTGAGCGGCTGCACAAGATGCAGCAGGGGATGGGGCTTGTGTTATTTCCCTGGCCCACTGCTGGGAAACAGCTGCTCTTAGTGGTCCTGTGCTGGAAGGAATGGGAATTCGGTTTCTTCCATGGTCAAGGCTGGTGGTACTGTTCAAGCCTTCCCGAAAACCTGTTTTCGACTGCACATTGGGAGGTGTTTTTTTTTTCCAGGCAGCTAGCTTGCTTTGGATATTTGAAGGGGAGGGGGGAAATTTTAGGAAAAATGATTCAGAGGTTTCTGAGAACAAGCCAAAACATGTACATGCTGGGTTTTTTTTCCTGTCCTGAAATGTTGGGGGATGAAACCAGTGGCACTTAGTACAGGGTTGGCCCCTGGGCATGTGGAGCAGGTGGGTCCCTGGGGCCACCAGGCACCTGGCTGGCACAAGAGCTGTGTCCCCACTGCCTCTGGTGCCGGGGAAGCCCCTCAGAGCAGTGGTGCAGCTGCAGGAGGACCAGGGTGTGGGGCTGAAAGAGCACAGTCTCCTGTGCTGCCTGTCTGGGGGGCCACAGGAGCTCCTCACCTGGTGTCAAGGCTTTAGTTCTCAGCTTTCCCCTCCTCTTCTGTGGCAAAAAAAAAAAAAAAAAAAATTAAGTCTCAGAGCAGCCAGATTAAATTTTCTTTTTTCTTCTGAGATGCCTTGAGCCAGCTCTTTTGGGGCAGGAAACTGAGATTCAGCAGGAAGGCTCTG
Organism: Chamaea fasciata; assembly: GCF_029207755.1. Lineage (NCBI taxonomy): Eukaryota > Metazoa > Chordata > Aves > Passeriformes > Sylviidae > Chamaea > Chamaea fasciata. The sequence continues at coordinate 636,403 of NW_027094107.1, forward strand.
GTCCCACCAGGGACAGCTCCTTCCCTGCCCGCAGGACTTGCCCAGAGCTGGGCACGAGGTGAACCTGAAATGCTGCACTTCACAGAGCCTGGAAATGTCACCCTTCTGTCCCCATGCTGTGGCTGGGCAGAAGAGCAGCTCTGGGTTTGAAAACGGAGGGGTAATTATGGATCAGGCTGGGGAAGGGAATTAATTGAGGAAGGAGAGACAGAAGCTGTCAGGGAAGTCTGTAAACCCCAGTGTCACTCAAGGCCAAAGGAAAGGTGGACTCCTGCTAGGGCTGTCAGAAGTCCCACTTTCCCTCCTGAACAAAGAGCATTAAGAAAAGGCCATTCTTGGTCAGTAAAACTGGCTGCAGCTGTGCAGCCCTCACCTCCTCCCCAGTTTATGTGACTTCTGGCTCCAGACCATGGGTCACATCCTCTCTAGGGCTAATCCAGAAGGAAGATGACAACCTCCTGCTGTTGTGTCTTACTTCATTAACTGAAGTGGCAGGAAATGAAAGGATCCCGTCCTTCTTGGGACATATGTGGATGTTAACACATTGCCACATGATGGAATTTCTATTTTTTTCCCTTTGCTCTTTTTATACGAAATGCGTGCTGCCAAAAGGACTTGGAGGCTGTAAAGTCAGACACACAAGGCTTCGGAAAAAAAGCCAGAATTGGGGTTTCTCCGGGGATCTATATTTGGTCCCCTTGAGAGGGTGCATCAGGAGGCAAGGTCCGAGAGTTGCTTCCTCCTGAGCAGCCCCACGGAGCACACTGAGATGCCATTTACACATGGAGCTGATTTTTCTCCTTCCCTTCACTCCGGAGGGGGGCAGGCTGGGGGCATGGCAGTGGGGACAGCTGAGGTGGCCACGGCAGGTGATTAGGGTGGGTTGAGGTGATTGTCTGATGCAAAGCCTGGGACTGAGCACCCAAAGTCCACCTTGGACTTGTTCTTTCCTGGCTGTTTTGTGCCCAGACCTGCTCTCCACACGGCATCAGCTGTTTTTATGATTGCTGCCAAGCACACCAGGACAGCAGGAGCGTGTTCACACCTCTCCCCTGAGAAGCCCAAGGTGTCCCCTGCTGAGGGGTGCCCAGTGAAGGTGGGATTTTCCGGGATGCTCAGCAGCACTGGAGCCTGTTTGGAGCACAGCTCCTATTGATTTCAGCCACAGCTGTGAGCGCTCAGGCCCAGTGCCCCGAGAGAGAGACACACAGAGTTCACCAAAACCCCTGAGCTGCAGCAGGATGGAGCACACGAGAGCCCTGTGACACATCCAGTCCTGAAGAACAGGGCTCAGCCACAAAAACATTTTCCCTTCCCTGTGGGCTTCCCCCTCACTCACTGCAGGGCAGGCAGGGACCCCACTGTCAGCACTGCCCTCCTGCAGATCCATCCTCTATCAATCAAGGAAAAGGAATGAGAAGGATGCTGGGGACAGTTTAATTAAGAACTGGCTCCATGACATCCATTCAGCAGTGGGCATGCTTCCACCTAACCTTCATCCATTTTGTTTTCCTCACGATTTTGCTCTTGAGTGCAATAGTATTTTAGGATATTAGACCAGGCCCTTCCTCCAGTGTGGCAGAGCTTGTGAATCTCTTGCTGCACATTGAACACCCTTGTGCATTCACGTGTGGCCACCCTTATTATCCTCCTTCCGAGACAGGGAACCCTGGCACAGAGCAGTGGAGGCAGTTTTGGGAGAAGACAGCAATGGAGATGAGCTCCCCTGAGTCTCAGCCCAAAACTGGCCTTGGGTTTCTGAGCAAGCTTTGTGCCTGCCACAGAGCTGTGCCTGCTTTTCAGGATTTGGTGTCCAGTGGGGAACATGAAGTTTTGCTGTCATGCATTCCAGTGTACTTCCACTGGAACTGGAGGAGGTGTTGATTCTCATGCTTTTGCCCAAGCCTGTGTGGGATAAATGCATCTAGTTTCCCCTCTCCTTCCTTTTCCCCCTTGTCTGGCGCAGTGTCTCCCTGCAGCTCTGCTCAGGCCCTGACACAGCTGCTCTTCCAGTCCATGGCAGGGCACTGGGCTGGCAACGACCCCTCAGAGATCTCTCTTAAAACCAAGATGACATCATCATTTTAACTAAGCTTTTATTCCAGGAATTTTGCCTCCACCCTTAGTCATAGATTTTTTTTTTACATCAAGAGGCAATGCATTCGAGTTACTGGTTAGCAGAACAATTCCAATACTTCTTAATTAATTAGCTGACTAAAGGCAGATTGTTGTTTAAAGCCAGTCTGGAGGATGTTTGCCACATCACCTGGACCCATGTTCCTCCCTGACAAACATCTACGTAACACTCACCATTTCTGAGATTATTCCTGCCAGTAAACTTGCCTTCGAGGGGCTGCCACTGAAAGCAAAATGTGAAAGGAGTGTAAAATCCATTAGTAGAAGTCCTTTTGATTACTCAAAATATCTTCCCACCGCCCTGGAGCTGTTCATGAGAGCAGCTTTACATACCTGCATTGTTCATCTCCTAAGACTACCGGTATCCCAGTTAGGCAGAGAAGTATTTTTAATCCATAGAACACAAAATAGAAAAGCCAAGGAATGCGCTGTAGTTTTAGTGCTGTGTGAAGGAGACTCTGTGTATGCGTGTCACTTTTCTCACCTATGTCTGGTTCAAAGAAAAGGAGTTGGAGGCTGTTACAGTGTCAGGCTGGCTGGATGTAAGAGGGTTTTTTGGTGGTACTGACAGTGCTCGGTCTGTAAAACCCATTCTTGCAGAGAGCCCTTGCTGGAGGTTTTTATATCTTGAGATTTCATGTGAAGTATCATGCGCTTGTTAAAGCATGACCAGGAACACGGACAAGACAAAAGATGTGTTTAATGAAGGCACAAGGTCTTTCAGAGGAATTGACATCTCCTGTGTGAGAAAGAGCAAGGTTGGATGGCGGAGCCCAATAGCACAGATTTAACAGGTCAGTTAAACGGGTTTTCTGGAGATCCAGGGGTTGATCCTGTTCCCATGAGGTGGAAGGAAGCAGAGCTCCTCTCCCTTCCCCCTGGGATGTGGGAGCACCTCTGTTTGCTTTGAGCAGAGCAGGAATTTCAGCCTGGCTTGGTCAGCACTGATCATACCATTCCTATGGGCTGTTTTTCTGTTGTGGCATTTACCCCTGGTTCTGTGTCAGAGCTAAAAACTCTTCTTTTCCTCTGATCTTTCCCCCCCTCCCCTTCCTGTTTCTCCTGTTCTTTGCAGGCCTGCAGGAATAGTGCTGTTAAATAATTGTGCTTGTGACAGGGGTGAGCCTCAGCCCAACCCTCGGTGCCCAGAATTCCCCTCCCTAGACCTCAGGACCTCTTAGTTCAGCTCTGGGATGGCTCCGAGTGTAGTTCTAGAGAAGAGAGACTCTGTAAAATTACATCTTGTTGTTCCATATTTATTCTCCCTCAGTGGTTTCCATGTCAAACTTGCTCAGTTTACCAGTCAAAACAAGATATTTCTACCTGCCAGCTCTGCCAGCTCAGCCTGGGCTCTGGAAATCAAGCTGTGCTCTCTCTGCCCTGGACATCATCACTCGCCAGAAAGGATTCTCAAATCAGGGCTGAGCTGGATGTGATGTTGGGTACGCACAAATACAATTTGTTCTCAGGCGGTATGAGGGGCACAGATACCAGCAAGGCTCCTGTGCTGTGCAAATAATGACCAACAAATCTTCCCCACCACCTGGGGAGCATGGGACACCACTGGGGCCATTTTACACCTCGGGCACACCCAAAGGGGGAAGAGTTTTGGGGCTGATGACAAAAACCCACAGCAGCACCAAGAATGGCAGTAGGAAGCTCTGCTACCTGCTATTCTCTTTATTTGTGAGAACAGACCTAAGCATCTCCTGAGCTCTGGACACCTTTCCTCCAGCTGTGGTGTCCTGTGGAATCCCCACAGGGAGCAGGCAGGTGGGTCCACTTCGTGCTGCAGAGAAATGTCATGGTATAGCCATAGGAAAGGCTCCTAATTAACGGGCATTAATCTTGTTCACAAATAGCTCCCCTTCGGATGGATGAGGTTGAAAGACTTCCCTCAGCACTCCATCCGAGAAAACCTGAAATTCTGTAAATCTGATCATTGGCAAAATGTTTTAAAACCCACTACACGTGGCAGAAAATACATTTACTGTGTATGATCACACACACAGAGTAGGAAAACCAGGCAGGGTATCCTGCACTGCTTTCAGCTTTCACTCTTGGGTTTCTGCAGTGAATGTCCTAGGGGCTGTTGGCAGGAGGGGACACCAGAGCCTTCCCTGTCCCTGTGTGAGGCTCCACTCTGAGCCTGCAGAGCCATTCCAGCCACTAACAGCCACGCTGGGCTTTTATCTGTGACACAGATAAAGGGTGACTGCCTTGGCTCCTGAGACACTTTGTCACCCCATGCTCACATTTGGGACAGCTGAGCTGGGAGAACACCAAAGTCCCCTTTCCCTTCCACAGCTCAGAGCCAGGGTGGTTCTCTGGCCAGCAGGTCTTTCCAAACACATCTCCTCAGCTACCTGGAGGGCACGGTAGTCCCAAGTTAGTTACAAGAGTTCCAAGCAGATGGCTCTTGATGGTTTTCCAGCATCAGTTGCAGGTCTTGGTAGCCAAAAGTAAGGTGAGGGCACTCTCTGCTTCTTGCTGCCAGTCCTCCTGGAGTGCAGGGGTCCTGGGGTTTCTCCTGAGGAGTGTGCAGGGGTCTGGAAATGCCTGGGGAAAACAGAGTGACCCTGAAGCCCTTGGGATTGCACAGTAAATCCTGGGTTTTCATGCCTGTGGATCCAGCGGCTTTCCCTGACCCCTTTTTAGTTCAAACTTCCCTATGGAAAATGAGCACTTGAGGGGTCTGGGGTCGGAATGAGTCTGTGTCCTGCTCCTCATCTGCTTTGTGCCATGGATGACATGTCCCAGCTCTTGTCCCCCTCATCTGGGATGTCCAAACCCCTCTTTGCAGCAACATCTAGGCCTTGCTCCTTCCTGTCCCCTGCCCCTCCTGCTCTCAGCTGCTCTCTGCTCCGTCACACCTCCGCCCTCCCTCCTGGGCTGGAGTACATCCCCTCAGCTATCTGAGCACTTCTTGCTGTTCTCTTACACCCTGTGAGATGATTCCTGCTCCCTTTGAGGAGCTTGGTGCTGCTGAGCCCACAGCAGGTGATGTCTCCAGGCTGGGGGAACCTTGTGCCAGGGGAAAAGCCACGTCCAAGGGCTGCACTGGGCAGTTCAGTGGGTGGTACATAAAAAAGGGGGGGCCCGTGGCAGTGGCAGAGCTCTGGGTGTAAGACCAGAAGCTGTCAGGCCCGGAGAGGAGGTCACCCAGGTCACAGGTGTCACCTGGAGAAGGCCTGCAGGAAAGCTCACTCTCCTGGCCTCTGGAGAAGGATCTCAGCTTGGCAGGAAATTTTTGGCAGTGAGGGTAGGCTATGAGCTGAATTCTTCTCCTTATCCTCCTTTCACAGCAAAAATAGAACATTTATCACAAGTTCCCCTACATGTTTTTCTTCCCTATTGCACACTAGCTCCTTGCTAGTATTTGAAGCTCCAGCAAAAAGAAATTGATGAGTACTCAAGTTAATAATGTGTGCTTATTGTGTTGATGAATTGCTGGAGATGAATATATATGTAAAAGCTCTGCAAGATTCACTCATCCATGCATCCTGAGTGAAAGCAATTATTTTGGTGAGCAAATGAGACTTAGTTTTATGTCTTAATAAAGAGGTTCTGGGCTAAAAGGCAACTTTTGTCCCGGACATTATTGCAAATCAAGTCTCACTGAAATAATGGAAGCACTAGCACTGGGGGCAATCTTTCAAAAGTGAACATCTCAGAATTCTTTTTTCCTACTAAACTCTTGCAATTCTTGGTTACCACTGAATTTCCTATGATCTTCTCTGTCTTCAGGCTGTGGAGAAAAGGGCAGGACCACCTGAACAAAGCACACCCAAGAGCCTCAGAAACTGAGGGGTAAAAGACTTATCATCCCATGGATGGCATTTGGAAAGGGGGAGGCTTGTTTTTATGTGTGTGCTTTGTTTCTCGTGATTCCTAACTGAGATAGGAATTTAATGTGAATGTAATGATATTTTCAGGCCTGACTCATTTCATTGTTTCAATACTTGCCCTGTAAATTGTCCTGTCTGCCCCTGAGCATAAACCTTGGCCATGGTGCAAGTTTAGCACCAGGTCCCAACCTGGCCATCTTCTCCCATTGTTTTTTTTCCCCACATGCTGGGGATGTCCAACTGGATCCAATCCAGGAGTTACATCCTTTAGAGACAAGAGTCTGTAAACAGCAATGAGGCGGTGTGACTAACTCATAAAAAAAAATTGAAAACAGGGAGGAAAAAAAAAAGGAAAACACCTTGTTGTTGTCACTTTGATAAAAATGACAACTCCAGGTATTTTGTTGTTGTTACAAACAACTTCTAAGACAGAGAAACAGATCTGATGTGAACAGAGGAGCTTGTGTTAACCCATTTAAATTAATTTGGCTCAGCTCATTTGCAGCTAAGGGGATTAGATGGCTCAGGGTTTGGCAACAACGTGTAAAAGTGTTTTCCCAGACAGGTCATTTCCTGCAGGCCAGGTCTGCAGTTGCTTTGGGGGAGGACATTTCCAGGGCACACATGAGAGAGGATCCTCCATGGAGAAAAAATTCACTGTTCACGTGTCAGGGCAGCCTCAGCGCTGCAAAGCTGGGTCAGCACCTTTGTGCCCTGAGTGGGCAGGTGAGAAGTGAGACACTCCAATGGGCAGCTCGGGAGAAACTTCCCCAGCTGCCAGGCAGGGAAAACTGCTGAATGACCTCACTGAATGAAAACTGCTAAATGGGGTGTCCTGGCAACCCGACCTGAGGGCGTGGAGTGTCCTGTGGACGGAGGGAGTGGCTGTGATGCCTTGGGAAGGCTGAGCTGGAACAGAGACCGGACAGAGCTAGAGAATAAAGTAGAGATTTATTGAAAGGCCTCCAGGGTACACCTTGGACAGGACAAGAGCCTGGCCCAGGTTACAGCCAAGGTGGACCCAAAATGGTCACAAAATGGTTGAACTGTCCCAAGGTCTCACACTTTTATAAGTTTTGGTCTATTTGCATATTGGGGTTTAATTGTCCAATTCCAGCTCCAGGTTGTGAGGTCCCATCCTCCTTGTTCCTCGCTTCAGCCCACCCTTGTTTGTGCTGTTGGGCTGAAAGTCGTCCTTGGTGTGCAGCAGGAAAAGGATTTGTTTTGTGTCCCTGCTGTGTGCAGAGCTGAGTGACACTGAATGTGAGCTCAGAACTGCACCCCTGGGCAGCACAGAACCTGAAAAACATAAAAGGGGAAACTTAAGGCATCAGCGGGATGGGACGGGATGGGACGCGATGGGATGGGATGAATGTCCCACATTTGGCAGCACCACCCCTGCCATTGGGGGTGGTTTGGCTGTGAAGAGGAGGGTGGTGCTGTAGTTTTCCAGGTATTTTGCTGCACTCCTACCTCCTGGCTCTGCAAGGAGTGTTATTGTGCTGGGGGAGGGATCCCAGTGCTTGGGATTCAGCCCTAAACCTGCTTTAAAACCTGTGTGCCTCTATTGTAGCACCAGGACTGCTACAGAATTTGAACATTTGGCGTTGTTTACGGGTGTTTTTGAGGCTGTGATGAGTCCTGGGGGCTGATCTGCTCAGGTCAGTACCTGGGGAGCTGGAGATGGAGCAGCTGCCTGTGGTGAGTGTGTTCTGGTACATGGTTAAATACCCGGCTTACTTTTGAACCAAGGGTTTCAGAATATTTCGTGTCTGTGTGCAATCCTTTCTGAAGAGCTGCCCCCTTCAAAAGCAGGGTAACAGGTGCTGGGCTGGGAAAGGAGGAGCAGGAGGGTGCCAAAGGCTTCCGAGCCTGCCCCAGCTGGAGGAACAGAGGCTCTGGCAGTGCCCTGGCTGGCTCTAGGAGATGAGGCAAACACAAGCTCTGAGGGCCTGAGTAAAAGCAAAAGTCCAGGACTATTCCTGAGCCCACCAGAGCTTCCCAGGCAGGCAGAGCTGTGCCCCAGGGCCGCTCTGGAGAGATGTAGTTGCCTGCCAGGATCCTGACAGGGGTAGGAGGGAAGTCTTCTCAGGTGGAGCGATGTGGGGGTGGCTGAGCAGCGTGGGCACAAAGCTTCACGCTGCTGCTGGGGAGAAGAAGCCTGGCTTGTGTTGCTGTGCTGTCAGTCTACGACAGGCACTTGCTTGGCAAGCCCTGCTGTCCTCCTGCTACTACTCCTGCTGGAGGAGAGCTGGAGGGACCTGGGATTTGCTCAATGTCTCTGCTCTCCTGGGATTTGCTCGGTGTAAACACAGGGAAACGTGGTGTTCCACGGTGCCAGCTCTGCAGGGAGGGATCCAACAGGGGAGCACCAAGTGCGTGCCCTGCAGACTGCAAAGCCTCGGGGCTGGGCCGTGTGGGTGCCCTGGGGACACGGGGAGGGCAGGTGACCCATCCTCCAGGAGGTTGGAGCACTGCCTTCATCTCCCAAGGGCCAGGACTGGATCCACCTTCTGCAATGCCCCTGCTCCAACAAAGAGTCCGGTGGCAGTGACATCCCTGCACAGCAGGCTGGCTGTTGTCTCAGCTGGGCTCTGCCAGGGATGGATGGGAGCTGGCACTCAGCCCTCTTGGTAAAGTTGCTCTTAAAGAGTTGATTGCTTGGACCCACTGGCCAGTGCCAGGTTGATGATGGTCAGTTCTGGTGAGGTGATGCAGTTGTGTGTTTCTAAATCAGAGCTTGACAAACCTGAGAACTTATTTTCCTCTTTGCTGTGACTTTTCCAAATGTGCATCGCCCGGGCAAGAGATTCCCAAGCAGAAGCTGTTGGAAGACTGTCTTCATCACTGAGGATTAAACAGCCTTAAAAATCTATCTCCTGAATATTGACCTAGGCCTCATCCAAGAACAGATGATGTTCTCAGTAGACAGTAACTCTTTTCTAATGCTGGGAGCCCTGTGTGTGTGTACAGGTGCTCTGCTGGACTGGGTCCACTGGCAGTCCAGATGCTGTCAGGCTTCCTGTCTACTCTCTTGTTCCATTTTTAAGCCTGTACATTTGAGACCTTGTTTTTATTCAGCTTGGGTAGCTGTCTACCAACATATTTTAAAATCAACCTTGATTTAGCTTCCTCTGTAATCCTTCAATCCCACTGGGACAACCTTTACACTGTTTTTGCAGCCAGCTGATTGTTCTCTCTCACTTCCAAATTTCCATGGGATATTTGCAATATCCCACTCTAATACCTACTAATCCATTAAAAATACCCATGAGATAGATTAGGTGATCCACTGTGCCTCACAGATTGTGCTCCTTAGCTCTCTGCTTCCCCTGGAACAGTCACAGCACGGGTGCCACATCTGCCCTGGGAAAGCACAGTTCCTCCAGGAGGATCCCTCAGCACTGCCTCAGGAGCAGGCACAGTTTGCTCGAGAAAATGTTCTGTGACTGCTCAGATCCACAGGGAGACTTCATGTGACAACAGGCTGGGGCTGTGGCTGCTGTTATCCAGGCTAACCTGTGTGTTTGCAAAGAGCAGTGCTGGCAGGAGCAGAGGTCGGCTCTGCCTGCTCTGATGGGGCTCTGGCTCTGGTTCCTCACTGAACAGGAGCCTCATTTCTTGCACCATGTTCAGGTTTGGATATTCCAAAAGTCTGCCCAAGAGCTGTGCTGTGGTCGTAGCCTTTCTGAGATGTTCCATTTTATCTTTGTGCTGTCCTTGATTTCACCATCCTGGTGAGAGCTTCCTGCAAGTTGCCGTTTTCCTTGGGGAGTTCCAAGTATTCCCCTTTCTTAAGTAAATATTTCAAGTTCAGTTGTCTGACTGGATGAAGGGACGATGCCAGGGTGCCAGGAGAGGAGAATGACACAGGCTGGAAATCCTCATTATCCTCCTCCCACAGGGTGTGCCTGGTGTGGTGTAGATGGAGGGAAACCATGCCAGGGTTAGGCAAAATCTCATTCTGTGCACGGGCTCAGTGCTGTAAAAAGGGCAAAGCACTCCCTGAAGGAGTATGGGAAAATGTAGGAGACCTGTCATAGCCAAGAAACTGTTTTCTGCCAGACCTCCTTGGAGAGCAGCAGCAATCTCCATGGGAACCAGTGGTGGTGGATATCCTTCCTGCCCCTGCAGAACCATGAATCCATGGGGAAGAGCAGGCATTGACATCCCCAGACACCCTGGAGGCCAGGGCCCTGTCTTTTAGATCCAAAATCCCATGGAGAGCAGTCAGCAGTGACAAATCCCTCATAAAACCTATTCCCCCCAGGCAAACAGCCAATGCCAGATTTGCTGACTTGCCTCGAGACCATTTCTCCTTCTGGCGTTGTACAACAGTGCCTGAAAGTGTAAAGCCACGGAGGGCTTTGCCCTTTTAAATGCAAGGGATTCCATGGGGTGACCTGCTGGGAGTAGAGGGAGAGCTTCAGTATCAGCCTCTGAATGTGTTTGATGTTTCTGGCCGTGGTGCTAAACCTGGCAAAAGGAATGCACAGCGTTGGCTGTGGATGGGAGAGAGATCATGGAAATAAGAGTGGAAAAAAAAAAAAAAAAAAAGCCCAAGTGGGAAAAGGATTGGAAAGTGTTAAATGGATGTTTGAACCTAGATTTTTATTGGAAAAGTTTGAGTAGGTTCTTAAGGGACCCTGCTGAACTCGGTGCTTCTAGATGTCACTGCAAATCAGAGATGCTGGATGAAAGTGGTTCCCAGAACATTTCTGCTTTCATGATACGTGGTCAACTTTTCTTGTTCCTCAAGCAACGTTAACACTAAACTGAGTTTGTGCTTGATGCTGTACATAAGCTAAAATGAAAGGAAAGGAAGAGGAAAATCAGTGTTGGGAAACTTCTTTGTGATTTGGCTTGTGTCGCCTGCTGGGCTGGCATCTTTTAGACATTCTCTCAGTGCTGTAGCAGAGCCTCAGTCCTGAGATCTGTAAGCACAGCTATTATGCAGACAGCAATTTGTGAACTCCTCTTGCAATCTTCCCATGTGCTGAAAACCCAGGAGCATTTCCATCCTGCCTGCACTGGAGTGTAGTAAATCTGAGTGTCCTGACAGCAGCCTGGCCTCTGAGTTATCTTTCGGGTGGCTTAAAAAAAAAACTACGGCGCAGGACTAATTAGTCCATCAGCCAAAGATGATTCAAGGCTATCTGTTTTGGGAGGGCCAGAGGGAGATTTATGAAGAGGATGAATGTTTTCATCCTGGCAGCAGCTCCTCAGGCAGCCACAAGCCCGGTGCTAGATGTGTCCCTTTCTGCACCTCCAGTTACCTGAGAGCTCTGGGCTCCCACCTAACCAGCGCTCTCAGGCCTTGTGTAACCAGCCCATGGCCGCACGTAGCCGTGACGTGGGCCCTGGGTCTGAGCTGTAAACACAAAGCCAAGGCTGCCCCGAGGTTCAGTGCTGGGAACAAAGCAGAGGCAGCAGCCTGGGCAAGTCATTTTCTGCAGAGAGAACGAGGAGACGCTGAACACTCCTGCCTCGTTCAGGAGCGTGGGGTGAAGACTGAAGGGAGAAGTGCTGGCGGTGGAATGGCAGCCTGTGTGCTGCTGGTGCCTGTGGGGAGACTGAGATTGCCCCAGGTGCTGGTCCTGGTGGGTTTGGGGTCACTGGAAATGCAAGAGAGGCACTGTGGTGCCCTGCATCAGCAAACCTGGCCCTCTTCCTGCCTGCCTGTACCACCCTGTCAGTGCAGAAACACTTCCACCAGAACATGCAGGGCAACCTTGCCTGGGACTGCCTGTTTTGGGGCTGCCCTTCAGCTTCTGGAGGGTTTGGAGTGAGGAGCAGGGTTTTGCATGCAAGGGATCTCATGCCTGTGGGTATTTACCATTGCAGGGTGAGGCACAGACCTGCTCTAGATGTAGGTTTAGTAACTGAAGCCTCTAATTTTTCTCTGGTTGGCTTTGTTTACTCAGCAGAAGACCTAAAAGCAGCTTTCGTGCTGCTGCAGGGATCTCAGAGACTGGTGATGCCACAGGCAGGGTGCAAGCAGGGAATGCTGAGGCTCATGCACAAAGCTGTCTTGAATAATTTCTTCTCTTGTCCAGAAGAGACGGGGCTGTGCTCCCTCCTGCTGCACATGATGCACTCCGATGGCAGGAGCTCAGCTGCCCCTTTGCCATCTCTAACCTCCCGCGCACAGTGAGCAGCTCCCAGGATGGGTGCAGCAGGTTTGCAGATGTTCCTGTGGTTTTAGGAGGATTCTGTAGAGTGGAGGCTGCTTTTTCTTTTGTCTGCATGAGTGTGATGTTGCTCCAGTGACTGGTTTGTGGATACCAGGCTTTAAAATAGAGATGTAGACAAATTGGCAAAAGGCCAGAGGAGAGCAGCACTAATTGTCAGAGCTTTAGAAAACATGACCTCTGCGGAGAGGTTGAAGAAATCAGGTGCATTTAATCTCGACAAGGCAGCACAGGTGGGGGAGGGAGGGGGATGTCGTGGTTTCTCAGAACATAAAAGCTGTTGTTAAGGAAGGATGATTGATTAATTCTTTCACTGTCGTGAAAGGGGGGGGAAATGATGAGACCAAACTGCATTTAAACTGCAGAGAAGGTTTGGTTTGGATATCTAGGAAAACAGATAGCTTTCACTTCAGTGTATTTCACTTCAGTGCAGTGAAATGTGGGAAGGCATTGTTCAGGGGAGCTGTGAAATTTCTGACACGCTGTTAATGCCTTTGTTCCTGTAGTTCAGACTAAAGGGTAATTTTCAGGCTGATCCCTGTCCCTCGGCAACTGCAAACCTTGGCTCTGCCAGCACTGCCAAGTCCACGTGGTCAGGAATGCAGGAACCAGGAGCCTTGAAGCGCTGGCTGGAGTTCATGAAAATGATGTGGCTTCGGTGGGCCATAAATCGAGCTCTGCTCACCTGCCCACAGGTTTGGAGTCTTTTTGGCTGGGTCTGTGCTGCAGTTGGAGATCTAGAGGCAGAGGAGCCCAAGCTTGCTCTAGTGTTAACTTCCTTGGGTAGGAGTGAGGAGGGGACAGCTTGGACCTCAGCTCAGCTGCCTGAGCAATCACCCCCGTTTCACTGAATTTTGTGTTTTTGCCTTCATTGCGCTCTGCAGGCTCAGAACCAGGCTGAGTTCTGGGAGAGATGTCCCAGTGCAGGCTGCAGTGCAGGCACTCACAGGCCTGCAGACACAACCTTTCCTCTACACTTGTGCTGAGTTATTTCTGTTAGCAACGTGACTCCAGGTGCTGGGGGTTTGTGCATTATAAAATAAAATCTGAAAGTAATAACTGGTTGCTGGAAAAATATTGTGGATTAGCACAACTTGTTCTCTACCTTGACTGTGTTTATATTTGACAAGTATCACTTTCAAAAAAAGGACAGGTTTTATTATAACTTGTTTGTCTGCTTCCCTTCCAACTTCCTGAGTGCACTATTATCAGGCATCAAACTACTTTCAGAACAAAATGTTGGTGAACTCTCCAGTGGTGGTGAGAAACAGGGATTTGTAAGGGTGCCATTCACTGGGAAAAGTGGCAGAATTTCTCACACTCCCTCACTCGTGATCCTTGCCTACAAATCCTTTCCAGGCAGAAGCTTTTGCTTTAAGGGGAGAAAGTCTAGTTCTTTGTAACCACTGGCAAGGCGCAGATAAAAACATGGGCCTTTAATATCAGGTTTACTTTTGTCCTGCCTTGGATCCACAAATGCAGAGTTCTATCTCTTCTGGACAAATCCACAGATGACGTTATCCCCTATTTGAAATACCCTACTTTTGTATCCCTCTTGCCTGAAGCTATTAACATTGGCAGAATTGATGTCCTTTGTTTATTTTTCTGTACTACTTAAAGTCTGAATGTTGGGCACCAGCTGGCCTGGTTTTCCATTGGGCTGCACTGAGAGTCAGGACATATTTCTGTGTTGGCTGTGTCCACGCTCCTGAATCCCTGTCCTGAGTAGGCTGGGAGCCATCCTTCAAAACAGGGCTGGGGAAAGTGAAATGGCTTCCCTGGCATCAGGATAAAGTAGGCGCAGTAAAGGCAGGACTTGCATTTCTTTGTTTGTAGGACAGTCACACACAGAAGCCCACGGGCTGCACACCCCAGGGCTCGCAGGTGGGCAGTGGAGCCTCCCAAATTCTCTGCTAGATGGGATGTGGAGGAGCTGGCAGTGCCAAGAGGAGCCCTGCTGACTCTGCAGGGAGCTGATCCCTCCACCCCAGAGCTGCTCCTGGGGTTGGGAGTGGGGAGGTCTGGAGCTCTGAGTCACTGCCTGACCCCAGGCTCTGGGATACCATGGTGATGAGCACAGCATAAATGTCTGGATGCATAGAATGGATTGGATGGGCTCTGACTTTGACAAATACCTGTGTGTCCCCACTGCCAGTGCTCCCCTGCTCTAACCACCCAGGCTGCTGCTTTCAGTGGGGGAAAGAGCCCTGGCTGGTGCTGGGGAAGGAGGGGATGCACAGTGACACTGGTGGGGACGGGCTGGAAGCCAAGCAGGCAGTGGGGCACTCTTGGAGGGAACAGCACTGCATGGTAGGAAGGCTCTGGGATGGTGATCTGCCTTCTCCCAGGCTCTGCTGCAGCCCTGTGCGTGGCCCTGACTCTCCTCCTGTAACTAATTAGCCTGAAAGATCCTCAGGGCAGCGATGACTTCCTCCTCCTGCTATGGCTTCTATCACAAGGCCCTGATTTCAGGGGGAAAAAAAAAAAAGAGACAAAAAAAAAAAATCAAGACAAACTATCAAAGTGAGACTTCCTTAAAAGCTTTGCTGCGCCAGTGTCAGCCTCTGGCACAAAGAGGCTGCAGGAGAATCGTCTCTCCCTGGTGTGACTGTTGGTTATTTTTCCACCTGGCTCCCCTGTGAAGGATGAAGGAACAGGCACTCAGATGTGTCTGTGAGGGGATCTTCAGAGGTTCCAGAGGTCTCCTGAGCAGCCCTGCCTCGGGCACCCTGTCAGCCAGCCTGGGGTACTGGAGCCTGCTCTGCCTCTTTAAGGAGATTTGCATAGCAGGGCCTAATTACAGTGGTTGATTCTGATGTTTTCAGTGTTGTTCATATTCCATTAAAGGATAATGCTGCTTAATTTGCAGCAGAGGGTCTCGGTGAACAGCACACCCAATCACAAGGCACCTCTAATGACACTGCTTCCCTACTTCTGGTAACACATAATTAAAAAATCACTTCATTTCCAGTTGTGTGGTTCTCCCCTCTCCCCCAATCTCCTAATTACTTTCTAAGCCATTCCATGATTATCTGTAAATATTTCAGCACTTAGACCTACTAATGAGTGCATGGAAGAGTTAATACCTTGAGTGGCACGACTGCTTGCCTTTCCCTTTCCAGTGATGCGTTGCACGGGACCACTTTCCACCTTGCATGTGTGAGGAGAGGGGCTTTTCTTGGGGTGGGATGGGGCTTGTGCTCTGCCTTTGGGGTTTTGGGCCTGAGCAGGGGAGGGGTAACATGCAAAAACCCCATCTCCAGCTACAGGAGGGCTTTTTGCTGTGTTTGGTGGTGGGCGTGTATCTCACTGTAAATTGTTTTATGTGGTTTAAACCCCACTGTGAGACTGTCCTGTTCTCTAATCCGAGCTCTGCTCGGAAAAGCCACCGTACAAATGCTGCTTTTTCACTTCACAGATCTGTTTCCTCTGCTTGTCTGGTGCCTTGGCTATTGAAACTCACTCGGGATTTTCAGACTGAGTACTCAGAGCCGACAGAGTGATGGAGGAGGGAGCTGGAGCACATTCCCCTGCCCATGGCTTCCACGGGCTTGGGTGCTGTGTTCTTTGTTTGGTCAGTCAGGACCACCTTGTGTGAGCCCACTCAGAGCCTCCTGATGGTCTCTGAAGGGATTATTTGGAAAAACCAGAGATAATTGTGTTACTAGGCGGTAATGAACTTCCAGGAATTAAAAAAAAAAAAAAAAAAATCAAGCTTAGGCTGCACTACTCCTTGGGGTGAGTCTGTAAGTCTGGGAGTGAGAGAAATCTAATCATCTGAGCACATTCAATGCCATGATACTCAGGGAATGTGGGGCTGCTTAAAATCAAATCCATGCAATTCTTATATTGCAGATAAGAGAGGAGGACTCGAATATGGTCCTAACCCAGCCTCTTTGTGTTTCAGGTAACCCTGTCACAGTGGGAATGAGCATCCACATCTCCAGCATTGACCAGATCTCTGAAGTCAACATGGTAAGTTTGGAAAGAAAGAGAAAAAGAAAGAAAAAGAAAGTAAGGGGGAAAACTGAAAAACAAAACAACCCAAAAACCCCACCAAAAAAAGCCCTCAAAAAAAACCCCAGGGAAAAAAAAAAAAAAACAACCAAAAAAAACCCAGAAAACAACACCACCACCCCCCAAAAAAACCCACCAAAACCACCATAAACTGTTGTTCCATTTTCTGGCTGAGATTTACCTCCAAGGCAATGGCTCCTTGGAGGCACATGTATCTCTGCTGGCACCTCTGGAGCCTGTGGCATCTCATCCAGAGTAGATCCTTATCCCTTCTGTGCTGGTTGCA
Source organism: Chamaea fasciata (assembly GCF_029207755.1). Classification (NCBI taxonomy): domain Eukaryota; kingdom Metazoa; phylum Chordata; class Aves; order Passeriformes; family Sylviidae; genus Chamaea; species Chamaea fasciata. The sequence goes on from NW_027094107.1 coordinate 652,881, forward strand.
CAGACACCTCCCCAAGTCAGAAAAGCTGACTTTTCAGATGTGAATTGTATTTTTTGGTTGATGCAAAGGTGGTTTTATGGTCAGTCTGTTCCTGTGAAGTTAAAAACAGTGAGTTTTCGTTTGCTGGTGGTAATTCAACTTTTCCTGGGAGTTCTGTGCTGGAAAGAGAGGCATCTAATGGGAATCTGCTTTTGGGTGGCATTGATAGACTGGAGCTTTTCATACCACTGTGAACAAAAAACAAACAAAAAAAATCTGCTCAGGTAACAATGGTCTGGGGTGAAATCTGTGAAATTTGTTGATTACTCTGGTCATGGTTTAGGTTCACACCCAGGACCGTCCCTCAGAAGCCCTGAGCACCCCTCACGGGACATAAATCGTGTTGTAATTGCCTAAACTTGCCTTTCCCCCTCCTGTCCAGAGGTTTTCCTCCAGACTCTTCTCCTTTCCTGGAGGCTGGTGGGAGCCTCCTGACCATTCCTGTCCAGCTCCTCCCTTCCTGACCTGTGCAGGAGAATCCTGGGCCAGTTCAGAGCTCTTGCAGTTCCAGTCAATTAAAACCTTGGCCTCCCAGTGCTGCTGTCCCATTTCTCTGCCTCTGGCCTCTTCTGCCCTGTCTCCCTGCCTCACCAGCTCCTCTGCTGCTCTGAGGAGGGCAGGTGACACAGCCTGACCACTTGGTTTTGTTTCCACGCTGCCTGAAAAGCCTGAACACATGTTGGAAAGACCCAGGGGGAAGAGCCGGCCAGGAACCTCGATGTTCCTGTGTGAAAGTTCCTTTTGCTGCCTCTCCGCCACCATCCCACCACCACCCGAGTTCTCTGCATGACCTGTGGCACGCCAGTCCAGTGACAGTGACACTGGGCACTGTGTGTGGCCCTAGGTTTGGGTACAAAGGCACTGGGTGGCTGTGCTTGAGTTTAGGCTCAGTTTAGCAGGGCCAGATGGCTGAATTCAGGTCCATCTATCTTGCCTGTCAGGTCACAACTCAACTTTGAGTCATCTCCTCCCCCAGGCTCCACTTGGGCCTGGATGTTCTGGGGTGCTGGACCAAATGTCACCCTCCTGCTGGAGCCAGAGGGGACAATTTGGGGTCTGGGCTTGTGGCTGAAGACCAAGACTGGCACAAACATAACTGGGAAGGGGTGAGGGGGTTGGTTCTCAGCTTCCCTGCAGCCTGTGAGCCTGAGCAGGTCTGTCCCCAGCACAGGAAGGACAGGGACCTGCTGGAGTGAGTCCAGGGGAGGCTCCAGGACGATGGAGCAGCTCTGCTGGGAGAGCTGGGATTGCTCAGCCTGGAAAAAAAGCCAGCTTAAGGGTGGCCTTCCAGTGCCTGAAGGGAGCCCACAAGAAAGGTGGAGAGAAACTTTGTACAAGTGCCCGGAGCGACAGGACAAGGGGGAATGGATTCAGACTAAGAGAGTAGGTTCGGATTGGATCTTAGGAAAAAATTCTCCCCTGTGATGGTGGGCAGGCCCTGGCACAGGGTGCCCAGAGAAGCTGTGGCTGCCCCTGGATCCCTGGAGGTGTCCAAGGCCAGGCTGGATGGAGCTCTGAGCAGCCTGGGACAGGATAAGGTGTCCCTGCGCATGGCAAGGGACTGGAACAAGATGATCTTTAAGGTCCTTTGCAATCCAAACCCTTCTGTGAAGGCAACTGAGCCCTGCAGAGGCTGATGCAGGATGAATCTCCTGCTGGAGAGGTGTCCATGGGCTGAAGAGGCTGACCAAGGTCTTTGTCTGTTGGCCAGGCATGCAGTAGCCATTGGCCCAGCAGCACTTTCCAACCCTCGCCGTGTAAATGTGGTGCTCTCCCCTCTCCAGGGAGCCCCTGCTTCCCTCTGGCACAGAACTGGGGCAGGAACAGCAACAACAATCCCTCTGTGATGCAGAGATCTCCTGGCACAGGCCTTCATCCCCGTGCTGCTCTGGATCCTGCAGAGTCTGAGCAGCACAGGGGTGGACACTGAGTGCTTTGATGGTGCTGGCATGGCTGTGGTCAGGCTGGGCACCACTGTCCATGCCACGCTCCTGTGGATGTGAAGGAATGTCACTTCTGGGCTTTTGAATATCCCTCCTGGCTCTATGTTTGACAAGAATAATCTCCTGCCCATCTTTCCTACATAGATTGGGGCAGGGGGGAAAGGGTGTGGAAAGGTTTGGGGATGGGAGATGAAGTGGCTGTAGGTGAGAAGTTATTCAGGATCAAGATCTCTGAGCACCGTGGTGAGGCAGCTCCCAGAAAAGGGGTTAAAAATCAGAATCATCTTAAAGAACAAACATTTAGGGAGCAGAAGAGTTCTCATGTGATGTAAGTTTCCAGGCTGAAGGGATTTTATGTGCATCATTCTTCTGTGTGACAGATGCCCCGGGGAAAGGGCTGTGGTTTATCCCCGCTCTGGACATGGATACTGGCAAGGAAAACAAGGCAATTTTTTTTGGCATCATGTGTGCTTGGGAAAGGAACTGTGCAATGAATAAATTAAAGGCACACAAGTGAAGCCGGGTTGTCATGGCGACCAAATAGCTTCTATTGTTCCACAAGGAGTGTTATTACTTACTGCCCCTTGTAGGATAATTAATTAATCCTCAGACATCGTTTTGGGAACAATGGTGCTGGGGCTGGGCAGGCTGAGGAGAGCCCCCGGCTCTCCCAGGCCTTTCCCTGGGACTCCTGGCGCCTGCTGGCTGCCTGGTGGTGGGGAACAAGTGCTGCCAGTGACCAGGCATTGCATGCCTCCAAAAGTTGTTTTCTGTGGGAGTCCAGCTGGCTGTGGTGCTGTGGAGCCATCCAGCTCCATCCACCAGCACTCCTTGCCCTCACTCCCATGGGAGCTGTGTTCCCAAAGTGAAGATGTGGTGACATTCCCGTCCTGGAGAACACAGGGCAGCACAGCAATGTCCTTATGCTGGATGTTCCCAGACGCTCTGACACACAGAATGCTTTGCAGCCGCCTGTGGACGCCATGTGTGCTCTGACATCCAAAGCTGATGCACCTCCAGCTGCCTGAGGGCCATTCCCAGCTCCTGTGCCATGCAGGGTGTTCATAGGCAGAGTGGTGACCATGTCCCAGTGATCAGAGACCAAAAAGTGTCACCTCCTGGGCCATGGCAGCTGCTGCCCGTGTGTGGTCAGCCGTATTTCCAAGCTGACTTTCTAGAGTGATGCTTTCTTGCTGCATACCCCCCCTCAGCATGGCTGAGCAACGCTGAGCTGCAGCCTCTGTTCTTGTCAGTGATTAGAAGGATTATTTGCTGAGCCAAGATTGGTGACATCAATTGAAATGTCTGGGGAAGGATGCCAGGGGCCAGGCCAGATAGGTATTGGGGAGGGCACAGTTGAGTGGCAGACCCTCTGGGAGGTGCTGATCCATGAAGATGAAAGGCCTCTCTGGAGTCTTTTCATCTCCTGTACTAATTTGCAAGTTGGGGATTTGAAGGCAGGCTGAGGAGAGGAATGTCTTCATGCTGCTCTGGAGCAGCTCAGGTGGCCCATGAAGGACAGGAGGTGACCCATGAGGGACAGGAGGTGACCCATGAAGGACTGGAGGTGATCCACGAAGGACAGGAGGATGGTATCTCCTGGATAACTCCCCCAGCCCATGTCCTTTGAGGTGACCTGGGACTGAGTTGCAGTGAGCAGGGTGATGCCTGGAATGGCCACCTAGAACAGAGGGTAGACAGAGTTAAAAGAATAAAGTGGGTGTTTATTAAAGGCCTTTAACAGGTTCACCCTGAGCAGTCAAAAGCCTGGCAGAGGCTACACCCAAGGTGGATGATGGTCATGAGTTTTTTGGGCAGATATAAGTTTGGTCTATTTGCATATCAGACGTTAATTGTCCAATTACAGTTTCAGGTACTGAAATCACATTCCCCTAGTTTTCTTCCCCCCCAATTTATTTTTGTTTATACTTTTTGGGGGCTGAGGCTGTGATGTTGACCTTGGTCCTCAGGATTGTTTTGTGTGACCGAACTGAAGGGAGCTCACTGACACTCTGGAGTTCAGAGCTTTACACTAACGCAGTTCAGGGTCTGAAATACATAAAAGCTGAAAACTTAAGGCATCAAGGGAACAACCTGCAGGTGTTTATAGACTCCTGTTGGTGGGCAGTGGCAGTGGGGCAGTGACACGGTCAGGTCTCTTAGTGTGGTACCAGGTTTCTGAGGATCCCAGCAGCGTTTCTGAGCTGGGGTATGAAGAGCTCTGGCAGCGTGGGGCTCATGTCACACTCAGTTGGAGCAGCCTGTGGGTGTCTGTGCTCGTGCTTTGTGCCCTGAATGCTGCCCAGTCACCCACCTTAAGGGTCTGGCTCAGCCAGCCTGCCCTGGTGGAGCCGTTCTGATGGTGCTCGGTACCAATGGCTCCAGAAAGAGCTGCAAGTTTTCCCCCACTGCTGGTTGTCCTTTCACCCAGCTGAGGACTGGCCTGTTCTGGGTGTGCTGTATATTCCTGCATGGCGGGACTAGACAAGGACTAATCCTTCCAATGTAGCTTTTTCCCTCTCTAGGCAATCTCTGGGGACGTATTTTTCTAGCACCAGACAGCTCAGACTCCCTTGAAGTACTAATGAACTATTTCAATAAGGAAAACTACCAGAAGTTTTGTATGCATTTGAAATAAGAAGAGGTTACCCTTCATAACGCTTCAATTTTCCTGCCCTATGATCTGTGCAGTCCTAAACCTGCTCCCTCCTGTGTCTGCACACCGTAGACAGCTCGGAGCATCCAGCCATTATAGTCATGATTTCTTTGTGGCTCCTATAATTTATTCATCCCAAGATGCTCTCCTACATCTGCAATAACATCATTTCAGTTTGTTATAGCACCAGCTTTAAAGTTTTATAAACCTGGTGACAAGTTGAAAAGTTACAAGAGGATTGTTGCAGAGGGCTAGTGTAGGAAACAAGGCTTCCAGATAAAAACGTTTTCAGGAACAGGGGTGTGAAAGGCAGGATGCCTGTGGGATTGCCAGTTCCTTCTGCTGGGGGACAGCCTGCAGTGGGCAGGGGTTGGGGGTCAGGGCAGGGTGCTTGGCAAAGCTGACCTTGATGTTTTGCTGCAGAGAATCACAGGATGGTCTGGGTTAGAAGGTGTCAGATTATGCCCTGTTCTGACCTAGAGATGGGGCAACTGAGAGGCCCAGTTTTAAAAACTTTTATTCCATTTTCAGCCTCATGTGAAAGGTGAGACAATACAGATGTTACAGTTCACGCCATCACATTCAGAAGCCAAACTATTTCCTACTTACAATCCATCATAAGCCTTTCTTGGCCTGTCAGCTTTTGCCACACAATGCTGTTAGTGCCTCAAAGCCAATCATCTGAAATCACCCCTCGTGGGTCCTACTACAGTGCACCTTTCATAGCTCTATTTCTCCAAAGTATCTGGTCTTATTTGCAAGGCCATCCTTTGAAACTTGTTCCCAGTTCCATTTCTCTTTCAACGTCTGTCCTATCCCATGGCATTTCTAACTCAGCATTTTCTGTCTCAAGGTTTGCATACAGATGCAGCCTATGTGAGCTTTCTGTCAGGCTTTGAGAATTCCCTTCAAATCCATTTCCCACATTTCCCCTTCTCTCTTAAATGGAAAAGACTTCTTTGGTGGCCTTGTTCGTTGTCTGCCGTGCACAGGGAGGTACACAAGGCACTGTCACTAATGTTATCACTGTATCAAAGCTCATCTCATTCCAAATCAGGACACCTTCCACTACCCCAGGTTGTTCCAACCCCCATCCAACCCGGCCTTGGAGACTTCCAGGGGCAGCCACAACTTCTCTGGGCACCCTCTTCCCAATGCCTCAGTGCTTCCCAGCCCTGTGCCCCTGTTTCCAGTCTGTGCCTGTTGAAGTGGCTGCTCTGGTGCTGGCACTGGATCTCTTGGAGGTTAAGACAGGCAACATCGTGGCTGTTATTTCCCAACTTCTCAAAGCTTGCTTGAAAAACAAGCTGTCTGCTTTGGCAGATTTCCCTGTCCAAGAGAGATGTAAAGCATGTCTCAAGGCAACCATGAGCTGCAAGGGTTTTCAATTAGCTTTTAACCCAAAATGAAGTGGACCAGGTTTTGTGTAACAGTGTTTTTGACCAGCACAGTTCATCCCACAACCTCGTACACCATCATCAGTGGGGCATCACTCTTCTCACTGCATCAAATTTTCCATCTTTTGGGCGTGCTTGAAATAGACTTTGTGGTGGAATCTGTCCTGAGCAGGCTTTGCAGTTCTGCTTTCACTGGAATATATGGACACCTGCAATGCTGGACAAACCCGGCTTTGCTGCAATATGCCCTTGAAAAGGATTTTCCATTGGTGTAGATGTCTTGAGCTTTAAAAAACAAGATTTTAAAGAAGAAAGTTCTACTATTATGCTGTGCCTTTTAGTACCACCTACTCTCTTCAAATGTATCAATGTTTTCCTTATTCTTGATTGAAAACGTTCTGTTTTGTTGCTGTCTCTTTTCAATGGAGAAACGACATACAGATACTTCTCAGTTGCTATGTCCTTGGGTATCCAAATGTTTTTAAAAAGCAAAGGTTAAAGCATTTAAATCCTACAGTCAGAGTTTGCTGGAGCTGTATGCTGTGAGATACAAGTGTGACATGACACTCCAGTGCTGCAAATGTTTCTCTGTAGCCTTGGGTATCCCCAGCCCTGTGACACTGTGGTATCTAAACTCTGTGTGTGTGTATACATTACATCTTGGTATTCAAGGCTGCTGAATATTTAGGACTGCCAAAATATGGGAGAACTAGGAGGCAGCGTTGGTGCTGAGCTGCAGATGGTGCCCTGCCATGCTGCTGCAGGGGACATAGTCCTGCTGGATTGCTGGAGGCTGCTGGGGTGGATGTGTTGTAGGTAGCAGAGGGTGCTGTGGGGCCTTGTCATGGAGAAGGATTCCGGGGGGATTCATGGTGGATATCAGGAAAAATTTCTTCACTGAGTGAGAGGTTAAGAATTTGAACAGGCTTCCCCAGGAAGTGGTAAAGTCACCATCCCTGACAGTGCTCAAAAACTGAGCAGACCTGGCAGTTTGTGGTATGGTTTAGTGGCCATGGGGGTGTTTGGTCAAAGGTTGGCCTTCACAGAATCACAGAATCACCAGGTTGGAAGAGACCATCAAGATCACCAAGTCCAGCCCAGCCCCAACACCTCAACTAAACCCTGGAACAGAGTGCCACTTTCCTTAAACACATCCAGGGATGGTGATTCCACCACACCCCTGGGCAGAGCAGTCCAGTGCTTCATCTGTCTTTCTGTGAAAAACTTCTTCTTATATCCAACCTGTATTTCCCTTGATGCAGCCTGAGACTGTGTCCTCTCGTTCTGTCAGTTGCTGCCTTGATGACCTTGGAGGTGTTTTCCAACCTTAATGATTCCATGAGTGTTGATCTGCTCATGGCAAGGATGGCAGAGCTCTGACTCGGCGTGAGCTATCCCTACAGGCATGGGCAGGTGGGGGTTATGAGCTTTTTTTATGCACAAGGAGCTTCTGTGTGCTGTGATCTAAACCAGGGTATTGGACAGACAGGTGGCAGGAAAGGTTTCTTCAGGGCTGGCTGGAGCCTGTGCCTTCCTCTGCTGGGGGTGCCTCAGCACAGCTGGGCTCACGCAGCTCTTGTGCCTTCAGCCCCTGGTGTGTGGGGCTGCACTGGATGGCTGGGAAATCAAACATCTGTACACGTGACACAGCATTTTCCTGAAGGGGAGACTTACCAGGGGAGGCGGAGGTCCATGTGCACACTGTCAACAGCCACACAGTCACCCTGGGGACTTGCTCACTCTGCTTCTCCAGCAGCAGAAAGTAGGAGACACACGACCACCTGGCTGGCTGAGGCAAAGCAACAGCATGTTGATGGTTTTTCCTGCTGCTAGAGGGGTGCTTGGAGGAATAAAAGATGGCTGTGGCAGGGTGGAGAGTAACCTCCAAACAACTCTGGACTTGGCAGCTTTGAGACGCTCTCGTTTGCATGCAGGAGGCACAACTGCCTGCTCTGAGGCTCATCTGGAGAGAGGGCAAGGGTAGAAATCCACTGAGCTCCAGAATCACCTTTGCAAAGCTGTTGTCAGGGACCCACCTCACGTGCCATCATTAGATTTGTGGTTAGGATTTTTTTTGATCCTTGCAGCAGCGATATCCCGTGAGTGCTGAGGCTTAGGGTGACTTTCACCAGCACTGACACTGCCTAAAATGTCAAGGATCAGATGTGGACACCTGCTCACATCACACAGTGCCTTTCTTTAACAGAATTCCCACTGCTTGTGCTGAAACATCCCCTGGACTGAGGCAGTGTGTGAGGACAAGGAAAGCATCTGGCCTCAGGGGTGCTCTGCAGGGTGCTAGTGGGGGGCTTGGGTGCCCAAATTTAAACATGGAGCGGTCCCCTGTCTGCCTGAAAGATGGGGATGGTTCTTCCAAAGGGGTTGCATAAAATAGTCAAGAATGAAGTGAACTCGTGAAGGGGCCTGAAGTACTCCCCATTCACTGCTTCTGAAATCAGTTGCAAAGAGATTGTCCCGGCTTAAAAGCTGGAAAATAGGTCAGTGTGACTCATATGTCAATATTTACTGCATTTATGGCAATTTGTAGAAGGGAAAAATCTCGCCTGCCTTCCACAATACTTCACAAGTTGCCCCATTCCCCTGACAAAACCCTCCCCGTGCCCTTGCTCCCGGTACTGCTCCGGCTGCAGTGACAGCCCAGTAAATTCGCTACTACTTAGAGTCCAGTTGCTAAGTAACAAGCCAAAGATCACCGTGCAGTCTCCAAACGCCGCTGTGGCCAGCTGCGAGCTGGATCTGCACAAAGCCCCAGGAATTCCTTTGGAGGCAGAGGTCTCAGGGACCCAGGGAGCAGCAGTCCTGCCACCAGAGCCTGAGGCTGTCCTCGTGTGAGGGGACAGCTCCATCGCTTCCCCAAAAAGGGCTCCCCTCTGCCTGTGCTGATGGGCTGTGATTTTTTCAACATTAATGATGACCTTGAATGAATATTTTTGTTGGCCAAATGGCATGATTTGGCCCCAAGTAGGAGGTGAACTGTGAGAACCTTGATGGAACAGGCTCTCAGCTGAGGAAAGACTGAACTGCTGGATATGGGAACGATTCTCTCTCTTGTCCCTGAAGCTTTCTATTCTACTCTGCTTGTTTCTGCCTGGGGACCTTCCAGCACTCACCTGAAATCTTAATGGGAGAGTTTGCAGAATGCTCTTTGTCTGCATGATGGTTAATTCTGGGTTCTGGGAAGGCTGTGGGGTGAACTGGCCAATTCCCAGCCCAGCCCTTGGGGTTTGCAGCATGAATAAAACGTGGTTGGTCAGGAGTGATCCCCCACTGTGGCTCTTTCCATGGTGCTGCTCTCCCTGGGGAGCAGCTCTGCCAGTCCTCCAGTACGAGCTCAAGCCTGGGGAGGGCTGAGTGAGCCCTGCCCCAGTGCTCGGCCCCAGAGCTCCCACGTTTGGCTCACCAGGCAGTTTCCCAAACGGGGCCAACTGGGGTGCGCTCCCAGCCAAGGCCAAGTTCAGTGTGCACTGGGGAGGTGAGTGCACCCCACGCCACGAGAGGAGTCGTGCTGGGGAGGAGGAGAGGCTGTGGCTGCATGGTTTGCAGCGTGCTTTCCGCTGAACAGGGCTATGCATTGCAGTGCTCCATCTGTTCCCCCATCAGTCGAGTTATCTTTAGCTCTGAACATGTCAGTGTTGTATGGTGCTGGTATGAACCACTTCAGCTTGCACCCCAGCATTCCTGTAGTAGTTAGAATTCCTACTGCAGAAAACTGCCTGGGAAAACTTCCACACCCCCCCCCTCCCCACCCCACCCTTGCTTAAATTTTTATTCATGTTTTTACATGGGCAAAACTCCCCCAGCCTATATATATATTTTATATATATACATGTATTAAAAAGCTGGCTCTATTTGAGAGCAGTGTTCCAAACTGCCACCTGTTTCAATAGCAATGTTGCAGCACTGGAGAGGATTACTGCAGAATGCTAAAGTAGCTTTCCCCCCCCCAAGTGAAAGCTTCATCTGATTTGATTGAAAACCAAATTAGACCTTGAGATTCTGACCTTCTGACATCCTGTCATATATACATTTAAAGCACCCAGCAACAGAGAACGTATTTGTGCAAGAATGCCAGTGCCTCAATATAGAACCTAAATCCAAATACAAGTGCTTGCGTGTCGTGCTGCTATTTGAATATGTAAATAAATGGGGCTATAAATAGCTCTATATGTTATGTACATGTTAAGTGAAGGTGGCAGATCCGACAGCTGAATGGCTCTGCTCTTTCTGAATGCTGGGAGAGGCTCCCTGCACGCTCCCCACATCTCTCATGTTTGCTCCTACCCCTCTCAGCCTCTCTGCTATCACATTTTTCAGGCCTCTGGAGAAGATCGTGTGTGGGGACAGGAGCTGTTAATATTCTGAGTCTGTGCTGAGTTGCTAGGCTACAGAGAAAAAGGAACATTCAAGGAAAAGGGATGGTGGAAGGAAGAGGGTCTGCTGAGCTCTTTGGAGATCCAGAGAGGTCCTCTAGTCAGATGAAGGGATTGTTTTGGGGAAGGACAGCATGGATCCATGTGGGATGAGCTGTGGGTAGTCCCTCCTGCCCTGGCACAAACAGAATCTCAGGCCAACCCCACCCGGGAAAAAATGGCAGAGGAGGGAGTAAAAGGCAAGATCCACTGGCCCCTCCCAGGTGTCTGCTTGCCAGGTGGGCACAGCTGGTCTCCTGCTGCCCGTTCCAGGGTGTGCTGGGTCACCAGGCTGAGCATGCCACCTCACACACCCATGCCTGCCTTTTCCAAGCAGTGCTGAGCTCCCACCTGAGGCTCTGCTGAGGAGGAAAGCAAACCCAAACCATGCCCACTGCTCGCAGGTTGGGTGTCATCTCCTTTTCCCTCTGCAGCACCCTGCTATACCCCAGTGTCTCCTGGGTCTTCAGTGTGACAGCAGGGGAAGGCAGCCTGTGCCTTCTGTGCCTCTGACCACCTCCTTTGATGCTTTCCTGGGTCACAGACACACAAAGCATTGACCCTTTTATCCATCAAGAGTTTGTGGCTAGGATTGCAGGGGACTGGAGGTTTCACAATACAGAAGCTCCTGTCTGAGCCTTGTTATCCCGAGTCCCAGCTGTTTGCCCCAAAGAGGAGTGTCAGGTATTTAGCTGTACCAGCTGTGAGCCAGCAGACCTTTCAGGTTCTGCGTGTTCCACTCTTCTGGAGGGATGGGCTTGCCCTACGCTTCTCTCTGTATCAGATCCCTCAGAAAAAGAAAAAAAAAATTAAACAGTGCTTTTGGGTATTTTTATTATCTGGATACTTTATTTACTGAGCTCACGTGGGCTCCCTGCCAGCTCTGCAAATAGAGCTCCTTGGCTCCAGGACTGTTGGTCCTGGTGCTGCAGCGAGCACTCACTCAGCGTGGACAGGGACTGCAGCTTGTTCTCCCCATCCAGTTGGCTGGGAAGTCAAAGTCTGCTCTGCTTGTGGACCTCCTCAGCCTGCTGAAACCTCTTTTTTTTTTTTATCCTCCATGCATCCTGTAATAAGCTTGACTTGTTCAGCAGAATCAGGAGTGTTTGGTACAGCTGCAGTGTGAATGCTGTTTTCAGTGTTGCCAGCACCCACCCATCAGGTCTGTGATCCTGCAGGCAGGACTGGAATGGATGAAGTGGGGCCAGCATGGTCCTCATGGTGGGCACTGCTGCTGGGCTCAGCCTGGGCTGGTTCCCTTGGCTTGAGCCTGGAATAACCACAGGCAGACTAACCCATGGATGGAGGAGGAGGTATCCACCATCCATCCATCCATCAGGATTGCTACTTCCAGTAACCCCGACAGCAGAATTCTTTCCTAGAGCAGATCCATTGATCCCCCTGCCCTTTGCTGCTGTCCCAGCACGGCTGGGCAGTGCTCTGTCCGCACTACAGATGATGAAGCTTATTGCTGACCCTTTTCTCTGACACCATCCCTCCCACTGAGCTTGTCACCTGAGGGGACACAGGTAGAGCTGTGCAGAATATTCAGGTGCAGAAAGTCACCCCAGATATAGAAATGGGTCTCTGGGTGCAGCAGTCTGAGGGTTTGCAGGTGAAATGGTTTGCATCCCGTTTCCTTGTTCCTGATGAAAAGCAGGGCTTGTTTTTCAAACCCCAGGGCTGCCTTCCTCTGTGCTGAGACCGTGCCTGACCTAACTGAACCTCCCTGCCAGAAACACGTCCTGCTCCTCACCATCTACTTCATCCTTCCTACGTGATCAAACTTTGCTTTCTACAGGAAACAAACACCAGCCTAATTTTTTGGTCCAGCCACTCTGTGCCAGCCTAGCTGAGGTGATGGTTTCACCCAGGAGGTGCTAGTTGTCTTAAATGATTTAAAGGATTTGTTTGCCTCTGGCTAACTCCTGGGAAATGACATCTTTCTGGCAATTCTCAGAACCTGAAACAGGAAACCTTCCTTCCCTAAATGAAAACAATGTCTTCAAAGCCCTGTGTGCCTTGATGTTGTTGCAGAGTCTCGTGGTTTCAATGCTCAGAGCTGGATACACCACATTTTATTTTGCCATGTAAAGTAATAATATTGCTTTATTTATAACACCAATTCCTACCTCTGCAGCCCCAAACTGTGCTGGAGGTCTTGACAGCATGGGGAATTACAAGCTCTGGCTAATTTTTTTCCTCAGGGAGGAAAAAATAATTTCTGTGTTTACACACTTAGCACTTGCCCAGAGACATGGGGGAAAGGTTTGGGAAGCATCACTCATCTTCCAGCACCAACTTTCCCTTGACATAATCCAGTTTTCTTCCTCCATCCTTCTGAGAACTGTAGAAACCGATATCTTCACTAGTCACTGTTCAAACGTCTCACTCAGATTTAATTTACTCTAATAGGCTGGTTGTTGCATGTTTAATTAAATACCAAGTAATTATTAAAAGCATTTTTGAGCTTTCATGGCTGTATATTAGATATGCCAATATGTGTGTACAGGAGGACACTGGCAGCACAGGCTGTAAGGCAGGAAGCAGAGGAAAGGGGAGCTGGGAGAGGGGAGGAGAGAGGTGGAATTCAGGCCCCAGCACTGTGGAAGGCAGTGGGGTAGAGGGCTGGATTGGTGCAGGTCAATAGGTGAAGACAGCCTTGGAAAGCCTCAGGGTTTTCTGTGGTGGGTCAGCATAAACCTGTTTTAAATCACCAAGCACTTCACACCAAAAAGTATCTTGTAAAAAAAGCAAGTTCTTGGGTTTTCCTTTCCCAGCTCTTCAATGCCTGGCAATAATTCTCCTCTGGGGCTCCACAGAGACAGGGCATTGATGCCTGCGTGTCCCACACTGTGGGCACTGTGGGCCTTGTGCAGGCCTGGGGAGAGGTTAAGAGAGTTAACAAAATCTAAGTTAAGATTTTTGCCTTGAGTAAATATGGTAAGGGAGAGAAGGGACTTGGGAAGGCTTGGAGCAGCCATTTGGAGACATTTGCTGCTCTGGCAAAACACAAATGTGAGTTCCCCGTCGGTTCCCAGCCCATCTAGGATTGGAAGATTGTGTAACAGCATCCCTTTCTGTCCCCAAAATGGTCAAATTCATGGAGTGCCTTTCCCAAACTTTATGTGTGGCCTTGCTTCTCTGCCCTGGGGTGGGTGTCTGGCCAAAGTGTGCCCTTCTCTGCTGGTTTGCCATGGCAAGCTGCAGGAAACAGAAATGTGTCCCCATTAAGTGGCCACACTCTGGAAAAGGCAATTTCCCAAGTTGTGGTGGGTTTGGGGAGCAATCTAGCTGGTGGTGCAGAAACAGGACAATTGAGGGCAGAAAGGGCTCTGGGTTTGGGCTGCTGGCACCTGGGGAGCAGAGGGAGGAGGAATGTTGTGCATCAGCTCACAGATTTCATGGCTCAGGGGTACAAAGTGCCTGGTGGTGTTGTTTTCAAAGCCTTGCCTGAGGAAGATGTGCTGCAGGTGGTGATTTTGGGATTGCTGCCTGTAACTCTGAGCAAGGTGGCTGTTTTTTCTGCGCTCGCAGAGCAGGTGATGCGTGTCCCTGTGCCCACCAGTTCTAGCTCTTCCCTCTTGATCTCTGCTCCCAGCAGGAGTGGGGCAGTTCAGCAGGTGGCACGTGGTGCTCAGACAGGGCACTGAGGTGCAGGCTCAGGACTCTGAAGGCCTTGTCACAGCAGATCCCTTTGGCTCAGGACCCAGCTATGTCCTTCAGCTGGCACCTGCAGGGTCAGCACCATCCCAGGGCCAGGCAGGAGAGAAATAGGGCAGCAAAGCCACACTTTCCCTGCACGCCCTGAGCTGTTGAGGGTATTGCTGACACCTGTCCCAGTTTCTGGCCATGCATTCAGCAATTAAACACATGCAAATTGCTACAAAAGTAGATCAGATTAGTGAGGGGAACCAGATCCATGCAAAGTACTTCTCAGGTCTTGAAGAAAATGAGTTCAAGAGCACACAGACCTGCAGCACAGAAGGGCACAGAGTATATCCTAGAAGCCAACCCTTGCTTGCACTGCTGGAAGAGTGCTCTGCCTGATTCCTAAGTCGGTGCTGACATCTGGCTATTCAAAAAGCAGGAAGGTGGAAAAAGATTGTGTCTTTCCTGCCTGCTAGGCTGAAGTGTAGGGAGAAGGGCAGTACCTGAAATATTTGTCACTTTATGTATAACAGCTGTCAAGCAGAACTTCAGGCTTGTAAGCTGGGCACTGGCACTTGCACCAAAACAGAAATTAAAAGCAGCATTTTGGCAGGATGCTCTCCCCATGAAAAGTACAGTAAGTACAAAAGCTGCTGCCTCCTGCCTCAAGCAAAGGTGAGAGTCTGAGCTGACTGTGTGCTACCTCAGGGCTGGAAAGGCTGCTGGCGGGTATTTACTTATGGCAGGTTAACTGGTGCACCTCGAGGTCTGGGATGCCTTGATTTATCTCTTTGGAGATGGACAAGCCCCTCTTTGGTGAGCTGGATGAGGAAGGGCTGTTGTGCTCAGTCCTTCCTGTATATTCCTGCATATTCCTGTGTGTTTCTGTATATTCCTGTACATTTCACACCGTTCCAATTCCTTGCAGCTGACTGCAGGCAAATCCTGTCTTCTCCCCTTCAAAACAATTCCTGTTATTTCTCCTATCCCCTCCTTCAAATGAAACATACTTGAGGACGATTTTGTCCTTTAATTTCTTTCCCAAGAATGACGGGAACAGGAGCTGGTGTTTAATCATCAAAGAAGTTGAAGCCAGCAAACCGTTCATTAGTCTCTGGCAGTGGCAGCTTGATTTTTACTAAGTCAGATGTTCCATTTTTCTCCCTCTTTCTGGAGCATCTTGGCTTTCCTAATGTTCTTTTGTGATCTTGGACAAGGAGACCATATGTCATTTGCTTATACAGGGAAGGACTTTTATTTGGTTGCTTCTCCAAAAGGAGGTTCTTTATCAAAGTCAGGCGGCAAAAAAGTCAAGTGGTACATCCAGAGCTAGAGGTGAGTTGCAAAACCTCCTTTATCCCTCATGCCCAGAGTCCTCAGCAGCACAAGAGCAGTGCACTCTCTCCCCAGCAGAAGAGTTATTGTTCTCAGTGCCTTACAAGTGCTTGGTGAAACGGCCTCCAGTAGCAGCCTGGAACAATCACCTTCCCTTTCAAAGCCCCACTGAAAGGTATCCAACTCATTTGTCATCCACAAGAATGCACCAGGCACAGGCAATATCTGTGTTGTGTTGCCAGAATCGCTGTATTCTGAGCAAATATTTGACCTCTCCACCGCACATTATTCTTTCAATTTCTGGTCCTGGTGCCTGAGTCTAGTGGAGCCCCTAATGAGCCTGCGCACTTCAGCCTCTGGACTAGTTCAGTGCTGAGGGTTCTCTAGGTCACAGCACAAAGGAGAATGATCTGACCCAGCCTGCCCACGACGTGTGTCTCTTAGGAGCTGTGCTGGGGATTTAGGGAGCAGCCGCCTGGGAGTTCTGTTCAAATATGGAAGCAGTTGGAAGATGGAGCCCTGCAGCAGCAGGCTCAGCATCCTTGAGCTATTCTTTCCTGTGAGCTCCTTTCGGTAACAAGTTGAATTTATTTTCCATATTAATGCTTAGACCTTCCAAAATACACTCATGCTCCTGACTTCATGCTTTTGTAACATCTAATTGCACAGGCTCTGTGGAAAGTTATTTCCATTACCTTGCCTTCAGTCTATTCTTGTGCAACAACCCATTGCTGAGCGTCAGACTCTGCCAGAGCCCTGCTCTGTGCTTAACCCCTGCAACAGTTCTCCCTGCCTTGCTGCTTCCTGCCTCTGTCAGAGCCTCTCAACTACTTTGGAGAGTGTTTGTGTTATTTGAGCTCTGATGAGTAACCCTGAAGTGTCTAAAAGGAGGTGGGACGCTGTGAGCCTGAGAGCACAAGGTTGTGGTTGTTTACTGGCTTAATACAAGCACTGCAGGGAGTTGGGAATGAAAAAAGCTGATTTGTACCTGTTTAAAGTGGTGTGCATATAGTGAGGAACTCAGTGTGGAACTCACGGCCACAAGATTGCAGATGCCAATGGTTGAATATTCTGAGAAATAAGCTCTCACAAGAAAAATGGAGTATCTTCAATTAAGAAGGTACCAGCTCTGACTGAGGAGATCCTTAAGTCCAAATAGCTGCAGAATTAAGTATCACAACCAAGATCCTTTTTAACTTTTTTTAACTTATTCCTTATTTTTCACTTATTATTCCTCCTTGCCATTCTCTTTCCTGTTACTGAAAACAGTCTGTGACTATATAAAACCTTTTAGTCTCACACAGTACACCTGTGTCTCCAAAACCAGCACGGACACATCTGAAAGAGCTGCACTTGGGTCCAGGGCATGTTTGTGTCCTGCACACTGACACAGGACTGCAGGAGAAGAGGGGCTCCTTTGCTCTGTGTCCCTCCTCTCACTGTAGTGACAGAAAGGGACACGAGGCCCTGTGGTGCCTTAACTGCTCCTGTCCAGCCCTTGCTGCTCTGTGGTCCTTAACAAGAAAGTTCAGTTCCAGTCTGAGCTGTGTCTCTTGGTGGTCTGGGCACATCCCTGCACACCGTGGCTGGCCCACAGCCAACTCTCCTGTGTCCTCACTGGGTTACGGTGGGTTCAGATAATATCTGCTGCCTCCAAGCTTCAGCTTCCTCCAGTCTGCCGCCGCCTCACCAGCACCCAGCCTGTGCTCCCCACGGCAGGAGTGGCTCCTCTCCTGTATCCCTCCCCTCCCCTGGATTCCTCTCACTGCCTTGGTCCCCCCAACCTCTGCCTTCCTCTGCACAAGTGTGTTTGTTCCTACGCTCAGATCTGGCATGTTACCCCGGGACACTTCTCCAAGAGGCAACTTTGGGGTTGTGTGGCAGTGGGTTCATTTCTGCTCCCGGTCTGCACAGAGCCAGCACCAGTGGGGAGGGGGCCAGGGCCAGTCCAGGTTTGCTTCCCAAAGAGCATTTCACTCCCAAAATGGGTTCTGTGAGGTGGAGGAGGAAAAGCAGCTTATAGGATAGATGTTAATAAAGGTTTTTGGAAAATGATCCAGTGGAAATTAATTTTTGAATCCATACCTGTAGTGCCAGCTTATTTCCCTTCTTGCTGTGACTCAGCTGCTGTTCCCTCAGACTTCTCTGCCCTGTCCTCTGAGACTCTGGGGAATCCCTGTGCATGCTTGGCTGAGTTTGTTGCCTCTGGGGTTCTGCAGGAAATACCTTCCTCCATTCATGCCCCAGCGTATCAACATTCCAGCCTCTCCCAGTGTGCACCATCTTTGGGTTTGGGGTCTCCAGCAAAGGCTGTCATTATCAGCATCCTCTCACCTGGAGATGGATTTTATCACTCCTGTCCTCAGCAGCTGGTAGGACATCCCATCATTCCAACATGTGGGCCCCCCAGGTAATCTCCTCTTCCTCTTGAAGCATTTTTTTGTGTCCCTCTAGGTGAGCTCTGCTCACAGGGCAGTGAGTGTTCACTGCACCATCAGCATCTGACAGCTCTCACCTCTGCCTTGCGTGCCTCATGGAGCACAGAGGAGAAGGGGAAATGTGGGAAATGGATTTGTAGAGAATTCTGAAAGCCTGACAGAAGGCTCACATAGGATGCATCTGTATGCAGACTCTGAGATAAGAAATGCTGAGTTAGAAATGCCATGGGATAGGACGGACATTGTTGAGAGAGAAATGGAACTGGGAACAAGTTTCCAAGGGTGGCCTTGCAAACAAGACTGGATACTTTGGAGAAATAGAACCATGAAAGGTGCACTGTAGTAGGACCCACGAGGGGTGATTTCAGATGATTGGCTTTAAGGCACTAACAGCATTGTGTGGCAAAAGCTGATAGGCCAAGAAAGGCTTATGATGGATTGTAAGTAGGAAATAGTTTGGCTTCTGATTGTGATGGCGTGAACTATAACATCTGTATTTTCTCACTTTCACATGAGACTGAAAATGGAATAAAAGTTTTTAAAACCGGGCCTCTCAGTTGCCCCATCTCTAGGTCAGAACAGGGTTAATCCAACAAGAAGGAAAGGCTTTGGAAAAGCTTTGGAAAACTCGGGAGTGGGGGCACCGGTGGGGCTGGGGCTGGCAGGAGCTGCTCAGTGGAGCACAAGCCAGAGAATCCCTCAGCCGGGGTCAGCAGCTCCCCTGCTTTCCATCAGCCTCAGGTGCCATCCCAGCGCCGGGAGGGGAGCTGCGGTGCCCGGAGCCATCCCACACACGGCTGGGACGGGAGGGCAGCTCAGGGATGATGCTGCAGGGAGTTAAAGGGCTGGGAGCGGTGCTGGAGCTGGGAGCCGCTGGGTACCAGACTTTGGGGACAAACTGAGGGCTCTGGACACTGTTGGGCCAGCAGGGATGGAGGAGAGGCTTGTTGGAAAACACACAAGCCCTGTTAGCAAAGAGGCACGGTGCTTTTTAGGTCAGTGAGCCTCAGCAGGGCTGAAACAGCTTCCCCCTGGCCAGAGCTGTTGATTCTGGGATTTCAGCCTCCCACAGTGGGGTGCTGGGCAGGGCAGGGGCAGCCTGACACGGCCAGTGGAGCTCTGGTAGCAAAGCCCAGCTGGACAGTTTGCAGGTATCTTTGTAAAGCTTGCTTTTCCTTGGGATGGAAGAAGGGAGAACAAGGGGAAACGTGCAATTTCTGGTCATATCCACCCTTCTAAAGCCCCCTTTGCCTTGTCCCAGCTTTTTTTTTGTTTAAAAAAAATGGATTCCACGTTCATGCTGAACACTTTCCAAAGTGCAGTGCAGCCCACAGGGAGTTTCTGATGAGGAGTGGAGTGATGTCTCCTCTCTTCTTCCAGCCTCGTCTCTCCTCCTCCAGCAGGCACCAGAGGAAGCAGGAGGTTCACAGGGTGGCCTGGCACACGTGTGCCCTTTCCAGTGTGGGTCCTGCCTTCTATCCCAGTGCAGATTGACTTGGCAGGGTGAGCTGGGGGCTCCCCACAAAGCTCTCCCGTCCTTGCCCCAGCTGCGATAGTCACGGCCAGACTCTGGCCCTGCCTGGGCATTTTATGGTCCTTCACAAAGAGCCAGTGGGATCCCATCATTTGGAAGCATTTTTGTTGCTGCTGGGGCTGCACTGGTGCAGGGTGGAGGGGGTCAAGGCTGCCAGTTTAGAGGCAAGTGGAAAATCAGATTTTGCTGCTCCTCTTGTTTGCTCCTCCAGCAGCACCGGTGGAGAACTCTGGTGTGTCTGCAGAGGGAAAACCCCTCACTCACCCCTTGCACAGGCAGCAGGGAGCTCCAGCTGTGTTGTCCCACCAAAGGGCCTCAGTGGTGAGGAGGATGGAAGAGCTGGAGGGGTGTGTGGGCTCCAGGGCTGGAGTCAAAGTTCTTCACTGAACCCGGTGAATTGGCCAACTTGCCGTCAGCTGGTGATTCTGGGAAACCCAGCCTGTGTAGTATCTGTGGCATCAGCAGGCTTGTGAGTGTCATGGATTAGTGGGAGGTTTGGGAAAGCCTCATATTAGCCCAGTGACAGATAAAACCCCACAACAAAGGCATCGTCATCCAAGACTTGGAGGAAAATCGGGCTCATTACTTCTGATTCCTGAACCTATGAACTCCTGCCTGCCTTGGCTGCATCTGGCCATTCTGCTTCTGCAGAACAATGTCACCCTTGGCCATTACTGCCTGTGCCTCTGAAGGGAAGGCTGTGATTAAATCTCAGCAGCTCTGGAGCCTGGCCAGGATGTGATGTTAGGGTGGCACAAGGGTACTTCATAACAGGAAATGGGGGATGAAGGGGAAGGCAAGCTCACTGCTTCCTCTACCGGATTCTGCCCCTCTCCCAGCCCTGTCAGTGCTGCCTCCAGCCCCCAGCCTGGGCCTGCCCTATCCCTCCTCCCCACAGCTTGGTGCTGTGCCCATCCCATGTCAGTGGCACTTGTCCTTCCAGGGAGGGCTGACCGCTGTGGGGTGGACACCTGCCTTGCTCTTCCTTCTGCCCAGAAATCCTGCCTGCTGTTCAACAGTGTGATGAGAGCAGCAGAACAAGAAGTAGAGCACAGGAATCAGCAGAGAGAGAGAGGCTGAGGGATACCTGAGGCACTGCATGATCCATGATCATCAAGTGCTCACCTCCATGACGCTGCCCAGAGAAATCTGTTGTGCCAAGAAACCCAGGAAGGTTGGAGGGCAGAGCTCAGCCCTGGGCTGGGCTGGCTGTTCTTCCCCAGGAAGGTCTCTGCACCTGAAGAACATCATCTAGCTGATGGCTAGGGTGGAGGCTTTTCCTTCTGCACCCCCTGAGTTTGTTCCCATCAGTCCTGGGATTACAGAGGACATGTTTAGGGGGTGCATTGTTCACTCTGTGAGCAGCTTGCCCTTTTTGTCTTCTGGAGATCAGTGCCACCTCTTGCCTGCTGCTGCTTGAAGGCTGGCAGGAGGCTGCAGTGACAGCAGGGTGGCCTGGTTAGGGGTGAGGGGTTGCAGGGCTCTGTCAAGGATCAGGGAAATGCAGGTCAGTGAGTTAGCTTGCCAAGATGCGAGGGTGAAGTTCTCCGAGGGGGAATGGAAAGGATGCCTCTGTAGCCAAGTGTCCCACAGGCAGGGGATGAGACTGTTACCAACAGGCTTCAGGAATCTGGGTGCTCTGCTCCTTTGTGCTCTCACTGCAGTGCAGCCCCATCACCCTGGGAGGGATTCTGGGGCCAGCACCTTCCTTTGCGGGATCCTGACCAAAATGAGAATGTTTGTGCCTCAGAGAGATGGACTGTGAGGCAGGAGTTTACAGGCCTTCAAAAAGCAGAGCAAAACATTTCCTTGGCCAGAAAGCTGTCACTGTGTCTTTGTTCCCTTCAAGACAGCACAGAAAGTGACAGATATAGCCCTGGATCTGGCCTACACCGCAGATTTACTCTGTGACCTTTCGGATGTGCATGTGGGTCTGGATTTCTGAATCATAGTTAGATACCCAAAAGCTGGCATTTTCCGTGATGGGGGGTTATTTGAGCTTGTTTTCAGAGGTGTGAATCAAACCTGGCTTTGAATGAAGTCTGTGGGAGAAGACAGGCAGGCAGATGCCTCAGTGCTCAGCCCAGATGTTGGTGCATGAGCAAGCTCCTCGCCAGCCCCTCGCACAGAGCTGGGATTTGCAGGGCAGAAAGGCTCGTCCTGCAAATTCACGTGGTCAAGAGGATTCCTGTGGCACTGCAGGGACTGTTTGTGATCTGTGTCTGTGATCTGTTCTAGATCATTTGCTAAAATTTTTTTTTAATTTAAGGACTTGAGGAAACATCTCTGACTTCTGTAAGGTCACTGTCAACAGGACTTGTGCCCACTTCCTAATCAGCATCCTATTATTTTGATGCTGTCTGGTTTACCCCAAAAATCTCGTCTCCCAGCCCATTTAAGACCTGTTGTGAGAATGTCTCCTGAGAATGTTTCCTGTCGTTGCTGTGCACAAGACTCCTTCCTATACTGCTTGTTTTCCTGAGAAGAAGAAACTGTTCTATGATGTGGCACCGCACTGTGCCTCTGAACAGGCTGATCCAAGGCCTTGGACGTGCCCTGGATGTGCCCAGCAATGGGTTTGGTTTCTGCAGAGCTACAGCCGCCAAACAGTTCATGCTCCCTTCTACAAAATTCTTGTGCTAGCAACAGTTTTAAGTGTCAGCTTGTGGGAGCTGACAGTGGTCAGAACACGGATTCTCAGGCTCCAGGCAGTGCCTTGAAGCCTGTGGGAAAGCCAAAGACAAACTCTCAGTCTGGCCTGGGAAATCATGAGGAAGAACCCAAAACAATCCCTATAAACAGCCTTGTAGATACCATCCTCCTGACACCTGGTGTTGTTCCAACTTGTTTACTGGTAGAGATGTTTACAACAAGGTGGTGCCCTAAAGGACCAACCCTATTCGTTGTACCCAAACACTGTATAAAAAGAATCTTTCAATAAACTTTGCTATGAGCCCTCTGAAGAAATCAGGGTTCGAGGTGTCATTGCATGAGCCGTTCTGAATTGTAACGATACATTGTTGGACAGGAGGGGAGCAGGAGATAGGGACGGCACTGTGCTAGCTGAGGATGGTTTGGGAATCACAGAATCATTTAGGCTGGAAAAGACATCTCAGGCTGAGTTCCACCTGTGGCTGACCCCTGCTTTGACAGCCAGACCACAGCACTGAGTGCCACATCCAATTGTTCCTTGGACATCTCCAGGGATGGGGACTCCATTGCCTCCATTGGCACTCTATCCTGATAAAGATTTCTTCCCATGAAGAAATTCCCCCTGATGTCCGAATTTAGGGGGAATTTTTCAGGGAAGTGCCCCTTTACCAGTGGATCATGCTCCACTGACGACAGATTTCCTCCCCATATGTCCCTTCCTGAGAACCACGAGGAACTCCCAACTTAGCTCCTGTAACGAGGCAAGTGCTGAGAGCTTGTCATGGCTGGCCTGGCTCGACCTTGAAACCTTGGCCTCGAGGTGAGGCTCTCCCTGTGCCCTTTGGAACAACCTCAGCTCCTGCTGGAAACAAAATTGGCTTTTACCAACTGCATGGTAACGAGCAGTGCCTGGACAGGAGTGGATGGCATTTATGTGACCTTTGTGTGTGGGAAGTGGGAGAACAATCCTGGAAGTCTTTGCTGGTTTAGCCACTGTTGGGTGACACCCTTTGGTGCTCCCATAGCCTTGAACTGCTGCTGGTGGTGCAGACAAGCTCTCAGCAGGAGTGGGATGCAGTTTTGCTTGATTGGAGCCACGTAATGGTGTTTTGTCCCCTGTAAAACTCACAAAACAAAAAAACACCCAAAAAACCCCCAAAAACTCCCCCCCAAAAACAAACCAACCAACCAAACAAAAAAAAATCAACAAAACTCCAACAAACAAACATACAAATAAACAAAAAAAAGTGTTGGTGGTGTGGACCCAAACAAATTTGGGTGCCAAGGAATTTGAAGAGGTGTTGGCAGTGGCAGGGGTGAAGGGCTGGAGCAGCAGTGGCCCCAGGCTGACGTGTGCCCGTTTCTCTCCCAGGATTACACCATCACCATGTACTTCCAGCAGAGCTGGCGGGACAAACGCCTGGCCTACAACGACCTTCCTCTCAACCTGACCCTGGACAACAGGGTGGCTGACCAGCTGTGGCTGCCTGACACCTACTTCCTGAACGACAAGAAGTCCTTTCTGCATGGGGTGACTGTGAAGAACCGCATGATCCGGCTCCATCCTGACGGGACCGTCCTGTACGGCCTGAGGTGAGTCCTAGGATTGCTGACTCCTCATTTAAACTTCTCCCGTCTCCAAAGATATTCTGGTAAGGCGAGCACCCAAAAGATACTCAAGTGCCACGCGGTTTTGTGTCTCTGTTCTTTCTCCAAGCTGGAAATGGCAGTGTCTTTCAGGCCTCCAACATTTCCTGTGCTGCTATAGATGGATGTTGGAGAGGGGAATAGTCTGCTCTGGGCGTTTCAGGTCACTGTCATTCACGTTGCATAACACTTCCATTTGAAACACTCATTTTCAGTTGCTTATAATTTTCTGCAAGTTTGGGCTATGGAGATGAGCCTTTGTTGCTGTTATCCAAGGCTAAATTTCTGTAGCCTTTTAGTCAAACCACTTCAGTCACTTTTTGCGTTCAGGATAAGTTTGCGTACAGAGAAAAAAAAAATGTCTGTTTACTAGAACAATTCTGAAGGTTGAGGCATGAAAATTGATATCTGGCAGGAGAATGGTCCTCAGTGAAGACACTTTTTGTGGTGTCTGGAACAAATTGACATAGGCAAGCCCACGGCCTTTGAAATTGCTGTGCTTGTGTGAAGTGGAGGGAGAAAAGGTTGGTCTCACTCTGTTGTCTGGGTATGTGAAGAGGCCAGGGTAGGTAATAAAGAGGAGAGGTAGAAAGTTAAAAAGCAAATTTGCAGCTGCAGGATGCTGTGGCTGAAATCCAGGAAACATTTTTTCCAACCCTGTATTTGTTCACCTTATTCTTAGTACTGTCTGTTTGTTTTTGTTGTTGTTGGGTTTGTTTGGTGAGGGTTTTTTATTCTTGTCATGGGTTTTTTTTTTTTCCTTTTCAATTACCAAAATTCACAGCTGGCTCTTTTGACCTGCCTCCACAAATCTTTGTGATAGCACCTCTGGGTTTATGTCCCAGTGCAGCAAAGGGGGAGGAAAGACCTTTCCCCTTCAGAGAGGGTCCACCCACCCTTCCCATTTACACTATCAGCTCTTGTGCTGTGCTGTGTTCTGTGGCAAAGGGTGACTTGTAGGATTATTTTGCACCTCTCTGAGTGGCAGGGCTGTTTTGGGGAGGGGAGGACTGGCTGTTGGCATGGCAAAGCAGGAGGCTGCC
Organism: Chamaea fasciata; assembly: GCF_029207755.1. NCBI lineage: Eukaryota > Metazoa > Chordata > Aves > Passeriformes > Sylviidae > Chamaea > Chamaea fasciata. The sequence goes on from NW_027094107.1 coordinate 677,646, forward strand.
CAGAACATCATCCTGCCAAAGGTGTTGGTGCCCTGTGCTCCCCTTGCAGCAGAGCCCTGGGAAGCCAAAGGAGCAGCAGCCACTGCTGGTGCTGAGGGACAGCCTGGGGGCCCTGGGGTCATGTCTGTGCTCTTCTTTCCTTTCTATTAATGAATGCCTTCTGCTCCAGGCCCAGAGACCACAAAAGGTGGAACAAACCCAGCTTTGTGAGCCTGTCCCTTCCCAGGACAGGTACATCCATCTCTCTCCAATGATGTTGTTTGGCTGAAACTGTCAGAGATCCCTGAGCTGGCTTTACTGACCCACCAGAACAACTGCAGCAGTCCCACAGCTGACTCCCCCGGATTTTCTCATTGTATTAAAAGAGGAGTGAAGGCCAGGCAAGATGATGTTTTGATTTGGGGGCAGGTAGGAGTATAAATTCAGGAAGGAGGGGGCAAAGAGTGCTGCTGAGCTCAGGCTGCTCTTTGCTGCTGATCAGCCCACCTGAGCACAGAGCTGCCTCCCCCAGGCTGGTGGGCAATCTCTGCACACACCTGCACAGCACAAGCGCTGGTGTATTTTTATCAGCTGCCATTTCATCAGCTCGAAGAAGGAGCAGTGTGAGCTCAGCAGCACGGCTGACAGGCAGTGGAGGGTTTGCACTTGAGCTGGCTGGGGCTGGGACGCTGTGCCAGCTCCTCACACACTGTCCATTCCCTTCCCCTCCCATTCCAGCTCCCTGGAATGACCTGTGCAAATGGGAGAGAGCAGAGGAAAATTGCACCCAGGCCAAATGAAAGAAAATGACAGCTGTTTGCCCGCTATCTCCAGGGCCTCAGTAAGAGCCGCCTGTGTTGGTTTTAACTTTTGGCTGGTTTTCCTGGAAGCTGCTCCCTTGCCCCTGGAGAAAATGGCAATTGCAAAAGTGAAGCTCTGAGCAAGGACAGCTCCTGCTTCCCAGCTGTACCTCAGGTCAGGATGGCTTGCTGAAAGCGCTGGGGGTACAAGCCAGGTGCCCTGGATGCTTGAAGTCCCTCTAGCTCTGCCCACAGTGGTAGGAAAAGGATTTCTTTACTGGCTCCTGGACCTGCAATTTCGCTGAAAACAGGAGGACTGGGTCCAGTTTTTCCCAGGTGCAGATAACGGTGATCCTGCTCAAAAACACACAGCAGGTGTAGGCAAGCAGGAAAATAGCCCCTGAATACTCACCTGTGTTCCCCTCCTCTCTGTAAATGTGCAGCCGGGCTTGCCCTGCCTACAGGAACAGAAGTGCAGGTCCACCCTGTGTTCTGTCCTTGGCTTGCATTTTGTGGAGGGGTTTATGAGATGGAGTTGTGTGGTGATGCGCCCCACACCCCCAGCAGGTGCTTCCGAATAGGGAAAGAGTTTCAGTTTACCTTTAGACTTTTTAGGAAGTTTAACTAGAAAGTTCTGTGTTTTTCTCATTGTAATTGGCTCAACAGCAGCGCAGGAACATGGATTGGGCTCTGAGAGTGTAACTCAAAGCCTTTTGTTAATTTCATTGGGCCAAGAGCCAAAAAGCCCACCTAAAGTGTTAATTACTAATGAAAGAGAACAAAGAAACTCCAGGCTTTTGGAGGTGTTGTAGCAAGTAGGAGACTTGTCTCTACACTGTGCTTGGCTTTGCCTTTGTTTTTGTATTATTTACTTTCTTTATTAAAACCTTTTTGATTTTTCGAGACACACTCGATTGTGCACTCTCGCTGATTGATTTTTGCCACTTCTCTGCTGGGCTGGACCCTCAGAGGTATGGGGTAAACCCACAGAGGTGCCCCTGTGGCAGAGGGCCCAAGGAGGCAATACCTGTCTCCTTTCCTTGCCTTGCCTGTTTCCCCCTTAGCCAGATCCCACATCCCTGCTCCTCTCCCGCCACCTTCTCCCCAGCCGCTTCCCCCTCCCCTGGGCTCATCCTATAGCAAAGTGACTCAATCATGCTATTTGTGGCACAACAGTCATTTTTTTTTTTTCCAGCAGGCTCTGATGTCAGAGAGCAGGGAAGGATGACATCCCGGCAGGCCTCTGCCTTCAGCAAGTGTTCCAGGGACCAGCAGGACCAGGCTCAATCCCTGGACCTGACCCCAGGGTCCAAGTTAAGGCACACCCAAGTCATGAGTAGATTATGACTTCCGTGAGAGCAAGACCAGGCTCCAGATAACTTGTTTGCACGAGTAGATGAAGGCCTGTAATCCATTGTGAAAGCTGGGTGTCAGAAAAGCATATTCTTCTTGTTTTGGGTGGAATTAGCAAATTAATGGTTGAAGGGAGTGCAGCACAGCTCCATCTCAGGGAAGCGTTCCATACAAAAGCTTACTCCAAAATTAATTCCCACCGGGCTCAGATTAAAAGCCGGTTGCCAGGTCTCCAACAAAAGGGATGAATAAACAGCAGCAGCAGCGATGCTGGGCTGCAGGACTGGCATTCCCTACCCCCTTCCCCAACCAGTTACCAGATGGCACAAATCCCAGAGGGCCAAACAGAGCCCCGAGCCAGCCCAGAGGGCACTCCCAGCCCTGCAAGCACCCAGTGGGATGGGAGGATGCAGAAGGTGTCACCTGGCCCCTGAACACCTCGCTGCAACGAGAGTGAGGCACAGGAGGGATGTTCACCCACGGCGCGAAACAGGGGAGTGCTAAAATGATGTGGGAATTCTGCCACAGAAAGGGAGGCTTGGAGGTGCTACCTACGAAGACAAAGCTGCTGGGTGGTGGAGGGAGGTGGATAAAACAGTGAGGAAAAGCTGGATAGCACTGCCTCGATTTAATATGTTTTTCCACCTAATGGCTTTTATGTTGTTGTTGGTTTTTGGTCAGAAATTGCATTGGTTACATCAAATTTTAAACAAAAAAAAATAGGGAGAAATTTTTTTCATATAAAGAAAAACCGTGTCAGAGAATGTTGATGTTTCACTTAGGTCAATATTTCTCTCACTCTTTCAAGCTGCTTTACAACCACTATTGATGTTTGAGTAACAGAATTACCAAGGCTTTCCCTGGACCTCCAGATGCTGTCTGGAGCCCTGCCCCAACATTCAATAAGCTTTACATTATCACACATTCGAGCTATACATTGGTCTGGGATTTTTGTTTCCTTCCCCAGACCATGCCGCATCCATTTGGTAGTGAAACAAGTCGACACTTGTCAAGTGCTGATGTCACCAGCATTTTGCTGTCTGTTTTCAGAGACCTAAAAATAGCCACGACTGTAACAATGCTGAAATTCTCCTACGGTAATTGGGGAATCGTATTTGAAACCAGCTTTAAAACATCCTTCAGGGAAATCTTGGAGCCGTTTGGTTTTGTTCTAATTAGAGGCAGGACTGGATTTGGGCAAAACAGGTGATTTGGGGAGGCTGGTGGGGAATTTGGGGTGCTGGGAAGCAGGCAGGGAGCAGCGCGGACCGTGCCTGGCTGGCGAGGAGCCCAGGCAGTGTAAACTGAGCAACTGGAAAAAACTGTGGAGGGAATTGGGTGGTGGAGGCTCAGTCCTGTGAGGAGGGAAGGAGGGATCTCCTCCTGCTGAGCTGGGGGTGGTGGTGGTGATGGAGAACGTGTGTGAGGTGGGGGATTTTATTCCTGGCCCCGGTGATGTAACGAGGTGTGTTTGAGGGATGAGTCACTTCGGGAGCACGCAGAGGTGCTGTGGGGCTCCGAGCCCAGGAAATGCTCTCCTGGGGAGGCAGAACCCTCTCACCAGTGTAAAAAAAATCCCTTAAGCGAGAGGGAGAGAATTGCCATGCTTCAAACACCTCAGAATGTGCGGGTTTAAGCTGAGAGGGGCTGGGTGTATCTGCTTTGGCAGCACTTCGTTTCTGCTCTCCGGGGTGACTTCTCACCGCTCAGCTGCTCCTGGGGGACACCAGCCCTCAGTGCTGACCCACCTGGGGACCAGACCTCGCTGCTGGGCGAGGCAGCAGCCAGGACATCCCTTCTGGCCCACCTGGCATTGTGGAGCAGAGCAGGGTGATGTCCAACATCCCACCTGGTGGCCCATCCAGCCTTGGGGACAGTGTCAGAACCCCCCGTGCCACCCCAGAGCCTGCCCTGCCTGCTCCCCACAGCTGGGGCTCCTCCTGGGGGCTTCTCCATAGCCCCCATTCCCAACCCGCCCCTTCACCAGGATCTAGCCCAGGCACTGTTGCATTCCCCAGGTCCCAGCCTGGGGTTTTTTAGCTCTCCAGCCAATAAAAGGGTTTCTTCTGCTCCTGTCTCACTTGGAGCTGCTGTCTGCAGCCATGTCCTTGTTTTCTCCATGGGTGTTCGTTGATTTTCTGTAGAGGATCTGGCCTGATGGGTTAAGACAGGAGTTTTTAACACTGAGGAGTTTTTTTTTCTGTACTGAGACCACTGAGCAATTTTCTTCTCCCATCACACAGGCCAGCAGGGAAGAAATCCACTATTTTTTGCTTCCCTTTCCCTCCCTGAGAGAGGTTTCTCTGGAAATGTGAGAGATGATTCAGGCTCTACCCTGTCTCTGGGGGCTCTGCCTGCTCCTCCGCAGGTTAGGCAAAGGCAACAGAAATCTCCCATGGCAGCTGGTGTGCAAAAAGTTGGACTCACATCCATCCATCCATCCACCCCCTTGAAGCTGGTCCTGAAGCCTTGCCCTGCTCCCACCCCCGGGTCTGCCTTGGGCCAGCTCCTTAGCACAAGGATGTGGAGGTTGGAGAAGAGTTCATTTGGTGGGAGAGAGGAAATGAGGGTTTAATTTAGAGGTTAAGGATAGAGCCTCTCCTGAATTTTTGTCTCCTAGGGTTGGGATGATGGATTTAACAGGAAACACTTGAAGGAAGTTTAGTAATATGGAATTTCTCAATAGTCTTAGAAGCCAGGGAAAAAACTGGGGCTTACCAAAACAGAACAAAGCAGCAAAGCCAGAGCTGCTCCTCCATCCTTCACGCTGCAAGAACAAAGGCAAACACCATCCTGGCTGGAATTGCTGCCTGTGCTACATCTCCTATGAGCCTGAGTTGTTCGTTAGGAGAAACAGAGGGCAGGGAGGATCCACTGTCTCCTGAGAGAGCTGGTGAGCCCTGAGCCCCCAGCTCACCCTGGCAGCACCTTTTTTGTCTTCCTGCATATCCTGTCTCAGCCACCACTCTTAAGCCTGTCCCTGGGCTTTGCTTGTTCTTTGCCACCTCCCATAGGTTTCAGTGATGCTGTTTTATTAATGCAGCTCGTGCCAGCCTGATGCTCTCAAAGGGAGATACCTCTGTTAAGTTCAAGTCACTGATACCTGAAACTTCTGTAGGAAAAGAACATTTCTAAGGGTGTTCCACTGCTCCCTTGTCCCCCCGTTCAGCTGGCAGCTGGCCAAATGCGCGGTGCATTTGGGGTGGAATAAAGGGGCAGAAAAACAAAACCTTGCAGTCAAGGCAGCTCAGCTTTGCTCTCTCCCTGGGTGGAAAAATGGTTGGTTAAGATGAGTGGTACCCTGAGTACCAGTTTGGAAAAGCCTCCTTTTGCTCTTCAGTGCACACTGTTATTTATCAAAGGATGCCTGTGCAAGCACAGATGCTTTTGGAAACAGAGTGACCTTAGCAGGAATGTGCCAAGGCTTGGGGAGTCAGTTTTAGGCAAACAGACACAAGGGGAAAATATTCCATATCCTTGCCTTGCTCTTGGTTCAGTCATGACCTCCAGGAGTTTGCAAAGATCAGACTGTGTTAAAAGAATGGCAAAATTCACCATGGGTTTATAAATCCCTCCAGGCCCTTGGAAGTTTGTGCTTACTGCCAGGCAGAAGGTGACATTTGCCAGTATGTTTTTATGACTGACTTTGAGAACGTACAGAATAAGAACTCGGGTTTGGTTTTATTCCCATGTTTAGCAAAACAGTAATCTTGCCTCTCTTTTCCACTCTTAGTCACCAGAATTCCTGTAGGAGTCTAACTTGCCCCATGGGGAGAGCCTGAATAAGTCCTGCAGAACCTGAGCTTCCATCCCTTCTCCTTGCTTCTGCAAACTGCCAGGAGCTTTGGGATTCTGCATCCCAAGGGGACGGGAGCATCTTCAGCTTCTCGGGAGATCTGGAATCCAGGAAGTTGCAGCCAGCAACTTAAATGTTTGTCTTTGGCTGTGAGAGTGTTTGTGTTAGACCCTGCATAATGGCACTCCATCCATGACTGGGAAACAGGCTGAGGTGCTTGCTGGCTGTGTCTCCTCTGAAATTAGACAGGCAGTGGTGGGGGATCTGTGCTGTTCCCCTCCTGTTCTCAGCCATGCTGAGTTTTAGTCAGTGTCCTTCCCAAGCCAAAGGTGTCGAGGAATATTCCTGGACACTGGACATCAGTTCAGTGTTTCCTGGCTTTGCTCTGTGTCCATAAACAGTCCCTGGGGCATTCCCCAGTTAGAGCCCAGCAGAGGCTGGTGACCGTTCCCAACAGGCTTCCTGCATGCAGCCAGACCCTTTTCTGTGGGTACAAATTGAAGTGTAGACCAAGGCTGTTCCATGCCAGCTTCCTCACAAACCAGTGCCAGGCATTTTTAATTCACTGGGACAGATACAGTCGTGATGCAGAAGTTTATTTTGTGGGGATGAGCTTTAAGGGGAAAGCCCCCCACTCACTTCAGGAATGCCTCAAAGGTAATGATCTTCTCCCCTCTCCTACTCAATCCTCCTTAGAAAGCCTGGACTTGCTCCTTTTATCAGGCCACATTTGGGGAAGTAATCTTCTACCCCTCACACTTGTGGCTGGTGAGTTCGGTTCTCCCAACAGGCTGGAGATGATGCAGAGGATGGATCAGGGTGGCTGAGGGCTTTCAGAGCCTGCAGCAGAGGGAGATGTGGCTGCATGGACAGCTCCCCTGAAGGTGGCCAGCACCAGGGAAAGGAGGAGGTGGAAAGGAGACCCTGGAATGCAGCAGGGTTTAATGGCAGCTCGGAGCTCTATGCTGCTCTATGCCTGTGCACTTATATAATCATCCTAAATAAGACACAAGAAGCCATTAATAAGTAAACAGTGATGAGGAGGATCAGAGGGGGAATGAAATGGCTGGTGGTGTTCATGTTAGAGAACTGAAATATTTGTGGAGAACTGATGGTTTGCAGCAACCTGAGCGTTCCCTTTTGAGCTGCAGCTGTGGTGGGGCTGTGCTCTGCTGCTGCCGGGCTCTGTGCAGAGCAGCAGTCGAGTTTGCACCACCCTCCCCATGCCAGCATCTGCTTTGGCCATACAAGCTTCAAGAGGGCAGAGCTTCCCTCATTGTAGCAGTCAGACACCCAGAACTAGCCCTGTGTGACTTAGAGCTCCATGGATGTTTTTCTAGAGGTGGTCTCTTCCTCTCCTGGTTATGAGGGCACTCTCCAGAGTGAGGAATCCATGTTGCTTTGGCTTCTGATCCACTCGATGCTGGCAAAGAAGAGGATCTCCATCAGCCTGCCCGAGCTGCTCAACATCCCATCCATGTCCCTTTTTTTTTCTTTTTTATTTTTTGTGAGATGCACGGTGCCTCCTCCACAGCAGTGTGTCCCCCCAGATGAACTGTGTTTGCCTGCCAGCTGTGCACTGGAGTAGCAGGGCAGGGAGGCCTTGGCTGCTCTGATGGCACATCTGCCTGCAGACCTCAGGAGAAACAAATAGGGCCAAGGGCACGAATGTCTGGGTTTTTTTGCGGGGAAGGAGCTGTAAAGATGATGAATGTGAGGGGTGGGCAGGGATTGAGGAGGGCAGGGGAGCTGGAGGTGCAGGTGGTGGTGGCCAGGCTCGGCGTGGAAGGCGCTGGATGCTCCATTGAGCGCGCGGCGCGGGAGAGCCGCTCCCCTCCACGGGCAGTGTCTCTGTGAATCGCCGTCAAAGCAGATGAAATTTCACACCACACAAATTTTCTGAATTTAAAAGGGGAGGGAGGTGGGTAGAGGAGCGAGAGAGGAGGAGGGGGAGGGAGAAGATGCGGGCTGGCCGGGCGCCAGCGCCTCATGCTAACGCCACGGGGAAGGTGGCATCCTTCCCCGGCGTTCCCTCTGGTCCCCGCGCTCCCTGCTCCCTTTCCCTGTGCTCGCGTCTTCTGGAGGCAGTGTGCTCTGTCTAGAGCTGTTTACAGCACGATGGTTTGTTCCCTGTCTCCTCATCTCCCTGCTCACCGAGTGAGGATCCGCTCCTCTGCTTTCCCTCCTTTAACCTCTCCTCCTCCTCCTCCGGCTCTTCCTCTCCAGGCTGCTTTACCCCGTGCACCCCCTGATCATCCTCCTCTCTTCCCTGTTGTTCTGTCCTGTACTCTCTGCTCTCCTTTCTGTCATCTCCACTCCTGCCCTTCCTATCTGTGCTCATGCCATCATCTCTCCTCATCTTCCCACCTCTTGCTTTCCTTCCACCTTGACTTTCTCTTAACGCTGTTGGGACAGGAGCTCCTGAGTGTCAATCCCCCCATCCATCCCCCTACCCTGTCCTCCCCAGGCAGTCTCCCACGTGCCAGGCAAACCCATCTCTTCACACAACAGCTCAGAATGTGTCAAGGTAATACATTCACACCCATGAGAGAATGAAGCAAAGGTTGGTGCTCTGGTCTTCTGGACCTCAGCACGTGCTGTGACCCCAAAAGGTCACTGGGGTGACTGAGTTTGGCTCATGCTCCCCTGTGACTGTGAGAGGTGCGTGAAGCCTCTCAGCCCTCCCTGAGTCCCAGCTGCCCCTGGTACACAGCCACCAAAGGAGCTGGAGAAAGCTCTCCTCAGCCCCTCTAGAAGCAGGTGAATGTTGAGTCTTCAAGCAGGGTCTGTCAAAGGGAACTTGGTGTCCAGGATACCTTGTAAGATCTGAAGTCTAAGGAGTTAAACACCTCCATCCTCTCTGGGATAGTCCTGGGTTGGTTTATCAGGGCTTAGGAAGCCCAGAGGCAGGACCTGACCTGGACCTGGTGCCCCAGCTGCCTCTTGAACCTTGTTCCACTTCAGGCCCCCACACCTGGGTGGTCCTGCAGTGCTGGTGTCCCTGGGCTGGCCAGGCACTGCAGGTGAAACACAGCCTGGCACAGCTGTGGATGGCTGTGCCGCCTCTGCTCAAAAACCCCACCAAAACCTGACATGGTTCCAATTTCACCTGCCCAAGCAGCTTCACATCAGGGCAAATCACCTGGAGTTTGGGATCTGCATCTGACTGGGGTATCTCTGGAGGATGCTGAGCCACACAGGGTGGATATACCTGCAGATTCTGGAACAAAAGAAAGAAAGAAATTATCTGGCTTTTTGAGGACAAATGCCCTCTTAATCTTGTTTTTCTCCTTTCTGTCCTACCTGTCCCTTCCTTTTGAATCAACAGGGCTAAATTCTGCCCTGATGTAAATCTCTGCTGATACAAATTGGTGTGATCTTGCAAAAATCATTGGAGTGGCTGTGGATTTACGCCAGCTGCCGGCGTGAGCAGGGTTTGGTGCATGGAGTGTGGTAGCCATATCTCACTGTGTCACGCTCTGCATTTCCAACCAGCACTGCAGGTGATAAGCAAATCCTGGCGAGAGGGTCCCTCTCTGGGCAGAGCCTGCCTGTCCTTCCTGCAGCCAACCCTGCCAGCCAGGCTGCGATTTTTGGGGACGGACACCGTGCAGAGGTTTTAACCCCCGGGGGAGCTCCACAAATGGGGTGGAAATTTTTCATTTAATATGGGGTTTTTTTGGGTTTTTTTGCATCTCCCACTTCCAGGGGAAGCAGGGAAGCGCATTTGTGGCCGTGCTGTCCCAGGGGTGCAGTATAATCCGGAGAGTGGATGCCGAGTGTGTGCGGCACAGGGCGATGACTCATCCCCGTGCACCACTCCTTGGTCCACCCTGGGCTCCACACCTCCCACCTTGGGCTTCCCTGCCAAGGTCACTGCTCCCCTTCCTATCTGCCCCCACCAGTTACCCCAGTGCAGCAGGATTAGGGTGGGACAGGCACAGTGTTTCCAACTGCCCTCCTCCTGGGAGGCCAGAAAAGAAATCCATGCAACGGCAAAGCCGTGGTGGTGATTTTTTAAGTGGTTCCCGTCCTGTCGTCCTTCTCCCCCTCAGAGCTTTCTCCTCCACCCCAAATGCATTACAGATAAAAGGGTTAAGAGCTCGCCTGGGCCCCCTGCTCGGAGAGAGGGCAGTTGCAGTGTTGTATCTAGACCCAGTGAGGATATATATAAATTCCCTTCGTCTCTTCGGATCTATTTATAGCACGGCAGGCAGTGGCAAAGGCTCTCCTCAAGGCTTCATCTCCTACAAACAGACTTCACAGACAGCAGAGAAGATAAATTTAGCACACGAGATTTCTTAAAGAGCCAGCAGCTCTGCGGGGCTGCCAGCCTGCCCTGCCACAGCCCCTGCTCCGATACCCTCACTGGGGCAGCCCTCCTCCACCTTCTCCTATCCTCCCCCCTTCTTCCCCCCCTCCTCCCCATTTCCAATTTTATGTCCAATGTCACTCATATTCTCCCCCTTTCTGGTCTCTTTTTCTACCATTGATGTTTTTTTGCTTTTTCCTTTTTTTTTTTTTTTCCCTTCTCTTTCACTGGTTCGCCATCTCATCCTCCCTGCTTTCTTGTTTTTCTTTTTTTTTTTTTTCCCTCTCTTTCCTCTCTCCCAGGCCACAGGGCTCTGAAGATAAAGCTTTCTAGTTAACAGTTCACTGGTTATGCCTACATAGTAAAAAATGTGTAGCTTGATTAATGCCTTCCAGATGGTTAATTGAAAAAATAGGGGGAGAATGCAGCAATCTCTCCCCCCTCTCCCGCACTCTGCACACATCCATGGCACGGGCAGAAGACTGCATTAAAGGGTGAGGGGGAGCAATAGATTTGAGAAACAGGGGCAGCCTGTTAACTCCAGGGTGGTGTTGCCATGCTGGGGAGTTAACTCTGTCCCTGCCTCTCCTGCCCTCATCTATCCCACTCCAAAATCCCCCATCCCAGCGATGTACAACACTCCTCCCTGTGTAACACACACGGACCCTCCTGGCATCCTCAGCTGAACCTGAGCACAGGCACCGCGCTGCTCTGTCCTCATCATGCTCCAGCACCCCCAGAGCAGCACCCACCCTCATCCTCTCCCCGTATTGACATTTTTGGGGGATGCCCCCCCCCCCGTGTGTGTCTTTGATGACCACGGAATTCTTTGTGCACCAGTGCCTCCGTTAGCGGGGCCGTGGGGCGGGAGGGCTCTGCCAGAGGGCCCCGGGATTTTGGGGTTTGGCAGTGCCAAAGAGGGTAAGAGGGAGGGGCACGGGCATTGGGGGCTGTCATCAGGGGGTTTGGGGTGACTCGTGAGGGAAGGGGGGGTGATGATGTGGTCAGCAATAGGTCACTGCTGGGGGATGGAAGCAATCCATCCTCAGCCTCACCGACACGTGTCTGCTGCCTCCCTGTTCCATGCTGGCAGCTTCTCCTCTTCCCCCCCAAGCCGGAGCTGTGCCTACTCCCGGGTTCTTTGTCTCTCTCCAGGGAGAGACAGAGCAGGAGCACATCCCTCCCCACCCCACAGAGATGGTGACGTGAGTCACGGAGGGTTTGTGCCGTGCCATTGGGGGTGAGCCGCATCAGCCCCCCGCCCCGCACACCTCCCACCCCGGATCTCCCTGGTTTCCAGGGAAACAGCGGCCCCAAATGCTGCCTGACTTTCACTTCTTGCCTTTCATTTCTCCATTTTTTTTTTTTCGTAAGAAAAGAGCAGACACAACAGATTTTTTTAATTTTTTTTTTTTTTTTCCTTCTCTTCCCCTTTCAGAATCACCACCACGGCCGCCTGCATGATGGACCTGCGGAGGTACCCGCTGGACCAGCAGAACTGCACGCTGGAGATCGAGAGCTGTGCGTATGCCTCGGGCACATCCCCTGCCACGCCGTGCCACCTGATGCCACCCGGTGCCACCCGCCCCGGCCACAGCTCCTGGGGATGCCTCCCAGGAGTGCTACAGCACCAGGGGGAAATTCCCAGGAAATCTGAGCTCTAGCAGCAGGCTGGGCGTTAAAATCAGTCCCGGGAGGGAGGTGAAGCCTCCCGCAGCCTTAAGGAAGCCCTGGGGAGCTGTCCTTGCTCCTGGCTGGCTCCACTCCGTGTGTGGGAGGTGGCACCAAGCCCTCACCCCCGCCTGGATGTTCCCTGGGCTGGCATGGAAATCCTCTCCCAGCTGTTCTGGCAGAGCAGGTCGGGCTCTCCCTGATAAATAAAGATGCACTGCAGGGTCCCCCCAGGGCTGGCCCGGGGCGGCAGAGCTCCGGCAGTGCTGATGCAGCCTCGGGGTGGGGATGATTGATTTGGGAATGATTTGGGAGCTCCCACAGCACCCATGGATGTCCCCATCCCACCCCTGCCTGGCTCCTGCCCTGTGCAGGGCCATGGGATGGAGAGGAGCTCCTGCTGCAGGCAGGAGTGCTGGAATGTCGTTTCTGCCACTCCTCAGCACTTTGGGGACGGTTTACAGTAGAACCAAGGAAACAGAAGGCAGGGAACTACCCACAGTTCCCCGTGTTGCGATTTTGTTCTTAATGGGTCATGTCAAGCCAGTTTGTTCATCAAAGCTGCATTTCCTCGCAATATTCCTGAGACCCAGGCCGAGATGAAGAGATCCAATTGTTTCCTTCCTCAGAGCTTTTGTCTTTTACACACTTGCACACTGGCAATCTGCATGGCTCCATTTTCTTTGCTTCCACACGACTCTGGAGCGTCAGCCCTTTTAGGGCTGGATTGTAAAACCCAATGTATCTTAAAAAACAAAACGGACCCACACCTCAGAGAAAAAGCCCTTTTCTAATGCAGGATGCTTCTGATGCCCTTTTCTGTGCTGGGTTTGGGATCAGCAGAAGGCAGATGGTGTTCCCTGCCCCACAGCAGCTCGAGGTTCTTACCTGTAGGAGATAAGCACTGCCTGTTGATCCCATCCCTCCCAAAAATAACCCTCACCACATATACCCCTGCCTGTCTGTGTGCCAGGATCCAACAAAAACCTGATGAGGCAGGCTGCAAACAGGCTGCTAATCTGACATTTTAAGACGTCACATCAATACTTTTCGATATTTCAGATGGAAATGACTTGTCTTTGTGAAAGTTCGTTTACTTTTCAGAAGTAAAATGGAAATTTGGTTTTCTCTTTAAAGCTGGAAATCAAAGCGAGGCATTTATTTTTAGACCAAGCAACCTTTCCCTTTAGAAACACTTTTAAAAAATGGCTTCATGAAAAACATGCTCGATTTCATATTGCATAATGCCATAATAAAAAAAAAAAAAAAAGAAAAGAAAAATACAAAAACTGGTACCCAACACCAGCAGGTCATAGAATAAATGGAATAGAGCTAGTTAACTGTGAGATCTCCTAAAATTAGTTACCGTAATTTGACATTTTCATTGCTGATCAGGAAGTAAATTTGAAGTCACTGCTGTTAAATTTGTGGATGATGAAGATAGCAGCGTGCGGGGCTTTTGCTGGCTGCGCATTTGAATCCTCCCCAATCGGAATTCATCCGGAAGGGCTCCGAACACAGCCAAACGCAGAGCTCTGTGTGCAGGGCTGCAGGGCCATCCCCAGGGGCTGGGGCCACACGGGGAGGTGAGGGAGGGATGGCAGCCCCGGGCACCGCGGCTGGAGCTTCTGTGGCTCTGGCAGAAGGGGCTGGAGCAAGCCCTGTTATATAAACCAGGGGAGCCGTGAGTCAGAGCTCGGGATTGATTGGCCTCTGAACATGTCACTGAGATGGGGAAACGGGCTCTGCCTGTGTTTGGGTTCCAAAATTTAGGGAGGAAGCTGAGAGATCGGAAGAGGTTGAGGAAAGATGCTGAAAAAAAAGTGGTTCAAGGGCTGGAGCAGATGTTATGCAGTGAGAAACCTCAATAGCTCAGTCTGGTTTGTTTACTGCAAAGGAGGTGGAGAGGTGAGTTGTTTACAGGCTAGGATCACCTCTGCAGAGGGGGAATGCTGTGGGGAAAGGGCTGGGGAACCTCCTGGAGAAATTCAGAATAACCACGGGAGGCTGAGAGTGTGAGCCAGATGAATTCAGATGTGAAATGGTACACAGTGTCTCTGAGCTGGGAGGGTGCTGGAGCTGCTGGAATCAGCCACCGGGAGGAGTGGGGGGGACTTGGATGTTCCCTGCTGGTTCCAGCCCTGGGGCTGAGTGATGCAAACACCAGGTCCTGTGCAGAGCTGGAGTGTGAGGAGGGTAACCCAAGGCTCCTGAAACCCTGTGGGCTCGGAGGTGTGAGGGTTTGCCACTCTGGGAGCAGCCAGCTGGGGAGGGAGGTGGAGCCCTGGCTTAGCTGATTTCCATCAGAAGCAGATGTGGCATGGCATTTGGAGGATTGGGTTTGTATTTTAGCACCCATGAATAAGCTCAGTAATGACTGAGAGTGCAGGATGTGGGCTCGGAGACTGCACAGTCATCAAATAATTCCCTTTGGGAAGACACCTCGGCGTGTCTCTGGCCCAGCCTGCAGCTCAAAGCAGGGTCAGCTGTGAGATCAGACCAGGCTGCTGAGCCCTTTGTCTACTCAGCAGCTTCAGGATGACGCTGTCCTCAAAGGTTCAGCTCTGATCTGGGTAACCCTTAGCCCTCAGAGAATTCCTCCTCAGTGGTACATTCAACCAGAGGTTCCTGCTCTGCAGTTCCTGAGTGCCCTGATCCCACTGATGCCCTGGTGCTGGGTGTGGTGGCATCCCCTGAGTGCCTGTGAGCCTGGCGTGGCCAGGCAGCTGCCTGTGCTGTTGAGGTGGGTGACTGAGCCAGGCTGCTGTGCTGCAGTGCAGGAGCTGAACACGAGCTGTCTGTGGGCACAGGGGAGGCTGGTACAGCTCAGCCTTGCCCTGAGCTGTACCAAAGCCTGGCCAGATCCTACTGCAACCATGAAGCTTCACTTGGAATCTGAGGCCACCCTTGTGCAGCAACAGCCTGCAATGAGCAGGCTTCAAAACACGCCAGCACTGGTGATTTTCAAGTTGTGATGAGTCCTTGCCACAAGGACAGGGCAGGGCTGTGACGTTGCTCTGGTGGTGAGGGCTTTCATGGTTTCATCCCCTGGGCCTCAATCCCCACGTGTCCAGAGTACTTTGGGGTCCATTTCCAGCCCATGCAGCCCTGTCTGCCACATATAGTTTGGGGTGAAAACAAGAAACTGCACCCTTGGCTGAGTTAACAAACCCATTGAAACGTAAGGGATGAATATTTGAGTCTGATTCCTTTTCCTCTCTTCTCTCATTGCTGCTCTTCTCAGCCAGCACTGGGTAAAAGCAGCCCCCAGCCTCAGAGACTCTGTTCACTTCTTGGATCTGGATTTTGACTGAGAGTGCTTAGAAAAGGGAGGTACTCTGATCTTCAAACTTCTTTTCAACTGCTGCTGTAGATCTTCTTCTCTCTGGGAATTTTTAATACTGAGCTGCCCTGTTTACCCAGTCCCACCAGTCAGTACTGTGTGGTCTCCCCCTCCTGGTAAAAGGAGGCAGTTTTTAAAAAGCAAAACGCTGTGTTTGGTGCATTTGACAGAGGCTTCTGGTGCACAAGTCCCTGTCATGACAGCCATGGAGATTACGTAGTGCAAGTCAAGGCTGGATGGGTCCCGCCTCACCTTTTTCTCCTGAATTCTTGCCAGAATGGGAGTTCTGGCCAATTTTTCCTCTTCTCCTGGGGGCTGCATTGCCAAGATCAGCTGAAGAAGGGAAGTACATCAGCAGGGAGAGGCTAGGCTTGGTGTGGGCTTCCTTTTGGATCCTTTTCCACCTCAGTGCAAATGGTGGTGTAGTCTGGTCCAGCCTGTCAGCTGAGCTCTTCCTGTGTGCTCCTTCCTCCTTGCAGATGGTTACACGGTGGATGACATTGTCTTCTTCTGGCAAGGGAATGACTCTGCTGTCACGGGGATGGAGGTGCTGGAGCTGCCCCAGTTCACCATCATCGAGCAGAGGCTGGTCAGCAGGGAAGTGGTCTTCACCACTGGTGAGTCTCTGGCTGCATGGGATGGGCAAACCTGCTGCTGACCAACTGGTTTGAATCCCTCTGATTCAGGTGCTGGGGCACTAACATAGGATCTAGGCTTCACCTTGGGGCTCCTCTATAAGAGAATTGTCTTCTGCACCCACCAACTTTGCTTTTTTATTTTTCTGCCTCTCTTCAAAGACTCTCAGGATCATTTTCACCGCTGTAATCGTTCCCATTTCTTAGTCAAAATAATGACTGAACTCAGAACCTCTTGAGGAGGTTCTCAGCCTTCATCTGATTTTTATGTGGTTTACATCTGGGTCTCAGAGCTAATGAAGGTGCAATAGTAAGGAGAAATTATATCCATTGAGAAGCAAGTGGGCTATGAAATGATGCAAACCCATCTGTACATGGCAATAAAAAGGTTTGGAGAGAATACCTGGGACGATTCAGGTGCTGCCAGCTGAAAAGCTGGAGGGGGTTGGATTTTGGTTGCTGGTCTGAGGTGGAGTTCACTGCCAAAACAGCACAGCACACACATGTCAAAAAAAAAAAAAAAAAAAAAGACTGGTGAGATATTGTGTTCAAGCCATACAGGTGGCACATAGTGGTGAGAGAACAACACCTCCTTTTCCCCAGTCTACACCCTTGATGGTTTAAAACTGCTGTTTTCTTGTTACTTTAGCTACCAGCCAACGTTACATCCATGTTTCAGGCTCCCGTGTTGCCTGAGGGACAGGGGTGGGGAGGAGGAATGACTTGGGCTTTGTCTCACAGCAATGAAGGAGGCACTGCTTTGGCCCTGTCAATATTAGCCTGCTCCAGTGGAAGGACTGTAAAAAGTACTTATTGTCCTCACTATCCTCATTAGGTTTGCTGAAAGATTAGGAGGAAGTTGCAATAACTTGAATATAATAAAAAAGAGACTTTCATATTAACTAACAGTACTCTATTTGCATATGAATTTGCCCGGTCTGACCATAACCCATTTTTAGAACAGCATGGGAAAAATATGATTCAAATCTTCATTGCTGTTTGGAGACAGAGCTGGCACATGAAACGTTGGAGAATCATCTTGTGGCACCCAAATATAGGGTTAAAAATCTCCAGTGTAAGCCTCCATCATATTGGCTGGCACCATAATAGCAATTCCAGCACTGAGCAGCCATTCTCCCATGATGGCTGATATAATAATGTGACTTATGTAGAGTTTCCTTTCTTCTTAATACTCTGGGACTACTGAGCAGGTTCTGAAGAGACCACTCGCAAAAACTGACCAGTCTGCAAAACCAGCTGCAGAACACAGGAGATTTCTCATTATCCCTGCCTCTTGAGAACTTTTTCCAAGTAAAATTTCAGTTCCTAACCTAAAGCTCTTGGCCCAAATGCAACCTTGCCTTCCTCTCAAATCACAACCTCCTCTAATGTCTCATTGGCAGGTTCATATCTGCGCCTGTCCCTGAGTTTCCGGATTAAGAGGAACATTGGCTACTTCATCCTGCAGACCTACATGCCATCCATCCTCATCACCATCCTGTCCTGGGTCTCCTTCTGGATCAATTACGATGCTTCTGCTGCACGAGTGGCACTGGGTATGGACTTTTCATTGTGTTTTGGAGGTGTTTTCTTGAGGGAGATCAGCTGTAACAAAGAAAATCTCTTTATTTTATGAGGTAGCAATTAAGCAAGTCTGTCAAAGTTGTCATCCCAAATGGACATAATTTCTTTTCCTGAGAAAGACTTCAAATTTTCAATCAGAAGAGTTACATTTCTTTTTTTCCTGGTTTGGTTTGGATTTTTTGTTGTTGTTGGTTGGTTTTTTGGGTTTTTTCTTGGGGGGGGGTTGTTTGTTTGTCTGTGGGGTTTTTTGTTTGGTTTTTTGTTTGTTTATTAGTACTTCCCAAACTGGAGCCTGTTTTATTTGAATCAGTAAAAGTCCTACCAAAAATTTTCTGGGAGTGAGTTTAAAGTCTCTAAACAAAAATGTAGATGGTCACTGATTCTCAGGTATGTGGGACCCTGACATGCCATGAGTTCCTTCACTCTGGTTTGCACTGGTTTTCTTAAGAAGAGGAATCTGGGCACCTCTTTGTCAACAGGTGTGCCAGGAGAGGTCAGCTGGGTGATTATTGCTGAGCCTGGATGGCCAAAAAGTTGCATGGGAATGGTTAAAAGCTGAAAGAAATAAAGGGGCATTACACACTTTTCTGATAGCTCAGGCCCCATACAGACACTCTCTGCAGATGAAGACCTTCATGGCCAAGGCAAATGTGGGACAGCAGTTCAAGTCCAAGTTCTTCTTTGGCACATGATCCCCTAAATAGGAATGTTTTCCTCTAAGAGGGGAAAAAAATGAGGTCTTTTAAGCAACAGAAGGGAAGTGGGGGTGGATGGCAGATGAGGGATTTGAAGGAGGAACAGGAGAAAGGGAGGATGGCTGGCATATGAGAATGGGGCTGTGTGACACGAGGGAAAGTTCAGAGGCAATGGGAGAGGTAAGGAGGGAGCAGGGTTGGAGCTGTGAGTGGGACAAGGCTCAGAGAGGCAATGCAGCTCAGGGAGAGAGGATGGTTCTTACAGCAAAGCTTCAAGTAGCTCTAAGAGAAAGAGTTTGAGAAGACTCAGAGGAGGAGTGGGTTGTACAAAGGTATAAAAGAGGTGATTTGGCTTTGCCTGCTTTGAGAGGCTAGAGCAGGGAGACAGGGAGGGAAGAAGAAGAACTTGGTAAATTAAAAGGGTAAGTTGTAAGGAGTGTAATCAGAGAGAGAAGAAAAAGAGACCATGGCAGACATTGTGAAAGCACAAGCAGAAGGGTGGAGGTGAGATGCACAGCTGCTGAATTTCTGCTGACATCTGGACTCAAAGGAGAAGACAGAAGAAAAACACTGTAGATCAGAACTGCAACTGCTTTCCCTAAACTATTCCTGACAGTTCTCGACCTAACTAATCCATAAAAAGCTCCAAAAAAAGAAACTCCTCAGTCTCCTCTGGTCACTTTATCTCCAGATTTACCTGCTTGCACAGTCAAAGAGTTCCTCTTTGCCCTAAGTCTCCATTGCAATTTGTCCACTTCTTAATGGAGCCATGGAGAACATTCTACCCTCCCTTTCTTTGCCTCAGATTTCTGTATATTTAGACTACTGCCAAATATAGGCCATATTGTGTGGATATAAATACATCTCCCTTCTGTTTACCCAACTGAAGGCTAATAGTTCCTTCAGTCTTTTATCAGGAATGACACCAAAGACACAGTGAGGGTGAAGGGGGAGCAGGAGAAGCAGAGGTGCAGGGGCCAAAGAGAGCCATCACTGTAGAGGTGGGGCTGAAACCACAGGAGCAAATTAAGGTCATGGAGATTATTAGAGCTGCCAACAGAGAGAGGAGGAAGAAAAAAAAGGAGAAAAGAAGATCAGCAAGGTAGTAAGAACAGCTAGAGAAGCAGAGGAGGACTAGGTTGAAGAGGAAGAGTTACCACCCCCAAAAGAAGCATGATTGCCATCATTGTGGAGCTGGCAGAAGACTGTCAGAGAGGCAGGTCTGAGGCCACTCTGACAGTCCAGAGGAGGGAAGAGTCTGAGAAGGAGCTGAAGAAGAGGACTGAAGCTGTGAGAGTAGTCATAGTGAATCAGGCTTTTGGAACTGAGTGGATGGGGACAAAAGTGTTCACAAAATGCTTATTTGAGATGCAAGAAATGTGAGGAGGCCTAAAAAGCAGAGTGTGAGAACCATGGGAGGAATGTGTACAAGTGATAATTGATGTAATGAATGGTAAAGCTGGTGAGAGGAAGGTGGGAACTGATGGGGTCAAGGACAGAAGCCTACGAGGCAGGCAAAAAAAAGACGGTGCCATGGAGAGGAAATCTCTTCACTCTTTCTCCAATTCATGGCATTGGAAAAACACAGCAGCAGCTTATAAACTCATGCCAAGGATGCTGAGGCATTCAGTAGCACACAGTGAAGTCTGATGAGTTCATGAAGGAGGAAAAAGGGAGGAGAAGAGGGGAAAAAAAGACCAAAACTGAATGTTTCCTACCACACTAATCAGGGTGACTTAAAGAAACAGGGTGCAGAGGATGCTGATCCCCACCATGCTGATGATACTCAGCTTTGACACTTTCTCCAACTGTTAGCTGCTGGTTCATTTTCTGCAGCAATTTGTAGCGGGCATGCGGGCTTAGAATAACAACAGCTTCCTTCCCAGCTGCACTGCTCCCATCCCTCCCGAGGCTCCCCAGCTGGAAGGAGGGATGTG
This sequence comes from Chamaea fasciata, assembly GCF_029207755.1. Taxonomy (NCBI): domain Eukaryota; kingdom Metazoa; phylum Chordata; class Aves; order Passeriformes; family Sylviidae; genus Chamaea; species Chamaea fasciata. The sequence goes on from NW_027094107.1 coordinate 697,751, forward strand.
GGAGCTGAGAGGGGCATTTCAGGGAAACCATCCCACGGCAGTAACGGAGTGCCTGCCCTCTCCCCACAGGGGTCACTACGGTGCTCACCATGACAACCATCAACACCCACCTGCGGGAGACTCTCCCCAAGATCCCCTACGTCAAGGCTATCGATGTTTATCTCATGGGCTGCTTTGTCTTCGTGTTCCTGGCGCTGCTGGAGTATGCTTTTGTCAACTACATCTTCTTCGGGCGAGGGCCGCGGCAGCAGAAGAAGCAGAGTGAGCGCATCAGCAAGGCCAACAACGAGCGCCACCGCTACGAGGAGAAGAGGGTGAGAGAGCAGGTTTGTCCTCCCAATTCCTTGTGCCAGAAGAATTGGGGCTCTCCACTGGGTGAGCTGGGGGCAGCCTCTGTGTCGCTGTTGGACACAAAAGACTCCAAATAATTCAGAAGATTCTTTATGTAGAATATATATATATAGCCCTGGTTCATGCCTGAGGTGTTTTGCTTTTCTGAAGTTCTTTTCCCAGGGAATTTCCTGTAAACAAGAGAAGTGTTTTTTGTATGTTTACATTCTTTTCCCTAGGAAGGACTTCTTCTCAATGTCCCTCTGGTCTGACCAATGTGATTGAAGAGGTTTGTCCTCTTGTCACCAATCAAATTGGTCTGTGTAAACAAGTATAAAAGGGATACACATCCCCAAAAGAGAGGAGTCATTTTCAGCCTTCTGAAGTTGGAGTCTGTGTCATTGTGGTGGACAACAGCATCATATATATATATATATATATATATATATATATATATATACACACATACACACACATATATATATAAAATATATAGAAGCTCTTTATATAGAATAATGTATAGAAAAAGAAGCGTCTTTATTGTCTAATTCTTTCTCCCTTTTATAACATGTTCTGATACAGACTTAACGTGATTGGTGAATAGGAACAACACCTCTCTAATGCTGTTGGTTAAACTACAAGACCAGAAAACACCAACTGGACAAAGATTGTTTTGAGAAAGGAGAGTTGTTTGCCAAGATTGTTTTGAGAAAAAGCTTTCTTGAGAGACTTTTCCTTGGGAAAGTGTTAGCAGCTGCTAAGCAGGCTAAAATTCTCTCAGGTCACACCTTTGTGCTCATCGCGAGAGGTGAACCCCAGTTTCCCTTGTCTGGTGATTACTGGGAATTTTTCCTCCTTGGCTGTCCTCATCCAGTCTCATCATAACCCTCCTCTTGCGTGGGGCAGGTGTTGCCAAAAGTCCCCCCGTGGCTTTTGGTCCTCCTGTGTTGGCAAAACCACACTTCCCCCACTAAACATTTGCTGCAGGCACAGGTGGCTGCTCCTTCCACCCCCACAGCAGTGGACAACCCTCAAATGCAGCATGCTCAGAGCTCACAAATGAACCCATCAGGGGTATTATCACCAAACTGTGGGGAAGAAAGGAAATTCTCCAACACCATCTTTTAAGTATTATTGAGTCAGGCATTACTTTATTCTGGCCAGGATGTGCAGTGGAAATCATTTCAACCACATGTGATTCTTTACCAGAGTTTTCACATATTTATATATTAAAAAAAAAAACCCAAAGAAATTCTCATTCACTGGTTCTGCATTACACAATTCTTAGTATTTGATCTGTTCATTATTGATCCCTTCACCTTCAATGCTATTTTTGGTCCTCGTTCTTTGGCTCTCTTATCAATCTTTTCCTAGACTGGGAACCTGCCAGGGTTTTAATATCTGTTAATGTCTCTCTATCTATCTCCTGTGTGTCTTCTGGCTACTCCCAACCTGTAGATGTTAAGCGCTCAGAATCTAGGAATCTTCTTTTTGTTGATGGAGGTGTCACCCAGTGAGACTCAAACCCTCAGTGAACAGAGTCTTTCAAAGAGAAACCTCAACTTCCCTCCCCTCTGGCAAAGGTGCCCTGACCCATGATTAAAATTGATGCCTTGGGAAGGCTGAGCTGAAACACAGACTGGACAGAGCTGAAGAATAAAGTAGATATTTATTGAAAGGCCTCCATGGTACACCTTGGGCAGGACAAGAGCCTGGCCAGGGCTACACCCAAGGTGGACCCAAAATGGTCACGAAATGGACAAATGGTCATGAGGTCTCACACTTTTATAAGTTTTGGTCCATTTGCATTTTGGGGTTTAATTGCCCAATTACAGCTCCAGGTTGTGAGGTCCCATCCTTCTTGTTCTTCCCTCCAGCCCACCCTTGTTTGTGCTTTTGGGGCTGACAGTTGTCCTTGGTGTGCAGCAGGAAAAGGATTTGTTTTGTGTCCCTGCTCTGTGCAGAGCTGAGTGACACTGAATGTGAGGCTCAGAACTGCTCCCCTGGCCAGCACAAAACCTGAAAAACATGAAAACTAAAACTTAAGGCATCAAAGTTACTTTAAAAATTTATAAGTTATATAATTCCCAACAGCACCATTACCCAGAAATCTGCTCAGAGTCACCCCTAATGTCACCCAGGACATCCCAGTACCTCCGTGTCTATGTTCCCCATTCCAGGTTGACCCTTACGGCAACATCCTCCTCAGCACGCTGGAGATGAACAACGAGCTGCTGGCCACGGACATGATGAGCAGCGTGGGCGACTCTCGAAACTCTGTGATGTCCTTCGAAGGCTCGGCCATCCAGTTCCGCAAGCCTCTGGCCTCTCGGGATGGCTTTGGCCACCACCCCAGCCTGGACCGCCACGTCCCGCTGAGCCACCACGCCGCCGCCGCCCGCAACCGCGCCAACTGCCGCCTGCGCCGGCGGTCGTCCAAGCTGAAGCTCAAAATCCCGGACCTGACAGACGTCAGCACCATTGACAAGTGGTCACGGATCATTTTTCCGATCACTTTTGGATTCTTCAACCTTGTTTACTGGTTGTACTATGTAAATTGATGCCTGCGGCCCTCCCCGGAAAGAGATAATAGGGATGGACGCTCAGACAATGACAACACAAAGGAGTGTTGCGGTCTTTTGGGTTTGGGTTTTACTCTTTACTATCATTGTCATTTATTCCTATGGTTCATTAGGTTTATTCTAAGCTTACTCTTCTCTTTTCAGCACATGTAGAACCACGGAGTGTGGGGTGGGGTAAAGGGAGAGAAAGGTACCGGGAGGGGGTTTGGTTTCAGGGAGGGATGTGTTTGTCTTGATTTTGGTTTCCTGCCGAAGGACTTAAACCATTGTAAAAAAAAAAACAAACAACAAAAAATCAACAAAAACGACAAAAACTTAAAAAAAAAAAAAAAGAAAGAAAAAAAAAGAAAAAAATACAGAAAAAAAAAAGAGAAAAACACACAAAAAACCCCAAAACCAAGAAAAGTAAAAAAAAAAAAAAAAAAAAAAAAAAAAAAGGGGGGGAGATTTAAAGAAGTTGAGTCAAAAACTGATGGGGGCGATAGGTTATCTTTGGCTGTGCTCACTAATGCTCTATCCTCACTTCCATTTCATTACTGAATTTCATCTTTCACTTTTCAGTCTTATTATATATTTTTTAATCTTCTGTCGCTGCTCTTAACCCCTTCATGTTTATTCTTTCATGGATTCATGAGATGATGGGGTTTCATTCTCACGCTATGAGATTTTTCTTTTCTTTTTCTCTCTCTCCCTCTCTCTTGCTTACAAGCCTAAAAGAATCTTTTAAACCAACAAATAAAAAGAATATTTATTTTGGAAGAGCTGGGAAGGGAGGGGAGGACGAGGCAATTATTTGGGAGGGAAGGGGCAACGTGGGGTTTATTTGGGAGGGGGGGGAGGAGGGAACTTATCAAAACCAAGGCACATTTGCAAGATGCCTTTTTCCACCTTCAGGAGTTTGCAAGCTGTTTTTCCTGTGTGAATGTGCGTGTGTGGAGCATCTGTGTGTGTGTGCGCGCGTGTATGGGCACCTGTGTCCATGGATGTGTGTGTGCAAGCATGTTTTCTGGGGAGGGGGGCTGGGGAGGGGGGGTTTTGTAATATCTTTTGTAGAAAGAGAACACAGATGACATTTAACTGGCAGTGTGTTTTGGGGCGGGGAGGGGAATAGCAGGGGTTTGTTTGCTCATTGCAGCTTCACCAGGTTGGAGGTCGGGGTCCCAGCTCCAGAGGCAGAGCTGGGGAGGCAGAGTGTGCAAACTGGCACTTGCTGAGGGAAGAGAGGGATTTGGGGATCAGCAATAGGGCAGTGCTGCTGCTCACTGCTGGCATCTGATCTCGAGGAGACTAAGCTGATTCAGTCCTCAAAGGAGGCGTTGTTCCTAGCTATTCCCACCCTGCATCTTCCTTACTGAGTCTGGAGAGAAAAGCAGTTGCAGGAGTCTAAGAATTTAACCCTTCCCCCCTCTCCCTGTTCCTTATGCCAGACAATGGATCCACGCCCCAGCCCTCTGAGTGACCTGCCTCGAGGTGCAGGAGAGGCTGGGTGTCATTTAACTTCATAATGTTTCAGGATGAAAAAAATAGGGAAATGATAATGATAATGATCCCCTTTCCTAAGAAGTTCAGTAGGGAATGGTGGGCTGGCAGTCTCTGATCTGTGGTGCTTCTACCAGGCCTTGCTTTATGTCTGTTAAGATATACAGAGTGTAGAGAAAAGCACCCTGTGCTCTTCCTTGCAGATGATGAAGCTGAGGGTGGGGAAGAGTTCCGTGGAGCATCATCCTGCTGGAAGATGATGGTCTCCAAAGGATGGGCAGGGTGGAGGTTGCAGTGAAAATGCTGAGCTTGGTGCTTGTGGAAACCCCTGAATCTCCAGCAGCTTCCATCCACAGGCATTCCTGAGGAAGCTGCAGCAGGGGAACTTGGCCTTGGACAGCAAGGTCAGACTTTTCCAAAGGAGCCAGTGACTTTCAGGAAAATCACTGAATTATTGGCCGCTTTGGCAATCACTGATGATTGATGATCTCCCTTATAATATTAATAAAAGCCATGAAAATGTTAAATTCACAAGTGCAAAACTTTAACCCTAGGGTCATTCTGCCATTCCTGGAGTAATGATGAGAACCTTGTTCTTACCTGATAGAGTTTTTTCTTGTCAGACCCACAGACACCCACACTGCCCTTTGTCCAACCATCCTTTTCTTTTCCTACTAGCATTCTCCTCCCTTTTCTTTGATTCCCATTGCTTGGGAGAGCAGAGTGATCCTCTGAGACCAGGGAAACTCCTGTTTTTCAGATGACCCTGATGCACATCTTTCATTCACTAATTTATGTCTGTACAGTACTATGAAAATGTGAATCACTACAGGCCTGACCCAGTAACACTGAAACCAGGGAAAGCTTTGCCTGGACTTGGCTGAAGCAGGATCAGGCCTGATCAGAGTAATTATTGTTATTTTTATATCAGTAGCGTGTCTTATGCAGAATCTGAAGCATAAGAGTAGAGCATCCCCCCTTCCCCAGGTGTCTGTCCCCCCTCTCATGTTCATGCATGCACACGTTTGGTCCAGGCCTCCCTGGACTCACCAAGGTTTTAGCACAGTTGTTAAATCAGACTTAGATTCTCCCCTGCCCTGCAGAACAGTCTCCTGCTGGTTTCCTCACCCATGAGCAGTGCTGTTGGGGATGGGTTTTCCCCAAATTGCTGCAGTCCATGGTCTATATGGGTCTGTATAGGAGTAAGAGGCTGGATACTGGCTGGAGGATCAGGTAGTTCTGTCTATCTGATATGCAGGAATTTAAATGTCCAATGGAGAAAGTTATGCTTTCTAGTGTGATTCTCTTCAGAAAGATCTTTCAAATGCTTTAATGGGAGTCATAAAGCTGTGTTTTATGACAGCAGCAGTATAATGTCAGTGGATATAAGCATGCCATGGCTGCAGTTCCCACATGGGCACTGCCTATCAGCAGGTCCAGTTTTCAAGGGGAGTCTAACCAGGTGATTAATGATTAAATAAAATATCTAAAATTTTACCCTTTATAGACGTGATTACAACGTAAAGGGTGATCAGAACGATAAAAGTGGGGAGAAAAGGAGGCAGCTATAAGAAGCCTATTAAGACTAGAGGGAAAACGAATGGCTGCATGGCAAGAAATTCTGAAGCTGAGGGAGATGACTCAGGAACTCCAGCAATCTGATAGTTGTAGGAAAAGCCTGACAAATGTGTGCCATGAGTTAGGCACCTGAGAGCTCTCTGAGCTGGCCCCAAAGGCTGGCAGGGGCAGCAGCACACCGACGATGCAAACCCCACTGATGCTCTTTGCTTCTCAGGTGCTGAGCCCCGCATGGGGTGGAGTCCTGAGTGACCACTGCCCTGCAGAAACTGGAGATCAGCTGGGGAGACTGCGTTTAATATTTGGGGCTTCAATCCAGGATTGAGCCTAGTGACAATCCAAAAGCTTTCCAGGGAAAGAAAGCACTGCTCAGCAGAGTTCTTCACCTGCAGGGACTGGGAGCCAGACTCCTGTGCTGTGGCCTCTCTTCTCTGTTGGCTGGGTTCTCTTTCTTAGCAGGAGTCAGCCTAGTTTCTCTCTTTGAATGTTTCTAACTTGGTATTACCAGGTCAGTGTTACTTACAGAGTCAGTCCATCCAGACTCCTGGACTCTTGGGTCCGACACAATAATCTTTGCCAAAGAGTGTGTCGTCAGGACTGCTCACAGTTCAGGAGCTGCCTTACACTCGCTGATGATGGGGCAGAGTGCTGGAGAACAACAGTGTCCTGGGAGTGGGATGAGGAATAGGAAACGTGAGGGAAGGATGCTCTCCTCTCAGAGTGAGGTAGCACCTCCGTGTCCCCCTTCCACAGCTGTCTGTGTCCACCCCTAAAGAAAGCAACCAACCCCTGTCTTGTTTCAAGGTCCAGCGATCCAGAAAGGACACAGTGAAGGCAGAACAAGGCATTTTACTGATACTCAAGGCTCAGAGGTTTCAAGCCATCACAAGCATGAGTGTTAGCAGGAAGGTGGAGGGGATTTCCATGCTGCATCTTGCATGCCCACTGCTGCCCTCCTCTTCTTCACAAAGGGGAAAAGGGGAAGGAAAGGATTTGGGAGTGCTTTTCCAAAGTGGAGCTGCCCCTGACTTTTGCTGTAGTGGTGTAGAAGGCAATGCTCAGGCCTTGCTTTGTTGGCAGCTTGGGGCAGAATTGCTGCTTGCTGGGTTGTGCTCTTTAGCATTTGAATGAGGGACTTTCCTGGCTGCCTGAGGGAGCCGGGCTGGGGGAGAATGTTTTGCAGCTTTTCCACGTGTAACAGCCTAGGGAAGGCATGTGGAAGAGGAGAAGGAGGAGCAGAAATAGAAATGAAATCTCTCTCAGGACATACATGGCCAACACAACTCTATTGCTTCATTTTCTGATACTGTACAGTGCTGTCACTCAGGGACCTTTAGTGACTGGGACCTTGGGACTGTAATTCTGCCTGTCCCCTTCTCATCCCCTCTTCGCCTTGAGTACTGAGAAATGAAAAGACAATGAGAGGAAGTGCAGAAGAGGGAAACGAGCCCTGCTAGCAAACCCCTGCTATTCCATGGGTGACACAAAAGCTTTGGTTACTAAGGTAAAAGGAAGATGTAAACCTTTAAATACATGTCTTCGAGCATAAACCAGCCAGTAGTGTATATAGGATAAGTTCACAGTGCATGAAACAAACAGGACTGTAGGTTTTAATTGGCATCCAACTTTCTTGCATGCACATCTGACACCACGCCAGCAGCTTATGTCTTGCAAATAAGTAGGGAACCTGCCAAGGCTTGTCACTTCCTCTGTCCAATGGACAGCACATCCACTTCCCAGAAACAGAGCCAGGGAGGGAACTGATCTGGCCAGTCTGTTTGACCAGATCTGCTCCAGAGGGTCTGGCAGGAAGAGATAAGGGGTGGGGAAGGGAGCTGGTTTTTTCTTTATTGTGGGGAGGAGGAAGGGGCTTAAATCTCTGAGCTGTTTTCAGACAGAAGAGAAGCCTCTGGAGCTGCAGACCAAAGGGGACAGTGGCTTTAGGGAAGGCGGTTACCGGAATCCTGACAGAGAGGATGGGTTGAGGAGAAGGTGGTTGGTGGGAGAGAGCTGTAACTTCAGCAGCAGAGCAAATAGGAGAGAGCTTTTGAAAATAGATGTGCAATACAACAGGTTTGCAGGGACTGGAGCACTGGGAACATCCCTGAGTCAGACAGGCTGGGTAGAGCTGCAGGCAGCACTCCAGGAAGCCCAGCCATGGCAGCAGTCCCTGGTGGGCAGAGCCTGTCCTCTCTGGGGGACAGGGAGGTCAGGAACAGGGAAAAGAGGGAGACTCAGGGTGCATGGCCATCAGCAGAGCTCAGTCCCTTGGGGCAGGGACAATCAGTTGCATCCAGACAAAGTTGCAGGCGCTGGACTGAGATGTGCAGGGGAGTGACCGCTGTGCCAGGCTGGGGCACGGCTGAGCCCTGCCCCGGTGTCAGAGCAGAGACAAGGAGGCAAGGAACGTCCTGCTGGTTACCAAATGCTTTCTTGGAGAGGAGACTGGGCTTACCAAGCAGGGTGGGATGTCTTTACAGTAGATGTGAAAGTTGGGATGGGGGCATGGTTTGGGTGAGAGATGTGAAACCAATGTGTTGGAAGCAGGACCTAACGCAGATGCTGGGAGGGAGGGAGGGAGGGAGGGTGGAAGGGTGGGAGGGAGGGCAGCAGAGACTGGGGAAGAGAAGATGTATATAGTGTTGGGTTTTATTTTTCGTTTCCTTTTGTTCCTTTTTTTTTTTTTTAAGAAAAAAAAGTTGTTTGATTTCTAATGTCTTGATGTAAACCAAATAAAAATGGTTCTGTACATTCAGAAGTAAAGAACAGCTGAAAGGTGACAAGTATAATAAAGGAACACTGACCTTCAGGCTACTATAACCATTTCCCCAGACTTTTCCCACAGGACTGGAGGGCAGACCTGTGCCTGTGCCTGCACAGAGTGCTGGGATGGTGACCTTGGGGCTGGCTCCCTGATCCACCTCCGAGCGCAGCACAGAAGAGGTGGGCGGTAGAGGTGGAAGTGATGGTATGTAAGTAACTTTTCAGTGTTTGATCCCACCACCCCCGAGGCCAGCAGGAGGAGGCTGTGTGCTAAATCCCAATCTCCTGTGCACGGGGTCTCTTCCCAGAGCCAGCCTGCATCATGCCTGACTGTAGCTTGAGATGTGGAGAGGAGGGGAGGATGGTGTCAGCTGTCCCTTGGATAAATGGGGAAATGCAGATGGAGTGAAGGCAGTGGGAGCCTGAACTGGCTTTGAGAAGCTTTTGATAATGCTGGGGCTTCCTCCCTGTGTCTCAGTCTGGGGTGACAAGGGCTAGGATGTGCCCAGGTGCTCAGAAGATGTACAAGGCGAGGCCTTCATGTGAAAAGATTTCTCTTAAGCCCTTTGCAATTCAATATAACCTTACCTGTGGATTCATGACTGTCTGAGAAGGATGAATACGGAAGAGAATGCAAACAGGGACCTTGTGTTAAGCTTGTCTGTTAGAGTGGCCATTGTCCTTGCAGAGACAAATTCTTCAGCACAAGTAAAAAAATCAGAAGTACAAATGAGTGGGCTCAAGTGTAGGACAGTGAATGTGAACTGGGGCTCACGTGGTTTCCATGTTAGCAGAAAGGAGTGATGGGGAATTCCAAGGATGATGGTTCTGGTGGGTCTGAGACACAGAGGTACCCAACCCTCTGTGTTACAGTCCTGGGCAAAAAGCAGGATGAGAAATTGCCTGCCTTGTGTTTAGTGCTTTAGAAAAGCAGAGCACAGTCTTGCCTCCATGGGGCAGAAGTGTGGCTTCTCTGCAATGGGGCCAATAAATGTCCTGTTGTTTGTGTTATTGCAGCAAGACTAAAAGGAAAAAAAAAACAAAGCAAACTGATGCTTTATGTGGAAGGCAGACCTAAGGGGAGTCTCAATCCTCTTAGGAAAAGCCATTCTGCAGCAGAAAGGCTGGAGTGCATCAGTGTGGGGCAGCCCCAAAGCCCCCCAGCAGCCCTGACTGCTGCTGCCCAGGCCACCAGGACGGGTGGGGAGCCAAGGGCAGGTGCTCTGCTGAGACGATACAATGGGGAGCTGTGTGAGCACGAGCCTCTGCACTGTCTGTGCTCTGCCACAAAGAATCTGGGAGACAATGGACCCACAGCACCCCAAAGCTCCCCTCCTCAGCTCCGTGCCATGGGCTGTCTGCTCCCACCTAAGATAGCCAGAACGTGCCAGGGGCAGGAAGCACTCACTCAATAACACTGAATATGTGCATGACAAAGTGAGGAGAGGAGACGTGACAGACCCATTTATGATCCAGGGATGCACATTTTATCATTTGCACAGGCTGAGCTTGGCATTTATGTTGGCAGACTTTTCCCCCAGAAAGGATGAAACAGTATAGCGGTGAGTAATGTTATTTTCTTGAAGGGGATGATAATTTCTCTTCCAGTGTGCATTTTAAACAGTGGATATGTGTTGGTTCTCCTTCTGTGAAGCCTAATGCCTCCCAGCTCTCACTGCTCTGATGTGGGGAAGCACCAGAGTTAATTGTCTTACTTAATTAGATGCTGAGTCTATGTTTTTTTTGGAACCTTGCTGGGTGTCTGATGGACAATGTCCAGGCACGAAGGCAAAAGATCTTTTCCTTGACTTTCCCAGCCCTCTGGACAAGCCTTGGGCACCGTGTGCTTTGCTGGACGTGCTATCCAGGGTGCCCAGCCCTGGTGCTGCTGAGCCTGGCAGGGAGGGTTTGGGGATCCACGGGCTGGGAGAAGCCAGGCCAGCAAGGAAGGGAACTGTGCTTATCTTTGTTGTGGTGCTGGTGGCCCTTGGGGGCTCAGCCAAGGGCAGTGGCTGGGTTTCCAGCAGCAGGAGCAGCCTGTCTCAGGGCAGCAGAGGATTTTCTCCCTGTGGCAGATCTCTGGCCTGCAGAGAAGGGAGCTGGCACTGCCTCTGCACTGACAGATGCTCTGCTCCACGCTGGGATGAACTTCCTTCTATTGACTCTGGCCTTAAGGGAGTCCTCTCATTTCACCTGTTGGGGATGGTGCACTGGGCTGGGCTTTTCTCTGTCAGCACCATGGCCTGGCTGTCCTGGAGCAGCACCGAGCCCTGCCAAAGCCATGGCCTCTCCCAGTGAGACCAGAGGGTCCCAGTGCAGGGGCAAGCAGGGAACTCCTGGTGCACAATATCGTGGCCTGTCAGGTGGGAGCCCAAGGTGCACCTTGTGAGAGAGCTGGTGCTGGCACTGCTGGGGATGCTTTAACCTCTTTCCTCCAGAAACAGTGTCCCACAGAACCTGAAATCTGGAGACCACTGTGCTACCCACCTCAGGGACAGCTGGGGACCCATGGTGGCTGTTTTGAACAGGGATAGGTCTTCTGCTAGTGCAGCTTTCAGGCTTCTGTTAGAGATCTTGTCACCCTTGTGGCCCTCGACTTTTGAGGCAGAGAGAAGGAAGATGTGTCCCAGAGCCTCCCACAAGCAGAGACTGGGCACAAATCCCTGAGTTTCAGCCCCTGCCAAGGCTAGCAAGGTTAGCAAGGGAATTGGCAACCTTTCCCTCTCCCATTTCACTTGCACTGAAGCAAGAAAGGGATGGGCAAAGCAGAGATTAAACCCACACAGTCCCAGCTCAGCAAAGCCCCATGTCTTGCTCAAGTCTGAGCACAGGAGCAGACCTGACAACTGCACATCTCCTTGAAATCCTGCCTGGATCTGACAGCTTCACTGGGCTGGGGCCAATGTGCTTGGCAGGCCGAAAGGGAAGATTCTGAGTGAGCAAACCCCTAGAAAGATTCAGCAGTTGTCACAGAGAAGGGTCTCTAATACCTGGCAGGATGAGTTGCTGGGTGCTGGAGGAGAAAATGGAAAAACTGAGGATAAAGGAAAGCCTCAGGAGTTACCCAGAAATATCCCAACCTCTGGCAAACACGCATGACCCTGGTGGCAGGGCTATGGTCGGGTCTGTGGGGTGGGGTTTTTTGCTTTCATTTTCTTTTCCTCCTGCCTGGCATGTCACAATATTGTGTCTTTGTGTGAAATCACATCCCCTTCCAAAAGAGAACCCTGGGCTCCTGGAGGGCAAACGCCCTTCCACGGTGTGCTCACCACAGGGATGTCGCACCAAAAAGATACAAAAGCAAGGCTGGGGCAATCCTTCCCAGGAAAAATCTGCTCCAATTCTGGCTCATCCTCTCAAGCTGCACCCATCCATCTCCCTCCCAAAGACAAAGAAGCCGCGGCATCTTCTCTGGCTGGGGACAATTGATGTGGCCTGAAAATCCAAACAGCTGAGCAACCACAGTGACAAGAGGACAGGAAGATCAATGTCAGTGTCAATGTGTGCTATCAAAAGGACTGCTGTGAACCATCTTAACATACTCTGAGTGGCTGCGTTGCATCCTGTACAGCGTTATAAAAAAAAGGAAAAAAAAAAAAGAAAAAAAAAAGGAAAAGAAAAAAAACACCTCAGAACAAACCACCCATTTTTACGATCTTTATTTTGCATTTTCTGCATGAAATAAGACCTTGATCCTTGTCTTTTTTCACAAAAGCGGATTCTGCTTTAACTAATGTAAAAAAAAAAAAAAGAAAAAAGGAAAGAAAAATAATGTTTCTAGCAAAGTGATTTAGATGTAGACATTTTTGTAAAAAAAAAAAAAAAAAGAAAACGACAAAAAAAAAGGGGAAAAAAACAACAAAGAAATAAAATAAAATGACCTAAAGAGCCATCTTTGTCTACTCTAGAGGTGGGAAGGTGTGACTGGTGGGTGGCACTTTCTGCTGTGTCTGTGGGAGCCCACAGCAGCCAGGAGGGCTCTGGGAAGGACGTGGTCACCAATCGCTGCCAGGTGCTTTCAAAAACTGTCTCCTTCACCTTCTTTTAGGGGCAGGAGGGCAGGGGAAGTGGTGGGGAGGGGCAAGAAGAGCTGCCTTGATTTTCTTTTGGGGTTTTGTTTGGGGTGTTTCTGTTCCTGTAGTGACAGTTTTTGAAAGGTGACGATGAACAAAAGTGAAAAAAAAAAAAACAAGCTTGAAAATAGTTTACAATTTTGTACAAACATGATAAATACTAACAACAAATGTTTTTAAAAATGGTCCATACCAGTGCCAAAACAATGTAATGTGTACATTAATTTATTACATTAATTTATTCTCTCTCTCTTTTTCTTTTTCCTTTTTTTTTTTCTGAAAAAAGGTGTTAAAACACACAGAAAAATTTCTTTTTTAACAAATGCTGTATGTGGACATAAATGTACTTGAACACTGTTGGTTATTGACTGGTTAGGAATCTTTCTTGGGCTTTTGGGTTTGCGCTTTTTTTTCCTACCCAGAACAAAATTAACACTTATAAAATACAGCCTTTGAAGGTGAAACAATCAACTCCTTCTCTGCTGATTTGAATGTTCTCTGTGTTTCCATTTGCAAGGCACTGTCTTTAGGCCAACTCTGTACCTTGCCATAGAGAGGACTCAGACTTGTCCTGATCTTTAAATTCTGCTCTGTTAATGCCATCTGAAAGGTGTGTCCAAAGGACTTTGCTTAAGACCTAAGCAAAGTTTTCCACGTTTCCAAGTGTTCTGCTGGCTTGAACCAAGAGCTGGAATGTGCTCAAGCTCCCTGACACTGCTTAGAGCAGAGGGGAAAATCAGAATAAATTCCCAGTCTTGTTTTTTCACCATAAGGTGAGTGATTTACCCTAACTCTGAGGAACAAAGATCAGAAATTCATCATTTTCGAGAGCTCTTCAGTCCTATTTCCAAAAGCAAGTGAAATATTCAAGCCCTTGTAGCCTTGGCCATGCTGAACAAAACGGAACCAGACAGGAGCGTTTTCAGAAATGACTAATGCACTTCTAGCAAGATATGGAGGTATTTAATGACCAAATTTAAGCTCCCAAATTTATTTTTGAAAGTTTAAAAGGCCATCTAGAGGTCTTTGGATGTTTGAGTCAGGCTGCCTGTCCATCCAGGAGAGTGGGGACTCTGTTGAGCTGAGGTGTCACTCATGGAGGGACTGTGGGTGTTCCAGCAGCCCGCTTCTTAGAGAGCAGAAATGAGCCAAGACACAGACTTCTTGTTTATCACAGCATGAAAAGGGTCCTGGTTTATTCCTCTTCACAGCTCAGCCATCCTGACTCCAGCTATTCACTGACTCTGCAGCAAGCTCCTCCTGTTGGTTCCCTTGCAGCCTCTGACTGCAGGGATCGGTGTGCAGACTGTGACTGCAGGGATTGGTGTGCACAGACTGTGACTGCAGGCTTTAACCCAGCTAGACTGTGGCTGCAGGTTCCAACAGGCTCTAACTGCAGACCTAGACTGACCTCACATCAGGGACTCTCACTCCCCAGGATCCTCCTTCACAATCCTCTCATTCCCTCTTCTTCAAGGCTCCTCCTCCTCAAGGCTCCTCCTCCTCAAGGCTCCTCCTCCTTCATGATCCTCCTCACCTGCTAACCTGCTCCCTTTTCTCACACTTATCTTTAGTGGATGCAGCTGTGACTTTTTGGGGTGAGGCTGTACTGGGTAATTAACACAGCTGTTATTTATCAGGGGCCAGGTCAGCTGTATTCCCTTCTCCGACATGTGGGGACACGGGGGATGCTGGCAGAGGTGGGGTTGTGGTCAGCGATGATGGCAGTCAAAGGAGGGAGCTGGGTTTGAATCCCCACTTCCCTGGGGTGTAAAGTGCTGTTACCAGCCCAAAATCCATCCCCCACCCAGGCTCTGCTCTCCCGCTCGGTCTGCCCCACACCTCTGTGGCTCTGCACTGGGAGCAGAGACGTAGGGATTGCAAATACAAACCAAACAATTCCAGGGATGAGCTGGTGGGATGCTGAGAGGGTGTTTTCTACTGACAGGACCATCCTTCCACCCCCAAGACAGAGAGGTGCTGCCTCCTCCAGGCTCAGGCAGGAAAACAGGAATATATACAGTGCCTGATATGCTCTAGCTGGGCATCCCAGTGTCCAGAGCTCTTCCCAGCTGGGACCTACTGCCACTGGGATCAGTGTGGCTGCTGGATGGAAAGTCAGGGACAAAAATCATGCGAGGAACTGCATTCAGCACCCAGCATGTGAAACCCAGTCCTGGTTCCCCTCCCCAGCACTGGCTGAAGTCACCACCCACTCTGCACAAAAACTCTGATATTTTGCAGGTAACGGAGATGAAGGTTTCTTTTTCTTGTCTTTGGACTTTATTTTCTTTCACTGAGGTCTATATATAACACAAAACCATTTTCTTCTTTTCTTCAAATATGCCAATTCAGCTTTTCTCTCTTCTCACTAGCCATTAGGACAGTCCTTGTCTCTAAAAGCCCCAATGCCCTGCTGAGCTCAGAGGCTGTAGCCCCAGCAGTGGGGAAGCCCTGGGAGCATCACTGCCCTCTCTCCTTGCCTCTTTATTCCCTGTAAAACTTCAGCTTTAAGCAAATATGGGATCAGCAGGAAGAACTGACTCCATGTTTGCTTAAAGGTGAAGTTATTTGAAACCTGACACGGGAGTTGGACATCTGGTCCTCAGTCTTGCGTGTCCAAATTCTTGAGGGTCTCATCCTCCCCAAAAGCATAGATGAAAACTAAAGAGACTGTGCTCCCCAACAGAAACAGCAAATGGCAATTATTAATGATCATTAATGGTGCTAGGAAACTGAATCTTCAAACAGTGATAGAGCTCCACATTTTTACAGGTTCTTAAGTGATTAAAGCATCCAAGTTCTTCTGACCTTTCAATGGTTTGGGCATTTAAGTTGCACAATAAGAATATCCAAAGTGACATGCAGAGTTTGTAAAAACATTAAAGCATGTTCAGAACTGATTTATCCTGGAAATTCTCTAGAGGCTGGAACCTTTGTACAACAGCGTGGAAGAATGTTAGTCCAAACTCTCCTAACTCCATCTGCAGGAAATGCCACTGCAGATCAACCTTCCAAAAGTTTGGAAGAGAGCACCAAGGCAGAGTTTAGTACATTGCTCTGCCAGCTACCATGCATTAAAGCAAATATAAGGCCTCTTCAATATGGGAGAGACTAGAGATTCTAATAAGAAAGGAAAAGTTATTTGGAAATTTCAGTGTGATATCTTTAATGCATGTGAAATCTTCGATGTCAAAAAGATTTCATTTTTTTGTTGGTATGTCTTTGGAGCATTTTGTCTTCAAGAATAAATTATGTTTTTATCTGTATCAATGCCATTTTAATTGTCTAATTTCAGGCTGGCAAAGGCAGAAGAATGGAAATTCAGAAAGAGACAAACAGAGAATAGAGTTGATACTAAAGCTTAAATGAAATAAAGTCTGTTATTTCAATGCAGCTGAAGAGCATTTCATTTGAATCACCGCAACTTGACATTTTTTACAGTTTTTTGACAAAATGCAGATTTTTGAAGAAAATTATCCAGCCAGTTGTCTTGTGAAGTGTCATCTGACAGACTCTGTGCTGCAAAGTCTCTGCAAGCCACTCTCAGTCTGGAGAACAGAAATCCCAAACTCGACCAAGCTGCAGTCCCAGTGCCTGGTTTGGGGGATCCAGCCTGGGCATCCCGTGCTGGGAGTTTGGTTTGGATCCTGCAGCTTTGCCCAGACAACAGATTTCTCCAAAGGAGGGTGGTGCTGAAGCAGCTGCCTCCACTGGGCACTGTGTCGGCAGTTTAAATATTAACAGTTCCACGTGTTCCTGCCACCTGGGAGAAATGCAGGATCGGCCAGAGGATTTCACCACCAATCTCACTTGTGGATTTTTCCCCCCAAGCAGAGCTGTGCAGGCAGAAACAGCCTGAAGAGAGCCCACATTGCTTTCCAAGAGCCAGCTCTGATATCCCAACTCTCACACCAAAAGGCTGCTTGGGATGACAGGGCCTTTCCGCAGCTCCAGGCTCTGCTTGGGCAGGTGGCTCCAAACACACTCAGCGTCCCAGGGTGTGTCTGCTGAAGGGAGGAAGGCTCCTTCTCCATCACACTGAAGAATTAATACCTCCAAAAAGTGGCCAAAATTCCCCCAAAGCCTGCTTCATACAAAGTTCATGTGCTCAGGGACAAACAGCCTTGGAAAATGGACCTGCTTAAGTCTTGACACCACAGTGAGCACAGTGAAGGAGTCTGGCCTTGCAACAATGAAGGCACACATTATCATAGCAAAGTTTGTAGCTGGAAAAAGAATCTCCAGAGAAGTTCCTAGTTGAAAATGTGATTTATGTCAGTGGTTTTGTATAGTCATCTCAGCTCTAGGATCAAAACTTCACCTCTATAGCCTGTTTGTGAAATATTGCTCTCATTTTTGTGTTGTGCATTTACAGGACAGGTCCTAGACCAGGATTTAGAAGAGCTCCCTAAAGCTCATTGTCAAGGAAGGGTCTGACTTTAGCCAGGATCCTGTACCCCGTGGAAAAAAGACCCACCCATCCCTTTTCCCTGTTCTTGCACCTGTGGGACAACAGAAGAGTTCATCTGCAGCAGTCTCTGAGGTGAGAGGTGTCAGGTAAACATGCAGGTACAACTAGGAAGTGCGAGCCACTGAAATATGAAGTACCAGCAGACAAGGCTGTTCTTGATCCACCACGTCCAAAATCCACACTGCACAAGCCCTGAGGGAAGAGCTCTGTGCCTGCAGAAAATCCAGCGTGTTGGTGGTGCCATCCAGAGCTGGGAGCTTGGAAAGGGCCCAGGTGCCAATCCCTGATCCCACGGGGCAGAGCCGTCCTCACCCGCCCACGGCTCCCGCTGTGCACGCTCTCGCCCGTGGGCTTGGGGAAGGATGAGCACATTTTCAGCTGGATCCCTCTCCCCGTTGCCATGGGGAGACAGACGCACCCTCCCCGGCTGTACTGCTGCTGGGCTCGGCCAGTTTCTGAGTTTAACTCCTGTGCTGCAGGTGGAGTTTGTTCTCAGGGCAGGGCAGGAGGTCAGGGCTGTGCTGGGGCAGGAACTGCTGTGGCATCTCAGCTCTGCACCTGGACACTGGCAAAGACACCCCTCACCTGCTGTGCACCTGCTTAACACTGGAGGATACTCAAATACTATTATTATTATTTCATTTTTTTTTTCCTTTTCCCAAGGCAAATTCTTCTTCTGTTTTTTTTTTTTTCCCTAAACTCTGAGCAAAATCCATTCTGCCGTTTTGAAGTCAGACGGGTAAAAACGAGCCAACTTTAAATCAGAGTTGCCAACTGGTTTAATTTAATTTGGTGAATTAATCATGAGCCTAGTTCTAAGTCCTTCTTCAAAAAAAAAAAAAAAAAAAAAAAAACCCACAACAACATGTTCTTAGATTCATGGGAATATATCCAGGGCTGTGTTTGCACTTAAAAACAAAAAGTAAATTCCTGTCATGGAGACAAACTCTCATAAATGTGACTGCTGGAGCCTGCTACCAGAAGATAAATTAAAAGAATCTGTCATTAAATGATTATTACTGAAGTAATAGGTTTCAAGTCAAAAACAAGATTTTGGAGAAGCAGAAAGGCAAATAACTCATGATTACTGAATATTTGTGTCTAAGGGTTTTCTGTACCCAGTCCAAAACCTCCTGAGGTTCCTTCCCCTGCAACATAAATACAAGCGTCCACCCCCAGATCCCCACAGGAGAATAGGACTGTCTCCTCTTGAACTCTCTCACCACAGCATTTCTGGCCAGCTTCGCTGGACAAAGGGAAAAGTGTAATTAGTGCAGTACAAGCAAGGGTGGCACACAACCACAGGGCTGCTCGTTTTTACGTTTTTGTTGGATAAAGTTTCCACCTGGCTTCACGTTACGAAACAGCGAAGATGATTCACATTCCTGGAGCACGTGAATGCCTCAGGACAGGCATGAGCAGAGCGGGAGTGACCACCCGAGAATGGTATAAACAGGAAAAACAGAAACACAGAGCTCAGGTCTGCAGATCCCCTGGTGCAGATCCCGTTCCACTGGAGCATGACCTTGGTGGGGAAGGTACCCAGATTCCTGCTGGAAGGAAGAGTTTGCTCCTGCTCTGGTTCAGAAAGAGGAGATAAGACTGTCCGCCCAACGAGACAACATTATTTACTGTCCACATGGAGCAGTGGCAAGCACTGGATTCCTTGGAGGTAGAACGTGGCTGCTGGGCAAATTAGGGAGAAACTCCCGTGATGACAATGTGAGTGCTGCACTGGCAGAAGCTGTTGCGCACCCTAATTGTATGAAAAGGATGTCCCCAGGAGGGTGTCAGGAAGGATAATGGATATAAACTTTAAACGTTAGGAAATCCTTCTCTGTGAGGGTGCTGAGGCCCTGGCACAGGGAGCCCAGAGCAGCTGTGGCTGCTTCTGGATCCCTGGCAGTGTCCAAGGCCAGGTTGGACAGGGCTTGGAGCAGCCTGGGACAGTGGAAGGTGTCCCTGCCCAGGGCAGGGAGTGGAACAAGATGGTCCCTTCCAACATAAACCATCCTGGGATTCTATGATCAAACAGAAGATCACCATCACCTCACCTCCCCACACATTTGCACACACATTGTCCTACTTGCCACCACACAAAGTTCCCAGTTCATGTTGAGGTGCTGGAATACTGGAAAGCATCTCGACAGGCCCCAGAGGTGAGTGGACTGTGTCTTACAGAGAAGGATTAGGAAAAGTAAATCAGCACTTCATTGTCATTCCTCATGGCAGGGAGGGGACTGATGTGTAGGCAGGCAAAAGGAAGATGAAATTCTCACCACTGAGGGAGTCTTTTGCAATTTCCCCTCAAACCTGTGCCTGGTACCTTTTCTTAAAGAAGGTCATTCATAAGAAAATCCCCTTCCATACGCAGCTCCCTCCAGAGCTTAGATATTCTTGTAGGGCTTATAAATCATAGAGGCAGCTGTTCCCATCAGCATTTTTCTTCTCTCTTCAAGTACTAACAGCCCCAGCAGCTGCTGAGTCTGAAGGTAATTTCACAAATTAAACTGAGAGCAGCCCACAGTCCCAGGACAGCAACCCCACCTGCTCCATGCATCTTCCTGAGAGGGACAGAGCTTGCAGCCTCAGCACTTCTGTAAGCTTTCCAGGAGGATGGGAAAGTCTTAGGAGGGGGAAACCTCAGCTGGATAAGTGTTTCAGCCAGAAGGCAAACAGAGAAGACTGCATGGATGAATTGTACAAAGGCAAAATACGGAGCAGAAATAAAAATGAGAGGGGAAAAAGGCTCCTAGGAGCATGGATGGAATGAAGGACAGGCAGGGTTATCAGCTATCCTTAGAAAATAAATAAATAAGAGTAAGACTGGAGCTGGAAGAACTTGATACCAGTGGCTGCCAAGCAGGTCACAGGAGCCGGAGTCCTTGGTAGGTTGAACACCTTTGTTCTGTTTAATGTTCTGTCGATTTTTCCAATGCCACAGTGGACTCACACCCCAGACTTGCCCACAGAGATTTTTCTTTGCTCTTTTGTGTCCCTGGGGTGTGAAAACTCTTTGTGAACTCAGCCCCAGCTCGTTCCTGTGCTGCTCAGGTGAGGTAAACCTGCTCTGTGGTACCCAGAACTTCAGAGTTCAGCTTTGCACAGGGTGAGATGGGAACTGGTGAGCTGTGTTCCCTTCTTGCTCAGGAGCTGGTGGGAAATGGGGATTTGTTAAATGCCCTGCGGGACTCCTGCAGGCACTGCAGCTGGGGGCCAGGGCCTGGGATGGCAGGCAAAGACATTTGCTAATGGAGATGAATGAACGGTGAGCTCCAGTAATGGATTTGGGTTTCTGTCCCTAGAAATCCATTGCCTACACTGGGGTTTCTGTTTCCCCTTTCAGGCTGATTAATTAAATGATTTATTGCTGTAGATACAGAGCAAGAGGCCAGGAAGGGGGCTGAAACAAGCAGAGTGGGCTTCCTTCAGTGGCCAGAGGACGCCTGATTTCCTCACCCCAGCTGTGCCCAGGGGACCCCTGTCCTCCTGCCTGACCAGCAGCTGAGGGATCAATATTGCCAAGTGTCTGGGTGTCAGCTCTTTGTGGATAATAGCTCTTTTCTGGGGACCTTGGCTTGAGGAACTTGAGGAGCTGTCCCCTGGACGTGGTGACTTTGTAATGCACATAGTAAAAGCATGACTGCGTGAGCTGTGCTGCTCTGGGGAGGGAGAAATCTGAGCAGGAAATGTGACCTTTCCCTCAGCACCCTGGCCCCTCACAGCACGTGGCAGGGGGAAGGGGAGAGCTGTGCAGGTGCTCTCCTGTCCTCCTCCATCAGCAAGTCCCTTTGGCCAGAGCCTTTGCCATAAGGTGCATGGGTCTGTCTCATGATGTCCCCACAGCTGAGGAATTTCCCTGAACATGGCCAAAAAGGCACTAAAGGCAGCCAAGGGAATAGCAGGGGGGGGTATGGAGCCTGTCTGCCTCCCACCGTGTCCCAGTCCTTTCCAGTGGGTCAAACCCCCTCCCCACCTGCTGCTGGTGAACTCGCCCTGGGCATGCAGCCCCTGTGATCATTCTGTCACTGATGGAAAATGCAGAGCCATGGAAGGGAGGGATGGAGCAGCCTGCTGTGCCCTGCCCACCCCAGAGATATGGGACCTGCTGGTTCCAAGCCCTCGGGGCAGAGGAGGGAGCTGAGTGTGACCAACTGCAGAGCCTGTGCTGGGATCAAATTCTTCCTCCCACCCCAGTTCTGTGAGACCACTTAGTTGCTTCATTTCTTTCCTTCCTATGGGGCTAAAAAAAGAATTAAGCCTTCTGTATGAAATATCTGATTCAGTGTAAATCCATACACTCCTCATCTCCATACACTCCTCATCTCCCACCCTTCTGTGAGAATTGCTTCTTCACTTCCACTAACAAAAAATAGCGTGTTTGCGTGAGCACAGCCCTACTTAGAGGAGGAAATGAAAGTTCAGCACTGCCCACAGTTTGGGGCTTTGACATCCCTGAACACATTGTCCTAAACCGAAGGAGTTCCAGCTAGCCCACATCCAGAAATGGGATGTGTTTGACTGCCAGGCTTATTCCTGAGGGTGTTGAGCACCTCCAGGATGGGAAGTGGCAGACCTGAGGTGACGTTGGGCATCCCTTGTCCTCCTGAGGAGCAAGGAGCAGGAATCTGCTTCTCCCCCAGCTGCAGCACCAGGCAGGGATGGGTGCCAGGGGAGAGCACAGCCCTCACATCCACTTGTACTTTTGCTTCCAGGAATTGTTCTGTGGTAAGGAGCGCTATGATTAAAGGAACTCATTTACAAATCAACAATAAGCAAAGAAAACCCTTGTGTGGCTGCTCCTTGTGTGACAACCACAGCACCTCGTTGCTTCTAAGCCCCAAAGACCAACTTGACATTCCATTCCAGCTCCTGTGCGGAAGCAGCGGCGACAGTGGGCACCAGAGAGGCCATCAGACCCTCAGTCCTCTGCCTCCTCCAGCAGCCAAATCCTCCTGTGCAGGCTCATGATTACCCCAAAGCAACATTTTGGGGTCCCAGACATTCTGTCCCCTCAGGCTCCCCTTCAGGAGGAGTTTCCTGATGTGTAACGTCACACCAGGCTTACACCTCCTGCCTGCTTCTCTCTTCTTTCATTCAATAAACGTGTTCCAGGGCTCTGTGCTGGCCTCACACAGCTTTCACAGCTCTTTTTCTTCCCAGTGCCTGGCCCAGCTTTCTCAGTCAGGGCCTTCAAACAGAGCTGCCAGTCTCACAATTAGAGGTTCACACCTTGATCCTGCCCCTGTGTGTGATGTCCCCTGACAGCTTGTTGGCCAGAGAACTGTGGATGCCACATCCCTGGGAGTGCTCACAGCCAGGCTGGATGGGCTCTGAGCAATCTGATCTGCTCAAAGAGTCACTGTTTCTACAGGGGTTTAAAGGTGGGATTAGACTGTGCAGGGGCTGGGAGGAGTGGACTGACCATCTCAGAAGATCTAACACTGAATACTGGGAAGAGAAACCTCTTCTGGGGTCAGCTGCTTCTTGAGAATCTTCTCTCTTGCTGTATGTAGCTCCACACATCTGGACCTGGAGCTCAGCCCCCAGCAAGTTTGGTTTTGTGGCTTGGTTCGGGTCTGCTGTGCCCCAAGCTGAGTCTCTACAGTGTGTCCTGCTTTTCACAGAGGACTGAGAGCTCTTCTCGGGCCCATGTAGTTCCTTTCTCGTTTAATTTGCTCCTAATTAATTTTCACAGTGAGGGGATGGGAGGCAGAGTTGCAACAGAAGAAGTTCTATTAGAGAAAAGGAAAAGATTTCCACAGCAGAGGCAGTCAGCCAGCAAATCACAGGCCCAGGCCAGCAGTGGGATCTCTCTAATTGGAGACACTCATTATTTGACAAAACGGACCTGAAGACCCAAGTTAACTTCAAAAATGGTCAGAGCCTGAGTGTTGGGGATGCCCCTGGCACCCAAGGACGTGCTCCAGACCAGGGGCAAGAGCTCAGATGTGCAGAGATGGCCCTGGAATAGGATTCAGTGGAGCTGAAAACTGATTTGGGTGGAGGAGAGTAAAAATAAAGCACTGCCTTTATCAGTGGGGCTGTGTCCAGAGGCCAGGAATTAAACCAGAAACACACACAAGAGTTGGGACAGGGAGTTATTTAATCAGCTGGAATTAGCTGAGGGGTTTGTCACTTTAGCTTTTTGTGTTTGGACTGATTACAATTAAAATGCAAAGTTCTGCCTGTTTAGGTTCCCCGTGCTAATTGGGGGATCAGTGGGCTGTCTTTTCCCTTTCTCTTCCAATTTCTTTTATGGCTTCATTTCCAGAGCAGAAGGTGTGGCAATCCCAGGTGTTTGCAACAAGGGAGAGAGGTGGGAAACACCAAATAAAACCTGTGTGGGTAATTCCTCCAAAGCTGGAGAGGGAGGGAAGCAGGGCCCTTTCCTGCAAAGGGATGTGGTAATCCTGCTCTCCTCTCCCCTGGTTACTTTTGGTCCAACAGCTGTGGGGATTAATTGAATGAGTTGGTTGGTCAAGAGTTTGCTTGGTTTTGTGTGGTGAAAGAATTGTCACCCAGAGCAGCCCTTTTCTTCACCAGTGGGTGCTTTTCCAGGGAGAGGCCTGGTTTTTGGAGAGGGAAGGACTATCAGAGCAGCCTTCCCCACACCTCCATCCCAGCAGGTGCCCCTGAGGCAGATGTGGACAGCAATCATCACACCCACGCAGCTGCCCTCCACCAGCAGGATGCTTCTTGTGCCTGGAAAGGGAAAATCCCACTTGGATTTCCTCAGTGAGCAGTGAAAGGGAACAATCTAAGGCCTCCAACAGGCAAAACACCGGAATGGAGATTTCCTCATGCACAAATGGTGTTTGGAGAAGAGTCTTGAACGTGGTGGTGGGGCCAGGCTGCAATTCCAGGCAGAGCATTCCTGCTGTGGTGCCAGCTCTCCTTTGTCAGCACCCAGCAGGGAGCAGCTCGGTGGTGGGGTCAGGATTCAGGGGCAATGAGGCAACAGCACCACAAAAAGAAAAGCATCGACCGCCACAATGAGCAAATGTTGCTGTTTCCACCCAAAATCCACACTGTCAGCTCTGCCTCCCAGAGAGCTGTGGTCAGCAGTGATGGGCAGCTGGGCAGGATCACCTCCATCTGCTGAAATCATCTTTTAGGCAGCTGAATGTTCCTTGTGCTTGTGCCCACCCCAGGCTGTTGACAAGGTGATGTGTCACCCTTTCCTTTTTGATGGAGAGCTCAGGCCCAGGGCGCAGCTGAAATCCACCCAGGTGATGCCAGCAGGGAGCAGAGCTGGCAAAAACCTGGATAATCACATCAGCGGGGTTTGCAGAGCACAGGGAGGACCAGACAAGGGGGAGCCAGGGGTGCAGTCACAGGAGGGCAAAAGGACCTGGAAAGCCCCTCCTGGAGGAGGGCAGGCATCCCACAGCTCCAGCAATTTAAATAGACAAAATCTCTGGCTGTCCATCCTGAATTCCCTTCCCAGGACACACTGGCAGGGTGTTGCAGGGTGACAGGGAGGTGTCCACCTCCATCTGGGGACCAGGGATGGTTCTGGAAGGGTTGAGAGGAGGTAAACTGCTCCCCAGTGTTGTGTTTTATCTTCTTTTTTGCCATAGTTGGGATTAAATGCTCGAGATGTTATTTCGTGTTTGGACTCAGAAGTTTATTAATTCTTATCTCTGTTACAGTCTCACAAACCCTGAGTTCTACAGCACTTCTGGCTAACAAACTAAAAAATGTCCCCCCCATCTCTCTCTCTCTACAAGGCCTTTCAGGGATAAACTGTCCAGTTATGAAATGATACTTAAGTTATTTTTATTTTTAACCCAATAACCAACACCCATGGCCACAATGTGGATTTTTCTACCCAATTACAACACACCACCCAGACCCATGAAGAAGAACGAGAAAAAGAAGGACTTAGCCTCTGCCCTAAATCCTCCATCTTGCTTTATATATATATTTCTATATTCTAAACCCTTAAACTCTAAGTTTCCCCCCCTGTGAAATCACGCACTTCTATTCAAACCCCACACCCACAATCCCAGTGCTGTCACTCAATTTTGGGAGCCTTTTCCACGGCCTCAGGGCAAACGTAGTGTTTGCTTGGGGGTCAGTGCCTGGCAGCACAGAAAGCCTGAAATTCTCCATGCCCAGGGTTCCAACCCCCCAGAGATGCAGAGGAGAGTGGATGAAGGGTGAGCTGCCCCCACCATGGCCAGGGCCTGCAGGAGGTCTCTAATGAACCTTCTCATGCCCAGCCAAGCACGTCAGCAGAGCAGCCCCATCCCCAGGGAAGGGCAGGAGGGGTCCCAGGGGCTCTGCCCCGTGATGCAGCTCCCGCTCTCGCTCCAGTGGTCTCCAGAGATGGGCAGCTGTGTGTGAAATGTGTTCAACTTTTTGGGTTTTTTCCACACGTTCAGCAAGATTTACCGCTGGGGAGAGGGGAAGGAGAAAGGAAAATAGCTTCTGATCCTGGTGGGGAGTGCAGGGATGTGGAGCTGAGGAGGGAGGGGAGAGAAGGGGTGATTGGGGAATCCTGTGGCTGCTGGAGTAGAGGTACTGGGAATGCCCTGCCTGTTGTTGGGATGGTTTATCCTCACCCACTGCCCCCAGTTCCCCCACAGACAGAGCTTCCCTCACACAGGGCAGACAGGAGCTCATCCCCCAGGTCCTGACCCAGAGGGAGCTGTGGCAGAGGGTGGCTCCGTGTGTGAGGGCCCCTGGGAGAGTACAAGGATCATTCCCAGAACCAGGTCCAGAGGTGGCTCTCCCCATTCCCTCTCCTTGGCTGGGCTCTGCCTGTCAGCACAGCCCGTGTGAGCTGGGGACAGTAGTGGCTGTCCATGATGCCTTAGGATTTTAGCTTTTGTAGTCCTCATCTATTTGTAACCCTGAAATTCTTCAGTGTAGAACTCTGAACTCCACACACAGTGTGAACTGCTGCTTCCCCATTTTCCTGGGTTCCCTGGAGGTTCCCTGGGTCAGACATGACAATTCCTCTCCAGGCCTGGGAATCAAAGACACCTCACTGCCTCAGGGCCCAAGAAATGTAAACAAAAGTGAGTTGGGGAGGAGAAAACTTGGGGCAAATGACTTCATTACCTGAAGCTGTAATTGGAAGATTAACCCCCAACATGCAAATGGACCAAACAAAATCAAGCCAATCCAGACATGTAGTTATTGAAAGTACACACATTTTTCAAGACCTGAAGAGACTGCAGAAAGTAGAATGATTTTGGTCAGAAAATTATTGCTCCGGAGGGGCAGCTGTGGGGCTGAATCTCAAACTGGTGAGAGGGTGCCTTAACACTTGTCCTTTTGTAAGAAACAGCATTTCACAGAGTAATCCTGGGCAGCCAGATTGCTGGTAAGAACATCCCACTGGTGGGAAACTTTTATTACCCTAGTGTTGGTCAAAAAACATTTGGTGGCAAATTTTTCCTTTAAAGTTTCTCCGAAAGTGAAACTCTGAAAGGGAATCCAGTGATTTGGGACAAAAACTCATGACCCATTGTCCATTTTTGGGTGTAGACCCTGGGAGGCTTTGTCTGCCCTAAATGTACCTGAAGGCCCCTCAATAAACAGAACTGCTTTTTATTGCCTTAATTCTGTCTGGCCTCTGTTTTCAGGTAGTCCTGAAAAGGCATCATCCGTGTCCCTCCTACTGAACCCAGTCCCAGCTCTGGTCTGCTCCTCAGACCCTAATTCAGGCTTGGGGGCAGGCTGGGTGAGGCCTGAGGTTTCTGTTGCTACACAAGCTTCGCAAAGAGCTGAGAATCTGGCTTGAAATAAGATCCAGTCTGATATCTGAGTCCTTGAAGCACGATTCCCTGACTGAGGAGCCCAAAAGCCACGTCCTGTGCTGCCGAAGGTGTGACCTGAGCCGCAGGGACAGCTGCCCTGTCACACAGCAATTGTGAGCAGCAATTTCCACTGGGGTGGGTGTCTCAGCTGGAGGTTCCCCGGCCTGGCTCCCTTTGGGGGTGCAGATGTGTTCGGGGTGTTGCTGCCAAAAAAGCTGTGGGAGGAACTGGAGCAAGAACGCACATTCAGCGGGGTGTGGGGGAGAGATTAACGTACACACAGCTCTCACTTGCCTCTAGTCTCCAGAGCAGGAGGGAGATGTTTCACGGAAATGTGCTTGGACTGGCAGGGAAGGAATTTCTTGGTAACATCTCAATTCAAAGTGCTGTAATACGAGGTGTTGCTGAGGCAAACTCTAAGCTAAAGGGCTTGAGGGTTTCCAACCTGTCTTCCTGAAGAGAAACTCAGAGGCTGAAAGAAGCAAACCGTGTTTGATCTCTGGAAGCTGGCAGTGCCACGGGAGGATGGCAGTGCCACGGGAGGATGGCAGTGCCATGGGAGGATGGCAGTGCCATGGGTGGGTGGCAGTGCCAGAGGAGGGTGGCAGTGCCACGGGAGGATGGCAGTGCCATGGGAGGATGGCAGTGCCATGGGTGGGTGGCAGTGCCAGAGGAGGGTGGCAGTGCCACAGGAGGATGGCAGTGCCATGGGAGGGTGGCAGTGCCATGGGTGGGTGGCAGTGCCACGGGGCAGCACAGCCCTGTCACTGCTCCTTGGCTCTGCTCCCCTGGATGGGGCCTCCCCAGCCAAGCACAAACCATGGGCAGGAAGTTTCCTCCTGCAGGAGCAAAGCCCAAGCCCACGGAAGCCTTGATAAATAACTAAATAAGGTGCCGTGCTCCGCTCCCAGATGCCGCTGCGGAAATCCAGAATAAGTTCAGTGGATGAATTCCAAATGGACCGGTGTCAGGGAGAGACGGATTTAGCCTGAATGGCAGAGCAGGGAAATGAGATGCTTTTTGCTCGGTGCATTGAGGCATGAACATAATTTCCCTGGTGAAGTTTCCGAGTGATCCTCTGGAATGGAACAACAGGGAGCTGTGGCTCCTCAGCATCATCCCCTTCTTTAGCTGTCCTGTGCTTGCTGTCCCAGCAGCAGCATCCCCTGTGTGTCTGGGGGCCAGGGGAGCACATCTCTGGGATTGTTGGAGCCCAGCGTGTCCCAGGTGAGCTCTCTGGCCTCAGGGATGCCTGTCACGGAGCAGGGAGCAGCAAGCTGAGAGACCTACCCTGACCCAAGCCCTTCTTCCCAAATTTGAACCCCATCTCTGGGGCTGCTGGAGCAAAATCTCTTTTTGCCATGAATTAGGGCAAAGCTCCCCTTGATCTTTGAATGAAGCCCACAAAAACTGTGAGAAAGATGAGGTACTGTGGTTTTTCTTCTTCAGTTTTTTCCTTTGTAATGCACCTCATTCTGCTTCCAAGTTGATTTTTTTGAGCTCAATCATATTTTCCCTGGTCCACCCTGAAGGTTGTATAAAAGAATAAACAAGCAGCTCTAAATGAAAGCCTGCAAGCAACACAAAACAAAAGCAAAAAAAAAAAAAGCAAAACAGTGTCTTTGTAACCAAATTGCTGTCAGCATCTGTGGAAATGAAATATTTAGCCCAGGATTCAGCGCTTATCCTCCTGGTGTCAGCTCTAATCCGAGCTGCCACTTCAGAAAAGGAGCAAACAAACAAAAAAATAGCCCAACCTTTTCCCTTATGGTGCTGGTTTCAAAGCTGTAAATCTGGAGCTGGGGATTCGTCCCAGGGAGTTTGTGTGCACAGATTGTTCGGGGGAACTCGCCGTGTCCCAGCACAGTTTCCTCCCTTCCCTCCCTGCCCCCAGCTCCTCTCCCTGTGCTCATCCCCGTCCCAAATGCTGACAGCACCCCAGAGGGACACCAGCAGCTCTGGGGGCACTGAGGTTTTTAAATGATTTTGTTATTTCCTCTTGCTGCTGATGCTGCTGCTGCAGCGCTCTCTGCTCTGCTGGGCGCTCGTGCCTCTCCAAATCCACGCCAAGCTCCAGGCTAGGTGTCCTTAACACAATAATCCACCTTGTAAAAACTCTTTAAAGTGACCTTTCAACAACCCCCGAGGAGATTCCCTTTGGGGATTTGGGTTTGGTTTATTTCTGGAAGCAGGAACAACAAAAACTCAAATGATATTTTTAGCCTTGAAGACCCCAGGAGCACCAACAAATCCAAAAATATTCCTGAAAAGCAAGACAGCAGGGGGCTGCTTTAACCGTAAATGCCACAAAAATAGTAACCCCAGGAGAAGCTTTTTTTTTCCCCCAATGCTAAAAGCAAATACTTTTTCAGCCAAAATAGAAGTTGATGTAACAGCTTTGACCTTTCTTGCTGTCAGCTGTCAACCCAGCACCACCACCATATTCACCATGTCCTCAGATGCCACATCCACGTATTTTCTGAACACTTCCAAGGGTGGTGACTCCACCACTGCCCTGGCCAGCCTGTTCCAGGGCTTTACAACCCTTTCAGTTAAAGAATTTTCCTCAATATCCAATCTAAACCTACCCTGGCACAACTTGAGGCCGTTTTCTCTTGTCCTGTCATTTGTTGCCTGGGAGAAGACACTGACAACCCCCTCCCTGCAACCTCCTTTCAGAGAGTTCTAGAGAGCAAAAATGTGCTTTTCCTCCAACTGAGGGTCTTGCAGGGATTATTTATGTTTCAGGGACTGATGGTTTGATCTTTCCCTCATCTGCAGTGTACCTGGAGTCTGGTCTGGGGTCTTCACCTGGGTCCAAACAGGCCAACTGTCCCCGCTTGAGGAGAGTCCAGGACTCCCTGGAGGGCTGCCAGCTGTCCCCTTGTCCCTCTGTGGCTGCTTTTACTGACCACAGCGATGTTCTCAGAGCAGAGCAGCCTGCATGTGTTTAAAGCAGCAAAATTAAGCTTCCCTCCAGCCCCCATCCCCAGCCAAAAATGAAGAGTGCAGCAAGGCTGGAGGGGAGATGGTCCAGCTGGTCCTGCCTGCCTTCAGCAGAGCCATGAGCTGGCTGCCTCTCAAGGAGTTTCCTCCCCAGTCTCCCCAGTCCTGTCCCTCAGGGATGGGGAAGGAAGGGGAGCAGGGGATGAGGGGGACACTGGCAGCAGTCAGTCAGTCCTGATCAATCGTTTGTTCCATAAATTTATGTCCACTCCTAGCGCAAAATACACGGCACTCAAATGATGAACAGCGAAACGAAACACAGGATTTAGCAGGGCAAGGTTTCAGCAGCTCCAATGTTCTTCTTTGGTCCATTTCAGGACTTATTTTTCCAGCTGAAATTTTCTTCCTCTCTTGAGCTGAAAAAAAAAAAAACAAACGCATGTGAAACATGGAAACCACACCTGAACTGGAAAAATATTTCCCTCTGCTTTGGAATGGCTCCTTTCCCAGGCTGCCAGCCACCCACCCAGCTCTCTGCAAAGTCCCTTTGGGCACGAGCAGTCTGCCAGCAACTCTTTTCTGCATTCCCAGCCCTGCAAAACGCTGCTGGTGTTCCCACCAAGGCCTGAGCTCACAGTGGGATGCCCCAAGAAGCTCCTTTCTGATAAGGCACTGCGGGCCTGATATTTCTGGGTCGGAGAGATTTTAGCCTGCTGGCAGCTGCTAACTTTTTCCCAAGGAAAAATTTCTCAAGAAAGCTTCTTCTCAAAACAATCTTGGCAAACAGCTCTCTCAAAACAACCTTTCCCCAGGTGGTGGTTTGCTGTTTCTCCAGCTTAACCCATGGGATCAGAGAGGTGTCGTTCCTATTCACAAATCATGTTAAGTCTGTATGGGAACACCTTATAAAAGGTAGTAAGAATTAGACAATAAAGCCTTTTTTCTATGCTCTTTGCCTTCTGAAATATTTGGAGTCTCTCATCTTTCTTTCGTGTCCTACAACGACAAGGCACTGCTGGCTGGAGGGCAGGAGGGCTCTGCAGAGGGATCTGCACAGGCTGGGTCCCGGGGCTGAGGCCAGTGGTGTGAGGGTCAGCCAGGTCCTGCCCTTGGGTCACAACAACCCCCTGCAGCCCCAGGCTGGGGCAGAGGGAAAGTGCCTGGTGGGAAAGGCCCTGGGGGTGCTGGGCAACAGCAGCTGAACGTGAGCCAGGGGTGCCCAGGTGGGCAGGAGGCCAAGGGCACCTGGCCTGTCCCAGCCAGGGGGTGGCCAGCAGGACCAGGACAGTGACGTCCTCCCGACTGGGCGCTGCGAGGCCACTCCTCTGGTGCTGGGCTCAGTTTGGGGTAAGAAAGGCACTGAGGGGCTGGAGCATCACTTTCCCCACACCAGGGAAGCTCCTGGAGCACTTCCCCTGAGTCTGAGAGGAAAAAGATTCAGTCAGGACCTGTGTCCTGCGTCCTGCTGAGCCAGGAGTGAGAAGCAGAGACACAGAGCAGCCATTCCCTGTCCTGGAGCCCTCTGACTGCCAATGCTGCCCCTCAGGAGCAGGAGGAGGAGGTTTAGATGCTGAAAGTTGGCACCAGGGGTGCACCAGAAGAGGCTTTGTGCAGGTGTCTGTCTTGGCTGGAACTCTGTGTTACATAAAAGTGATGCAGTTCTCTGTGCAGGCAAAGCCTTTCCTGGCTACAAAGGGTAGATGAGAGATGCAGGTTTGGGAGAACACCAGGGACAGGAAGGGGAGGGTTGGGATCTCTGATTCAGCCCTCGTCACTCTGGGAATTTCAGCAGCTGCAGAAAGCTGCTGGATCTTGTGGAGCTGTGACTTATAGCTCCCCACAGCCACCACGACAAGTTCTCAGCTGTAGCTGCAGGAAATGTGCTGTTCTGAGCCCTGGACAGCCCTCTCTAATCCCAACCTCAGCTGCTCCTTCCCATCCTCCTTGAGCAAAGCAAACCATTTTCTCACCTCCTGCTTTCTTCACAGAGCAGAAGGTGAAGCCCACCTTAGACTGGTCCAACTGGACACCAGGGAGGATATCGTGGATAGGCCTGTCCCTGGATTTCTGCCTCCTTACACACCTGATAATCAGGATTACTGAAGATTTTGGGCCAGATGAAACAGCTGAAACACTGTGGGGAGCAAAGCACCTCCACGTGGCTGCACATGAACATGAACCTGCAGCTTATTCATGTGAACAATGCCAGTATGGGTGCTCTCAGTTGGGTTAAGGAGTGTTTATTTTGGAGTTCTGATGGTTAATTATGATGTTTTCCACAGACTAATTCAACAAAGGGGATTTCAGCATCCTCGTGGTATTTGCCTGTGTCTGATGAAATGCACTTAAAAGCCTGGGTTTAAATCACTTGTTGAGTTTTTGGGGGGGGCATTGGTTTAATTATTATGGTTTAGAAAACAAGGTCTTCAGCATGTTGGATGTTCCTGTGAAAAAGCTACTCTTTGTCTAGTTATTTCCCTGGAATTATGCTGGTACAAACACTCCACCGAGAATATAGCAGAAAAGAACAGGAAACTGCCAGGAGAAGTAACCTAGACCCAATCGAGCAATCGTCTACCCAAACTCCTCCAGAATTTATGAATCTATTTTTATTACTTGTATTATTTATATTGTGTATATGAATGCACTTGTCCTGCTGGGCAAGGGTGGGCAGGCCCTGGCACAGGGTGCCCAGAGCAGCTGTGGCTGCCCCTGGATCCCTGGAGGTGTCCAAGAGGAGGTTGGACAGGGTTTGGGGAAACCTGGGGGAGTGGAACGTGTTCCTGCCCGTGGCAAGGGGTGGAACGAGGTCCTTTCCAACCCCAAACTTTCTGTGGTTGTCTGGCAGCCCAAAACAGCACAGGGGAGCCCAAGCTTTGGGAAGCTGCAGTGTGATCCTCCCCTGCTCTCCCCAGCTGGGCTGCAGCCTCCAGAGAACACCATGGGCAAGTTCCAGGGGCTTTTTGGATCCTGGCTCCAGCACTGATCAAACCTCAGAACCTCAGACATCCGTGAACGTATCAACTTGTGAAGACAGCAACTTAATTCAGTTGTATTACAGCTGAGGTAGATTTAGATCTCTACAAAGTCTGGCACTGGCTCCTATTTTTCACCCAAAGTGTTCTCTTCAATCTTAAAAATGGCTTTGATATGTGCTGAGTACCAGAGAGGCTGTGATCAATTTGTTAGAATGAGTTTATTAAAGAAGAGAGAGCTCAGAAGAAGAAATTGGGAACATGGCACCTGTAATTATCTCTGTCAATTGAGATGGATTCTGAAAACCTGAGCTCCCCCTCTCCAGCTTTGCTGCAGCTCTGATCCATCACACACACACTGCAGCTCTGAGCTGCGCTGGCTGATCTGCTTTTCTCCCCTGAGCACTGGGAGATTCCCTCCTCTCCCCTCCTCACTGTGCCATATTTTAAAAAAAAACCCAAATATGCCAAACTGATGAAAATTTTCCTTTTTCAAGTTGACCCAACTTATGTGCAAGTTTGTGTCTCGTTTCACAAACAACTTCAGCCAAATGTATGCAGGACTTGTTTTGCCATCAAGCTGAAATGCTTTGAAATGGCCTTTTTTAAACTTTCAACACTGGAGCAAACTTTGTTTAGCCTAACATTAAAAAGCAGAGTAGATGATAAAGGACATTTTTCTCTTCCTGTTGAAGGAACCACTTAGGCCTGACTTTGCCAAAGTGGTTGACCCAAATTCCCTCTGCTTTCCTTGGGTTCAGCCGCTCACATGAAAAATAGTCTGCTCAGCCAGTCGGAATTCACACATCTCTGCTGCTTTCTCACCTTCTGCCCCAGCTTTCCCCCTGCAGGGTCTGTTCCTCCTTTCCCCACCCAGTTTGGTGCCAGCCACCACTGAATCCCCCCCTTTTTTGTGGCACAGCCCCTTCTCTGCAGGCTGTTCCTCTGTGGAGGGCCATTTGTTGTTTGGCATAATTCCCTTATGATCCAGCACCACAAATGTGTGTACACACCACAGGAATGAATAATGGACGCTAATAATGCACAATTAATTCAGCCGGGAAGCTGCAGTGTGATCCTCCCCTGCTCTCCCCAGCTGGGCTGCAGCCTCCAGAGAACACCATGGGCAAGTTCCAGGGGCTTTTGGGATCCTGGCTCCAGCACTGACCAAACCTCAGAACCTCAGACATCCGTGAACATGTTAATAAATGTGTGTTGCAAAGTCAGCATCAGGAGAGGCACCAGCGCAGGGGAATTCCCTGTGTCCCTCTGGGGCTCCTGAGAAGGGGGTTGATGCGAGCTGAGCACAGTGTGAGCCCAGGTGCCTCCCACATCCTCCAGGGAGGGTCTGGGGGGAGCAGAGACCCTGTCCCTGCGCTCCCAGAGCAGAGCCGAGGGCTGGGAACAGCAGAGCCAGGAGCTGAGTTCCTCCCACACGGCACTGTGTGAAACTGGCCAGGGCATCAGCTCCTCCCCTACCTCCTCCTCATCCTCCCTGGCCCAGGATAGGACATCAGATCAGCACCAGCTGTTCCCCAAAGCCCTGCTGCTGCCAGGGAAGGTGTTGGGCAGAGCCTCATCCCTCCTCCTAATGGCATTTGTTCCCCGTGTCCCTGTCAGCCAGGCTGGCACTCACACATGACAGCTTTGATCTTCCCAGCCCTGCCGTGGGGAGCCTGGCAGGGCCAGGGCTGCCTGCTGGGGACCATTAAAGCCCACTTGTTACTGTCCCTGCTGCCTGAGGCTCTCTGCACCGAGTCCAGGAGGCAGGATCAGCCTTGGATACAAGCAGGAGTGGGTTCCCAGAGCCCCCACTGCCTGTGCTGCCATCCAGGGAGCACCCACGCCTCCTCCACCTCCTCTCTCTTCCACTGAGCATTGGCAAAGCCACAGATGGACTCTGCCTGGCACCAGCCAGAAGGAGCTGATGGGAACAGGAGTATTGTGGTGATGCACCCCACACCCCCAGCAGGTGCTTCCAAATAGGGAAAGAGTTTCAGGGTTTTTTTTTTCCTGTGGTTTTCTCTAAAGGAATTGGCTCAGGGCCAGCACAAGAGCACGGATTGGGCTCCGAGAGTGAGTAATGTGGGGGGGCCAAGATGGAGGATTTCAGGTGTTGTCTGAGTCCTTCACCTTCTTCTTCCTTCTTCTTCATGGGTTTGGGTGGTTTTCTGTAATTGGTTGATGGAGTCTACATTGCAGACTTCAAGTAGTTCATTATTGGGTTTAAAATAAAAATAATTTAGGTGGCATTTCACAATTGGACAGATTGTCCTTGAAAAGACCTGGTAGAGAGAGAGAAGTTCTCTATTTTACCTCATTTTCTCTAACTTGCCAGTTAGAGCTCACAGCTCACGAGTCTGTAAATAGGTAAGAAATAACAAACATCCAAGTCCGAACACAAAACCTTTGTTTCCCGTGTATTAATCCCAACCTTGGGAAGGAAAAAAGGAAGTGAGAACCATCACACCAAGTGCACAATTCCTGCCCGTGGGAACAGGGGGATTTCCCTCTGCAGTTCACAGGCGCTGCTGGTGTGGTGGGGATGGAGCCCAGGGGTGTCCAGCAGAGCCCTCCTGTGCTCCCTGACCAGCAGCAGACACTGTTCTGTCCCAGGTGGGCTCTAGGCGTGGCTGAGACCCCAGTTCTGTGCTCAGCCCCTGCGTCTCCGTCACAGCTGTGAGAATGAGAGATGCAATACAACACAGACCCTGAGTTATGGCCTGGCAAGGAGCTTGGTCAGGCTCTGACCTCAGCCACAGGCACAGGAGAACCCAGCACCTCCAACATCTGTAGGCAGCAGTCAGAATCTCTGCCCCACATCTCGGAAAACCCTGTGCCCACCCCATTTCCACTGCTGCAGCCAGACTTACAAGAGTCAGGGACTAATAACAGCTTGAAATATCCTCACAACAGCACCAGCAGTGCAAGTGCTGAGCAGCCAGACAGAGCTGAGGTATTCAGCAGCTTCTCTGCTCTTGACTTTCCCCTGACCCTGCTTTTCACATGTCCCCATTTCCAGTTTGGCTGATGCCAAAGCTCACAAGCCACTGCAGTGCTGCTGCTCTCCGTTGCTGCTCCTTCTGCTCCTCCTCCTTCACCTTTGGCCCCACTCTCCTTCCCTTGTCATCACTGACAGCAGAGCAGCAGCTGTCAGCCAAACCCTGAAGGGGGAAAAGGTTTAAATTTCTCCAAGAAGGACTCTTCTGGAGATGGGCTGAAAGAAAGGGAGTTTCTTAAACCAAGTCTTCAAACCAGGGAGCCCTTGCATGATGTGAAGGGATAAGGCACGAGAAATTCCCTGTAAGAGAGACCTGACCCCGAGTTAGGCTGAGGATCCTACACCTTCCCTGTGCCAACCTGCAAGGCCCAGAGATGCTCCCACCCTCCCAGAGCTGGCAGTGCCACCAGCACAGCATGTCCCACACTTCCCTGAGTCAGGGCTCACAGCACAGCCCCACCATGGCAAACTCCAACCCTTCCATGGCTCCCTTCCCAACCCCGGCACAGCTCCTGCCTCAGTGACGTGGGACAGCACCAGCACAGCACAGGTCAGCTTCCCATTCTGAGCAATTCAAGGCATTTCGGCTGCACCAAACACAGGAGGAGTTCATGGCTCTGCACCACGTGAGAACATGGTAAAATTGCAGAGATGTGTTTGACAAATCCATCGAGTTACATCAGCAGAGAGCCTGGCGTTTCTGGATCTCTCCGTGTGTGCTGTGCAAAGCTGTAGGAGTTTGCCAGAGGCTTTCGCCAGAGCTGAGCTGCACCCTGGAAATGCAGCTCTCCACAAGATCTTCGTCTGCTCACAACCAAGCACAGCAGCTGGGGGGGGTCTCCATCCTTCTGGAGGGCTCTGCAAGGCTCAGGAGAAACTGTGGTTCATTGTATTCCCCTCCTGCAAAGGTGGCTTATTCCTTTAATTTCTAGATGTGCCTGCTGCAAACCAACAGCCTTTGCTGTTTATGCAGCAAAAGTCTGAGCACGGAGGCAGGTTTTCCTCCTTTCACCCTCCCTTTCCCATCTAGTTCCACCCAGGAAATCTATGAGGAGAGGAGAGCCAAGGAAAGGAAAACCAAGCTGGGAACAGAGTGACCACAGTGGCAGCAGTACCCTGAGCAGCCAGGGTGTAATCTCAGCACATGGAAAAAGGTGAGCCTGTGCCACCGTCAGGAAAAGGAAGATGTTGCCAGTTAAGTCAGGAACAGCTGAGGACAAAGCTAGAAACCATGTCAGAGCTGGAGTGTAGCTCTTAAACTGATGGTTGACATGGGGGGTCCCAGATGAGGCTGATCCAGGCAACTAAAGCCTAATAACCAACACAGAGGAATGGAAAAAGCCCTTTCATTTCCCTTTCTGGTGTAGTACCTGCCATTTTTCCTTTGTCACACCGTCTAATCATCACACACATTAGTTGTCCTCCCAAGAGAGATAAATGCTACAAAAAAAGACACGGCACCAAGGGAGAAGCAAGGATGCTGACAGTGCTCCAGGTGGGAAAACCACGCAGCTATTTGGGTGAAGCAAGTCCCACAAAACACTCCAGGAACCACTCAGTAAGGGGAAGGCTCGGAGAAAATCTGGGAATGAGGAGAACTGAGGTGTCAGGGTCAGCCCTGAGCCAGACCATGACCTTTATGCCAAGGAAGAAAGGGGCCAAAGTCACCAGTGGTCACCTGGCTGCCACCATGTCACCATTCCCCTCTGCAGGGGGGTTAGGGCAGCCCCAGCCCCAGAGTTCCTGCAGCACTTTCCTTGCTGTACCAGGGAGATGAATCCCTGCATCCAAGGACAGCCAGCTCTGCAAAGTTCTGCCTGGGCAGAGGGAGGATTCCTTCAGGCAGCTGGGCTGGGGCACCACAGGCAGCCTGGCCTGATACAGAACCTCAGAGTTTATCTTACAGCTTCCAGGATAAAGTCAGGAGCTGTTCCAAGCAAATATTTAGGAAAAGAGCAGCCTAATTTATGGAGCTGAGTGAGAGGGTGTGAAGGCCTGACTGGGCATAAAATTAATCCTCAATGTTTGCTCCTTCTCCTCCCCGCCAGGTGTCCAAAGCTCTGCTTGGACAAAACTGGTTGTGCCACCTGTCCTGAACTGGCCTGACTGGAAATTCTCCCCCCCCCGAGTTTTCCCTGGAGCCATTGCAACTGGGAATTGTGCTGCTCACTTGGAGAAGCCTGTGGCCATCTGGCCAGGGAGGCTAGAAGGGCACATTGTAATGGGAAGTGTATGCAGGAGGAGGGTCAGTATCAGAGCATCTTTCATCAGTTCTTTAGGAGAAGAGTCTCTCAGTTTACCGTGGCATTTCCCCCACTGACAACAGATGTCCAGCAGGGCGAGTGGCAGAGGGTTTGCTGCATGCCTGGGTGCAGCTTTGGAGCTCTGCAGGGGAAGGTCAGGCTCAGGGCTGTGTCTTGCACAGGTCCCAGCTCGTGCTGCAGCCTTGTGTGCCCACAGTGCCTCTTTCCTCACAGGAAGAATTGGATTTTCAAGGCCAGAAGTGGGAGGGCTGCCTGACTTTTGCTGTGTTCATGGAGCACCAGCCCTGCCCAAACCTGACCTGACAGTGCCTGTGGAGCTCATGGTCTTTTCCCTCCCACAGAGTGATCTCTGCTGCGGTTTGTTTTGTCTGATGCTCTGTTGACAGTTAATGATTGTTACAATTTTAGTTAAAAAAAGAAGTTATTTACCAATCCTCTTTCCCATGGAGCTGAAAATAATGGCAAAATCAATCTAAACCACCTAACACTAAGAAAACAAATAGATTATCCAGATGATCAAATTAAGCTGCTCGCAGAACTCATGGTGGTTGTGCTCAGTTGCAGCTGTGGGACTCCAAAATAACCATTGCCAGCAGGCAAATGTGTGAGGGGTTGGGTCTTTGTGGGGGAAGAGTTGGGTTTGCAGTGGGGGCTGTGAGAAGGGAAGTACAAACACCCCAAAGAATGGAAAACATGGATTTAACTGCTGGTATCCCATGGGTTAATAACATTTAGTATTGGCTTTTTTTTTTTTTTTTCCCCTACTCAAAAGAAGCCCACAGAAAATAGCAGTGACGAGAATCTGCATTTCACCTTGGGAAGAAGCAAAGCAAATTCAGTTTGTGAATAAGGTGAACGAGTTTGTGAATGTGGAGTCTCTTTTCTCTGGCTGCGTGGGGCAGTGGGGAACCTACAGAAACATAGGAAAAAAAACCTCCAGCATCCTTTAGGAAGGAAAACAAAGGAAAGGTGAGGAAAAGCATCAGAGCTGTTGTGGTGGGGTTGTTTTTGTTGTTTGGGGATTTTTTTTTTTGCTGGCTGTGTCCCTGGTTGTAACCATGACACAGTCAGGGCGCTGATATGATTTTCCTAAATATTTCTGCCTTTAATGAGGTCTTTCTGGTTTATGGTGTTAAAGGCCCAGCTGAGATGCAGCAGGAGGTTGCGTGCAGCACGGTGGGCAGTGGATTAGCAGGAGAGAGGATCCTAATCCCAGAAAAAAATGTTCCCTTTTCTTTGGAGAGTGACACATCTGGCATAGCTGTGGTATTGGACTGTCACCTCTGAAGGAAGGCTCCTGGAAAGAAAGTAGCAAAGGTAAAGAGAAGAAAAGAAAGGGGCAGCACAAATGTTCTGAGCAGAGAGCTGCAGACAGAGCAAGAAGCAAGGGTGCAGTCCCAAGGGGACCATTTGTGCTGAGCCTGGGGACAGGAGTTTTGTAGATGTCAAAACAGACAAAATCCAACAGCACAGACTGTACTTCTCTACCCAAAACACAGCAGCAATCAGCATTTTGACTTCAGTTTGCTCAGGGCTTTTTTGGGTTGGGTTTTTTGTTTGGTTGGTTGTGGTTTTTGTGGGTTTTTGGGGGGGTTGGGTTTTTTTGTGGGTTTTTTTGTTTGTTTGTTTGTTTTTGTTTTGTTTTTGGTTTTTTGTTGCTGTTTGTTTGGGTTTTTTTGGTTTGGGTTTTTTGGGGGGTTTTTGTGGGGTTTTTTTGTTGTTTGTGGTTTTTTTGTTGTTTGGGGGTTTGGTTGTTTTTTTTTTTGCTTTATCTTTACAAATACTTGCATGACTTTTGGTGAGGTTCTACTCCCCTGGGGTGTGTGCTCAGTGCAGGCTCAGAGTCAGGTCCCCATTCCTGGGAAATGCTGGGTGCCCATCTCTGCTGCACAGCAGCAGCTTCAAACTGGGAGCAGCACTGCCAGATGTGCAGGCACGGCCTCCTGGCTGGATGGCCTGTCCAGATGTTGGCTGCCTCTGCACTGCCCGTGATGCAGCTGGCTGAAAGCCCACCCCATGCTGGGGAATGCTCCTTTTTTGTGAGCAGTTTGAGGCTCCCTGTCAGCCTTAACCCAGCCATCGAGTTGGAAAAACAGCTGGGATTGAAGGTGGGAAGAGCTGCTGGTCCCATTCCACATCTGGGGTCACTGGAGGACTCTGACACCACAGGTGATTATGGTCAGAGTACGAGGTTGAAGCTGTCATCAAGGAAAAATTCCAGGGAAAGCTGCACAAGCTGAAATACAGAGGTTTTATTTGCCCACCAGCGATTACTCCTAAGCTTACAAGACTTTTTCCTTGAGTGAAAACTAAGACACGTCTCTCCTTTCACTGTGGCTCTGTCTAAATCCAATGTGGTCCCACCTATGCTTAATTTGGCTTTTTATTACCCATGTCCTTTTTAAAAAGAAAGAAATACCAAAATTTAGTAACATCAGTGATTTCTTTTGTCTAAGGACACAGCCTGAGGTATTGATGCAAATTTGCTGATAAACTTCAGCTGAGGAAAGGAAAGAAAAAGTTGAAAGGCTTCCCTTGGAAAACAGCAGATGTGAACACCTGGATACTTCAGTGTGAAGTGGCTTTTTTACTATTTTTAAATTGGCCTTTTTTTTTAAGTTAAGAAACTCAGAGAAAAATTGAGCTATCAGGTAGGAATACTACCCTGAGTGCTGATATTGCAAATTACTCATCCTGATAATGGGAAAAGCTGCCCAGCTTTGTCCCTTTGTGATGAATGCAGGTGTCTCCTGCTTCTAATTTTTATAGACTTCACAGTGGAGAGAAAAGTGCTTTTGGAAATCATCTGCCTGGTGACAACGAGGCTCCTGTAGTGCGAGGCTGGGCTTAAGGTTATTCTGTGTAATTAAGTGGAGCAAGAGGGGCTTCTGCAAGTGGTGATGCTCCCTCAAACGTGGAGTGCACTTAAACCAGGATTAGCCAACAAGCTGATTTAGGGATGGAGTTAGACAATGCAATCTTCCCAAACCTGGCTTTGCATATGGAAAAGGAGCCTGACGGGGAAGGGGCTGAGGGCAGAGCCATCCCTCCCCTGCTGTCCCAGCCTCACCTGGAGGGAGAGCACGGGGCTCGACTGGGGAGGCAGCTGTGATCCTGTGATGAAAGGAAAAAGTGTGTTTACCCACAACTCAGGTTATAATTCCGGGAGGGCAGAAGGAAGCAGCGCTTGGAAATTAAAATGAGATTTAAAGGAGTAATTAAGGGGTTCTGCCACTGAATAACACCGACGATCTGGCTGGGAATAAATCAGATTTCACCTGAAGGAAGTGACCTGGAAATATATTATTGCCTGTCCCTTAGCCAAAGTTCCTCACCGTGGGGTGTCATTGACTGGAGTGTGAGGTCACCCTGGCTGGAGCTGGGGAGGGCTCAGCTGGGCAGTGAAACCTCCTGGGCAAAGGTTTGGGAGCCTCCGAGGTGGCTTTAGTTCCAGACCATGGAAATCTCAGCTCTGAGTAGACCAGCCCTCATCGGTACAATTTTGCCTCTTGAAAATGCACACAAAATCTTTTATTAAAAACCCTGCAGATGAGTTAACAGCTGGGAGAAGCTGGAATATGATTAATGTCTCGTGAATTAGCCCTGGAGGTACTTTATGGAAATAAGATTTACAACACTATTACACGCAGTCCTGAATGTGCTTTACATTTTTAAAGGAGGGGAATGGATGTTTCTCCCTGCTCCGCTCCCTTCTCCCTTGGGCCCTTGCAGAGGCACAGAAAGATGATCCCAACTGATCTGGGGTGGAAGAGTTTGGTGCTCAGGGAGGTACTGGACTGTGCAGTTAATTGAATGATCTTACTGGCCCCAGTGCTTTATCAAGCAAGGAACCAAAATGTGTCCTGACACGTAGGATGCAATTACAAGTCATTAACAGAGAAATTAGGGATGCCAGGATGGAAAGAAGGGCTCTATCAGGCTGTTTTGTCCATCCTCTCTGCCAAAGCAGCATTGCTCCTGACAGCACATGCTTGGCTGCTTCTGGAATAATTTTGCTCCCGCCACCTTTGGAGTGCTGTGGTGCTTCGAGCAGTCCCATTTATTCCGGTGTTCTAAATGTCCTGCTTAAGATTCTCCTTGCAGACCACACAGGCCTTGCTGGAGGGAGATGGCAATCCCTGTGGAAGGGGCAGGAGTGAAGGCCCTGCCTGGCCACGTGAGGGGATGCTCTGTGGGGAGGAAAGGTGACTGTCCCCTCCTGGGAGCCCTCTGCAGCTGGCACCAGGTTACCCCGGCTTTGCCTCACTGCAAGAAATGCTGTTAATGGCCCTGTTTGGCCACAGAGAAACTTCCCCATTCCTTATGTCTGTCACAGGGGTCTTTTCCAACCATAACTATTCCATTATCAACCCAGCAGCATCCAATGTTCTCCTCTCAACCACATCCTCAAGAGCCACATCCACACCTTATTTGAACAATCTCAGGGGTGGTGACTCCACCACTTTCCCTGGGCAGCCTGTTCCAATGTTTCCATGGGGGAATTTTTCCCAATACCTCATTTAAAAATCACCTAAATATCACCTGAGGAGAAGCTGAGCTCCTGGAGCTGTGTGACCACCTCATACAATACAGACCAAGAGTGCCTTGTCCTAGAGTGAGCAGGGAAGGAAGGAAGGAAGGAAGGAAGGAAGGAAGGAAGGAAGGAAGGAAGGAAGGAAGGAAGGAAGGAAGGGAAAGGGAAAGGGAAAGGGAAAGGGAAAGGGAAAGGGAAAGGGAAAGGGAAAGGGAAAGGGAAAGGGAAAGGGAAAGGGAAAGGGAAAGGGAAAGGGAAAGGGAAAGGGAAAGGGAAAGGGAAAGGGAAAGGGAAAGGGAAAGGGAAAGGGAAAGGGAAAGGGAAAGGGAAAGGGAAAGGGAAAGGG
This sequence comes from Chamaea fasciata, assembly GCF_029207755.1. Taxonomy (NCBI): domain Eukaryota; kingdom Metazoa; phylum Chordata; class Aves; order Passeriformes; family Sylviidae; genus Chamaea; species Chamaea fasciata. The sequence goes on from NW_027094107.1 coordinate 740,869, forward strand.
AGGAACTCTCCTCACTAGAAGTGACCACATGAGACGAGGCTGAACTAATTTGGGCAACACAGGGTAATTAACCTGGTGGAAAGATGATCTTTGGGGGAAGGTGATGAAGCAGGTGCATCCACTTGGCTGGCTCCACTAAGACACTGGTGTTAGTGGGGCCTAGGTGATGAAAGACGAGCTCTGAGCTGGCTTTGAGCTCATTCTGGTTTTTATTTAGCCCAAATCCAGTACTTTTCCATGAGTACCTGGTGTTTTTAAAAGCTCTTCTTAGGAGGAGATTGTTTTGCTGAAACACCCTTGCCCATCCGTAAGCATCCCTAAGCTTGGCAGTGAGCCAGGCTGTCCCAGGTGATCCTGGGCCCCAAAATGATGCCAATCAGACCTGCCCCAATGTCTGATATGATGTCTGCTGCAGACAAGCTGAAGGATACAATTATTCTCTGATTTAGTGAATATTTTTCAGAAGGTTTGAGCAGTCTGAGATAAAGTGGGATCAGAAAGCGAAGATGGCTTATCTCCCTTTACCCTAAAGGCAGTGGAGGGGTGGGATGTCTGATCCACAGGGAAGTCTGTAAGGGACTAATGTGCAAAAAAGCTTTTCTGTGACAGGTCCAGGAAAAACACTTGTTTTCCTCTCTGAGCTGCACTAAGGGAAGCCCAGCTCTGTTGGGAGCAGGCTGCAGAGCACGGATAGCTCCTGGCAAGGGGGATGCCTGCAAGAACATGGAGCAGAGATGCCCTAAGGTCCAGTGTGGCTCCAGCCAGGGCCCTGAAGGGACTGTGCCTCAAGCAGCCATCAGGTGCCACTGTGAAATTGGCTTTTCTGGCACAGCTGGGGAGCCCAGCTGCTGCTGGGTGCTGTGGTCACATCCTCTCATTCTGCTCGGCTTCCAAGGGACCAGTGCTTTTGATGCCTTAGGATTTTAGTTTTTATATGTCTCATCTATTTGTAACCCTGCAATTCCTTAGTGCAGAACTCTAAACTCCACACACAGTGTGAGCTGCTGCTTCCCCATTTTGGGCAGACACGACAATTCCTCTCCAGGCCTGGGAATCAAGGACACCTCACTGCCTCAGGGCCCAGGAAATGTAAACGAAAGTGAGTTGGGGAGGAGAAAACTTGGGGTAAATGACTTCATTACCTGAAGCTGTAATTGGAAGATTAACCCCCAATATGCAAATGTCCCAAACTTTTAAAAGTGTGAAAACCCATGACCCATTGTCCATTTTGGGGTGGGCTTTGTCTGCCCTGGATGTACCTGAAGGCCCTTCAATAAACAGAACTGCTTTTAATTCTCTTTTCTCTGGCCTCTGTTTTTAGGTAGCCCAAAAGGCATCACCTTTCTCCTGGTCTCACAGGCTGTGGCATGGAGCTGGGAAACTCCTGCGGCTGCTCTTGGCAGCGACGTTAAAGCCGAGCTCTCTTAACCCTTCCTTTGGTTTTTATTCCCATCTAGTGGCAGGCGTTGGGAACTGATCGTTTAAATCCAAGTGAGCGCTGCCCCAAAGGTTGCGTTATGTAATCTCACAGCCCCTTGCTCTCTCCCTTTAATGTTTTGCCCCCACCAGTTTCGTCTTTCAGTTGGGATTATATTTCAAATTAGTTGATGCCGTCCCACAAATGCATCCCTGAATCTCCATGTTAAAATATACTTGTTTCACAGCCCATTTCTCCCTCAGTGTTTAACTCTCCTGCAAAGTGGAGCTCTAAGGCAACAAAATCCTGGCAGTGACAGCAGTTGCACAGGGCACAGGAATGTTCCCTCTTTGTCCCTGCTGAAGGCTCTGTGCTGGTTTGAGTGAAAAGCACATTGAATCTGCAATTAGCAAAGCCAGGGATGAAGTGTGACAGACAACTAACTGTACTGAACTTTGGTTTTAACTTGATTATCAGTCTGGGTAGGTATCTAAGCATGTCTGAGGTGCAAGTCTTCTCTGTTTTCCTAGGGCTAGTTAAACCCCAAAAGAAACCCTTTTGGATTAAAATAGAGCTGTGCTCAAATACCAGATGCCTTTGGACAGATCACCTGCAGGCTTGCTATGCTGTCACTAACATAAAGTTCATAAATCTTTTATCTGAAATTGAAATCTTCCAAGAATCCCTATCTGAAACAACATGAAAGTCACCAGGCAGAGACCTGAACTTCTACCACAGAGATAAAGAACCCTGGAGGTCTACTTTGATAAACTCTGCACGATCTTCTGTATGCCACTGCAGTTCTCTTGGAGAAATTATTCGAGGCAGAAGGGCTGTGTTCCTGCTGCTTGTCCTACAGTAATGGAAAAGAGTGGTCATGACTGTATTCTCAAAATTATTATAAACACATTATTTCGTGGTTTGGGATCAAAGAGTTGTGATCTTTTTCTCATGATTGTAGGTACTATTCGGAGGGTCCTGGTTTTCATGCAAAGGACATTCTGGGGCTGAACACTTCTGTGGCTGACTCAGCTGTCCACCAAAAAAGTCTGGATTGGTGCAGTGCAGTTTGATTTATGTTAGAGGGTTTTGTTGATGGTTAATACCTTCAAAACAAGTAGATGCAGGTAACTGAGGTGGCTGGGCCATGAGTAGGCTCTTACCAAAGGCTCCCTGGTAAAGGAGACAGTGATGCCTTGGCAACCCCTGTGAGTAAAAAAATGGGAAGAAACAAAAAAACAAACAAACAAACAAACAAACAAACAAACCCCCCCCCAAAAAAAAACACCAAAAAAAAACCACCCCAAAACCCCCACAAAACAACACCCCCACCAAATAAAAAAAAAATATAAAAAGGAGGAGGAGGGAGTATGATCAGATAGCGGAAGATGCAGTCTTGCTGCTAAAGATGCAGTGGCAGAACAGTAAATCTGTCCTTAACCAGAGATGCAAAAAGGCGAAGGCTCCAACTCAAACAGGAAAGAAAAGAAAGTGGAAATTATCTCAGCTGTTGTCAAACTGGTTTTTAACAGAAAATAAAAATCCTGTCTTAGATACCAGCCCCTTCTGCCTGTGACCTTTGCTGCTCCTTGTGCTGCAGCACGGCCCTGTTGCTCCGTGCTGAGGGGACGTGTGTGCCATGTGCAGGAGTTTTCCCATGGGCTGTATCAAGGTTTGCTCCTTGGCTCCGTTTTTTCCGTGTTTCTGTCATGCTCCACTTGGCTCAGGGTTGCCAGGGTGTAATGAATGATCTGGGATTGCATAACTCGGGTTTCAGGAGAGGGAAGGAGATGAATGAAGTGTGGCTGAGGCTGCAGTGGAGCAGGGCGGGTGGCAGAGTCCTGGCACATCTGTTCAAGGAGAGGAATTCAGTAAAGGAAATGTCCTGCATCGTTTGAGATTTATAAGGCAGACTGTGCTCCCTAAAGAAGCAGTCTTCCTGCTTCCCAAAATTTACCATTTATTGTTTTCTTCCTGAGGGTTTAAGCACAGCTGCCCTCTGTGAACTAGGGAAATGGGAGGAAGTGAGTGGAGAGATGGAAAAGAGGGTGCTTCACTGTGGGTTTGGAGGGGAGAAGTTTTTGTCATGTCTCTCTCCTCCCCTAAAGGTTTGATCTTTCTCTTCCCCAGGATCTGACGCTGCAAGGCAAAGTTTTACCAAATGCCAGAGCAATGGGTGATCTCTGGGTGTGCTCATGGACTCCTGAAGGAGTGGATGCACGTGAGTTGTGTCATTGCACATTCCTGCTTTGTGGTAAACATCCAGGAACAAAGGACAGCAAATGTTTCTGGGCTAAATATCCATCTCCAGTGGAATTTTAGCTGCATTTGCGTTGCTGTTTGGACTCTGTGAAGTTTCTGGTTCTCTGGCTGCGGCAGAGATGCTCAATGCTTTGACTGAAGAGCTGTTAGAGACGAGGTGGGGTTTGGAGTGCCTGGGGTGAATAATGAACAGCTTCAGAAGGTCCCAGAGGGGTTTAGGAGTGAGGGGAGAGCAGTCTGCATTCACCCTGCTGGGTCCCCACCAGTTTTCAGCTTGTGCTTGGGGTCCCAGCTGCTGGGGAGCTGCAGGCACCCACACGTGGGCAGGCTCTGGTTCCTTGCTTCACCTCTGATGTGTGTTCAGGTGTCTCCACGTAAAGTTTTCACCCAAAGCTGCATTGAGACCCCACTTGTGGAAGATAATTCCTTCACTCACTGCAGGGAGAGATGAATTGAGCTCTGCATGTTGAGCACAAGTCCCTCTGTCTGTCCCCCCCCTTCTCAACCTTTGACTTTTTTAGGTCAAATGAAGCCTTTTATCTGCTTGGTGCCTTAAGTCTTTCATGATGACAGATACAAAACATGTTGAAAAAGCTTTCCTGCATGACAATAAAGCATTGCCACATTTTCATCCCATTTTCATGCCCCTCATCCTGCCATAAGGTTAAGGTAATAAATACCCCGTGGGAGATTCTGGCTCTCTCCTAATGATCTTTAACTCCTTGAAATGATTTTGTGAACCTTAGCCTACATTAACTGCTTGCTTCTATTTATGGCTCAGCAACCACGAGCAAGTTATGGCTGATAGATGAGGCAAAAGCTAAAAAGGGAAGTTTTCTGACATCACAACAGATTTATAAAAAGTCCTGTGCAGCTATTCTGGGAACTCAGCTGCCAGGTTGGCACTCCATGGGGTGTCACAGTGGCTTGAAAAGCAGCCGTAACAGCACGTGGAGGATTCAGACAAGCAGGTTTCACTTCTGTCTGCTTTTCCTGTCATGAAACACACCTGATAATTGGAAAGAAGCAAAGTCCAGACAAATGTCTGTGATGTGGGAGGTCATTCCTTGGCAGGATTTGCAGTTTTGTGCTGGCACACACACATCACAGCTCAAGGCACCTTCTCCATCATGGAATTACTCGGGTTGGAAAAGACTTCTGAGATCAGCAAGTCTAGCCATCAACCCAGCACCACCACCACGTCCTCAAGGGCCACATCCCACATGGGTTTTGAATATTCCCAGAGGTGGTGACTTCACTATTTCTCTGGGCAGCCTGTGCCAGTGCTTTACAACCCTTTCCATGAAGAAATTCTTCCTAATCTCCACATCCTGGCCTCGCAGGGCATTGCTGGTCGATGGTAGAGATGAACAAAGAATCATGACAAAACTGTGGCCACCACTTTTTTGGTTCCTTTGGCAGCAGGACTGGACAAATGGGTCCATTGGAGGCTGTCCTGTGTCTCTGGGCTGGTTCTGGAGGTGTGGGTTTGGCACAGAGGGCCTCACCTCATGCACACCCGAGTGGAAAATGCCACTCTGGCACCACCAGTGACCAGTGGCAGCCAGAAGTGACAGACTGTGATGTGGTGGGCAGAGGGGGGGGGAAGCAGAATTGGCTTTTAAAAATGAGCCATGAAAAATGATCATCGAGCTCCTCTTTCAACAGCTTGCATGCTACAAACACAGCGATGAGGAAAACATCTCCCTGCTGCCCGGTGCTGAGTAGAAATGAGGCATTTCAGGGCTTGCAGGAGCTTCAGATGCTCACAGTTTGCTGGTTATCCTAATGTTTTGCCTTGCCTGACCTATCTCCTCGGGGCAGCAATAAAAATAACCAGCTTCAGTCCACTACTTGGCTGCTAATTGTCCACTTGTAGCTCTTAGTCCCAGCTGGGCCTGCTCCTGCCCAAAGGCAGTTGTGTTCAGTAAAGTGGCTGTTCCCATTTGCAGCAGCTTCACAATAGGAGCAGGTGGCTGCCATTTTCCATGCAAGAAAGCTCTTTGGAGAGAAGGAAAAGGGGCAAATGAGGAGAGGAAAAGGAAAAAAAAAAAATCCAAACAAAAAACAAACAATGCGAAGCATCGGAGAGAGGAAAGCCTCTGCGCTGCTGTGGTTAAAATGGATAGAGAGCAGGAGTGCACAGAAATGAAAAGTGAAGCAATATTTTGGGGCAGAGGAGGGATGAGGGAAATGCTGCTTCTGTCATTTCTCTCCTAACCACTGCATCCAGGGCAGCTCTCCCTGTTTTCCACCTCGATCAGTATGCAGCATCCAAGTATTTCCCAGGGAGGATGCAGCCTGCTCTCCAGCTAATTTTAACCTCCTGATTATGACTTCCTTCAGTGAGCTACCTTGCCTTGACAGCTTACAAGTAGTGTGTATTTTCCCTGGGGTGCTGCAGACCAGAGGTGGAAACCTGCAGCGAAGCACAAAGAGAGGAGATGGCAAGAAATCACTTCACGGCTGCGAAGCTTCAGAGCTTCAGAGCTCCGCTTCCCCGAGCAGGTGAAAAAGGAAACTTCTGAAGTGCCTGTCGCACCCTCTCAGGGCTCACAGGCATCACCTGCAATGGGGACAGCACTGAGCTTGTCTCTGGGAAGAAACAATAGAGGAGAAGTGCCACAGAAGCTGCTTGTTCAACAGCACCGCTTAGCAGAAGCCAGGTTTTTTGTATCAAAGGGAACTCTGCTATTTTTGAATTGTTTATTCATGCAGAAAGGTTGACAATGAAGCCTTTGAAAAAAAATTTTTTCTTTGCCTTGTGACAACTTGGGAGGGAACCTATCAGTCTCTCAAAGGGCTTTATATTATTGTACTCAATTCCAGTGTCTGTCCTGCTGCACCGTTCAGCATCTCCAAAATCTCATCTCCCTGCCCACATCATGTGCACATAACACAAGCAGAGTGGAGGCAGTGGCTGGGCACTCCCTGCTGGCCCCTTTCCCACCACAAACATCTTGGGGCCACCCAATAAAACTGACAGGAGCAGTTTGGAGGCAAGGAAAAGGCTGTGGTTGTTCACCCAGTGGCTGAACTGGAGATCTTCCTGCACAGGGACATCGTGGGTAGCAAAGGTTTATATGGGATCCAGGGGGAAATGGTCAGTCTGTGAAAGACATCCCTGAAGTGCTGCTGGAGACGGAGAGATTGCATCTGCTCAGAGTCCCAGGAGCTGAAAGGGTTCTGAGGTGTTAGAGACAATCAGTATCTTAGTTTTGTCTTGCTCTTTACCTTCCTTGCCTTTGCTTTCACCTTCTGTTCGAAGTGGCACAGGAACTGATGGACAGGCATGTGACTCATGATCTCTCAAACTCTGAATTTTTTGCCCTCCCACATTTCTTTTTATTCCATACAAGCTTTTTTTTTTTCATTGTAAAAACTACTTCTATTTGGAAAATGGAAAGCAAATTCTTGTAAAATTCTTAAACTGTATGTTAGAGCATTAGTAACAGTTTTTCATTCATCTTTTAGGCTAAAATGTCAGGTTTGCATGTTGAGATTGTTCTGCATTTTCACAAGATGTTCTGCCCTCAGGCATACATCATTTTTGAAGCACAATCATCTTTAGCTCATGAATTTCCCAGAACAATGTTTAACAACGTGAAAAACTGTCCTGGATGCAGGTAAGGTTTTAATGAATTGTAAGAGCTTGTTATTCTGATGTCCAGATCATCTCATTCCAAAATAACTCCAAGAAGGGAATTTTTCAGAGGAGTCTGGACTGGGTGGCTCAGTGCTCAGACTGTCATAGGAGGGATTTCTCTTTTTAGCCATGAATATCTTGTGATTCTGATAGCCTGAGGCTGTAGAGGCTTCCCCATCTTCAAAGGGCTGAATCTGTGGCTGATGTTTGGATGTTCTTGCTGTGGATTTCACCTGGAAAAGGTGTTCCAGCTTTTTCATTGTCTCTGGACAGAGATGCCCAACACCACAGAGAGCTGCAACCTGCTCCTTGTTTCTTCCTGAGGAAGAACTGGCTGGGGTGAGTATTGAGGGCTACAATTCCAAACTTGGATGTGCACTGAGCAAAAGATGCAAACCCCTCAGTGATTCCATCTCCATGGAGAGGTTTGCTTTGCCAGGAGTCCAAAAATTCATGGAGAAGTCAGAAACTGGCTGGAGAACCCATGAAGCAGCGGGAAAAGAGGTTGGAAAACCAAGTTCTGGGATCTGGGAGCTCTCCAAAGAAGATGATGCCAGAAAATGAGCCACAGAAAATGAGTTTGCAACTATTTGTGCAGGTTCATCTGGAGATACCCACGCAGTGAGTTCCTCCTTCACTGTTTCACTTGGGATGAGGAAAGGATGGATTTTACTTTGCTTGGATTGGTTGCAGGGGTGAGCCTTGGGTCATGCCTTGATAAAGATTCTCTTCACTTCCAGAGCATCACCAACCTGCTGCCTGGGAAATCCCTCAGCAAGGAGGTTGCACTGTGCTGGCAGCCAGAGCACAAGCACAGGGCAGGGACAGTCCCTTCAGATCTTCCCTTCTCAGAGAATCTGGAGCAGAGTGATGTGTGACAGGCTGGGACAGCACAGCAGGCAGTCCTGGCAATGCCACCTTTGCAGAGCAGTGCTCCTGAAGAGCCTGATGGAAGTAACTCAGGAATCTCTGCCATTCTGGCCATGCCCAGCTGCTGTTTGCTTACACAGTAGGAAAAAAAAAAAAAAAAAGGTGTTTTCTTGGTTTATTAGGTTTTTCTCTCCTATTTCTTTTCTCTCCCAGCTCAGATCTGCGGAAGGCAATGACAAGTTCCCATCCTTCAAAAAATTCAGTATAACTTGGAAACAATGAGACTTGGGGATCAACAGTGATTGTATTAATATTTGCCTGGCAGATTAGCTCTGAGGAGCTGATAATTCATGAGCTCTTTGTTCACCACGGTTTAGTGCCCATGGATTCTCTCTCTGGAAGTGTCTTGCTGCAGCATTTCTGCCTTTTGAGGTCAGTGCAACGAGCTGTGTGGGTGTTTTTAGACATGAATCACATGCAAAGGCTGATTCTCTTTTTCTTTTCTACTTTTTTTTTTTTTTCCCTGACATACCAGGCAGCTTAAACAAAAAAATAGTAAAAAGAGAGAAAACAACCTTCCAAATTCCCAGACTTCTTTTTCAGCTGAAAAACAAGGTGAAGTTTTATACCCATTAATTGCTCTCTCTCATTCACTGTGGACCTGCGCGTCACAACTGTGGCGTGGTTTATGCAGACATGTCCTGTAGGGCAGGTGGGACCCCTCTGGAGTCCTGGTTTGGGGGCACTGCAGGTGTTGCTCAGCCTCCCTAGGTCCAGCAGAGTGGGGGTTCCTAAAGCCAGGTTTGGGCAGGAGCAGCAAGGAAAAGAGGAGACGAAGGAAATCTTAGGAAGAAGGAAAGATCAGCAGCAAAGGACACGTGGGAATGGTTTGTTGAGGTTTTCAGACATGCCTGACTTGTACTTTGGGCACTGAGCTTGGTGAGTCCAGAGCAAAAGTGAGTTTGGTTCTCTGTTCTACATCCTCTGGAAGGAAGGGAATTGTCAGGAAGGGAAGTGCCCTGAGAAACATCCCCTGCCTGTGCCTTACCAATGCTGCTGAGGCCCAGTAACATTTGCTTTCGGAACACTGATCCCCAGGAGGAGCCTGGGAGTCTCTGGGAAGGTTTTCTTTGGCCCAGGGTATTTTCTCTGATAAAAAACACTGCTGAGTGACTGCTCAGGAAGCAGGGGAGAGGCACACACCCTTCTGTGTTTGCCTTTGGAGCAGACACCCGTCTGTTGAGTGGCTTTGGGGACAAGAGCATGCCCTGAGGCAGCTGTGCATCTTGGAAAGAGCAGGTTTGCTCTCCTATTTTTATCCTCCTCTCTAAGGATGTGCTGTTTGGTCTGTGTCTCTTCCCTATTGATGAGCTGTCAGTCTCAGGGCTGGGAGCAAGGCTTGGATAAACCTCCACTGTCATATTAGCTGCTTTTACAGCTGATAACCTTGGGCTGCTTTCAAAACCCATGTCACAAACTCTGAGCAGCAGCACAAGGCACCAGATGTGCTGTTGCAGGGCAAGGGCTCCTCCTGGCCATGACAGAGGCAGGTTCAGAAGCAAAGCAATTACTGAGGTCATCTGGGGTGGGAGGTGAGGAAATTCCACGGGTGTGTGTCTGCTCGGCTTCCCATTAGAGTCCGTGGGCATTTTGGGGACACAGTGATGCCGTAGGATTTCAGCTTTTATATGTCTCATCTATTTGTAACCCTGCAGTTCTTTAGTGCAGAACTCTAAACTCCACACACAGTGTGAGCTGCTGCTTCCTCATTTTGGGCAGACACAACAATTCCTCTCCAGGGAATCAAGGGCCCCTCACTGCCTCAGGCCCTGAGAGATGGAAACAAAAGTGAGCTGGGGGCAGCAAACTTGGGGTAAATGTCTTCATTACCCGAAGCTGTAATTGCAAGATTAACCCCCAATATGCAAATGTCCCAAACTTTTAAAAGTGTGAAAACCCGTGACCCATTGTCCATTTTTGGGTGGGCTTTGTCTGTCCTGGATGTACCTCAAGGCCCTTCAATAAATATACCTGCTTTTTATTCCCTTAATTTTTTTCTGGCCTCTGTTTTTAGGTAGCCCAAAAGGCATCAACAACAGGGCCATGCAGCAGGGAGGAAAGGTGGAATTGAGACTGACAGGATACAAAAGTCATTTGGAGTGGTGGTTGTAGCTTTGATGCCTTTTTCAACCTAGAAATGAAACAACACACACTTCCAAGGTAATATTAATACGGGAGGTAATATAAAAGTGGATATTTATTGAAGGCTTCCAGGGGCAGTTATGGAAAAATTTCAAAATAAGCCTTCCCCCACGGGGGTGAATAGAGTTTGATAGGTTTTAGGAATTTAGCATAATTGACAAAAATCACCCATTAGGAGAACAGGTGGTGATGCAATTCCCTACCAGGTCAAGCCCTTTCTCAGGACCCACCCCTTGGTACTAGCTGTACTTAGTTTATGAAAATGTGTCTTGAGGAGCTGTTTTCAACCTTGGTAGCCAGGGAGAAGCAAGACAGGACAGGAGCCCTTGGAATATGCTTTATTGTTCTGCCTAGGGAAAGAGCATGGAAAATTACTGGGAAAATGAGCCACGAATACAATAGCCTACAAATGTAGGTGTAAAGAATACACAGAATATATAAAAGAAAAAAAAGTTTAAAAAAACCCAAAAAAGAAAAACCCAAATGGGAGTGGGCTCAGTTTTCAGAGAGCAGTGGAAGAGCCCTACTTGCCATTAGCCAAGCCTGTGGCACGGCCCTGTCCTGTTCTGAGCAGCTGAACCACAAAGTTCTTTGTGGGGTGTTGTGGGGCAGAGTGACCCCTTAGCTCCGCTCTGTGTCCCTCAGCAAGTCACAGGAGGGGATTAGCACGTCTCATTTTGAGTAATTTAATTACTCTTGGCTCCACAAGGATGCTGACGGTGAGGAAAAGCGCTGGGGTTTTTGCCTCAGGGGCCTGAACTTCATCATTTAAAAGTTTTTCAATTTATTTCAAGTCAATACAGCATTTGGGATTTTACAGTGGGTACAATGACGACTCTAGGAATGGGAAACAAGGTGCTTAGTATAGCTCTCACCAGGTATCAAATCCTCATTTGAAAGGTAGGGATCTTTGTGCAAATAACTTTCTTAGAGGAGCACTGTCAAGCATCATTCTGATACTACATTTAGCTTTTAAATTAAGTGCCCTCTGAAATCTTCATTTGCTGAGTGCTCTGAGCCCTTGGTCCGCAGCACAGTGGAGCAAGTGGTCTGCCAAGAGCTCTGGGATGTGTGGATTGATGTCTGTGCAGTGCTGGGCAGAGGCTCTGGAGCTGCAGTGCCCTTGGAGTGAAGTGTTCAGCTGATTTTAAGCTAAGTCATGGTCTGCACCCTCTCTGTCCTTCACCTTCTGCAGTGGAGAAGTTATGAAGAAGCTTTTAGTGCTTGAAAGTGCAAACACTTAAATGTTTGGGCTTAGAAACTCATGGTTTGGGGTGTGGTTTGGAGGACTGTGTCTCCCGTTCTGAGGAGGGGGAGATTGACAGGAAAACGGACCTATCCAGGAATGTCCTGGGGGTGAGATGACAGGTGTGGGGAGGACGTGAATCTTCTTTATGCCTTGCAGTTGTGGCTGCCAGGCAGGGGAATGAGCTCTCCCAGACAGCTCTGCAGTGGCTGTTGTGCTCTCAGGGCGGCTTTGTGTCTGCACTGAGGGGGGCAGAGGGTTGGGAACAAGGTGAAAGCCTCAGGGTGTGAAGGGACACCCAGAACCATGGAAGGTGCTGAATTGGAGGGGACCCATCAGGATCATGGGGTCCAACTCCTTGTCCTGCCCAGGACACCCCAGGAAGACACAGCCAGATGTGAATCACTGAGCAGCTGCTGGGATGTGCTCTCTCCTTCCTTTCACAAAAGTGAGGAAGGTGTAACTTCAGCTCCTTGCTGTCATTTTATTTGCAAGACCACAAATCAATCATAAATTAAAGAGTTGCACTGCCTTAATGTAAATAAATATTGAAAATTTAAGGCTCCCTGCTTTCTGTTCCTTTGTAGAATGGAGGGGGTTTGAAGAACTTGTTTTTTATTTACCATATCTCTGGGTAACGTGATTTAACCTACTTGGGTGCATTCTTAGACAGATTTCATCCGTTTATACCCCATCACACACCCAAGGGTTTGTTCCCAGTGCTTTCACACATACTCCTGTTCACATTCCAGTCATTCCCACCCTAATATTGCTGGAAAGAACCAGAAGATCGGGAACAGCTTTGCCTTTTTTGCTCTGCATCTCCCAGTCACTTTCCTTGGTCTCTAATAAACGCTCAGTAACAATCCCAGGGGGGACTCACCTTTGCTAGGCAGGGCACAGCTGAATCATGGAACGATTTCTGTTCAAACAGACCTTAAACATGATCCAGTGCCACCCCCTGCCAGGGGCAGGGACACCTTCCACTGTCCCAGGGTGCTTCAAATCCCATCCAGCCTGGCCTTGGACACTTCCAGGGATCCAGGGGCAGCCACAGCTTCTCTGGGCACCCTGTGCCAGGGCCTGCCCGCCCTGACAGGGAAGGATTAATTCCCACTGTCCCATCTAAACCTGCCTCCTTCAGTTTAAGGCCATTCCCCTTGTCGTGTCCCTCCAGGGTCTTGTCAGAAGTTCCTCTCCAACTCTCTTGGAGCCCCTTTAGGCTCCACAAAGTTGCACTAAGGTCATCCTGGAGCCTTCTTTCCTCCAGGCTGAACAGCCCCAACTCCCTCAGACTTTCCCCGCAGGAGAGGTGCTCCCTCCATTCCCATCTTCACGGCCTCCTTTGGATTTCCACCGACAGATCCGTGTCCTCCTTTTGCTGAGGACCCCAGAGCTGGGCAGAGGTTGGGGTGGCTGAAAACAGCCCCTGCTTTTCTCCACCAGCACCTGGAGGCTGTCTGTGCCCTGCACCCCAGACTCTGTGGGGACAAGGCTCCCAAACTCCTCCACCCCCAGCTGAGGGGTCCTCTCCGGTACTCCTCCGTGCTGCCGAGGAGCGGGAGCCGCCCGAGTCCTGTAAATCCCTTTTCCTGCAGGAGGACTGAGGCGAGGGAGGAAGCTGGCAGCCAAATCCTCATTAGCAGACCTGGGGTTGATCAAGCTGTCACTGCTGAGGGGACCAAGCCCTGCTCCGCCCGGGGGACACAGCCCAGCATCCCTCTGGCAGCCACACGATGGCAGAAGAACCAAGGAGCACCGCACAGCCGCTAAAAATCCCTGCCGCAAGCAGGAAAAGCACCAGGCGCCTGTCTCTGGATGTGCTGCCTCTCCCGTGGGCTGACAGACCGCAGCAGGAATTCAGCCAGGAATTTAGGAGCAGGTTCCACACGGACCTGGGGGCTTTAGAACACGTCCGCGCTCAGCAGGGTGTTTTAGGAGCAGGTTCCACGCCCAGATGGGTGGTTTAGAGCAGGTTCCAACTCAGCGGGGGGTTTTAGAGCTGGTTCCACACCAAGCAGGCTGTTTTAGATCAGGCCCCACACTGAGCTGGGTGTTTTAGGAGCAGGATGCTTTGGGAGCTGGCAGTAACCACCTGTAATGCTTCAATTCACTCCCATGTGCAGATTTTTCCAGGTTTGAGCTCAGGTAATGCCCTCCTCAGATGCCGCTGGTGTTCAGGGTGCTACAGGAGGAGAAGCACTGATGGGATTGCTACAGTTTGTCTAGGAATTGCATGTGAGCCCTCTCCTGTTCTGATTTTTCAGACTTCAGACCTGGATGTCACCTCTCCCACTGCCTGCACAAAGCAGGTCCAGTTCTGGCAGGTGGCTCAGGGCCCTGTGCTGCAGAATTTACAGCTGCCTCGTGTCCTGAACTGCTGGAATTCTCTCCCCAGGCCCGGGTGGGCCCTGGGCTGTGTGGAGATCCCAGGGGTGCCATTTGGGCTGTGTGATGTGGGACCTCCTGCCCAGGGAGCCAAAGCTGTGACCTCCCCGTGGAGCAGCCACAGAGGAGGTGGCAGGAACAGCCCCCTCAGTTGCCTCTTGGCCGGAGCTCACCACCCGCTCACTCTAAAACACCCAGCTGAGTGAGGAATTCGCTCCTAAAGTATCCAGGTCAGTTTGGAACCTGCTCCTAACACACCCAGCTGAGTGTGGAACCTATTCTAAAATACCCAGCTCCGTGTGGAACCTGCTCTAAAACACCCAGCTGGTGTGGAACCTGCTGGCAGAGCATCCTGCTCAGTGTGGAAGCTGCTCCCAAAGCCTCCTGCCCGGTCCGGCATCCGCAGCAGGTGGCACTCCCTGTCCCCAGCCCCTGTCCCCAGTCCCTGCCCTCGGTCCCCGCGTGTCCCCAGCCCCCGAGTCCCTCCCCGGCGCAGGGCAGAGCCCGGCACTGTTGGCTGGTTCCCGCGGGAGCTGCAAAGCCCGTCCAGCTCGCAGCTGGGGGGGAATAAAGGCAGGATTAGCCGTGGGCATTGGACACCTAGAGCCGCTCGCTGAGCCAAGTGAGAAGGGTAACTCGAGGCATTTGTGCTCTGAAAAGCCCGGAGGTTTGGCAAAGGCAGCCACTCACTCAGCTGTGCAGCCTCCTGTAAACTGAAATGCCCTCTTAATGCTGCTGAAAAGAGAAAATAATGATTGCGCTGAAGAATAAATAAAAACCGAGGCTAAACATGAGATCATTGTGCTGACATTAGCAATTATCACCCCAAACGCCTCGGCAGGCACTCAGCACGGGGGGAAAAGGTGATCTTCTGACAGCAGAAGCCTTTAGCTGACTTCCTTAGGTGTGGGGTGGAGTAATTTCTTTAGCTGAATCACTTTCCAGATAACAAACAAACACACACACACAAAAAAAAATATATATATAGTGGCAGAAATTTGTGTTCCTTTGGTGAGGGACAGGCAATCCATACATGAAACTTACCTAAAGAAATCACAGGTTATTTCATTCAAATACATCCCGCTATTTTTTTAGCACTTTCCCAACTTTCACAGGAGTTCGGGTTCTGAGGGCTAAGATGGGCAGCATTAGGATCATCTTGTCTGACCTCCTGCATAAACAGGTTATAACATTTTTCCCAGAGTCGAACAAATCTTATCTTGGAGATGCATTCCAAGCAAGGATATTTTATGAGCCCACACAAGCAAGACCTTTCAGTGTACAATCCTCTTATTATTTGAGAACTCACACCTTCACTGGAGGTAGGAAATTCCTGTTTGAAGCTGGGCTATGTGTGTTTATAAACTCCTTTCCAGACCTCCTGATTTATATGTAGCTAACTCAACAGCCATGCTACCTCTTTACTATATATATTTTAAATAAAGTTTAAAAAGCGCAGTTTCTTAAATTTAATCTTTAAGAGTTTGTTTTTCTTTGAGCTCTCTGAAGATACTCCACATCTTACTACAAAAATCTACAGCTGGCCCACTGCAGGACTGAAGCTGCTGCTTTGCCTTTCCATCACCCACATCATGTTTGTTCCTCAGATCACACAGGCTCCAGCACTGTGGGTCTTCTACACCATAAAGGAAAAGACGCTCGAAGCAAAGTTATGAAGAGAAATGGCCGTTTTCTGACACTGAGGGAGAAGGGGAGAAGAAATGGTGTGTGAGAAAGGAGCAGGCAACACTTCTGAGTGTGAAGAGATTATTTGTGCCACTGGTGCTGTTCGTGTTCATCCCCCTGGTGCTGAGCCATTTGTGGGGTCTCCCCAGTATTAATTAAGAACAAACTAATCAACAAATTATGCCCTCAGTCAGTCACATCTGGAGAAATCCCAGCATGTATTCACTTACAAAAAGTGACCTGCCTGGGCCAGAAAATGAAACTGAAGCTGAGGGGTCTCTACATTTGAAAATAATTAATTTGGCAACACTGGGGAGACTTGCACTGGGAGAATCATTATGAAATGCTTCCATCACACCCCAAACAGGCCTTACCCACCCTTTAGGTCTGAAACTGCTGGAAACCAGCAGGGCAGTACTTTGTGTGCGTCCTTTTCAAGCACACACTTTTCATTAAGTAACTTTTTTTAGACAAAGAACTTTTCACGGGAGGATGAGAGGTTCTGCCTGATGAAATATTGACTCTCCCAATTCATATTAGATTCTCAGGCATCATTCAACAGCTCTGAATTGACTAATGGCCATCACAGCAAATGGATTTCCACCTTAATCTTTAGTTCTTGTCTGAATGATATTAATACACATTGTTTATCACTAATGAGCTCTAGAATATGATGTTAACAGAAGCAATTAAGGCCCAGAATAACTGTCTGCAACACTGTGCTGGAGCTGAATGCAGGGGTAATGAATCACTTCCATAGCTCAGCTCCACTTTCCTCACTGCAAATCAGATCTTACCGAGCTCATCTTAGTGGCCAGGCTCTGCCTTTATTTTTAACTTGTGTTTGTGCAAGAGGTTGCTTATGTAAGAAAGAAGAAGAAAGGTCTTTTGAAGATCCAGCCTTGTGGGTTTTATTTATTGTTGAGTGATAGCAGCTACCTCTGAAGAGAGGTGTTGTATTTACACTACTTTATTCCTGTACCTGCAGATTTAAACTTCTCTTTTTAAGAGAAGTTTAAGTGGTTAAGTCTGGGAGAACAAAGCTTGATTCAGAGCGCTGTGTAGGCAGGACTGCCAGACCCTGACTTCCTGTGCAGATAATCACAACAAAGTGGTCAGGAACATCAGGGTGGTTTTTGCCTGCTCAAGGCAAGAGTGTCTCAAACCTTTGGTGGACTGCTGCCTTCAGGGGAACATTTACATGTCACTGCTGGCCACATGTCCTGGTTTGGGACAAATTTGGAAGAGAACTTCCAAAGGGGTGATTCCCTAAAAGGCAAAATTCAGTGGCCCTTCCCCCCCCCCACTCAGGAGATAAATCTCCTTCGAGAAAAGTGGGGAAAACTGTTTGTTTAGCAAGAAAAGTACTCACAAACATGGAAAAATGAGTAATATTAAACAATGGAACCTCTTGCTGTTCTGAAGAGATGGCAAAATCAGAGTGTCATTTTTGTGGGTGTTTCTTGGCTCACTGAGTGTCTCTCGGTCCCTCTGCTGCTGGAAGGCCACATCCAGGGCCGCAGGTGTGAGCTCCCGGTGTTTTTCTGGGTTTTCAGTCCAGAGCAGGCTGATCAGTTCCAGGAAAAGAAAAGCCACAGTCCGGGGAACTTCTCTGCCTCAGCTAGCTAAAACCAAACTAGAAGCAAAGGAGAGCTCTCTCCTGCTATCCGCTGCAGACAACACACACTGAGAGAAAACTGAACTCGTATCTCTATATTTTTGAATACACCCACGAAAAAATTCTACTGTTTTTCCTTCTCCCCCTCCCTTCGCTCCCAGATCTACTTTTAAAGGCACAAAACTTATTTCTGGGCTAAACAGATGAATGGGGACACAGTTCAGCATCATAAAGTCACCCCAGGACACCACAACAATTTAAAGAGTTCCAGAAGAAAGGCAAAGTGTGATGCTACCCAGCCAATTTTTATTTTGCACTGTTGCCCTGTCCCAGCACAGGGTGAACACACCTGTCTCCAGTGAACTATATTCAACACTGAATCTTTGAGGGGGTTTGGAGCCAACCCAGCCCTGAAAAAGAAACAAAAGCTGCAACTTGACAGCAACATTCACAGAAGTGAGGATGAGAATTGCTGTAAGCCTCCAGTACAAGACTCAGTCCTACACTTGAAACCAGAGCAAAGTTACTATTGACATCAGTAGGAACCCATTGTAAATAAAGCCCAACGTGGGTCAAATAAGCTTTTCTATGTTCTGATCCGCTGAAGAATACACTCATCTAGTCTTGAAGGAGAATTAAGAAAACCAGAAGCATCAGGCAACGGGATCATTTGTTCTCATACTGTAAGAAATCGTTGAAACAAGTCAACAGCAGCGTGAATTTAATTTTGCCACGTATTTTGGCAGGAGGCTCAAAATCTGCCTGAAGCTGCTCTGTCAGTCCAAACTGAGAAAATGTCAACAGCCATGAAACCATTTCTGTTCAGACACTCAGCTCCTTGCTTCACTGCAACAGGGCATCCTACATCTGGAATATTTTCCTTAAATAAGCCCAAAGCAAACAGCTTTGTCCATGGGCTCACCTGGACTGTGCTGCACTGCTGTTTCTCTCAGCCCCAGCTCTGGCTGGTGTTTATAAAACACCCAGATGAAATGAAAGTTGAAATGTAGCTGTTCAGCCAGCAAAGTGGAACACTCTTAACAGCTGCAGGTGAACCAGATGATTTTTGCCTGTCTTCACCTACAGATGTTATCACCATTCCTACAAGCAGGCTCTGCACGTGGTCATTTTTTGATCTCTGGCTGGTGCTTAGTACCAAATTAGTCAGCAGTTCCTCTTTTTCCTTATTTTCAAGGAGTTATCTATCTAAGGACCAACATCAAAGCAGCAGGAGCATCATTTCATTGTGCTGGCTTGAATTGCAGTGTCACTTTAATTTGCAGCCGCTGAAGCAGAACCTCGCCAAGTGCAAAGGAAATACTTGAGCAATTAGCCTGCACTCAGCTCAGGGCTGCAGGAGCCACACCACAGAGATCTGGGCTGTCCTCAGCACCCAGCCAGACCTGTAGCCCTGGAACACAGAGCTCTGGCACTGCTGAGGAGAAAGGGAGACTCCCCGGGACACTCTAGAACAAAATAATCTGGGAAGGAGCTTTAAGAAGTCAAGCTTGCCCTGTTATTTTTTTATTTGCTTGCCTATTTTTGAGATATGTAAAGGGGAAATGAAAGCAGTTTATTTCATGCAAATTTTAACATCAGCAAAGGCAAGGGTATTAAGCAAATTTAGAGTTGCAATTCTTCTTGAGAAGACAGTGTAGTTCCAGTGGAAGAGATTAGAAGTCACGTGCACTAAAGAGTTGAGAAAACCCAGCAGTAAAAGCCATTTACGCACCTCTTGTAGCAGCATGTGAAGGATGAGCTTCCTCTTGTCCATGTTCAGCCTCCTTGTGCAGTTCCCTGTCACACCAGGCTCCATGGCTGTGCTCTGGATTCTCCAAACCTGACCCAATCCTGCAGATCTAAAGGAGGACAGGGCAAGGCAGAACATGGCATTTTCACAGTTCAGACATGGACAGCAGCAGCAGCACCAGTGTCACCTTTATCACTGTGCCTCAGCAGCTCTTCTGTGTCATCCACGTTCCTGCTGTCACTGATTTAAGGCAGGAATTGCACAAGCACACAGACACGTCCCATCTCCCAAAATTTATAGTTCCTATCAACAAGGAAAGAAGAGAAAAAACCTTCACTCCATCTCATGTGAGGGTCAGCTGAGACACCAATTGACAAAGCAGTTTATTCAAGGTCTGCAGAAAACCTGGGATGCTGTTCTAGGCCAGCCTTTCACTGCCCAAGACCAAGTGAGCAGTCAGCTCCTCTCAGGGCCACCAGGAATGGACAGCTGGGTGCCCACGTGCCCTTGTGCCAGACAGACACAGGTAATTCAGGACAGACAGGTCCCCAAGGCTTGTTTGCCCATTAAGACATTGGGAAGAGAGTTTGAGCTCCTTCTCAGCTCCCTGGGCAGGAGCAGCCGCTGCTTCTGTCCTTCCTGACCCCTCAGAAACGCCACCATCCATCTCAACACCCACTTTTCCGGATGCAACCAAGCACCAAACCCTGCTCTCTGCTGGGCTGCCAGGTTTGCCGAGGGGGATGGAAGAGGCTGATCTGCAGCAGGGATACCCCCAAAGAAGCCAAGGCCCTGATGCCTAAAGTTTTAGCTTTCATGTTTTCCAGATTCTGTGCTGCTTAGGTGTAGTCCTGAGCCTCATATTAAGAAGAGTGAAGAGTGTTGGTCAGCTCTCTTCACGGAGCAGGGAGACCAAACCAATCCTTTTCCTGCTGCACACCAAGGACAACTTTCAGGCCCAAAAGCACAAACGAGGTTGGGCTGGAGGGAGGAACAAGAAGGATGGGACCTCACAGCCTGGAGCTGGAATTGGACAATTAAACCCCCATATGCAAAGGGACCAAAACTTATAAAAATGTAAGATGTTGTGACCAGCCTGCCATTTTGTGACCATTGGACTGGTGGACTAAGGTCCACCTTGGGTGTAGCCCTGGCCGGGCCCTGTCCTGCCCAAGGTGAAGGAGACCTTTCAGTAAACACCCACTTTCTTCTCCAGCTCTGTCCGGTCTGTGTTCCAGGTCAGCCTTCTCGAGGCACAGCCCTGGTCCCCGGGGGCTGCCCCGTTTGTCCCCCCGGCCCATCTGCCCGGCCGGGCCCTTTGTGGGGCCGTTCCCAGGGCGGCCATGGGTGCTGTGTGAGGCACCTGCGGGCCGCACAATGGGCCCTGGGTGCTCGGGGGAGAGACAGATTGATGTATTGTGTGTGGGGGAGGAGGGCTGTCACTGGAATCCATGTGAACCCGGGCTTTCGGGGCAGGGGAGATTGACAGCTTTTGTAGGGCACAGCTCTCTTTCAAAGCTCTGCTTTATAGACAGTAGGTTAGGGGGGCCCGGGCTTTCACTCCCATAATTCGAACAGGGCAATCATCAGCATTGAGAATCTCTTCCCTCTCTCTCTCTCTCTCTCTCTCTTTCTCTCTCTCTCTCTTTTTTTTTCTTCCTTTTCCACCCCCTAGTTATGCATTAAATGATTTCAGTGGAGGAATGTGCAGCATTAATTAGAATTGGTTAGCAGATACCGAGGGGAAAAGTTTCTTCACAACAACTAAAGGAGGTGTCAGTGCCACAAAGGCGGTTTTGTTTTCGCTCTCCCCCACATTATCAGTGCAATATGTAAGGTAGCGATTCTTTTCATTTAAATTAAGTGGAAAGCTACTAAATCTTGTTTTATTCTCCAAAAAAAAAAAAAAAAAAAAAAAAGGAAAAGGTCCTTAACACTTATCTTTTAACTTCTTTTATTTTGCAAGGTTAGTGTTTACTTTTGCTTTCAGTCCTCCCCATTAATCGGCCTGCAAAGATGTGTATCCAGTTTTGTGTATCATTTAGTTCTTACAATTATAAGCCAGCACAACTAATATATAAGGATTGTCCCCTGATTAAAGCAACAACTTTACCATTTAAAATAAAAGGCGCTCGTCTAGAAGGACACATTGAAATTCAGAAGTGTGGCTGGCTGTTCTCTGCAGGGATTTCCTCGTTTCTTTCAACTTTTTAAATAGAAGTTAAGCTAAAAGATGGGCTTGAGCATATAAAGTAAGAGCTTAGAAGAAACGCTCATTAATATATCGAGGTACTCTTTTTTATTTCATTCTGTTAAAACTTTTCCCATCCACAACACGCAAACAAATGTTAGCCCTGATAGTGTTTCAATGTTTTCTTCCATCAAAAATACTCAACTTGTTTATAAAAAATCATTAGAAAAATAAAAACTTAAAAAAAAATTTAACAAAAGACACAGTTCTAAGTGCTACACCACGGGGTCCTATCCCATGCCTTGTTTTCTGTTAAGGGTTTAAAAATTACCAAATTATTACCACCATAAAGCAGCATCTCTTAAGACATGTAAAGCCAACTGCTGTCCCTAGAAGTGAATTACCAAGTCTCCATGCCATGCAGAGTCCCTTCCCACAAATTCCTCTGGAATGTAAGGATATTTACACTTTGCCCACAGCACCAGCATCAGCTTCTTGGCTTCTTTTTAGCAGGAAAAGTATCATTCCTGCTTGTTCCCCGGAGGGAGGGCTGGAAAGTGCAGCCCCTGGAAGGAGGAGCAGGTATTCCTGGAAAGGAACCGATCCTTCTGCAGGGCAGACACCAGACCCTCATTTCTTGTCTGACATATCCAGGCAGTCTGTCCCTTGCATTACATAGCTAAAAACACAGCTTAGAAAATGAGCTTTGCCATTCAGTATCTAGATCTTAACAAGCTTGATTCTGTCTCCACCTTACTGAGAAATCAGGAGTTGCCAGGGATGTTAGAGCTTTTTTTTAAACACACCTCAGCACTGCCACAGCAACTTTAAGAGCTGGGTGAAGATGAGCAGCACAGAGCCTGTGCAGAGCAAGAGAGTTTCTCAGTTTCTACTGAGAGCAAGGTGCAGTTTCCTAAATAGAAATTTAGCAGCATAAAACACCAGCTAAATATTCCACCGCCTGGCTGGAGGCTTTTCCCCACCATGAACAAGCTCACTAAAATTCTGACATTGCCTTGCAAGAAAAAAAAAAAAATCCCATTGGGTGTGAAGAGTTATTTTCCATGGTGCACAGGGAGAGAGGAACAGGGTCTCTTCCCTTCCACCATCCCAAAACAGCTTCGGCAGGTGGGGTGTGAGCCCCGGACGCCCTACCAGCCCCAATTCATTAATTAATTAATCAATCGGGTGCCTCTCAGCCCTTCTGCGGGGAGCCGAGCTGGCTGCAGGGGCGGCTTTGGGGTCAGGCGAGGCAGCGCGGAGCTCGCCCAGCATCCTTCCCTTCCCCTGGCACAACCCCGGCTCCTGCCAGAGACCCAAAGCCTCTGCACGCCTCTCCCTCGCCAAGTTTTCCCGTGTCCCCTTCACCCTGGCCGCCCAAGGGCCGGCTCCTCTCTTTTCTATTTTATTTTTATTCCCCCCCCCCCCCGCCACCCCCTGACCGCAGCGCCTCTCCCAGAGTTATGCATCCCTCATGCATGTAAATGAGAGGGGTCCAATTACACGCGAGGCAGAAAGGGTTTAATGAATCGTGAAAAAGCAAGGGTTGCTTAGAAAAAAAGCTCGATCCCAGCGCCTCCTCATCCCCCCCGCTTGGAAACGTGCGTTTCTCAGTTTTGAGAGGGGTGAGAGAATGCGGAGGGGTGAATGGGAGAAGCCCCCAGCTGAATGAATACGGCGTTTGTTTGTGTTTATTCCAGCCTGCACTTGAAACCTGGGACGGGCGCTTTTAAAGGGAAATAGCCGAGCACAGGAGTTCCTCGTCTCTGCACAGCATAAACAAATGCAATACATGATTGCAAGATAGCCCCGCGCTCGAGTTCTCCCACGTGCAGACATTTCTCTTCCTGTTCTCCTCTCCTCTGTGTGTTCTGAGTACGAAAGACACAGAGCGGGCAGAAACAGATTGTTATTTATGCGTTTCTGTACAACACAGCCACAGGTTACACAGCCCAGGCTCTGTGGCCATCTCCCGCACCTGGCTGACCCTGAAATTGGTTGTCACAGCCTGTCCCTGTTGAAGGTGAACTGGACAGGCTCAGGATACAATGAACATCTTAAGGCAAACCACTTCAAATCAATATTATTACTGCCAAGTATGATTTCATTGTGGTTACTTTAGAACAGACATGAAGGCAAATTGATTTGTAAATATTCTGAGACTCTTCAGAGGTTTTTTCCTTCTGTTGTTTTTTTTTTTTTCTTTCCTTTAGCAGGATTAATTATTAGTCACTAATTGTTGCTAAAATTAGTTAAGTGTCTTAGATTATGGTGTTTAAAAATCCCCAGTGCCCTCAGTGGGAATTGCACAGCACTGAGCTGTGAAAAGGAAAAGAAACAGACATAAACACTTGAGTTTGAGGATGGTCGCCCTTCTCCGTATCGGTGAGGGAATCACAAGTGCAGAGCATTTGTAAATGTTCCAACCAAACTCTAGCAGAGCTACTGTCTGTTCAATATCTTTAAAATTTATCCTCCAACTTTCCTTCTTTATTTGGGCACAGAAATACCTGTGAAATTGCACACGGAAGTGGTTTCTCATTAAGGTGGGATGCAGCTGGGAAGAAGAAAGGCTTCCACAACAGCAGCAGTAGGACAACTCTGTGTGTGCACAAATTTCCACAAATGCCCCAAGCTTGCCCCAATTTTACTGACTCCATCTAGGACCCTGCAAGCAAAATGCATGATTTTTTGCAGATATAAATTAATATTTCTCATTAGAACCATGTGGAATAAAAAGAGAGACCTACTGCTTTGGTGTTGCACATTCTTAGTCCTGAATTATTGGCCAGACAAAAAAAAAGTGTGATGGGATTCTCTGGTCTGACTGAAAATTAATTAAGATTAGGAAGCCAGAAAAACTAAATTGCTACTTCTGGACATAACAAAGTAAATTTTTCAATCTATACAATTAATTTCATCCAAAGATGGTACAGAAAGTATCTTAAAGAATACATATGTTATAGAAAAAATTTTCATATAGATTTTCACTTGCCCTTCAAATTTGGCCAACAGATTGACTCAGCCATGTAAATCAAACCTTGTTCCGAAAATAACATTTAGAGAAGCACAGAGGGAAAAAAACACCATCTGAGTTAAAGAACAACATCTTATGCAACGGTGTTAAGGGAAAGACACATTCTGGAGCTCATAATTCTCATACAGTTAATCATGGAAGTTGGATAAACAAAGAGCTTTCAGCTACAAATGTCACCACTAGGCAGCTGACACACTATTAACACATTCTCATGAAGGACCAAACACCACTTGGGTTGAAGGACACTTTTCTTAGATTGGTTTTCCAAATTAGCATTTTAAGTCATTTAAGGGCAATGCCTTATTGATGCTCTTTGGGGTTTTCTTCTTTTGTAATGCAGTGCAGAAGAACAGTTCTTTAATACAGTGTAAAAGAGAAATAGAATATCAAGCTGCTCCTGAGATATCTTTTTTCATATTTAACTTAACAGACCAGGAATAGTGAAAAGCACAAAGCCACTTAAATCTCCATTCCTATATCAATAGGACACATCGCTATCCAAAGGACCATTCCCTGCATCTAATCCTAAACCTGAAACTTTTCTTTCCCCTCGATTTCCTCCCTGTGACTGCTTCTCTGGTGCTTTTACCACATTACTTTTCCTCCCCTGCCCACACATGGCAGATATTTGGGGTGGTGGATATTCGGTGATATTTGGGTTGGGACACCTTTCATGGATCAGCACTTCCAATTCCACCTCCTGGAAAATTGGTGGAACTCCTTTAAGCTCTCCCCTCGGTAGTAGGAGACAGGAGGAGACCCATGGGGCCAAGTTCTTTGTGCTGAGGTGCACACGAAGGTTTTGCACACTCCCAGCCTTTTCTGCCCCATTTATGTGCTAATTCACTGCTAAGGACATGCACACCTTGCCTTGCTCTTCAAACCTCCTGCTTTTTTCTACACTTGGCTGCTACCAGCAAGGGCACAGGTGAGCCCCCAGGGAATGGCACAAGGAACAAACACCAACAGGGAAATAGCAAAGATCTGCCTGTCTTCATCCACCAGCTCTGGCACATCTGCCTTGAAGATTTAACTGCAGGCTAGTTGTGTTTTCATTAATCAGTTCTGATTTTCACAAGCCAGGATCTGACTGTCTGCACAAAGCGCCTTTGCTTTTCTTTCATCAGAAAACATACTAAAATACACTTTCAAGTGGTTGCAGATTTTTTTTTTTTTTTAATGGGGAAACATTAGGTAATTAAGGAAATCATGCACCATGCCATGTGGAGGCCTCCTAACAAATACAACTTTGGTGGCCATGACCCTGGCCAGAGGAAGAAGGCTGTGATGTCACCTCATCCCCAAGTCCCAGTTTCACGGCTAGTATCTCTGAAAGGAATTGTCTAAAGGAGATTGTTCCTTATGAAAAGTTCACATGATGGAGTCTGAAGGGCTTGTTTCACTTGAAGCCCAGCAGGACAGAGCTGTTTGGAAAGAAGCATTCAGTGTGTTCTGTTTTGCTGAAAGCTGTCACAGTGAACAAGTACTTAGCAAACAGCATGAACAAGGATATGAACTAGAAAACTAGCAGGGCCCTGACAACATTGTAATAGTGGGCTCGTCTGTTCAGAGCCTCTGCAGTGATGCATGGGGGCAGGAGAAGGGAAACAGGAGCACTGGACTCCTGTATTTTTCATTTTTTGTAAAGGTGACAGTATGTATGATTGCTCCCAACTTGTTTGTGTTCCCGTGGTCACTCCTGGCAGCAGAGGGAGCGAGCAGCCTCCTGGCC
Organism: Chamaea fasciata; assembly: GCF_029207755.1. NCBI lineage: Eukaryota > Metazoa > Chordata > Aves > Passeriformes > Sylviidae > Chamaea > Chamaea fasciata. The sequence goes on from NW_027094107.1 coordinate 766,914, forward strand.
AGGAGGGGTGCAGGGCAGAGGCACAGCACATCCCAAGGGGGGAGCTGCCTGATTCACTGAAAAGCAGCCGGTTCTCTTCCTCTTGTCCTGCTCTGGGATATCTTTACTGCTGTTATGATGGGCTGCCTAAGCTGTCACTCCTTACACGTCTAATCCATGTTCAGCAGTCAATAAAAGCTGCCTGAATCCCACTCCACAGCTGGGAGAGGATCTGCCATCCCACACCTTTGAGAAGAGGCCTCTTTCACTCCTAGTGAGTTGATGACACCACAGAGGTATAAACTAGCACCCATTAAAGACCCCCTCTCCCTCCAGCCCATCAGAATATTGGAGGCAGCACAACATTAGGAGACATCAAATGCGGAGGGGATAAGAATAAGGTTAACAAAATACTCCTTTGGTTTTTACGTAGAGCATCCAGGTCCTTGTTTCTCTAGCAAGCCCCAAAACCACTCTAACCACACCTTTCCACCATTGCTCTGGTAGTTGCCCAGCTCAGGACAAGCAGAGTTCCAAAAGCTGTGAGAAATCATTTTTATTTATCACTTCTAACAGGCTGTGCATTTTCCTCGATAAAGTCCCTAACTGGCGTCCTTTGCTGCAGAGGACTAACTGTGCCTTCTCCAGATAATCTTCTGCTAAGCAATTTACACCAAATGCCTTTTCCCTCATTCCCTTTGCAAGGACTGAAGAGTTGGAATGTTTGAGTTCCCAGCATAACATCCACCTCTTGGCTTATAGACCTCCCCTGGCTCAGGGTGGAAGAACTTTTCTAGCCTACAGGAAATCCTGATTTTAGCAGGTCCTGGGATATGCTGCTGGATCTGTCACCCATTCCCTTCAAACTCTGCCATGGCTGAAAACCTCTTCTAATGGTTTGTGGAAAGAGCAGAGGGGAAGGAAGGAGGAATAAAGAAGCACCAGCTCCTACACTGAGGTGGATCAGAGGCACTGCTGCACTCCTGACTCTCTGACTGCCTGCACTTCCTTCCTCCCTTCATGGCCAGGAACAGAGTTATTGCTTTTGCCCCTAAATTTGGATCTTAATTTATAAAAGGCAAATATACATTGCTTTTAAAAGGTTCTAAACAGGATTTTGGCTGGCCTCCTGCGTCCATGCAGCCCATTTGGCCTCTGAGGAATATCTGTCCTTAATCTGACGCTCCTAAACCCTTTAGCATTAAAGACAGGAATGGTGTTTTGTAATCCATAATGTTTCTGAGTGAGTTCTCCACTAAGTCCCTCCACAACAGTGATAAATATCCACCTTTAGGGTGAGCTGTGTTCCAGGGAAATCCAGAGCTGTGACCACCGAAGTGACAAGCTTTGTCTGGATCTGAGGAACACGTTTTATCACTTTTATGATAATTCAAGTGTACTGTTCTCTAGTTCACATATAAACTGGGTATCAGGTGATCTCAGACTCAAAATACCTCATGGGATTGAATTTACTTCAAAGACAGGCAAAGCTACTCTCTTCCTCTAATAACCACATCCCTCAGATCCTGGGAATTCTATTACAAGTTTCTTATCACTCTGAGGATAACAGAGTTTTTTCAGCAAAGCAAGTGTCTTTTGTAAGGAGACCAATTATGATAAGGCTTTTCTTCCACTGATTTTTTTCAGCTGCTCCCTGAACCAGATAGCATGTTTTCGTTAGGGGAAAAAAAAAAAAAGTGACTTCCCCCTCTTTTTCTGCTTTTTCCAGCCCAAACCTCCTTTCATCCCAAACGTAGAAGTTTGAAAGGGAAAGAATTAACTAGGGTTTAACAAAAATACCAGCATTTTTATTATATTGGGACGTGTACCATAAACATTTTTAACAAGACAGCTTGGATTAGCCAGGAAAATTTGGTGTGCAGCAAGAAAATATTAACATGATGCCCTCACCACAGGCCTGAGAGTGAGCAGCCATGCAGAGGCGATGTCCAGGTAGAAACAGGGACACTTCCAGCTGGCATTTCTGGCTACAGAATGTGCCATCACTAATTCTGGACAGCTGCAGAGGGACAGGATGTGATTCCATGCTCCACCTGTGTCCCTCCACCTCTATAAAATACCCACTGTCACTTTTATGGCTTATACCTCAGCCTTTTGTCTCTAAATTTGCAAAACTGCTTTGCCTCACCTGCACTGCTCCCTGCAGCATCTGGAGCTCCACAATCAGAATCAGACACAAGATCTGCTGCTAAACCTGTCACTGCCTCCTCTGCAGCAGGATTTTTTTGTCCTTGCACAGCAAGGGAAAAAGCCATTCTTTCTCCCACTTCCCTCCCCACAGATATCCCGTATTCCTGGTTTTTGGGCTCTTCTATTCCCAGGCTAGGCTATCTTTAACCCGTGAGCTGTTTGAAACTGTAAAACACAGAGCCCCTTTCATGCAGGGAGGGATGTGTTCCTGCCAGACCCCAGTGTTCTAGGGAATTTGCCAGATCCCTCAATAATCTGATCCTCTGCCTTCTGGCTCCAGTGCTCAGAGCTGGCTCTTTGGTCCGAGTTCTCCCAGGACAGGATCCCCCCTCCTGCACCGTGCTTTCCCCACTGCCTGGTAACCGTGTGGGGAGGCTCCAGCCCAGTTCAGCATTCCCTTCCCAGCAGAGCAGCCTGAGGGAGCAGCAGCTCCAGACAGCACGGGCATATGCAGGGATGGAGGATTTCTGATTGCACTGTCCCCTTTCAGCTTTCTGGTGCAATAAATGCACTGGGTTTGATTCCTGCAGCACAAAACACAGGGCTCGACAGGGCTGCAGGAATCCACCAGAGTGCCAGGTACAAGGAGAAGGAAAGTGATGTAAAAGATGGTCCAAACAGGGCCTGAAAAGTGACCAGGGACAGCTGAGCTGCTTCACTCTCTATGCTGAGTGCCCAAATACTGTTAGGGACACTGTCCCCTGGCTGGGGAACTCAGCTGTGCATGCCAGGCCAGTGATAAGGGATGTCCCCCACCTTCCGGGGCTGCCAATTAATCATTGTGCACATGCTGAGGGAAAAGCCCGTGCCAGCAAGCCTGCAGCAGTGCCAGCCTGAGAAAAAAGGGAGGTGTCACCCTGTGTAACTGTTCTGCCATCACCCCGAGCTGGGGCTGCAGGATTTGCTGCTCCAGACATCGACTGACTTCCCTGCCGAGCTCCTGCTCCTTCTCCTACCCCAAATGAACAGATCTTGCAGAAAAGGAATGTAATTTTAAAAGTTCCGAGTTAATCAAATGCTTTAAAAACACGGTGCCTGTGGTACAATGGATCAACTTTGTGCTGGGTGTCAGGCCATTCACTCCAGCAAGCTCACACCAGAGATGAATTTGCTCTGGTGCCTTTGTCAATAAAATTCTCGATTAAAAGAGACCCTATATAGAGCTGGTCCCAGAGGTAATTGCTAGTTAATCAGCCAATTAACTGACCCAACGAGTAGGAAAAGGGGAAGGGGGAGGAAGGGGGGAAACAAATCAGTCAAGGTACGGCAGAACGTAATTCTTTGGGAGTTAATGTTAGAAACCTTTTGAAAGGGATTGCAGCCTACCTTGACTCACTCCCTTTCTTCTTTCCTTGTTCTCCTCTTCCCAATTTGTAATTGTTGGTTCCCCTAATTGGCTGATTAACTACTTATTACAGACAGACCTGGAGGTATGTGGGATCCCCTTAGCCGCGTTGATTGCATCAGGGGAAGCAAGGCTGAATGCAGCAGAGCATCTCTGGGCTGGCTTTTCCCTACCCAGCCTGATGGCTTCGAGTCAAGCAGCATTTCATTTGAGAAGACCCTTTTCTAAACTAGTTTCTCTTTTTATTTTTATTTTATATTTTCTTCAGTTTTATTTCTCAACTAGTTTCTCTCATTATTTATTTAATAAATAAAGGGTTTATTTTTTTAAACACTCTGTTATGCAAACAGAGAATGATTTTGAGCAACAAAGTTTGTACACCCCAAACCAGCCTATTTCCTATTCACTGATCCACTACTGGGATATTTTAATGAATGAGCTGTTACAGCTGCCTGATGTTACAATAATAAGTAATGACAATAGAATTAACCTCTATTTTCCTTTGATAGTGTCACCAGGCTGCTGGCTACCAGCAGCAGTGCTGGGAGATGAGTCCTGAAGGTGAAAAGGGCAAGCTGAGAGAGTTCCCCTCATTTCCACCCCTTGGCTTTCTGGGGGGGGGGAAGAGAGCAGAGCTCATCCTGGCATTTGTTGACTTCACACGAAATTTATGGGAGGTCAGAAGGGAGCTCTGGTACATCCTGAAACCACATGGCCTAGGAGGAGCCCAGAGTTGCTCTCTGAAGCTTCAAAGAGGAGTTTAGCTGTAGCTCAGGATAAAGGAAATCTTCCAGCCCTGCTTTAACCCACCTTGAGCAGCAAAGTGAGGCAGAGATGGAGCTGTCACGCGTAAAACTGTGCCATGAGGGCTCCGAGGGTCGGACCTCTCCCAGACAATACCTGTCAGTGCTCACAGGCAGGTTGTTTTCTAAAGCTGGTGGATTGGTTTGGTCTCTCACCCTCCTCTGTAGATAATAAATAATATTCTTGTTTTTCTCCTCATTTCTTGAGCTGCACAGCAGCAACTTCTCCAGGGAGACGGGCAGAGAATGGAGTTCTCCTGACACAGCCTCTACTGCATAAACCTCTTCTTCAAATTCCACTTTCCTCCTCCACCTTCAGAAGAGAGTTTGGGATTTTAATTCTATTTAGGATTTGTGATTATTTAGTCCTCCTACCTCTCTCTTCTCCCTCAGCAAAAGGGCAGGCTGAACCCGGGCAGCCCATCCTCAACTGCATGTAAATCACAATCTGATTAGGCAGTGATATATTCATCTCTAGCTCCTGTATAAAAGTTATTCAAGTATTTTGACAAAATAAGTGCTGTTTACTTTATACATTTTCTGCTAATTCTAAAGATTTCTGCAAACCTAAAGGATCTCATGGAATTTACAGGCTTGTGGCTTTGCTATTGAAAGTATAAAAGCATGCTAAATTAAGTTGATTTGCCTGTGAAAGAAACACGTCCATTATTCATGTCAGGGCCCTGTCACATCAAATTGAGGGAGTGAAGAAAACCCTTTTTTTTATCAACGTTTAGAAGCAAGGGAAAAACCGACCATTGAGGAACTGAATTTCAATTGGGAGAAAGTCAGCCTGAAAGCAAGGTTAAAAAAAAAAAAAAAAAAGAGCTGGGGACATGTCTAATGTTGGAAATCAGCAAAGGGTGGGTTGATTTAACTTTGGCTGGGATCTTTCAAACAGAAAGCCAGGATGAAACTCAAAGTAGCAAGTAGAACACACAGTCTCGATGTCTCTCATGTGTAAACTTGTCACAAGTAGTTAAGCTAATTCAGATTTAAAACTTTTCAGACCCCGTTCTTCTTGGATGCTTCGAAATAATGATAAAAAAAATGTTAAATAAAGCATTGTGTTTGTGCTCAGCTAATTTATCCACTGGCTATTACATGATTTAATTCTTATTAGCAGACAGCATGTAGGGGGTTTAAAGCTTGATGAGCTGACAGAAATTGGAAAAAAAAAAAAGGTTGGTTTAGATATGGTTTTTCTTCAGCTGGGGGCTGAGAGGATCAAAAATAGTCAGGATTATTTCCTGTCTAAGAGATGTAGATATAGATATAATATATAATTTAATGTAGTCAGAAAATCTCCCAATTTATATCATCTACTCCGTGGTAGGTACAGACAAAAGAAATGGCACCTGCCATCTTTTAAATAAAATCATTTCTTTGCAGTCTCCTAAGCAATTCCAATGTACACAGAGTTAAATGAGAAACCTTAAGGGGAATTTTGTACATTGAAATTCTCCTCGTGGTCTGAGGATAATTTCTCGTGTGTCCTGCTTGTTTAGCAAGCAAAAAGCTCACAGTTCCTTCTGCCTGCAGTTGGTTTTTATAAGCTTACAACAGCATGTTAAGTGGCATTTCACAGTCTTCTGCTTCAAGCCTGAGCAGTGTAGACTGGACACTTTCAGATACTCTTTAAAAGCAGCCCAGTTTTCATGTCACTGACATTATTATACTGTACAAAGGGTAACTCATCCACTTAAATAATTTTTCTGGTTTCTGGGTACCAGGCCTGTACCTCATTTCTGCATGAGATTTCTTTCCCTACCTTTTGTTTTTGCCCAGCCCCAGAGCCTGGGGGTTAACATGTTTTCTGCTTTAAAGCCCTTCTGTGAAAGACACTTTGCCACCTCATCCAGGCTCTCTCTCTCTCTCTTCAGCTTCCCAACTTCAAAGTCTCAAGCTGGGAAAGCAAATCTTAAGTCCCAAGCGCTGGACTCTATAGGACCCTCCACTAAAGTTAAGTTCTTGTCTTTAATTGAAAATTGCAGCCAGTGTAAATAGGAGATGGTTTGCAGCAAGCTGGCCACAAAAGGGAATTACCTCGTGGAGTGGCTACACTGGGGTAAACAGAGGGGATAAAAAAGGGAAAGAAAAAGAGGGAGGAAAGAAGCCAGGAGTAAAAGAGAGAGGCATTGTGCTGTGGAGGTAGCATCAAGACAAGGATTAATGGCTGGAGGAATTGTGTTTTCCGTGCTTTCAGCAACGTTACAATCTCCCAAAAGTAAGTGTTACTAATAAGTGGGCCAGTAAAGAGAGGTCAGGGCATTAAGGGAAATAGAAAAAAAAATCAGGCTCTGAAAATAACAGGAGCCTTTTATTCTGTAAAAACCAAGCAAAGTGGTGCTGATCTGTTTATTTTTAGTACTTACATTTGGGTCAGCTAGTGAAGTTTATTATTTCAAAGAGATGACAAGCGATAGGAAGTGATACACACATACCATAAATATGGTACACATACCATAAGTGCCATTTTCTGCCAGCTGAACTTATTTCCATGTGCCCACAGTTTATTTATTTCACAGTGAAGTGCATTTCACTGTTGATGTATTAGACAGATCTAAGTGAAATCCAAGCAGCTGTGCTGGAGGGGTGCCAGGGGCTGCCAGAGCAGAACCAGGGCAGGATCCCTGTCCATTCTCAAGCCTCTGCTGCCCTGGGGTTGTGGTGTTGGGAGCTCACAAAGCATCCCCAGAGCTCTGCAGCCACTCAAAAAGACTCAGCAGGAGAAAGTGAGGGGAGCCCTGTGGCCTTCTCCTTTCTCCCATTCCCAGGAGCAGGGGTGAGTTGGGATTTTGGCTTTTTGGGCCCCCTGCCCTGGCTCAGTGAATCTCCTTCTTCAGTGAATCTCCTTCTCCAGCAGGACCTGCAGCTTTTGCAGCTCAGCTGCACCATGGAACAGCACCCTGACACTCACTAATTTTAGGCTCAGTTTAGGTCCTTTACCAACTCCCCGAAACAGCCTGGATTTGTCTCTTGGTCCCTCAGTGACAGAATTTTCTGCCTGCAAAATGGGAGGCAGAACTCTTCCTTCTTTTCCAGCTTTCCTGGCCTTTTCCATACAACTCTCAGCACAGAATGGACACTGTGCTTCTGGGAATCCATTGAGCAGCTGGGATGCATTTTTGCATCAAAATTATTACTATTTAAATGATTGTTTAAGCAAACACACACTGACCTCTATTCTGTGTTGAATAGCTCACTTATACGAGGTGACATCGCTCCATAGGAGCAGAAATAGCTGGAATCTGGATATCCTGAAAAGTAACAGGATGGATATTACCAGGCAAAAAGACTTTCCACTGCTATCAGTGCACCTACTGCTGGTTTTGTTTGGATTTGTGCTTTTAATTCATGGCTCAGCATATTCAAAATGCAGGTTTGAATGGAAGCCAGTGAAGCCGGAGTCTAAAAATCTCACAGAAATATAATTGAGTCTGTTCATGCATAATGCAGAATTACAGCAAACTGTGATGGGATTCACAAAAATACACTCCACGATGTTTTTTCATGTTACATAACCTATTTTTAATAAAATATAGAATCTGTGAGCACTGCTGACACAAAACAGAATCCTACCATTAGAGAGCAGGGAATTGCATTTGTTTCCAGTCACTTTTCAGTGGCTTACAGGTTGCATTCATTAAAAACTCTCTCAGAAATTCCTGCAGCGTGAATCCATACGATGCACCTGTGAGAAACAGAACCGATCAAAAATTCAGACTGTATCCTAACTGTCCAAATGAACTAACTTAAAATTGGCATTTATTCTGAGAGTTCAAGAAATGACTCACTTAGCCAAGAATTCAGAAAGTCCTCTTTCAGCTTCTCCTCTTCCACTGGAATATTTGCATACTTTTTAGATTCTTGGTTTTAATAGAATTTTCCTTCTTTTTTTTTTTTTTTTTTTTTTTTTTTTTTTTTTTTTTTTTTTACTGTCATGGGAAATAATTTAATTGTCCATGGTGTGAGACACTCCCTGTGTGTACACAAAAACAAACTCCATGCCTTTCAAACTGGGATCTAAATGAAGCCAGAGGGAAGAAAACCCTCCAGCTTGAGCCATTGCCCATTATTATTCTGCTTACAGTGCACACTTGGGAAGTTTTCCTGTTCATAACTCACTGTCTGCAGAGCACTGCACCTCTCAAAGATATGCAAGTTCATTCCAGCATTTATCTGCTCTTTTCTCCTCAGGAGTTCAACTGTTTTTCCGCCTGATGGTTAGAATGAATTGGAGATTTTGGACTCATCCATCAGATTTGGAAATGATCCCTGAATTGATGAGAGTGTTTAACAGTTAATTGAACATTTCTGTTGTGAACTTTCGTTGTTTCAAAGTGCAAAAATGCCTCACCCAGGGATGTGGGCGAAGAAAAGAGGATCCAAGGCCTGTCTTTGCCCCACAAATATTTTCATCCTCTAGAGTGCAGCAGACTTTTAAATAACAGAGGCATCACAAGGAGACAGTGATCTGAAAAGGACTCACAGAACCTGAGACCTCCCATGTTCTCCTGCAGGAAATAACTCGTCATTTTTCCAAAAAGATACACTTAAAACATACATTCATCAGCCAACAAGGCTTTTCCAAGGGGACTTGATGATGCCTGTAAGTATTCAGCTGGTTTTTAATCTTATTGTAATCTTTGTACCTCACTGTCTTAGTTGACATTGAAAATTCACACCTGTAATCAAGGGGGAAAAAAACGAACCTGGATTTTTTTTCCCATGAAGAAAATATCTTCCAGACTTTCTGCTCCATTACAGCACTTCAGCTAGAGAGAAATTACTGTTCCCCGTTTTAAAACTCCACCAGACTGCTTACTTGTAGTTCACTTTTCTCCTTTTCACTGAGGTTTGTACATTTCTTTTAGAGCATGACTTGAATTTCTTCACTGTGGCCATGTGGGAAGGTGTCCCTGCCCATGGGATGGGGTTGGAATAAGATGATTTTTAAGGTCCCTTCCCGCCCAAACCATCCTGTGACTGATCCATGGCAAGGTGTCACTGCTGCCTGTCACCTCTGGCACCCAGCAGAACCTTGGTGACATGTCCCAAATGCTGGAACACCCCCACCAAACTCTTCACCAGGACCTTGGGAAAACTCCCCCTGCCCCTTGCAGCCCGTGGTGCTTTTCCACTGCAGACCTGCCTGCTCTGCTCCACTGCCCAGCCTAATTCCCTCATTCCTCTGCTCCAGCTCCCTTTATATAGTGGCTTTCTTCTTCCAGCACCAAGATCATTCCTCTGTGCTGGATGGTTAATTAACTCTCCTCCCAGGTTTTCCAGGCTCCTGTGGTGTGAGAGGGCTCAGCCCTGCAGCTCTGGCTAAGCAGTCACGTCCCCCAGCTCCCTGAGGTGGAGGTCTGGGCTCCATTTCCCTTGGAAGATTTCAAAACAAAAACAGTTCTTTCTGAACTGTACTTCTCTCCCACTGTGGAAAACTGCTGGCACAGATTTTATACTTCCAGGGACGACAACCAATTTTTTTTATTAGAATAAATTCTAATTCAGAACAAGTTTTGCTCAGCGCCAGCTTGGTAAAAGGCACTTTTTGGGACAGGGCTAAGAATCACTCACATCCCTCCCTCCATCCTGGTTTTCCTGTGACACAACAGCACAGGCAAGTGTGCAGTTCTGTGATGAGCCAAGCTGGGAAATTGCTCCAGCTGAAAGAAGATCATTTCCTTATCTTATAAATGCCAATTTTAATTTAGTTCATTTGGACAATTAGGATACAGTCTGAATTTTTGAACAGTTCTGTTTCTCACAGGTGCATCCGATGGATTCACGCTGCAGGAACTTCTGAGAGAGTTTTTAATGAATGCAACCTGTAAGCCACTGAAAAGTGACTGGAAAAAAGGCAATTCCCTGCTCTCCAATGGTAGGATTCTGATTTTTGTCAGCAGTCTTCTTAAACTTTTCAGCCAGTCGCTGCTGCTGATGTTCTGCAAGCATTGTAGCCCAAGAAGGGCTGGAAATCAGCAGCGGGACCTTCACAGAACCTGAGACCTCCCATGTTCTGCTGCAGGAAATAACTCGTCATTTTTCCAAAAAGATGCACATAAAACATCCATTTGTCAGCCAAAAACGCTTTCCAAGGGGACCTGTAAGTATTTAGCTGGTTTTCTACAGGAAAAGGAGCTGCTTTTCTGCAGGAATCAGCCCTGAATCCTGGCAGAGGAGACGCTTCCTGAAGGATCAGGGACAGCCGAGCATCCTCACACTCATCACAGGCTTCCTCTGCTCCCTGAGCTCAGGGACACCACTTACAGCAGATACATCACAGGAGCGCCGCCAGCGATCTGAAACTCATCCACATGCAAATCGAACTCCCCATCCTCCGGAGTCGCTGCCCTTCCGTGCGGAGATGGAGAAACGGGAATTAATACCCCGGGCCAAGGCACACACAGGGGTGCACAGCCCCTCGTCAGGGAAATACAGCCCCGGGGAAATGCAGATCCGCTCACTGCGGCGTGTCCCTGCTTTTGCTCGGGATGGGCAGTGTCCAAATAATTTCTGATTCATTCCCGGACCCAAATAGGCGGGATAGCGTTGGGGGGGGGATCAGGTTCTGCTGTACAGCGATTTTCTGTGGGTTTGAAACACAACCGCTCTTTTCACCGCACTGCAGCCAGCTCTGTGTGGTTAGCTGCGTTTCTCCCTATGGGTCAGGCATTGTATAAAGCGCATTAAAGCTTTAATTCCTGATTTTGCCCGTTTTCCATGATTTTACCCGACGGCCCGGGCCCTCCTGTGCCCTCTGCTGTTCGAGACGGGGAATTGCACGCCCCATCCCCGCTCCTGCTCCTGTCCCTGCTCCTGTCACTGCTCCTGTCCCGGCTCCTGTTCTTGTCCCTGCTCCTGTCACTGCCCCTGTCATCGCTCCTGTCCCTGTTCCTGCTCCTGTCCCCGCTCCTGCTGCTGTAACTGATCCTGTCTCTGCTCCTGGCTCTGATCCTGTCCCCGCTCCTGATCCTGTCCCTGATCCTGTCCCCACCCCTGCCCCCACTCCTGCTCCTGCCACTGATCCTGTCCCCACTCCTGCCACTGATCCTTGTTCCCGCTCCTGTCCCCACTCCTGCCCCCGATCCTGTTCCTGTCACTGTTCCTGTCTCCTGACGCTGTCTCCTGCTCCTGTCCCTGCTTCTGCACCTGTTCTTCTTACTCCTGCCCCTGCTCCCACTCCTGTCTCCTGCTCCTGTCTCTGGCCCTGCCCTTTCCATTCCCTGCTATCCCATCTTTCCGTGCCTGTGCCTCTCCAGAGAAATATTCGAGGGGCTATTCCTCCAGGATTTTATAAAATCACTACAATTTTCATCTCACATCAGGCACAGACGAGTCCAGAGGAGGTCACTGAGGGATGGAGCGGCTCTTGAGCAAGAAAAGGCTGAGAGAACTGGGATTGTTCAGCCTGGAAAAGAGAAGGCTTTGGAGTAACCTCATTGTGGCCTTGCAGTGCCTCAAGGAGGGAGAGGGACTTTTTAGAAAAGCCTGGAGTAACAAATGGGAATGGATTTAAAGTAGAAGAGAGAAGGTTTACTGTAGACGTTAGGAGGAAGTCCTTCCCTGGGAGGGTGGGCAGGCCCTGGCACAGGTGCCCAGAGCAGCTGTGGCTGCCCCTGGATCCCTGGAAGTGTCCAAGGCGAGGCTGGACAGGGCTTGGAGCACTCTGAGACAGTGGAAGGTGTCCCTGCCCCTGGTAGGGGTGAAATGAGATGGTCATTTTAAGGTCCCTTCCAACCCAAACCATTCCATGATTCTCTAAGTCCCTGGTTTGACACAAGCAGCACAAGGAGCTTTACCCTAATGCAGACTGTTGGCTAAACATAAGTTATCCATGGGGAACTTTAGCACTACACTGCTGTGGAGACCTCTTGGAATCACAGCTCCAGCTCCAGCAGGGTGAAGAGGAGCCCTTTGGAAAGTCTGTGCCCAACTCAGTGTGACTGACCAATGTACCCAGGCAGAGCCTGGCTGCTCTGTGCCCACACTGGGAACTCCTCAGAGCTGTGAGTTCCTCCTGGCTCTCATCACTCCAGGCCTTTAAATCACAGTTGTGTCTCCTGTAGCACCAACAGCAAATACAGTGAGGGAGCCCTAAGGAAGGAGCAAAGGCAGAGAGGGCAAGACCCACAGATGGGAAATGGAGAAAGGGAAGGACAGGCTGGGAGGGAGTTTCCAATCAATGACAACAAAGAGTTTCAACCCAGCTTGTAACGAAACAAAATCAAAAAGCCACAATTCCTCTCCATTTACAGTTTCACAAATAATGACAAACAGGTAAAATCTAAGATGATTATTCGCTTATGGCATTGGCAGGATTGACATTCAAATATAACAAATCCCAGCACGAGACCAGCCTAAAATTAACCCTTTCAATGTCTGTTTATGGAAACCATAATATATTTTTATATTTCAGGTACTTTTCATATTTAGTTTCTATTAAAAAAAAATTAACTGCTGCTGGCTGGTTAGGAGGCAGTGGATGTGGGGATAAAGGGCTCCTGCACACCTCCAGCAGTTCCTGGAATGATGCAGCTTCAGGCTGCAAATATTGCTCCAACCCCCAGGGTTTTACCAGGCCGCTAAAGGTGCTGGTTACAGCACAGAACACTTCAGGCACCCTTGAGATTCATATCCTGACAAGACAGGAGGTGCTGAGGGGAGGAAGAGCAGATTTGGAGGTGAAGCTCTTCCCTGTCGGGGCTTGGGATGATGTAAAAGCTGGGTGGCTCTACAGATGAGCCCCAACAGGCATCCTGCACCTTTCTGCACGGCCAAATATTTACACATCTTGCTGTTATCAGTCGGTGTGGCAGCTCTGGGCATCGCCCAGCGTGACCCCGGGGGAGGCAGCCCCGAGGCAATGGTATGTTCAGCTCTGCTGGATCTCCATAGAGGGGGCCTGGAATGCGCGGGGAACAATGCCCAGGGCTGCACAGAGCAAAGGATGAAGGGCAGCAGAGTTTGATAACCACATTAAAGCGCTACCAACATCTGTTCGGGCCAAAGACAACACTATCTCCAGGAATTAACCTCCTGAACCACTTAATCATTAACCTCAGCAGAGGGAAAGTTGGACAACAAGAGCCTATTTGTCAGCAGCCCCTCGGAGAGATGCAGCCAGCAATATTTTACTGAGAACAGCGTGAGAAGGGCTTGCCCAGCTTTATAAATTTTAAACACAGAATATATTTGTGTGGGAAACAAGGAGACAATGGGTGTAAATAAACAGATGATCCTACCTTGAAGCCTTCATCCATTCATCCTGTTTAAAGTGGCTTGAACTGTTTTGTCCCGCGTTGTGTGACAGCGTTTCCTCCAAACAAGCAGAGATGCTTCAGTTCTCACTCAGAAATATCTCTGGCCATGGAAAGAATTACAAATGCATAGGATGTGGCAATTTTAAATTTGCACCCGTATCCCAAAGTTCCCGACTGAAAAACAAATCAGGGATTATTGCCTTGCAAGAAGAAGCAGGGCTAGAGAAGTAAAGTGGTTTCTTTAAAATAATTCTTTGTTTATATAGGCTGTCTCCCCTGTGAGGTCACCCATTCAGTCATTCTGCTGTAAGCCACCCAAATCCTTTCCCTCCACATGGTGACACTGGGTAGAGATTTTTTATTTCTTCTGGATTAGATTTTGTTTCCTAAAGGAAGAAAGCATTTGATTCCGTCAAACTTCAGGGCTCCAAATTTGTGGCAGAACTGCACTGTGGTGCGCTGACAGCTCATTTCTCCGGACCTCAGGTAATCATTTACCCAGGGGGTGTAAAACGCTGCCACATAAGAATGATGCTGTTTAACACCCACTTTGCACCAGCCCCGGTGGCCACACAAGGTGTGCATAATCAGGGCCCAGATGTCTGCTTGGATATCGCCACAGTTGGAGGGGGCAGCAAGAAGAAAGAAAAATCAAAGAAAGTTTGGGAAGACGACTGACTGAAAGGCTGCGAACAGAACCGGCTCCAATCCAAGAGGTGTGCAATAAAAAGATTGGGTTATGCCAGAAATGGCCCAAGGTCTCCACCCGAAAACACCCCACTCAATTAAAATATATTCTCCAGACTATTCCCTGCTGTCCACACGTGGGGCTCCTCTTTGTTACTACTTAAACTTCTCTACTTTAAAGATAATTAGCATGTCTCTGGTGGGAGGAAAAGGGGTGATTTCACACCAAGGAGGAAGAAGGAAGATCTCAGCCACTTTTTTCCGGGTTAGTTTTCTGTTGGTCAGCAAGCTGAATGGGCCCAGTACAGAGCCTCACGTGTGTTGAAGCATCACACAACCAGGGACTGAAAGTCTCTCACACAGCAGCAAGACCTTAAATCAGCTGAAACCACAGTGCCTAGCTTGGCTTTTATTCATTTCATTACAAAACAGATTGGTAGCTTGAACAAAAAGGAAAAAATAATGGTTATTTTTTCAATAAATGGTACAATATTTACACCCTTGGTACAAAAACCATCATAGAAACTGAATTATCCATTCAGACGAGGGCTCAGACTGGACTAAGTGTGGATTTTACCTGGTCTGGAGGCACCAGCCCTGCATGTCCTCCCTTACCGGTGCCTGTCAGACATGAGGCAGAGACACTACAGCCCAACACTAATCTACCTGTTATTTTAGCCATGAGTTATGCCCTCAGCTTGCCTGACCTTAATGCTTGCAGTGTTATTAGTGGGGTGCTGACAAAAATTTAAAAAGAATCATAATAATTACCCATTTTTTAAATCACTAAAAGGTAAACAGCATTATCCCTCCCCCAAAGATGGTCACGTTTACCAACATAAGCTCTTCTGGTCAAGACATCCTGAAGAAATGCTCCTCAGACAATTAATTTCTCCAGCAGGATGATCCATCATAGTCTGCACTCCCACAAATTGATTTCTTGAGGTTTATCATGGTAATTTCATCCTGGCTGCTGCCTCTTGCTGCTCTTCAGAGGCTGAGCTGCACCACTGGCTTTTAAACTACTGTTTGTGGAGAAAACTAAATTGGAGCAGCAGACGAGGCCCTCTCCTTTCACTTGGGTCGCCGAGCTCATTAACGTGGATAATTAATTGGAACTTTGTAGCTCTCCCTTTGTACAACAAGGGGCAAGGCACAGGGTGCCCCCTCACCTGAGCTCTCTTGCACAGACACCTGCTGCTCATAATTAAGATCCATTGCCCAAATTTGCATATCCTGATTTCTATCACTCGGTTCCGGAGACAAAGGACAGCATTTACTGCGGGGAAACAGCAGCTGAAATGAAATGCTGCTCCTGGGCAGCTGCTTCTGCTAAAGGGCCCTGATGCCAGCCACCAGAGTGTTTCTATTTAAAAACTACATGTTTGGGTTGGATCTAAAGAAAAGCACGTGGTGGTTTTCCCCCTCGGGGGGATAATAGGCTTTTCCTTAGCTAACAAGTGTCAGAAGATGCCATAAACTTCAGGGCAGGCTTTGTTTTTGGCTCACAGAGCTCAGCAGTGAACCTGAGGAGTCTCCCCTTCCCTGCCCTCCTGCACGGGCTGGTCAAGGGTGTGCACCTGGTTTGGGGAGAGCAGACAGCTCACAAACTGTCTGGGGTTGCAATGCAGGATGTGACCAGGAGTTTGTATTCTATTGCCAGCTGTTAAATCCATGTGGGGCCGTGCTCTTTATCCCTTCCAGGCCCCATCCTCCCTCCAGGGGATCTCTGCTGTCCATGGGCCATCCAGGCTCACTGCAGGGCTGATACAATTCCATCATCCCATGGGGAGAGGCTCCACCCAGGGGGAGGAGCCCAGCATTCCCGCCTGGATCAAACCTGGCATTCAGAACAGCAGCACAGCCTGTGTGCACTGGATTCCCAGAGGGAGCCCGGACCCATCTCAGCCCCACTGGAGCCTTCTCCAGGATCATCTCTGCTCCAACAGAAGCACATCTGTCACTCCAGGAGGACTGGATTAGGCTGACACCAGCACCCTGACCAACAGCATGCCAGACTGTGCTCTTACTCTGTCAGTGGTTTCTTTTTAGTTTGTTTGCTTTTTTTGTACTACTACAATTTTAATTTTAATATTCCTAGTAAAAAACTGATATTCCTATCCCCGTATCTTTGCCTGAAAGCCCCTTAATTGCAAAATTATAATAATTCAGAGGGAAAGGGTTTACATTCTCCATTCCAAGGGAAGCTCTGGCTTTGCCTGGCAGACACCCGTCTTTCCAAACCAAGATACAAACCAACGGGAAGCAACTCATCCTCAGCTCACCTGGGAAGGGGAGGCTGACCCTGGAATCCACAATTCAGAGGTGAACATGGCACAGGAGAAAAGCACTGGGAGTCAGCTGAAAATACAGTCCCAAATGCCAGAAATTCCTCTGCAGGGCAAATGGGACAGGCAGCTCCCTCTGATCCTTCAGAAAGAGGCTTTTCCACCTTCACACCTTTATTGCAGAGGTGACATCAGCTGTGAGCTGTTTTTCAGCTTTTGGGGGGTGCTAAGGGCCAGCATGGATCTCTTGGTAACAGCTCAACATATTTCTCACTGCATTTTTCCTCCAGGTTGCTGTGATGCCCCAGGGCAAGACAGAACTTTTGGTGGAAGCCTTTTAGAGCCTTCACTGGGTTAAAATCAGTCATCCAGATGACTAAAATTATTCTAAGTCTGATTTAGTTACATAGCAAGTGGGGGCTAACCCAAAACAGCTGCTAGGGCAGAACTTCCCTGGTGGTGGAATTTGGGTTTACAACTTACTTCAGCTCATCTCCAAACCCGGAACTCACGTTCAAACATGTTTTCACCTTGTATTCAAGAAAAGGAATAAAAATAGAGCCATGAATAGGAAACACAGTAGAGAGAATCCAGGGTAACCTCAGTACAAATATCAGTTAATAATGCAAACCCACAGGGATCTGCAGGAAGCCTGAGGAGTGGTGGTGCACAACTAGATTACAGACACCATACCTGGACGGGGGTCATGATGCCCCTACTTTGCTCCTTAGCTGAAGCTCAAGAAGAAAAATTGACTTTCATTCTCATTTCTGTGCTTTACTCACATTTTTAGATGAGCTAATCTAGAAAGTGAAGGCCGCTGTCTCCAAACCCTCCGAGTTTTGCCCAGTAAAATGAGATGGAATTCAAGGCAGAGTCTTGACAGTCTGAGGCTGCCTCTGAGATGCTTTCCACGTGTCCCTTTTGGAGGCATCTTTCCTTTCACTTTTTCCTTAATGAGAATAAAACAAAAAAACACCAGCTATATGTAAGATGCATTTTTCTACTTCTGAAACTTCAAAACAGGGCACAGTTCTATTATTGGATCTGGGGTGATAAGGCAGTTACTCCTGAGGGCTGATCCAGCTTGGAAGTTCCTCCTTTCAAGGGTGAGAGCAAATTTGCAGTTTGCGGCATCTGTAGGGCGAAGTTACACAGTGAGTAAAAAGTATCTAACAGTAAAGTTACCTAAACTCGTGACTGCCCCTGAAAATAATAAGGTGATGGGTAATTGCTTAGATTTAAGAGAAAACAGAAAGCAAACTAATTTATGATGGAATTAACTGCTACTAAACTTCGTTTAAAAAAAAAAATTACGAGACTTCAGAACTAGACAAGCGAACGGTACATAATTCCTTATCTGTGACACAACTTCAGAATACATCCCTGGGAGTACCTGTTCAGCAGCCTGTGGCAAATGAAAAAGACAAAGAAAAACATCGCACTGGGAGTCATTAATTGAATTAATTAACCTCGTGACATTGTCATAGGAAGAATTTATCTGGCAACCAGCAGGAGCAGATCTCCAATCATTTCACCATGGCTAACAGATTAGCACTCACAGGAGCCCCTGGCAGCTGGCTGTGAACGTTGCAAATTATCAGAAATTAATTAGCCAAATGCTGTGCACCCATGTGGATATTTTTGGGTTTAAGTAAAGATTATGAAGCCAATAGCTCATCTGATGATTTATTGAGAGGAAACATCTTTGTTTGAACAAATAGGTTGCAGCACGGCTTTCTAATGAGCAAAAGAGGGGGTAAAAAGGGGGGGGGGAAACTTACAGAAAAACCATAGTTACAAACACTTGTAAACAGGAATTAAACAAGCCCCTCTGAAAAAAGGGATATATACAAATTAGCTCAGAAAGGTCTATTATTTTTTTGAGAAGAGAAATAACTCTTTTTGCGTACTTTGCAGAATAATTGTTTCCTCTTTCGATCTATTAAATTAAGCTCGGATTTAAATATTCAGAAGTACTTCTGCAAGACAGCTTTGCTCATCCAGATGTTAATGGCTGCATGACACATGAAAAACAGAATTTTAAGGAAACTGGGAGAGCAATATGAAGCTTAAACTTTTTTTTTTCTTTTTTCTGCAACTTCTTGTCAGAGTAACAGGGAACATAAGCAAAGCATGTTGGAAAGACTCTTTGATACTTCAGTGCTTCTTAGGAGTAGCCAAGGATTTGTCTAAAATAAAGTCCTAATCTCCATGTGATTTAACCAAAAGTAAACCAGTTTCATTCTCACAGATGGGTTTCAACTGTCCCCTTCAAAAACTCTATTACTTCCACCTTACAGTGTTCTGTTTGATTTTTATTTAAGTGGACATGGAAAACTCCAGGAAGGAGTTTTTAAACATGCAAAATTGACCCTTAACCATCAGCTGGGAAGTGCAATGTACCTATATTGAAGAACCTCAATAATCCATGTTTATGGAAAAGTGGGTTGATGCTTTCATGGATTTCAGATTCTGTGCTGCCCAGGGGTGCAGTTCTGAGCTCAGATTCAGTGTCACTCAGCTCTGCACAGAGCAGGGACACAAAACAAATTCTTTCACTGCTGAAGACCAAGGACAACTGTCAGGCCCAAAAGCACAAACAAGGGTGGCTGAAGGGAGGAACAAGAAGGATGGGATCTCACAACCTGAAGCTGGAACTGGACAATTAAACCTCAATATGCAAATGGACCAAAAGTTATAAAAGTGTGAGACCTCGTGACCGTTTGTCCATTTTGTGACCATTTTGTGTCCACCTTGAGTGTAGCCCTGGTCAGGCTCTTGTCCTGCCCAAGGTGGATCCTAAAGGCCTTTCAATAAATATCTGTTTTATTCTCTAGCTCTGTCCAGTCTCTGTTTCAGGCCAGCCTTCCCAAGGCATCAGGGGTTTACAGAATACAAACTGTATTCTGTAACAAACTCAGACCAAGAATGCAGAGATTCACCTGGACATGGAGATGCTGAGTGGGGAAAAGGGCAGCAGGGGGAAAAGAAAAGGAGAACAGAAGGATTAGAGTGGAAAAGGTCTGGAAACACAGAGGGGACGTTGCTGACACTCAGTCCTGAGGCTCTGGGAAGGCGATCCCAGGTTTGAAATGATATCTTGTGAGAGACCCCCGGGGAAACACCCGTGGCCAGGTCATCATTCCAGGCTAATGTGGCGCTCTGTTCCTGGGAGCTGCAGGCTCACAGGCTCAGGTTTCCAATCCCCCGGGGGAGAGGAGGCTGAGAGGACCTTGCTGAGGACAAGGCTCCCCTGGGAGCAGGGAAGGGGCAGCAAAGGTGGATGTGGAGCTGTCCAAACACATCGGGGGCATCCCTCTGTGTTCGAGTCCTTTGCTAGTTAAGCATTTTTCAGGTACTTTCCCTTCTTACTATTTTAGCAGAATTTAAGCAGTCAAATGTTCAAGTCAACATAGTATTTGTAATATTTATTGTTTCTCTGTTAACCTGGACTAGTGTGAAAACAGGCTACTGAAAGTTCAGGAATAAGGAGAGTTCATGAAAGGAGACCACACAGATGTGTCGGTTCACTCTCAAAACACAAAAGGTGAAAACTGGATGTGATCATCCTCCAAAAATATAGGAGGAGAAGAACTGTTTCTATTAACAGCTAAAGCTGACAGAGGAATAAACAGATATAAAGGTACCATAAATAGATTGTAAACACATTTATGCTGGAAATAAGATGATATTTCCTAAGTGCTGCAGCATGGAGAGTCTGGTCTGATCAGTGCAAAAGGAACAAGATCTGAAGTAATCTGAGGATAGAACAGGTGCAGAATAATCTCTGATACACTGGAAATTTGTGATTGAAGCTTGATGCTTGACAACTCTTTCCACAAAGAAATTTTTCCTGATTTTCAACTTTTACCTACCCTGGCGCAACTTGAGGCCGTTTCCTCCTACGCTATCAGTCATTACCAGTGAGAAGAGACTGACCCTCACAGGCACCACTCAGCACACCCATTTATGCCTGGCTGAATATAAAAACTCCTCTATATAAGAAATATAGGAAATTGGAGGTTCCCAATGCCACATTTTGCATGGGAAAAACGCTTCCAGCACAGAAACCCCTCTAGAACAGAATGCCCTGTGCCAACCCCTGCCCAAAATTAGGGATGTCCTGCCAATTTTGCCAATTCCTCGTTTGTCCAGCTCGCTGGCAGCTTACAGAAAATGTGCAGGCAGCTGAGGAGCCCTGCCTGGAAAACAGATCACACCTAGAAACCCGAAGCTCTCAGGCACCAACAGTTTTCAGTGCAGCTAAAGCAGCTTTAAAAGCCTCTTATTTTCCCCTATATTCCCATGCCTCTGCTAGGGGATGCGCAGGCACTTGTTAACATGTGTGCTGTTCTAATTTTAAACAGCTGCTTCCCCTCCTGCGCTTGGCAGGAGTCTTAGGGGATAAATACTGCAGAAGGAAAATAAAAGGCAGCTTCTTGAAAGCTGATACCTCAGTTTCTTGCTTCTTGAGGAGCCACTTTATCACAGCATGGATCTGGCCGTTGCGTGGCACAAAACACCAACTCAGGGACTAACAATTAAACTCCTAAATCCACACTCCTAAATCCACATTCATGCAACAGCAACAAAAAAGCAAATGCCTTCATTTTTTTGAACGTTGATTTCTCATTGCCTGGCTGTAGAAACCTGAATTTTATACCATTATCTGTTTATATACATTATAACTTTGTATTTTCCTGCATATAAGTTGTTGCCTGCCTAACTCCTCTGAGAAAGAATGAGAAAAGGCTACAAGGATTAAGGTGGTTAAATAGAAAATCACAGAGAACTTAATTATGGGATAATTTTCTTAGGACCTGAACATTTTTCAGCTAGTTTTTACTATTATATCTTACCTTGTTTGAATTCTCACAGACCTCTTCCAATCCTTTCTCCAACAGGACTGTCATAATGTCAAAAAATTATAAATCAATTTTTAAATAAAGTCATCAATTATTAAAAAAAAAATAAAAAGAGAAAACAGCATTGCAAAACCAAGCTGCAGCTGAACTCTTCTTTGCATAAACTTGTTGGACGTTTCTAATTACAACACTCCAAGGAAAGCAAAAACTTCCCTACTCTAAACAGGTGTATTAGGATTGAGAAGGGTTTTTTTCAGCTGCAGTCCTTGTGTGTGGATGCTCGGGCGCAGCAGCAGTGGAGGAAGGCTGGGGTTCATCCTTAGAATAACTTTGGAATTTGAAAATTCTGTGTCCCATGTCCTGACCATGGCACTGAGCCAGAAGTAAAGTGAACATCTCCACTGCAAGAGGAAGTTTTCTCTTTAGGTGTGTGAAACCCAGGGGCTTGTGTTTTTCAGGGTTTTGTTTTGTTTTGTTTTGGGTTTTTTTGCCAGAACTGTACATTCAAACAGCAGAAATCTCCAGCATGTGTGATATAAACTTACACAGGTGTGTGATTTCTTTTGTGGATCCGCCTGAAGCCCTCCTGTGTGTAGTGTTTGTTCCTACACCACAAATTCATCCTTGCTGTCCCTTCATCTCCTCACAACCAAACAGAAATAATCTTCCCAAGGGCTTCCCCCGTGAAAACACTGCCCAAAACCGCTTTCTGCCCAAGTTTTATTGTGCCCACGTGACAGTAATGTGTGTTTTTTCTACACCAGGAAACCTTTTCATGTGTTTTCCCTCCCCCTGCCCATTACCAGACGCACGGCATCGAACAAAACCTGGGGAGAAGCAGCAGCTTTGACCAGAAATTTTCAGAAAAAAGATATGGGTTTGGTTTTTTTTTTTTTCTGTTCTGCTGCACTTTCCTGGGTGACTTGTCACGTCGAATAGTGTCAGTCACATCTGATGAGGTGAGTGACTGCTGCCAGATGAGCCGCCCGCTGGGAAACTCCAAACAATGCACTTCCCAAAATGCTTAACCCTTCCTGCTCAGAGACACCCTCGTGGGCCACCACCCACTCTAAGGGGGGAAAAAACCAGCATTGGATTTCTAGAAATGAGTGTTTGGCTTGGTATTGACACACCAGAGAGCAGCTTAGCACCCATAATAAAAACTGTTTCCAGTAAATTCTTCATTTTTCTATAAATCTAGAACATTTTGCTTGAAATTCCCATGGAACAGATAGGGCTGGTTCTTTATTTGTGTCATTTCTCCAGTTTTCCAGCCTGCAAAATTGAGTGTACAGGTGATACATTGCGTTTTCTGTTATTGGCAATGCTCATCTGCTTCTGCAGCTACTGACAGTTTATAACTGAAACAGCAGCAGGCAGTTCATGGTAAAACAACTCTCCATGGTTTTACCAAAGCATTTTTTTCTGCCTAAATAGGGTGTTTTAGTAAAACATTAATTGGATGATGCAAAATTTGGGAGCAGGCCACACCAGGCTTCTTTCCCCCTTTTATTTAAACACATTGATGAGACAGAGCTGCTCTGAGATTTACTTTTTGAGGAGAAACTTCTCCCATCAGATTTTGAAGGTAATTTAGTGCTTATTGCATTCAGGCAATATACACACGGTATTATTCCTCGCAGATTTCTGCTTTCTTGAGCCAAGGCTGCTCCAGATGCCTGCTGAGATACAACCTAACAACACAGAAATAATTGTGCTGCATTACACTAATGCAAGTGTTCCACCCAAAGTCGCTAACGCATTTCAACATTAGCTGCCACCAGATCACAAAGTAATACTATTTTCTTGCTTTACATGATGATTAGAGCTCAAAAAGACCCCAAATCACACACTGTTTATCTGCACAATCTTCATTTCAGCTTTTTACCTATTTAAAAATAATCCATCAGTAAAGAAAACGGGTATTTTCTTGGTTGTAATGGTATTATTTTTAGAGCTTCATTAGCCATGTGTGGAAATATGAAATCAGGAGGTGTCTTAAAAAATGAGTAGGAAATGCTCTCAGAAGAGTCAAATAACACATCCCCAACCAAAGACAGAAGAACAAGGAAGGATCAGGCCAAAGGTTTGTCTACAACTTGCACTGTCAGACCAACTCAAAATCAACAGTTTTACGGCCAGCTGTTGATGAAAAGTGTTTGTATGTCTGTGATGTTTGTAGGTGACATCTTGATTAATAAACCAAACAAATAAATGCTAAAATTGTGTCACTGGATGTATTAAATGCTGCTTAAATAATATATTTCCGCATGCAACTAAATAGAAATCATGTTTAGCAGCTGGTGCAAGTGCAGTCCCTAAGGGTCTGTTCTCTGCTGCTTCGTATTTTTATCAATGACTCAGGGAAAAAAGCAAACATAAAAAACATTCCTGATAAAGAATAGAGAGTGGAGGAATGTTGACATCTCAGTGGAGCCAAATGTAATACCACGCACCTGGAAATGGAGTATTCAGGCCAGAAGAGCAGGCTGAGGAATCTGTCTGGGGGACGGGAAGCTTTGAAGAAAATCTGTGAGGTTGTGGATGAAAATTAGTGACCTGGATAATAAAGCAGCAAGGGGCCAGTGTTATCTTGGGGCACACAAGCAGCAGAATCTACAGGAACAGCAGGAGTTTTACCCTTATAGCCAGAACTGGTGCTACTGTTCCTGAAATCTGACATTTGCAATACAAAAATGATAACAGAGAATCTCAAGGGGCAAGAGAAAAGGCACGTGGATGAGTAAAAGGCGTTTTTAAAGATGATATTATGCCAACCTTGCAGCAACAGTTCATAGGGGAGGGCACTGCTAAAGCAACTCAGGAAGTTAAATTAAATGCCCACAATCATCCCCAATTTCAAACAATTCCAAATCTATAGCATCCCCACTGAAGAGGGGGGCCCAAGTCTGGAAGAAAAAATAATGCTGGTATTCAAGATAACTGGACAAAAACCCCCACTCTGAGAACAATCCATGTGCAATGCCAGTGATCATGAACTTCAGTTTGTCCCTTACAGCCACCAGTTGGCAAAAAGTCAGAGAATAACAGAATAATTTGGGTTGGCAAAGGCCTTCAGGATCATCAAGCCCAACCTGTGACCAGTCCCCACCTTTGTCACCCAGCCCAGAGCACTGACTGCCACACCCAGGTGTTCCTTGGACACCTCCAGGGATGGGGACCCCAAACCTCCCTGGGCAGCCCCTCCCAAAATTAAACAGCATTTCTGTGGAGGAATTCCTCCTGGTGTCCAAGAAATGCTACAAAAATCCAGGAAAAAGACTGAGAGCATCTTCACCTCTCCGAGAGCTGCACAAAAAGCCCAGAGCAGTTGTTCCCAGTGGGAATCCTGGAACAAGGGAACCTGGTGGCCTTGTGCTGTTGATCAGCTGCGTTCAGGAAGGGCAGCAGCAAACCCTGAAGGACCACTGCCAGCACTGCCAGCCGAGGAGGAACGGGTGCAGGAGAGAACAGAAGACTCTTCACTGGGAAGAGGAGATTTACAAATCTCTTTGCTGAAAAGAAGTCACATTCCGTTGTTATAATCCAATCCAGTTTTTGACAGCTGTAGAATTTATTCGGCTCTGCTGGGAGGACAGGTTTGAAAACCACCCACCAAAAGCCTTTTCTCACATTTATTTTTCTGCTCTGACATGAGAGGTGCCCGGGAGTTACCCCAGCACTGAGCCATCTGAAATAAAACCTGCTGCAGCCTCATGAGGTTTGAAAGGAGACAGTGACAGACCAGCAGCTCGTTCCTCCACGGGATCATTCCCTTATTTGCCTGCATTCCTCAGCCAGGACTGAAGTGCTGTGAGCAGGCAGCCTCCTCTGCAACTGCAACCTGAGAGGAAAAAGAGCCTGCATGATAAATTCCCACCTGCATCAAACACTCTTATCTTCTTCCCATTTCTTGTGCCCTCTCCCACTCACCTGGAACTGAACACTTCCCCTTTGTTTTATCTTATCTCGGAGACAAGGAAATGCCACGAGTTACATGTCAATATGACCTCTGTGAACTAGGAAGAAGCTGTCTAATATAATGCCTTGTGGCTCCATTAAACCAGTTAAGGATGCAGCTTGAATTCTAGCAGTGCTGGGAAAAGAAAATATGCTTTAGGCTGTGAGTTTAAAAAAATGCAAGGAGATTTGGGATAAAGAGATCCTTCAGAGGATGAGCTCGAATAGAAGTCACCCACAATTAGCTTTAAACTCTTTTTTTTCCCAATAACTGAGTATTTTCACTTTGTATTTATTTCATGGATTAAATTGAAAATGTTAGCATTTTAGGCAAGCTAAATGTTAACTGGGGAAACTGGAGTGGCCTCTAAGAAAATGGTCAGGAATTTCTCTCCATTGTTTAGCAATCAGTGAAGCAATAAGCAAGATGAAATGTTTTGTATTTTTGAGATTCTCTTTGCTTTGTCAGTGAACAAATTCCTTTCCCCATGGGGACTGAGTTTTCCTTTCACCTCTCCTCTTGTACTGCCATTTCAGACTATACTTTCTGACCAGGAAAAGCTGAGGTGCATTAATATTTTAATACACATTAATGCATTAAAAAATCCTCTTCTAAACCAGAGCACACAGTCCCATTCTGGGCTCCCACAGTGACCATGGGCAGTGTTTAGCAGAGCAGGAGGCTGATTCTCCCCAGGGCCATCAGAAATGGTTGTGCAGTCCCAGGATGGTGCAGAATAAAATTATGGAAGGGCCGCCTGAAAAGTTCTGCTCTCCTGCAGTTGGTTCTTACCTGTGAGTGGCACGAGGACCAGCCCAGTGCTGCCTGAAGCCAAGGCTGAGCACCCAGATCTTCAGAACCAGATTTTCTAAACCAGACTTTCTGATTTAGACCTTCTCCACCAGAAGGGACATGAGTTTCCTGATGCTGTGGAGGCAGAAAAAGTCACTTTTCATTACAACATTAAACTAAGCAAAGTCAAACAGACCTTAAAAACCTCTTAAGATCTCTGGAGAATGGGGGAAGACAATGTTCCTGCATGGATCTTATCTTACTGATGTTCAGACCTATTTGAAGGCAGATGACATTAAATACATGCCAAGCAGATAAATACATTTTCACTGGCCAAATTACCACACAGAGACCTATTCCACACACAACCCCTGCAGCACTGTTCATTATTTTGATGGGGGATGTCATCTCACTAAAGAGATAAGCTGGTGTGAACTTCTGTAAGATTTCACGCATCAGACCAGTTTTTTGCTTTTCCTGTAAAGAAAAGCTGCAGTGGGTGTTTCCAGTGACTTGTTTGGTCCCTGGCAGCACCAGAGGGACAGTGCTGGGGTTTAGGAGAGCAGGGTGATTTCTGGGTGCAGGTGTTGCAGAAGTGTCAGCAGGGTTTGACATAAAGTCACCTTTGATTGCCTTCAACTGCAGCTGCCTTTGATTTCAGCCTGACTCATACAGGAAAATAATTAGCACAGAGTGCATAATGTAACAGAGGTTTTTACAGATTACCTGAGAATGGTTTGTATTTCTTAGTTCCCACCCCACAGGTGAGGTCAAGAAGCCACTTCCCCATGGGCCTGTCTGAGTGCAGAGAGGACCTGCAGCCACTGCTCGGCCACATCTGGAGATACCTGATCCTGCATGAAAAGAGTTGGTGAATTTGATGAATGCTTTGCTGAGATGAAACCTGGAAGCCCTCAGGTGTGGCAACAAGATGCACTGGCAGATATCCCAGAGAAATACAGGTCCTGCTCAATCAGATGGCATTAAACTGGATTTATATTTCACCAGATTCATTTTAAGTCCAGGGGGAAAGTAACACGTTTTCTACTCTGAATGCAGAGGGGCAGCACTCCCAAATCCCCCTCCTCACCCTCCCAGTGGGAGGTAACTTTTCCAGGAGTGGAAGACAACTCTAGCAATCCTGCCACTGCAAGCAAGGAAAATAAATTTCTCCAGGAAAGAGAGTTGGAGTGAAAATCCCCAGCTGGTAAATGAACTCACAGAGGAACAGTGAGAAAATGCAGTGTACTAAAAGCAACCAACCCAAGAGACACTCTGGTGGCAAAGGGCTGCTCTGTGACATTGCACCTGGCTGGGACACCTCCTCTGAACAATGAAAGGTGATAAATCACAGTGAGCCCGTTGGAAGAGAAGAGTTTAACTTCTGCCCAAGCCACTGAGCCTTATCTGTGAGCACAGATAAGGGGGACCCAGATTAAGGAGATCATTGACTTTGGAGACAGGACTCAGGGACAGGAGGAGCAAAAGACGTCAGGTTTCATCAGGTTTCCTCTCCCTCTAGGTTAACACAGCAGGAAGGGCATAGGAGCAACAAATTTGACACAGATTTTTTACTAAAAGAAAGATACTCAACTCATATCCTCAAATTATTCACTCCCTGCACTTTCACCACCAGTTTCAAGGACAGATGTATAAAAAAGAAATTGAGGTAAAAGACTGCATCCAGTGCAAAACACTGTGTGCAAGAAGGAAGGAACACATCAATAGCCTTTCTGTATCCCCTTGCTGTTTAAAGTTAAATTTAACTACTTTTTTATGCTGCAGAGATAGCTCTGATTAATCTTATTTCTGTCCCCTGAAACAAAGCACATGGATCACATTTTCTAAAACTTTATTCCATGAAGCATCCTTGGTCTGGGAAAATAGCTAAATGTTTTTGTAACATCAGTGGAAACAGCAAGACTAATTATTCTGTATTAAAACTTCTCATATATTCCAAAAAAATCTTTTGAAATGGGAGAATACCTATCAGCCTCTATTTTAACAGGAAATTTTAGGGGAATATGAAAGACATTTAGCTGCTCTGCAGAATGAGTAATTTGAAAAGCATTTACTCTGGAAGAAAATGCAGATACTCCTCCTTTCTTCTCCCCCACACCACGCAGGCACAGAAGGAAATGTTTTGAGAAAATGACTTTAATATTGCTATTCTTCTTGTAATAGAGGCCTTGTTAGCAAGGCAGGGCTCAGAGCAGGGTGGCACCTTCCTGGGGCTGGCAGCTGAGGGCAGATCAATGTTTAACTTTGCAGAATGCTTTGTCAACTTTGTGAGAAGGGAAATATGAACCAAAGCAAGGATAGGGAGTTATTGGTCCCAGGAGAAAAGGTGCTGGGGTGTGATGGGAACAGCCAGGAGCAGGGGATGCTGCAGGAGCCTGGCAATCCAGGGCCAGTCTGTGTAGCCCTGGCGTTGTGCCTGAGGTGCTTTGGTTTTCTGAAATTCTTTTTTTCCCAGGGAATTTTCTGTAAACAGGAGAGATGTTTTTGTGAACTGTACCTACGTTTTCATTCCTTTCCCTAGGAGGGACTTCTTGATGTCCCTCTGCTCTGACCAATGTGATTGAAGAGGTTTGTCTTTGTGTCACCAATCAGATTGGTCTGTGTAAAATAGTATAAAAGGGAGACACATCCCAACAATAAAGGAGTCATTTTCAGCCTTCTGAATCTTGGAGTCTGTGTCGTTGTGGTGTAAAATAGTGTCAAGTCTGGGGGAAAAAGAGGCACAAAATTCCCTGAGCTGCAGTGGGAGGAGTGGAAAGGAGATTCTGTGGCAGCAGGGGGGCAGGACAGGCAGAACAGGAGGGTTTGGCATTGGGCAGGGAGGAAGGGCAGGAGAGGAACAAAGTGTTTGCCCTGGGAGAAGGGTGAGGTGGCAGCTACAAGGAATTCTGCAAGTGTTATCTGAGAGTGTTGTAAGTCACCATTTCCACTGGGATTTTTTAGGTGTGTCTGGGATCTACAACCACACCTGCCTGTATTTTTATATTCCCTCATTATATTCACTTCTGGGGTAGTTCTTGCTTTGAATTTAAAGAATTCAAATCTGTATCACCTGGGACATTTGCTTAGAAGATTATCCCGTGGACGAGTGGCACGGTTGTGCCACCAGAATGGAAAGTGAGCCGAGCTGACAGGCACATCACTCTATAAATCATGAATTTTAATGGACTTTAATTAATCTAGAGTCTGTGGCTGCTCCTAAAAATGCTCAGTTAAACTTCACCAATGCTTCCTTTGCTTATAAATTATTGGCATTTATTTCACCAAGGAAAGACACTGAAGCCGCATCTTTTTCATCAAGACCTCATCTTGTTCTGTTACTACTTTCTGCCCATGCAATTAATTCAGGTAAATTTTGTAGGATTATATTAATGTAGAGGAGGAACAACCCTTCCTCTGTTTCACAGTTTAAGAGGATCCTTTCTGGCTCACCCAGTGCAAAATTGAAGTCACAGGGAAAGGAATGAAAGATTGGGCACTTTGAGCTGGTTATTGTTCAAAAGAGGATCTCTGAAGCAAATAAAATGTGGAGTTCCAGTAAGTGACGAATTTGGTCTTTGTCTGATGTCATTCAGCCTTTTCTCCTTGCTGCTTAGTCAGGAATATCTCACCACAGAATTTAAGTGTCTCCCCCCACATTTTCTGGATGTGGTAATTCCTGAGGAGAGTATTCACAGGGACCAGCTCAAACCAGAGCCCAGAGATGTCAGGAAATCACACAGCACAATCTGTGAACTCCTAATGGGTTAACCTTGATTATATTTGACAGCAAAATCTGCCTCGATCCCCTATTCAAAATAATTAATTTAGACAATATTTGCCTATACCCAGAGTGCTGAGTCCAAATATGAATGAATATTCTATTTTAAAAATCACTGAATTCTCATTACAATACCCAGGAGGATCTGGCTTCTCTGAACATCAAAAAACCTGATCATTTATTCATTTATCAGATACAGGCTTAGAACCCTGATTTGCAGTGATGATATTTTGTAATACCTTGTGGCAGAGCTCATTGATAGAGGAATCCAACCACACTAAAAGTGTTAAACATTCCTTGACTTTAAATGTGCAGAAAAAAATCTTTTTATCCTGTTCTAGCTCTTCTGTTGCTCTCATCACAATATCAGACTGGAAGGCAATGAGGAGTCCGATTTCCTGCATCTATGGAGATGGAACACCTTGTAATAATCCGGAAATTCCCTGGACTAATTCATGCCTTCATTTTGTCCTGCTTTTGGAAGCCCTTCTGACTACATGGATGATAATATCCAACATCAAAATATTCTTTTATTTTACAACACATACTGTAAATGCTAAAATGCAATGTTTACACTAGCTAGATGCTGAGGAAGCTGCTTTTTGACAGAAAAAATCATAAGAGCAGCTCATAAAGCCAAGAGTTTTTTCATGTCTGCAGTGTCATTCAAGCTGCAGAGATAAGGACAAACCAGCTCAGCCCACCTGTGGTGAATCTGGATCCACAATTAGCCCCACACAGACAAAAAATGTGTCCTTTCTGATAGGCCACTTGCTTTCCAGTGGGAACTTCTAAACATATTGTGATTCACATTGTGAACGTGTTCATGTATGCACCCAGCAGAGAAAATCCTGAGTCATAAACAGCATTTCTGATGGCCAAAACAATAATCATAAACGTGTGGCAATAAAGCCACGTAAAAGCATCCTAATAACTGGGCCTAGAGCAAGACATCAGCATCTTACTGAATATTAATCACTAGGAAATGTGTGCTCATCACTGCCTTAAACCTTTCCTTGTTCAAAACAATTACTCTTGCCACTCTGCCCGTGTCAAGCATTGCTTCACTTCCTTATTTTTGTCACTTCTGAAAGAAACCCTTCTGCCCGAGGATGTGCCCTAAACCAAAACTGGTGCTCAGAAGTGAATCCCACTTCCATTAAAAAGGGCAGAGCTGTGACATCAGGGATATCACACAAATGCATCTTCAAGATAAAGCAAATGCTTCCACAAAAGGGAATATGTAACTTAAAAAAGAAAATAAATATAAGAGAAATTTAATCGAGGGAAAATATTTCTGTTAGCATTCACAAAGCTCGCTCGCATTTACATTTTCCTTGTACTGAATCACTAAAAGGATTAGGAGGGCAGTCAATCAACGAGGAGGAAAAGCAAAGTTTGTGCAGGGACTATTTTTAGATTTGCAAGCTTCATCACGAGGAAGCTCCCAGCCCTGGGCACAGCCAGGAAAGCACCAGGGCTTTGCAAACGAGCCACGATCCAGATATTTTTATTTTTTAATTTTTTTTTCCAGGATGGCTATTTCTGCCCAGCTTTGTGGGGAAAATCAATATCTTGTTTTCAGATGTGTAAATGCAGTCGTCTCTCCAAAGTGCCCCGGTCAGTTTACCACACGTTCAGCAGCTGCTTCTTTCCAGGCTATCCCACGATTCCCAGCCTATGGGGATTGACAAGGCAATGATAAACTAATGTGCCCCCTCAGCTCTGTGCTCAGCCCATTGTTCCTGCAGCTGAGACCCTCTGCTTCTATTTGCTTTCTCCCACATACATTATTCAACAGCCCAGGAAAAGGCCAAGAACCTCTTTCATTCAGGAATTCTGTATTAAAATAATCAATTTCGAACTGAAGCGGGGAAGGGAGGCTTGCTACAGGCCAGGCCTGTTAAATGAGCCACCAGCCCCTGCCATTTGCATTGGAATCATGCTATCATCAGGCAATATATTATTATATTTCTTATCCATAGAAGGAAGGAGAAACCTCAGGATGTTTTTCTCTCTTTCTCTGCAAGAGCACTGGTTATAGCAGCACCTTCCTGACGCCCTATTTTGTTACTATTTCCGTTTATGAGGGTCTGTATAATAGGCTACATAGGCCACAACTTGATTTAGAAATTCTTGAGGAGGGAAGGGGATTCATAGCTCCACAACAGACAGAGAAGATGGATGCTAAAATTAACTTGTAACACTTTTTTTTTTTTTAATGTTCCAAGAGAGGGTCAAAGGCCCATTGTTCTGTGAAATGTTTTCCTGGAATTAGAACACATTTGGCTGTGCTAGAAGATGCCCAACTCTGTTAAGTCATCAACCACAAGACTTTCAAGTGCAGCGTTTCTCCTGCCAGAAAGGGAACACAGGGAAAAGGGCAGGGCAAGTCATCATTGCTGCAGGTCATGGGGTTTTTATTTACTATGGCACATTTAGGGGAAATAAGACCACCAGCTTCAGAAAAATGAAAAATGTGTCACTTCTACAGCCAAAGTGCAGCAACCTCCTGCAAAAACCCCTGAACAGAGACACGGCTTCTTGTGGTAGTGATTTGGTCTGTTTGTCAGGGCCAGCTCTGCTCCCTCACCTCTTCCTGCTGCACTGCTGAGTTCTCAGTTTCATTTTCCTCTCACATTCCTGGAGTGGTGCACATTATTGCCAACAGCACTTCCGATTTCCTCACACTCGCCATCCTACAGGTCAATAACATCAAAGAAACACTGATGTCACAGATGAAGTATGAAAATGCCAGGCCCATGGCTGGGGGAGTTAATGGGAGGTCTCCTACTGCCTAAAAATTATATTGATCATTGGTCCTTTCTGTGTTTTCCCTCCTGTTCTATTCCAGATATCACGATAGCTCCTTGTCATGAACGTTCCACCCACTCTTTGACATTTCTGCTAACCAAGGATTGTCGCCGTTGTTTCAAAATGATTGATGGTTAGACTTTACTCAGTAAAAAAATCTTTGGTGTGTAAATTCTGTATCTGCTTTACCAGCAGCATCATCAGCCTGGTAAGCACAGGGGTGGTGAGTAATTAATTAAAGCTGGTGGTGAACAAGCTCTGCTCAACTCCATTAAAGGGGAAAAACTGCACTAAACCCCCCAAAAGTTTCTACCCCGTGTCTTGGCTGTGAAATCAAACAAAATATAAAAGTTAGGTAATATTTTCGAAAGTCTGGACTTGTATCTCAGTGGGGGATAGAAAATAAAGCTATTTGCCTCATTCTGATGTCAGACAGAGGATTTTCTACCAGTCTGTTCTGATGCTGGCACCAAATCTACACATTTAGAGGTTGATACTCTGATAGGAAAATCCAACAAATATTTGATGCTGGAAACACACAACCTAAAGTGAAAAAGGCTAAATGTGCTGGGATTTGTGCTCATGAGTCACTTCCACAGCTCAAAATGCTCAGTGAGTGAATAAAACATTCCAGAAAGTGCCGTGTACGGCATGAGGCACGCAGCCTCGATGAGCTGATGATTTTTTGCCAGCCAGTGAGCAGGGCCACAGAACTATTCAGACTTTTGTTTTGCACTCCGGAAGGTTTGGTTTCATAACCCCACAAGAGATGTGCATCAGACTCACCTAGAGATGAGCCAGTGCAGCATTTCATTGTGTCCAGATTTTCCATGGGCTGAGCATACCGAGCCCTCCCATTCCCACTGTGCAAAACAAATCAATCCCTGCTGTTGGCACCAGCAGTTTTTGAGGGCAGGAAGTCATCGATGTGACAGTGGGGGGTAAGAGAGGAGAATTTAACCCTCACACCTTTGCGCAAACCATTCACTTGGTAGAGCTCAGAGCAGCTCAGGAGGACAGAGAAGAACCAATTTAGGACAGGATAAAGAATATTTCAGTCCTTTCTCCTGCCAGGCCGTGGTTTCAATGAGAAGGAAATTTGGAAGCAGCAACAGCATAAATTGTGGCAAACTGACCCAAACTGTGCATGTCGAGAGCTTCAATCCTGGGAGTTTCATAGTTTTATTACAAAGTTCTACTTCTGGACATAGTCACCCATTACCATAAAATCTCTAAAATTAACTCCAATTATCTAAAATACAGCAGCAACCCCAAACATCTCTAACATAACCAGCACAGCTGGTCCCAAAATGCACAAGCAGTTTCTAATAAAAGCAAGCATACGATTCTCCCGTACTGGGTTTGCAGGCTAGAAAGCCTCCAAATTAAACCTACCAGGGTAATAATATAATTGGGGGCAGAAAAAACGTTAGGAAGTGAGACTTTCTTCTACAACTCAGTGTTTAAAAGAGTGAGATATCTCCTAAAGTGCCAAAATCTTGTGGCCACTGTAAACCAAACTCTATCCTTCATTCTCCTCTAATGAACTGAATCAAAATGCACATTGATACAAAAAAGAATGGAGTTCAAGAATCTATACAGGCAAACTCCAGAGTTCTTTTTTGTGGTTATGTTTACCTTTTATAAGTGTCTCACTAAGCTAAATGCTTTAGCAACTGTGGGCAGCTTCAGTTCCTCATTATTAGATCTTTGAAGTAATTCTTCTCCAGCATTCAGCACGTGAATTTATTCTGCAATTTGCACTCAATGCCTGCAGTAAGCCCGACTTGTACAAAGACAAAATGCTGTCAACATTTATCTACTGCTTTACACATGCCTGGAGCAGAGCAAAGGGAAAGTGGCAAGCATTTCTATTCCTGGACTCAAAACAAGCTGCATTCACTTAGTGCAGGATGAAAGGCAGAGTACAGAGATGAAAAAGTAAAGGGGAAGGGAAAGAGCAAGGCAAAAATAAGAGACAAAAAAAAAAATCTATGGGGAAAAAAAAAAAACTATTCAAAAGAGAAAGAAGGATAAAATCAAATACATGATCAAAGAGAGAAAGAAATCTAATCTGTAAAAATAAACTCAGACTTGTGACAGGCTCCCGGGAGCACGCAGAGCTCCCCATGGCTGCTCAGAGGAGCCCGGTGGCAGCAAGACCTGACCTCTGCCAGCCTGGGTGACAGAAACCACCAGCAGTGACACACCAGTGCCAGCAGGCAGGAACTCACCAAACCCAGCACCAGCCTCAGCTCCATCCTGAGCATCCAAGCAGGAGTGGAGAAAGGATTGTCTGCAAATGGGCAGGAACAGACTTAACAGAGAAAGAAATGTCGTACTCGAACCTCTGAAAACTCACCAAATTGCAGAGAAAATGTCCTGATATCTCGACAGGATAATGAAAAACATTATTCTGGTACAGTTAGGAGGGAGAAGCACACAGAATGAGTAATTCAAAGACAAGCCATATGGGTCCTGTGCAATTATGGCTGCTTCAAAGCACGTTTTTTTTTTCTTGGAAATTGATGTCTACACTAAAAATCCTAATGGGGGTGTACAGGTTCCTTTTGTTTTTCTGATAAAATTGTCAAAACATGATGTTTCTATAAGGTAAAAACAAATATGTATTTTTAGAAAATCTAACAATTCCAGATTCCAAGACTGTAACTTTTGTTGTGTGCAGTGACAAAGGCTTTGGACTCTCAGAATTTTTGCACCAGCAGGAAATCCATTTTTATTGCTATCCTATTCCCTCCCTCCTTTCTTCAGCAGATTTTGAAGAAAGAGAGGAAGAGAAATAAACCCCGCTATGCACCGTGCTTGCAGATGAGCTGAATGGTTAATCACATCTCACAGGCCAGTCCTGGGAGGTGCCAAATCCCACTGGAGTCACCCAGCAGCACCAGGGCTGGACAGTGCCCAGCACTTTGCTGGGAAGATCCTTGGCAGGACTGACAGGAGTTGTGCTCTGAGACCCCAGAGAAGGGCTGAGCATCCTCAGGGCTGATCCCTTCTCCTGGGGATTGGAGAGCACTTGGCAGGATGCAGCCTCAAAGCTGCCTGGCACATGATCCCTTTTTGTAGGGTGAGTTATTTCGGACCAGAGGGGCTGCACCCCCAGAACAGGGGGGAGAGAAAAGAGGGCAGTGCTGCTGTCCCTGCCAAGTCACCCACGGCCCCCACGGGCACAGTGTGAGCCCCCACGGGCACAGTGTGAGCCCCCATTATCATCAGGGCCGGGGGGGATGGAGTCTGGACGTGTTTTCTGTGCTAATCTGAGAACTGGCCCAAATCCCAGCACTTGGGTCACTTGTACACAGGGTTCTCATTGTGAGCCGGGGGGAAAATGGCAGCCTCGCAGTTGGGCTTTGAAACTATGCATTTTTTAAAACTTGTGTATGCATAAGCCTCTTATTTAATGAATGACTCCCTTTGTATTTACATGTTCCACCATCCACAGAACAAATAGGGTTTAGTGGTTTGAGAATGAAAACTTCTCGTCCTCAAGGGGGGGGGGGGGGAAATAGCTGCAGCTATTTTATGGAAGTGGTAAAAAATCAATTAGCCTCTTAGTTGTAGCTCTTATCTCCAAGGCTTTCTGCAGACATAAACATATTTTTTCTTAAGTTACGTATTCTTTTTTAAGTTACATATTCCACGGGCTTCGATCAGAAAAAAACATCTGATCTAAATCTAACTGAAATGCATTGGCTTCAATGCAGCTGAAATCAGATCAAAAAGTGGTCAGAAAAGTTATTTTAGGCTGCTCCAGATCACTGTCCTAAATTAGAAAGGTCTTACCAGACCTGAAACCTTCTTAATCTGACGCCTTTTTTTTTAGTCCTCCCTTTAAATTCAGCTGATAAATGGAATATGTGAAATAATAAATAAATATAAGATATACGGCAGAAATAATTTCAAAGGATTTAGCAGCTAAGATGGGAATGCACAGAAAGCAGCATTTTAAGTTGTCTTGATTTCCAAAAGGAAATAGTTATAAATTAGTTCTGGGGCACTCTGATTCATTTATAAGAGTGGTTCAAGAAACTCTTCAATATTAATTAGTAGCCTGTGAATTCAGCCTATGCAATTATGATGAGACAGTTCTTTGGGTATGAAAGAGCTAACTTATCATATTTTTGAATTCGCCATCTCTAAGCTTGAATATTTTTGTATTTCCATATTTCTCAAGTAGCACTTAATTTAATCTTATCCCCATTTCTTTCAATAAACCATTGTTGCGTCCCTTAAGCAGCACAGCTTCCTCCTCTAACTCATCTCCCCGTGAAATTGGTTTAATGAAGCAGAAAGGTATGAAGCATTAACAACACTGGAATTCATGTGGTAGCACTTCATTTTTCAGAGGCACTCACATTTCCTACCTAATTTATAAAATCAGCACACAAATGATTTTTATCACAGCCATTACATCAGTATAAATTACTGCCTTTTCTATAACACGGCAGTTAGTCAAACTGTTGAAATTATATCTATTAGTCACAGAGAGGAGGAGGGAGAAAGAAAAAACTTGTAGGAAAGATTTAGTGCAAAATAAGGGCTGATGGCAGCCTTATTGAAACACTGATATTAATTTACCAAATGAGCCCAAAGTGCGTCTATTTTGCAAAAGGAAAATTAAAAATACACAAAGTGAAGCAAATGGGTCAATTTGTAAGGAGCCAAAAAGGAAACTCGGCAAACGAACCAGGCTGTGCCAGAGGCGCTCAGAAATGCAATTAGGGAGAAGTTCCTCACATGCAAGGAGGTGACACATGCCTCACCTGCAGGCATTGCCCCACACTCCTCCCCAGCCTTCCCGTTCACCCCCTTGCTCTGGCACTGGTGTTGTGCTTTTGTGCATGGCAGCTCCTCCAAAATCATCCTTATCCTCCTCACTCCTTCCACTGTCACCCTCTTCTATCCTGGCTGTTCCTTTCCAGGCTTGTGGGAATCAGCCCCTACCACCCAATTTTGACCACACAGCAAAAAATATAGTAATTCCTGTCGACAAAATCTTTGTGTCCTCTCCTTCCCCAGGGAGTATGACCTGCTTTTCCAAGACCTGCATCCCAATTTCCAAAATTCAGCCTGGAAGAAAACAACTGCTCAGTCTGCAGAGGCATCACACACTTGCAAAGACCTCAATTTGCCCTGCTCTGTAAACAACACCTGTCTCCATCAGATCTGCTGCTGGGATTTCACGTGGGTTCTGGGTTTCCCTTCCTGTTTGCTGTTCCCCAAGCACGACTCCTTCCAGAGCTGCTCTGTAAATTCACTGTCACACTGTCAGACCTCTCAAGCTGACACCTGAGAGGGGCACGCCAAACCCTCACCAGGAAATACTCCTTCACATTCAGGAAGATGCTCTCCCAGGAACTTTTATTCTCGCTCTCCCTTTCCCAATTAATTCCCCTTGATGGGCTTTCTGCCTTGGATCCGATGGGAAGCCTGGGAGGCAGGGGCCACGCCCTCTGATTTGTGCTCTCTCAGCACAATGGGACACCGGGCTGCACGGACACTGCTGATGCCACTGTCATTAGGAACAAGAAGCATTAAAGCCAGTTTAACCAAAAAAAAAAAAAATTAAAAAAAAAAAAAAAAACTACAACAACAAAATCTGAATTGGTGATGAATTGGTGAGATTGTCAGTGCAGCAGCAAAGAACCTGCAAGGGACACAGAGGTCCAGCTCCCTGTCCTTGGTGTGTTTTCATTTGTGTTTTAATCTCCTTCTTCTTAGGGTTTTTATTAATTAGCTTTTCCCTCTCCATGTCATCAGAGTGTTTTTGCCTGGCTTTCTGTCTCCAGCCCCCGGAATACTGGTGTAGAAGTGTCTGCTGATGGCACCTTGTGGCTAACCCAGAGAAGTGCTTGGGAATAGGAATGAGCATAAAGTCAGCCAGGAAAATATCAAGAAAAGGAGAGCAAATCCCTCCTGCCACAGTGAGGGCTGCAAAAAACAGTGCAACCCTGTAGAAACTTCCTTGCCAAGGAGGGCACAACCTCTGCCTGCTGCCCTCCAGCCCCTCAGAGAGTCCTGGGATGCAAACAGGAGTCCTGGCCCTAAACCTCCTCCCAGCAGGAGGCAGGAGAAAGGGACAGGAGCAGCAAATCCATCTAATCCCCTGTGTGAGGGGCAGCAAGGAGCCAGGCTTGACCTGCTACCAGGAGCCTGAGAATGGCCCAGCTTTGCTGGGTTCCGTCCTTGTGTGCAGAAGAGAAGGTCAGCCTGAGCCCAGGGGTCAGTCTCTGCTCTGCACTGGTCAGTAAAAGCACTATAAAAGTGATCAGTAAAAGCATTGAGCTCCCCTGCAGCCCTTCCCAGAGGCACTGCAGGTCATGGGCTGGGATGAGCCTGCTCTGCAGAGCTGATGGTGTTGGGGACACCCCAAATGGCTGCTGCCCACTGCTCCTGGAGATGTGCTGGGGTCACTGCACACTCTCCCCTGTTGCAGGAGCCCTCCTATTAGAAGGTAAAAATGAACTGAGGCACAGACTCCTTGTTTCTCACAGCATGAAAAGGGCCCTGGTTTGTTCCTCTTCATGGCTTGGTCATCTTAACACCAACTATTCACTGACTCTGGCTGCAGCAGCTCCTGCTGGAGGTTCCCTTGCAGCCTCTGACTGCTGATTATTGCCTGCTAAACTCTGACTGCAGGGATTGGTGTGCAGACTGTGACTGCAGACTTTTACCCAGCTAGACTATGGCTGAAGGTTCCAACAACAGGCTCTGACTGCAGGCCCAGACTGAGCCCACAGCAGTGACTCTCTCCCCCCAGGATCCTTCCTCATGATTCTCTCCTTCATGCTCCTCAAGATTCCTCCTCCAAGATAATCCTCCCCTCACCAGCTCATCCCCTCTTTTATCTCACTCATCTTTTTTGGATATAGGTGTTACTCATCAGGGGCAAGGCCGTATTGGTTAATTAACACAGGTGGTAATTATCAGGGGTGAGGTCACCTGTATTCCCTTCTCCTACACTCCCCTAGGAGCCCAAGTGTGGGTGGCAGGTCCTAAATGGCCCCAGACTTGCCAGGCACCTGCTGGTTTGCAGTGGTGGCCTGGCCTTGGCGTGGTGTCACAGCGGGGAGGTGGCCGGGTCACCTCCTTGCCCAGGACAGCCACCAGGGAGGCACAGCCACAGCTCAGTATTGGCTCTGTGGGTACAGATGAAATCACGTCCCAAACAAACAGAGTTCCCCGACAGGATCCCCGCAACGCTGGGATTAAGAGGCAGCAAAGGGCACGGACCCAACTTGCAGGTAAAGGACATTTGACACCAAGCAGCATCATGTGAGATGAGTCCTGGGTAGGGAGAAACAAACCACAGACACAGGGGGTACCGAAAGCTCTCCTCAGAAATTCTGTGATCACATAAAGAAGGCAGGAGTTTGTCCCGAACATTAAGCAATAAACAAAGCAGTTTTAAAAGAGGGCTCCTCTCATTTAATGTGTTTTCTCAACTTTGGTTCAGCCCAGTCATTTATATCCTGCCTGCATTTCTAGGTCTTGCTCTGGTTTGTATTATCTTAAATATGTTATCAGCAGAATTCCCAAAAGCTTTGGGAAGAGCTGGCTCCAAGTTCCTGCCCCCAACAATGTTCAGTACAAGTAAGGAGCGCACTTGGAAAGGAAAACGGGAATCCAAGATCACCCAGAGACAGGAACACATGACTGTTAGATGTAAATACAAGTTCTCACTCTAGAGGAAAACCTCTATGATGGAAAACCGGGGTGGTTCATTTCAAGTGTAAAGGACTGGAAACAAATCATGCTACAGCTGGATATGTGAAATCACAAAAGAAGCAGAGAGAGAAAAAAAAGATATTTATCTATATAGATCCTCAGCAGACTAACATCTGCAGGCCTAATCAAGCATCACGTCAAACAGCTCTACAAGCCTTACCTAAACACCCAGGGCAGAAGAAATTACCCTCACTGTCCTTCCAGGGGTAGGTGCACCCTTATTAAAAGGCAAATGAGTCTCTCAACAATCCGTGTTTCCAAGCAGCAATAGAAAATCGAGAGAGAACCTCTCTGTGCCAGATCTCACCTGCAGCCCTGTCAGGACATTGTGCCCATTTTTCATGGCCTATACTCTGCAATTCTCCCACCTCTGTGCACGCAGGTTTTACATACAACCATACAAAACTTTCCTGTGAGGAACACTTTGTGCTTCCCAGTCCAGCAGAGATAGAAGAATATCATTTTACTGATTAAAAACAAATAATAGCTGAAGAAAAAAAAAAAAAAAAAAAAACAACAAAAGAAACCAACATGATGTGATACAAAAAACAAAATGACAGACTAAGAGAGGAGGTTCAGTAGTAGCTGAAAATTTAGGGGGTTTTAGTAAACCTTTTTTCCCCCCTTTTCCTATAAAAGCACCTTCTGCCATAAAATCACTCTTGCAACTTTAGTGTCACTTTTTGTCCTAACTCTCCTTAATCCTAGAAGAAAATTAACCCCAGCAGATAAAGAATAAAAGCTTCACATTAAGGAAAACCCTTACGTGGAAAAGAAAGAAGAGTGAGACATTCAGTGAAGCCCACAAAAGCCTTCACTATTCCAGATTACTCGGAAGATGATCAGATACCACTGTGATAAAGCAGCCTTACAAAAACTTGGGAAAGGTTGATGGCTGAAATTGGAATAATTTCTCTCTTTTTTTTTCCCAAAGGAGATGTTTTACTGCTTTTTTGAAACAGTAAAGCTAAAGGCTCGTCTTTACCTTTCTGTGTAAATAACTTCCTTTCCCTGGGGTGTTCATCATCGGTTTGACCTTAAAATGCATGGCAGTGTTCTTAGCAATATTCAATCAATGGCAGGATTAAAGGTGAAATCAGTTACACAGAGGAAGCCTACTGCTGTTTCACCAGTGTGGTGGCTCTAATCTCCCTCTGAGAGACTAAAGATCATAACTGATTTACTTCTCCTCCCTGGGGAACAATTTTCTGTAGCCTGAGGCAATCAGGAAACAGACTGAATTGGCTTGAATACCCATCTGCCCTTGGGGGGGGGAGACTGGGAAAAGCTACCAGGTTGTTTCTTCTTCATACTTGTAATTAAATAAACTATGACAAATTTGACAGGCAGAATTTCTAGCAGTACCAGTTGTCTTCCAACTTCCTACCCCGTGTGTAATTGGTATATAGCAGCTATTCCCAAGCAGTGCTGGAGACTATTTAAACATTAAAATCAGTGATCTTCTCTCCATTCCATGATTTAACCTATTGGCAACATACCTCTAATTTTCACACCTGTCAAGACTGTGGGACATGTTTAAGCACAAGAGAACAGGGCTTACTTTGATTTTTTTTTCCCCTTAACTGTGATCTTTTTACTAGTTCCAGTAATGCCAGACACATAAATGAGATGGTATGTAAGAGAGAATGTTACATGCCATATGAGATGGTATATAAGAGAGAAATAAATCTTAGAAGTGGTACCAGAGAGAGAAAATCTGGGAGCATGAAAGCATTTTTATATAGGTTGATGACAAAGTACACATTGCTAACATCAATAAGCTTTTGTTAGTACTCCTTTTCAAAAAAGTGCCAGAGGCAAGCAAGATGAAAAAGTATTTCCCTGAAAAACTTCCTGCAATTCAAAACACTTTCTGGAGTTGTCATAAAATAATAATAATAATAATAATAATAATAATAATAATAATAATAATAATAATAATAATAATAATAATAATAATAGTAATAATTTCTGAAAAGACCCAAGGTTTTTACTTGTACAGAAAGCACAGAAGAGATACCAGGGTTGGTGTAAGTACAGTCATTTCAAATATGCTGATATCTGCCTTTTTCATCTGTATTCCCCAGCATGAGACAGGTTTAAATACCCCACAGGGAAGGGAACTCCTGATTTTTCAGTTTACAGGGTTAGCACCAGAGACACGTTTTTTCACACAAGCTCAGCTGAGACAATTTAAAGCCACAGGCAATTCCTTTTTTTTTTTTTTTTCATAATTATTTAACTAATTTTAGGCTTGATCATATGTTACTACAGGGAAGCTTAAGAATTTAATAAATTCATTGATTTCTCTGCCCAGAGCTGTTGGCAGCAGAGGCCCAACATCCTGGCATAGGATCCCAGAACGGTTTGGGTTAGAAGGGACCTTAAATCTCATCTCATTCCAGCCCCTGCCATGGGCAGGGACACCTTCCACTATCCCAGGCTGCTCCAAACCCTGTCCAACCTGGCCTTGGACACTTCCAGGGATGGGGAGTTCTCGAGATCAGGGCAACCTGAGCACTCAGAGGTGACAGGAATGCTGCTGCACCTGCAAAGTGTTTCAAAGCCCAGCACTGCACTGCTCACCCCTGATTCACAGCAGGAACACAGACATGGAAACACAGCAGGGGGTTTTAGAAAGCTCACGTTGATATTTTTGCCCAGCTTGAGGTAAAACTCAGCCTCCCAACAACTCTCCACTACCTGGTCATGACACCTCGGGAGAAAAACCCACACCAGCTGAGCCATGCTCGCCAAAACCAGCATTCTTGGAGGCTTTGCATACGGAAACATTTTGATCTTTCCTAGGGCTGCTGCTGAGAGGCTGAAATATCTTTATCAGTGTCAGAGGGCCTTAAAGGAGTCCCAGCACCCCTTTAGTCCACACTACCTGCTGCACCCAGGTGCTGTACCAGGGAATGCAGGCATGACTGTGATGATCAACTCTCTAAAGCAGATTCACAGGAATTAAGCAGTCACCTATCACAACAAACCCACCCAAACCTGCTCACAGGTCTGGAGTTAGAATTGCCCTCTGTGAGGATACAGAGATTGCTGCTCCTAAATAGATTTAAAAAAAAAAAAAAAAATCAGTCAAAATGTAATTACAGGCTCTCAACAGCAACTTACACAACTATCTGAAATTTTGTG
The DNA here is from genome assembly GCF_029207755.1 of Chamaea fasciata. Lineage (NCBI taxonomy): Eukaryota > Metazoa > Chordata > Aves > Passeriformes > Sylviidae > Chamaea > Chamaea fasciata. The sequence continues at coordinate 810,611 of NW_027094107.1, forward strand.
CTGCAACACAGGAGAGATGCTGCAAAAGAATCTTTTGTACTTCTCTGGTGCCTGAAAAGCTGTGCAGACATCTGAGGGGCACCACTCCTGAGCCTGTAATTAATTCCCAGTGCTATTCTGCTGAGTTTTTCCCAGCAAGGAAATAAAGGAGCTTAAATAAAACAAACAACAAACAGGAATTGAACGAGAAGCTAAACACATAAAGCCGAGCATCTGAAGGGTTTTTACTTTGCCAAATTGATAGCAGGGAGAATTGGTGAACGCATTTCCATGTTCAGCTCTGTACTTAGTTTTAATACTGCTCTTCAAAAGCAAATTATGATTTAGAACGTGGCACGTGTTTGAATTGGGTATTGTTCCTTATCATTTGCTTAAAAGAACATAAATATTTAGCTACAAGCACCCAAGACAGGTGAATCATTTTCCTAAGAGCCAAACATTTACTTGTGTGGGATTAAGAGTGATACAAACACTCAAGAGTGGCTGCTAAAAATCTACTTCATGCTGAGAATCGCTGATAAAGTAAATTAGGCTGCAGACAAAATCTATTTTGTCAGTTTTGTACTGAGATTTGATGAATTCAAACACGCCCCAAATGTTAGTTTTTAAAAAATGGATGTTAATGTATTAAAAAAGTGGAATTTTTAAAAACCTTCCCATTCCCCCTATTTCTCCTCTGCACCTGCTTTTTATTGCAATAGCCACAGGCTGTAATAAGGCAGCAGTGTGACTTCAAGCACTGACACAAAGGGAGCTCTGTCTGACCCAGTTACTCATCCACATGACATGATAGCTCCCATTTCCTCCTCAGTGCTGCTTTCCCAGAGCAGTGACAGAAACCACATTGCAGAACTGTCAAGATCCTAAAACCTGATTGCTGAATGTCAATTACCTTGATTAGGTTTCCAAAAAAAAAAAAAAAAAACCAAAAAAAAACCCCCCAAAAAAACACCAAAAAAACCCAAAACCACAAAAAAAAGGCAAAAAAGGGTGAGAGATGTGAACCAAAGATTTACCTGCTCTGTTCCAACTTGGTTAACTGGAACTCAAACATATCTTGCCTGCCCACAGATCAGTAGAGCTGCCCTAAAAACAAAGCTGATTCCCTTCACTAGGAAATCAAACACTTAAAATGAACATTCCTGTTCTTTTAAACAGTGCTTTGAAAGTCATATTTCTCTTCAAAGAATCATCCATAGGAGTAGATGTAAAGATATCTAGAGGTGTTCAACAATTTCCCAAGGAAGAAACAGCAAAAATCTGAGAGAGAAATTTAAAATCAGTGTAAAACTCAGCCAAAAGAAGAGGCAGACAGCGATGGGGCTGTTTGGTCTCTGCAGCTCACAGCAACGGGGGATGTTCAGCATTTTGGGAAGACCAAACACAAGTTTTCGTCACAGAAGTTCAGCTGTCAGCCCAAGGTGGCTGTGCCGTTGGGCAAACAACTGTGGCGTGTGCTTCAAACAACAAATTCAGCTGTAAGGCTTGCTACAATTACACAGCACAGAGAGTACAAATTATCTTGTCTTTCACATCAGTTTGCCTCTCCTGACCCTCTATTTCTTCCTCTTCTTTTAATTAATCGCTTTTACTTTGTATCCCCCTCGTCCATCTGTGCACAATGCTATGAATGAACCAGAACTTTTTACTCTTGCAAAAAGAAAAGGAGCAGTCATAATTTTTTTATTTAGCTCTGTTATGTGGCTCATCATTGAACACAAAAAAGTCATATTCTACAAAGCGGTTTCTGGCTCTTCAACTGAGAATTATCTAATTATTTTTGCTTTAATTACATTTAAAATATTATTTTAAGAGGCCTTGCGGTCACTTTATCACCCACACAGCTCCAGCTGTGTCAGAAGGTGGCAGACCAACAGCTGGAGATTTCTGTGCCCACTGCCAACCTGCTCCAGAGACAGCTCCAGCTCAGAAATCCACCTGAGTTGATGTGATTTGCTGGGAAAAATACACACAAATGCTTTGACACCAGGTCAAAACTTCTCCCATCCTCACAGATCCCCCAGGAATGACACCTGGATACTGCAATATACCAAAGATAGCTCAGACTGGGGAAATCTCCAGTTGATCTGCTCAGGGATCTGATGAGGAGCTGCTTTGGTGCTCCAAACCTCCACCTTTTAGAGCAGGAGGGTCAGAAATCTGGGTCTGAATCCTGACCCTGGCACCCAGCAACGACCTCCCACGAGGTCAATCATTGTCTCACCTAAATTGCTGGGATTATTCAGTGTAACAAAGAGTTTTATAGGGCTTGAATCAGGGAAAAATCATATAGAATATGAGAATCAACAAAATTCATAGTTTAAAACCCCTTTTCCGTCTGAAAAACAAACAAACAAACAAAAAACCTGCCAAAAATAATGCCACAGTAACTTTTTAACAGATATTCATGGAGCTGAATATCAGGATTCACTGCTTTCCATGGAGAATCTTCTAAACTGCAGCTCTGTACTGTGGAAAACTGAAAGTTTAATTTTGCCAAGAAGTATAGTTTATAGTTTTCGGATTTATGAATTAAATAGGAGCTAGGAGCTATTTAAATAAAAATCTCCATGGAGACTTGTATTTCACATGATAATAAGCCTTTGAAGGGAAGGGGAAATGACAACTTAAGGAGAGAAAATAATCTTAACGGATATAACCTCCTGTAAAAATTCTGCGAGACAAAATGAATGAAAAATTCCACTTAGAAAGCTGAAGCAAACAGCTGCTCTCTGCAAATATTTTGCCAGAAATGAGTTACTTTTAAAACAGACTGAACCAGCAGCAGTTTGTGCAGTAGAAAACCCCAACCCAAGCTGCAATAACTATGTAAAAGTTGGTTTTCTGCAGAAGTAAAGAGGTCTTTAGGATGCAGCCTTGGTTTTAGAAAGTCCTCTTTCAGAGGCTGTGCATGAACACATCTGAGGCAGACAAAGAGAAAAGCTCAGTTTTGGGGCACTGAATTGCAGGAGCTGAACTGGGGCCTTGACTATCACATTCAACGTTTTTAATGTTTTCAGAAACAATAATAGTGATGCAATGGTGGCTGCTGCTTCCTCCCTCTCTGGGAAAATTCACCCTGTCCCCAAAATTTTACTCCTTGTTGCATTCCCACAAGCAGTCTCCAATATTTTGGAAGTTGTCCTCAGCCACCTGGTCCCAGGTTGTTTTGGACAAGACCCAAAGCTCCTAAGAGAGAATAAAAAGTTCATACTGTAGGAATTTAACTTCATTTCTGGTTTCCAGCACAGGACAGAGGCATGTGAATAAAAAATAAACAGGGGAGAATTCGTGGGACTCAAAGAGGGAACACAGCCCTTCAAGACACCCTCAGTGCAAAAAAAGGGTGGGAGAAAATCCTAATTAATGGCAGGCCTTGGGAAATCTCCTCTTCCATTTCATCCAACTAAATTCAAACAAGTAAAGCTAGGCACCAGCTTTCGTCTCTAGAAGATGACACCAAGCAGCTAAAATCACTGTTGTGGTTATGTTACTTTTCCTGCTGAAAAACCTCCTAGAACTCTTTCTGTGTTCTAGTGTTAACTTTTCTTTCTGCACCCCCCCCTCCCCCAGAATTGGTCTATAATAATGTTTGAATGAGGAATTAATTCCCAAATAAAAATGGCATTCAGACCAGTTGAAAGCCAAGCTTTGATCTCAGAAGAACTCTTGCTTAGTCAGGTGGGATCTGGGGTAATTTTTTTTTGCTTTGTCACGGTCTGCAGATTTGAATGTTGCTTTACAGGATGGGTATTTTCCAAAGGGGCTGGTCGGAGCATTTTGATTCATGGATGTTGCTTCATTCCCAGACTCAGATTCAGCACTCAAACTTTGGGCTTCTTGAGATCTCCTTAGGTACTTTTTGAGTACAATTGCACTCAAATGCTTTAGAAATAGCTATAAACTGAAATAAAGGCACCATTTTTTTCTTTAATATTTGGAATATCTCAGGCAGATTTTAATTTTTTTTCCACCGTGTCTATATGTATGCGAGCAAAAGAGAGAGGCCGAGAAGAAATGCTCAGGAAAATCCATTTACACACAACAGGAGGCCAACCTGCCTTGCTTCCACAGCCCTGAAATTCCCACCTAGGATTCCCTATCACCTCCCATTTTATCAGCAGAGCTGTCCGGGGGGGGGGATGAGCAAGCCAAGGTTGGGGCAGAGACCTTGAACCGCACTTTGCGTTCAGCCCCGGTGCTCAGAGCTGGACCCCGGGCTGATGTGCTGATGGTTGCTAAGCGAGGGGAGCTGATCGCTCTGCCCTTTGTGCCGGAGTTTTCGGGATGTGTGGCCTGCCTGAATGGTCGGGGAGGTCAGGAATGCACAGGTCACCCTGGGCAGAACCGGCGAGTGAATGGGCACCTCTGGAGCAGATGGGAAGGGGAGATGGGCAGCAGCAGCCAGGGGTTCAAACAGGGCACAGGGCCCTGCCCCAGGCCCACCTGAACATCACATTTACCTCTCTGAAGGCTTCAGCAGAGCTGATGCCGTAAGTTTGAGCTTTCCTGTTTTTCAGGTTCTGTGCTGCCCAGGGGTGCAGTTCTGAGCTCACAGTCAGTGTCACTCAGCTCTGCACAGAGCAGGGACACAAAACAAATCCTTCTCCTGCTGCGCACCAAGGACAATGAGTACAACTTTCAAGCCCAAAAGCATAAAAAAAACAACAACGGTGGACTGATGACTGAAACGAGAAGGATGGGACTTCATCACCTGGAGCTGTAATTGGACAATTAAACCCCAATACGCAAATGGAGTAAAACTTATCAAAGTGTGAGACCGCGTGACCGTTTGTCCATTTTGTGACCATTTTGGGTCCACCTTGGGTGTAGCCCTGGCCAGGCTCTTGTCCTGCCCAAGGTGTATCCTAAAGGCCTTTCAATAAATCTCTACTTTATTCTCTAGCTCTGTCCAGTCTCTGTTCCAGGTCTGCCTTCCCATGGCCTGGCTTACCCCAGCCTCAGCCTTGCCAAATGAGATTTAGGATAAGAGCAGCCAAGAAACCCTGCTGCCAATGGGTGACACAGTGAAGGCAGTAAATTCATGCAGCTCGTGCATTGCTGGCTCTTTGTCTTTATTTGTTTCACCAGTTCTCCCGCTCTCTTCACACTTGAGAGAAATGTGATTGTGCAGAAGACGGCCAAAACTGGCTGAGCCAATCTGAGACCTGCTGGTCCTGTATCCCAAAATCCCTGTTACTGTTCTCTCTCATAGCCAGCCCCCAGCATCTGTGCTCATTATCATGCCCATGTTCAGAAAACAATTAATTCAGTAACCCCCTCCCTCTGGTGCATTACTTTTGTACCCAAGGCAGCCCCTCTGGGTCAGGAAGTGCCAGGACTGCAGAGCTGCAAGCACAGAATAAAAATCTCCTCTTCGGTCAAGGCTGGGAGTTTCAAACAGTGCTTGTGCCCGCAGAAAATGCTCAGCTCTGAGCATCAGTCCGAGCTGGGAAGGGCTGGGAAGGACTGACCCACTTCAGGACGTTTCCCTCACGCTGGGGCAGCTCTGGGAAATAGGACAGGCACAGGGATCAATAACAGCCAAGTGCTCCAGTGAGTCCATTAGGATCAGCCCATCCATCAGGGCTCCAGGAGCTCTCTCCACTCCTGGCAGTAGCCTGGGGCTTGGCTGAGGCTGAACGTGGCACCACCCCAGCCCTGCCTGGCCTGCTCAGAAAAGGCAGCTCTGGGAACAAGTTTCCAAGCTTTGCACAGCTTGAGTTTTCAGCCCTTGCTCCTGGGACCTTGCAGTGCTTTAGGGTCAGTGTCCTACAGCAAAACGTAGGAAGTAGCAGGGCATTGGGGCTTGGGGCTGGCAGAGCACACACTCGTGGTTTGAACAGATTTGGTTGATTCATAAAAATAAGTTGGAAGAGAAGGCGACTGAAAACACCATACTAACCACGATATAGATCAGATGATTTCAAAATGCCAGAAATATAGCCCAAAAATACTAAAAGTTTGGCACGGGACTGTAGTTCTTCCATCCTTTTTAGCACAGGAATTGTGTAGGGGGTTCCTGGAGTAGAGGCCTTCCCCCTTTTTTGGGGGGAGCTGGGGAAGAGCCGGTCTGAGTTCAGCACCTGAGGACTCCAGGTATGATCTGCTCAATCCCATTAGGATTTTGAAGGCTCCCTTATGGGAAACCTGTGAATAGTTCAAAGAGGAGCCCTGTAGGAAATCATCACCTGCCCAAGCACCAAATTCTCCCAGGTGATGCATTACTCCAAAGTTTCATCTAATGGCACTCTCAGGAGCGTCTCTGGTGACTTTGGGTGTGATTGGCAAGACAGCATCAGTCTGTCTTTCCCTCAGAGCAGTTTTGGGGAGCCACTCAGTTTCTGGGTTTGTTGAGTGTGTGCTCACACTCCTTGTGGGGCAGGGTGTGAACTGCATCGCCTGCACTGCTATTTCCAGGTCAACACGAATAAATACAGGTTTATTCTCCCACGGACAGTGTCCTTTCTCATGGGCAGTGGCTTTAAAGAATGCAGGTGATGAAGAATCTATTCTGCTACTGAGTTATTTCATTGATCTTCACTATTAGAGAAGTGCTTGATGAGCATTTCTCACTTCAAGACTTTGGTATGGTCTGCTCCAAAAGCAGCGGGCAGATGGGAAAATATCACAGAGAATGTTTTTTTGTTTGTTTGTTTTAGAGGGAGATGATACCAGAAATAGAATCTATAACAAAGTATTCATAATAAGCCTTACAGCTAACAAAAAAATCAACCTAAGCACACATTTTTAATGCTAACTATTAAGGCAAGCGAAATAATTGCACCAGTGCTACCCAAACTTCTACAAATTACATGTGACCAGTTTTCTTCTTGCTCAGAATGCTGAAACACAGCAGGACGACAGCAGGAAGAAAGGCAGGCACACATGTGCTGTCTTCTAGAAGACTGTTCCCAGGGAAATCCGCAGAGTTAGAGATTCCTGCAAAGTCAGAGTTCAGAATAAAGTAGGAAGACTGTGCTCATCAGAACAACAATTTGTATTTGCGCAAATCATAAGCCAGGGGTGAGGTGAGGGGGAAGATAAATAGGTTAATCTGTTGTAAACTGATTTTGACCCTGAAGGTGATCACAGGTACACAGCATTACGGCACTTTAAACTGTTTTATGCAGAGCTTAAAAAAGACCCAGCAACAAACAAAGCTTTTTTTGTGTTTGCTAAACAAAGCATGAAAGAATGGTGACAAAAGTAGGAGGAGCCGAGTTTGTCGGGACAAAGGCGGGAGGAGGAGCCCTCCTGCAATGGAAATGCAGTTCAGTGGTCCTGGATTGATATGCTCATCCTTTAAACCCCCAGGGCTGGGAGATCACAGGGCCTGAAAGTCCATCAAAGAGCACTTCTCTGCATTGATCCAGTCTGGAGCGGAAGGCTGGTGGGGGTCTGCTCTTCTCTATAAGACTGCCTCCGAAGATAATCAGCTTTTCTTCTTGGAAATTGGGGGATCCCAAACATCAATAAAGTGTTATTTCAAGTAAAACATCAGCCTGAACCTGCGGAGGCCTGCACATGTGTGTGTGTCTCTTTTGTGGTGTTGCATTGCTGGGGGTTTTTTAAGAGAAAAAAAAAAAAAAAAGAAATAAATCCCCGAGTATGCAACATCACAGGAGGGAAAATATTTTACCTCGGAAGTATAATCTTAATGCCTGGGCTCTTCTTTCCAGCTTGTCAGCAGCAGAATCTCCTGCAGAGGTCTTTAAAGCAGCCTTACAAACCTTCCTGGCTATGCCTGGATGCTCAAGCAGCACAGCAGCAACGGACCTACAAAGAAATTATTTTTTTTAAAGTTTAAAAATTATGTCCTTTAGTGAAGTTTGCAGTCACAGGCCGGCCCAGATGCTCGGGGTAAAAGGCTTTAGGTCTGACAAAAGGGGAATTGGGATCCTGGGGAGTGTTTAACACTGAGCACTGGGACAGACAGGTGAGGAGCCCCTGATCTCCCTCTCACACCTCTGGGTCTGGGTTGTTCAAATTATAGATGGAACACTCGTATTTTAAAGGGCGGCCCGTGCATAAAGCAGGAGCGGGAGGGAGATCAGGCAATCCAGCACTCTGTGATGTAACCAGAACCTGAAAGTCTTTAATCAACCATTCCTTTGACACTGGGAACTGTTAGGATATTGTATTTATTCAAGGGGAGAGGTGCTGAGCAAACAGAGGATGTTACAAGTGTTTCCATCCCATGTAATGTAACTTGATAAAAATTAGTAATATTTCAATACCATTAAACAGCTGCGTTTGGGTAACATAAACCTGGACAAATCTCAGTGCCCTGGAGGTCCTGGTAATTACAAAATCTATGATGTCCTGGTGCTTGAAACTATTTCAGGTGACCACAACCATTGCAGAGAAATGTGATGAGAATTCGCTCTGTGAGTTAAACAGAGAGGAGAGAGAGCAGCAGCTCAGTTGCTCACAAATAGTCCATTTCGCGATTTTTGGGATGAGAAAGGGGGGGAAAGGATGTGATTTCTCCCAAAACACTTGGCTCTGGTGTAGGGATGGTGTCACTGGGAGTAGCAGGCCACCAATCTCAGGGCTTTGGCAATCAGGCACACACAAACTCCTTTAGCTGAGCACGTTTAGACCAAATTCTGTGTGAGCTAACAAATCCCTGCTATGCCAGAGTTCTAAAACATGAGTAGTACAGATCAGAGCAATCTCTTGCCCTCCAATATTGTTGATAATTTCCCTTTCACTTAGCTCCCCTCCTTCCCCACAAAAAAATCACATTACTGAGAACTAGGAAAGAGTTTCTCTTTCTGTTATACACGCGCAGCCTCGCTCTTAAGTGCTTCTCAAGAATATTATTTGTTGAAGATTTTCTTCTCCTGCACAGGTGGAGAGTAGATTAGTCAACATTATTAATTATTTTTATGACCTCAATATCTGCAGCCCTCAGAAAGTTTACGGATCTAATCAGTGTGTATAGAGCAGGAAACAGCTTCTGTCTGAAGAGACTGGCAATCCGTGCTTTCTTGTGCAGAGGGAATTTTAAAAGTAGAATTTTGCCATGCAAATTATACTGATTTATGTGGTGAGGACACAGTAACTTGTGCAGCAGTGGCAAACTGGAAAAATTTAAAAAAAAAAAAAAACTTTTTGTGGTGTAAACGTATCCAGGCAGGAAATCATGCTCTACATGACAATTTTATGGAAAAGGTTCCTGCTCCTCAGCCTGCCCCCGAGTATCTCTGCAACACCATCTGCCAAAGGTCAGCACCCCTCAGCCCCAGCAGCAGCACTGGCACGTTTGCCCCCAAAGACGCTCCAGCCAGAGCAAAGCAGGTTCCCTGGGAGGGTTTGAACACTCCCAGCCTTGGTCAACTCAAAGTTAACCTGGAGGTGCTCCCGTGGGCAGCTCTGCTGGTGAATCAGGGCCCTGGTGATCTCTGCAAAGTCACAATGCCTGGGAGCATCTCCTGCTGGAAGCACACTCTCTGAACCCTAATTAAAGCTGGGGAGATGTGGGCAGCCTTCCCTAAACCACCTGCAGAGCCAGCTGAGGCTGTGGGGAAACCAAGGCAGGTGAACATCAGCCATTCCCGTTGTTCCCCTTTGGGATCATTTTCTTCTGGCGGTTCTGGAGCCACCAGTGCAGGGCAGGTGAGCACAGAGATGGTTCTGGTGTGGGGAAGGCACTGCACACCCAAGGAGCTGCCTGGAAGACAACGGCAGAGCTGTGGGAGAAGCTGAGCTTGCAGGGGGTGAGGAAAGGCAGGGAGTCAGCTGCTGTCAGGGGAGGATATGGAAAAGGCTCTGCTGAAAGCCGTCAGAACACTGATTAAAGGAGGCAAAGCTGAGACAAGAATTTTGGCTTCCTGACAGTCAGTGCAGAAAACTACAGCGAGGCGTGTTACAGGGTGAAAGCACCAACAGAAACTGCCCTCCAAAGGTCTGAAGTAGGAAGAAATGCTAAAGAAAACGAAAAAAAGCAATGATTACTCTGTAGGAGGTACAATGACTACTCTGAAGGAGGTGCAACGTCCAGCACAGTGAGCTCAGTTTGGCAGAGGGCTTGGTGTGAATTAATGTGCTCACATACAAAAGTATGTCAGGAGGCAGCAATAAACACGGAGATATTTGACATCAGAAACTTCCTTGACGGCACAAACCAAAGCAAGGCACAGGGGAAATGGTCCCAACTCAAACAGCTGCTTGAGATTTCCTTGGACAATTGTCACCTCCGGGGATTTATTTGGAGCAGCAGCATGGCAAGGCAGCACACTCCCCTTTTGTTTCGCACAGCGCTGGAGCTGGGATTCCTGCAGGAATTTCCCCTCTTGTCTAAGGCTGCAGAGGGAACCTGCTGCATCTGTAATCAGAAAAAAAAGGAAAACCCTGGGCAGAGGCCATCCCTCCCAGGGGCGTGTTTGGCCCAGTACACCTTCACACCGATTTCACCACTTAGAGAACTAAACCAGTGCTTGTCTGTGTTCAGCACTTCTGACAAACAAAAACAAAAACAAACGAAAACAAAACAAACAAACAAAAAAAACCCCACGCCAACTTCTGCCAAAGTCATGCAGCAACGCTCTGAAAAGAGGATGAGGAGCCACGTCCCCTGTAGTCTAGGGAGGATTCTCACAGCAATTTTCCCATTTTTGACTCACTGTGACAGCGAGTGGGGGCTCTGCGGTTCGGTTCCATTGCTGGGGAGGGCAGGAGCTCAGCCCTTCTCAAAGCAGCCGTGGCAGGCTCAGGCTTCAACAAAAACCTGGCCGCACTGAGCTTTCCATCCAGCCCCACATTTCCTGGGAAGGAGCAATTCCCAGCCGTGGGCAGCACAAAGATACCAAGAATACACGGTAGCTACAGGGAAGGGGAAAAATAAAAGGATTTCCCCATTTAAATGCAAGTAAAAGTGAAAGCACCACGTATTTTTCTAAATAAAGTGTGTATTTGAGTCAGCCAAATCAAAGCTGCCATGCCCACAACAGGACAGAAACGGGTGCACTGCTGAACTTTGATTGCTTCAAATGTCATCACAGGGTTTGGTTATAACCAAGGACAGGCCCAAACTTTGGGAGTTTAACCTCTGGCTGAGCAGGCAGGCAGCACCCCCTCTGCTCTGCACCACTTTAGATATTCATGAAGCCTGCCGTGGTGTGAAGTACTTTTCATTTTTGCCATGCTTGGTAAATTAGCCAGCAGGCAGGGAGCAGACAATAATAGCAGATTCCTCTTCGATTGCCGGGTTTGATTTGCTGCATCTCTCAGTGTTTTGATCATTTGGGCTGGAGATAAGTCCCACACAATTTGGGGGGCTTGGCAAAGTGGGATTTAATAAGTCTCCTGTAAAACACAGCGTGTATGCAAACAGCCCAGAGGATTAGACCCCGCTTGCTTAGTTTGGGACTTGGTGCAGCCAACCTGAATAATCAAATGGAGGAACAAAAGTTGTGAATCCCCTCAATGCTCTGCTTCATTAGGATCTCCTTACAAAAAAAGAAAATGGGGCTCATCTGATCAGCCAGATTTTATGGCATCTGATTAGACCACCATTTTCTCAGCAGGTCCCCTTTCTTTAAACTGTTGACTATGGATGGCCTGCTGAATAGGATGAACTTTGGACCGCTAAATTGCAGCATTATGGTTATTTAGTGTAATTTATGAAAAAGAGAGAAGTCATGATCACCTACTTCATATTGCTAATGATATCTCCATTTATCAGACCAGCTATGAGTTTGGATCATCATTTTTGCCTCACAGTCATAGAACACTGTCCAATTAGATAAAAAAAAAATTGTGAATGCGGGTTGTATGAATACTAAATTAAGATTTAATAATCCTTACATAATCATTTATTACTGTTGACTCTTTGCTGCCTTGCATAAAGTTCCACGTAATCTCAGTGGGTTTGCTTCAAAGTTTCCTATTCATTCCATGTTTCCTATTAGCATTTTACAGTGAGTAATCTAAAAAAAAAAAAAAAGAAAAAAAAAAAAAAAAAAAAAAAAGGGAAAAAAATCTGAACTTGATTTTTCTGCTCTGGAATGTTTCACCTAAACAGCAATTAAACCCGTAACAAATTACAAAGATGCAGTGAGAATTAAATGACAGTGATTTCAGCGTGAAAATGCCCTTACCCTGAGTGAAAAGAGATCTCCAATTACAGAAATTATCACTTTGTCTTGTTCCCCCCCCCCCCAATAACAAACAAGACAGCCAAACACTTTCCTTAAAGGCAAATTTCTAAATTGCTGATTATTACAAGTAATGATCTATTCACTGTGTCAGCTTCCCAGCCTTCCTCAGGAGCTGGAGTTATGCAAGGTAACAATGAGCCATCAGCGAGGGGAGGAACAGCAGCAGTGGGTGATGCTGCCAGGCAGGAGCCAATTCCTCAGGCAGGAGCAGAGGACACAGGGACTGAACATGTGTCCTGCCTCACAGCCACACAAACCCCTGGATGAGCCACTTCCCTCCAGCCCACCCACAGACCATGATGGGTTTCCAGCTGTGTAAGAGCTTGTTGGAAGCCTGGGCACTGAGAATTTCAGCCTTTCTGTGCTCACAGGCACTGACCCCCAAGAAAACACCGCATTGACCTGAGGCCGTGGAAAAGGCTCCCAAAATTGAGTGACAGCACTGGGGTTGTGGGTGTGGGGTTTGAATAGAAGTGTGAGATATCACAGGGGGGAAAACTTAGAGTTTAAGGGTTTAGAATATAGTAATATAAATATAAAGCAAGATGGAGGTTTTAGGGTGTAGGCTGAGTCCTTTTTCACCTTCTTCCCCATGGGTCAGGGTGGGATTTTGTAATTGGATAGAAAAGTCTGCATTGAGGGCCATGGGTGGTAGGTTATTGGGTTAAAAGTAAAAATAATTAGGTCCATTTCATAACTGGAGAGTTTATCCTTGAAAGGCCTTGTAGAGAAAGAGATAAGGGCTATTTTTTCACTTTGTTAGCTAGAACTCTCATCTTGTGAGACTGTAACATAGATAAGAATTATTAAACATCTGAGTCCCAACACAAAACACCGTCTCTCAAGCATTTAATTTAACCACTTCTGGTTTGAGTCCACTTTGGGACTGTGAATTTTCTCATTCCGTTCTTCAAAAATAGGGATCTGCATGGCTGGTGTGGTGCCTGCTCTGCAGAATTCTCTGCTGTCCCAATCCAGATTCAGCATCCCCCACCAAGTGAAGTTTTTACACGGATACTCCCCAGGAGTCCGCAGGAGCTCTTGGCTCCCTCGAATATTTTATTAATACTCTAACCACTTCTGCAAGGGAACAGTGGGATCTTCCTGTGGTTCAGAGTTCGTACTTGCTGCCTCTTGAAATCACTGTAGGCAGATGAACGCTCTAAATTTTTGGATTTTGATTATTAGAATCAAACAGTAGCAAATGCTGGGGAAGATGAAGAGAAAAAGCAGCACCAAGTGAGGCAATGTCTCTCTACCCTACCCCACAACATGACAACCTCAGAGACAATTTATGGCAGTGGACCAAGACCTCAAACATCTGAGAACCTCTACTTATTTCCTATCCTCAATTTCAACTCTTCAATAGTCTTGGGTTTAGTACCCAAGAGAGGCCTTAACTTGCCCTCCTTTTTTCAGTGGATAAATAGGCAGAAATTAAGGACAGCTCTTGGCCAAGATGAGCAGGCAGCACACAGACCTTCACATCTTCTGCTCATGGCAGGAAAGAGGGCTCTGAAAAAAGCTCTCCAAGTCTCCTGACTTTCCAATATTTGTGTGTTATTGTGAAAACATCAGCACTGCCCCGGGTACAGCGTAGAGAAAATGGTGAGAAAGATGTCTAAAAGGCTTCTGTTGAAACTTCTCTTGGAGTTAGGGGAAGAAACCTTTCCTCTGTAATTACCTGCTTGTGTAATGTTGGAGCCCTCAACAAGCCCCTCAACCCCTCCAAGGGATCTCTGCACAGGCAAGATGGTCCTGGTGGTACTGCCCAGCACACATCTGAGGTCGAAAAGCAAGGTTTGGAGCTGATCCGTTCTCTGGGTGTGATAGTTTTGGTTGGACTAGAGTTAATTTTCCTCACAGCAGCTGAGTTTGGGTTTGTGCAGGAAACAGAGAACACAGGGATGTTGGATTCTCACTGAGCAGGGATTACACACAGCCAGGGCCTTTCCTGCTCCTCAAGGCACGAGGATTTGGGGGGACACAGCCAGGACAGCTGACCCCAGCTGACCACAGGGGTATCCCAGACCACACAGCATCACCCTCAGTACAAAAAGCTGGGGGAGAAGGAGGAAGGGGGGGCATTCTGAGTTTGCCTTCCCAAGTCACTGTTACTTGTCATGGAGCCTCCCTGGGACACCTGCCTGCCATGGCGGGCAGTGGATGAATTCCCTGTTTTGCTTTGCTTGCATACACGACTTTTGCTGCAGTTATTAAACTGTCTTTACCTCAGCCCAAGAGCTGTTTCACCATCACCTTTCCCATCCTCTCCCCATCCCACCAGGCAACAGTGACTGACCAGTGGGGCTGAGTGGTCAGCTGGGGTTAAACCACACCACCAGCACTGGGTTTTTCAGGAGCCAGGTTAAATGACAGCGTGATTGTTCCTGGATAACTTCTGTAGCTGTAGGAATCCCAACAGGACCACCAAAAACCCAAATATGAACAGCACCTTCTGGGCAGTTCTCCCCTCCACACACACAGCGTTTCCCACAGAACACAGAAAAAAAGGAGTTCAAGCGCTTAGAGATGATCCTTGCTCCTGAAATAGATTTTGAGTTGTATCATTTTTATGGTGTTGGTAAACACATGATTGTCTTTAAAAAAGCAGCTTTTCAAAAAATGGCTCAGATGCAATGGAAAAATGTAATGTGTATTCTAACAATTATTACACCTTTATTCTGTGCATCAACTCTGTGTCTAAATGTCTGAACTGACAGCATGTCTGGTCACATGAGCCCAGTTGACAAATTTGGCTAACGGTAACGCTTTAGGACAAAATTATGAAAAAAATGACAAATTAGCAATGGCACCTAATCAATAAATGACACAATATGGAACCCGTGAAGCTGATAATGCAACCTCACAATTCTCTCATTTCATAAAATAAATTACCAGAGCTAAACATGTGCTAGATGATGTCTCATTTCCAGTTAGATTTCCCCCAACCACTAGTAAATTTATCTGTAATTATATAGATTATAGTCCCAAAATGATCAGCAAGGCACAAATTTCAGAACCTGGCTACTTTTAACCCTAAACCAGCCAGGAATACGTGTTTTCCTCAGAGCTTTTGCCTTGAGACATCCTTTCACGCAACACAATGTGCTCCAGAAAAAGTTCCCAGCTGGAATATCACCACTACACTGAGTCAAAACCAGGAAACAGAGTGACAAATCAGTTTGCCTTTGCTAGAGGAACTTCATAACTTCCCCACTTTATCTAGAAAAATACCACCACAGCACTGTCACTCTTGGAAGAACTCTCAAAATATTTCAAGATTTACCAGACAAATTTTCTGTCGTTGCAACCAAGTGTTATTTTACTTTAACATAACAGAGTAATACTGTAGGGTCTGAAACTATTTACCTCTATTCTTCCAAGTAGCCTTGGTGACTTATCTAACTTCTGCAGGCTGGCATTTCCCATGATGTGGTTTGCACAAAACAACAACAACAACCACAACCACCACCAATTCTTCAAAAAATCCTGGAGAAAATCTGTTTTACGATTTTGAAATTATCATGGAGCAAGCTGAGTTCATCACAGCAGAGAAATTACATTCAGGCATTCCCTTTCTGCTCTTTTCTGGTAATTCAGGGCAAATCCAGATCCATGGAGTTCAAACCAGCCCTGTCCATCACACACTGAGGGAAAGGTGCTTTGTCCTTTTTCTTATGTGCAGAGGTGCTGAACCAACTCCACCAGGGTGGCAGCAACCAGAGGGCTCCAAAATAAAATCCTTAAATGGTTTTAAAAAGCAGCTGGCAAAAACCCAGCAGCCCAGTGACAATGTCCAACACAGCGGATCAGAGGCACAGGTAAACCAGATTTTCAAAGTACAAGGGCCAGGCTGGGCTGGGCTCTGATAAACCTGGACTGCTGGAGGTGTCCCTGCTCAGGGCTGGAACTGGATGGTTTTAATGTCTCTTCCTACCCAACCATTCCTGAAAATGAATCTAAGGACTCATGTAACTCACACCACTCATTATTTCTGAGGAATTAGAGGAAGTTGTCTCTGGTTTGTCCCCTCCCAGGCCGTTCTCCTCCTTTGGAGATTGCAGCCATCACCTCCAACCTTTGGAAGAAGAAAGAAGGAACAAAGTTTTCAGCTCCCCCAGCAATTCAGAGCTGCCCATCACAGTATTTCCTTGTGGGAATCAGCCCATTCCTTTTGCATGGAGGTTCACCCAGATGGATGAAAAACAATGACAAGAGCAGAGTCCCATACTGCCAACAGACATTAGCCTGGTGAAGAATTTAAAATTTTGCTCTTCTGAGTACAACAGCAAGGAATACGAGTCTATTTTTCAATGTATTAAAAGGGGAAGCCTTTTATTTGAGGAAAATAGAGTATTTTATTATGGGGAAAATGACACAATAAATAAATAGAATTTATTTCTTCAAAAGCTATTTAAACCCTGAGAGACTTTGAAAAGAGAACAGTCTTCTAAAAACTAAATATTTAATATCCTGAAAAAGTTTTTAAAAAATCATGTTAAATCACGTAGCCAAGACAGATCTGTTTGCAGCAAGGACTGTGCTTAACCCCAATACTAAAAACCTTTATGCATATTCCTCTCTTTACTGTTCTCATATCTCAAAGCAACAGAAAAAGGCACAGAAAATAAACAGGCGAATGAAAGATACTCCTCTGCTTGTCTGGAAAAACTGACCAATGCACACACTGATATATTTTTATTTAAATCCCTTTTTTCCCCTTCCAAGTGCCCCTGAAGCGGAGTATCACAAATTCCCCAGCCACACCTACAGGCAGCACTTCACTGCTTTAAATCTCTGCTACACCGAAACACTTCACGCCACATTCCTTGCTCACAACCACTCTCCTCTTGCACTGGCAACCTGCAAGAGTTAATCCAGTTGAAAAAAAAAAATATATATATAATTCTGGAAGAAAACTCTTAGTCAGCAGCATTAGATTCATAATCCAGGTGACCAAAAGAGCTTCAGCCCTGGTCCATAACAGCACTTTTGGCTGCAGATTTAGCAGGAAACTGTACCCCAGGGTCTCTGGACACTGCCATGGCATGAGCATTAAGGCTATAAAATAGCATATATAATTAACAAAATGCCAGCCAAGCACTTGGCAGGAAGATCTCATTCCTTCATGCTTGGGCTCATGCTGCCCAACATGGTCAATGATCTCCAAGTTAAGTAGCTGTCGTGTGTTTTGGGTCGATTTACGCACATCACTGCACAGGACCTCAAAAAAATAAAATAAATCAAACTTTTTTCAGTTTACTATCACTTGAAAAAAAATAGAGATAATTAAGTACATTGCAAAAATGCCAATTCATTATGTGCCAATCCAAATACAAAGGAAAATCTTCGTCCTTGGCAAAGATAGGTAAAAACTGTGCCCAAAGTCACCATGAAAAGTGAGGTGTTACAAATACCTCAGCTCTAAATACTCTGCAGAATATTTCAGTTTTGTCCATATGCTCTTCTTCCAGCAATCCAAGTTGTTACTCTCCAAACACCTACACGTTTGTGTGTGTCTGGGAGAAAACAGATTTTTAAAATGATTCCAGCTCCTTTGAAGATCTAAACTCCCAAAGCAGGTAATTTCCAAGCCTCTGGAGCAGGTATCTCCAGCCCAGCACCCAGAACAACGGGAGGTGCAGAATATACCCTTAATCTGTATTCATTACAGTGAGACGTGTCTCTATCACCTCCCGCCGCCTTAATGAAGGGTTAATTTAAACGTCTAATTGGGAGCGAAAGGTACTGATGATATGGTTTGACTGGAAGTCAGTGACAAAATACCCGCTAAAAGTGATGGGCTGGACCCTCGTCTGCTGATGGTGCTCCGTGATTTAGAGCTCTGCCAAGATCAGGTCGCCCACACCCTGTTTTCCACCCATCAACACGTTAAAAAGGCCAGCGTTGTCACGGAACACCGCCAAAGATAAGAAATTAAGGCAAAAATTAGGGAAGTGTTGGGGAGGGAAGCCAAATGCTACGTGGATCAGATATAACCGATCCTCTAGAAATGGCTTAAAGGACTTGTGAAAGTCCTAAACGAACTGCCGGATATCAGGCAGGACAACCACGCTGATCAAAAGGCTGACCCCACATTTCAACAGGTTGAAACTTCCAGTTGATCTTAAAAATGAGCTCCTTTCCACCTGTAGTATTATTGGCACACGCTGAGTCCTTTGCTCACCTATCTAGTGCCATGCTACAAACCAGAGTTACAGCCTTTGCTCCTAAGACAACCCCATCATCCATTTCCATGTCACCTTTAGAAATTTTGCTCCTTATTTTTCACTCTTTGCACCAGTCTTACAGCTTGACCAGTTTTGGCCAAAACCAGATCGTTTTTGAGAGGTTCTGTTTTTGTTTTTCTCCTGCCTGGGCGAAATTTCAATTTTTTAAACTGTGGTACAGCAGGAGCTGTGCTGAGACAATGTCCCCACTCCAGGGAAGCTCTGCAGAAGTCTGGGCTGCCATAAAGAGGTTTTCTAATGCAGTTTAGGGCCAAATTAACCCACTAATACAAACCCTCAGTGTTATAAATACATATTATATGATTGGCTTTTTGCAAATATTAAAATGGATACTATATGTGTTACGTTAGAAAGTTGTCTTGTATTAATATAGTGTGTTATAAATATATTAATATAGTGTGTATTAATAGAGTGTGTTATAAATGTATATTGTATTTATATAGTGTGCATTAATACAGTGTGTTATAAATGTATGTTGAATTAATATAGTGTGTTACAAATCTATATTGTATTAATATAGTGTGTTATAAATGTATATTGTGAAGTTGGGTTCTTGCAAATATTAAAGTGAATGCTATATGTATAAAAATATAGCTTTTATTTCTGCTATTAGCAAAACTTATACATGGTAGTAAAATAGCTGATATGTAGTTATGCTTGCAACTATATACCGACTGCCTGTGGAAAGTAGAGACCAAAGCCCAAGCTGTAATAGCGAAGACACAGCCAAGAAACATGCATGCTCTAAAAAGCACAGGCATGCTAAACAGTTCCTAGAATATAAAAACCAGTTTGAAAAAAAAAATTAAATATACAACAAACTAATGCAATAAAAAAGATGAAAAAGTATTAAAAAAAAACCAAACCAAAACTAAAATAACAAGCTGTGGACTTGGCTGAAGGCCAAGTCATCCAGCCTAACTGTACCTTGCTTTTTCTGTCTCCTAATTAAATTATTTTAAAAATTAAACCTATTTTTTGAAAATTTTACCAAAAAGTAAACCTCATTTTTAACACTCAGCATCTTTTTTTTTCCCTACACCCAGTCATATATTTACTCAAGAGTGGATATGAAGCCTCTTTTCCAGAGGGGAAAGTTGTTGGAGGGTTGCCTGGATGTTGTGTGCTGATCAGCGGGGCAGATGAAAGCGAGCAGCCCGCGCTCCACCCCTGGGTGGAAGGAGCGGAGGAATGCAGTCCCCTCCCAGCAGCCGCACAGGTGTGAAAAACAGAAGTCACTTTTTTTGGTAAATTTTAAGAACTAGGTTTAATAATAAAAAATAAGACAAGTAGAAAACAAAAAAAAAAGCAAAGTATGGCTGGCCGGGTGACTTGTGCACTTCAGCCAAGTGCACAACCTGCTATTTCAGAGGCCTTCTTTAAATACCCTTTCTGCTGCATCAGTCTGTTGAATATTCAATTTTTCTACAAACTAGTTTCCATATTCCAGGAACTGTTTAGCATGGTCCCTCCTTGGGTCCACCTTTTTAGAGCATGCGTGTTTCTTGGCTTTGTCTTCATTATCACCTCCAGCTTGGGCCTTGGTCTATACTTTCTTCAGAAAAAAGTGATAGTTATCAATAGCAGGTAGATAGATAGCAGGGTCTTTTTTACATGTTCACCGGATATTATCCCGACCAAACAGACAGTTTAACCATACTATATCAATAGCAGGGTCTTTTTTCCATGTTTGCTGGATGTTGTCCTGGCCAAACAGACAGTTTGAGCCTCCAGCTCCTGTCACAGCCCAGGGTACCGCCACCCTGCTGGCCCCGGTTGCATCACCGCCAGGTCCGCAGGTGGCTTTAGGTGATGGGTTTGTCACACCTGCATGTCACAGCTTTGACACCGCGGATGGTCCGGTTTTACCCCGTGGGCTTGGCTCCTGCTGGCACTGTTCACCCAGGTCGGCTCATAAACGTGCAATTGATACGGAATCATCCTCAAAACCTGAGTTTTCCCAGCCGCGTTTCTGCGGGGCAGTAATTAATTATTCTGCTGGCTCGTTAGTAGCCCCTGGAAGTCTCCAGCGCAACCCTCGGGGGACTCTGGGTGGGGAATGGGAACCCCAGCCATGAGCAAGGCAGTCGCTGAGCCTTTTTAAAAAGTCTTAAAAAAACCCAAACCAAACAAACAAATACAAAACCCTCAAACAAAACAAAAAACCCCATCAAAACAAGCAAAAAAATCCCCCCCCCCCAAAAAAAAAAAGAAAAAAAGAAAAAACCACAACAAAAACCCCTTTTAAATAGTTTTTTAAAAACTGAGACTTTTTCAAAAGTCGCACTTTTCACGGCAAGTTCAACCAGCCCTTTTGGCTCTGCGTTGCCCTCGGGCAGGGTGGGTGTGCGTAGGGCTGGGAGCAGTGCCCCCCGGCCATGGATCAATCAAAAATCCCTTCCCTGGAACAGCCATCAGCGCCCTGGCCCCAATCATCCTCATCCCGCCCCAAATCCCTCGAGCGAGGACATTTGGGTCCAGATCGTGACCGATTTGCACTTGTGCTTATCAGGGTGAGAATTTCGCACCTTCCTGCTCGGCCATCAGCGGGAAGGGACACAGGAGTGAAAAATCCACCCTCCAAAATCCTCTGCTCCGGCTGCCCCCGGGGCTGCGCTGGTGACAGTGTGAAAAACCAGGTTTACTTTTTTGGTAAAATTTAAAAGCTTCAATAGAAAGACAATAGGAGACAGAGATAAAGTAAAGGGTTAAACGACAGGGTGCTTGGCATTTAGATAAGAGCACACCTATTTTTTTTGGAGACACCCCTTAAATACTTTTTAAAATTACATCAACCTGTTGCATATTCATAGACTATTATACTTATTTATACTTTCTCACGAACCAGTTTCTATATTCTAGGAACTGTTTAGCATGGGCACTCCTTGGGTCCGCCGTTTTAAAGCACAGGTGTTTCATAGCTGTGGTTTTAATCTGGTTTTATCACTTCCAGTTTGGGACTTGGTCAATGCTTTCTATAGATGGTGGGCGTTTGATAATTGGCCTGTCAGCAGCAGGGTCCTCATCATGTGTTCACTGGATGTTGTCCCAGCCAAGCAGACACTTTAGGCATGCTATATCAACTATTCCCACTATGCCTAATTTTTGCTAATACCACAAATAAAAACTATATCCATACAGCAAAACCATTTTAACATTATACGTATAGCATTTATTTTAATACTTGGGAAAAGCCAATATAATATGTATTTATAACAATAGGACTGGGGGAGACAAGGCACCGACCCTGCTGCTCCTCAGTGCCCTAGGGAATTCCCAGAAGTACCTCGGGCTCCTCCAGCCCAAATCTCCTTAAGATTGGAGTTACCAAACTAACTGCCTCCTGGTTAAAAAAACTCAAAAAGGATCCACAAGACCTAGAGTTCAAGAGCACGAAGGTTGTGTCTTGTGTTCTTCAAGGTGACAATTTTCTGTTCTTAGGACTTTGCAGCAAGCAGAAATTAGATCTGCAGCCAACTCTTTTTTATTTTCCAACACGAAGCACAAATGTTCACGTGCTCTGCTGCTTCAAGTCCTAAAAACTGACAATCTTTGCTGTTCATTTGGGGCGCGGAGAAGGTGCTGTAAATAAATCCCCGGTGCACAATTCCCGCCGGATTCAGCCGTGGAATCTCCGGAGACGCTTCCTTCGAGTGCTCTGTGAATACCCCGGGCCGGGAGCGCGAGAGCAGCGCTAATGATGGGTTATCTAATGAGCCGAGCCGTGAATTGCAGCGGCTCGGGAGCGCGTCTCTGCTGCGGGTCAGATCTAGGCGACAGGAAAAGCAGCCGGGCTGTTCAGCTGCTCAGGAGAGGTTCCCAATGAGCTCATGTCCCAAACTGCGCTGAGTGAGCTGCCAGTGAGGGTTGGAAGTTGGATCTATTACTCGGCATCACAAAGAATCATCGCTCGTACTCAGTATTTATAAATTAATTACAATTACTACCCACCTAAACCACCACAGAGTAATAACGGCTTCATAACTTACATTAAAATGTCTAAATTTCACTCTCTGCGGAAAAGTCGTGGTTTAGAGGACGTAAAAATGGGGAAAATTACAGACGAAACTTTCGCGATTTTTCGAAGCCATGCAGGGTTAATTTATTGTACAACATAATAAACTGTGCTGCTGCAGTTCAGTCTTGTGGTTCGAGGTAAAGATTTTTAAAGACGAACTTTTAAATTACATCAATCAGCTCAGGGGTGCCTCAATCGGTTTCTCAGCTCTCAGGGAAAACAACAACAACCCCCACAAACAAAGAAACAATAAAAACCAACAATTAAAACAAACAAAACAAAACCAAAACAAATCCCACCTTATAGCAAGAGAAAGCAATTTAATTACTATTTTCTGGGGGAAAAAATAAAATAAAATAAAATAAAATAAAATAAAATAAAATAAAATAAAATAAAATAAAATAAAATAAAATAAAATAAAATAAAATAAAAGTCTTTCATAGAAGATTAATAAAATGAAATTTATCAGAAGTTGTTCAGTAAAATCCTAAATTAAGTCAACTTCTGTGCATGAAGCCACCCTCTCTGTGCAGTCGGGCTCTGATATTTTATCTGCATGGTCAGTAATTCTATGCAAAATGACCCATTTCTAATCACTGGGGATCTCTTATCATTGCCCAGGTGTGCTGCAGGGGCCTGGACACCAGGAGGACAGGGATCTGCCCGGCGCTTTGGGGCCATTCCCGGCTGGAATGCGATGTGGGAAAGCGGATCCTGTTGAGATCTGAATGCAGATTCAGGATGCCACCCCTTGCCCCGCCACTGATGGGGCATCCCCGAGCTCGATGTGGTGATAATGACAGCATCATTTGCCGCCCCTCCTGGGAATTGCTATTTTACCTCAAAAAAAAAAAAAAAAAAAAAAAGCTGAGGTCTCCATTTTCTCCAACAGCAAAAAGCAAAGCCCGCTCTTGCCACTCTTCATTCCCCTGCCACGTAGCTCTCATTGCTCATTGGGACACTGGCAAGGTTTCTTCACCTGAATAACTGGCAAAAACACTTTTTACCCCCTCCAAATATCAGTCAACAACTGGTGTAGCACGAGCTTTACTGCTCTGGGTTAAAAAAAAAAAAAAAAAAAAACAAAAAAAAAAAAAAAAAAAAACAAAAAAAAAAAAACACCCAACTGTTCAAGGAAAAAGACCCTCACTTCAATAAGATTTTTTTTTCAATTTAAAATTTTAATAGCAGCATATTTTAAGTGACCATTTCCCCCTTCTGCCCTGAAACAACCTACAGCTGTAATTCTCTCGTGTAAGAGGCGCTTTTGGTGATTTTGCAGGGCTGTCCCGGGTGACACTGCAGATCTAATCCTGCCACACCGGCGGCCCTTGGAAGCGAAACCTACGGTAAATTTTGATTTCGGCCACGCCTTTGTAAAACTAGTTTTTCCGTGCCAAAATATATAACAGAGATGAAAATCTTCGCCATTAGTGCCAGAAGCAACAACTCTTTCACAAGCGATAACCCCTGGGCAGGTTCCCAGCTGTGACCCAGGTAAAGCTGCCTTACCAAACACCGTGCAGGTGAAAATATTGCATTTCAATTCCCCCACACGGGCTTAGAAGAAACCCAAACAGCACAAAAGCCGTGTTCCCCACCAAGGTCTATCAGCGCAGCAGCTGACCCTCCCCTGGCAACATTTTCCAGAGAAGTCCCCGCTCCAAACACGGCCGGGGCAGGATGGAGAGATAAGCGCCCGATCCCGCATTCCTCCCACACCCACAGCTCCAGCCAGAGGGCGGATAAAGGGGAGGCAGCTGCCTCCCAGGAGTCATGTCTGAAACTCCCCAAACTGTGCTGCTCACTGATTCAATCACGGCCTTTTTAAGACTCCTTTTTTCTCGGGATGGAGGTTGAGGAGGCGTTTGGCTGTTTGTCCCTCTATGCTCCTGTGCGTTCCTGATGGTCCACTTAGTAACGGGCTTGCAGGAATATCTGATTTACTCTGAAGCAGGCACGGGGAACAGATCCCTGTGCTCACAAAGGGCCGGTTCACTATATTTTAAAGTCACTTTGCGGGCTCTCAGCTTAAAAAACGGGCTCTCAGCTTCCAACCTGCGGGCAGTCATTAATATGATGTTTTATCTCGCTGTACGTGCGAGGAAGATGGGTTGGAAATTGTGAGAATTCACTCGGAGCGCGCAACTGAAAGGCACAGACTTCAACCAGGAGGTTTTTGGTAGGATGCTGCACGGAAGGGTCACATAGAATGAAAAGGCTGAATAAATCCCATGGCCAATTACATGGTCACTGAATCATGAAAAGGCCAGGCTCCTGGAATTTTGCAGCTGCTAGTAGATTCAACGGATGCATCAAACCAGCAGCAAACTCAGCTACAAGTTACCCCTCCACGGAATTGATTTGGAACAAAATGAACTTAGAGCAAACCCCCATCATGCAGAAATTTTTGAGGGGACACTGGTAGGCTTTAAATCCCATTATTGTTCCTTGTCTTCAGCATACTTTACTATAAAACATAAATTGCCTCTTCTGTTTAATGAAAAGTATAACGAACTTCGTAGGAGTTTTCTTTTTACTTTAATAAAACTAAATATTTAATGAAAAACTTCGTAGGGGTTTTCTTTTTAGTGAAATTAAGCCGAGTATCTTGGTGCAGTTATTTACTGGGGGCAGGAAAATCACCTTTAAATGAAGTTTGACTCTCCCTGGATAAACTGAGCCAGCCTACACTGGGGGAAAATGGGAAACAGGTACCTGAGTGTTTACTGTCCCTCTGCCAGGGTGACAAACCAGAGGAGACGGGGAGCCCAGAGCATCTGAAACCATGATTACTTATAGCCAGGATGCAGTGACAGAGGAGCTGGCATAGAAACCCTTCCCTTTCTAAGGCCAGGAACCCTGAGCAGAGGTGTAAGGAGAAAATCGGGAGGAATTCCCTCCAGGGCTGCCGGAGCTCCACCATCAGCACAAGGAAATGCTGCAGACAGGGCCCATTTGGAAAATTCCATTCCAAACTGTGGGCAGAGCATCACTCTGAGGCCAGGGATCACCGCTGGCTCTGCCCCTGCCTCACTGGGGGCCGCTGCACCTTTTTCCTCATGGAGTTGCACTGATTCCTCTGCAGAGTTTTGAGATCTCACAGGAAAAATAAAACAAACAACTCCCAAAGTTAAGAATCATCATCAATCCACAAGTTCTCTCATAGTATAGCACTCCCAGGCTTCCCAGACATTGAGGAACATACCTGATCAGGGATGTTTCAATCAGTAGAAAATAAATTCTTTTACAAATGAAGGTGGAGGACAGCCATGAAACAGTGATCTCCCCTTCTTCCAACAAAAGATTCTTCTCTACAGTCACAGATGTTTTATCCAGTCCTGCTTAAACGTCTGAAAACTCCCGGAGAGAACATTGCACATCTGCCTTTTATTTTACTGACATTAAATTGTCCCATTTTTCCTGGTTGTCTCGCAGGCCACCACCCAGCAGAACGAGTTTTTCTTTTTGCATCCCTCAGGTGTTCTGCAGACTTCTTACTCCCTTCAGTGGTCACCCCACAGTCCTCCTCGCTTCCACCTTTGTGCCCACCTCTTTATTTGTTTCTTGAGAATGTCTTTTAGGCCTCTTAAGGGATTTTTTTTTTTTTTAGCTGAGGTCTCAGTTTTCTCCCCCTGCTCCCTGTGGGTGACAAGTTTTCCCAGACACACAGCTGGGAAGACTGCATCAACATCCTGCTCACCTTCCCTTTCCCTGATGAATTTTCCTTCATTAAAAAGCACAGACCCACCCAGAACATCTGTTCGGTGCCTCTGCCACAGCCAGGACATTTGAGAGATCCTTTAGGAGCAAATGACAAATGATTCATGGATTGTGAAATCTGCCCATCTTCTCCACCTGTCAGCAAGGACAGAAACCCACAGGTCCCAACGATCTCAGATGTGCATGGACATTTCTATGGTCTAAAATTTCACATAAAAACACTTTTCCTGCCTGCTGGCTCTAAAGCGACCTCAGCTAGTCCTGCAATGGTCAGGCACCAGAATCCTCAGCACCAGGGAGTTTTCTCTTTCCCTCTTTCCTCAGGAGCCTCTAAACGCTGAGGGTGCTTCAGGCCACTGAAATAGAAATGTTGTCAAACGTTTAACAGCTGATCCTACCCACAAATACTGCAGCCTGAGGATGACTTCACTGGGCCCAGGGAAGGAGAATTTGCTCAGACAGGTGTCTCAGGTGAAAATGTTGTAATTTTAGGATTAGTCAAATTTTATCTGAAAGACATTACTAAATTCCCGCTTCAAAGTAAGTTTAACAATGGATGTGAGCAATGCCATTAAATAGTGAGGCTATGGCAGCACCATTTGTGGGATAACATGCATTCCTGATGGTATACCCTTTTTTTTCTCTATTACTTGATCCAACGATTATTAAATGAGTTTTTATGTCCTATACTTGAGGAAAGTTCTTGCAGGGATACAAAGGAATGTAGGAGGAATTCATTGACTGCACATTGGATACAATCCCGACATACACCTGGATATTTTTAAACAGTTCTCTACTTTAAGGTCAGAAGGCACCGTTATGATCCTTTACCCCAAACCCTCGAGGCACAGCCAAGACTATTAAATTTTACCCAGCAGTTCCTGGAGAGGAGAGAATTATTCTCTCCTACTGCATAAGTGAACTCTACCGAGCCCAACAGCTTTGTTATTCATACTCCAAGGCAAGCAGCACCTACCACAATTTGAGTGATGAGATAAATAATAATGCAGCCAACCAGAATGGGAGACAAACTAGAAAAATCCTCATCGAAATTCAGCAGATCTGGGCTAGCTCCCTCTCAAAGCTCCCCCATCCATCCTCCCCTTCACACAGAGATTTTAGGGACAAATGCCAGTAGATCTCTATTGTTCCTGCTCATTCATTAGCCACAACTGCTTTTCTCTGTTGTGCTCACGCTTCAAGGTAAGGATAAGATTCTGGCCACATTGAGCATGTTGAAAAAGTAACTATGAGACACACAAAATTTAGATTATTTTAAATACAAACTAGCGTTGAATTGTTTCTTTCACAGTTTTAAGTAATCCTCAGAAGCGAAACATTCCTGTTTCAAGGTGATAAACTCCTTTCATCCCGTTACCTCAGGACTTTCCCCTTCCATCTCCAGTAGTTGTATCACTCTCCTTTTTTACATTTTGCCCCCTTCACTAAATGGACCCAGAAAAAGCCCTCTTGGCACTGTTTGTCACCATGTCATTTTCTAGACCTGCAATTCCCACGCCTGCAGCGGGCGAATATTTGTGATTAAAGCAGAAAAGCCTGGGTTTAATTTGCCTCTAGTCCCCCTTTCCACATGCACCAGTGCAGCTCATGAGCTGCCTGCTAAGGCTTCAAAGGGGAGCAGAGGGTCTCAGTTTAGCTGGAACAATGCATTTCACAGAGCCACAGCTTTCACTTACCTCCCATGCTGGGGGTTACTATTTGCTTTCCCACACTTCCCTTTGGGCTGCTCCAGCCTTTGGAGCTGGAATTAAGGCAGGCACAAGCTGTGTGGTTAAACCTGCTCAGATATATGAATGTGATCTTCAAAATCACACCTAAAAGTTCAGCAGCTGGGGAAAGCCAGTCCTGTTCCCCTGAATAGCTCCCAGCCTAAAGCACATCCAAATTGAAAGTGCTCCAGGGTTATCTTTACAACAGATTTTGTGATGCAGTCTGTTGAAGTCACCTGCTGCTCCCCATTTGCAACGAGCTTTTTCTCATTAAGCAGGCAAAGTAAACCCAAATCCTCTCCCTCACACCTGAGCTGCTCAGGCCTCTGCTCAGAACCCTGACTTTTTTATGACTTTCTTATCTCCCTGACAATAAAGGTCTGCTCTGGTTGCTTTTTCTCTCCCCAGTCCTTCTGTGGGCAAGGCAGCCCCAAAACCTCTGGCTGACAGTGGTTCCCGTTAGGAGTTGTTCAGGGAATTCTCCCGTGGACTGACAACAAGCTCAGGCATCACAGTTTGGAAACCACCAAGGAGGTGACCCCATGGGCTGCTTCTCATCCAAGGACCACATCCAGCCCCTTCTTTGTCACAAGTCAAACAGAGAATTTGGTGCTGTGACCACTCAGCACTTTAGGGACAGTTAATATGTCCTTATTTCAGCATCACATTGTCCTTCCTCTGGTTCCCATCCCGATACAGAATCTCTGGCTTCACTTAACAATACCTTGCTCATAAGTGGATACAGAAAAACACATTTTCTACTCGTCTATTTGCACTGAAGATGAAGCAGAGCAAGCACCAGAAGTCTGCCGGTGCATTCATAGCCCCACTCCCAGAGAGGCTTTCTCTTTATTCCTCCTTCCTTTCCATGCAGTCCTACCTAAGCAAGGTACAGAGATGTTCAGCACCCTGCTCTGGCAATATCCTCATATCTTGTCAGCAGCAACGAAATTCTGCTGTGAAGCTGTTAGAAACTCTAAACTGATAGAAGCTACAGGGAAGTAATCCTGCTTGGAAAGAAAGGGGTGAAACCTCAGTGTGAGGAGAAATGAACTTTCTTTTTCGTGTGTATCAAAACATCCACTGGGATCCTTCACCAGGCTGGCATTCTGACAGTCCAGTGAAAATGTTTTCACCCCTAAAAAAGGACAGGACTGTGTGGCCAGTTCTCCCCTGGGTGTGGAGGTTGTGTTCACAGCCAGTTTCTGAACCTTGGCAGGACGGAGGAAGGAGGAGCAGCCAGGCAGAACCCAAGCCCAGGCACAGTTCTGCAAAACCTCATCAAATACCTGCTCAGTTCAGTTTAGTCTGGCCTAAATTCTAGTCCTCTGCTGAATAATTGAAAAGGAAACGACTGTGGGAAAAGTTTCATGTAACAGGAAGTCCAAAGGATGTGCCAGGTTTTGGCAGCGCCGTGCTTCTCTGTGCAGCTCACAAGCCTTGTCCTGTCATTAACTGGCCTGTCAGTCACTGAAAACAAAATAACTGCAGGGCACAGATGGACAGCCCTGTCCTAGAGGCCAAAAAATTCGTGTTTCCTACTCCAGAACCTCCAGGAGATCTGTCAATGCCACCACAGTTGAAACTCTTCAATAATCTTTTTGTTATACTGCAGTCTGAACAAATAAACACCAAAAGATTCCTTATTGCCTGTAACAACTAATCCAAAGTTATTCATCCCTGCTTACACAAGACTCTCAAATCAAAGCATTTGTTCTTGGCTAGAATTGGTACAAGTAAGGTCTGAAATCTAGAGAGAATAGCAGAAGAGTTATTGCAGAAGGAAGCAAAATACTTCCAGGGAGTTGATCTCCTTACTTTGCTATAGTTTAAAAAGAAGTTTATTATAATATTCCATGCTCTGCACAAAATCACCCAAATCAGGAAAACTTCAGAGGTTCTCAGGACAGAGAACACAGGCAGGGCCAACCCTTCCTGTAGCCACTCACGCAGCCCGGCTGAACGCCTGGAAAACTGCACAGGATTACCTGGATTCAAATGTTTGCCAGTCTGTGTATTCAGCTCCTTTACTTCCTTTAACTTTAGGGCCATGACACTTAATTCAGTTACCATCCCTGCTCTGGTATGCTCATAAAAAATTCACACCTGTTTCACAAATGTTCACCTGTTTAACAGACTCCTGTTTTAAGGAAAGGAAGTTTTTGCTTAATTATGAAAGCATAACTTTTTTTTTTTTTAAAGGAATTCCTACTATGGCATTTGCTGTTTACAGGCTTTAAAAGCAAAACTGGCCAGTGAAGGAGGGGGGGAGGATGAGGGGGGGGGAAAAAAAGACGGAGAAAATAATTACTTGGATTAAAATATCTCTCCTTAACCTTGTGGAAGAGGAGCTTCTCTGACTTGGCTGCAGAATGAAAATGAAATCAATGCCAAGTGTCTTATCCTGAACTCTGAATGGGCAAAGTTCCCATTGACTTTCAAGATTCCTTCCCCTGCAAATGGCATTCAGGAACAGTCGTTACCTGCACCTAAGGCACGTCCACCACTCTGTTCTGTCTCTCCCCTTTGTGTCGAGTGGATGGGTAGAATTTTTGAAATCAGCACAGCAAGCCGTGAATGATGCATGAAATGAATAAGCTGAGCCTTGTACAAAGGGGAAATCCTGAAGGCTTGGTGCAATCACTGCTCTACTATTTCCTATGGCCTGCATAGAAAAGATGCATAATATTCTCCACAGAGACAAAGAGAAAAGCTCACCGAGGCCAGAAGTCTCAATCAGAAGCCCCAGAAGAGAAAAATGACAGCAGCTCACAAGTTTTTAACACTGCTTAATTCCCCTCTTATTGCTGAGCTGTTCCCCGCGGATGCCTGGCGCTCTCAGCCCGGGGTGCACGTGGAATATCCGGAATATCCACACAGGGATGGGGGGCTCTGAGGGCCCGGCTCACTTTGCATTTCTTTGGAGACAGCCCGGTTTATGCAGGAGTTTGTGTTTCACACCTCACCCCATCAGCCCAGGGGGGTTTGCACGGATCTCCTGGCATGGGATGGCCGAAGCACGGAAAAAAGTGCGGATTTTTCCACAAGATCAACGGGATGCGTTAAAACCCCATAACTTCTTCCTCATGAGGGACTTGAATTGGAGACTTCACTGACATCAGCACTAATATTTTCAAGCCAGGCCAAACCACGCTCAGATTATTAGTCTTATTTTGATGTATTCCCGAATAAATAGAAATTTATTGTAGTTGAATTTAGCAACAGCAATAAAGATGAGCATCCTCAGCACAACACTGTGGTACAGAATTATGTTTTTTCATCATGGAGAAGGTATAAATACATCTTTTTATGGATGTGCTGTGACCTCCCCCAGTTCTCTTGCTCTCTCTCACGTTTGCTCACGATCTTTGCAATCTCCCCTGCTGCACGAAG
This sequence comes from Chamaea fasciata, assembly GCF_029207755.1. Lineage (NCBI taxonomy): Eukaryota > Metazoa > Chordata > Aves > Passeriformes > Sylviidae > Chamaea > Chamaea fasciata. The sequence goes on from NW_027094107.1 coordinate 841,896, forward strand.
AGATACTTCAGAAACTGGAAAACTGAAGTTTAATGGGGATACTGAGCTCCTGAGGATGCCTTTGGAAGAGGCAAAATCCTAATCCTAATCTAAAATCCTGTTTGCTTGACTAGCAACACAAAGAAGTCGGCTGTGAATGGTATTTGCAGCAAAGAATAATTAATTCCGCATCCTGAGGACATTCTGCTGGGGAAAAGTCACTGTGTTGCACTGATTGCTGCATCCAGTGGCATCCATTAGAAGTTGTGATAGGGAAGAATGTGGGAAACTAATCTGGAAACCTACATTAACCACGAAATTATCCCATGCAAACACATCAGCAAGGATGGCTATCCACACCTTCCTGGAGAAATCATAAAAGAAATGGATTCAAATATTCTCTCTTTGTTATTTCAGTGTTTTGTCAGAATTTGGTGATGAAATTTACCACAAAACCCCCCTGAATCTGCAGCATGTGAATGAACGGGACACGACTAGAGGAAATCTAGGATCCAGGTCTGTGCAAGTAGAAAAGAAGCCATATCAACCTTCTGACTTTTGCAGGCACTGAGCACAGCAGCAACATTCCAGTCCTGAACATCATCCAGCTTCAGGTTTCAGGTGTACTCGTGCCTGAGAAATCATCCTTTCCCTTAACATGGGAGGATAGTCTGACAACTTCCTGTCTTCCTAATAATGTTCCTGAGAAGCATCTTCCTTAGTCCCATGTCTGATATGGGATGGCTAAAAAGATAGTTTATTAATATTTTCACAAAGTGTCTATGCCAATGCTTTTCCTGTATTTAGTCCTCATCCCTTCTTGTAGCAAAGAAATAGAAATATAAAATCATGCAGTTTAACACATATTCTTAAAATATTCTTAAAATACCCACAATCAGTTTCCTCTGCTAATTATACTTTACTCACCGTTTCAAAAATAATTAATTTGAAGTATTTTAACTTACCAACTTTCATTGCAATAAATTAACTCTGAAGTTCTTTGGCATAGGGAGGAACCATGAAAATGCAACCCAATACACGGGGTTTTGACAAACCAACATCACCAAGTGTTATCTTCCCCTCAAAAACATGTTAAAACAAAAGCCTAAATATTGTCGTTACACTTTGATGCCAGCATTAACCTCCTCAGAGGCAGTGCTCTGTCATTCTAAAGATAAAGGGGGCACTTGCATTTTTCCTGGATGCTGGAGAATAAGGCTGGAGTTGTTTTTTAACTGTGCAAAGAGTTGCTGACGGATGGTGCACATGGAAGCACCCAGGACTTCATAGTTTGGAACTTCACCTGGTCTCCCTGTGAGTGTTAATGGTTCCATTCTGAGTTCTCCCACAGCAGCGGGAGAAGGAAATCCTGCCTGGGCAGTGCTCAGAGGGGATTTAGATTTAATTCATGCAGGAGGGATGTCAAGGGCCAGACACTCTGCAAATTTAAAAGTGGAGTTCAGCAGAAGTAAAACAAAACTTCATCAGATCTGAAGAGAACATATTTCTGCATTTGACCAGGAGGAAAATTTCCTGGGCCCAAGCAAAGGATGTAACAGTGCTCTTGGGGGGGGGGGAAGGGAAAAAAAGTTATCTTTGAGGGAATGTCTCCCTCCATGCTGTTGGCTAATTAAATACACTCCTGTTGAGGGGAGAAGAGGCTGTATCTGTATTTGTGCTTAATTACACGGCTTAATTACTGCGTCTGTCCCAGTGCAGTGTGTGCACCTGTTCACATCCCTTCCCACCAGCTCTGACCACAGCTTATGAACTTTGGGATAAAGTTTAGCCCCGGGAAGCTGAAATCTGCATTGGGAATTTTACCTGGGCATCTCAAAACCAGTAAATCAGGAAGAGCAGCCCCAAGCCAAACCACTGATAGGAACTTCCAGACAGAACAAGGCAGAGATATTTATAGAGAGATTTCTCTGTGACCCCTCAGGAACCTCTCACAGACCCTCCTTCGGCCCTGCCTTAGGCCAAACAAGGATAAATTGAGCTTAAAAATGCTACAGACTGTGAAAAAAACAGCTTTTCTCCCCTGTCGTGGCAGAGAATCCACTTTCACAAAACTCAGATATTAAGAACAAGTATTTCTAATGATGCAGCTCCAGTTTGAAGACACCAAGTACAATTCCAGTGCTGGCAGCTGCTCACCTGCTCAGGAGCCCTGGCCTTAGTCACTCTTGTGCACCTGCCTGAGAAGGTGGAGGGAGAATTGTTCCAGGGAATGGGAATTTCCCTCTTCCCCACTGAGAGCTGTGCTGGCACTGCCAGTTCTGGAGAGCTCTGGGGTACAGTTTGACTCCCAGCTGAGATGAAATCGGCCCTGCTGCCCTGCCTGCCCGTCCTGTGCTCTACCGACACTACTGATGCCACCACCTTGTCTCAGACCTCCAGGTTATTTCTGGATCTGCTTCTCCCCAAGGGCTAGTAAGTGGTGTTACCAGCTGTTACACTCTACTGCTCCTACCTGAAGGACAGCAGCACACACAGGCAGAAGCAGTGCCACAGCTTTGCCAGATTTCACCTCATGGAAGAATTGAGCTGTGGGGATGAAACATCCACAAGCTGGGTTCTCACCCACCAAGTGATAACCTCCAGCCCCGGCCCGGGGGCCGTGGTGATGCCGGGGCTTTGCTGCACTGACCAGAGGGTGGCCGGGCCCCGGAGGGAGAGAGGGGACAGCGTGTGGGGACCGGGGCTTCCCCCGCTCTGGGAGCTGCCCCTTCCCGGGGGCCGGGCACCCAGCGAACCCCGGCTCTCGGGGACGTTTGCACAACATCGTCGCCCCTTGAAGAGCCCGAGGAAAGCCGTGCCCGAGCCCGGCCGTGCTGCCCGCCGGAGAAGGCAGGAGCCGCTGCCGGGAAGGAACGAGGGTGCGACCGCCACGGGCAGCCAAGGGGCACAAAGTGTCCCCGAAGGCGCTGGCGGTGAGGGGTGACAGGGCAGGTCTCCGTTCCCAAACCCCAACCCCAGCAGCGCCTTCGCGTTCCCGCTGCTCCTGTCCCAAGGCAAACAGCGGATGGGCAGCGGGAGCAGGCGGGAGGTGAAGCTGGAAGCGGGGATGCGCTGCGGGGCGGAGAGCCCAGGACACACGTGGGGCCCCCGCCGGAACAGGGCTCGGAGGGACGGAGAAGCGATGCTCAGCTCCGCCGGCCGCCCTGGGACTCCGCAGCGCGGCCACGAGTAACGCACATCCCTAAAAAAAAAACCAAAAAAACAAAACAAAACAAAACCAAAAACATATAAAAAGAGCGGAGAAAGGAAAACAAAAAGTTGTCCAGAGTCAAAGCACTCGTCAAACGAACTGAGAAGATTGGATTGTTTATTTCCTCTGGGAACTCCTGTAACCATTCATTTTTAATGGAGCCTAATTAAGAGTTCCCCAACGGGTTTTACTTTGGTAAATATTTCAGATGAGCCGGCGTTTCTAGGCAAATCCTCCTGACCAAAAAAAAAAAAGGAAAAAAAAAGCACAAGAAGCCGAGGCAGAGACGTAATCCCTTTCGCACCCCGTCGGCCGAGGGAAAGCAGCCGCGCGGAGAGGCAACAAGTGGCGGCAGCTCGCAGAGGAGCAGCAGACGCTTTCCCGGCCCGAGTCCCTATTCACTTTTAAAAGAAAACCAAATCCAAGGAGCGCTTTCTTCCCTCTCCCACCCCCCCAAACACAGTCCGGCTTGGCAGCCAGGGAAAGGCAGACGAAAAGCGGCGGCAGAGCCCGGAGCGGGCGGTGGGAGCCCCGGCATGGACTCTGCCCCGCTCCGCGCTCCTCGCACAAACTGCCCGGACACCGCCGACGTGCCTGATAGAAAATTTATTGATCTCTCTCTTCATTTGGAAGAAAGAAGCAAACGAGGACTAGGAACAAGGAAGAAGTACTTCGATAGCTTTTTTTTTTTTTTTGGGGGGGGGGGGGAAGGAATTCGGTAACAAAACTAAAACGTTTTTTTATCTGATATGTCAAAACATGGTTCACAGTAAAATTCACAAACTCATTTACATAACTTTACAGCTTAAGAAAAACCAAGACACACAACTTACTATAAATAAAAGAAATGCGTTTGCGACCCGCACAGCTCTGCTCTCTCCCACCTCCCCTTTTCAAGGAATAAAACCTCAAAATTAAAACGTCGTGAAAGCTACAGATTGTGGAATAGAAACCAAGCGAGGGTCAGTAACAAAACAGTTAATAAACCACAGTGATTATGTGAACAACCGAGCTTAAAAACAAAAGCCCGCGGGTTTTGTTTATGTCATTGCTACGCTAGAAATCAAACTGGAAGATGCAAGATTTAAAAAAACTAAAACAAAAAAAAAACCAAAACAAAACAAAAAACACCAACTTTTAAGCGAATAAAACAGTGCCCCAACCTAGCCGAAACCAGGAAAGGAGTTGCCGTGGTTTGAAAAACTTCACAGCGGCTTCTAGGAGGCAGGAGTTGTGCTCTATTAAAATAACAACTTGCTCAAATATTAAAATAACAACTTGCTCAAAAAAAAAAAAATTAAAAAAAAAGGACACAACTAACGGATTTCCTTATTAAGATTTCTCCAGAGTTAGTATTTAAGTCTGCTAAAGCCGAGCAACACTGCCGTACGTCCCGGTGTAGAGTCAGGGAGCCGTGGTGGGGTTATAGGGATTAAGACGGGGGAGCCGTCCGGAGCAGCCCAAAGTTTATATGTGAGTTAGTGGTACGGTACCATTCACGGCAGTCCCGGCACTCTGGTAGTGCTGGTGGACGCTGTGTAACCTGCTGCCCTGCAGGGCGGAAGGGTCTGTGGCGTCCCCGCCGGGGGGCAGGTACATGCTGATCATATCCCTCAGGTCTCCCAGGCAGGCCCTCTGCGAGTGGGAAGTGATGGCCGGAGGCGGCGAGCTGGGCTCGGATTTCACCACGGAGCCCATGGAGCCCAGGCTCATGGCCGTGGAGGGCTGCTGGCCGTAGGCGGCGGGGGACATGCTGTAGGTGGAGGCGGCGTTCATGTAGGTCTGCGCCGAGGACATCATGGGGCTGTACTGCAGGCCCGTCATGTCGTAGCGGTGCATCTGCTGCAGCTGCGGGCTGTTCATGCCCGGGTGCTGGCTGTAGCCCAGCTGGTCTTGCATCAGCGAGTAAGCCCCGTTGGTCCAGCCGTTCATGTGGGCATAAGTGTCAATCCTCTGCCCCACCCCGACGGGGCTGCTCACCGCGTTGCCCCCCCCCGGGGCCAGCAGGTTACCGGGCAGCGAGTATTTGTCCTTCTTCAGCAAGGTCTTGGTCTTTCTCCGGGGCCGGTATTTGTAATCCGGATACTCCTTCATGTGCACGGCCCGCAGCCGCTTGGCCTCGTCGATGAAGGGCCGCTTCTCGGCGTCGCTCAGCAGCTTCCAGTCGGCGCCCAGGCGCTTGCTGATCTCCGAGTTGTGCATCTTGGGGTTCTCCTGGGCCATCTTCCGTCGCTGCCCCCGCGACCACACCATGAAGGCGTTCATGGGCCGCTTCACCCGGTCCTGGTCCGAGCCCGCTCCCGCTCCGTTGCCGGCCCCGCCGCCTCCGCCGCCTTTGCCGGTGCTCCCCGCGGCGGGGTTACCCCCGGTGCTGCCCGGCGTGGGCTGCGGCGCCTTAATCTCCGTCTCCAGCATGCTGTACATGGCCGGGGCCGGCAAAAGGTGCGCCAGGGCGGCGGGCAGGCGGGCACCGAGCGAGGAGAGGAAGTTCAGAACAAAAAATAAAAACCAAACTAAAAAACAAACAAACAAAAAAGAGAGAAAAAAACCTGCCTGGGCGGCTGCCGCGACAGAAGGAGGAAGTTTTTTTTGTGCGTAGCAGAAGCGCCGCTCCCCGAGGTGCCGGCGGTGGCGGAGCTGGAGCGGAGCAGCTCCCGCGGGCAGCAGCGGGCGATGCGCGCTCGGATCGCGGGGGTCCGTGATTGACGGGCTATAAATGAGGGGGCGGCGGCCAATCAGCGAGCGGTTCCCGACAGCCCCACGCCGGGATCTGAGCGGCCGGGGGGGCGGGCGGAGCGACCCGACACCGGGGATGCCGCGGCCCAGCGTGCCGGGCCCCTCCCGCTGCCCCCGGGCCCCGCACCTGCCCCCGGGGCTGAGCGGCTCCCGCAGCTGCGGCCGGGCCGGGCCGGGGGAAGGAGCGGGCCGAGGGTGCCCGGGGGGCAGCGGGGACAAGGAGCGGGGCGGAGCGCTGGGTTGCCGGCGGGAGCTGCGCGGTTTGCGGGCACAAAGAGGTTTGGAACTCCCGGAGGATGCACAGCCCCGTGCCAAGCTCGGAGAGGCTCCTGGAGCCCGAGGGAGCCCGGGCTGCGCGGATGCAGCCCCGGAGCGGATGATGGGGCGGGGAAAGGATGGACGGGCTAAACTCTTCCACTCTACAATGCACATTGCCATGCCGGGATCGGGCACGGTCGTCGGTGGGAGAGGGGCTGGAGCGCGGCCGGGGTGGGTGGATGCCGGCCTGGCACTCCCGGCCATCCCCACCCCGCTGCCACTCGAGCTTTTCCACTCGGCTGCCCCAAAAGAGGGAGGGTGGGCAGAGGGGACGGAGCTTGCGAATCCCCCGAGTTTCATGGCAACGGAAAGTTCTCTCCGTGTGAAAGAAAACTTTGGCTGCGGATGTGTGAGCGGAGCGGCGCCCACTTTGAGCTGTCAATCACCGGCTTCCCTGTCCGTCCCTCCCCTCCCTTTACCCCTCCTTCCCTCCATCCAGAGGCGCGGACACCGCACCTGCACGGACAGGGCTCGCTGAAGGCACGGCGGGCACAGCGCTCTCCGGCGGGCTGGGCTGCCCCATCCCTGCCCTTCCTCATCCTCCCTCATCCTCCGCTCCAGCTCTGTCTGGAGAAGCCGGGCAGGGGAACTCTGGGGCAGGAGAGGCAAAGCGAGCCGCAGTCCGCTCGGGGAAAGCCTCGCCGCCGGAGGATGCGGGCAGGATCGCCGCTGTCGCTATGAGCAAACTGCCCCAGGGGCGTGCGGGGCTCCGGGGAGGGTCGGGGGCTTTGAGCCGGGGACTGTCCGAGCCGAGCGTCCCGTCCTGGAGCGACGCTGCCGCCGCAGCTCCCCGGCTTGGCTCCGCCGGTGTCAGCCCAAAGACAAGACCGCGAGTGTAATGACGGTAATCGGGAGGAGGAATCCTCCAGGGCAGGGCTCTGGGCTGGAGAGGGGGCTCCGGGCCGGGGGGGGGTTCGGCAGGGCGGTGATGAGGAGCTCCCGGCCCTGCTGCAGCACTGGAGGAACTCTGGAAACACCACGGTGGAGTGGGGGGCTCGATTGGAGCCCACCTGAGCACTGCTAAGATTTAGCACTTAAAGGTCTCACTCGTTTTGTACGGATTTTTTTTTTTTTTTTTTTACAAAATGATCTGCTGAACAACGTCGAAGGGGAAGTAATTCCCGCTTGCGACTGGCTGTGGTGTTGTCAGCACTTTGGTTTTTGCTTGGTTTGCTGCTGGTGTATCGAGGGAAGTCAAAATTTGGCAGCCCGATGGGCCAGGGTGGCAGCGGAAGGGTTGATTCAGGCGGGAGTGGTTGGCGTGTAGCTTTGCAAGATATATTGGGAAAGCTTCAGTCGTAATTAACTTTTAACCCTCAAAATATTTTGGCCCCTCCAATGGAGGTTTGAGACCTGCCAGACTGGCAGGACTGATATATATCCTGACAATACTTTGAAATATTTTTATATCAGCGTTTGTTGGAGGGACTGGACACGCTGGCATGCAACGAAAAGTTGGGCTGTATAGAGAATTAGAGAACGTGAAATCCCCCTGAATAATGTTTCCGTCTATGTTTAAATAAATATTACAACGTTAAGTTTTGGATTCTTACTTTGTCTTTCAATTCGTCTTTGAACTGCCTGGGTCTCAAAGATTTTTTTTTTCCCTTTAAAAGCCAAGCTCTTAGACACTTTTAAGATCCATATTATTCCAAACCAAGGCAACATTTCTCTTGAAACATCGCCGATCTTGTAAATGAACTAAAGTTGACTGAATAAAAAAAAAAAAAGTACAGACTGATGGATTTCCAGACTTCACAGGTCCCCGTAACGCTCCCGCTGCCGCACACATTCTGAGGAAATCTCCAAAATCTGGCTGATTGCTATTTCCAGAGCAGGAACCTTCTGCTCCCATCCCTCCGCCTGGGCGGTAGCGCTGTGTGGGCAAACGCTGGGCTGGGATTTCGGGAGCGGAGAGGCGAGCCCGGAGTTGCCTTCCCTCGGGGCTTTCCCTGGGAGCCGCGATCCCCTGAGCTCGGGGCTGTGGCCACAAGCAGCCCCTTCCCCGGGGCACCGGTTGTCTCTGTCCTTCCTTTCCCTGCCCTGAAAACGCCGCTGAGGCGCCGTGGGCAGCAGGAGGAACGAGGCGAGCCCGCTGGACCAGCTGCTGCTCTCCAAATTTACTTGCAGCACGCTTTAAGAGAGCCCACCCGTTCCACCACCCCCTCGGCAGCAAATTCCATTCTCCGCCTGCTCCCCGGGAACGGGGACGGAGCCTGCGGAGCTCCCGGGAAGCAGAGTAGGGGCAGAAAGCAAGAGGGGACCCAGCCCGGCGCAATAAAACCTTATGCCCGGAGCCGTTTCCTTAAATTCACTTACGAGGGAAGCCCCGTGTGTCTGGTGGGGGTCGGAGAACACTTGAGGTCGTGTAAATACAGTTGTCAAAGGCTGAGGAGCCTTTTATTATTGTTATTTATTTATTTGGGTGACAAAGGAGGGCGAGGCGAGATAAGGAGTTTACAGCACAGCCCAACTTGAACGCGAGAGAGACCCCGCGCTTGAAAAGGGCCATTTGAAAGGCTCTGGCCGGGTTTTCTGTGCCAGCAACGCTTAATAAGAAAGAGCCGTTAATATATGGTAATTGCAGCTCCAGAAGAGCTGCTCAGGGGAATCTTGGAACTGTGTCCCGGAGGATCTCTGGCTTTTAAAGAATAACTCTGTACGAACCCGGCCCCGGCTAATCCTGGTATTAAAACCTCCTCTTGCTCACCAGCCTAATTCCCGACCGATATCAGCGAGGGTTCGTCCTCGAAATTTGCCCAGACAAGGGAGCAGGGCGCCCCTTTCGTTTGGACCCTGCTGACCTTCGCTAGGCTGGTCCTCCGAAAATGCCCAGCCTTTAGCGATGCTTAAGATAAAAGTTCACGTGATCCGTGTTTCAGGCTGGCGTTCACATCCTCTCCCAGAAGTTTTCGTGGTGGTAATGTTGCTGCTAAATGGGCCATTTGAGGCTTATTCTAGAGTTGAAGGTCGTTAGGAGATTTTTTTGTTAGTTTGTTTTATTCCCCGTTTAAGTGTCACGCCAAAACACAGCTCGAGATTGCCTGCGAGGCTGCTGCCTCCCTCGCCGCGGGGCTGACACGGCTGCAGCGACCTCCCAGCCCGGCGAAGGGGACGGCAAAATCATTAGTTCCGACAAACGAGCCCCAACACCTTCCCGTGGCTTCCCCAGCGCGTCGCCGAGCGGAGACCGCAGCTGTCCCCGAGCCTTCAGCTGTCCCTGCTGCTCCCCGATCTGGGGAAGCAAGGGTTACTGCTGGTGACATCATTAAAAATCGCAACATTTAGGAACAAAAATCTGAAGTGCGTGGGTAAACCCGGGCAGCGTCCTTTGGGCATAGTTCGATCCCTTTGAACTGAGCCTCCCAGCGCGTTCAGGAGGCAGCGGTGAATGTTTTTTTGGTGGTGTTTTTTTTTTTTTTTTAATCACTTCCCTCCCCCCGCCCCCTCCCCAGTTGAACTTTTATTTGGCTTCTGACAACAATAGCGGGCTGCAAACAGACCTCTCGGAGCGCCCTCTGAATAGATCCTTTTGGAGCCCGGATTGTTTCCACCGCCACAAAAAAACAACCAGTAGCTCCCTTTTTTTTTTTTTTTTTTTTTTTTTTTTTTTTTTTTTTTTTTTTTTTTTTTTTTTTAATTGGGTTGTTCCTGGCCCTGGCTCATTCAGGTGTTCGCGAGGAATTTGTTTATTAGCCTTTGACAAACAGCCCCTCCTGGCAATCGCCTCTCGGAGCTGTCTCCAGCGGGAGGGGAGGGATGCGGAGGGGGCACTTGGCTAATAAGGACTCTCCCCATCTCCAAGTTACCAATTAACAGAGTTGTGGAGGGGACCACCAGCACGGGATAACCGGCCAGGGCTCGCTGCCCAGCCCCGAGGAAAGCACAGATTTAAGCTCATGTGTTTTCACGCAAAACCACCGAGGGAAAAAAACGAGCAGGAAGGAGAATAGATGCTAACGAGACCACCCCCGCTGCCCCCAGCGCGGTCTGCGCCGAGCCTGGCAGAAATCTCTTCCCCAGCGGATGAGACAGTAGCGGGAACTTTCCGCCACTTCCCCTGGCTGTTACAGCACCGGCTGTACAGAACCTGAGAGAATTCTGTAGTCCTTGCCCGGGGCGCTGCCATCCCTGGGAACGCCGGAAAGCCGCGGGGATGTGACACTTGGGGACGCGGCTCAGTGATGGGCTTGGCAGTGTCCGCTGATCTCAAGGAGTTTTCCCACCTCAGCGATCCCATCGTTCTCAATCGTCCTCACACCTCAGCTCCGTTTGCTCCCCCCGCGAGCGGCCCCGGCCAGGGTGGCCCTGCTGTCCCCTCCAGTCGCCGCGGCTCGGGGACACAGCCCCGGGCGGGGTGGCAGCAGCCACAGCCGCTCTGCGGGACGGGAACAGCGTGGGGACAGAGAGAGGGCGAGCCCTGGGTGCCCGGGGGGCTCTGGGCACAGCAGCCCCTTCCCCGGGGCCACTAGTCCCCAGGGACAGGCAGGGACAGGGATTCCCCCCGGCCGGGAATCCGCCCCCTCCCCTGTACTTGTTGCTTTGCTTTAGCGGAGACTTCTCTCCTTCTAAAACACAAAATAAACCCTCTTAACCAACAAATCAACCGCCCCCCACAACAAACTCAAACCACCTCTCGTTTCAAACCTGGCGAATCTTTCCTGCGCTGTTTTCTGTACAGATGTGATAACCACCTGATTTATCACGGCCGTGCTCCTTTTTAGCAGTTGGATTAGAAATCGGACATTAATTGTAAAACTCTAACTTGCTAATTAGCTGCAAATAAACTGTTCATTAGTGACAAATTAAAATCAAAACACACCTTATTCCTACTCTCTGACACACAGTTTTGAAGGCACGTATTGTTTCAAACTACAGCCTGTATCACTGGCACGGCAAATTGAGATCCTGAAAGGTTTCTCTCCAGGATATATAATTAAAATATATTCTACTTTAATTGACATTATAGAGGACACAAATGAGATTTTCCTTTTAGAAAGAAATAGCAGTTTCTAAATAAAGCTTTGCCGGCTGCAGAATGGAGGTTTCAAGCAAATGAATAGTCATTACTACCTTTTCAATGATGTGGGCCTTTTGATCAGAAAAGAAATTAGCTCTAAAGGACAGACAATGGGAAGCCTGCCCTGCAATAGGAAGAAAATTAGATGGCTAAGGCTCTTAACAACACCTATTTCTATAAACCATGGAGCTTCTTGCTTTTCAATTACAGCTGTTCATTTCAAATAAGGAAAGTGGAAAAACACAGAGGGGAATATAAACTCTGTTGCACCAAAAAAGAAAAAAAAAAAAAAAAAAAAAAAAAAAAAGAGCCCGAGACAGGGCAGGCAGGCAGCCTTCTCATTTTCCTTTTGTTTTTATTATAATCGGTTAACTAATATTACATATTTTCTAATGCTCTGACAGCCCAGTGTAGCATTCTCCAGGCTAATCAGGATGGATTATATCCAGTAAAGGGACTGGTAAAAAACATGAGAAACTTCGCGTTAGGTAGCTGGATGCTCGCACTGCACATCAAATAATTACATTTTGCACATGCATCTCATACTTGTGTGCATTCTGCAGAGAAAACAAAACAGGACTGAAGAACCTGAGGAAAATGAAGAGCTGAATAACACTCTGCTGTCTTTTGATTACGGTCAAAAACTAACCCCAGTTCTTCCGAATTAAATTGAGTGTTCTTTCATTACACTCAGGACCCAGAGATTATTTCAGACAGGTTCTCCACACATTACTTTTAACCCATTATTATTTTAGAAATAATACTTCTACTCTCAAAATATAAAATTAACTTGCTGTGTAATAAATTTTAAATAGGAGTTATCTTTCAAGTTATTTCGTTTGAGCATTATTTTTAACATTATTTCTCCTGCATGTAAAAATACAAGTTTTCTTGTGAATCTCAGATACAACCATAGAAACAGTCCTTTCTTCCTATACCATTTCCCTCTAGCCACACTTTTATGATTAGGTGTAACAAGTAAATTATAGTTTGTTATTATCCAATCAATAATAACAATACTTGAAATAGTCTTTCAGTAATGATTTAAACATAATAACCACAAGGCTTTATTGTCAACAAGTTCTGTTCTCATATTAATTCAGCTGGATATAGAGATGCCTTTAAAAAACAAACATAAAATCCCAAAGATTACATACACATCGTTTTTTACGCTTTCTGTTAATCTATTTATGACTTTCATACTTTCTCCTTTCTTTCTCCCCACTCTTCTGTCTCTATTTTTCTGTCTCCTTCTGTTGTATTACTTGTTTAGAAATTAGCTTAGATGTTTAATTCAAAGGGTTGATCAAATAAATATTAATTGGTTTTGCTGTGATAAGGTGCCTTTTAATCCTTTTCATCTCTGAACAAGTGAGTGCTCAAGAAAAAATTACTTTTCCCTGTCCAAAAACCTAAATCATGTTTGTCTTCTAGCTAGAAGTGATTTTAGTATGAAATAGAAATGACAGCTTTCTATTTGGTGTCTGTGTCTCCCTTCACTCCTGCCTGGCCCTGAGATAGAGAAGAATGAAAGGAATAGTCTAATCTGGTAAAGAATGAGCTCCTAACTCCCAAAGTGGAGTCACTCATGTCAGTATTTGAAGTAATCTCCCTGCTTGAGAGCAGTTGGAAAATTATGAATAATGCAAACTTCTGCCTCAGTTTTTCACTGGAACAAACCTTCCTCTATTTTTTTTATGCTCTTAATTACAACCTCATTTGATTTGAAATTATTTTGTCTCAGTAAAGTTACCCGTACTAACTAGTGGGAAAAACCTCCCTCCATGCAAATGAGCGGCTCAAGTGTCGTTGAGACTTTGTGATTTACAATACAAAACCCACATAAAGATCTGCATCCCTGAGGAGATTAAGAACTTGGGAAAACCTCCTGGTCAGGTCTTCAGTCCCTGGAAACGAGCAGAGGGTAAGGAACTGTCTGCACTCACAAGTGAACCTAAACTGACCTCGACGGACAGAATCGGAAAAATTTCACCTGAAATTGTTTTGAGTATCAGAGCAACGAGATCTTTGAGCAGGGAAATAGAGAAATAGGGAACCTAAAGAGCTTTGCAAAGTAGAGTGAGCAGTTTGAGGTTGGATCTGTTTTATCTACAGGACACCCACACATCTCACTGTTAGAAGGGAGAGGACTCAGCTCCTTTGACCATTCCACGTGGCCAGTCATGAGAGAACTTCACTAGCCCTGAAAATCCCTTCTGCTCTCTTTTTTTCCCCTAACACACACTGATAAATGAGGGCAGCAGGTGCCCCCCCCACCCAGCCTTCTGTAAAGCAAAAATATGCATCTGCATCTGTGCATAAAATAAATATAAAACGACAGACATGGAACTCGCCGAATAAACAATTATTATATTATACGTCCCATGGGACAAACACATTTCTGACCTGAACACGAGTCACAAATAACTGCACCCTTTAAATTGATATTCATCACTCATCCTTTATTTCTGTGACAGCTGAAATCAATTACCTGATTTTCAAGGTATCCCAAGAACTACGCAAATTCCTGTCTTGCAGTGGTCCAGCTCTTAATTGTCTCTGTAGACAACAATTCCTCTCCTGTAGGGCAAGTGCAGCAGGGCACTTGCAGGGGAAGGATTTATGCGATGATTCATAAATCGAGGACTTGTAAAATAGGTATTTCCAGGCCATTTTTTAAACAGGTGGACCAATTACACCAAGGGTATTTAGAGTGGATCTTGCTGCTGGTGTACCCAACACATTTCTCATGCAAAGAATCTGAGGAAAATCCAGTTTCCCCTGGTTAAGAAGCTTTTCTGGTTGCCCTAGGCTCCCCTCTCTGCATCTACCGGGAACACAGGCAGGGTAATTTGGGGAGATGCTCTGTGGGACAGCAGTGGGGTGATCCCAGGCAGGTTGGGTGTGTGATCTCAGTGTGTGTGAGGCTCACAGGACTATTGTAAGGAAAGAAAAGAGGAAGGAACCCCCCAAACCCAGCCTGGCTCGGGCAGCAAACAAAAGGCAGCTCAGGGAGGGGAGCATGGAGGGGAAGAGCATCTTTGGGATGCAGCCCCGAGGCTCCTGCCTGAAGAATCCTGTTAGGAAGTGAGGAAGGGCATGCAGGAGGACCTACAGGGGGAAAAGGCTTCAAAAGGAACCATTTAGTGGCCGACAGGGGCAGCCAGGAAAGGGATCACACAGTTTATGGCTCGTTCCCCTTTCCCTGCTGTCTGTTCCCCCTGCCCTGGCTCACCCCATTCCCGCTTTTGCAAAGCATCAGTAACAAGTTCAGTTTCTTTTGTAAAAAGAACTCCACAACCCCTTGGAAAATGGTGTAACCTCACAAAGCTCTCATCAATCTTCCGCTTTGATTTAACTTGATTTGCAGACCTCACAAACGAGGTATGTCTAAACCGTGTCCAGTGGAGTGTTGGGAGGAGCTTGCGGGAATATATTGTACAGAGTTTGTTTAATCCATAGATTGATTCGGATTGGAGCTGTAAAACCATTGCAGGCTGTTAAGAAAATAGGTGCTATTTGTATTTCTGTAATTTTTATCAGTGCAAATCCAGGTGATTTCTGTATCTGCTTTCCAATTTCTATACACAAAGTCCACAAAGACTGAAGCCTGCTCTATTTGTCCACCAGCGGCTCCCAGGAAAGCTGATGGAAAATCAGAGGGAGGGACTTGTGCCTTACTTTTGGCTGAAAAAGCAAACTCTTCTTATCAACAGTATTGCTGATTTTCATTTCAGCTTGAGTCAAGCTCAGCTGCACAAAGAATGGCAGCAAACCCACCCCAAGCACTGCAGCATTCATAGACAGTCTTCAAATAAAAGTCAGGACCTTGTTCCTCTATTCTCCAGATTCCACTAAAAAAAATGAACCACAAATTCCATTTGATGCTTTTATGGCTCTTCCTATCAAGGTATTTGAATATATTGCCATAAATGCAGTTTTTACTGAACAGAATTCCACATGAAGGAAGGAAGCCCTGGGTCTATTCACAGAAATTTAGAAAATGGGCAAAACAGTAATGTGGGAAAAGGCTCTGAAATAAACAGGAGATACGTGGGAGCTTGGACTAAATCAGATTAACACAGGCCTTGACCATCTTGCATTTCTGTAATGGGTCGTGCCCATAAATATCCCAAGCTGGAAAGTGCTCAGAACCAATGTGGACTAACAGGGAACAGTCAGATCTACATTTGTAACTCCCTGGGAACACTCCAAACCAGACACCAGGACAAAAGAATCCAGAAAGAGGAGAAACTGTTAATAGTGCCTTCTAAAACTCTACTTCCTTGTCCCTTGGTTCAGGAACATGTAAAGAATATGGTTTGAATGAGCTGGGGACTGACTGGAGCCACGTGGGAAATATTCTACTGCAGTATTTATAGAAAAAAGTTTTTAAAAAAGGAACTTTCTAAACAAAGTTTTAAAAGATAACACCCTAGGAATTAGTCTGAAGAAACCCCCCAGATTCTTTATTTCAAGTTCATGCAAGACACTTAAGACAGGCACAGATAGCTAGGATGTCTCCCAAAAAAGAAAGTTTACACCTTGGTGTGCCAGCAAAAATGGAAACAAAAATCTCATGTCCCACCCAGTGTTTCTAGGGAATGTCCCCCAGCTCCTGTATAAATAACCGGGATAATTCCCTACCCCAGGAGAGGGCACCCTGTGCCTCCCGCAGGTGCCTCTCCAGTGCTGCCACAGCTCCAGGTGAAACACTGTCCTGCCACGATTTCCTCTGCTCTAAACTAATCCCGAGCCACAGAACACACTCAAATCTACAGCTGTGGAAAACGAGGTTTACTTTTTTGTTCAGCAAGAACCACCACCATTACATCTCAGAGAGGTGCAGGTGATAAAACATCTGAAGGATGATGATAAATACTTCTAACACTTTGATCAAACACAGGCTCTGATTCCACTGACCCTTAGAGGGATCGATACTGTTTAGCTTTTCATGTTGTGCTCCCCAAATTCTGCTGTTTTACAGATTGATATAAACGTTGCAGATGGGACAAATACATGTGTGTACACACACACGGTGGCAGACACAATCACCGAGCAATTTAAAGCAAGAACAAGATGAAACCGGGAAAAAAATCTCCCCGTTTTGTTTTTGTGGTCGTTGTGTGAGGATGAATCAGTATTTCCACTTAAATAACAGTGGAGTTGCAGGCAGGAATTAGACATCACAGAGCCTAACTTGTTCTATTTATTTAGCAGTCAAGTAATATCACACAATTAGGAGTCTTGCCCAGAAATTTGTTCTGCACGCAAGGCAGTTTGTATTCTCATCTCTGAAGTTTGAGGTGTAGGAGCAGGACATGGTTGAGAAGACACTCTGTCTCTTTTGAATTAATCCCTGCTGTCTTCCCACTTTAAGAGTAGTTAATGACAACAGGATGAAGTTATAGATGATAAAGCATATAGAATTCATAAATAACAACTATTGATACGAATTTTACAATGTTGTTATACCACTGACTTTGATCGTTATTGGTTCACCTGCATCGTACTAAAATACATCCTACTGCACTTTTTATTATTTTTAGGAAGCAGATAAGCAGTTCTTTTACTCCATCTTTAGAAAATGGGTAGAAAAATGACAATTCAATTAATTGAGGGTAACATTGCTGGGATGATTTTACAAGTGGCTTCAACTGAGTGATTCAAACTAGTTAAATTCATGGATGTTTCCACCTGCACATTCCCTGTGAAGAATAGGAGCCCCAAACATGAAAATTAAAATCATTAATAAATAAAGGTTGCACATGGTGGTTTTTTTATTTGTTTGGTGTGAATTCTGGGTCACAGCAATGTGCTTAGGGGTGTTACTAATCGTGATGTGCTTCTTTCTAGAAACCCAGGTAAACCACCTAAAAAAACCATGCAAAAGGCTGACGAGGACAGGACGATACAGAACGAGGTAAAACCATTTCAGCAAAAACACCGGGGTGACTTTAAGCTGGATTTTCCCAGTCTTCAGGCCATGCAATAAGAATTTATAATCTGCATGAGAAGCTGCCAGGGCTGTATGTGCATATGGGCCCCGAGCAGGTGTGAATGGCCACCAGGACAGCTCCATTTGCATGTGAGACAGCGGCAAACACACACATCGAATTCACCTTCCTGAATATTCATTCGGCGGCCTGGGCTGGTTTAAGTCTTGAGCACCAGACCTACAAGGTCCAGCTGAGACGTGCCCGAAGCGAAATGGAATTCGGAACTGGGAGGGGTGGTGTAAACACAGCCGCCACTGGGCTGGCAAAATGCGAACGGGATTTTTTTAATATTGAAATCGGGCTACAAATCAATGACACCCCTCCAGACTACTGAGGAACAAACGTCATGTTTTGTGCGTGGCGTACATCTGCAAAGTTTGATGTCAAGCTCAAATACTCATTCTGCCAGATGATGGATTTAATTTTGCTTCTTAAACAAATCATCTTTGTTTGTTTGTTTGTTTTTTGTTTGTTTTTTGTTGTTGTTGTTGTTGGCATGGTTCTCGAAGAGAAAATATTCTGGTTCAGAACATTTGCCGTGCAGTCAAAATCCTTTGCATCAGAACAATTGTGCTGCATCTTCCAGTTTTGTAGGAAAACATGAATAGAACTGAAGCCTCTTGATTAAAAAAGAGATTTTAGAGAAATAATTGAGATCAAGCCACAAACAATAACTGACCTGGAGTCTGGCAATGCTTGCATGTGCTATATAGCTAAAACTAATAAATACAAAGGCAGTTAAAATGCCAGAAGTGTTTCAGGGAGATTTGGCACACAGCCTCCAGGAACTCAAGGCCATGTGGGAAGGTGGGAAGGATATTTTATCTCAGGATATTCTATTGCAGCAGCAGAACTCAGGATAAGTGGAATTATACACACTCAGTTCTAAAAAAGAGAATAAATTGCCATTTGAATTCTTGCTGCTTTTCAACTGCTTACTGCTTCCTAATTAATTTCACTCTAGAACTGAACATCTTTCTTAGATTTTCTGTTTTTCAGCTGGCCCAGCTCAGGGTCCTGCACGGCTCTTCTTAGGGTCAAATTTCACTGAGTAACTGGATATCAATTATGGTTTTGTTGTAGGTGTCACATTACCAGCTGTTTGATAAGCAGACATCCTTATTTTGATTATTTAGTCGGCTGCTGAGATCATCTGAAGGAAGAGACTTCCTCTTCTCTCTGCTCACATGATCTGCAGAATATTCCTATTGCTCTGTCACAATTCTGTGTGAATTGAACATCTCTGGCCTTACAGCATCTGTTTTCTTAAAAATATTTACAGAACTTGATTTCTGGTAATAGGACACCAAGTGGCAGACTAAGAGCATTCTGACCCGAGTGGAAATCCAATGCCACAGTGGGACTGATGTTGAGTTAACCTTCAGTTATCTCTGAAATCCAACCAGAAACTGGAATCTCTTTTCTCTTTAGACTGGATCCAGATTTTCACTAAGAATATTTATCAAAACTATAGGATTTAAGTCAGGGGTTTTTTAAGATAGGAGTCAGAATCAACAGCAAATTTTCAATCAGGAAATAACAGGAAGATAAAATTCCACCCAGGCAATGCAGGTGTGTGAGCCTCTTCCCCAAATTTACCCTGCAGAGACAGAGAGAGGTCCCAGCTCTGCTCCTGCTCCTCTCCAGGCTGAAGCTCTGACAATATAAACACGAGACTTGTTACTGAAGGAGCAGACCCTTAGATCTGTTATTATAAGTTGATTAAAAAAAAACAAATTGCCTTTGAGAAAAAAATAAAATATCCTCAATCATCCTTTTCACACCAAGCTGCAAACAGTAAAATTTGATTATAAAAGGAAAGTCGTAGTTTGTTTTCCTCAGGAGCTGCTCACAGTCATTTTCAAGTCAGTTTCTTCCCTAAAGCCACTGTTATCTATATGAAAAGAGTAACCAAATTGTAGGTGTCTCTTTATTCCACCAGAAATTGACATGTTCTAACAAGACAGTCTGTTTGCTTTTATTGTTCAAAAGCCCCTAAGTCTTCGCTGTCTGCTTCTCCACTTGTCTTAAATGTTTGATTAAGCACTGTGAGAATTGTCAGTATTGATAAACTTCTTTCCAGTACATTAAGCACTCTAATCCTTTACATTCCTACTCCATCTCTATTGCCAAGTCACTCGGCCTCCTTAGCATTTGATTTTATGCCAATATTTGCATTAGAAAATGGCCCATAAATAAAAATTACAGTAAGAGCAGGAAAAACTGTTTTTCTGCATCTGAAGATTTCTGTCAGAAGCAGGATGTGAAAGGCTCTGCTTGTTCCTCTGCAATCACTGCAGCTAAAGAGCTGTCTAGGGAGCTAATTAAAAGGGGTAATTAAGCTCAGCATTTTTTTCCCCCACTTTTCTAAAAATCTCAATTTTGAGGAGTGACACTGCTATTTATCTTTCCTTCAGGAGCGTGAAGCAGCAGGAGGGTTTTGGTGTCCGTGCTGTATTTTGGGTTACATTGCTTGTTCACTGGGATAATTCCATATTAGGGCTGTCACAACCCAGGATAAACTCTGCCCATTTTGGGCACTGTTGGGGGTCAACATTTTGGTTTTATTTTTTATTTCATTCTTTTGTCCAGACCACTCCAAGATTGGAATTCCCATGTCAAATGCAGAGCGTGTCATAATCTATTTCTCAGTGCTTAAGATCTCAGGTTTAGAATGAAATATTGTATCATTTGATTATTTTGACTTTATTTTGGCTTTTCCTCTATGAATTTCACTCAGGTGAGCTCTGGGGATAGAGGGAGATCCCAGGGCAGCAGGGACATGCTGGAAACGATGGACATCCCTACCAGCATTACACAAACATAACACTGGCAGAAAACCTTAACATCCCCTTTTCCATATTTTATGAAAGTAAAACTGTAAACCCTGATCATTTGGATGCCAGAATTATTTGGTGTCTCAACACTAACACCAATATATTAGGAAATATGTTGGCAGAAGCTTAATCCTGTCACAAGAGGTACAGAACTCTGCCACTTCCAGATAAAACCCAGTGTGGCCAGAGCTTGTTCTTACCAAAATCTGGCCAAGGTCAGTGCATTATTTGGGTATTTCCCTCTTTAAGAGATGATTTGGGCATGCCACATGTGCAGCACAGAACAAATATCAGTGATTACCCAGGGTAAAAGTGCATAGCCCAGGTCCTAACCCCGTAATCTTGACGTGGGATTTGTTTCCAGGCACAGCAGTAAGTATTTTACCTGAGCAAAGGCAAGGAGGATCAGGCTTCACAGTGCAATTTCATATGAAAATGAAGTGGATGAGATACTTCTATCAGGCTCGTTTAAAATAAAATAGGAGGGCTGTCTTTTTGTCTGGGCTGCTAATAAGAAAAATATGCTGGAATAGATGGTAATTGTAATAAGGTATGTCCCCATTTTTCTCAATTTTGCCCAGTTTTCTTTGATATTATTACGGATGTCATATATAAATGGTATTCCTTCAGGGTGGATTCATTAATTTTGGAGATGTACATTCTTCTAGTACTTATATAAGAATTGACCATTTATAGACAGGGGAGGAGAAAGGGTAGAAGACCCAGAGAAAACAGAGGGTGTAGCAGAGAACATTGCGTGTCTGCAGGATTCTTTATAAATTACACAAATCACACAGAATTGCCAGAGATTATTTTAATGGCTTATTATTATAAGTTTATATATTATATATATGATATATATATATATAACCTTTATGCTGTTATGGTAATGATTGAGAGAGTTTGAAGCCCCTCCACCAGGGAAACTCTAAATCAAAATAGTGAAATTCTGTAATGAACTTCCACTGTTATTCAAAATTCTTAATCACAACTTCTGGGATTAATAGTTGCGCTGCTTTTTGGTTGGTTGGTTGGTTGGTTTGTTTTGTTTTTTTTCCTTCTGGAGAATAAACCAGCACTTTAAAAAGGCAGCAGAAAACACGCAGGATATCTAAAATGGGTGCAACTCCTATTGATCTCAGTGAAATGGGTGTGACTCCCCCCGAATGAATTCCTGGCTAATCTCTTTTAGATGTGGAAGAGAACAACCTGGATGAGAGGCTCCTGCATAGGCAGGGACATGCTTCAGGGACACTTAAATCCATTTAAGACTAAAGTTTACTTGCGGGGTTAGGGAATTGAGTTCAATCAGTATTAAATTTGGATATCTGCAGAGTTTCTCAGCCTGCCCTTTCTCTCCTTGTGGAAATCCTGCCCGGAGAGAATCTGTGGGATCAGGGTTTGTGGTTTCTGCCCAGCCAGCAGCAGGTCAGAGAGGCAGCAGGCACCTGATGCATCATCCTGGTCCTGAGCATTGATTCCTGCCCGGGGAATCATGGACAGATCTTTATGTCAGTGGTGATTCATAAAGCCACTGGGAATTTTCTGGTTCAGAGTGAGGCACTGAGCAACAGGTTTTCAGTGTTATTTTTACCTTCCAGGGCTGAAGGAGTGGAAGCATCGACTGCTGCCTCTGGTTTTGCTCCATCAGCACAGAGCTTGCCCCAACTGCACTCACCACCAAAGGCCAAACTCACTGAGACTCCTTTTCCATCAATTAGCAGCTAACTGCAATGCATCCCATCCACTTCAACACAAAACCTCGGGGCTGCGGCTCAAAGGGGGACAGAACCTGGCTCTGCAGAGCTGAGCACAAAGAATTAAAGGGTCTGTCTGCAGAGCAGGTGGGCTGAAGCAAGGTGCTCTCCTCTCTGCGGGCTGCCTGGAGGTGCAGATTTTCCATCAGACAATAAAGCATTGCCTGCTTGCGGATTTGGTGCCTCCTGGATTCATATTGCAGTTAATGCTCCCTTGCTGCCCCTTCTAGACAAGCCCCAAGATAATTGTTTCTATTAAAAAAAAAAAAAAAGCTGTTCTTTCTTTAGCAGGAATCTCTTCTGTCTCCAAAGGGAGAGATTAAAGGGAAACCCTCCAAAGCTGCTCATCAGATGTAAACAAACCCACCAGGGTTATTAGACACGTGAAAATAATGATACAAGGGTTTTCCAAGCATGATAACATCACTCTTTGTATCGCACTAAATTAATAACATCTCTCAAGCACCTGCCTAAACCAGAAGTCTTTCCAAGAGACTAAGCACAACCTCTCTCATTAAATCAGCATTCAGGGAGCTAACTAGCAGATGCTGCTGACATGAACCCAAATGTAATCTCTTTAACCTTGTCCTGTGGGGAGCAGACAAGTCATGACCAAGTCATTCCAAGTAAATTAGATTTTATGTGAAAGTGTATAATCTAAATTAAATTTGATTAAAATGATTCACTGATTTGTGTTTGCTTTTAAAGCTCCTAATGTAGCCAAGGTGACCAGTTTTCAGTGATTTGTGTAATCAGATTAATCTGGTTTTATATGGTTGGATCAAGATTTTTTATCCCATAGATTTTTCTATATTAATCACATTGTTTGACTACCCGTGGATAGATCAGTTGTTTTCTATTCAGACAGAGGCTCGCCATAATTCAGTTTTCACCACGTTAATGAAATCTAACTATGGTGACCACAAAGAAGTGTGATGTCAAATATCTCAAACTCTCTGCAAGGAGACAATGATCAGGTCACTGGTATCAAACATAAAATGTGAAACAATCCTACCCCCAACATTCCCTTCAGTGGCAGACTTTGCTCAGCACAGACCCAGGGCAGCACTGGGGATGGAATTGTGCAGCTGCCTGTTTGTGCAGTGATGAATTTCCTGGGCTTAACCCCTTCACATCCTCTTCCCCCACGGGGAATTGGTGCAAGTGGGATGAGTCTTGGGCACTGCCTCAATTACATCTTGAAATCTTAATTGAATACCACTGGTGCTGAGTGGCTGCATTCTCAACACTAATCACAGTCTGCAATCAGCAAACAACGTAGAGCTACTAATTAAGACTTATTAAGTTAAAATGACGATTTTATCCAATATATGAAGTCGGGTTGCTGTGGCTGCTTTAATGGCAAAAGAAACTAGATTTGGGCTCCAGGCAAGAATTTCTGTCATTTCTTGTAAGATGTTGGTGTCACTTTTTCAAACACAGTTTTTCTGTTTCTTTCAGGTATCTGATGGGGGTTTTTTAGTTTGGATTTTTTTTTCTTCCTCTTTTGGGCATCATGTATTTCACAGAGTGACAGCCCTGAAGTGAACAGGATTTAGCAGAAGGTTACAGCTCATCTCTAGAGCTGAAACTGCCTGGTTCTGCCAGCAGGGAAAGGCTCAGGGCTGCAGGAGGAAAGGGAGGTGCGCTGTTGGTGATGTCACCCAGGTGATTGTGCTGTACAATCCCCAGGTTAAATTTTGGGTTGCACACAGAAAAAAACTGCCAACCACTTGATGTAACTGTGGCAGAATATTAGAATAAATCAAAGGGATGAGGTGTTCAGGGCTTACCTGGCACTTTGTTGCTTTAGGATGTTTTTCCCCCACCTTTAATTACCACAACTTCAGCTCCTTGCTCATTTTTCCTTATCACATCAACAACTCCTGTGCAGACCAGCTAGTGCCCTCAGCCTGTTCCCTGCCTGTGGAACAAAAACCTTCAGCTCCTGTTTAATTTTAGCTGTGGGAACATCTTCAGAAGGTTAAATGGGATTTTTCAGAGGCTTAAATTTAATGAGTTTCTGCTCTTTTCTGATGGGGAGCAGAGAAAACTTCCCTCTTCCTCAAAGACTGCTCCTGAAGTCTACTCAGGAGTGTTCAACAATTTGTTTGATATGTTCTTTTTTGTGACAACACCTCTGGTGTTAGAACCCTTATGAGGAGAATAAAAGCATGACTCAGTGAACAGCTCCTTTCTCTTCATTCTCCACTGGGAACCAAGCAAAGATATTCCACCTCAGCCTCTCACTGGTTCTGAGTCAAGAGTTTCTTTTGTCCTCCTCGTTTTTATTGAGTGGAACAACAGAAAACAACGGAAATTGTTCCTCTGTTCTAGAGGATCACTCCTCAATTTCTTCTTTACTGTAATAAAAAAAAAAAAAAGTGCACCGTGCTTCAATTCTACTTTTTAAGCTTTGTGTTGTCTTTCTAAACACAAATCCACCTCAGTGAGCGGAACTTAAACAGGAGTGAAGGCACTGGAGCAGTTCTATTTTTGAAAGTCAAATAGAAAAGCTCTG
Source organism: Chamaea fasciata (assembly GCF_029207755.1). Classification (NCBI taxonomy): domain Eukaryota; kingdom Metazoa; phylum Chordata; class Aves; order Passeriformes; family Sylviidae; genus Chamaea; species Chamaea fasciata. The sequence continues at coordinate 866,274 of NW_027094107.1, forward strand.
TGGTGAGGGAGGAAACAAGATCAGCTGAGTGTTGTTCCAAGGCAGGCTGTAAAATCCCTTCAATCACTCCCTTTCTCTACATTTTGCATATGACAAATGCTCTTTCACTGGATCTTGATAACTGCCCCAAAAAAGAGAGAGAACCTGTAGCTCCTGAAAAGCAAGTGTAGGCCAACCTAATAACCTCACTTGTGTTCATTCGTATTTAAACCACAATTTTATGTTTGGAAAGTTTGTGACCAGGAAAGTGAAGCGCTTTGCAAGATTGTCTTAAATTTAAAAAAAAAAAAAAAAAAAAAAATTACCAGTCATTGTTACTGTAAAGAATAGCTCCTTATTTTTCATATCTAAAAGATTGAACCCTTCACAATGATTAATAAAGTCTGCTTGTAATCTACTTTTGTCATAAAAAACGATATACAAAAAAAACAGTCTGAAAAAAACCACGAAGGTAAAACGCCAGCAGGAACATTTGTACCGACACTGCTAATTAAAAGCCTTAACTTATTAGTCTTTATGTAGCAAAAAAAGAGAGAAACAAACAAGTATAATTTGGCAGATTAATTTTATGTTCTGTTCTATTTAATCAAACTATACCTATAGTGAAAATGACAAATCTGAGTTGTCAGACTACGGATGATAAGAAAGATAAAGGTCATATATTTTAATGTCATAGAAGGTCTTATTAAAGGAACCCTAATTACATTAGGTGTCCATGAAACATTAATTAAATACTGTCTGAAATAATTAGGTCCAAGTTACTGATGATTTAATTAAACTCAGTTTTTTTTATTTTATAAGAAAACTACAGGTCCAGTATCAGTCTGCTGGCAGGGTAATTGATAATGTGTCAGAGGAGCACAACAGTGACCTTGACCAGCTGCATGGGAAGGACATTGTGGGGAGCAGGGTGTGCTGCTCCCCACCCCTCGTGGGCAGGAGCACATGGGCTGTGCTTGGGGTGCTCCAGAGCGTGCAGAATCCAGACAGAGAAAGGTTTGGGCTCGTATTCTCGGCTTGTGTGAGCTGTTACAGCTTCTGAGGCGGTCATCCCTGACCTCTTAGTTCAAATTCTGGTGAAGGTCTTCGCCTTAACAAGCAGCTGTGCAATTCTTCAGCACAAGGCAAATGCACAGCCAAAACTCTGGGTTTATGTTGTCCACCACACACCCCCCAAATTCCAAACCCTTCTTCTCTTCCCCTCTACAATGAGGCTATGATGGAGTAAACGGGTAAAATCCCTCTGCACACAGGAGGCTGTGCCAGCTCCAGGGTTGTGGATGGATAAAGAAAGTGTGACTGGAGCAGATGGGCTGGCAAAGTGCATCCCTGATCCTTCAGGATGAGGGAAATATTGCAGGAGTGAAGCATCAGCTACTGCTTAAATTTGTCACAGGATATATGTGGGATTAGCTAGGGGAAAAAAAAAATTTAAAAAAAGACAATTGGAAAGGTGAGAAATATGCATTTGTATGTGGAGTGAGGCAGCAAAGGAATTTTGAGGGGGAAAAGAGCATTCTCCTGCCTTTTCCTGGGAACACAGACCTTGTGGCACTCCAGGGATGGACTGGGTTCTGACACCCCACCTCCACTGGTGGATTTAATCTTCCTCTTCCCCCAAGTTGCCTGGCTGATCTCAGACAAACCAACCTCACACTTCAATTTCTCCTCTCATAAAATGAAAAGGAACATCTTTCGTGCTTCGTAGTTCTGAGTCCTGCCTGATGCTTGTGAGGGATAACTCTGCAGAACAACAGCGCTACTGAAATACAAAATATTGGACGTGGCACTTCTGAGGAGATGGGATGTGTTCTATGTGTTCTAATGTGTATGCAAAACATTCCAGCTGCACTGGGCACAAATATGCAAGTATAAAACACAGGGTACCTGTGTGTTTGCTGCTGCTTTCCCATCTTCCTCCAGAGGTTTCATGATACTTTTCTCTCAGGCTTTTCCAGTTGTGAATCTCCTCTCATTAAAGATGAAGACTGAAATGTAAAGAGAAACTGATTTTAAAGACTAATGGAATTTTGTTTTTAAAGAAAGCTTTCTTAGAGTAATGCAAAAGACAAAACCAGATAAAGTTTTGTTCTTTTTCTCTGTATGACATCAGTTCCTAATTTATGATGAAAAACAGTTCTACATTTTACCCTGCCTGAGTCCTTTTGCCATCTGTGTGATGCTGCCCACACAAAACCCCTTAACTTCTTCAGGCAAAAATAAAATTTTATTATTAAATTTGTCATTAAATCCCCTTACTTTGACTGTTACAGTAATCAGTGTAACAACAGCATGGATTACCATATGTACAATGTTTCAAAACTAGTAAAACTACAAACATAGGAGGTACCAGTGAGCAATCAAGCAAGCAAATCTTTATTATCAATGTGCTGTCCCCAAATAATCTGTTGCCACTGTTTAGTATCAGAGTACCTATATAAAAATGGCAATTTTTTTTTTCCCTGAAAGTTTGAATTTCCACTGAAATAAATTGCCTTTAAAGCTGTTTTTGATGCGCTTTTCAAAACACAGAAACCTTCCACGCATTTGACAAGGACACAATTGGGTAAACATCCCTAAATAAGGAGCACTTTATACGTGTGCTGCAATTTAAAACAATGTGCTCCATGGCGCTTTTTTTTTGCTGAGGCACACAAACACAGGGTGCAAGGTACTGGAGGGTCATTGTCTGCTTGCAGACAGGACACAGACAAAGCAGAGCCAGCCCTGAAAGGAGCCCGGGCTCCGGGACAAAGGGACAAGCAGATGAATTAATGGGAAACTGATAACAAGGTGTCAAACAGGACCCCGCTCAATACCTACAAATTCCACCCAGCAGGGAACTCCCCAGCCGAGTTTTAGGTGGTTTGGGATGTACCTCCAGCCCTGCTGCAGCACACGGTCCCTGCAGGCAGATATTCCAGGTCTTTTCCCAAATTCAGCAGCGCCAATTTGTTCATGACCGGTTGCAGACAGAACTGGTGGAGCCCTTACTGATATTTGTTGCCTCTCTGGGAATTTGTCTTTCCCTTTTCTTTAGTGTAAAGACCTAAAATATCTAAGTAAATACCATTAAATATGATACACGGTGAGGGCATTAATTAATTTTCTATATACAAGATGATGAGCTGGATCCTGCTCTTCTAACCTAAGCAAAACAGAAACAGCAAATGAAATTCTGCTTCGTTTACTTGACTGGATCAAATCCTGTTCCGCAGGATCCCTTTAGGTCACTGTAGCAATCAAATTATTTAGAAGAACGACCTCTCAAATGAATTCTTTCCAAAGCGACATTAATTGTCAGCAAAAGAGGTGGAGAAGGAAAGGAAAACAGCTGCTTCTGTTTTACCTGCTCAGCCACCTGTTAACTGAGATGAATGAACAAACAGAGCACTGCTGGGGAATCCTTGGATTTCCTGAGGAGTGTCCAGAAAATCAGCCCCCATTCAAAGACACACTGGTGACTGATTTATATAAGTTAAATTACGATTACATTCTATGAAAAATAAAAAGATATCTGACTGTGAAGGCTGAGAACCAGTTCAAAAAAATAAAAAACCTTTAAGCAGTGTTAGTACCCCAAATTCTAGACAGAAACAAGCTTGAACATTGACAATAACATTGGCAAAAGCTGTTATTTGAAAAACACATAAACCGTGCACACGTTTGCAACATTTCCCCCCCGCCCCAAGATATTTCTAAATATTGCCTTCCGACTTTAACAGCAGTGCAGATCCAGTACAAATTTCCTTTGTGTGAGCAAAGGTGTTCTGCTAGAGATGTGCCACGGCACACAGCTCCCCACGAAATCATGGAAGTCAGCAAAACAACATGGCAGGAGCAGATCTACAATTAACAAACAAAAATTTGACAAGGCAGTTGCTGGATCTGTACTCATTCTTTACGTTACAAGCACTTACCTGATGCCTCGTGCAATGTGTTATAAAGATATTTCCTAAAAGATTTTGGCAAATGAATTATGTGGCTGAAATGCAATAACGAAGGTAGAAATTTGTCCTGTTATCAGTCACACACATTCAAGCAGAAACCCAGTGCAGCACAGTAGATAGAACTATAAGCTCTGGGATCTTCTCATTCAACCAAGATTGCTTCATACAAAAGTTGACAATACACTAGTGAAAGCCATTGTTGATATTCAACATTTTTTAAATAGCTGAACAGAATAGACAATAAGGCATGAAGGAAAACTTGGATAGGAGGCTGGCCTGGAGTCTGGGTTCAGAAATGGGAAAAAAAGTATTAAAAATGGACAATAAATATGTGATTCTCTTTTTTTTTTTTTTTTTTTTTTCCCTGAATGTGTCAATTAACTAATCTTTACTGTGCTGAAATTCCGCTGGTTTTAAAGGGAGAATAAAATATAAACCTTTTTTTTTTTTTTTAAAGTTCGTCTATTTAAGTCTAGGTGCAGTTTGAAATACTGGCACTGAGAGAGACAAATGTTTTTGTGGTTCACATTCACCACCAACTAATGTAAATTAAGGGCTCTGCAAAATCACTGAAAGATCCTCCCATTAATTGTCAGACCCACCTGCCCAGGCTGAGGAGATCACACATTTCAGCCCTTATATCAGAAAAAGGATTCCTCTGAAACACTTTTTTAAACTGTGAAAAACCCAGTATTTATATTTCCTGTTATTGTGTCTGAACTCTCAATTTCCTCAATAAAAAGAGCACTGTAACCAGTCTTTGAAGGAGTTCACAACATTTCAGAGATCTTGCACATGGCAGATAATGGCTCGTTTTAACAACTGCTTGTATTTGGTTTGTTTTGCCCAAGATTTCAGTACCAACAGAGGAAAAACCCCACCTTGTCCAGCTCTGAAAAACTGCATCAGCACAAAATATCCTATTTTTTCTACTGGCACAAATGAAACACTTGTGTAGATACCAAAACCAGCAAAAGATAAGTTTTAACGATTTTATATCTTGATAATTTAGATAAGGCAACAAAATTTTCTATTTTACTCTTACTCAGAACTCTTATTTCTCTAGCTCTGCCTTGGTTTTCATTGCATGCTGCTTCACCCATGCAGCATATATTCAGTATTGCTTTCTCCAATTTTTTAATTTCCTTTATAGGAGATTAGGTTATTTCAACCTAGACCAAGCAGTTTATGATGAATGTTGGTAGAGTAATTTAGCGCGGGAGGATTGTTGTTTGTTTGTTAACCCTGTTGTATTATCCACTAATTCTGCTCCTGTGCTCAGAACGTGGAAGGTAACTGCATTTCATAGAGCATTTTCCCCTCTTATTTTCACTCCTGTCAGGTATGTGGTGAGAATTTAAACATCACCTACACCTTTTTAGCCTTCCTTGAAGAAAGGACATTGCTTGGCTTGTCTGTGCTCTGTGTGTGCTGCTCTTCCAGCAAATACCTGGAAGTCCAGGTGTGTCCACAACTTGGCACCGAGCACACACACTTCTGTCAAAACAGGATTTGCCACTGATGTGATGAATGCAAGAATTGATCAGCAGATGACTCCAAGCAGAGCACCAGGGAAGGAATTTTGAGCAGGGAAGGGTGGCCTTGATTACATACTCCTAAATGGCTGTTACCTGAGTCCCCCTAAAAATATTTCCCCTATAGGCAGGGATTGAAACCAGCTGAGGATCCTTTGCACTGCTGCAAAGCACAATGGCTGCAACCATTTCCATTTCCATTTCCACTTCCACTTCCACTTCCACTTCCATTTCCATTTCCATCTCCATCTCCATTTCCATTTCCATTTCCATTTCCATTTCCTTCTCCATCTCCATCTCCATCTCCATTTCTATTTCCATTTCCATTTCCTTCTCCATCTCCATTTTCATCCAAATCTTCATTTCCATCTCCATTTTCCATCTCCATCTCCATGTTCAGAGGCCTCTCTAGGACAGTCCTAGGAGACATTCCCTATTTTAGTTGTATTTGCCACTCCTGACTTTGGCTGGAAGTCACCCTGGGACAGCAGAGTGGAAACAGATTGAGCTGAAGCCACTTTGGTGCAGAGTCCTTTATGAGGCATCAGCACAAACCAGATTTTCTCTGACCTTGGGAACAGAAGCTGTGAACAGAAGTGGCCAAATCACTCCAGCCAGGAGAGTTGGAAGGAAAACTGCTGGTCCTTCCATCACTGCAGCTGGAAGTGTCTCACAGCAGCTCATCCGTACCCTTGGATGTTGGAATTTATACAGAACAGGTAGAATTGCACTAACATTTGCAAGTCTGACTCTTTACCAGAGTCAAACCCTGTAAATGGTCCAGCCCATTGTGAAATATATTTTCCAAGCTGAAAAAGAAGCAAGTTTGATGCCTCCATTCATGTCAGGAAGAAACCAAACAAGCAGAGGGAATTTTGCTTTGAAGTGGCTTTTTGAGTCCAAGTCATACAACGATACCTCCACCTCTTCCATTGAAATTAATTGCATTGATTTTCAGTTAGTGCATTGATGTTGGTGGACATTTTCACATGCCAGAGGATTGGGTCTAAACCAGCCAGAGACATGACATCTATATCGAACACTATTCCCTTTCCTCTGGTTCCTATGAGATTATGAAACAACTTCCCACAGGAAATCTAAACATCAAACATCAGTGTGACTTGCAATATCTTTTTATGTCTTTTCATCCTTCTTGACACTTAGACTGAATTATTTTCACTCTGATTTGCAATCTAAACAATTAGATAAACTTCTGAGTTTCATCAGGGCAGGAAATCTCCCAAATAGCTGTGCAAGATCTTTTTATGAAGCAGTGCTCATAGGAAAAACCTGGTTCTAAGTGTATTATTGACTGTACTCCAAATCTACGTGAGAAGAAATCAGAATATGAACCTGAGCTCTTTTTACATCTTATCCAAAGCTGTGAATCACAGAGCACCTCAGCTTCCAAACAGGCAGAAGATTTAAATAAGGAGAGGAATCCACCACGGGTTTTCTGGGTCAGGTTCCTCCTGTGTTATTACACAGATGCTATAGACACACTGTCTGTTTAAAATTTGCCTCTTCTTAAAAGGATGAGAAATTCTCCTCTCAAGCCCCCAGTGTTTCACCCAGTGGAATTCTAAAATTGTCAGTAATAATTCTGTAAATTATGTCTACAAGAAAATTGCAGTTCTGTCCTCCTGAAGGAAAGGATTATTTTACCACACAGCCCAGTGTTCATCTCTGAAAATCACTTATTAGGCTGCCCTTGGCAAATTCACAAACTGCAGTTGTCAGGACCATCATAAAGTTGTATGCAACATCAATTTAACGATAACATTACACTGGTTTTCCCTCCAGCCTTGCATGGAGCCTGTGAATTTGTGGGAAAGAGATATTCAATACCAATGTATCCCTGAACAATGCAGAAAATGACAGATCTGTGTTCTGGGGACATAACATACACCTTGTCCACATTTCACTTGGGTCCTTTCAAACAGCTGCCAATCCTGCTCCCAGATAAGTACAGGACATTACGTGTATTCAGAAACTGTTTAAATTATTTTAAAGTTTTAGGTTACTGCTTTAATTGGAAAGTCTTAATTTTCCTCTCTTCCTAAAGCCACGATATGAATTCTCCTCTCATTGTTACAATGTTCTGTGATATAAGCCTGCTATAATTTAGCACTCAACTGCACTGAATCCCATTATGAAGTCTCATCTTATATCACACAGAGTATATCTGAGTATAAAACATAAAATGCTTAGCTTGTAAGGATAGGGAGCTTGTCATCTCTTTAATTTGATCACTAAAGTGGAATTTTGGATTAAAAAAAAAAAAAAAAGTCGGACTATAATGGCAAGATAATGCTAAATATCCAGATTTTTAAAGTGACTGACAGGCTGTGCCTCGCAGAGATAGAGATATGTGTGACCTTCACAGAAGTTAATTAAAATATGGAGAAAAAAAAAATTCAAACTGTGCTCTTTTTTTCCCCCAAGGAAGTGTGTATTTCAAATGTCCCTGGCCCTAAGCAATATATGGGGTAGTCCAGCACGTCTCCTGTTTGCCATACAAGGTCCCCTTGAGTAACTTCCCCCTGGAGATTGTCACAGGGAGGGTGCCTCTGTCACTCTCATATTTACATGTTTAACAGAAATCCTCTTTTGCTGGCCCACGTGTGACATTTAGGCTTTGAACATTCAGTCTGTTCTCAATAAATCCTGGGGTAGTCCTTAAATGGAATACTTCTCTTGACCTCGTAATAGAATCATAGAAATGTTGACTTGGAAAAGACCTTTAAGGTAATTGAGTCTAATTGTTGTTACTATCTAATGATTTCTTAATATAATTATCTTAAATCTTCAGTAATGAATATATTGCAGTGATAAATATACAGACTTTCTGATCTACTGAATTCTTTTACAGCAGTAAGAAAAAAGTGTTAGAAATAATGTAACACGAATAAAAAAATTATTTGCTTGATGAAATATCAATCTGAAAACTCAATAAGTGTCTTCAAGTAATATTTGAGCAGCGCTCATGAAGAAGCTTAATAAATCAATGTTAGCTTGCAGTGGCTTTTCAAATTTGTAACGAATTACTTTTGGTACCCTCACTGCTCACTGACTGCTCAACAGCTGCAGCAAGTTACCAGAAAATGCCCAGACCTCTGTGATACAAGGATTTGTGAGAGCTGAACAGGGAAATCGTGTTCTGTGTTCCACAAAGTGTTCCCAGGATTGCCCCAGATTTCACATGCTGGGCTGGGGTGGAACAAACCTCAGTTTGAATCCTACGGCAAAAGTTCTTACCTATGGGACAGAAGATCTAACACAAACCTTTGTTTTCCTACTCTGTCCCACCTTTTTTAACATAAGGACCAAGCAGTTTAGGAGATGGAACGCTGCCCCATTTTTCTATTGGAGCTGTCCTAGGTTGCAAAGTAATTAAATATTGTTTCCACAGGAAATAAACACACCCAGGTCTGCTGCAGCTCAGGGGAATGAGCCAAGCGTGGCAAGAGGCCACGGAGCTCTTTGTACTCTCCCAAATCTCATCCTCTGGTTCTTTCCATATTGAAAGAAGAAAGAAGAAGAAAGAAGAAAGAAGAAAGAAGAAAGAAGAAAGAAGAAAGAAGAAAGAAGAAAGAAGAAAGAAGAAAGAAGAAAGAAGAAAGAAGAAAAGAGAAAGAAGAAAGAAGAGAGAAGAAAGGAGAAAGGAGAAAGGAGGAAGAAGAGCCCAAGAGCTGGGTTCTTTCCACGCTGCCCATCCACAGCTGTCTAATTTATGTGAATTATAAAGTGTTCCACCCCCTCAGCAGGGTTGGATAAAGGAAATTTATGACACAACCAGCAGCAGCTTCATGGTCAGGTTTTGAGGGGCCAGGGGGTGGAAGGGCAGTACTACAAGAGGGTCAGGCTGTAAATCAAAATATTCCAACAGTCTATTGCGTCCATGGGAAGTCACCTTAAACCTGAGGAGCCTTTTCCACTGATAGTCTTCCCAAAGTGCTCTGATCCTGTCAAAAAAGTTTTCCTTTCAATGAGCTGACATTTTCTGACAAAAAAAACCCTTTGTCTAAACATCCCTTGATAGCACTGATGGTAAATATGGGGGTGAAATAAAAGATTTGCCTCCGCTGGAAAAATAATATTTATAAAAATGATTGCAAACACACGTTTTCATTGAGGAAAGGAAAAAATGTTAACAATGAGTGGCTAAATACTTGCTGCTCACATAAAGACACTTTTTTTTTTTTTCCCCTAGCACAATCGTGGAGCATAAGACATGGAGGTGGGCTTGGGGGAAAAGATGCAATAAACATTGGACTCTTTTTTTTTTAAAAAACGATAAATTTTCATAAAAATATCTACAAAAAGGCCAAGTTAGCAGTGTTGGATATTACAATGTATTTGATTAATTTTTTTCTTTTTTTAATATAAAATTGTCAGATAATCTTGTCCTGCAAAAATACTACATTTTAAAATTCACCGTGGAGCTGTCAGGCTCCCACAGCCTCTTAGAGCTGGAGCTGGTACTGAGCTTGTGCTCCTTGTCAAAATTTAATGAGACGACCAGTTCTAAAATAATTGAATTTTCATATCAGAGCGAACCAGGATTACTCAGACAATAAAAATGCTGAGTCCTGTACTGTTACTGGCAAATACCTTTTGCTTTGCTCATGGAATCAGTATGTAAATGTTCAGGGTTTGTATTTAAGGCATCTTATGCATTTAGAGTTGTAGTACTGGCAATAATTTCAAATGGTGCTGTTGATAAGTAGCCGGGATTTTTTTTTTTTTTTTTAATAATGTTCAAACTGTAATTTGTTTGGTGATTCGGGATAAGCATTTGGTTTATATTTTATATAAATGTTAATGCACTTGCGGTTTAATTATATTTCTTAACTTTCAGCATTTCAAAAGTAGAATTTGAAGGCCACTCCATCAGATTGTCTTGCTTCCATGGAATACTTATGAGTACAGTCCTACTGACTTTTGGCTTTAAAAAGTGGAACTGTCCCCAAAGTTAATGCCAGCTCCAGAGGGTGAATATGTGTGCTGAGGCATGAAGAGCAGGACAATGCTGGATGTATTCCTCAGCTTGCAGGTTGAAAAGGCAGAGACAAAAGGTCCCCATCAGAAGTACAAAGGGATTAAAAACCAAACCAAAACCAAAACCCCATCCCTGGCTGGGATTATTTACATAAATGCTTCAAGAAATGCTAAAATGTGCTTCAGCAATGCAGGGGTTGGTGCTGCAAAAGGGGCTCCTGGAAATAATTAGAGGGCTTCTCAAGAAATCACTAGGCTGAACATTACCAACACCTTTATCTCCTTTTCTTGTTTTCCAGAGATTATTGTGAGGTATAAAAGTGCAGGAATAAGGATTGCTAAACTTTTCCAGTTGCCCAAGTGTCTGGGACTGCCTTAGCATCAGAATTTTGCTTGACGGTGTGAAGCTGTGTTGAGTTTTCAACGAGTGGCAAGAATATATTTGACTGTAATTCCCAAGGAAGGAGAGCTCCTAAACAACTCCCGACACACAAAAGGCTTTTGATCCATTTTTCCACGATGCTTCCCAGTCCACCTTCCTACAAAACACCCCAACAGCCTCAGTGTTAACACTTAAGGCAGAGTTAATTAGCCATATTTAATTTTGTTTCCTTGCCCAGCTCACCTAATTTAACAGATGTTCACATGCAGCTGCCTCAGATATGCTACAGAAAATCCACAGAAGAGAGGGTAATTGGAAAAACACATTTCCAACCCCAAAAAGAATCTGTGAGGCAAATTCCAGACGCTGACAAAAGATGAACTCAAAAAGTGTCTGCTGGGATTGGTGTCCTGCACCCTCTGGGCAGGGAGGAGCCTGCACTGCTCAGTGGGAAATGTAATTTAATCCTAACACAAATTTTAAAAGGCAGAAATGCAGAAAAGAGACCATCTGAAAGGAAACTGATGCAGCTCCTGTGTTTCACCTGGATGTGTTGGAGGTGTGCTGTGGTGGAGGTCTTGTAAGACCTGCAGGGTCAAGTGAACATCTGGATTTTTTGGGGGTTATTATTACAGTAATATTGGTTGGGAAAGTTATTATTCATAATGGAATTAATGGAATTGAGTGGTCAAGTGTATTTGTTTTTCCAGCCTGCAACCTAAACCACTTCATAGTTACGTAATTGATATTTCCATATTTTTTTTGTGCAGATGAAGATAACCTGTAAATAACATAATCTCTCTCAGATGAGGCTTCTTTACCTCTAGAGGTGGGGTCAAATAATATGGATATTGTCCCATGTAAGGTAAGCAGTCATAAAACCACAGAATAGTTAGGGTTGGAAAGGACCTGGAAGTCAACTTGGGCAACTTCAGGCTGTCCCTGTCCTTTCTCATTTGCCTCACACTGTCATTTTCTCAGACTTGAAATTCAGAGTTGCTCCTGATATCATGGCACCTGAGTTCCTGTATCCCACTGAACCTTAAAACAGAATATCATATTTACCAGGAATTATATCCACTTTTGTTCCACTCTGTTCCTCCTGAAAGCTTTCCTACTCGAGTATGACTTCAACAATACCTTACATATTTCTCTCCCTCAATTATGAGCAGATTTTACACGCTGAAAATTGCTGCTGGCAGGAGCTGTGCATCAGTAATTAGGTGTCACCTCTGTGCCCTGGAAAATGCTCTTAAAGACAGCAACACTGAGCAGTGGGCAACTGCGTCAGGTGACTCAAGAAATCAGCAGCTTATTATTTCCTGAAATGAACTGGAAAATGTCAGTTGTAACGGACAAATAAGAAATAAAATCCTGCGACAGTTTCTTAAAGCCTGAGAAATAGGGAAATATTACGCAGGGAGATCAAACTTTGTATTTCAAACCACGAATTTCTGCCCAAATGATCACTTGCAAGAAAATAATTGAAACACTGGCGCAAGACTGAAACTTTTAATGCGGATACACAACAGGATAACTTGGAAAGGTCCTAGAGTGAACAGCTGAAAACTGCAGGTTCCAGAGCAAGAGGTAGTGCCCATTTTAGCTAAAGGACAGTGCCTTGTGTCTGAAACAGTTTGTTTCTCGTTTCTTGGACGGCTCTTTCCCAAATTCCCAACAGGAAAAGCGACAGCAATGGTGATGTTTGTGCAACTGAATATTATTGGGCGGATTTTTTTGGTGGGTTTGCTTTTTGAGTTGGTTTGATTGTTTGATTGATTGTTTGATTGTTTGGAAGTTGTTGCTGTTGTTGGGTTTTTTGAGGTTTTGGTTGGATTTTTGGGTTGTGGGGGGTTTTTTTGAGATGAGCAGTGGAATTTAAAGAAAACTTGATGTTGCGTTAAAACCCCAAGTGGAAGAAGTCAGCTGGATTCACTGGCTCTGCTGCAGCTTGGCAAGATCCAGAGGAGCCAGGAGCAGAGTAACTGAGCCAGGTTTCAGCTACATTTATACCAACTGCACAGGGTGAGTCACTTCTGCAAAAACACTGAATTCCATTAACGTACAGGAATGCATTCAGTGCTTTGGCTGTTCAAAACCTGCCTAAATTGTGAAGCAGCAGCTGAGAAAAGGCAGGTAAAGCTCATTAATCTTATTAAACAGTTTAAATTCTCTGGAGGTAAACACTTTTCAGCCTGAACCTGAGACTCAGTGTTGCTGCTGTTAGGAATGATGCATCACTACGACCTTCCTCTCCCCTTTTGCATTTACACTGGAGCAACTTCTCCTCAGAGCAACTGCGTAATAAAACATCGTTTCTGTGCACAGTGGTGACTTCCTGGGGGTTGGTGACAGAATGCTCATCTGGACGTAGTCAGCCCAAAAATGCATTTTGCCCCACGACTAAAAAAAGTTTAAAAGTCACTAATACGGTCCTTTAGTCTCAACACTTTAACACCCTGTTTCTTTATTAGAATACCGTAATTACACAGGGAAAAAAAATAAAAGTAACGATGATAATGTCAGGCACATTTAACCTCCCTTGGTGTCCCAGGGTTCTCGGCACTGAGGGCTCAAGGAAAGGCCTTCCCTGACTTCCCGATAACTGGATGAGTGATTATCCCCCTTGTTAATGGGCAAGGACAGAGAGAAGTCCTCCGTATGGGCAGAATATTCATGAGGGGGCTGCACCAGCCGAGATAAGGACAGAAGATGCCACAAGCAATCACTTATGAGAGCACCAGGAGAGAAATATTCACTCTGGGGGGCACTGAGCCAGGCCCGGGGGTTCAGGGTGAGGCTGGCAGCAGGACAGAGCCATGGCTGTGATGTGGGGACAGGGAGTGAGCCCAGTGCAGAGGGTTTGGCACCACGTCCTCCTGGTGGAAGGTGGCCCTGTCCACCAGACAGGGACTGGGGGATCTTTAAGGTCCCCTACAAACCAAATCATTCCATGATTCCATGACAATTTCAGCTGCCACGTGTCAGGGTGTGTTGGAACCCTGGGCATTGAGAATTTTAGACTTTCTGTGTTGACAGGCACTGATCCTCAAGCAAGCACCACATTTGACTTCAGGCCCTGGAAAAGGCTTCCAAAATTGAGTGACAGCACTGGGATTGTGGGTGTGGAGTTTGAATAGAATTGTGTGATATCACAGGGTGGAAAATTTAGGATTTCAGATTTTAGAATATAGTAATATATATATAAAGCACGATGGAGGTTTTAGGGCAGAGGCTGAGTCCTTGTTTTTCACCTTCTTCTTCATGGGTCTGGGTGGTGTTCTGTAATTGTGTAGAAAAGTCTGCATTGTGGACCACAGATGGCTGGTTATTGGGTTAAAAGTAAAAATAATTTAGGTGTACTTTCATAATTGGACAGTTTGTGCTTAAAAGGCCTTGTAGAGAGAGAGACACACACAGCCATTTTTCACTTTGTTAGCCAGAACTCATAACTCGTGAGACTGTACTACAGATAAGAACTAATAAACATCTGAGTCCAAACATGAACTGCGTCTCTCGAGCATTTAATCCCAGCTCAAATGTAGTATTTTCTGGAGGGTCAATGCCTGTCAGTGCAGAAAGTCTGAAATTCTCAGTGCCCAGAGTTCCAACAGGTTGGGTCATGGAAAAGGCTGGAAGATTTCTCAGGGTGCCAAGTCCTGAGCACTGGAGGGGCTGGTCTGAGTATGGACATCCTGTGACAGCTTTTCCAGTGGTTTCAGCCCCACAGCTGAGGTGGAGCTGTGCCCGAGGGCTGTGCACATCTACCTGCAGCACCAAACACTATTTAACCTTTCTTTACACAAACACGTTTTATTCCTTTTTTTTTTTTTTCCTGTATCAATAGAAACATAATTTTTGTTATTTCTTAAAAAAAAAAAAAGGTACTAGATTTGAAAACTCTTTCTGCAGAAGTCCTTTATCTGCCTCCCTTCAGAAGTGCAGCAAATCCTAATATGATTTATCGAAAGTCCTTGCTTGCAAAAGGCATTGTGGCCACTGAAATAATGAACTACTTGAAAGTCACATTTAATTTACTTCCAAAGAAACAAGCTAGCATTGCTCAAGGTTGCTGGGGAAACAGGAAAGCTGCTTTAGGTCAGTTTGCAGCAGAGAAGACTCGCCGATATTTTGCAATTTGTACACGTTCACCATAACTTTACCAATCTCTTCTTTTCAGAAACCCATTTCTGATTTCGTGCTAAATATTCGTCTTCATTCCCACGGCTTGGCCTTGTTTTCAGTTACAGATTCAGATTCATAAATCTGACTTAAAAATAAGCAGGTTTATCACAACTGTGTACGTGTTCCTTCTTTGTGGGCCCATTTATCAAAGAATGCATCCAATTTCAGCCCAAGGGAAGCCCACAGTAGGCATAAAAATCTAATTTCTTGGGAATCTACAGTACTAACGTTGCTTGCAATTTCAGGTGATCAGACCCTTCCCAAAATCTCTTATTGGCTGCCTTTAGACTGTCCTGCTTTACAGAAAAGTTCAAATAATTTCCAGAGCTGCAAAGTTACTGCGTCCACTTAGTGCTCTGCCAATAAAGAAAAAGAAAATCACGTTTGAAAGCCACATGCATAAGCTGAGTTCTGCTAATCCTTCTCCTGAAGACAAATCAGGACCCCCTTTTCCATCAGTTGCAGTGCACAGATGTGATTTAACATGCACATATCCAATTTTATCCTGATTTACTCAAAGTTGCAGTGAAAAAAAGAAAATCAAATGAATCAAATGAATCAAATGAATGGACCAACAGAGAAATGGGGAAGCCTGTCCTTGGCAGTAAGGGAAGATAAAACAGGTCTGCAGTGTTCCTGCCTGGAAGAGTTTTCTCACAATATCCAGTTTCATCCAAGAGATCAGTCTCCTAAAATCATGTCAGTCACATGAGTTTCACGTGTAGGGATAAAAGAATTATCTGTGCATCATTGTTTAATGATGACGTTATTAACCTTTTGGAGCCCCAGGATTACAGCAAGCACAAATTAAGTTCAAAATTAATGAAGGAAAATATTGACCAAAATTAAAGTGCTTAAAATAGTTGATGGTATTGGCTCCAGACTGCTCTCAGTCTCATAGAAACACAATTTAGAAAACAGCCTAAAACAAGAGAATATCTCTGTTGTAGTTGCACCTCGTGCCTTGGTTTTTCGCGGATGCTTAAGCAGTAGGTGATGTGTTTTGAAATATCTACCAGAAATCCCCCAGTTTTTCTACCAACACACTTCTGGTCCAACTCTCGAACGTAAAATTTCTATCACAAATCACTTTTCTTGGTTTTATTCATTAATTTTCCACCATACATCTCATCAAAGTGCTTTTTTCTTTTCCTTTTCCCCCCCTAATCTTTGCCTAATTACATATTTTGAGACTTTTGGTGACATTCCATCAGATGTTCAGTGAATTTTTGGTCTGGTTTAAAACCGCTGTTTTCTTTAAGGTACCGTAGTGACATTTTTGACTGAATACTCTATTTTATTTCTTTAAATCATGGTGCTTTTATTCCAGCAGGATGAACTGAAGAGGGAAAAAAAAGCAGAGGGATGCCAAAGGTAACTGGAAGTAAGAGTGGAGGTTTGGACCGGGTCAGCTTCGAATACAACACGGACAATGGATGACAGAACCGAGGAGGATTGAGATGAAAAGTCTCGGGGAAACTGAAGATAAGGTAAAAAAGGCTTGTTGAAAAAAAGACCGATCTTAGAAGAGAAAGATTGACTTTGCAAGCCTGCTGTGCCTGGAAGGGTGTGGGCAGGAAATCTGCTCCTGCCCCAGGGCATGCATGCCTCCCTTGTGCTGGGCAGGACTGGGCACTCCTGGAAATGCCCCCGGATCCCAGGGAATCCTGGAGACCTGCTCGCAGCTCACTGCCCAGCCCCTCACAAATGTAAATGTGGTGATGGAGGATAACAGTCCTAACAAAACCGATAACACAGCACTGGGGACCTGGGTGTGACCCTGAACGGGTCAGTCCTGTACCATCTGATAATGGTTTTTATGTTCAGGATACTTTTCACCTAAAAGTTTCAGAGTTGAGAATGTCTTTTCCAGATTTTCATCTACAGGAAGGGACACGGAACGGAGAGAGCTCCAGGAAAGAGAAGAAAAATGGAGATGCAAAATGTTGTTTTAGGACTAAAAAAGATATCGAAGTTGCCAGGTATAAATTGGTTATTCACTGATAGCTAATTTAGAGCATAATCATCTACTCCAGCCTGAAGGGTAAACACATTAGCACTGGAAAACATTACCTGCTGTAATAAATACAGGTATTTATAACAGCATTAAGAGACTATTAAGAGATTTCTGAGAAATCTGAGTTTTATACCAGGAAAACTCCACTTACCTACTGTTAAAACAAATTTGTGGAGTGCAGACTCCTTCGTGCCTGTAGCCCTAAGTGTCATGCAACTGAATAATCACACTCAGAACAGGGCAAAAATGCGTAATTACCATCTCCATACTGTGTCATTGCACAAATTAGTATATCCTGCATCTCTCTGGAAGGAAAATGAAGCATATGTTTTTGTGCTGTGTTGTAGACCCGGCAGACAATAAACTGATCCCTCATGAGAACGCAGCAATGCAAAGTGTAGCCTTGTGCCGAAAGAAAGAAAAAAAGAAACCAGGAAGAAAAAGGAAGAAGGAAAATAACAAAATGACCAGGGAAAGCATGAAATTCAATGGAGAAAGTGATTTAATTGCACGGGAAAAAGAAAGGAATATTAATACGGGGGGAAACGCTCTTCTGTGAAATTAAGGGTGTGTAACAGATAGCAGAATTTAAAAAAAAAAAAAAAAAAAAAAAAAAAAAAGAGCAAAAAAAGCCATACATTCTACTTGATAATGTCAGTTTAATTGAAAACGCTGCTAAACCTCCCCGTGGTACATTAGTGTGCACGTTAAGATTGGTGTGTCCATAAAGGCACTCCAAGAGGAGCGCACAATGCCATGCTAATAGGGTTAGGTGCTCAGAATATAAGGTAACACAAGTGCCATTTGATGCAAGAGTTGCTAGGGAAGGGCTATTTTTTTTTTTCCCCCTCTCCCCCTGCCTGTTAATTAGGCGAATTTAGTGCTTTTGAAAGGTGCCAGATTGACAATCCCGGGGACTGGAGGCGTCTATTCAGAGAGCCGGGGCGAAGCTTCCCGAGGCTGCCCCTCAACCTTGACCCTCCGGGCTCACCTCCAGCGATGAGCCGGGCTGGGGCTCGCTCCCGGCCCGCTCATTCCGCGCCTCATCAGCTGGGCAAGCCGCTGATGAAGGTGCTAATTAGGGCCGATTGTCAGCCGCGGGTTTTGTGCCCGAACACCTGTCCATTAGGAAGCGAACGGGGAGCCCCGGCTTTTCTCCCGGCCCCTAAGGAGGGAGGGGGATTTTCCAGGGCAGAGGGAATAGGGGCAGGAAAGGCAGCTCAAGGATTGCACTGGGTCTCACCAAAAGTGGGGGTTTTTTAAGAGAGTAAATGGGAAACATAATTTTTAAAAAATTTTGTCCATGCAGCTGCCTTGATGACTGCTTCTCCAGAACTCTCCTTCTTGACTTCTGCTTTTGAAATAGGAATTCTTTCAAGAGAACACGGAAATCTCAGGAGCAAAACCAGGGAAAGGCAATAACTATTCCATCAAAGCACCTCGTGCTAAGGTTGATATAAACCTGGAGACTAAGGTTGGTATAAACCTGGAGAATGAGAGTGTTGGCACAGCCCCCACGTTCCTCTGCCACGGAGAGAGGGTATCCATGTCCATTTGAGCAGTGGGAAGGGTCTGCTATTGAATAAAACACTCCAAAGCACCAAAGCTGGCTTCTGCTTGTTTGATGGGTTGTTTGAGGGCAGAGCTTACAATACCGGTTTTGCCAGAAGCACTCACAGCACCTCCGTTTTAGGATGATTTGATGTACATAATGACGGGTCAGATAATTTATTTTAATTCTATTTTGATGCAGCTTCTATTCCCTGACGATGATAACCACAGCAGCAAAAACTTCCTGAAACCCTGAGCCTTTTGTAAGTTCTTGCCTTTCCTTGATTTAGCAGAGGCAAGTCAAATTAAAATCCCCCTTTAAATAAGTGAGGAGCTGAGTTGATGGATCCACACTGACTAATACAGCACAGTTCACTTTGAAATAAAAAGATTCTTTAAATGTGTATGTTTGGGGTTGTGTTTTCTTCTTTAATCAGAAAGGGCTGACTCCCAAGGGCTGACTCCAAGCCTTTATTCTTTTTCACCTCTGCAAAGGTGCAATGGAGATACAGCAGCTCAGTGTTCTTGACATCAGCAAACAGGCTGAAAAAACATTATCAGGAGAGAGCCAATCTCCTATACCGGTTGAATAGTACTCGCCCTGGTGATAAAGGTTTGGGTGAAAGATGAAATGAAAAATGTGTCTATAGCTGCTTGCAGCAAAACCTGCTTTTCTGGAGCACTTTTGCCCCGTCTTGAGTGCTCTATTGAATGAATAGTGGGTGCTTTATGTCACTTTGTTGCTGAATGGAGCAGTCTACTTAGCACGAACTTTTTGATGGCCCTGCCTTCTGAAATGGTGTGCAGGGGTTTCATGGATTATGCATTAGTCCCATTTAACTTTCCACTCGAAGATAACACGGGCAGCAGCAGGTCCAATAAAGACTGAGCAGAGAGAGGCAAGCCAGCACCAAAACCCCGAAATTTTTGCCCACAGAAATAATTTCAAGTGTCCCTTGCATTAAAGTGCCTTACCTAAGTGGGATATATGGCATCACATCTGATGGGGCAGGTGCTTGGGGATATTTCTGCAATTTTTCTCAACTCCCCTTTAAAAACCTGTGTTTTTAATCTCCAACAACTCCTGTACGTAAATATTCAAATAGTGAAAAATCCTGAAGAGGTCCACTTGCTCTGCTGACTGAGGTTTCAAAAGATGGGTGTGCGTTTGGAATCCCTTTAAAACTGTGAGTGCCACATAAAAATTGCTTTAAAATATGCCCAGCCTGTTCAGAATGCCACAAAAATAAGTATTCACTCGTGTTTCTTTTCAATCTTTTGCACTAAGGGCATCATTCCAGGTTTTTGTTTCTTTTCATTGATCAAATTTTAAAATATTTAAATTAAAAAAATAAAAAAGAAAAAACAACCCAAAACCAAACATGCAAACAAAAGAATCCCCAACCAAACCAAAGAAAAAAACAAATCCCAACAAATGGTGGGACAGAAAGCCAAGAAAACATCAGTATTTTCCAGAACTTAAAACTGAGGATTTGAATACTGAAATAAAATATTCATCTTCCCATTGCACAAAACCAGTTCAGCTCTAATCACTGGTGCTCATCCTAGGAATCATCTCTTGGCATTTCCTCCCCCTAATGTCCCAGGCATTTTATGGACATTCCTGGATCATGGGTTAAATTTTAGAATAAACTGACAGGGAAATTTTAGGACGGTGCTAGGAAATAATGAAGTACTCATCAGAGTAAATGATCTTCCAACAAAGAGCTGAGTTGCCTGGTGACAATTAAGAGCCATAGTGAAAATTAAGAGAGGCATTAAAGGATATCAATCCTGGGAACACTGACATGGATATTTCTGCTGTCAGCTGACAAAAACAAAGTAATTAATTGTTATAGTAAATAAGGTGATGAAGACGCACACAGGCAGAGCCTGGAATGAAAAAGCAACACATGCAGGACGTGTCCTCTCTTTAAAGAGTCATTCTCAATGCTAAAGCTGATTTGATGAGGACAAAAGGAATAGCACAGATGAATCAAGGTCAGAAAGGTGAGTAAAAATAAGACAGTTATTATGTCTTTTCTGAAAGCAGAAGCAGATTAGAAAATAGGTCAGGGAGTGCAGGGAAAACGTTATTTGTATTCTGTCAATTTGCAAAGGACATGCATAACTGAATGCAGTGAATTTGTAGTAACCTCTTATTCTAGTTCTGGGGAGTGATGTATTCCATACTATTTCTTTTTATTACTGGCACTGCATTATATTTTTAAAAAGATCTTCCTGCCAAAATCCAAATCCCGTGGTGATGAATGCTGCACAACCAAGCAGTAGGAGAAAGTTTCTGTTGTGAGGACTGTGGGACACAAACAAAAAGTAGGAGCACTGGCAGGAGGAGGGGATGTGGTTTGAGCCACGTGGCAAAGCAGGAAATAAAGCTCTTCTCCTTTTCCCAAAGCAGTGCCACACGCAGGAAAGACACAGGCACTTAACAGTGCCTAAATATTACTCTAAATATTGACACTATTTACAATATTACTCTAAATATCACACTAATTATTGCACCCCTGATGTGCCAAAATGGTTGTCTGATAAGAGACGTTCCTTCAGTTGTTTGGAAATTAGTAGTTCGTGTTTTTATCCACTTCCTGCTGTCTTGGGTTTAGCTTGCATTCCTCAGGAAATAAATCCAAAGTGGAGCTGTTTAGTCTAGAGAAGAGAAAATTGAGAAAGGATCTCGTTAATACACGTAAATCTCTCCAAGGGGTGTCAGGGGATGGTGCCAGACTCTTTTCAGTGGTGCCCAGCACCAGAACGAGGTGTAAGGTTATAAATAAAACACAAGAAGTTTCCCCCCCAGCACGAGGGTGAGCACTGGAACAGCTGCCCAGGGAGTTGTGGCATCTCTGGATCCATCCAAATCCCAGCTGGATGCGTCCCAGTGTCACCTGCTCTGGGTGACCCTGCCCTGCTGGGGGGTCAGCCTGGGCCATCTCCAGGAGTTCATTCCAACCCCAGCTGTTCTGGGATTCTGTGCTGCCCGTGGAGGTGGAGAGGGCCAGGGAAAAGCACTCAGTTCACTCCCTGCTCCCAAAGCTCAGACAAATCTCACACAGTGGCAGAATTCTCAGCTGCTCAGAATTCCAGATGTTTTTGGGCTTTCATTGATGAGGACACCCCATGTAAAAAGCCCACACACCTTCTTCCTCTCCAAGAGCCCAGTCATCATTTCCATCTCCCACCATCACTTCCATCCTTTACGGACGTCCGGGATTTCCCACCTTTCACACTGGAAACGTCAGTAGACTTTCCACCTCTATTGGAACTCCTTGCTCTTAATAATTATTGCAACGTGTGCACGGAAACAGCTGATTTACAGCTCATAAATAAGCCTTAAATGCAAATCTCCGTTTAATCCAGGAGGAGATAGTTGGGGAGGATCAGCTGCAGTTACCAATATTCTTCCAAACTGTTGCAGAGGGCTGGGCAAATCCTAAAATCACTGCTGCCCTTCCACACTCTTCATCCAGGGATGTGCTCCCAGAGTACTTCTGGCTCTGCTCTGCTTCTGAAAACCTTTATGCAGAGAATGGATGGACAGACAAACCCAAAAACTGCTGTCAACCACTGGGTGGTGAAGCAAAGCTCTGAAAATTATACCCATAAATATGTTTTTAGTGCAAAAACACCTCTTACATAAAAAGGCTTGATTAAAACAAACAAAACCAAACTAACTAACAAAATCCTGTTAATTTTAATTGGTTTAAATTAACCCCACAATACATTTTCCTTAAAATGAAGTAACATATTTTAGGTGAACATGTAAAAAAAAAAAAAAAAAGAAAAAGAAAAGGCGATTCAAGTAAATTTTTTTTTCAAAAAATAATCATAGTAAATATGTTTTAACTTGATTTGAATACCTGTGTGCTGGCTTTAGAAAGCAGAGCATTTCCACACTAAGAGACATTATCACAATCTGATTTTGAAAACTATGCGAGGTTGCCTTAAGACTGTGTTTTTCTTCAATTGTATAAGGAAAAGATAAATGCAACTATTTTCTACACGCATATAAAAATGCATCAGAAGCCACAGGAATTGTATGGTTTAGCTTTCAAAGACATTTAAAATTAGTTTTGCTTTCGAGAGCTTATTGCCTTTCCCACAGACTTCCTCCAAATTCCTGCAGCGTGTACGGGAAATGCTCCCCCGAATGCAGATTTCCTGGTGGATGTGTGGATAATTTTTCCTTAATCTCAAGTATCAATGACTGGAATCTTATCCTAAGTAAGGAGCTGACATGTGTAACTAATTTTCAAAAGAACTTTCTTTAAGCTTATTACCAAAGCAACTGCTTTCATTCTTAAGATTTGGGCAATATAAGTAAAGGTTTATCACCCTGCATAAAATCCTTTATTACACTGTGTACTAGCCAAAAAGCGAGTAAATTCTGATCTATTCACAAAAATTACTTCACTGTTTTATCACTTTAATTCTAGTCAGTATTTGTGGAATAACACAGGAAAAAGTTTTCATGCCGTCACATTTGCCATTAGACATATTCAAATGAACAGTTTCTCTTCTCAAAATATTCAGCCACTGTCTAAGGTGCAACAAAATATTAACAGGGTTAAAAACCTAAATTCTTGAGTATTGGCTGCACAGATTTTGTGTGTTTCAATTTGTATTAAATTATATTGTATTAAATTAAATTATTATGAAACTATCTTTGGCTTCTAACCTCTTCATGAGAGCTTCCAAAGGAGAAAATCAAAGCAGATGGGAACAAATCAAGATTGGAGCAGAACGAGAGCAGGGGCACAGAGTTTAGAATTTAACAAGCCCAGTGATTAAAAACTTCTGATCATACGACAATTTGTTTCCACGGCAGATACAGCTCTCGGGACCATTTTTTAACACCATAATTTATAATACTTCACACAGTTTTGAGATTAATTATTCTCCCTTCAATTCCTGCTTAATTTTCACAGGATTGTTTCATTGAGCTGAGCCACAACAGTGACACTTTAGGAACTTTAAGGTGTTTTTCTCTGCACTGGTTTGCCCATAAATGCTGCAGAGAAATGGAAATAGGGAGTCCTCTAAAATACAAACCGCTCCTGTACAATGAAGTTATTAAAATTGTAGATACACAGCCCTCAGGTTAAGCTGCTCTATAAGAACAGGAGCTGTATTCTGCAGCTACAAAGGCACAGCATAATTTCTTTGGGAGGCAAAGACATTCCTGGGTGGAAGTGAGCGCAGGAAAATTCTCTGCTAATAATTATTTTACTATTCGTTCACCGGGCCAAAAATGGGTGGAATTATGCATAAGCATTCTTCATTTAACTTATCCTCTCAGCCACTTGGCCGTAGTTCTGGCTGCTTATGGAAGGAGCCAAGGTAAATCTTGAGGCTTACACAGCGATTTTGGAAAAAAGCAGAAGATAATTTACCTTCTGCCCTTCCTCCCTCCCTCTCTCTCTCTCTCCCTGAAACAGCTAAATCGGTTGTTCACAATATCAGGCCAAAATATGAAAATGTTCATAGCGAGTTGAGCTTCTGGAATCTTAATAATCAAGCACGTTGCTTATGAAAGTTCTGTAAAATACTTCATGCAGGGACAGCCAGCGAAATTATCACTGCCATTTAGGAGGCTTGGGAGATATTTTAACTCTTGGTTTACAGAAAGAAGCAGCTGAAACCTCCGGATGTAAGAACCCACATGACCAGAGATCACCTGAGAGTCTCACCCAAGGCTGAGGGATGGTAGGCAGGAATTTACCTGAAAACTCACACCAGTCAGGGAGCTCCCCTTTCTGGTTGTTTCTTTGCAGGAACAGGACACTGAATTACTGAAAGGTTGTAAAATGCCGTGAGAATCGCTGGGCAAGCAGCTGAGCAGTAACAAACAGGACCTGCATCAGTGGCCGTATTGTAGACTATTTTCTCAGCCTAAATATATTTATGCAAACACGCTCAAGGCTGAACCCTCTCTTTTGTTGCTGGGCCACAGATCAGTCTGCTCCTGATTGAAAATGCATGGCTAAGTTTAAAACTTTGGTAAGGGCCAATTCTGAATAATCCTTTAAGGATTATTGTAATTAAGGGACTAATCCTTAGATGCTTCTTAATTCGTGTCCGTTTTAAAATCGAGTGCACTTCTTTCATCACAAAAGAGAGAAGAAGAGGTGAAAATGACAAAGGTTTAAACATTAGCAGCCTTTCCTGTCACCTCATGCATCTGAGCGACACAAACAGGTAGAATATTTAAAACCAGAAGGTCATTAAAACCAAACCCGAGCACAGAACCCCACACACATAAAAAAGCACGACTGAAAACCGAGAGAGATTTTAAACCTGGAGATGTGTTGACGGTGAGAAACATTCTGTGTGCAGGTCAGGCAAATACAGTTTAAGAGCAGACATTTCCTCTTGTGAACTCTCTTTGCACGAACAAATGCTTGTTTGCATCAGTCCTCCCCTGTTTGGAGAATACAACAGTGACAGCAGTTTTTCTTATCGCCCCGGCATTTATATTTAGTGTTTATCATGGAAAGAGTGAATTGGGCAACCTAAGTTTGAAAATTTAGCAGAGACGGAGGTGTTGAAGTAAATTAAATTCTTGATGCACATGAGCGAACCCACATGGTCTGATCTAAGGAATGTTGAGGCTGAAGGCGGCGCACAGTCAGCAGAAGGAAGCAATGGGATGGCATGGCTGGGCTAAAACACCTGCCAGCAGTGCACTGGCTGTCCCTGGGGATCAGCTGTCATCGCCTAAAGGTGCTCATGGTCTCTGCTTGCAGCACTCCTGTGCTAAGCAGCGTAAAAAAGGGAGGCAGAAAACCAAGTAGCGCTCCAAGGCTTGGGAACAGCCTCTCTTCCCAATTCCAGTCTAGATCTGGGCAAGACAAACCTGGAGCCCTCTGTTCCTGCATCTGTAAAACGAGAATGTTTATAAATATTTACAAAGGGAAAAAAAAAAACCACTGTAGGGATTGCTATTACGAGCAGAAAGAGAGTGAGAAACAAGCAGATGATGCATCTCCTGCTGTGTTACATTTGTGTGGATGTGCAGCACTGGGAACCGTGTGAGTTGGAACAGGGGTGAGAAATCATTAGGAGATGTGGGAAAAGGCTCACTCTTGTTTAGACCTCTTGGAAATAGCATATCTTATTTTTGTTTCTACCTGAAAAAATGTAAGTTTTACAAAGATCCCGTGCTGGAGGTTTTGGCAATCCCGCAGGGGCAGGTGTTCAGCATTCTACAGGCTCCTAAAGGATGATTCCTCCATGATGCACATTTATCTTTAATATAGTTTACAGAGTTAGGGGTTTTGTTGTTGTTGTTATTTTTTGTGGGTTTTTTCCCCTTTTCTCTGTGACAAATTACATTGTGCTTTATGGAAATGTAACATTTTGTATGAATGGCTGGCAGCAGCCATGTTGCATAGCAATGAGCAAGACAAAGTAGCTCCACTCTTATTTGCAACTGGCTCAGACCTTTCCATTAGCAAATTAAAATCTGTTCAAATTTATTTACTAATATATTAGGAGAAGCTTCAGGCTAACCTCTGTTGACCTGTATTATATAGCAAACAACTGTAGCAGTGAAAATAATTAATAGAATGTATTGCACCTCCTGCTTGTTTCTCCATCACAGCCTGGGGTTGGCTGCAGAGTGGGTTTGCCATCTGCATTCTCTTACAAGGCCACATTTACTTAAAAATTATCAATTATATTGTGAAATTACTTCCCTTAATTGAACTCTCCCTATTCAAGGCATCCCCTGTTTTTAAAGCTTCTGAAAGCATGTACATGAAAATGTTTTCCTTTTCCAAACTTAAGGGGAACTTGCTGAATTACCTGTCGATGTGAAAGGAGCAAATGTGCAACAGCAATTCCTTGTCACGTCAGTTATTCTTAATTATTATATCATACTCGTGTCATTCAGGTGGAAACAATTGCAAGGCATTTTTCTTATTTTGTGTTTGCTATTCAAATGTTTTCCAGAGAAGCTGTGGCTGCCCCATCCCTGGAATTATCTAAGATTGGGTTGGATGGGGCTTGGAGCAACCTGGGATAGGGGAAGGTGGAACTGGATGAGCTTTAGTGTCCCTTCCCAAACCATTCTCTGATGCTATGGATGAGCAAAAAACACCACTGGTGTCCATCAAAAAGCTTGGGGTGTCACCCTCATTCAGCCTTTTCGCCCTGGAGAACAGCTGATTCTGAGGTCTTCATCTGATTGTTAAAGGAGAAAGCAACTACGAGACATAGAATGATAAAAAGGGGGTTGTGAGGAAAAAATGCAGTTTCCAGCTGCACAGACTGAAGTTTAGGTGCCAATAAAGTAAATGTTGGGGATGTGTAAATGCTTCCTGTCTATCAACAAAAACAGATGAAATTAAAGCTGTCAGGGGGTGATCAGCAGGTAAGTCTTAGCCCTACACTGTGAGAAATGGATTTGTAGAGGATTCTTAAAGCCTGACTGAAAGCTCACAGAGTCTTGTCCATGTGTGTGCAAACTCTGGGATAAGGTGTGCTGACCTTATAACTTCCTCTATCCTAAAGGCATACAGACTAATTAATGAGTGCTAGATCATGAATTTGAAGGGTGCTAGATCACCCTACAAATGTCTTTAGAAAAAGAGATTGTTAACAGTCTTATAATGATTTCTATAAAAATTAGAAGATCTTCTCTAAAATAACTAGAAAATTGAGTCTGATTAGGTGTTGTTATTGTAATGTATTTCATACATTGAAGGAAGGGGTATTAGCCATTACAGGTCGCTGTTGACCTCTTGTGGTCCCATTCTGTGGTTACAAGAAAACTCTAAGGCCAGGCAGGAGTTGGACACCGATGCTCCTTGTGGGTCCCTTCCAACTCAGGATATTCTATGATTCTGGAATTCTCCGATAGCCAGGAAATCTCGGGAATTCTCCCCTTAACCTTAAAAAGAACAAACTCAATGTTATTTCTGCAGCATAAGAATGGAATATAAATCAAAATTCTTAACAATTGCATTTAAATTCATTCAATACTAAAAAAATTTAAAAGGACTCTCACTGCCAGCAGCCAGATCTTTCTTTTCCAAAACAGAGAAAAAAAAAATTAAAAAATTGAAAAGGATACAGTACAACACGATGTTCTTCTTCTCTATTAAGTATTCAGCTAACCAAGAAGAAACAATTAGCAGCAGGAGAAAAGGCAATCAGTGATGTGCTGTGTAATTACTGTGCCCCAGGTCTCATCTGGAGAGCAGTGAATAATCCAACAGGCATCAGTCCAGTGCTTCCAGCAGTCTGACTGGAATTCTGCTGGGTCAACTTATTTACATGACAGCTTTCACCCTAGCAGACATGCAAAAAGACAATTAATTATTTACTGATCACTGGTATTAATATTGTCTTTGAATGTGTTCATCTCTCAAAACAATGATTGTGAGAGTCAGCACTTTGTTTTGGAGGGGAAAGAGGAGCGGAGGAAGGTGAGAAATAAAAGAATGAAGATCCAGATTACTTTCAGCACTGATAAATCAGCATTTAGGCCCCTCCACGAGAAAGAATCTGTTCTAAGCAATCATTCCCTCTGGAAGCTCTACAAGCTCTTAACTTTCTGTGCTAGTGAAAGATAACCTGATAAAAATTCAATCTCTATATTCAAGTGACAAAAAATTGTTTAGAAGCTCACCCTTGGCATATTGTCGGCTTTCTCACAAAGAAAACCAAACCCAAACACGTTAATAAACAGCTGAAAGAAAGCAGCATAGCTCTAATTGTTATTAAAAAATATAAACAGA
Organism: Chamaea fasciata; assembly: GCF_029207755.1. NCBI lineage: Eukaryota > Metazoa > Chordata > Aves > Passeriformes > Sylviidae > Chamaea > Chamaea fasciata. Next base: position 894,656 of record NW_027094107.1, read on the forward strand.
GCAGAAGCCATCACAATAACAGCAACTGGGATATTACAGAGAAAGCAAAATTCTGTTGAGCTACACATATTTGCTAAGAAGATATAAGTTTGAACTTCTACGCTAAGCAGGAACAAGGAGAACTGTAAGTGATCCTATGCAGTTTTTCCTCCCTGCATTTTCATGTTCCTGCTACCTGTTTTATCTACTGGCATGTGTCACATTTCCTCTGCTCCACCACCATTTCAGCAGCCACGCAGCACCTGGTTCCAGCCTCTGTGACCTCTCTGTTGACTCCAGGCTGCAGGACAACCCCCAGCTGGTTTTCCCTGGGTGGATGGGCAAACAGGAACCCTCTCCTAAGGAAACGAACAAAATCCCAAACTAATTTAAAGAAATGGAATGTGGTAATTCACAGAAATGCCACGAGGTGGCAAGTTAGGATTGCAGTAAGGGCCCTGGACTCTCACAAGTGCAGCGGGGGGAAAATCAAACTGCAGCTGCTGGGACGGGGAATGCATTCATAAGAAACTTTTATGCATCCTAATGTTCCTATTTGAAAAATAAAAGAGTGTTGAATAATAACAATAATTTAGGAACTCTTTCCTTTCTCTGTCTTTAAATTTAGCAGGATTCTCTCACACACTTCTCCACGGAAAGGGTTGTCAAGCCCTGGAATAGGCTTTCAGGAAGGTGGTGAAGACTCCGTCCCTGGAAGTGTTTAAAAAACGTGTGGATATGACAGCTGAGGACATGGTTTAGTGGTGAGCACGGTGACAGTGCTGATGATTGGCGATGCTCGAGGTCTTTTCCAACCTTAATGACTCTATAATTCTATTTTCCTCAGGAGTTTCCGTTTTGTTTTAAATAATAGCAAAAAAAGAGAAAGAACTTTGTATCAGTTTTTAGATACATAATTATAAAATATATGTGACCGTTCACTTTCAGTGGAACGGACCGAAAACTACGTGATTCAACTGAAAGTAAATGCTGGGTTTTTTTCTAGAGGACCAAGCCAGGGTAGCTGTGGGAATATGTGCCAGGAAATGTTTACCATCTGCATGCACACTTTGTATCTGTGGGCACGGAGGATCTCCACCCCACACCAGAATTGCTCAAGGGCCAAAAATCCCATGACTTTGGTGGTTTTGCACACCAGGGGGATGTTTGTGCCTTTGACTGATGAAGGGATCCACAGGAGCATTCCCAGCTCCTCACTGGGAGCAGGACAGCTCGTCCGTGGTATGACACCACCAAGAGCTCATGATTTATTGTTAAATGTGAATACGGACTGTGAACAGCATGGTGTCACTTGAAAATTGTCTCCTTGAGGGAACGGAAGAGAACAGAACTATTCCCTTTGTTCTGCCATGAAGATTCTTCGCTTGTTTTTTTTCCTGTATTCCAGACAAGTGGTGCCCTGGAGCACCTGTGGCAGCTGACCTTTGGGCCCCAGGAGTGACCAGTCTCCCCACAGTCCCAGTCTCCCACAATCCCAATCTTTTCCCCATCCCAGTCTCCCCAATCCCACATTCCCCCCAGTCCTGATCCCAGTCTCCCTCTGATCTCAGGCTCCCGCCTATCCCAGTCTCCCCAGTCCTAGTGTCCCCCCAACCCCAGCCTCTCCCCTATCCCATTCTCCCCAGTCCCAGTCTCTCCCAAGTCCCAGTCCCAGTCCCAGTTTCCCCAGTCCCAGTTTCCCCAGTCCCAGTTTCCCCAGTCCCAGTTTCCCCAATCCCAGTTTTCCCAGTCCCAGTTTCCCCAGTCCCAGTTTCCCCAGACCCAGTTTCCCCAATCCCAGTTTCCCCAATCCCAGTTTTCCCAGCCCCAGTTTCCCCAATCCCAGTTTCCCCAATCCCAGTTTCCCCAGTCCCAGTTTCCCCAGTCCCAGTTTCCCCAATCCCAGTTTCCCCAATCCCAGTTTCCCCAGTTTCCCCAGTCCCAGTTTCCCCAGTTTCCCCAGTCCCAGTCCCAGTTTCCCCAGTTTCCCCAGTTTCCCCAGTCCCAATCCCAGTTTCCCCAGTTTCCCCAGTCCCAATCCCAGTTTCCCCAGTTTCCCCAGTCCCAGTCCCAGTTTCCCCAATCCCTGTTTCCCCAATCCCAGTTTCCCCAGTTTCCCCAGTCCCAGTCCCAGTCCCAGTTTCCCCAATCCCCGTTTCCCCAATCCCCGTTTCCCCAGTCCCAGTTTCCCCAGTCCCAGTTTCCCCAATCCCAGTTTCCCCAGTTTCCCCAGTTTCCCCAGTCCCAGTCCCAGTTTCCCCAGTCCCAGTTTCCCCAGTCCCAGTCCCAGTTTCCCCAGTTTCCCCAGTCCCAATCCCAGTTTCCCCAGTTTCCCCAGTTTCCCCAGTCCCGGTCTCCCCATCTCAAGACCCGCAGTCCCGGCCCGGCAGCGCCCCCTGGCGGCCCGCGGTTCACAACCACGCCCCACTCCCCGCCGAGCCCCGCCCCTTTAACTCCGCCCCGTCTCCTATTGGTGGGTGCGGCCGAGGGGCGGGCATAAACCACGCCCCCTTGGTTGTCGAGGGGCTGGTGGGGGTCATGCCAAGATGGCGGCCGGGCGGGGGACGGGGACCAGGACCAGGACAAGGACCGGAGCGGCGGGGCTGGGGGTCCCCGCGCGTCTCGCCCGCTCCTTATCCATGGAGGAGACGGGCAGCTCCGGCATCCTCCGCCTCACCGGGATGCGGCTGCGCGGCGACCCCAGCAGGCACACGGCGGCAGCAGGTGAGGGCGCTCCGGCCGTGGCGGGCCGAGGGGGGCCGTGAGGGGAGGCGGGGGAGGCGGGGGAGGCGGCCCTGCGGCCCCGCCGTGTGAGGGCACTGTGGGGAGCGTTTTTAAGGATGAGGACTGGAAGTGGTGCCCGGAGCAGTGTATGCAGCGTGAGGGGAGCTCCTGAGTCGGCGGCGCTCTGGGAATCAGCTGCCAGCTGAGGTCGGGCTCGACTTTCAGGGTGTGGGATCTCTCGCAGTGAAGCTGCGCTGGTCCGGGCTGTCCTTCTCTGCACCCACGTGTGGATGCGAGGGATGTGTGAGCGTGAGTTGGCAAAAATAAACCTTGGACAGCTGCACAAGCAGGGCAAAGTAAAGCCAAGGCCTCCCCATACAGATCATTCTGCTAGTGGGAAAGCCCAAATGATCAAATTTCTTGATAACACGCGTGGAAAGAGCTCTTCACATAACACCAGATGAAAGTCTGGGAAAAGAGTCATTCCTGAGTGCTAATTATTTAAGTAATTTTTTTCCAAATGTATTTCCCAACAGGTGGATGCTCGTGGAGAAGGGAAGCTGCCGGGGATGAGAAGATCAGTGTTGAAGCAGGGCACACTGCAAACATGATGTGCTCTTTCATGCTGGAAGCTGGATAAATCTCCCTGTCTCAGCAGGTGGAAAGTGAAACCCAGCCTGGAGCAGCTCTGGTGGTTTCTGTGGTTAATCCCCAGGCGGTGCTCCCCACTCCTCAGAGACTCGTGGCACTTCTGGGCTTTGCTCTCCTTGTTTTGGTGATCTCAGCACCACATTTTGCACTGAAGTGTGGTCCAGGAGCCCTGGGGCAGCTCAGAATCCTGCCCCACGTTCATTGCTGGCATTTCTCATCGGGACAGTTTGGTTTTACTTGGTGCCTTGTGTTCAAATGCCATTCCTTACTCCTGCCCTTGCTAAGGACACTCCGTGGGTTGGGGCTGGGTCCTGCTTGGAGCAAGGAAGGATTGGGATTGCAGGGAGCTTCCTTTCAAACTGGGAAAACACAGGGACCCTGATGGGACAGGCAGAGACTGTGCCCAGCGCCTGGCAGTCTGCCTTTGTCACAGCTCCAGGGGCACAGTCTGCTCCTGCAGCCCCTCCCTCTCTGCCTATGCCCTGCCCCTGGCATCTCTATTTCCTGAAAATAAATGGAGTTTCACCCTTAAAAAGTTTGCTTCAAAGTTAAATAAAAATACTAAGGTCACATTTTCCTTGCTTCCTAAAATAATATGACGGATCCAATATCTGCATTATTAACTACGAGTGTGAGCTTGTTTTCTTTCTTTTTCTTTCCAGTTGCCCTCTCACTGCAGAAATAGCTGTGTGAATGTTGCTCTCTTGGCAAACATTATATTTTGGCAAAAGCCTCTGTGTTTTACAGAAAAATCACTTTTCTAAGGACATTTTTCATTCTGTTTTGAACTGGAGCAATGCTCAGGCTGAGCAGAGACAAACAGGAGTTCTCCCAACAACCCCACTTTCCTCAGTGACAGTCGGAGTTAAGACTGCAAAATGTCACTAAAATCTTCCAGGAAGTGATTTAGCAGCAATTAAAAAAAAAAAAGTGACTTTGGATGGAGATGGCATTTCATGCAGCAGATCACTTTGGTTTGTAGGTAAAAGCTGGTGGAACAGAGTGTGTGATCACTTCGTGTTAGAAAAAAACCCTCAAAAATACCATGTTTGGCAAAAGTGACAAATTGGCTGCAATAACTGAGCTATCAAAGACAGTTACTGATGGGGTAATTTGGGTTATTTAAGTCTGTTCTGGGAAAATGAGGATTAGGAAGAGGCATAATTAAAATATGCAAAGCCAAAGGGGAATAGAGAATAGATATTAAGTCACTTTAAATTAGTAATTCATGAGAGGGTGGAAGGGAGAAAAATGGGTGAAATTATGCTCTGAAAGGGCCCTGATACTCCATTGTTGCAGAGAGAAAAGCTATTCAGAGCCCGAGCACATCTTCTGTGCACACAGAAATTGGAGAGGAGAAGGGTTGAAGAGCTGTATATCCCTGAGGGAGCCGATCCTGCAGGGTTCCCTCACGTCTGAGGGTACAAACAGGTTTTTGCAGGGGCCTCAGGAGTTTTCCAAGCTCTGTTTCCTGTACATTGAGAGAAGAGCTACAGGAGCTCGACCAGGAGAATCCTTAGCACCTCAGTGTCAGGGTTGTGAGAGGCAGAGTCTTTCCCCCACAGTGTTCCCTGGTGCGCTGAAAATTAATTGTATCAGGGTGGGGTTTATCCTAGTCAGACAGCAGAGATCATTTCAGCAAGGTGTTCTTGTTACTGAGCATCAAAAGTCCAGTGCAAAGCTCCCGAAGGCACAATTTTGTTTACCAATAGAGAAGAATTTTGTCATGGAGTCAAAGAATCACCAGGAAAACGAGTCAAGCCTTAAATCATTACTGCATGGAAGCGCAGAGTTGATTTCCAGATGAGTTACGTGCAGAAACAGGAGCTTTGCGTCAGGAGGAAGGTTGGCATCTCACTGCCCTGAAGGGATGTCAGGCTTCAGAATGAGCACCATGGAACCTCCAGCAGGTCAAGCAGCAGCCTGGAACCATTTCAGAACCTCCAGCTGCTGCCACTGTGATGTCAGGGGCCCAGGGGGTCGTCAGGGGAAGGTTGGCAAGTCCCTGCAGTTCCAACAAGACATCCCTGCAGTCAGAACTCCTCAATGCCCCCCTTCTGCTGGCATTGCAGGAGTTCTCAGAGCTGCCTGCAGACCAGCAAGGGCTTTATCTGACTTTTGTCATATGCTGGTCTGCAAGTTCTAGCACACGGTTCTAGCACAGCTCTGCAAAAATGGTCTGGTAGATCTGTGCTGCAGTGTGTAGCCTTCTGTCTGCCACATCTGCAATGTATTTTTATCCGGATAAACCCTGGCTGGTGACAGCTCGTTTGAGGAGTAAGTTGTGCTTTTCCCTAGGTACAGCATGCCTGGCTTTGGGGTCACTGTGTTCTTTATGCTCTTCCTTAGGAACTGAGATGATTTTGGAGCAAAAATGCCAGTAAAATGCCTTTGGTTTGGTAGAGCTGCTGTCAACAGCTTCTGCTAAAAGGGGTGTTGGGACCCTGTGTGGGTTCTATTCTCTACACAGGACAGTCTGGGGGGTCTGTGATTCCCTCACTTTGCTGTTTCAGCCAACTCCCAAAACGCAGACTGGAAGAGCTTTTCAGAAGTGCTTCTAAAAAGTGTGCAGTTATCTTCAGAACTGAGGGAAAACATCATTTTTCCCCATAATGAAAGGATTTGACTAGCAACCTGTGCTAAAATAGTGATGACCTTCATGAGGAAATATAACTTCCCAACACTGTGTGCTCCTGAACCCAGGAGCTGTTCCTGTGCAGAGTCAGAATAGAATTCACATGGCTAAGGGGGATTTTGGGAAAGCTTTTCTAGGGAAACATTTTCAGCAAGCTAAAGAGAACCAACAGATGCAATTTATTAATAGGGAAAAAAAAAAAAAAAAAAGAAAACTGCTTTGACTCTTGGGCAGAGCAGATTCATTCACTATTAAAGAACAGTTTACATTTTCTTGGCCGAGTTTCTGTTTATTTACTGGTAAAACAGCACAAAAAATAGACAGAAAAACGCAGAAAAAAGTTTATCTGGTATTTTGTCCTGTTCTGTTGCTTACTGTGGAAAAGAGCTGTTGTATTTTATGCAGTGTTTTCCAAATGGTTGGTCAACATCTGTCCTCAGTGGTGCAGAGCCTCTTCCCATGGATAACTCTGGAGTTGTGTTGCCTTGTTCCTGGAGTGAATGGTGGAATTGATAAGATAATGACTCAGTTGATGGCAAATGTCCTGGTTCCAGATTGATCTCTGCTGTCACTAAACTGCATTTTTCTCATTTGCCATCTAAGACAAATCTCCTTTTTCATGGAATTGCCTTTCTCATTTAGACTGCACAGATCCCAAATACTCTGTTGCCTACAAGGAATATCTCCATTTCATTCTGCCTCCATTCACAAGTGACCTGGAAACAAAACTCCCCTGCAGCCTTTTCCACCAGGTAATTTAGCTGTGCACATTCATCTCCATGCCTTTGTTTTCTTCTCTCAGCTACCTGGTGGATGAAGACCTGTGGCTTGTGATGGAGTATGTGGATGGAGGAACTTTAACCAGTGTTCTCACCCGAGTCTTTATAGAGGAAAGAATGATAGCTGCCATCAGCAAGGAGGTGAGGGACCCTGCTTGTGCTTCCAATGGCTTGGGCAGGCTGGGACAGGAGTGACTTCATGTTCAGAGCTTTGTTTCAGTGCTGCTGTTATGAAATGTAAAATAAAAGGGCATCTAAGTGAGCCGCCTGCCAGTCCAACTGCATTTCTTACACTCTGTTATTATACATTTTTGTCATAATCTCTTTTTAAATTTATTTAACATTCTAAGCTTTGCCTCTTTAAACTGGAGCATGTCTGCACTGCATTCTTGGCCTGTAAAAGCAAACATGCTGGTGGCAGAATTTTAAACGAACAGCAAATTGAAATAGAGCCTCATTTCTCACAGCCCTCAGCTTAAAAGGAGAGCATTGCACCCCCAATGGTGTTTGCTTCTGAGAAGTGACTAATGTGCTACTTCCAAGTCTGCTGTTGAGACCAACATAAAACCTTTGTCATGCAGCCTCCCACACAAAATTAATCCACTTCCTAATGGAGGGAGAGATGTTTTCCTTTTTGACAAACCCTCCTGTGTCACCTGGATGGAGAGAGCACAGCCACCGCAGCCATTCCGGCTGGGTTTGGAATGGAGAGTATATGTCAACAATTGGTGTTTCACCTGGAAATTCAATCTTTTAGAGACATTTCCTTTTCTTGTGTGATGAAATGAGGTTAATTAATTTGTACCCTCATGGGCTTTTTGTCTCAGTGCCTCAAACCCCTGGATTTCCTTCATTCAAGGAATGTGATCCACAGAGACATCAAAAGCGACAATATTCTTCTCGGGATGGACGGATGTGTGAAACTGAGTAGATATTCGTGGTCAGGCACAGCATCCTCGTGTCCTCAGATGTAGAATGGGGAATTCTTGTGCTTGGTTTCAGGGTTCAGGGTGGTTTTGACAGTATTTTTGTTTTTCCCCTCAGCTGATTTTGGCCTGTGTGCTCCGCTGACCCCGGAGCGGAGCACACAGTGCACAGTGCTTGGCTCTCCTTACTGGGTAGCACCAAAAGTCCTGAAAAGAAAGGAATATGACACCCAAGTGGACATCTGGGCCCTTGGGATCGTGGCCATTGAAATGCTGGAGGGAGAACCTCCATACTTTAAAGAAAGCCCTGTCAAGGTAAGGTGCAAACACTGTCAGACACCACTGTCTTGTCAATCTGTGCCGTGTTTTGCCTCCCATGAACCAAAATTCCTCTCAAATCAGCCTGAAAAAGTTCCACCAAGGCCCACTTCTAGGAATGTCCCTGCAGAACATCTCATCAGAGGAGAAGTGATGTGGGCCAGTGCAAAAATGTGCCTTTTTTGCCTTCAGCACTGCTTGAATGGCTCCTGCTGTGTTTGATCTCTCTCTGAGCTGGAGCTGTGAATGACAGCAGCAAGTTTCTTCAGCAAATTGGGAAATCATTATGAAAAGCATTACAAGTGTGACTGCAGGCCCAGAAGTCTTTTCAAAGTCAGACCAGTGCCTTTCAGGGAGGGTCAGTGCTTCTAGTGATGCCATAATTATGTATTACCCAAAAAACTTCTAAAAGTGTGTTTAAGCAAAGATACTAGTAGCAAACATATTTTGAAGTTTTTTGGTTTTAGATCCTAATTCCTTAAAATGAAATTATGAGTTCTGAAACCAAATGAGCAAGGAATAGTGGAGGAATATAAAATCTCATGGATATAAAATCTCATTAATATAAAACCTCAGGATAAAATCTCATGACTAATAGCTGAAACCAAGGTAAATGCTGCACAGTTAATTCGTGAGGAAGACAACAGTTCTGAAGATGTCAGTCTCCCACTCTTTTTGAAACAGTTCCCTGACTTTTCTTGAAAGACCATTTTTGGATTAATTTTGCATAAGGCAACAAACGCAGATGAAGAGAATTATTTCCAGATCCCAGAATATTCTGGGTTGGGAGGGACCCAAAATTGGGATTACCAAATCCCCTGAGTTGGGATTACCAAATCCAGCTCCTGAGTGAATGGCCTGTCTGGGGATTGATGTTCTCAGCACCACGCTCTGACCAGCTGAGCTACACTCAGGGCCATTATCATCCCTGCTCTGGGGGCTGACAATTCCCTGCTTCCTTACCCCCCAGTGCTGATCACAGGAGCTGCCAGAAAGCCAGGAGGGGCCTGCTGTCTCAATGGGACACGAAATAAAGATGCTTGACTCCAGTCAGGAGGCAGTAGAAATCACAACCTTTATTTACAATTCATTCAGCCCTTTTATAACATACTGCACTAAAAACACACATTATTGTTCCATAGGGCTGACACCTCTCCCATTGGCTCAGTAACAGAAATAGCCAACAACACCTGTTGTCATGGGAAAGGAATATTGTTTACACAAGGTGGTTTTGGGGAAAAGAAAACTGTTGAAAAGTTTCCCTTGAGAAGAGAAGCTCTTTTCAAGCTCAGAAAATATTGAGTCCACAGGCTGCAGTGGAGCTGTGAGCCCAGGGGTGGTCAGTGGCTGTCCTGTGCTTGCTCTGTCCCCAGGCTGAGCCCAGGGGTGGTCACTGGCTGTCCTGTGCTTGCTCTGTCCCCAGGCTGAGCCCAGGGGCGGTCAGTGGCTGTCCTGTGCTTGCTCTGTCCCCAGGCTGAGCCCAGGGGCGGTCAGTGGCTGTCCTGTGCTTGCTCTGTCCCCAGGCTGAGCCCAGGGGTGGTCAGTGGCTGTCCTGTGCTTGCTCTGTCCCCAGGCTGAGCCCAGGGGTGGTCAGTGGCTGTCCTGTGCTTGCTCTGTCCCCAGGCTGAGCCCAGGGGTGGTCAGTGGCTGTCCTGTGCTTGCTCTGTCCCCAGGCTGAGCGCCTGATCGTCCGGAACAGGCACCCCCCTCTGAGGATGCCCAACAGGATGTCAGTCCTGTTCCACACCTTCCTGCACTCCTGCCTGCACATCGACCCCAGCGTCCTCTGGACAGCCAGGGAGCAGGGTTGTATTTTGGGAGTGCATTCAGTTTTAGCTGGTGGCAAGAGAACTGCAGTAGAATGGTGCCAGGTGCGGAGGCCCAAAGTGGTGTTGGTGGAAGAGGAACCCAGTCCCAGCCCAGCAGTCAGAGATACGGCTGTTCTCGTCTTGGTGCTGAAAACCTGCACCTCAGTGTTCTTCAGAACAGCACAGGCCTAAATCCTGATGGGATCAACATTCCTTGGAGTTCCCTGTGGAACAGCTTGCACTCCTCTTTTCTGACAACTAATATATCCCCCACCTTTAGAAAGAAGGAACTTAAGTGAGTGTCCTATGAGTTTCCTGTAATGAAAAAAAGCCCCGAGGCAGCAAATGACATTCCCAAAGTGCTGGCAGGGCCAAAATCCCAGCAAGCTGAAGACACCTTGATTAACTGATTAATGGGATTGCTGGGCTGTGTTTGCCTCTGACAGCAAGGTCCTGAATATTAAGACTGAGGTGGAGATGGTCCCCTCAGTCCTATTTATGTGTATTTCTGGTAAGCAGAGGAATCCTGCTTCCTCTTGTGAGAAACTGGGCTTGGAAATTAATGGTTCCTTTCTTTCTTTTTTTCCCCTTTTGGTCAGCATCCATTTTTAAAAAGAGCCGTGAGTCTCTCTGTCCTGCCTGAAATGATTGGGATTACCAGGAGAATCTGCCAGGCCATGGAATCACTGCATACCAACTCTGCCAGCTCAGACCAAAACCAGGAATAAAATTCTCACTCCTCCTCTGGAACATTTGCTCCCTTCTCACTCAATGGTTACACTCACCTCCGAATTCTTGGTTGTTTCTTAAAGATGGAAAGTCCCAGTTATGGGGGTTATGGTGTGGTTTGGAAATGGGGAGTCCTTCTTTCATCAGCTCGAGCCCAAGCTGCCTCTGCAATGCCCATGGGTTGGGTATTGCCCATGGGTTGGGTTTTGCCCAGTCATGGCACTTCAGGATGAGGAAGAAAGTACAATTGCATTTCCAGGCAAAAGCAAGTGAGGAATGGGGCAGTCAAAACATCCTGCTGGATACACACAGTCAGCTGGGACTGTGGAGTGTTCGCAGAATTCCCCGTCCTCCCTCCACCTGGCAGAACATGTTGGCACAAAACATATAATATATGGAGGTTACAGAGAAAGATACGTACCTAACATAGATTGCTAAATGGGGGGTGTGCAAATGTACATAGACACACAATAGTCATGTATGTATATATATGTATACATATATATATGTATGTATGTATATATATACGTATGTATACATATATGTGTATATTATATATATGTACAATTATTATATGTATAAATATTTATAGAATATATATTATTATTATAGAACTCTATGAATGTTTTTAATATACTTATAATTATATGTATAGATAGTGTGTTACAGAGCTATGGACATACATTTACTTTGTAGCTCTTATTGTCCCCTATGCACACACCCCCCATAACTCTCCTGCACTATATATATAATGCTCCTTATATATATATTAAAAATATATATAAATATAAAAAATAATATATCTATACATATATATGGTGTGTGCATATATAGTGTGTGTATGTATATATATATATATATATATATACATAGTGTGTATATTTATAATTTTTTTATATGCACTCAGAGGCACTTCTCTAACTGTTACCCGGTGTACAGAGAGATCTAATAGCGTGTATAGGATAACGTGTGGCATCCTCTATAAATCAAACCCCGTTTTTATCGGGTTGTGTTGCCCCCGGCCGCGGGCAGGTGTCGGTACCTGGCCGTGGTCACGCCTGTGTGGGTGGGCACCGAGCGCCCTCTCGCGGCCGCCGCCGCCGCAGAAATCGCTAAAATTGTAAATTTTTTTTTTTTTTTTTTTTTTTTTTTTTTTTTTTTTGCAAAATTTTATTTAGGTTACTTCGTATCGAAAAGTTACAAAAGTTTGCAATGAAACGTTTTACACCCATTTCCACCTGTTTGCATTTTTGAGGTGGCTCGAGTGTGTGCATACACGCAGCCCTTTCCCCCCTTCCCATAAAACCAACCCCAACGTGTTTTCCCACATGGTGATGTTAATTGTTAAAAAATTAACAATTTTAACTAACAATGTTAGGAGCAGGCAGCAGCACAAGCCCCTGTCAGCCTGCCCTTGCCTTGCTTCACCTGGGAAGGCAGAAGCATCTGTGAGCCAGCAGAGCCAGCTGTGTTCCCAGGCTGGATCAGCTCCTCCTGATGGGAAAACCAAAGAGTTCCCCAAAATAATCCCTGCAGAGGTCCAGGCATCCTGCTGAGCCTCCCGCAGCTCTGTCAGTCCCTCAGGGCAGCACTGGCCAGCAGTGCCTGTCCCCATGCCGCGGGGACAAACTGGGGGATGATCAAGGCCTAAAATCACCATGTCTCTGCTCCCCACCCTGACTTCCCACTTTGCCAGGCTCTACATGCCCAGGAACTGCTGGTCACGCTCCCTCTGTCCCACTGGTGCTGGGGACAACCCTTCCCAGAGGCTGGGACAGGATGGTGGTGCTGGCACTGGCGCCAGGGCTGTGGGGCTCCAAGGGAAGAGCCAAGCTTGGAGCTGAGGTGGCTTTGTACCCTCAGGAGCTTTCTCAGCCAAATCGTGGGGCAGGGAGGCACAAAGCCCTGGTGCCACCTTGGAGTGGAACTTTTTTCAGGCTAAACACTGACCCCTGGGTAAGCCAAGCCCTGGGAATGGCCCCATCCCACAGGGAACACTGCAGGAATCCCACAGCCTGAAACAGCGTGTGAGGAAAAGCAAAGCAAACAGGTCTCAGCGCAGGACTAGGGCAGCCCTGACATTTGCAGTTCCCATTGTCCAAGATCTGGTCTGCATGAGACAGTTCACGCTTTAAAGAGAGAGTTCTCAGTTTACAAACATTTGTGAGAGCAAGCAGCCCTGAAGCCACGAGCTTGCAGAGAATGTCACTTGCCTGTGGGGCGTGTAGCTCACACCTCTGACAAGATCTCTGCTGTGCCAAACAGGCTGAGCCCAAAGTGTCTGAAAAGAGCTGGATTTAGGTCCTTGGTACATGCAGCTAAGCTGGCACTGCAGCATCACTCACAGCCCCACAGTCCATCGTGTCAGAGAAAGCATTTTCCTACCACAGCAATGATCCTTTTGGAGCCCTGAGGAGACTTCAAAGCCTTTTGTGAAAACATTAACTCTGTCAAGGGCCATTTCATAAATCGTAAAAATCGCACAGTGCGGCTGAAGTGGCTACGAGGCACATAGAAATCCCAATTTCCTGGCTGTAAAAAAAAAAAAAAAAAAAAAAAAAAGGCAGAACAGTCCTTCAGCTTCACTTTAGCACCCAGAATCTGCAGCTGTGTAAAATCCATTTGTGAGTGTCTGGCACAGAGAGCCCCGTGCAGTGCCAGGGTCACTGCCCAGCGTGCCCACCCCAGACAGCTGCTGAGGGAACCCTGCCATGGGCTGCAGGGGAAGGGAGGAGCTGGCACCAGGCCCCTGCTGTCAGGGAAATGTGAAATAACAACCCATCCCCCATGGTACCCCAGCGAAACTCCATCAAACATCAGCCGTGCCAGCTATAAATGACTGCAAAATTTGGAGAGTGAGACCTGCCACCTGCCAGGGAACAGCACCCTGCTTTTACAAACTCACCCTTCTCATGAGCTCATTTTCTCCTCCTTCAGGCTGGTGCTACGTCGACCAAAACAAGAGGGCTGTTATTCCATTTTTTAGCATTGTGCGGTTTAAACAAAGCAAGGAGGCTCCCACTGCTGAATCTGTGCTCTGAGCAAAGCCACGGCTGAACTGTCAGGTGCCTTTGGACAGAGATACCACACTGTGAGTCACCAGCTCGAGGAGGAGAAGAGAAGAACCAGAAAGTGAATCTGAGAGCCTTTTGGGTGGAAAAAGCTCTTATTTGCTGTGGTGTTCAAACAGGCACTGCGAGGTCTGCCCCTCTATTTTAATGTGTCCTGGCAAGACTGGTCTTAAGGCCACGAGCTGTGACTGAGCTCCTCGAGTTTTCACCAAGGAACAGAAACACCTAATCTGTAGTGAAATTTATCAAGAAATATATATGGGGGAGAAAAAAAATCCCCGTGAATCCCCCTTGTACTTGCCAATCCCCAAGCTGCCGGTGGGTGCCCGATGGAGCCGCAGCCGTTCCTGCCTGCATCCTCCCCGATGCTGCTGGCAAGATGCTCACACCCTCACGAACTCATCTGCCAGCATCCCATTTGGCCCCTCTCCTACCGCGTGAGCCGCACCACGAGCATAGACGCGTATAAATATGCATTTCCCCCCTCTCCCAGCGCCTCTCCGCGATAACGAGAAGAGTTGCGGGGCTATTCCCCCCCCCTCTCCCACTTTTTAAAGCGATTATGCTGATGTGCACCCCGCGCTCCCGAGAGGCGACAGCTCCGCGTGGCTCGGCGGCGCTCAGAGCTCGGCGAGGTCGTCGCTGCTCAGCACGGTGACACTGATGTGACCCGGCAGCTCGGCCGCGTCCCCGCCGCCGCTGCCCCGCAGCCGCAGCCGCCGCTGCTGCCGGGGCTCGCCGGGGGACGCGGCCAGCACCGCCTGCCCCAGGAACCCGTCCCGCAGGAGGCCGCTGCTCCAGACCTGCCGGGGAGGAGACGCCAATAAAGCCGCCGCTGTCACACTCCGCCGGGAAGAGTCACCCCCCGTTAGCCCCTTGGAAAAGCGGCGAGGAGGGGGTGCGAGTCTAAATTTAGCTAATTGTCTAGAGAGCGTGAGGGGAGAGTCCGAATTTGCATGCTCATTTACATAGACTATGCAAATAAGGAGCGAAATGCAGCTTTTTGCTTTCTAGGTCACAGCCTGCCTAGGAGAGGAATAAAAATGACCTTTTTTAGCTCATCAGCAGTAAAACCTACCTACAATAACCTGTCTGTGGTTCTCTGCCTGCCTGTGCTCATCTCTGCATCTCCTCAGTGCTGGAGTTTCAGAGTCTGGCCCACAGACTAGACTGAAGAGAAAGTTTTCCTGGACTGCATCATTCAACACCAAGCTCTATTTCCCCAGCTAGTGCTGAGGTAAACAGTGAGGTCTAGTCCTCACAGGACTAGAATTCAGGGTAAAATAACTTCTTAATAACAGCCTGAGCTTCAGTTTTGCCTCAAACACTGACTCTGGACAACACTTGGCTTCTCTTTGTTTCATCAGGTACCACACGAGGCAAAAGGAATCCTGTAAATTCTTTCAAAGCCTTGGAATGAGACATACCTTGGAATGAGATGTGCCTTGGAATGAAATATGCCTTGGAATGAAATTTGCCTTCTGCTCCCTGAGTGCCATCAGCTGGTGTTTGTGGGGGAGAAGCAGCAGCAGAGCTCCAGGCAGAGCCCAGCTAGGGGAACAGAGGCTCTCACTCTTCTCTCCTGGGTGTTGTCACACGAAGGAAAAGCTGGCCCAGAGAAGCCCAGGGATGCTCTGTGCTGCCCTCCCTGCCCTGGGCAGCTGCCCTATGGCTGTCTCACCTGGATGGTGACAGGACTGTCGATGTCCTTCCTGTAGAAGATGACCTGGGTGTTGAAGATGGGGCTGGTGGTGCCACGTTGCACCGCGGAGCGCCGGCTTTGGTTCTCACACTTGATGAGCACGTAGGGATCTGCTCCTGGAACACAAGCAGCAGCACAGCTCTGGGCACACAGCGTGGCAGCTGAGAGCTGCCCAGAAACCCAGCAGGGACAGTCCCCTCCTGTGCCTGGCAGCACCACAGGACAGGGCACCAGAGCAGGTCACAGCCATTGTTCCCTGTCCAGGTGAAAACAGAATCATGGAAAGGTTTGGGTTGGGAGAGACCTTAAAGCCCATCTACTCCACCCCTGTCATGTGCAGGGACACCTCCCACTGTCCAGGGTGCTCCAAGCCCTGTCCAACCTGGATCCACTCACCTCCTGATCCGTCTTGTTTCTCCAAACCCTCTGCAGAGTGGACTTTGATTTGGGTGACTCTGCGTGGGTAGCCACAAAGAAGACTCCAACACGTCATTTTAGGCCTATCTGCCTTCAGCTCCCTGAAAAATCATGGTAAAAACAACCTAAGCAAAGAATGTCAAGCAAACAATCAATGGTTGTGGAAATCTGGCATTTTTAGAACACAAGATTTGTACTTTTTCCTCATCTGCTGTTTTTGAATTCCATGGTACAGAAATGACAGATGCAAGAAACAAAAATAGAGCAAAGCAAAGTAAAACAAATTTGTGTTATCTTTTGCGTGGAAGCAGAAGTGGTAAAAAAACCATCCCAATTTTAAATAGTGGAAAATAGTATCAAATCAAGAAATAAATGCAGTTGCCCTGATTCATGAAGCACTGGTTCTACTCTTGCAGCATCTCCTCTTTCAGAGGAGATGGTCGCAGAAACAAGTAACACCAGTGCTCTGTGTCCTGACCTAGAACTGGAGGCCACAACAAGAACTGAACTAAAAAAGCCAAAAGACTCAAAATGAATCGTCCAAGAGGTCCCTAACTAAACATTGACCGTGTTTAGTTAATAAACCATAAACTGACCATGCACAAACCTGGAGGTTCTCAGAGGTGCCCCTGATGTCTCCAGGGCCCAGGTCTGGAGCCACATGAGTGATTCAGGGGTGTTGGACCTGGCAACTCCTTTCCATGGAGCTGCAGCCTGGGGGCTAAGGGGGATCTCCTGCAGCTGGGAGCGCCACTATTGTTTCAATTCAGCAGGGCTCGTGTAGCGACACCTAGAACTCTGATTTCTTCAGAGGGCTCATAGCAAAGTTTATTGAAAGACAGATTCTTTTATACAGTGTTTGGGTACAATGAATGGGATTGATCCTTTAGGGCACCACCTTGTTGTAAACATCTCTACCAGTAAACAAGTTGGGAAAACACCAGGTGTCAGGCGGAGGAAATCTGCAAGGTTGTTTTGGGTTCCTCCATGATTTCCCAGGCCAGACTGAGAGAGTTTGTCCTTGGCTTCCCCACAGGCCTCAAGGCACTGCCTGGAGCCTGAGAATCCATGTTCTGACCACTGTCAGCTCCCACAGGCCACCCACCTGAGTTTTGAGGGCACGTCTGTGTAGAGCCTGAGGAGGAAGGCTGTGGGCACCCCGGGGATGAAGGTGGTGGGGACGAGGACGTAGCGGCCGCGCTGCAGGGTTCTCCTCAGGAACACGCTGCGGGTGTTGGAGTAGGGAGACGTGGCCACTCTCTCCTGCACCGTGAGCTTGTGCAGCCTGTACCTCCTGTTGTCCTCCACCTGCAGCAGGAGAGGGGTTAGTGCCAGCAGGGCTAAGGGGCAGGCCTCTGCCTGGGCACCACACAGCTTTTCACGGCCATAAAACCACAGGTGCAATAAAAAATCGTTTGGCAAGTGTTTTCTCATCCACTTGAACTGTGGCAGGTGAAAGTTTGGGGCTGGCAAAGACAGGAACCCGCTGAAAGGAATGATGTGATGCTACTGCAGAGCTTGGAACACTTCCAGGGACGGACACACAGCCCAAGGACTGCCCCTGCCCAGCCAAGGCTGAGATCCCTCTGCTCCTTTCCCTAGCCTTTCACAGCAGGCTCCCAATCCAGATGCACACAGCTGGATTTTCCTTGCCCTTTCCTGAATACAAAAGCCACAGAATAACCATTCATGTTTTGTTCTAAGCCTTGAAGCTGTGCTTAACTCAACATCCTTTCCAGGGGACTGGTATTTGCCAGAGCACAGTTTAAATCTAAACTAAACTCTCAGGCAGCTCTTGGGGCAAAGGCAGCCCTTCATTCTCTTCCCAAGGCCTTTAGTCATGCTAATGAGCTCGGGGTGTTAGAATATGCCTAAAATAGAAAAATTATTGATCAGAAATAAAAATAGAGCACTGAAACTTCTAAGAAGGTGTGATTTTCTTTGTCAAGCCTTTCCAAATTACAGGTGTGAACAAGGGAAATGATTCTGCTTTCTGCAACGACATTTTTCAATGTATGTCGTTAGCAGGTGATTGGCAAACGAGTGGGTGTGATGCAGATGTCAGCAGATCTAACAAAAAAAACCTGACTTTTTTTAGGGCAGGGCCATAGATTTAATGTAATCCTAGGAGCTGTAGCAACAGACGCCAGGATTACCCCAGTCCTCAGTGGAAGAGCAGAAAAGCTGCTGGTTCTTTGTTTCCTTCCTTCTCTGAGTTTGAGTGTTTCTATTTTACTCAATTTGCCTTGAGAGTGAAGTTAAATTACCTTTTGGGATCCCTGTGGTTCCTTTTCCCATATATTCATTTCCCGCTTTCTAGTCCAGCTTTTGAAAACCCTTTTTTTCTAAGTGGCAACAGAAAAACCGCAAACATTTCAACTTCATTCACCTGGATGTATTTGCTGATGAAATGGAGGCAGAAGAAGGAGAAAAAACACTCCATGTGTTAAGCATTAATATAATTTTGCCATTCTATAGAAAGTCTGGGGGTAAGAAAAGCACTTAAAATTCTTTTGTAAGGGGCAAAAATCATTTATTTCAAATAAATGAAATGTGTTCAAATAGAGTTTGAGCTGAACTAAATTCACTCGAGTTGCCATGGCCTGAGTGCAGTGCCCACACAAAGTTTGAGCACAGAGCCAGACCCCGGGATAATCCTGGCTCTGTCTGCCAAAAATCTCAGTGTCAGGGTGAAACAGGACTGGGCAAATGTTGTTGTAGGACACGAAAGAAAGATGAGAGGCTCCAAATATTTCAGAAGGCAAAGAGCATAGAAAAAGGCTTTATTGTCTAATTCTTACTACATTTTATAAGGTGTTCCCATACAGACTTTACACGATTGGTGAATAGGAACGACACCTCTCTAATGCCATGGGTTAAACTAGAGAAACAGCAAACCACCACCTGGGGAAAGATTGTTTTGAGAAAGGACAGTTGTTTGCTAAGATTGTTTTGAGAAGAAGCTTTCTTGAGAAATTTTTCCTTGGGAAAAAGTTAGCCGCTGCTAGCAGGCTAAAATCTCTCATGCCCAGAAATATCAGGCCCACAGGCAAACAAACTGAACAAACTCTGCCCCAGGAGTGCAGAGCTGCCTACCTTGAGTATTTCAAAGCCAATCGTGATGTTGTCTCCCTTCCCTTCTTTCTTGTACTTGCGCCGATCCTCCTGCTGTAAGGACACCAACACTTTGTCCTCGGCCTTCTTGACATCAAAGAGGTACTGGGAGGAGAGAGGAGAGAGGAGAGCTGTTGGAATTGCCTCAGGAGGCTGACGGAAAAGCCATCACCAAGGAAATATGTGCACACAAAGGAGGGAAATGGAAATGCACTCGGGGGAGGAAGGAGAGTCTCCGCGTGACAGACATCCCCAGCAATTCACAGGCGGAAAATCAATGCTCATAATAAGGATCTTAAAATCGAAAGTGTCAGGTAAATAAAAGGTATTGATGGAAATGGTAATCTTAGTGATAGGACATGGGGGAATGACCTTAAGGTGAAGTAAGGTGGGTTTAGACTGGATGTTAGGAAAAAATCCTTCCCTGGGAGGGCAGGCAGGCCCTGGCACAGGGTGCCCAGAGCAGCTGTGGCTGCCCCTGGATCCCTGGAAGTGTCCAAGGCCAGGCTGGATGGGATTTGAAGCACCCTGGGATAGAGGAAGGTGTCTCACCCATGGCATGGGGGGGAATTGGGATGAGCTTTAAGGTCCCTCCCAGCCCAAACCATCCCATGATTCTCTGATTCTATGAACTCACATAAAGGACAGCCTGGGACAAAGCTACAAAACCACTGGAGTCAGCAGGAGGACACCTCATTTGAAAGTAAAAGACGAAAGATGAAGTTTTATTTAGCTGTAAATCAGGAGTGAGATTAAAAAAATAAACCAACAGACTCCACATGGGGTGTTAGATAATTTTCGATTCTCCTGTTAACTGAACAGTGCCTGTAAATTTCAAACATCTTTATATAGGGCCTGCAAATGAAGGAATCTTTCAAATCTTATTTCAAAGGCACTTTGTTCTGCACCTACAGTTCCTATTTAATGAGAATGACAGGAATGCTGCTCTTGGACTTCTCAGTTTTCCTGAATACCTAAAAAGCAGCTAAGAAAGACTCCTGCATCTTTGACATGCCAATATTTTATCCAATCTCTTTACAGTAAACTTGAGTCAACTCAGATTTAAGACAATTCAAAGGAATTTATCTCAAGTTTAGGCAGCAGTTCCCATTTTACTAAATCCAACTTGAACAGTACATTACTAGAAATCACTACCAGACCAGTTCATAAGTAAGTATGAACAAAAGAAGGTCAGCCAGGCGCTTCTTTACATGAAAACAAATTTAATTAATTTGTTCTTTATTAGAGACTCCTTTAAGTTTTGCTTTGTGCATGCAGAGGGCAGACCTGAGTTGCCAGGACCAGTGGAGGGACATTATTTACCCCGAGTTTGGACAGATGCTGCGCTCTCCCATCCTCAAAGACATTTAAATGTGAAGAAAATAAACAGAAACATAAACCTGCAGCAGTGCACAGCTGGGTACAATGTGCACCACATGTTCTGAGTTAAGCAGAAATTCCCTGGCAGCATGGAGAGGAATATCAACATAAGTTCAGTTCCCACCTCCCTTCTCCTTCGGCTGTTGCTGAAAAGCAAACTATTGAGCTTTGCTCTGAGGTAGATATGGAGATTGCCTTGGTTACAGGACCATCCACACCCCTCTGGCGAACGAGGCCCCATCCAAGCTCTGATTTGTGTTTTATGTCACCTATGGCAGCAGAGAAAGCTCAGGGCCCCGGGAGAGTCCCAGGGGTTGCAAGAGAACCTTAAAAATGAGATATAAACATGCAGCAACACCCAGTAAGGCACATTGTACTTCTTGAACCATACGCAGGGTTATCCCTTCAGGCAGCCCGGAGGGTTCCAAGGCCATGGAGGGGTGGGAGGGGAACAAGAGGGACCAGGAAAGTTCTCCTGGTCTGATGAAGCTCTGCAGCTGTGACCTACTGATGGCACTTCAGCTGTCTTGATGATCTAGAAGTCAGCAGGTGACTGTAGAACACACAAATACTTGGCAGAAATTACCTTATCGAAGGGACTGGAAGTGTGACAATCCCTCCCAGCACAGATAAACCTCCCAGGAGGCCTCAGTGCCAGGAGAACAGACAGAGATCATCTCTAGATGATGGTGGGGTGAGCCACAGTAACCTGTAATGGCCCTAAAATAACATAAATGTGTTCCAGCGCTGCTGCTAAGAGCCTTTTAATCAACTGGCCCAGAGAGAACACTGGAATCCAGAGGCCTCCCACTGCATCAGGCACTGCACTCAGCTGGAGCAGTGTGTATTTTGTTCTCTGAGACAGCTGAACACTTACAAATGAGATCAGACAAGCACTTGGAACACACCCAGAATCTTACAGGGCAAGACCTGAATTAAATCACACCCTGGAAACGAGGCACTGGCAGAAGGCAGAGCAGTGAAGAGCTGCAGGATGAGCTGGGAAATCTGAGATCTGGTCTGAGCAGCAGAGGCTGCACTGCTCCAGCCTCCTGCTCTGAAAACAGAGGCTGCAGGCAGAAACCTCCCTGGCAAGTGCAGAGAAGCAGAGGCAAAACTATCTTTAATTAACCTGGACAGAAAGATCCATTTTCATCTTTGATTAACCTGGACAGAAAGATCCATTTTCAAAGTAGTAACTGACAGAGCAAGTGCCCAGACCCCACGGACAGTAACAGAAGTTCAATGCCTGAATTTGCACGTAGTGGGAGAGAGAAGGGCTGGAAGGTGGGAAAGGGAATAGGAATGGATGGACAGATAAATTGAATAGCTTGAAGTGACCAGGTAGGATGAGACAAGGAAAATTCTGTAATGCTGGTGAGAGGGCGAGGCTGGGGAAGAGACCAGGTACTTGAGTCTTCCATTATTGCCAAGGGATACTGACTTAACAAAGTGGATCAAATCCCCAAGTTGTCCAAGGGGTTGAATTCTGTCAGTAGAAAATCAGACTTGTTGCCTTTCTGTGACTGGGAAAATGAAAGAAGTCCAGGCAGGACGTCAGTAATTCTGCTGTGTGTGTGACTCACCAGCCCCAAGCATGATCAGTCCTAAATAAATATCTAAACCCTTCTGAGAAATTGCAACAAAATCACCGAAACATGCAGTACACAGCACACTCCCAGGGCAATGAGATTTCTGTCCAGTGGTCACTGCCAACTCCCTAACAGGGTGGATACTTCAGGAGCCCCAGCTAAAGTGGGTACACGTCAAGACCTCACAAAACTTCCCACCTGGGGGTTCTGCAGGAAGGTGTCTCTGTTATCAAAGCAGCCCCCAGATCGGTTCAGCAGGGGCTCTGGATGCTTTGCCCAAGCCCCAAACATAATTTCCTTCTCCCAGGTCTTGTGGAAGCTGAAGTAGGAGGTGTTCACAGTCCTGCAGATGTCCACATCCGTGAAATTCTTACACCAGTCCTCAAACGTCATCCTGCTCCACGGAACACCAGGGAAGTAATGGATTGTTTAAATATAAACAGTGATATTCACGCAAAGAGCCAAAACAAAACACAAAATCTTTCAGTAATTTGAAGAGCATGCATTGCTCAGCTGTCTAGGGGACAAACTGATTCACTGGAAACTTCCCATGTGGAAATACTTGTGAAGCCACAATCAGAGAGTTTTAGAGCTTAATTCAGAGCAGCATCACTCAGTGTGCTTGGTCAGATCAGGATCTGTTCTGTTGCATCTCCTAAGCCCAAAGGACTGGCTGGACCTCCCAGGCTGGATTTGATAAGATATTTCACAAAGGCCGAAGAGATCACCTGCAATTAATGCAGGATCCCCTCCTCATTACTACAGTCCTTATTGTCACATCTGTCCCTGAGCATGACTCAATCCTCTGCACTCTGGACAGAGCTTGTATTTAACCCCATCTCACCTGTGCCTGCTAAAGGAACGGGCTGGACTGCAGAGCAACTGAAAAACAGCTTGTCTCTTTGAATTACCATCATGGCCTGCCTTATTCATGGCCCAGAGCCAACGCCTGCGGCTGCCAGCCCTGACAAAGCCAACAGGGCTCTTTTCACTCTGAGCCAATATTGATCATCTCCTGAAGGACCTGCTGGGCTGAGGATCTAAGCCTTAAGCAAGGCTCTAGACATTGTATAGAGAATGAACACTTCTCATTCCCATGCCGGAAAACACCGAAAAATATCAAAATTCACTGGATGCAACTCTAGTTTTAGAGTTGGCTGACCTACAGACAGGCACAGTAGTCAGCGAACAAGGTGTGAAATGCACATGGTACTTCCTCAGAGATTTTTACCCATTTCAAAATGTAACTGGTCTAAACAGTGTTCAGTATTGGGCATGGTGTCGGGTAAACCAGCACGTGTTCTCCGGGTTTCTGAGAGGTTATCCTAGATATAGACAATAGATTCTGAGAGCTACTAGTTTTGTTCCACCAGTTTTAAACCCATTTTTATTATTCTTCCCTGTCATCCCTTGGGAGTTTGAAAGGAACAGACGTTGGGATAACTTTGTCCATCTGGTTTTGAAGCTGTTAAATGGCAGATTAATGACAGTTACTCAGTGCAGCCAATGTCTCAAATCCCTCACATCACTCCCACTCACCAGAACTCTCCATCGTTCTCAATGGTGAGCCCCAAATTCTTACGCTCGGAATCGCTGACTTTCTTCCACTCTTCAGAACTAAAAGGAAATAATTAAAAAAAAAAAACACAAAAAAAATCCATTAAGATTATTAATAACTTGAAAATAAAAACTCTCACGTGGAAACAAAAACTGTAGTAAAAATCTCTCCTGGTCCATGGTTTTAAAAGGAGTATCAGAGTACCGAAAGGGCAGATGATATTGATGAAAGTGTGAGGCTTTCAGGAGCAGTTTTAAAACATTAATTGGTTTGAAAGCTACTAAAAAAGAAAGAGATGAATAGGAAATAGGCTCAAGTAGAGCAGAACTTTATTGATTTCCTTTGTCACACCCTCCATTAGGACTCCTAAACACTTAAACAGCTGGTTTCCAAGGTCACAGGAGATTGACTCCATTCCCTGAAGGCCCCTCAAATGAAACCTGGTTTTCCTCCTCTGGAGATTATTGAACACTTCACTTAGGCCAGAGTAATCTCTTTGTCGTTTAATCGCCTTAATAAAACTGGCCTGAGGTCTGAGATTTCCCCGGGGGGCCTTTGAGAAGAAACTGCTGGAGCCTGAGCACAGTGTCCGGTTTGCAGAGGAACATGACAGTGCCCAGACCCTTCAGGCACACAGGGGAGCACAGACCCTAAATTCCAGCAGCTGAAACCCAAACCAGATCCCATCCCTGAGGGGTTACACCAGACAAACAGAGCCACAACTCCTCCCTGCCCCTCCAAAAGCTCTTGGAGGCTAAAGCTGAAGGCGGCTGGAAGGAGGGAAGGGAGGCTGCTCACCCTAACAGACATTTTCTTAACCTAGTTGGAAATTGTCAATTTAATTCTGTTAGACCAAAAGCCATGGGGCACCATCAGAGTCCTCAGTGCTGGCATGAGTGGCAGCTGTGCCAGACACAGGCCACTGGAGAGCCCTAAGGGCTTCAGTTAAACAAGACACAGCAGCTCTTTTGTGCGTTCTTTGCATTTCACCCGGACCAATCTCTCTGAAAGTAGCAGTTTTTTGCTAGCTAAATCATGAATTACAGGAAATTAATATGCTGCTGTTAAGAACACTGCATTGTTAAATTCTAAATGCTAGCTGGTGAGCCCAGTGCTGAACTGTCACATATTTTTCATGTACAAATCACCCATGATGGGAGACATCCCCTCCAGCAATCATTTCTCTTGCTGTGGACATACCTGCTAAGCCCACGGCCCACATGAAAATTCATTAGAGAGTTAATTAGAAAAAAAAAATCACAAACATGGCACTTTTACAGCATTTTTCACCAGTCCCTAAAATGATCTACAAGACTTTTGCCATCCCCAGGAGCTGGAGGTGACAGATGAGAAACTGAGCCACAGATACCCTCGGTGTTGAAGCCGGGAACGAGCCTCATGTTCTTGACTCATGAACTGGTTTTCTTCCCACCTTCCAGTGTGCCAGAAGAATGATGTAAACAGTAAATAAGGTCCAGGGAGCCATAAACTCCTCCAGGCTGTGCTCATTTTCTCAGAGGAAACCGGGCAGAGATGGCACAGAGGTTCAGCCATCTCCGGGTATGGGTGTGTCTCAGCAGTGTTGAACCACAAATTCCACGGCAGAGTTTCACCCCTTTGACACTGGGGTTGTTGTGGGCAACACTAAAGGTAAGAAGGTTTTCAGAAAGCTGTGAAGGCAGGCCCCAGAAACAGAGAGAGCAGAAGAATTTAGGATTAGCTGCAACTGCAGAGCTTGAAAGGAGGAAACGTTACAACAGTACAGCAAGCAAAGACATGAAACAATAGTTTGAGTTTTTAGGTTTGGCCAGGATAGAGCTTAAGACTACAGAAAATATGCTAAGTAGAAACAGTAGAAAGTTTTAAGCTTAATAATGGAATATTGTATATTGTTAATAGAAAGCACACAAGCAAGCATTATTTGAGGCAGGTGTACGTGTGCCTTTAGTGACTGGCCAGAACCATTGTCTGTAAGCTTTAGCAATGTGCTGTTGGCTGGAAAACCTTTAAAATGCCCTGTAACAAAGAGATCTTTGGCCGCTGCTGGCTGGTGTGGGCTGTTGCCATCTTCCAATTGTGTCCAACCCTCTTATGAGGCTGATGCTGCAATAAAAGTACAAGGAACATCTCCCAGTGTCTCCATCCCGTTTGTGCACAAACCCCCAGCACAGGTTTGCAGCTCTTACCTGTCACTCCAAGCACCGAGCCATTCCTTTTTCCCCCAGGGATTCCTCAGCCTGATCATGAAGAGCTTTTCAGCCTTGAAGGAGAAGAGGAGCCTCTCCCCGAGGCGCAGCTTGGTGATGGCAGTCACGGAGTAGGCATGGCCCACGATGAGCCCCATCTCTGTCTCTGCTTCGCTGGGGCGCCCAGAGGACTCCTGGGGCACCAACAATGACAATTAAACCAAAAAAACTCATGTCTCTGAGGAACCTGACGGCTCCAAGTTCAAGGGGAAGGATGAGAAAATGTTGTTTTTCATTCTCTTCCTGAGTGATTTGACTACGCAGGAAAATAACAGCACCGAATCAGAATCTAGGACTCAGAACTGGGGGCTCACTAGTCTGGTGGTGTTAGTGCCAGATAATTCCAGCGCCAGACAATCCCAGAGCACAGGGGAATCCTGCCTGCTGCAGCCAGTCTGTCTCGTCCTGGCCTCAGAGTTAGAGACAGGGCTGATGGAAGATCTTTGCCAAAATCTTGTCATCTCAACCAAATGGCGCTACTGGACACTGTGCCCAGACTGCCTGGGGGTGTCCTCACCTGGACACTCATGAGTTTAGCTGGTGAGGCCAATGGCCGTTCTTGTGTTGGAATTAATTTGGTACTCACGAGAGAAACACTGGCAGTGGGTAAAAATGGAAGAGCACAGGCACAAGTGAAAAAACTTCCAAGCCATTTGTGAAGCCTGTCATGCACCTCACTCACCCCTGGCAGGGCTCTCTCCTGGCAAAGGGAGGAACTGTAAGGTGCTTTAGGAACTGGGTTTGCTCATCATAAACTCCACATAAGAATCCCAGTTTCCAGCAGTGCTCAGGCTGTCCCTAAACTGTCCCTAAACCAACCCTAAACTGTCCTGTTTGACGACCTAGGCCTGATCAGATGCTGATCTAAGAATACATAAAAGTAATCAAGCTCTGAAAAAGAGCACAATTTCATTTAATGCGTCCAAATCTCCTGATCTAAACCCAGCAAAGCAGCACCCTGCAAAGATGTTGGAGTGGTTTTGATGGTCCTGGGTCCAGATTCTCCACATCCTCAGTGAGTGCAGCCAAGCCACCCTTGGGGCTCTCCCATCCATCACCCACAGGACCTGGAAACACGCCTTCCCTTGGACATGAAGGAAGGACGACTTGACTCACTGCAAATCCTTGTGTGTTAACTTTTAATTACCTAATTAATGCCCAATCAAGCCTTGGCTGTGGAGGAGAGAGCAAGAGGTATGGCCTCTTGGTGCTACTGATGCAAATATTAAAATATAAATATATTATTTATCATTACACATTAATACATTAGTATAAATATATGAATATTTAAATATAAAAAAGGACTTATCACAGCTATGAAACGCACATGGTGCTTCCTCAGATATTTTTAGCCATTTCAAAATTTAACTGGTGTAAACAGACAAGGTCCTTGTCCTAAGGCAAATGTTGTACTGATATAACGGTGCTCAGTCCCCAAAGGAAAGAAATCACATTAAAAAAAAATTAATAAAGGAGGAGGAAGGAGAAATTCCTGTCAAATTGGAACTGACAGATGGTCTGGCAACTGTGAGAGTCTCACCAAGCCCTCTGTGCCTCTCGCTGACAAGAGCTCCCAAAGAATCAGCTCAAGTGTTCCCCCAGCCTGGCTGGCATTCCCCTGGCTCTGGGCTCCCTGCATTGTGGCACTTCCCCTCACGTTTTTCACAGCTAAAAGCAAACCAGGAGTCCTTGGCACCACGGGAGTCTGTAACTTTTCCCGCTGCCTGCAATACCCCCCAGGCTTTTCTCACTGCTGGCTTTTCCCACCTCGTTCTGCAGAGGCTTATTTATTTCTTTATTCAAATGAGCTATTTAAACATCTCCTGTCTGTTCAGATTTCCAAATGGTGATGCTCAGGGCCACTTTGCAATCCAAGGAAAATGATGATATGTCTGGAAGGCAGCAATGAAGCCACTTGAGTATTAAATATTCCACACCTAGCAAGCTCCACTGTGTGTATAATACATCAGAAAGTGACAAATGCAAGCAAACATAGGAATGGCCTCTCTGTAATCAATGTTTAGAAGCATTTGTGTTTAATTTGGAAGGCAGAAACATAATGCCAGGAATCAGTGAAAGCATTACAACTGCCTAATTAATTGCGTTTTAAAACACAGCACCCTGTACTGAGTCAATCACCTCACCAAATTCTTGTTTAGACACAGAACTGCTCTAGCACTTGAGAGCAACCTATCATTCCAGAAAACAATGTTTGCATCAACAATTCACAGCAGGCATTCATTCTGCTCTGCCAGCCTGGTCTGAGCAAATCAGATGGAATCCTTTCAAATACAAAATTCAGGTCTGATAAAAAAAGAAAGGTAAAACAAACCCCAAAAGGTAACATTCTCAGGAACCTCCAAAACCAGCTGATTTTCTTTCATTCTTGACAATCCCATAGCCCTCCTCATACTCACAAGAATTTCTGAATGAATCATCTTCATTCACAGACAGGGAAATTAAAGCAAAATGTTTAAGTGATTTAACTGAGATCAGCGTTAGCCAAGGTCTTAAACTGAAGCAGGGGCCGTGGGTAGAAGATACTGAAGTGCACTTGGACGCCAACCCTGCAGCTCCTCAAAAATCATCCCTTTTCTATGGGGATTATTTAAAATATCATTTAAAAGCAATCTTTTAGGAAATATTCAGGTGCCATTGCAGTTTGTTGGCCCTTCACATGTGATAACAGCTTTGGACAAGGTGAGGATTTGAAATCCTGGCACTGCAGATGTGTTTAGAAGGGAAGTTCAGCCCAGTTGTCAGTGGTTTACCTCCCATGGCCAGGGACTGGGCCACAGGTGGCTTGTGAAGCACCAAAACATCCTTTGGGAGCTGTTATTCATCCATCTTCTGGCACAGGACTGGAGAGAGGTAAATCTTCCTCAGAAACCATCCCCTCCCTACCGATTTCAGGGCCATGGCCTCCTAAATGTGGGCACTGAGTTACCTGAGCCTCACATGAGCCAGCACAGGCAAGTTCTGCAGCTTAATTCCAGTGAGGAGATTATTCAATATATTCAATATATTCAATATATTGAATATATTCAATATATTCAATATCTTCAACGTATTCAATGTATTCAATGTATTCAATATAAAACAGCCTTACCTGAATAACCAGGTGAGCTCAGCCTTTCAGCTCAGCTCCACTGTTACCCTGGCTGAACTGGCACAACCAAAGTCAAGAAGTCTCAGCAGCTCTGTGCCAGAACTGTTTTCTCTAAAGAGATTTCTCTAAGGAATAAAGTATTTGAATGCTGCTATCTGCTCTGTGAATTCGGGTGGATTTACCTCAGGTCAATTCACAACTGTGGCCATTCAGAAAAAAGGATTTCAGACACGCAGTGAAGTGGCAGCACAAGCAGTTGTGATTGTGTTTAGTGGCTCCTGGAGCTGGAGATTTCTCCATACAAAGCTTTTCCAAACATGCAAAGGAAGGACACACTCAATATCCTAATGATGGTATTTCCTCCAGAATGTTTTCATTGAAATAAACCCTGAAAATCCAGCTCCCTGTACTCACCGAAATGAAGCAGCTGATGAACCCTCCTCTTTTATGCACTTTCATCAAGTCTTCAAACAGCTTCATTTGCTCAGAAATAACCTCACCATATTTGCCCTCTGCCAAATTAATGGATTCTGCCACTGCTCCAGTGAAATCCACCAGGGCTTCTGCAGCACAGCCTCCATCCAGGGCTTGGTAGGATCCAGCCAGCCTGGGGGCAACACAGAATATCCTTAATTTACAGGGGGCTGGGACAAGTGCTCTAATTTGAAGGTAGGGAACATGTTTGTGTCTCACCAAGGAAAAAACAGAACAGAACAAAAAAAAACCTGAGCAGACTGCAGAGAAATCTTCCCTGGTTTCTAAGGATCCTTAAGGATTTGGGCTGCTGATGTAGACTGCATTGCACTCCTTTATTATTTACATCCTTAACTTTAAAGAAGATTAAAGAAGAAAAAAGAGATTAAAGAAGGAGTTTTCAGTCTTTTTTAGGTTCTCTACTGTGGTAGAGAACCCCTGGCAGGTGCTTCCAAATAGGGAAAGAGTTTCAGTTTACCTTTAGACATTTTAGGAAGTTTAACCAGAAAGTTCTGTGTTTTTCTGAGAGTGACTGGCTCAGTGCCAAGAGAGAAGCATCCCTTGAACCTTTTCCTGTTCTTCAAATCCTGCACCTCTCCTCACTGGCAGCAGGCCAGGTTGTCCCTCCTAAAACATTCAGTATTTAGGAAGGAGCAAAAAAGAAGTAAAAGGCTTTTTGGAGTGTTTTTAGCAGGGTGTCAGAGGTTTTCTCTTGGCTTTTCTTTTGTTTTCTGTAACGTTTGTTATTTTGTTATTTTTCCTCGTTAAACCTTTTACTTTACAAAACACCCCTAAAGAGCAGTCTCACTGAAATTAGTTGAAGCCGATCTGCAAGGGCTGGACCCTCAGAGGTGGATACATTTACACCTGGTTTATAAGACTCTGGCCACATGTTAACCTGTATCCCTCTTCCAGCAGCAAAACTGAACCCTCCAGAAAGTCTGATAGAATTGAAAGACAAAACAGACAAAGGGACGACACTGAGAACTGCAAGGACAAGGAGCCAGCTCATACTTAGCATAAGCTTTCTCCAGCAGAGCACTCCAGAACTCATTTCTGACGTTGGAGCGGCAGTAGATCAGCTCCCCGTTCTCTGTTGGCAGCAGATCATCAACCACCACCTCCGTCCACACCCCGAAGCGCCAGAAACGGAAACGGAAAATCCCAGCGTACTTCCCTGGGTTTTTGGGGTCCCATTCCTGCTCCTTAGAGTCTGGAATCACCTGAGAAGCCACGGAAAGGGAAGAAGCTCAGTGAGTGCACTGTGCTGAGGTTTATTCCCAGGGCAGACTGCCCTGAAACGTTAAAGAAAGGGAAGATTTGTGTCGCAGTGGGACAGGAAATAAAGATGTTTGCCTCCAGGCTGAAGGCAGTAGAAATCAGGTTTATTTACAATTCATTCAGCCCTTTTATAACACACTGCACTAAAAACACACATTATTGTTCCAAAGGGCTGACATCTCTCCCATTGGCTCAGTAACAGAAATAGCCAACAACACCTGTTGTTATGGGAAAGGAATATTGTTTACACAAGGTGGTTTAGGGATAAAGAAAACTGTTGAAAAGTTTCCTTTGGGAAGAGCTCAGCAATTCTCAGGCTCAGAAAATATCAAGGCCACAATTTGAATCCACCAAAATTAATAATCTCCCTTGTTAGTCCTGGGAAGAAAACCACTGGCTGATAGGCAGGGGAACAACCAAGGCTGGTTTATTTGCTTTATTTCCTGCCCCACACACACCAATCACCCACCTGCTGCCAGAGGCTTTTCCTCAGAGCCAGGCAGGAGCACGCAGCCACAAACCAGCAGTTCCCCAGCTTGCCCTGGTGGAAGTCGTGGGAGCTCATTCCATCCACAAGCAGGTGCGGGTCTTCACAGATGTCCTGCCAAAGCAAACCAGAGATTGCTGGAAACTTCACTCCAGAAATGATCACAGCACCCTTCCAGTCAAGAAAAGCAGCAGGAATTGATGCTGCTGACACCTGAGCTCTGAGCTTCTCCTGGTCAAGCCTCTAAAGGAGGGGGATGATGACTTAAGATTTCAGCCTTTATCTTTTTCAAAGCCCGTGCTGCAATAGTGCATAACTCTACACTTCGCATAAAGTGTTAACTACTGTCTTCAGTTTGGTCAGAAACTATTCCTCTGGGCCTGGAATTCAGCTTCAGCTGCAGCTGACACTGAGCCAACCTCATCTAAAGGAAGGCAGCAAAGAGAGCACCCTGTGGTGGCTGTGGAGCTGCAGAGGTAAATGGGATTGTCCATCCTGTAATCAACTCCAGCTGCGCTCCTCAGAGCAGGCTGTGGGCTAAAGCATTTGCAGTTTAGCCCCAAGGATAAAAACGACCAAGCACAACTGCACTGGATACTCCAGAGCATGCAAAAAGACTTTTACAACCTTGTTGTGGCTGAAAAATATCTGCCTGTGGAGTGAAAAAAGAGAAGTGACCCCCTCAGGGGACAGTTCTCAGAGAAGTCTCTGTCCAAAAAAACCTGGGGTCAGATGTGACCTGACTGAGACAGCCCTTGCTGAGATCAGGGGGGGACTTTGGCAGTGCTGTTGCACCATGGAAACCCACGAAAGGCAGCTTTAGCCCCAGGTTCCTGTCTGTACACCCCTGAGCTCAGGATGTGCAATTCCCCTGGAAACTGTGTGCCCATCATGCAGCAGCATCAGCTCCTGAAAGTGAGATAATGCCCAGAAACAGCAGCACACGAGCAAGGGGGAGAGCGTGCCAGAGCTCCAGCCTGGTGTAAAAGAAACCTCAGCTACTTGGGGATTGAGAAATGCTTCTTCCCCCTCCTCCCTCTCCACTAAATCCTGTTACAAAACCAAATGCATCACAGACATTTTTATAGTGTTCTTTTTTTCCTTTTCCAGTTTGGGGCTAGTGCTGACTAATACTCGGCCCATGGGTTTCACCCTATGGGACACGTGTGTTTGGGGTGGATCTGAATCAATGTTTTGGAAGAAAAAAAAAAAACCAAAAATTGGAATTGGGCAACATGGTGTGGATCTTGGCTGCCTGCAGGCTTCACCTGACCCCTGGAGCACTCCAGTTGCTCTCTCAGAATGCTGACAGGGCTGGGAAGGGCTCTGTGATGGGCCCTGGGGCTGACCCTTTCCTGAACCTCCTAACAAAGTGTTTGCTGAAGCCCAGCCAGTCCTCGGCACTGCAGCCCAGAAATCACTCCAGACTATAATGAAGGATTTGCTGTTCTCCCAGAAGCCTCAGACAGGAACAAACCAGCCCAAATCACCTCTGGCTGCACGGAGTTTGTGACGCTCCAGAACTGCAGCACATCCATAACACCTCTAGAAAAAAGCTGCCTTGTCTGAGAATAACACTTTGTTTCTCACCTAATTTACCAGAACTTATCTCTTATTTATCTCAGCCTTTGCCTCCTGCCTTCTTCCCTTTGTAGCCATTCCCTCCTCCAAACTTGGTACCACAATTTGTGTGGCTTTTCCTCACCAGCAGCCATCAGAGATGCCATCCTTGGGACAGGATTCACCTCAGGCAACATCAAATTCTCTCAGCCAGATGTCCAAACTCCCCTGGAAGCAGAGCTCAGGTCCTTTCAAAGGGCACAGCACAGACATTACCCTGTCACTGCCACGGTGCTGTGTCTCTACTGATCATATAAATCAATAGTTCAGAACAATTCCAACCCCTGTGAAACTTGATTTTCAGCTATTCCAAAGCTACAACAACTGTGACACAATGTGGGGGAAAAAAATAATTGAAGTCCCAATTTAATTGTTTATTCTGTTTAAACTTCCTGGAAAAAGTGATCATTTTCCATCCTAAAGGGACCATTTTGGGGTCACTAATCTGAAGTTTTCTTGCAAAATGGTTTTACAAGGATTTACTCTGATTTTGATGCTCCATGAAAAACAGGTTGATGTGGCAGCAACATTTTAAAGAAAATCTGAATGTGGCCGTGCCAAAGCAGGGGAAATATTTTTGCCTTAAATGCAATAAAAGAGTATGGTCAGTGACAAAGGCAACTTAAAGCAACTCTCTGACATCACTTCCAGAAACACCCTCAGGTGGCTGAGGTCAGACATGGGCTGTAAGGCCTCTCCTCAAAGGCCACCCACTGTTCAGCTCCGTCTTTTTACTGCTTCCTCCAAACATGTTTGTCTATCAAATTCTTGGACAAGCTTCCTCAGACGAGGAATAAAAACAGTAAGAAAAGGAGGTTGGAAAAAGCCACACACACATTTTCTTCTCGCATCACTGAAATATTCAGCACTGGACAAGTGTGGAATAAACTATTCCCAGGTCAGTACTCCTGACAGTCCAGCTCTGGCTGGGGAGGGAAATACTTGTTTGCCTGATAATGAGCTTCATTTTGGCTCAGGGGCCACGATCTTGTCCAGTCTGACCTTGTGCTGTGTTTCAGGGGGCTGGCAACTGATGCAGATGGAATTCTCCATCACTGCCTTTTATGAGGAAGGGAATTTGCTGTTTACAAAAGAGTATCAGGCAGATTTCAGCAAAGTCACATTTATTTTTTTTTAATTACATTGAGTATTTTGTGGCAAAACTGAAGTCAAGTCATCTAAACATTTTCTGGAGTGAGAATTCAGATTAATCTGGGAGATGATTTGTTTTTCCTGAAAGGAGGTATTTCTCCCTTGCCCAATGCCAGTGCACAGACGTCAGAGATTAAAAACCATAAGTCTAAACACCACATTAAAGAGCATAAACCCTTTCAGTAGCAACAAATTCCTCCTTTCTACATCCCTTTTCCAGCAGAGTTTGCTTTCAGCCTAGATTCCACTATCTACCAATCATGGCATTTATCTCAAACACTTTCTTAAGAATAAAAATCCTTTATCCTCTTCTCCCAGACTCCTCATCTTTTTCAGACAGCACCTCGAGGTGTTCTGCCACTTGTTTGATTCAGGCAAAAATATGTGAATCATGTGAATGCCTGGGATAACAGCTGAAGGCATATCCAGTGCCTTCCACAGAAACCTTTGGAATTGGGATCCACCCCACACAATTCTGGGCTAGATGTATGCTCCATAACATAAAAAGAGGAACTGTGAAATGACATAAAGCCCTGAGCCCAAGACACAAGCTTCTTAGACTATGAGATGAGTTGAGCTGTATCAAATTTTGGATTTTGAACTGGTTTTTAATAGAAGTTTTGTTCCAGCCAGCACAACACAACTTTGCTGAGCCCATGAATGTCAGAGTCTATGGAGGGTCTCTGTCCCAACATGACACATATCAGACTTAAAATTCCAGTCTGGACGTCCTTTCTGGCAAAGACCAGCCTCAGAACATGTAAACCAGAGTATTTTCCTTTTAGGAAGATAGAGAGTTCAAAGTCTAAGCTATACAAATATTGCCTCAAAAGTGACACAGCAGCATTCATTTTACTCCTGAATACTGAAAGCACTTTTATGACTCAGCCAAATCAGTGTGTCACAGAATCGTAAATTCACAATAACTACCAGGAAGGATTTTATTTACATGCCTTGAAAACAAACAGCAGCTTCTATCTCTACAACATCTTTTTAAACTTTGTCTTGGAAAGATTTTCATTTAGCAATAAAGTTATCAGCATGTGAGATAAGTGTCTTCAGTTTCGAGTGATGACACTGAAAAACCCACATCAGTGACTTCCAAAGAAACATTAAGCAAAATCACGGTTGCTCTATCTGCCAGGCAATCAAACCCATCCACATCTTTCTATGTGGATAATTTTGCCTTGCACACATGGCTATTAGAGTACTAAAATGAATAAAATATGTTTGGATAACATGCTGTTACACAAAGTGATCTTGAGGATTTCTTCTTTCCAGCCTCAAGAGAATTTCCAGGATAAACCAGTCTAAACATGCTTTAATGTTTTTACAAACTCTGCATGTCACTTTGAATATCATTATTGTGCAACTTAGATGCCCAAACCATTGAAAAGCCAGAGGAAGTTGGATGCTTTAATCACTTAAGGACTTGTGAAAACATGGAGCTCTATCACTGTTTGAATAGCCAATAAATTTCCTAGCACCATTAATGATAATTGCTTTTGGATTCTCTTCCACTTCAACCCAAAACAAACACTGGAGCAGATTCAGTCAGACAGATCCATGGACAAGAGCCTTTGGCTGCCTGGGAAGACTCAGCCTGACAGGGTGTAGTCAGAAAATTTACTTGGTCATGATTTTATCCCAGTTGAAGCACAGTGAGTTTCATCTTTGTGATTAAATTGTTCAGACATTTAAGAGACTTCTTGCTTGCAAAGACAGGGTAAACTCTTTTCCTTATTTATATCATGCTGTTTCTTTCCATGGCTCTTTCACTGCTTGAGCTAATTTTTGATTTTCCCAATGTGATATAAACACACTGAGTTGAACTCCCCACTTCATTTCAAACAAATTTCTCTGTTAAACACTAACATCAGTGCCATCACTGAGAAATTACCCTCCTGATTTGCCAGCTTAGAAATCTGTGGAATCCAAATAATCTCCCTCCTATCTTTTGCAATGACTACTGGCAGCCATAGGAATATTCACAGTGCCCAACTCACAGTACTTTCCAGATAACACAAAGTGTTTGATTTGGAATGATGGATTTGAAGCTACATTCTGGGTAAAACAGAAGGGATCCAGACCTCCTGTTGTGTGTTCAAAGCACCACAAAATTTCCTCTAAAGATGAAGATTCTCTATGAATATTTAGAATATTTATTTATAAATTATTCTCTATGAATATTTTCTATGAATATGTGCTGTGAGAACTTCATCATCTTTATTTAATCGGGGACTAATAGCTAAAGTCAGTGAAAAACCTAAGGAAACATTTCTTAACTCTCAAAAGACAGGAGAAGGGCCTGTTTCTAATAATGCTGAGGCTTGCCAGTGTTGCTTTTCCCTTGTCTTACAACACAAGTATTTACAGTTCAGCCATTATGCTCATGGGGGGCGATGTTGGTTTTTAATTTTTTGCAGATTTTGGAATGTCTGCACAAGTAGCTTAACCTGGTGTCCTTGTGTCTTCCAAGCACACTCTCCCCCTCAGGGCATGCAGTTTTCACTCCACCCAAATGCAGAGCAGATTCTCAGCTGTTGTCTTGGGTTGCAATGAAAGATGTATTCTATTCCCATCTGTTGAAACTGGTTGAAGAGGTGGTGGGGTTTTTTCCTTTATCTCATAACTCTGGGCGGGAGGGGGTGGGTGTCTTCTGTTAATGGGCAGCTGTTCAAACCAGCTGGGGCCGTGTTCTTTATCCCTTCCAGGACCCATCCTCCCTCCAGGGGATCTCTGCTGTCCATGGGCCATCCAGGCTCACTGCAGGGCTGATACAATCCCATCATCCCATGGGGAGAGGCTCCACCCAGGGGGAGGAGCCCAGCATTCCCGCCTGGATCAAAGCTGGGATCCAGAA
Organism: Chamaea fasciata; assembly: GCF_029207755.1. Taxonomy (NCBI): domain Eukaryota; kingdom Metazoa; phylum Chordata; class Aves; order Passeriformes; family Sylviidae; genus Chamaea; species Chamaea fasciata. The sequence goes on from NW_027094107.1 coordinate 931,271, forward strand.
CAGCAGCACAGCCTGTGTGCACTGGATTCCCAGAGGGAGCCTGGACCCATCCCAGCCCCACTGGAGCCTTCTCCAGGATCATCTCTGCTCCAGCAGAACCACAGCTGGCACTGCAGGAGGACTGGATTGGGCTGACACCAACACCCTGACCAACAGGGGCCAGGTTGTGCTCTGACTCTGTCAGTGTTTTCTTTTTTTTTTTTGTTAATTTGGTTTTTTGTACTACTACATTCGTATTTTTAATATTCCAAGTAAAGAACGGTTATTCCTACTCCCATATCTTTGCCTGAAAGCCCTTTAATTTCAAAATTATAATAATTCTCAGGGAGGAGGTTTACATTCTCCACTCCAAGAGAAGGTCTGGCTTCTCCCTGGCAGACACCTGTCTTTCCAAACTAAGACAGATGCAAATCATCATCACTTTAGCGAAACCGAGGGTGGGTGTTGCTTTATAGGTGCAAGTCCCCTCAATCCACCCCTGTCCACAGGCAGATGCAGCTTTGGTTTGGTTCATGAGACATTCATCTTTTTAGGGAAATAAATGTGCTCGTTAAGACCAGGAAGGAGAAATGCCATGCTGGGGTTACACCTGAAATATTTGGATTAAATTTGAGTTATTCCTCTTACAGTACAGACACCAGCTGTTTGACCAGATAGATCACGTGCCCAAAGGTGAAAAGCAGCTTTTAGGCAACTGTCACTTCTGAGGAGTTTTATTTGTGGGGAGCAGAGTCAGTGAGTGAAGGAGGAGGGAGGAGGGGCCAGAGGACAAGGTGCTGCATTCACATCTCCATTTAGGGAGGAAAATCAGATGTCCAAGGCTTAAATGCCCTTATCTGAAGGGAGGAGGAAACAGACAGCAGCGATCATGCACAGCAAATGCAGCTCTGCACAAAAATGGATTCTCTATAGGGTTATTCTACTGACCCAGGGAGAGAAAATTCCTGAATTTTTGCCTTTTATCAGTGCCACAAGTGCTTCCTTAAAGCTCCTGTGGTAAACTTGCAGCAGCAGTAAATCTCCAAAGGTGCAGACCAAAGCTCAGCCCACAGCTGGATCACTGCTAAATGAGATTTAATTTTTTTACTCACCATCTGAAGATTTAATACAGTCTTAGGAAGAAACCCAACCCTATTTTGATCATTATTCACTGTATCAGACTAGAAAGTGCTCTCTCCAGACAAAAAACAGACCTCAGTGTGCTTTATCCAGCACAGACACCCTTTATTAACCAGACCTCGGGGTGCCACTTGTCCCAAGATCAGGAAGGGTCACCTGGAGCAGGCAGTGCCCAGATGGCTCCTGGACAGCTCCAGACAGAGATTCCGTCTCCTGATGCACATCAGGAGGTCAGAGTGGCCTCTGTGACCTCCAACACTGGCCAAAATTCAGTGCATGAAAATTGTAAGGCCTCAACAAAAAGTATATTTTTCCTGAGGAACATTTTATTTCCTGAAAGCTGGGGGGAAAAAAAAAAAAAGCAAATTCAAAATGTTTTAGCCTTTGTGATTAAGTTAGAAACAATGCCACATACAGGCAAGACAGCAGTTCTAAAAGGTTCTTTCAGCTGTGAAGGATTTTTAAAAGCTTCTTTTTAGCCGAGAAAACATACATTTTCATTTAATCTTTAAATAGAATTAATCTTGAAGGAAACATACATTTGGATCACAGGAGCACAGCATGAAATTCAAACAAATTACTCTGCAAATCGAAGGCAGAATGGCTTACTAAACCTCAAATTCCAGCTCATCCCACATACCCTTTTAAATATGGAAATAATATGACAAAAGAATGAAGCTCTTCACACAGAAAGCATTTTTTGGATGTGGATGCTTTCCACTCTTGCTGAAGAGTGTTGACAGAACAATACCTCAATTTCCATTTGCAACTGGCATGTTTAGGCTGTAATTTTTCCTTCAGAGAAGTCAGACATTTAATTATTTTGGAAGACTAAATCAATGAACTAACAATTACTGTAAGAAGACTTATGCTAGCTGGGGATATGATCCTCAGGCTCTTTGTTTTACAGTCTCAAAATGAATTTTACCGTGTCATTCTTACCATCACCACATCGCCTCAGGGCAAACAGAAATTGTTTGAGAAACCAATTTTCATCTAATGACAACGGAACTAAATAAAACCTGACATTTTAAACTTTAAAGAAACATCCAGAGCCTTGGAGTTGTACTGTTTGTGTTCTAGACACGACACTGAGGTCGTTTAATTTTTTTTTCCTTTAGAGGAAACAACCACAACAACATAAGAAAGCCTTCATCCAATCTGAGGGAGGGAAATACAAACTGGAAAAAGTGCCAAGAGAGAAGATAACAAAATACTGGCATCTGGAGAGCTGTCTGCTTGGCAAGCATGCATGTCATTTACAAATGTTTGCCTTTAATGACGTTCCTGGAAGACTTGGGTGAATAATACCACTGAGCAAGTTGCCACTTTCCAAACACTGCCACTTCACCCTGTGGAAATAAAGGGTGGCCACTGTGGGAGTTTTTTTGCTTCCTGTCATGACACAGCCAGCAATGAAGGGCACAACCGAAACCAAAGAATTTTCTAACACGACACCAGAAATGGGATTGAGCCATGGAATTGATGTCATATGGGCTCCACTCAGTCACCCGTCTGTACTGGAGAGGTCAGACCTGGAGGCTTTATAGTCCCTTGCTCATCTCTTCTTCTGGGCAAGCCCTGCATTAACAAGATTTTCCAGGCAAAATAAAAATAAAGTGATGGATTTCATAGAATAAGGGTGAGCAACAGCTCGATTCTGGGAACATTTCGGCAATTCCGAGAAGAAACATGTCACAACTTACCCAGCTGAAAACATTGAGGACAAAATATTATGGGAGGAATGTTTTATCCAGTCAGAAACCGGATGGAAACATGCCAAACAATGTTTTCATGATGCCTCCCGTGCTCAGCCTGTTGGAGGACAGACAAGGTGACAAATGGAGCACAGTGAGATTCCCAAAGCTTTGAAAGGAGCCAGGGGCCAAAAACCCTGATATTAATATTGAGGTGTACCAGCATAAATCACTGGTGGGAATAAAAGTGAATTAAACTATGTTTATAAGTGTCTACTGTTTAGAAAAGGACACTTTTGTAAAATAACATGCCCAAGAGAACAAAACAGTATCTGCTTCAGTCTCAACAGAGCTTCTTAAATTAAACACTCATCTCAAAAAAAGTGAGGGCCTCCCAAGTTCTGGAGCACTGTGTGCTCCCATAGTTTCATTTTTCAAAATAACACACAGGATCTCTTCAGGGTGAAGCACTCGCCAGAGCTGGGCATCACCAGAAAGGTGAGGAGAGGCACGAAATCCTAGAACAATGCACAATTCCTGATCTTGTTCCTGGTGGACCTTCACAGACACAGAAATGGAGCCCGTCTGAATGAAATTTTATCAGGTTCTCAGGGTCTCTTGTTTAGAGCCACAGCACACTGCACTCCCCTCAGCCTGGACGTGGCCCGGGGAAATGGGACCTGGACGAGGCTCACACCGCTGGACACGGCCCCCGAGGGTGGAATCCCAGCCCCTGCCAGCAATAACTGCTGGGAGGGGTTCAGGGAGTGAAGAGATCCGTCCCTGTTTGTTTGGCTGTGTGAGAGGAGTCCTGGGGGCACCACACACAGCTCTGCTCCACTTCCTGGCTCCAGGAAGAGAAGAGCTGGGACAGAAAGTGCTTAACAACACATCTGCAAGAACCCTTTGTGTCTGGTGACTGCTCAGTCCAGTCACTTCTCCTTGGACCCATTCCCTTTCCTATCCCTGCTCTCAGTACAAAAAAAAGATAAAATTCTATTTCCCTTATCAAGCTACCACCATTCAAATTCTACAGATCCTGGGGCTCTGCCTGCCTTCCAAATGCCACAGATTTGCCCTGGGGTGACAGAATAAGTCCAAAGCACTGCTTCACCCTACAGCAGCTGCTTCCCAAGCCCCTGCCCCACGTCATGTACACACATCCATGTGCATCTCCCCATTTAAACACAGCCCTGCCTGCCTGCTCGGGGTTCATGCCCTCACTGCCCACCATCCAGGCTGTATTTTTGTGTCAGAAATTGGGTTGGTCTCGTCACAGGCAGAAATGCTGTTGCAAATGAAGCAAGATTTCAGCTTGCTGGGTGGGTTACGTTGGTGAAATTGGTAATTGCATGTGAGGCTTTTATTGTTTAATTTAAAACTCTCTTTAGCAAAATGCAATCCCACATGAAATATTTGCTGTTAACAGGATTCTCTCAGGGTCCAATGCCCATTAGATTTCCAGAGACAAGCCTGTTAATCATTACTTTGAGGCTTTGGTGACAAAGGTTACTTTAGAATAATAATAGGCCAAACCTGCAGACAAAGTCAACACACATTTTTCAGGTTGTCTGGTGACAGCAGAACACCTGCAGAAGCTGGGGCAGGGCTTGCAGCAGACATGTCACAGCTGCTGAGAAAGGATCAGTGTCATGCTGAACATGAATTAGCACAGTGGCCACGGCCTGGGCATTTCAACCCTCCCATCCCCTTTTCCTGGGATCAACATAACATTTCCTCAATGGATTATTGCGTATTTTTACTATATTCAACAAGGTGTATCTTGTGGCAGCTCTGGCAATAAAGGCCTTTCTCTTTGCACTACAGGTTGGCTCCATAAAAGATTAGCTAACAAACACATAAATAAAACTACCAGTCAGGAACACAGGAGACTCCTTTGGAATCTCCCTGGTTCCTCAGGAGGCTGCTCTCAGATGTTGTGAGCTATCAAGCACATTTTACACGCCTGATCTAACAAAAATCCTCCTGTTTGGTTCTTCCTTTTCCATCCAGCTATGAAAAAAAAACAACCCAAATGAACCTCCCAGTTGTGAAACACACAAACACACTCCAGAAAACCCCACCTTTGCTATTTCTTGGCCAAGAAAGGGCAATGGACTGTAGGAAAGAGCTGCCTGGAGCTCCCTGCCTTCCTGCCAGGCTGCTGGAAGGTGTCACATTGTCTTTTTAGAACACGTTCAGTGAAAAAAAAACCCCAAAAACAACCAACCTCAAAACCTTAGGAGAAAATAATAACGGGAGAAGGGAAAAAAACCCAAACAAAGCCCACGATGTTTTCAGTGGATTGTTTGGCTGGACACCACCAGAACATGCTGTTCCAAGTACCTTAAAAGACCAACAAGGGAAAGCCCTTTAGAGCTGAAAAATGTTTCCCTGCCTCCGAGAAAAAAATTCCAAGAATTATTTCAGCTTTATTAGCATATTTGGGGGAAAGTTACAACATTGAAATTAAAACCAAGGAGTATTTTAACCCAGTATTTTCCCCCCACAAAAAAAAGCTGTTATTTATCCCCTCCCTTTTTACAAAAAGCGTGTGCTCCTCAAAAAGATCAATTCCTGGGAACAGCTGGGATTATTATTAACTTCACAATGATGAAAGGATGGTATTAGGATAACAGAAATAATGACAAATAATGTTATTGTATCAGGATGTGCTCTATGAGAAATTCCATTCTTGGAACAGAGACCCAACAGACAATTGGGGATACAAACCTCACAACGTCACCCCAGGACACTGGTAAAATGAGAATTGCAGTTCCAAGGGGTTCCAGTTACCTTTGTGATCTCTGTAGATCAGTGCATCCTACACGTATTTGAGTTATTAGAACTCTAATTTAGATTACATTTAGATTTCAACATCTCCTCCAAAATCCTGGCTGCTAAGTGCTTTAGAAAGTTTTGAATTTCAGTGAATTCCTGTGTATCTCATGCACCAAATCAGAACTGGCCTCCTTTATCTCATCACTCCAGAGCAAAACCAGGTGGCCACACTTCTCTTCAAAATGACATCACATTTCCAGCTGCTGGTGAAAATGATCCAAATCAACTGATTTCACCAAAAAAAAAAAAACCCAAGAAAGCAGATTCTGAACCCAGCTGACCCAGAACTGCAGCCATACAGGAAGGGTTAGACTTGTTTTGATGTGGATTTGGAAGACCTTGCCCTCCACTTTTGGACACCTCCTCCTAGGAGCCCAATTCCCTGGGATCTTTGTAAACCTGGAGTGATGTATCTGAATAACTCGGGCCATTCTGTGGACCAGCCAAACTGTAGATAACAAGCCACCTGCAGTCTTGTTTTCAGAGCTCTCAGGAATTCATCAAGGCTACTGAGACGAACAACAGGACTCAAAATAAGGACCAAGAGCCTGAGAAACGGTCTACAAAAAATGCAAAACTTAGATAGAGGACACACAACGTGATGATGGACACTTGACCAGTTAGGTATCCTGAAGGATGTGTGCCTGCCTCGTGAACAAGTGGCTTAGCCAACTGAGGGACACCTGTACACACGGACAGTAGTGCTAGAATCTCCAACTGGGGTTCAATGTAAACAATAAAGGGGCTTCTGCTGAAATCATATTGATTCTGCCATCCAGTTGCCCATTTTCCCCTGCACAAACCCCACATTTCCAGTCTGTGGATCACCAGGGTGCAAGAACAGCAGTAGCTGCACAGAAGATCACTCACTCCACCAAATGTACCCTCATTAAACAAATAAAGCTCCCCGGGCAGATTTCTAGTCGCTCCAACAAAAAAACCCCCGGGGTTCAGGAGCCGAGTGCCAGCAGTAATTTCACCCTTAAAGAAGCACAGAGCACGATCGATGGAGCTCTGCCCAGCCCGGGATCTCAGAGGGGCGGCAGCTCACTGCTCTGCCCCTAACGCGCGCCCATCACCCCTCCCCTTCCCTGCCAGCTCAAAATTAATTCTAACAACGTGAAGACAATTCGACTTAATTGCAACTGCACCATCTCCTGCAGGACCCCGCTGCCAATGCCGCCGTTTGGATGTGCAGTTGCCGGGGCAACGGGTGCGAGGAGGATGAGGAGGATGCTTCTGCGCCGCCACTTGCATCCTCGGGAGCCGTGCCAACCCCGGGGCTCCCGCGGCTGGGATGGCTTTAACGCCTTCGTCCCCGGAGCAGCCTGTCCTCCCTCCCATGGCCCTCCTGCTCTGCAGATCCACACCTGCACACGGGGACACATGGCTGCAGCTCAGGCCGGCAGCACCAGGGTGCTGGGACAACTCCCCTCAAACGTGCAGAATTGCCATTTGCGGGAGGCTCGTCCTTAATGAGGAAAGATCCTTCACCATCATTTAGGAATTATTTTCTTCTGGTGGTTTTCCATCTGCCTGTTGATGTCCCCTCACCCACCCCCTCTGCACCAACAGAGGGCTGCATCATGTCTGGAGGACTACACGGTCCCTGCCTCCACAATTTTAACCTAAAAACCATGATTAACGTGTACAGAAACCTTCCCATCAATCTGTGATTATCTTCCAGGGCAGACTGCCTCCCAGAGTTTAGCTCTTAATAGCTTTCCTGTTTCTTTAAGATGAAGGGTTTAAACTTAGGTCAGAGCCTACTTTGCCTATGACCTTTTATACCACTTTTGAGCCTGCAAGGCTTAAGCCCTTCTATAAAAATTAAGGTGCACTGCAATCATTCTCGTTATGTACACACACGTGCAGCTAACAAAGAAATATCTGACTTTAAACTTTTCCACAGATCAATGAGCTGCAGCTGAAGATCACAAGCTAAATCTGCTTTTTAATGGCAAGGAAAACTCATTGGCAAACAGCCTCCCTGTGAGCGGACTCACAACTAATTACACAAAAGTGCCAGTTGAAATAATCATCAGTGTCTTCTAGGAAGTCCTAAAATCCTCCCGTAGCCCTGCCCAGCTGCACTCATGGAGTGAATGCGTGAAAGTCACCCACTGAAGGATGCTGGACTGTCTGTGGAGGACAACACCCACGGTGCTGAGATCCAGCATGTGACAGACACAGAAGGAAAAGAAGCCAGGTCAGGATTGATTTCACCTTCGTGCAGAGCTGAGCCTTTCACAGCCCTTTGCTGCTACAAACAGGTCCCAGAGGAGCACAGCAAACAAGCAAACCACAGGACACTGGCTCACTCAGCCTCCAACCTGAAACCACCTCTGTGTCCCCAGCTGCGCTTGAGGCACATGAAAGGATTTGTGAGGGCCCTCAAAGCTCAGCAGAAGCTCAGCAGCTCTTTGAAATACATCTCCTCACCTCCCAGATGCCACATGTGCCATTATCTCCAGTGCAAACACGAATGTCACAGCACACAGAACCTTGCAACTTGTGTTTACCCACACTTGAACCAATAACCACCAACAGCAGAGAAATGTGGACAATTCTGGGATAGGCAGGGAGACACAAGTCTAAACTTCAGCTGTTTCAGTACATGTAGCCTTTGCAGAATAAGTAATTTTTTCAGGAAAACAATAATTATATCATGCAAAGGTTTAGGGGTGAGGAGGAGAGATGGGGAGGGACCCCTATTCTGATTAAGCAAGAGGATTGCTGTTGCTCCATATTTTTAATTGGAAAAAAAAAGTTGCTGAAGGAATTAAAAAGGCACATTCAGATGTGAAAAAGTGATCATCAAACCACGAGCCACACTCCAGAAGGGTGTTGGGGCATGGAGAGGGGATCTGGCAAACCAGGTAAATGTCACTGTTCACGGGGGCTGTTACAATCCCATCACTTTGTCACAGAAAAGCAGCAATGAAGCTGCTCTGAGAGGAGTGCACATCGCTGCCACACCAGCTCATGGTATTGCCCTTTAATATCCACTCTCCTCCAGCCCTGGATTCCCCCCAGGCCCCATCCTGGCAGATATCCCAGGATGTGAGGAGCTGTCACTCCACTCCATGCCCCGAAACTGCTCTTGCAGTGGTCGTACAACTGCTCAAAGCCTGACACAGTGCCAGGACACCTCCCTCTGCTGCAGGCGCCACTGGGCTCCACACGAGGCCCAAACACAAGCAGATGTCTCTGGTCTTGTTCAAACTGGAAAACAGGGTCAGGCTGCAGTGACACAGCTACAGAGGAGACTGAGGAATCAGTGATGGAAAGCATGATGTCTGAGGGACATCACATCCGAGGGACATTTAACCCAGGTGTGCTTACACCTGACAGCCAAGCCTTTCATGACCCTCATTCCGTGAAATTTATGACAACTGGGTTACAGTTGAATCTTCTGGAGGACACTGAGACCACGAATTCTGTCACTGTGGAATAAAGAATATTCAGGCAAGATCTGTAAAGCCCCCCCAGACTAAAGTGCCCACGCAGGGATTTGCCCCAGGCTTCCCCTGCCTTCCAAATGAGGGCAAAATTTTAAACAGCTAACAAGGTAGGGGAGGGTTTAGGCTTTAAATCAGCACTTGTAAATATGAAGACGTTTCAGCTCCTGAGGCAATGGATCATTTTCCACCAGTGAGAAGCAAACAAAAGCTGGTGCTGCCTGCAGTAAACACGTGAAGGTGCACAAGTCAGAGCTCCTGAATTCTCTGGCACCTCAGCCCCGGATAAATCACCAACCTGCTCATCCCACACACCCCAGTTTTGGGAAGTGGGGAGACACTTATTCCGTTTATTCTTATCACTGGATCATTCCAGAACACAGTACTGCCTTATTTCCTGCACTTTTCACTTGCATGGTGATAACCACCCCTGAAAATGCTGGAAAACTGGTGAGAAGAGTGGAGAATGGGGCCCGTGGCATGCAGTGCTTCTAGGAAAAAGGGCACTGGGCTGTGCAGATGCAACTCTCCCCCTTCAGCCAGGTATCTGACCTTTGGGGATAATGGGAATTTAATCCAACAGAGCAGTGTCCCTCTGGGCTGGGACACAGGAGGGGTTTCTTGGGAAGCAGTTGAGCAGCCCTGTCTCACGGTGTCTTCTGTGCTGTTTCCCTGGACACAGACCAGCTCTGTCTTCCCAGAGCACAAGGGTGCAGCCACAGCCCTCCCATAAAGAGAAGATGCAGATGAAAGCAGAATCAAGGCTTATAAAACACAGGGTCAAGCGGGGAAACCAGGAAAGCACATGATAAGAGTCTCATTCTGTAGGATCAGACTATTTTCCTTTGTGAATTGCTGAAGAACAGTGTTTATCTCTAAGCAAGCTTACCCACTCTTTCCTCACGTGCCTTCCTGCCCTGCTTGGGGGATCACTGCTGTTTGTTCAACACTGACAAAGATGTCCTTGAGATTCCATCCTTTTTTTTTTTTTTTTTTTTTTTTTCTGCAGGGTGAATGAAAAAGTTCACACAAAGCCGAGGTTTAGTTAAAAATAAGACAAAGTACCCATTCAGCAGTGACAGTCGGTCCTGGGTATTTTCAGCCCATGCTGAGCAGGACCACCACACAGAGGCAGCGTTAACCAGGACAGGTGGCCAAGGACATCCCCTCTTGGCAGGACACTGCTGTCCCCAGCTCCACTTCAGCCTGGCAGAGGGGACAAACTCCAAGGAAATCACAGGAAAGGAGCAGGATGGCCTCTGGTGCTAACATCAGTGGGCAGAAAGGATGCCCACTAACCAGAGAGATTCTTTTTTACTCTTTTCCCAACAAACCAGCGGGTTTTACCCACAGAAAACCTCCCCAGGAGGCTTCCTGCCTGAGCTGAAGGGCTCTGGAAGATGCTGCACCTTTGAAATGGTCGTGCTCAGCTCTGTTGTTATTTCACAGGTTTTTCTCAGAGGAACTGGGGTATTAGCAGAGCCCAGTGCTCTGAAATACCAGCAAAGGATTCACGTACCAGGGCAGGTTTAGATTGGATATAAGGAGAAATTTCTTCACCAAAAGGGCTGTCAAGCACTGGACCTGACTGCCATGGGAAGTGGTTTTTTAAAGACCTGTAGATGTGGTGCTAGGGACAAAGCTTAGCAGTGGACTCAGCAGTGTCAGGGTTGGACCCAATGACCTTACAAGTCTTTTCCAATCTGAAAGTGTTTTTCGGCCTAGAAGGTTCTATGGTTCCGTGTTGTTGGCCTCAACACCAGAATTCACCCTCTGGGCTCCTGGTTGGCAGAGGCCAGGGACTGCTGGGATATGGTTCAGCATCTCAGGAGCGTCAGGTCAGTCTGTGCACTGTTTTATGATAAATGATAATTACATTTATGTAAATAAACATTCATTAATACGTGAGCTTTCCTACATTGACATGTTTAATGGGTAATAATTGAATGCAAACCTGGTCACTGACCTGCAATTAGACTTCAAACCACTGACCACCACCCTGAGCAAACACTTATACACAAGGATGGCCCAAAATGGCATCCTTGGCTGGAGCTGAGCTCTTGCTTCACCTCTCTTACGAAGAACAAACACTCTTCCTGACCTCACTGTGACTGGTTGTGCAGTATTTCCTCTTCTAGGAGGGGATGAAAGACTCCAGTAAACAGGAAAGTGCTCAGAAATAAAAATAAACCCACAGACTTCGGAATGCCTTCTTTTTCTTTCCCAAATTCATCCTCCCTATTCTTCAGTCTCATGTCTGACTCAGAAAACTGAAATGAGAAGCAGGAAAGCAACCTTTGGACTGTTCACTAAAATTCCAGTAGAGAGGCTGCTGTGAGGAATGAGCACCACCGGGAAAGAAGAAGAAGACAAAAAGAGAAGCAGCCTCAGGCCATGCTGGCAAATAGAGTCCAGCCTTGGTCAGTCTCATCTGTTGTCCCCTGTCACAGAGGACAGAGAACAGCACCAGCTGCATATGAAGGACATCTCATTGGCATCGTGTTTTCTAAGGGAAGACACCCAAGTCTGTGCTTCCAGAAGATTAACTCTAATCCCAAAGTGGACATGGGTGAAGTAAAGGAGAAATTCATCATGCTTAAGGGCAAAAATACTGCCTGCATCTGCCTAGAGGCTTCCACTGTCCTCTCCATTACACTTGTCACTGTAAGAGAACAGATGACACTGATGGAAAGCCAGACTGGGAATGGGTTTGTGTTCTTCTGAACTGTTTGCTTCTGGCTGTGAACTGATTTAAAAATACATGTGAAGCATAAAACCTCCAAGCAAACCAACTTGCAGACCCCGAATATAGGTGGTATTAATGATTTGAAGTGCCTACTAGGTTAGTTACAATTCAAAGCAAACGCCATCTTTGTTTTCCTGTTAAGATGCCAGTAAAAGTGGCAAATAGACACAAGCATTCTTGGTTGCTTACAGATAATGGCTGCTCATTTGGCACAGACAATCACTGGTGGGTAATTGAGGTTTTACACAAGTCAGAGGCAAAACCCACTGTGAATTCAGCACAGCCAGGCAGAGAGCAGAGCTGCCATCAACCAACAAAGGAAATCTCTCCACTCTCTCTGGGCAGAACTTGCTGCTAAGGCTTCACCAGAGGCAGACTGAAGCAGCTGAGGGAGAGGGTGGCAATTCACCACAGGACAAAGCTTTGCTCAGACACCTCCTGCTGGAAGTGTCTCCTCTGGAGGAGACAGGAGTGAAAACACATCCATCCTTTACCTTTGGCCTCTTCCATTCCACTTTCCCTTTGGCTGCTGAGTCATAGTACAGGGATTCATCTGAGGCTGGGAACTCGGGGTCCTCAAAGAGCCGGCCCTGCTGGAGGCACTGCTCCTTCAGCTCCCGGTACCTCTGATCCTGGAAGAGCTGCACTGAGGATGACATCTTCCTGATGGATAAGATCAATATTGGACAAACTATAAAGGCTCCATAAAAGTCCATATCACTCCCTGGTCTTTAACAAGACAGCATGTAACTTGTTTCTAAATTAGGTGACAGATTTATTTAAAACAAAACAAAAAAAACACCAAACCCAAACAACAACAACAACAACAAACCAACCAACCAACCAAACAAACAAACAAAAAAAAAAGAAACCCCAGATTATAAATTAGATTATGTTAAAGACTAGGGAAGTATAAACCCAAAAAGATCTTAAAAGGATCTTTTAGGATCTTAAAGGAAAAAATAAGGATGATATTTTTGTCTGAACAGAATTCTTATCAGGAGAGTCCAGACTAGGCACAAACCCAACACTTTGTCTAATTGATTGGAAAGGTAGCAGAGTGAGGCTTGGCTCTCAGCCTGCACCATTTGTGAAGGGCTGGGCCATCTTTCTGTCTTACATTCTTCTTCTTCTGGCCACTAAAGCTCAAATTATCTATTCCAAATCTTATGCCTAAAAAAACCAAAAGCAGATTTCCACAATTCTCCATCTTAATTTAAGTGACAATGCTTTGGCGTGCACCATTATCTTTGAACTTTATGTTACATTTCAGGGAACTGAATTCCCAGAAGCAGAAAATATTTGCAAATAATTGATGAGAACTTAAAGCATTTTTAAAAAGCACAACAACAAAAACCCCAAACAATGTGTTCTCAGACCTTCATTCCCAGAATCCTGACTATCAAACTTGGCAAGTTTATGGTCGCACCCACGGAGCTCTAATAAATTGCTTTAAAACATTTTACAAATGAGAAATCAATTACAGAAATCACTCAGGATAGTTTGATATTTGGAGGACATGAGGGATGCTACCTCTGCTTCAGGAGAGGGAGTGGTGGGAGCATCTGAACCCACCCTGTTTGGAAAGGTCCTGTGTGTCAGCTCCTTTCCTCTTCCTTCTGGACACAGGCTGGAATTAGAGCTCTCTCTCCCCTTCCTTGCCTGCAGCAATAAAGACAAAGGCAGGTTGAATTAACCAACATCCTGCTCTGGAGCATGGCCCCGCATGGTCCTGGCAGCCACTCCCTGTGTCCTGCTGCAGGGAGCTCAGCTGGTGCTCCTTGAGCCACCTGCAGCCCACACTGGGGGAGATTCCACAGACCTGCGGGAAACTAAACCAAGCTTTTGTAGGTGCGCAAGTGAGCACAGCCAGAGAAATACAGAAGAGCAATGAGGAACATTGGAAATGTCAGATTTATCCTGGTCTTTGTTTTGTGAGTGAAAGTTGTTTGGGGATGCTCCATCCCTGGAAGTGTCCAAAGCCAGCTGGAGGGAGCTTGCAGCAACCTGGGATGATGGAAGGTGTCCCTGCCCATGGTAGGGGTGGTACTGGATGGGCTTTAAGATCCCTCCCCGCCAAAGCCATTTTGTGATTCTATTACTTTCTGGTTACTTATCTCCCGCAAAAAAACCCAGAAGTCTCAAGGCCTCTCACTTGGCAGGTGGCCTCCCAAGGCAGGGCAAATAGATTTGCTTCCCCCCACAAACCACTTCTTCAAATTCAAGTGCAGAACAGCTTGTCAATGTTACAGAGGTACCTCAGGGACCACAACAAAACAGTCTGACTAATCTGGGTGGGATATAGATTATTTCATGATAACTGGCATTCTTGATCATTAAAAATTCCCCGTGAGCTATCTAACACTCTAAACCGAGTCTATTTGTTTTTAAAGTAGCCCCTGGGTGATGAGGTTTCTGTCACTGCCTAATTCATTGAGACAGGTCTTTCATGACCTCATTCCCCTGCCCTTTCTCCCCACCTATCTGCCAGACAGGAATGTGAGTCCTTCCAGGATTAACACTCCATTCCACCGCAGCCCGGAATGTTCTGTGGCGATGCACAGAAGTTGGTGATAAACCACTGCCTGCCTCGCCCTGGGCTGCACAGCAGTGCTCAATAAGGGGACCACCAACAAGGAGGAGGCTTCTCCTGCCAGTATCTCACCCTGCCCCTCTCCAGGCTCCCTGTGACACCTGCAGTGTGTTTTAGGGGCTCAGGCTCCCAGGGCTGCTCCTCCTGGCTGCTGAATGCTTCATCCCCACCCAGGAGGCACTGAAGTCCCATCACCATCTGGAGAACCAGAAGGAACCCACTTTCACATGAACCCCAGAGCCACCCATTTTAAACCCAATAAAAATATCTCTTTGTTGGAAAACCGTCAATCAAGAGTGTCAGTGCAGTTTCTATACAGCAAACAGCCTGGTGGTTTGAGCTCTGAGGATGGGGGAGCACAGCTGAGCCCACCTCTCCTGGAGTGTTCACCTACCTGAGGTAGACCTGCCTCCCATTCCAAGGTTGATTTTTGAAGCAGCTCCCAGTTTTTTGCCCTCAGCTGATGATCGAAGCTCCCAAACTAAGAACCACACTCCTTCTCCCAGTCGGGGCAGAGAGCAGCAGAGCACGCCCTGCTCCACACCCACAGCTCTGCCCTGGCTCCCCTGGCACTCCAACCTTGCAGTGCTGAGCAAACACTGCAGGGCTTGGCAGCTGCTCTGCCAGGGCCCCTTGCTCTGCCGTGTGATACGGAATGAGCACAGTGGGCTGGGAAACACAGTCCTAAAAATACTGCACCCCACCTCAGAGACTGCCACTCCACAGAGACAAGGACCACGCCAGGGGAGGGACAGAGGAGAAAAGAAGGGGGGAAAAAAACCCTGGAGAGCTCTACAGGTCACCCAATCTACAGGAGGTTTCACGTCACTGAGCTGTCAACCTCTCAGCTTTTAAGTCTTTCTCTGCCCCTCCGGTTTTCCAGAGAGTTTCCCATTCTGATTAGAAAAAGGGTGTCAGCTGAAGAGTGGAGCTGGTGCAGAGTCCCCTCTTCAGTCTAACCACGGAACAATCTCAGTTTTACTTACAGTTTATCCTCAGCGATGATTCCTCTGCTGGAGCCAGCCAGAGCACAGCTAAATCACACTCAGCACTGGGCAAATACCAAATCCTGGCCTTAGGAGCAGCCATAAATTAAAGGGACATTCACTTGAAATCCAGGTCTTCTGCAGAGCATTGAGATAAGCTTTGAGTGTTGAACTATCCCACAGTGTTTCTTTACACTGACATTTTCCTGTCTTAACTGTTCTCTCCCCCAGCTGCTACACAGGAGATCCACAACAAACAGCACTGACTGTCCAGACGGGCGTGTGAGGGATAGCTACACCCTCCTTACCCTTGAGTTCATGCCATAAATACACAAACCTGAACAGAATTCACATGCTCTCATCCCGGTTTTGTTACTCTGTGTAACCAAGCGACATGCAGGGTAAAAACTCAGCAGTTATTGCAGCAGTTCAGCCCAGCCATCCCTCCCACTCCCATCCTGGGGCGCAGGGACAGCAGGGCTGGGTTTTCCCTAACCAAACCCAGCACTTTCAGCCCCAGAGGCCAGGCAGCTGCAGAGGCCCCTTGATGCCAGATGAAACTCCTCTGCAAGGAGGAGGCTTGGTGTGTTGTAACACATAAATTCTATCACACACCCCACTCTGCTGTTCCAGCTGCAGGACTCCAAGGAATTCCCATGCACAGCACCAGGACTAAAAGGGCAAAGTGCATTTCCAGGCAGGATTTAAGGCTACAGTTGGGCACAGCTTTGAAAATGAAACTGCTTCTTCCAGAAGGGGATCCTGAGTTCAGGCCCACTCCTGCCTCAGGCCCACATTCCTGCTGGTTCAGGAGTCCCTGTCTGGGAAGGCAGTGGAGGGATGACAGAAATGAGGCACACAGCAGATTCCACGCTCTGGGGTGGCCTCCCAGGCTGACAGAGCTGGGGTGCTCAGCCTGGAGAGGAGAAGGTTCCAGGGGAACCTTAGAGCAGCCTTTCAGTTCTTAAAGGGAGTTTATAAAAAGTAGGGAAAGCGGCTTCTTACGTGGACGGACAGTGATAGGACAAGGGGAAGTGGTTTTAAATTGAAAGAGGGGAGGTTTAGATTAGGATACCAGGAAGGAATTCTTTCCTGAGAACTGGCACAGGTTGCCCAGAGAAGCTGTGGGCTCACCATCCCAGGAAATGTTCAACGCCAGGTTGGATTGGACTTTGAGCAGCCTGGAATAGTGAGATATTCCCACCCAGGGTGGTGGAATGAGATGAGCTTTCCAACCCAAACCATTCTGTTATTGTGTGAACCCAGTCTGAAGATTATTGTCCATTTGCAGGTACCAAGGTGTCACCCTAGCAGCAGTGACAGCCACCCACAGCTGGTTCTCAGGTTTCTCTTTTGTACCTGCAGTCGTGTCTTGACAACGCACAAAAACCTCCCAGCTCCAAACTCTGCTCCTCCAGCACTGCCTCCTCACCAAACCTCAAAGCCACTGTTTGGACTGGGAGAGCTAAACGGGGACTCAAGCATTTCACTGTTTGCAAACACAGTTTTGTATTTTCCCAAACATCTCTGTCTCCATAGTTTGCTTCAGAACAATCAAACCAGTGAGTGCCTCCAAAAAAGCAGCCCTGCAGCCAAAAGCTTTAAATTACTCTGAACTGCTTTTCTGCAAAACTAATTAAAGGGACTTGCAGAGCTCCAGCTGGAAAAGGTTATTGCTCTTTCTTGCTGTGCAGAGTGGTCACAGGTCCTTACAAAGCAATGACTGCAAATCTGTGTTAAGAGTGCAGGGGAACTTAAAGCAGTTGAAAAGCTCCCGCTTCATAAACACTGTGGTTCCATGATCTTGGCTGTTCCACTGCTACTGCTGCAGCAGAAGCGTCTCTTCTGGAGAAATTTACTCATTTGAATTCTTTAAACAGCTCAAGACATGAACTGGGAGGCTTTATGCTGGGCTGGATATCCTCTCTTCCTCTGCATAAGCCAATAAAAAATGTAATAAGTCAGTGTTAAATCCATGTTGTGTGGATATGGAATTGCATTAGTAAGCATATATTCAATTTTGATCAAATTTGCTGCACAGGATAATTTAATAGCACCCCGTCCAGTATTAATGACTGTGATCCAGACTTCTCAGTTGGTTTGGGTGGCAGGACTCTCCCTGAGTGAAACACCCAAGTTTATTGTGTGCTCTGGGGATACCAGGATTGTGCAGCATTAGCCCTCCTTTCATCCAGTATTTGGATTTTCCAACAAAATAAGGTTAGCTTGCCTATTTTATGGCCTCTGCAACTCAGGCCTTTAATAGGCATATAAAGGTTTCTATGTTAGCTCAGCTCAAGAATTAGCTGTGGGAATGAGACACAAGCACTTGCCTTCCTGCAGGAACAGGACGGTGCCAACCTTGTTCTGCTGTGCAGTTTTGCCACACTTGAAATCAAGAGAGGAAACCAGATATTTTCATCTGGGAGTATCTGCCCATATCCCATCACTTCTGAGCAGGAATGTGGGGGAGAGTAACTGGACATCAGGAGCCCACAGCCCGTTTTCTTTCACAGACAGCATCACGGCCTGGCAGAGTCATCAGGCTATAAACCAAAGCTTTTCTACCACTAAATTAACTACAACACTTGTGCTGCAACAGCACAGTGCTTCACCAGGCTTTTCTTTCGGGCTTCCTGGGACAGGAGAGGCTCTGTGGCACTTCAGCTGGGAGTCAGAGTTCAGATTGCCCGGCAGAGGGTGGGTGGTGGGCCAGGACCTGACACTTCCTAAGCCCTGGAGTGGAGCAAGAGCTCAGCCAAGAACCTGCCACTGATTTTCACAGCTTGTTCTCTCTCCAATGCTCTATCTTACCAGTTCCTGGTGAGATAAAGTGCAAACTCATCCTGATCCTTCAGGATGGGAGTACAGAAGCAAACAGCTGCTGAGAAAAGCCCTAAGGGGGAACAACTGCATCTGGAATGAGCAGAAACACCCCAGATTTGTAGGGCTGGCTGATGGTCAGGGGTGTGTGGGATCTTTTCAGCTTGAGAGCTGAGTGAAATCAATATACACCTGTGGCTGTTCAGCAGTACAATGCTGATTTCATAGCTAAAGTCCAGCCAGAACACACTCAGAAAGGATAAACTCTGGCTGGACTCTCTCCCCTCCTTGCTTTTCCCACGAGACTTTATCCCCGAGTAGCTGCCTGTGAAACACTTTTAACTATTCTCTCTCTCCCCTCAGGCAAGGGCAAAGATTTAACCAGCAATGGGATTAACAGCAGAGCAAATTTTTGCCTCCTCCTGATTTCCAGGTGAAACCTTCAACAAAATCATGAAATTTTTAAAGATCATTGCAAGCAGAGACAAAACCCGTGGTTCATTTCAGGATTTTCCACAGTGCACAGGGTGTCTTCATGTTTCAAGAAACCTTGTCCTTCAGTGGCTTCCAGTATAGGCTCAAAACCAGACACATTTTCAGTTAACATCAGAGAGGTACAATTCCAGTTAGATTTTTTTTAAAAAGCCATTTAGTACAATAATGCCAATTGTTACAATTAATATTAATACAGTCAATCTGGATCTATAAAAAGCTCTGAAGAAAATGCAAACAGAATTGTCACTTGATTCATCCAAGCCAAGGTTTTGTGCTGGAACCACAGGAAACAGCTTCTTTCAGAATTCCAGTACCCCTCCATCCTGCCTTTTCATAAAAGTTAGTTAAAAAATAGAGATTGCAAATTAATCAGTAACTCCTCATCAGGCCGCTCCATTATTTTACAC
Source organism: Chamaea fasciata (assembly GCF_029207755.1). Taxonomy (NCBI): domain Eukaryota; kingdom Metazoa; phylum Chordata; class Aves; order Passeriformes; family Sylviidae; genus Chamaea; species Chamaea fasciata. Next base: position 950,439 of record NW_027094107.1, read on the forward strand.
ATCCACTTATCAATTATTTTAGATACAGTACAAAAATGTCTCCTTCACAAGCACAATGAATAAAAGTAAAAAAAAAAAAAACCAAAACCAAACCTGAATTTCACAGTGAAAGAATCCACGATGAGAACTGACAATATTTTGGAAGATCAGAGACAGGATGGAAATTGGAATTACATGAGCAGAGATCAAATCACACTTTATCAGTCTGGCCCCTTTCTTTGGACTAACTGTAAAGGATGCCGGTAGAGAGAAGAGAAGAATGGAACTCTATCCCAGAAGAAAGGAGAGCACCCGTGCTTTGGCAATAAATCCTGCGGTAAAGTTTGGCTCAGAGTTAGCACAGAGCTGTGCCTTTCTGAGAGAACTATACACCAAACAAACTCAAGTAACCCAAAGCATTTTCTCACCGTGCTGGCTCATTATAGTTCACGCAGAGTTTTTTCCTTCCTGGTGACAAAGGTGTTCATCAGCAAACGCCAGTCAGGCACTCACCTGGCTGGTGTCAAACGCTGCTCGGGGCACATCGAACTCCAAAGTGGCTCCTGCAAACGCTGATCCCTCAGCTTCTTAACCTGGAATCCTCTGGGCTGTCCCAGTCACATCTCCAGAGGGGTGTGTGCTGGGATAACTCCTCCAGGGATGTCCCAGGGACACTGTCCAGGAAAGCGCCGAGCTGACCGAGAGCGCAGAGCCTCGTGCGCTCCTGTCACACAAACTCTCAGCTGTGGCTGTGGCTGGAACTGTGAATGAACTCTTGAAGAAGGAGATAAGGCCAGGCTGTTTGGCAAGAGTTGCAGGGGTTGTTTGGATTTTTTTTTTTTTTTTTTTTTTTTGGTAGGGAAAGCAACAGATTAATGTGCACCATGAAAAAAAAAAAAGTGATATTCCTTATTAGGCTGCACAGCACTCTTCCTTCTCTCTCCGTCCTAGTAAAGGGATTGGTGTCACCCTATGGGGGTAACAAAGTTTAGAACACAGAAAATAATATATTTCTCTTTGCTGTGGCAAAATAAAAAGCAGGACATGAAGAAATTCTCAACAAGCAATGGATTTGGGAAAACAAGCTTCTCTCCATACTTTGCTCAGCCTCAATTTCTTTTTGGGTAAATCCTAAACATCTGGGTTAGTTTGACCTGAATTTTTTTCTGATTTGAGGACAATAACACCCTTATTTTGCCATTATGTGGCTTTCACTTGTATTTTAGTAAATGCAGTCCCATTTTTGAACAAACACCATTTCAAAATGCATTGCAAAATTTCACCTGTACCATAGTTTTACATATTGTCCCCCGTTTTCTTCCTCCATTTAATCTTCATTTTAGCATAACTGGTCTAAGTTTACAAATAGGTTCATTCCTTCTCCTCAACATTATTACTGAGAAATTTCCTAGAGGAGATTGGATCTCAGGGGAAGAGTTACATCCACAAAATACTCTGAAGATGATTAAGAAGTATCACTAATTTCTGGACTGCAAGGTTCACCGCAGGACTATTTGCTCTTTGACCCCAATTCCTTTCGAAGGCACGCTGAAATTTGGACTGAAAGTCCCTGGAAGCTGCCACTACAGCTTTACTACTTCATGAGTTAAAAAGCCTTACATACTAAAGCCATGTGTTTCCAATTCCCGATTGAGTAAGTAGCCCAGAGTTTAAAATCGTAATAAAAAGCTGATGGCTGTATATTACACGCACACTGTGATTCATTTGCACAGCTGAGGGAAGAACAGGAAAACTCCCACAAGAGCACAACAAAATTCCACGCTGTGAGCTGATAATGAATATTCACAGCTTATATGTTCTTGCAGTAGCTGCCTTTGCTTTGATCCAGCGCAGAACAAAACCATGAGAACTTTTTGATGTGAGCAGCGTAATCCAAGAATTGGATGGGATTTGTCTGGGCTGAGGAGGAGCTCGTGCTGGAAGTCTTGTCAGAAACAGAAATTCCTTTGGACAGGTAGCAAGATGAGCCACAGGGATGACAACTAATGAAAAAAAAAACAAAAAAAACAAAAACCTGGAAAAGAGGTGTCACTTCTTGTGAACCATTTAACCTTACAACATCGTACCTGAAATCCTTGAATAAACCCTGCAGCCTTCAGCTTCCTTGGTGGAGGTGTCCCCTCCTCTGGACTGGTTTCTATCCATGACTGTGCTGCATCTCCTGGTGTCCTCAGTTTCCTCACTGCTGTCCTGCACAGCCTGCAAGCACACACTGAGCAGAGCCCCAGCACACTCTCCCCGGCTCCAGACTTGCTGCTTTCCAAACCTGACTCCTCCTGCACCCTCTGGAGCAAACCAGAGCCCAGAGCCAGCCTGTTTTGTAAAGAGACACCACAGCACAAGTCACCACCAGAACCTGCTCCTTCACAAGGTCTTCTCTACCCCACCTCTGTATGTTCAGCACCTTGAGCTCAGAGCCCACTCACACCTTCAGAAATTCCTGCCCATCACCTTGCACACACACTCCACTGCCAGGTTCTCGTGTCCCACCAGAGATATGTTCATCTATAATTCACTTAACTTCATGGGGCAATTTATTAATAAAAAATGAGGCGGTTTCCAGCAGAGATTCAACTTAAATCCTACATGTTTACTCTACTCTTTCTAATTTCAGCAGTGTGAAAAAAGAAGAGCCCAAGAGGCAGAATCTGAAAACTAAGCAAGATTCACTGAAAACATTCAGAGTTGTGTGGCCAGTTGTGTTTGATTTTGCTCAACAACAGCATTTTAAGCCTGGATCACTCATCCTTCGCTTTGTGGAATTTTAATAACAGGTTCCTTCCTACTTTCTCCCAAACCATAAATGACAGGAGGAGTTGGAGTCAGGGATCAGTCCCAGACTGATGGCTTGCTAGCACTGAACCTTCTGCACAGCACTGAGTTAAAGGAAGACAATCCCTAAATCAGAAGGCACAGAAGGGGCTGTGCTTTGCCCCTGCCTACAGCTGTCACAGAAGCTGAAGTGCACAGAGCAGGATTTATCCCCTAACTAGAAGAGAAGAAAAATTTCTAAGCAGACAAGGCAGTGCTACCATCACTCAGGTTCCCCAGAGCAGCAGGGTTTGAAGAGGCAGTTTGGAGTTATTTTTCAGGCGGGCTCGTCACGGGGGGAAGGAAGGGCAGGGGAACACCCTTGCGAGGGGACGGCCCCAGGATTTATTTCCCTGCAGGACACACACAAAATCCACCCTCCCTCCCTCCTGTCAGCCCGGGCAGCGGGGAACGGGCCCGGTGGCCGCGAGGTGGCAACATCGCCCAGGGATGAGAGGGTGGGAAAGGCAAGGACAGGGGTGGGAAAGGCAGGGATGGGGTGGGAAAGGCAGGGATGGGGTGGGAAAGGCAGGGATGGGGTGGGAAAGGCAAGGGCAGGGGTGGGAAAGGCAAGGACAGGGGTGGGAAAGGCAGGGATGGGGTGGGAAAGGCAAGGGCAGGGGTGGGAAAGGCAAGGGCAGGGGTGGGAAAGGCAGGGATGGGGTGGGAAAGGCAAGGGCAGGGGTGGGAAAGGCAAGGACAGGGGTGGGAAAGGCAAGGACAGGGGTGGGAAGGACAAGGATGGGGAGAAAAGACAAGGCATGGAGAGGGAGGGGTTGGCAAGGCAAGACTAGGGAAGGGCTGGAAAGGCAAGGGAAGGCAGGCGTAGCTAAGGTGTGATAGCTCCCTTGCCTTGCCCTGCATCTTCCTCCCTTGCTTTGTGTTTCCTTGCTTGCCCTGCCTACCCTTCCCTTGCCTTTATATCCCTTGCCTTGCCTTGCCTACTGCTCCCTTGCCTTGCCTTCCCTGCCCCTCTCGCCTTTCTTTGCCGAGCCCTGCCTCGCCTTTCCCTTCCCTTGCCTTGGCTCCCTCTCCCTTGCCTTTTTTAGCCCTTCATTGCCTTGCCTCACCTAGCCCTCCCTTGTTCTGCCTGCATTGCCAGGCCCTCCCGTGCCCTCTGTGCCAGTAGGAGCTCCCTGAGGGGCCCTGGGCCCCAGAAAGGGTCACCCAGGGTTCCCGGGGGAGGGAAGGGGCGGTGAGAAGTGGGTGGAATCACTGCAGTGCTGGGACAGTGACCGTAGGGCTGGGACAGCGGCTCTAGGAATGGAGCTGAAATCACTCTAGGGCTGGGATAGCAAATGGGGGGCTGGAACTGGAGTAAAATTGGGGGCTGGGGTTGTAATGCGCATTCTAGAGCTGGAGATGAAACCTCAGAGAGCTGCAGCCCAAAAATCCTGCCGTGAGAACCAGGAGTGGTTTCACCTGGCAGTGGTGGGAGATGCAGAGTTGGAGCTGAAACAGCAGAACTGGCAGTGAAATAACACTTGAGGGGCTGGAGCTGAAATCACTGTCGGGACGGCAGAGAGACTGTTGGGATGTGATAGTGACATTGGGATGCAGCAGTGACTGTCGCCATGCGATAGGGTTTGTTGGGATGCGATAGGGATTATTGGGTGCCATAGGGATTATTGGGATGCCATAGGGACTGTAGGGATACGATAGGGACTGTCAGGATGCCACAGGGGCTGTTGGGGTGCAATAGGGACTGTTGGAACATGATATGGATTGTAGGAATGCCATAGGGGCTGTCGGGAAGTAATAGGGATCGTCGGGATTCGACAGGCATAGGGACTGTAGAGATGTGATGGGGACTGTTGGGATGCGATGGGGACTGTCGGGATCCGATGGAGACTGTCGGGACGCGATGGGGACTGTTGGGATGCGATTGGAACTGTCGGGATCCGATGGGGACTGTCGGGATCCGATGGGAACTGTCGGGATGCGATGGGGACTGTCGGGATGCGATTGGAACTGTCGGGATCCGATGGAGACTGTCGGGATGCGATGGGGACTGTCGGGATGCGATTGGAACTGTCGGGATCCGATGGGAACTGTCGGGATCCGATGGAGACTGTCGGGATCCGATGGGGACTGTCGGGATGCGATGGGGACTGTCGGGATCCGATGGGGACTGTCGGGATCCGATGGGAACTGTCGGGATCCGATGGAGACTGTCGGGATCCGATGGGGACTGTCGGGATGCGATGGGGACTGTCGGGATGCGATGGGAACTGTCGAGATCCGATGGGGACTGTCGGGATGCGATGGAGACTATCGGGATGCGATGGGGACTCCAAGCCCCGCCAGTCCCGGCCACTCTTTCAAGGCGGCCGCGGCCCCGCCAAGCCCAGCCCGGGCAGTCACGGCCCGGCTCCTCGGCCCGGCTGTCTGAGCCGCTGCTCACACGGCCGCCGCTGCGGGACCCGGCGGAGCCGCGCTACCGCAGCCCCGGCAGGTGCTGCCGAGGCCCGGGAGGGGCCGGCGGGGGATCTCCGGTCACGTTCCGGCTGGGAGATTGCCGGGGGAACGGTGGGGACCCGGAGCTTGAAGTAACATTGAAAATATAGGCAATAAAATTGTTTTATTCCAGTCTTATGTTGCTTTTGTGTTCTACTAATATATTGCATTAGAGTATTTTTTAATTGTCTTATGAGATAAATAGTGTTTATTAAAGGTTGTAAGACTAGGGCCGCAGAGGTCATAAAGCCCTGGGGCTGGAGCCAGACCCAGACCCACGTGGGGCTGAAATAAATCCCGCAGGGAAGGGGATGGAGCTGCTGGAGCTCCCCGGGGGCTTCCAGCCCAGCCAGGGGTGGAACCTCAGGGGTTCCTGGGGCTCAGAGCCAGCCCAAGGGCACAGTTTGGGATGGGGAACACAGGGCTCAGTGGCTGTTCCTTGCCCCTATAGCCGGCTGGGGTGGGATTGCGGAGAGGTGCGTGTTGGGGGTCAGGGCTCATTAGCCTCCATTGGGGTGGGTGTGACAGCTCATGGAGACACTGGACTGATGGCAGTGACTGATCCCTGCCCTTGTCAACAGCCCCGGGCTGCAGGGAGAACCAGGAGCAGCTTTTAGCTGGAGGCAGAGGGAAGCTGAGGAGCAGGAGCTGAGGCAGCACAGCTGGCAAGACAGAAACATGGGAGGGCTGGGGGTGAAACCCCTGTGGGGCAGGGACAGGGTAGGGACTGGGGGGGGGGGGTTGGAGATGAAATGAAGATCCTGCTGAGAACCTGGGGCAGCTTCACCTGTCAGCAGTGGGGAGATGTGGAGCTGGAGTGGAAACTGAGCTGGCAGTGAAATAAAGCTTGTGGGGCTGGAGCTGAAACCACTGTGGGGTTGGGATGGGAGATTAGCGGTAGTGGTGGAGCTCGTTGTGGGGCTGGGCTGGAGCTACAGCAGAGATCCTGCTGTGCCAACCTGGAGCAGCTTCACCTGCTGGCAGCGGGAAGATGTGGAACGAGCTGAATCGGCAGAGCTGGCAGTGAAATAAAGCCTGTGGGGCTGGGATGGGGACTAAAGGAGCTGAAATCACTCTTTTTTCCCACTTTCCTGGGTGCGAGGGCCCTGTGCAGTGGAGCAGGATGGGTGTTCTTGGGGCACACAGGACACATCCCCTCCTGCCATTCATCGTCTGTGTGGGCAGGCGTCAGTCAAGCTGAAAAACACACATGAAGAGAAAACTCCCTGAGGAGCTCACAGAGACAGGAGTTCCCTTCTCTTTGAATTGCCATTTGTATTCTGAGTGTTGTGTAAACATTAAATATTTAAAACATTGCCTGTAGCGCTCTTGTTCCTCGGTGGGATTTGGACAAAGCCATTCCTGTCTCAGGGTCAGGAAAATGTGCTCAGGCTTAGCACTTTCCCCTTCCCCATCAGAGATGCCGAGGCCTCCAGGAGCGCTGTCCCTCTCACACAGCCTGAAATCAGAGCCTTGTTTAATGTTGGCAGGGGCTGGACGGGGTTTGGCTCAGTCTGCCCTGTAATCCTGGTCTGTGGGATTCTGCTGCTGCTGCTGCAGGAACATTGTCCAAACCTCTCCCAGCATGGGAGCAGCTCTGCCCTCCCAGACAGAAGCCACTGCACCAAGCTTTAGGGTTTTTATCAGTGCCCAGGCCATGCTCACTGCAGTTCACATCTGCTTTGGAGCCTGGGGCATTTCACCTTGGCTACTTGATCATGCAATGACATTTTCTTTCTTTAGTGAAGATGTGTCTTGCACTTTCGGATGCCAGCTCTCCTGTCACAGTGCTGGTGATTTCTTGTGTTGGCAACTCTTAGCAGCTGTTGTACTTTCCCAGGTGAAACTCTTTACATGGAGTCTGAAATCCTGCTGGCACCTGGACACCAAAGAAACTCTTAAGCCCACTTTGGGCACTTGATGTGTTTTGTCTGTGGTCCCAGGTGACTGCCCAGGTGACACAGGAACCTGTGGCCACATCAGGAGCTGAAAGTCTCCTGAGTTGTAGCCTACTGCTCTAAATATTTTCCTAGTGCTGGTGCCTGGCATTTAAAGTTGCAGCTGATCCACTTTTCTGACTAGAAAAGCAGAGTATCCTGAGTCATTTAAAGACTTAAGGATATTAAGGGCAGGCTCGGTTTATGTACCTAAATCCATGTCAAGGGGACAGAAGGGTGTTTTTAAGTTTCTATTTTAATGGGGTAAGCCATGAGGGGATGCTGCACTGGCCCCTGTGTGCCCGGAGCCTGTTCCAGGGTACTTTGTCACGAGACACAGGAATTAGGGAATTGTCCTTTTAAGAGGAGAGCACGGGAGGACACATTTGCCCTTGTCCTCAAGTTCTCCAGCACATAACTGCATTACCTCCCCTCGGGTCCCCTCCCCACCCATTCATTTGCAGAGCTACAGAAGCTTGGCCTCATCTCCCTGCACTTGGCTCCTGCTCCCGCTGCGTGTGCACAAGCAGTGCATGGGTGGGCGACCTCATTTGAGAGCTGATTTCATTATAGATCAACTGTGTTCCTCCCCTCATGTATCTCATCATTATCTTCCTCCCTGATGAGGAGTTCTTAATTAAAGCATGGACAATTTGTGACAGAACGGCGTTTTCCGAAGATTTTCTTCCCTGGTTGCACAAATGCATCGCTCTCCACAGGCTGGGCTGGTCACGTGTTAACTTAAAATGAAGGTTTTATTGCTGCACCCTGCTCTGGGTGCTGCTCACCTTTCTAGGCAGCACTGGAAGAAACACCATTTACAGGCTGGTGGCAGATTTGCCTGTGGGTTATTCCAGCCAGGCCTCTGTGCTGTGCTAATTCAAGTTTATGTTGGCATTGGTGCCTTGTTTTTCAGCAAAACTCAGGCCATGTCAGAGTGGCATCTTTGTCCCCCTCCTGTCTCCAAGAGGAGCAACTGAGTTCTCCTGTTCCACTGACCCTGAAGGCCGGAGCAGACCCCAGTGCCTCTGGGAGGTGTTTCTGCTTCCTCTGGTGTTCTCATCCACGGGCTGTGGCACTCACAGGGACCCTGTGCTGTCCCCAAAGGCGCCGAGGCCACAGCAGGGAGCTGTGCTGCCTCCAGGACCCTGCCAGTGCTGCCCAGCTCAGCCCCTGTCACACTGGGGGGTGATCTCGGGGGAGCTGCTTTAACCCCAACCCCACAGCCTTCCCTCACTGCCTTCCCAGGGGATGGGGAGACAGTCGGAAGGGTGAAAATGAGAGAACCGTGGGCTGAGATTAAGTCAGAAAGGAAGAAACTAACGATGATGATGATAATAATAGAAGAGTATTACAATGTACAAAGCAAGTGATGCATAGCGCAGTTGTCCAGCCCACGGATGGCTTTCCCCTGAGTTTGTTTGATAAGCAGGACTCCAGATGGTCTGGAATATCCTTGGGTCACTTGGGGTCAGCTGTCCTGACTGTGACCCCTCCCAGCTCCTTGTGCCCCCGAATCTCCTCACTGGCAGGGTATGAGAAGCTTGAAAATCTGAGCACAGACACTGCTTAGCCACGAGTGAAAAGGCTGCCCTGAGAGTGGTTTTCTCCTGGTTTCATGATGGGAAGGGCGTTTTTTTTCCCTGTGGCCTCTCCCTGCACTGTCTGTGCTGCTCTGGCCTGCCCAGGCACACGTGGGGGCCAGCACTTAGGTTGGCAGCCTCAGCCTTATTATCATTTCTCAGGGCTCACAGGGAAGAAAGCTTTTGCCCTCACTGTAGTTCTGACAGAGAGGCTGGGAAAGGACAGCTCGGAGCTTTTTCAGGCCTGTGTGGGAAGGCAGGACAAACACAGTGCAGCTCTCCCATCTCACCAAACTTCCCCAAACTCACGTGGGACTGCACAGGCCTTGCCCAGCGCCGATGCCGGGGCAGAGTTCGGATGGGGGCCACATCTGCTGCTTTGAATCCGCAGTTTGATCTGCAGGGCTCACACAGGGAAAGCTGCCCTTATTTTCCCCTTTTCTCCCAGGATGGGACACACAGGAGCTCATCCCTTTAGGCAAAAGGATGGGTCCTGCACAGGTTGGGCTGCTTTGGTCAGGCAGATTGGTATTTTAATTAATTCAGTGGCATCAAATTCCCTCCCCAGCCTCTTTTTTTTTCCACATTTATACAAGTGGGGCAGATTTGGGAAAGCTGAGATACCAAAATGAACAAGTGTTCTATAATTCACTAGTCACAGTGAACACACACTCGACAAATAAAAGCCTCAGAAAGGTTTTTATCGGCCTAAATATTGAAACCAAATTTTATTTTTTGAAAATGACATTACACACATCTTGCAAATGTACATTTAGATGAGAAAACAATGAGTAACAAATATTGAGAGCAAAGCTATAAAGTGGACAGGTTCTCTGCTGCATGGCATTGCATTACAAGAATACTCAGACCCGGGATGGTTATTACAAGTAGTAAAAACAGTTCACAACACCTCACAAAAATGGAAATCTTTTCCTAGTCAAATCTTCTGACAAAAGGAAATTCTGTTAAGGGACAAGAGCCATAGGGAATAGAGGTGTGGATCTAGGTACACTTTGTGATTTTGTGGCACGGCTTTTGGGGGTTTCTTTAAGTCCATTTCTTATAAAACACGTCTTTGTGAGTGACCCCCTCTTTTCCAAGACTTTTTCTGCCCTCCGCTGCCAACAGAACCACAGCTAATAAACAAGAAGCCCCTTGTACTCAACTCAGAGCTCGGGAGTGTGGAGAAGGAGTTGCCCACAGACACCCCCCCCACCCAACAACATAATTGCCATGTCCCATGCCCACCCCCTCGCTGTGTATCCAGGAAAACCAAAAGTGTGTGCAAACTCCGCAAGTCAGGGGCCGTGGGACGAGTCCCAGAGACAACCACCACTGCCAGGAGTGCCTCAGCTGCAGTGGCCCAGCAGCACCTCACCCTCCACCAGAGCCAAACTTCCAAAGGCTGGGCTCGCCCCCCAGCTCCAGCAGAGGTGGCGGGGCACTGATCTCCACCTGCTGTGTCCTGGAAGTTGGGTCTGATCAACGTGCCAAGGGCAAGGCACTGCGAGAAATACGTTCCCCGAGAGAACCTGTTGAGAACTGCTTTTCAGACCTGGTCGTTCATCATTTTATTTATGCCCAAATCTGTACTTTACAACCACGAGAGAGAGAGAGAGAGAGAGAGACAAAGACAGAGTAAGAGAGAGGGAGAGAGAGAGAATCTTTCCAGGAGGAAAGGAAGAGCTAATTAAGAAAAGAGAGGTACAGGACCATGCATTTACTCTCAAGAGCTTGTTCACGAGCAAGCCAACATTTCTAACACTACAACCACTCATCTACATCTGTTTGCTAAGTAACTGAGTTCTACCTACAACTAGAGAGCAGAAGGGGTCTTTTTATTTTCTTCCCCCTCCCTTTAAAACGTCAATAAAAATGTTTTCTGTACAAGTTGAATGGCACAAAAGGTGGTTAAAATGCTAAATAACTCACCACAAGTGGAGAATGCAAAATTAGTTCAAAAACATGCATGGACTGTGTACAGGTAAGCAAGGAATCATTGGCATAAAGCTGCAATATATTACAAGATGATACAGTTGAGATCTTTTGGAATAACCTCTGCTTGTTCTGTCCTTTTGAAGAGACCTTCACGTAAAAATTCAGCATAAAGGGAATTCAAGGTATGTATCCAAGCAGGAAGTTAACTATGGGCAACGTTATTTGTCCGAAGAGAAAAGCATTTCCCCTCCCCTTCCACACACTCCCCCAAGGTACGAAAGTCAACATGATCAGCATTGCTGCAGGCTTGCCAAAAAGAAGGGTTAGACAGGTCTGGGGTAGGAGAACGAAAGCACCATTTAAATTAACAGCTCTTTGTACAGTGTCATTAATTAAATACCTTATTCTTTAAACAAAAAAACATCCTGAAGTTTAGCAATCCCACCAAAATAACCACGGACCCCTTCCCCACCCCCGTGTCCTCCAAGGTTATGTACACAGAGTTTAAAGTATACCAGCTAAACTTTAAACCCAGCTGCCCCTCCAACCCCCACCCTGTGAACGACAAGAGAAAATACATCGGGGCCTCTCAGTTATATTATATTGCAGCTTTGTCATTAATGAGGAAATCATACGAACTCGATGAATGACCTAAAGACAGTGATCCATGATCAGGTTCCAGGTCAGCTGCACATCTCCCTCCCTCAGCACCACGGGGTGGTGGCTCGGCAGCTCTGGGAGCCGCAGGGTCCTGAGCAAAGGCAGCTCCTGCTCTCCGCACAAGAGCAGCGTGAGGAGCTCAGGCTGAGGGGATGGGAGCTGCTCACCTCGGCTTGGGACAGGATTTGTAACTGAGAAAGCAGACAAAGGCCAGTGACAGCAAAGCCAGCAGGCTGATCCTCCTTTCCTGTGCTTCCAGACTAGACAGTGTCACAAAATCCGGAGAATTATGGAAGGGAATGTGTCATTTCAGAGAATAGAAGAGATTTGGCTAGACAGGTTTCCTCTTTCCAAAAGACCCTGGGTGTCTTCTAATGGCTGATCACAGCTGTGCTAGGACTGCCACGGTGCTAAAGCTGCTTGGATCACCCATCATTTAAATAAGAAGCAAACTAACAACAATTTCACGTGTCAGAATTCAGCATGTAATTACAACTCACAGGCTTCCTTGTTCTTACATTCAATACTCCTGCTTCACCATATCTAAAAACACCAATTAGCAGTGCAATTAATTCCCTAGACATTCTTCTTTTTAGGCAGATGCATCATTAGGCATCACACTAAATCTGGAAAAAGCTCCTCTGTCTTACAGAGAGGGAGAGAAAGAAAAAAAAAAAGCTGTGTGTTCTGCAACCCACCTGTGACTGTATGGTCAGCATGAGAGGGAAACAGAATATCACAGGATTTCACCTGCCACCTGCTAAGGAAAGTGAATTACAAGTCCATCCATACCTGCTCTGCAATGTTTGGAAGCAGATGGAGAAAAGCAGCCATTCTGTAATTTAAAAAAAAAAAGCCCCAAAATACTCCTCCAACAAAACCCCGAAACCCAAACAATAACAAAAATAAACCCCACAAAATGTTTCTTAGGGATTCTCTGAAAATGAAGTTTGTCATGTTGAGAACTGGGCCTGGACCCAAGGTTGGGATCCAATTGGTCCCTTACAGGTATTTCCCAAGTCTGACCATGTGTGTGGTTTCCCAGAACTCAGGGATTCAGAGCCAGGGTTTGGTTCTGGCTCTCCCTGAGCAGGTGCCACCTCCGTGTTCCATCCTCACTGCACATGCAGGTGAGTCCCAGGGCTCTGCAACAACCCCGCTGTGCAAATGTGACTCCAATTTAACTCCATTTCCTATATATAACTCTTGCAAAGAGAGATGAAAGAACCAGCTTGGATAAAATTCAAAAGCAGCCTTGAGTTTGGATGAGCCACCTAAAATGAACTGAACCTTCCTTTTTATTTCAGAGACATCTGGCAATGCTTTTCTCTAAAAACCAAGCCAACCATAAATCTCTGTTCTGCCTGGTACTAGCTGAGACTAGAGTAGAAAAATCTTGGTAGAAATAGAAATACTACTTCTAGTTCCATAAGCCTGCTGGGCTCAGGGCATGTCTATTGGTAAGACAGAGTGAGAGTAAAGTGAGATAAAGCCAACACTCTTGAGAAGCAAAAAATATGGGGGGGGCCCTGATTTGCTGAGGTTCCTTGTTTAATTTTCAATTCTAAAACTTTTAAGGTATTTCAACAAACTATTTCAGCTTTATCATTGACTGTAATTAAACTATACAAAATATCTCCCATCTATAACTTGCTATTCGAGGTCCATACAAGAGATCACTTTGTAACTGGGGTCAGTGAGGTTTTTCTCTGCCAAGGCTGCAGCTGTCACCCAGGAAACTGAATCTGCACTCAAGTAATCAACCACACAAGAATCATCAACAGTAATCAATCTTTGAAATAGGAGACCAACCTTGGACCAAATAGATTCATAAATTAATTACAGAGGAGCTTCTGCCTGGTTAAAGCAGCAGAAAATTAGGTGTATTGGGTTTCATTTGATTTATATTGAGTGTCTGAGAATTTATGGAAATAAAAAGAGATGCAATCTCCATGCAAAAAAAAAAAAAAAAAAAAAAAAAAAAGACTATACAGCAAAAAAGTGTTTGGATAAGTCAGTTCTTTTGTGGTTTAGGATTAAATTCACAAGCACCATAACTCAACTGAATTTAGGAAAAAGATCTCATGAGAAAACCAGTGTTAAACACGGGTGCCCTTGTTCAGCACAGGCTTCCCATTGCCGTGGTGGCTGCAGCAGCTCTCACACAGGGGCTGGGCAGTTCCTGGGCAAGATCAGCATCACCTCTGTGCCCACTCAGCAAACCCAGGAAACCTCCCAAGGAGTCTGTCCTGGCTTTTCACCCTGGCTGCCACCTCTCAGAGTTTGCTGAGCTCAGTGGGAAGGGATGGGAAGCTCTGAGGTGTTGCCCTCGTTATTCTCTTCCATCCCCCAGAGTGCCAGGTCTGTCCTGCCCAGGCCAGGGCGTGCTGATCAGTGATTGCTGTTTCTGATCTGGCACAGGGAGGGCTGGAAACAAACCCAACCCACGGCTTGGTGCTGTCCTTCAGCACAGGGCTGCACGTTCCTTCTCCCTCTGAGGGATGGCACATGCTGGCAGGAGAGTTAAAGAGCAGCAGGGGAGAAGCTTCACACCAAGTTCTGCCTGCAGCCAGGTTTGGCTTCATATCTGCCCAGGGGAGAGGGACAGACTGCTGTGGACAGACATTATTACCTCTGGCCTAAGTACCTGACAGTGCCTCCCAACAAACAGCCAGGAGCTGCTGCTGCTCTTCTGTCCAAACCAAGCCACAGATCCTCAGTTAGCCCCAGCCTCCTTCTTTGTTTGTCCCCAGAATTTCTTGGCTTTTGTCTTTCGCTGTTCCCACACACCAGTGGCACTGACGTGTCCAGTGCTGTGACTCGTGCTCTCCCTGCTGTTGGATTTTCTCTGAAGCTCCAGCTCATTTCATGACTCAGTACCTACCTCCCAGCAAACACCCCCCACCATTCCTCTGAGAAACAGGCTTTTCCCTTCATTTCCTGTGTTTTCCATCATGGCATCTTTCCCTGATGATGCCAGCTTTCTTTCCTTCAGCTGACAGATTAATTACTGCCAAGACTTATTAATTCTGTTTGGGCATCCTCCTTTTTCCTCAGTTTGAGTGATAAACTGTCAGACCTAGGGAACCTCCAAACCGGCTCGAGAGTCCTGAGCTGATGGAGATAAAGAGCAAGAGTCACAAGAGCTGACTTCAAGTGCAAGGACACTGCAAGGCAGCTCTCTCCCATGTAGCCACCTGGCCATGAACAATTTCTAAACAAGGTTTTCAACACCTGGCCCACTGTTTTCCTGCAGAAAGCCACTGAAATAATTAGACTTACTCACTGTTTGTAAACACAAAGCCCATATTTTGACTACTAAAAGGATTTGTCCTGATATGTGCACTTACGTGTAACGAAAAGAGGGGCAGTGGGGGCTCTTCAGGCAGGAGAGAAAAGGGCTGCTGCATGAGGGCATCTCCTTCCCCCCAGGGATGTTGCTGGCTCCCCCATGGCTTTGATGGGGAACTAAAAATGAGCTGTCTGTCTTTCACCATGACTGAAATACTGAAGCATTTTTACAGTGGAGTTTTGGGAGAGCCAGAGTTCTGTGAGAGACTTGCCAGGGATAACAGTTTGCTTCTGTAAGGTGTTCCGACTTTGCTGAGCAGGGAATACATTTCAAAATCAAGCTCTTTGTATCAGCTTATCTCAAAGCACTCTACAGGCAGAGGGAGGTATTGGGACCAGCCCTCTGTGCACTGGGACACCATGGCACAAGAAGTGATCTGTCCAGGGTTGTGCCACACCCCAATGGCTCTGAAACCCCAATGGCTCTGAAACCCTACTGCTGAATCCACTAGGTTTGATTCTTATTTGCTCAGAAGTTCATCCATTGGCCAAAAATAGGTGTTGATGTGTTTAACCTTCTCTAAGCAGTGTCCCAAGGGACAGACAGTGGGCTGTGACCCCAAACCTCCACATTTTCACCTGCAGGTGTAGTACTCATACCATGCCATGCAGCTGGGATCCTGTGAGAGTACCTGTGCAATGGCATTGCTGGAAAAAGCCTTTCCACCCACCTACTTACATTCCCTGGAAATCTCCCCTCTCCCTATTAAAACGTGGGTTTGTCAGCTTGGCCTCAGCCCTTCAATCATCACTGGCTAGAACTGTTCCAGAGGAAACAAAACAGAACAAAGAGGGGTCTGTACATTGCTGTTCCCAGCCTTTCACCTGCAGGCACCAGGAGAAAGCAGCTCTTGGGCCAGGAGCAGAGGAGGAGGAGGATGAAGAACATCTGACCGGCAGAATCAACAACCACTGCAGCAGAACCCAGCCCTGTTCACTCCACAGTGAGGAGCACCTGTGAGACACAAGACTCGGCTTCAACATTTCCTGAGATACTGTGGAGAGGCTCACATTCATGCAGATGGGACAGAGGCATCAGCCAGAAGGAATCTGTGGTTCTGGAGACAGCAATTTTCAAGAGATGGGTTAAATACCTCGAGACTTAAAGTGTGCCCTGTCTCCTCAAGGCCACTGCACCCTAGGCCTTGCTGGGCACATGCAGAGTCCTGCTTCTGAAGCCCAAGGGATGTTAGAAGGCACTTAAAAGTCTTCACCTTCCTGCTCTCATCACACCAAGGTGGGGTTTCAGCTGGATCTCTTCCAGGTGTCTTGTGGAAAGCGCTCGTCCTGTTGCATGGACTGACCTGACTCTTTAGGTACACAGAAAAGAGATCCTCATCTCGTGCCGTCCATTTGCTTCTACAAAGAACCTCAGCAGTCCCAAACACTGTCCCAGCCTGCTTCCATCAGCAACCAGAAAAATAACCTGGAGCCTAAGTCACCACGAGGAAAAAGCAGCTGTTTTGTTCCATTGTGTTCGTGATCAGCCCCTGGCGTGTGGCAAACACACCTCTGCAGAGCTTTTCTCTGGTTATGGATTGTCTTAGCTTGAGGAGACACTTTCTACACTAGCTTTATATCTACTTTACTTGGCTATTTTTCATCCTTTTCTCTAAAAATTATTCTGCCTCTCCTGCAGTGGAAGGGAACTCTCGGTGGCTTTGCTTGGCTGTGGGGCACCACTGAGGTCAGTGACAAAATCACCCTGGTGCTCTCAGCAGTCTGGGGAAGGCTCAGACTGGAAAATCCACACTGGGCCCCTGCAGAGAAGATGCCACTTCCAGGGGTGGTTGTCCCTGGAACAGTGTCTGGGTAGGGACTCAGCCTGGAATCCCAGAGCAGTCCCACGGGGTGTGCTGGGAAGCAGCAGGAAGAGCAGCACTGACCTCAAAGGCGTGAAAAAGCAAAGACAAGGCATCCTAGAAAATGTTATCCATATGGATAAGGAGGAACTAACACTTTAATGCCCTCGTTTCCCTTTGGAAATGGCTGGGTGTAACATTGCTTTGCTGTTTGCCACAACTTTTAGTTCTATCTCCTTTTTTCCCCCCTTCAAAAGTACTGAACAAGAAAATGAGAGAGAAATAGCAGCTCGACCAAGTGTGTGGTTTTTTGTATGCCTACACACGTGTTAGCTGAGGATGAAGGAGATGTGGAAGTCATTTGCTAAGCAGGATTCTTCTATCATCTATGGAAATAACACAGTTAGTGTTTCTAGCTCCTGAGAAGACCATAAATAATGTGCAGATATAGGAAATGCAGACAGTGGTAAGGAAAAGCTGCTTTCAACTCCCACCACAAAGTAAAATCCCATTATCGAACTCTTTCCAAATCACTTCAAGATATTTAGCTGGTGGAACTGAACTAGCTCCAAATCTTATACCAGATGAGGCTTTAAACCAGAAACTTCAGGATTATAAATGCTTTACAAGTGAC
Organism: Chamaea fasciata; assembly: GCF_029207755.1. NCBI lineage: Eukaryota > Metazoa > Chordata > Aves > Passeriformes > Sylviidae > Chamaea > Chamaea fasciata. The sequence continues at coordinate 967,612 of NW_027094107.1, forward strand.
AGAAATCCCAAGGCAGAAGGTTTTGCTGCGTTGCTCCCATTTTCTACAGTCAAGACCATCACCTGAGTGTAAAAATGTTAAACCCCTCTGTCTGTGCTATTCCTTCCTAATGACTGTGTCTGAGACAGGGATCTTTATATGCAAATTTGCTAAATTATACTGAATGAAGGCTGCTTTCAAAGAAACAAAACCCTGCTACTTAAAGTGTTCCTCCAATTTGTTTTTAAATACTTTATTGTTTTAAAACAATATAGTCTCAGTGATTCAATTAGTCTCTGAAAGCACTAAAGGCAGCCTCATGAGGTAAATTAGACTGAGATTTTATAGCAGAATTAATATGGCAAATCCTCATATCATGTGGAGCTTTATGTGCTTGTAAATATTAAAAAAAAATTAATATGAACGGTGAACTCTGGAGTATACAGTGGAATTATTATCATCTGCTCCAGGATCTCACAGGGTCTGGAATTGCTTCTGGTATATTGGAAGTAATTACTAATTCACAGCAGTTCAGGAAAGCTTTCTGACCAAACCCAAGCTTAATCTCGTGAAAAGTCAACAGGAGTAAAGCACGTGCTAAAATTTAAGCTTTTAAGTTCTTTCCTGAATCAGGGCTGTCCTTCTGTTTCGATAACTAAGGTCTGATGCCTGTGCACTGTTTCTCTTTGTATTCAAATCTAGACGAGGGATCCTACAAAGCCAAAGATACCTAGTTCTGAATGTGCGTAACATTCCACATGCATTTCTGTACAAGAACTCATGCAATATTGGCATTAATACAGACTTCACTCTATGCTACAGCTGAAATGCTCACTGACTTCTACTGCCCAGGCATTTCTACCTAGAAAATTGCTTCTTAAAACTTGGGAGTTTGACCTCATACCCTGTTTTCTTTGTGGTTTCTGCTGGTTTGAATGGCTATTTTTTCCACTGAACAATTTTTTTTTTTTTTTTTAAATTCTTTTAGGCCTTTTCAAGGTCCCCCAAATTCCCTGAAGGAATTGCTGGGCTCAGCCCCACCACAGGATGATCCTCATGCAAACAAAGCTGCACGCCCAAAGGAGAGCTGGCACGATCAGGTTTTAGATGTGTCACCGGGTGCAGCTCAGGAGGAAGAGCTCAGGGATTCTCCACCAGGAAAAGCTTCTCCAAATAACCAAACAGAGCTTTTGGCAGGAAGGAAAAGAGCCCCTTCTCAACAGCCATCCAGACAAAGGATCATTCCTCCCTCAAGATCCTGCCTTCTCTTACACAAACTGCACTCACAGACACTGGGTGAAAGCATCTCCCAGATCCCCTTCCTCCCTCCAGCAGCTCAGGCTGCAGAGAGCAGCCCAGGACAGTGGGGATTTGGGATTCCTGGTGGATGTGTGGTGAGAGTCCCGCACTGAGCAGCAAGAGAACCTGGGTGGGACTGCATGGCTGGTCTCCTGGTTTGTCTGAGGAAAGGTGGCAGGACAGGCTCACCCTGACTGTGACAGGAATGGCCTCTGTCACCGTGTGACAGCACCCTGGACTGCAGCTCCAGTCCGTCCATGGCTGCTGCTCAGGGTCCCTGGAAAGGCAGAGGGACTCAGGGAGGGACTCTGAGATTTCCACCAACAGAACAGGGGAGAGGGTAACAGCATGTCAAATTATCTGTCCCACTAAAGCTTTCCCTAAGACAAAAGCTCTGATGAATATTGTTATGAGCATAACCAAGGCCTTTGACATCCTTATGCTTAAAAAAGCCCTTTTTGTTCATGACCAGTGTCCGCAGTAGCACTCACAGGATTAAACAGCCAAAAATTAGCACCCATAACCGAATCTGCACCCAGAATATTTCAGCACCTTCTGTTAGAGGATCTGAAAGCACTTGACAAATGTTCACCAACATTTGGCCTCACAACCCCCAGTGAGGTAGAACAGAGCTGTCCCTGCAGGGACAGACAGACAGATTGAGGCACAGGGTTACTCAGAGACCTGCTCCCATTCAGACAAGAAATTCAGCAATGCCAAGGGCTGAGAGGTGTGCTGACTACTGCACCCAAGCTTTGTCCACAGCACCATCCTTCCCCCCCCACAAACCCTCAACACGAGCCCTTAGCCTGTGAACTAACCCCAGGATTCTATTTACAATATTTAAAATGACCATTTAGCAGTTGTGCAGTCAGAGAGTTTCTCAATCAAATGAAGCTATCAGTGAGAACAAATGGTTTCTTGTGCAAAACTCTGGGTGTAAATGATCATGCACTAAGACTACTGGGTGCAAATTCGGTGCATGACGACTCTGACCCCTTGACAATTCCCAATCCTGCCCTCTCTCTGATAAATCTCTTTTAAAAAAGTTGCATTACAAGTATGACCACACGAGCCTCGGGAGATGCAGCCTGCACAGATTGTTTCATCCCAGCAATGCAAGCAAACAAAACGTGGAGTGGCTTTGGGAACAACCCAGCGTTCATGGAGCATCAAACATCACAAGGATAAAATCCATCCTAATCACAAGGGGTTGCAAGGCAACAGGGAGTAGGTGTCTATGTTTGGAAAAAAAAGGAAAAAAGAAAAGGCAAATAGAGCAACAAATAAAGACTCGATTGCACAGGTTTCATTTAGGTAAAGTTCTGCAAGAATCAGTTTCATCAAAGCTTATTCGATGAGGGAGGGAGGCAATGGCAGCTGGCCTAGGACAAAGCTTCAGCGCAGTAAAAACCGCCAGCCCTGCGTGAGGAGATGAACTTTGCATTCTGGAGGAGGCATTACTGATTAATAAAAGCAAAAGCTTTCTCTAAATACAGCGAGTTTGTTTTTCTCAGATAGAAGAGTTTTTTTAAAATACGGGTTTCAGAACACTTAATTTCTTACATAAGTAGAGAATCTGGCCATAGTTAGGAATACTGAAGTGTAAAAAACCAAATACACAGTTTAAACATTACAAAAACTATCAAAACATTCAATATTTTGAATTGACCATTTTTCCCCCCCTACACGTGTCTGTTTTGGCAGTGATGACAAGATTTCTAAACTGAGTTGCTGTTATTATTGTTCTGCAGTTGTGGTTGGATTTTTTTGTACTTTTTTTTTTCCTGAACGTGTTTTTTAAACAAAAGAAAATTACCAGCGTCTATAAAAAAGAAGGAGCTTGAATCCTTACTCCCAAAACACAGATACAAGATTTTCCTTTATAAAAAGTGTATTGATTTTTTTGCTATAAAAAGTGACCTATAGGGTGTCAAACCTGAAAACAAATTCTCACAGTGTTTTCAGTGTTGGCTGTTCACAAGGCATTACTGTTACACACAGAGATAGAGAGATACCATAGGGGAGGTATAAATATTTGTTACCAGCTAGCAGCACCCTTGGATTGCATGTGGAAGGTGTTCTGCTCCAGATAACTCAGCTGATTTATGGGTTTTTTGCTTAATTATTAAAAAAAATAATCCCAAAGAATATTTGAATAATTTGAATTATTGAACTGACCTTACTTGGCATCTGTCACAAACATGCCTAATCTCATCCAAGTTTCTGCTGGCATGTTAAGCATCAAACTAGAAACTCCCTTCCTGCCCTCCACAATAAAACTCTTTAGACTGCAGGTGCCAAAATTTGGGCTGTGAGTGAGGAGCAGGTGAGCTGGCACAGGCTGGCAGTTTGCACAGGTGGAGAACATCATCTGCTCTGCTCCAGCTTGCAAACTGCTCAGCAAGGGGTCCACTTGCACACCCCCAGGGGAGCTACTTGACTAACACTAGGAAAAAACCACATGGTTGCAGCAGAAGAAGAAATCATAGAAGAAAATGGGAAATGCACAGAATCGCTGGCGTGTCGGCCCCAAATTTCCCACAATGCCCATTTTACGTCCCTGTAACTCAGAAGAATGGTATCCCTCTATCTCTATAGACTGGCAGGTGTTGGTTTGTGGCACAGAGAGGAGAAATCACAGAACAAAAATGACATTTAACCGTGTGTCCTTTGACTTGAAAGCACCAGTCACCTATCTGCTTGTTTTGGCAGAGGTACTTTGCTGTATCCCAAACGCGGCGCGGACGCTTCGCTCTACATGGAATCCCCGAGGGAATCCGAGTCATCCAAAGACAGAGGCAGGTACAAGTCCTGTAGGGGGAAAGGGGAAAATGTTAACCCTCACCATCAGCTCCCACTTGTCATGGCTCTGGCTTCTTGTTTTCCTTGCCAAGGTCAGGATGAATAATACACGGGAAATGTAGATTTTGAGTTTGGACTTGGATGTTTATTGTTTCTTATCTATTTACAGACTCACGAGCTGTGAGCTCTAACTAGCACGTTAGAGAAATGAGGTAAAATGGAGTGCTTCTAACTCTTTCCAAGGTTATTTAAGTGCTAATTTCCCAATAACGAGGTGACACCTCTATTATTTATATTTCTGACCCAATAATGACCACCCAAGGCCTGCAATGCGGACCTTTTCCACCCAACTACAGAAAACCACCTAAACCCATGAAGAAGAAGGAAGAAGGTGAAGAAGAAAGAAGGTGAAGAAGAAGGACTCAGACAACACCTTAAATCCTCCATCTTGACTCTCATGCATTACTATATACCAAAATCTTAAATCTGAGTTTTTCACCCTGTGAGATCACACACAACCATTCAAACCCACAACCCCACAACCCCAGTGCTGTCACTCAATTTCAGAAGCCTGTCCCACGGCCTCAGGTCAAATGTGGTGCCTGCTTGAAGGTCAGCACCCCTCAGCTCAGAAAGGCTGGAATTTTCAGCCTCCAGGGTTCCAACACCCCCCTTGGCCACACAAAGGAGGCAACTGAGTGGCTCAGTTGAGGCCAGCTCAGAGAGTGGCTGGGCTGGGCTCCCCAGGATCCAGGGAGTTCCAGGCTAAAACCAGGGCAGGCTCCTTGCACAGAGGAGCAAGAGCATCTCTGTTCCGGATGACTATTCAGGGATAAGAAAAGTGGTTTTTTTATTGTTCTGGGTCAATGTGTCCATTCCAGCACACGCATTGAAGAGCAGAACCCTTGCCTTAAACACATCTCTTAAAACCTGAGTCCACAATGAAGTCTTACCTTGGTTTGACAGCTGCCCTCAGGACAAATCTCCAGGAAAATCACAAGTTTCATGGTTTATTCTTTATTTTAAGTAACTTCTAATCAGTCGGAAAGGTTAATAAAATAATCCCAAGTTTATTATTTGGACCAAACGCTCAATGTAAAGCTTTTATGGGATAACCATTTTATTCCACTTGTTTAAAGTTCTGTGTGGGACAAGGTACAGGAACCAGCTCAAGGGCTGAAACTCTCCTGGGACCTTTCTTGAACTCTGACCCACACACAGGTAATAACTGTGAGCAAAATGAAGAAAAAACCCAAATATTCAGGAAGGAAATTCACAGAAATCTTGATATAAGAAGAAGTAAAATAGGACTTTGTGGTGAACTCAACCGAACCATTTATCACTGAGCTTTAAGGGCAAAAAAGAAAAGCAATTTCATCATAAGCAGGAAATTGCTCCTGGGAGAAAGACAATGATGCATGAATATTCTGGGTAACCTAAAATGCTGCATTTGTGTTTGCTGATTGGCTTAACTTAGTGGAGAATCATAGCTGGGTTGGCTTTGCCCTCAGCAGTCATCATCTATTACAAATGGTCTCAGGGCTGCACTGGAAAGTCATAAATCAGCCAGCTGAAAACATACATGAAACATTAAAAAGGTGAGTTTTACTTGTCTTGACCAAGAAACAAATCCTCATCTCCAAAGTTCTAAATGAGATGGAAAGTTTGGAAGATATTTTGTGTCCCTGATGCTGAGGCACAGGAGGCAGTTTGCAGCACTACTTCTGCTGAACTGATGAACTCATGGGCCAGATTCTGTTCTCAGCTATAAATTAATAATAAATCAGGACACACTGTGTTAAATTTGGGGTGTTTTTCTCAAACTTAGACTGAGCAGCTGAGAACAGAGTGAGGTCCCAAGGAACACAGAGTTTTCATTTGGATTCAGCTGTGCCTTTGTTAAACAGAATTAGTCCAACCCCTGCAGTCTGGCCCACGGTGGGCTCCAATGGCTGCTGACTGCAAAACCTCAGCACCACCAGAGTTTTTTAATTACTCCTCAAAAACTTTTGAGTCAATGCTCCGAATGTCGGGCTGAGAGGTTTATTCTGTTTGCTAAAGAGAAAACCCCCTGACCTCCTCTCACACCCCCATTTGTGTCCAAGCTCCAATGCCCCTATCAAGGGGAAACTGCTGGAAGCAGCAGCGTGCCCGTTCCAGAACTGCAAAGGCCCATGGAAATGAAAGTCAGGACTCAGCACAGAGGGGCCCTGAATAACAGGAACTGAAAAAGCTGTGACAGCTGCTGTACCTTATAAATAAATCAATGCATGAATTATCCATGAGGCAGCACAGGTTTCCTGATCTCTGCCAGGATGCTGTGCTACCTGTTGGCCACGCTGTCTGTGACCAGCTACTGTTCCACAGCACAATTACCACATCACCTGCTTCCTGCAAAACAGAGCACGGCCTTAAATAATTAAAAAAAAAAATAAATTCTTGAGGAGCATCATTAAAGTGATGTCTTAGAGCTCCAGTAACATTTGCGTGGCTTCTGCTGTTTAATGGGCCTCATTTGCCAGCACGTGGGGCTTTTCAGGACAGGAGGGTTTGCATGGAACCACATCCATCAGTTGATTTTTTCAAATAGTGGTACAAGCTCATGGTTAAGTTGTCTCCTCTGATCCCTCTGGATGGTTCAAGATTTCTAAACTGAGTTGCTGTTATTATTGTTCTGCAGTTGTGGTTGGATTTTTTTGTACTTTTTTTTTTTCTTTTCCTGAACGTGTTTTTTAAGCAAAAGAAAATTACCAGCATCTATAAAAAAGAAGGAGCTTGAATCCTTACTCCCAAACCACAGATACAAGATTTTCCTTTATAAAAAGTGTATTGATTTTTTTGCTATAAAAAGTGACCTATAGGGTGTCAAACCTGAAAACAAATTCTCACAGTGTTTTCAGTGCTGGCTGTTCACAAGGCATTACTGTTACACACAGAGATAGAGAGATACCATAGGGGAGGTATAAATATTTGTTACCAGCTAGCAGCACCCTTGGATTGCATGTGGAGGGTGTTCTGCTCCAGATAACTCAGCTGATTTACGGGGTTTTAATTATTTATTTTAAAAATTAATTATTTAAAACAATCCCAAAGAATATTTGAATAATTTGCATTATTGTACTGACCTTACTTGGCATGTGACAATCATTCCTAATCTCATCCAAGCTTCTGCTGGCATGTTAAACATCAAACTAGAAACTCCCTTCCTGCCCTCCACAATAAAACTAAGACTTTTGAGAATCTTTGGTGCCAAAACTGGGGCTGTGAGTGAGGAGCAGGTGAGCTGGCACAGGCTGGCAGTTTGCACAGGTGGAGAACATCATCTCGAACATCATCTGCTCAACACATGAACAACTCCGGGGGCGGGAGCCAGGCCAGAGCTTTGTTCACCACCTTGCCCAAAAGCACAACTTGTACAGGTAAAGGGCCAAACTCTGCTGATTGAACATCAGGAGCTGATGTTATTTCTCCAGAGTGCATGGCCATGACTTCAGTGCCACCCAGATCTGAGGGGCTGAGGCAGAAGGAGGTGTAGTAAGGTATAAGAAACGTAATACCTTGTGCTTCCGGAGGCTCCCTGGGCTGGTGGGCGTGGAGATCGGCGACTGCTTGGATTTGGGTGTGGACAGCTGACTGCTGGAGGTCCCGTTTGCTGGCAGAAAACAAGACACAAGCTGGAAATCAGGCAAGCAAGGGGATGATCTTTCTCCTTTTGGGAGATGGAAGGTCTCCAAACATTTATCCCCATGGTTTGTTCGTGTTAGGCAGGAGAAAAAAAAAAACAACCAAAAAAACACCAAAAAATGAACAGCGTAGCTATAAAGATAACTCCAGGATTTCAGCTGCTCAGGGTGACTGCAAAGCACAGTGAGATACAAAATGAATTGAGGGAGAAATATTTCACACAACAAGTATTCACCAAGTCGATCCAAGGCACACATCAGCAGAAAAACAGAAAGACAATTTCTGTGTTCTCAAACTGTTTAAGGGCACGACTGGAAACCAGAGGCTGAAGATATCCTGAATCCTGCCCAAGAAATGTCAGATGTCAATTCTACACATTAAAAATTGGACAAACAGCAGCCTGGAATGCCCTGGCTGTAGTTTGCTGTGGGTGGGATTAAGTGACTGAAGAATTCAATGGAATTACAGTTTCAGTTGCAACAGCTGAATCTGCAAATCAGTTACTTAAAACTCATCAAGTACTTGAGGGTCTGGAGGAGGCTGAAGAAGTGTGTAGAGTACTGTAGAGGAAAATGTGGGAATGCTGTATTTTTAAGAGCAAAACCAGCGCAGCTCTTGCTTTAATGCCTGAGAAAGCCTCACTCCTCTTCTCCGTTGTGTCCCCGTGAGAAACGGGGGTGGCTCAGGTTTGCAGCCAAGGCAGAGCTCAAACAGGTGTGAAAAGAAAAGTGTTCAAAGCCCCGGGGCAAAGGAGGAGCTGCCAGCACGCTGAAGCAGCTCGGATGCAGCAAATTCATGGTGATGTGGATCCTCCGCCTTCGCATCCATCATTTCCATGCGTTTCCTCCTCCGTCGAAAGAGGAGGTTATTCATCACACACGGGGTTTTTTTCCTATCACAAATGCACCTCACTGAGGAAATGGATATTTTTAAAAGGTGGTAGAAATAATGATTTATAGATAATTGGGGACCAGGGTGACACTTCACCTCCCTATCCCCCCTCAGACCGTTTTTTATTGATAGGGGGGAAAAAAAAAACCCTGTTCTGGAAAGGCAGAAGCTGTTTCCTGCTGGCCCCTGCACTGAGCTGGGCCACTCTACAAAACGAGCTGCCCTCCAGGCTGCTGGGGGGAAAAAAGTAGAGTTCTCTAACTATATGCCAAATAATGAAGGCAATTCAGCAAAAAAAGAACTTGGATCTCTTTTATGTTTTATTTCACTGAGTGAATTTGTGTTTCCTATTAAAGGAAATGTGGGGAACAAGAGGGCTGATATAATCTCCATTAGCTAGAAATCCATTTCCAATTTCCAAAATGCCTCTTTCTTTTATCTCCAAGAGTCACTGATCCTTCCTAAGCTGAAGAATGCCACCTAACAACTCTGCAAAAAACCCCAATTTCCCTTCCACAAACAAGGCTGGAACAACAGCAGAGCCAGTGTGCAGCAAAATGGATGTAACTGCTGCAGGGCAGGACAGAAATTCCCTAATACAATGAGAGTTTTAAGTGCTACAGCAGGGATGTAAATATTTTATGAGCATCAACAAAAAACCAGATGTGACATCCAAATCAGAAACGGAATGGGACAAATGGATATCATTACAAATGCAGCAGAATTTTGCAGCAGGAGCAACAATGAAGAGGCCCAGTTTAATTTTCCCTGCCTGCTAATGAAGAATAGTGTTCATAAGCAAGCTTGCCTGCATTTCCTTTGAACTGAAATGCAAGAAAATAACGGGAGGCAAAGAGCAGGTCCCAGGTGGTGCGTAACACTGCTGCTCCACTAAAATCTGCTGATGATTTAGGGTAGCTCAGGATCTCACCTACACTCAGTTATTAGGAACTGTTCTTTAGAACCAGCTTTTATTTCAGTTCTTTGGGGGTTTTTCCACCATTTTATTCTTTGTGCAGTATGGCTTATTCATGGCATTGTATTTGCTCTGCAACATCAATTTACCTTAAAGTGCACATGTCATATCCTTTAATAGCAGGAGCACCTGCACCTTTTTTCCACAGGACCCTGTGCATGAGGCAGTTTGACTCAGGAGAGAAATCAGCCTTGTCCAGCACGTGGGAGGGAGGATGGAGAATATTCCTGACATGTTTGAGATGAGAGATCCAGGTAAACAGAATTCTCTCTCTGCTTCCCCCACTGTCATTTTAGAATCACAGGATGGTTTGAGTTGGGAGGGACCTTAAAGCTCATCCCATTCCACCCCCTGCCATGGGCAGGGACACCTTCCACTATCCCACATTGCTCCAAGCCCTGTCCAACCTGGCCTTGGACACTGCCAGGGATCCAGGGGCAGCCACAGCTTCTCTGGGCACCTGTGCCAGGGCCTCACTCCATTCACAATAAAGAATTTCTTCTAAATATCTAAACCCGCCCTCCTTCAGTGTAAATCCATTCCCCCTTTGTCCTGTCACTCCATGCCCTTGTCAAAAGTCCCTCTTCAGCCTTTTTTCAGGCCCTTTTTTAGTCAGATTTCTCAGATGGAATTGTTCCCTGAGTGTTGCTTAGGTTTTCTGGGATGACTGGGGCTCTGGATCCAAATTTCCAGTGGTGATAAGCACCAAGACCTGCAAATGAGGTTAACGAGATCCATCTTTTGAACTCACGTTTCTGTCCACAAACAGAACGGGAAAAGCAAGGCCCAAGGCTCACAGTGGGTGCTCAAAATGTGTGGAGATATCCATTTCTACTAATTTGTTAAATAAGGTTAATAATCTGTGCTTGATTCCCAGGATTCTGCAAATGGGATCCCAATGAGGAGCCCGCACACCACAGGAGTGAGAGGAAGGACCATGGAATCCATGGATAGTTCTGCCTCCAGTTCAGGGTTTGAAGTGCCCCCAAGAAAAGAAAGGGAACAAGCAGAAGAAAGACAGCAGGAAGCAAATGTAGCAACAGCAGCTTGTTCAGAGAGCACGACCCATCCTGCCCTTCAGGACAGGAAAATAAACCCTCAGGAGCGGAAGGACTCAGCTTGCACAGGCAACCTTTGCTCAGGCGCCTCCAAACTTCCAGGCACTCAGCTCTGCAGTGCTGCCACCCTTTTCCCCCTGTTTGGACCTCTCCTGGGTGTGCTCCATGGGCTGGCAGCGAGCAGGACACAGGGACAAGCAGGGGACAAGCAGGGGACAAGCAGGGGACAAGCAGGGGACAAGCAGGGGACAAGCTGCTCTGTCCCGTGGGGCGTTCCCCAGACATCTGCTGCCTTTGGACACACTCATCCCTAAAGACCCCTGGGAGCAGCCCTGCAGCCAGGACAGACGGACACTCTGCCTCTGTTTGCTGACTGCTGCTGCCTGGAGAATGTGATTTTTCTGTCCATTAATGCACTAAGACTTTAAGGTCCTGCAGCAGCCTCTGAGCCTTGCTCGTAGTCTCCCCGAGCCAAGGCAAAAACATTTTCCAATTTCAGTTCAGGTTCCTGTGACTCTGTCCTGGCTTTAAAAACCAAAAGCTCTCCTATCACAGCACACGTTTTTATACAACTGAACCCTTGTTTGGTATGTCAGTTAGTGTAAGATAAATTCAGGGGTTTGTAACAAAGAAAGAATGGCAAATGACATCATTCTTTTTCTCTCCTGTATTTCTCCCCTGAGATTTAGCTCTGGCTTCTGCTTAGTCTGACTCCTCATTGGAGCAGTCTGTTAAAGAAATTTTGCCAAACTTCATGCTGACCCTACTCCATTTAAATCTCACGGATCAGAACAGAAGCACAGGGACTTCTCTCCTCGTGCCCAGTTTTCCTCTGTCATGTTAGGAGAAGGAATTGGATGGTGCAGGTGTGGATTAGTATGGATTTCACTGCTCTAAGCTCTGTCTTTTAGCAGAGCTGACACCCTAGGAAGAAAAATTAAGTCTAGAAACACACAGAAGCTTTGTATCTCCAATTTTGCCAGAAATCCACTGGCATTGCTTAGGAAGTACAGCTATGGGCTGGGTGTTAGTGAGGGAAGGGAGAAAGGATTTCCCTTGGGAATACAAGGACTGGGGTGTGTTCCCATCTCCTTGGAGCAAGACACTTCTTCATTCTGCATTCATTCATTCATTTAATTTTCATTCGCTCATTTAAATGGCTGCATGGTAAGAGAAAGGCACAGTGCCAAGAAAACAAAGTTTCAATTTGCCTCTGTGGATTTGCTTCCTCACTTTTTTGGATAAACTGGGAGCTGAAGGGCTCTGGCTGCCTGAAGGGATTGAGCTTTTCACAGTGAGGCCCTGACACCTCCCTATGAGGTGGGTTCAGACTCCTCTCACCCAAAGATTTATCCCCAAATCTGCACTGACATCAGTGCCCAGACATGTCCCAGTGGCCTTGGAGACCTTGGTGGGAAGAAAGGATACAGAAACCTACACAGAAGGGAGCTGGAAGGAGCAGAAACGACACAGAACCAAGGAAACCCTCACGAGTTTCCACATGACAACTACAGCAGAGTGAAAGACAACAAAGTCAAAAGGTACAAATGGGTAGGAGAGCAAACACACAGCAGAAATATCGCATATATTTGAAGTAAAACTGCTTTTAAATAGTTCCATGTATTAAATGGGTGAGATTCTGTGGGGAAAAAAAATAGGTCAGATCATCTTTTATTAATCAGACTTCATTCAGCTTTCTTTGCTTTTTGAATGTGATAACTCAACAATCCCATCTAAATGTAAATATTGATTCTTAAAAGATGTGTAAATCCATTTAATTTATTACCAATTCAACACAAGAATACAAAATGGTATTCTTTTTTCTCTCTGTCCTGAGAAAAAGAGTCTTCTGTTTTTCAGTCCTGAAAGAGCTCGGTCTTTTTTATTCTCATTAAGCAGGACAAGTGCCATTTTTTCCTTTATTGAAATTACAGGAAAGCACGAAAGCCCCTTGTCTGGACAGATTAAAGAAACCTGATTTGCTCTTCATTACTGACCTTAACTCCAGGAACTGGCCATTGTTCAGCCTTTCTGTCTGTTTTAATCTCCCCCTGAAAAGCTCTGCTAAGTGTGTTCATTAAAGTTCATCAGATGAGTCACCATCCTGGGCCTGGTTAAAATCAGTTAAATCAGGCACACAATAATTGCCATTTCATATTAAACTCTGTGTTCATGCAGTAAACTCTGGTTCTGGTGGGAATCAGCACCTGATGCTTGTGGAGAAGGTTTAAAGTTGCTCATGCATGAGCTGACTCCCACATCACTGAATGTTACTGCTGGGTTTTTGTAAATCTGTTGATTCCACGTTTCCCACCGTGCCTTCAATCTGCCCACACAGCTTTAGCACACATTTGGGATTGTGAAAGTGGTTAAATTATGGCAATCAAGACATTGAATTGAATACAATGACTCAAAATACCCCAAAAATACCCCTGAAAGTGGCCTGGAAACAGCCCCAAAACAGCCCCAGAATGCCCCCAAATCCCCCAAAATCAGCTGGAAAACAGCCCGAAAACAGCCTGGAAAATTCTCCTCAAATGCCTTGGAAATGGCCTGAAAACAGCCCCCAAATACCCCAAAAAACAGCCTGAAAACAGCCTGAGAACAGCCCGAAAACTCTGAGTTTGAGAATAGCCAACAACGGAATCTCAAAGAAAAAACTTTATGAAGGCAAAACCACCTTAGAAAGAAACAATTTTTAAAAAAACAGAGTCTTGGCATGTGCCAACCAATTTCACACTGTCTCTTTGGGCAGCTGAAGAACACCCACACACCCTAAACAAATGAACTGCTTCCTGGGGGAACTCCTTCTGACTACTGCCAAGAGAATTTTCTGTCCAATAATCCCATTTCTGCTGATGGTCAGCTGTTGTGTGACGTTCCTATGCAATATGCAGCATGGTAGCATGGTGGTGAAAAGGGATTTATAGGTTTACATCACCTGTGTTGATGCCGTGGGGCACCTGAACTCAAGCTGTGAAGCTCCCCTGGAATTTCTGACATGTTTAATTGATGATTTGGCCATTTTAGTGAGAGGCCGTGTCTGGGTTTCTTTTGGAGCAGAACAGGCAGGCAGGTGAGAGATCAATCATAACCCCAGGAACTCTCCATGACTCTAAAAACCATCAATTCCCAGGATCACTGCAATATGCAGCCCAGCCTTGGACTGGCAGCTCTGCAGCTTTCCACATGTGCTGCCAACCCAGGTTGCTGCTGAAGAAGGAGGGAGGCAGTTTCAAATGGTGCAAGCTGCTGCAGCAAATTAAGATTCCCATTTTCCTTCTCTTCCATTACTGAATGAGCGGCTCAGTGTCACATCAATAAACCCATCACCAGTCCTGCAATTGCAAGGTCACTGGTCTCCTTTAAATAATGATTGGAAGGAGCCACTCCTGACCTGTGCAATAATCACCATTTGCTTTGCACAGGGGGTTATCCTAAATCACTTCTGCATCTACAGGGGACATCTGGGAGCGCCGTGGGCCTTGATTTCCTCCGCCTGGGGAATAGAAGTTTCTATTCTATTAAAATATTTTTGGGGAAGGAGGCTGTGAGACTGTGGGTGGGACAACCTCCAGCCACAGCTGCACTTCACCAACCCAGGAGATCCCTTCCCAATATTTATTAAGCTCCCCTGTAGCTTCTTGTTTCCAAAAGTTTTGGAAACAAAAGTTTTCCCCGAGTTTCCTCTGCAAACACAGGTGTAGTGATGCAATCTCTACACACCCAGCAGGTGCTTCCAAATGGGGAAAGAGTTTCAGTTTACCTCTGACATTTTAGGAAGTTTACCTGGAAACTTTGATACTCTTCTGACAGAGATTAGCTCGGAGCCAGCCCAGAAGTGTGGACTGGACTCCGAGAATGTGACTCAAAGGCTGTGGTTACTCTCCTTGGGCCAAGGGCCAAAAAGCCCACCTAAGCTTTTATGTACTAAAGAGAGAGAACAAAGAAATTCCAGGCTTTTTGGGGTGTTGTAGCAAGGTGAAAGAGATTTCTCAAGTGCCTGTGCCTGGCTTATTCTTTGTTTTCTGTAACGTTTGTCTTTTTGTTATTTTTTCTTCTTAAACTTGATTTACAAAACACCTTCAAGGAGCAGTCTCGCTCAAATTAATTACAGCCACTTTTCTGCCAGGCTGGACCCTCGGAGTGTGGGTCAAACCCACACACAGGGAGTTTGTGCCTTTCCCTTGAGCACAGAGAACCCCAGACTCCAAGGAAGGATCACTCACCATCTTGGTGGTTACCTGAATCGGCCGGGGACTTGCTGCGGCGCATGGGCGCGGGGCTCTTGGCCGAGCTCTTCTGAGGGGTGGGGGAGGATTTGCTGCCCGTGGCCCCTGCTGGGCTCCCCTTCATCACCCGGCACTCTGGGGAAACACAGACACACCTGATGCTTTTCATCTTCTTTTCTGCCAGGGTCGGGATTAAACGCTCGAGACGGTATTTCGAGTTCGGACTCAGATGTTTATTAATTCTTATCTGTATTACGAGCTGAGGGTTCTACAGCACTTCGAGCTAACAAACTAAAAACTGCCCCCCCTATTTCTTTCTCTACAAGGCCTTTTAAGGATAAACTCTCTAATTAAGAAATGACACCTGAATTATTTTTACTTTTAACCCAATAACCAACCACCTGTGGTCTGCAATGAGGATTTTTCTACCCAATTACAAAACATCACTCAGACCCATGAAGAAGAAGGTGAAAAAGAAGGACTCAGCCTACACCCTAAAACCTCCGTCTTGCTTTATATATATTACTGTATTCTAAACCCTTAAATTCCATGTTTTTCCACCCTGTGATATTTCACACTTCTATCCAAACCCCACACCCACAATCCCAGTGCTGTCACTCAATTTTGGAAGTCTTTTCCATGGCCTCAGGTCAAATGCAGTGTTTGCTTGGGGGTCAGTGCCTGGCAGCACAGAAAGGCTGAAATTCTCCATGCCCAGGGCTCCAAGACCCACCTGGTTATGGCCCTGCTGCTCCCTGGTGGGAAACAGCCATGGGCAGCTCAGTGCTTTGTCTACAGAGAGATGCAGAAAATACTGAGGGCAAGAGAAAAGCTGGTAGCATCCCTTGTTCTCCCGGGCTGAAAGGAGACTCTTCAAGGGGAGGGCAAAGAGAACAGCTCTGCTCCTCTGGAGGAGGTGCTGAGACCCTGTGGGTGTCAGGCTGGCTCCTACCCGTGTCCTACCAAACGTTTTCTGCCCTTCCCTTGGCTCTCATGAGCACAATGAAAATGGTCAACACTGACTGAGGGAACACTCAGGCCAAGAAAATCCAGTTGATTTGCTGTAAGCCTTCCATGAAGAGCCAGTGACAGGAAGGATGAGTGCTCGTTCTGCAGGTGCAGAAAGCCAGCAAACAGCTCATGGTGTGATGTAAATAAAGTCTCCAAGTGGCAGATGGGGCAGCTGCCCCAGGAGGTTTCACCCAGCTGGGATCAGCCTCTCCTGTCCTCAACAAGCTGCAACTTCTCAGCTGCAGAAAGCGAAGGAAGACAAAATGGTTTTACAAAGCACATCCTCTGTCCTGGCCACTCGTCCCTTTCAGCAAGGGTTGCATAAACAAGACCAGCAGATTTATGTGCTGGGAGACGTTAGCAGATGAGAACCCCAACTGTGCTTTCTTAAAAATTGAATAGGCCAGGAAGAAGGGAAAATGTAAACACGATCTACAGAGTCCTGCAGAGGGGAACTGAAATGCTAACAAACCTCCACGTGTCCCAGGATTTCAGGCACGCCTGATCTTCAGAACTAAGCTTTATTTACGCTGAGAGCTAACAGAAAAAGAACTTTCCACCCCTCAAGTTATTAACTTAACCCAGTTAAGAAGAAGGCAATAAAAAAGGGATTTCCTTTTTGTCAAATGTTGGCTGGTCCCACCTCATCTCCTCCAACAGCTTGTCCTCACCGAGATGTGAAAAATGTGTCGTTTTTACAGATGTGAATTACGTGTCCCGCATGCAGACAGTTTTTTATGGCAAGGTTCAGCTCAGCCCCACATGCTCCACTACTCTGAGGACCCCTGGAATGGAGTCCCCAGTGGAATTAAGGCAGCGCAGAGCAGATAAATGACTGGTCAACCAAAAGCAAGCTGTCTGACCTAAATGTATGTGGTATTTAATTATATATCAGTGTATTTACGAAGATGTAATTGCCTTAAATTTTTCCCCAGGCTTTCCTCATTCTCAGCCAGCCCAGGGTCCATCTCTGCTCCTTCCGGATGGTTTGAGAGAGAGTTTTGCTGTTGGGTCGTGCAGCACAAAGAATGTGAGGAGAGGAGGCCTTATGCTCCAGGGATGCTGCATGGCAAGAATTAAATCTACACTCAGCTCATTTTCCCTCCTGTTAAATCAATTTTGGAAATTGTAAATCGGGGATGGAAAAAGTTGTGGGTTTTTTTCCTTCAAAAATACTTGGATTCTCACAGATGATGTCACAGAAAAGCTTGTAGAGGTCCAGCACCAATATAGCCCCAGTTTTTTATACATGAAGAGCAGTACTGATGTTGTGAGGGGACTCAAAGGGTGTCAGGCAGCTGTGTTTAGTCACCTGAATTACTCACTAAAAAAAACCCAAAAAACCTAAAAAGTAAAAATACTTCATGTAAGGTCTTCGCAAGAGCTTCCAAATTTATCTTCTTCCCAGGGGAGTAATTCCTTGGAAGGAAACCTGGCTTTGCATTTTCCAGCACAGAAAGGCTGACTCTGAGGAATTCCTCCAGCTCAGCCCTTGGCAAGTGTCAGCACACGAGAGGCAATCCCTGAGCTTTTGCAGGAGGTGGAAACCTGGCTGCGCTGAGGTTGGTGTAAAAAGGCCTCTAAATGTCCCCTAAATGTGACATTTCCACGATGCTGGAAGCAGTGGGTACCAAAGAGACAGAGGAATGTCGTCTGGAAGGTGCTCAGCAGCACCTTAAAGGGTGGAAGCTGTGGTGGGCAGCCAGGAGGAAAAAGATTACATAATCCTCTCTTGTGCTGCTTCTCTTTTTGTTTCCTGATGTCCTGCCAGAGTGAACATAATAACCAGCAACCCTGGTGTGTGTCATCCAAACAGGCAAGAGAAATTTCCCCATGACAGAGGAGGTTTCAGTCAGTGACACTCATCTGCAAAACCTCAGGATTCACAGCTCTCCTGGCAGCATCTGCGCTGGGAGGAGGAAGGGTGATGGGTGTGCAGTGGGAAAACAGGGCTGAGGCTCCTCATCTGCTTCCTGAGAGCTGCATTTCCCCTAAAAATACCCCTGGAGCTCCTTGCTGCCTTCCCAACAGCAAACTTGGCTTCTTTCTGCCAGAGGACTCCAAGCTGGAGAAGAGAGCAGTGACCAGAAGTGAAGGCAGGGATCTGGGCTTTCCATCCAGTTGTTGTGCCAGGACTGCATCCAAGCTGTTTTCCAGCGTGGAGCTCCCTGTGGAGCTGACTCAACTGCTGAGTGGTAAAAAATGTGAAGCTCAGCTTACAGATCACTTCCCCAGCCTGACAGGGGCTTTGTTCTCTGCCTGCAAAGGCTCAGCTGAACCTAGGAAACTTTCTGTGAATTACCCAAGACCATCAAATGGGTTCATCTGGAGTACACAGTTCAGAAGTACCAGCACTAAAATAAAACCAGGCTTGCAAAGGAGTCGTAAAAAACACGGTGTTTGGAGATTAGAGGCTGCTTGTCTTCCTGGCATCCGGCAAAAATCCTCTTTGGTCCTCAATATAGAACAAGTTTGCAGCACACAGGACAGGATGGGGCTTGGGCTCCTTACACAGCACACCCAGAGCTTTGGGAAGTGAGCCTAGACGCTTGAAGACCACTTTTCTTTTAGTTTAAATGGTGAAAATGACATTAATTTCCTCTTGCTGCACTCACTGGCACCTGCGGACAGGTGGGTACAGTTGCCAGGTGGGGTGGGTGGTATGTGCTACAAGCAAGCTCTGCATATTCTGTAAAATCCAGGATTTCATGGCTTAACTGATCATAGAGACCCACACTATGACAGACCTCTGCTGGCAGTGGCAACAGGGAGAAATAACAATGCTGTCCCAGTCCTGCCCCCTAAAAGGGAATTATTGCCCTGCTTTTTGAATCAGCAGAAGTAAGCAGTGGAAATCTGATTTTCTTTCCAACTGTTGCCTGTTTCCATTTTTAATATGCATGTGTCTGCATAAGGATGATTAGTTCTCAAGAAAACTGCATCTATCTGACTGTGACTGGAGAAAATTGAAAGCATAAACACTCCCAGATTTTGCAGGAAATGTCAAAATGCTGTAGGAATTAATTTATCCTGACTTGGGCTACCTCAGTTGGTATTTGATTATAATACTGCTGACTGGATAAGTATCACAAAGGGATGTTTAAACTCCATGCACTGGGTGTTAAAAACCAGAACAAAAGCATGCAGCATTATTATCAGATAGGAGCAAGTGAATGGCAATGCAATAAAACCACAGTGAGTGTTTGATGTTACCGCTTTCATCCAGGGAAAAGTCATCCTGTGCATAGCGGAATTTCTCTGGGCCACAGGCGATGAACACATCATCATCCCCAAAGAAATCGTGGAGACAGGTCACCTACAGAGAGAGCAAAGTCATTCATTTTAGTTTTCAATTGGCAGCATGATGCTGTTTTACACCACAACGACACAGACCCCGAGATTCAGAAGGCTGAAAATGACTCCCTTGTTTTTGGGATGTGTCTCCCTTTTATACTATTTCACACAGACCAATCTGATTGGTGACACAAAGGCAAAACCTCTTCACTCACATTGGTCAGAGCAGAGGGACATCAAGAAGTCCCTCCTAGGAAAAGGAATGAATAACAAAGGTACAGTTACAAAAACATCTCTCCTGTTAACAGAAAATTCCCTGGGAAAAGAATTTCAGAAAACAAAAACACCTCAGGCACGGAACCAGAGCTGCAGCAGCGCTCTGGTGTGGCTCAGCTTTGGCTGAAGCAGGAGGGGCTCTGCCTCTCTGCTGTTCCCCCCATCCCACATTAATGTTTTCTGCAGGGCTGGTGCCCATCGCACAACTTCCCTGGGCAAGCCAAGCCTAACAGAGTCATAAAAAATAAAACAACAGCAAAAACCAGAGATAAAAGCTCCCAAACAACTCCCTTGCAAGTTCTTGGAGGTTTGGCATTTCCCACCCAGCTGACAGGATACATCTGAAGGAATGACACAGCTGCTTGGAAAATAAGAGCAGAGGTGCCCCTGTGCCTGTGCTGAGGGGTGCCTTGGTACCCACAGAGCCTAAAACCTCAGAGAATCACTGGGTTTAACACAGGTGTGGAGATGTGACTCCTCCCGAGCAATCCTGAGGACAAATTTTAAAGCCAAGATGTTTATCCATGCCATTGGTGGAGAGACCCAAAGCGTGACAGGACAACTTTCCCAGCCCAGCACCATTTAAATCCAGATTTACTGTAGGTGTTGTGCCAGCCTCTCCCTCACTGAGTGCCTTGCTCCTCATTCTTGTCATCCTCAATAGGAGGAACTTTTATCTTGCACTACCAGGAGCTCCAAACTCTGCCTTGCCTTGCAGCATCAAACAGAAACAAAGCACAAGATGTGGGAGCCCCAGACCCACTGACTTAATCAGAGAACTGATACCTGGGAGTTTGGAAATGTGAAAAATTTAAAACCCCATCAGGCTGGGAGCTCCTCCCCATATTCAGCTGGCAGAGAGCTGCTCTTCTCTTCAAGTGGTGGACTTGATTTAACAATTCCTGATGTTCCAGACAAATATTGTGTCAGGAGCAGCAAAAATACTCATCCGCAAACAGCCCAGAGTGGAACAGCTCCAGCAGAGCCAGCCTGGGGCAGCCACACACCCGAGCACCCAGCAGAGCCCAAGGAGGCTCCCTGAAGTTCCACTTTTCCAGGTGTGGTGGTTTAGCATGGATGTGAATGTTTTTTTTCCTAGGGAGAGGTGTTTGAAAGTTCAATTTTTTTTCTTTTCTTTTTTTCCTTAGTGTGTGTTAACAAACTATCTGCTTACCTTTAAGTTAAGCCTGTTTTGCCTGTCTCTCCCAAAAATCCTGTCTCCCAGAGGTAAAAAGAGCAGATATCCAAACCACAACACTAAATTGGGCACAACGGAATTCAGCGAACGTGAAACAACCACACCAGGTGAAGTTCCACTTTTCCAGGAAAACATTCCAAGCAAGCACAAGGTGGGCACTGATGTTTCTAACGGAGGGAAGAGGCTCAGAGCTGCTGCTGCTGCCCAGGGGTTGTCTGGGCACTGGGAGCAACTGGAGAGAGCACTGCAGATAACCACGGGGAACTCACCAGAGGCAGAGCTGAATTTCTGTATCTGCTGATCTCTTGGAGCTGGACTGTGAAAAGTTAATTTCAAGCTCTAATAAATCAACTCTAAAGAAGGCTTTTGGCTATCTTAATAAGGCTCAGTATTTCACACTGGTTAGTATAATGTATAATTAAAGCACTGCCTGTGAGTGCCAGCGCTGGTTGCAATGCCAAACCTCAGTGAAAAGCCTGTTTTTTCACATTGTCATGACTTCCAAAATGGAGCAGGCTGAAATCTGCCGTGCCTTTGATTAGAGTTAGAATTTTCTCTGCTAGCTCTGGTGAATTCCTATTTCTGATTGCCTAAAATTAGACTGAAAATAGCTAACTTCATCTATAGAGAATTCTCCCGAAGAAAAGATGACATTTCAAACCAGCCCTTGGTATTACAGCCCTCCCCTTGAGGATGTGTGGCACTGATTCATTTGCAAATAATTGGGTTTGGCTCAGCACACGAGTTCCCATCTGAACACCAAGTACTCCACTTGTGCCACTGAAAGGACCCGTGGGTTGCTCTGCTCCGCTGTGCAGTTAAATCTGTGATCCAAAGCTGCATCAAAGGGCTTCAAAAATTTCCCAGCCTTTTGCATGGAATCAGAAAGAACCCACAGATGCTTTTGTCGTCTCCAGGTCAGGAGTCCAAGTGTGGATTTTGTCCTTGACTCCCCACAACCACCCCAAGTAAAAGGAAAGTCCAAGGCAATCAAGAAATTCTTCAGATCCAAGAGTCCAAACACGATGGAGAAGCCCCAGAGTGTCCAAGGACAGGAACCTGACTGCATTTCAAACAGAGATACTTGCAATTCACTGTTCTGCATCCCTGTCCCTCCAGAGAGCAGACATTATATCTGTTGTATAGTTATGAAATAGTTTATAGCCAGCTCAGCTGGCTGAGCACTGGAGGCTGGTAGAGAATTCAATAATCTAGCTGCTGAACTCCGAACATTCAGGAAACAATCACTTCTGTATTTGCCTTATTTGTTCCTCTCTGGTTTCCTGTTGTAACTCCCAGTACTAAGAGCTCACCACAACACAGTAGAAAGGGCAACCAGAAACCCAACCCCACTCTCCTTAAACAGTGCAAAATTCAGAAAATAACTGGGGTCCTGCACCATGGGGCCATGGCTCTGTTGCTTATGTTCACCACGTGTGTGGTATTTTCTATTTACCTTCTGTTTATTCAACTCCAGCCCTTGGTCTTTGCTCTGAGTCCCTGAAACACGTCCCAGATGGGCTCCTGTGCACAGGAAGTCTCTGGAGTAAACTTTCTTTGGGAAAACTTGTGACTTCACTGCTGGAGCTGAGAGCAGCTTGTCTGAGGGGTGCAGGGGAAAGAGAAACCCACCGGGGTAAAGCCCTGGATGTGCTCAGCCCATGCTGGGATTACTGGTTCGAGACCTCATTAACCAGCAGGGAATGTTTAAGGGTTGTTCTTGACAGGCAAAGCCAAACCTCTGCCTGCAGTAATGTTGTAGAGGCTTTTAGTGACTCCCAAATGACATTACTGGTCTTCTCTCCATTCTTCAGAAGTCTTTTTTCTGATGTTTTCACCATTAAAATAAATTTTAAAATAAAATAATAAATAAAATACATTTTATTTATTTTATTAAAATAATATTAAATTTTGTTAAAATATTAAGTATAGAAATAAAAATAGATATAAACAAATATTTCTATATTTTATTTATATAAAAGATATAAAAATTATTAAAAAATAATAAAATAAACGAATAAACAAATAAATAAATGTAGTACAAGTCTCCCCCTAAGCAGTGTGGACTTTTTGAAAGAATGTTTTCTGCTTTAGCTCACTCTGATCTACCACTCTAATGATATCCAATAATTCACCTGGAACATTTTGGGAAAAAAAAAAAAAAACAAACCTGAAAGGAGGTTTATATCAACAAAAAAATTTACCCCAGAAAATAAGATGATTTTTTTTTAAATGCTGTGTTTTGCTTTGAGTTATAAATTTATTAAAGCACAAGACGAAAGCCAATAGTAGCCAGACAGTACAAGGACCAATGCTGCCACCCAAAAATGGTGATTTTGTTGGTGGCTGTTGTCACCCTCAGCAATGACACCAGGAACCAGCAAAATAGGAAGATTTTGTCTTTCTGCAGTTTTCGGTCTGCAAGCAGTTTTCATCTCAAACAAAAATTCAACTTGTGTATATATAACTCCAGTAGACAAGATAAACAGCATTGATTTCCAAGCATGCCTTTGTTTAAGGGAGGATAATATTGAATTTGAAATTCGGGATTGAAAGGACAATATTGACTTGGGAAAGGATCACACCGCATGAAATGTTTGCTCTCCAATTCCTGTAGCTTAAGCAATTCCAAGGAAGGAAATCATCTCTTCACACACAGTCGATGAGGCACAAATTTATTTCTTACAAAGTCATTATTTCTAATAGATCTGATGGCAGCATTTTTCTTTGTGCCAAGGTCTGAGCTTTAAAAACCTTTATAATACATATTCTGGAAGAAACGGAAGGTTGTAGAGATTAGTTTGCAATTCCTTAGGTTTCCCTTGTTAAATTAAATCCTTCTCTGCTTATATGAGAAAAAGCTTCCCTGAGAGGACAATCTAGCTGGGATTTCTGCAGTGCCAGTCCATCAGTGTCTGCTGCAGCAATTTTAATTGCTGAAAGGAAAAGCTGCAGCCTTGTGAGAGCTGCTGAGCCCCTGCTTCATTTTACCACAGTGCTTGTAGAACTAAGCATTTTTCAGGATTTTGACAAAATGGAGCTTGCCTCACACACACCCCTGGGTGTGAGCTCCCAGTTTGCTGAAATGCCTGTGGTGGCACAGGGAGAAATTCTGAGTTCACCTGGAAAAAGAGCAGTGAAAACCCAGGACCTGCCCCGGCACAGCTCGGAGTAACTGGCCGTTCCCACGTTCCTCCAGGAGGCAGCAGCAGTATTTGGAAACTGTGATTTATTAATAAATAAAACAATTTAAAAGAATTAGGAAAAAAAAAAAGTTTGAAGGCTTCAGCTTTAGCCTGAATCACCCAGCAGAGCAGAGCCTGGGGTGCTTTGAAGGATTTCCCAGCTCCTTTTGCCCCCTCTCTGTCCCTCACAGGTGATGGGTCCCTCACTGCCACCCCAAACGTGGGCACAGCGGTGACGGAGGGTGAACTGTCCTCTCCACCCTTCAGAGAAGTGTCTTTTTCAGACAGAAAATGTTCTTGTTTTTAGCTCTCAGTCTAGATTTTGTAAACCACCCCCTCTGCAGCATCCCTCCCGTTTAGGAATTTCAGAATTCCAGAAACAGAACAGTGGCAGCAGCACACAAGGAGCTTCAAAGCCCCTGAGTTTCTGTAAATCTAATGGTTATGCTCAAAGAAAACACATCTGCACTTGCTTTCTTGAAATCATCACAGCTCTTCAGCTCGCAGGTTTCCAAAGGTCAGAACATGGGGGAAATCTACAGAAAAAGCCAAAAAAGGGCCAAGAAGACCACAGAAGACAATTGCATCATGCACACGTGCAGCCTGTAAGAACAGAGGTGAATTAAGGCACACTCTTCTTTTCTAGGCTGCTCTGATAAGGGCTGTAAAATTGAACACATCCAACCACCAGAAAAATACAATTAATGTGCTTTAGATGCCTGCTCCTGTCCTTTCTCTCTCAGCACTAAGCTGAGCAGCCAGACAGGCACCAAGAGTTGACTGGGCTGAAAAGGTCACTAAAACCTCTTTAAACTCTGTTTTAACTCACACCAGCGATCTCAGGGATTTATTTATGCTCCATCAGCTGCACTCCAAGTCAGATTGGCAGTGGCCTGTTTGTTTCAGGTCTGAGGAGCCAAAGTCCTAAATCACGAAGAAAATCGTGCTTTATGATGTGGCACTTGGGTGTCTGCAATCAGCACAGCACAGAGACCAAGCACACTCGGACTGACCCACAGAAAGATTCAGAAGGAATATGGGAACTGATGAACGTGGGTAGTGAGCTCTTCACCACACACCCACAAAGAAAAAGATTTCAGAAGACTGAAGGGTTAAAGGGAATGCAGTGGAAAATGAAGATGTTGGTATTGGAATGCACAGCACTTACTGCATTTTTCTTTTTAACAGTCTGAAGACTGCTAGCCCAAAGCAGACACTGAATTGATTTGCATTTTATTAGATTCTGGTTTCCTGCATTTAAAAATAAGAGATGTTTGGATTCAATTATTTCTTTAAAGTATGCACACACCCACTCAATAGAGTCCACATTTGCATTCACAGAAAGAGAATTACTTAGTGTTTTCCTGAAAAAAAAATACTTCTTAAAATTGATAAGCAATATAAGGAGGAGCAGGAAAACCACAAATATTAACACAAAGTGGACCCTGCATGCCCAGCCTGTGCCACACAAATATTTTAACTGCACTTTGGGGAGCCCCACTCTGAGCTCCCCAGCAGGGAGGGAAGGGGTCTCTGTCACCTGCTCTTCCATCTCTGCCCCCCTGGGCCACCAAAGGTCCACGTGGAGACCTGGCCAGACCACGGCCACGCTGTCCCCTCACTGCTGTGGGGCACGGGAAAAGCCATCTCTGCCATCTGGGTTCCTCTGTGACCTCTCAACAGAAACATGCAGAGATTTTTCCACTCCTTCATGCATTATTCAGAGATCTCAACTCTCCCTTGTGTTCACAGGGACCACTCAGGCCCTGCCTACATAGTGTGGTCGAAACAATCAAATTCCACCCACCTTTAGAGGATTTTTTTCTTCCTTTCTCACCTACAGAAGAGAAAATCCTGGGCCAGTCAAGATGGTCAAATGGTTTTTTTGATGTCAGAGGGAATCTTTACACCTTTTTGTTGCTGAAAAATGGCAGATCCTCTTAATTAGGCTGGATAACTCCTGCAGGTTTTGTGCCTGTGCCCAGTTCATGAGGCAACGAACCCAGAGCAGGGACACCAGCTCCTGACCAATATGCATTATGTCCAGGACAAGCATTTGTGATGCTTATTTAAGTGGAATGAGAAATATTCACGCATGTGTGTCCCCAGCAGCTTGTAAGAGTTCATGCATGAAGGAAATGCTGCTCTCAAGGGGCTGCAGCACACGGCGCCTGTTTATTTAAGTGCTGGAAATGGGTAAGTTTGAAACAGGATGGAACAGAAAGCAGGAGGGAAGGGAGGTCAATGGCCAAGCTACCCAGTAAGGAATGTTAAAGCTGAATTTTAATATATCTGATGAATTCGTGGTGCTTCCAAACTGTGTGAAATCCAATTAGCCTCTGGGAGAAAGGTTAGTTTGTTATCCCCATTCCCTATACATATGGAGGAGACTATGAAACAGATATTCAGGCTGTTGATTCTTTTTAACCAGAAGAAAGGCTTGCTCTTGCATTCATGAGGGTATTACGCCGAGGATAAATGTGCTGTGGAGTTTGGGGGAACAAAGAGCACAGCCATGCAAAGCCACAGATAAAACATTACCATTTCTCCACTCGGAAAACCATAAAACGAGGAATTCTGGGTGACAGATTGGCTTTGAAAGGAGAGACTGCCAGCACAAATAGCCCCAGAACAGGTATAGCACTTAGGAATTCAGGAAACTGAACCCTAAAACAGCATCCCCTCCCCACTCTTGAGAGGAAACTGTAGTTTTGGGAGACAGAAGAGCAGCAAAGACTTTGGGAGCAGCACAACTGCATGGCCAAGGTCAAGCAGCTCTAATTGAAATGGGAGTCTTGACAGTAAGGACACAGGGAGGCTGTAAAGGTGAGGCTGGAATATCCATTAATGGGATTTCCAGCTCCAACAAACTCCTGAATCTGTAGCTGTTGCTGATCCTGTAGTGCACAGTTTCATAAAAGGGAAAGGCTGATGTTCAGCTTTGTGCAGGTCTCTCCTGAGTGAGGCACTGACAGTGAAGAGATTTTGGGAAATAGATCCTCACCCTACTTAAAACAACACAAACACAGCACACTGTGCCAGGATGGAGTGCTTTGGAGACAAAACTGATGTATTCCTGCATTTCTATTTCCAGCAGTAAACCCATTGTCTTTCAACCCACCATAAAATAAAATATTTTATTTTATTTTCTAACTGCTGCCAGCACACAGCCATAGAAGGAGAGGGCAACAACCCAGCACAAATAAAGTTCTGGAAAAATGGAGATTACACAGAATAGCTGCATTTGTTCCTACATCCTCTGTGATGCAGTGTAAAGAGGCATGAGAGACAATTCTGTCTTCGGTAGTCACCCAGAGTGACAAAGGAAATGACAGGAAATGTGATTTAGTTTCCCTGTTACACGTGGATGTGTTTTATTCACTGAGGCAGCCTCGCTGAGAAATGGAGTTATTTGAGGTTGTCCTGCTGACATCAGTAACTTCCTTCCAAAATAAGTGCTGGGGGAAAATGAGTGTCAGACTTGCTGTTTTTATCAGTGCATCAGCAGAGTTCGGGGACATTTCAGTTCAAGTCAGGCACCAGCACTCCTTTGAAGGAGCAAATTCTGCACTGACTGTGTCTCTCCTGGCACAGCAGCACACTGACACACTTTGTCAGGGACACCCTCATCCTCCTTGGCACTTGTGGTAGACAGATTTTGTTGATTAGGATTGAGTAAGTCGCAAAAAAGTCACAAATCTCACTCTAAAAGACACAGTGGCCTGGCCTTGTTTGGCCTACATAATCTTCTTTTCAAGAGCAGGCAATAAAATATAAAATGGAATGGAATGGAATGGAATGGAATGGAATGGAATGGAATGGAATGGAATGGAATGGAATGGAATGGAATGGAATGGAATGGAATAGAATGGAATGGAATGGAATAGAATAGAATAGAATAGAATAGAATAGAATAGAATAGAATAGAATAGAATAGAATAGAATAGAAACAAAAAAAAACACAATAAATCAAGAAAGTGACAGGATAAATGCTTTCTCTCCATCTTATTTGGCACTTTAGCAAATGTTTTTTGTGCCCTCCTGGGTTTCCCAGCCCAGGGAAGACACAGGTACAGATGTGTGGATCCCAATCCTTCGGGGTGTGAGGGGGCCTGGGGCACAGGCACAGGGTTTTCCCCTCTGTTTTGTACACCTGTAAAACCCTACACACTTCCCCAACCAGGGACATGCTGAGGAGTTAATATTTTTACTTCCTGCTATCAACCTTCATGGAAAAAAAAGACACCAGATACCAGTGAAGTATTCAACCTCTAAGTAACTCTTCCTAATTCATCTCCAAACCTGGTGAGGGACCAACTCTTCCATCCTCCAGCAGCATAAATTCATTTACAGCCTATGGAGACAAGTCAGCCAAATTCTCAGATTACATGGAAGATGCAACTGGTCTGTGTCTAATTAACACTGGCTTTGCATTTCATCTCGCTCGAAGCATCAGTGCTGTTGCTCAATTCCTTAAATATTCTGTAAAGGCTCCTAGAGGCATTTTGACTCGTTAAATTTCAGTGTTTGCCAGGATCTTTATCACACTGTTAATTCTGGGGATTAATGGGAATTAAAAATGGCGGCCTTTAAAAATTAAATTGTAACAGATGCTACGTGAAATCTGAAGGAAAGTAACAATTGTTATCGAGCTGTTCTTCCAGGGAACTAAATTTTCTTCCTTAATTACAATTCTGAACCTGTTCTTTGTGTTTTGGGAGATATCCTGAATTTACAGCAAATGCATATCCCCTCCCTATCAGAAGAGTTTTGTTTTCACCCTAATTTCTGTTAATCTTTGACTAAAGCTATTAATTTTTTTTCCCTAATTAACAGGTCTTTTCAACTCAGCTGACAGCGAACAGGGTAGTGGAAAATTCAGCATTATGTCCTGAGCTAAACCATATTAGGGTAGAAATTAACAGGGTTAAGCAGGCTGGGAGATAAAAATACTTTGTATAGCACATGTAGAGAGGCTGCTGAAATGGATGTCCCAAAGCCTTTCACATGAAAATCTCTTTTTTTGCCTTTTTTTTGCGACGTATTTCATCCCTTCCGCATCTGCAGGACCAGTGACAGTCGGTGTGCAGCAACGTTAATGGAATAATTGATGCCGGGATAGTGAAATAGATGATGTGTAAAATGGCAGGCTGCATAATTGTCTGGAGTGAGTTCAAGTATTTCTGCAGTGAAAAATTGTCCTGTTTTACACTCCCATCACGTCTCCTTGCTGCTGCGTGGCAAGCAAATTTCATTTGGAGACGATCCCAAGATGCAGTTGATTAACTGGCGGGATTCCAGGAGGCAGGAGGTTAAAACCTTCCTACCCCAACCAAACAGCACCTGGGAGAGGCATTCCAGGGTTCACACAGCTTTAAATTACAGCGTGGCAATAAACACAGCACACCAGGGTGGACCTGCGCCACTGAGCAGTGGCAGAAGAGCACCTGATTAGAGAAACAAAAATATGACTTTTTAATATCTGATCTTTCTGTTTTGCAATGTGAAATATTACGTGACGGAAGAAGGGGGAACGGGAGGAACACGAGTTTTTGAAATGATGATGCAATTAATTTCTGCTCCTGTGAAACGTGCAAGAGCCATTACACTTGCATGGCATTTCTCATCAGATCGGTTGTAGACTACTGAAGCAACTAGAAACTAATTGCTGTGAGATTCGCCCAAGAGATGTGTGATGGAAACAGGAGGTGGCCAGAGGCTTACACACAGAAGTGTGTCTGTCTCTTTGCCCAGCTCCAGGAGACAGCACATCCCAGCTCTGGGATGGTGCAGAGGTGATGCAGGAGCTCACAGATCACTCACTGACATTCCCCTTGTCACTCCCGGGGATAACTGGGTGTTGCTTTGCTTGTTTGAACCACGGAAATCGTGCATCAGGATTTTTAACTCCTCCATCCACTGCTGCATGAATTCATCAGCTCTTCACCTGTCCCCCTCCCTCCAGCTCTTCCCCAGCCCTCTCCTCTGAAGACTGAGGGTTGTTTCCATGGTAAATGGATCCTTTCTGCTGCTGTGCAGGACCCCAGCCTGGCACCTGCCATGCAAGGCTTCCCTGTCCTGCCACTGGAGCTGGTCATTCCCCCTGGCACTCTGCTGTGAGGGAATAATAAACACAGGGAGCACCTCACAGTGGTCTTCACCCTTCCAGGGTGCAGGGGGAAATGGGCCACTGAATAACTGGATCAGTATGATTCCAACAGAAGCTGTTTATTGCTTACATTACATGGCAGAGATAGATTCTAGGTTTACTGTCCACGTGGGCATCTCTGGGTTGGCTGAGCTGCTTCTCCATGAGGCAGGCACACATCCTTCAGGACATTTAATTGGTCAATGTCCATCCTCACACTGTGCTTCCCCTATCTAGGGTTTACATTTTTGGAAGACATTTTCTCAGGCTCTCTTCTTATTTTTGATCCGGTTGTTTTCTCAGTAACCTTGATGAATTCCTGAGAGCTCTAACAACAGAACTGCAGGTGGTTTGATAATATTACTGACAACCAGTTTGACTGGTGCATCAGAATGGACTGTTATACAGACACATTGCTACACCAGGGGTGGATACTGTAGATTCTTTCCTCCCCCGACCCTTCCTGCTGAGCCTCACCCCTGCACAAAGGAGTTTCTTTAACCCTTCGTTAGGTTCAGCAAAGCTGGCACATTAATAATACCCAGGAGAAGATGCAGGTGTTTTGTTGGGTTGGCTTGTCATTGTGGGGTTTTTGTTTGTTCCAGGGGTTTTTAATTTTGTTGTGGATGCCAAGAAGGGAACGAGGTCTGCTGTCTGCTCACGATGGGAATGCTGCTCATACACAAACAGCTGTGCAGGCATTGCACAGAGGCTGAGGATCCAGTTTTGGACAGGGATGTAGAAAAAAGGGCCAAAGCCGCCCTGACACTTGAGCCTCGTGGTGCAAACCCACTGAAGCAGAGCATCAGTCGGGCCTCACTCCCTGATTGCACTGACAGCACCTCTGAAACTTTGCATTTTTAGTTTTTCCCCCTCAAATGTTTTAGGGCCTCCCTTTGCTGCCTTCCCCTCTCATCTCAGACCCAGATCACTCCTGACAGGTAATCCAGCAGCATCAGCCTCTCCCGTGGCAATCTCCCTGCCCTCGGTGGTGTGCTTTCAATTTGCTCCAGCGCTCTCATAAACATCCAGCACAGACAGCCGGGGCTGAGCTTTTTAAAGAAACACTGAGTGTCTGCAATTCCACTTGGGCTCAAGAGCCGCAGAAACATTGCATTTCTGAAGCTTGGATAGCAGGGGTAAGTGGAGAGAGGTGATTGTAACAAAACCAGTGTTGTGCTTTCCTTGGTGTCTCTGAAGAAATCTTGTTCAGGATATATATCTCCATCTGGAACATGGTGCTGGAGGTCACTAAAATGTCACCGTGCTACAACAACTTCCTCCTATTTCCCCCTGCGTGCCCAGGCAGCGAAACATCTGTAACCAAATAAGGCAACACACGAGCATCCTTAAAAAAGAATTAGGGAATCATGTCCTGACAATTAACATGCTGGTGCAGTCAATTCCTGGAACATCAACTCAGCCATGGTGCTTGCACACTAGAGCAGCTTAACAAGCATTTTGCTTTTGCTGTCTTGAACTCAAACATGCTGAAGTAATCTTAAAAACCTGACGCTCTTCTCCCTTTGTAGTCCAGGCTAAATATTTTGTTTCTTTCCTCCAGAGAATACATAATCTACACTATTGTCTTGTTTCTGTTCCAAGGCAGCCTCCTTAGACAAAAGAAAAACATTGCCTGCCTAGACAATCAGCCTTAGATAATGAACGGTACATTCTCTTTGCAACTCCTTTTCGCTTCTTTGTAACACCAAGTATTAAATTCACTTATGCAAGCTGATTTATATTTCAATTTTTACTGAGTACTCTGCTGTCCCTTTCCCCTGGTTATCTGATCTGGTCCTGTGGATGCACCAATTGTCCCTGGGTGTGTTGGATTAAGTCACAGTTTTATTCAGCTGGGCTCTGACCATGGAAATCCCAGCCTGGGCACCCACAGCCTGTCTGGGGTGAGCAGGGGGAAGCTCTTTGTGTGCAAACAAAACTCTCCTGGTGACTCAGTGAGATGCTGGTTTGCACCCAGATCTCCTTCCCTGAGAGCAAACCCAGACTGTGTAAATATACATTTATTTAAGGACCACCAGGTGGTCATAGAACTGAGCATTATACCACAATAACATATTGGCTCTCAATAAAAAGAGTGCTGTTCTGGCTACTGCATGTAAAATTTAGGCCAGTGAGTGGCAGAAAAAGTTCCCAGTCTTTTCCAGGACAGGTGTTTTCTTCTCTTCAGGATGCAAATGGAAATCTGGGAAGTCTTACCTTATGACCTGAGCCTTTGCCTTTGTAATCCCATTTAAGGTGCCCATTTAATCCCATTTCAACTCATCCTTACTGAGTTAGAAATGAAGCATCACTTTTGTAAGGTCTGCCACTGTGCCACAGTCATCCCCTCCAATTCTGCATTAAAGGGACATCTCTAAAGAGCCCTGGGCTGCTTTCATTCAATCCTTTGCACCTCCCCTAATGCTGATGAGGGATGTCCCAGAATTTGGGGGAATTTGGGGTTTATCCCGGTCACCACCACACCCAGTGAGAATCAGGAGCAGGTTTGAGCCCTGGACATGAGATCAATGCTGAGAGCTGCTCCTGGAGCTCTGTGTGGGGCAGAATTTGAACAATGTGACACAGTTACTTGGAAGCAAATCATGGGATAAAAACAACAGCTGTATCCCATGTTGTGGTGCGTCAGGTACACATGAAAAATACTGCCATTCATTTAAAAAAATTTCCTTGTACTAGATTTAATATTGAATTAAATCAAAATTTAAATTTGAATTATATCAAAATTAAATTAATTTTGAATTGCTGATGAGAACCTGGTTTTGTTTGGGTGGATTTTTTTTTTTTCCAGCAGGTAGCATCATAGCAGCACACAGGAAAAGGCGTCCAATTTGAATTGTGTACATATTCATCACGCTGTAATTTCCCACTCATGGTTACAGCCCCTAATAAGATAATGTTGCTCCCCTGTTTGTGTACGCAGGCCAGCCTGCCATTTGGGGGTTAATGAATGAGAGCAAGTGAAGGCATGGAAATAAAATTAGCAATGCCCAGAGCAACCCACTTTATCAAACTCACCAGTTTATAGGATTAGCAATGGATTCTGTGCAAATCTCTGCTATGGGTATTACCAGCAAGATTGATGCCAATTAGCAGTAACAGTGCAGATTATTTGGGAAGAGCACTGACAAGAGTTAAAAGCCCCCTGCACTTTCAAACTTTGTTGTTGGGACATCTGTTTCAAGCATTCAAGTCCACTTCCAGGATTGTTTATACTCATCTCCCAAGTGCTGTTTGATTGTATTCATGGCATTGTTTCTTGAGGCAGTGAAGAAGGCTGAATTGTTCCTTTCTTAAGATAAATCCAAGGATAATTATCCAAGATAAATCTTGCACTCTCAAACTTCTCTGGGTTCAGGCCAGGCTGCCCTCAGCAGAACCCCACGAGTGTTATGTGTGATTCTGCACATAACTGTGTGATTTCTGACCACACAGGGGAAATTCCCTGCTGGATTCAAGAGGGATCAGGCCCAAATCCCCACAGCAATCAAGGACCCGAGGGAAAGAATTCCAGAAATGTGTTGGTAGGTGCCACCTGAGCAGCAGCAGAGGAGCATTCCTGATGGAGCACAGCTCCTAAACCCTGCAGTTCTCCTGGGGGCATCAGGACAGCAAATCCACGCACAGATTTCACCGATAATCAGATTAGAAAAGAAAAACTTCATGGGAAGTGGATTTTCCCCATACAGTCAAACCTACAAGACAGGGACAAGGCTGAAACCTTAATGCCACTGTGGATAAAACATCCCTTGGAAAGCCAAGTTTTTGTGGGGAGGGCCATTGGTTCTGCTCCTCTACAACCAAGTTTTAATGAATTAATGAACCTCCAAGGCAGCATCCTCTCATCTCTGCTGAGGGGATTATTTGGAGCCCCGGGGGATGTGTGAGCTGGTCCCACTCTGCAGGGACAAAGGTGCTGAGTTTGGTCTGATCCCACACACACACACACACGTGCCACAGACACACTAATGGGTTTTTGCCCTGAAACACTTGATAATCTCCCAGCCAGTTTGTCCTGAAGAAAAGCTGGTTAATAGAACTAGGTATTTACAACTGTGACAATTGCATTGAAGCAATTTGTGTGCGGACGTAATTATGTTTCTAATGAAGATTAACTTAAATTAAATGCTTTTAATTACAATTTGCACTGCCTTTGGCTGTTGTGCAGGCTGTATTCTGACACTCACGCCTCACCAGACAGGAGATTTATACTTTGCTGTCAAAGCTGACCATAATTATTGCCTGGATATTTGCTGCCAGGTGCTGCTGACATTGCAAAAGGGCTCAGCGCTGGAAACCATGGCGTGGAAGGATCAGATTGAACCTTTCAAGAGCTGTTTGCTCAAACTCCTCTGCTAACACCTTGTCTGCCCTAGTGATTGCAAGTTCTTCTACCTGTCTGCTCCAGCTTTTTCCAGAAGAAGAGCAAATGTTGCTTTTTTATTTCAATGGGAGCATGTGGAAGCCTCCATATCCATACAATTTGCTGGAGTCCCTTCTTGACGACTGTGGGAGCCCAGCTTACATATTAGATCCAAATTTGAAAAAATTAATTCCAAAGGGTCCTCAGAGGCAGCATCTTCATTATCCAGAAAAGCTAGGCTTGTAAACTCCACCTACCAGCATTCAAAAGGAATGGGTGATCAAAGTCAGATTACAAATTCATTAGCAATTAATCTGTTCAGGAAAACCTTCCCTGGTGCTTTGCAGGAATATGATAGGAATATGATTAATGGTAATAGTCACAATAGGATTGTGGCCAAACCCATAAACAGCTGCTAAGAAACATAACCACAGGAGTTAAACCTTGGAGTTTCCTTGCTGAAGAGATCATGTCTGGTGGAGATGTGCCTTCCACTGTCACTGGAGACCTTTCCAAGCCTTAACATCACTGTGAAGAGTTGGTAACAAGAGACCTCAGTTGCATTTCAGGGCCAGAATTGCAGTGCCTCGCCTCCATTGTGCCCTGTCCAACTCCAATGTCTGCAGGAAAATTGAAGATGACACAAGGCAGGGCAGAACTCAGCCCAGGGCTTTCCCCTGTCGGGGTTTGCCTCGTTCTTTGTCTCCATGTGCTGGAGTGGGAATGAGTTACAGAAAATATTACAGAAAATATTTCATCTCTCCCTCCTTTCTGGGCAGACTGTCACAAGAAGAGCTCTCACTGTGGGCACGCGTGTGACACTTCACCTCCAGCACAGCCCTGTGGCTTGGAGCCTGCATCAGCACTTTGTCCTTCCCCAGGAGGCTGTGACAGCCGCTGCCTGCCCTCCCTGTGAGGGGGAAATCAGGAGGTGCCAAATTCCCCTTTAAAGCACAGCCTCGTCCTAGGGAAGGAGTGTTTTGTGCAGTAAGAAACACAAAAAATCTCCAACCAAAGTTACAGCCTGTCTGGTTTGCCTGACAGGAAATAATCACAGAATGGTTTACGGTGGGAAAGAGCCTTAAGACCCTTGAGTCCAGCCACGAGCCCAGCCCTGCCAAAGCCACCACTCGGTTGAGAATAATGCTCATCCCACTTAGTATTCATTCCAATACATATTTCATCATGTTGATGCATATTTTATTGCACTTTTTGTACCAATTCCTCCAGCATTTTGCTTTTGCAATGGTGCCTAATAACCCATGATTGCATGCAGCCCTGCGTGTTTGTGAGTGGTGTGATTCCCCCCCTGTCCCAAGGAAGGAAGGATCTTTCCAGGCTCCTGTTTTCCCTCTGTATTGCTTCCCGGGTCTCTCAGCCCACGTTTTTTCCATTACAAGAGTGATTCAATTCCCAGCTCCACTCAGGCCATTCCACCATCCAGCTTTTTAGACACAACATCCATGGCCACTCTACCCAGAGAAACCAGATCCTGGAATTTTTACTTTCACCCACAGTCATCCTGATTGGAGTAAGTTTTATTCACAGAAATACAGATTATTATTTGGTAAGATACTAAGAAAAATGCGTATTTGCACCAATGCTCACCATCTTTTATTTTTTTTCCTGAGCTGCTGTTTCTGAGTTACGAGGCTGGCTTGTGGATGGGCATTGCAGTGCACCACACTCTGCAAAATCAGGCAATGGAAACCACGAACATTTCCGCAGTTTATTATTTCCAACGTGTTGTTTGACCCACCAAAGAAGTCTCCCGGCTTTTAAGAGCTCAGGAAGAAGGATGCAGAGCACAGTCTGAGGATTCAGTTCATTCCACAGCCCGAGCTAATCGTATAAAGAGCCACCTGAAAATGCAGAAAAGGTCGTGTCTGCAGAGCTGTGCATGTGTGCTTATGTCTATATATCTTACGGATATTGATATCCTTACGTGCAAGTACACAAAGATGATTTCACATCTTGAAGGAGCACACAATATAATATTTTACAATATCCCAGATGAAATGGTTTTGCCATCAGATCCTCAAGGACAAAATGTCAAAGCAGCTGTTGTAGGTTCTACATCACATTAGTTCCTGTAAGGAAATAGATTCCTGTCTACAGAAATCACTAGTGGCTTTAATGACCCGTGTTAGAACTCGGAGCATTTGAATAAAGCTCCATGAATGTATCTAAATTAAATCAATAACCTTGCAGAGTTATGTCTTTTTAATCAAATGCCATATGTGGGTTTTTTTGCACTCAGATTTAACACATGCATTTTAGGCCGTTTCCCTGAGAGAAATCAAATAAACAAATTTCATATGTATTTATTTCTAGCAGTACAAAATACATCCCCCTTCCCAACACACTTCAGGGCAGATTTAGAGAAACCAATTTAAAAAACATACACGTACACACGCATATGTGTGTGTCTCTGTGTGTGTGTGTGTATTTATATATAAATAAAATTACCAGATTTGTGGACACCCAACCATGCCCAGGGAAACACAAGAGTGAGGAGCACCACTGACATTTTTTTCAATGTGTTTCAGGCCACTGGGAAGTGTCCAAATGTGAGGGCCTTGAAGGTGAAGTTACCCCTGAGATACTGGGTTTGGGAAGCCCCCAGAGCACCCACTTTGCTGGAGCCTCATCACTCGAGGTAAGAGAAGCCCTCTCAGGAACTCATGCCCCAAACTATCTGCAGGTTTGAAAATCCAAGTCAATACCCTGATTTCGTAACGGAGGAGCTGGGAAAGAAAGAGAAGGGGAAATGTGGTTTTTAGCAAATGACAGCCTTGCAGGTTTGTTTTCCCCCCACTCTGGATGTTCTCTGGGCAGAAGAGCAGAGAACAAAGCCCAGACTGGCAGGTTCCAAAGGGCTGGATTAGCATAGTGAGACCCAGAAGCAGATGGCCGCAGCAGTCCTCTGGGACAGGGTATCACAGACACAAAGCCTGATCCCTGAGACAAGCGCAGGTCCACATCCCTTCCATGGCTGCAGCCAGAATCTTGCCTGGGCGGGCTCCAAAGTTTGCTCTTTGGCCAGTAAAGCACAGGCACTAAAGTGGCTGAATTCAGCTAAATTCAGTCATTCTGCTCTCTCCCTGAAGGTGACATCACCCAGCTTGTTCCCACCATCCCCAATCCACACAGCACTGACCAAGCCCCAGAGATGTGTCCAGTGTCACCCCTGCAGGTGACAGGCTCAGTGAGTTCCAGGATTCCTTTCCTGCACCCAGGAGACTGGATCAGGAGGGGCAGGACATTCCCTGTGCATCCAGGTGCTCCAGGAACAGGTTAAGGCCATTTATGTAACCAGAAAAACATCTTGAAAAGCATCTTCTACCAAACAGCAAACTTCGGGGTTTGGAAAGGATGCTGGAAAAGCACTGCCGACTCTGCTTTAGCTAATTCCCTTCCCCTGCTCTTCCAAATCATTCTGTTCCCTGTGGCAGATTAATGATAAAGAGGCTCTTCTGCCAGGCACACGTGGGGTAAGTGATGATCCCAAACTTCAGGTCACCAGCCTGTTTGTTGCCCTCTCCTCTCATCCTGTTCTCTCCACTCACACCTCCCCCACAAGGAATTCTTCCTTCTTTTTGGAGCTGTGAGAAAAAAATCAAGTTATTCCAGCTGCTCACACCTCCAGGCCCCATTTCCACCTGGAGGTCCTCCAGGGATGAGTGGAGATTAATTGTGCTCTCCCCAAAGTCCTCACTTTGATAAATGAAATTTGCCTACGTGCTTTGTCCGGGAAGAGCAATTTCGAGCAGGTATGGAGAGCACACAGTGCAGCAGTTCAGCACAATGCAGTTGGGAGCCTGGTTAATTGACAAGGAAAAATAGAAATAAACCTTCCAAGGACTGTAGGGAACCAGGTTACATTAGTGGGGGAAGTGAGAGAGGTGTGGAAGGGATCACTGAGGTGGGCAGGGGAGGAGGAGAATGCTGAAACCTCTCCACTGTGGTATCTGCTGGGTCACCTGGAGGGCTGGGGGTGTAAAATAAAAAGTGATCAGTGAGAGAAGGGGTTCTGGCTGCTTTTAGGACCAGTGTGACATCTCCTACCTGTCGTTGTAGGACACGAAAGATAGATGAGAGACTCCAAGTATTTCAGAAGACAAAGAGCATAGAAAAGAGGCTTTTATTGTGTAATTCTTACTACCTTTTATAAGGCGTTCCCATACAGGCTTAACGTGGTTGGTGAATAGGAATGACACCTCTCTAATGCCATGGGTTAAACCAGAGAAAAAGCAAAACACCAACTGCAGGAAGGTTGTTTTGAGAAAGGAGAGTTGTTTGCCAAGATTGTTTTGAGAAGAAGCTTTCTTCAGAAATTTTTCCTTGGGGAAAAAGTTAGCAGCTGGCAGCAGGCTAAAATCTCTCTGACCCAGAAATATCAGGCCCGCATCCTACCCACAAAACGAGACGTAGCACGGGCTTCATTTGTACCACACCTGAGCTGCACCGTCCTTCCTGAGGACACAGCATCACCTCCCGCATCCAACACCAAGTCTCTTTATTCTCCAAATGGACTTGATTTCCCTGTATTTTGGTCTGACTCACCCTTGAATAATTTAATCAAGCCTAGTGCCTGGAGTATTCCTACGCTTGACTAATTGCTTGTTTTGGAAGGTGCTCTTCTCCTCCCAAATTAAAAGGTCTGCTCAGCCAAGGTAATCCTGTCTTGTTGAGGCATAAATCCATTTATGCAAGTTACCAAAGCTACCACTCAGCTTTCGAAGGCTGGAAAACTTTAAGAGTGTCCTATATTGAACTGAATCACAAGTACTTCTCCATTTCATCAATATTCCCTGAACTTCCCACTCTGAATTGCTGCAGGAGAAAGTGTCTTTCCCTATCAGTGTCCTTACATTCAAATTTTTAATCTTTCATGCCGCCTGCTGGGACCGTCTGAAAAAGGAGCCCAGAATAACCACAGTGATCACAACAATTCTAAACTTTGAACCTAAATTCATCCATTTGGCACCTGTGATTACTGAATTTGAGCCCAATTTGACACCGCCCTTATTTTGACGCAGATTTGCCACAACATTTCTTTTGCCATGTGCCAGTTCAATCACAAACACTCTGTCTCCACACTGCTGCCTTCCAGATGCACTGAACTTCCCTCCTGCAGACTGCAAGAAAACGACTTGGCTTCCTTTCCCCTGCTTTCTTTTTATTCCATTACATCAGGCAAATAAACAAGACTAGTTTGCATTAACTTAGTACATCACTTAAAATTTCCTGCAGTATTTTTTTCTTCTGAGGAGACACAAAAAAAACCCCAAAGCACACAAGCCCCACGCATTGGTAACCTGTATACTAAAATATCCATATCCTTTCTTATTCTAGGGAGAAAGAGGAGGATAGAAAGCAACATCTGCCCAGGTGGAAAATGTTGATTCTTTCATTTAACTGAATTTTATTACTGGTGTTCAAGGGCCAAATCCTGCCTGAGCTTAATTTTCAGTCCACCTATTTTATATAAATGCTGGAGTAAGACAGAGAAGAATCTGGCCAAAATCACTAGAGTAGGTTAAAAAGGCGCTGGATACTTGCCTCCTACAGGTTTTGGGGAGTTTTTTGTGACTTTCAGGATCTGGTCTCTTGGTTATAATTCATCCAGTGACAACTCTTAGAGCAGAACTGATCCACAGAGATGCCAAGGAGGTGGCTCTGCTCGCTGTCCTTATCCCCAGTGACAAACTGACAGAACAAGTGCTCTCCTTCACCCAAGGCCCTTCAGACTTGAGAACTCCTTCAGCAAGCAAATGCAGGCAACCTATTTGATAAGGCTGAAATAACCATCAGAATGGATACCTCTTAGAACCAAGGAAATGAACTTTTGGACCTCGTGATGCCCATCTTGAGCTCCACAAGAAGATGAACTAGTCCGGCTCACTGGCCGTGCTGCATTTAGAGCACCCCAGCATTTGGCCTTCTACAGCAATTTCATTTCTTTTTGCAAGGAGGAGGCAGCACATCCCACGGGCACCCTTCCATTCACCTGTGCAGATATCTGTTTTAATCCTCTGCCCACTGGGGTGTGCAAAAACGTCTCTTTCCTCACCTGCCTCCCTGCATGGACATGTGGGAGCTGCTGTTGCTGACCTGGCAGTGAACTGCACTGATGGGAGCTGCTGCAGCACCTTGGCCTTGACCTGGGGGAACCAGGGCTGCCTCCAGAGCACTGCTACCACAGCAAGGCAGAACAGCTCTGTGTCTGCTCCACTTCTGATCTGCGCTGGCTTTTGGGGACCTCACACCACCAGAGCTCCCCTCAGAACCCACTGCCAGCAGCCCCAGGCTTCGTTCAGCCATTTACGCACCAACAAAAAGTGAGAGCAGACTGCAAAGGAAGACAGAGAATCAGGGGCTCAGTGGCCAGCTGGGCAATAAACAAGCACCTCCACTAATAGGATTAAACTCTTGCTAGATTACAAGTTTACAAACAATCAGACTGGGGCCATGCCCTCAATTTGCAGCGCTTGACGCTACAGGTGGCAGCTCTGGGGCAGGCACACACATTTATATTTGGGAGTTCAATATAATGCCTTCATCCTGTCCAGCCAGACATTTTCCTGTTTTCCTTTCAGCACATTAAGTGGATCCCTCAGTCCCTCTTTCCAGGTTCATTTCCCTGTCTCTTGCTGCCACACTGATGATTGCCTATGGCCCCTGCACAGTGGAGAAGCCAAGTGCAAGCTGGAGCTGATGTCTGCTCAGTGTGTAAAAGAAAAATCTGAAAATTACCTCCATAGAACTGGAGGAAACATGACACTGGGAGCTAGTTTTGTGTTCTGCAGGTAAACAGACAAATGGTTGGATTAATGAAGTCCAGTTCTGCTTACGGGTTCTCGGATGAGATTTGAACCCCAGGATTCCAGTCTGTCAGTTCAGTGCCTCCCTGTAAATTAATGAGACAGAGCAGGATCTCTCCAAAGGTGCTTGTCCTACCCTACAGTGATGCAGCAGAGGGGAAGGGGCCACGTCCTGGACAGTCCAGCTCTGATCCAGGCCAGTAGCACGACCAGAATGAAAACAAAATAATTAGGGAAGCACCTCTGAGGAAAGCATCCCTTGTAAGTCAGGCAGGAGAAGTTACTTCTTGGAGCTCTCAGCTGTGAAAAGCAGCTCCTCTGCCACAGCCTGAGCAGCTCAGCTTTGGCACTGAGGCAATTCCTCAGACAAAGGATGTACCAGAGCTGGGTTACATCTCTGCTGCAGAGGAGAGCTGCGTGCTCAGCCCCACTGCCCTCACCTCCCCTCTGCTCACAGAACTCTGCTGCAAGGATGCAGCTGCTTAGAAATGATCCTGAGCTGCTCGGATAAATTAGGAGAGACTTTTTTTTTTTTTTTTCTTCTGCACATTTTGTTTTTCCTCTGCAGCCATGAAGAGGACAAACACTGAACCTCCTGCCTGGAGCTGCCTCAGATGCCGGCAGGGAGAAAACAGTGAAGGTTGTTTTGTCTGGTGCCTAAGTGGATAAAATGGCAGATTTGCCCTAAGAGAAAACTGGGTAATTTCTGAGACTGGCAGAGCAATGCTCCTGCTAACAGCATCATGCTCAAAATCCTCTGTACACCCTTTCCAAGTGCATTTTTAAACTGTTAGCACTTAAACAAGGGACAACACTGTTAGGAAGGACAAGGGAAAGCAATATGAACTACATTACTTTGGTTTTAAAAGCAGCTTTAGGAACAGATTATCAGCCAGTGTAAGTCAATAAATCTGCACTGCTTTTAATAGAGTGACCCAGGCTGATGTGAGTTCTTCCTCTGCAAATAGCACCTCAGACCTCCCCTTTTACAGCGTCTCAAATTCATGCTTTGGGGATATTCCATTGTCAAGAAGGATCTATTTTTCTAACAGTTCTCTTGCAAACATATCCCCGAATGTGACAGCCAGACAACTCCCATACCGGCCCTGCTAATGGATTTCTGCAAAGTCTAGACCTGCATGCGCTGTGCTTTTGGGAACATGTTTGTTTTGAGTGCTACCAGGAATAGCATCTCCACCGCTGTGCCATCCATTACGTGGGTGCTACCCACAAGGAATTCTTTCACAGCTCCCCACTGAGAGTTCAGCACTTTGCCCCTAACTAAAAGGAAGAAAAGGGATAAAGAACCTTGAGTATCATGCCTGGTTATTTCAAACACACTGCGGCACTGGGGATGCTCCCAATCTTGGGCCGAGGTCCACACCTGCAAAGTGCCACAGAGCTTAATCCCTCCCTAAGCTTGGATATTTTCCCTCTCGCAAATATTATTTAAAATCTGAAACAAGGCTGAGGCAGCTCCAGCCATGTCCATTTCTGCATTCAACAAGATGCACTGTTTTTATGGGAGAACACGCAGAAAGTGCTGAAACAGCACTGGGCAACAGAGAACAGGCTCTGCTTAGGCACCTTTAGTACATGAAAATGCTGATGCAGGGCATCAAGACCAGAAAATATCAGAATTGCTTTAGTCAGGCTGAAAAAAATGGCATGCAATTATCAAAACCATTAGAAAAGGCTGCATTTCCAGGGGATCCACCCAGAGACCTGATTACTGCCACAGCTGCCTCTGCATTTCTCCAGGGTTCCTTAAAATCACAAACTGAGCCTAGCCAGGGCAGGGACATCTGCAGGAAGGGACAGACCTGCACACAGGTCACTAACTGAATACTAGACACGAGTAAAACAATAGAAAATAAAAGTAGCTCTTGGGGATGCTGTGACCTTTGCTGTTACAGATGGGTTTATTCCAAATGACAGAAGCATTTAAATGACTGGGTAATGGTTTCCCCTCCAAAATTGCATTTCTTGCTACATCAGACATTGCTGATTCCTAAATTATAGCTTGTCTTTAAGTAGGTTTTTCCAGTCCTTGCTCCACAGGAGCTGGCTGGGACAGTGATATCATTCCTAAGGAAAAGCCACAGACTTTTAAGTGAGCTACAGTCAAGTTCAATTAAAAACAACACAGCATTTAGAGTTACAAAGAGCAAAACTTTCTACAGCCAGCTGGCCCAGGGGAGAAAACAAAAAAAACAACATAAAATCAAGGCTTATTTTGTGTAGCAGCAGATTTAAGTCAGTGTGCTGGCATTTGGGATGCAAATGCTGCAAGGGCTGCACAGGGAGAATAGACTCTGCTGAGGATGGGGATAAAGGCCTGACTGTTGAAGAGCCTCATTCTGCACTGGTGAAAAGCAAGTCCAAAGAGCAGCCCAGAGGGGCTGGAGCCACAACAAGGGAGCAGGCAGGGAGCAACAAGCTTCTGCAGTGAGGAATGAAGTAAAACAAAAGTCTGGGCTGGAAAGGCTTTGGCAGTGGACAAAACAGGACACGTTTACACGGGTTTCTTCCAAACGGCCAGCTGAGCACTGCTGCCTGTGAAGCTGTGCACACAGCGTGCTGTGATCCCAGTGAGATCCACCCTGCTCAGGTGTCATGGGTTGCAGTGTGTAACCAAAAGTGTGTATGCTATTTGCCATCTGCTGAAACTGGCTGGGGAG
Source organism: Chamaea fasciata (assembly GCF_029207755.1). Classification (NCBI taxonomy): domain Eukaryota; kingdom Metazoa; phylum Chordata; class Aves; order Passeriformes; family Sylviidae; genus Chamaea; species Chamaea fasciata. The sequence goes on from NW_027094107.1 coordinate 1,011,540, forward strand.
GTGTTTTCCTTGTCTCTTCCATGACGCATCCCTCATAACTCCAAGGTGATATCATCTGTTAATGGGCAGCTGTTAAAGCAGCTGGGGCCGTGTTCTTTATCCCTTCCAGGACCCATCCTCCCTCCAGGGGATCTCTGCTGTCCATGGGCCATCCAGGCTCACTGCAGGGCTGATACAATCCCATCATCCCATGGGGAGAGGCTCCACCCAGGGGGAGGAGCCCAGCATTCCCGCCTGGATCACACCTGGGATCCAGAACAGCAGCACAGCCTGTGTGCACTGGATTCCCAGAGGGAGCCCGGACCCATCTCAGCACCACTGGAGCCTTCTCCAGGATCATCTCTGCTCCAGCAGAACCACAGCTGGCACTGCAGGAGGACTGGATTGGGCTGACACCAACACCCTGACCAACAGGGGCCAGGTTGTGTTCTGACTCTGTCAGTGTTTGCTTTTTTTCTTTGTTTGCTTGGTTTTTGGTACTACTACATTTGTATTTTTAATATTCCTAGTAAAGAATAGTTATTCCTATTCCCGTATCTTTGCCTGAAAGCCCCTAATTACAAAATTATAATTTAAAGGGAGGGAGTTTACATTCTCCATCCAGGGAAGCTCCGGCTTTTCCCTGGCAGACACCTGTCTTTCCAAACTAAGACATCACGGCATGAGGAGGCAGAGCAAACAGGATGGGGGCGTGATGCTCCACAGCAGCACATCCAGGAGCTTAATTGGCACCCAAAATTATCTCCACAACCAGGAGCACTAGAGATACAAACGTGGCCCATCTGAGGCTGAGGAAAGGAGCCTCTGTGTGTGAGGCAATGGGTTCCCTGTTGTGAGGGGAAACTAGTGCATCCCTACTGTCAGAGGTGACAATTAAGGAACAGAGCTGATTTTCCTCTTCTCATGGAAGGGCTTGGACCATCAGGCTGAGGTCATGGCCTGTGGAAGTGTTCTACAGACTTCAGTGAGCTTTGGACAAAGCTCTGCAGCTGGCCAAGGAATAAATCTCCATGCCTGAGAGATGACTGCACATCTGTATGGGAAAAGGTGAGTCCAAGGCACTGCCCAGTCCCTGCCACGTGCTGTGCTCCAGCCCCTTTAGTGCTTCTTGGAGATTACATAACAATGTAAATTACAGGTTTATTCAGGGTGACACCACCTGCACTGATGGACACTTCCTCCAACCTGAGCCCAGGACTCAGGGAGCCGTGCCAAGCTGCAGGGCACAACCTGGATTGCTGCAGGGCTCCGGAGGGAATCCCACTCCTCCCACTCCTGCAGACCCGACTGTATTGCCCAGGGAGCATTTCCAGCTAAAGCAAAAAGTCAGCCAGGGGCAAAATGAAGGACTCGGTAGGTTAATGGTCTCATTTGGTGTGGCAAATCCTCTGAAATCCACTGACAAATCAGGAACATAATCCCCTCTCCTTTATTAGTGACATGCTTCAGTCTTCCCTACAAATCGGAGACTAGAGCTTCCCTAGTACCTCAAACTTGTACCCAGTGATTTCCCTCAAAAAGGACGGCTCATCAAACTGCCTGGTAGGAATGTCTCTGCCCCCGAACACAGTGAGGATTAAGGTGTGAAATTCCTATTAGGGCGAGGGGATTAGGCTGGTGGATTTACATAAGGATTTGACACAGAGGATCAGTTCATCGGCGGCTGATGCGGCTGATGCTCAGCCTCGGCGAGGGGCTAACAGCTGATGTTCCAGCGAGCAGGGAAGCTCCTCCTCCACAAATGTACTTACATCTTTCTGCACCATGCTGCCTGGAAAGGCCAATTCCTTCCTGATCCCTTCAGTGATGGCTGTAAACCCCAAAGCATGAGCTAAGGGATTGCCCCGATTATTGTCTCGACACATCTGAAAGTCATCACGGGTGAGGAAAACTGCTGGATCTGGAATCAACAAAATCCATGCAAATGCCACGCATGCAAAAAAGCATCTGGGAAGCACCAGCTCAGGGATGAAAACTGTGCCATAAGTGCCTGTATTAGAGTGACAAAATCAGGGCAAAAAAAAAAAAGAGATTATGGCTTAAGTGTGTGATTTTTTTAAGAAAGAAATTCCACGCCGGCTGCCGTTTCTTCACTGAAAAGGTTCATGTAATAAGGCCCTGTGCAGGTGTGTGGGCATAAATAAAAGGTCCAAAGCCCCCAGGGGTCCACTACAGCACCTGCTATGACAGCTCATGAGTGCGAGGCACTAAAATTCGGAGTCCTCATTCTCACAATCAGATCAGAAGATCACACCAACGTAGCCCTTTCCCCCAGCAGCTCTGCATGCTACATTTGGCACTGAGTTAGGCAGGTATGTTTCCACTTCAGTTCATGTTCCTCAGTCTTTTTTGACCTTAGCCCTGGGAGCAGAGCAGCCCAAACTCTCAAAAGGTATTTTTACCTCTTGGTACCTTCAAGGCTTTTGATCTGGGAGGAAAATGCCACAAACCAACAACACTTTCTGGTCTTGAGTTTAACAGCAGAGCCTTAGTGCATTCGTACATCACTTTATCCATGTTGGTGTGCATTTCATCAGTGAACTGTAAACATTTAGAGTTTATTTGTTACCACATAGCACCCTGCAGAAATAAATTACCAAAAAGCCATTAACACCTGACTAGAAACAATATATTATTCATTGTTCTATCTTCCACAAAATCCGAGGAGCAGTGTGCTCTTCTGAGGCAGAGGAGGAGTCATTCACAGCTGTTTCACAGATATGACCTGCACAGCACAGGATTATTACAAAGAATGAGCAGGCAGGCAGTCACACACTGGATTAAGGAACAATGATTCATAAATCCAAATCCCCGTCTCACATGTTGCTTTTCTATAGAACCTGGTAAAAGCCTGCCTGAACCAGCAGTGGAGATCACACCTTTTCATTTCATTGCTGCATTTCTGAAATAACAGGCCACTTCTCGCACACGCTGTCACTCCCCTGACTCGGGAAGAAAAAAGGTGCACGCTAAAGAAGCCATAAATAGAATCTGCTGCTGCTCCCTTTTCTATTATGTTGACTTTGATTCTGGTCCTGGCAATTACTGGGAACAAGAGAAAGACAAATAAAATTATCCCAGCTGTTTGTGGCGGGCAGCCCTGGCCTCCCAGCTGAGAGCTCTTTGTGCTGCTGAGAGCGTCACCAAGCAACCAGCCCTCGCAGCTGCCAGGCTGCAGAGAAGAAGTGAAAGCATGACTTATGGAAAGGAAGCACACGTGAAGGCTGGGGCTGAATCGAGCTCAGCTTTGTCTCCTGCCTAAATGTGGCACCAGAGATTGCCCCCAGTGCATCTCACCCGCTGAGGGGGCAGAACCCGGATGCTTATTTTGTTTTAGAGGCCAGACCCTTGCAGAACTAAGCCCAGGTATTCTGTAAGCTGTGCAATGAAAAGAAGGGGGATTCGGTGTGTTACGATGCTGTTGAGACTTCTCCTCCCCATCAGTCTTAGCTGGTGGTCCAAAAAGCAGCAGAAGGTGGCCCAGGATACAGCTGCCAAAATGACTGCATCGTCCCAGCTGTAAGTCACACCCACGAGCAAGTGAAGGGGAGGTGAAAAAAAGATTGTCTGATAATTGGAACAATATGGCAAGGAAAGCAAAGCAAACAGGAAAACCCCCATGCACACAGGCAGGGAGTGAATAAAATGGGAGGAGGGGACATGGAGAGATAAATGACCATTCAAAGCGTGCTCTGCTTGCTCCTGGTTGTACAGCACTGTTTACAGAGGGGCAGCAGACATCCTTCCTGCAGAATTCGGGTAAGGCTGAGAAACCCTGGCTGGCACCTTCCCTGAGCCACAGCGTTCCCCAGCTCTCAGCAGTCTCACAAATGAGTCCTGTTTTACCTAAAGGCAGCGAAGACAGAGATGCGTGAAAACTCTTCCAGCCTGGACATTAAAGACAAATTGACAAACTCATTTCAGCTCCCTGTGAGTTTAAATGTGTCACAGCAGCCCAACCTGAAAACAACAAATTAATTGCCTTGCTCGTGGTCACACAGTGCAGTTGGATTCACGCCAGGACCCACTCCTGAATACCTGCAGCACATTGTCACTCATCTGTGACATCAGATATTTCCTGGGGCAATTACCTTCTTCTGCTTTTGAGAGAATGAAGGTCTTTGTGAGCTGTGCTAGGAAGAAAAAAAACCAAGCTGGTTTTCACTCATTATGAGATCTGTAAAAGAGTGCTCAGTGCACTTTTGGCCCAACTTTATTTTCCCTTCTCTGCTGTCTCTTTTAGACTACACTGAACACATGCAGCTGGAAACAACCCAAACAATGCACGTCAGGATCAGACGGCATTTTCTGCAGCATCTCCTTTTTGGAAGAAAAGGCCTTCTGCAGAAATGGTGTAAGAGGGAGCAGTTTTGCACTGCTTGGCACTAAATCACCACCCGCTGCCAAGAGCAGTGCAAAAACTTCTGCGAAGAAACTCTTGATATGGATGAAAATTCAAGGAAAAGCAGACATTTCGAGAGCTGTTCTCCATTTTAAAACTGCAAGAAACGCCAAGACTGTAAAGATCTCTGTTGCTCTACAGTGCTAAAAATAACATTTGCCAACAACTCCATGGAGTGTCTTGTACAAAATTCAGCCTTATGGCTTTCATTTTGATTGTGAAATGAACACATCATTTTGCAAACCTCCGTGACTGGGGTTGTCTAAAATGAAGGAAATCCCCGGTACCATTTGCTCTCAAAATATTAAAATTCACTAGAAGCAAAAAAAAAAAAAAAAGATGCTTCAAATTTCAGCTGGTATTAAGAGATGTAAGTTCTTGTTCCTAATCCATTATGAAGGGCTTTCAAGTAGGCAAGAATAACGTTCTTAGATCCTAATGTTGGCTACCTAACTCGACTCTTTGATACACTTCATTTACATGTAATCCTGCAGCCTGCCAGCAGTTGATAAGGTTCCTGATATCTGCACATTTGAGAAAGAGAAGTTTATGTTGGGCTAAAGCTGAGCTCCATGATGGAAGGCTGCTCAGGTTTAAGGTTTCACACAGATTTTTTTTTTGCTTGCCTGCAAATGCTTCTCAGCATTTCTCCCCAAATAATTTACCTGCCAAGTTTAAAATTCTTGACCAAGTCGAAATGGCTGCACTGGATTTTTGCTTTTTTTTTTTCCATTACTAAAATATTTTATGAGTTCCTGTTAACGCTGGGTGGTGGGGAGGAACGTGAGGGGTGTATTTTTCTCTCCACTCCATTTATACTATCTGGTAGATAAAAGGAGAGCAAAAGTTACAGAAACGGCTGAGAGAAGCTACAAATGCTGAGTTAGTGGCTTTATAGCGCCTCTGAGTTAACGGTGGACAGGTCCATACCCAGCAAGAGCAAGACATTTACAAGCACTGAATTTGATGTCCCTCGTGTAAAGAGCAGGGTCATTCCATGCAGTTTTGACAAACCCATTCCAAAGGTTCCAGCACAAAGTCACAGAATAGTTTGTGTTGGAGGAGACCTTTAAAGGGAATCTCATCCAACCCCCCTGCCATGGGCAGGGACAACTTCCACTGTCCCAGGCCGCTCCAAACCTTGTCCAACCTGGCCTTGGACACTGCCGGGGATCCAGGGGCAGCCACAGCTTCTCTGGGCACCCTCATTGTAAAAAACTTCTTCCTTTTCTCTAATCTAAATCCACCCTCTTTTAGTTTCAAACCATTACACCTTGTCCCAGGCTAAAAATGTGCCCCCATCTTTATTATCAGCCCCCTTTATTTACAGAAAGGCTGCACCATGCCGTGCAGTGGGATAAGATGTGTCACCTGGCTGTAGAAATTCAGTGTAATCCCCATCTGCAGGGCTACAGCTGGAGCTTCTCTCAGCATCTCTGCATAACTGGAAACTTTGGGTCTCCAAAAAAGAAGTGAACCTGGCAGCCAGGTCACCTCCATAGTCAAACTCCCCAGGTTCAAAGCTGCAGGCACAAAGACGTGGCAAGGCTGGGCAGCAGGGGGTGACTGAGCACTCAGCCCTGCAGAGAAAACAGGCTCTGAGCATTCGTTACCCCCTCGGTGTCTCACCAAAGACCCAAAACACTGCACGAGGACGAGTCCCCAACGCCTGCAGGAGCCAACCCAGCCCTCCTGGGTGCTTCAGGAGACGGGAGCACAGCACAGCCGCTGCTGCAGCTCTTTATTCCCCTCCTTACTCTCAGACACGTCTGAGGATGTGGGGAGGTGAGGTGGAAAGGTAAATGGAATACAGCAATGTTTTTAAGAGCTGCTCCTTTCTGCGTGAATTTTGAATGGATACCATATGCTTTGGCATGCTGTTTTGATTCTCCCCTAAGATATTATTTACTAGCCTGCCTCAGCAAGGCGATCCTCTCTCCAGAATAGTTATTTTTAGTTTAAAAAGACAAATATAAGAGTAATTTCTACCAGTGCTGCTTTGAACTTATGATCATCCATTATGCTGTCTGTTCAGCTCAGTCTCCCAACTTTTTTATTACAACAGTCCTTTCATCGTCTTCACCAAGTGCTTCCACCTCCAGATCACTCAAGATAGTAAACACCACTTGTTTCTTGATTTTTTTTTTTTCACTCAGATAAGAAGTTATTTCTACCCTGGTTTCTTCTGCTAAACCAGTTTCAAATCTGTGATAATATTTTCGCTTCTTATCACTACCCCAGGTTCCTTCACAGGTTTTTGAAGGATCCTTTCTTTCCTCATGAATTTTGAAGTCCAAATAATTATTGGCTCTCCCCCACCCCATGGTTTTATTATTTTATACTAACAGATCATCAAGGTGAAAGGGGTTTTTGCATGTTATAGCACGTTTTTCCACAATTTTATCTCTCACTTGATTTATCTAGCACAGAAGCTGAGTTTCCTGGTGTATTTTCATCACCAGACACGCCGAGGAGGGGACAGCAGGTACCCTTAGCCCCACTCTGCTCCTCTTACTGCACTAATTTGGGCATGAGGGAATGAGAGAGAGCACAAGAGATGATGTCAAGAGTGCAGGGGCACAGCAATGACTTGAGGAAATGCTTCTTTCACAGCAGAGTGCACACACCAGGGGATGCTTCCCTAAACCCATTTCTGTTCCCTGTTCAGAGAACCTGAATAAAGGCAGAAAAAAACAACACCTGCAGCCACAAACTGTTCTGCCAGGAGCACAGGGAGGTGTTTCAGGTGGGGGTTTGGGCTGCTCTGCCACAGTCAGGGACTGATGTCTGTGGCCAGGGATTGAGGTCCACGGCCAGGAATTGATGCCCAAGGCTAGGGATTGATGTCCACTGACAGGAATTGATGCCCACGGCCAGAGATTGATGTCCATGGGCAGGGATTCCTGTCCATGGCCAGGGACTGATGCCCACAGACAGGGATTGATGCCCACGGCCAGGAATTGGTGCCCACACCAGGGATTGATGCCCACAGGACCCGAGCTGTGGGTCCTGCAGCCCCAGGGGATGGAGCAGCAGAGGAGCAGCAGGCAGCAGATGGTGAGGGCAGGGCAGTGAGGAAGGAGCCCCAGCCCTGCTCTCCCCTGCTGCCCCGCAGGCTCAGGGGCTGCATAATTATCCCTGTGGAGCCAATAAAAGCCCGTTGAGCTCATTGTCCTCCAGATAACAGAGCTCAGACCTGCAGGACTGGCAGGACTGACCTCTCATGCCAGTTCTGGCTAGAGCAAAATCCCCTGGAAAAATCCTGCTAATGAATGGGGCATATTATCTCATCCTCCCCACGCCAGGTTTTTGTTCATAACTAAATCCCCCACCGGGAAAAAAAGAAAAAGATAAAAGAAACAGTAAAAGGTAGGATAGATCCTACACCCACTCTCGCTGAAAAATCCTTGTTCTGAGGTATTTTTCAAGATAAAAAAGGACAAAAGCGCCATGAGCTCATACACGCTAATTTCCTACTTATTTTAGATGACGTGGATAATTTTAAAACTCTTAATAACAATGAGATTTGCATTTATGTCAAAGGATAATGTAAAAGTAAGCAAACATTTTGAAAATGCAGTTAAAGACCACAGTGAGATGCCTTCGGTTTTGGTTTATTAGGGTTAGGGAACAAAAAACAATAGCAAGGCTCGAGGAGATCGGAGCACAATAGTCGCTGGGACTCTTTAACTACAGGAAGAGTTAAGATTGCTTAGGCAGCAAATTGAGCTGCAGAGCTGTGCTGTACAACACTCAGTCAAATGTATTTATACAGATAAAACTGTGTTTACCCACACACACAGAGCTTGCAGTTAACCAGGGAACTAGAACTGGGTTTAACAGTATAGATTAGTATCACGTATTCACTGCATAACATCCAGCCAGGCCTGGCTGCACATTCACAGGGGACAGGGTGTGCCTGTGGCTCGGAGCAGTGAATGCTCTGGTTATTAGCCCAGCTTATTCCTCCCCATTCAGCCTGAGCAAATCTCCAGGAGCAGGCCTGCAGTTCCAGCTCTATTTTAATCGATTTGCTGCAGCCTGAGGAGCACTGGGACAGCCCTCAGCTCTCACAGCTCCTCTCTGCACCTCCCCACGTGTGCAGACCTACCTTAGCCAGCTCTGAAAAGCTCCAGGGATTGCATCCAAAATTTTTTTTTCCCTCCCCAGCTCCTTTAGACACACTGTTATGACACATTTCAGTGTCTTTTGTCACTCCTGGCAGAGCTGAGGGTGGATGGAGGCTGCATCCTCTGCACATGAGCAAGGCTGTCACTCCTTCCCTTGCTGGCCCATAAAAACACCTTTGTTGTCACCGGCATTGTGGCCAAAAGACAGGGTGAGGAGGGTTTCGACAGCCTCTCACACTCACAAGGGCCCTTTGCAGGATTAATTTCCTTAATATTCAAGCTCCATCAAGATCCAGGTGCTACACACAAAACTGAATCATCACTGCTTCAGCCCAAGTGCAGTCTCAGAGGCAGGAAAGAAGGAAGTGCTGGCTGACAGCTCCAGCATTTCTCACCAGCCTCTGCTACCTGGTTCTTTGCCTTCATTCACACCTAGAGCAGGCTTTTCCTAGAGAAAGGTGTGAACCGTGTCAGAGCTTACCTGCCACTGAGTGAAAACAGCTTTTGGGTTGAAGGCCACTAAGGGCTGGGAAGGGGAAAGAAGAAGTGGTTTCAGGCAGTCAAGAAAAAGAGGTGAACTCGCTACGAGATGTGGAACATGGCACCAACCACCAGGAGATTCTCAAGGTGAGTCCCCCTGAGGGAATTCAGGGGGTATTTGCTCAGTCTTTGAGCTACAGCAGGTAAGGGGAGGTGAGCAAAAAAAAAAAAAAGTGTGATGCCACTCACAGCCTAACACTGAAGAGCCTGGCACACCAGAGTAGGGAAGACATTTCCCCGTTACAAACAGGGGAAATTCGCATGTTTGATTATTCCAGGTGATCAAAATAAGACGTTTAGAAGAATCCACACCCGTGCTCAGGATATTTTAGATGTAACCTTCTCCTTCTCAGAGCAAGAGGGGACTCTCATTCACACTGGTGGGATTGCTGCTGAAGTATCAAAAAGGAGCCAGAAACTTAAGTTTCCTATAATGACACAACTCACAATGGAAAAAAACAACCAGGCTTCCTTGGCCTGTCCACAGCTCCAGATATTCAGCCTTATTTCCCTTGCTCATTTTCAGCCCATTTATTCCAAGATAAACCCTCTGGCACTACAGTGAATAATCCTCTTCTCTCCTGGGATTCAGGGTGAAAAGGGAACATGTCACTCTGTGTGACAGAGAGAACTGCTAAAATAAAGATGCTACTGAGGATCGAATTTTCGGCATACGTCTCTTTGGGGGTGTGAATAGCACCAGGATGCAGAACCAGGGGCCACGTACTCCTGGGTCACCAGGTCACCTCTGACTGCATCTTTCAGTAATTTTGACAGCCTGCCATCTGTGACACGAGGAGCAGGTGTTCATGTGGAGCGTGGTCAGTGCATGGCTCTAAAATCAACCATTTCCAGCAAACAGCAACTCTGGAGCTGCTTGTGGACTGGGAGCCTCGCTGCCTGGAGAGAAAAACGGATTTAGCAGAGGTTTTTAGCACAGCCAGGATCTGTGTCACAGCATTGTGCCAGTGAGTACACAGCAGCAGAGCCTGTGCATGGCAGGCAGGAGGATGACACCTCCTCCAGAGCCTGAGAGTGAGGCAAAGCAAAGGCAAAACATCCAGCAAAGTCTGCTGGGTGATGCTTTCCGCCACTGTCTCCTCTTGCTCTACACACAGAATTATAGAATGGTTTGGGTTGAAGGGGACCTTAAAGCTCATTCAGTGCCAGCTGGACAGTGCCGGGGTGGGGCAGCCACAGCTTCTCTGTGGGCCTCAGCCCCCCCACAGGGAAGAATTTCTTCCCAATATCTGATTTAAATCTGCCCTCTGACAGCTGAAATCCATTTTCCCCTGTTTCCATCACCACCCATCAGCATAGGTGGGAATGGTCAGAGACCACACCAGTGGTAACCAGGTCAGCACAAGGAGAACAGGAGGTTTGATCAAGGTCTGATCAAGTGCTCAGCTGCTGAGGTCAGCCTGTGCCTGCTCTAAGAATCACAGGAATTGGGATTCACAGTGTTCCAGACAGGCCCCTCTTCACCCAGATTCTGTGGCCCACAGACCCGAGGAAACAGAAATTAATAACCATAAGGTTTCTAAAGAACATCTTGGAAAGTCTTCTGAATATTTCATCGTAAGTACTTAGATACACACTCGTGGAGGCTGAGCTTGTTCATTCGAGTGAGAGCTAAAATCCTTGTGGGATACCTGCGGACTAATTGGTTTTGTCTGTGTTAGTGTCTAGTCACTGCATGAATCAGGCAGTGCTGAACCTCCAGCTCACACTGAGAGCTCCCTGAAGATGGAGAACTAGGCTGTGTTGTCTGGCTCTGTAAGTGACTTGGGTTCAGAAGTTCTCCAGCCCATACATTATTACTAATCCTCCTCGCATGACACACGGCTGCTGCAGAGGAGTGATCTCACGCAAGCACCCTAAAGCCAGAGCATCTGCAACAGCCCCGGGGAGGAGAGAGGCTGGGAGTTAATTAATCCCCATCCTGAGTGATGTGGGCAGGGATCCTGCCTGCTCAATCCCTCTGCCCAGCCAGACCTGTCCCTTTGCTATCCAAACGGGAGATTTATGCGGGGCCTGGCAAATCTCAGCTCCGAGAGGAAAGGGCTGAGGAACAGATGCAAAGCAGACCCAGGTTTGTTGTTCCAGCTTTGCGCAGCAGGGAGGGAAGGTGCTGCTCCCCTTGGCACTGGCTGCTGCAGGAGCTTTAGCAGAAGGTGGGATACAGAACACCCTGCACCCCTCTCCTGCTCTTCCCTCCGATTTCCTTCGAGGCTAAATTCCAGCTTTACACGAGTGCATGGAGCTGCCTGTTCTGGGGTCACTCCGGTGAGGTTTTGCAGTATCCTAAAGGGCAGGCAACAACTTAGAAGGACGAGTTGCTGTGACATCCTTCCCCTCAACATGTGCAATAGCACGAAGCAATTTGCTCACTTTGTAGCCTTGAACCTGGTGCCTCAGGGGGTGAGTTAACTCCTGCCAGGGCTCTGCAGGGAATAGGCTCCCTCTGATCTTGCAGCAGTGCAGATGTTACTGGGTACAGTCACACAGGTGTCACCTTCTTCCTGAGCACCAATTACAGATCACAGCTGTTGGAGGCATTTTTATATTTCTGTACAGACCACCTTCCATGTCTCATTGATACTATTTCATTAATACAATCAACAGATCTACATTACCCTGGAAGAGCCTGGTCCACAGCTGGTATCAACGCTTGAGTGTTGAATCTTTTACTACTTTTTTTTTTCCAAATACCAGCTTAAAATCAGTGCAACAAATCCAAAGTTTGGTTTCTCCAGTGCAGCTTGTAAGGATGCCTTAGCACAGTATTTAAGAGATGCTTTACCAATTAATTTATTGGATTTGATCACAAAGTCCCAACCTTAAACTTGCTGTAAACTTTGCCATCCTTCCAGCTTCTCCCTCTGTGGCTGCGGCCCTTCCCCAGTGCAGGAAATCTAAAATGAAAAGGCAACTTCTTGCCTGGCCAGGAGAGGTGGGCTGGCCCCAGGGGCGTTGGCATCAGTTCTGCAAACAGAGAATGAACTCCCCTCATCACCTGCCACTCGATATCCTTATCAAAGCCCAGGCTGCTAGAGGGGACCCTTTTATTAAGGCTGGAAATTCTTTTGGGAGCGCAGTCACAAGTGCCCTGACATATGGAAACGGATGTAATTTCATCCGAGGAGACAGCCAACACTCAGATGGAGCAGCAGCACTGTGTCTGGGCAAGGGAACAGCCAATGAGCAGAGCATGGGCCACTTCTCCCTGTGTTTGAAGATTTCAAAGGCCAGAGGAGATCAGTGCATGTTATCGTGCCTAAAACCACAGTCTGCTCCCTGCTTGTTGACCAGAATATCTCTATTTATGCGCAGCTGAAGCATACAAGCTCTCCCTGCTCTGAACAGCACCTATTCTGCTTGGTTTTGGTGATGGTAATTGCTGGGTCACACGATGGGGTGTTCAGTTAATTAAAGCATGGCAATAAAACAGCTGGAGAAAAGGAGGAAAGTCCACACCACAAAAACGAATCTTAATGCCAAAGCACAACTGAACATGTCTGATGAATTTCTGTTTATGCCAGAGCATCACCAAACTCAGCCACGACCCAAAAAAAGGGACTGATTTTGTCACTGCATCTCTTCGGGCCCTTGGCTGAACAACTCACAGACCCTGGAATAAAACACAGGGCAGGGAAAGAGAAGTTCAGTGTGCACAGAAGCTTTCACAGGTCACTCGAAAGCAGGAAGGAATGCAGGCAGAGCCCACCTGCAAAGCAAGGTGCTGACAGCAGCTGCACTGGGCTGCCAGTGATGGAGCAGCCTCCTCTTCCCCAGGGAACACCAACCCATTGTCCTGCATGAGCAGGACAGTAAATCTACACAACCTTTGCAAAGCCTGGCTCACCCTGCTGCGTTCAAAATATCTGAATGCAACTTCATCCACGGTCTCAAATTCTCCGTTCTAATTTGGTTTGTTAACGACGCGAGGCAGGAACTGTCATCACGTGTCCATAAAGCAGCCCAGGAATCCAGACTTATTCGGGGCATTGGGTAGAACTAAGAGTTTAAAAGAGGAGGAACAATCTACCAAAATAGCTGTCTTCCAGCAGGGTCCACAGGCCTGACCAAATTAAATCCCGAATGTGTGTATTTTAATTGTACGTATTACACATCTCAACACTACAACAGTCGTAGCCATGGAACCAAGCACTGAATTTGGCCCATTACAGCATTGGCTTAATGCACTGAATTCTTTGACCCACAGCATTTCCTGTACTCCACGGAAGCTCCAGAGTTAAATAAATTCTGTGAAATCTCTGTTGTGACCCCTGTCACGACTCATTTTTGGTCAGCTATTTGAAAAACCTTTTGAGCTCAGGGGTGTGCATCAAGAGGTAAGGATTTGCTCCAGGGAGGGAGGGAGCTTGAGTACAGACATTAGAAATATGTGCAAGTTAAATAAACTACTTAATCACAAGATGCTAATTTAGCAGCTTCAAGGGCCGTACTTCTCCAGCCAACCCAAGACATAAAAAGACACAATTTCATTAAAATAACCTAACCCCACTGTTGTCTCGAGTGCCACATTTATTCAAACACAGCCCACCAGTTCTCAATTAGCTGCTTTCGCACTCCAACTGCAGCAGGTCCGCAGTGCACAGAAATGTAATTATTCACTCACCACCCTGTCACTGCCACCACTCTCTGTACTTCTAAAGCATCTTGATTACTGCACTGATGAGCACCGTGGAAATGCCTATAAATAAAATAATCATCTCCCCTCATTAAGTTCCAGCTCGTGGACTGAGGAAGGATGATTTCCCTTTGTACGTTCCTTTTGTAAATTTTATCATTTCACAACAGAGGGAGCAACGTGCCTCTGATGGCACTCAAAGAGACAGACTGTCAGGATTCTTGTCAGCATTTCAGCTTTGAGCAGCTTGCATTTTTGCATGAATATTTCCTCCTGAAAATAAAGCGCTGTTTGTCAGAACCACGCATGCAGTAATCTCTTCCTAATGTCAGCATCAGACATGCAAAACCCCCTAATGTCATGTCAGGAGGTCAGATTTTATGGAGCAGTATGTCATGGAAACCCTAACAGCCAGCATAAGCCTCTAGCTCTGACTTCCACGCTAAGAACACACATCTATAATAAAGAACAAGCGCTGAAGGAAACCTCCCACTAAAAACAAAGCCTTGGTGAACCAGGTTTGCTCTTCAGGAAGCTCCAACAGCAATTGGTGCTGCAAACAAATATCAAACATCCCGTTGTTGCCAAACCACAGTCTCGCTGTTTGCAATAACTGCATTACTGGGTGTACATTTGCACACACTGAAACTCCCAGCGGCGCCTCCAACATGGAATCAAATATCTCATTTCATAAAATGGTGAATTATAAAGCCAGAGGAACAAGTTAAGTGTCGTATCAGGGCTGATCCTGTCTTGCTCTCCAGCCAGAGGAGCAAGGAAATCACCACTTGCTCCTGTAAACACATAAAAGGGGAGAAGAGAGCAGTCTGATGGGAGCTCATGGAGCATCCCTATTTCTGCACCATCCAAAGAAACATCTCCCCTCCAAACTGCCTGCAGCTCTCCAGGAACTGAGGCCACTCACAGGTTCAGATTAAGATCCTCCTTCCCAGCTGGGAGAACAACAGGACTCTGTCTCAGCGTGAGCAGGGAGTTGCTCTCAGGCCAAGTCCAACTATGAAACCCTCTGCAAGGCTGCTGTGACCCCAAGGGCACAGTCCTGTGTGATCACCTCAGCGAGCACAGGTCATTTGACTCTCTCCTTCCTCTCCCCCTGGTCTCTCCCGAGGTTTGCAGTGCATCACTCCTGGGATCACTGCTCATTTCCAGCGGGTGACTGTGTCTGTGGACAGTGCAGCTGGACAGTCACCCTCTCCTGTTCCAGCTGTGCATCTGAGGAGGGAAAAGTGCTCTGTTGAGACAAGTGGAAAGGAAAGCTTTGCCAGACAGATGGGGTTTTTTTTGTGTAACCAAAGCTGGAACCTGACAGTAACTAATGTGCAGGACACAGGATGGGACAAAGCAAGAACCACAGGATGGTTTGGGTTGGAAGGGACCGTAAAGATCATTTAGTTCCAGCTCCCTGCCATGGGCAGGGACACCAGACTGCCAGGTCAGAGTGACGTGCTGCTCTCAGCTCCCAGGCACTACACTACACCCCTGGACTCTGCAGGACATTGTAGGAACCTGTATTTGGGATGAACATTTTCATTTATAAAATCTGCATTTTCTTGGACAGGGCCAGTACTTAAATAATTTTCTCCAATACAAGACAGAGTTAATTTAAAGCAAAACCACCAATCCCTAGAATAGCCAGCATCCAAACCTACACAAGAGCTGTGCTGCCTCACTCCAGAATCTGGAGCAGGAAAAATAGTGGCAAAAATAAGATCGTTCCTCAATTACAATAACCAGAAATGTTCAATCAAGCTCAGAATTGTCCTTGAAGAATCCGGCTCTTCCCAGCTCTAAAAATGATCCCCCACATTCCTTTAAGGCTTTTCATAGATACAGCAATATGAAGTGGCTCGTTGCTGTGTAGCTGCTAACAAGAGACAGATGTTTCCTTCAGTTCCAGCAACATGCAGACATGAAGCACATTTTGATGACCTGCTAAATATTTCTGACTCTTTCTGCACGTTACCCCCTCGTGCATTCAGTCAAGGGAATGCTCCACAGCTCCACACTTTCCCTGCTCGCTCTGGAGCTGGCCAGCAGAGCGTGCTTGGATCAACCACTTGATCTTAGCAAGCCTTCACCAGAGGGCAAGGAAAGTCAAGCAGCACGTTTTCACTGAGTGAAGCCAAGGCTGGAGAGTTCCCCCAGTTAGTCCAGAGCTGGATCAGCTGGTGGCTGTGAGCCCAGCTCCCCCTGTTATTGATTTAGCTGGCCCAGAAGACACGCACCGCACGCCGGCGTGAGGGGCGAGCATCTGTTCCACCCAGACCCACGGCTGCATTCTTTACTTGGTATTAATACCAGGGAAAATTTAGTAACCTAACCACTGGCATGAGAAGCCATCCTTCTAAGGGAACAGATGGCAGCAATCACCTCAGCTTAATTTTAGGCCCCAAGAACCGCTCTGAGTCAGCAAAGCCGCGCGACGGGAGGAAGAAAGAGACGCAACATCTGCAAGACCTCCTACCTGCTTCCCATCCAAGGTGTAGAGCTTTTTGACCACCCCTGTCTCCAGCTTGATGGCTTCAGTGATGTCAGTGAGGACCTGCTCGAAGGAGTGGGCGGTCTTCTTGTTGAGGAGCACGCGCACGGCCTTGCGGGGCTTCACCCCGCTGCGGATGATGGTCACCAGCTTGGGGCGCACAAAATCCTTGTTCTCCTTGGCCTGGGCGCTGTTGCTGCTGGCCAGGGACTGAGGGGCTTTCTGGTTGGCAGAGGTCTTCACGTTGACAGACCAGTTGGGGTTGACGTTCTTGGTGTACTCCACCTTCTTGAAGAAGTTGTCGGACGAGCAGACGTAACTCTCCCCTTGAGGGAAGAAACGAGATTCTGCAGTGACCACCTGTGCTCTTCCCCCGTGAACCATGCAAGCCATTAATAACTGTTTCCATTTAAATTTCCATTAGCACTCCCACGACAGCTTGTTCTTAAAACATTCTGCCTTGTTTTAGTGTTATATTTATGGTTATTTAAAATATTTCCACAAAGTCGGCGAGTCAGCCACCAGCAAACACAGATCACACAAACCAGGGGTTAAAAGAGATTCAGTCACAAAGGTATTTAGGTACTTGAAGAGGCAGCTAAGCCTTCCAAGAGCTTCAGAACACCAAATTCATTTGACCACCCTGATTATTTTATAAATTTGCCAGTTTCCCCTTTATCTTTACAGTCCCAGGTACTTGAAGAGGCAGCTAAGCTTTCCAAGAGCTTCAGGACACCAAATTCATTTGACCACCCCGATTATTTTATAAATAATAATAAATAATAATTTGTTATTTAATAATTATTATATATTAATTTTGTGATTATAATAGAATATACAATGATTATTTATTAATATATAAATAATTTGTCAGTTTCCCCTTTATCTTTACAGTCCTAGGTATCGCTCCAGTGTGTCATTCCCTGCCAAGAGGACATCAACGTTCATCCATAAAGTGCCTGCTGCATCATGCCTGAAAAATAATCAAAATCCTGTCCTGAACAGTCTCCACTAAAAGTAGCCTGGATAAATCTAGCAGGCATAACAAATATGCGCTGTTAGAGCATCAGTGGTTTATTAGGGAACAGACCCAGTGGCAGCTGAGATTAAACACTGCACCAAATACCATTCCTTGATTTACATGGCTGGTACCAACCAAAAATACACTAAATCCAAATTTAGACATGGCAAAGAAGAGTTACAGGGTCTCTTAAGTAATTCACAAAAAGCCCGTCCCTATCCCACCCAAAATTAGTTTCAGGCTTTGTCTGTAATTTAGAGGATCTCATCTATCTAAGGTTTTAAAAGCACCTTAAAAGATTTGTAGGAGCTTCTTTTGGGCCTGCAAAGCTGATGGATGCTGGATGAGTTATTACGAGAATGAGACTGTAAACCAGTATCCCTGAGGGAATGTAGCTGTCTGGTCTGAAATGACTCAGGCTGCACCAAAAAAAAGTCACACACTGCTGGAGGAAGAAGCTTTCGTCTCGCCATCAGATAAAATTTTAATAGGAACTGAAGGCATGACATGGGTACCTGTAGGATTTTAGTCTCTTCTGGTGTTTTCTTTGTCTGATCTTACAGAATTCAGTTCTTCACATACTATGATATGTTTGAAATCAAAATACAGATTTAAGTATTTTGAATTTTTTTTTAAATAAATTCCTTCTTTACAAAGAAACAGATTGGCTGCATTTCCCTGTCTGTCCCTGACTGCAGACTCCAAGGCTCAGACATCTTTGAAAAGCCTATTCCACAGCCAAGTCTGGCTTCTCATCCAGGGATCTCTAGGACAGGATTTGACATCTAGTTGGCAAAACATGGATTGCCAAACATCCCACTGATTTTCACATGGCCCAGACATAAAGTTCACACTGGAACTCCTTCTGCTGACCAAATTGCATTTCTGATGGAGCCACCAGAGCCCACGGTGAGACCACAACAGACACACAATGAACAGATTTAAATAATAAATAAACAGCACTCTGTGTATTTCCGTCCCTATTGCTGATCAGGTGTGATGTCACAAGCAGCCATACAGAAGATGCAGGATTCTATCTTATTTTAACCCCACCTCTGTACCCAGTGATGCCCACCCATGGTGTTTACGTCACCAACTCCGGCTCTTCTCCATCAGCTGTATAAAAATGACCAAAATCCTTGATCAGCAGGAAGCAGATACTCTGTTTCCCCTTCTAAAGATGGAATACAGATACAGGACAGAGAAGAGAGTTGTCAAGGTTCATGATGAACACTCAGTTGGGCATTTTGTCAACCAGTGTACCCCAAACTAACGATAATCCCACCAGCAGGTTCTGTTGGCTTGAACAAACAGTAAAAATCTCTATTTGCTGACAGCAACACCCCTTAATAAACCAAACCATGCAGCCCTGCCCATAGCTGGGGCTCCTTAATCTCTTACATTTTGTGAATCTGACTCACTAGAAACTCAAATATCCCCCCCAGAGTACCACGTATTATACAAAATACCCTCTGGGGATATTGTTTTCCAGAAGCTTTGAATACTTCAAATCTTTCTGATTAATAAGTGATAAGTTGTGGTTTATTCATCTGCTTCAGCCAAGTGACACCTGGTGCAGAGCAGGCCCAGGCTTCTCTCCAGTTCCACGACTGAGACAAGGACAGCAAGAAGTCTGGAATGCTCCCAGGGAATTAACCATCCTAAGAACCTGAGCCCTCCCAAGCCCATAATCCCTGGGCAGCAGAGCCCTGCTAAGTGTGCTCAGCAGAACTGAGCATTAACCTCTGAGAAAAGGGATTTCTCTGTTTAAATGCAGCACTAAGTGATCTGAATGCTGCTGTCACCCCTGCCCCAGGTCCTGACCTCACCTGCACCTCTGCTCCCCCACCTGAAGTGTGGCAAGGCCTGACTTTCATCTGCATTTGACCTTCATCTGTATTATTTTCACACACTTGCACTGTGTTTTGTAGACATGTCAGATGCTGGGGCTTATTTTCTATTAAAAAGCATATTTTAAAGTAAGCTGAAGAGATTCTTGATCTGTCTGGTACAGTACCATTACTCCTCGTTCCAGCTGAGTCCTTTTGAGCTCCTCACTGCACACCACAGCTGTTCGTGTATTTACACCAAAGGCAACAGTGGCACGAAGGCAAAACTCTTGTAGGGTTTGTTCTGCAGATGTGATCTGAGGCAGTTGTGCAGATCCACACACTGGCCTCTAAAGCTGTGCTCACGCTCACAACTGGAAAATGGAACCTGCCCTTTCTCCCCTTGTCCCATTTCACCCAAACATCATCAGATAAAATCTGTATTTTTACTCGATTCTGAAACTGGAGAGAAATTTCCTTGGAGCGTCACTCCAGGATAGCAGCAGCTCTTCTCAGCATCGTTTCTGCAGTCACAGCAGCACAGCTCCAGGGAAGAGGAGCTTTTCTGCCCTTCCTCCCTGACCTAAGGATGTGACCTGAAGCTTTAACTTCATTTAAAAACTGCTTCAACTAATGTCTTCCCTAACTCAGTCTATGACCCTCAAATAGCAGCAAAACCATCGTTCAGGTTCCTCAGTGAGGCACATGCATTTGCCAGCCAGGAGCACACTTCCCGCAGTGTATTTCACTTCTCACAGTGGAGTTTTCACCCAAACCTGACCATGGTGGCAGCAGGATTGAGCAAGCACGGGCTGAAGAGCTGTGAACTTTCCAGCTTTTAACTGCACAGTGTGGCCAGGAGATCATAAAAAAGAGAAATCTTCCAGGGAATAGAGCTACCATGGAGGGAGGAGTGGGTTCTCTGTGGGTTTCTCTGCCACATCTGTCTGTGCTAAGCCTATAATGAGAAGTCAAGGTGTACAGCTGTGCCAGCCACAGAAACATGACTGACAGACACAGTGTGATAGCAGAGGATGTGCTCAGCATAACAGAAGGAATGGGAAGTGGATGTGAGATCTTGTCACGAGCGAAAGAAGCAACTCTGAGAAGAATATCTCTCCCCAGCCCTAAGCACAAAAATCCGTGCACAAGTGTTCTCAGGAACACACATCTGGAGCCAGCAAGCAGCTGTGTGCACGTGCAGAAATCCCACTGCAAGCCATAAGAAGGTACAATGGACAGCCACGCCAGTAATCCCAAACAAACCCCAAAAAGGGAGCCCCAAAGAGACACTCACACACTGGGCGTGGGGAGCACCATCCTGACCAAACCCCTGTGCTGCCAAGGACAGTGTTTGTTTAGTGCAGGGCCAGCTCCGAGCACTTTGTACACTGCAGAGCCAGAGCCCACAGGGGCATGTGCACTGTCACCATGCAGGGTGACACAGACGCGTCACACGTGCCACTAAACCAGCCAGTGCATTTCCTCCCTGCTCCTGCCTGCCCTCAGCCATGGCTGGGCTGACTACAGACCTCAGACCTCCTGCCACGACCATCATATTTGCCATTTGAAGCCAGGCTTGTATCACACAGAATTACTGCGGCTTCCAAGTGCATGACACATCCCAGTGCTCCCAGATTTGATGGGAACACAAGGAGATTATTCAGCTCCTAAAGAAGGGATGATCTCAGCAAAGATAAGGTTTGCCTTAGAGAAGGTTCCTTAGAAAAACCCTAAGCTCCAGATGAGCACTAATCCTCCAACCCTCTTACAGCAGCTCCCCATGACAATACCAAAAATGACAGGCTGTGCTTTCAGAAGAAGTTATCCTTCCTCAGCATGCACCAGTAACTTTCCAAGGATAATGAACGGAGGGCAGAAGTCTTTGGAGAGAAATCAGGAAAGCTGGATTGAGGCCATTTTGAATTTTCTAAGTGTTAGCAGTTATTCCAGGAACAGTCTCTGTGGGCAGCAGTCAATTATTTTGGCCGTTAGCTCTGCAGTTGCAAAAGTTGAGATTGTGCTACTGTGCCCAGCTTTTGTGTTTCGTGGAATTTGCCAGGGCTGCAGCAGGAATTAAGTGGACTTAACACCTTGCAGAGTTCGTTCCATATGGTGTTGAAGGAAGGCCTTGAGTTTCAAATGCATGAACTTGCTGCTGCTTTATGAGTTAAAAAGACCTACTCCAGTTAAAAAGACCTCCTCCAACATGGCAAAATGAACCCTGGAAGAGCTCCCTTCCCTTTGGCTCCTCCATGAACAGAATCACCTCTTGCTCTGCTGAAGAAGTAGAAGAAATGCTTGATTAGAAATCACTTTCTAAACCACGCAATGCCCGTGAAGAATTTTGGGACCACACCAGTGCTAGAGTGACAGCCAGGATGAGCAAGCAAATAAAACAGAACCGCACGGACAAATTTTGTTATGTAGGAGGTTATTAGCTGAGCTATCAGGCCAACAGACACCCACAGAAAACAATTCCACAGGTTACCAAGGTTTCAGTATGAGACATGGGGAATTTCACTTTTCCAGGCAAACTGGAACACACACGCTGGGTGGAGATTCCAGGATGTTTCCTATAAACCCCTCAGTCCCAGCACACACCAGACTCTGCACAGTTCCAGGGTGGAGCCCCTCCTATGATTACTTTAAATGCTCCTGGACAAGATTTTGGAAAATATTCCCAAGGGCATGACAGGATACAAAACGCTTGGAATCGCTTTCTGGAATATCTCACACAGCTCAAGAGCATTTGCAATGAAACCACAATGAGCAAAACAATGTCCTACTCAGCTTTTTCTAGAGTTTGATTTGAAATAAGGGCAAATTTCAAACAAGCAGCCCAGGACAGGGCATAAAATCCACCTTTGGATGGGCCTTGCCTTCACTCCCAGGTTGTGCCTCACTGTCCATTACGTCAAGAAGCTGAGTATGGGAAAGCAGCAAAATTGTGGAGAGGGTTAAAAAACCCTTTTGCCCCACAAAGAACTCAGTTATGAGACAAAGTGGCCAAGAGCAGCATTTTTTAAGCCATCTTTGCTGCTGAAGTCAATGCACAACATCAGCTTCCCCGTCTACCCAGCCCTCCATTCAAGGACAAAAAATAATCAGAGCTGAGGTGGGACAACCTCTCATCACATCAAGTCTGCAAGAAAAGGCTCAACATGAACCAAGGACCAAACCACCATGTCCAGATACCAAAGGAACTAAATTTGAGCTGAAACCTGGACGAAATGTGAGCTGCTCCATGATCACCTTCAGAAAGGCTGGAAAGGCTGGCACATGATTATTTCGGCATCTTTCATATGCAAGTTCTATCACAGCACAAGGCACAGAATTATCTGTTACAAGTGACTCACCAGTAAAATGCAGTTACATAAATCAACTTCCCAAAGCCCTGGTCACTGGAACCAGCCATCTATGAAGGGGAATGAAGCTCACCTGGTGCTCTTTTGCAAAAGATTCATCTGCCACGACAAATGGCAGCACCTTGGGCCAACATCCACTCCTGACCCAGCCAAGGCTGTGGGACGTGAGTGGGAGGTGTTGTCAGAGTTTGCTGCCCTGCACTTAACCAGCATAGAGATTAAGGAGGAATGCAGTCCTAATCAACATCAGCGGGTGCATTATTTACAAATTTATTAAAGCTGAATGCTGAAAATAGGAAGTCAGGATTGAGACAATGACTACAGGGATGGAAGATGGCTGCTAGGAATGAAAAGGGGAAGAAAAAATGATCAGGTGGGTGGATTTTGAGGGAAGGTCACTGGGATGTGAGACAGCTCCCCGGGAAAGAATGGAAAAGGCAACCTGTGAGCAGTGAGGGAGAACTCAGCTGCGGAGCTCTGAGGGCTCCCAACGTGTGAGATGTTAGGGTGCAGTACAGGAAAGGACCAAGAGGCTCATCCCAAGAGACGGAAGGAATGGGAATAAAGAGTATGAAAAACTCCACTTGTTCTCATTATGAGAGTAACCTTGAGTGCCAGGGAAGAGCTCTGGGTCTGCAGAACAAAAGGTTGATTCCCAGCCCCAGTTAATTAGCAGCACACCATGTGGGTTTTGCTCACCTGAAATGTTTGTTCCTGGGATATTGGTACTGTGCAATATCATTCTCTCCCCTCCAGAACTACATTCAGGCTACACTATATAAAGACATTTTGAAATCAGAAGTAATCAAGTACTGAGAACATGATGTGAAATATTGTCAGTAATTCACAAGTTTTTGCCATCAAACCACTGAGATGTGCCTCTTTGATCACTTTTCCTAGATTCTACTTATTTATTGGGAATTACAATGATAAATTAGCCCCATTATGGCAACAAGCACTGGTTTGAAAGCCAATTTATAAAGCAGACATGCCCTGGTTGCGTGTGCACTGTTCCTGTGTGTCACAGCAGAATTACTCCCGAATTCTGAGTTTCATGCAGGTACCTTGCACACAGCTATGCAAACACCCCAGCTAAGGGCAGAGCTCACCACAAGGCTGGTTATAACCACGGTGCTGTAAATTGCTTTTCTACAACAGAAGCGTAGGTCACCCCTAGAAATGTGGGATCAATAGAGTGTGCAGACCTACTCTGGCACGTTCAAAAAATGGATTCCTTTGTATTCACTCTGCTCAGGTTTTATCTTCCTAGATGATGCTCTGCTGAGGACACAGCCACACAAACCATTGTGGTTTTAGTGCCTCTTCCTCAGTGCTGTTTCCAGATGCCATTTTGGCAGAACAAAGCCAGAACCTAAATGCCAGCATCTCCTGTCTGTACCTCAACCAGCAAAATGTGTTTCCATGAACTGGGTACCTCCTTACCTGCAGCAAAACCCATCTAAAGCAGGTGTAACAACTAAAGCTTTCTTAACTTCACTGACAAAAAGCAGGAAGAGTTTAAGAGGAGAAAGAGTGTAAAAAGAGAATAAAGAACTGCATTTTCTCCTGGAGTTGTTTTGGAAGATTTGCATAAAACCTAGGACAAGCAGAAGTGAGATCTGCCATTAGAGAAAGGCTGTGGCCATATTAAGAGACCAGAATAAAACATGGCAGAATCTCTAAAATTAAGGGAGGCCACACCTCCATTCGACAGCTGTAATTGGGCTGAGAATAACTCCACTAGGAAGCATCACAGCTCTGAAAGGCAGCAATTTCTTCCCAGGAAAACTCCTCTATGGAAACCAAGGTTTATTCCACGTCCTTGTCCCCGCAAAGTATTTTTGGGGAGATGAGTATCGTGCCTGACAGACAAGGAATTCTAGGGAGAGCTGCTTTAGTCAAGGTCACACAATGACTCGCTGCCGAGGCTGCCCCTGCAGTTCGAGCCTCAAACACTCACACCCATTGTCTTTTTACTAAAGGCAAAAGCCCCGTGGATTTTCGGTAGTTACCAAACTGGCCGGGACGTCTGCCTGGAGAAAAACACCAAGGAAAAGGGAAAAGAGCACCTCCCCTCCTGCTGCAACAGGATATTCCAGGTCCGAACAAAGAAGGATTTGCTCGGGGAGGAGAAAAGCAGCGTGGCTGTGGGTGCTCTCCATCCACCCCGCTCTGGCTGTGCTGCCAGCAGAGCTGGCCCCGGCTCCTGCCCCGGCCAGGGAGGCAGGGCTGGACACCCCAGTTTCATCCAGGGCTTGTCCTGACACTCCCGGGAGGGGCAGCACAGGGAGCACCCCAGGCTGGCAGCTGAACTCCGCGGGAGCGAACCTTCCCGCAGGGCATCGCTTCCGAGCACGATGGATTTTTGGCTCATCCCTCATCCCACAGTGACACGCAGAGGGGCAGGCACAGCCACAGCCCCTCCGGACATGGGGACACGCTCGGGGCCATCTGAGCACCCCCTGCACACCCAGACCGGCCAGGCAGGGGATGCTCCCCACGCTGCCCCCAGACCCACCAGAGTGACCACCCTGCGGGAACACTCCCCAAAATGCACACCAGGCACGGCGCTTGTGCACGTTCGCGTGCAGCACATGAACTCCCCGTGCCCTCTCCTCACGCATCGCTCTGCGAGACCCCCCGGAGCCCCTTCCAGACACCCACACACCCCCTGAGCACGAAGCCCGACCCAAAGAAACCCCCACACCTTCCAGTCATTAACCCTCCTCACGGACACACGCATGAACCCCAAGTTTCACCCAGTGCAGCCTGTCCAAAACGCCCTTCTCTGTTCGCAAACCTCGCTCATTAAATCCCCTCTCTAATCAGGCTGTGTGGACTCCCATCACAACCCTGCACACACCCCCCAAACGCTGAAACCCCCCAACACCCCGCCCTCCAAACATCCTCTGTGCACCCCCAACGCCCCTCCCCACACCCCCAGGTGCCCGCACGGCCCCGACCACACCCTCGGCACACACATCGTACCCCAAAAACCCCCGTGAGGGCGCACAGACCCCTCCCACCCTCTGCACACACATTGTGTGCACCGAACCCCCAAAAAATCCCAGCAGAGCGCACAGACCCTGCCCACCCCCAGCACACACACCGTGTGCCCCGAACCCCAACATCCCCCCGTGAGAGCGCACAGACCGTGCCCACCCCCAGCACACACTACAGGAATCAGCCCCTCTTCCTCTCCCATTCATCCCCATCCACCCCACGGCAAAACCCCTGCACCCAGCCGGGGTCACCCTGAGCCAGCCCGGACAGACGTGGGGACACCCACGGGCCGGACACATCGACACAGCCACGGGCAGGACACACGGACAGAGCCACAGGTCAGACGCACGGACACAGCCGCGGGCCGGACACACGGACACACGGGCCGGACACACGGACACACGGGCCGGACACACCCCTCCGGCCGCACATCTGCCCCGAGCGGGCGCGCTGGGCACACCCGGGGGACACCGGGGGGTGCCACCCGCCCCGCCACCCACCCGGGCAGCGCTGGGCAGGGCACAGCGGGGCTCAGCATCCCCCGAGGCCGGGGAAACGCGACCTCCTGGGCAGCCCCGAGTGGTGCAGCCGCCCCCCTCCCCACCCCGCCCGCTCGCTGCAGCAGGCGGCGGCGATGCTCGGTACCTTCCTCCAGCTCGTCCATGCTGCCGATCTTCCGAGAGCCATCGATGGTGTAGATGTACCGCACGCCCTGAGGAAGGTTAATGTTGTCGGACAGGGAGCGGGTCAGGTCCGCCAGGAGGGCATCAAAACTTCGGAAGCGGTCGGAGGACACGGCGTATACAATCCCCTTGAAGTAGCGGTCCCCGTTGCGATAGAAACGCACCTTCTTGGCTTTCTTCTCGTTACTCAGCGCCTGTAAGGTCCGGGTTCTGTAGAAGCTACAGTGAGCGCTGTGAGTGGGGCTGGGCAAGCCGTTCATTCGTGTGCCTCGCATGTTTCTGGACGCCTTGTCTCTTTCGTCAAAGTGTCCAAAATCAAGTTCCATAGTTTGGTGGACCCTAAAGATCTGAAGCTGGGCAGGAAGGAGATGGGGAGAGAAGGAGGGCAAAAGGGACGGGTTAGAGCCCGGCAGAGCCACAACCCGGAGAGCAAAACGACACTAAGGCTGTGTCTGGAGCAGGACAGATGCATTTGGGAAGCGCCCCCTCCCCTGACCCAGATTTGTATCGATTCTGGGGACTGAGAGTAGGAGGGGTCCTCGCATTTTGAAAGGGATCCAACTACTGGGGGCAGGGAGCACGTTTCTAGAGAGCTGCCTGCTCCTGCACCTGGGAGTTTTCAAAGTGCACCAAATCGGGACTTGGGGCCAAAGGGATACATGGCAATTACAACTCAGCCCCGAAAACACTCATCCAAACACCAGTTGGCGATGAATTAAACCTCTGAGCCCTGTGAGGTTTCCTTTGGCAACAGAAAACAAGGAGATCCCAGTAAGTCAGCCCTTCAATCTGTCGAATCACGGAAGGACCCAGAGCATCTGAATGTTTAACATTAGAATAAACTGGCATTTATGAAAGAATGGTCACAGGGGAATAAGCAGTTTCTTTGTGACAGCCTGTTCAATAAGGGTTAGCAATGAGATCCAGCCCACCCTTCCCCCTATCCGCAGCCCCCTCCTAGCCCATCAATCAATTCCCAGGACCAGCCTACATCTCTAAGAAGAAATGACTGCAAAGAAAAAAATCTGTCATTGAAACGCGGCTTCGGTAAGCTCTTTTCAGCCCGAGCCTCCCCTGAATTGCATTTTTTTGCTCCCGTTTAATGAGGAGGTGAAAATAAAGGGGCTGTTTCCACCCCCCGCTTCCAGCCCTAAGTGATTTAATAGCTGGAAGTGCCCGTGCCCCAGGGACACGCCGCCCCTGCTCCTCACCTTTCATTGTTCTGAGCACCGGGGGCTTCCAGCACAGAAAAGCCGAGGCTGGAGCTGACACCCAGCCAGCAGGAATTTTGCACTGTCTCTAGTTTATGCTCGAGAACAACCTTTCGGCTGCACCAAACCCCAACACAAAAGGAGAAGGAACCCCCCCCAACCCTGCAGTAGGGACCCTTGCACTCCCCCGGCGCCCCCAGGCACATGCACCCCACGTATGTCGCTCTCATGTTAGCACAGGGCTGAAAGGGGATTTACAGCCCTTGGCAGCCAGGTATAAATCCAGGAAAAGCTGTTGCTATCTCATCCCCGCCCTTCACACTCGCCGGAATGAAGCTCCCTCCCTGTATTTTACAATGTCAGCGTGACCCATGCGAGAAAAAAACCGTTGTCCCCAGGCTGCAGTGAGGGAGATGACAATGCAGGCGATCCTCACAGAAACCCCAAGTTGGGAACATTCCCCCCACGGTGCCAGCTGCGGTAGATTCAGCCTGGTGTCATGCACTGAACAATGAAACATCCAAGCAACTTCGGGAATGAATCGGAGGATGCAGGGGTTTAGATTTTAAAACGAGCTGCAGATGCTGCAAGGCACCGAGAAAAGATTGCTCCTTTCTGTTACTTTTCTGCATGCGAATCACTCAGGAAAGCTCTACTCACCGGTTTGCAGTGTGCAGGGTGGAGATGCTGAGAGAAAGAAAACCAGGCTCACTCTGCCTTTGTTGTCTGAGCTCCAAGCAAGAAATTCCTGCCAGGGTGGATGAGACGCCTCCTAGGTCCTAGTGCCTTGTTCCATCCCTTCACGGTAACTTTGCCTCGGTGATTCTCACTCTCACCATCAGTCGTCTGCTCGCAGTCTGTGCATGAGGGGAAAACGGGGTGCTGCTTCCAGATGAGTAAACAAAAGGTTTAGAGGGGCAAGTTGGGGGGGGGGGGGGGGATGTTTGGAAGGATGCAAATTTCCCCTTGAATCCAGTTGTACCAAGAAATCATCTGGCTCAAGTGAAGAAAAAAAGAAAAAGAAAAAAAACCAGGATAATTGCCCCAATCCCACAGGATTAGCAGTTCAGGGGGGTCACAGTCATAATCCCACAGTGTGGCACAGTGCTGGCATAAGACTCCTGTGCGTTAGGAAGGCAACTGAGAAAATCTCTGACCAGTGCAACTGGGCACAGTCCTGCTCCTGTGCTGGGTTTACACAGCATCTGTGGTTTACTCTGGCCAGCAGAAAGGGAGAATTCACTTGGTGGTTCTGCATGAGGTGCCCCTGAATACTTTTCCTCTGTTAACATTGGACACAAGCCAAAGGCAGAGGGCTGAATCCCAGTTCATGCAAATCCCCGGGGGTTTTGGGATGGAGTCATTCAACATAAGCGAAACCCAGCAGATCCAGCGTAGCTCATATCCCACAGTAAGAGAAGTTTATTTTCTGATTCCGCTACAGGAGGACCCAGCTGTTAAAAAATTGTACTGGGCTCTTTCACTTTGACAGCAAAACCTTTCACCTGCTTTCTGGGTGGAGATTTCCATGCTGCAGCACCACTAACCCTGCTCCTAACGCCACTGGTGCTGGCCTCATCTTTACTTTAGAAAAGGATGGGATTTGGAAATGGGAGAGTTTTCCCATCTGTAGAAGGAAATCTTCCCTAACAACACTGCATCTGTTTCGAGTGAAAACATCAGATGTTGTCATTTTGGCACATCACAGCAGTATCGCATTTACACAGAAGAAGTTAGTATTTATTCCAGCTTTGTCTGCCCTGTGCACCATAGTCCAGGCAACACTGACACAAACTCACTGAGAGCTCGCCTCTGTTTGCCAGCAACTTTCACACATGACATTTGTAAAAAGTTTCTTCTTCCCTGAAACCACCCTTTTATTCAAAGGCTGCCATGCATCCTCTGCTGGAGCTTTTGGCTGCTCCCTTGTGTGTGTGGGCAGATCACTGCAGAGGAGACAGATCTGCTCTCCTCCCTCAGGAATGAGCCCTTGAGAGGACCATGGGGAAGAACAGGGTCTGTCCTCTCCAGGGTGTATTTCAGTAGCCTCTGGATGCAGTTGCAAGAGGTACGTGGGACTTCAAACCTTGTCTTCCCATTAGATCCTATTCTAAATTAGATAATTCCTGGCTGTTTGTCACCATGAGCTTCATCTGTCCAGAATTAACAATTCTTTCCTTTAACACAGCACTGCTGTAAATATAAATCTGCCCATGCTTTAAAAAATTGCCAAAAATATAAATCATTCAGCATGTGCCAAGTACAGCAGCAGCAAGAACAGGGAAAAGGAGAGTCTTCATTCAGCCTTCAGTGGCACACACAGCTTTGACAGAGAAGAGGAAGATTTTTGGGATGATGGCTGAGCATCCAAGCACTACCCCAAAGTAACCAGGCAGGACGATGTGGAAATGTACCACAATGTGTTATCTCCCAAAATTGACTTGTAGGGGAAGTTCTGAGGACAGCAAAGGGTGTCAAGCATCATTAACAGATGGCTCTTCTTTCTCTTCTTTCTCTTCTTTCTCTTCTTTCTCTTCTTTCTGCTCCCGAGCCCACACCCGCTGTGAGAGGAGCGTGTCTGCAGGGACACATCTGCTCAGGACTGGGACAGAAGCTCTTTGGAGCATAGGCACTTCCTTTCAGAAGCATTTTAAAATAATTACACCAACAGGAGAACTGGGATTTGTCCCTGAGTGAAGGATAAGGTTTCTATAGCAGATCATGCTTGTGTTCATCTTGGGTAAAACCTCGAGTTCCTCCTAAGTGGTGCCCAAAACACCCCCAGTGTGTCCTCCCTTAATCCTGCCACAAGACCAGGAGGATCTCACAAGCCAGAGCTGAAGAGCCCTGGAGCCAGACTGGTTTCACATGTTCTCAGTGAAATCACACCATATTTGCTTCTCTCCAAGTGAGAACAGAATCACCTCAAACCGCAGACGTCGGCACAGAAATAAGCAGCAGGTTCTTGAGGAAAGCAAGGGCCTGCTCCTGACTACATTTCTTCTTCAGAGCTTCTTCCCTGGCCTCAAGGAGTTAATGTCAGTCAAAACATATTTACATCAGAAGAGACTCACCCTCTGAGACATCATCATCTAAACAGTTTTAGGCAGTGCGAGTGATTGAGAACTGGAAAGAAAATTCTACCACCCCCCCCCCCCCCCAATCAATAATTTCATTTAGCTGCAAAGGGAAGATAAATTTAGCTCTTCAGACTGAATTATCTACTTTAAATCAGGTGAATCATCTTTCCTCCAGGAAGGTAATGTTTAGACTTTTGCCTGTGTAACTAAACCCATATAAATACATGTTTGTTGACATTGCTGAGCAACCGTGACACTTTGGAAAAGGACAGATTGCAGGTGACAGGGGTTGTGTGGATGCTGTGTGCTGACTTCTTCATGAACACCTGGAAAATCCAGTCCCTAGCATCACTAGGAGCTGCAGTCTCAAATACTCTGTGTCAATGCCCTGTTGCTTTGCTGTGCAACTTCCTGACTTCTATAAAAATTGCCTCTGATGGCACAGCACAGGATATTAGTTAAGGTGATAAGCAGCCAAGGTCTGTACTAGAGAATCATGGAAAAATCAAGGGATCACTGGGTTTGAAGGAAGTCTTGGATCAACATCCTCAAGTCAGTCTGTTTGTAAGTCTATAATATTTTTCCCTCTGTTGTTCTGGTCTGTTTGGAAATTGTCATTCCTGATCACCACTGTCAAAGCTTTGCTTGGTGTAACTTGAACACCAAAACTCTCTGAAACACCAAACTATTATTTCAGGGGTCTTGACACGCAATGAAGTGTGTCAGGGCACTCACAGCTAAAATCCCATAAAGTCAATGGCTCAATCTTGACCCTGTAGGGCAACATCCTTTAAATCTGAATCTTCAAAAGAGCTGAGAGTTCATCAAAGAGTTATCCTATATCAAGTTCCTCCTACATAATACTACAAGCTAATAAGCAATGGGGACTTGGCAGGCTTTCACCACATAACATTTGTTTCCTTTGGAGATTTATTTTTATAGGGACCACACACATCTGAAAGTCTTTTAAATACCAGTGCTGGAGAGCCAAAGTCAGCCCAGCCGCTGGGGAGAGAAGGGTGGAGGATCAATCACCTCCAGAGCTGCTCCCCCTCTGCAAGCCTTGGGAACATCTGCAGGGGCTGCTCAGACCTTGGGGCTGAAGGACTGAACCCTTCACAGCCTGAAGCACTGGAACCTCCACAGAGGAGCAAAGTTTTCAGTGTCAGGAAGGAGGAGAGGGTGGAAGGAGAAGCTGGGCTCAGTGTGGGAGCTCTCAGGTGTCCCCCGAGCAGCTGTGTCCCCTGGGTGGGGACATGCCACCCCTCCACAGCCTGTGCTGGGTCAGGGTATGGCAGCCCCATACTCCTGGCAGATGCCCTCAGTCTCAGCAGGTGACTTTAGCTTCAGGTATTTCTGAGATCTGGAAGCCTTTGCATCCTCTGAGACCATCAGGAAGCAGGCTGGAAGTGAAAAGGCCATTTTCTGTGCCGAGGATCTGGAAACTGTGCAGCTCAGTGAGCTCAAGATATTTCCAAACACATCCAGATACAACAAAGCATCAAACCCCACAACAGTCATCCAAAAGAAAAATAACTGCTGCACTAGATCTCTTCTGGCTCAATCCCCTCTTCTACAACAAACCACCACAATTAATAAATCTTTCCCAGCTGAAAAGAAATTCCCTGACAGCAGGAAGTGAAGCACCCCACCCCAGCACAGCCCCTGTGTGTTTTGGGAGAACTCTGCCAGAGTTCCACGAGCCAGGTTCTGGTGGCAGCTCAGTGGCGGCGTTTTCCCTCAAAATCCAAGTGCAAAGCTTGCAGAAATCCATGCCTGCCTCATGCCCTGCCTGTGCCCAGGGGATGTGCAGAACCCCTCTGAGGCTGTCAGGACATTTTTGCTGACCAAGCCATGGATGATACATGGTCTGTGAGCCCCAGCCAAAGTCATGACAAATGGAACAACAAAACATCCAAATTCTCCTTTTGCCAAGGTTGTCCATGGGCTGCGTTGCAGTTGGGAGACTTGTGGCCAAGAACTGAATAACTTCTTGATGATTTCATTTTATGCAGTAATTGTAACTGAATACCTGATTGCCGGCCTCTCTCAAAATGCCTGCTGAGGGTAACATTGGCTTGAAGGACTTTCCTGACGGAATTCTGAGTGATAGAAAGGAAAATCCCATCAAAGTCATCACGGGGGATCACGTCACATTCAACTTGGGAGTGCAAGATGTTTCCTTTCAAACACAGATCTCTTCTGTCATTCTGAAGGCAGTGACAGTGAAGTGACTGGAGAAGCATTTGTAAAAGATACCCAAACCGTTCGTCTTAAAAGATTTCTAAGCTTTTAAAACAAAACAGACCATTTCAGAAGTTGTTTTCCGTGAGACTTCCACTCAGTGCGCTGGGTAAATGTCATCCCAGACCAAGCCCAGCAGAGGCTGCAGGACTAGCTGGATCAGTGTCCTAGGAGTAGGGTAGTAGAGTAGGAATTGAGAGGTGGGAGAGCAGGTAAAGAAAGCTTTTGTGCCTGTTTCACGCTTTTCAGGGGATGGTTCCATTCTGTTTTATCCTAAAAACACAGACAGCCCTAATGAATGGGGAATTTTTTTTCACGGCAGCAAATATTCTCCAGCTATTTTGCTATTGTTCCTCAGGCACACACATCGTGTACGTACAATAAACTATTGATAATCGGTGCTTGGCATCTGTACCGGCATTTAGAGGTAAATACAGCAATGAGAAAACTCATTTAGCTACATCAAAAGGAAAGCTTATCTGCCCGAAGTCTCATGCAAATGAGGAGCACACTGAAAGACCATTGTTTAAACATCAATGAACTGAGGTCTCTTGTCTGCAGAGCTGCAGTCCCTCACTCCAGAGAGACACGGAATCTCAGCCTGACAGGACGGAGAAACAATTAAACGCTGCGAGTACAAGGTCAGCACCGGCGTCTTCGGCCCCCTTTCCCCTGCAAGGAGAGCCAGCACTGCAAACTGTGCCTCAAACTAAAAACCAAACTGGTTTTCTTCTCCCGTAATTCCTGCCAGGCTTCGGAAAGCTGGGTCTGGCACACAGCAGCCTTGGTTTCTAGTACAAGGCACCCCTGAGCACTGGAAGGGAGCAGGTTCCAAACACAACCTGACATGCAAAGCCCTGACCCAAGCAGCTACTGAGGCACTCAGGGATTTCTAAAACACCTCCTGAAGACCTACATAGGTAGGACCCTGTGTATTTTTAATCTTTAAAGCAAAGGTTACAGCACGGAAACATTGCGGGACACTCTACCTTCTAAATAGCTTTATTTCAAGTACTGGAACTCTGAGCTGAACTTCTGCAGCTCCTCCCTGCTCCCTCCACACACACCACAGCTGTGCTGAGAGGTGAGAGATGGCTCCAGGCAGAAGTGCTCCCTGTCTACCGATGCCTCAAGTTTTAGCTTTCGTATTTTCCAGATTCTGCATTGCATTAGTAGATAACTCTGAACTTCATATACAGTGTTAGCAAGTTCTCAGACAAAACAATCCTTCTCCAGCCCCAGAACCAAGGACACCGCTGCAGCTTCCAGCCCAAAAAGTGTAAACAGCAGTGAATTGAGGAGAGCAATCTGGGAGGAGGGGACTTCGTTACCTGAAGCTGTAATTGGACAATTAACTCCAATATAGAAATGGATCAAAACGTATTGAAGTGTGAAAACTCGTGACCCCTGGTCCATCGTGGGTGTAGCCACAGCCAGGCTCTTGTCCTGCCCAAGGTGGATCCTTTGCAGGCATTTTTAATAAATCCCTACTTTATTCCTTTATCACTGTCCTGCCTCTGTTCCAGGTCAGCCCCTCAAGGCATCACTACAGTGAGACCACCAAGAGACAAGCACTGAGCACCATTAATGTCTCTGAACTGGAGAGAAGCATCATCCAGCTGGGAGACAATGACTTTGGCACTCACCTTTTTAGGGAAAAAAGTAGTTCCCTTTTACCTTGTGAACATCTGCAGCTTGCTGGAAACCAAATCCTTTTTAACATTGCAGGGGAGTAGGAGATGGTTGTAGGAGCTACTGGACAAGAAGCCAACAGCAGAAACGCCACAGAGATGATTCTGATGCAATTTTATCTTCAGGTTATGCAGGTTCTGCTCATCAGGAAACCCTCCCAGGGGGGAACACACTACTCACAGATTATTTGATGAAATTCCCAGCCTGGAGAACTTTGTGAACCACAGAATAACTGAACCGGGGAATGAGAAGTGTATCAGAACATCAGAATCAGTATCCCAAAGTCTGGATGAAGAGCCAGGTCAAGAAGAAACTCGTGGTCTCGTCTGAAGGTGCTGTCAGCTACATTCCTGGTTCCATGAGCTCTCCTGAGGGTTACCCAACATCAGCAATGTAAACACTCACATTGAGCAAAGACAGCTGGTGCTCAGGCACCAATAAAAAAGCAGGTTTCCAGTTAAAATCCATTCTGAGCAGTTATCAGTCACCACAGAGCTGGAGGAAAAAGGGCAGCTACTCTACCTGCAAATCACAAGGAAATCTGGCAATGGTTTCCTGTGTTCTCAAACTCCAGGGAAACAAGCCCTACAACCACTGACTGTGCAGGGTGTAAATGGGACCTAAATTCACTCACTGTGAGTTTGAGCACTCTCTCTACATGGGAAGAACGAGGCAAGTGGCTCAAGCCAGAAAATCTCTTTCATGAGAGCAGCTAAACTGCAAAGGCCAGGGCTGTGCTGCAGGAACAGGCCACAGTTCCCAGTGCTGCGTGTGCATTAAATCCCAGCAGAACGTGCCCATCCCACCTTGGTACCATGGGATAATGGTATATTATTATGTAATTGCTACAGCCATTACTTTTGCCCACCTCCTGCTTTACTCTGACTTTCAGAGGAAGGCAGCCCACCCTCCTGCAGAAACAGGGTGAGGCACAAACACTGACAGGCCATTGTTCTGTCCTTTGGATCCATGAAGCACTTTGCTGCTCTGAGCCGAAGTTTTACTCTGATTCCAATTAGAAACCCAAACTTCCTGCTGGATTAGGTGACTTTCACTCTCCAGGCAACCCAACAAATATTTCCAGTTTGATGCTTGTGTTTTTGGCCCCTGAAAGCACAGGGAGCACTCCGCCCAATACCCCATACGTACCCAGTGTGACTGCAGGCCCACCCAGCATGAGCACATCCCCTGGGCATGGCCATGAGTGGTTCCACTGTGGTCACCCTGCAGCCCTCAGCTCTGCTGACCGGCCCAAATCTCCAGTCTGTGGGCTCAGGCTGTGGCCAGAACCCTGGCAGGGAGTTGTGAAAGGCAGGGCTTGTCTCACTGGTAACCCACACAGCCCCAGCCATCTCTGGGCTGGTCAAGCCAGAGATGCTTTCATTTTCTTCTTTATGGCACTTTTCCCTCACTTCACTGAGGGACATCCATTCCAGGCCTCCTTCCTTGCCTCTGCCACGGAGAGAGGACCTGCAGGGAGGTCTCCTTGGGCTCCCTGTGATGCCTTAAGTTTCAGCTTTCATGTTTTTCAGATTCTGTGCTGCCCAGGACTGTTTTGTCTCCCTGCTCTGTGCAGAGCTGAGTGACGCTGAATGTGAGCTCAAAACTGCACCCCTGGGCAGCACAGGCATCATTTCCCCCTTTTAGAGGCTTGACAAGGCCTTTTCCTTGTCCAGTCTCTATTTCAAAATCTGCTAATAATCGGTATTCAATAACAAATAAGTATCTAACAATAGAAAACAGCTAACAGTAATAAACATCTAACCATAGGTAAATATCTAATAACAGTAGATCTCTAACAGTAAATATCTAATAATAGATAAATATCTAGAAATAATAATAATAACAATAATAATAATAATAAAGTAATAAACATCTAACAGTAGTAATGTCTTGTACAGTTAGGTATCATGAAAAGAACAATAGTGATTTTTGTGAACAGTGTTTTAGGTACAGAGGAGAAATCATTTAAAGCACGTTTTCATCTGCATCAGTCTCTGTTTCCACAGTTGTTTCAGGAGCAGACGCTTTCTCAGCTCTGGAATAATGAATCCAGGGTCATTTGCCAGCGATTTTGACTGCGTTGAGGGTGGTCAGCAGAACTTGGAACTGTCCTCTCCCCCTGGCTTGCCGAGGATCGTTGTCCCACCATTTCACACGGAGCCGTGCGAGGCGACAGCGATGCCACCCGGTGGTGACACGGAGCAGCAGGACAGGGGACAGCCATCCCAGAGGGTCCCCGCGCACCAGGGCAAGGACACGGCGGTGACGAGCACACAACAACACCCCCCGTGCTGGCAGCAGCAGCTCCGGGTATTTAAAAATGTGGGGAAAAAACCCCGAAAAACCTGCACAACTCCAGCAGCGCTCAGAAGAGAGGAGTGGGAATATGTGAGTGAAGGAGTGAAGCTGAGCCCAGGGAGAAGGGAGGACTAAGGGGAAGGTATTTCACTATTTGCTTTTATTACTCTAGTTTGATTTGTAATAAATTAATTTCCCCAAGACAAATCTGTTTTGCCTGTGACAGTAATTGCTGAGTGATCTCCCTGGCCTTATCTCAACCCGCGAGCCTTTCATCACATCTCTCTCCCCCTGTTCAGCTTCTCGCAAATCATTTACAATGGTTACTCGGGCCTGGACTGCCTGACAGGGTCAGAAGCAGAATAGAATTGCTTAGGCTATACCAGCTTATAATTCGAGATATTTCAGGGGGGAAAACCTCCATAAATGGAGTTTTAGCTTAGTCAGTATTGGGCTGAAAGAGCTGTAACGTGCCTTATGGGAATGGGGTCAGACCAAGTGAAGACACTCGAATGAAACGAGTTACGGGGCACTTTTGTCGCTGTTCTGCGGGCGTCCCTTTGCTGCCCCGACCCGCAGCAGTTAAATGCGGTGCCAGCAGATGGCAATCCAAGAAGGATTTGCGTTCCCGGCAGCTGTCGCAGGCACGGGGCTGCCGCAGGCACGGGGACACGCTGCTTTCCCCGCCTCGGGGTCAGGCAAGTCCTGTGGCAAACCTCTGAAGGAGCTCAGAGGCCGAGGAGAACACCTGGGTGTTTTAGTCTCTAGCCAGCCACCCTGCAGGAGAGACACCTTCGCGGTATTCCCCAAAACACCCATCTCAATAACGGGTGTTTAACCCATTCCGTAGAATCCTGACCCATCTCAGTAGCCTTTAGCTCACCCCATGGAATTCTCGCTGGCTCCTCAGGGCCAGCACATGGGAAGTTCACCCCACTGCCTGTGGTCACTGATCGCTGTGACTTGGCAGTGTCAGCGTCCCTCTTCACTCCCACCACTGAAGGTTGGGTGCAGGTGGTCTCCTTTGAGCACTGCTGTCCAAAGCAGAGCGTTGAGCTCACACACTTCGGCATTTCGGGCAGCAAAATAAATCCATATGCACTCAGCTCATCTTCCCAAGTCCCCGTGCCCGGGAATTCATTTTCCTCAGAAAGAGCTCCTACTTCATGCAGTGAATTGCGGTGATTTGCTGTTCACATTTCCCTCTTCCTCCAACAGCTTCTGATTAGGGTTTAGATGCAGAAACATTTTCAGTATTGCTTTCAGCAGAGTCCTCCTGGATTTCCCGAGGCTGTCAGGGAGCAGGTCTGATGTTCCCTGCAGACTTGCTGTGCTGCCTCTTTGGAAGGAGCAATTCTCACTCCAGGGTGCCCAGGGACACAGCAGAACCCCAAGGGCTGGAGCTCGAGCAGGAATTCAGACAAGCCACAGCCCACAAGCTTTTCTCTGATGTTTCTGTCAATGGCTCAGCTCTGTGCTGAGAAAGAGCCCACCTCGAGGTGCCGGTGTGCTGACTGTGTCTTACCTGAGAGATATCTGCTCACATTAGAGTCCAGGCTATTCTTAAACCTCTGCTTCTACATCTACAAAGTGGAGATTTTTAGATCTGAAATGGAGAAGACTGCTCAGGCTTCCCAGCACTTGAACAAACCCTAAACCAAGGCACACCTTCACCAAGGTGAGTTTTCCTGAGAAGGGACGAACTATGGACTATCCCTCCACAGGGCAAAGAAACCACCACGGCAAGGACACCTAGAAGGACTTGTGGTGGCCATTTGGAGTCATTAAAGGGGATGTGAGTGATCTGTCTGGTGAGGGATGAGATTGCAGCAACATCCAGCTAATTAATGGACAGGAGGTCCCATCCACTGAACTACTGAGCTGGTGTTTTTAATTAGACTCCGAGTTGCTGTGCTGCAGGGCTGCTTCCCAACCCCTCACCCAGGACAGAGATTAGCAGCAGTTTTATGCTAATTTATGTTGGCTGAAAAGCTGGTGATTTTAGGAGACATTTAGATTTCAGGGAGGAACTACTTATTAATATTCATCTCGGCTCCTATAAATACATTTCTAATCCACTGCAGGATTTAGAAGGCTGTGGATGGCAGCTGTGTCACTGGATTTGTTGCAGAGCAGGGGTCGTGCTGGGTCAGGGGGTGTTGGAGCGTGGCTGTGACAGGGTGGGTACAGCTCACAGCTGTGGGATGTGGTTGGTGGCATTTCTGTGTTTCTGCCACGGTGACAGGAGCTGGACAAGTCCCAGGATGAGCACACACAGTCTCTTGGGCTTTCCTTAATTCTGGCTTCTCAAACTAACTTCAGGTTACAGAGGAGGTAGAGCTCAGCTTTATCTCATGATTCTTCAGGGGCTCTCTGAGCCTCTCCTTTGAATAATAATTGTTCTATCTCTGGCGTTTCCCAAACATCTTCGTGCATCCCTTTGCCCCAAAGGAATGGAGAGCTCGAACCCAAATTATACTTGCTAATACGAAGCAATCACTCATCACACTTTCAACTTTGCTACTCCCCACCTAAACTCCTCTCTCCAGTTTAGCCACGATCCAGCTGGATGCGGGCATCCCAGAAAGTGGCACCATTTTCTAGACTCTCTGCGCACACATCCCCATGCACTGACCTTTCCACATGCCTCCATTTACTTTCCCATCAATAAGAACTGGTTTCAGGATAACATTTTTGCTGTGGCCAGCTCATTTTGTGGTTTCAGCCACAGCAGGAGGAAAAGTGTTCATTGGTTTGGCTGCCCTATTGTAAAATCTTGGATGCTGCAAAGTCTCCAGAGGGTACAATGGGATCCATAAGCAAAATCACGACATACAAGACCTAAAGCCCTAAATCCACATTTCTAGAGCACTGAAACAAAGAACACAATGTGAGTGGAGCAGGAGCATTCCAAACAAGCACCAGTAAGCTACTCAGAAGCTGGGAGAGGTTGCATCACACCAGCTGGCAAAAGAGCTTTGGGTTCCTTTATGTTCACCACGCCAGCTGGAAAAAAGCACAAACCATGGGGTGGATAAAACAAAGAATAACCAGCCCTAAAGTGACAGTCATCACCAGAACAGCAGCTGCAAGGAGGAGAGGTGCTACTGGTGCTCTAAGTTTTAGTTTTAATGTTTTCAGGTTCTGTGCTGCCCAGGGGTGCAGTTCTGAGCCTCACATTCAGTGTCACTCAGCTCTGCACAGAGCAGGGACACAAAACAAATCCTTTTCCTGCTGCACACCCAGGACAACTGTCAGCCCCAAAAGCACAAACAAGGGTGGCTGAAGGGAGGAACAGGATAGATGGGACCTCACAGCCTGAAGCTGGAATTGGACAATTAAACCCCAATATGCAAATGGACCAAAAGTTATAAAAGTGTGAGACTTCGTGACCATTTGTCCATTTTGTGACCATTTTGGGTCCACCTCGGGTGTAGCCCTGGTCAGGCTCTTGTCCTGCCCAAGGTGTGTCCTGGAGGCCTTTTAATAAATATCTATTTTATTCTCTAGCTCTGTGCAGTCTGTGTTCCAGGTCAGCCTTCCCAAGGCATCACCACCACACCTTTGTCAGAAAGCAGCCTGCCCCACGCCTCAGCCCTGGAGCAGGTTCAGATGATGCTGAACAAAGATCTCTCACACAACAGCAAACGCGTCCTTCAGGAGGGAAGCAGGCAGCAACTCCTCCCCGTGTAAGCATTCCCTGAAGTGAAGAGCCTTGGATTTGTGTCTGGAATAACGAGCTGGTCTCCTGAGCCCCTGGCAGAAGCAGCAAGTGGCACCATCTGGAGTGTGAGGTGGCCCCGTGCCAGCATCGCTCCATGCCAGGGAGGGCTGGGAGCAGGGGTGACTCCCAGCAGGGAGCACATGCACAGCCTGGAGAGAAGGGAGAGCAAGGCAAGCAACAAACTGAGGGAGGGCTACTCTTAAAGAGCCTGGAATTGATGTTGCACTGAGAGCAAGCACAGTTGGAAACTGTAGGAAATATTATTTCCAGTCTGTTTGCTCACATGAAGACAGGGAAAGGAGAGTTAACCCGAGAAGGGGAAAAAGAGGAAGAAAAAAGCCCCTGAGGAAAGTTCTTAAACCCCCTGCACTGAGTCAGGAAACCCCCAGCAGTGAAAACTCCAGATGTGAACAACAAAATGACAGCAGGGACATGATAACACACAGTTCTCTGCCATGCTTGCAGAAACAAAGCTTATCTCCCTTGCTGAGGGAGTCCAGGATCTGAAAAGCTTAGCACACAGACCCCTGTAGGACTGCCTGGCATCTTTGGCACAAATCATCACCGTCCTCCCTTGCCTTATTCTGATACTACAGCACAAAATTCCCTCAGGTGAAACCAGGCCTTTTGCACAGTCCAAAGCCCTCTTTTCCTTTTCTGGTAAAAAAATCCACTACTGTGGTGGTATTCAGTCAAAGGTTGGACTTGATGACTCTGAAGGTCTTTTCCAACTTCAATGATTCTTAAATAAAGGGCAGGTCTGACCATTCAGAGTGCTTTAAGTAAAAGGGATGATTTCCTTGTTCTTTTCCTTAGTGCTTGCTGATCCTGGTAAGGTGTGGTAGAGAAATTGGAGCACTTTAATAGCATGTAAGCTTTGTAGTAGCCTGCTGTGCAAGGTGGTTATTTCTTTCTCCAGTCATTATGGGCTCCAAAAGTCTAAGCCCTTTGTGTTGCAAGGGGTTACAGGTAAAATCTGAATAGAGAAGCCGGGAAAGCTGGGTTTGCCTCCTGTTGGCGTGAGGAAATCAATCAGCCTGTGGCAGTCTCCTCTTCAAAAGCCAAGGCTTGTAATGG
Source organism: Chamaea fasciata (assembly GCF_029207755.1). Lineage (NCBI taxonomy): Eukaryota > Metazoa > Chordata > Aves > Passeriformes > Sylviidae > Chamaea > Chamaea fasciata. The sequence goes on from NW_027094107.1 coordinate 1,052,999, forward strand.
GTGCTTCCCCCATTTCTCCTTCCTGATTCCCTCGGGCTCCCTAAAGAAAATTGTTCCATGGCTGAAACTACACGTGAGGGTCATGCCTGCAGAGAGAGCCAATGCAGCAGTGCTGGGCTCCCTTGCTCTGGAAGCACAGGACGACATATAATTTAGCCCTGTAAATGATAGGCAAGCTGGATTTTTTAGGTCAAACATGACACAGAGTTTTGCCTGTCCCCCCAGATTAAAGTGTGCTCCTTTGGGCTGATTCTAGGGGAGATGTACCGCCAGATGATCAGGAGGCCAGCAGCTAACACTGATTTAGCCAGCCACAAACCAGAAGCTGGATCAGATCAGGGTTCATCTGGTTTGGTTGGTGAGGGACAAAGCATGACAGCTGCTTCTGAAGCTGCTGTAAAATCTGAGCAGTGAGGCTGGGGCAGCAGCTCATCCTTGGGCTGCTTGTCAGCCCCAGGTGGGTGGTGGCTGCCCAAGCTGTAAGGTTTTGGCAGTGCTGATGCTGCAGCAGGACCAAAAGCCGCAGCTTTTGGGGTAGTGGTTTTCAGCTGCCCCTTTCTTCTGGAGTCCCAGTGAACCTGCAGTGTGAGCTCCAAGCAGTTCCCATCCCAGCCCATTCCCTGCTTGGCTCTTGTTCTCCACCCCTCTCTCACTGCCATCCTCAGCCACTGCTGCCGTTACTTGCATCTCCTGGGTTTTAACTGGCTGCCTATTACTTATCAAACACATTAATTACAGAGGGGATTGCTTTTATCTCTGCAGTCCCAGAGAGGTTTGGGGATTCCTGGTTGGAGAATGCAGTTTGATCCCACCTGCCCCGGGGGGAGGATGCCGAGCCAAGGACCATTGCACCGCTCCGATGTCTAATGGAAAAATGTTCAAGCTTCATCCATGGACAGCAACAACAGAAACATGTCCACGGGGTTTGCTTCATGTGGAACCCTCCCTGCAGGTGCTGCATCCCTCTGGAGCAGTTGGACTGGGAGGCAATGGGAAAAAATGTCTGCTGGCACTGACAGGGCAGCTCTTCCAGCCACCAGGGGAAAGGCTGCGCTCTCCAGGCCAAACATAGATGCTGTTCTTCTTCAAAAAGGTGTTTGTCAAAAAGTCTGTGTTACATGCAGTCATAGGCTGGAGACAGAAATCATGACTCGAGTCCTCTTGATCGTGAGACAAATAGCCTGTTCTAGTGTTTGGGACCTTCTTATCCAGTGGGTTCAAAACTCCCAGGTGCAGACACTGATTGTTCTGGGTCTGAACACTGCCCAGCTCCCTGGGTTAATGACACATCCGCATTTAGGGTTGGAAGGGATTGGTTGAGGTCTCTGAGTTTAAATCTATCCTGATTGTTCACCTGGGGATTTGTTTATCGAACTACAAGAGCCGAATTTGGCTTCTTATTATAGCCAGATTTATCTGTCCAGCTACAGACTAGCTGTACCGTGAGTCTGTGCTCTCCAGAACAAACCTGGATGCTGCTCTTCTTCTCCAAACAGGCATTTATCAAAACTTCATTCAGTTCTCTCAGAAACACGTACCAAAGAAAAGGAAGCATAGCTGAGTGATGGGAGACAAAGAGTAAGAAATGATAAATTAATCTTTCTCTCTCCTTTACATCAGGGTCCCCAGGACCTGTCCAGTGAAAAGCACCTTTTTGGTTTCCCTGTGCTGGGAAGAAAGCCATGCTTTGCTGGTATCAGCCATCTAATTAGGAGAGGGGTTGTGTGAGTGAGCAGCTAGCTCAGGAGCAGATCTTTTGTGAGCAGAGCTAATTTCGTTTGTGCAAAGAGAAATGTGGGGCTTAGGCTGAATTATCAAATGAATTGTACCAACAGGTCATTTGCCTTTGCAGTGATTTAATTATCAAAGATTTTGCAGATGAAGGGAGGGGGGAACCAGATGAGGGACAGAGCATTTCCTGAGGGAAATGTCAGCTTGGCAGCTGCATCCCTCACCTGGCTATGTCAGGCCAAGGTTATTAAGAGAAGGTGACAAGGTGCAATCATTTGTGATGGAATTCTTCTGTACATCTGCACTCCCTTCAGCTGTAGCTCTTTCCAGCAGACAAGCACGTTCCCTGTGCAAGGAACTCACCCCTTTTTCTCAGATGAATTATCCCGAGCACCTCAGACACTTCAACATTTCTTGTCAGGCTCATAAAACAAATCTTACCTCAGCTGGTAATGAACCTGATGTGCTGTGACAGCCACAAGCAGGGCAACAAAGAGAATCCTCACATGTCAGCAGATCTGAGCCAGACCTCCATCTCCCACCACCAGAAAGAACAAGATGTGTCTCCCAAAGTGACAGTCATGATTTCCTCACACAGCAACGTGTGAATGCAGAGACTGACGTGCCAGGTTCTATTAACACAGGATTCCTTTGAAAAGAGTTATTCTTTTGTGGCCTGATACTGTGCTTTCCTGGCACAAAAGGCAGGAAAGGATTCCAGATTGTCTTAATTTCTTTTACAAAGTGCTCTCCTGCCTACAGGAAATATTTGAGGGGAGTAGGTAGCTTCTACACCACAGGTCATGCACTGCAAAGTGTCTGTGTATTTTACACAACGTGAAGGTACCATGTGGAATTATGGGCACTGAAAATGAAATACCTCAAAACGTGAAAGAGCAAGTGGCATTTTGTGAGTAGTAACAGTAGTGGTACAAATCTTCCTTCTTCTTGAAAGGAGACCAGCTGGTTCAGGAAGATCCAGAGATTTAAATTCCCTTCAGAGGACTCAGATTTAAATCAGCAGAGTTGATTACACTGCAGGATGTTGTGAATTCTTCTTTCAGTGACTGGACTTTACTGATCCCCAGTGGAATTGAAGCTGCACTCTCACAGTTATCTGCATGATTAATTTGACCGCTTGCATTAAACCAGGCAGGGCACTCCTGCACTCTGGTGGGCTCCCCGGATAGAAATTTCTGCAGAGTGGTGTGAAAATCTCATAGCTGGTGGTTCTGAGTCTGCTCCAAGCTCACGGCCATGGTGATTTCCTCATCCTGCAGCAGTGGCCCCCAGAGGTCTATTCTCTCACATTCTCATCCCATTTTAATGCAGATATTTATTCCCAGGATAATCTTTGCAGGACTGACCTCTGCTGAGAGCCCCAGAACATCACACACAGGCTCTGCATGTTCCCGTTACAGCTTAAGAAAGACACCAGCAGTTCAGCACTTTATTCCTGCACTTGCCACTCTTTCTCTTTATTATTTTGAGCCTGTCATCAGAAGCAGGGCCGAAGCAGGAAGAAATGTTGATAACCAATTGTATGCAGAAGCAGATAATGTGCCTTGTCCTCCCTGTGGCACAGGACTAAAATCCTTGGAAACGGGAACAGGGATTCTGCCGGCATTAGTGGGTAAGACAGGAAGCTCCTCTCCCTTCCACAAGTGGAAAGAGAGTATTTGAAAGCTTTACAGAGAACAGCACTAGCATTAAATAGACACTGAGACAAACCTCATATTTCCTGAAGCCATTGCCAGAGAAGGGTTGAATGCCTTTACAATTCCAGTGGGAGTCACGTGTGGAGAGCAAACCTGGCCCAGGATGTGCATAGAGCCATCTATCTTCTGTCATTTCTTCTAAAGTGCAGCTAACAAGCAATTTGTAAGTTCCCATACGAAGCTGTTTTGAGAATGAGAAGTTCCTTTAACACAACAATCCATTCTGAGGGTGAAAAACAAATGCACCTGTAACAACAAGGGATCTGTCCCATGAGAATCAGTAAAGAAAACATGTAAACAATCCAAGAATAGATAGATTTGATGGACAGGTAAAATACCTTTTACTAACCAATAGAATAATTACCAAGAAAGCTTTTAACCAATTAGAAGTTGCCCTCGAGGTTTGTAAAGACAGTATAAAAGACAGCATGGGGCTATAGTAAAGGAGAGACTTCTGAAAACTTGATACTGTTTCACTTCGTGTGTTGTGGCTGTCCCAACAACGACAGCAGGATGTTTAAATGCCCATTAATGTGGGTACATGGAACTTGTGACTGTTCTGGCTTCTTTTTCTCTGCCAAGGCTGGGATTGATACATGGGAGTCACCATTCAAGTTCAGACTTGGATGTTTATTGTTTCTTATCTATTTACAGACTCACGAGCTGTGAGCTCTAATTGGCAAGTCAGAGAAATGAGGTAAAATAGAGAACTTCTCTATCTCTACCGGGTCTTTTCAAGGACAATCCATCCAATTATGAAACGCCACCTAAATTATTTTTATTTTAAACCCAATAATGAACAACTTCAAGTCTGCAAGGCAGACTCCATCAACCAGTTACAGAAAACCACCCAAACCCATGAAGAAGAAGGAAGAAGGTGAAGAAGAAGGACTCAGACAACACCTGAAACCCTCCATATTGCTTCACACACATTACTGTATACTAAAACCTTAAACCCTAAGTTTCTAGCCTTCCAACAGGAACTGCTGTCTAAATACCAACAGGGACAAAAGCCCACCTTCTGCAACAGCCTGGCATCTCCAGCCTGTCCCTTTGCAGTGCCCTCCCTGCAGCAAGGGACAGCTCAGCTGGCCACCACTGCCCACGGGGAGGACAAGCAGCCCCTCTCTCCCCTGCAGGGCATCACCTGATTGCAGCACAGTGGCAGAAGGGTCAGAGTCTGGAGCTGATGCCCAGGCACTGCACAAGTTGTGGGGTTGTAGAAGCTGGGACTTGCTGCAAAGTCAGTCTGGAGCATGGATAAAGTGTTCCAAATTCCTGCTTCCAGGGAGAACTCAGCGAGGTTGTGCAGAGCAAGGCAGAGTGAAAGGGCCAAGTGGCCATGCAGAACCATGTGGCGAATCTTTCTGGGTAGAGATCTTTGCCCAAATTGAAAACAGCTCTTCGTCTATGAAAAGCGAGGCAATAAAGCAACGTTTGTTGGTAATAGGCTGAAAATAAAAAGAGAGATCAGCCCTCTGTTCAAAAGGAAGGGTTGCTCAATAAGCTTTTTGTCCAGTGTTTTCACAGAACAGCCTCTTCACAGACAACTTGATCCTGGACACAGAAGGGAAATGTATTTTGTGGCACATGGGCTGGAAGGGGGACCAAAACTGGCTATTAATAACCAGGCACATCAGTTAAGCAGAATCACACAGGGATGTTTATTCTTTTCTTCACCAAAAACGAACAATAATTAAGTGGAACTGCCCAGTGAGCTTGTTCAGCTCCTGACCCAGAGGCTGGGGAAGAGGGAACTTGTGACTGCTCTTAGACAAAGGCATCAAATGGAAACATCCCCTGGCTTTACTATAAATGTATAGGAACTGCTGCCACAGCTCAGACTGAGGGGCTGTCTGGGCTGACATCCTGTCTCCAGTCTGGCATGAAAGCAGTTCAAGTTAAAAATTGTTGTATAAAGATGCCCCATGTGAAACAAAACGGGAACTCGGACAATGTGCAGTTGTTATTTACGTCTTCACCCCGCCTGCTCTCCTCCTCAGCACTCCCCAAGCACCAGCTGGGCTCCCCAAGAACCAGAAGGGGTTTCAGAATTGGTTTCAGTGACTTCACTCTCTGCCCGCTCCCTCAGTGCAGTGGAATGGAGTGGGACAACATTGCACAGAGCAAAAAACCCAGAGAAGGCTTGAATGCCACGGGCTCTGAGTGGGTAAATGGCAGATATTGAGGCACAAATGCTCTGGGGTGGAAGGAGAGCAGTGCTTAGTGTGCCATGGCAAGCAGGGATCCCCGCTGTTGAGAAAGGATTACAGAGAAACACCTGAGTGGCTTTTGTATCACTTGTAAGGTTGCTTTTTTTAAAGCTTGAACTATGACAACTCTCTCAGTACAACTAGCAGCAGCTCAGGATTCCTGTGCTGTGCTCTCCTGTACAGAACAGATGCATCCAAACAGAGGATTTCCCCAAAACTGCAGTGGAAATGGGTGGCAGAGCAGAGATGGCAGCGTTTGCATCTATCACTGCTTTTCACTTTTCTGCTGTGAAGGTTTCAGCCATGTTTCTTCCAGACAGGTTTAGAAAGAGTTCAACCAGTCCTGCTGGAAATGCTGATATCTGAAATGTTAAAGTGTGTGGGTGGGCAGAGCTCTCTCAGCTGCATATCCTGTAAATGAGAACTGAGAAAAGAGATTTTCTTCCCTAAGACTGGAATTAAAACAGACAGACCAAGGAAACAAAAAATTGGTGTAATGGGGTCATCACAAAACTGTTTTCCTTTCAGTATGAACCCTCATGATAATTATTTAATGATGGTAATAGAAGAACTGGTCCCCCCTCAATAGAGGCAGAAGCCCATCTGTTAACTGTGAATCATGCAAATAATGTGGCATCAGAGTCTTCAGGGAAGGGTTTAACTGTTTTGCAGCTCACATTCCCCATGCTCTGCCCACCCTGCACTCAGCTCCGTGGCCTGGCTGGGAGGATTTGGTCACAATCCAGGAATCATCATCTGTTCATATTTTAAAGATTTGCCTCATGGGTCCCTTGGCAGAGGTGAGTTGGTCAATACCTGAGCCCGGGGCTCAGACCAAGACGCCATCCTGCTTAACAGGGAACTCCAGCTTAGGGATGGATCCGCTCAGGAGTCACTGCTCAGTGCTGTGCTCACAGGTGCTGCCTGGCAAGCTCAGGTGGTGCCTAATCCCACAGGCTGTTCCTGCAGGCAGAAATCCAGGAGGAGCCCACAGGAGTCCAAGGGCTCTTTGGGCTGCGTGGGGACAACAGTGTCACAAGAGTGACCATGGACAGGTACCAAGAACACTGAGGGAGATGCTCTCCACAGCCAGAGCACGCAGCTGGCCGTGGGAAATTCAGCTGGGAATACAAAATGCATTTCCAGGCTCCATCCAGACTGCCCAGAGGAAAGCAGATAGCACAAAACATGCAAATATCACACCTGGACACACCTCAGGTGTTGGTTTGATGCTGAGGCTCATGCCAAGTGTCCTCTGGGGCACCAGCCCGGCCATGCAAGATGGGAAGGAGAAAATTCCATAAATTCCATGAGTGACCCAACAAACTCTGCATTGTCCCCATGGATTATTTGTCCATCATGCAGGGACACTGTGATGGTTTTGGCTTCTTTTCTTCTCTGCCAAGGTCGGGATAGGGACATGGGAAACGAAGGATCAAGTTTGGACTTGGACTGTTTATTATCTCTTATCTTTTCACAGTATTTACGAGGTTAAATGGAGAGCTTCTCTATCTCTACCAGGTCTTTCCAAGGACAACCTGTCCAATTATGAAACGCCACTTAAATTATTTTTATTTTAAACCCAATAACTAATTTCTTGAAGTCTGCAATGTGGACTCCATTAACCAAATACAGAAAACCACCCAAACCCATGAAGAAGAAGGAAGGAGAAGGTCAAGAAGGAGGACTTAGACAACACCCAAAATCCTCCATCTTGACTCACACATATTAAAATCTTAAATCTAAATTTCTAGCGTTCCATCAGGACACAAACTACCTTATCTCATCTCATCTCATCTCATCTCATCTCATCTCATCTCATCTCATCTCATCTCATCTCATCTCATCTCATCTCATCTCCTGGAGGCCAGGCTGCTTTCCTCTGGTCACAGCAAGGCCCGGGAGTTGTGTTTAGTCTGCAGCCACCAGTGGTGACACAGTGCAGAATCATGATTTCAAAAAGTTAAGATTTTAGCCAAGGGTGAGAAAATCGTGGTTCAACGCCCTGGTGAGCCCTGGGACAGGCTGGGCTGGGAGGGTGAAAAGCAAGAGCCCATTTGCAGTGACTGAAGCACAGTGGCTCCCTGTCATCTCTCAGGTTGTATCTTAGCAACTGGCCAGCCAAAACCAAAGCATCAGCACATCTCAAAGTTTCTCCAGACCTGCACGAAGCTCCTGGGTGCTGAATTTGTGCTGAACTCCTCTAAAAATAGACACTGCTGCAAGAACTATCCTACTTCAGGAGAAATAATAATATTCTGGACTACTGGTGAACACAAGATCTGTTTAAAGTTCAATCCCTGCCTCATTTTTCAATAAATTTTTGCCAAGGCCCAGGTGATCCACGTGGAAGCTTGATGGAGGGTGGCTGGCACGAACTTGTGGTTTGGGTCCTGGTGGAATCTGCTTCCCAAATCCCCCCAGCTCCAAAGGATGTTCACAGGAGCCTGCTCAGTGCCCTACCTGAGCCAGTCCTCATTGATGGATCTCCAGCACTGCCAGTCCTCTCTGCAAGGGGTGTTAATCCCATTTTTGGGGACATGCAATGCCTTCTCCACAAGCTCACTCACAAAAATGAAGCTCAGGGCTGTTCCAGACAGAATTTTGTGCAGAACAATGTAGCCCTTCACTGACAAATGTAAATCAAATTAGAAATGCTCCTAAAAATTAGCAGCAACATCAGACAACACTGAACTTCTTCAGTCATCTGTGGGAGACTGAGTTTCCATAAATAAACCGAAGCATTGCCACGATGAAGATCCAAACAAAGCCAAATTGTCAAAACAGCCCCGGAGCCGTTCAAAGCAACAAAACTCTTTCAGTCCAAACTCATGAGCATTTTCAGACTCAGTGCTGGACAAAAGGAGATTGTGTGGGGCTGGCTCTGCTCTGCTCTGGCTGCTGCAGCAGGGGACACATGACCACTGCATTTGCGTAGCACTTTTGGGGGGAGAGGGACCAATAATTTCTCCTTTCTCATGAGAAAGAAATGAGACAGAGAGAAGTCAGTGCATTTGGTTGGGACCTAAGCAAGAAACAAGCCTGAGGAAACTGTCTTTGCTTTCGGGGTTGCCACCCCTTGGACTGTGGATGTTCCTCCCTCAAAGCAGCTGGAGCCACTTCACACGAACCTGAATATCTATCATATGTAAAATTCCCTCCACCCCTGATCCAAAATCTACCAAGACATGTCTCTTTACGTGTCCTACAAGCCTGTTTGTGGTACGGATCAAAACATACTAGAACAAAAATATATTTACAACAGATCCCAAGAAGAGACCTGCCGAGACAAACAGCTACCCCTTGCTTCAGCATCCCTCCATTCACTGCAGCTGCACTGCAAGGAATTTTTAAAGACCCAAAATACGCATTTACTGTGTTCATAGAATTCATGAGTTAGGATAACACAAGAATCCCTACAGGAGCACGCAGATTATACTCACTAACAATCATTCAGAGATCTTGTTTGCTTCTTAAATCCAAATTTCACTCTAAGACTGGTGGGGATCATTATGAGAAAGATGTGCAAAGTGACCTGATTGAAAGCTTGAAACACAGGTCAAATAGTGCAAAGGGTGCAAAGGAAAGAGTCCAACAAGCTCCCTGGTTGTTTTGCCCCCAAATTCCCAAAGGCTGTTGGAAAATATACATTCACTGGGGTCACATCTCTGAGTATCTCCAAGGGAATTTGTACACCTCCATTTCATGTAAAACAAATTTGTCACTGATTGTCCCAAAAATTTACATACTTCCCCACAATTCGGGAATTCAGCAATCATTCAGCCAAGTATTCATCAGCCTCAGCTGGGATAAATTGTGGCAGCATTTAAAATTCATCTGTCATTATTATACCCTGCTACAAAGCAAACAAGAAATCCAAGTGCACCCACCCAGCAAGCAGCAGCTTGGGTCCTACAAAAGGGAGAGATAATTTGGTGCAAAATCAACAAAGGGGAATAAAAAGCTGAGCAGAGAAGCTGGATGGCATGGACAGGGAAAGAGCCTTTCATTTCAGCACTGCTCATTAGCATTATATAGCAGGCAAGGATGCAAGGTTTCAACATATCTGTCTCTTCTGGGTCTCATAAATTCAACCAGCAACATAATTCCTGCTAAAACAGAGCTCTCACTTGTTTCTGCTTAAATGCAAGGACGTGTAGCAAGGGTCTGGAGGTGCTGTCAGTGGTTTGTTGGTGAAGCAGCAATTGTAGCAATTCCAGGGGGAAAATTCACAGTCTTCCTTCTGCTCTATCACTGTACTTTCATTCCGGTGTGCCTGGCAGGGAGTGGTGGCATAGACTGCAATACTGGGGACAGAACTTGATATTGCAACAAAAGAAATATGAAATAAAATCAGCAGTCAAAGCCACCTTTTATGTTTTGGTTTTAGAGAGTTCATCCCTGCACAGAAGCATGGAGGAATTGGGGTTCCTTTTAAGGGACTGTGTTTTATTTATCTAAAGAGTGCTGCGCTGTAATAATACACTGTGCTTGTGAACCCCAGAGACTGAAGAGCCTTTCGAGAGATGGATTTACAATGCAGCTCTGCATCCCAGGAGGATGAAAGAGCTGTGCAGCTCTGGCTTTCATTACCCTTTGGCCCCTCTGCTCAGGCTGTGGCCATGGGGAACCAGAGAGGGAAAGCTATTCTGGGAGACACTTTGGAGATTAAATGTCTCTATTTTGTCACACAGAAAGCTGCAGAGAGAAAGAATTAACTTGTCTTTCCCAAACCCCTGTGTGGGACCCACTTTTCAGAGGGGAAGCTGGTTTGCAGCGCCCAAACTCAGGCCGTGGAAGACTATCTGGGCAGTTGCACAAGCCCAGAGGTCAGTGTGGGGCTGTGGGTCAGGCTCACCCCATGAAGGGCTCCAGCCCTTGCCGGGGCACAGGGACGCGGGCAGATGAAATCCAGCTGCGCACAGCTGCACAAGCTCAGTGCTCAGAGCTGCACACTGCAGCTGCCTCATCTCGTGTGCTGGTGACGCCTTGGGGACAGCTGCAATGTGACATCTGTCAAAGAACATCCCCCCTCTGTCATCCTGGGAGGGTGGAGAAATGCAGGTTAAAAGGTGTGGCAATCAGAGGATCCCCGTGGTTTGGGTTCTCACCCAACCCTGCCTCCTTCTGCCCCATTTCTGTGGCATCTTGTCTGTAAACTTGTGCTTCACACATTGGTAAATTGGCCAAAATCAAGCAAGTACTGTATTTGGCTTGAGGCCTTGGAATAGGTTTCTGAAATAAAGTGATAGCGCTGGGGTTGTGGGTGTGTAGTTTGAATGGAGCTGTGTGATCTTACAGGGTAAAAAACTTAGATTTAAGATTTTAGTACATAATAGTGTATATAGAGCAAGATGGAAGATTTTGGGTGTTGTCTAAGTTCTTCTTCACTTTCTTCTTCCTTCTTCTTCGTGGTTTTGGGTGGTTTTTTATTAGGTGAAAGGGTCCGCATTGAGGACCTGAAGTAATCAATTATTGGGTTAGAAGTATAAATAATATAGGTGTCATCGTGTTATTGGGTAATTATTGATTAAAAAACCTTGGAAAGAGTTAGAGGCGCCACCATTTCCTACTTTGTTAGCTAGAACTTACAATTCGTGAGACTGTGCTTTAGATAAGAATTAATAATCTGAGTCTAACCACGACAATGGCGTCCCGTGCATTAGTCCCGGCTCTGACATGAAGAAGAAACAATGGGAATCCTCACACTTGGGGACTCTCCTGAAGGTCTCAGCTGAAAGGTGACACTTGTCTCTTCTTCAGACAGGAACCCAGCTGGGAGCCCTCACCGGGTAACCCTTCCCAGGAGGCACAAAACAAACAACAAAAAAAACCCCTAAAAGAAACCCCCAAAACAAACAAATAAACAAGCCCTAAAAAAACCCAAAACCAGCCAACCAACCAACCGAAAAAACCTAAAAAAAAAAAAAAAAAAAAAAAAAAAAAAGCCACAAAAAACCCCCCAAAACCCCAAAAAACCCTCCACCCCACCCCCCCCCAAAAAAAAAAACCCCAAAACAAACAAAGAAATTTTAAAAACCCACAAAAAAAAAACCAACAAGAACGAAAACCCCACCACCAAACCTTTGCATCCCCTAGAAAATGAGAGAAGCTGCCAAGCTGCCCTGCAGGCTCAGGTCTCACTCCTCCATCAGCAGGCAGAGCAGCCTCGCAAGCACGAAAGAGTTAAGCCGAGCCTCGCACAAACTTTGCAGCGAGCTGAGCTCACTCCGAGCCTCCCTCCCTTCCCTCCGAGCCTGTTGCTGCGGCTGCCGAGGGAGGAGGGAGGGTCCGCCCGCTCCATCCCAGCACAGCCGGGGCAGCTCCTCGGCCCCTGCCGCGGCTGCCCCCGGGGATGCTGCTCTGGTGACATCCCGGGATCCGGAGCCATCCCTGCCAGGGAGATCGATAGCACAGGAGGAAAAGCGCACTTGGCTGCAAGGACACCGTCCTGACCCCGGCAAGAAGACGGCAAATCCTTTCTGCGCGCATCCCACTACCTGGGGGAGATGTTGCCGGGGAAATCAGCGGCGAGCCCGTGGCGTGGAGCAGGGACTCCGGCGCCTCATCCCAGCGCTGCTGCTGCTGCTGCTGCCGGCTCTGAAAGGTAACTGGGCTTTATTCTGCTCTCTCCCTGTGCGCTCTCACACATGGTCAGCATGAGAACAAAATCCCCTCTCAGCCACGGAAAGAGGAGACACCATCACCCCCCTGCCTCTCTTCCCCTCCTCAGACCCTCCCTGGCTCTGAGGGAGAACATGCAAGCCATGGGTGGAATTGATCATTTTGATGTTTTCTTTGCGTTTTTTTCAGTGCTGATATTTTTCTGTAAAGGTGACCTAGACAGAGCACACCTGGTGCCGTGTGTTCAGCCCCAAACCCTCCCGCACTTGGAGAAGATTCACAAATCACTGTTCTGTTTTTTCCCATTCACCTGTTTGTAAGAGCCAGAGCGGCAGGAGAGGCGAAGGGGAACTCAGGAAAGTTGCCTGCACTTCCAGAGCTGCTGTGCTGGCAAGTGGTGCTCACACTGAGCATGGGAGCAGAAGGAAGCAGGTGGGCAAGACAAAAAAAAAACGTTTACTGCAGCTGCAGGATCAGTTTGCACTGCCTGTGTGCACTGTCTGGGGGGAAATCTTCCTTTCTGCTCCCCTGTGACCCCCAGATGTGCAGAGTAGAGCAGGGCAGGCTCCATAAATGCTCCCCAGAACTGAGGTTCACCCTGGTAGCTGCAGTGGGAGGCTGGTAATGTCAGTGCCCGTGAAGTTTTGGCTGATGAATTTCCTGGCTCAGCAACACACTCTGGGGAAAAAAAAAACCCTTCTCCTGTTGTGTATGAAGGCTTCTATTTTCATTACGGATTTTTATTAAATGAAATGTGTTGGGTTTGGGTTTGGTTTTTTTTAATCCCTGATATAAAAAAAACCCCAAGTGTCTGCTTAGAACCAATCTGCACCCAGTGAGCACCAGTGATCACTCAGAACTGGAGCATTGTTCAGCCAGAGAATGACTAAATCTTGGAAACTGAGACCACAGGGAATGCTCCTGTCTCCATGAACTTGAGGTCTCCTCATGGTAAGCAGTGAGGTTCTGCCTCCTCCAATCTGAGTCACACAGTCAGAGTCTGACCTGCTTTACTCACAGAATTATTGTGTACCACTTATTCTCACATCATGTTGGTCTCTACAGTCATTCAGCTTTTATTCCTTAAAGGGGATTGTACAAATTCTAAATCTACTGCTATCCAAAAAGATGTGCCCAATGGGATAACAGGTAGATTGAAAAGCAAAAATCTTTGGGGCTGCCTGGAGCTATTGAATTATTTCTGGCTCATTTCTGGAAAAGATGCAGTTAACGTTGCAGCTTTCAACAGTCTGAATAGTTGATTGCTCCTGACAAATCTATAGCTGAGCCTAAAAACAACCCCAAACAGTGCCAGCTCCCCATTGCTAATACTTCTTACTATTAATCTGCTCCTTTTATCAATAAACACCCAGCTGAGCTTTACTAATTCAAATCTCGGTTTGTAGTTAATTATTGAACTTCAGGCTAATGTCCTTAGTATTCTGCAGTCTAATTTTATGAAAGATATAAAGCCATTAGGCTCTCTGCTCGTTAAGGAGAGAAACAAGCTCTGGCTTTTTCTCTCAGTAACAGAGCAGATGGGATGGGCAAAGACATGGCTCTGTACTTTAACTCACACAAGTGTCAGATTCCAGACTGGTTGCACTTCATTATCAGCAGAGAAATCATATTGTAAGACCAGAATTTAATACAGTTACCTTCACACCCTCTATTTCCCACCTGCTGTGTAACATGAGAATATTCTTCATGGGGGAAGAATTTCCATTTATAGATTCCAAGTGTGAAAATCACAGTTATTGCCCTGTAATTGAGAGCAGAGGAGCCTGGCTGCCCTGCCCACACCTCTGCATTAGCACCAAGCCCTCTGCCAGAATAACTGGCTCCAGAGGGGTTGGGCCAGCCCCTGGAAAATGCTGAGCTTGCCCACAGCCTCCTACACACAGCACAGCTCAGAGTCCTCTGCCCACACAGGGGCTGCAGAAGTCAAATCCCCAGGTCATTTGTTCAATCAGCGATTTGGGCTAGTTTATTACTGAGCAGGACCTGCTCCAGTACTCCCTAAACTGGATGGCTGTTATCTCAAATGCTTCGGTACCAGAGAAGGAGTTGGGAGGCAAAGAGTATCCAAACCCTCATGTCTCTTCCCCAAAAACTCAGCAAATCAGATGTTTCCTCATGACACTTTGGCCCCAAAGCAGGTCTTTCTTGCTGGTAGTGAAAGTCTGTGCCCCCTGAAAGTCATAATGTTTCGCAGCAATATGTCATTTAGGTGAAATGTCACGTGTCAGAGTTTTCGTCATACTGACCTAAAGTTTCATTTATTCTGATTATCACAGTATATTACCATGTTAATATTACTCTATTTCCATCTCCTGTAGGTTTATAGGCAGTGGACATTATAAATGATTGCATCTGTTTGTTCAGTGCTTTCGTTCTTGTTTCAGCTAAAACCAAAATTCTGGTTTTATGATGCTTTTGAAGACACCATTTACTGTGAAATTTCAGCATTTTCATTTTCTGTTTCCAGCTGGAAGAACTGAAACTGCTCAAATGTTAAGATTTCCCCAATTTCTAGTAAGTTCTGCTGCCAGGAGGTGAGGGAAGTGTCACATCCTGCAGCAGAGTTGCTCCACGGGGACAGGTGGGGCTCTGGACAGCTGCCAGGTGCATCCAGCCTCACAAAAAGAGGGTGTTGATAGACAATAAATGAGACACATGGTGAAAAACACTGACTGGATTCATATCTCCCTCTCTGACATCTGATTCCACAGCCTGTGGGGCCTTCTTCTTTCCTGAAGTAATGTGCTACCAGAGAGGACATTAACAATTAGATTTGCACAGTTTTCAGTGCTTCTCCCCATCTCAAAGTGTCTCACAGGAGCATGACATGGGTTTTCTTATCTATTCGCTCTAAAGATACCACATCCAGGCTAGGCTATTTTGGTGCCTGTTGTCATTTCTCTCTTTCTCTCACTTTTTTTCCTTCAGAAAGCTGACTTTTTGACCCTTCTTAATGAGAAACTCACAACTCCATACTCCTCAAGCCCTGAATTAGGAGAGAAGAGATCCCCCAGACGTTTTTTGGCAAAGCAGAAAACCACCTTCCCCAGCTCACGCAAGGATAAACCACCTGCTGTGGGAGAGAGAAGCTGGCAGCAAGCTGATTGCTCCGTCTGTCTGGAAAAACAACGCCTGCAAAGACCAAAGCTGTGCAAACCTTCGTGGCTCAGCTTGAGAGAAGGACCAAAGCTTTTCACCATCCAAAGGAGGTGACCTACCAAAAGGAGGCCCAGAGTATTTTTAGGATGGAATAAAAGCCAGAAGGAAGTGTAAAGCACAAGTGTGATGCTCGTTGTCATTATGACAGCAACGTGCAAAATGGTTTGCAAAGGCCTGTCCCTCGCAGTTTGCTCAACTGTGTGAGCAGCAGCCTTGACACCCAGAGGATGGAGCATCTCTTGCTGAAGCCATCTGTGCCAAGTTTCCTCTCCTGACCTCCTTTGTGAGTCTGCTGAGGGGAGACAGGAGATCTGAAGGTAAATCCGGACAATGGACCAAAGCTGACAGAGAGCAATGACTGAGATCTATTTCAAGTTCCGCGGAAACCTGACTGGCCGTGTCCACCTCCCAACCCTGGCTACGGAAGTAGACACAACAGCAGACAAATATTCCGGCCTCTACGTGTACGTGGGACTGTTCCTGACCCTGCTGGCTCTCCTCCTGATCCTGCTTTTCTCCATGCTGCTGCGCCTGAAGCACGTTGTGTCCCCCATCACGTCCCCAGAGAGCACGGAGAACGTGCAGCAGTTCACGGACGTGGAGATGCACAGCAGGATTCCCACCACTTAGGGAGCAAAGAGAGGGCTTGGGAAAGGTGTTTTGTTCAGCAGAAGGTGGTGGCAAGAAGCTCTGGCTGCCTCTTGAGCCCCACGACTTCTTGCAGAGTGCTCAGCAGCATCTGGAGAGTGTCCCTGGCTGTTGGCACCACGGGCAGCATGTGTGCAGCAGCCTCCGTGAAATCGACATTACAGAAGCCTGCTGCTGTCAGGGGAGGCTCACACCCCTCTAAAAGCCTTGCAGAAAATGGGAAACACCACATTAATGACAGCCAAAAACCCAGAGAAACACAGCAGAATGTGTCCTGGAGCCTGTGTTTGCTGACCTCGCTCTCTGAATTAACAAAGTTTAAGTGGTGTAAGTGGGAAGAGCCCACAGGGCACACACAGAAATTGTCACAGAATTGAAAATTCTCAGGCATTTCTCCCATTCAAGAAGGAAAATATTGGATTGTTCTCTTTTTTCACTTGAATGGCAATAAACAATGGAGTTTCACAAATACAGAAACGTTTCATCACCTGCTGGAACTACATCTTGCTGACATTAGAACCCCTTTAGTGAATAGTTGCATGCCAGATATCAAAAAGAGACAGAACTTTAAAGAGGAAAGAGAATAAAGCCAAAGTTTAAACAAGGTTGAAAATAAAAAGAAGCAGCAGCAGCAGGAAATGAGATTAAAAAAATCTTAAAAGACACTCTACCTCTTCCTTTTTCCTCCTTTACATTAACTGAGTTGAACACATTTTTATGCCTTTCAGGCTCCCCAGTATCACTCAGTAATTAAAATGCAGTGTAATTTTGGGAGCCCGATTGACACTGCTCTCCTAACAGACTCAAGTTCATAATAACATGTTCTCTCATATTGGGTTTTCTTCCTTAAAAGACAGACGAGTTCTTCCAAAGATTTTTTCATTTGTTTTCCTCCAAAGAAAGCTGAGGAAATGCCCAGGCCTGGCACTGCAGTAAGGAATAGTGGGAACAGCTTTGGAGACAGACTAATAGGGAACATGCAGATGGAAAATAAACTCACTGAAAGACGTGATTGGATTCAAATATCCTGACGGAATGTCAAGGGGGAAAGAAATGTTTATTTGAATTTATGGAACAACAATCTGACCCAGTCCTGTGAGTGACGCACAGAGGTAGGCTTTGCTTCTGTGGATGGAAAAGATGGAGCCAAATATGGCAAAGCCCTCCTGGGAGAGCCGCTGCTTCTCACAGGAAAACCTGCAGTGAATTGTTTCAGCCACGTCTCTAAAGGGCAGGTATCTTACACAGCTTATCCACTTTATTACAGCCTAACTCTAGTTCAGCAATAAAACCCCCTGGATGTTTTCCACACGTACAAACACTTTTATTTGCAAATGCTCCTCTCTCCAAGGGCTTGGAAAGTGTGAAGTCCTCACACAAACCCAGCGCAAAACTAGAGAAGACACTGTCACATGGACCTGTGATAGTAGCACAAAGTTTTTCTTCAAATGCTCTGTGTACAACAGGTTTTTTGCTTTCCTTTAAAGGTCTGGGTGATCTGTTTGGACTGGGAATTTCTGGGATTTTACAGATGGTTGGCAGGGGGGAAGCAGAATGACAAGTAACATCCCCACTGGATACACTGGATCCATGGGCAGGACTAGTGCTACTTCTCACTGATGTATTGAGTACAAAACCATTTAAACATTGCTTCCTTATACTGAAAAATTCCTTTTTGCTTCATTAACCCCGACATCTATGAATCATAAAATCCCCGAATGGTTTGGGTTAGAAAGGACCTTAAACATCATCTCATTCCAGCCCCTGCCATGGGCAGGGACATCTTCCACTATCCCAGGTTGCTCCAAGCCCTGTCCAGCCTGGCTTGGAACAGTGAACCAGAACAGTGATTGTGTGAGGGAATACAGCAAGAAATTCCCTCTCAGCAGTGTCTCTCCATGCCATGCTTGGCTGGGTTTCCTTGGAAAAAGAGGCAGGCTGCAGGTTATCCAGGTTATCCTCTATGGGGACAGCACCAGGCAGGATGGTGCCTTCACACCACATCTGAAGATTGGCTCCTCCACTCTCAGTACTGCACAAGAGCCAAAATTTTGTCTGATGATCAGGATATTAATCCAACCAAGACAGATGGCTACTGAGTTAGTCAATGACATTTAAAATTAACAAAACTCTACGCTGCTCAGATTGGTTTGGTAGGTGGCATTCATTGGGCCATCACGAGGCAGCCCAGGCCAGGCTCAACATCTGACTTACCCTGGAAAACTTCTCCATTCAAAAGCTACAACTTACCTAGACCAGAAATGTTCTAATGCACTAAATCAGCAACTAAACCACGTTAGCTTCCCAGCACAACTCTCTGCAGAAAGGCCTTGTATCCAAAAGTCTGCAGGACAGACTCAGCTTTTATTGACAGACTTTTGTTGACATAAAATATCAGACCTACTATTGGAAAATGACAGTACCAAATTCTGAGTGCTCTGATCTCAGCCAAAACTGCCCCTGAGGTACGTGTCTGGACTGAGCTTCTTTCCATCACACTAAGGAACGTTAATTCAGAAGAGTCTCACAACACTTTAAAACTTATTCGGTAACTATCCTTTAAATAAATGAGTAATCTCTTTATATATCAGATGGTATCTTTGGGCAGACTGGGTATTTTTATACAGTACTCTTATGGAATGCAGCCCTGTCTTCTCACACAAAAATGACAAGTTTTCCTTTCTAAAGCTTCATTTCACATAAAATCTCTGTCCCACTTGACACATTCACAGCTCCGGTGGCACACAGGGTGCCTCATTTGTCTGTACAATGCCAGTATATTTTAAAACCTTTCCCACTGAGAAATAGAAGAATGCCTTCCCCCTCTTTTTGTTATCATTTGCAGCGTCCCAGACCTGAGGGATGTGTCTGGGAAAAGAGACTGTCAGGATGTGTTGGCCTGTGTTTGCTGAGTGGCTTCTAGCGGAGTCTGGCATTCTTTGGCTTTAAGAAGCAGTTATTGGAACTTTTGCACAGTTTTGCTGCATCTTGGAGCACCGCAGGTCTCACAGCCATACCCTTCCCCTCCTGCAGGCTGTTCCCTTCCCACTTGTCCATCTGCTGTAGAAAATGGGGATTTTTACAAAAATAAAGAGGCACAGTGCTGGCAATGATGAGTCACTGACTGCTCTGTACCTTCCCACCCGTGGATCTGAGGGACAAAAAGGCTCAGGTGGTGCCACTATTCCAAACCAGCTGCTGGCCACAGGGAGTGTCTGGGCGAGAAAACCCTCTGGTGGTCTGTGTGAGTGTTACTTGAAGCAGCACAGTTTGCCCCCATCCTTACTCCCATCAGACACTGGAAACAAATCGAGTATTGAGCGAATTCCTCACCTCCCCCGTGCCCTGCCTGCGGGGGAAGGCAGCCACCTGTTGTTCTGCGGGAGCAGAAAACGCCCGAGCATCACCGCCCCTGGTGGGTGGGGCTGTGAGCCCAGAGCCAGCCTCCTCTCGCCAAAAACGCTCCCGAATCTCCCGGGGTTCTCCGTCTGGGAGCTGGCAGCAGTATGGTGTGACTCCCCAAACCATACAGGATTAATCTCACCCACGTGATTTCCATCCACAAGCATGGATTTTCTGTATTAACAGACCTTTAAGCATCGAGCAGAAAGGGTTGATATGTAGAATGGGTTCCTTCTCTATGTCAGAATGAAGGTAAATATTTTCATATCCTCTCAGGGCTGCAGAGAAAAAACTTGGTTTTGCAAACAACATAACTCAGCAGAGGATCAACCCTGATCCCTGATCCTTCCCAAAGGATCTTTTTCGGTTTTACTTGAAAAAGAAATAAAAAATATTGGGAACACAAAAATCATGTGAAGTCACCCATCCATTTAACTGACAGCATTAATGAAAACTTAGATGTGTGGCTTGTCCTCACCAGGAAATTATATATCCTTACATATCCTTTCCCTGCAGTCAGTGAAGAGCTAACTGCTTATGAGGGAAGTGCAGACAGACAGTTCCAGCTTTGGAGCAGGCTGGAGAGCAGGAGACATGCACACAACTCCTGTGCTGGCAGGCAATGCCACAAGGCACCTGCTTTGCCACAGGTTAGGCAGCAAGTGAGATGAAATCATGGAATGGTTGTACTTTTTTTCAAAGAAGATACATCTTCGTGTTGTGTCTATGCTTCAGCTTAATTCTGGTATGGAAGGAAAGCTTGTTCACGGTTTATTCACGTGCCCTGTGAAAAATGGGCAGTTGTATAATGGCATTCATGCCTAAAAACTCAGATGCAGATATATCTGGAAAGGGGAAATCCCAAGCAGTGTTTTGTTGGTACATGAGCTGTAGACTCAAGTGTTGACGTTTCGGTAGAAAAATAAAGCTAGAGATGGTGAAGTCTGCTCAGTCTTTGCAGTGGGCTCAAAAAAACCTACACAGAATGTTAAGGGAAAACATAAATACTTGTGGATTGGGGAAGGTATTTTCAGTTACGGTTCCTGACACAGATTTCCCATTTGTTCACGAAAAGGAACTGCATGTTATGCATTCCATCTGCCAAAAACCTTACCCCAAAAAGCCCTCTCAGATCTACACCTTTCTCAGGCTTTTCCAGAAGGTTGTGAAGTTTCAGCAAGAGGAAGAGCAGTCTTCAATTCCTGGTGTTCATTCTGTGGGCACAGATGTAAAAAAAAAAGCCTAAAAAATCCCACAATAACTTGGTTTTTTGTACACTTGCTCTCCAGAATGTGATATATGAACATTTCCTCCTCAGTCCTTTCATTATCAAGAATAGTTAAAGTATCATCTAAGATGACCGATGTTAAGAGCGAAAAAATAAACTGGATTTGAATTTTGATGGATTGGGTTTTTCAAAGGTATTTAGAATTTCTTCAGCAGAAGGCAAAAGAATTTGTCCAGCTGTGGTCAAAGCTAAGTTGTGAAAGCAGATCTGGCTGCAAGAGGGAAAGGTCTGTGCATTTCATATGTCATTAATAAATAACCCACTCCTTATACTCCCACCTGCATTTCATGGCTATGTAAACTTGTCAAACAAATGATGAATAATTCAAAAGACCTTCTCCTCCCTCCCATCTCCTCCAGATTTATTAACCCATTTTCAAAGTATAATTTGATCAAGCTAATAGCCCCAGACTTCCTAAGCCAACTCTCTCTGCATTAATTCTCTCTGCACGGCCATAGTCCTACTCTCACAGTACCATTTAATAAAAATCAATTACAAGACAACAAAAGGCACCTGAAAGCCAAATGAGGGAGAGCTCAGCAACATTCTTTGATGCTTGAAATCTCTTCTTCTCTGCGAGCAAGAAATTTATCTTATTTAAACTGGGCTGTTGTCCTGAAGCCAGTTCCTCTTCAAGTCCTCAAACACTGGCACCACAATTGCTACTGGATGAAGTTTATTTGTATAGTTTTATGAAGAAAAAAAAAAAAAAAGAAAAAGAAAAAGAAACCAAAACCACACCCCTACCAACAATGCTGAAGGACCAAGTAGGGCCTGTCTGGGATATTTCTGTGTGCCCCACATGTGTAAGCAAACCACAGGCAGAGAAGCTCTTCCTTACAATGCAGGGGAGATTTGGAAGCAAACTGGCCCTGGGCTACCCTTTGAACTGTGTGCGCAAGCAAGTGCTGCACTGGGAAACTCTCTACAGGACCACACAGAGCTGGATTTGAGTGTGCCATAGGCTTTGGCATCCTCCAGCTTCCCATTCTTCTTCCCATATCAGAATTCTGCCTTCGGCCCAGAACTCACAAGTGGGTGTTTCCAGTTGGCTCCTTATGCCTTCGCAATCCTAATTCAAACTGATTCGTGCTCACAGCAGTTAAGATGCAGCACTTTTTGTAATGTTACTCCATATTCTGTAGGTGACAAGGACCTGTCCAAGTTGCTGTGGCATGACCGGCGCACAATGCCCCAGGAGGCTCAGATCTGGGTGAGGATGCTGCAGTAGACTCAGTGACAAATCTTACAGCTTGTCACTGCAGGATCAAACTGACGTGGGTTTGCTGTTGGTCACAAATTTTTCATGCTTTCACACCTTGGGAAAGCTCCGAGCAGCCCTTTCGGCACTGCCCCTGTCAGGATGGGAACACCACACCAGTTTGCACTTCATGTGGGCACCTAGAGGGGAAGAAATGTGACTTCTTCTTCTTGTTTGTGTCCAACAAAACAGAGGAGAGCAGGAAACACCCTGAATGCACCTGCTTTGGGCTAATGCTGTGCTGAATCTCCAAGCTGTTTATTATTTCAGAGCATGACCAACACTGAAGGGATGGGTAACAGATAACCACAGCACAGCAGTATTCTCCATATGCACTTCTGCAAGCTTCTGAGGAAGAAAGAAACCCCTGGGATCAGAGTGCTGAGGCTGCTTTTCCTTTGTTGGGCTTTTGCTGGTAAGTATCCATCAATTTACCATAGATACATCATTGTTCTGCTGACCTGCTTCCCTCCACTCACACTGCTCATAATGAATAATACGAGCTATACGAGATGAATAATAATTTGCTGCAAAGCAATATGGAAAACAAATGCTGACAGACTGAGTGTATACTTAGCCTAGGTGAGACTTTGTTCTATTTCCACTTTTTCAATGAATTTCTACTTTTTCAATGAATTTTGCTGGCTTAGAATTCTTAAAACGTCCCCACAAGGAAACTCCTTTGGTGGAAATTCAGTGCCTCCAAGGCCCATGCTGGACAACAGCGATTATAAAGAGATTAGGAGAAGTGTGTCACACTTTGAGGTAGTGGGATGTGTCGAAGGCCTTTCCCTAGAAAGCTGCTTTCCATATCTGTGAGCAAGCCACAGTTCAGACATAAAGCTTGTAGACAACACCTTTATATTTGTGTCACTTCTGCCACTTAAAAGCTCAGATCAACCTTTCCATCTTATGAATACTGATTAGTTCAGCATTGTCTCTTTTTTTATTTTTTATTCTCCTGAGGGAACTCGAGAACACAAGAATTATTCACACCTCCAGAGCAGGGGACAGAGCAAGATAGTTATCATGAAAACTTTAGGTCAGAGTGAGCAGTTTTTGCAGGCACACAAGTACCCACGACACAGAGAATATTAATCCATATAAGAGGTGTGCAAGGCCAAGGAAGGTCTGCTGTGGATGGATGTGTGACTGCAGCTTTCTTCTCCTGTTTTACTCATAATCCAGCTGAATCCAGACACAACAGCCACACGGTAAATCACAGGAACAAATCACAGCAGAGTGCCAGTGATGTTCATAGAAAGTAAAAATGCACGTTAGGAGACATCAGACAAGAAGACCAGTCATTTCTCACTTCAGAGCAATGTGACCTCCCTCCCAGCAGACAGCAGAGGCTGAGAAACCAGAAAGGGACAAACCAAATGCAGGAGTCCAAGCTGCACTGCCAGCCTGGAACTTGGGGATGCAGACAGACCACGAGTCTGCTTTTCCTAGGCACGACCTGCTCTGAAAATCTTTTTGGCCAAGCAGCCCCTTCCACTGAGGTCAGGTACAGCAAACACAGCTTGGTTTCAGTTCACCTCTGTGCACATTCCATGGGCTGCTCCTTCCATCTACCTTGGCACATCACCGTGGCAACCACTCACAGAAGAGCATGGGAAACTGAAAGCAAGGAGTGATCTAGATAAAATCTTTGCATGGAATTTAAAGGTAAAATAAGAAGAAAACAACCAGGTCTCTCTGGACTGCCACTACATGGTTTGAGTTTAGTGTTATTGAAGAAGGAAGATCTGAGCGTTGCAAGGTTTTGTCTAACAGAGATTTTGTCTTTCTGGGCGTATAAATTCTCTCAATGGTTTCCTTGAAGGAAAGACAAACATGAGAAACAAACACCTCTACAGCCAGGAAGATGTGAGAGCTGTTGTCACTGCCTCACATGGTTAGATCCAGCTGTACCAGGTTTTCACTTCCCAAGGTATCACCTTTCACCAATAATCATCATTTGGTTTAGGGTTGTTTTTTTCAGCAGACCAATCTGTAAATAAATGCAGCCTTGCTCTGGGGAAGGCTGTTTATTCTTTCTCATGAGCCTGAAAGATCTTTCATTCAGTGTGATGAAGTACGAACATATATTGCTTTCTATTGAAGGAAAATAAGAGTTTGGATTCAATTTCACCAGACAGCTGGGGAAGGCAATTTCAATATTAAACACTGCCTCTATATTTAATACTGCTGGTTTTAAACTCATAAGAGAACATCAGGCAAAATAAAATATGTGTTTGTGGAGTTTTCATCCCCGAGTGACCAGAGCCTAATCTTTGTCACTCTCATCCTCCATTGTGCCAATGAAGCCTTGCAGCTCTTCTCTCTGCTGACATTTTTGTCACTCAGCAGTCTTGAACAACCCTCAGCAGAGCTTTGCAGCTTAGTGAACATCTCAGATCTGCAGAAATCCAATCAAATCAATGCTGGGACTTAGGCTGAAGAATAGGACTGCGAGTGAGGAAATGAGGAAATCAGAGCTCTTTTTGCCTTCTTGACCACAGGCAAACCATTCTGGGATGTAACGTGCCTGGTGACAGAACTACTGGTCTCATTGTCTCAGAATTTCTTAGTGGTGTGGAACAAGTTTTCAGCCATTTTCTTCCCAAGTTTCTCTAATCCAACAACATTCCTTGATTGTATGTCAATAAATCCACCAGCAATCAACTGACAGTTATGTTTCATAGATCAGTCATTTTATTTAG
Organism: Chamaea fasciata; assembly: GCF_029207755.1. NCBI lineage: Eukaryota > Metazoa > Chordata > Aves > Passeriformes > Sylviidae > Chamaea > Chamaea fasciata. The sequence goes on from NW_027094107.1 coordinate 1,077,772, forward strand.
TACAAGCCCAGATAAAGGATGAGAGTTTATATAAATTACACATTCCTTCTTTGTCTCCCAGGCTAGCCATTCATGTTTTTCTGGGTATTTTGTTTAGTTTCTTTTTTTTTTTTTTTTTTTTTCCTGTGGCTGGCACAGGCTCTCTTTATCTATTGCAAAATTCATTGTAATTGGAGTTAAGATTTTTAGGATTTCTAAGGGGAGTTAGTTCTTTACAGAAGAAGGGCTTCACCATTGTGGCATCCATACCATAATTAGACAAAATGATGGGCTAAGTCTCAGTGGAAAAAAATGCAGTGTAATTTGTGTTCATTTTTGTTACACAAACCCACGGAGATCATGCTGGTTCCTCCTATTCCAGCCAATTCTGAAGCACAGAGCTCAACTTAAAACTGATGGATCACTATTATCTAGAACCCACAAACATCTTCAAGACTTTCATCTGAGTCCAACGTGAACCTTCTTCCTCTAAGCAAAATACAACTGGGGATCAGTTTTAAAGCATCTGCTTTACCTAATCTCAGGAGACACAGATTACACCCAGCCATGCTTTGCCTCGTGTTTGTTCAGGCATCCTTGAAGTCAGAACAGAAACACCTGGCAATGGCACAAATGATATTTGTATGCCAAAAAGAAGATTTTCTTCCAGCCTGCACAGCACCTGGGACAAGAAAATAGCTGATGACAACCACAGAACAAAGGTGGCAACCCCCAAGAACTTGTTTGCACTCTTATTGAGTGCAAACAAGATGTGGCCAGATTTTGTGGAAGACAAACAAAAATATTTAAATGTGTTTATTGCATCTAACAAACCCTTAATGAGGGTGGTTGTTATTAAGAACTAACCAAATAGTTGTAATTAGTTTTTAGGTGAAAAACACCAGTCTGGCAAATTTTTGCTGTTACCTGGCTGATTTCAGAAAACAGCACGTTCACAATTAAGCCAAGTCACATCAACCCCAAATGTATTTTCACAGAGAAACAAAGCAGTGCTCTGTGTACATGTGACTCCTCCAGCTAATTAGCACCTTGGGGTAGGTTGTTCACACCAGAAATCAGTAAGGGACCACTGTATCCCAGCAGTACCTTGTGTAATACCAATCTGAGAATCAATGATTTTACCTGAATCCTCACCAAGTCACTGCCTCACAAAATAAAAAATAAAATTCCAGGTTCAGAGAAACCAAAGGGAATGATTTACTCCGTGATGACAGAAATCTAAGGCCCTGGAGGGACATGGGACACTCCTTCAGAAGACATTTCCTTTTGATCTTCGGCATGAATCATTTCTTTAATATCAAGCTCATTACCTTTGGAAAAATTAATTTATTTAACTAGTTATGCCAGAAGTGTCAACATATAAGTGTGGGTGCTGCCAGGCAATTCCATCCCTTTGATAAGGGACTGAAAAGGAACATCATTTGCTTCGTGGCAAAGGCCCTGGGTCAAGCGCAGCACTGTCTGACAGCAACCTGGTGCTGCTCTACACAGCGGTGGCCCAGCAGCCTGCAAGGTCCTCAGTGCAATTCCTGATGGCCAGCTGCCCATACCCACCCTGAAACCTCACAACCATCACCAAAAGGATTAAACATGGGCCATGCTGCACAGCGTGAAGAATTTTTCAGCTTTAACAGCTCCACCTTCCAAGCAAGGCACATAAAGCCGACCTGTCTGTACATCTGCCATGCTTCACCCCACTTTTGGACAGATTTAGAGCTTCAGTCCACCCTCAGCCATCAGCCCGATCTGTGATACACTTACAAATCAAAACAGCAAAACCAAGGCCCTTCATTTGGACGGATTTAAGCATGAATCACCATTTTAAGATGGCACAGTGACAAGAGCAGTGTTTTGTAACAGGAAACGTTGGTACACAAAGCCTCGTTTAATGAACACAAACATTCAGCAGCTGAACAGCTCTTGGTTTCAGCAGGGAAAGGGAAAGGGAAAGGGAAAGGGAAAGGGAAAGGGAAAGGGAAAGGGAAAGGGAAAGGGAAAGGGAAAGGGAAAGGGAAAGGGAAAGGGAAAGGGAAAGGGAAAGGGAAAGGGAAAGGGAGGATTACTGTGGATGGAAGTACAGGTTGGCCATGCATAAGTGTGCTAAAGGGTGAAGCAAACAGGACTAATCTGAGTTCAGAAGCTTTCTCTAGAACAAGATAATGAAAAATATTCTTGTTTTGACACTAGTGCATGCAGTAATAATGGCTCTCCCAAATGTAGCACTGAGCTCTGATTTAGATCTAAGCCAGTTTAGTCATACCTGGGATGAATCTGGTCCAGTATTTCCCAGGGAGTTGTAGAATGATGATTTATTTTAAACAGCTTAATGTTATCCTGGAATTATGACACAAAAAATTCTGAGAGAAGATTCACCAGTATATGTTGATACATAAGTAAGAGGATTTATTTGTAAAGTACACATGCATACACGCTCAGAACAGCCTTCCAGGTGTAAATATGACTTTAGATCTCTCTTACACGTCTCTCTGCATATATCCTTATCCTTAGAACACTAAAAAATAAAAGCCACAATGTTTCATCTTTGTGAAAATCACCGCATAACATTAACCTCCTGATTTGCCTCTGCATAAAACATCTCTAGCATTTCTGGTGATAAAAAGAAAGCCATAAACAGGAAATGCATGCAAAGATGTTTCTGGTATTGATTCTTTTCAGTATACAATGTATATCATGCACACAAAAAAACTGGAGGCCCGGAGCCGTTAGAGAATCTCCAAATTGGTTTTGCTGAGTATCTTGTGGTTGCTGTGGTCCCTAATGTCTAATGGAAACTAGACTGCTTGTAAATAATAAGCTATCATCTTGTTAGCACAAACAAACAGCAGAGAGAAATGAATCATGGCTGTCACTGCTTTTAGCACCCCTCCTGCTGTTGCAAAGCAGCAGGGGATGATGCAGAGGGCACAGTTCCCCTGAACAAGGCTGGCTGCAAACAGGCAGGTTCAGTCCATGGAACAACACTGGAATTTCAGACCTGGAGTGGATCTGTGTTGGCTGTGGCTGTCGATCGGTTGGGAAGCGAACCTCCAATGCTTTCACTGTTTCTCTTTGGTTCTGAGAGGCAGCTGGGCAATTAAAAACAGGCATGGGAAGACGCTAATGCTGTGCAGGAAAGACGGAGCAAGACGGAGCAAAACGGAGCCTGCAGGCTGGCTGCCCTCACTGCAGCGAAGGCAGGCAGCCCTCTCCTGGTATAAACACCACTGCTCACGCCTGCCCGACACCCCTTTGCTTTTCTGGCAGAATTACAGCAGCTTTTCTTTCATTGTAGGGCATATTCAGCAGGTCTACATATTTCCAAAATTCATTCACTTCATCAGTGGACTGGCTTAGGTGTTCCTGAATACTTCGGGAGAACAATTCAAACTGTCTACATGAACCACTGCTGTCCTGAGCCAGCTTCTTGGAGAGCAGCAGGCAAATGGACAGAAGTGAAATTTAGTCTGAGTTCACACTGGGTTCACCTCCTTACCTCTTTCTATGTTGCCTGGCAAACAGAGATATTTGTATGTACTTGCATAATTGAGACAGTCTGGGAAAAGGAATTCGGCTCACTTGGAGCTCCTTCCTAAAGATCTAAAACTGTTGGTTTACTTGTGCATAATATTCTAATTTCCTTCAAAAATGCACATCAAAAAGAATAATTGAAACATGAATTCCGTCTCAGTGCTTGTAAAAATGCATGCAAGGCACCTCCGGATTTGATTATATTTGCACCAGCACAAGCTGCCCTCAGAGAAAAAAGCTCAATTGATTTCAGGGGGTCTGATTTGCCTGGATGAAAATGAATTTTTAATAGATTTGTTTGTCAGAGGGATTATGCAGGAACATGAAGCGGCAGGGTGCTCACACAGTGGACTGCAGTGGAGGTGTTTGCTGCTGGCCAGCAGGCAGGAATGGTGGGGAGCATTTCCCACAGACAGCGAGGAGCTGTCACGGGTGGAAGATCCCGGGGGAGCTGAGGGCTTGCCAGGAGACAGCACAACACTGAGTCCTCCTCGCAACAGACCTCAGACACCCTCCTACCACACTGGCCTGGCCTGCCACCGCTCTTCAAATTATTTCCTTTAACCTCCCAGTAACCCAAACACTACTGAAAACCGCCAGCTTTGAGAAATTTTATTTGATATGAAGCCCATTTTCTGGTTCTTTAAGGCAAGCATTTCATTTATGACAGAAAACTAGCAGAGGCTTTGGGCATCAGTAAGGATCCAGCTCTAGGGCTGGTACAAATCAGCCGAGCCACAGTCCCTGTGACAAGGATTGAAACACAGCGTGTGCTGTACCCCAGTGTAGAGGCGCCCTGCTGTTTCATGTGAGAGCTAAAGCCAGCAGCACTTTATTTCCACTAATGAGTAAACACAGCTTCCTGAAGCTCAGGTGTCAATGAATATTACATTGTTTAAATATAAAGCCAAACAGGAGTAACAAACAGATACATAGTTATATGTCAGAGTCCAGGGCATTCCTTCGGACGCCCAGGCCGGTCACAGACCGCGGCAGAGAAGACTGGACCCGAGCAAGAGGGTTTGAGATCTGTACAAGAGGGTTTGAATCCTGGACAGGAGCGTGTGGAGCCAGTCCAGGGGGGTTGGAGACCCTGGCACAGAGCCCAGAGAGACACAGCCTTTGACTTCAGTCTGTGGAAAAAAAGCTTCTAACACTGAGAGAAGAATTACAAGTCACAAGGGTGTGACAGGCAGTAGTGTAGTGTCACATGGTGGAAAATTTTACAGTTTTAGGATTTTTAGAATGTAGGTACATGGGGGACAAGATGGAGGATTTCAGGTGGAGCCCTGAGTTCTTCCTTTTTCTCCCCTGGCCTCCATCTTCGGGTGACGGTGGCCCAAAGTAGTTTGAGGAGATTGGGTCAGAGTAGAGATGACCCCTTTAGTATAGGTGACAGGCATTGGCACATAATTGTAAATAATGTACACGTAGTTATCTGTATAAAAGGTAGTGACCTCCCATCGTGGGGGGAGTTGTCCTGTGTCCGAGCAGCTGTGAACATCTCGGCCAGGCACAGAGAGTGTTTTAAGATAAGAAAACAATAAACAACGTGAGAAACCAAGAAAAATAATACATTGAAGACTCCGCTTCTTTCTCGTGTCTGGCTCAGGGCCTCTCAGAGGGCAAAAGACTCTCTAGAACCACCACCTGAAATCTCAGGAAAGAAAACCAAACCCAAGAGTTATAGATCTCTAACAAACACTGTTTGTGCCTTCAGGGCCTTAAGGGTCACTGGGTGGTTTTCTGTCTCCTCTTCAGAAACATAAGGCCTTAAAAATTATGATTCCATAATTCCAGAGCCAGGACCTTCAAGGCACACCCTCAAACGTGGCAAAATTCAGAAAAATCCATGAGGGTTGTCAGATGGTGGACACTCATTCTGGCTAAGCCACAGCCTCCTCTCCACTCCACATGTGAGATATTTACTCAGAAGAGTTCCTCCCTGTGCCTCGGTGTCTGTCTTCTGCCAGTCAGCCCCAAGGAGGAGGTGATCCACATCTCCCTGTCTCCAGTCAGTCTGAGCTTTTGTGTCCATCCAGCTGCTAAATAACGAGCCCACAAAGACACAATTCAAAGGACGTAGAAATGTGATGAAATATTTCAAATTGACATTTGCCTGACAAATGCTACTCCATTATTTTCCTGTGCCGAGCATCTCTGAATCATAGTAATATGAAGGAATTATTCCCCAAAAGATCCTCCATCTGATTTTCAAAGCTCCCTACAGTAACAAAAATACCAACCCTCACAGGTACAGCACTTACATCTCAATGAGAGAGGAAAAGGAAGCAAACATTTTTCAGTTCAAATTTATATAAAGTAAATCAGAAAGAAAAGTAGGACTATTTTACTCTTTTTACACATTTATAAACATATAAAAAGTACTGGAATATAACATAAATTTAGTGTGGAGAAGTCTAATTGCTCTCCTGTGCCTCATGTCATCTGCTGCAGCATTATATCACAAGCCATATGGAGAATCAATCTGTGCACAAAATACAAGGAAAGGAAAGTCAATAACTAGCCACTGGCTAGTAACTAGTCCATAACAGTCACTGGCTTTTTTCCTTCAAAGAAAATCAAAGTTTGTAGACTCATACAGGTTTCCGGTCTTCTTGTTGGTGTATATTTTTTAATGATTCATTATTTGATATATTGTGGCCCATGCATTTCAGGGGTCACCAGAGTTTTATCTCCACAGTTGTGGGTCAGCATTTAGACTTCAAGAGCAAACTAAAGGCAGGACGTAGTTTTCAGAAACAAAGATGTAAGCTGACTAGTTTATTTTTATGCACTTTCTTACCCCTGAATAATATAATTATAGAGCTTTCTGGGCAAATTGTGGCAAGCTGAACTGAATACAAAGCGACAGTGCTCAAAACTGAGCCAGAAACATTTCAAATACCAGCTAAGGAGAAGAGGGGAGGGAAATGTCATTCCTCTCAACAAAAAAAACAGCTTGCACTCATGACATCTTCACTTTCTTGCCCAGATGTTGTCACAGGAAGAAAATATCAGAATATAAACTATGCCCTACAAAGCACAGATGGGAGCACAAGCTCTCACAAGAGAGCTTGTTCCATTTCAGCCCTTTCCTAGCCACTCCCTGCGGTCCAGGACCACATTATGTCAGACTGAGCCCCTGTTTCTGGACTGTCCCTGAGAATATCACACACATACAGATTGGAGAGAGACAATTGGCAATGCAAAGAGAGACTGGGCAGCCCGAGCAGGGCTAAGTTCACACAGGGTTTGCCCCAAAAGCTACAGGCACTCAGCTGCCTGAGCCACAAGGCTCAGAGAATGTGCCTGCAGTTTATGCCACAGCTCTGCCACCTCCCTTGTGCTGGTAGTGCTGCTTGTGCAGCTCAGTGTGCTGATCTAACCGCAAACAAGTCACTGTCAGGTCAGTTCCGTGAACAGGATCACTGTGTGGTTTACCTGTAGGAACACAGACAGGGCAGAGGCAGCAATGAAACAAGGCACAGCATCAAGCCTGGATTACACGACCTCTACCTGCCCTAAAACTGCACAGGATCAGCTCCAAGTGCCTCATTTTGAGAGTGATCTGTAGCTCTCACAGACGGCAGCATAAGCACTCATGGGCAAAATTCTACTTCTGCCCTACACAACTTCTAATTAAAACAGCAGGTACAAATTAGCATGAAATAGAGTCGCTTAATGGATGATTTTCCCTTTTCTCTTCTGTTTAAAATCACCCTAACAAGCCTGATTCAATGTGCAAGTGCAACGTACCCTCCAGTGAAAACTCCAATACAAATTTAAGTCACTGCAATTTTACATGTGAATATTTATTCTTCTAGCCCCCTGTAGAGCACAAAGCTGGAAGTGCAAGCTGCAGAGGACACTGACTTCCAGTGACACATGACAAAAAACAACCAAAACCCCTAACATATAATTATGCTGTCCTTTACCAGGTGCTGAACCTCATCTCCAACACCTGAGAAATTTAGCATTTTCCTTTCATCTCAAGTCTACCATCTTGTCCAACAGCTGTCAGGGCCCTGAATGCACTAGTAGGTCCTAATCACCCAAACCAGTCTCAGCTGGGGCTTCCACTCACACTCTTGGACAGGGACTATATTTAACCCTGGGGTTTAAATAGAACCATAGAATGGTTTGGGTTGGCAGGAACCCTGAAATTCATCCGGTTTTAACTCTCTGCCATGGGCAGGGACACCTTCTACTATGTCAGATTACTCCAAGCCCTGTCCAATCTGGCCTTGGACACTTCCAGGGATCCAGGGGCAGCCACAGCTTCTCTGGGCACCCTGTGCCAGGGCCTGCCCACCCTCACAGGGAAGAATTCCTTCACAATGTCCAGTCTAAATCTGCCCTTTTTCATTTTAAAGCCATCCCTCTTTGTCCTGTCACTCCAGCGCCTTGTCCAAAGCCCCTCTCCAGCTCTCTTGGAGTCCCTTTAAGCACTGGAAGGGATTCTAAGGTTTCCCTGGAGCCATCTGCAGGCTGAACACCCTGAGTTCTCCCAGCCTGTCTTCCCAGGAGAGGTGTTCCAGCCCCTGATCCTCTTTGTGGCCCTCCTCTGGACCTACCTAACCGTGTCCTTCCCCTGCTGGGATGACAGAGGTGACTTGTGAGTGTCTTTTGCTGATCCTATTCCTGAAGTGCCGTTTGGGTTTCCTGGGCTGACATTGTGTCAATGTCTTTGCTGGCTGGTCACTGGACCTGTCACTGCCAGACCGTGCCCTGTCGCTGAGGTCTTTACTCGTGTTGTGGGCACCCTCAGCTCCCAGTTTCCTTTTCCTGAGGGACAACAGCAAGAGCAGGATGAGGCTGGGCAGAGCCACTAAGTCCCTTTGCATTCAGGACACCAATGTTGTTTTGTTCTACTGCATCTCCCCCCGCCCCCCCCGCCCCCCCCCGACAGTTTCTGCCGTCAGCACTACTTGCTTTAATCAAAAAATTAAAATACATTTCAGCTCATTATGCTAAGTGGAAACAACAGGGGGCTAATGAGCATTGTGAACAAGGCATCAACATGGCAATCAGAGGTATCCGCAAGACAGCTGCATCTTTCTTCGAACTCTCTATAAACACAACTGTGTACACAGTTGTGACCTCATCTGTTGAATTTAATTCAGGGAATAAATAGATTTAGATGCCTAACTTTGGTTCATCTTCGTAGTACTGTGCGTTGTGTTATGTTTACTATTAAGAAACAAAGCTGCCAGCTCGGTTTGTGCAACTGTTCAGGTCATTCTTACTCTTCAGTTAACAATACTGTGTTAACACATTTAACATTCATAATTTTGGTGCAGAAGTGTTACTCGCTCAGTAAGTGTGGGAGGGTTGTGCCAATGTCGGTCTGTATAGGGAAGGTGGCGGTGGCCCTGCTCCGGCACTGGCAATTCTGAACACACCCAGACAGGCTGTCCGCGACTCGTCCGTGTCCCCAACGCTGAAAGAACACGCGGAGGCCACAACTTTCCGAATCCCTTTACCAAATTTATTTCTTTTTTTCTACCTCTCCTCCTTGAAAGTCTAAAAACCTGAAACAGCCTTGGCTACCCCTCTAAACGCTGCCGGGCTCGTTAGAGCGGTCACCATCCCTGCTGCTGTGGCACCGTGGGGGAAAAACCCCACAGCGCCGCGGCACCTGCCCCGCCTGGGCGGAGGCAGCGGGACAAAACGGGAGGGCAAGGACCGCGAAGAGAAGCGATCGCAGGGCACAGGGAGGGACACGGAGAGATAGGGAGGGACAAGGAGAGATAGGGCGGGACAGGAGGGCCGGGCCCGGGAGGGAAGGAGGCGTTCCTGCCCGCCCCGTCCCGTCCCGTCCCTCCCCTCAGCCCGGCCGCCATTTCGGGAGCGCTGCGCGGGCGGGCGGCGCCCCCTGGCGGCCCCGCGGCCGGCCCTGCCCGTCGCGGCGGCCATGAAGTCCGTGTTCGTCACCGTGGGCACCACCAGCTTCGAGGAGCTGATCGCCGCCGCCCGCTCCCCGCCCGCGCTGCAGGTCAGCCGGCCGGGACACCGGCTCCGCTTCCGGCCCGGGCCTGCCCTGCCGGGGCTGGCGCCTGCGCGCCCCGAGCTGCCCCGCCCTCGCCGCCGCTGCGGGGGCCCGAGCGGTGCGGGGGGGGCCGCGGGGAGAAGCGCCCAGTGTTGGTGGAGGAAAGGGGCGACGGTCTGTGGCGCGGGGTGGCGGTACCCGGGAGCTGGGCCAGGCGCCGCGGTGCCCGAGCTGGGCGCAGCCCTCACTCATCCCCGCCTCATCCCCTTCATTTCACCCCCGTCTGCCCCCTCTTCTCCATCCCTCTCTTCACACCCCCCACCCGGTATCTCCGCATCTTCCCCACCCCGTTATCCCCTCCGTTCATCCCTCCCGTGCCCCGCAGGCGCTGCAGAGCCGCGGGTACCAGAAGCTGGTGCTGCAGGTGGGCCGGGGCTCGCTGCCCCAGCCGCAGCCCGGCAGCAGCTCGGCCCTGGCGGTGGAAGTGTTCCGCTTCAAGGAGTCGCTGGCTGAGGAGCTGCAGAGCGCAGACCTGGTCATCAGCCACGCAGGTACGGCCCCGGAGGTACCGGCAGGAGGTCGGTGGGGTGAAATCTCCCCGGGTCTGGGCTGGCTGGGCATGCTGAGGTCCACAGCTAGAGTTGGGTTGTTCAAGAGGCTCCCCTGTTTCAGCAGCAAGTAGGGGGGATAGTTTATCTCTCAGCATGTTTTCTGTTTCTCTCCTAGGTGCTGGTAGCTGCCTGGAGACTCTGGAGAAAGGAAAGCCACTAATAGTAGTAATAAATGACAAGCTGATGGACAACCATCAGCTTGAGCTGGCCAGACAGCTCCACAGAGATGGCTGTGTCCTCTACTGTAACTGCAGGTATGGCTGTTCCCGCTGGACAAGAACATTCAGTCCATGTGACAGCAGAACTGACAATGTAACAAGGAAATGTACATCCTTCTCTGTGATCTCCATCTGGATATTAGGTTTTCCAGAGTGAATAGACTAACACTAGGGAGTAATTTATCACACTTAACAAGCCTTTTGACCGTGGCCTCTTCTAATTTTTTTTTTTTTTTCCATTTGAGGGTACATGTGTTTAGATTAGAAGAAGAAAAACACTTTGATTCAGGGGGATTCATAAAGCAGATATTATCCGGTTAGTAACTTTAAGTACCTCTGTCTTTCAAGTACTTATTCAGGCTGCCTTTTTAACCAAACTTCCTGAATCCAGCATTCCCTCTGACAAGGAGTTTCACAGATCTACTGCCTGTCACTTCAAGAGAAAAGCCCAACCCAAACAAACAAAAACACACAAAAAAGCCCCACCCCACAAGCAAACAACACATGAAAAAAATCCCACCATCACCAAGACCCCTAGCTGCTTTTGTTTTAGAGTTCATCCTGACTCCTGTTGGGTTTATTTGTTCTCCTGGTTTTGACTGTATCTTACTGTTTTCTCTTGTGCTTGACTCCACTCTAAAAATAACAGATGAGTTTTAAACTGAAGGCAGAGAAAATGTAACTCCCATTACTTGGTCTGCATCCTGTTCCTTTGGCCTGCTAGCAGAATTTCATATGTTTCAGAAGAGCTTTCTGAACAGATCAGGCCTGGCATTCATTTCTGTTGAGCAAGTTTCTTAAACTCATTATCTTGGTGCTTCTGTCAGCTTTGGAATTTTTATTTCTTTGTGTTGGGCAGTGCCAAGCATTTGAGCCTTACTTGCAGCCTGATAATAGCAAGTAGCAGATTGATGTAGCTGTTCTTTCTGGCTCTGTGATCAGGGGAGAACTCTGCCGTGTGTTCAAATAGGATGGATTCCCTCCTATGGTTTATGGAGAAGAGCCTCAGATCTTGTTCAGTCTCCCAGCATTGCAACCACAGAAGATTAAAAAGTTTAAAAGTTGAGTTTGTCTCTGAAAGCTGATGGAAGTGTGTTCTCAGCAATGCTGCCTATGAGCCAGTGCTGGCTGGGGCCTGCTGCTCTGTGCATTCTTTTCCTTTCCATACATATCCTTAATATTTCCATGCTGAAGAATTATGGATGGATGAATAGAAAGAAAATTGTATTTAAAAAATTCCTGTGGGATGGATCTTCTTTAATTTTTGCTATTGTTCTGTTTTTACAGCACTCTCGTGGAGACGCTGCAGTCGATGAACTTGTCAGCTTTGAAACCTTTTCCTCCTGGACAGCCAGAAAAGTTTGCTTCATTCTTGGATGAAGTTTTTGGGTTGCAATAAACAAAACTGAAAAATAAAGAAGTTGGAATAAAATGTCTCATCTCCTACACTTCAGATCTGCCAGCCGGGCCAAACACTCAATCATTTAATATTAACTGATATTGAATGGCTTCCAATTAAGTGCCAAACTCATTCAGCTTTATGCTTAAAAGAGTACAATGCCAATAAGGAGGGAGTATGAACTGTCTGGTTGCATGGACAAACATATCACAAAAGCTGCACTGGGATGGTAATTGCAGCGATGAGGACAAGCTAAACTACTTCTTTACAGGCATGGCATAGGCACAGTGCTCTCTTGACAATTTTGCCAAGTACAGGTGAAAATAAATTGTCTTTGTTGATGTTCCTGTGATGATCTGCAAATGTCTTCAGCTCTTGTTTCATGTTTACAGGAGGACTGAAAAGAGAGCTTAAAAGTGAGAGATTTAAGCCTCAAAAGGACCAAAGGCATGGGGTGAATCCAGGTGAAAAAAGTCACAGGTGCAAACCTGCGGCCAAACTGCTGCCGTGGGTTTGGGTGATTTACCCAAAGAGTAAAACACAGGACAGGAATGGGCTTGGCAATACAATTGCTCCTTTTGCATGGTGTCGCCCCATCATAACCCATCCCTTTGGACTTCTGCACACACAGTGTTCCCCATTTAGATAAAACACGAAGAAGGAATTCTCTCCCGTGAGGGTGGTGAGGCCCTGGCACAGGGTGCCCAGAGCAGCTGTGACTGCCCCTGGATCCCTGGAAGTGTCCAAGACCAGGTTGGACAGGGCTTGGAGCACCTTGGGACAGTGGAAGGTGTCCCTGCCCATGGCAGAGAGTTAAAACCGGATGAATTTTAGGGTCCCTGCAAACCCAAGCCATTCTGGGATTCTTTGAGGCTGATCAGAGCTTCCCATTTGAAGTATTGAAATTGAAAATGATGTTGATGTTACATCGATTTTTTTTTTCAAGTACGTATTTTGAAAACCAAAAGGGGCTTAAGCTTTAAAATGTTCATGCATGTTCTTGGGCTTCTAATGCTCTGGACCTTTAGAAACGCATAATTGGTGCTAATTGCCCTTCCTACAATGACATTATTCGTTTGGGGGCGGGGGGAGAGTGCTTTTGTTGTGTAAAACAAGAAAATTAAATTCCTGAATTGGCCCATCTGATGTAAAGTACATTTTTAATGAGGAAATTAAATGAACACAGAGGCATTCAAATCAAGCACAAAGGGCTCCAGGTGGAATAAATCAAGCCACGCAGCTGTGCAAAGGGTCAGGTTTGCCAACACCCCAAAATTTGCCCCAAATACTCGATTAGGAGCAACTAAGATTTTTCACTCCCCTAACGATTGCTGTGGAGTTATTTCAAATCCGCTGCTAGCAACTCGCCTCCAGCCCGGGAGCGCAGAGGTTGGACTGATATTCCCGCTGGCTCTTTGCGGTCGAGAGACGAAGCTGAAGGAGCGATCTTAGCCAAGCCAGGTGCGGCCGGAGCCGCTTCCCGCACCTTGGGATGCGCACCCACGCCGGGAGCCGGGCACCCTAAAAACTGGCTTAAAACAGCCTAAAACGGGCCGGGCGGGGGCAGCTCCGGCGGGGTGCGAGGGGCCGGCGCTGAGGGCCGGCGCTGAGGGCCGGGCGCTCCCGCAGGTGGGCGCGGCGCCTCGTCAGCCGCTCCTCAAGAGCAGCGGCCGCGCGCCCGGCGCCTCGCGCCTCGCCCGCCTGTCCGCGCCCGCCTCAGCCGCCCCGGCCGGGAAGATGCACAAAGGCTCCAAGAAGTACTTCGGCCAGAAGTCCTTCAGCGAGGTGGCCATGGACGAGTACCTGGGCAGCCTGGGGCTGTACCGCAAGATGACGGCGAAGGACGCCTCCTGCCTTTTCCGAGCCGTCTCGGAGAAGGTGCGCGGCCGGCCGGGGCTGGGGGCAGCGGGGCGCCTCAGGCCGGGAGCGGGCTGGGGCTGGGCCGGGGGTGCCCCCGGAGAGCTCCGCCTGGCCGGGGGCCCGGAGCGAGGTGCCGGCAGCGGGGATGGGTGGGAATATGTGTGCGGATGGGTGCGACCGGCTCCGGCCGCTTGGGCTCCCCGCAGCCTCCGGTGTCCCCGGGTGTCCCCCAGCCTCTGCACCGCCGCCTGTGGTGGCGGCGTTAGTCTGGAGAAATTATGCCAGGCATAGATCAAACTCTTGATGTCTTCTCTTAACGTTACTGTTCCAGCTCTTTTCATCTCAGATTCATCACGCAGAAGTTAGGAAAGCTTGCGTCTCGTTTATGAGGCAGCACCAGTCTAGGTTTGAATCCGTAAGTACCGTGGGCTCTGTATGTAAGCTTGGGTACGTTAGCTGGGAATTGCTGCGGGACGGGGTCGCAGTTATTTAGCACTAAGCATTGTGAACATGATGCTCTGCCACGCTTGAAACACAGAAAAAAAAAATGACAGCGTGACTGCTTCCTTACTTTGAGTTGTAGTTGCACAGGTTTTATTTGGCTTTGGTTCTGAAGTTCCTGAAAACAAGCAAGCTGCTAAAACTTACATAGAGAGTAGGGCAAGTTGCTTGTGTAGCATACTCTCTGGAGCAGCCATTGCAGAACTTAGGTGGGAAATATGTAGGATGTTGGAGCAAGAAACGAATATTGAAAGATGGTGGGAAATCCTGGAATAATGACATCAAGTCATGGGGTTTTTGGATGGTTTAGTCTGTGGCAGTTTGTGTGAGGTACAAGTGTGTGTCCAGTGTGGGTTTGTAGGGTATTGATGTGGTTTTTGGAGGTTGTGGTTTGGCGTTTGTTTGTTTTCCCTGTAAATCACATTTACAGGAGGGACTTGAGTATTGCTTGGAATTGTGTCCTTAATTTTTTGTTTTAGGATCTCTTGGAGTTCTCATGTTGATACCCCAAGTCATTCCTATGTTCTATGTGCTTTGCCTCCTCCAAATTAACAGCTGGTAGCTGTTAAGTAGTGTTTAGGTTTAATTTTAACTTTGCTTTCTAACTGCCTAAGTTTTTATATTTATGTTCTTGTTTTGTTAAAAGTATGTGGAAGGCTCGTTTGAGAAATACCTAGAACGACTAGGAGATCCCAAGGTAAGCCTGATCTAAGACTTAAGAGATTTAAATGTGAAGAGACTAGGACAGGAAAGTGTTTAAGTAATTATTTAAAATGTGGTTGAGTTTGTTGGACTTTCTTAGATTGACCCAAATCTTTGGGAAGCAATTGCATAAATAATACTAAGAGTTTGTACTGAATAAATGTGAATAAACTGTACATGTGTAAATAATGCCAGTCTTAGTGGGGAATTTGCATGGGTGCAGAGGAACAGTCTTTGGAGGCTGGACAGTAAAAGCTCATTCATAACTGTAGTTCTTCTCTGAGAAGAAAAAACCAAAATACATGGAGTGTACCTTAAATGGAATGTCTGTCAGGCTTTACACTCCCCTTCTTCTTCCTTTACTGTTCAAACGTCTATTTCTTTAGTCTTCAACCAGTAACCTTGGTGAATGCAGCAGTTTCCGAAACAAACGTGGGTTTAAAGAAAATTTTATCTAGTGATATGTTGGAGCAACTCAGTTTTACTAATTTTTTACTAATTGTGGCCACCCTGTGTACAGACTCCTTTTACTCCACTCTCCTCCAAATCTTTATATCTCAACTTTCAGTGCATTATTGCTTTAACAGGCAAATTGAATAGGTGTTTTAATAGTACAGAATTTTAATACTACAGAAATGTGGAATGTAGTTGTTGATGTTTAGATGCCTCTGCTATCTCACATAATCTCATAATCTTGCATAGGAAAGTGCTGGCCAGCTGGAAATAAGTGCTTTATCAATGATGTACAAGTAAGTACCCCTTTCTTAAGGTTTACTTTGTTTTGCACTTGGTATGGGGGTTCTGGCCCCAGAACTTCCTTTGTGTTTGCCACTGAGGAGTGAATGTGTGAAATATGAAGAGAAATGCTTCCCTAAAAAACTTAACTGGCATATAATTGGTGCCGTCACAGCCCTTGTTCTAGTGGGGATTAGGGGCAGGGTCAGTTTCCAGAGATGTTTGTTTGTTATCTTTTTGCTGATATTAAACCTGAATGTCGAGTGTTTGCCTCTAGTGGCTGAAGACTGGAAAATGGGGAGAGCCAAAGAGCTGTGTGCAGTGGAAACACTGTGTGGTAGTTACAGCACTGAAACTCTTCATGTAGGTGTTGTTGAAAGCTCCAGAAGTGAGGATTATCTGCCCTATATGGTGTGTAAGCGCTGGTTTTTATTTCAGAGGTAACACAGAACTGTCTGGCTCTCTAGTGGTAGAAAATAGAAGCCTCCTTTTGCAGTCTCATTTTGTCCCAGTACTAAAGGGACAGCTGAAGTTTGGTAAGAATTACTGAGGTTCTAGTCCTTTCACAGGGTGCCTAAATCACTTAGACTGGATTGTCTCAGTGTCTGAGCACCTTTCTTTAAGCCTAAGTATTTGACTTGATCTGTGAGTAAATATCATGGTCTTTCACAGATAATTTTTATTATCCCCTTAAGATGGGCTTGCTCACCTGGCTGTGGCTTTATGGTAGCATTCATTTATTAGGAAAAGTGCTTTGCTTGATTTTTCTGTGAACCAACAGCTCTAAACTGCTCCCTGGAAGCTTCTTCATAACATGGCTCTACTGAAAGTGTGCTCTCGCAAGCGTTGTTTTCCCTCTGCTTACCTAGGCGGGATTTCATTGTGTACCGGTACCCCGGGAAGCCACCCACACATGCTACAGACAATGGCTTTCAAGACAAGGTCAGTAGAAGTGAGGGCAATTTCCTTCTGTTCCCCTGCCTAGTCTGTTTTCTTACTTTTCCTGAAGCTGGATGAGTTGTGCAATTTTTTTCCCTGAAAAGGGGAAGTTAATGGGAAGGGATGACTGTAATGAACTGATTGATTTTCGTGAGCTACAAACTGATCCCAGTTCAGAATGGGAGCTATTGTATCAGCTTATTTACATCAGCACTACTGCTGGGGGCCAAAGGAAGGAGCATAAAGGACAAATACGTTGTATTACCTTGCATCTGACCCCTCAAGTGCTTTCTGGAGCTGTGTAGATGTGGGTGCACAGTTGTGTAGCTACTTCAGGTGTGATGCCAGTGAAGCTGCTGCAGTGTGGATTTCAGTGTAGGCTGCTAGATTTGCCAAGGTGGCCAGTCTGCTCTGAACCTGTGCTGCTTCAGCTGTCACTGATCTGTTGATGAGCACTGCTGTCTTCATTTATGTGTGCTCCTTTCTTCATCTACACAGTTTCCTGTGTACCTTAATTTAATTCCAAAATGAGCTGAGTTTAAATCAAACAGCATGATCCAAATGCATGTTTGCCCTCCAAGGCTTTCCCACCAGAGCTCTCATTAAGTGTTGGCAGCTGTCTGTCATTACACTGTGAGTTTGGGCAGCAGCTCCTTCTGGTGTTGCTCCTCCTCACCACAAGAGGAGAGCTTGTGTTGGCAGAATCCACAGAGCACACAGAATTAAGAGTCCTGGCATCTGGGAGCTGCTTTTCTGGGAAGCATCCTTGCTGGCAGTGTGCTGACAGCTGCCTCAGGGCTTCTGCCCGTTGCAGTTGGCTGTGGTTGTGTGCCATGAAGTTTGGGAGGACATCTTTATGTGGTGTATCAATGCATGTGTTGCAGAAAGCATCTCTTCTGCTTCTTAAAAAGCAAGGTTTTAAGGGCTAGAGAAGTAAATGCTCTTCTGGTCTTTCAGGCAGAGAAGCTTGAAGTGTGCCTTTGACACTTGGGATAGTGTCTCTCAGGGTGCTACATTTAATGGGTTGTATTTATTTTACTTCATGAGCAAATGGTGGTCTTGGAAACAAGCTCCTATTTCATGTTCAATACAGCAGGATGTACAGATGGTTTTTTTTCTTTGTATGAGACAAAGTTATTTAGAGACTTTACCTAGATTTCAGTTTTGAGCTGATGCTACAGCTTTTTCATGTTTATATTGAGAATATTTACTGTTTTCTTGATGAGTTGATGTCAACTGTAGAATGAAAGGATATCAGAATTTGGGGTTATGTCATTCCAGCCTTAAAACTTCCTTTTTATTTTATTTTCCCAGATTTTACTGTGTTGTTCCGGTAACGGCCATTATGACTCTGTGTATACAAAACAATTTCAGGAAAATGCTGCCATTTGCCAGGGTAAACTTGAAATCATTTTTCTGTGGAAGAGTGTGTTTTCATATATTTAGAGATAGGGTTTGTTTCAGTTTTCAGGGGTGGGGAGAAGAGAGGTGGAAGCTCATTTATGGTACGTTTTTATGCACTGACTTATTTTTTTACCTTTTAAGTGGGTGTTGGACAAAATGACTTCCAGGAGTCCCTTATTCCCAACTGAGTTAGTTTATGATTCTGTCCGTAACTGCATTTGATGTCACTACTGCCTTGTAACAGTAGATCACATCTGAGGATCTGCCTGCCTTGAAAACTGCAGGAGTTCTTACGGATCTCACATTATCGAGCTTTGTGTTGGTTTGTTCAGCTGTATTATATGAGATCCTCTACAAAGATGTGTTTGGCATGGATGAGGAAGAATTAAGGTCTGCAGTTGAGGTGTTTCGAAGTAGATCCAAGAAGAACAGAAACAGTGGTCCTGTAGGAAGTGAGGATGCAAACTTTGATGGTCTCCATGAAAAAGAGCCCAGAAATCCATCAGAAAAGAGGTAGTATGCTGGGAAGGGGATCTGGTAAGAGGGAAGCAAAAAACCCCCAAAAACCTTGCAGAGAACAACTTTTCCAAGTTTCTATGAATTTTTATGGAATATTAACTCTTCCTGTCCTATGCTATGACACAAACACAAAGCTCAAGTATATCGTGGAAGAGAGTGTGCTTTCCTTGGAGCTGGGAAGTGCCATGTGATTAAATATCCTCTGCTGCAGGCTGTGTTATAGTTTTGTTACTCTGTAAAACGACAGCTCATTTGTAAGTAAAATTGCTCCTTATTCATTAGACCTTTTTTATTATTTTTTTAATGAGAGACCTATTAGTTTTCTAAGCCTCCAAAGCTCTGAAAGTCTTGAGAGCTGCCTCTGAATGCTTGAAGCATCACTGGTTTGATGGTACCTGGCACAGAGTGTCTTGTACTTGACAGCGCAATAATTCAATCAGTGGAATCACCTTCATCCTTGCCTAATTGAAGCAGTAGCCCTCATTAGAGGTGGGTTTTGCAACAAGCAAAGGTCAAGTTCTTAAAGCTTGGAAAAGGCTTTTCCTGCACTGCATTTCACTTTGCTGGTGTTTAAGGCAAAACGTGCCACTTGATGGCACCATGGTGCTTTTTCAGGTTGTATGAACAGCTGGTGATATTGATCCTGGCTAGAAATGGTGTGTTGTGGCTTCTGTAGTCTTACTTTCAATTTTTTAGACTGGGTGACTGGGAAGGCAACGACCCTGACAATCCACAGGAAATCAAGTTCAAACAAGGCATCGAAGAGCAAAAGGTTTGGCAGTTTGGGGAAAAATCCTTATGGTTTGCTTTTGGGGTTTTTTTTTCTTTTGTATGATGTTGCCATTCTAAGGGCTAAATTCTCTTTACCACTTTTAAAAAATGTTTTTTTGACAAGTGGGTGGCTTATTTCTTCCATCTACTTGTCTTTTGGTTTTGCCCTTGAGTTTCTCTTAAATTGGAAATGCTCTTTTCCTTTCTGAAATTTCCTAGTTCTTCTCTAGCTGATTTTTATTTCCCCCAAAAGATGGAGCTTAGCAGATGTTTCCTGATTTGCTGTTTGTTTTTCCCAGAATGTGGTTTAAATTAGTTCACTTTTGTCTTGACTGTAATATAAATCGCTTCAGAATACTTTTAGAAATTCTACAGAAGTAGAATTTTCAGATACAATAACTGGAATTCTCACCAACTTTTGAAGCTGTGGCTTCATTGGTCTGGTTTGCTTCCTTTGATTCTTTTTGAGTGCAGAACGTGCCAAGTGTTACTCTTGAGCCTCTTCTGTTCTCCAGAGTCAGTTTGCTCAGCACCTGATTGCCTGGACCTGTTTTCATACCCTTGAGTTTTAGTTTTTAGGGAAATACAGTGGAAGTAAAAACTTTGGAAAATAGCATCTGTACTTTTTTAAATGGTGCACAGATGCTGGCAGGATAGAGACTGTGCTGAGCACATGAAATGCACTTGTTAATGCTCCATTCCAATTCTGTTTTTAGCCTCCAGAAAATCCTCCAAAGATGCCTGTTCCTTATAAAGTGCTAAAAGCACTGGACTCCACCATCTATCGAAATGTGGAGTTTGATGTTTGGCTGGACAGCAGAAAAGGTATCTTTGGAAAGGGGAAAGTCAAAAAACTCTTCCTGTAGTAGGGTTAGCATTAAATTTATGAATCTGAGTCCCCTGTTTCTTCAGCTGAAATGTGAAGGACACAGGTGAAGCCAGCAGGTAGCTGTAGGTTGGAAATGTTCTTGGTTTCCTGTCTGGCATTCAAAGTACAAAATACCCAGCTTCTGCTACTGTACAGTGGTGTACAGGGTTGCTAAAGGTCTGATCTCTGCTGCTTCTGGACTATACACAGGAAATAGGAGGATTCAAAGCAGAGCACAGAACTCTGTTGCCATTCTGTTGTGTTGGAAAGCATTCAAATGTGAGGTTTTTGTTACAGCATGTGTGCAAAGACTTCTTTTTAGAGCACGATTTTGGCCCCAGAATCGTATAATAATGAAGATTTCAAATTTAGCATTGAGATCTGTCAGATGAGTTTTTCTCCTGCCTCCCAGCCCTCCTGGGCTTGAACATTTTGCAGAGATTTCATGGTTCTCATGGCTTGGGAAAGGTTGGCTGCTTTTTGTCACTCACTGTGGCTGATCTGTAAAGCAAGAAGTTACCGAGAAAGATAAGTTTTTAAGCGATACTTGATGTCTGACCCAAAGTGCTTTGCATGCTGAAGAACTCCAGCATTTCACCACGGCGTAATCAGTAATGAGGATCATTAAAATTCTTGGAACAGAGTGCAGTAACCAATTATCTGTGTAGAATACTGACGTGCAGAGAAGCCAGGCAAGGAACAGGGGTAAAAAAAGCTGAAATCTAACAGCAAGGAGACTTTAGGCAATGTTAGCTTTTCCTGATGACATTTCATGTTTGCCAAGTACCACCGGGACTCTGGCAAGATAAGAGATGTCCAACATTCTTAATTCCAGGATTTGTATTAAATGCAGGATTAGCCCTGTGCCACCACAGAAGCTGCAGTGTTGTAGTAGTGCTGCTTGCCGCATTATCTGGCTGTCAGTGGTCTCATGTGACTTAGCCTGGTTATGGTCTATTGTAAGAACATCGAAAGTTACTCCACTGTTACTGTGGGGAATGTTCGGGTATGCACAGGAAGTATTTAACTCAGTTGGCCTATAAATTGTAGTCGGGTGCTGTCATGATGTACTTGTAGGATATGTGAAGAGAGAAAAGTAGCTTAAAGGCTTTTTTTCCCCCCCTTTTATTTATTTATTCATTTATTTTTAGAGCTTCAAAAAACTGACTACATGGTGTTTGCTGGGAGACAGTACTATTTAGGAGACAAGTGTCAGGTTAGTACTCAAAGGAGACCCAGTTATGATAAATTGTTCAAGCTACTTTAAATGGACTGTGATTAAACCTTGAAGTCATTTGACTTCATAGATTTTTCTAATGCTTTTCTCATTCTCTTCCCTGTAGATGATCTTTTAAATGTAGTTTCTTTCTAAAGTCTACCTTTAAAGTTGGTAGTGTGATAGAAAAGCAGTTTGGAGATTCAGTGTAAACTAGTCATCCACATTCTCTGAGTGTAGAAGTTCCAGACAGAGCTCAAAATGCACAGGGGATGCTTTTGATGTAGTTGTCTTTAGATTTTTCACTTGGGCTAAGCAACAATTCTGGATAATCTTATCCCTCTCACCAGTGAAGTAGCAAAATATTTTTATAAAGTAAAAAGGGAAGAGCTAAAAAGAGAGGAGTAGAATTGATCTGGACAGGAGATGCTGAAAGGAAGGTCAGCTTTCTTTGTCTTCTGATGTCATTTGTAGTGAGGGCGTATTTTTTTATCACTCTTTAAGGAAGTGCTAATGATTCACAGTGACTTGTTTCTCACTGAGCAGAGCTTTCTTCTTCCTACTTTATCTTCTGTTCTCCTCAAGTTCTTAAGCAGCAGTCTTCCTTGGTACTTATCTGCTGGACACAGGGGATACAAATAAGTTAGGGAGCAGATATCTTGCCTCTCAGTTGCTCACAAGACTGATTTTGTTTCTTTTTATCCTCCCTGAAGTTAGTACAGTGCTCTTTATTTTGGTTGCAGTTTTGAAGAAGTATTTGAGACTCCTGGGCCAGCTCAGTAACATGGGACTGGGTAGGAGCAGCCTTTGCTATTAGTGGTTTGTGGACAATATTCTGATGCAGTTTGGGGTTTTTTAGAGCTTCCCTTGCTCCCTCTCCAGGTGTGTCTGGAACCGGGAGAGAAGTATTACAATGCTCATATCCAGGAAGTTGGACAGGATAGCAACACATTGACTGTATTTGTGGAGGAGCTGGCAGAAAAGTAAGCAACCTGGTGATGACTTCAAGTTTAAACTCTTTCTGGTTGAAGGGTTTGTTTTTCCTCTTGGATTTCTAATGACCAAAATGATTATTGTAATGCTTTTTGTGAAGTTTTCCTTCACTGGAATGTAAAAGTGATCTTTGCAGTTTGGGCTGAATTCACAGAGAGCAAATTGCCCTCTGCTGCTGGGTTTCTCTGGAGTTTTTATGTTGTACCCAAGCAACGAAATAATTGGCACTTCTGGTGAATCTAATCACTTTCCCTCTTGCTGTTCAATCACTCACCCTCCTCCAAAGCTGGGATTGACAACATCCTGCAAAAATTCTGTGTTGTCCCCTGCTTTTAGGGGTACCTCTGGAGGCACACAAATGCAGGTAGGGGAGAGAGACTTGACCCAGGAAATAAAGAGTGTTTAAAGCCTAGCTTGTCTTTTCTAATTAAACAAGCAGCAGTAATCCGTGCTTGGTGCCAGAGAAAACAGAGTATTTATTTTCACAAACTATTTTCCTCTGTCTTGGTGTTGCTTCAGCTTATGTTGTTGTGCAGAATGTATCCCTGGGGCGCTGCTAACGTGGGTGTCCTTCCTGCAGGCACACAGTTCCTTTGGCAAACTTAAAGCCAGTGACACAAGTGGCTCCTGTCCTTGCTTGGAACATGGCTCACAACAGAAGAGGAGGAGCTTATCAGAAAGTAACAGGTGGACACTTCTCAGGAATAGGTTTGTACAAGGCTTCCAGAAGCTTTCCCCCCCTGGGGAAGTACGGGAGGTTACAGTTGTAACTGTAGCAGTCTTCGGATATTGGAAGCAACTTAATTTACCCTCTGATTTAAAACTTGGCCACTGCGGGGGTTTGATTGAAAGTTATCTTTCAGACAGTGATGAATTTGCCTTTGCAGAAGAGCAAATCCATTGATACACAAAGCAAATTTGGTATTGCTCAAAATTGCCCAGAACAAATTTGCCACTTGAGAACCATCTAAAAGACATGTCAGTGAACTAGAGTACTTGTCTGATCTGGCATTAGCAGAGATGCACAGAGGGACCAGGGCTTCCCCAGCCACTTAAATATGGGTTCAGTTTAATTTGGAGGAGGCGTTATGAGGGTTTTTTATGTCCATAAATAAATGCAGCCTGCATAGAGAAATTTTAACACTGAGTACTGGTTGGATCAGCTGAAGCTGGGAAGGTACTCGCATGTCAGATCTTGTGTCCTCATCATGTAGAATTCCTGCTTGATCCTTTTAAAGAAGGGTCTGTGGTTTCCATATTTACAATGGCCTTTTTCTGGAATAGGCCACAGGCTTTATTTTCTATGGGTTCAAATACTAATTCTTCTCTTTATCATTTGAGACCAAAACTCAGGTTTAAGGTGTAAACCTTTTCTGTCCTCAATGGAAACAGCAGAAATGGACATGAAAACACGGAAGAGGATGCTTAAGAAGGTCCGTGGGAAGGAAGTGTTCATGGCTGTGGCTTACAGCAGGGGACAGCCAGTGCTGCCACCCCGGCTGCAGCATGGGGCTCCCTCAGGGCGCTTCCCTCCCATCCACTGCTCCCAGGGAGGGGCAGCCATGGCCCCCTACAAACCCTGTCACCAGCAGAATCCTCCCAGGCACCACCGTGAGCCCGGCGTGCCCAGGTAGGAAGCTTTGAAAACCTGAGCTGGCCACTTGTTTTCTGTTCACTCCTCCTGCAGACTGGTTCGGAGAGGGTTTGTGCTGAGAGGCACTTCCGGTAGTTGCACCTTTTCCCCTTTAAACTCGGGGGGTCTGCCTGATTTATAGATAGATACAACATGCTTGGCCCTCAAATAGCATTTTACCCCAGCCCAGGGAAGAGAGGCTGTCAGAGCTAGGACAACTTGTCCTGCAGGTGAGTGACAGCAAAACCTCTTCCACTAAATATTGCTCTACCAGGCACTGGGGAGGCTGGTGGGGCATGAATTGCCTGTTTGCAGCAGAGTGTGAAAGAGCAGGTTTCTTGTGGCTCTGCAGAAAGAACTGAGCTAAAACTGAGCAGGCAAACAGGTGAAAGTGCAGGTGGTGGTGACTCCTCATCCCTCTCTTATTCCCTGAGCTCGTTTGGCCGGCGCCCGCTGCCTTGTGTGAGCAAGGAGTACAGCTTTGTGCCAGGGGCTGCAGAGGAGCCCCAGGGGCCAGAAGAGACTGTCATCTTCTGTGAAATCAAAGGAGATGATGACACCGCTTTTTCTACGCTGCCTGTGAGTTATGAGCAAAGGGTAAGCTGAAGCCTCTCAGAGAGAGAGGAGGAGAGGGAGACTAAACGCGCAGTGATTGTTTACCTAAATATACAGCAGCTTTTTTTGGTTTTCTTGGAGTAAGGTTTAGCAGTAAATGTGACAATGGAAGACTGAAATTAGTCTAGTTCCTGTAAAACCTGCTTGAAACCTCAGTTTTTCTAGATTCTCTCTTTCTTTGTATCCTCAGTAGCACCACTTGGTTTGCTTTTAAGCGTATTTTAAGCATATTTTCATAAATGTTTCATGTTTCTCCTTTCTATTGCAGTTTGAAAACAAAATCTTT
Organism: Chamaea fasciata; assembly: GCF_029207755.1. Lineage (NCBI taxonomy): Eukaryota > Metazoa > Chordata > Aves > Passeriformes > Sylviidae > Chamaea > Chamaea fasciata. The sequence goes on from NW_027094107.1 coordinate 1,102,562, forward strand.
TCCTCCTGTGCATGTCTGTCTAGCTCTAAATATTGTGGGAGAAAGCTTTTCACTTGTTTGCCACACTATAATTTGTTGTTTGGGTAGCAAGATTCAGAAACTGGATATTGATAGCCTGGATTTTTTTTGTATGAATACGTAGTTGTGATGTTTTGGATTAACATGTTCTTCTGACAGAGTTTCTTCGGCTACAGAAACAGGAAAAGATTACAAACCTAGCCTTTTCTTAAAGCAGTCTCTTTGTTGAGTTGTAGATAAAGTGGCAATGTATTCCTAAAGTTTAAAATCCTTTTTTTTTTTCCATGTATAGTCTAAACCTAGTCCAAGCTAAAAAAAAAAACCCCTATTTATACATAGGTATCTGAATAGGAGAACAGACTAAAAAAAAAAAAACAAACTGCAAAACGTGGTATGTTTGAATTTTTTTGCTGTGTTGAAGCAGTGAACTTAACTAGACTTGGACTTGTATTTAAATGAGGCAGAGAGAGTATACTTAGGGCTGTTTCAGCACCAGTCATTTTTTCTTTGCTCTGATGTACTAGATCTGTAATCTTTGCTCTGATTTTTCCTCCAAGAGTGCCAAGGAATAATGATACATTATCCTGCAATCTTTTTTCCAACGTGAAATCAATACAGCTCAGTGGTTTTTTCTCCCCCTTTGCTAGACTTGCCTGCAGCTCCTAATGAATAGGTTTTCATGTTCATTCAGTGACTTTATTGTCAATGCCAAAGCTTTTTCTCTGTCTCTTCCTTGTCTTGTTTAGTAAAGGAATGTGACATTTCCTGGGGAAAGATGCATCTCACAGAGGACTCTGCCATGCTGCTAGAGGCCTGGTGGGAGAATCTTCTGCCTTATCACCTCTGCTTCAACCTTGGAAATCTTTCAAGCCTCTCTGAGCACTTTATCCATCTCCTAGTCGCCAGTGTCTTCTGAGGAGAGTTTTGGGTGTCACCTTAGCCATCACAAAAGACTGAATCAACTTCTTCTACTCCAGCATCTCAGTCCTATATTCCTCCTTCAGAGAACTGATCTTTTAAATTGGGGTGCAGCTAAAGACTGATTTCAGTGCAGCAACAAAGGGCATGTAAAACATTGAGGGGGTGCTGTGGGCAGCCTTGGGGCATGCTTCTCTCTGAAATAGGGTTGCTTGTGTGGGTCAGCCTAGTGTAGACACTGCTGTCTATGCCAGCAGCCAGCTTTTGGTTCTACCAGTTGTGACTCAAGATGATCTTTCTCCTTGATGATCAGTGTTTTGATGAACTGATCTGCTGCTGGTGTGGGGGGAATGCTCTGGAATGAGGAATGCACTAATACATGTCTGGGGTAGCAGCCTTGTCTGGGGTCTGCTCCTTTCTTTGCAGCTTTATTAGGGCTTGGGATAAAGCTGGATGAGTTCTGGGAGGGAGCTGCTTGGCTGCGTGGCATAGGACAATGGTAAAGCTTCTAAATTGCCTTAATTATGCAAGGCAGAACAGAAGGAAAAGGAAAGAAATATTTATTGCATTGGAATGGACACACAGATGATGCTTCTAGTAAGCTTTGGTTGCAGCAGTCTGGGTCTGCCTGCCTGTTTCTGTGTGTCCATCTATTGAGCATGGAAAGGTTCTGAATTATTTCTGAATGTGGGCTTCTGACTTTGCTTTGCAGAGCCACAGTAGCCCTTCTCCCTTTGTCCATGGTCCAGGGGCATTTTGGGTAGCAAGGAGAAGTCCAAGCTCTGTTCCATCTAGCAAGCAGACCCTGAGTGCCTTAGAGGAGGAGGAAGAAGGAAGTGAAAGTGGTGAGTTCCAAAAGGATTGATAGGCGAAAAAAGAAAAAAAAGAAGAGCTTGTTAATGTGCTTTTCATTGTCAAAAGTAGGTTCCTTACATCTCCTAAAGGAGACAAAGTGAGATGATACTGGAAGCAGGTTATTAATGGATGCACTGACATGTAATTGCAGTAACTCCAGCTTTAAGCTTTTTTTGCCCCCCCTCCTTTTTTTTTTTTCCCCTCTGAATCAAAACTTCTTGTTCTCTCTTCCTTGTAGGGAGATTTCATGAAGAATATATTTATGTGCCTCCAGGTGAGTAAAAGTTTAGGCTTTACTGATAGAATATTTGGTGAATGTAATACACTCAAATTGTGGCCTTTTTGTAAGTTTGTGAAGGATTAGATTTAATGCAGCTCTTTTCAATTAATTTTGCCTATGTCCTCCAGATCCCAGCTGTGAAAATACCACAGTGTTTACTTCAGCAGAACCTACAGCAAACTTGGTAAGTTTTATTCACAGACTGTTCAAAGATTGAGATCTTTGAGGTGTGTGGCATTCATGGAAACTGTCCTTGGATGCATAGTAGGCCAGAGACTTCATAAAATAGATTAAATCAACATTCCTTTATATTTTCACCATCCTTTTCCTCCCTGAATAGTGAGGTTTTTATCTGAGTCTGCAAGTACAGTCTGAATTGCACTGGATACATTAATGATTTTCCACCTTTTCCTCTGCAAAGATAGAGTGTGTATTTGAGTGCTGTTTACTTTTCTTTCTCTGCTCCAGACAGCACTTGCTTTTATCAGGCCACCCTTCAGGTTATAGTCCAGTTAATGTTAGTCCTCTTCTGCGGGACTGGAGAGATCTTATCTTATCTGTGGTAGAATTTATCTAGGAATTTCTAATTTTTTTTTTTTATTTGAAATTAAATCTTTAGTCACTTGCTGCTCCACAGTACATGTGAAAGCAGTCCTGAGCATGTCAGAATAAAACTGTGTTTAGCTGAGCTACAAAAGACACTCCGGGCGTATAGTCCATGAATTTAAAAATTAAAAAAAGGGGGGTGGTGTGTGTGCCTTGTGGCTCCTTTGCCACTGAAATAAATGAACCAATGCTTTGCTTTGGAATCCCTTCAGGAAGAAGGGGCAGTCTCGGTGTCACCTCAAGATGAAGTGGCTTCCTACAGCTATCCCCAGAAGGTAGTGTCTGGCACTCTGAGCTGTATCTCACACTTCACTGTGGTGGCCCTGCAGAGAGGTGACCACTCTGCTTGGACTGTGGCACTTTGTGGGGACCCCTCACAGCCTCTGGCAGCAGAGAACGCAATTCCCTGCAAATACAGGCAAAACAGACAATGCCTTGCAGGTGTCTGCAACTCTAAACCGGTATTTTCAAGCCAATTTTTAGGGAGTTTGGATAGTTAGTGCCTTTACAGCTAGGATTTACAAGATGGGTTTGTGTGAAGTGAGAATTTGTGAAGTACGTGGTATTTTCATAGTCTTTGTCAAAGCCAGTTGCAGAGGCAGACTGTCGAATACTCTTGACTCTTTTCCAGGTGTTGGTGAACTCTGCAACAGTTTCCACCTCCACAGATGTTTACACTGCTCCAGCTACAGGTCTCTCTTCAAATTCTGCTGCCTCCACTCCAGCCAGTGTCATAACAGCAGCTCCCCCACAAACAGCAGTTCAGCCTGTCATAGTATCTCCCTTTTCTGTGGGGAGGCCAGGTAGAGTGTACAGACTGCAGCTGTGGACTTGGATTTCCAAGTTTTCAGTTACATGTTCCCCTCCCTTCCTCCCCCCATCCAAAACAAGTGTTAAAAGGCATAAGAAAAGAAAGGTGTCACGTCCTTTGGTTTAAAATTACGAAGTTGTAACTTGGCTGCTGACTTCTCATTTTGAAGGGGCTGTTGCCCCTGAATTTTTATGGGAATTGGAGGTCTCTGCTTTGGGTTCCCCCCTTACCACCTTTAATGATTAATGCCAAATGTTTGCTAGAAAATTCTTTTCAGAAGGCAGAGTTCAGTGCAGCTCCTGTTTCTTACAGCTAATTTCCCTCTTGAGTTGAGGTATCAGGCCTCTAGAACACTCTCACTTCCAGGAGTCACTGTCTGGGGTGTTTCAGGGTCCAGTTCATTTTTGTGACCCTTAGTTTCTTCTGTGCAGGGAGATCAGGTTTGTGGGTAGTCACAGGGTGCATCCTCCACCTTAGGTGCTGTACCTGCTTTGCTCTTGGAAAATGGCAGTTACGTAACAATTCTGTTTTCCTTCTTGCAAAGAGCACTTCTCCTGTCTTCTGTAACTTTCCATTTAGCATCGAAAAAATCTCCACCTTCCATTCTTCTCAGTTCTGTCTCACTTTTCTTATCTCTTTTTTTTTTTTCTACTCTGCATGAGAGTTTAGTCAGCACGGTTCTCAAGGCTGTCTGCTCACTGGTGCCAACCTGCTGCTGTGGTAGAGGTGTGGGCCACCTAAATGAATATTTAACACTTGTCTATCCAGAAGATTTTTGTCCTGATTTGTCTCAGACCTTTCTTTGTTCTTGTGGGTTTACTGTCACACTTTTGAGGACTTGAAATGATTAGTCTGTTCTCTGTTGTTCTTACATAACTCTCTGTACTAGAAGTCTGGCCTGCCTTCTAATATGAAGAAATTATTGAAAAAGACCTTTTCCCTTTAACTGGGGTATACAGCTTGCAGATAAAGTGCAGTTAAGGCTTGAGAGATTGAACCTTCCCATCTAGTTTTTAAATTTTCTTCCGGACACCTTTCCAAGTGATTGCTGAAAGGAATTTTGTTAGAGCCTGTATTTAGGGGCACTGAGGTGTCAAAGTACATACTGAATTGTGTTACTTAACACCTTACTCGTTTGACATACCATGGCAAAGTTGACTTTTTGGCTGACATTTGTTTCCTTTCCCGTTGCAGCAGTTTCTTCGGTGCCATTCCCAATTTATTCAACTCCTCTTCCTCCAGTGAGTGAGGTGGGAGAAGCCAGTGCTGTTCTTCCAGCTTACTCTTGTGATCCCAGTGGCAGTGATCTGCCTCGAGGTAATGACGGTGTTTTGTTTTTTAACTCCTGCTGCTCTCCAGCACACTTCTGACTTGTGTTCTCCTTGGAAGCTTAGCAGAACACCAAGTGAGAACACATAGTGAGAAGAAATGATTCTCTGTAACTCACAGGGAGTGAGAAATAGTATTACAGATACTTATGCTGAAGTTTCATTCCCAGTTTTGAACAGAAAGTTTGTCTGACTCAAATATGTGATTATTGCAGCTCTAGACAGCACCTTAAATAAAGCCCAGGGAGAGTGTGCTTGGCTTATATCATACTTGTTTGTGGCAGAATAATCACTTTTCTGATAAGTGGTTAAAATAAGAATTGTGTATTTATAAGCTGTGCTGTTGCACAGTTCTGTGGGGTATTTTGTTTGTTTTCCTTTATGGCTCCAAGCTGTAGTTCTGTTGTATTACAAAGCAGGGCTGAAGTGTTGGGGTAGTTGTTCCTTGGGTGTGTAGCTTTGTCACACACGCTGCCATCAGCTGGGACAGTGTGTAAGGTCCATGTCAGCTGTTCAGCAGTGAGAGTGCAGAGACCAAGCCTGCTGCTCTCCCAGGGCTGCTGCCATGCTCTGCAGTTACTCCGCTGTCTCACTGTGCCCTCAAATCCAAGGTTTGTTAATCTTGGCTGTTCCGTTTCCCCTTCCCTGCTGTGGTACCATCACTGATCCCATCCACACATCAGAGTTGTGCTTTCCAGCTTTAGCTGAATGCCCTTAACTGAGGCTTTCCCCACCTGGGAGAATGGGGTGTTAAGTGTGCTGACGAGAATCTGGAGTGGATGTGGATTAATAACCTCTCCAGACCCTGCCTGGAGCTCTTCAGCTGAGACAGTCCACATCGTATTGGCCCTGTGCTTCTTGGCACAGACTGTAGTAATTTTAAAGATTATTAGTTAATAATATTACATGTAGCATTTATGTTACACTGCTGCAGTACAATCTGTATGGCCTTGAAGTTAAGAAGCCCAGCAGGTTTGGAGTAGGGCAGGGTGAAGTATGTGGGTGTGCTTGACCTGGAGTTGTGTGTGCTTTGCTAAAGACACCAGCCTGGTATAGATGGGGAGCAGGAGTTGCCAACAGACTGAAGTCCTGCACCTGGGAGGAAATCCTGCTGTGGGCTCTAGCATTACTTACACCTGCATTTATTCCAGTTCTCATAGCATCTTGTATCTTGTTTTAATGGCATTTAGGACTTGTCAAATGTGTTCATCAACACAGTGACTTCAGGTGTCCTGACCTTGCCTGGTGCCCTGTATTTGAAGGAGCTGTTGATAAAAGCCTGCTTGAAATGACTGTGTTCCAGAAACAATGTGTTCGGTACTGGCCAGAGCTTCCCATCAGCACAGTAAAAACTCTGTCAGGAGATGAGATTTTTTTATCAGGCATCAATGTGGTCTTTATATTTTCATGTCAGGATGGGCAACTTTTTTTGGCTTAGGTGTTGCTTCATAAGGTTGTCATGTTTTACTGAAGATGAACTTGATTTCCAGACATCTAAAAGAGGAATACAAACAAAAACTGCTCTCCTACTGTACTGACTTCTGTTCCATCACTCCACAGATGTCAGTATTTCCAGTGTCAGTTTGTCACTTCAGTCTCCCAGCAATTCCTTTGTACTGTTATTGCTGCTATGGAAGCAGCTGTTTCATTCAGCTCTTATGCTTGCTTTGCATAGATTTGCATAAACAATTGAAGAACAAAATTGGGTTTTTAACAAAACACCGAAATTTTCTGGATGTAATTTCAGCTATATACTGAAAAGTTCCTATTTGTGTAAGTCTTTGGAGTATTTTTACTGTTTTGTCTGTGGTCAGTGTTACAGCCAGACCACCAACACTTCCAGAACTAAGGATATGTGTGCATTTCCTGAAACAGCTGCATGGATTGTTGCCCTGATAGATGGGGCTGAACAGTAAAAGAATTGAGAATTGGCAGCAGTGACAAAGGAACAAATCCTCGTGCATTTTAAAATTGTGGTTTGCTTTGCTGATGCTTTTGCCTTCCTGCAGCAAACAGCAACACAAAATGCCACAGAGAGCAGGGCTGGGGAAGTGTGGCAGATGGGGCAGGGAAGCCAAGGAGCCAAGGCCTGCTCTGGGGCAGGGTGGGTATTTGTGGAGATGGAATGTGGTCACTCTGTAGGTGTTGCTGAGTTTAATCCCTCTGTGGCTCCTTTTGAGTTGTCTCCCTGCTTTCCCTTGGCTTTAGTACAGCTGGGAGCTCAAAGTCTTTGTTGTGGAATAGGTCACTTACTCTTCCTGAGCCTTCAAAGCAAATCTCTATTGGAATCTAAGAAATCAATTTTTTCTCATGCACAGTCCCAGAACTCTCTCATGGGATTAAACACTTACCCTCTTTTTTTTCCCTGTCCTTTCAGTGGGTAAGCTTTAAAGGTTTAAAGCTGCTTCACGGTTTCTGGACAGTTGGAAATGTGTTTCCAAGTTCAAAACCCTGTTGCTTTTGGAGAGCGGTTTCAAAGTCCCTTCACACACCTGGGACTGTTTCTCAGCATATCATTTACTTGGCTGGGGACAAATGGTTCAGTACAGGGAAGACAGAAGTAAAAGACTCTGTACCCTTATGAGGAAGGAATATATTCCTTATTCCTGCCTCCACTGAGCTTAATGTAACAGCTGGGGACCCCAAGGTTTGGTGAGAAGGTCTTAGGATTGCTCTGTGTTAAGTCCTAGTTGCTTAGACAGTGGAGGCTTGTAAAAAAACCGAGTTATCACTTGAGTAATCAAGATGAATGAACCAAAATTAAAGCTGGTGTAGTCATTGAATTAAATAATTAATTGGTCAGACAAATGCTCTGCCATTGCACAGACATCTGACTGGATTTAGTTAAAAAGATGAACATAAATAGTTGTTAAAGTAGTTTTAAGATACATTCTTTACCCTTGAAATTTTAAAGAAAAGGTTGTGCTGAAATACTGGTACTCATTTAGTAAGAATAACTTCAAATAAAATGTTCTTAATGTAAGTTGCTTTTGCTTCTTGGTTTATATTCCTCTGCTCTTCAATGTTCTGTCCTTTAATTTCAGATACAAAGATCTTGCGGTATTATTTTAATATGGGACTGCAAGTAAGTGCTTTTTGAATGAGTATAGCAAATCGCCTGCAAAAACTGCTGGGTTTCCTGACAAATGTACTGATGTTTTCAAAACTTTCAAGTGTCCTAAATGTGCATTCTGTGCACTGGACTATTAACACGGACGGACTTTCTTGGTGGAGATGGCTCAGGAAGGAAAGTTCTACCTCAAAATGCAAAGTACTCCATATTAATTGTTCTACTGTGGGTTGTGGTTTTTTGGTTTTACTTTTGGTTTTTTGCTGTTTTGGGGTTTTTTTTAATATTTTGAGGCTGGATAAATATTCTTTCTATGAAGAAAGGGGAAGAACCTGAACCAATGTTAAGAGAATTTGTGCACTCAAATTTGTGCACCTTAAGCAGCCAGGAAACAAACATCAAAGACCACTTAGAGAGGTGTGGGTGGGGTCTCCTAGGACTCGTGCAGCTGAGCTCAGACTGGTTAGCAGCATTTCTGTGTTGTGGAAATTTGCTCTGCTGAAGCATTCTCTGTAGCAGTGGTCAAGTGCAGTGTCAGTGCTGCTGCTCAGGGAAGTAAAAACAGCAACATGAACTCCTTCAGCTGAAGAAATGGGAAAAATCTCTGAATGTGACAAAGTTAATAAGTGGGAACCTCCTTTCTCTGTAAAAGCTTTTGACACAACAGCAGTGTGGCTCTTGCTGCAGGTATTGCAGGATCTTTCCTGGTAGGCTGTGTTGGTTTGATGGGGTTTTTTTGCCTTTTTTTATGTCTTAAAGGGCTAGGGAGGAAAAAGCTTCCCTTTTTCCTACCTTTAGATCTGAAAGTAGCTGGAGGAGGGCTGGAGAGTGTGTGGCTGTATGCATGACCATGTGTTTCCCTTTTCCTGCAAGTACTGCCATCAGAGCTGCTGGCCCTCCATGATGTACATGCAGCCAGTGCTGCCTCCATCTCCAGTGGAAATTTACCCAGCCTATGCTGAGCCAGCTCCTGTCCTGGACCAGGCAGTGCCTCAGCTCTTCCCTGATGCTGGGCAAGCTGAAGTCCACCAAGTTCCCTTGGAGGCATCAGGAAATGGTTTGTATTTGAGTAATGCTGCGTTCAGGCTCCTGAAAGCCTATGTAAAAAGGCCATCAGTGTGGCTGGAGTGTGTGAATGTGCTTTTTGTTCCTTTTTTTTAAAGGTAACTTCCAAAGCACAGAGCCTCCAGCCCTGTCCTATGGGCCAGTGTACTACCCCGTGGTGTCAGACCCCTTCAGCCAGCAGCCCCTGCCTGGCTTTGACTCTGTGGTTCCTGCCTACCGCTACATTGGCACCTGGCACCCAGTAAATCCTCCCCATGGGAATTCTCCACCTGTGGCCAAGGCTGGGAGCTCAGCAGCACCACCCCAGGTCGGCTACATGGCCTCCCCCAACCCTGCACCTCCTGATGCACCTCAGGGAATGTAAATCTGGGAGCTGGAGGCTCCTCCTCGGGTTCTCTTTGCCAGCTCTTGTTAATACTGTTTTGTAAATGTTACCCTCTCTCTGAGAGTCGAGTCAGTTGATCAAACTGTGTTCAAGTTTCATGTTTCTCTTTAGGTTTATGCTACTGATAAGATGACAAGGTGTTGCTTTAGTTGGTTAGGAAAGCATAAGAGGAAAGTACTGTAGTGCAGAGAAGAGCTTGGATGGGAGTAGAGGGAGTATGTGAAAAAACGTGCTGTGGCTAAAGGCATGTTGTGTGTGTCTGAGGGCTTGCACTGAAGCGCCTGGTTCTTGCTGCAGCACTGAATCAGGCTGCCATCACAACTCAGGTAAACACGGGGCACAGGGTCACTGGAGGGGGATAATAATGTTTCAAATAAGTTGACTTTCTCAGATTTTGCAAAACAAAGCTGCTTCGTCTCTAGTGGTCACATTTGTCATAGCTGTGTTTCTTCTGTCTGACTTCATAGTGCATAGGTTTTGTGCCTGTGGAAAGTGTAAGAACAATGTTTTGATCTGTTGTATATTGCTGTATATTTGTAAGATTTGTTTTGTGAAAGCTGTTGCACATACGGTGGTGGCCATGGTGGTTAATTTGCACAAAATAAAAGCATTTAAACACATGAAAATGAGTGGTTGTTAATCACTGGCAGGTAATGTTCCTGGCAATTAGCTATCCCACAACCTGGACTGAAGAAATGCACTCGCGTGGGACAAGGCTGTTCCAGCCTTCTGTGAGAAAGCAGCAAAAGCTTTTAGCATGGAAATGGAAGTAGAATAATTCCTGCTAATTGCACCTTTTTCCCCCCTAAACATGCTTGCCCTTCAAATAGCATTCTACATAAAATTTAAATCAGCTCTATTGGCCCATTCTACTGTTTGGTGATTTTTTAAAAAAATAATTTTTCCTTTGTGTATAGCCAGGTGGTGGTGAAAAGGGGATTAAGTGCAGAACTGGGAGGGAAAAAAATTGTATTTCCTTTTAGTATCCCTTTTAAGTAACCCTGGAAGCAAAACCGTAGTAGGAAAAAGTTACTTGTTACATTTTTGTTTTAAATGCATGCAGCACTGTTCGTGTTGATAATGTAACTCTGTACGGGGAGGGCTGCAAGCTCAGCATTTAGTTTGTCTACTGCAATTTCTAATTGCTGTACATTTAATTTGGCAATTTAATAATGGCTTTTCAAGATGGAGCAGCCAGGTAGCAAGATGAAAATGATCCCTGAATAGTTAATTTGATTTTGAGCTGCTGTGCTGTTTTTAAAACAAAACATTTACTCAAAATTGTTTATGAAATAATGAGTGGCCTTTGTGTTTCTGCCTCTAGAGGAGCACTTGACTTGCATAGGGGTTTTTTTGGAGAAAATACCATGAGGGGTTTTTTTTTCTCTGAAGTAACATTCACTAGCCTAACCTCTAAAAGGAACTGGTAAAGCCTGTGTTTCATTTTAAGGAAAAAATAAAAACTTCAAAGTAGCACTTACCTAAGTACAGTCTCTGTGCTGGAGTCATGGGTGTATTTCCACCTGTCTCAGGTGCCATCTGTCACATCCCAAGCAGTTTCTGCCAAGCTCTGAAGGGAATGGAATATTTTCCCTTTTCAGGCTTTAGCTCTGAATTCTGCCTCCTTCCTCTGTAATTGAGACAGCCGTGCTTTTTCTACACACGTGGTTATCACAGCAGTGTTGGTGTTTTGTATTCTGGTGTTAGTCTGTCCCTGGAAGTCAATTCTTTTTAATTGGAAAAGCTGATAATTCTGATAGAGAGTCCTGGTTTTTCTTGGTTTTGCTTACCCACCTAGGATCTGGATTATTCACCATCAGCCATAGCTGTTTTCGCCTTACTGGCCATTTTGATACACGTGAAAATTACTTTAATTGATAGAATAACATGTCATATGTGGCCAGTTAACTTATTTATGAATTTGATACACAGAGGTACCTCTGTGACTCCTTTTATGTATTTTTTGCCAGGGCTTTTAAACCCCCAAATCAGCTTTTTGAACGAACAAGTAGGTGCTATGGGGAAGCAGTGTGTCCTGGAGCTGATGAATGCTCTCCATGGATAGGAAATGCCACCTCTTTATTAACAGCAAAAGAGCTCAGAATGGTACAGAACTTGAAGTGATTGCTGGAGTCTTTTATTTCAATTCTGTTTCCCAGAGCTGTGTTGCAATACAACAGCTCTGCAGCAGTTTTCTGAAACAGCTGCCAAAAAAGTCACAGCTCTGCCTAAACTGAGCTGACCTGCTCTGTGCTTCAGCCCTTTCCTCAGCTGGAGATTGCCCGTCTGGCTGCAGCATCCTTGTGCTAACAGTAATCCTGGTTCTGAGGCTAATCAGCCTTTGCCGGGGGCTGTAGGAGAATTCACATCAAAACTACACCAAGTTCTGGGGCTTGGTTTGAGTTTTTTTTTTGTTGGGGTTTATGCATGTTCCAAGATGTGGGCTTGGGGTCTTTTTTTTTTATTATTATTATTTTTGGTGGGGAACCCAGTGTGCATTTAATTAGGATTCCTTCCCCCCCCAGGAAAAGCCTGGTGCTTTTTCAGGCACGTGTTTTAGTGTGATTATTTTAGCTTGATTATTGCTGTTACAGTTTGATACCAGGCCAATTGCTCTGGGTTTTTCATGCCCAGCAGAATTGCTGTAAATGGGGATATTGGGATATAGTTTGAAGCCATAACCATATTTTATGTTTAGTTAGAAGAATGGAAAAATCCATGAGTATTGATTTCTGTTTGGAATTATTTTTTTCTGCAGATTGATGTTTTTAAATTTTTTTGTTCTTTATTGGACTTCTTGGATCATGTTGCCCAATAGTAAATTTTTAAAGCCAAGGTTTGATCCTTGCATGTGGAGGTTTTTTATTTTTTTGTGGATGGCTTTTCAGCCATGAAAAGGGAGAAGAGTTCAGCCAAGTTTTCTAGTCATGCTTGCCACCTCCTTTCCTTCACTGTGTTTTTACAGATGAAAGGCAGAGGCTCAAATTAAATTAACACCTGAAGGCTTTGTGAACTGGCAGCACCATGGAGTGCTCTCCCTCCGTGTGAGCCCCAGAGCCAAGCCTCTCCTTAGTGACAGAGGATGTGGCTCAGGCTGCACACCAGGGAGAAATTTCTTCATGGAAAAGGATGTTAAACATTGCAATGGGCTGCCCAGGAGTCCCATCCCTGCAGGTGTCCAAGAAGAACCTGGATGTGGCACTCAGTGCCCTGGGCTGGGTGACAAGGTCGGGATCACTCACAGGCTGGACTCTGAAGTCTTTCCCATCCTGAACAGTTCTGTGGTTCTTCTGAATCTGCAGGATGAACAAAGCAGTGACCAGCCCATGGTATCTCCAGGACTTCAATGAGATTTGCCAGAGGACAGCTTTCCATAAGCGAATTATGTTAATACAGTTATAAGTTGTTGCTTAATGACTCTCTTACATTATTAGCTGTATTGCTAATTGTGTGCCCAATGCAGTTGTGCTGCTCTGAGGATATCTTTGGGGAGCAAATTAAAATGAAATTACACTTAGACTTTTCTGTGCAGGAGTAATTGCATTCATGTGGTGAATTTTATTTACCAACACTTCTAGTGGGTTGCTATTTTCTGTTGTAGCCAAGATATAGAGAATATTTTGGGGTTGTTTGGTTGTTTTTGGTTTTTTTCCACTCAGCCAGATATTGTTCAGCTCTTGCTCAAATTTGGGTGACCAATTTCATTAGAGGTAAGCAGGACTGTGGGATGTCTTTTTTATTATTATTTTTAAAATACCGGTAAAGTCTCCATAGAATCAGAGCCATTAAGTGCTCCTCTGACCACTGACAGCCCTTGAGAAGTCTGTGCTGAGATTGTTTTTTAAAAATTTCAAATTGTCAGATCTGTTGCTGTTCATAAATGTTTATTATCAATAGGCAGCTGGAAATGTTACATCTGAAAAGGTAGAAACACCTTGATTTTTTCAATAGGCTTACATTTTTGGGAAAAAAAAATTAAATGCTTTTTATTTTTTTTTTTCAGTTTACAGTTAAGCTAAAAATACACATAAAATAAATAATTTTATTTGTTATGTACATTGTTTCATTTTGTACAGGTTATACCAGGGTCTGACATGGAGTCTGCACTACGGACAGAAGAGATGCAAGTAGAAAAGTACATAAAACTAAGCATCTGTTTTTGCTTTTTGCTCTTGCCCTTTTCTCCCCCCTTTCTCCAGGGGGTGGCTTTTACCACTCAACTGGCAGATTCTGAGGTCCCCATTCTGTCTTTGCATACACAAAATTCTTACAACATCTAAAAGCTCTTGTGCCTGGAAAAGGCCCTTGAGTTTCTTGAGCAAAACTAAAATAAAGGAGGGGGTGGAAAAAAAGCCTCACCTTTTTTATTCCACGAAATAAAATGGCATTTTAAAATATGTTTGGGTGTGAAGGCTGTTTCTGGGGTTGTGGGGGTTTTTTTAATAATGAAGATTTAATTTGACAATAAAACTCGATTGCTAAAAAAAACCTAGTTTTGAGTCACCCCAGGTCTCCAGGGCTCCCATATAGAAAATAGAATACTTAAGCATCTGCTACTGTCTTTTGCTTCTCAAAATCCTTAGCCCTGTAGCCCCCAGACCTGCCTTATAAACACTTTCAGTAGTTTTTAAATAACTGTACAATAGCCAGAAAAAAAATAGCTAAAGACCCAAAAGTGCCCCCTGGCTGAAAAACAACTATTTATAGTCAAAAGGCCTCTCGCTCTGTTGGCTCAAGGTATCACAGTGTTCTGTCAGCTCCTGCACGGGGCACGGCTGAGCCCTGGGCACAGCGTCTGTGCTGCTGCTGAGGTGGGAATGCTTTCAATGGGAGGGGAAAAGGGAAAAAAAATCCCCCCAAATGGGCCATGCTGAGCGTGGATGGGGACAGGCTGCCCTGGTGTCCCTGCTGGCTGGGAGTTGATGGAGAAGGGTCTGTCAGGAGCCCCCACCCTTGGCAGAGGGTTGGAGTGGATCTCCAGAGGTCCCTTCCAACCCAAACCAGGATTCTGTATGGAAGGAATGAAGTACATCTAAAATTCTGGGTGGTTTGAGCTCTATTGCTGTTCTGGTTGGGGGTTTCCTTTTGCTTTGCACACCTTAAAAAAAAAAACAAAAAAAAAAACAAAAAAAACAGAGCAGGTCAAAGTGTTTCCCTGAAGCACAAAATGCTATCAAAGGTTTAGAAGATAAGGATCAAACATTTTTTTCCTTTTCAAGTGTATTTCTTTAGATGAAACATGTTTTATTTTTAGAACAATGGTTCTCGGTCATGAATTGCCTCCAGAGCAGTTGTTGGTCTGGGTGGAGGCAGCTACGTGAATAGTACAGAAATTACTCCTTTCTAAAAAGGGCCTGAAATGGGGAAAGAAGTGTGAAAATTAAATTTAATCAAATTATAAATGTTTGGGAAATATGCTGATGTGGCTAGCCCAGAGTATTCTCTATCTCCTCCAAAAAAAAATCCAGTAAGGGAGTGACTTTATAGCTGTTTCATTCACTGAGAACTGCAGATTCTGTTGGGGGACAGTTTATTTTAGATGCTTCTCCAGAGAGTGGATTTATTGTCCACCCACAGTCTCGCTGATTCCAATTAACTTTACGTTAATTAGAGTACCTTGATGCTTCCAGCACACCTGGGAAGGTGTGACCAGCCCTGGCCCCTCTCTCAGCTGGAGCTGGAAGTCCCTCTGGGGCGGAAGAGGTCCCTGCAGTGCACCCATCCCAAAAACATCTCCAGGAGTTCTCAGTTAAAAAAAAACCTCTCATTAACTCGAGGCAGCCCTGGTGGTTGGGATGTTTTGGATGATTTTTTTGCCATTCTGTGTGTGGAATTGCAGCAGAGGTGGGAGGGGGCTCCACAAAAGCCTCTGAGGCTGCCCAGAGCTCTGTGTGTGAGTGGGGACAGGACTGGACACTGCAGGAAGAGCTCAGCCAGTTCAACTAACACTGAACCTCCTCCTGGTTAACCGAAATATGATTTTCTTCGGGGTTTTGGTCCTTTGGAAAGGAAAGTAGCAACACCAAAGCGAAGCTGGGAAGGGAAGCGGACAAACATGTGATGCTGTGAGAGCAGTGAGAGCTTGGTGGTTTCCAGCTGCTAGAAAACCCAGAGGTGATTCAGATCCTTGCTGACACTGTTGCTAACTGTCCAGATCTCCCTGTCAGTGACATCCAGGTCCCCAGGGCAGGGCCCTGCCCGTGCTCCTGTCCCTGGCAGGGAGCTCAGAGTGCCCTTACCCTGCCGGTCCCCTCTGGGAGCTCCTCTTGCTCAAACCTAAGACCTTTATCCAGAGCAAACGCCTAGAGAATATCGTACAGAGAAATCTGGGGGATGCAGGGGACAGGCTCCAGCTGCCCAGGCTCCTCCAGCAGCCACAGGGGTGGCCACACTCTGCTGCCTGGGTGGGTGTCTGGAGCTGCCTTCCCCTCCTCTGCTGGGGCAGAACAGGCAGCAGGGCCACCCTGCTCCAGTCACAGCCTCCCTCTGCCCTCCTGTGACACCCGGGTGAGCTGTCTCTGCCAGTGATGGGGTGAAAGGTGATTATTACAGAGGTGATGATGTGAAATTTTCCTGTAGCCCTACCCCGGTGTGCTGGACTGCCTGTGGAGCCCCCCCCCCCCCCCCCCATATGCTTAAAATCCTGCTGTACCGACCAATTTTAACCTCTTTAAAAGGTAAGGGTTCATATCCATACATTAATATATTTATTTAAATAGTCTTAATATTTACAGTGGCTGTTTCTGCTAAAAATCATGGTACATGGGCTGTTGGGAAAGGGATGGAACACAAATACAGGCAGGTGACATTGGGGGTGAGGCATAAATCACAAAAAACAAAGGTGTCAGAATTTAGGCTTCCAGGGTATGCTGCTCCTGCTCTAGGTCCCCTAAATTCCCTTCATGGGGAAACCATGCGAGTTTCCTACATGGAAAATTATCGTAACAGACATACAGTTAAATCCTAACCTGAATTAGTTGTAAGAAAATAAAAGTACAGACCTACTGCTACCAATATTAACTACGTACTGTATATAGCGCCTTTAAATTTGAAAGTGCTTATAAATAATGAACTAACCCCCCCTGCGAGGTAGGTAAGTATTATTATCCCTATTTTACAGATGGGGAAACTGAGGCATTCGAGAGGCTGAGTGACTTGCCCAAGGTCACGGGGGAGGCAGAGGAGAGCAGGGATGGAGCTGAGCTCCCCCCCTGGCTCTGCCTCTGCCCATGCTTCCTCTGAGGGGACACAGGTACAAACACGGGAATATTTACATATTTACCAGCAAGTGACCCACGTACAAATGCGGTTACCCAAATCACCTGCACAGATAATTCAGTTGATTTCTTGTTTCTGAAGCAATTTAGGTAATCTCTGACCTGAGTACAAACACCTCCCAGCTCGGTTGAATTCTTAACCCTGGGTGTTATTTGTTAACTTTTTAATTGGTGGTGATGCCCCGTCCCTGGAGGTGTCCAAGGACAGGGCTTGGAGCAACCTGGCCTGGTGGAAGGTGCCCACGCCAGGGGGGTCAGAACAAGAACTTTAAGGTCCCTTCCAACCCAAACCATTCCATAATCCCCTGACCATCTGCAGGTGTGCTGCTTTAAAAAGCCAGGTGAAAATGACACTGGGATGGGAGGTGAGGGAAAAAATGCAACTTCAAGAAACCTAAGCAAGGGCAAATGGTTGAGATCTCTGTTATTCCTAACTCCAAACTCCTTGTATACATACAAGGACCCTTTTTGAAGCCCACAGAATAAAGGCCAGGTGTGAACCAGCTGAGCCAAGGAGAAGTTCAACCCCTCACAGGAGAAACTCAAGTGTTCCATCAGCTCCCACCCTGGCCCTTGCAGAGGCAGCACAGGAGTCATCCACTGATTTCTCCAAAGGAAAGAAGAACTTTCACTAAAACACATTTTCTTTTTTGAGCGATTGAAAGCAGAAAAATACTGGTGAAGTCCCAAATACTGTGCTGCAAGTGAATTAAGCAAAACCTGGGTTTTTGGGGGTTTTTTTAATCCAATGTATTTTTCAGAAGCTACTTCAGTTTCACTCCCCTGAAGCTCCTGTTTTAGCATAATAATAATTCACCAGCTGCTCCAAAGTCTATTGCTATCAACAGGGATGCATAGATGCAATCAAAGAGAATTTTGCCTTTTGGGGGGACCAATTTGAGCTTTGCAAACTCCTGGACACGTGTCTTAATCAGAGCCAAATCAAATATTTGTGCTGAATTCCAAAGTCAGCTCAGACTCTGTCGTAGCTGGGAGCAGGGAAGGATCTCAGTCGTGAAGCAAAGCCCAGGGGAGCCCCAGCCAGGGAACCACGTGCAGCTTCTCCCCCTTCAGCACAGCCCTGGGGGGTTTGCAGATCTGTCACCCACTGCCACGTGGCAGCTCCCACCCCTGCCCCTTCGGGGCACAGCAGGGCAAGGTGACTCACACAGTCTGCAGGGAAGGGATCTGCGCGTTTTTTTGGGGGGCAGCACTGAGGAGTTAATTCCGTTTCTTTGTGCTGTTGGTACCTGGGAATGCATTCAGGTGACACCATGCGAGCGTCACCGGCGGCTGTGTGCTCCTCCTTCTCACTGAACACTTCAAAGCCTTGCCCTGGCCAGGGACAGAAACCCCGTTTCCGGCCCAATTTCAAGCCCCGTTGATGTGATCTGCATAACTGTACTTGAATTGTTTGCATTCTTCCCCCGTGCCCGGGAGATGCCACAAGGATTCTCCGGCCCCGCGTCGAGCAGAGTTCACAGAGTGCAGTGTGGGTCAGGTGAGGCATCAAAGGATTTCAGTCCACCCCCCTGGCAGCAGCTCCTGCTAATGATTATCCCGGCAGAAATGTGCTCAGGTTTGGTTCCTTGACCTGGGGGGGTTTTATTGTGAGCGCTGCCTTGGTGGGTTCTGGCTGGGGCTCTCCCCTGTCGACGGATTTGCTCCTCCAGCCTCGTGGATTTTCCCAATGGAATGATCAGCAAGTTGCTCCCCACCCTCGGGTTTTGCAAGTCTCCTCGTGTACCACCAATGTCAGTTTGCTCAGCCTTCCATGAGGGAAGAGGAAATGCGGTTTTCAAAGACAACTCTAACCCTGCAATTAGCGTGAAAGCCTGAAATCTGTTGATACAAAAATGCCTTTCACTCTGCCTTAACTAACACATCCAGAGGCTTAAATATTTGGGGTTTTACACTGCCTGCTGGTAACAAGGCTGCTGTCGTTACAAGCTAGGAATACAGAAGTGGTTTTGAGCCTCTGCTCCTTGCTGCTGATTTATCTCAACGCCAGGGCTGCCCTGGAGCCACAGAGGTGTGCACTGAACACCTCCACGAGGTCAGGCTGTTGGCACCTCAGCTCTGCCCCAGCAGCTGCTGCAGCACTCACGTTTCTCTCCGTGCTCCGCTTTCTGGGTGAAGCTGCACAAGTGCCCAGAGGAAAAACCCCACGAGGGGAGTTCTCCCTCGCGAGGGGAGGTTTAAAACTCGGGCAGAGCAGCCAGCTGCAGGTGTTCCAGCATCCCTCATCCCTCTGCCCCTGCCCCTTTGTGCTGCCAGCAGAGCCGCTCCTGCCCCTCGCTGGTGGAATCTGCCCTGCTCCAGTGGCAGGTGGGGATTTTTCCAGCATTATGCTTCTCCAGAGGTGTAACACAGCCCAGCTCCCAGGTGAGGGATTGCTGGCAGCCACCCTGGGGCAATGCTGGAGCTCACACAGCCCCTCGTGGGAGCAGAGCCCTGCAGGAGGGCAGGAATGAAGGCATTCCCCAGCTCCTGGGCAGGACCGAGAACAGCTCTGAGGTGGTGCTGAGTGCCAATCATCTGTGTTTCTTAGCAACACTGCAGAAGGAAGTTCAAGTATCCCATTGTTAAAAAAAAAAAATTAAAATAAAACCCCCTAAAAATCCTTGTTAAGAATCCAACCATCTTGCCCGTGACGGGATTGTGTTTTTCCCCACTCTGATGCTCCTGGGGACAACAGCAGTGACAGTGCTAAGGCCTGGCCAGACACTCCCACAGCTGGGGAAACAAAAGAAAATAAAAGAAAATAAAAGACACCACCTCATGCCACACTCCCTTCTGTTGCACCTCAGAGAAGGACCTGCAGAGCTGTTCCAAGCTGCTGGTGCTGCTTTTCAGCCCTGCAGCTCAGGGGCCCAGGGAGGATGCTCTCCCTCAGGAGATGCATTTCCCCCTGAAGCCTGACACCCATCACAGAGGCAGCAAAAAGCGAATGCAGCGCTGGAAGTAAAATTAGGAATTGCAAAATAAGGGCAAGGCTCAGAACTGGATTTTGGTTCAGCCTGTTAGAAATCGCTCTGAGGTTTGTGTTTCCAGTAGCCAGGGTTGTTTTGGGTTTTCTTTTCGTTTCATCTACACAGGAGTTGGAGGCAAGGCCAGGTGCTGGCTCCCACTGTCAGCCTAATTAGGAGGTCTTTCTGCTCCCCAAAAGGGAAATTAGGTAAATAAACAAATATTTTAGCAACAAAAACATGTTCCAGGTAGATGATCAAAGGGGTCTCATATTCAGTAATAATTTACAATATTAATATAGTGGCCTGAAAAAGACAAGCACAACCAAAAGTATCAGAAGTCATGTTGCTTAAAGGAAACAAGAAAAAGCCCCAGTTATAAGTCAAAAACCCTTTTAAAAATATTTTCAGTGTGATTCTCAGCCTCCTGCTCAACGGCTGTCTGTGTTGATGAGGAAAACTGAGCAGGATGCAGAGCCAGTGGTGTTGGACAGCAGCACTGAACCCAGCTGGGGTGGGATGATGATGGGAGCACTGGAGAAATCCTTTCCTCAGCCACCTGCATGCCTGAAGTCTGTGGGGTTTGGAGACTAAGACTGCATCCAAAGGGATTCCTGTGGTTTATGGCAACCTTATAAATGGTGAAACCATTAGTTTAGCATTAGTGACTGTAAAAAAAAGTAAATTAAAAAAAGGTGCAGACGGCTATAAAACAGGCTATAACATAAGTAGGTTTACACTCTTTTTTTCACCTGTGGACAGAAAGGAAACAGTGATGCTGAACCAGATGAGAGCAAACCATTACCAATGCTTGGCTGAGTTTTCCAGCGAGAGTTAAGAGAGCTTTGCTCAGAGCCGAGTGGTTACATGATCCTCCTGCCCGTCTTTCCACTGGTTTATAAACAAGTCACAGGCCTCTCCCCAGGAATCAAACACATCCTCTGACGAGTCTATAAGTTTGGAGTTAGAGGAACAAATACTGGAAGCACAGTGAAGGGAGCTGGTACAAACCACAGGGCACTCCTTGCTCTGTCCTGTAAGTCTCGTGTTCCCACTGTAAGCCACCTCATTGAGGTTAATTTCACTTTTGGAACAATTCTCTTCTCTCTCTCTGTCCATGGGAGAATATTTAATGTCTTTCCACATGTAGTGTGGCTGGATGATCCCGTCTGAGATGGTGTACATGGGCTCTGAGCTGGGCTCGGGGACGTGCCCGTTCATCTTGGAGAAGAGCAGGCCCAGCCTCTTGAAGGATTCCTTCTTGGAGCTGGAGAGTCTCTGCACTCTGTTCCCATTCCTGACAAAGGAGCGCTTGCTGATCCCGTTGCTTTTTGGCTTCTCTTCCACCATGTTGATCCCAGACATGGTTTTGATCAGGGCAGACACGTTGAAGTCCTTTTTTTTGTTGGCTACATTGAAGGACACGCTCTTGGCTCTGGGTTTTTCTCCAGCACCGTCCTCGTTTGTTTCGTCCTTTTGGGACACCTCTGTGCTGCTGGTGGAGTAACTCCTCCTCTGGGGCTTCCTGTTGCCCAAGAGGTCGAGAACTTCATAGCGGAAACTCGAGATGTCCTGTTTTAATTCCTGGGATGAGAGGAGACAGGAGTTACTCCCAGCAGCCTCATCTGACATGAGGGAACGGCCACGTCCCCTCGGGAGAGCTGTTCAGCTGTGCCAGTGGCTGATACCAAATCACACAAGGACATCACGTCCATGCCCAGGGCCACACAAGAGTGATGTGTTGGTTGTGCCGAGAACTGGGGACCTCACAAGGCTTTTGTCTCCAAAGGCTGGGGGCTGGCCCTGTTGATCAACCCCCTCTGCCCACCCCCTGCACACCCCAAAAAGTCAGATAAAAGTTACAGAAGAGGGAAAACTGCTGAAATGTGGCAGGAATCCTGTCTAGCTGATAGGCCTCTCTTTAAATTTGTTGATGAGTGTTCTTAATATCCATCAACTCCAACCCATTGTTTGACTCTGTCTGCATTAGGATTGGGAATGTGATGTTGACTCAAATCACTTATTTCATTCCTACTCTTTTCCAATGCTTTTGTCTGCAGAGCACATTGTATGTTAAAATATGGGAGGTGGTCATATAGGAAGACACTCAGTAATAACTCACTCTGCCCACAAAACCCCACAGGCCCATCAGATACATCCCCTGCTCCAGTCACAATCCTATTTCCACACATCACAAATCACCTTAACAAGTTAGTGCAAACTCTGCAAGTGGCTGTTTGAATTAATGAAACAAATTATTACTGAGGAATAATAAATTACCTTGAAGTTTTCTTCAGTTAAACCTTCGTTGGTTTTGGAAGTTCTTATCATTGCAGCGACGTATCTTTTCACAAGATTTCTTATCACTTCCTGGAATGGGAAACAATCCAAGCGATTCAATTGCCTGCTCAGCCCAAACTCTGCTCTTGCTGCGTTTCTCTGAGCTCTTGCCAACAGCGGCTGTCCTGACTCTGCTGGCTAAAAACCACTCACCACTGGAAACAAAAAGCTTCCTCTTAAGCAGAGCAAACCTTGGGAAGGGGTGATACAGCTTCCATCTTATGGACGCTCAGTTTTTAACTAAAGGCAACGCCGTTGTTTTGTACTGGGGTTTGTGGATCTACAAGTCATGGAGAAAAACAATCCTTGGAGTGCTCTCTCCAAGCAGTTCCTAGATGTGCTCTTTAATCTCGGCTGCTGAAAGGTTTTACAATTACCAATCCCTTGTGTGCACACTGCATAGCCTGATGGGCTAAATTTGGCATTTGAAGGTGGTTTATCAAGCATTTGAAGCCAAGGAAGCTATGTTAGCAATAAAAAAATGTGAAGAACAGCCAGGACCCCGTGGGTCAATGGACATTCACCTCAAACCACATCTGCAGCGGCCTGGGAGTCCCCTAAGGGCCGAAACTCCTTAAGGGTGGCTGCACCATCCATGGGCAGCCTTGCAAGGGCCAAATCACACTCTCAGTGACTTCTCCAGGGTCTCTCACTCCTCTTGTGTTACCTGTCTGCTACACTCCATGTTTTTGGTTCGATGAGCTCCATTTTGCTCTGCTCATGTCCCTCCCTGATGTCTTCACAGGAGCAAAGTGGTGCTTTGAGCTTGCACATTCATCTGTGCCAGCCAAAACACACCCAGGCTGTTTGTGCCTGTTGTGTGCAGGGAAGAGACTGCTCCAAACCTGCCCTGCACCTCCTCCCCTTCATAAACAAGTCTGAGCAACACCAAGCTGAGGATGGTGTCTGCACCGAGGCTTTGCTGGGAGGTTTTTAAGAGATGCCAATGTCGTAGCCGTGAGCTGTGCTGTGGAGTCAGAAGGCACCATATGTCAGTTGTCAAAGGTGACTAATTATGTTAACCACCAACTTCTGATAAAAGTGCTCTTCAGAAAGCAGGAGATGTCTTAAGGAAGACAAATTACTAATGGCTTTTGGCAGTGGAGCCTAACGTACCACCTAACATTATGGAGATTTTTCTTTTCCTTCCAGAATACTGGCATAATACATCCCACTGAATTCAAAGGCTGAAGCTGGTGTTTTTAATGAAGTATCATCCTTTTGTAGGTTGAGTTTAATGAGTACTTGATGACAGGCAGGCTGAGAATAAACAAGCCGGCAAGATTCAACAAAGGAATCATTCCTCCTTCCTGAGCTGTCCCAAACAAAAGAATATCCCAACCACAGTCTGAGTTAGGGGTGCTTTACAAAGAAGTGCAAGAGGGGGACGATCCAGGAGTGTAAAAATGCTGCAGAAATAGTTTCAATCAGGATGTCCTGACAGCCTGATGGCAACGGGGAGGTGACCTTGACTTAAGCAGCCACACTGACACCTGCAAGTTTTCCACTATTCCAGAGGGGCTGAAAGGCAAGGATGGATTTACTGAACCATCCACCTCCAGTGAGGAAATGCTTTAATCCTTGATAAGCAAAAATCCTCTTAGAGGACCTACACTTATCAGAATATATTCTGGAAGCAAGCAAGAACTGACATACTAGAAAATGAGGAGGAGAAACAAACAGCAAGTAAAAAACTTTATGTGCCCAAGAGTTTACCTGGTAATGTTGATTCTGAATCAGGTTGTCAGCGTGTCGTTCCTGGAAAGAGAAAGGCACAGGGGTGTCACCTGTCTGGTCCTGTCTTTAGAGCTCCTGATGGCTCTGAGCAAGTCTCTTGGGTTGCAATATGTAACCAAAAATGTGTATTCTATTTGTCATCTGTTGAAACTGGTTGGGGAGGGGTTTTTTTATACCTCTTACAAAACCCATTCCTCACAACTCCAGGCTGGAGGGGGTGGGTGTCTTCTGTTAATGGGCAGCTGTTAAACCAGCTGGGGCAGTGTTCTTTATCCCTTCCAGGACCCATCCTCCCTCCAGGGGATCTCTGCTGTCCATGGGCCGTCCAGGCTCACTGCAGGGCTGATACAATCCCATCATCCCATGGGGAGAGGCTCCACCCAGGGGGAGGAGCCCAGCATTCCCGCCTGGATCACACCTGGGATCCAGAACAGCAGCACAGCCTGTGTGCACTGGATTCCCAGAGGGAGCCCGGACCCATCTCAGCACCACTGGAGCCTTCTCCAGGATCATCTCTGCTCCAGCAGAACCACAGCTGTCACTGCAGGAGGACTGGATTGGGCTGACACCAACACCCTGACCAACAGGGGCCAGGTTGTGCTCTGACTCTGTCAGTGTTTCTAGGATTTTTGTTTGTCTGCTTGGGTTTTTTTTGTATTATTACATTTGTATTTTTAATATTCCTAGTAAAGAGCTGTTATTCCTATTCCCGTATCTTTGCCTGAAAGCCCTTTAATTTCAAAATTATAATAACTCCGAGGGAGTGGGGTTACGTTCTCCAATCCAGCTCCAGCTTTCCCTGGCTGACACCTGTCTTTTCAAACCAAGGCAGCAAGTCATGATCCAGGAACCCTCTGCTGATCCCCTGGGACCCTGAATATCCCCAACACCCTCCAGGAATGAAGCACAAGCCCGTGAGCTCCTCACCGTGAACGTTTTGAGGTTTTCGTGCCTCTTCTGTTCATTGTCAGAGTCGTCCCCTGGGCACAGCTGGTTGTGGATCCACTTGCAGAGGTACCAGACCGACTTGGGGCTGGGGACAATGTTGAAAGGAGGGGGCAGAGTGGCGCCTTCGTCGAAGTAACTCATCCAGAGCTTCGTCCGCGCAAACTTCCACTCGATATCCGCGTGGTCCTGTGGGAAGGGCAGAGACCGTCAGCAGCTGCAGGCAGCTGTTCCTGGAGCCAGGCTGGGCAGGGGAGGTGTGAGCAACCAGGGATTTCTCCAGCTGCAGGCAGAGCAGTGCCACTCCTTACATCTCCCTCACTGGGGGTGGGCGTAAAAAAAAAAAAAATAAATTGGTGTGAAATGTAGCTGGAGTGAAAAAAATACCAACCACTGAGGAATGAGAGGAGAGAAATACCCAGCCAGGAGAATTCCATGTGCTGGAGGCCAGCTTGTCCTGAAGAGGTTGTGCTCATTAGTTCACCAACGCAAGGAGCAAGAAAACACATTCCTCATTTTCCTTTTTGCCAGCGCTTTTATTATCACAAACCACTGTTCCTCATGTCTAAACCCAATGAATTCTCATATTCTTCCCCGGGAAAAAAAAGGTCTTCCACAGTGGTTTTTGATTTGTTTTTTATCGCCTCCATTAATTCTGCTCTTATAAGGAAATGACACATTTTATGTGTGCCGTATTTTACATCTTGCCTCTGCATTATCCTTACAGAAGCCAGGAGACATTTTACTCTTAGGTTGGTTGGGTTTTTTTGCATTTATATTATCACCATGATGGCTTGCTGTGCCCTAGTGTTTTTCATCCCAGCAAAGTGGAGGTGGGAAGTTGACACCATCATTTTACAGCTGCACAGATAGACACAGAGTCCATACAGTCCTCAGGGAAGGAATGCTGAGTTATGGAAGAGACTGACCTTGCAGTCTTCGGAACAGCTGAGTTTGGGGAGCACTCCCCACAATTCAGTCAATTTTTAATGATGATGGAGCCAACCCAGTAACACAGAGCATATTCCCTCCAACATCAGGGCCGAGGCAGCTCCCTGCAGCCAGAGATGCTGCAGAGACCCAAAACAGATCTCGTGCTGCTCTGTGCTAGTTTCAAAGCTGAACAAATGCCACTGCTTTGCACGTTCTGCAGAAAGTCTGACATTAGGCAGGAGAGGGAGGGAAATAATTTGTGCAGAACACAGCTTGCAGCAGCACACTGAGCTGGAACGGAGTATTTGTGTGGTTACCACTGCAGAGGACAGTGCCAGGCTGATGGGTGTGACATTCCAGCATTTGTGTGAACGGTGCCTGACACGAGATTAAACCAAAGCCACAGTGATTCGGGCTGAGGAACAGCACAAGGTGGGAGAAAAGGACAATGTGGGACTTTAATTTTCCAAGGAGACTTCAGCTAGCTGGAACAAGCAGTTTATTGAGCGAGGGGTGCTGGGCTGCAGCTCTCGCAGGCAGGCACTGAAGTGTAGGACAGGGAGTTTAATAAAATATGGCTGAACATCAATGCCCAAAAAATTACTACACTGGCTCTCTGGCCATGCTCCAGCGCCCTGACACGGGTAAAATATGCTCACATTTTGACAGTGAGGTGCAGCTGAACTCCATTTTGGTAATGGACTCAAATTATGTGCAGCCCTGGATTTAGGATGACTGTCTCAGTGGCCTGGGAGCACATTAATCTCTGCAGAGGGTGTGAAGCAGCCCAGAACATCCCTGTCCCCTGCCAGTTTACCACAGGGGCTCTTTGCAAGCCTCAGGGAGACTCAGAGGTGCAGCCTGTCGTGCCCCTTTTTCCTCAGACACCATCAGACCCCACAAACAGGCAAACTGCAGCATTGCTGTGAAGTATCACGAGTTGATGCTGCTGGAAATGAAGCCCTGGGTAGTAAAAAAAAAGCAGTTTGGAGCAGTAGGAGTAAGTGCCACCATTAAAAAAAAAAAAAAAAAAAAAAAAAAAAAAAAAAAAAAAAAAAAAAAAAACCACCACGAAGCCAACCTCCTGCTCATTTTTCAGTTCATTTGTCTCTACCTGCCAGCCCACAGGACAACTCCTTCGTGTCAGCTGCTCCCACTGAGGCAGAGCTGCCTCAGCCCCTTCCAGAAGCAGGGCTGGCTGCCCCCTGCCCACACCTGAAAGCTCCCTCATGCCCACCTTACCACCTGAGCCTTTCCAGGGCAGCTTGAGCCGAAACAAGAGGAACGATGGGCACTGCAGGCCAGGAGAGCCCAGAGGGACCAGGGACGGGGGAGAGCAAATCCCACCCCGGAGAAGGGGCCCGAGCTGCACTTTGCGTGCTTCACTTGGATATAGAATCATTTGTCATGGAAAAGCCCTCTAAGGTCATCAACTCCAGCCATTCCCCAACCTACCACTAACCCTGTCCCCAAGTGCCACATCCGGACACCTTTTAAACCCCTCCAGGGATGAGGATCACAGCACTGCCCCGGGCAGCTGTGCCAGTGCCTGACAATTCTTTAGGAAAAGCGATTTTTCCTGCTATCCAAGCTAAACCTCCCCGGGTCACCGCCAGGAAAAGCCCAGTGGCAGCTGCACGGCGCCGGTTTGAGCATCTACAGCGTTTTGTAGGGGAAGAGCTGCATGAGCCCAGGGTTGGATTTCACAGCCCTGCTGGGGTTGAGCAGGAGCTGCAATCACCTGGCAGCACCGCCTGGGGCAGCTGGGGAGCTCCGGGCAAGGCAGCGACTGAAGGAGAGTGCAAAGACTTGTTTTGGATAGAGACGTATCCTTTAAGTTCTTTGTCAACACAGGAACAGGTGTGAATGTGTCACTTTCCACGCCGGCACATTCTGTGATGTTCTGTGAGAAATCCACCCCTCCCCTCCAGGAAAGTCCATCAAAGTGTCAGTGTGGGATCAGGAGTGGTGACTGGGCAGCAGTTTCTTTCAGCGCATCATAAAAGGGCACGTCCTGGGCTGGTGCAGTTTGGCAGTGGATGTTGGATGCTGTTTGAAGAGGAAGGTAAAGCACATCTCTACCTTGGGGATTGCAATTTTGTTTCTGGGAAAGGAAAGAAAAGGCTTAAAAAGCTTTTCTTCTCAACGTGTTTTGTTTTGTTTTGTTTTTACTTTTTGTTCATTCATTTTAAAATAGCTGGATGGGATACTTCATCCCTGGAAGTGGGCCAGGCCGGGCTGGGCAGGGCTTGGAGCAAGCTGCTCTCAGGGAAGGTGTCCCTGCCCGTGGCAGAGGGTTGGAAAAGGTGATCTCAACCCAAACCATTCTGGATTCCGTGACTGCATGGGCTTTCCTAGGAGCTGAACACTGCGAGGCAGAGCAAGACTTTTCCCTTAGGAAGTTTTGAGGCTGCTCTGAACAAATCCCTGTTGCTCTGAGGGTGTCTGTGGGTGAGGCTGGGGGATGCTGGCTTCACCCCGCCTCTATTTCTCCTTGTGCTCTCTCAGTCAACAAGTGCACTATAACCTCTCTTAAAAGACAGACCAGACCCTCTGCACAAAGCTCAAAGTGTCTTTTCTTCCCTTCTCTGTTCTGCTGCTGCAAATTCCCCAAGGTTTACAAACTCAGCCTGTCTCAATTATTCACCTTGACGTTCTGCGAACCTGAGCAAATCAGATGAGAGCTCCTGGCAGCAGTTTTGTGTTGGAAATATATAGCAAAGAGACACTTCAGTTTTACTGACAATGTCTTTGCGTGCCAGGAAACCACCATTTTCTCGGTTAGAGCTCTCCTTAGTGCTGTAAGTAATAAAATCCCCACACAAAGCTACAGCTCCCCGAACTCTCCTCCCTGTGCTGAGTACCAAAAAAACGCTTCAGCATCTGTTCTGTACCCAGTTCAAACCTGGAGCACCTGGGGCTTACAGCCAGGACATCAGTCCCTGCACATCCAGGTTTGGGATGTTTCCCCAGTGTTTCTCCCCCTGGGCAGGGGACACATTTTTGGGAGCTGCCTGAGTGTGAGCAGTGAGGACAGGATCCTCCCAGCCCCGTGCTGCCTCATGCAGCGTTCTTAGATGACAACTCTTCGGCAACATTTATAATAAGCCGAAACCCCACATTCACTAGCGTTACCAGCCTGACCTTGTTGCTTCAGGAATTTTAATGGAAGTTGGGATTTCACTGCCCTCTCTTTGAGAGCTCTGTCTCTCTCGCCCTTGTTCTTGTCACCATTTTCTTTCAAGCACTGTTCAGCGTTTCAGCTATCAAACACTCTACACTTAAGAGGGCCGAGCCCTCAAGCTCAAAGAATACATGAACTCAAAGAAACCAGCACTCGGCTTTGCTGTGAGAAAAAAAAAAACACAAACCTGTCTCACTTCCTATCACAATGTGAATGTGTCATCCCGGCCACATAATCCTCTTGCAAATCTCTGCCATTTGAAGTGAGAATTAATCTCCCACAAAGATTTCCCTGTGGGGTGGCTGAAGCCATTTCACTGCAGCAGTTGCAAATATTTTCTAATTCAGTCAAAGTGATGTACCCACAAATGTGCCAGATTTAAAATGATTACCTGCTACACTAATTATCCAGGATAATTCAGGCATTAATCTCTGTCCTTATCTGTGTGTAGAAAATGTGTTGTTTACAGTTTCTGAGATGTTTTCTATAAAGATTTCCATCACCCTCTCCTTGTTGGGCCGTACAGGTTGGATCATACTTTGCCAAAGGACAGCAGTGAGTCCTGACCCAGCCAGCACAGAGCCAGCAAGGGAAGATGCTGTCAGCTTTCTGCAGGAGCTGGATGCCACTGCCACAGCCTCCCGGTTCCTGAACCTCCCCATGAGTTCAGCACTCCAGCTCCCTCGACGCTGGGAAGGAGGGAATCACTGTGAATTTCTCTTAGCACGCAGGAGCTGAAGCACATCCCTTGGAAAGCCCAAATCAAGGCAGGGGAGTCGCATCTCCTGGCTCTTAACAGCCCTGGAAGCCCTGGGATAGCCCCAAGTTTTGGTTGGCTCAGGGCTGAGACGGATTCTGGCCGTGCTGTGGATTTTGCAGGTGTCCCTGCACTGGGCTGTGGCACTCTGAGGTTTGCTGTGGGTCAGGCTGGTGCAGAACCGTGGTTCAGACCCTCAGCTCCCAGGGGCAGGGTTAGATTTTAGAAAAAGTCCTTTATTGTGAGGGTGGTGAGGCCCTGGCACAGGTTCCCAGAGCAGCTGTGGCTGCCCCTGGATCCCTGGCAGTGTCCAAAGCCAGGCTGGATGGGGCTTGGAGCAGCCTGGGACAGTGGAAGGTGTCCCTGCCCATGGCAGGGGGTGGAATAAGATGTTTAAAGTCCCTTCCAACCCAAACCATTCTGTGAGTCTAGAAAACCTGATGCTGAGGTGATGGCAATGCTCAGCAGCCGGGCATGCTGAGATCCTCAAACTTTTCCACTCCCCAAAACAATCCCAGGATAATCAGTTGCTCCTCCTCCTCTGTGCCAAGCAGAGGTGCCAGGGGCTCCTGCCCCTTCCTCTGGGAAGTTCCTGGGATGCAAATCCTCCCCACACCCACTCGGAAGGAACAATGTGTGAAGATCTCCAGCACACCGCTGTGGCTGGCACGGAAAGGGCTGCCTGTGCCTTTCCGGTGTTTTATCCCACAACAGGCAGGGGGCTGAGCTGGAACTCGGGCTGCTGCCTGTCAGAGGCAGATAGAGATGGCTGTGACAGTGCCCCGGGGACCAGGCTGGCTGGCGGTGCCTCTGGAGGAGGGATGGGAAGCTTTCTAGTCGTGCCAGCAGTGCTGGCGGGAGCTGCAGTGATTTCTGCAGCAGGAGCAGCTCCCTGCTGCTGTCCCGGCCCCACAGCACTGGGATGTGCCCAAGCTGCGCTTCCCTCTAGGAAGGAAGGAGATGGAACATTTTCCTTGCAGGCTACTGAGGGAGGGAGGCTGCTTTGCCTGCGGGGCACGGGAACTTCAAAGGTGTCTTTTTTTGCTGAGTAATTAGCGCTGCTGCAAAGCGTAGGAGAAGTCATTAGACTCTATTTAATGTATTTCTCTCTCCACGTGCCTCTTTATTGCTCTGTGCTAAACCCAGAGCAGGAAACAGCGCAGAAAATACATCAGGGCTGGCTTTCCAGCAGGCTAGCACAGGAAAGATGCCCTTGTGTGTCCTGAACAGAAGGCACTGCAGAAAGAGGGTCAGGAGAAACTTAATCTTTACAGAACTCCACACAGGCAACTCTTGTGCTGTTTGAAAACTGGTGATTTTGTAATATGTGTCAGGCAAATTGGAAATAACATCAGCAGAGCTCGGGGGTTTGGTGGCAAGCTCAGAGAAGAGAGCAGCAAAAAAAAAAATCGAGGCAGGCTATTTGACGTAAATGGTGCTTAACATTTTTCAAAGAAAAAGATGTCATAGAAAGAAAAAGTCTGTGAGAAAATCAGAAAGCTACAAAGGCAATTAATGCATAGGTAATTCAGCTGCAGCTGGCAACAAATGACTTTGCTTTCAAAGCTGGGGATGACATACTGAAGGGTAAGAACTTAATAGGATCAATCTCAAAAATAACACAAGAAAAATTACTAAAGGAGGACAATCTAGCATTAGGAAAAGCAATTAGAACAGTTCGGGGATGAGACAGCCAGAGAAGAGATGAAAGTACAGAGAGCACAAGGCAAAGTCCTGGGCAGCAGCAGCTGCAGTGGCTCTGAGGAGGAGCTGTGGCAGTGCCCTGGGACAGCCAGCAGAGGAAAACAGGGAAAACACAGCTGGAGCAGCCCCTGCAGCAGCAGGCAGGGCAGGTGGGTGCAAAGGGAGAGCAGCTCCAAGAGGGACACAGGGGGATTCTGGCTCCAGCACAGAAAAGGAGCAGAGGCAGGTCCTGAGGAAATACTCATAAAGAAATGCTAGCACTGGGAAACAAGGAAAGTGAATTCTTGGACCAGGATGCGGGTGACTGACTTCAGGCAGGAGTTATCCTTGTCTGGCAAAAGGCAGCAGGGCTCTTCGGTGAGGAAAGCAAACAGAGCACAAGGGAGACAAAACCTCAAAAGTTTTATATAGCAGATAAGCCATCATTGCGACTGAGAGCCTTAAAACCCTGAAAGCTGGGGCAGGATCCCACATGGCAGAGCCTGTGAAAGAACAAACTCTTATGGAGGAAGTTAGGAAAAAATTCCTTAATTTTGCAGTGTCCAAGGTCCCCCCACTTGGGAATGGCCAGTGCAATGTCAACAAGACACAGCACAGGACCTGCACTTTGTTATAAGCTGGATAAAGGACTCCATCATTGGAGCACAGCCAAAGAGGCTCAGGAATTATGGAAACGGGGTTGGTTGCAATGGAAAAGAAAACCGCAAGGGGCTCCTGAACAGGCCAGGTGGGGCAGAGAGCAGGGACCTTCCCTCCTGGGTGACAGCACAGCAGACCCGTCACAGGAGCTGTGGCACCGGCCATCCCTGCCCAGAGCCTCGGCTGCTTCTCCCAGCCCCGGGGAATCAGTTTGTTTGTACTTGGAAAATGCCTGCTTTAGCATCTCTGCTATTTATAACTTCCTTGTGCAGAAGATATTCATAATTAAAATCTGTATTATGGCTCGCAATGCGCTGCATTCCACGATGTATTTAGGTTATATGTACATATATAGATATATATCAAATACTTTTCATCTCCCACCAGCATCTTGGATGGAAACAGGGATAGCTAATGAGAAGGCCAGGGAATATTATATTGGAGAAAACACAGAGAACTGGGGATTGTGCCGGTTTTAGTGCAGTTAAATTATGGGAGCTGACACCTTTTTGTTTCTGCAGTCATATTCCAGTTAAGTTCAGTTTTTATTTTAATAGTCAAATAAATCGGAGCAGTGGGAAGGTCATGCAGAGAAACAGTCCTCTAAAAGCCTCAGCAGGAAGAAACAATGAGGAAGATATCACCGAGGCTTTGTTCTTCCTGCCATCCATTCTCTCCTCCATCGCTGCCTGATAAGAGACTCTTTTGATGCTGAAGGTCACGGAGATAAGGGGCATCTGTGCTGATAATGTTAACTACCTCCAGCCAGGTCAAAATCAAGTAACTCACACCAGTCCTGGAGACTAACACAAAGTGCTGACGACTCTGTTAGTGCTAAGACAAAAAATAAACAAACTTAGCCTCATTTCTACTTGCCCTATTTCCAGAATATTGTCTTTGATTTTTTTTTTCGGCACAGCCAGTCAGGCTGGGATTTGATCTTCAAAACCAACCCAAGCCATTCTGAGAGTCTGTGAAGTTATCATTGCTAAAGGGATCATATCTGCATTACACTTGGAGATGCTGCTGGGCGCAAGGAAGTGCCTGGTCCTCTCCCAGTAACCGTTTCTTAGGAATCAAACTCAGTTCTCCCTTCTGGCTTTGGGGTGCTCGGTCTGTCAGTCCAGGCCTCCTACTGCTGGTGGGTGGGAACCTTGGATTCTCTGCAGGACACAGCCAGGATGATCCTGTGGCACAAACCTGGGGAGGGAGGGAAGGAGGGAGGAAGGGAGGAAGGGAGGGAGGGAGGGAGGGAGGGAGGAAGGAAGGAAGGAAGGCAGGCAGGCAGGCAGGAAGGAAGGAAGGAAGGAAGGAAGGAAGGAAGGAAGGAAGGAAGGAGCACTGCAGAATTCACCACTTGCCACTCCATGAGCAAAGCACTTGGTTTGACCTTGCCCTCCCCAGCCGAGTTGCTGCAGGTGGATTTCAAAGGGGAAGGACAAACCATGACACTCCACCACGTGTCCCTGGAGCCGCAGGAGAGCCCAAAATCCAGCCTGTGAGTCACAGTGTGCTGCTGAGGACTGGAGCAGAACACTGTGAAACTGGGCTGGAACAGCCCGGGGGGTTTGCAGGGGGTGCCACGCTTCACCTCCCCAAATCTCCTCAGCATTCCCTTACCTCCTCAGAACCAAAGCCAGCTGGGAGCAAGGCTCATGCTCCTCACAGGAACACGACTCTGTGCCTGTATTCAGGCACCAAATGCTTCAATGTTTTGCTCTTTTATGAGTGGCCATAAAGTGCCTTTCCTCAGCAGAGGAGTGGAGCTGGATTATGTGTTTTACTGAGCCTGTAAAGGTCACAGCAGCAGAGGGAGCAGCAGGTGCCCAACACCTCTGCAAGGCAGCCTGCTTGCACAGCCACTTAAATGCAGCGCCTGAGCTTAGCTGCCAAAAATTGAGTAATTGCTCAAAAATTAAAAAAAAAATCCTTTGTCCTGACCACTTAAATACATCCTTGAGCCGAAGGGAAGGGACAGATTATAAATGTATGAAATTGCTCAAGTCTGTAAGTGAGCCTTGAGCTGTGCAGATGGCACTGGCTCGGGAGAGAAGTCTCTGTTTTCTCCTACCAAAAAACAGGGGTTGTAGCTGAGTGGCCACAGGGAACAGGACCAGCAAACAGAAACAGACAAGGAGCTAAAGCATCCAGGTTATTAATCATATCCCCATTTCATTAGGAGTGATTGTGTGTATCCTCTTGCACCCATATGATCAGCATCAACTTGTTTGCAAGATTGCAGCATGTTGCAAAAGGAAATCTGTGAAGCAGTGGTGTCTATAAAGTCATATTTCAGAGAGTTCTTAGTAATATAGCTATTTCCATTGTTCAGTACCAGGGAAAAGCTCTTCCCAGATAAATCCCTTTTAGTATTTCACTGCTTTTCCCTCAATAATATTCTTCTTTTATCTTTCACTTCTCCTCTGTTCTCCTGCCTTTCTAACACGAGTCCCCTCGATGCAGAAGCACAAGATAATGCTAATTGAGCTTGTCAGGCCTAAATAAAAGATGGGATAATGCAGGGGGCTGCAACCTATGTGGTTCCATCTGGATACTTCAACTTCTATCATGTAGCAAGAGCAAACCTTGCTGTGCTGCTCACACGTAATGGGCAGAGAGTTATTGACCTGTCAGGCAGGGCACTGGGGTGCTAACTACACAAAAAAAAAAAAAACCACCACCACTAGCCCTGAAAATTCCAGAAATAAATGCCAGCAAACTCCCTGGAACATCTTAAATCAGACAGGGCTCATCCACAAACTGCAAGTTTAAGTGAAATGTTACTCAAGTAGGACAATTCTGCCCTGCACAAACCCCAAAATGGTTTGGCCCTGGTGGTTCCCAGGGACCCATAAACACCTGGTGGTTTCCAAGATTAAAAGAAATTAAAAGAGATTTCAAAGATTAAAGAAAGGCTGAACCTCCTGATTCTGCTGACAGCACCCACAGGAGTGTCAGGACTGGATCCTAGGATGGAGAATGAGCTTTGTCTGCTCTAAGAACAGAAGATGCAGCATGTGAGGCTGGAGCACATCGAGTGCCTCTATTTAGAGGCTCTGCAAACACCAGATGAATATTAACAACCAGATTCGAGTCCAAGGGTTACATGTAATTAGGCCAAAGCCAGCAAAAAGACAAACAGTTCTACACCTTCAAATGAATCCTTTAGCTTGCTAACAAAAAGCAATTAAGCTGCCTGCCAGTCTGGAGCGAGGCTGCAGGGCTGATTTCACACACAGGCCTCTCTGGCTGTATGGGAGCATCCCAACACACCACTGCTGCAACCTATTTCCCTTCACTTTGCAGTAAAAACCTGCCGGGAGTGCCCCCCACATCCTGTCACAAGGTCCAGAGAGGGCACTGAGCCTTGGGAATCAACCCCACTGCTCCAGAGGTGCTACAGCTCCTCAGGAGGGAACAGGGAGTGGAGGTCCAGCATTTCTCCACAGGGATTGCACTCCGTGGGGGAACGGAACAGAAATCATGGAAGGGTTTGCGCTGGGAGAGACCTCAAAGCTCATTCCATTCCACCCCTCCCTCGGGCAGGGACACCTTCCTGTTGAAACCTGGAAACCTAGGTTTTGGGGCTATAGTAATGTATGTAGTAGGGCAAGATGGAGGATTTGGAGCACTGTCTAAGTCGTTCACCTTCTTCTTCAGGGTTTCAGGTGGTTTTTTCTAATTGGGTGAAAAAGGTCTGCATTGCGGGCCTCGAGTGGTCAATTATTGGATTAAAAGTATAAATAATATAAGTGTCGTCTTGTTATTGGATAGTTTATGCTAAAATAACCTTGGAAAGAGTTAGAGACAGAGACATTTTCTACCTTGCCAGTTAGAGCTAACGACTTGTGAGACTGTAACACAGTTAAGAATTAATAAACATCTGAGTCCGAACATGAAAACTGCAACTCCTGTGTGTTAATCCCGGCTCGAAGACGAAGAAAAGAAATAAGAAACCAACAGGCAGTGACCAGCAGGTGTGTGTGTTGGTCAGCAGGAGGCTCTGAGGGCCACAAAACTGAGGGACAAAGGGGTATTTCACCCAG
Organism: Chamaea fasciata; assembly: GCF_029207755.1. Taxonomy (NCBI): domain Eukaryota; kingdom Metazoa; phylum Chordata; class Aves; order Passeriformes; family Sylviidae; genus Chamaea; species Chamaea fasciata. Next base: position 1,138,429 of record NW_027094107.1, read on the forward strand.
CGGGCAAACCAAGGAAGAGCCGCCTCATCCTCTTTCCAGAACCTCCTCGTTTCACTGCATCATAAAAAGCTTCTAGAAATATTAATCCCAGGTTGTATTGGCAGCACAACAAGAGCATAATTTCATTTCCTGCTGTATGACAGAGCTAAAAACCACCGGCGGCTTAATTTCTAAGAAATTCAAATTAATGGCATGGAGATGGGCCTGGTGAAATGAACATTTCCTGATGCTTTACAAGAGCTTAGTTCTGAGTCCAGATTTAGGAGCTGGCCTTACCTCTATAGGGGGAACAGCCACCACCCCAAGATCTGCCACTGGCAGGGACTGGGCAGCTGTTGTGTTTCAAACTAAGCTTATTGATTCATAAAATTCCTCCTTAGCAAAACCACCAGGGAATAACTGTGCAGGTCGTGTGAGCAGAGGAACATTTTCTGACAGTCCTAAGGGTCACAAATCACAGTGGGGAAAGAGGATTTCTGCTGGTGGTGTGAATTAAACTGGGTAGCAATTACTGCCACTGTGCTGAGGGAGTTCAGCTGGTGCAGAAAAGTGGAGGAATCCGTGTGCTTTGCAGATGAAGAAAAGTTTGAAACTGCCACCTGGGGGAAATCCAAAGTTATCTTGGAAACAATGTGACGGGGAGCTGAAAAATCTTTATGTTTCTATGTGCCCTAATTTTGAAGCTCTCTAGTCTGCAAAAATTGAGAAAATCCCATGTCTAATATCCCTATTCTCGCAGTCAAAGTTTTATTTATTTTTTAGCTGCACATGCCATTTCTGTTTAGTGTACAGCTTTTGTTTTGCTATGCAGAATATTTCTTTTCTTCATTCTCGTCCTTAACTACCTGTGTTAATCTTAGGAAATAATTGTTAAACTTGTGAAACAATTTAATTTCATCACCTACAACTGCACCCCGAGTTTGGTGCCCAATGCCCTGATTCCTCCAACCCAAACGACTGAGTTCCAATTTAGACATACACTACTCTCAGAGACACACTTAAAACTGATTTTTTTTTTTATTTTAAAGACCGCAGTCTTTTGCAGAAACAGCTGTCTGAGATGAGCTAGCTTGAAATAACAGACATACCAACCAACAGGAGGATACAAAACACAATATACAGGACAATTTTGTAACTTTATGCTCCCTGCTGGAGTGAAGTCATTATTCCAACATCACACACGGGCACTGCATCACACACTCGAGGCTGCAACACCTTCACTCATGGGAGTTGGAGGCAATTTGTCTCAAGCTCACTTTGGTGTAAGTAATCCCTGGGGTACTGAGCATTTTTGTACTTTTCTCCTAGAACATCTGAAAGCTGTGAGGGCTCACATCTCTCTTTCATGTGCTGCTGTGCACCATTTATCACCCTCACTCACCTGCAGCTCTGACCACCAGCTCACAGCCCCTGGTTCTCACCCTGCACAGCCCTTGGGTGCTCTTCTCCCACTGATACTGCTCCTGCTGCTGCACGGTCAGAAGTGTTGGTGCTGTTCCAGTCACTAACTGTTGCCTGACTCCCCAGAATATCCCGGGCGTGGCCACAAGGAACATGTGAAAAATGAGGTTGACTTTCTTGGTAAAATTTAAGGAGTTTTATAAAAGATAATGGGAGACAGAAATAAAGGGTTAAAAACGGCTGGGTGCTTGGCATTTAGCCAAGAGCATACTGTTATCTTTGGAGATACACCTTAAATACTTTTTCTATTACATTAGCTTGTTGCATATTCATAGACCTTTATGCATATTCATTTTTTTTTCTATAAACCAGTTTACGCATTTTAGGAACTATTTTGTATGGCTTTCCTTGGGCCTGCTCTTTTAGAGCATGACTGTTTCTTGGTTGTGGTTTTGGTTTGTTTTCTTTATCATTTCTAGTTTGGGCCTTGGTCTATACTTTCTTTGGATGGCAGATGCTGATAGTTGGCATATCAATAGCAGAGTCCTCATTACATGTTCACTGGGTGTTATCCCAACTAAATAGACAGTTCACTCACAACTGTATCAGCTACCACTACTACCATGTCTAAGCTTTTGTTAATAGCAGAAATAAAAGCAAAGTTATTTTAACATTATACATAAAGTACTTATCTTAATATTTGTGAAAAGCCAACAATATCATATGTATTTATAACAATCAGGCTTTTAGAAAACACACATTAATTCCCTGCCCGAGGGCAGCCCCAGGGCCAGAATGCACCTGCACCCTTGGGAACACCAACAATCCCACTTACTCAGAAAAAATTACCACCTGGCAGGAGGATTGTGTGACTTCAGGTGCAGCCGAGTGGCTCTGATGAGAAACAGCCCATCACATTAAGTGTCCTCACCACCCACTCAGTTACTTCCTGCCACTAACAAATGATGGAGCCACCTGGCTACTCTCACATCATTCCCTTGTCCTTCCCCTCGTGATTGTGACAAATTCCTCTTCCCGTCCTCAGGCAATGGTATTTCTGTCTCGTCTAGGAGAGTGTTGAGATGAGGGAGCTGGCAGTGCATAACCCATATATATATATATATAAAATATCCCATTGCATCCTGTGCTGCTCGTATAAAACATTCCGATCTTCCCATATTGAAACGGCACGAAATGCATGGAAATTTGGGGGATTGCATTTGGATTTTGTTTGCTTCCTTGGTGAAAGATGGTGTCTGCCATAACCAAGCGATGGTTTGGCAAAAGAGAAAAATGGGGCTGTCTGAAAATAATCGATATTGAAACTGCTTCAGGGCGCTCCTGGAAGTATGTATTTATTGAAGTCTGAAATAGCTGAGGAAAAAACCAGCAACATTATGGCAGGAAAGTTCTTCCTTCTCTGAGTCAAGAACCACTTGAAGCAGAGGTTTTACTCTTTGTTTGCATTCCACAGACACTGGTGCTTTCGTGCTGTGTGCCTGCAGCGCTTAATTAAGCACCAAACCCTGATCCCCAGACTGAGGAGACACAACCAAGGGCCAAGGAAGAGCAGCTCAGATTCTCCTCTTTCAAACCTTGTTAGAACTCTGGAGGCTGAAAATTCCAGGCTTTCTGTTCTAAAAGACTCGGACCCTCCAGCAAGCACTACATTTGACCTGAGGCCTTGGAACAGGCTTCCGAAATTGAGTGACGGCACTGGGGTTGTGGGTGTGGAGTTTGGATTGTATTGTGTGATCTCACGGGGTGAAGAACCTGGATTTGAGATTTTAGTATATAGTAATGTATGGGGCGGGATGGAGGGCTTTGGGCATTGTCTAAGTCCTTCTTCACGGGTTTGGGTGATTTTCTGTAATCGGGTGAACAAGGTCTGCACTGCAGGCCTTGGGTGGTCATTATTGGCTCAGAAATCTAAATAATAGAGGTGTCACCTCGTTATTGGGTAATTAGCACTTAAATAACCTTGGAAAGAGTTAGAGGGACTCCATTTTACCATCATTTTCTAACTTGCTAGTTAGAGCTCACTGCTCGTGAGACTGTAATACAGATAAGAAATAATAAACACCTGAACAGGAAACTGTGACTGCCGTGTAGAAATCCCAGCCTTTGCAGAAAAAGAACCCAAAGCCATCACAAAACCTCACAGCAGAAACTCACGTGTGAGTACAGGAGCAAAGCCGACCTGAAGAATAACTGCTACAGATGCATGAAGCGTATTTGTCCCTGCAAGAGAGGAGGGGAGAGGAGCCTGTTTGCATTGCAGCACTGCCTGGGGCTCATTAACAAACAGGATTAATGAAGATGTCCTCAGCACTCCGCTGCAGGGGAGTCAGCAGGCAGGGATGCACTCTCATCTCATCCCCCCCGTCTGTTTTATTGCTCTGCAGTGATGCTCGTGGATTTCCAGATGGATCCACTGGAGGAGAAGACCTCCACTCCAAGGACTCCCTTCCCCTCTGGAATGCTGTCATTCCATGTGCATCCAACGTAATATAAATACCGGGAGGAGGAAATGCCTGGTCTAGCACCCAGCCTGCCGTGATTCGGCAGGGGGTGAACCTGATTACGGGGAGGTTAATTAACGACTCACATTTATAAAGCTCAGCGTTTATTAACGGCTTGTTTTCTTCGGGGGAGAGATTAATTGCTGTTTGCCCTTAGGAGACACATGAAGGGAATTTGTCCCTGAGAATAAAGCGTGCAGAAACGCAGCCTCCAAAGCCGAGCTGCATGCAGTGCACGGGGAGAGATTGGAAGTGACTGTCTCTTGCCTTCCCAGGAAATGTCACTGCTTCTCTCTATCAACTGCAGCGAGCCAGTGTAAGTGACAACCAAGGCTCCTGTAGCATTTCCAGTGTCATTTTCCCGAGCAGGGGCTCATGCTGGCTTCCTGAACTCCGTGCTTCCCCTCGGTTATCTGGAGAGCTCAGTCCCCTACCCCCGGACTTTCTGAGGGGCCAGTCCCCGCTCCCAGCTGCTCCAGACACAAAATCCATTACCACAACAGCCCTCTCTGGACCCTTCCCTTCACTTGATTGTTATGATGGGTCCCTCCAATTCACGTGGGATCCTGTGTAATGTGTCATCGCATCACTGGAATTCTTCGGGGGAGAGAATGACGAGTGGTTTGTGGCCCAGCGAATAGCAAATACTGCTATTCTTATGCCAGACTTAGGCTTGGGCTTTGTCTTAGTGACAAGCCTATTCGACGATATTAAAGGAAAGGGAATTGGAGAAAATGGCCATGGAGAGAACCTTTGTTTTCTGTCCCTCATTCCAGTCTCCCTGGAATGTGAGGAGTAGCAGTGAACAAAGAGAAAGCACGTGAAGCATTGAAACAGACTGATAAAGCAGCGATGCCTTTGTGATAAACTGCTTTTCTGCTCATCTGGAAGGTCAGTGGTCCAGTTTTTCTCATACTTTTTACCATGATAAAGATCGGATGTCCAAAAGAATCAGCAAATTGAAGGGTCTGTGCTCAGTTTGACCAAGCGAATTTAGGAACCACTTGAATCAGCGATAATCAACAAGGGTTGTGGAACCTGCACAAGAAAACAACTCAATACTCCCCTCTGTGCTTTAGCCAGGAAAGGAGCTCAGCCACACACTTCCCCGGAGACTTGTCCAGGAATTTGGAAATGGAAGTGGTAGGAGAACTGCTGCTGGTTCTGTTTTTGCTCTGGGTTGTCTTCTAGAATAAAGCAAGAGTCACCCAAAGCAGAGGAGGAAGCCTCTGTCTGTACCGAGGGACCAGCCAAGGACACAAACAACTCCCCCCACTCCTGTTTTGCTCCCAGGTGATGCAGTTCATCACCTCCCTGACCCCAAATCTATCATGTTAGTGGTCAGAACCGGAGGGTAAGTGCCCACTGGTTTATCTGAAGTACTGTGCACACAAGATTTCGCTTCCTTCCATACTGCTCCTGACCTCAAGAGCCTTAAAATGCAGAGCCATGCTGCTTTAGCTTTCAGTCTGTTGACAAATTTAATCATCAAGGTACAGATTGGCTTTTGGGTACACAGAATGAGATTACAGTGGAGAAACCAGTTTTTCAGATGAAAGTTCCGTCTGATAAGGGCTCTACAGCCCTGAGCTGCCTCAGCTCAGATCCATCCTGCCCTGGGATTACTCAGGAATCTCAGATTATGGTTTTACAGCCAGGAGACTCTGGTATTACAGATGAACATGATCTAATTTCAAGTGGGAAGACTGTGGAAAATGAAATTGCAGGACTGGGCTCCTGACAAACACAGTTTCACACGAGAAAACAGAAATAGGATTAAAAAAATATACTACAACACCCACCCCCCCAAATTAAAACCAAACAGCAGGAAGCAGTGGGAAGTTTTCCCTTTATACACCCAAGGTGGTCAGCAAGGTTACTCCACAGGAGGAGACAGGGGCAGATCACAGCCCATGAGCCTTTTCCAGCTAAGCAGCATCACAAACAGAGCAAACCCTCCTCTGCAGGCATGATTCAGGCTGCTGAGCAGAAATCCCAGCTACCTGCTGGCAGAAACCTGGGGGCAGCAGCCCAGAAGGGACCCACTTGCTGCAAGTCAGACAAATGAGGCCCACGGGGAGAAACAACAGCACAAAGAGATGGAGGTAACTCACAGCAATGAGCTGGTAGGAGTTGTTCATCATGGCTATGAGCATGTTCAGCAGCACAACCAGGGAGATGACGTTGTAGGTGCCAAACATCGTGGCCCCAACGAATTCTGTGAACTCGTGCCTGGCTTTCACGTTGGTGACGTAGAGGTTCAGCAGCCCGAACACAGACCAGAAGAGTGACTGGAGAGTCTCGAAAAGTCTGCAGAGAAAAGGCAGATTTTTAACTGTCTACCTGATGCTGGGGGGGAGGGGGTGGAAAATGATCTTCAGGTAGGGAATATTGGGAGACATCACAGAGCAGCCGCTCAGCACAGCCATTTATCCCTCCCTGGGGACACCCAGAGTGACAAATGCATGTGAGAGTTGTCCCACCAACAGCATTTGCTGCCTGTCCAAGAGCCCAGTCCACATCCTTGTGAGATGCAGTGAGCACAACTGCCCTGAGAAACCCAAGGCTCTCTTTCCCACTCTGCACACATGCAAAGAACAGCCACAATATATTCTATTTAATTAAAATTGCCATGCTGCGATAGTGCTGCTATCTATAAACTCTCCTGTTTAATCAGTGCCTGCATCATTAACATGTCTGCAGGATAAATGCTCAGGGAACCCATCCCCACGTACAGCGTGACTGCAGCAGTGCACAACAAGGCAGCACGAGGTGGGAGATGGCAGAAATCACAGACACTTTCACCTTTTGCTCTAATACAGGATCAGAGCTTGCAATTGCTTCATCTGCTGTGACGCTGTTTGGAATACACATCCCCAAACTGCTGCTGTGTTTGCAGTGCATTGGCCCAAAACTCTGCTGTGTTTTTTCAATGTACCTGCTCAAAAATGCTTCTTTGTTTGCAGTCCACCTGCCCAAAATCCTGCTCTCTTTGCAGTGCACCTGTCCAAAACTCTGCTGTTTGCAGTGCAGCTGCCAAAATCCTGCTCCCTTTGCAGTGCACCTGCCCAAAAATGCTGTTTTGTTTGCAGTGCACCTGTCCAAAACTCTGCTGTGTTTGCAGTGCACCTGCCCAAAATGCTGGTGGCCCTGTGGTTGGTGCAGCAGCTCCCACCCACCACGGGCAGAGTCCCTGGCAGAACCCTGCAACCACTGCTCAGTAATGACTCAGATGGAAGAGAGTCATCACATTAATTCAGCTCAGGAGTTTCTCTTCTTTTGGAGGCTTCCTTCCACAGATGAACTGGACCCGACCCCACTGTGCTGATGAGATCATCCCAGGTCTCTCTTTGCTTCAGCCACAGACAAGTGACCTTTCGCAGTCTCGTCAGCTGCGTAATCAGCAATCTAAATAATTGCTCTATTTGGGCATCTTTGTTTTGGCTTTCCAAAATACGGCATTTATATCATCCAAAAATGACATTTATATGCCTGTTTAAGAGTTTCCAGTTTGGCCTGAGGTCAGCAGATGTTTTCAAATGCGACCACTAGACAAGCCAATATGAATAATTCAGATGCTTTACTTGACATACCAGGAATCTGCTCTCCCATCATCTCCAGGCATTTGTTCACATGTATCCCCATGCCTTATATGAGGATTTAGTTTATGCTTTCTGGATGTATCTTATGTTTTGCACTGGCCAAAATCGTAAAGATGCTTTAAAGCAAGAAACCTTTCTCCCAAAGCTCCGGCTGTTTCTTAGGCTTATTAAAGAACCGAGGTAGTAAAAGAAGGATTAACCAAAGAATGCCAAGCATTTCTTTACTAGAAGTGGTGGAGTGCTAGCTATCTTTTAAAATATTTATGATATTTTTACTGTTAACAGTAGAAACACTACTTGGGCTGTAGTCACAAGAGAGGCAGAGGTTCTGAAATCAGTTCTAGAAGTGATGAGTGTGTTGTTCTGGATGCACAGTATTACCCAGGTGTGTAATTTGGGTCCAGACTAGGGCAAACATTCAGGTGTGGGCATGTAGTGCCCTTGACCAGGACACCAGGTGGTTCCTGCAGCTCTGAGTGAGGCTCAGGTGCCGTGTCCTCAGTGTTTAATGACAGGACAGCTCCACAGCCTCTTTTCACTGTCCGTGTTTCAGGGGGCCTCACGCTACTTTGGAGGAGCAGCTATAAAGAAATAGAATTTTGGAAATCGTGCTTGAGACGCTCTCATGTCCTGCTGAGTGTTTACTTTGTATCCTAATCAAACAGAAGAATTCTCAAAGCTCCACCACTGCCACGGAGGGCAGCTTGGGGAGAGCAAGTGCTCCTCTGCCACAGGAGCCTGTACCCAGGGGGAAGGAATGGCAGTGTGACCCTCCAGAGAGAAAGACACAGCAGGCAGGGAGGTGTGACTTCTTCCACCCCTTCCTCCTCTTCCTCACTCTCATCTCCCCCCCTTCAGTTGCCAGCCTCACAGCTATAAACATATTTTCCAATCATCTGCCTAAGCAGCAGGCACTCTGCTTTCTGAGGGATGGCAAGGCCAAAGCAGAAAGCCTTAAATTATTCATGACTTCCCCTCATTGCTGTCACAAAGGAATATTACTTTTCCATGATCTGTGTGTGCAATGCAGAAAATTTCCTCACCAAGGAAATGTTAAACCCACCGTTTGAGAGTGATAGGAAATAAAGTGCCAGTAAATAAGTGTCACACTTGACACGAGCTGCACACACACGAGGGGCGTCCTCTTTGCTCCCCTTGCAGAATCAGAGCTCATCGTGTGAGCCCAGGGATGCTGGTGGGAATCCAAGTGCACTGGTTCAGAGCTTTTCAGATTTATTCCTTCATGAGGAATGAACCACGAGCAAAGTCAGGGTACCCAGCTCTGGCTGGACTGGCTCCAGCCACGTTTGCTTCCCCCAATCCAATATTTGGACCTGACACTGCCCCACGCTGTTCATCTTCTCCCCAGCCAAATGTCAGCTTGTGCTGGGGGTGTTAATAACGACCATTTAAACTTTCAAGAACGCATTAAATAAATTTCTTAAGCGAGCCTCAAACAAAAAGTACCTGCAGAGTGTTCTGTCCCCTGCCAGGAGACCTCACTCCTAATGGATCTCCTCCCACTGTGATTTTGTTTTACACAAACCTCTGCCACAAAGGCTGAGCCCCCTCAATTTCCTTTCTGTGCTACATTCCCTTGGCAGGGGGCTTAAATGAACGTTGGGGTGGCAGAAATTGTGGTTTGTATTTAAGCTGATCTACACACTTTCTGCTAAGTGCTTCTTGTATAATTTCTAGCTCCCAAGACATTACACCTTCTTAACAGACTTCAGGCTGGTTGATTTGTTGCTTTGGGTTTGTTGGGTTTTTTTTTTTTCCTGCTGGCCCAATGCTCTTTTTCTTCAGTCAAATCCTGCTGTTGCTGTCTCACCTGACAGAACGAAATCTGTAAAAAAAAACCACTTTGCAGTGGTGGCAGGCCCAAACCAGAACGCAGAACTGAACACATCTGTTCACCATAGCTCAAGAGAAAGGCAGGATTTTGTACTGGATTTTGTGGATTTGGCCCTTCCTGAGGTGGAATTTACCCCTTAACACACACCTTGCCAAACCTTCCTCCCTCTGCCTGCTGCATCAATATAGACACAGATCAAGGAATAGCATTTGCTGTTTAGTTCTTTTGCAAGGGCAGCACAACACATTTCTGGGGCATGTGAGGCAGCTGAAACAGAAAAAAAAGCCTGAAATCTTTAATTCTGTTTCTCATTAGCACAGTGCAGGTCCATTCACTTCCCCCAGACAGAAATGGGTCTCATGACAAAATTAATCAAGCCTGTGGTGTTCCTGCTCTGCAGTGGGAAATGGCACATGTCTGGTCAGCCAGCTCATGCTGCCCTTGGAGGATGGGCTCCATCCCATGAAAATTCCATATTTCTTTAAGGAGAGAGCCCACAGGATAATGCTGGAACCTTTCCTCTCCCAACCAAGTCATGTGGCCTCAGCCATCATCTGTTTTTGATAACGGTACAAAAACGTCCCAAATCCTTTCTTAACCCCAAGCCTTCAGCTGACAGAGGGTGGAGAATCATTGGGCATCATGACAAGTTTTATTTAATTTAGCATCAAGTGGTGGACAACAGTTTTGTTTTGCTTGTTTGCAGGGCGTGGGCCTTTTTCTAGACCGTGCTTTATTTATTTCTCCTGCCATTGTGAGTTAAGTACTGTGCAAGCAGCAAGAACAATCGGGTGGGGGCTGATTATTATAATTATTTCTACTATTAGTAATTGAAACAAATACATCAGCAAGACAATTCATGTCATTTTTCAGCATGTGCTCTCTCTTTCAGCTCTGCCAGCTGTCCTCACAGCAATTTCCATGCCAGCATCTCGGTAAAGTACCAGCATTCCCAGCAAAAAAAAAAAAAAAAAAAAAAGGTTCTGCTGGGATTTCAGTCTGCAAGGAAATCAGAGAAGCCTGCAATGTGACGTATCCGTAAAAATGGTCTATGTGAGATTGTTGTTGTTGTTGTGTCACATTTTTTATTAATGCCTGTTTTTAATAGGTAAAAACAGGTCTTCATTTTATTCGGGTTCCCCTCCTTTCTTCAGTAATTAGGCAAAACAATTACTGTGGCAAAAGGACACTTCCTTTCTCAAATACACTGAAACTGTGCATAGACGTAATAAGATTTAAGCTGCAGGATCATGTAGGGAAACTCCTTGGTCCAGAACGGAAAGGTCTCCCACTGCCAGACCCGAGTCAGAGTCTTTGTGACGGCAGAGCTCAGCAGAATGCCTGCCCCACTCAACTCCCACCTTCCCTGCAGGGCCAACCACCTCACCTGGCTGTTTGCAAATGAATAAATAAAGGCTCTGTCAGCGCAGGGACAGGCAAAGGCAGGGCAGGCAGGGGACAGGGGCAGCAGCCTCAGCAGCAGAAAGGAGAGGAGGGTGTCTTACGTGGAGAAGGCATTGTTCTGTTTCTCACATCGGATCCCCTTGCAGTTGTTGGGTTCCTCCGAGGCACTGGTCTCATAATAAAAATAAAGCTGGTTCAGTCCATTGGCAAAAGCCAGAAGCACCAGGCAGTAGATAAAAAGGAATTTGAGGATGTCTAGCAGCATGCGTCCCAGAGAGATCTGCAGGGGCCCCAGGTGCGAGTTGGCTGTAAACAGGGAGATGAGACGCAGGGAGCTCAGGATGTTGGATATTGCAAAGAGGGCTTCTGCAATCAGGGTCGGGTGCCACATCTCCCACTCCTCCCGGGGGCGGGAGCCGTTGTACTGCAGGGAACAGAGAACAAGGGGTTAAAAGTGAGCCGTGTGGTGATGGCTCCGAGGTAAGTCCCAGAGTCACTCCCGCTCATTCTAACCCGTCACAGGTAAATCTAACCAGGTGCTGTGGCACCAAAAGCCCGGTGGTTCTTGCTTCCCTTTTTGCTTGCCAAGGTCGGGATTAATACACGGGAACCTCAGGTTTTAAATTCAGACTTGGATGTTTGTTTTTTCTTACCTATTTACAGACTCACGAGCCGTGAGCTCTAACTGGCAAGTTAAAGAAAATGAGGTAAAATAGAGAACTTTTCTATCTCTACGAGGTCTTTTCAAGGACAGTCTGTCCAATTATGAAACGCCACCTAAATTATTTTTATTTTAAACCCAATATTAGTAGTTCATTAGTAGTTCAATATTAGTAGTTCATTAACTACTTGAAGTCTGCAATGTAGACTCCATCAACCAATTACAGAAAACCACCCAAACCCAGGGAGGAGAAGGAAGAAGGTGAAGAAGGAGGACTCAGACAATGCCCAAAGCCCTCCATATGGCTTCACAGATACTACTGAATACTAAAACCCCAAATTCTAAGTTTCCAGGATTCCAACAAAAAAGGACTATTAACCCCTTACATCTCAGCTGCTGTCAGATTCAGTCGGGATGCAGAACTGAAGCTGACTTGATTAGGGCAGAGATGAAGGTTTAATAATGCTTTTCTATGAATTCTGCCTACTACATTATGACCCCCTGATGGTGAGAGATGTGGGGCCAGGTTTTCTTTAGAGGCTTTGGGTATGTTGGCTGTTCTTGGCCTAAAGTGAAAAATTGGGATTTTTTAAAATTTGTTTGACTTTGGAGTTCGCGGGTTCCCTGTGTCCATGGGTCCATACACAACCTCCTTCTCCTTCAACATTTAAAGGGGTTCAGATTTTAGCAGCTTCCAGATGTAAATTTCCAATTGCTTTTGTTCTTTTTCCTCCTAAAAATGACTGCACATTATAAACACTGCACATTCCAGGAACATGGGGAGGGAGGGAGAAGGAAGGGAAGAAGAAAAGCAGTGAACTATTGGATGCTTTCCTTCCCATGTAATCTCAAAAAAAAAAAAAGAAAAAGAAGTGCCAGCAGCCCAGAACCAAAGGCTTTCTCTGTATTAATTTTCTTATTAGTTAATTTGTCATGGCAATTTTAGGAGAGTTGCTAAAGCAGAGAGGTCTTAATTACAGCTGAAACACTGGGTACAGTTGAGTGCATCAATTACAACATTAACTGGGTTTGTAATGTAACTGTAAAAGCAGAAGCATTTGCTGAGCAAAGTGCAGCCAGATGGGAGCAGGTAACACAAAAGAGCTGGTCCTGTAAAATGTGACTGCTCTGGTTCTGTAAAATATAATTGCTCTAGTTCTCTAAAATGTAACTGCTCTGGTTCTGTAAAATGTGACTGCTCTAGCTTAAAGACAGTGGCACAGAGAATGGAGTCAAAGACATTTAACATCAAGGAGTAATTGTCCTTTTAACATTTGTCTCCGCTCATTTAGCATGCGTAAAAAAGGCAAATCTGCACTCAGAATAACACAGCTAACGCCATCACCAGCATGTTTAGGGCTCCTAAAATAATTCTGGTACCTTTGAAAAGGAAATGGTACCAATATCACACTGACAGACGAGATTGCAGAGACTTCCTATTTAAATCTGAAGGTCCCATACACAAGCTCCCAATCTTTTCAAGGGCTCAGCAAAAAGCAGGTTGATATTTCAAACCATCCCTCTGTTTGAAGGAGATGAGACATGATACAAAGGCATTTCAGCCTGACCTCGGATTGCTTCTGACATTTCCAAACTGTTCTTTATTACATGAACATCATGGCCTGAGCCTGTTAACTTGATTTGAAGTAGGGCCTCAAAATGCCTACAAACAAGCAGAGAGGTCAACTTTTTGTGGATATCCTGCAGTGGGGGTGGGTGGGTGGGATTGGGAAGCCTGGACAGCAGATTTGCAGAGTTATTCCCAATTCTCTTCTGCGGGCTGGCTGGACACAGCAGCCCAGGGCTCTCTGCTAAGGTGTAGCACAGACTGCACAAAGAGGCATGGGAAAAAGGTCTTCTGTGTCCCCCACCTCTTTTTAAAGCAATATTTAGGTCATTATGGCCATATTTTGATCCTTTATGAACTAATGGTATCTCCTTGCTTGGCAAATAGAATGTTCAGAGCAGCCTGACATCACAGGTAAGAGAGAAACAGCAGATTTCAGAATTATTTCAGGGTTATCTAATGAAGCTGGGTATCTGGGAAGGCTGCAGTGGTTTGGTGTCTATTCAAAAGATGAAACACAGCAGAGATGTACACAGAATAATACAAATAAATTACACCACGCTGTCACATCTACCCTTCCTCATTACATGATAATTCAATGCAGCAAATGAAAACTGATTAAGAAAGTATTTCTACCCTATAATTAGCCTGAAGATTCCATTGGTATCAGACAATATCAGAGCCAGGTCTTGGATCCAGTCAAACCAGGAGGAAAAAAAGAAGTCTTCACGTAAAAACAAGGATGGAAAACATTTAGTGTCAGTATGCAATTTATTTTTTCTCATATTTGGCAGAAAGTTAAATGTCCATGTAATCCTTTGAAGTTCTAAGAAGTGTTAGAATACGGTATATTGGCATACATCCCAACCTCTTCCAGCTGAGGGCTGCTCTATAAATAACAAATCGTGTTGCAAAATGTTTTTGGAGCCATTATCAAGGTTACAAACCCTCACATTTCGGAGCACACTGCAACCCCGGACTGACACAGGGCAGGGGGAACTTCTGTGGCCACGTGTTTCAGAACTGCTCCCACAGAAGGTTTTCTGCCCCTCTCAGAACTGGCCCTCATCAGGAGCTGACCTGAGACTGGCCAGGTTTAATCCAAGAGGGTTTGATCTGGGCTCAGACAGATCCATTCCTGCAAACCCTCCTTTGTGGGCTGGCCCGTGGGGTTTTGTGGTTAACCTGCTCGTTTCTGTGGCTCTTATAGGGAGCACAAACAGAGCTGTACCTCCTTTGTACCTGTGCTTTGGCTGCGAGTTTAAATCCTGGTGTGTGATGGATGCACAGCTCCTCCAGCAATTTGTGTGCGAGAAAGAACCAGGTTGTTAACATTTTAAGATTTGTCCATGCATTTTACCATTTCCAGAATTTTTTTTTTTTGGTTTTTTTTTTTTTTTTGTATTGCTTGTGGTTTAAAGACCAACCTTTCAAGTCTGTAATTTCCTCCCTGGTTCTGAATGTTGGGAGAATAAAAGACATAATCTGTTCCTGCTTTGATGCTGTTACAGAGCTGCCTCTTCAGGGAGCAGCAACCAGCTTAAAAGCTTTTCCCTTTGAAAATCTGACTCACCAGGACTGCAGCCTCCAGGATTTAACAAAGGCCCCATAGCAGGGCTGTTTGCATTCTGGAGTCAATGGGCTCGGTAAAATTCTCTCCTCTTTCCCCCTCTGCCTGCTGGGCAGGACTAAACAAGGTTAGCCTGGGGAAGGGCTTGTCCTGGTTATTGGGAGCTGCGCTGCTACAAGCAGAGACCTTGCAAAACTGGGGGGAGCAGGAGTGGCCAAGGAGCAGATCCCAGTCCCTTGATTTACACCTGAGTAATTCCACTGACTGCAGTGAAGCTGCTGCTGATTCATCCCAAGGGAAGAAGTAGGCCAAGCACGAAGCTCCAGCTGAAGCCAAAGAGAGCTGTTGCATAAGGAATTTTACAGGATGCCTTTTGTGCCTTGTCTTTGAAAAAAAAGAGAGACAGAAGGAAAGTGCTTCGGGCCATCCCCTGGCATCAAACGCCGTGCATATGCTAATTTGGAGCATCAGAAGTTTATAAATGTGGAAGGTGCTTTTGAGGATGAGCTCTGATGTGTGATCTCACCACAAATGGAACATGACAGGGAAGAACCTGCAGGGTGTTCAAGCTTGCTCCTTTGTCATTTCCCTGCCCATAGGTTACATACTGAAGGGGAAGTTGACCCCTTTATATCAGATCATCAGATAGAAGCCTCCTAATAACCGTCTTGCTCTTCTCAGGAGACCTGCCACAAACTTCTGACTACCGATCTCCAGATCTGTAGGACTACAGATTATAATGTTTAGCTCTAGAAGTTTTCAGGTAACTCTATTCTTGTTTTCCCTTTACCACTTTATTTAAAAGCCACGTTTTCACTAGGCACTGTTGAAGGAGGTCCAGTGCCAGCACAGAAAACAAAGTGCTTTGGCAACTGAGAGCTACAAAAGACACAGGAGGTGGAGAAATTTCTCCCCAGTGCCCAAAGGATCTATTTAACTTTTAATCAAAGAGTCGGAATGTGCAGGATGTTCATTCTCCAAACAAAATAATAAGTTTTCCAGGTGAATTTTCAAAATTGGACCGCTTGAAAAGCTGCTATTTTCTTTGCTGTGATTTTGATTTGAACAGTTTGTACCCTGTGTACCACAGCTCTCACCAGCACATCACAAATTCCCCTCTCCCAAGTTACTGTACCTTGACATAGGCAACAATTTTAAGGGAGATAGTTGCAAGATAGAGGGAGTTCATTGCAAAATCCATCAGATTCCACCAGTCATGTACATACTCATTGAATCCACCATCCCACATTTCCTTGATTTCTCCCCAGATGAAACCTGTAGGAAAAGAAAAAAAGGACTTGACTGCCATGATGAGGTGCTTTTTTTGCCATTAAAGCTCTGTGTATATATTTATGATGCAACACCAGACAATTTGAAATTAACAGGTTGGAAAAAAATGCCTCATCCCTCCTGCCTTCTATGAAGTGCTGCTGATTATGAGACATTTTACAAGTCTGTGGGGAATGCAGTCTGGAGAGAGCTGAAGAAGACCTTGGTTTCCTACCCAGGGCTCCAGATATGCACATGAGGAGACTGCCTGAAACACATGTTATTTATAACCAGCCACGAGTGGATTGGCTCAGCTGAAATTTGTCCTACGTGAATAAACTCTTCAAGCAGCTGCATTCGGTATAGTTCCTAATAGATTGTCTGCTCTCAGACACTGTGAGCAATTCATTGCCCCGTTGGACAGCTCTGATTTCCCCTGACTTTTCTCTAGCAACACCAGAAACTTCTGCATGCCCTCCCTGACCTGGAAATATCACACCAAAGAAGGAAGAAGCGGATCCATTCTCTGTGCTCAGCCACTGCATTTGTGCATCTTGCTGTACAAAAAGCCCACGGGGATTGTTTGTGAGGAAAGGTAAGACTCAGCATGAGGCAGGGCACTGCAGCCTGGCAGTGACTCACCTCATGTCAGAGATGGCTGTGGGGCTTGTTCCCAAGGATACAGCCAGGGACCATCGTGTCAACTCCGAAATGCCTTCTGGTGATCATTTCTGGCACTTGCTAATGCTCACTGTGCCTCCTTGCAGCTGGAAGGCTGAAGGGCAGCTTCCGAAATTCATCGCCAGGCTGCTAAACCCACCTGACACGGTTCTGATTGTAAATTCTATGTCCTTTCCTGTAGAACTGTTTAAGTATTTTTGAAAGCCTAAGTCCCATTAAAAGGCAAATGGCAGCTCCTTCATGCCCTGAAAATGTCTTTAGAGCCCCAGGTATTTTGAATCACCCACTTGACATTATCCTTGAATGAAAACCAGGAAAGTGTGAAGAGGAAACAAAACAAAACGAAACAAAGTACACCTCCAGGTGCATCACCATTCGAATCACCCAAACTGCTGCCCCTGCCTAACCACAGGATATTGCAGTGGTCACTGATGTGCTGCTTGCAACTCGACTTTAAGGACCTGCACGTTCAATCTGAAGAGGAGGCAAAGTTGCAATGAACTGCTGCATGCCCCCAAATATCAATCTGAGCTGCTCAGCTGCCAGCCTGCAGGTCAGTGGCCACACAAACATAATGTCAGGGCCAGCCAGGTCGTCTTATTACAGCTGCCTCCACGTCTTTGCATGCACACGAAGCCGTAAAATAAAATAAATCAATGGAGAGGAGCCTGTTGAAGAACTCAGGCACTGTATTTATAGTGAGTTATCGTGGCTGGTTACTATAGCTACAGCAATGCTGTGTGTGCCTGTTCTCTCTCCTTTTATAGTGGAAAATATTTCGTAAGTAATAACCTTTAATCTGGTGAAACTGTTCTAATTTCTTCATTTGATAAACACTCATACAATATCTCTATTTATCTGAAACAAAGGAACTCAAGAACAGACAGCTGTAAGAGGTGCTTTGGAAAGGTTTTTCTTTTTTTTTTTAATGGATTATCCTTCTTTCATCTGCAAATCAATTTTACTGAAATGCCTACCATTTCCCTCAATTTTAACCACGAATTTAAAGATAAAGTGAAGATATCACCTCAGCTCAGAAAAGACATTTAACCTCCTGAGCTTACCCTGAAGTTTCTACCAACACCTGCATTTCAGTGCATAAATCAGATAACGAGGCTGGTGGTGGAGCTGTGCAAGGAGCACAGTGCCCTGGGTCACCATCCAAAATGATTTGTGAACATGTTTGCAACTCTTGCTTCCCTTCCAGGTTTTCCATCAGCAGTTTTAGGTTTGGCACAGGAACAGCTGGGCTCGTTCAGCACAGAGCCAGCCTGATCCAGAGCCACCACAGACACAAGGAGCAGTGTCCTGGTGTCACCAGGAGAGGGGAGCCAGCAGGTGTGGGAGAGCAGGAGAGCCAGAAAGGTGTGGGAAGCACTGCCCATGATCAAAGTGCCTGGTGACATTCCCAGCTCCCAAGGGTGCCACATGCTGGTGGCACAGCAAGGGACACGGGGGCTGAACCAGAGGAGGGACTGGGATCCTGATGGAGCTCACAGGTTTCCTGCTGTGCTGGAGCTCAGTCTGGAAGGGTAAATAGTCCTGTCTCATCAAAAATGCATCCATCTGGCTTCTCCGTTCTTCTCCCACCTCATCCCATCTCGCTGCCTCAGCTGCACATCCTGCCCTCAGCACACACACTCCTCCTTCTCTCCCCAGCTCTGGCTGCCCGAGCCAGACTGCAATGAGAGCCTCACACTTAACTTATAATCAACACCCTCTCCTTCTCCTGCTGCTATCAGAGCACTCCACGTCGATGTGGTCAGTGATTATCAGCAGAGAGTGAGGCTCATCCTCCCTCCCCTGCATTCCTGTAGCTTATCCAGGAGGAACGAGCCAGGCTGGTCCCTGCGCTGCCTCCAGGAGCGGGTCAGGGAGCAGGGAGGGCAGAGCCAGGCTCTGGGCACTGCCTGTCCCAGCACCAGCCACAGGACAGAGCCAGCAGCAGCAGCAGTGACACCGTGTGTGACCCAGGAGCTCACTCCCAACCTGCTCCTCCCAGCCCAGTCGTGTCTGAAGGCACATCAGATGGCACACAACAGCAGAGCAGCCCTGGGCCAGCAGGACCTGCTGTTCCAGAAGGAGCCCAGCTGTTCTGTGCAGTTTCTGGAGCTGGCTGCCAAATCTCTTCACAGGCTGGGCTCGGGGATGAGTCCCCACACAGTTACCGTGGGTGCGAGTCAGGCCCTGTAGCTCAGCGTTCCTGGGTGTGGGATTGACGGGATTTACCTGGAACCCGGGGCAGGATTGGGGTGTAGTATTTACCTAGAACCCAGGGTAGGATCAGGTGTGGGGTTTACATAGAACCCAGGACAGAATTGGGGTGTGGGATTTACACAGAACCCAGGGCAGGACTAGGGTGAACCCAGGGCAGGACTGGGGTGTGAGATTTACCTAGAACCCCAGGGCAGGACTGGGGTGTGGGATTTGCCTAGAACCCAGGGTAGGATCAGGTGTGGGATTTACATAGAACCCAGGGCAGGATTGGAGTGAACCCAGGGCAGGACTGGGGAGTGGATTTACATAGAACCCAGGGCAGGATTGGAGTGTGAGATTTACCTAGAACCCAGGGCAGGATTGGGGTGAACCCAGGGCAGGATTGGGGTGTAGATTTACCTAGAACCCAGGGCAGGATCATCCACTCCACGATGGTGGGAGGTGGCCCCTGCATGTGGAGGTCGGTCCTGACGATGTGCTGCGATGCCAGCAGGAGCATGAACAGGAAGGTCAGGTAAGAGCCAGTGTGGCAGATAAACTTGATAAATGGCTTTTTAATGAACAGTCCCAGCCTGCTCTTGGGTGCAATCAGGTACGCCACGGACAGCACGGGGAAGAGCATTCCAATGGTGACACAGGTCAGGAGTTTCACTGCCCAGTGTTTCCGCCTCCATCCCGGAAAGCCGTCGTACCACAGCGTCGCTAGCAGCTGCTGGCAGTTTGGCTGAGCAACAAACTGGGGAGGGGAAAAAAAAGAAAGAAAGGTTATTGCTGACTGGTACTCCACTGTTGGAATTCTGGAAACTTGGATTTTGGGGTTTTTAGTATATAGTAGTATGTGTGAAGCATTGTCTAAGTCCTTCTTCTTTGCCTTCCTCTTCCTTCTTCTTCGTGGGTTTGGGTGGTTTTCTGTAATTGGGTGGAAAAGTCTACATTGCAGGCCTTGGGTGGTCATTATTGGGTCAGAAATATAAATAATAGAGGTGTCACCTCATTACTGGGTAATTATCACTTAAATAACCTTGGGAAGAGTTAGAGGTAAGCCATTTTACCTCTTTTCTCTAACTGGCTAGTCAGAGCTCACGGCTCGTGAGTCTGTAAATAGAGAAGAAACAATAAACATCCAAGTCCGAACACGAACCTTGACTCCTGTGAATTAATCCCCATCCTGGCAGGGAAAAAGAAGCCAGAACCATCACACTCCACATGCACTCCCCCTCACTTATGTGTTAGAGCCCACACAGACCCTCAGATTATGTTTGGGGCAGGAAAAGTATATTTTGGACACAAAGGGGAAAAAAGAGGGAAGTTTCACTCTTCTTTTTCTATGCAGGATTTAGGATTCCTTCTCGTGGAAGAAATCTTTTTCTACTTGCAGCATCCTCATGTGGAGCAGCCACTCACCACACACTCAGCCTCGTGCAAAAGCAGCACCACGAGAATTACTACAAGCTGTTCCTCTCCCCATGTGTTGGAGCACGTTCCTTTTCACAATGTTTCAGGTTCCCACCGCCTCGAACAACTCACTGTCGGCGTCTTAAAAAAAAAAATAGTGACTGAAAGATGAGGCAGGAGGGAAAAGGTGCAAAGCTCTGAGAGTGTGTGTGAGAGGGGGAACGTCTCCCAGAGTGTGTGGGGTGCCGCAGTGTGTGTGTGTGGGCTGGGCTGGAATGAGACAGCAGACGGCAGAGTCAGGTGTGGCCAGGTGACATCTGGTGGGAAGCAGGACAGCACATCTGGAGCCCTGCCTCAGGAAGTGAAGTGCAGTGATGCACCCCACACCCCCCAGCAGGTGTTTCCAAAGAGGGAAAGAGTGTCAGTTTACCTCTAGACAATGTAGGAAGTTTAGCTAGAAATTTCTGTGGTTTTCTCTTATGTAATTGGCTCAGGGCCAGCAGAAGAGCACGGATTGGGATTCGAGAGTGTAACTCAAAACCTCTTGGTGATCTTACTGGCAGCAGGCCAGATTATCCCTCCTAAAACATTTCGTATTTAGGAAGAAGAACAAAGGAACTAAGGGGCTTTTTGGAGTGTTTTAGCAGGGTGTCAGAGGTTTTTCGGACACCTGTTGGAAGCTTAGCTTTTGTTTTCTGTAACGTTTGTTATTTTGGTATTTTTCCTTATTTTTTTAATTATTTTTTGCTTTACAAAATACCTCTGAACAGTGGTCTCGCTAATTAATTTTAGCCACTTCTCTGCAAAGGCTGGACCCTCAGAGACTGATACATTAGCACGTGGTTTATCAGACCCTGACCACGTGTTAACCTGTATCAGAGAAGCAGCTGTAAAACTCGAGGGATGGAGCAGAGACCAAAAGGAATCTTCGATCGCTGGCGGAACAAGCAGCCTTTGACAGTTCGCTTTCACTCTGTAAAAAGCAGCATCGTGATGGTGATTTAGGGCATCTCACCCAGGCCACACCTCACGTGCTCAGGGTGCAACTCCTTCGGGCTGCTCTGGTACCGAACAGCCTTTGGGATTTCAAACCAAGCCATATTATTATGGCCAAACCAAGATCTTGCTGCTCAGTGCCAGAAGACTTCAAGTTCCTGATTATACCTGGACAGCCCCGTGGTTTTCAAGGCTTTCCAGACCCAGAACTAACCAGAGATGTCTGCAAGACCAAGACAACTCTGTTCTTCTTCAAAAATCTTTGCCGCACACCCAAATCTTTTAAATATTCATTCACCACAAAAAGCTGCCCGGTTTTGGGAGGACTTTCAAGCACAGCTCTCAGAGTGCACTGAACAAGCAGAGCACTGTCATTGCCGTGTCCAAAATGACTAAACCAAGGTCAAACAAAAGGAAAAATAATTGCCTGTTCTGATGAAGTCATTCACTTCTTGAAGTATTTTTAGATTTTGGTGATACATTTCACATGTCTTAACAGGCTGTTTATATCAGAATCAAACCATTTTGGGACTGGGTAGTTCAAATATATGGAAAGACCCAAACTAGCACTGAAAATAAGCTCTCCAAGGGAACTATCTGGCATTTACAAAGCTGGATTTTGATGTGTTATTACAACAATAAGCTTCTGATGCCTTCTGCATTGGCCCCTAACAGATGACACTCTGCTCCAGAGGGCTTGGGAAAATAATCAGAAGAGTGTGTAATTTGGAATCAACCAGCACATGTCAGCAGCTGGAAGTGGGCAGTAGCTCATGGGGTGATGGTCTCCAGAGAAAGCCAAGATGAGAAAATATTATTGTAAAATTCCGTATTTGGGGACAGCGATCATAAAATCACAGAATCCCAGAATGGTTGGGGTTGAAGGGACCTTAAAGCTCATTTATTTCCACCCCTGCCATGGGCAGGGACACCTTCCACTATCCCAGGCTGCTCCAAGCCCTGTCCAGCCTGGCCTTCGACATTTCCAGGGATCCAGGGGCAGCATCAACTGCTCTGGGGAGGCAAGAGAAACAATTCTACAGAAACTGGAAAACCACCAAGCATCGATTGGTGTTTGGCTGTGCTTTAACTCTGATTTCAGAAGGGTCAGCGCTTTGTGTTTCAAACCTGGGAGAAACAGAAGGTTACACTGCTCTGTTTTCTCAGGATCCCGGTCAGGAGCTGTTACTGGATGTGTTCTGCAGTGACTCACAGGGCAAGAGATGCTGCTGCTTCTCTGAGATGAGGCAAAACTTCTTTTTTTTTTTTAAATTTTTTTTCAGGGAGAAAATGTTATAAACACGTTTTCTCTTTATCACATATGATAGAAAGCTCTGAGGGGAGAATAAAACTGTTTTTCCCTTGAGTCAAAGTCAAAGTCATTTGAGAAATCAAATGACTATATGTTCTTCTGGTTGCTGTGCAACTTGCAAGCATCTTAAAAGTGCCTCTCCTCTGCCTAATAGCTCATTTCTAAAATCTGCTTTCTCAGTTGTATCTGATGTTAGTTCTTCAAATGGAGACAAATTCACACATCATGAAAGAGCAGCTTTAAAGAGCAGACTGGCGAAAGGGAATGGAAATGGAAAAAGCCATTAAATTTTCCAATCAAGCTGGTCTCAACCTCAATGAAAATTGCCCAAGGGAAATTTAAGCACACCACACAAAGAGACTCCCTAATGTCATAAACCACCAAATGCCGTGTTTATTAAAGGTAAGGCCAAGCACTTACCAAAGTAGACTTTTACTAACTTGTATTAGTCCAACTTATTAATCACAGATTTAAATCTGTAAGCACTGATGCTTTTATCTCCAGTAGTGCAGTTGGCTAAAAACCAAAAGTTCCAGTGTGCAGAAACACTGGAATTCTGAATTATGGTGAAGAAGCAAACTAAGCCACCGGTGTGCTGCCTAAAGAATTTATTGGTTTTTTGGGTGAGTTTGCTCCTGGGTGCTGTTAACTAAAATAAACCCCCAAATTCATTGACCAGACTAAAGCACTGAATGCTCAACTTATTAAAGATTGTCTAGGAGTCACAGTGCTAAATCAATGCACACAAAATACAAAAATATATTCTTTTAGGTGTGGAGTACCCTGAAACTCCGATAATATTGTGGAACTTTTGTTCTCCTCCATAATTTCAAATTTCTCCATAAAGTTAAGGAAATTTCTACTTCGCAAATAGCAGAGAACTGGAAAAGCAACTTGACATCTTCAACACTTCTTATACCAAGGCTCTTCCTGAGTGAAAGTTGATTTTCCACGTAAGTAACCCCAAATGTGGGTTTTTTCCCGTTTTTGCAAAGCCTTTCATGTGCCACAGACTGAAATAGTTCCTGTGTATTTCACAGCCTTTTATCATTTCACATGAATGTACCGTGTGTGACAGGATTTGGCATCAGTTGAAGTCTCTGCACAAGGAAAAGCAGGGAAAAAAACCTGCGTTTTGTCCCAGTTTTGTGGACGGTCCAGAGTCAGAGGCAGATGAGCTGCACCAGAAGCTCTGCTGAGAGAACATACGACTCTCAAACACTATTTCTCCAACACTTGACAAGCATTTTATCCGAGGGCTGCTGCACTACAGGAGCCTCCAGTCTCTACCACAAACAGCAGCACAAGACCTCACCCCACAGACAGGAGAGAGAATGTTCTGACAGCTGCGTTAGTGAAAAGAAATGTCACCAAGAGGTGGCATTTCTGCTCAGTTCAGTGAATGTAGGAACCAAACATCTGATGCTGTGTAGGGTTCGGCTGGGGTAGAGTTAATTTTCCTCACAGCAGCTGAGTTTGGGTTTGTGCAGGAAACAGAGAACACAGGGATGTTGGATTCTCACTGAGCAGGGATTACACACAGCCAGGGCCTTTCCTGCTCCTCAAGGCACGAGGATTTGGGGGGACACAGCCAGGACAGCTGACCCCAGCTGACCACAGGGATATCCCAGACCACACAGCATCACCCTCAGCACAAAAAGCTGGTGGAGGAGGAGGAAGGGGGGACATTCTGAGCTTGCCTTCCCAAGTCACTGTGACACCTGATGGAGCCCTGGGGGTGGCTGAGCTTCTGCCTGCCCATGGGGAAGCAGTGAATGAATTCCTTGTTTTGCTTTGCTTGCACACATGGCTTTTGCTGCACCTGCTCAAACTGTCTTTATCTCAGCCCACGGGTTTTCTCACTCTTCCCTTCCAGTTCTCTCCCTCGTCCCACCCGCAGGAGTGGGCGAGTGGCTCCTGGGGCTGAGCTGCTGCCTGGGGTTAAATCACCACAGAAGCACTGAAGCCTGTGGTGGTACAAAACCCCGTCCAGGGTGGTCCCCACCTGCAGATGCATTTCTGGAGGAGCTAATCCGAAAAACAATCTCCTTGCTCATCACCCGTCCCTAGCTGAAGATACAGTTCACAGGGAGATAAGATGCAGCTCAGAGTCCCTCCTTGTGAGCACAACACCCGTGTGATACCTGTGAGCAAGGTGCTCGGTCTCCTGGCTCTTGAAAATGGGGACAAATATCTTTGCCTTTCCAAGAAATGAGATCAGCAACTCCGGTCATAGTTGGGAAGCACTCTAGAGATTACTGCAGTACAAAGTCTTTTATGTTCTCTTTTTTCTCCTCTCAGCCTTGCCAGGGTCTTTGTACAACATTTGGCTTGCAGGTGGATTGTGCTATTAGAGAATTTCATTTTCCATGTTCATCATGCTCATTGCCACCTAATCCAATACCAAGGGGGATATTTTTAAGGGGAAAAAAAAAGCAGCTGCTGGATGGAGTGCCTTTTCCTTAATAACTAATCTTTACTGATATTTTTAAGTCGCCTAAATTCCACTTCTCGGGAATTAAATGCTTTCTGCACGCTGTCAAACACAGAAATGATGTTCCACCCCACTCCCCTCATCTATGGGGAAATCCCTGATCTCTGGCAGTCATAAGTAACTTAGGATCAGACACAGATGGGTTGAGATGTGAATGCCTCGGGGAGCAACAGAAATAGCTCCCTGATAGACATCACAGGGGCTGAGCACAGCATCCCTCTGCCTTTATTCTGATTATCCTGACTGCTGCCAACAGCCTCTGCTTTGGACTTTGTTGGAGTTCCTGTCTGTACTCTCGCTGCCGATGGTGAGGGCGAACGCTCTTCATAGATCAATAACCACTAATTTGGGACTGCGGAGCTCTGTCTTAATTAGCAAGACCCAGTTCTTCTATCAGTCAGCTCCAGCAGCTCCCAGGGAGGTCACCAGTGAGAGCCAAACACGGCATGGGAGCCATGAAATTACCTTTGGTTCCCTCCTTTCCATAGGTCAGACCTCACCACCATCACTGCAGCCCAGAGCATCTCAAACCTGCCAGGCTGCTGGATAATACTGTGTGGTGCTGCCCTCCACGATTAAAGCAGTTCAGGCTTTGGAAAGGCAGATTTCCTCAGGAGCAGAGCTGGATTTTGCAGCCTGTGTGCTGTGTCTGATGCAGCAGCATATCTTAGAGAGGTCTGTGAAGAATGCAGATTTCCTGTGAGAAGGAGAAATGCCATTGCCTTCTTCCACTCAAGCAGCACCACACACTTTCAGGGCCTCACCAACCCCTCTGCCTCCATTTTTACCAAGAGCAAGATCCTCTGAGGAAGAATGGAAATGTGGCGGATTGCTCTTAAGGGAAATTCCAGTGGGCAATAGTCAAAGAGCCTCGTTTCTAAATTAGCCCAAGACAGGAGAGAGAAACTCTGGGTGGCCTAATTTGATGCCTGCAGCAGAGAAGCCAGTGAGCCCTGTGAGACCACATGTTCTAGAGAAGAAATGCCAGCCTCCTCAAGTTTGTAGTGTTGCAAACAGTGAGATGAATAAGAAAACCCTTTTTTTTTTTTTTTGTAGCGCATTTCTTTTTAAAGTTCAACCTTGTTAATGACTGCAAAGTTATTTACATTCTGCAGCCGAAGTGTGAGCTGCAGAGGGTAAACACCTAATGGCTGTTCATCCTGTTAATTAAGTACTTTCTGCAAGAGGAAAAAAAAATAAGGAGAAATGAGACAAAGTAGTTGGAGGGGAGGGCTGTGTAACATGGGGGGAAGGGACTACACAACTCAACATTCCTCATCAGACACTTCCAAGACATCATAGTTGGTTCTGGTTTTTTTTGCAGGATGAATATCCTATCAAAAACACAGCTGTGAGCAGCAGCACTGATGAAAATCCAAGTGGCAGCATTCCTGCCATGGAGATCACACTGAGCTGGACCAGCCCTTGGAGAAAACCAGGTGCTAACCAAACTGCTCAAACCCTCAGCTGGTGAATAAAACAAACTCCAGATCCTCCACAGATGAACATATGGCCTCAAATTAGACAGGAATTTAGTTTAATCTGTTCTGAAAATATTTTAAATTACGATGACACATGAATCTTAACTAAAGGTCTCTTATCCATAATAGATCTCTCTGGTGGTAGCAGACATGAACTCAGCTTAAGTGGTGGCAATTGGAAATTCAGCAGTGAGGTGAATGCTGACAAAAGGAAAGGGTGAATAACCTCTAAAATCCTGCCACTGTTCCATCAAAATTCATGGATTTAACACCATCAAGTTGGATTGGCTTAAATATTTAAATTAAAAGGTCCCACGTATCCTAGGACAAAGACAGATGCTTGCAAATCCTGGATACCTACCCATGGAAGAAGCAATTATAAAGTCTTTAAGCTTGAAATCAAATCCACCTCTACCCAGGAGTGCTTAAATGTGTGTCGAGCTGTAGGTTTGTATTTGTGGCCTGTGTCAGCAGGATTTAGGTGCATTTAATTCCGCTCTGAATCACGGCAAGGTGCTGAACGCTGCTCCTGGGGCAGACACCCCGGCAGAGCAGGCTCCAGACCCTGAGCAAGAGCCCAACAGAGCCACAACTTTGCAGCATTTATGCAAGCAGACGGCAGACTACAGCTGATAAATAAATGAATTCCTGTGGGATATATCCCAGTATACAGTTCTCGTACAAAGATGCAGGAGGTCTGGGCTGGGTTTCCAAAGGCAGAGTGCTGGAGGGCTGAATATGAGCAATACACCCCACAGGGAGTTAATTCCCAACACGTGCCTGGGTCCCAAGAGCTGATCAGGGGATATATGGGACACAGAAGCACTGGAAAAAACGCTAAAAACTGTTCAGGGACAAATCTATCAGCATTTCCTGAGTGCTCTTTCAGGCAGCACTTCAGGAGTTACAGATTTTGGAAGTGAATACTGGCAGCTCTCAGGGGTTTTAGCAGAAGTGGGGAAGGTATTGACTTTTAAAGTAAAAGGCTGGGCTCATTCTCTCTAGTGAATTACTAACATTTACATTAAATAAGTGATAAGTAAAGCAAACACGAAAATTTTAAAAGCCATTCAGGAGTATTTTTAAATACATACCTACTTTACCCGGTTAGT
The DNA here is from genome assembly GCF_029207755.1 of Chamaea fasciata. Classification (NCBI taxonomy): domain Eukaryota; kingdom Metazoa; phylum Chordata; class Aves; order Passeriformes; family Sylviidae; genus Chamaea; species Chamaea fasciata. Next base: position 1,165,968 of record NW_027094107.1, read on the forward strand.
GTTAATAAAAAGTCCCAAAATTAGTTTTCTTTTGCTTCCTTTCTGACCCCAGACACATTTACGCCGAAACTGTGTGAGTTTGGATTCCTTTTCCTTTCTGCCTTACCTTCTCCTGAATGAGTAAATTTACTCCAATATCCACAAAAGAGCAGAGTAGCACACTGCAAACACTTCTCACCTCCCTGGGAACCTCCAAAGGCTGCTCCTGCTCCTGGGTTGTATCACCCTGGCAGAACATAAGCTTTGCTGAGGGAGGTTTACTCAGCCAGCTGGGGTTTGGAGAAAATAAGAACAAAAACTGCACTCACAGCTTTTAAATGTCTGTCTGCACAGGAGCTCAGTTTGGGGGGTGTCATGACAAACCCATCTATTCATCTCACTTCTCCTGGAGCCACCTGTGAGGTGGTGATGGACCCGATTTGTACATGAGGTGAGAGGAGTGTGCAGACTCAGTTCTTTTCTGAATGGAGGTTCATAACTCGCTTCTCTAAGCCACAGGAGTGAAGTTGAAATTCCCAGAAATCAGGTAAACAACAATGATCACTTCTACGTCCAAATGACAGAATCCATGCCCACAGCTTTTCCCCAGAGTTTATTACCTCAGAGTGTCACTCAAAGTATGAAATAACATGATTTACTCTCCTCCACTGACATAAAGCTGACTCTAAGTACACTTCAGCCCTTCAGATGTGGGAACACTGAACACTTGGCTGTTACAACACACGAGGCATCACTTCTCCTCTCCAGTTCCTGTTGTCTATAGAAAGCCCATCAATCATGTCCTGTACTTTGGCTTTGGCTTCCCAAGCCTCTTCTCTGGCTGGCAAGAAGACTGATGGGAAACATGAAGTTAAGGGAACTGTCAAACTCACTAAATCACTCTTGAATGCTGTTAAAACAGCGGCAACATCCCCAGCTTTCAACATATTTCCTGTCTTTGTCCAGGAGATCATTAAGTAAGAGGCACAAGACACCAGAAATGACTTAAAGAATGATCCTGGCATTTTCTGCCCGCTGCACATCACCATAACGCAATCCAAGTCCTTGTCCTTGACCTACATACCAGTCTTAGGGTGCTTTTTCAAATTGGTGCATGACAAGATTAGTCAGAGATGATTCTGCTGTCAACAGACAGTGTTGTGCAGTTCTGTTCCGTGACAGCTGCAATATGTGGCTAACCTTCATCAAGTGAGAACATTTCGGCGTTACGTGAACGATGTACCAAATAATGCTCTTCCCTCAAATAAACATTCCAGTCCACTTTGTCAAAGCAGTCAACCATCAGATCCCTCTGGATATTATTTCTTCTTCCAAGTTCGGAGAGGAGTAAAGGTTTTAAGCGCCACTTGTCCTGATTTTTTGTAACGCGACGATGCAGCTGTACAGGTTAAATTTCTGTGACAATTTCCCAGACTGAACAAAGAGATCTGGCAACTGCACAAGCCTGTAGAGGAGGGGCTCTGAGTCATGCACCACCAGTGATCAGCAGGGATGGCTCTTTTAAGGGTGCAAATATAGACAAATCTCCCCCACCTGCCAGCCCAAACTCTGCCTCTGAGGCTGCTGAGAACAGCTCAGTTAGTGCCATGTTCACACAAGATTTTCTAAGGTGGTCAAGTGCTGCTGGGGTGGAGTTTGAGAGAAAACAGCTTCATCCAGCACAGGCCACTGCTCACACACCAGATGGGAACACCGCTGCAGACAACAATGAACAAATGAGAGGATGGCTGTTGGAAAGGGGAAGGTCACATCTGGACCCTCAGGGCTTTTGAAATCCCTAAATTTACGTCCAGGTGTGTGGCACAAACCTGAACGTCATCCTCACCACGCCATCCTCACCATGGAACACGCCAAGAAATGTGGGTGTCCCAGATCACCAGAAACCAAGAAAAGTTTCCACAAGGAGCAGCTCTGCTTCCCTCACCTAGTCCTAATAAAGACCTTTTCACAACCTGATTTCCTTCTAGAAATCTGGAAGTAAAAGCCTCTTTATTACGCTTCTGAGCTCCACTCAAGCAAGGCTTTTCATTGTGCCTTTAAAGAGCACAATACAAATATTCAGCCCTGTATCATTATGCCTCCAGGCAGTATGGCAAGAAAACAGACGAACCCACAGGAGAATAACTGAGCTTTGCCTGCGAGCAAAGAAAGATCTGTGGCCATCCATCAAGACACCTGAATGGCTTTCAAAACGGGCAAACAAGGAGCTTTGATTTTCACAGACCTCGCACTTCATTCCTCATGCATCTCTGATATTTTTATAAGCTCTTTTTATACACTAAGTGAAGTGCCCTCAGAAATTTCCCAGGTTTATGCATGCTCCCTGGAGAGGGATGCTGTGCTTCTGACTGCAGCCACACAGTTGACAAGAGTCAAGACACAGAGGGAAAATATGCGGCATGGCAGGAATGATTATTCATTCACTTCAGAGCTGCATCTCAGGAGGTGCTTGTCTATGTAAATGTCCTGGAAAAGAAAATAAAATAAAATAAAAAAAAAAAAAAAAAAAAAAAAAAGGACTGAAGCTGTTGAAGTGTCATCCTGAAGAGAAAAACGGCAAAGAACACTTGTTTTTAAATTAGAAAAGCAAACAATTCTACGTCTGTCCTTTCCTGCCATTTGATTAGAGCACAGTGAGGAAGAGAGATGGAGGTTAAGGGTTTCTGAGGAGGAATTTCTCTCTGCACTCCTTTGATCTAATTCTGTGGAAGTGCTAAGCAATGGAGCCACGGATAAAATAATGGGTTTTTTTCTGAGTGCCTTCCACTGTGTAGACTTCTTATAGAACATAAACTAAACCTGCCCAGCTATTTGCCAGCACCAGGAAAATGCATTAAAACCCCCACTACTGTGATGTTTCACTTCATTTTAGAGATGTGAATGACCTGTGATGGAGAGCAGGAGAGCAGGAACAAGCTGAATTTGTATTGCTGTTCTTGTGGCTCAGCAGAATGTTAAATATGAGCAGGAATCTGCCCTTTCAGACCTGACTCACTGCTACACTATGGTTGTTTTACATTATTGGCAAAGTAAAAAAAAAAACTTAAAGGACATCAAAATTCTCTTTGCATGCTGCCTCTGCTCTGATTCCCTAACCCAGCCACACACCCTGGATACACAACTGTGCTTTACGAGACTGGCAGCACCCTAAGAGATGACTTTTCCCCATCTTTTCTTAGAAATGCAAACAAATTAAGAAATGCAGAGCTAATTTGGTGCCAGGAGAGCACAGTGAAGAGTGATCCTCAACAGCTGAGCTGTGCCTTTTCCTATTAGGCCCTCAGTACTCTTTCTCCTTCCAAAATTAGTCATGAATAAAAGAACTAGAAAAGTAATGATATGAAGACAAATGCTACACACTACAGAGCGTTTATGAAAAGCCTGCTGGTCTCTTAGACCTTAATTACTGTGATTCTTGGAAAATAATTTCTTTAACAGTGGACTGAGAGAACTGATGTGTCTAACTCATTGTGTTCCACAGCGTTTAGTGTTGTCCTCATTTTTCCCTCAGATTTTGTGACTGCCGTGCAAACAGATATCACAACTATTAAGTCCTTCCCATCTCCTAGACAAATGATCACAGTGGGTTGAAACTGAGGACACAACCATTCTACACTTCACATGAGAAGGGAGAGGGAGCTTGAGAACATTGCACAGCATGTTTTTACCATTTACTGCAATAAAATATACTACAAAGCTACCTTAGGGCACATTTTAATCTTTCTTGTGTAATTGATTTTTTTTCCCCCTTCTGTGTAAACAGTAATTTACCTTCTAGGATTTACGGGCTTATTAAAAACAAACAGGAAAAGCAACAAATTTATTCTCGATTGTTTTGGCCCTCCTCCAAAGAAGAACGGTCTTCTTCCTCATGAGCAACACGTTTCTCAGTTTATAAAATATTTAGCACGTGTCATGTTTGGGAGTAATCAAAACTTGTACCTCCCAAGGGGTTTTTTTGGGAAAACAAACAAACAAAACCAAAAAAAACAAAATGAACAAACAAACCAACACCCATCATAATAGGAGATTTTTCTAGCCTTTGTAGAGACAAAGATCTCTTCACCCATCTCTCCTTAACAGCTTCTCTAAAAAGACTCTTGAAGTTGACCTTATCTGCCTGAAATGGAATCATTTTGGGGAGAAATTTTCAGGTTTATTTCGCTCAAAAAGAAAAAAAAGTTGCCGGACATTTGCTGAAATCAATATGAAATGACATATTCTTTGGGCCGAATATAAAGATTTAACAACTGCAGTAACAACTGACACCCCGGAAAATAACCAAAGTCCACGTTGGATTCTTCTCTTAGGCTGCTAGAGATTTGACTTTTGTCTTTGTCAATGTTAAGGTGTAAAAAGCTTCTCCATCCAATCCAATCCCATTTAACGTTAAGACATAAAATGCTTCAGCAGAACAAGATGATCCACTTTTCCAAGCCTGCTGTTTTTCTCTGCAGAACTGCCTTTCATGAAAACCAAACCTTCTTCTATTTTCCTTCCCGTCCCCACAAAAATCCTCTCAATCTGATACTCTCCAGTCAGGATTAAAAAACATTTCTCAGCGTCTCCCTGGCAAAGGTTCCTTCCCGTTTTTTTCAGAAGCTGGCAAGGATGTTTGTATCTTGCTTGATGTTTTGTGTTGTGCTAATTACCATGATAAGATGGGCTAATTATTATGATAAGAAAACCCCAGCCACCCCGCAGGATGCTTCAGGGTTTTTGTGAATAACCAGGTGGGATGACAGGGCTCAGTAGCTGCTTTCCCAACCTCATTCATTCTGCCCCTGCCCACCAGTATTCCACCTGAAAACAGCACTGACTTTGGCTGGCAACACCAAGCATATTTGCTATCATTTTTAGGCTGGAACTGTCATGAATATGTCACAAAACATGGAATTTGTCCATATGCTTGGAATTCAGTCAAATACGCCTAAGAAAGGGAAAAAAAAAAAAAAAGAAGAAGAAGATAAAAACTGTTAAGAAAGCAGGCAACGATTAAAAAATTTAAAATGGAAAAGCTTCAGGACTGTTCAGCACCACGTTTCAAACTCAGTGAGCCGCTTCAGACTTGCAGTTTTGGGTGTGAACACAAGGTAAGAGCAGCCACAGATTCACACCTGGAAGTCACCAGTGACACAGTGGGACCAGCAGTGCTGGGGGGAACCTGCAGCTCCTGCCTGCAGAGTCTGGGCCTGTGGAAAAACAGAAGGAGAATCTCTGCTCCTTCTTGGATTCAATGAACGTTGACCTGATTGCCTGGCTTGCCCTTCTCCAGAGCAACTCTTCACTGCCTGTCCGTGTCCCTAAAGCGCTTGTGGTGTTACCCAACCCTGTCACAGAGCACGAAACACAACCTGACACGACACCAGTGAGCTGACACTCCCCTGGAGCAGCCCAGGAGGAGCAGGAAGCTGCCAGGTGCTGGATCCCAGGAAATTTGAGGCTTTGGCATGGAGGGTCTGGCACTGGGGGGGCACAGCAGCCCAAAGGAATGAAAGGAAATCTGCATCTTTCACCTCCTGGCTGTTTGTACCTCAGGTGACCCGTGCAGCCCTTCAGGGAGGTGAAATGGATCACACCATGCTGGGTCAGCGTTGGATGTGGGGAAGACAGTGAAAAGAGGAATGGGACAGGATCTTCGGCCACTCAGGTGACCCTCCAGACACAGAAGAATGTAATGCACATTGAAATTCTGTTCCTCAACCAAGCAACTAAATTCCTCCTTCAGATAACCTGGAACACCGCTGGCCAACAGCAATATATCATCTCCTAAATTCTGTCTGGATTTGGAAAGAGAGAGGAAATCCAGAGCCAACTAATGAAACTGTTGTCAGCATTCTCCTGGGGTTCGTGGCCTTTATTGAATCAACTTATAAATCTGTGGATTTGCAGGGCTTCCGAAAGGCTCTGTGCCCTTTAGCTGAAGTATGGCTTCCCTCTCTGCAACTATGGGCAGGAGTTTGAATTTCTGGGAATTGCTTCTCAGTTCCTAAAACAGAGATGGGTCGAGGACCCAGGATCAAGAGGTGTCACAGGTGTGAAGAAATATTTGCACCACATGAGTGTTTCCAGAAAACTGCTGGCAACTTGGAGACCTGGGACTCTGGGAGTGCTCCCAAACCTCTCCTGCTCTCCTTAGCTGCTGTCACATTTCAAGTTAGTGCTGAATGGGTGCTTGGAAGTGCCTGGTGGTGCAGGGAGTGAACTGCGTGCTGTTCAACAACTGTGCTGTATTATTTCCCGCACTCCATGAGGGAGCCAGTCTTCTTCAGGAGCCAGGAAACCCCTTCTAGCTTTGGCTTCCTGTACAAAAGCAGCCACTGGGAAAAGCTTTCAGACCTGGAAATGTCTGAAGGCTGTTCTTTGCAGGGGCATGGGTTACAAGGAGATGGGATTCAAGTAGCTTTGGGACAGAAATTATTGGTGCCACAGCCCACTGCAGCAAGTCCCAGTCTTGTTGCCCTCAAGAGTTGTCAGATTCACGCTGTCACCAAGGTGCCCTGAGCCCCCTGGTTTGGGACTAATCCACGTGCACATCAGAAAACGCCACCTGAGAGCCAGCACTGAACAAACCCACAGCAACTCCAGAAATGGATTATTCTACCCAATACCTTCACATTTAGGCGACCCTTACCTCTTTCTGGTGATACTTTATTGCTACCTTTAGCTTCGCCAAATCGTGACACTTTTGGGGATCCAGCTCCTCGCTTTGATCATCCCTGTGATTGAGGATGATCTCCAGCTCCCGGGAACTCCGGGCTTGGTCCAAAAGGTCCTTAGCAAAACGCTTGCATTGCTGTGAGAGCTCCTCATATTCAGCCTTGAACTCGTTTTCCACCTTGCTCAGCTCCTTCAGCTCCCAGCCCAGGCGGAAGGCGGTCAGGATGGGATCCTCGCTCGATAAGGCAATCAAGGAAGGGCTGGCTAAGGCTTTGTAGATGTTCAGCCTCGACCTGGAGTGCCTCAGGCTGTCCACCTCGGAGCTGGAGACACACTCCACGCAGTTGCACCTGATCTGGTGCGGGCGTGGGATGGTCACCCGCCTCTGGACCAGCAGTTTGATGATCTCGTAGTTGTTGGTGTGAGCCGCCAGCATGATCGGGGTGATGTCCGGGGTGAACTCCGAGAACTGGGTGTCCATCATCAGCGTGGGGACCTGCATGGAGGGATAAACCACAAGGGCAAAAAGTCACACCTCACGTGGAGCAGCACAATTCAGAAGTCCCTCTGTGGGAGCTGACAGTGGTCAGAACATGGATTCTCAGGCTCCAGGCAGAAGCTTGGGGCCTGTGGGAAAGCCAAGGACAGAACTCTCTCAGTCTGTCCCGGGAAATTGTGAGGAGGAACCCAAAACAACCTTGTAGATCTCCTCCTCCTGACACCTTGTGTTTTTCCAACTCATTTACTGGTAGAGATGTTTACAAAAAGGTGCTGCCCCAAAGGACCAATCCCATTCATTGTACTGAAACACTTTATTAAAAAAAAAAACCAAACTACTTTGTAAAAACTTTGCTCTAAGCCCTCTGAAGAAATCAAAGTTCTAGGTGTTGTTACATGAGCCGTCCTGAATAGTAACAATAGTGCCTCCTTCATACTTTTGGAGTGATGTCATAACAAAATGGGGTTTTGTGACACTCTCTCTGATTTAAATGCTGTTTTAGGCAGGCTGATCCACACACTGCTGTTCTGGCAAAAGCGTTTTCCCCCAAATCCTGCAAATCGGCCTCCTGACCACTCCTTCCCAGTCTGGTGTAAAAGTCAGTCCCATCCCCATCCAAATGCTTCATACGTGAATCTGGTCCAAAATAGGGATTGGCTCATATATCAAATGGAAAAAAAAAATGGGATGGAGGAAAAAGGGAAGAAAAAAGGCCCAGGTAGTTACACAAAAAGAAAGAAAAGTCTAGAAAAGAATGAACACTGAATAGACATTATTTGCACATTATTTGCAAATAAACACATTATTTGCACTGTATATCTGCATCAGCAGGCCAAGACAAATGCCACACACAGATCCTGCACACACCAAACCCTGGCCTACAGTTGGGCAAAACTCTTCTTCACTTTTCCTCGAGTTTTTTATTTGAAAATATTTTTCAGTGTAAGGATACATTACATAACTGCCCTCAGAACAGACTTGTGGGGTTTTTTTTTAAAAAAAAAACGGATTTGAAAAAAATTAAATGCAAAATTAATGATCCATAGCCCACTACAAATAAGCCACTCCAGGGTGTGCATTATCCAGCTACTGCTGCACTTCTCAAAAGATGAGCTTAATGCACACCCTGTTGTGTCTTATTACTATATGCAGAGTGCAAAATTAGATGGGAGCGCTCTTACATCACAAGCACCCAGTGTGTTTCCATTTGCAGGCAGGCAGCTCCCTTTGTTGTGTGTTAATCACTGCTCAGACACTCTGTCCTCCCCTGCCCACCGCTCCTGCCCTGGCACATCCTGCTGCTCCAGGGGGCACGGCTGGGTTGGGGCAACGCTGGGTCAGCTTCCCTTGGCAAGGATCAAAGGTGTAGGGGAGAAACTGCTGCCAGAGAGTCCTAATGGCAGGAAACCTTCCTCAGTCTGCCTAAATCTGTGGCACTTCTGGCTTCTTTTTTTTTTTTTTTTTTCCCTTACCAAGGTCAGGATGAATGATACCCGGGAAACGTAGATTTCGAGTTGGGACTTGGATGTTTATTGTTTCTTATCTATTCACAGACTCACGAGCCGTAAGGTCTAACTAGCACGTTAGAGAAATGAGGTGAAATGGCTTACCTCTAACTCTTTCCAAGGTTATTTAAGCAATAATTACCCAATAACGAGGTGACACCTCTATTATTTATATTTCTGACCCAATAATGACCACCCAAGGCCCGCAATGAAGACCTTTTTCACCCAATTACAGAAAACCTCCCAAACTCATGAAGAAGGAAGAAGGTGATGAAGAAGGACCTAGACAACACCTTAAATCCTCCATCTTGACTCACATGTATTACTGTATACTAAAACCACAAAATCTAAGTTTCCAGCATTCCAAAATAAACCCAAACGCAAAGCAGTGATGGAGGCGCATGAGGTAAGAAATTCCTCTGCAGGATACACCTGAGGCTGGGTGATGAGACCTCCGGCCTCAGAATCTCAGTTCCCTGGGAGTTAAGAGCCTGCAGAGCCAAAGCTGATCGATAAATCTTTACACGCAGGAGCTGTTCATGCCAGACAACACACTGCCAAAGGTGCTCACCACGCTGAGGTGCAGGGTCAGCAAGGCTCGCTGGGTGGCTGCAGGGATTTTGGGGGACAAACCTGCTCCCCTGGATGTGGCACATGAGGAGTTAAATCCCTGGCAACCTGCAGGCACAAAGGTGTGGAGAGGCTTTGCTAAGCACAGCTGGTCCCCACAGAGGCAGGAGGGAGAGAAAACAGTCCTGAGGATTTGCTGTGCGTCGTGGAGGGCTTGGTGTCCCTTAGCAAGGTTGGAGAAATGTATTTTAAGCTATCCAGGAACAAATGGCTGAACGCAGCTCTCTGTGCAAGGTCTTGCACTCTCTTCCTTTCCCTTTGCTTAGCTCGTTTAGGTAGTTTGTTAAATGTCAAGAGAAAGGTGTGGGCTTTTTTCTCTTTCTTAGAAGCTTTTTATTTTTTTTTTTAAGACCTGATGCTCGAATATAACTGCATTTATCTTTCTTCCTGCCCTGTTTCAGTCAGTGACTGGCTGCTGTATTCAGAGCCTGTGCCTCAAAGGAAGAACACTTTTCCTCCTCTATCACTTCTATTACTGTCAAGTTTAATCTTGTTTTTCTGTATGGAAGTTATTGTACCCAGGGCTGCAAAAAGGATTTTCAGCTTTACACAGATGAGGAATTCATGTTGTAGGAATATGAAATGGGAGCTCGAGGAGAAGGTAGTGATGTTACAGGTGGGGATAGTGCTAATCCTGTCTGCTCCAGAGGCTTTCTAAATCTGGATCTGGGGCACTCAAAATGGCTTTCCCAAGGTTTGGGATGGAATTAAGTGATCTCTCATCCCTTATTCTGGCTCCTATCAAAAGCCCTCACCCCCAAAACAGAGCAGTGCCTCATGAGAGCTGGAGCAGTGGTAGGGAAGGCGTTTCCCTGGGCAGCTCACAGCACTTTTCATGAAGGGATAAAGGGGGAAATGGTGGTGCAGGGAGACACAGAGGAGCAGATGAGTGCAAGGCCTCCACTGACAGGAGCTGGAGTTATTTCTGAGTAGCAAAGCTAAACCAGCACAACACAGAGCAGGGACAGTGTGACCAGGGGCTGCTGCGGCCTCTTCTCTGTGCCTGCCTGACCCAAAGGCCATCAACTGGCCCAAAATTGCCTGTCTTGTGATAAATATTTTTGTTGTCTTCTCACACAGCGTTTTTTGATAACCTGCATCCTAAACTGTCTGTTTTAAAGCTGTGGCTCTGCAAAGCCTTGGCTCGAGGGCTGTGCTCTCTCCCTGGAGGGGCGGCAGAGATTACAGCAGCACTGATGTTCCTCCTGTGATGCTCTGCCCTGTTGAGTTCATGTTTAGATCAGCTTCTCCTGTGTCTTGGATTAACTTGCAGCGATGGAAGCAGCAGAGCAATTATTTGTTCTACCCCAAGGGCTCTGCTAAGCTCTTCCAAGGTTACTTTCATTAAGTGACCTGAAAAACAAAATTCTTTTCCATTAACCCCATCACCTGACACCAGCTGTTAACCCCAGTCCTTCAGGACCTTGCTGCCACTACCTGCACAGGAGCAAACACCTTGTCTGCATTTCATCCTGGCTCTTTTCAGTTGAGCAATTAATTGCTGCCATCAACAACAAGTGACTGAATGCTCGTTATCATCTGCCTAGATTTAATCCTCGTAAGGTGGCCTGCTTACCCCTGTACAACTGCTGCTCTGAAACACGCTGCAGCCAGTGAAAAATCCCCTTTATTTGAAAAGGAGAGTGAAGAAACAAGCTTAATTCATTAAAGGAGAAGGATTAGCTCACATAAAAGCGCTGTTCAGTACAGCTAAGCTCTCCTCTGAATGGAAAAATAAGTTTTCCAGCACAACAGTACACTGCTGGAAAGGAGCTCTGGATAGAAAGAGAGCAGGAGTCTCTGCTGTTAGTCATGAGTACAGTGTAAGAGGAATTAAACTACAGAAGGGGAAAAAAAAGAAAAAAGCTGACACTGAAGATCTGGTGGCCTTGTTGTAGGTCTTTTAGGAGTTTTACTTTGAATTTAATCTAGTTTGGTGCCCGTCCCTGGAGCAGCTCCTCTGGTTTAGTGCTGTGTTAAAGCAGCTCAAGTGCTCCAAGGCTGCTCAGCAATGTGAACCACGCTGCAATAAATGGGAAAACTAAGGAGAGTCAGCTCAAGAACATTCTCCTCAACCAAACTAACAGACTAATGGAAATGCACCTTTTGCCTTTTATGGATAATAATATTTTGTCTGCAGATAACTCATAGTGCCTTTACCTGTAACATTTGGAATTGCCCTGTTTTCAAGCCATCTGCATTTCACAAACCATCATCTCCCCTGGATCAGTGCAATAAATTGTAAGCATAACCATGACAAACTGTAAATACTTTATTAATCTGCACTTATTTTCAGCTTGCGTAACTTTTTGACTCAGCTGTGCGTTATAGAACATTTTCTGATTGCCAACACAAACTCGTGCAACCCTCACTGGAAAGCGGCAAATGTTACACAGCTTTCCTGTAAGCTCCCTTTAGGCACTGGAAGCCACCTTATGTGGGACCCAGGGAAAATGGGAGATGGCTGTATAAATTTCAGCATTTATTTTAGGTGCTGCAGTGGTGTGGGCTTCACTAACTCAGCATCTTAACCGGAGATGCCTCGAGAGATGGCTGGTACCAGGGTGATGCCAGTATTTATACTAACAGGGAGTTTGTGGTTTTTTCTCTCCAGACCAACTCTTTGAAATGATGTAATTTGGTTAATGAAACATAATGAACAACACAAACTGCTGTCTAAAAAAGTCTCGTACTTTAAGGGCTTTTGTACTGGTTATCCAGGATCTTTGTAACTTTGGCACAAGGCACACATTGTTGTACTTATGGGCAAACTCTGCTGTTATTGATTCCAGTAAAGCTCTCCCAGAATATCCAGCTGAAGAAAAAGGCTCTTCCTGGTCTAAAATCTCCTCAGCGACTTAAAATTTCCCTGTAAAGCCAAATAAGATCCCTGCTCCTCAGACTGATACTGCAGAACAGTGAAAATTAGTTACCTTTTAGTGCCTCTTAGCAAGCCAAATGCTGATACAAGGTTACCAGATGGTGCACATTAACACTAAAATAGGTATTTTGACTAAAATAAAACATGCTATAGAATCATAGAACTGCTAATAATTGTTAACTAATGTAATACATTGCTACTGAAAGAATGTGAAAAAGTAGATCTGTGATACCTGTACAACCAAACATCCTCCAGAGGCAATAAATGAAAATAAAATGTGCATAGACCGGCTCTAGATCCTTCCAGTTTTAATTTGGCTTCTTCCCCATGTGTTTAAAAATGGAGGCAGGCCCAAGGGATTAGTTCTCAGAGCTGAGCTGAAACCTAGTGCACTTGACAGTGGCAGAACTGCATCAGAGCTTGTGCTCAGCCATGTGTTTAGGAAATGCAGCACAGCCAGAAAGACTGTCAAAAGATGTCCCCATTTGTGGCTGATGCTACATAATAACTTCTGCTGGGGATTTAAAAAAAAAAAAAAAAAAAAAAAAAAAAAAAAAAAAAAAAGGGATTCAGAGAGGAGCCTTTGGGAGGAAAGGATTTTGCAAATATGCATTTTAATGGCCTGTGGTAAGTTCCTGCAGTCAGAGCCCTCTGTCTGTGTGTGTCTCTCTCCTGAGCCCTCTTCTTTCCTGTGTGTGGAGGAGATGAGATGAGGCACTTGATGATGAAATGAAGAAAGTGCAGTCACTGCGGCTGATCCTGCGAGTCACAGAGGGACACTCCCAGAATTACCTCGTGTTTGAAGCTCCTGCACTGAGCTGGAGTGCAACCTGAGCTCACTCTGCCCTGAATTCCCGTGCCTTGATGCACTTCAGAGCCACAGAATCCAGCAGGGAGCTGGGCTGGTGAGTGCCTGCCCCTGTTCAGCGGTGTTGTGCCACAGGAGCTGCAGCTGCTGCCTTGGGAAGTCTGACCTGGAACAGAGACTGGGCAGAGCTGGAGAATAAAGTAGGGATTCATTGAAAGGGCTTTAGGACCCACCTTGGGCAGGACGAGAGCCTGGCCAGGGCTACAGCCAAGGTGGACCCAAAATGGTCACAAAATGGACAAACGGTCACGAAGTCTCACATTTTGATAAGTTTTGGTCCATTTGCATTTTGGGGTTTAATTGTCCAATTCCAGCTGCAGGCTGTGAGGTCCCATCCTTCTTGTTCCTCCCTCCAGCCCACCCTTGTTTGTGCTTTTGGGCCTGAAAGTTGTCCTTGGTCTTCAGCAGTGAAAGGATTTGTTTTGTGTCCCTGCTCTGTGCAGAGCTGAGTGACACTGACTGTGAGCTCAGAACTGCACCCCTGGGCAGCACAGAATCTGAAAACATGGAAACAGAAACTTAAGACATCACAGCCGCTCCTGGCTGTAGCTTCTCCTCTGTGTAGGAATGTTTTACAAGCCTGCTGTAGTCCTAATTTATCAGATAGTACGTGATCTTATCTGCAGGGAGCCTTGGCTCCATCACACATAGTCTGGGGCTCACTCAATGGGGACGCCTCTGCAGGCTGAACAAATGTTGGAACCCTGGAAGCTGAGAATTTCAGGCTTTCTGTTCTAACAAGCACTGACCCCCAAGAAAACACTGCATTTGACCTGAGGCCGTGGAACAGGCTCCCAAAGTTGAGTGACAGCACTAAGATTACAAGTGTGTAGTTTGAACAGAAGTGTGTAATATCACAGAGTAGAAAACTTAAAGTTCAAGGGTTTAAAATACAGTAATACATATAAAGCAACATAGAAGATTTAAGGCTTAAGGTAAGTCTTTCTTTTTCACCTTCTTCTTCATAGTTTTAGATAGTTTCTTGTAATTAAGAAGAAAAATCCGCATTGCAGACCACAAATAGTTAGTTACTAAGTTAAAAGTAAAAATAATTTCAGTGTCCTTTCATAATTAGACCATTTGTGCTTGAAAGACCTTAGGAAGAAACAGAGACAGAGCCATTTTCACTTTGTAAGCCAGAACTCACAAACAAACACAGCACAGCCACAAATCCAGACAATAATGAAGCTGCTGAAGTGGCCTAAGTGACACGGGGACCTGGCCCACAGCGTGTTATGGGTCTACCAAAAACGCAATCTTATGGATCTTCCCAAAATGCAGAGACTCCCTGGCTGCTTGCTGGAGTTTTTCCTGAGACTGTGACTCCAACACAGGTGTAAGTCCAGAATTACTGACCTGGGAGTGAACTGAATTATCTCCTAAAGGCTGATAGGCACACTAGTTGGCATATTCCTGATGCTTCGGGGTTTTCTCCTCATTTGGAAACACTAAATGCTGGTTTTCTGGGGTTTTTCACCTTTCTTTATTACCATTTTAAGAGTTACTCTGTGACAGGAGCAGCTGTTCTGAGTAAAAGTTATTAGGGTTCATTCCTTATTTTTAATGCTGTTTTTAAGCTTTGAACCCAGTTTTATTAAAGAGTTCGCTTAATCCAGTCCTATAAATTTCTTGACTATTCCAAGAACCTTGGAATGTTGCTGCATCTGAGATATTTTTTCATTTTATGGATAAGCTTTCCCCTGGCCCCAAACACAACTGAAATAAAGATAGCCCACGGTTACCTGGAGTTTTGCAGGCTCTGTCTTCCAGATAATCTTTATTTTATTATGGTTTCTATTTTTCTAATATTTTTCAGGCTTTATTTTGGGAGCGAGAGATGTCCAGCTTTTTTGATTCATTTTTCTTGGTCTCTGTATTATCTATTCTTAGTGGTAACAAGGACAAGATGTGCTAATATAGGTTAATAATCGCGCTATCTACAGCCTTTTATATCATCTTTGTACATAAAGCATCCCTTCTTCCTGTAATTTATCACCTCGTGTGGATGAGAGATGTTTCATTAAGTTTAGGTGAGGTAATATGTTGCTAACAGGGCTTTTTCCTTGGGTTGTGTTCATACTCAATCACGTTCCTTTAGAAATAAAAAAAAATTAACTCAGATTGGATCATGAGACAGTGTCAGGGAGAGGAGTGAGTTACCGCACCTGGCGCCAGCCCAGCGCTGCCTGATGGTGCACAAAACACATCCTGATGCTCACAAACCAGCAGCTTTCATTATTCACCATTTTTTTCCTCCTGAGCTGTGCTTTTGGCACTGTTGTTTTACCGACCGAGAGGACGCTGTGGCTTCTGAAAAAGACCCCAGAGTTCGCAACAGCAAAGAAATGACAACCTAGCCAGGCGGCAGGGAGAAAACAAAAAAAATAAATCTGCGTGGTTGTGATCTTCCTTTATTCCCACTCAGGCAGCGACTTCTCCTGATATTCCCAGTGCTGGGAAGTTGAAAGCCTCTAGGTAATGCTGTGCCCCTGACGCTGCAGAGCCTGGCACTGCCTCATCACCCCCTGCCTGAGGAGTACTTGGAGCACAGCAGCCCTCTCTCACTGCCCTGAATTAAACACCAACAATTCACATGGCCCTGAGCCTCTGGAGCAGTTTTCCAGCATCCTCCCAAGGCAATGACAGAGCAAAGACCTTGGACCACAGCGTTCCCTCTTGCTGCAGCAGTTCAGAGACAAGAAATATTGCTCCCAGTCAATGCCTCTTTGAGATTCCACCACCACTGCCACCGAAGTGCTGCCCCACCAGGCAGTATTTTGCCATGGGATAGCGAAATACTGCTCACACAGGGATAAACAAGCCGTAAATGTGACTTTGCCAACCCAGCACAGCCCTATTCAACAGCCAGGTGAGGGCTGAGGGACTCCTGCTAAGCTGCCCTGCAGTTCTTCACAGATCTTTATGGATCCCAGAGCTTTGTTTTGGAGGAGCCTGTAATTTGTTACATTCGCTTTTCCCATGAAGAAAAGCTTCCCCCTGAAAAAAAAATGTGTTCTAACTATTGCAGCAGGAAGAATCTCCCACAAATCTGTATCAGGGGATCAGCCATGTCAGACTCCTGGGTTTGGGGTTTCAGACAGATCAGAGGCAAACACGTGTTGGATCATGCCGGGGGATGCTGTAATTGGGGCTTAGGAGCAAAGGGAGGTGGGTACAGTAGGCACATTCATGGATGCTGGGTAGATAAATAATGATTTTTTGAAACTAAACTCCTTAATCAACAGATCTACAGAGAGCCCAGAAGTTTCCTTGTGTAGCAGCACAAACAGGATTTTTTTTCCCCCCTATAATAGTTCATCAGCTGAATCCTGAGAACCCATCACATCTGACTGAAAATCCACTGTACAGAGTGCCCAGAGCAGGCAAGTGCTAAGAACACTCCTACAGATCAGTAAAGACAATTCTCTGGGAAGCATCTGGGACAATTGCTGACTTCTCACCTGTCTATATGTTCAATTACAAGCATGGCATGTTTGTGCTCGCTGTGATGCAGTTCTCGGCTTGACCCCCACCAGCATCCTAGGAAATAATAACAGGTTTTATGTTGACCCAGGAGAAGGAAGGAGCCAGTGCCTTACTGCCACTGTCAGGAATCTGGTATCTGTCACTGCCTTAATCATGATGCTACTTACCGAGTCCAGGAGATGTTTCGCCCCGGTTCTTTTTCACCTACATTTAAGATTATTTGGGGACTGAGGCAATGGGGAGGGAGGAAAGATTTTCACAGTTAAATGTAATCATTAGCTGAAGTGATCTTTGATTTCTCTGTTGTTTAGTTTAATTAGATGGAATTCATTTTGAAGGCAGCCGCCAGTGTCAAAGGCATGTTAACTATAACTGTGAATTATTACTGCATCAATAAAAATAATGAAAAGCTTGGGTGCTAATGGAGCCATTAGGCTTTGAAGCTGCTTCTCTGTTTTCAGACATGATCCTTCTTCCTTATTGTGCCTCTCAAATATTTCCACACTGAGAACTCGTGGCCATATTTTCCTTAACTGGTTCTATTCTTGAGAACCTCCTTTTGCTCAGGAATGTTTCTGACCAGGTTCAGCCTTTCCTTTTCACTTTGGACCCCTCCTGCTAACATGGAAATGACTCACACTCATCAGCCTGCTCCCCTCTGTGTCACAGTGCTCCACAGACACAACTCAGAGCTGCCACAGAACTCCTTGATACAGATGCCAGCTCCCAAGGCTCTCCTCTTTCCAACTGCCTGCAGAATCTAGATTTTATACTGTGAGATTTTTGAGACCTGACCTGTTGTTTCTTCTGACTTAAACTGCCCCATCAGTGGTAGCACAGGGCTGGCAATGAGTTTGTACCAGCAAGTCTAAAATCAAGGGCTGCCAGTGGTAAGGGCTAAACTTCACACTGGTTTCTGCACACAGGACAAAACTCCTTGTGTGAGTAGGGAAATAAGGCTAAATCACATTTTCTCGAGAAAGTTATTGGATTTGGGCAAGCATAAAATGGTTTAATGCAACCTTTATTTTCTGCTTCACAAAAGGCCGTCTCTACGGTGTGAATCTGTGGGATCTGAACAAGATTAAGGTGGATTTTCACTCATCAGCTCACCTAAAAGAGGATTTTTGAGGTCAAATTTTAGGTTCGCTAACACTATCCAGTGCAGCAATCTTCTACCAATCTGATGATTACCAACTAAGACTGAACACTTGCCTTTTATTCTCTATAGTTTCCTCTTCACAACCACAGTCTGGAAGAGGCTGTACCTGTAAACTCCTTTTGGAGTCCGTATGGGTCACACTGATTCAGAAAAGCCTTTGGACCATCGGAACAAACCGAAGCGCAGCCATGAATCCTAAAGATCCCTTTTACTTTTTATCCTCACGATTGAGGAATTGCGTTTGTAGTCCCATCTGTGAACCAGCTTAATTTGGAGCCATCTGCCACCAGAGCAGATCGCTAAGTTTGCCAGATACCAGAGAGAGAGAGAGAGATGCTCGTACCCTCCCTGTGTAAACAGCTGATGTCAGCCCCGAGTGTTGTGAAGAAAACAGCCACCGTGGAGGTGCTCACGAACGTGGAGTAATTCGGATGACTGATTACAGCTCCTTAAAGGAGGAAGGAGGGCTCAGCAGGCAGCGCAGAGCGTGTCTGGTGCTGCCGCAGGCTCAGCCCCGGCAGGAGGGATGTGAGAGCTGTGACGCACCTTCGGGGGGCTGCTGCCACCACTGCACAGCGCTCACCCAAGCAGCTCCCGACAATGGGCCCTTGAACGCCTCGTCTGGAAAATCTGTACTCGTTTCAACAGGTTTTGAAGTGTGAGGAAATACAGCTATTACTGGTAAATTGAGGGTGAATCAAGTACTGGGGGGAAATGGGAGTTTTCTGACGTGAATTTCCTGCTCCTCGCTGGCGATGGTTAGGTGCAGTCTCCAGCTTGGCTGAAAACAACCCACTGAATTGACGTTTGTATCGTAAAAAAATTCCATCTGACACCACTTTAAGGGGGAAAAAAAAAACAAACAAACAAAAAAAACCCCAGCAAAACTCGAAGATCAAATAGATTGAGAAACAGAAGATTTTACACGGAAGGATTCATTCAACAGGTTTCATACATACATTTCCTTGCTTGTACAAGGGACCATAACTACTACGTAGTAGTTACGAATTATGAAAAGTAGTAGTTATGAATTAAGAAAAAAGACAGTAACTTGAAGTTCCCTGTTAATTTCAACCCCATAGGACCCCAGCCAGATCTCTGTTTTTGCTGCGTGCCTACTGCCTTGTTTTGCCATTGCATGTACGGGACCTGTCCCATGCACAGACAACTTTGCATTTTAACATTTCCACCCCCAAAGAGAAAAGCCTGGGCCGAGGTCAATACTGCATCTACAGGTGCTAATTTTTGCTATTTCAGACCTATCCCTGCTCTTTCTGATGGTCATTCAGTGGTTTGTTGACTTATTTAAATAACATCTACATTAACAATAACATCCTTATCACTTGGGATGGATTGCCATGCCAAGTACACCGATATTACTCCTCTGCCACTATGCAGCACAGCATCAGCCTCTGCACTGCCCAGAAAATCAAACAATAACTATCCCAGCTCCAGGTTAGGCTCACTTTTATTTCCTGGAAAAATGCATGTTTGCTGACTGCAAACCTCTGCAGGAAAACCTTCCAGGTTCCACGAATATTAGTTTGCTTTGTTGTTCCTCTTAATATTCATGAAAAGGTTGCTTGATTTCCAAAGGCCTGTCATGAGGTTGGGAAAAAACAAGCTATGCCATGGTTTAAGTGACCAGTGACTGGTCAAAGAGAGCTATGGTTTATAAAAAGCTTTGAGGAGTAAGTGGAGTGAATTATGTAACACGTGGAAACTACAAGTGAACCTGTAAAAATCACAAAATTAGGGGAGCTCTTTGGTGACTGAAGAGGAGGACGGGTCATTCAAACCTGAGCTTTACTCTCCGCTGGGAGTGAAGCACATCAGGACATCTCTGTGCACTCTCCCCATGGCTGCACCATGATGACCTTCTCACTGACTCCAAAACCTCCCATAGCCAACAGCACCTTCCAAAACAGCTGCAGGATTATTAATATTATTACTATTATTACTATTATTATCATCATCATCATCATCATCATCATCATCATCATCATCCTGCCTGTGACTGGTGAAGCCTCCTTCCCCAGCTCCACCAGCAGACTCACAGCTCAGTGTCCAAACCCACAGCTCTGAGCTGTCCGGACTGGGCAGCACAAGACTTGAGGAGAAATGCTAAAAGATCTTAAAATAGCCCACAAACCTCGCTTGGAAACAAACCTAAAGAGAAAGGCATCCACTCGAGCACATCACTGCTGATCTCTGCAGCAGCCTCTGGAGCGAGGTGGTTCATGCTCTCAGGCTGCACATGTAAACAGAGCAATTTGCTCCTGTGCCGAGTGCGGGTTGTTATAGTTACTGCCTGTGACTTGCCCCTGCCATTGTCACGGCATTCGCAGTAAATGGCGCTTAAACAGCAGTCTAGCAGAGGTTTGCAGAATAATGACTCATAAAAATTCACTTAATCACAGGATCCGAGCCGCTGCGCCGCCCCAACCCCTTCATCCATCCCCCCCGGCCCTCACATCATCAGTGAGACCCCGATTCTCTTACATAAGGAGCACAGCAAAGGTCACTACGTGTATTTGAAACTTCTGCTCCCTGAAAAGGTCACGGTCCAGGTGGAGAGCAGAGCTCTTCCCTTCGGGCAGCTCAGAGGCGGGTCTGGAGCTCTCCTCTTGGAGGCTCTGTGGCTGATGTGAACCCGCCTTTGCAGGTCCAGTCTGCGAGGGGCCACGGCCTTCTACCTTGTTTGGGGTGTCTCTTTTCCTAACTGTGAAAAACGAGCTTCACTCTCCTGGTAAAATTCAAAAGTTCAATAAAGGACAATGGGAAACAAAGATAATAAAGCAAATTTTAACGGCCAGGTGCTTGGCATTCAGCCAAGAGCACACCTGCTATTTCGGAGACACCCTGTACATACCTTTTCCATTGCATCATCCTATTGCATATCCATAAACAATTTTGCGTATTTAAACTTTCCCCCAAACTAGTTTCCATGTGCCAGGAACTGTTTAGCATGGCTCCTCCTCGGCTCTGCCTTTTTAGAGCATGTGCATTTCCTGGCCGTGCTTTTAGTCTGTTCTTATTATCACCTCCAGCTCGGTTTTTGGTCCATCCTTTCTACAAACAGCAGTTGCTGAGAGTTGGCATATCAGTAGCAGGGGTCTTCATCATAGATTGTTCATTGGATATTAGCCCAACCAAGCAGGCAGTTCAATTACCACAAGCATAACTATAACAGCTATTTCACTACTCTAAGTTCAGTTAATAGCAGAAATAAAAACTATATTTTTATAGCAAAGTTACTTTAACATTATCCATATGACATCCATTTTAATATTTGCGAAAAGCCAATATTATAATATGCATTTATAACACTAACCAGATCCAGCCACTCCACGAGAGGCTGGAATGAGGCAGCCTGTAAGAATTGCTGTCGGGATTGTGGCACGGTGATAAGGCTGAAGATACACACCCATGAAATGGATTATGCTGAATGATGCTGCTCAGCTGCTTTTGAGATGCAAAGACAACAATTAACCGAGCTGACGTGAGCAGACGCAAATGGGAACAGCTCTTCATGCCCGGCAGCCAGAGAGAGACACCAGGCTCTGGGAGAGAGGCAAACAACAGCCTGCTCAGGGGCAGGCGGCAGGAAAATGGAACCAATGGGTTGTCCCAGAGCCCAGGTCCAGGTGAGTGAACATTTGACAGGGAGCAATCAGAGGATGCTGCTCCTGCACCCAGAGTGCAGCAGAGACAGGCAGTCCCTGATGGCAAACGGGCTGCCACACACGAGCCAAGGAGCTGTCCCCACACAGGCCTGTGAACCCTCTGTACATTTAATTAATAGATTACACTGAACCTAATATATAAGAAGTGCGCTGATACCATCTTACAAATTACACAGCCAGACAGAAACCCTCCTGTGAGGTGTGATTTTTTTCCAACTACTGGAACAAAAAAAGCGGGGTTTCTACACCTTTTAGAACATCTGAGGAGCTGGTGAGGACAAAGCTGTGCTAATCTGCTTCATCAGGGGCTCTTTGTGAAAGCAATTAGGTGTGGGGTTCCCAAAGGACCTTCTGAGAAAGGGTCCAGCAAGGACAAATAATGAATGTATACTGATACTGCTGTGGAATTAGCATCAGGAGCTTTTGTTCAGAAACCCCTCCTGTAGCAGCTTTGTGATTTGACAAAATAACCAACTTTGGCCCAGCCTGTCCTGTCACTACACATGAAATAAATGTTCATCACCATCACTGCATGAGCAGTCAGTGGAACAGCTGAAAGGGAAGTCCAGTCCTGCAGCCCTCGAGCAGCAAACACTTCCTGCAGTCTCCAGAAGAGCCTGAACCCCAGCCAGGGAAGTTAATCCAAGTTTGTTCATAGAATCTTGCACCAAGCCAGTGCCAGTTTAAAATACACTGATGAAATCTGGTCTTGTAACAAACCTTGTAAATAAAGCAGAAACTGGCACCGCGTCTCTTCTCCCCCACACGCGCTCTCCTCCAACTTGTAAACCCTGCAGCAGATCCAGTTCTGGCTACAGAGGGAGAGCTGGCACAGAGATAACGAAGAATGGAACAGGCCTACTATGAAATGGATCACTGAACTAGAGACACCGGGGCTGAATTTCAGCTGTAATAAAGCAACCTCATTTCACAGACCTCTGCCTCTGTCCAGTTAAGCCGGCAGGGCTGTGGATTTGAGTGGACACAAGTCTTGGTGTTCAAGGGATGTTACAGAAATCCACGTGAATCCCGTCGCTTGCTTTCCATGACATTTCAGGAGAAACTTGTCATTAGCCTGCTATAATCCTCATGCCACTGAAAAAAACCTTTTCTATTCTGCTTTCTCTCCCGCTGAGCTGAAGGATGCTCAAATAGAAGACCAAGGAAAAAATGGCTCATTCTTAATGGATGGTCTACTTACATTTTGTCAGACTAAAACCCAGTACTAACATTTCCATTTTTAGGTCAGATAGAGGAGTTTCATTATCTCTCTAGTTTTTAAACCACACATTAGAATCACAGTGCTACAAGCATGCACAATGCTGCCATTTCTAAATAATAAGCTGAGCACTCTCCAATTCTGTCAGGGTTGATCCTTATTGTTTGCTTTGGCTACACAAAATTACTATTGAAAAGCTAGGTGCTATGGGGCCTATGCATTGAAAACATTTTCTTCCATGATTGACTGGTATTAATCTTCCACATGCAGAGGGATGTGTTCCCTTGAAAAGGAGGCTTGATATAGAAGGATTAATCAAGTTTTGGATGTTCCTCTCTAAGCAGTGAATACACAAAAATTATCAGTGGTCAGCAAAGCACATAAATTATCCTAGTTATTGGCAGTAGTGCTTAGTAGGGCTTACAAGTGAGAAGAAGAAAACCAGGAAAAAAAAACAGTTGGGCTAGTGCAGACACTTGAAGTGACAGGATTCAGACTCAGTGGCTTTTCCACAAAGATCCTTATGTAACTTAGGGATGGCTGTGCAGCTAAGGATCCTTCCTACAAGTCACTGCTATAAGTTATGTCCTGCCTCAGCTTTGCTGCCCCGGAGCTCTCTGGAGAGGGAGACCAAGATGATCTGTCTGCACTACAGTGAAGGACTGAAACCCAGCAGACTGCTTGCTTGCAGTTGTAAATAAGCTTGTGTGCTTTCAGGATTTACTTATGGAAAACAATTCCACTTAATACCAGCACAACAGCGTGGCAATAGTTCATATTTGCAGATTGTAATATAATTTCAGAGGGCCACAAATTCCTTTAGAAAGTGCTTGCCTATAAATCAACCTATAAATCAGCGTGTCGACCAAACACTGCGGGGCTGGAAAGAACACTGAGTGAAAGAGAAAAAAAATGAGTGTTTAAGTCAGGCAGAACACATTTGCTCAGGCTGGAGAATTACCATCCAAACAGAGCTGCCCAGGTCTACTGTGGGCATTTAAAGCCATGGACCAGCATCAAGTGTTGTAGTCAAGACGGCCACAGCACTCAGAGTGCTTCAATAAAAACTTCGGGGGGGGCTTCAAGTATCAGCACCATGTTATCTAGAAGTCCTTCATACCTTTTCTAAATAGCAATCCTATGGGCAGCTCCACAGAGCTCTGGCCCTTTCTCTCCTTATCTCTTCCTTCTGCAGCTCCAGCTCACTGCTCTCCGTCCCTAGCACAGGCACCTAACCTTGTCTGTCCCTTGTACAGTGGCTCACCTTAACTGTCCCTCACACAACCTCCTGTCCCTTCCTCCTCACAGCACAACCAACCGACTCCCTCCCAGCTAACTCGCTCTTTTATCACACCCATAGCTGTGGGGGCAAGGCTGTTCCCACTCTTTGGCAATTAACACAACTGCAATACATCGGAGGCAGGATTGCCTTTAGCGCCATCTCTATCCGTCTTCCCACAATCAAGGACTTCGCTCTGGGCAGCAGCACTCTCCTAAGGCAGGACAACAGCTCAGAACCGAACAGCCAACCAACCTGTTTTTCACCACTGGGCTTCCTGTAGTTGAGCAGCAGCTCCACAGCTCCCACCACCTCCTTCCGTATGGCGTAGAGCAGCGCGTCCCCCACGTAGACGCTGTGGCTCAGCAGCAGCTCCATGATCTCCAGGTTCTCATTCTCTATGGCTATCAGGAGGGCGCTGCGCCCCAGGGGATCCATGCAGTTGATGTTGATGTTGTAGTAGATCTCTGCCTCCTGCAGGGCGTGTTTGACGCTGGCATAGTCCCCCTTCTCCACGGCGCTGAGGTAGGCTTTCTCTTCCGAGGAGAGCTCTGCCTCCGCCCGCACGATCTGCAGCGGGATCCGGTCTCGGTACGGGGAGAAGTTCACCTTTTTGTAGTATAGCTGGGCCATGGTTCATAGTGACCAGGCAACCTGGGAGGGAGGACAACCACACGTCAGTGACATCCCATTGTCATTACCATTCAGGACGGCTCATGTAAGGACACGCAGAACGCCGATTTCTTCAGAGGGTTTATAGCAAAGTTTATTGACAGACTGATCCCTTTTATACAGTGTTTGGGTACAACGAATAGGGTTGGTCCTTTAGGGCACCACCTTTTTGTAAGCATCTCTACCAGTAAACAAGTTGGAAAAACACCAGGTGTCAGGAGGAGGAGATCTACAAGGTTGTTTTTGGTTCCTCCTCATGATTTCCCAGGCCAGACTGAGAGAGTTTTGTCCTTGGCATTCCCACAGGCCCCAAGCTTCTGCCTGGAGCCTGAGAATCCATGTTCTGACCACTGTCAGCTCCCACACACAGCCTCACAGGGGACATGTGTGGGAAATACTAAAGGCAAGAACATTTTCAGAGGCTGTAATGGAAACTGCCTCAGAAACAGAAAGAACAGGTAACTCAGAGTTTTCTGCAGCTCCAAAGTCTGAAAGCAGAGAAGATGCAATGATACAGCAAGCAAAGACACGCAACAATAGTTCGGGGTTTTAGGCTTGGCTAGAATAGACCTTGAGACTGCAGAAAAAGATGCTTAGCAAGACAGTAGAAGGTGTTAAGCTTCATAATGGAATATTGTATATTGTTAATAGAAAGCACACAAGCAAGCATTATTTGAGGCAGGTGTACGTGTGCCTTTAGTGACTGGCCAGAACCATTGTCTGTAAGCTTTAGCAATGTGCTGTTGGCTGGAAAACCTTTAAAATGCCCTGTAACAAAGAGACCTTTGGCTGCTGTTAGCAAGACATGAGCTGTTGCCATCTTTCAATTGTCTCAAACTCTGTTATGAGGCTGATGCTCCAATAAAGCTCAAGGAATATCTCCCAGTGGTCCCATCCCGTTTGTGCAAAATGCCAGCACAGGGACAAACTTCCAGAGGGCCATCAGGGGAAAAGCTCCCCATCCCTTTTTAGGATGTTGTATTCTTAACACCCCCTGAGCAACGCCACCTCAAAGAGCTACCTCAAAGCACCACCGCTCACGATGACAGAAACTCAGTACAATTTTTTATCTTGTCTCAACACTATGCCATTGACATCTCTTGTCTGGTCAGAAGCGTGATCTTGATGTTTATGGGTGATCTATCACATGCAAAGAGGTGGATTTCTCATCGTTGCCTTATTTCCCACTCAAAGTTCTTTTTATTTCCTCCTTTTCCACTGCTAAGACATGTCCTCAGCATCTCTGAACTGTCAGTGATGGGAGCTGCTGATTTACACCCTCCTCTTTACAGTAATAGATTCATTTTGAACATTTTTGCTGCTGCTTCTCTGCTTCCATCTCTTAAAACAGTCTTTTATTTTTCCTTAGTGTTTACTCTTTGACTAGGTCACGGTTTTATTTTTAAAGCCTGCATGTTTTAAAACATTTTTTCTCACTCTCCTCATTTATAAATAGGACCTCAAGACAGGCTGATGTAGAAAGCTCCCACCCTTGCTCTCCAAAGGCAGTGATGTTGTTTTTGTGGTGCAGGAAAAGAAGAAGTAAATCCTGCCCTGGAACAAGTGCAGCAAACTGAATGAATTGAGGTTCCTTCCCATGCCTCAAAGATCCCAGCAGGCGACTGGAGTCATAGGAAACACGGGCTGGGTATCCACAGGTAAGGAAAAAAGGAACCAGGCTTGTCTACCTCTGCTTGGCACTGACAAAGGACACCAGGTCAGCACCAGGGGCCACCAGCAGCTGTAATTAATTGTGTGACTTCTTCCATCTCCTTGCCCAAAGCTCCACAGCCTCCCACAGCAAATTTTGGTCCATTTTAGTGCCCTGTCCTGGGGGAGAAGGAGGTGCTGACAAAAGAAGAAGAGGAGGAGGCTGTGGTGGCTGCAGAGCAGACCCGGGGCTCTGCAGGTACCACCCCCTGCGTGCCCCAGGCAGCCGCAGAGCCCGGCTGCATTTCTCCTCTCCAGGGTGGGTGGATCTGAGCTCCAGCCCAGCTGACACTGCAGAACGGTGGGAGGCTGTAGCAGACAGCAAAGCTGCATCTGTGAACTTCCTGGGGAGCCAGGGATCTGCACCAGCCGCTCTGGCACCTCGGGGAATGTGCTCGCCCAGGATCCCGCTCTCCTCCACGTGCCTGAGAAGTTTGTGTGTTTGTTACATACCCAGGGATGCTGTCACACTGCTCACGTGTGTCTCTCTGCACAGGCAGAACCACAAAACCCAGTGGTTCAACCTCAAGGCACACACAGAGGCACTGCAGGCAAAAGGAGCCATAATCTGAATAGAAACCGTAAATATATTGGCTTATTTTCTACAGGAGCATTATGCCACTAAAGCTTTTAGAACTAAGGAAGAATCCCAGTGACTCAGAAGCTTCAAGGTTCAATAAACTGCATGTATAACCAACCACTCTGGTTCTCAAAAGCACCAAGGATCACAGGTCATTTTCAAATTCTGTTATTGAAAACGTTATTCCTCTGGTATCCAGCTAATTCCTACTGGAACAGTGAGAGGGGACAGAAGGATGCAGCACAGGCCTGGTAACAACTAAGGACCAAAGAGATCTTTGGGAAAGGAAGGATAAACCCAAATAGGAAGGGAAATGTTGTCCTTGTGTGACAGTCTGGCTGATGGGAGCAGGGAACACCAGCCAGTGGGACTGGTGCCAGAGGACAGTAGTCACCGTGTAAAGGTCTCCTGGGGGAATCTGTTGGCTCCAAAAAACATGAGGGATTCTGGCAACAAGTGCAACTGCTAAAGTGGAATAGGATATTTTTCACTGCTCTTTAGTTTAATTGGACGTTTTGTAGATGGTGAGTAACATTTGCAATGAGTTATAACAAATGTCACCTTATGAAACATCACGCCAGCGTTGGATCCCTTTCTTTCCCAACAGTTCTGTAGAAAGGAAAGAAACCTTCAAATATCTGAACTCCTCAGTGAGATCTCATCTCCCAGTACAACCCCAGCCCAAAGAAAACTAATAATGTTAATACCTCAAGCATATAGGAAGCTGTAAGAAAACCAAACAGGAAAGACTCACAGAATTAATGATCTTCCTGAATTCCTCTCATGCCAACACCTGCATAGCCTGACAAACACATGCTGCTGAGTGGGTTTGGAAATAACAGCAGGCAGGATTAAAAGAAAATAATAAAAACGTCGCCAGGAGTTCATGGAAGATTTCAGCAAAACCTTTACCGGGTGAGCTGCCCCTCAGCCAGAGATCCAGCACAATTTACAGACAGACCCTCCAAAGCTGATGTCTTTGTCAATCCAAATTATTTAACAAAGCATCAGTCAAACCTGTGGATGGAATGAATGAGCACAAGATCCCTGCTCTGTCTGTCACCTCTCAGCACCACAATTCTCCCAGGGGCAGCATCTCTTGGTGAAGCAACCAATTCTGGTAGGTCCTAAACACTTGTGTTTCCCACACTGGTCCTGTCTCCTGCTTAACACTTAAAAATCACAAAAATATTGATGAAATCCGAGTAAGAGAAAGGGAAGGCAATGCACAGGTGCTGCCTAGAGAGAAGCAGCAGTGACATTCCTGAAAAGTGGCAAAAATAGAAACACAGTCACACTAAAATTTTGGAATCGGTGCAGAGAGCCTGAAAACGCATTTTCCATATGAATTCCCTCCACAGAGAGGCATTTTCTGCTCCTTGGGTTACTATTTGGGGCAAGGAAAATTCTCCCCAGCCTATGCCTGACTGCAGATGCCTCAGACAATTTCCAGTGACTGCCTAATGCAGTGGTGCTACCTGCACCACAAACAGGTGGAGAGAAACAACCACAGCAAGAGAAATAAAACAAACTACTCAAGATACAGGCAGGAGGACTCAGCACTCAGTTCGGACTCTATCACCTCTCTCCAGCAGAGATGCCCTTCTCCCTGAATTATTAGTCCAAACCTCCAAGCCTTTTCAGCCTGACACCACTTCTGAGGTGCCTGGCCCAAGAAATCAGAGTTTTAGCCCCTGGAAAGCAGCCATGCCTGGCAGGAACAGCTGGCCTGGTTTGGGGAAAGAATGCTTCTGGCCTCGTGCCACTAAAAATTCCATGAGTTGTCTCTACAAAAAGTTTTTAGGGTCTTTTAGGAGTTGAGCCATCCCTGAGTTGCCACTTTACACACACCACACACTCCCACACAGCCCTGTCCCTGGGGAGTCAGAGTGACCTGGGCGAAATGGGATGAGTAGAACAGAAGGGGAGGAAGCCAGAGCCAGTTTACAGCCATGTATCACCAGGCCCGTTACAAAACAGGACCTTCCTGGAGTTTATTTGCTTTGATCATCACCACGAAGCTGATTCAGAGGTGGAAAAGCACCACTGCTCCTGGTGGCTGAGCTCCCTCAGTAACGAGGCAGCAGAGACCCTGGGAGTGCTGAATTTAGCTGCCAGCTGATGAGAGCATCTGACAGCCTGAGGAACTGATCAAACACAGATCTTGGACACGAGACCAACAGCAGAGTTACCTTTCCTGTTGCTTTTCATCTTCTTTTCTGCCATGGTTGGGATTAAATGTTCGAGACCGTATTTCATGTTTGGACTCAGATGTTTTTTTAATTCTTATCCCTGTTACAGTCTCACAAACCCTGAGTTCTACAGCACTTCTGGCTAACAAACTAAAAAATGTCCCCCCAATCTCCTACTCTACAAGGCCTTTTAAGCACAAACTATTCAATTATGAAATGACACCTAAATTAGTTTTACTTTTAACCCAATAACCAACACCCATGGCCAGCAATTTGGACTTTTCCATCCAATTACAAAATCCCACCCAGACCCATGAGGAAGAAGGTGAAAAAGAAGGATCCAGCCAATGCCCTAAATCCTCCATCTCGCTTTATATATGTATTTCTATATTCTAAACCCTTAAACTCTAAGTTTTCCCCCCTGTGATATCACACACTTCTATCCAGACCCCACACCCCCAATCCCAGCGCTGTCACTCAATTTTGGGAGCCTTTTCCATGGCCTCACGTCAAATGCAGTGTTTGCTTGGGGGTCAGTGCCTGGCAGCACAGAATGGCTGAAATTCCCAGTGCCCAGGCTTCCAACATTGCTGGGACTCTGTATCACACCTGAGAGCAGCCAGCAGCTCAGAGCATGGCTGGGTGTTCCCTCACACCAACAATCAGGTCAAAACTCCATGTGTGGCTTTAAATGCCACTCGACCGTCTCTCTCAGACCTGAGAAGGGTTTATGTGCTGGAAAAGCCACCTGCATTTTCCAGTTGTATCAGCCCCATCAAAGAACTGATCCCTTGCAGCACATCTTGCTTCACTGCTTCCCCCCCATCCCTCTTGCCAAGGCTGTTTCTTCTTTTTAGTGTTTCAGGGAGAGCATTTTCCTCGTTTTGCAATTCTAATCTGGACTCCAGGTCTGGAAATCACGGCCTGTAACTGCGAAAATGGCCTGACTTTCATGGTGCTCACACACTGCCTGCTCAGTACTATTGATCTTTTTAGAAAAGGTTATAAACCTGAGCTATGAAATAGTCCAGAAGGGCCACTTAGGTAAATAATATTACATGTAGTTAATGGACCAATTGAATTTGTGATTGGATCCTTCTTTTAAGTGCTCTAGATCTTATTTACTAACAATGCCTGGCTGAGCACAGTATGAGGAAATAAAACCGACTTTGTAACATTCTGCAATTCCCCTCCTTCTGCAAAGATACCCTCTTGTTCCAGAAAATTGCTTTTTCCATGGAGTTCAGTGGGAACCAGATTACAACCCTAAGTCCCACTGCTTCTCACGATGCCTCTCACCACCAGAAGCAGAAGTTTTTCCTGCTGCCTTGAAATGCAAAGAGAGCCACGACTGAATAAATGTACGACCTCGGACGTGTTTTAAAATCATAAAATTGCAGTGACCTTCTGCTTCTGTGGCTGCGTAAATTCCTGTTGGCTAAAGCCCCATGATCTCAGAAAGTTTATATCCAGCTTGTAAATTATATAAAATATATCACTGACTGGAGTAAGTGCTGCTCAAAACTTGCAGGGCCTCAGTACAACACAAAAATGAGAAGCGGACAGCTAATAAAACTGGAGGTGAGTAATCCACTTTCACTGCCCAACATGAGGGAAAGGAAGAGCACTAATAGCATATGTGATAAAAATGCAAGGCTGCAGTGGCCCGTGATTCACCGTGGAGAAATGTCCTTAGAAGACGCAGAGAAAAATTCCTTATGAAGCGTTTTTCACTCATCATCACTCCAGGCCAGATTAGGAACACATAAATTCCCTGGGGTCCAGCACAGAACCTCCCAACCCAGAAGAGTTTGTAAAGGAAGACAACCTCAAACTTCAGATTACAGAGTTTACAAGAAAATTCTTTGCCAGTAACGCAAAATGTCACAATTTGACTCAAGTCCCAAGTGCAAATCTTAACTTCCTGGGGAGGGTGACAATTATCAAAGATATATATGTTTGATTTGGAAAGGACAACTCTTGGGTAGAAGCCTCTTCCGCTGCATAATCAATTGATGAGTCATGACCAACCCCATATGGGGACATATATACGTGTTTTTATATGTGTGTGTGCTTTATATATACATACATATATATATAAATATATATATATTAAAAATAAGCTCCTTGCTGGAAGCTTCAGCTTTGTGTCCTCACACAAAGCACTGAGGGTTCACCTGGCTCGTTCTGTTCAAAGATGAGCAAGCTCCCTTTGCAATAGGATGTTCTCCTCTACGTCTCCTCTGCCAGGCAGAGCACAATTCACGGCTGGAGAATTTGGGCTGCAGACAGCCAGGCCTGAGCAGAAGTCTCCGATGCCCAGGGTTCCCTCAAGCCTCCTGCATGTCCAGGGATGGGTTCTGCGTGGTTTTGATGCACCCCTGGGATGGGCTGCAGATGGACATTTGCCCAGGGCCAGTTTCACATGGCATTGATGGGGTGTTAACGATGCTAAAATTTCAGTCCGGCTCCTCAGCCACGCTGGGCTGGGAAATGGGGAGAGCAGCTCTGCGATAAAAACCAGCTGCAAACCAGATTTCCCTGCAGCACAGCCAGAGGAGTTATCCCCGCACCTGGGGGAAGGAAGCAGAGGTGCAGGACCTGCAAAGCAAGGCACAGCTTTGGGAAGGATGACAGCAAAAGCCTCTGGTGCAGAGCGAAATGCAAAGCTCCTCTTTGGGAGGCAGCAGGAAAGGGAAGGACTGACCCAGCCATGGAATACTTCAGTATTACCTCAACAGAAACCCGTCTGGGCTACTAAAATGATTAAAATTACTTTCCAGTGATGGAATGGCTGCAGAACCTGCTTTCAGCTACTGTTATAATAAAGTATTTACAGTCTGCAGTTCTCTCACTTCTTTCCACAGAGCCATCACGCAGGTGGTAATAAATAAAAATGTACCATTGTGAGGAGATTAAAACAAAAGCCCTGGAATATATTCATAGTACGTATCTTTACAAATGCAGGCAGAACAGCAAACTCATTTTGTCTGTCTGACGTCATTGCTCTGTCCCCTACTTGTTTGAGACGGGCTGTGTATTCATTTTCCACAAAAAAGAGATGTCAACTGAACTGAGAAATACTGTCAAGCACGCTGCCCTGTTGTCTTATCTGCTAATGCAGCACTAATGTAGCATGGCATCATTATCATCTCCAGGCTCTGTGTCCACTGCTGCTGTGCCTGCTGCTTGTAATCCCTGGCTGCTGCAGCTATTGAACAAGAGTTGTTTTCTGGGTTTTTTTTTTTTTGCTTGTTCCCACTGTGGCTCATCATTTCTCCAATCAGCAAGATAATCTGGGAGCATCGTCTCAGGGAGAGCTGTATGGAATGTCAGACCTGCCCCAGCCCAGCTGGAAGTGCAAGTGAGCCACCCAGGTAGGAAGGAAAAGTCCAGATGATGATGGCACAGTGGCCAGGGAGAGGAAAAGGCGGTGGCAGCAAGCTCTGAACTACCGACAGTGACAGTTCAGGCTCTTTTTCTCATCCAGCAATGAGCGGATTTATCAGTGGCTATCAGTTCCCATTTCTGAATAAGCTCTGCTGGGCTGTTTTCATTGGCACCACAGTAAAAACAGAGTCAGACCCAGCACACGGAGCATCCATCACCTGCAGCCCCTGCTCTGAGCCTCCAGGGTCACTGGGCTGCAGGAACTCTGGCTCCATCTGGGGTTTGTTCCCAATTCTGTCATTCAAACCTGACTGGAGGCTCTTGGAAGGAAGAGGCAAACTTGTGTGCTCAGTTCCCAAATGCATGTTTCCCAGTTGGAATAAAAAGGGCTTTTTCAGTTCACCTGCAGCACCTTTTGGATATGAAAAAGTGCAAAACCCGTGAATTCTCCTTCCCCGTGTAAAATTCTAAACCATGGTGAATATAGAGGGATTAAAAGCCAAATTCATTCCTCAATACATTTATTCACTATGGAACACTGGGAACAGGAAGACAAGGAATCTGTGCCCCAGCAAGCACACCACTTGCATTTCAGTTGTCTGAACAAATGGGGCCAAACAGGGAGCAAGGAGCAGCCACCCTGCTCCCATGGGGAGTCATTGTGTGCCTGCACTCTGTGGAAAGGGAACAAACTTCCAGACATTTCCCTGTTCTAAAACCATCACAGGAGTAAAAAAAAAAAAAAAAAAAAATTTAAGGGGCTTCCAGAGAGAGGAAGAAAAATGAAAAACCTCAAATATCTGAAGTAGTTAAGAGCAGGTGAGTGATTTAAATACAGCACAGCTTGGTGTGGGGAGATTACATCCCCTCCACCAGCTGCAGACAATGCAGCTCACAGCCCCCTTTCCATGCAGCTTCCTCATCACGTTGGACGCTGCCTAGTTCAGGCACACCTCACCACCAAATCCCACAGCCTGAGCCACCCAGATGGTCGTAGAGCCGAGAAAGAGAAACATTTCCACACACAAAAGGTCTCTCTGAACGGATTTTTAGGAGGATGGAGACTGAGCATTTCAGATTGCAGGGCAGCCACAACTGGTCTCAGTGGTGGTTGGGCACAGGTCAGCCCTGGTCATCACATCCTTCACAGTCCCTGGACAAAACACCCGGGCAGAAAAGCAGGGTGATTGCTTTATGGGCAGGTGGAAATGCAACCCAGAGAAGAGAAATCTTCATAGAAAGAAAGTGTGAGCGAGCTCCTCCTGACAGTGAGAATAAACAGAACAGTCTGCAGATAAAATAAAGGAGCAAAGCCAAATCCTAGTTCATTAGGATGGCTCAGGAAAGAGCCTAGAACTGCAGAGTGGACAGTTTCTGAAGACCCACAGAAAGGCTGCAGGCAGTAAAAACACATTCATTTTAGGCGGAAAAATGTTGTTCTCAAGAGTACTAAGCAGGCAAATCCAAAAGACACCGAAAATGCTGCACAGACATAAAGCAGCTTGGGAGAGGAGTAACACTGTTATATGTCTAAAGTGAAGGAATGCACAGAATCAGGTTTTTGCTTCCACTGACGCCCTAAAAGGTTCCTGACTAACAACTGCAGTATAAAACTTGCTTATTCAACCTCCAGATCATTCCAACAAAGTCGGAGATTTGGGTCAGAGATTTGTAGGAGTAACCACGTTATTCCTTAATCTTTGCCATAGTTAAATTGTGCCCTTTGGCTACCAGCAATAATAACACCCTGATCTTTTGAGCCACAGACCTACAAGTCCTTTTGCAAGGACAGACAGCATTCATCCTCATGTTGTATGGGCTGGGAATCTGCAGCAAAACAGAAGTGATTTGTTTCATCCTTGTGACAGCAAGTGATAACTGGGCAGGATACCCCCAAGCCCAGTGCCAGAGTGATCTGGAGTGCAGTAGTTCCATCCCATGAAAGGGACGATAAAAACTAGAAATGTCCCGTATTACCAGGGAAAAACCTTATTTTAAATATCCCACAGGGCTACTCTGTCACACATCGAAAAACCTGCAGGACATTATCTTGGAAATCAGTTCTTGATCTTCCTAAGGGGAACTTCTCACACGGGCATAGGATGCCTTTTTCTCCCTCCTAAGCCTTTGTCTGCAGTACACCTTAATGTCACTGTTTTTTTCTTTTTATATTTCCCTTCATCAAGATACTATTCCAAAATTTGCTCCCATTTTCTTCTAGGTTTAATTTTGCAGTTTGCTTCCCTGTTAAGTCTTGATTCAAGGCACCTCAGCTTTCAAGAGACATCTGAGGTGAGGCTCATCAGTTTCTCTTCAGAAGGATTTTATTTTATTTTATTTTATATGCTCTGGGGTTCAGGCTCAGCTACAGTACATCTGCAGGGGGTTCATGTTTAAATGGAGCTGCATTCCTTTGGCTGCAGGAGTGGGCCCAGGCAAAGGAAATGCACAAATCCATAAATAAGGCTTGGCACGATTTCCCTGCTCTACTTAATGCCGACATTTGCAAGCTCTGTTTTCCCAAACCTCTCGCTTCCAAATCCCCGCACCTGCTAATTTGTTAATTCTGTTTTCACTGAGTTTAGACTTATGTATTCTTAATTATGCTAATGAAGAATAAACTACTTAAAATATTAATGTTTTGCAAACCTTAAAAAGAAAACAGTTAACAAATACCTTGCCCCTGAGGTCTGTCTTAGCTGTTGGATTCACAGACCAGTCCAGGGCATTACTTTTTCTCTTGAGGAGATGTCCTGTCCTCCCTTTCTCTCTTCTCCTCCTCCTCAGGTCTCCTCTGATACAGCCTCACTTTCTCCTTCTCTGTCTGACCTCTGTTGGGAGGAAGCTCTTGCAGCTAAATGAAAATCACCCCCAAGGTGGTCATTACCTCAGGCGTCTCCACCAGTTTTCTTTTCCTCTCTTGGTGTTGATCTCAGCCCTCCAAGGCTCTGCAAATGCTCCTTGCCCTGCTCCCTTCCCAGCCATCCTCACAGCCAGTGTCTGGAACCTGCCGGGAGCTGCTGGCGTGGCACGGAGCTCTGTCCCCTCCTGTCCTCAGCGTGTCCCTCAGACACCGCTGCCAGGCAGGAGAGTCACAGGTCTGGCACGGGAATGAGGCCCGAGACAAGGCGTGCTCCCCGCAAGGCAGGAGCTGAGCTCTCCTCCTCGTGCACCCACCACTTCACCAAATTCTCCTTTGAACATTCTCTCCCTGACCATCTCCCTTCACACCTGGTTTATGCTTTCCTGGCTTCTACCTAAACCGCAGGTCAGATCATGGCAGCCACGCACCAAAACTGTGATTTACCGCACGTAAAAAAGGGACTGGTGAGCACCGAACCCGCAAAGAAGCAAGCTGACTAATTGCTTCATTTACCCCAACGACGACTACCTGCAGAACCTCCCTGCCTCCTCGGGGTTTCTCCCTATCTGTGCGCTCCTGATAAAAAAAGCTGTGCTTTTTATGCTGCCAGTCTTTTCCTGAATGTCTGCGTGGAGCTGCTAAATCGCAGATTACACCGTGTAGGATATCAGTTCTCACCATCTCCCTGACAAGGCAGCATTGTTTCTTACAGGACAGATGGCTCACAAGATACTGATCTCTGCCAAGGGAGCAGCACTGCACTGTCGGCAAAGTGGCTCTAAAGTGACTCTGAAAGCAACTGTTTTGGCATTAAGACGGAGGGTAAACCACGCCAAGGAGCAGGCCATGGAAGCAGCAGCACTCTCAGCAGTATCAAGGAGCTGTTTCACCCCAGGAGAGCAGCTTTCCCCAGGGTTGTGTGCTCCCCTAGCTGCTCACAGTCTGCACGACTAGACTAGATTACAGTCATGCCATGCTTGTCACTTCCCTGGGAGTCTAGCCACACTTGCTGGGGTTTATTTTCAGCCCTCAGCTTTGGGAGTTCAATAATTATATGAGAATGTGTTCTTCTGGGGGGAAAAAAAAAAAAAAGTTTCTAGCCTCTGGGGTGTGAAATAAAGAGTGTGAGTCACAGAGTGAACTTCATTGATGCAGAAACCAGACAGAAAGTGTCCCAAATTCTCTGGGTATAAAAATCTCCTAACTTTAGGACAAAGTTTGCAGGTTTGAGATGTGGGACAGAGAGGGGAGAAATGGGCAACTTGGAGCCCACGGACTTGGCAGCACTAATCACAGAAACACAGAGCCATAGAACATCCTGAGCTGGAAGGGATCCACGAGGAGCAACCAGTCCAAACCCTGGCCCAGCACAGACGCCCCAAAAATCCCACCCTGTGCATCCCTGAGAGCGTTGTCCAAACACTCCTGGAGCTCTGTCAGGTTTGAGGCCATGACCATTTCCTGGGAGCTGCTTCATTTGGGGATGCTAGAATTTCTCTGCAAGCCACTGCACCTCCTTTCTCCTGGCTGGAAAATCCCCCACTGTGATCCTTGCAG
This sequence comes from Chamaea fasciata, assembly GCF_029207755.1. NCBI lineage: Eukaryota > Metazoa > Chordata > Aves > Passeriformes > Sylviidae > Chamaea > Chamaea fasciata. The sequence goes on from NW_027094107.1 coordinate 1,202,807, forward strand.
TGAGGGATGTGTTTCCTTTGCTCTGGTAGCAGGTCAGGGTGACAGTGGCATTTTGTGCACTGCCTCAAGCCCACACACCTCAGGGCCTGCCTGCTCTGCTATTTATAAAGCTAAAACGGTGTTATCACTCAGCCAGCACAGTGCAGAGGCATCACTGGTGTTCTCCGTGCAGGCAGTTTTGTAAGTCCATTAAATCATTCCAGCTAGATATCATCCCCCCCGCTTTGCTCACATGGAGCGACAGAGGATCCCTTTGACTCAATCCAATAAAGCAGCCATCAATTTAACACCACTTTTGGCAGAGGAGAAATGCATCCCCGTACAGGCCCACTTAACAGCCAAGGCCTGCTGAAGCTCCTGTGCTGCAGACACTTCCATTACTGCCACGCTGGGCTTCAAATCAGCTGAGAAAATGTGCTGCACACTGGAGAACTTTATTTAAGCACAGTCATCATAACTGTGGCTACAGACAGAAATGGGAAAAAAAAAAAAAAAAAAAAAAAAAGTGGGTATCACCAGACAGGCACTCTTTTCAAAGGGCCCTCCTCCTGCTAATCCCTGCCTGCTGACACATCTGCTCAGGGAGCCCTGAGAAATGGGAAGCACCATCACCCCCATTTTCTAAGGAAAGCAAAGCAGGAGACACTTCCAACTTTTGAGAGAATATCCAGGGCAGTAAAGAACCTCATTCCACTCCACACTTTAACCACTGACTGACAGCCAAACCCCTTGTGGAAGACTGCAGTGCAGAGTGAGACCTCCCTGCTGATGCTTTCCTTTAAATAAGGCACTGGAGCAGCAGATGTGCACTGATGATGCACTGCTGGTCTCTTCTGACAAGCACTGTTCTTTCAAATCCTCATTTTCTTTTGGTTTCCTCTCGTTTCTTCATCTGAAAGCTTCCATCCTCTGAGGCTCTGAAGGGTCTGAAAATTCAGGTGTCTAAAGCTTAGGCAGCTACAGGAGTTAGCAGACAGCCTGGAAAGGAACAAAGGGCTTACAGAGGTTTGAACAGTCCCATCCATGTCAGTGAGGGGTTTAATCCTGGGGCATGATCACTGCTGGTGACAACTCCAACCCTCATACAGGAGAGGAGATGGGAAGTTACCAGTTTGCATTATTTTCCTTTGTAGCATCCTTATTATCGTTTTTACTTCCATGCCTGGGTGGAGTTTGAAGACACCCCCACCTATTTTACCCCACCTCAAAGGAGCTACATAAAAAAAACTTTGTACAAGAAGTGAGCTGTGATTCAGGTGCTCACTGAAACACAGGGAACAGGCAGAGAACTTAAGGAACTCTGCAAACTGCTGGAGGGACCACTGCAGATGTCAGACATTCTCTTGGGCATGGCTTCACCTGGCATGTGCTACTTTTCCAGCTTCTGCTTGCTCAGGCTGACCCCACTGCTGGACTCTGAAGCAGGTTCTGCTGTGAACACAGGGTTCAGAATGTCATCCTCCCTCCCAGGGCTGTCTGCAGAGCAGCAGCTCTGGACGCTGACTGAGCTGCCCCTGCACAGGGCCATCCTCCACATTTCCGCACCCCCCCACAGCTCCCAGGAGGGCTGGGGAAAGCAGCCACAGCCACATCAGCCCAGACCCTCACACATCATTAGGCCCATGGCAAAACAAGCAGAATTAATGTGCAGCAAATGAGTTAGTGCCCAGCTGTGCCCTGACTTTGGTTTCTGATGGCAGTGACGTGAGCACCAGGCCCTTCACAGCCCCCCTGTCTGTTAGGGAGCACACCCCATCACATGTGGCAAAATTAACTGTGGGTGACATCCCTGAGGTGCCTGAGAGCTTCTCTGGGGTGGGAAAGTATTCAGGGCTCTCACTGGGACTCTGAGCAGCATTTGCTCCATCCCACAGTCCCATCCCAGTGACCTGGCAAACTGGGCATTGTTCCCCTGCCTTTCTGGGCAAGCAGCTTTTCCCACCTGCACTTCTGTTTGCTCCTCTCATCTGATTTTAGGGTGTGTGGCACCACTGGTGCCTGCAAGCGAGCACAACCTGCTCTTGGCTGCTGTGACAGGAGCCTGCTCCGTTCCTAGGATTCATTTTTTTGCTTCTTCCTATTTTCAATGAACTTCACTGCACAGCTCTCCTCTTCAATGTCAGCACTCTTCTTTCCAGACGCAGAAAATCAGATCAAGTGTCTGATTAAAAAACAGATACAAAGGGCTAAACCCAGCTTGTATAACAAGCAACTGGCAGAGATATTAAATGAAGACCTGGGGATTTTTTCCCCTTACTCTTTCAATGGGCATTGGCATAATGACCATGTACAGCTCCATCATTTCCAGCTCCATGGTTAGTTTTACACATTTCCTTGTTCATGCAATTAGCTGTTAGCATTCCTGAGCATTGTCCGTTAAATTTTATTACCCACAATCTAGTTTCCGCAGAAGAACAGCAAAAAAATTATTGCAGAAATAATATCCATGGAAGACATGTTACATCATCACAAGGGAAAACTGGGACTGTCCTCAAGTTCTGAGCTGTTCCTAGACAGACTGCATGGTTGAAGAAAATACTGAGTCTGATCTTGCTTCTGTCACAAATCTAAAAATTAATTCTTTGACTCTTTAGGATCACCCTGCATCCCTGCAAGCTTAATTACATACAGGACTTAATTTGGATTCACCAAAAGTATTCAAATTTCCTCAAAACCTAATTCTTCAGGTCTCTTTCTGTAACTATACTGAAGGAATGGGTTTGTATTTAGTAGCTAGTTACCTCCATATGCATGAAAAAAACCAAAACTATTTTTTTACTCTGACGAACTAAGGCTGAATTCTTCTCAGTGCACTGAGGTTACATTCCCTGGGTCCTGAGTTTTGAAGTGCCGTGAGGGACATGTTTTTTGTTTGGTGTAGCAGTACTCGCAGCCTGTCTAAATCTCCTCAGCTTCTTCTGCCTGTTTCTCTGAGATTTCCATCCCCTGCTCATTAATTACCTTTGCCGGCACAGCTCTCCAGCGGGGCGCCAGATCCAGCACCAACTTTCCTGTCCTCTCCAGCACTCTGAGGAGCCCTTGCACTTTGTTTTCTTAGCTAGATCTTGCTGCCAGTGACGACCTCTATTCAATTCTGTCTTAAATGCATCAGGTCAAATTTTCTATTTGCTTCCTTCACCTACCTTTGGCCCAGGTCTGACTCCTTCCTCCCAAAACTGCAGCTCAGCTGCACCTTTCCTGATTTCTGATCAAAACACAGTGGAGTGGATTTTCCCAGCAGCAAGCACCTCTGAGAAGCACAAACACTGCTCTCCTGGGCAGCCCCTGCAGAACAGAGCCAGCCGGCCACGTTCTCCCCAGCTTTCACACAGGCAAGCATGGAAAACTACAGAGATCAGCCATGCCCTGATTTTAGGTAGTGCTAAGTCAGTTCTTCACCTCTCTGGCTCTCTCTGTGTGAGCACAAGTATTTGCCTTCTCCCCACGGTGAGCCAGGGATGCTGCTGCTGCCACCGCGCACCCCACAGGGCAAGGATCTTTTGTCAGCCCCTCTCCTTACAAGAGGGGGTGTTCCAGCTGGAGAGGGAATTGGTGCAGCTCTTAAATGTCTCAGTTCAATCCTTGTGCAGTGAGGAGTTTCTCCTAAAAGACATACTCAGAGTCTCCTGCAATTAACTCTTCCCATGTCAGCTTAGTAAGGGTCCCCTGTGGATGAATCCAAACATTTTGTGTTCGTTGGTGAATTGTTACTTGAATGGACCAATTTGCTTTTCGCCCCCATTGGTTTCCCCTGGATTTCCATGATGAGGAGGAGGAGGGCTGGAAGCCACATGGGCTCTACCCATATGATCATGGTGACTGAGAGCTCTTCTCTCACTCCTGCTTTTGCTCCAAGCTCTACCTTAAAATAATTAAAGGTGCTGCTGTGCATCCCACCCTGCACCAGTCGCTGCTGGATTTGCCCCCTCAGTCCTGCTTGTCCCCAGCTCCTGCCATGGGAGGATGGCACTGCGGTCCTCGTCCCATCCCCAAGGCCAGGCCTTGAGGCTCCAAGAGCCATTTATTCACACTGTGCAATCTGGAGGGATTCCAACTTGCAGATGCTTCTCTACCTCAAGTCTTTATTTTTCCTCCTGGTGCTCTGGATTTTATTTCATCCCTGAGGTGTCCACCCTCGCTCAGTCACGGATGATTTATTTTCCTCAGCAAAATCAAAATATTTTGCTAAGGGTATATTCTGCGCCTCAAAACTGGTTTTGGTGGGATTATTTTTTTTTAATGTGAGGATCATTAGCCAGTTTCCCTTTATTTGTACTTTGAGTTTTCTGTGGTGCTTTTAATGGCAGCAAGCACTCAAACTCACTCTGAATGTGCTGGGTCAGGTGAAGCAATCAGTGTCCCACTTGTGAGATACCCTCTGAAGCCAAAAAACCTGCTCAGCAAATCATCCTGCCAGTCCCAAACCCCTGGTGACAGCCAAGAAACCATGGATCACCTTCCAGGGGAGCTACGGGAGTGAGGGGCCTGGGTGAAAGAAGCTGCACTCCTCCAAGAATTCCCCTGTATTTCAGGAGAGCCCCTGAGGCCCCTTGCAAACCCTGAGCAGGAAAGTCCGGACTGTCACACCGTGACTGACAACAAATGTCACTTGGCTGACATTTCAGGTGGGAAAAACAATCAAATGCTATCCGTATGTTTCCCAAATTTCTTTCTGGACTTCACCTTTCTACGAAGGAAAACGAGAGGCAGGGACAGCTCTGGGGATGCTGCGCTTGTGCCAAAGATGCCACAGCCTGATCTGCTCACAAACACGCGCCAGCACTGCACCAGATAATGCCACAGGAGTGAGGGCAAAAGTGCCACAAAGTGCTCAGCATAGCTCCAGAACCTCCTCCTTAAAGCCTGGAAAAGGTGACACCAGTGAAACAGACACGCAGACACACAGGCACACAGACACACACCCCACCCCTCCCTGGGGAAAATCCAGATTGCCCACTCCGGTTTGTGCGGTGTTAGACGCAGCACTGACCACGGAGCAGCTCCCAGAGCTGGTCCTGCCCCTGGGGCTGGCTCAGAGCAGCAGTGACATCTCTGTTGCAGTGCAGCAGCAGGCTTGCACTTGCATAAGCTGATAAATTCCAACTCAAGGTGACTCCACTCCATGGGCTGCGTTAGCATCGGGCTGCAAATCCTGCGGGCGAAGCCTGAGCGAGCAACACCAGCGAGTGCAGCCCTGCAACCAACCAAGTCCCAGGGAAAACCCTCCCTCCTCACACACGGGGTGCAGGACGACACCTCAGGGAGTGTTTGCAGCCTGCTGGGCTCAGGGCAGAGGCATTGAGCCCACCCAGGGAAAGAGGGATGAACATTGCCTGTTAGAGACACCTCCTACACGATATTATTACTTTCCATTAAACTGAACAAAAAACACCCAGGTTCTGGAAGCGCTGTCTCATTGTAACACCTGCATGATCGGATGAATAAATCTGTTTTAATTAACTGCCTTTTTTTATAGTAGGCTGTAACAAAATATTGTGAGAAAGCGAGAGGCTGATAGTTGGCTTTGAGATTTCAAATAACCCTCTCCTAATTAAATCTGTATATATTTATATGTAATCCTGGAGCACAAAAGCACTTAGACCAATCCATTTGTTTAACTTGTTTCCTGTTTTCTTTCCTAGTGTTAGTTATTAATTTACTATGCTCTTCCTTCCCTTTGCTTCAGCCAGAGCAGAGCCAAATTGTTTCAAATGCATTTTGTGCACTCTGAATTTCACTCTGCTTATGCAGAGCCACTTGTCTTGCAGACTCCAGTGACATAACTCCTAATTTAGCAAGGCTAAAACTGAAAAGAGAAGTCACCATCCTGAACTCCTTCCTGCTTTGTTGCCGTTGACTAGACTCTCCAGGCTAAAACTCTCCTCCAGCTCAGCAGGGAAGGTGTTGCAGAGCTTTGGGAGCACATCAAAGCTTCTGGGAGCGCTGCTGCCCATTTCATGTCCCACCAACGCGGGTCTGTCACGCGCTGCTACAGAACTGCTTCACTTCTCGGCCCCAGAGCCTGCTGAGCTTTGAGTTAAGTCTATTGTCACTCTCACTTTTGTGCTCTATCCCCCCTCCTCAGCACCCCAAAAAAGAGGAAAAGAGAACAATGAGGAGTATGTCTCTACCCGTGCATCACTGCGCTGTGCCGGGCTTGGGTGTGTGCTGCCTTAGAGGGAGCTTCAGAACCCAATAACCACAACTGTGGACCAAAACAGGACCATCTCCCGGTGCCTCACACACCTCTGTGCAGAAATTGGGTGTGGGGCAGCAGGCAACACTGAGGGGGCTCTGCAAAGACTGATTTGACATTACCCTGGAGGATGCTTCACCCGGAATTTTGGTGCCATCACACAGCGTGCCCTAAGAAAGAATGAAAATAAACTCTTCAGGGGACAGTGAGAACATCTGAAATAAAACATTGCTCCTCATGCCCAGATCTAAATCATGCTAAAATCAGGGGGAATTTTTTCATTTCTTCCCCCCTGGAAGGGGAAGATGGCCGTGGAACATTCCTGGTCTGTAACAAACACAAACAGGATTCATTTTTGTCCACAGCCACACACTGCTGGGTTTTAATATTTTCTTTGAACTAAAGCTGTGCTTTTCTGCCTCATAAGGTCTCCCCAGCTGCCCAGACATGAAAGGCACTGTCAGCAGTGCTCCAAACACATCTGATGCCAGCAGATGACTGGGTTTCCACCAGGAGCAGCCCATTCCTTTGTAGCATCCATCAGCTCTCAGGGATTCAAGCACTCAGGCAAAGCGCAGTCATGCTCCAAACAGCTACAAAAAGGGAAATGCTCCAGCTAAAAAACCGATAATCAAACACCCCTCGTGTCTCCAGCATCTCCACTGCACTGAGGAGATCCATCTGGGATAGGAAAATCCTGCAGCCTGAGGAGGCTGTTTCCAGAGTTCACTTTTCAGGTGCAGGGCATTCCCTTTATCAGCAGCTCTTGATAATGATAATCGATCCATATGGATTAAACAAGAGTGTTGGATGAAAAACATTAGATTGGAACCAGAGGGTTCCAAACCAAGATTAAAAAAAAAAAAAGAATTGAAATGAGGCATGAGCAGGTCGACTTGTGTGTTAGTTAATTTGGAAACAAACCAGTACTTTTGAGCAGCATCAGTTTTCCATGATACTTCTAAATGATCTTCCCTGTAAAAGACTTCACTTCCACTGAAAAACTGCCCATACTCCTCACTTTTCATTTCTGAAGTCTCAATTCTTTATGACTTGATTCCCCATTTAGTACTCACAAAGGCATATTCGGTGTGCTGAGATTTTAAAAGATGAATAAAATGGGAATCCATCCATCACAAAATCCACACAGCAGGACGGTGCCCCTCATGCGTCCACATTTTTAGTGGCACGCTGTTCGTTTGCTTCTGAGCTAATAAACTGAACTCAGTGACAGCTTTGTGTGGCACAGCCTCAAGGAAGGAAGAAACCTGGCTTGGACTTCTCAATCTTGCCTGATCACGGGTGTGCTGCTGTGCTTCTCTTTCTTTGCCTGTAAAATGGGTGGAAATGCTGCTAATCTATCCTAACTCCACGCTAAGAGGCTCAAGCCATAAAGCCGATTTAAGCTGCAATATGGGCACAGTAATAATGCCATTAACATACTTCAGATTTTCCGGAAGTGAACAAGAACTGAAAGCCTAATTTGATTTTTTTTTTTCCAACTCTGCATTTTCTTCATAATGCCTCAATATTTAAGCACAGGAACATGCTCCGGACCAGGACTCGGTGCTGTGTGGATGCTCTCTCTGCATGCCCCAGCTGTTCCCACTTAAGCCTTTGGAAAGGGAGGAAAAGCCACCCTTAAAGTGTGTAACAGCTCTCACCTTGCCAGTATGACCAGAGGGCGTTTGAAAAGGCTCTCAGGCTCAAGCATCAGTGTCTGGGTCAAACAGAACCACATCCTGTGGCTGCCCAAAATCTCCTACAGGCATCAGGGAAAATGAGAGACCAATCTACGAGCCGGCAAAAGCGTGTTTGGCCAAACATCCAGGAACAGCGGAGCCATTTGTAGAACCTGGATCAGGGTCTGAGATGGCCATTAGCAAGGAAAAAAACCCCGTGTAACAATGTTGTTGCTGTGAATAATCTGACAGCAGAGATCGGACAGGTGTTTGTGGTCTTATCCCGGTTTGAATGTTGGAACAATCAGGCACAGGATCCTCTCACAGCCTCAGTGCTCCATGTTTGGCAGATAAAGGACTTCAGCCAAGCAGAATAACCAGATTAAAGGACTCGGAGAGGGGCTCTGCAGCAGGACTGCAGGAATCACATCTCTGTGACTCTGAGCACCTCCTTAGTTCCCTTCGCCTCAGCCTCCAACTTTTATGTTGAAGAACTCCACACAACACCACAGCTCAGCCTGTCACAGCACAAAACAACACACGGCCTTCACCTCCATCTGGAACTCCCTGCTTCTGAGGGCTGAGCCTCAACTCCTGCCCAAACTTCTGGGCTGAGTCAGCCCCCGTTCTGGGAGGGACAGAAGGAAGAGGTCACTGGCACAAGTCAGCTGTCCCTGCTCCACACACACCTCCGGCCACTGAGGGGAAGCTCTGAATGCAGAAGCAGCAAAAAAACCAGCTCTGATGCTAAAAAAGCAAACCCACAGAATAGTCCTGAACTGGCCTGCTCTGCACAGGTCACTGACACAGGAGGGGAAGCCTTGTTGCCAGCTGGTTTTTGCAGGAGAGAAAGATTAATCCCGAAAAAGGAAGGGGAAGGTCATGGCAGCAACATCACACTTTCATTACACCCCAAATGCTTCACCCTGAATTTTGGTGCTATCACACAGCGTGCCCTAAGAAAGAATGAAAATGAACTCTTCAGAGGACAGCGAGAGCATCTGAAATAAAACATTGTTCTCCATGCCCAGATCTAAATCTTGCTAAAGTCAGGGGGAATTTTTTCATTTCCCACTGCTGCTCCTGTGCTCACAGAACAGCGCTTCACTTTTCACCAACAATTCAACCCATAGCCAGCCCCAGGACTGGGAAGAGAGAAGAGGCTGATTAGAGCCACAGTTCCCTTCACCCTGGCAAGAACTGGAAATTCTGAGAATTTAACTCAGCCTTGGACTGGAAATGTCCCTGAGCAGGGACCAGGCAGAGCTAACTCTGACAAATCTGATCTTTATTCCCTACAGGAAGACCAGTGTTGGTGGCCTGAATCCCAGCCTTTCCTTGTCTTTCCCCAGCACTCTGCTGAGAGATTTAACTACCAGGATTCTCTAGCTGCTCCTCTTTGCATAAATAATTAAAAACTTTGGGAGCTTGCTGACTGTTATGCTCGAAGACTGGAGTGACATACCAGGAATCTGCAAGATTTTTGTAGGACGAAACCACCCATTTTAAGTTTTGTTCCATTCATGAGAACCTTCCAATCTTTGGCAAAATCAGAGGACAACCCAAAAAGATCCTACTCAGCTCTGCCCCACTCCACAGGTGCATGGCCAGTGCAGATGAACTATTTTTGACTGGAGACGGTCCAGAAATCCTTGTACGTAAAACACTTCTAAAACACCTCTTCCCTTCATCCACTGCAGCACCCTGCGTTCCTTTTCAGCCCAGCCACTCTTCATCCTTTCTTCTCCCAAACTATTTCAGTCAGCCAGGGGTTCATGTGGCTCCTGTGGACAGCAATGGGTTTATTTTTGGGAGGGGTGCCCACCCCTCCCCATTCCACTTTGTGCCAGTAGCTGAAGTGATGGCTTGTTGACTGCTGATATTCCTACTCCTGTCTTTGACAGGCAGGGCTCCCACTCACCAGCTGCTCAGCCTGTTTGATTAGGTTACAGACGGGGTGCAGGGAAAGCTGCAGGAGATAATGTGGAAGTGGAGATGCTCCGGGTGTGCGCAGGCGCGGCTTTGCAGGACCACAACAAACCTCTCCCAGCCCCAGGCTGAGCCCAGCTCTGAGCTCCTGGGCGCCCTCAGGGTGGGAGAGAAGGCAGGAGAGCTGGGAGGGTACCACTCCAAACCTGGCACCAGCTCAAGATCCACAGAAACCCACAGGCAAGTGTCGGAACATTTGCCCTAACACCCCATAAACACAGAGCTCCAGGCTTAAACAAGGATGTGCATTTTAAGGCAGAAGTTTAGACCTTGGTTTAGACCTTATATCTGGGAAGCCTGGAGCCCTTTTCCCAGCCAGAGAGCATCTCCCTGCTCCGGTCTGGGTTCAGCTAGTGCCCCTTAAATCCACGGCCCAGGGGAGGGACTCGGGGTCTGTCTGGAACAGGGACGTGGCACCTCTCTCCTCTTGTGCACCCAGGCTGGCCATGGGCGGTCAGCCAGGACCTCAGAGGAGCTGCTCTCCCTGCCGAGGAAGCAGGAGGCTGCTGGAGCACAGGACCGTGTCTGGGCAGCCCAGTTCCCTCCAGCAGCCCCTGGGGAGCCACTGGGCCCAGCCAGCTCCAGTATGGCCCTCAGGGACTCTCCCAAGAGGGAAGTTAGTCTTTGTTTTCTTGCTGAAGAAATGAGGTATTGCAGCAGAAGCAAACTTTTAAGATTCTTCAGAGGCTCAGTCTGCTCTTCCCAGATGAGGATCCCTTGATGGTATTACATAGGACAGAAAGATCTGGGAAAAGGATTTTCACTATAGCCCCCCCAGGGACTTTGCATCTTTTTGTTCAAACATTCTCTGTGCTCTCCTGCCCTCTTCCATAGATCACATCTTACTTCCTTTGTCCACATAACCTCTTCTTTTCAGTTAGAAAATCCCTCCCTTGCAGCAGATGCTTCTCTTTGAGTCAGCCTTCCCAGCAGTTCCTCACGGACAGCCCCCTGGCCCTTCAGGCACTGACCACATCCCTGCTTCCAGCCCGACCCCACCGGAGAAATGGGCCACAAGGCACCGACATCCCAGCAATCCTTATTCCTCTTGTTCCCATCACGAACCATTTTAGGGCATTAGGACAATTTTATAAACCTGGAGGTCTTTCCACTTGGAAACTTTCAAATACCCCAATATACATAACACAGAGATTTCCATTAACTGCAGCCCCAGGCTAAGTGAGAGATCAGCACCTCCATTCCGTAATGCAGCACAAACCAGAATGAACAGGACACAAAGACTGAATGAGAGAGAGGAATTATTTCATCTTGCTGTCCCAGCCAGAGCCCTGAGCCCCAAATGGCTTCATCCTCTCACTGCTTTTGTCAGTAAGGCTTCACACAATGAAATTCTTGCATCTTCCTATGTTAATCCATTAATACCTGTGAGAGCAGGCTGAAATCTCTACCCTGGTTATCATTCTGGAGCCAAAACGCCCAGTAAACACTATTCCATAAGCTCTATCCTTCCCTCTCTATTTTACTGGGCAGAAAGTGAATTGCTGTTTTAGCAAGCTGTGCATGCCAGAGCTGGGAGAACACAGGAATGGATTCAATCCATGCTCCTTCCATCCCAGGATGCCACCTCTGGTGACAGGCAGCAGTCTGGGTGCCCTTCTGCCCTCTCCCTGCATCTGGCAATTCCAGGGAGCCAGAGGTTACACCCAGACCTTCATCTTTCCTGTCCTCTCTTGTGAACTCGCCTCATATTTTTCAACCTGCTTATGCTTTTGCCCTCCACAGTATCCTGCGGTAATGAGCATTACAATTTAATTAGCAGACATGATAGGGAACCTATCTGACTCTATTCAGGTGCTCAAGCCAGTCTTGCCCAAACAGTGAATCAGATTGCTCTCTAAGGATGAAGAAAGGGATGCAGGACACGTGAGGGGGGCCAGGAAATTGCTTCAGTTCTCACTGGAACATGTTCACTGCACGTGAAGAGGGAGAGAGAGCAGGAGAAGGGAGAAGGGAATAAGGACAAAGCAGCTTCCTGGCTTGAATCCAGAGACTGAGCTGAGAATAAATAATAATACGTGTCTAACGAGCTAACACCCATCATTCCCATGAGCAGAGACCATCCTCCTGCCTAAGTCAAGTCTCCTGTCGTGGCCACTGTGACCAACATCAGATAAAACCTGACGTGCTCCAAAGAAGATAAAAAATGGAGAAAATGAGGGCCCAAGTGTACCTGGTACTCATCCGCAGAGAGAAATACTCCTTGTGTCTCCAGTTCCTCCCCTTCCCAGCCATCACCTCCCAGAAAACACTGCAGGGATGCCATACCTACAGCCACACTTCACTTAGGGACTGCTTTCCAAGGCAAGAAACCTCAGGAATAGCACAACTTTCGTGTTGAAGAGCTCCACACAACAACACAGCAGCCTCTTTACCATGATGATAACAGCCAGAACACGAGGCAGGTTATCCAGCAGGGAGGCAGAGCTGCGGGGAACTGATCCTCATGCAGCAGCAGGAGGGGAGCAGCCCCAGCTCTCCTCGTTTCAACCCTGGATGCCAGCACAATTCTTCCTTCCCCAAGAGGGAACTTAACCTAACTTACCCTGAAAACACACTGAAGCGGAATGGCTCAGAGAGCTGAGAGGAACAACAGGCCTGCCCCAGCTCTGCAGCCACTGCAGCTCCTCACACAGGGACAGCTCCATCCTCCCTGGGTTCTAACTGCACTGGGCCTGGGCGTCCAAGAGGAGCTGGCTGGCAAGATGCTCTGTTGCAGTGATTTGTGCTTACTGGCCATCTCCCTTGGCAGGAAAATCAACTGAGAGCAGCCTTTGCCTTGCCCTGATTTAGTGCTTGTCTAGCTAAGAAACCCACAGCTGTTTAAAAGCCACCGACCTGCTCTGGTACTTCTTAATCTGAACCACACACTGGGTCTGGACCCTTCTGCAGTTATTCATACCAATTCCACATTGCTCACCAGGATTTCAGCTTCAGAGACTTTCAGGAATCATTTGCTAGCTCGTGCTATTTCCCCCCCCCCAAATTGGACATTGCAGAGACTAACATCCACCCCTGGCAGCACCCTGTCTCTCTGGGACTGGAGCTCTGCCAGCTCCCACCCTCTGAAATGTGCCAAATGCAGGTGCTGAGATGAACCTGCCCACCTTTGCACCAGACTGTCAGAACTCTGCTGGTGTGCAACACCTGCATTTAGGCACTCACTCCATACAGGTGCCTCTCATTTCCAGACATAAAAGACCCTGGCAAATCCAGACCAGTTTTTGATGGCTGCACCCAGTGCTGAACTTGGTGATCCTTGCTAAACATGACTTTATGAATGTCTCATCCTGCAGGTTGGCTTTTTTCTGCTCTTCTCATGTTTTCCTTTCTCTGTCTCTAGCCAGAAATGATTTACATGTTTGTTTACTCTGAGCTACATTCATCTGAGTCATTCAGCAACCCTCTACCCACAATCACATTACAGCAAATTTGGAACTGGAGTCTCAGGGAGTGAATATTATGCTGCTGTCAAGAGGAGAGTGGGGGGCCATATTCTGCCACTGGGTTTCAGGAAAAACTGACTTCTGCAAGCACGTCAAAATCCAACAGCCTCATAATCCCCCGTGTTCTGCATTTCTTCATAAAGAAGGAGAAAATCCAGGCAAATAAATTACTCTCTATTTACACCAGTTACAGTGTAACAATTAGTAGGATTTGGCTCATTTCGTACAAATTATACTACTGTACTAGTAGGAATAATCTATTCTGTTTCAAACTAATTTTAGCCACCCTTGACTGCTCTTCCATCTGTTGCAGAAAAAAAAATAATTATTTGCACATAGCTATTGTGATTTTTCTTCTCCAAGGTATGTTTTCAAGAACTACATCTCTCAAAAAACAACGTAATCATATTCTTAGCAAGACTCATAGGTCAGCTGACAGTACCTTGTCTATTAAATCCACAACATGAAAAGACCTCAGAATTGACATTCTAAAGATTTTTTTTTTAAGGCTGCCTGAAATAAATCTTTACAGAAAGCAAGCTGATCAAAGAATTTTTGAGCTTTGCATTACCTTTAATTCAATTCTAGAAGCTATTCAGAGATTCTACCAAAGCAGAAAGAGGTTAGGAAAAGTAACAACACCTTTTAAAAAACATATTACAAAACCAATGAGATTTCAATACACTACAGTGAAAGCGATGCACATTAAAATAGAAATCGTTCTCTCAGAAGCCCAGTAATAAAAATAAGGAATTCGGTTAATGTTCTATGCACTTGGAAGATATATTAAGACTGATCAGAGGTTAGTCTCAAGCTCAAGTCCTTTTCCATCTATTTTATTTGCACTACTTTACAAGAAAAAAAAAAAACAAAACTAAACCCAAATCAGCACCTCGACCTTTTTCTTTACTTTCAATTCTTGAAATGTGCTCTGTAGCAGTATCTGAGGTACAGTTCTTGCCTAGGAAGACTTGCACCTAGCTGACAGTGTATTGATTTTATTGATTTAAAAGTCCAGCCAGCAAAGCCCCACCACAGAGAGCAGGGGGCTCACAGCGCGCCAGGGGGTGTCGTGTTCAGGGGAAGAACCTTCATGTCTTCATCCACTGAGGGGTCTGGGGCTGAAGCATTTCTTCAGCTGATTATCACTGCCGAGCTACCAGCAGGGAAACTGGGAGCGGATACTCATGGCCCGAACAGGAGTGACACATCTGATAACACCCAAGTGGGGGGTGCTTTTCTGCCCTTTCTCCAGAAACAACAGTAGATTTCTTTACGAGGGAGTATTAGTCAAAATCCCAGTTCCTTTAGTCTGCTTTGGAGCTCCCTGAACAGGAAATACTGCTATTAGGCGTTTGGCTACAAGTTCCAATCAACTGCCTGAAGATACCTTCTTTAACTTCTGCAAAGCATTTTTTAAGCAGCAATACAGTAATTTGCATTTACACAGTACCTGCCTGGCTGAAAAGTGTTCTCAAGGGCTTCTGAGCAGCTTCACGGAGCCCTGGGAAGCAGTGACACGGGATATGCCATCATTAAGGAGAAGACAATCAGCACCGGGGAGGACTGAGAGCCTTGCCCAGGAGCAGGCAGGATGTCCTCTGAAGAGAAAAACCCTGCTCAGCTCCCCCGCGGGGGACAGGCACACGCACAGAGGCGCCGTGCCCACAAAGACAATCCTCTTCCCAAAAACCTTTCCTCCCAGCTTTGGTGCCGGTGGGTCCCTTCATGCTCGGGGTGTTCTGTGCTCCTTGATCACCTCTCGCATTCCGCACAGGGCGCTGCATTACATAAGCTCGTCTGCACGGAGCTGCACCGGGCACAAAACTTAGGGGTTTACATCTGACCGGCAGAAAGATCAAACATTTTTTTTTTTTTTTTACAATACAGTGGAAAAGTTAAGAAGAAGTGATCAGACAGACCGGGAATTCAAAGTGATGCTGCCCGAGAATGCAAGACTTGGTACGTGACTGTTCAACCATGTTACCTTAGAGCATGGAGAATTTAATGGGAGACTCTCACATTACCATATTCATAACCATGACTAACAAATCTGTTGTCAATGCCACCAAAAATATCACACAAGCAGAATGTTTTTATACCAAAGAGACCACTGAAGTCACGGCTCCATAGTAAACAAATGAACTTATGAAGAGTCTTGAAAATCAGCTCTTTTTTTTCTTTTTTTCTTTTTTTTTTCCCCTGCGGGATTTGACACACTATCAACTGCGAGATGCCTGGTAGTTCAAAGAGGGGTTGATAAAAGAGGCATTTTTCTCCTGCAGGCATCACAGCAGAGAACATCCCTCCGGCATCACTGTCACCTTTCCCACGCTGAGGGCACTTGGGTCACCCAGACGACTCCCAGCCAGGTCAAGGGGCTGGCCGAATGGGTAACGATTTAAACGGGCATTTAATCCGCTCCGAGAGGATGCAGGTGCTCGGTGCTGTCATTTAGGGCAAGGGCAGACAAAATCTAGCACCGTCCCTCGGGATGCCAGTCCCGGTGCTGCCGGCAAGTCCCGTGGGGGAGGGCAGCCACGCATCCCGTCCTGTCCCGCATCCCGTCCAGTCCCGCATTCCTCCCGACCCTGTATCCCTCCCGGCCGGCTCCGCATCCCTCCCGGTGCCTCATCCCACCCGGTGCCTCATCCCTCCCAGCCGGCTTCGCATCCCTCCCCTGTCCCTCACTCCTCCCGGCTCCGCATCCCGTCCAGTCCCGCATCCCTCCCGGTCCCTCACCCCTCCCGGCTCCGCATCCCGCCCGGTCCCGCCGCCGGCAACTTCGGCGGGAGCAGCGCTCCACGCCGGGGCAGGCGGGTGCCGGTGGCTCCGGGGGATGCGGGCACGGAGCGGCCCCGACCAGCCGCGCCTGGCGCCCCGGGGCTCGGGGCTCCAAGTTCCCAGAGCGACCGCGGGGCTCTGGGCCCCGTCCCCCCCGCCCGCTGCCGCCCCGTCGCCGCTCACCTCCGCGCCGCTCCGCTCCGTCAGGCGGTACCCGCCGGGGTGCCCGCGGGCCCGGGGCTCATCCGCGATCCGCCGGGCGCCCGGAGCCGCGGGGCGCGGCCGCCCCCATTCCGCCCGCCCGCTGCCCGGCCGGTCCCTACGCCGCTGCCCGCGGCCCCGCGGCTCCGCGCCGCCGGCGGGCAGGGCAGGGCGGCCGCCGCATCGCGCTCCCAGCCCCGGCGGCAGCGGCGGGCAGGGCTGCGACCCGCCTCCCCGAAAACCCCGCCGGGAGCTTCCCCGCGATGCTCCCGACGCCTCCGCCCGTCCCTTGGAGGCAGCCGGGCCCCAGGAGAGCCGAGCGGAGAGGAGCCGAGCGGAGCGCAGCCGAGAGCCCGGGCACACGCCGCGCCCCCCGCACCCGCTCACGGGCACACGCCGCCCCTCGCGCAGAGACACCCGCCCCGCACACGCACACAGCGACACACACCCCGTACACTGAGACACACACCCCACACACCGACAGACACCCCACACACAGAGACACACACCCTACACACCGACAGACACCCCACACACAGACACCCCACACACACAGACACACACCCTACACACCGACAGACACCCCACACAGAGACACACACACCCTACACACCGACAGACACCCCATACACCGACACACACCCTACACACCGACAGACACCCCACACAGAGACACACACACCCTACACACCGACAGACACCCCACACACAGACACACACACCCTACACACCGACAGACACCCCACACACAGACACACACACCCTACACACCGACAGACACCCCACACACCGACACACACACCCTACACACTGACAGACACCCCACACACAGACACACACCCCACACACCGACACACACACCCTACACACCGACAGACACCCCACACACAGAGACACACACCCCACACACAGACAGACACCCCACACACCGACACACACCCCACACACCGACAGACACCCCACACACAGACACACACCCCACACACCGACAGACACCCCACACACAGAGACACACACCCCACACACAGACAGACACCCCACACACCGACACACACCCCACACACCGACAGACACCCCACACACAGACACACACCCCACACACCGACAGACACCCCACACACAGAGACACACCCTACACACCAACAGACACCCCACACACACAGACACACACCGTACACACCGACAGACACCCCACACACCGACAGACACCCCACACACAGACACACACACCCTACACACTGACAGACACCCCACACACAGACACACACCCTACACACCGACAGACACCCCACACACAGACACACACACCCTACACACCGACAGACACCCCACACACCGACACACACCCTACACACCGACAGACACCCCACACACAGACACACACACCCTACACACCGACACACACCCCACACACTCAAGACACCCCCGCATACACACACACACACCCCCCAATACACACCCCACTCAAGTGTGGGTACAGCCACACCTCACACACACACACACACACTCCCATTCACACACACACCCTCACACTCACACCCACACTGCTTTGGGCTGGGCACGGAGTTAATTCTCTCCCCAGTATCTGGTGCAGGGCCTGGAGCTGGGGTCAGTGTGAGGAGGGTGGTGCTCACACCCCAGTGCTGTGGCTGTTGCTGGGGTCAGTGTGAGGAGGGTGGTGCTCACACCCCAGTGCTGTGGCTGTTGCTGGGGTCAGTGTGAGGAGGGTGGTGCTCACACTCCAGTGCTGTGGCTGCTGCTGGGGTCAGTGTGAGGAGGGTGGTGCTCACACCCCAGTGCTGTGGCTGTTGCTGGGGTCAGTGTGAGGAGGGTGGTGCTCACACCCCAGTGCTGTGGCTGCTGCTGGGCTCACCCCAAGCCAAGGCTGAGCAGTGTCCCATGCTCTGCCAGTGAGCAGGTGCACGGGAGCTGGGACACAGCACAGCCAGGACAGCCAACCTGAACCGGCTAAAGGGATTCCACAGGGTCCTGCCCAGTTTGGGAACTGCTGGAGCTGGCCAGGGTCATTGATCATTGCTGGGGGACAGGCTGGACATCTGTCAGCAAGTGGTCTGTGTCTGTACTCTGTATGGGCATCACTTATCCTTAGAGTTTATTCCTGTCTCTCTTTTATCTCTCTTTTCATTACAGTTGCATGATGATGATGATGATAGTGTTTTATTTCAGTTATTAAGCTGTTTTTATTTCAGCCCACAGGTTTTGCCTTCTTTCCAATCTTCCGCCCCATCCCATTTTTGGAGCGTGTAGAAGGGAGTGGCCTGCACTGTACTTTGTTGCTGGCTGGGCTTCAACGCCAACACCAGCACACCCACACGCATCCACCCACCCACCCAGGGTTCCCTCACACCCCTCAGAGCCTGGCCTGGTCCCCCACCAGCCTGGTCCTGTCCTAGGGAGGATGAACCATGGGTGTTCCAGGGCCATCAGTGCCCCCCAGCACAGCCCTGGGTGACACCTTGTCCAGGGACCAGCTCTGGACCTGAACTCTGCAGCCATCCCAGGGCTCTGAGCCCACAGCTTGGTCTCATGGATGTCAAAGTCTATCAGACAATCAAGTAAGGCTCCTAACTCCTTTAAAGACAGACTGAATCCAGTGAATTCCAGCTTTCACCTTTTCCCTGGCCAGGACAGCTTCCTATGGCCAGACAAAGGAACTTTTTCCCACTGACTCCACCAGGTTATACTGGGGTTCACTTCTCCCCTTTCTGCACCTCAAGCTGAATGCAGGACTTTCCTTAGGCCAGGAGAGACGAGCTGGTCTCTGAAAGGAACTGGCCAGGAGTGAGGTCACACTGATCCTGCCGCCAGGGTCACACTGTGACATTCCCACAGCCAGAGCCATTTTGGGCAGGACCACACCCACGTGGGAGTTCTGTCCCCTGTGGTTCTGTCATGGGCACGACATGACAGCATTAAATTCTTTTTCAGGTTGACACCCAAGAAGAGGCTGCAGTTTGCCCTATAGACACATCAACTCCATGTCCTGCCTTTTTAAAGATCAAAATCATTGCCAAACTCCCCTAAATTTTGCTGTGATATTGTTAAAAGATGAATAGTACGTGCTCACACTCTGGATTGGCTGTGCCTTGCTCATGCTTCCCTTGAGGAAAGAGTTTACTTGCTACAGCCTGTGCACAGGGACCGCTTTGTGTGTGACAGAGGTGCAGCCAGCTGTGAGGGGAAATGCAACCACAGCTTTAATGGGGCACAAAAACACGACACAGACAATGCCAGGCTCCATGGCTCAAAGTTCCAGAGCCCACCAGCAGCCCTGCCAGGGAGGCACCACCCAAACTGGTCACAGCATCGGGACAAACTCTGCTGCCCCTGCAAACAGCCCTGGAGTCCACTCAATATTTTATGGTGCAAATGTTGAGCTGCCCTCCCTGTCCTCTGAGGTTCTGAGCAGCGCTGAGTAAATAATTCACAGCAAATCATTTATTCAAAACTTCTGCCTGTGGTTTGTGTCAGTCCAAGAGCACAAAATTATGTTCTCCCTGTCCGGGTCCAGTCAACCTGTGTTTTAGGGTTTGGGTTTGAGTTCCATGGGCTGGGACATGTGAGGGGATGCTGCAGGGGTTTCACTGCACTGTCTCTACATGCGGATGCCGAGTGCGTGCAGTTGGCTTTGTAAATGACATCCATTTGTCCCTGTTCCAGTGGGATGAGCTGAATTCACTGCCAGGGAACAGCCTCGAGCCCAAGGAGAGGGTCCCTTTAGCAGCCAAGGTTAGGTTCAGATTACAGACAGAAAATAGTTCTAGTGAGGCAAAAAATTAAAGCAAAAGCCTCTGGTTATTGTGTAGAGAAAACATGGGAGGGGCTTCTGCAGCCTTCCTTTCTGAGTGGTGTTAGCAGGGGAACAGGGCCAAGCTGCAGCAGGGAAACTGCATGCAAAAAGCAATGCAAAAGGCCCCCCAAAATCCCACAAATGCAGGTGATTAAAAAGCAATGCCATTTTTGAAACACCATACCAACCCAAACTCCGTTTGAAAAGGCTATAGATGTCTATCCCATTTGGGAATTCCTTCCTCTGCAGCCACCTGAGCCCAATTAACCAGCAAGGACCAGACTTCTGTGTCCACCAAGCTCGGGCTGTGCCTGGTGGCACCAGTGTCAATCAGAATCCGGCCCAGTGGGGCAGCGACAACCCATTTTGTGTCACAAAAGCTGCCTGGTGCCAGTAATCTCAAGAACAGCAACAAGTAAAATGGACAAATTTATTTATTTCCCATTTCTTTACCAGAAAGTGGACAGTCGCTGAGCCCTAAAAATGGAAAGGGGAGCAGTCAGCTGTCCTCAGAAATAAAGCCTCTGGAAAAATGTCTTTAATCTCACTGAAAAAAAAAGTGTTTTCCTTCATTGTGCAGGAAGGCAGATTTTGCATATTTTAATTAGATCAGTTGAAAACTTGGGAAAAAAGGGAAAAAAGGGAACCTGCTTTGCTGTCAAGCTCCTTAGTGAAGAAAAGTTCTGAAAGTTCAGGGACTTGGACAGAACTTTAAATCTCCATGGCTAAAAATAATCCATCCCTTAAGAAAATGCCATACTTTTTTTTTTTTCTTCTTCTTTTTTTTTTATCATCGCTCCCTTAGATGACTGCAGGTCATCCGCACATGGAAATTAAAGTAGGAAACTGCAAATCTTTTTCTTTTCAACTTTCTGATTCTTTTCAGAACCTTTCTGCTGCTAACTGGGCAGCGGGTGATCCCTGCAGGGCTGCCGTTCCACTTGGATTTGCAAGAAGCGGTGCAGCTTGATGAGATACAGCTTGACAAGATGTTTGGAGCTACAGCTGGTGGTGCAGACATGAGCAGGAGGTTTCTACACCTCCTCTTCAGTGGTTTTAATTTTTCTCTGGATTACTTTTATTAGCATTATTTTAGAGTCTGTCTGTTTTGCTCCACTGAGCACACACTGAGCAGACACCCCAGGCTGTGCTGGTGGCAGAAGGGACAGCTCGGCCCATGACAGTGGCAGAGCCTTGATTCGTGTCAGGGGAAGATCAGGCTCCAGGACGTACACCTGCTGCTCTCACTGAACTGAACAGGAAGATCAGTTTAATTCCTGCTGTCACCACGTTCCTTCCATCCTGCAATGGGTCACAGAGTCATAGAATCAGCAAGGTTGGAGAAGATCCCCAAGATCATTGAATCCAACCATTAAACCAGCACCATGCTCACCACTGAACCACCGTGCACCCCAAGTGCCACATCCACACACTTGTGAACTCTTCCAGGGATGCTGACTCCAGCACTTCCTCGGTCAGCCTGTTCCAGTGCTTGACCACCCTTTTGATGAAGGAATTTTTCATAACATCCAATCTAAACCTCTCCTGATGCAACTTTAGGCTGTTTCCTCTTGTCCTGTCGCTTGTTAACTGGGAGCAGAGCCCGACCCCCCCCGGCTGTCCCCTCCTGTCAGGGAGCTGTGCAGAGCCAGAAGTTCCCCCTGAGCCTCCTTTTCTCCAGGCTGAGCCCCTTCCCCAGCTCCCTCAGCTGCTCCTGGGCTCCAGACCTGCTGTCCAAGGGGTCTGTCTCCATTTCCTCATTAAGTCCTTTTCTCCTTTTGCTAACAGAGCATGCACATCTCTGCCTCCCTCCTGCAGACAGACACACCCCGGGGCTCTTTGGCTGCCCACACCAAGCCTGGTGTTTTCTGGCAGGGCTGGCACTGAGCTGCACCATCTCACAAGTGCTGGCTCCTGCAGGAGCCAGGAGGGGACAGGTGACCTCCACTTTCTGGGATGATTGACGGCTTCCATGGCATGGAAATAAGCTCCCCCTGGCATCACGTCAGGTTTTAGTGCAGGTCACAGGTCCTGTGAGGACCTTGTCAGTCATTGCACTCAATTGTGCAGGAAAGAATGAAATCAAACCAAAAAAAAATCTATCAAAGTATTAGTGTTTAAAATGGTTGCTCATAGAAATCACTTCAGCATAGGAACAGAAGCGGCAAAGCTGCTTTGTTGGGGTTAAAATAAACCCCAAAGCAAGGTGCTGAGAGCTGCAGTGATAGAGCAGGAAGCTGAAGGCTGAAAGAGGCTGCAGGAATTGCAGGTGCACCCAAAGAGCCCAACACTGAGGGCAGCAATGTGCAGCAGCAGGCCCAGAATTGAAAGTTGTTTCAAGTAACTTTTCTGCCTGTGCCTGATTTAACAAGCTCGAGGAGAAGAGGTCACGCAGCTCGTTAATAGAGTCCTGCTCATTTCTGCCATCTGCTCCTTCTGTGACAGTGCCCCTCTCCCTGTGTGCACACATGGAGGGTGATGGATCTGCTCCTGTGCCCGTGTCCCTGCTGGAGCTCTGCAGGACACACTGGTCTCTCCAGGGATGCCTGCAGCCAGTGTGAGTCCCCAGAAATGTCCCAGCAAGTCCCTTACAGAAACACGCACAGGGATTGTCAGAAAAGGAGGCAAAGACCTTGACCTGGCAATAAATCTCCTGGGAAGAGCGTGGTGTAATGGCACACAGTGCCAGGGGACTCGGCAGCCAGGGGCACTCAGGAATGTAAGAATATTTGTAGGAGACCAAAAGAGTTTAATTCCTATCTTCCCACAATTCACCTCTAATTTTAGCCTTTAGGACAAATACCTTTGAAGTGCCACCTTTGTGCTCTCTTGCCCTGGATATCTGTCTTCAAACCTGGCCTTTTCCTCAGTGTGCAAATATTAATTCTTTTTAAAAGAGAATTTTGGGTATTAGAACAGAATTCTTCAACTGTGAGGGTGGTAAGGCCCTGGCACAGGTTTCCCAGAGAAGCTGTGGCTGCTCCTGGATCTCTGGCAGTGTCCAAGGCCAGGTTGGACATTGGAGCTTGGAGCAGCCTGGGACAGTCGGAGGTGTCCCTGCCCATGGCAAAGTGGGACTGGATGGGCTTTAAGGTCCCTTCCAACCCCAACCATTCTGTGATTCTCTGATTCTATCTATAATTACTCGGGAGCTGGGCATGGTTACTCTGTATTAAGTGACTGGAACTATTTTACATTCCATCACTCATATTATTTTTACTATGTTTAGTCCTTGGTTCACAGACTTCCTTTCCCCAGCAGCTCCCAGCCAGCCTGCATTTCAAGAAAACCACTGAAATCTCTAGACAGAACTGGAAACTGAGCGGCAAAGTCATTGCTTTCACCCCATGCCAGCTGGGCAAGAGCAAATGCTGTCATGGACACATCTGAGGGCAACAAGAAGGGTTTGCTCTCAGCTGTACCTGCAGGGCTGCAGAGTGTTTGTTTCCCCCAGCATCATATTCCCCATCCACAGCCCCAGGGTGAGCCAGGGGAGACACCAGAAGCAAGGCAGGAGTGGGATTTGGGGTGGAAACTGCTCAAAATGCCCAGAAGGAAGGGGATCCCTCCTGTGGTGGATGGTCTGTGCCCAGTGCTTTAGAAATAAGGGGGTCATTGCAAAATCCAGTCGGCTTCAGGTGCTCAGCAAAGGTGTTTTTGAAGGGGATCTGCTGTGGGGGGTGGCTGCCAGGTGATGTGCGTTGGAGACTTCAGCCAGAACTTCCCAGACAATATCTGAAAAGGCTGTGGAACCACATAGCTCTATACTGTGCCTGTCCTGATATAATTTATATATATATATATATTGTTTTTATACTGCAAATAGATGCAACCTACACTCCTCTGTATTCAATTAAAATTTGCATATTGGGGACATCAAATCCTGTGCCCTATCCCTCTCAGGGCTCTGTTTTGGCTGAGCTAGAGTAAAAAAAAAAAAAAAAAGGCAGAGAACCACATTGTGGATCCAAGGAGAATAAACATCCTGAAGAAAATCTTCCAATCTCTGCTGGCAATCAGCGTCTGTGCCACAGCAGAAGGGATTAGATCCCTAAGAGGAAGATAAACTTCTTCTATCTGACTTGGTGGAGAAAACTCTCACTTTACAGATAAATCTCCCTGTGTGCCATCTTCAGGGCTGTTTATCCTCCAAGCATCTCCCAGGCTAATTACAGGCAGCGGCTCTCTTTGTGTGCAGTGTCCTGCAGTTTTGAGCATTGTGCTCTTGGTTTTTATGAGCCACAAAAATCAGGGACTCAAGAGAATCTGCAAATGCAGAATATCCAATAAATGCCTCATGAGTGTCCATGCTTCTTTCTGTGAATCTGTTTCACCTCCCTAAACTGAATCATTCCCATCTTTTCTCTCTGCCCCTCATCAAGGACATCTATTTTAATTCAGGGTTTTGTCTTTTGATCTCTTCAACCCTCAAGTCTCTCAGAGTGAAGCAGCATCGTGGTTGTCCAGGCCCCACCAGTAAGCCTGGTGTGCCCTTGCAGTTCTCACCTACAGCCAGACTCTGATATCATTTATGCACTGGACCTAAGCAAAATATTGATTTCAGTTGTGTTTCTCATGATTTACATTTGTGTAACAAAATTGTTTCTGCTACAAATATCCGTTTTCTCTCCGATTTAATGGAAATACAATTCTTCATGTGGGAATAATCCTGCTTGGCTTTTAAAACTGGCTGCACTGGGGGCTGAGTTTACCAAATAAAAAAACTCATGACTTTGCATAGTCCAGACTACAAATTATTCTCTGGGAATAGGAGCCACTTACTTTCCTGCGGTAAACTTTTCCAGAAGGAGTCCATTCAGTCATGTTGTCACACCTTACACAGTTATTAATGAGCTCAGGGATGGAGACACGGTAGAGGAGTAATACACTAATGATCCTTTATTGATTTAATTGCAAATCTGCAGGTGTCATGGGATTTAAAATTGCATTTGAGGACAAGAAGAGCTATTTCTGTAAGGAATCAGCATCTATCTGCAATATCAAACCACGGTACCAAAACAGCTCTTTTAGTAGGAGCCTTTAAAATAATTTCCTTTTCTTGTGCAAAGCCTCCATAGTACTTCGCTCTTAGTATTTCTACCCATTATCTTTTACTGCCTTCTTTCCTTTTTATGACCCCATTTTTATTTACAGTACAGCCCTTAATTTAGTAGTGCTGACACAGTTACACTTGCAGCAATAGCTTAATTACCATATATTCATGAATAGGGTGGTTAGGGATAGTAGCTACAAAACATGACAGATTCATTTGCATTATTATCATTAGCATGCTGCAGAAACGAGTTTATGTTTGGGAAGGAACTGTTTAATGGGGCTATATTGGTTCCATAAGAACCCAAGTCTAGAGGAGAGGAGTGAGCTGCCTCTTGCGCCACGCTGGCCTGGAACCTTTGCAAATTGCACTGTGATCATGCTGACAGATGGTGTGCAATGCCATTTTCCTACTCAGCAGAAAATGGAAAAATATATTAAAGACAGGACAGAGATTCGAGTCTTTATCAATGAGACTTGAAATCTAGTGCACCATATGCTTGGTATAAAAAGAAACATTCATCTGAAAAAATTAAAGCGGAGCATAGGCTGAATTTATCTGCTGCTCTTTGTAGGCTCCGTGGTTAGGTTTTAATCCATAATTTTAAACACAAGTGTAACTGCGGTGAGTGATAACGTGGTGCTCCAACATCCTCCTTGCTCTCTAGTAGCAAGTCCTTCCCTCACTGCTCTCAAAACGAGCCTCTCTCAGTGCTGAGGTGATTTTGTCAGCAGGAAATGGGCTGGTGCTCCCAGACCTGCTCCCCACCCCGTTTGTTGGTGGCAGATCTGACCCAGTGCCCTGGGCAGAGGGATCTGAGCCAGCAGAGCCCGACCTTTCCTTTGGCAAAGGCCAAGAGATGCATCTTCAAACACCCACGGCCAAGGCTGGTGTTGCTGCCAGGATTATTGTGGCTGCTCTTTACTGCGTGTTCCTCAGTGGCAGGCTCACAAACTGGGGTGAGAAACACATCGCCTTCAGTGCCATGCAGGGATGGCCATCCTTCCTGGGAAAATGCCAATGGCCGGTTCAGGTGCGTGGGAAATCCTGGACCGCCGCTGACTGCACATGATCCATCCCTGGGCACACACTCACTGCACAAAGTCGGAGTTGCAGAGCTCCAATCACTGGGATGCTCAGCTGAGTGCCTGGTGCTTGGCACAGGAAAAGTCCCACTGGAGTTACTGCACTTGCTGAAAATCAGGTTTTTACTGAAGTGCATCCCCTAATCTGCAGCGGGGTCGGGTCTGAGGGAGCAGGGAAGCCAGAATGCTGCTGTGATTGTCCCTGGAGGATGTGAACTCTGTTTATGCCATGAGATAAAAGTGCCTGGGAGGGCTCCTGACAGGGACAGGAATGATGACTCTGCTCCCACTGGGCCAAGGAGAGATTCCCCAGCCTCAGTGATGAATTTGCAATACACAAAGCTGGTGATTTGGAAATGTGACCATTTTCCCCCTCTTAACCTTACCTGTCAGCTTGTTCCTTGGGCTAGGCAGTGGTCTGAACAGCAGCTTCTTTCAACCTCACTCACCCGAGAGAACAGGAACTTGTCTGGTACAGGTAGAGAGGCTGTTCAGCCCATTTTCATTCTCTTCTGACACTCCAGAATAAGACAAGAGAAGAGATATGTTCAATTTTCTTATTCATCCAGGTGACATTGCTGAGACAGCAGGGCCATAAAACCCAACAATTTTACCTGGCTGAGCCCTAGGAAAGCTTCATCAAAGACACTTACAGTACAGCTTGTGTGGAAAACTGGTGTGGGGGAAGATTTTTTTGGCCAAAAACTGAGCTCATCTGTGTTAAGAATCACAGGTGCTGGGTCTGTACCTTTTCAAAGATCACTCATTAGTCACTCCTCGAGAGGGGCACCTCCAAGGCCTCAGGGCTTGTAGTCAAAGCCTGCTCACACCTGGTTTCTGTGGCATCATACTAAGGATATTACTGCCTTATCTCCATCGGGGGTCTTATCAGTTTAACCCAAATTCCCTTGTGCTTTTTGTCCCTGAATCACAAAGACCTAAACACTTAAGAGACCGTAAATCCCATAATTTCTTGCTGGTTTAGGTCCATATTGGTTCTGTGCAGCACGAACGAGAGAGCCTGTGGAGAACCCGTCACTCAGAAGCTGGCAGTGTCCATGCTGGGTCGTGCTGGAGGTCACTCCAGCAGCCAGGAGAGACTGCAAAGGGGGCAACACTTCCCTAGGAAATGCTCCCAGACCCTCACATGCAGCCCTGGCACCTCCCAGCCCAGAGATTCTGCCCTGGCATTTGAGATCCCTCAATGATGTTTTCTTCTATAACTTTCCCCGGCTTGCTTTTGAGCTTTGTAATCTTCCAGCACCCACAGCATCCTGTGGAGAGGAGTTCCAGTACTAATTCACATATTCTCTTAAAAACTTTTCTTCGAACTGGTTTTTCTGCTTGCTGTCTTCCATTCCTGGAGTCTTGATTGACTCCCCACAGGCAATCCCATGGCCCTGGACGTTCCTGGCTGTAGGATGTGTCGGCAGCATGTGCTTGTCAGGGTTGCGGAAGGGTTCCATTGGAATAAGGCTTGGTCTCTGTGTTCCCAAGCAGCAAAAACCCCACTATATTACTCAGCAGTATATTCATGCTATAAATACACTCTTTTTTTTCGCATTAATTCATCCTTATTTACCACAGCAGATAACAGAACTCCGGGCTCAGATCCATGCAGCAATAAAAAACGACAGAAATTTCTCCCAGATTATAAAGATTTGTCATGTTGTCACTACGTTTATTTTCTCCATCTATTTCTCTCCTTCCTGTGCATTGCTTTATGCTCTGCAGGGCCCTCAGGGGAGGCAAAGAGGGTATTGTTTTGAAAAATATAAGGGTTTTTTGATTAAAGGATACAAAATTAATTTGCTTCACAGAGCCTGGAAGCATATTATTTGACAACTGTACTTCAGTGAACAAACACAGCACACATGGCCAAATTCATCATGTTGAGCACCAGACCCTGGCCGTTTGTTCTCCAGACTGGGGCGTCTCTTCTGCAATTAGAGAACGTGAGTTTGGTAAAACACATGGAAACACGGGTGGGTTTTTTTTTTTTTTCACTGGCTTGCACGAGGTTGGAGGAATGGCATGGGTTCAGCTCCCACTGAACTGGGAAGAGCTTTGGAGCACAGCTCTGACCACACTGGGGATACTGGGCACTACACAGACCAGTGCTGGAGACTGAGCCGCCCCCACTGGTAACCCCCAATTGCAGGGGGGAAATGGGCCACTGGATAACTGAATCAACATGATTCTAACAGAAGCCGTTTATTGTTTACATTACACGGGCAGATACAGATTTTAGGTCTCCTGTCCACGTGGGCACGCATTTTTGGGTTGGCTGAGCTGCTTCTCCATGAGGCAGGCACACATCCTTCAGGACATTTAATTGGTCAAGCGTCCCTCCTCACATTGTGCTTCCCCTGCTTAGGGTTTACATTTTTTGTAGACAGTTTCTTAGGCTCCTTTCTTATTTTTGATTTTGTTGTTTTCTTAGTAACTTTGATGAATTCCTAAGAGTTCCAATAAGAAAACCGCAAGTGGTTTAATAATATTACTCACAACTAGTTTGGCTAGTGCATCAGAATGGACTGTTATACAGAGACATTGCTACACAAAATTAGGTTTATTAGTTTACTAGTGTAGGGTTAGGTCCTAACTAACCTGCAGAGCTAGAAGAGTCACAGTGGTTCTCTCTGAAGGGTGAGCTTTTCCCATTTAAAGAATTGGGAATTGAGGTTGAGTCACATCTGAATGAACACCAGAGCACCATCACTGCCCTCATGCTGGTGCCAGTTACTGCACTCTGAGGTTGTTTTGGATATGTGATCCTCTCAAAACAGAGCACAGCCAGTCCTTGGGCAGACACCGTTACCAACTAGGAAACAAAGCTGAAGACAATTTGCTTTTTTGGGGTATTTATACACCAGAAAATGAAGAGAGAGAAATCTGTGTGGCTGCCCTGCCCTGGGAAGGCACATCTGTGCTGTGCTGTCCCTGTGGATGCGGCTCCACTGGGACATCCCCTTGATGCACAACAGTCACATTGCCTGCCAAACCTCTGTTTTGCTTTGTGTTTTTGAGTGCAACAAGGAAGAGCCCAAAATTACTCACACAGGCAGAAATGTCACTATGGAAACAAGGAGACAGTTTAGCCTAGTTTGGCCAGTATTGACAGAGCTGCTCTAATAACCCAGGAGATGGTGAGACCCTGGCTGTCTGCAGAGAGCTCCTGAGGAGCACAAATCCTTAAATCCTCTAAAATATCTCTATATTGGGCCTAACAGCCATTATCAACTCTTCCCTATTCTCACCGTGCCTTCCCATATCTAAAGGGCTTTGGGAGTGTACAGATGGGATGAGACCTGGAGCAAACCTTGCGAGGACACCCTGTTTTGTCATCCCAGCCTTTCCACTGGCTCAGATGTGTCTCTCCATCAGTGTGTGTTTAGAAATCACATGATGTTTACACACACAGAGCAGTTCAGGTCTGTTTTCTGCAGCCCCAGCCTGGGCTCAGGATGGAGAGTGTCCCATGGCACCTGTAAGCACAAAACACTCTCTGGTGGAGCACCAGCAGTGACTCCTGCCACAGCAAACACATCTCGTGCGTACAGCACAACCAGCTCTGTCAACCCAAGTGAAAATAATGTTGTAAAAACAAGTTGGATGAAATCCTGCTGCTTGTGAGCCCCGGAGAGAGTGCACGTCCCCATCTCCCTTCTCCCTGTGATTTATTTGCCTCCATTTGCCTCAGTCCATGCTGAGAGCTTTCAGGGAGCTGCTGCTGCTGCAACCATTTTTCTCTGCAGATGTGTTCTCTGTGGGGTCTTACCCTGTAGCCACTTGTCTGAAAGATGAACATGAGGAATGCCTGGAGATGAGACCCTTTCCTGCAGATCAGCACCAGCTCTCCCTGCCAGCACAGACTCTCACACCTCCTGTGGTATGAAACTAATTTAAGTTGAAAATACAATTAGAAGCAGTAATTCTGCAATGCCAGTGTTTTAAATACCTTCCAGGCAGCTCTGTACCCAGAGAGAAACTCAATGTAGCATCCCAGTGGATGGTCCCTAAGAAAGGCTGAGTGAGAATAAGCTCCCAAGGACCCCCTCAGGGAAATCTTGGATCTTTATTCCTGCCAAAGGTGGGGAACATGCTCAGGGCTCCCACCAATCCCAGAGACCCTCAGACTGAGGCAGTTTCCCTGTGACAAACCAAGTAATGTGTCTGATTGGGATGGTTCCTCTGGTTTTATTGCGTTTTGGGACAAATTATTGGTGAAGGAGGAAAAGAGAAGGAAAAGACAGTTTTTAAGCATCCTGGGCACATCAAACCCTCTCTGTCCTGGAATACCAGAAGTGCTTGGTGGCCCCAGAGCTCCTGCAGGGAGCCAGGACCAGACCTGCTGCCTGGGAAGTGTTTCCAGCCATGCTGGGAGCTGGAGGGGAGAGTTTCAGGGGAGATGGTCTCCCCTTAATCCACGAGCCACACTCAGCTTTATTAGCTCAGCCCTTAAACACAGAACTCGCACTGGCACTGTCAGCCACCATCCACCCCTGGAACAAGAAGAGAAAGCAAAACCCCTCTGTCTTTCCAAGCCTTCCCCCAGCTCAGGTCAAGGTCAACTTGCAGGGATGATTTTTGTCGCTCTCTCCATGAAAGCAGCTAAGCCACTGCAGGGGTGGGAGCTGAATTTGGGGAGAGGAGTGAGACACACAGACACACTCCCACCCCAACGTCCTTAGCACGCCTCAGAGGATGCTTTCAGTACAGCCAGGGAGCTGTGACCAAAGGTTGGCACCATTTCAGAAAGGCATGATTTCCTCCAAAAAAAAATATCGTTTTTAAAGATAATTAATTGACCCATTTCAGCTTTTGCTTTTATTCTTTTTTTCTTTTATCTGCTATTTCCTCAGCCCATCATTCCTAATCTCTAACTGTGTCATCTTTTACACAATCACATTTCTTACAATAGGCAGCTTAAAAGAAAATTAATCCTAAAGAGTCAGATCTATCCTGGCCCTTTCTGGGCTCGTGTTTCTGATCTGATCCATCTTTTCCATGCTGCTCAAAAGCAGTGGAAACAAATCTCCCTGCAAATCACTGCCTCCTTCAGCCTATGATTCCTCTTATATGATTCATTTAGTTCTGTATAGGAAATAAAATGAGGCGAGATGATAATTTTTTTTCCCCCACTGAGGCAAGTTTATATTGGGACTTCCTGGAGTCCAGCACCTCTTACTCTCCTTACTCTCACTGTGGCACTACTAAAAACACACAGGAAAAGCGAGCTGGTGGAGCAGAGCTGTGAAAAATGCGAGGGATCTGCCAGGTTTCTCCATGTTAGGAAACACAAGGGTTTTGTCTCGGGGTGCTCTAGTAAACAGAATGTAAAACCGCAGAGTGAGAGAAGGAATAATCTCCCATGCTCAATATCATTTCTGTGGGAGGGAGACGTCTGCACCATTAGTTACATTGAACATGTTCTCCTTTGCCTGCATTGTGCTTTCGAGTCTTGAGTCTCAGGAAGATTCCCCTTGGAGAACACTGAAATGAAAGACTGAATCAAGGATGAATTAACTGTGCTCAGTAATTGTAATGCTCACGCTACCTGGTCCTTCTGAGCAGCGGGAGGAGCAGCTGCTGCTCTGCCCTGGCAGGTTCTGCTCCCTGCAGCCAGGGAAGAGCTGAATGTTGGATTTTAATGCTTGTTTCAGTCCCCAGCATCTCGGGGAGCACGTGAAACATTTGCTGATGCCAGAGCGGTCCCTGCCCTGGGATGAGCCTGGGCAAAATGCAAGGTCCTGCTGAGCTTTGCCAAGGTCTTCCCTACTGCAGAGGCACTTCAAATCTAGCCAGGAGGGCTCTGGTGAGGGAGCATCACAGACAAACTGGTATTTCAGGATTGACATGTCAGCTTTCAACCCTTTGCAGCTCTCCAAGTCCCTTCACAGACTGGAGGTCATCCTGGCAGGTTGACCAGGGTTGCCACCAGTGACCTGATCAACCTTCCCTCTGGTGGCCCCTCCCATGGCAGTGGAAGTTGGTGGCTTTTAATTTAAGACCCAAATAATGCTGTGACAGCTCCACTCTCCCACCAACCATCATCCTTCCCAAGCCCAAATGTCTTCCTGCCCGCTGGGGAAATTATTCACCTTTGTTAGACACTGATGTGAGGTGAGCCCTCAGCGTGCCGCATCCTGGGGAGAGACCGCAGTGTCCCTTGTCACCAGATGTGCACTCTGTAAAACTGGATGTGAAGATAAGAACAGTCCCAACAGGCATCTGTCAGTATTACTGCCCACTGAACTCAGCTACTTTTAATTTTGGCAGTGTTTCTGCTGTGCTGCTCTGAGCTTGTCAGATCTTTCCTTCAGCACAGGCTGCCTTCGACTAGTCCAGAGGTTACTGGGCCCTGAGGATGTGCAGAGGGGAAAAGACATCTGGAACTTGAATATTCCCTGCAAAGAGGTGCTGTTTCTTACCCACAAATCAAGCACTCTTTGAATTTCCAGGGCTCACCTCCTCTTCCAAAGTGCCACAGGAAAATCCCCAACCCCTCAGGAGAGTTTTATGCCCATTGACTTTACAGTACGTTGGAGAACAATCCGTAATGAGCACAGATTATCAAAAAAGTCACAGAGATCAGGCCGAGTGAACATTTTGGCTCTGGATGCAGCAGTTCCAAGTCAGAAGACAAGCAGACACACACAGCTCAACTTTTTTTATGAAAGCTCACTTTAAATGGATGTCATCCCTATATATTTTTAGCTTTTAATGTGAAGTTTCACCTTTTTAAAATTAACTTCACTTCTGACACATAATGATTTGATTGTTCATCACATCTTTGATTCTGCATTAGCTGTTGGAATTCAAGACTTCTTTTTTTTTCACTTTTTTGAGTGTGTCTTAGCAATAAAGTTCCGTTAAAAAAAAAAAAAAGTTTGTCTTCATATGCATTTCCCATGCGTGTGTAAAACTCACAGGCAGCTCCAGAGCTGCCTCCTGATCTGAAAGGCCTCCGTGAGCTTTTGTAAACTCCACAATATATCGCTGTCATTTCGTATCTTAACAGCAGGTGCTATTAAAGGACATAAAATATGTCAGCGTAACCCTGGAGGAAACGGGAGAGGAGCGTGGTGGTGGCAGAGCTTTGTGTGCAGCAGGAGAGTGACAAGTGGTGGGTGTTTGGTTCTGGCACGTTCCCCTGGCAGGCTCCTTGCCTTGAGGGGTGCAGAGTTACGGTACCACTCGTGTGGCACCAGCTCTTCGCGTATGAATTGCAAATTTAGATCCTCCCTTTTCTTGGGAGGGGGGAAGTTTTTCTCGAGGGAAAAAGGCAGGGCACTACTTCTTGTTTAGCAAACGGAGCTCCTGATGTTCCCCAAGGGGGAGGGAAAGGAAATCCTTAATGATACAGGAGTCATCAGTCATTGTCACACGGCATCGGCTGGGGTGTAAAGGCATCATTATCGTATCAGTGTCATCCCTGTGCTCCGGGGAGAGGGTGTGACAGACACCGGGACAAAGTCAGAGAACCCCAGGATGGTTTGTGTTGGAAGGGACCTTAAATCCCACCTCGATCCAACCCCCCTGCCATGGGCAGGCTCCCCTTCCACTAGATCAGGTCTTGGAAGGTCTTGGAAGTCAGACGGATGATTTTTATTCAACCTGGAAAACGTTTTCCCAAGCAGTAAACTTGGAACAGAAAGAAGCCGGGAAAATTCTGCATTTAGATTCCCATCCCTGAATTTCACTGGAGCTGATATATCCCCGAGGCTCTGGGCTTGGCAGAGCAGAGGGTGCTGATAATTACCTGCATTTCCCAAGTGTGGGATTTCTCTTCTGCATTTCAGACACTCAACGAGATAAAAAAATTCTCAGTGGTTCTCTACACATGTATGTGTGTTTATACAGATAGATATGAATTTATATAAATATATATATTTATATGTGTATATTCATGCCTGCTATGAATCTAGAGCACAATGTCCTTCTAGCCCAACTTTAGATAAAGGGCAAAAACCTGGTTTTCATAAAATGGTTTGGGTTGGAAGAGACCTGAAGGATCATATACTTCCAAACCTCCTGCCATGAGCAGGGACACCTTCCACTAGACCAGGTTGCTCAGAACTCCATCCAGCCTGCCCCTGAACACTTCCAGGGATGGGGAAGTGTTCAAGTGTTCACTTCATCCTGGCAGCATCCAACAACAGAGGCTTCGTGCCTTTAGGAATTTTCTGCTACAGCTGGGCTCTTGCTTGTACAGCACATGGAATGCAAGCTACAACCTAAAATACTCAGAGGAATTAAAAAGCAGAAAGGCTGTGGAGTTGTAGAGTGAAGGAAGGAAAACATTGGTTCTCTGGTAAAAAGAAAGAAGGATTTATTTCCTGTTTCGTTCTTATCACATCACGGATAATGTCAGTGAAGGCAAAATGCAAACGGCATCAGGAAGAACAGAAACTTCCCCTAAATCAGGGTTTCTCACTCTTTAAAGGGGAGAGCAGCTCCCTAAATGGAACCTGTCATGATTTTGGTATGAGAACAAGAAAGTGCAAAGGCTGGCAGGAGACGTCAGTGTAAGTGAGGCGCGGGGTGTCCCGGAGCTCGGAGAGCACGTGTGCTCTCAATCCAAAAGTTTGTCAGGAGACAGGGAAGGGGCCCAGAGCAGCTGGAGACTGCTCAGGGCTGGCAGGAAAACACCCTCCTGCCTGCTGTGCATGCCGTCTCCTGTGCACAGTTTGAAGTAATACCAAGTAGGCTCTGGGGGAGATAAATTACATTATTAGCTGTTTCTGACTTACCTCCTCGCTCTGCCTGGAGATTGCTCTCTTCCAAGGACAGGGATTGGGAAGCTTCACCCTAAAGATGTGGGGACCGCAGGGGTTCTGCGGGGTGTGGGTGGCAAAACCCAGCCAAGCTCAACGTTACAGCAGGATGAATGTCTACACACGCACACACAGGTATCTGTGTGCACTGGGGCCTGTCAAAATGCAAAAAGTAAATGCTGCTGCAGAGCCATGTTTTTGTGTTGTCTTAAGTTCTCAGTGTTGGACAACAACAAAAACAGGGGAGGAAGCAGTGGCTTTTTGCTCCAAGCAAAATAACTGCAGCTTTTGACATACATTTAGCTGGGAAAAGGCAGAATGATATTAAAAAAATAATAAGAACAGAAAAGCAAAAGCCCATTTTTCAAGTTAATTAAACAACCATAGCAGCCCAACTTTTGGTAGACTCCTTTGAAATGCAGTTATTACTCTTGCTTTAAAGCTGACTGTAAAGCACATCCTTTATCGTTACTCTCCCAGCCACCTGCTCTCTGTAGATGAGTTCAGCTGCAGTCCAAGGAATTGCAGCAAAACACTGCAAGTGGAGCAAGGCAGAGGAAAGAGGATGACTCCCTGTCACATGTCTAAGGATCTCCTGGCACAATATTAGGAGTCAGTCACAGGGTGTTGGGTGCAGCTGTGTCCTCTGAAAGCCCCAAATATCTCCAGTGAATGTGACCCTCAAATAAAAGTTGCCCCACTGTGCTGGGAGGGGTCCAGAGCCTGGTGGGGTGTTCACAACAGAAAAAAAAAAATGGCATTTTCACTGTCATTTACCAAAGCCATCCGTTTTCTGCAGTCTGCTTCATCTGAGGCTTTCCAGATGCTCCTGCTGTGCATTAATCACCGAGAGAAACCCTGGGGATGGCTGCAGGAGCTGTCTGCTGCTGAGGCAGGCAAAGGGAAGGAGCTGGTGCAGGCAACCGGAAGGTTTTTGCAGCACGGCTTTGACTGCAGCCACGCTGCAATTTTTAACGTGCCTGTGATTAAAGGTCCCAGAATTACAGGATGGTTTGGGTTGGAAGGGCTCTTAAAGATCATCCAGTTTCACCCCACGGGCAGAGACACCTTCCACTAGCCCAGATTGCTCCAGCCTGGCCTTGGGCCCTTCCAGGGATCCAGGGGCAGCCCCAGCTCCTCTGGGCGCCCTGTGCCAGGGCCTGCCCGCCCTCCCAGGGAACAATCTCCTCCCAGTATCCCATCTAAACATCCTGTGTGAGGTTTTTTTGCAGCACTTTGCCTCGGAGAGCAGTAGGTGACACTGAGATGAGGGTGCTGGTGGGTGCCCAGCATGTCTGGGTGCTGCAGAGCAGCAGGTTTTGGGGTCCCCAAGGAGCAGGGTAGCACAGGCCAGGGGCTCCCTCCTCCTCATCTGAAAACGAGACATCTTCAGAAAAACAGAGATTTCTTCGCCTCGCTCACAACTCTCAACAGCACAGACAGCCAGGGCAGGGGGCTGGAAACAGGGAAATAATTTGGGAGCTGGAGGAGGCCCAGGGAAAGGCTGGCAAGGTCAGGGGTGGAGGCTTTGGCAGGGCTGGGGCTCAGGGCAGCCTTGCTAACGTGCCTTTTGTCCAGGTGGCTGAAACTGCAGCTTGGCAAGACAAAAACCTGCATCATCCAACTCCACCGAGCTCCATGGAAGGAGGCCAGAGGCTTTCCGGCTGAGTGGATTGAACATTCCTGGCCCATAAAATGTTTTGGGGGAATATGGGCTTGAAAGTGGTTTTTATGCATGCTGGCAACAGGTTGCTTTTGGGAGCTTTTTTTGTTTTTTTTTTTTTAAATAGGGTCACTACCCAGAATGGCTGTGCTGGTATTTATATTGTAATGTATATTCTGAAGGTATAATTTGCTGGAATTGTCACATTTATGGCAAAATCAAGGACGTTTTGAAAAAATAAAACCTAATGTTTTATGTCACATGTGCTGCTTAAGCAAAAATAATGGGCTTCATCCTCATTTACCGAGAATGATACCTTCATATTGAAAACCAATGTTTTAAAAAATTCATTTCCCCATCAGATTTGAAGCTGGATATTTAATATATAGATATTAGGGGGTTTGATTAATATCTTAGTTCCCCTGTTCATAGAGCGGTGTTATTAATAACGACAAGCAAAATGGAGGCATTTTTCATGCAGGTTTTTAATGGAAAATTTCATTTGAAAGTTTATCTTGGAACAAGAGGCATTTCATACAAGAAAAAAAAAAAATTGGTTAGTTTGCAGCCAGTTATCCTACCGAAAATCTCTTGCTCAGAACGGTTTTGCTGAGCTAAGGGCTATTTCCTTCATCATTTCTCCAAGGAGGCAAGGGCATCTCAGCAAATTCTGCTGAACAGAGCTTTGACAAGAGATGCAGATTGACATTCCAGCCCAGAAAACGTCTACAAGCAGCTGTCACAGCATGTTCTGATTATCAAATCTCACATTTTATTGTCACCAAAACCAAGATGAAATCTTTATGGCCCTCCCTGACAACATTTCTGTATCAAATGGGAGGCGCCTATTCCCAGACCTAATGAGCCCTGAAACCTGCCAATGCCCCCAGGCAGAACATGGCCCAGGCTGGATTTCAACAACAAGGAATTTTGATAGAAATTGTGCTTTTTTTGATGTGGGAAGACGGGCACATTTCTGTGAAAAGTGTCTTGGCAAAGCTGGGGAGGGGAGCTGGGAGTGCTGGGCTACGTGCTGCTCTGGCGGTCAGAGGTGCAGCAGGCACACAGCTGAGCACATGGCTCTTTAATTGAGTGCATAAATAACAATATCGCAGGGTCTGGGAATGCAAACAGCCCAGCTGTGGTCTGTGTCTCCCCCAGAGCCCATCCCCACCAACCCACCGCTCCCAAGACGCCTCTTTCCAAGGTGGCAGAGTCCAAAACCTTCGCTTGCCAAAAAAAAAAGTTTGAAACTGGCAGGAACCTCTCTCAAATCCCTTCTCCACTGAAGAATTCCCATATCCTCCCGGCAAGCGCCTCATGTGCTGTGAACATTTTATTGGCTCATCCCCTGGAGCAACCTACACACAGCTCCAGCCCATCCCTGCTGTGCCCTGGGGAAATGAGCCTGGAAACTCAGGAAAACCCTTACAAACCCCTCAGTCAGGCCACAACAGCAGTGTCCTGTCCAGTTAAGCAGAGGAAGGTGAAATTCCATGTGAGCAGAACGGGAAAATAACAGAAAATTGCAAGGAGATCCTATTTTATTTTTCTC
This sequence comes from Chamaea fasciata, assembly GCF_029207755.1. NCBI lineage: Eukaryota > Metazoa > Chordata > Aves > Passeriformes > Sylviidae > Chamaea > Chamaea fasciata. Next base: position 1,241,070 of record NW_027094107.1, read on the forward strand.
TAAATCCATTTCCAGGTGATGCTGGTTTCTTAAAATGTTTCAGCTTTTCTCTTGCTGGACCATCCTGGCTTGCTGGATGCTGGACATGCTGCTTGAGCAGCTTCTTCCCAGGGCTGATGCAAGCCCAAATCCCCCCAGCCCATCCTTTCCCTCCCTGGGAAAGGATTTGCCTCAGTAAAACGAGGCTTTTCAGCCACACCGAGGTGATTGCAGCCAGAAAGACCAGAGCAGAGATTTAATCAGGGCAATGTGCTTTTAATTTGCTTTTTTTTCTCTCTCTCTTTCGAACAGGCCCACTGAACAGCTTGGGAAGAGGAATAATTAATACATGAGGCCTGAGACCAGCCTGGGTAGCAACTGCAAAAATTTCATTGAAAGCCAGGTTTAATTGTGCCTGCCAGCTCCCTTCCAGCAAAGTGCTGCCACACCAAGTGCTTTGGAGGGAAAAGGAGACCATTTGCTGCACAGCTTTGATGTTCTGGGCTTGCTCAGGCTGCCCTGGAGGGCATTTCATAGAATCACAGAGTGGTTTGGGATGGAAGGAACCTTCAAGATCATCTCATTCTGCCCTCTGCCCTGGGCAGGGACACCTTCCACTGTCCCAGGCGGCTCCAAAGCCCATCCAGCCTGGCCCTGGACACTTCCAGGGATCCAGGGGCAGCCACAGCTGCTCTGGGAACCTGTGCCAGGTCCTCAGCACTCTCACAGGGAGGAATTTCTTGCTGATATCTGATCTAATTGATAGATTTTTCTCTGCTGGAGAGCCACAGGGACCTCCAGCTTCTCTGTCTCAGTGTCTGAGATGAAAACTGGGATGAGATGCTGGGGAAGTATCCATGTAGCCTGAACCCAGAGCAGCACAGAGCTTTAAAGCACAAAGAAAATAATGACTCAAGGTCTTGCCACAGGCTTGGAGGAAAAAGCTGATGTTGTTCTCTTCAGTCTTTTCAAAAACTGAACAGGGCCATTTTTCTGTAGAGCAGTGGGGGATTTGGTGATGAAAATCTAGACAGTTCTGAACTCCTTCGAAAAATACAAAACTCCCCTCCTCCCTTTCTGCAAGCCAAAGTTACTGGATGAGCTAAAATGAGATTCACCAGCATCAGTCCTCTGATCTGTATTTTATGAAGAATAAACTCACCTTCAAAATTCTCCTGGCTCTAGGGAAACCTGTAGGAAGCAAACAAGTGATAAATTCTTGCCTTCTGACAGTCATGCCGTCACTGACATTTTATTTTATTATGATTATAACCTGTCATAATTGCAGATTGCCCTCCACCTGCCCCGATTGTCCCTTTCCAGACCACGTTGTCAGAGCCCTTAGGAAGGGATCTCCCTCTGCCCTGCCCACTCTGCATTTGCCCTGCAAAGTCTGTAAGTCTCTGGAGCGTTTAAATCACGAAAGAGAAGAGGGAGGCCAGGAGCTCGTTGTGCTGCACAGACAATATTGTTTTTCTTCGAATATTGCTTTTCTTTGCACCGTTGTCTTCGGATGCTGGGGAAGGCAGTTTTGCTCCCCCTTCAATCCCTGCGTTTCATAAACTCTCTGCAGTTCTGCTGGAACAGAAATCAGCTCCCAGAAGACATTTGAAGAGTAAACGGTCCCAAATTTGCTGGCAGGAGCCTGTTGCCAGTAACAGAGCAGCTCTGAGGGCCACGGCGCAGGGTTGCAGCTCTAACTCAGGATGAAGCAGTGGTTGTGTGTGAGTGATGCGGCGGCAGCTCCAGGGCTGTGTGAACACTGGCAGGAGGTACTGCAGGAGCTGCACTTCCCTCTGATCCCAGCGGAAAAGCAGAAGCTCCCCCCCCCCACCCCACCCCCCAAAGTCTTTAATTAACGCTTGGATAATGAGAAATCTCAGTGTGGAAACATTTCAGCAGCACAGGGCAGAGTTAACACTCATCTCCCAGGGTTGGGTCCTGCCAGTGCTGGATCCTCCCTGCTGCACAAGCCCCAGCACTGCCTGCTCCTCAAGCATCACAGGAACTGGCACTTTGGAATTCCCAGTCAAGGCTTCCCCACCGGCCCTGCTGGCACCGTGCTGCTGCTTGGCTCAGGCTCCAAAACTCAAACTGGGGGGGGAAGACCAGGACAGAGAGCACCAACTGTGCTGGCAAACCTGCAGGCTGATGCATCATCCAGGGAGGAAATGACATTCAGTGGTTTGTCTGGGGACAGGGCTCCAAATTTCTCTGTGCTACCTGAGCTCAGTAAGTGACTGTGACAAATGTTCCTGGGTGGCATCAGCATTTCCCAATACCCTCGAGCCACTTTGTGAAGCCTGCCCTGCTTCAGATGGGCATCAAAACCCAGAGCAAGGCTGGCTGTTTGAGGATTCTTGTCTGGAGAGCTGGGAAATTATAACAGCAAAGGAAATTACAGCAGAGCCCCAAAAAAAAAAAAAAAAAAAAAAAGCGATTTTTGAGAAAGATGTTGTTACCTGCAAAACCCAGGTGGGCCCTTCCCTCCCCCACCCCTCCCACTGCAGTGTGCAGTCTCCTGCTGCAGCAGTAATGTGATTTTGTGTTCAAACAGACCTTTGTAAAGGAGGAAATAGCTCATTTCCACCTTGAGGAGAAAATGGAGGTCAGTTGTCCAGGGTCACTCGGTGAGGCTTGGCAGATGAGGGCCGCGGGCTGCCAGGTCCCCAGCCAGGCTCTCGTCTCTCCCAGCCAAATTGCTGGTGACTCAGTCCTTTTTTTCCATGTCCTTCTGGACCTCCAGCAGTTGTGAGCAGTGGGGCTAAGGGCAGTGTGATCCCCAGACCCAAATCAGGTTTTTCAGTTCCTAAATTCTCGGGTAGATTAGGAAGTCATTTTTGTTGTCATATTTAGGTTCATTAGTAGCCTGTCAGATAAATTATCTCTGATCTCACTGATGACACTTGGTTGGGCTCCAGCTCCAAGCAAACCGCAACGCTGCTGGTGGCTGACTGTGTTATTCCCAGCCAGTTGTCAGCAGGAGAAGAAAAATCATTACAAATTTTGTCACTTCCAGTTGGTCCAGATTGGACTAACTGTGATGGAAACTTTAATGTCCCATGAAAACAGAGCCATTGACTCTAAGTGGCATTTGCTGGCTTTTCCTCTCTGTGCTCTTTAGAGCCGTGTCTGAGTTGTTTCTGAGCAGCAAGGGTTGGAGTTGGAAGGGCTGTCTGCTGGCAAACACGGTCACCCTTCACCTGGGTGTGGGGGCTCCTATAAAAGACTAGATTTAAACTGAAAGAAAAGAGATTTAGATTAGACATGGGGAAGGAATTGTTCCCTGTGAGCGTGGGGAGGTCCTGGGACAGCTGTTGCATGCCCCTGGATCCCTGGAAGTGTCCAAGGCCAGGTAGGATGGGATTTGGAGCCACCTGGGACCGTGGGAGGCATCCCTGCCCATGGCAGGGGGTGGGACAAGATGAGCTTTGGAGTCCTTTCCAACCCAAACCATTCCGTGATTCTATGATTTAACCATCAATGTGTGGTTGCAGGGAGACAAAACGAGAGCCAGAAATGATCCGAGGCTTCTGCCTTTTAATTTATTTGTGACCAATGAGTGACTCGTCGTTACAACCCGCTCCCATTTTAAAGAGCGTTTTGGCAGGTTTCCACCCCCTAATACCATATAGATAATTCTCTCACAATGTACCATAGATAATGCAATTAGCCTAGAGTTTCCATAGACATGTTTTATATTATCTACTTAAAATAATCCTGTTTCCTTGCTGTAATCTAATGTAGCTGTGACTTGGTGTGCCCTAAACAAGATATGTGGTTGAAGGCAATACAGAAATACTAAACGAGGGGAGGGCAGGTGCTGAACCCTTGTTTTTCAATTGAGACACTATGGATTCAGGGCAGGTTCAATGCCACATCTGCCTTGGGTGGTACGTTTGTGTGACAGTGAATATCTTAAAGGCATTGCTGATCTCAGAATCAGAGAAATATTGAGGTTGGAGGAGCCCTCTGTGATCATCGAGTCCAACCATTAAGCTGACACTGCCAGCCCAGCACTAAACCATGTTCCTAAAGCACCACATCCACACGGTGCTTGAAGACTTCCAGGGACAGTGATTCAACCACCTTCCCTGTGGGTTTCTTATCTTCTTTTCTTCCTGTTAGAGCCGAGATCAATGCACAGGAGACTCAGTTTTCGTGTTCAGACTCAGATGTTTATTAATTCTTATCTACATTACAGTCTCACCAGTTGTGTGCTCTAACTAACAAGGTGGAAAATGGATGCCTCTAACTCTTTCCAAGGTCTTTTTAAGTGCTAATTACCCAATAACAAGATGACACCTATATTATTTATACTTTAAACCCAATAACAAAATGCCAAATTAGAAAACAACCACCCAAAACCATGAAGAAGAAGGTGAAGAAGATGGACTTAGACAACACCCTAAATCCTCTGTATTGCTTTATATCTATTACTACAGTCTAAAGCCCCAAATTTTTGGCTTCTAGGGTTTCAACACTCCCTGAGCATCCTGTTCCAATGCCTGACCACCCTCTCAGGTGAAGAAATTTTTCTTCTCCAAGCTCGGAAAGATCAAAGCAGCTGCTAGAAGAGTGTGACTGAGCCCTCTAGTTAGTGCAGCAGCTCATGGCTTTGGGAAGAGGGCAGTGGAATCTGTGGCTCTGAAGGGTTATTCCTGCTTCAGAGGTTTGCAGGACCTGCCAAAATCTGTGAGAAAAGGTGGTGAACCAATGTTCATGGCCTCAACCATCACTTCTGCCTTCCCCTGGCATCCAGCTGATCCTGCTGGTGTGCAGGGCGTGCAGAGGGGTGAGCACTCTGAGGAGCATCCTCCAGGAGCTCCTTGGCACTGCCAGAACTCAGCTTTCCCTTCAGCTCAGCTGGCACCACGATAAACACAGCTCCACCACCCCCAGAGAACAGGAAAGGGCCAATGCAAAGCAAAACATGAACAGTTATTAGTATTGGAATGAGATTTGATGATATGGTTAGCAGGTTAAATAAGGATTGATGGGGCATAGCTGCCAAGCTGGATGTGTGGGACACACACATTCCCCACATTTCATGGGCTGGAAATCGGAGTGAAATGTGAAATGTCCTGTGCTGTATCCAGGAGTTCCCAAGTGATGTGAAAAATTCCCCCATCTGCACCGCAAAATAGGTTTGAGGGGTTTTGTTCCTTTATCATCCTCTAACGATCTGTGTTAATTTGTATTTGGCTGAAAACCTGGATGGGCCTTCAGCATCTATCAAAACTTCCCAGTCCAACACCTGCCCTCTGCAACCATAGGCATCCATCGCTTTTTTCCCCCCGTCTTCAAAGCACCTTGTCATGGATGGGCAGGAAATTTGGAAATTCAGGTGGTTTATTTGGAAAGGAAGAAAATCCCTTGTTTACATGTCAGGCCAGATTCTGCCTTGCATTTTCATGCACCCTGTGTCCCCACTGGGTTACACATCTGGTGGGGCCTCAGCTCAGGTACCCTGAGGTGGGGTCAGTGCCACAGCCCCTGTCCCCAAGGCAGGGACTGACTCCCTTTTGTACCCAGGGCACTGAGCTCTGTCAGTCAAAATCCTGGGAATGGGCACTCCTTACTCCTGCCCCGAGCCAGGCAGCCCACAAATGAGCTTCCCTTGTAGGCATGTATATTTTATAGTCAAACAGTCAGCCTGCAAACTCCAAACATCCTTTGGAGCTGTTGTTACAGCTGAAAAATCTGACGGATGCAGGAGGGCTCGCAGGGATAATACCAGCAGTGGTTTCGCCACTGTTTAAAGTGAGATTAGTCAATATAAATGGAGGGTTTGCTTGTGCTTGTAGCATCAGAGATGCATCATCCGTTCAAGCTTCGGAGGGCCCTGTTCAGCCAGGCACTGGAGCATGTGCTCACTGTGTGCTCAGCTGCAGGAACGTGAATCCCATCCCTGCCCCCTGGGGCATTTCTGGCTGTGCTGAGAGATAAAACCACCTCCAAGGTGGCTTAAATATTCCACGAGCAGGGACGGACTGGTGCTTTAAAGAGGTTTAAATGTCAAGATGTTCGTGTTAGTGTAGAGGAGGCTGAGTACCCAGCCCTGCTGTCACCCCTCTGCCTCCAAAAGCCACATTTATCCCCTTCTGTCTGAGCAGGCTGACACCTGCCTTGGACTGTGATCTCCACTTGAATCCGTTCACTGGTTTGGCTTCCCTGGGCTTCAGTGTCCCGGTCCAAGCACACAGTTTGTTCAACTCCCCTCGATTAGAAAACTGGTTTTCCCCATTTATCTATCTAATGGAGATAAAAGAATATATACCATAAAAATAACTCCAGATTTAAACTCCTTGCATTTATAATACCTCCTGTCTCCTTCTCTCTCTCTTTTTTTTTTTTTAATTACTCCATCACCACTGAACTGCAGCGCCTCTAATCCGCGTGTGAATGAGGATGCAGGAAATGCAAAGCACCTTATTAATATACAATAATTTCCAAAGCATTAAGAGCAGACACGTATTATGGCAGATGCTGTTAAGCAGCAGGGAAAAAAAAAAATCTAATAACACGTAAAGGAAGAGAAAACCCTACTCCGGAAAGCTTTTTACAAGTTGCAGAAGGATGATGTAAAATCCAGCGGGCAGGAGCATCTGGAGATGAGGTGAATGGGCGCATGGAGATGCTGCACAGAAGCGCTGAGCGCATCCCTCGCGCGGCTCAGTCACCAGTTAATTACTGGGGAAGGGGCGGCTTCGTTCTGCGGCTGTGAGAGGGTCCCAGGCAGCAGCGATGTCCCGAAGGCAGGCGCTAATGGCGGGATTTATCACTGCCATCACACTTCATTACCGCGGTTTAGTGTTTAATGGAGCGAGCGGAGGCTCCGCGCTGCCTTGGGCGCCGGCTGCCGCTCCTGGGCGCTCGGGATGGGCGTTTGAAGGGTTAATTGAGTGAGCCCGGCAGTGTGAGAGCGCTGCTTGGCCTCGCTCCTCGGGAAACCAGAGCTGGGGCTGCCCCGGTGGGATGCGCAGGGCCCCGGAGTGGTGACAGCCCTGGGTGGGATGCCCAGAGCCCCGGAGCGGTAACAGAACCCCAGGTGGGATTGTGCAGGACCCCGGGGCGATGGCAGCCCCAGGAGGGACATGAAGAACTCTGAAGCAAAGGCAGCTCCAGGTGGGACGGGCAGAGTCCCCCAGAAATGACAGAATCGCAGCCCTGGATGGGATATCCAGAGCTCCAGAGTGATGGCAGAACCTCAGATGAAATGTACAGAACCCGGAGTGGGATGTCCACAACCCCAGGTGGGATGAGCAGAACCCAGATAGGATGTGCAGAACCCAGGTGGGATGTGCAGAACCCAGGTGGGACGTGCAGAACCCCAGAATGGTGAAAGAAGCCCAGATGGGATCTGCAGAACCTCATGTGGGATGTGCAGAACCCCAAAGTGGGATGAGCAGAACCCCAAAGTGGGATGTGCAGAACCCAGGTGGGACGTGCAGAACCCCAGAGTGGGATGAGCAGAACCCCGGGTAGGATGTGCAGAGCCCAGGTGGGACATGCAGAACCTCATGTGGGATGTCCAAAACCTCGGGTGGGATGTGCAGAACCCCCTTGTGATGTCTCATGGCACAAAGGAGGCAAAATCTGCCCCCCAAAAAAGGGAGCAGGAGCCAGACTCATCACCCACAGCCCCAAGGGACCAGCACAGAGCTCATCCTGCAGGTCTCTCTCTGTCCAAGCACCAGGAATTGGAGGATTTACGGCTTTTGCAAGTTGTCTCTGATCAGGGCAGGTTTATAAGAGTGCATATAAACCTGAACACTCTGTGATGAGCCAATAATGGAAGTACCTCCGTGAAAAAGGAGAAGAATGTACAAATGGTTGAGCAAGCAATGAGCAGTTTGAAAAAGCAGAGGCAGGGGCCAAAAATCCTGCTGCATGCTGGTGTTTCGGATGCTGGTTGTCACACACAGCAACCCAGCCAGGTAATTTGCTGCCTTTAGAACTGAAACAACTTCATTTTTCTTGCTTGAAGTGTTATCTTGGTGCCAACTGCTCTTGTAGTGCCTCTGTTGTGCCCTGCCTCCCATCAAGCACGCTGCTCTGCTGTGGGGAAATGTCAGTTTGAGAGATCCCACAATCCATTACTGCCCCAGTTCATCCAAATTCTTCCAGCTACTTCACTTATAGGATCGGAAAGGGCAGAGAGAGCCTCAAATTTGGTATCCAAGTCACATAACACATGTTAAAGAGCTTGGAGAGTTAAGCCGGCTTCAGCTACCCTGCTTTAATTTTTTAAATGCCAAAGCTCCCCAGAAAGCATCTTTCAGAGGAGGATACCTACTTAAACCCTAAACACTCTGATAAAAAGGCTATTTAAAACATTGGGATATATGAAAAAGAGGCACTTGAAAGTGAATAAAACATTCAGCAGAGTAATTGTGCACACACATAAAACACTCACCCCGTGCACACTCCGCTGGTTTTGCATTCTGAGCTTCAAATGATGGCCCATGAATTAATGCGGAGTATAATGTGAAGGTTATGGAATTAAATGAAGTACAGTAGCAAAAAAAAAACCCCACCCAAAATCAACCCCAAACTCTATAAATAAACCCTTGCCTGCTGTCCTGAGCTGTCCCCCAAACACACGTTCTTGTTCCACCCATGAATTGTAGTGCCTGGTATACCGTCCATCAGGGATTTAATTTCATTATTTCATCAAGGGAAGATCATAAAACCTGATTTTACAGCTACTGTAGAGAGGCTGAAAAGTGCCCAGAGAGGAGATGGAGTAGGCTGTTATTCCTGATTGACTCGAGCCAGTTAGATTGATTTCATCATGAGGGGAATATTTATTAATGTCTTCTCAGCCACTAAACAACCAGAATGATTTAGAGCCTGTGCCTGTGATACAGAAATTCACCCCCACCCTCAGCAGCATCCCCTGCACAGGCCTGGTGAGCCTGGGGAGTCCACATCCCTCTGCAAGGGGGAGATTTTCATTTGCTGCACATTTAGCATAAAATGTCGCTGTATTTCCTGCCCCATCTTCACACTCAGCCTCTTTTAGAGGCCGCCTTGTGTATAAAATTAATTTCTACCCCATCTGCACCTTCAAACTTAGTGGAAAAGGTTGGGTGAGTGGCCTGGATGGCCCCAGAGCTCATTTCAAAGGCATCTTCATAAAGATACTGAAATAAATGACAAAGAAAAGCCAGCCCAAACCAGCCCTAAATCCAGCTGCTGTTGAACTGCTTGGGAAATGTAACTTAGGAGCCTTTATTTTAAAATAAAATCAGACATCTGATGTTTTTCTCCTCTTAATTTAATCCTCATGGCCATCCCTTGTGCCTTCCTGCAGGCGCCCAGCTCGGATCCCAGGGGTGATGGATTGTCTGTCCCCGCTGTGAAGGGCAGCTCTGCTGCTCTAAACCAGAACTGTCCAACAGCTTCAAGCTGAACCTTTTTTTTCCTTTCACCTTTGAAAATATTAAATCTAATATTAATATTAATGATAATATTAATATGAGGTCTAATTTTTAGGCTTCTTGTTCCTTGCTTCCCAGGTGCAAACTGGGCTGGACCACAGCAGGGGCAAGAGGGGCAAAGCTCAGCTTTCTCTTTTCTTTCCGCCTCCATAACCTCTCCACCTTTCCAGGCTGGATTTTATTCCATGCCAATTGGCACATGACAGCCTGGCTCCTGCAGGGAAGCAGTGAGGGCACTCAGGGGATTTTGCCCTGCCCAGGATCTGTCAGTGCCTCGGCACTGTCCTCTGCTCCACAGGACAGGCAGGTTCACCTTCCTGTGCTCCTGCTCCTGAGCTGAAGGATGAGTTTCTCTACTGGAATGGCAGGAGAGGGTTACAAAAACCACTGGCTGGTCTGATTCCCTTAAGGACCTCTTTAGGGTGACACTGAGAAGGCAGCAGGACCACCCCAAGTCCTTCACCTCCAAGCCAAGCCCAGGCACTGCCAGTCCCAGGGATTTCTGTGATGGTTTTCTTGACTCAGACAGAGACTCTGCCAGAAATCCTATCAAAACCCCACTTTTGTCTTGGGAATTGAAGGCTCAGGGCAGTGTTACCAACCCAGGATTAATTTAGAACCTCCTGACAAGCTGGTGCCACTTAAGTGACTAAGTTCCATTGCTGTCTGCCCCTGCAGTTAATGTTTCAAATATTTCTGTATTTCCATCAATCATTGCCAGACTTCTTGTTCCTCTTAGAGTGCCACGTGCTGGAAGCGTCCCCTCAAAGGGCAAATTCAGAACCTAATCTTGTAATGAACGAGCTTCAAAATGGGCTGAGGTTTGAATACATTAAAAATGAAGATAAAATTTTCCTGTTGGCATTTGAACGTTCTAAGTTGATCCCTGAGCCACGCTGTGCCCACAGCTCGTCCTGGAACTTCTCCTTTATTCATAGAATCACGGAATGGTTTGGGTTGGAAGGGATCTTCAAGATCATCCCATTTCTTCCCCCCTGCCATGTGCAGGGACACCTTCCACCATCCCAGGCTGCTCCAAATGCCATCCAACCTGGCCTTTGACATTTCCAGGGATCCAGGGGCAGCCACAGCTGCTCTGGGCACCTGTGCCAGGGCCTGCCCACCCTCACAGGGAAGGATTTCTTCTTAAAATCTAATCTAAACCTGCCCTTTTTCATCCCCCCTGTGTCCTGTCCCTCCAGCCCTTGTCCCCAGCCCCTCTCCAGCTCTCCTGGAGCCCCTTTAGGCCCTGCCAGGGGCTCTGAGCTCTCCCTGGAGCCTTCTCCTCTCCAGGTGAGCACCCCCAGCTCTCCCAGCCTGGCTCCAGAGCACAGGGGCTCCAGCCCTGGGGCAGCTCAGTGGAGCTGCAGATTATGGGCTGTAACACTCAAACGAACCCTGAGCTCTAAACATGGATCAGGACCCCCAGAGCAAAGTTTCTTCTCTGGCTTTGGTGATTGGCAGCCCAAACTGCTTCTGCTCTGAAGAGACCAAAGCTGAAACCGAGCTGTCAAATCATTAAACCAGATCAGGCTTTGGTTCAGGTTTCCAGCCCAGCCAGCCCTGTCCATCCCTGCTCTGCTGTGGATTCACTCCCCTGGTGGAGGAGATTTTTTCTTTTTCAGGAGTGAGCAGTACTTTGGTATGAAAATGTGGCACAGCCCTTCTCTCTAAGGGATCTACACAAAGCACTACACAGAGAAGAGGGATCTCTGAGGAGAGCTATCCAAACCAAGAGGTCAGCAGGGAAGCAGAAGAGCTCAGGTACCCAAAAGCAGCCCAGGGCCTGGCTTGGATTGCCTGACTGCTGGTGAGATTAAACTGTTCAGAGAATAACAGCAAAAGCTTCTCTTTTCTGTCGTTCTCCCCCCAGTATTATTTTGGCAGTTTGGCAGTAGAAATGACTGCAAGGCATCTCTCACCAGTTTATTTCTCTTACTGGTAAACGTGTATGAAATGACAGATGTTCCTATGGAAACTTGGGTCCTGTGGCCACTTCCACAAGTCGTAGAAAATGAGACCAGGGGCTTGTAACAAGTGATAGGCTCGTTACCTTGCCCGTGCTGAGACAGCAGGAAATACCCACCTGGCTTTGTGAGAGAATTTCGGATGTTGTTGATGTCTGCAAAGCACTTGGAGACGCAGCATGGAGCAGCAGTGCCAGTGTGTTGTGTGGAGCAGTGTGTTCCCTGCGAGGACAGCAGCAAAGCTGGGGCCCAAAGGTGCTTTTCCAGATTTCCAAGCGCCTGACCTTCCCGTTTCAGCAACACTTAACATTGCACTCACATCCACACACATACATAGAAAAACCAATAAATAAGATTTAATCGGGTTTTTTTTCCTGGTACTCATACAGCTGCACTATTCTGGGAATCGCTTTATTGCAGCATTCAGGGGCAAATTAGTCTTGCCAATAATTGCTGAGTGACAAGTGTGTCGTGTTTTCTCCTCCTGGATGTTTCCATCTCTCCCTCCCCTGCGTTTAAGCGCAGACCAGCACTTTTTACTCGCTGCTCCTCTGCACTGAGGAGCAGAGCTGTGACTCTTGTCTGACACTGTCAAGGGAGATGAGCACCTGTGATGGTTCTGGCTTCTTTTTTTTTTCCTTGCCAAGGTCGGGAATAACACACAGGAAACAGATTTCATGTTCAGACTTGGATGTTTATTGTTTCTTATCTATTTACAGACTCACGAGCTGTGAGCTCTAACTAGCACGTTAGAGAAATGAGGTGAAATGGAGTGATTCTAACTCTTTCCAAGGTTATTTAAGTGCTAATTACCCAATAACGAGGTGACACCTCTATTATTTATATTTCTGACCCAATAATGACCACCCAAGGCCTGCAATGCAGACCTTTTCCACCCCACTACAGAAAACCACCTAAACCCATGAAGAAGAAGGAAGAAGAAGGTGAAGAAGGACTTAGACAATGCCCCAAGCCCTCCATCTTGACACACACACATTACTGTACACTAAAATCTTAAATCTGAGCTTTTCACCCTGTGAGATCACACAATTCTATCCAAACTACACCCCCACAACCCCAGTGCTGTCACTCAATTTTGGGAGCTTGTTCCAAGGCCTCAAGTCAAATGCGGTGCTTGCCTGAGGGTCAGCCCCCCTCCGCTCAGAAAGCCTGGAATTTTCAGCCTCCAAATTAACTTCAAGATTTCAGTATATAGTAAAAGATATAAAGCAAGATGGAGGATTTAGGGTATTGGCTGAGTTCTTTTTCTATCACCTTCTTCTTCATGGGTTTGGGTGGTATCTTGTGATTGGGTGGAAAGGTCTGCATTGAGGACCATGGGTGCTTGGTTATTGGGTTAAAAGTAAAAATAATATAGGTGTCATCTCCTTATTGGATAATTTATGCTTAAAAGACCGTGGAAAGAGTTCGAGACAGATCCATTTTCTACCTTGTTAGCTAGAGCTCACAGCTTGTGAGATTGTGCTATAGATAAGAATTAATAAACACCTGAGTCTGAACATGAAAATGCATCTCCCATGCATTGATCCTGGCTCTAACAGGAGAAAAAAAAAGATAAAAAACCAACAGGATCCAACCTACAAGGGAAGGTGACCCCGTGGAGGGAGCAGGGATGGATGTGGCAAAACAAAGTCCATACCCCATCATTTGTTGCACAGATGGGCTTCATCTCCCCTAAGAGGCGGGAGGTGCCACTGGCTCCTCCAAGTGTCCCTCTCCCCTGGGGGACAGCCAAGGGACCCCAGGGTGACACAGTCCCTTTCCACCTCCCTCTCACACCTGAAATCCTTCCTCTCGCCCAACCCGGTTAACATTCCCCAGCTTCTCTCTCAGTTCCTGAATAATTGATACATCTGGGAAATACAAGTTGTAGGGGTTTGATTTCCTTCCCGGGGGAATGTTGTTGTTCCATGTCATGGCTTTTCCCCCCAGGCTCTGTGTAAGTGCCCCCCTGCACATCCCTGAGGGACTGCTGAGGTGCTTCATTAGGGGCTTAATTGCCTTGAATTGAAATCTGGCCTCTTCTTCTGTTTTTAATAGTAGGCCAAAAATTAAGGCATGACTTAAGGAAAACACACGCACACAGAAAAATAATTTCCTGCTTGAAACTGGAGGAGGACTGACTGAAACAAGCTGCTGAAGTGGGCTCAAAATTAGGGACAATCATCTGTTTGTCACTTCCTGACACATGGAGCACAGCACACATCCATCAGCCCTGGTTCTGCTCCAGCTTTGGGGTCAAGCAGGCGGCTGCACCTCGCAGTGAGGCAGCATCCCTGCTCCACGGGGAGTGGAACCCTTCCCAAACACTCCTAACAGCCCAGTCACCTCGAAAAAGACATGAATGCCTCCAGGAGCAGGGCTGGAGCTGTGTTTCTGTGTCATCTTCTCCGGTAATTGTCACTTGTTTGGGCCTGTGGCGCCTTGGCAGCGAGGATGGGTAGGCAATAATGTCGCAGCTTATTAATTATGCTGCTTTATAAACTCTCCATCTTATCTACAAGCAGATCCTTACTCTGACGAGGAGCCTGTGCAGGCAGGCACAGCCAGCTACAAGGTGTTATTAATTGTAGCACATGGCTGTTTACAGAGATACAACCCCGCTCCCACCTCCGAACAGATTAAAGGAGACCTCTCCCAGAACCGCGTGTGAAAAATGGACCTAAAATGAAATCCTTCACCACGATGCTATTTTTAAGCCAGAATTGCATTTTCTCTCTACAGGCACATCAGCCCCGCAGCAGGGGCGTTAGATTAAACTGCAAAATTTAAATAAATGACACTTTAAAAATGCCCTGGAGCCAGGCAACTCCCGGAGATGAGATGTCTGCAGGGAGAGAGCAGCAGCGTGGTTGTGGTGTGGGCATCTCTCCTGCCTGGGGAGGCTGCTCTGCCTGGGCCAGCGCAGCCCCCAGAGCCCCACCCGAGCCGGGGCAAAGCCTCTTCTTCCCCTGTGCCCTGCCCAGGTAATCCTGGCACATCACAGAGCACCTGGGAGAGCTGGAAATTTGCTTTTAAGGTGACCACGGCTCACGTTGCTCTGGTGAGAAATGACCCAGCACAAGAGCTGGCACAGCTCCCTCTGCCCCATTCCATTCTGGGAGCCCGTTGCCATCATTTTCCCAACATCCACAGGGGTTTTACTTTTTGTTTTGGGTTACAATGCAAGATGTAACCAGAAGTATGTATTCTGTAACCATCTGTTGAAACCAGCTGGGAGGTTTTTTTTCTCTTCTATGACCCATTCCTCATAACTCTGAGGGGAGGGGACGGGTATCTTCTGTTAAAGAAGATAAAAAATACTTATAGAAGATTTATTTTAAAAATTATATTAAAAATATACAAAAATTAAAAAACTAGATGGGCCAGCTGTTTAAACCAGCTGGGGCCGTGTTCTTTATCCCTTCCAGGACCCATCCTCCCTCCAGGGGATCTCTGCTGTCCATGGGCCGTCCAAGCTCACTGCAGGGCTGATACAATCCCATCATCCCATGGGGAGAGGCTCCACCCAGGGGGAGGAGCCCAGCATTCCCGCCTGGATCACACCTGGGATCCAGAACAGCAGCACAGCCTGTGTGCACTGGATTCCCAGAGGGAGCCCGGACCCATCCCAGCACCACTGGAGCCTTCTCCAGGATCATCTCTGCTCCAGCAGAACCACAGCTGGCACTGCAGGGGGACTGGATTGGGCTGACACCAGCACCCTGACCAACAGGGGCCAGGTTGTGCTCTGACTCTGTCAGTGTTTGGGTTTTTGGGGGTTTTTTGGGGTTTTTTTGTACTACTGCTATTTTTTTTTAATATTCCTAGTAAAGAACTGTTGTTCTTATCCCCATATCTTTGCCTGAAAGCCCTTTAATTTCAAAATTGTAATAATTCGGAGGGAAAGGGTTTACATTCTCCATTCCAGGTGGCTTCCCCTGTCAGACACCTGTCTTTTCCAAACCAAGACACTTCTGCCCTCTTCCATCAGCTGTGTTTTGCACAGGCTCAGAAATTTGACTGAAATATGGGAAAGCCCTCAAGACTCAGAGGATGTAATATTGATAAAGTTCTTTTTTCTTATTAGTGTTTTCCTAAGAAATGTTTTGTCCTCTCTGGTAGGAGAAGTGTCCCTATTTCCCTGAAATACCCAGGCCGCCCTCAGCCCCATCCTCCCCTCCTGTTGTGACAACACAGACACCCAGTTTTACAGACCAACTCACCCTTACTGATGTCAAATGTTGTTAAAATAATCTTCTTACAAAGCTGCTTGATTTATGGTTACTTTTTACTGCCGGGCTTTTTTTTTTTTTTTTTAAAGAAAATCAATCCTTTTGTATTTTCCCCTTTGAAAAATTCCTCCAGTAAATTTCCTCCTCTGAACCGCTCTGACAGAAATCACTTCCCTGCCCTTTCTGCTTTTTAAGAAATGGGAAAATCACAGGCAATAAATGGCAGACCTCTGAGCCTCATTGACAGAAATGGGATGGTTCAGAAAAAAAAATATTATTTATAGTTATCACTATTTTCCCAGTTTGTTCCTGTTTTTTACCTGTGTCTCCTGAGCTGTGCTACATCTCTGGGACTGTTGAAACCCTGGTCACTGAGAATTTTAGACTTTCTGTGCTGACTGGCACTGACCTCCAAGCAAACATTGCATTTGACCTGAGGCCGTGGAAAAGGCTCCCAAAATTGAGAGACAGCGCTGGGATTGGGGGTGTGGAGTTTGGATAGAAGTGTGTGACATCACAGGGGGGGAAACTTAGAGTTTAAGGGTTTAGAATATAGAAATATATATATAAAGCAAGATGGAGGATTTAGGGCAGAGGCTGAGTCCTTCTTTTTCACCATCTTCTTCATGGGTCTGGGTGCTGTTTCGTAATTGGATGGAAAAGTCCAAATTGCTGGCCATGGGTGTTGGTTATTGGGTTAAAAGTAAAAATAATTTAGGTGTCATTTCATAATTAGACAGTTTATCCCTGAAAGGCCTTGTAGAGAGAGAGAGATGGGGGGGACATTTTTTAGTTTGTTAGCCAGAAGTGCTGTAGAACTCTCAGCTTGTGAGACTGTAACAGAGGCAAGAATTAATAAACATCTGAGTCCAAACAAGAAACGCCGTCTCGAACATTTAATCCCCACCCTGACAAAAAGGAGATAAAACAAAACATGTGACGGCATTTTTGGCTTTTTTTCTCGTGTTATTGGCAGTGACACGGGATGACATCCCATGTCCCTGTGATGGCGTGGCAGCTCAAATCCCTGTTGGCTGGAGTGCACCAGGGGCTGCTCAGGAATTCCCCAGCCTGCTGCTGGGGGAACAGGCGAGTGGTGAACTGGGATCCCCAGCTGCTCCAGAGGCTGGAGGATGACTCAGTGCTTGCATCAGGCTCTGAGAGTTCAATTGCTTTTGTCCTTGGAGGGAACGGCGTTATCAGCCCGGCTGCTGCACACGACAAGCAGTTCCTCAGTCGTTTTATGCAAAAGTTCACAGTAGGACAGTTTTATTTTTGGATATGGCAATGAGTGAAAGTTTGGCAGGAGGAAGCAGGATTTGGATGGAGGAAATCAGACAGGGCTCCACCCCACGTCTCTCCAGCTTGGGGGATTTTGGATTTGAGCACTGACGCCTCTTTTCTTTGCACACAGCAGAGCTTTGGGACTGAAGCCCCAAAGAAGACATGGATAAAAACAACAGTTAGGAGGCTTTTGGGAGAGCCAAAACCCCCTCTAACCCTTCCCCGGGTGTCACTGGGGAGGGCCACCAAGTGATCCCACCTGGAGGGACACCAGAGACCCCACCCTGTCCCTCACACCAAGTGTGAGGACACCCCAAATCCCACCAACAGAACACCCCTGCAGGAAGATGACTGCCAAACCTCAATCCAACCAGGAGCCCTGCTGTCATCTCTACATCCATCAGATGCACCTTGTAGGAGGGGAGAAGGCCTGAGATTAGATTGCACTGCAATCTCCAAGAAAAACTGCTTTTTGATGACAAAAGTGATGAATGGCTGTCCGTTCTGGGAGGATCATATCTGCGTGTGGCAGTCAGAGCAGTTCAGTGCTCTGAGGCTGAGGGTGATGAATCAGTAAAGTGGGGCCTGGAACTCATCCAAGGGAGGAAAAAAAAATCTCTATTTTATATAAATATATACACATACCTCTCCACGTGGGTATCCTGAGTCTGAAACCCATTTTCTGCTGCCCAAAGAGAGTGGGCAGCATTCTCTCATTTAATGTTTTCCATTAAATAACCCAAGATTTTACCTACTCCTGCTCACACCTTTTTTTGCACCCAAGACAGGATGTGATGAGGATGAGGAGGGAAGTTTAATGATGCCCCATGTAATGAAGTTTCATTAATAAACTATTTATCTCAGTGACACATATTTTCCCAGACTGTGACTGGTCTAAGTTGGACAGGGCTTGGAGCAGCCTGGTCTGGTGGAATGTGCCCGTGGCAGGGGCTTGGAACAACATGGGCTTTAAGGCCCCTTAGGATTCTGTCATTCTGTCATTGTAGGATTTTACAAAAGCAGGTATTAAACACACCACCCCTTCCCCAGGCAGCGCCGTGGTTGAGGTGTTAATGGAGAAGAAATTGCCAATCTATTAAAAGACATCTGCTTTTAAAGATAAACCCAGCTCGCATTCCTCTTTCCATGGTGACTCTTTCATTCCCAGGCCACCAGCTGAAAACTGCTTGGAGGGAGGCTGGGGGGGAAGCAGGGGAGATAATTTCTCCTCTACCCCAGCCCTGTGTAGCTGCTCCCCTGGCCTGGGAGGAAAAGCTGCTGCTCTGGTGTCTAGTAAAGCCTGGGCAGGTTTTAGTGCTGCTCCTCATTCCTGGTGGCAGCTCCAGGAGTGGCTCTGGCCACGCTGTCTGTTTGCTGTCTGGGCAGGCTGCCACGTGGGAAAGGGTCGGGACATGAAAAAGCATCTCCACAACAGGTTGTAAAATACTTACAGCACCTGCAAGCCTGGGATCTGACAGGACACTGCTTTTCTCTTCCCCAAACAGAGGAAAAAGCGACATTTAAAACACCCAGAGCCTGCTATGGGCCGAATGTCAGGTTTTACAATGGCCCTAAGTGTTGCCTGGAGGTTTTGAGGTTTTTTAAGCTTCTCTTTTATCCCTCGGACAGAAGTGATCAGGGACATCTCCTGGAGGCACGGCAGCCTGTGGCAGTGGGCTGGGGGCACGTTGCAGCCCAGCCCATGGAGGAACCTCCTTCTCTGAAGAGGATCCTAGAATGGTTTGTGCTTGGAGGGACCTTAAAGATCATCTTGTTCCACCCCCTGCCACGGGCAGGGACACCTCCCACTATCCCAGGGTGCTCCAAGTCCCATCCAGCCTGGCCTTGGACACTTGCAGGGGTGGGACAGCCATTCCCTTCAGCACCCCAGGAAAGTCACAGTCTTTGGAATGCAGTAAATCTGTCTTTACAAGACAGAGGTTTGGGCGGATAATTTATGAAGGATGGCAATAAAACAGACTGCACAGTTTAGATCTTAATAAAACCGCGATGCCTTTTGTCTGATTTTATGGACAAATTTTATTAACTTAGTACCTCTGTACCAGAGAGGCCTGACAGGTTTCTTATGGCTGAGAGCTCTCCTGAGCAGCAGCAGATCAGAAACATTTAGTGCCTGACAGCAGGAGAGCACAAACCCCTTGCAAATCCATCCTCCTCAGGTGGGTCAGGGCTGAGATGGAGCTGCAGGAGAATCACAGAATTATGGAATGGTTTGGGTTGGGAGGGACCTTCAAGACCATCCTGTTCCACCCCCTGCCACGGGCAGGGACACCTTCCACTGTCCCAGGTTACTCCAAGCTCCATCCAGCCTGGCTTTGGACACTTCCAGGAGTGGGGCAGCCACAGCTCCTCTGGAGGAGCTGCTGGCCTGGAGCCACCCCGGCTGGCAGCCAGGGCTGGCAGCACTCAGGGACAGCTGGTGCCTGGGAGCACCGGGAATTAGGAAGGGTTTGCTAACAAATCTCATTCCAAGCCGTAATCAGCAGTGCTCAAGCTCCCATCCACAGCCTCCCTGTCCCACCCCCACACCGGAGTGTTACCCAAAAATGTGGGGATGAGTCCCCACATGGGCTGTGTGGTTGTGACAGAGGGATATCCCTGCTGGAGGACTCCTGGGGGCGGGGGTGGGATGAGACCACAGCAGCCATGGCTGGGAGGCCCTTGAGGACACCCCAAAAACCAGCTCTGCCTGCCCTGTCCATCCCAGCTCCTCCCTCCAAGGACAAAATCCAGGTGAGAACAACAGGTCTCAGTGCGCTGCCCTTCTTCATCCCAGCTGGTTCATGGATGTGTTTATCTGCTACTAATTATCCAAAGAATTTGCATCTCCTCTAGGACTGGGCCCAGCTCCCCTCTGTGAGTGATCCACCACCCGTTTGTGCCTGCCTCATTAAGTTAATTTAGGTGAATTTCTGAGGTGCTGATTCTGACACCTGTGTGCAAGACTTTGCATCCTCCACCACAGCCATGGGACGGGGGAAATGGCCTTGGGGAGCTTCTCCACCAGGAACAGCCGTGGGATTTATGGTGTTTTCCTTGGAGAGCTTCGTCCCCCTGCGTGACACAGCCCGCGGAGAGATCATTTGTGTGTTCTTTCTCTGCTTTTTCCTGCAGGCAGGACAATGCCAGCAGACATGGGAGGGTGGCGGGGTTTGACTGGGACCCAAAGGCATCCAACCTGCCGAAGGACACGGCCAACATCCTCCTCCCTTGTACTCCAGGGTTAAAAAAGGGCGGGGGGGGGGGGGGGGGGGAACAGGAAGGAGAGAGCAGCAGCATTCTCCTTTTGTTGCCATAGCAGCCTTCTGGATTATTTAGACTGATAGCATTTGTAAAAATTCAACAAAGGGTAAAGGATCACTTGGAAATGGGAGCAGATGTAACAGTGCGTGCCATATGCCACCGGGAAAAAAAAAAAATCTATTGGCAAAGGCAGCATCATCAGAAGGAAAGCGTAACCCATATTGTGCCACGGAAAATGTCGCTTTCTCTAGATTACAGGGTAGAGCTATGGAGCAGGGAAAATTCTGCTCACATGTCTAATTGCTGAAAGCCATCCCCAGCACCGCGCCGTGGGGAGGTGGGCTGGCCTCCCCCCCAGGACCTGCTGAACCTCCGTGTGACACAAAGGAAAGGTTGTTAACATTAAAGATTAATTAACCCTCGCACGCAGCCTAATGGAATTCACTCCGGAGAAATGCTGCCCGCACAATGGATGAATTATGAGGGGCTGTGTGAGTAACGGAGCCCGTGCAAAGCTGCTGGCTTTACACCCTGAGCTGCTGCTGCAGCCAGCCCTGCAATGGTGACGGAGCCTCCCGGAGCACCAGATCAAACCAAAGAGCTGCTGAAGGCTCCAGAACAGCTGGTGGTGCCTGGGGGAGTGATCCTGAGCAGGGCTCAGGGCAAAAACCACCTCCCTGCGCCAGGGAGGGAGGGGACCAGAGGCTGGGGAGGAGGGGGGGGGCTGTGGGTGAGGGGCAGCTGCTCCCCAGCATCAGCCTGGTCCCAGTGCTCCTGGGAAGCACCGCCCCGTGCTCCTCATGAATCCAGCCAACACCAGAGTCCTGCCAGAAAGGCACGTGAGGGATGAGCAGAGGCCAGCACATCCAAAATGTGCATCGATGAGGTTGGAGCAGCCTGGGATACTGGAAAGTGTCCTGGCCCTGCGGGAGGGTTGGAATGAGATGAGTTTTAAGGGTTTTTTCCAACCCAAACTGCTCTGTGATTCTCTGATAATACTTGGGAGGATGAAGAGTGGCCAGGGACAGCTCTGGTCTCACCTCCAGAACCTTTCTCTGAAGCTCCCTATAATGGGAGGCAGATAAGCCAGAGCTCCCATTGCCACTCGCCTGAGACTGCACGGGGCATAAAAGGCTCCTATTTATCAGATCCTCATTTTGAAAGGGGGTTATTAAATGCCCAGACCTTCCTACAGCAGCCTGGGCAGCCCTCCTGTGCATGTCCCCTTGCTTGCTGCCGCTGCTGCAATTTTAAAATAAATAAACAAACCAGAACGGCCACGCAATTATAGGAAATGAAGACACACACTCGGCTGGAGCAGCAGGGAATAATTATTTGCTGTCCTTCAGCACCCCAAAGCAAACAAGGGTGGACGGGAGGCTCGCTGTGGGTAGGAGCTCCGTGTTCCCCACCCTGGCCCCGGCACAGGACCAAGCCCTGGCAACCAGGGACGGGAAGCAGACACCGGGGATGCGCGGTTTGGCACGACCATGAGAGCCAAAACCACGCGCAGAAGAGAGGGAAGGACATGGCCAGAGGCACAGCAGGGCTGGAGATGGGGAATGGGGCAGAAATATCCCAAAGTGGAGCACACAGAGCCCCCGAGTCATGCCGAGCAGGGAGCTCTGAGCCCGAGGGCAGCGAGACACCGGGGCCGGGCCCCGCAGCTCCTCAGGTGTCCGTGGGGGTGGGACAGCACCGAAGCCGGCCTTGAGGGCAGCTAAAATCGCCTCGTCTGCGATTTCCAGGGGGGGAAAGTTGCTTTAATAAATTACCAGCCTGTGGGAAATGGATATCCTGTTCCTCTCGAGAGGAGAGAGACACGTAAAATTAGGGCTCGTTTTGACAAGACGCCTTCAGTGAGTGTAAATCACTCATGGGTTGATTAACTTCTCTTCTTAGGCAATTCTGCAAGTTAGATGACAAAGCTTCCTCTCTTCCTGAAGGCTTTTACTGAACTTGTAAAAAACCCAGGTATACTAATGTCTTTCTTTTTTATTATTATTATTATTTCAGAGCCAAGGCAGCACTGCAGCATTACTGCCTGGGAGCTGTTTGTCATTGTGCAGGACTGTTTACCTTGTTTTCTCCTCAAATACCAGCAAATTAAAAAGAAAATGGAAAGAGAATTTCGTCAAGCATGACAAACGATGCCATTTTTTTTTTGATGCATATGCAAAACAGCAAATTAGGCATTTGCTGATGCTCTTCCATTTATGACACAAAAGGGATGAGATCCTGGGTATGGCCTCTGGGAGCAGCACAGGAGGGAGGGGTGGACTGGGTTCCCAGAAGCAAAATATGATAAAAATATTGTAAATCCTCAGAAAACTCAGAAATTCCCCAAACTGGCCACAGACAGTTTATATCTGTGATAGCAGTGGCAGAATAATCCCACAGGCCTGGGAGGCAGGCAGCTCCTATCCTGCCCAGGGGATAATCATCTCCTAGCCCGGTCTTGGCTCCGACCCTCACAACTTCTCCCCGCTGAGATTGTGAGGCACTGAAGGTGAAGATTTCAGGCTGCTCAGGAACTGTTTTAATTCAAGGCATGATTATTTGGAAGGGCAATTATGTGCTTGGTGAAACTCAGGCAGAGACACCTCCCAGGTCCTGTCTGAAGGGAGCACAGAGCACAGGGTTATCACCTGTGGGATTCTGGACCACCCCGATGGCTGGGGAGCTTTGTTCCCTTTGTTCCCTTTTGTTCCTGCTTTGAGGGAGGAGGACGAACATCCCTGTTCCTGGCTCTGCACGCCTTCATCCCAACTGCCAAACCACTGCTTTCCCTTGGGAAGCTGCCTCCAGGGTGGAGGAACTCATCTCCTCAGCCTCACCTGCAGCATTTTGCCCGTGAGGACACCGTGGCACAACAAAAGGAATCTTTATGCGTGTGTCCTATTCATGTCTGAAAGTCCGCACGATGTAAAACACAATCATTTTGAAGCCCGCTTGCAGCCACATTTCTCTCGTGCTGGGGCTGCTCCCCTGCTCCTCCTCCCTGCAGAAATTCAGATAAAAGAGGGGGGGAAAAAAAATCCTGCAGCTTCCTACCCCAGGCTCAGGCAAAGCAGGGATGTGCTGTTAACACAGAGGAGTGATCCTGTGAGCTGCTGGAATGTTTTCTTGGATTGACAAATAATAAATGCTGGTTTCCCTGGGCTCTAACAAGAGCAGGGACTGCAGTGAGGAGGGATGGACGAGCACCCACCCTGCCAAGGGCAGCTCCTCAGCGAGGCTGGCAAAGCCTCTCACACCTTGCACGGAAAGTCCAAGTATCCCTGTGCTAACTTTGAAAAACGATGGAATACATCCTCAAAAATAAACTCTGTCAAGGGAGGCTGATAGCAACAAAGGAGTTATGAGAGGAGAGGAAATTTGCCATTCAGAGAGAGATAACCTTGCAAATACTCTGTATTCCTGACACAGAGAGAACAGAGCCGACACGCTCCCTGCTCTCCCGCCTATTCCAAAGAATCCGAGCTTTTCCACAAGCTGTGAAAAGGATCGTGCTTTATCTGCTCCTTCCCAGGTTCAGCTGAGGTTTCAGCAGGAGCTTGCTGAACCATCAGTGCCTGCAATTAACACTTGCAACTATTTTTACCGCGGGATCTGGGCTGGGTGTTGGAGAGCCCCCGGAGAGAGGCTCAGGCGTGCGCTGCGGCGAGCGCGGCTGCGGGAGGAGCATCACCCCGACTCCACAGGCTGCTCCCTCCCTTCCATCCCCCAGTGCTCCCGGAATCCTGGGGGAGCTCTGAAAACCTCTAATGTCAGCCTAACCCCTTAGGGGGACCCTACTGGGGACCCTAAAGCCGGGGCTCAGTGTGGTCCTCACTCCCTGCTGAGAGCACGGCCGAGCGCTGCTGCCCTCTGAACGCCATCACCAGACACAGCTTGGGACATCCAATTCCCAAATTTTGGAAATCTGTCCAAAAAAAAAAAAAAAAAAAAAAAAAAAAATCTGTCAGGTGTTATTTGGGCTGCAAGGCAGCCAGCCCAGAAAGAAGGGGCTGGCCTGGGGGCTCTGGTGCAAGCTGAGGTGGGGGGAAGGCTTTGGGCAGTGCAGAGCTGGGCTCTCCTGGCAGGGAGCTTGGGAGCAAGAGAAGATTGTGCAGGATTGCTGAGGGAGGCTCTGAGAAAGTGTCCTAAGGGTGAGATGCTGGTTTGTTTTGTAGCAGAGTAAACCCAGTGTGGCTTCGTGGAGCTCTCCAGCTTTACTCCAGGTCCCTCAGGCAGGACAGGCTGCCCACTGCAGGTACCAATGTGTCCTCTCGTGACACGTCAGACACTTTCCAAAAGCAGAAACAGCAGGCTGGAGCTGGGAGCTGTGGATTGGTAAGTCTGGAATTGAATACACGATCCATTCACGAGGCCATCTCTGGGGTACCCCAAGTCTCTGGTGCAACCCAAAACCAGAGGTGATGTCCAGTGCTGACACCCAGGCTGAGGATGTGAAGGACATTTTATTATTCAGTTCCTGAGTGACCCGCGTGTAGATGGCGGGTCATGCTGTGGATCACTCACAGCCACAACAATGACACTTTTTGCCTCTTTCTTTTTTGCAGGTTCTGCAGAGCCTGACTCACTTGCCCTGCCCCAAAGGGCACTTGCTGGAAAGCCACAGGCCTACCAGGAATAAGTAGAAAAGCTTTCAATATAGTTTTCTTTTTTTACATAAACCCAAGCAAAGCTCCCCTGTGAGTGGAAGGAGGCAGGATGGGAGGCATGGAATGGGAGGAAGGTCTCAGGGCTGCCATGGGCATCCCTGTCCCACAGGAAAGCAGCAGGCACCACCTCCAACTAATTTAATTTGAGGAGAGAAAGGGTTGTATTTGTATTTGTGGCAGTATTTCACACTCCTTTGGTGGCAAGAAGGGGCTCCCTCTCCTCCCTCAGCAGCCTTATTCCCTGGCAGCCACAATCCAATGATTCTGCTTTTTAATCTGCCTGGGAGAAGGGGGATAATTAGTAACGAAGCACACGTGCTAAGAACATGCAATTATAACCATTGGGTTATAATTTATGTCTTATCCTTCTGTGCAAAGTAATTAATATAGTAAAAGATTATTTATACCTAAGTGAGTAGAAGGCAAAGTTAGCTCTGCTGAGCGATGGGACCCAGCTGAATGGCTGTGCCCCAAAGGGGCTGGAGGCTGGAAAGCCAGGGAGAGGCCGAGAAATTCCTGGAGAAACAGGAACTGGGGTTTGGGAAAGCCTCCTCTTCTGGGCACCTCACGGTGGAGGAAAAGAGAGACCTGGCTGGTCCCACTCTGCCTCTCCTCTGCTCCCACTGCAGCTCCTCTTTGGGGCAGGGGCTGCCCTGTGGGGTGGGTCTGACCCTGCTGAGGTTTGGGGCTTTGTTTTGGGTTGGAGATTTGTTAAAGAATAATTTAGAGTCTTTTTTCCCTGTCCAGTAGCCAGTTTTCCTCGGTCACAAGCCTGGAGCAAGGGAAGGCTGGCCCATCCACAGGCTTCCAGCTGCCAGCAGCAAGGAGGGGTGGGACAGCAGGGACAGGGGATCTCAGCCAGCCACCAGTGCCACTGGGAAAGGAAACTGGGACCAGGAGCCAGCTCTAAATACAGCCATGCCCGTGCAACAGTCTGAGCAAATTAGCAGGGACTGATTTTTTTTATTTTCTGACGATGCACAAGCAGTCAGGACCTTGCAGTTTGATGAGTTTTCTCCCCTCAGCTCTGGCCTGCAGCTTGTCCCCACCAGCATCAGTTCAACGTGCACTTTTTTATTAAAAATCACTGCGACCTCCTGCCAGGTCACAGAAATAGGGAACTGTTAACCCTCAGCGTCCCAGGGAAAGTCGGAACATGCCCGAGGAGCCCTGGGATGAGGTTTCCTTGCCCTGTCCCTGTAGCTGTAAGCCCGGGGGCAGAGGATGAGGGCAGCAGGGATGAGAAGCCCCTCCCCTGGCAGGACCCCTTCGGTCCAGGCTCAGAGGCAGATTTTGTGTGCCTTGGCTCTGTTTCCATGGCGATTTGCTTGGGAGCACCACTGCAGAGGGAACATCCCCAGGGGATGGACCTGGGAGCAGGACGGGCTGCAGGGCTGGACACAGGGCAGGGGTGGTGCTGCTGGTGGACTTGTGCCTGGAAAACGTGGGGAAAGAGCAGGCACTCGGACTTCCACTTCCCTTTTTTTACTTCAATCCAACTTCCAAAGTGCTGCTTTTCCCCTGTGCTGGTGGGATTTACAGCCCTGTGTTCACCCCAGCTGCTCTCTCCTGGGCGTGGCGGAGCTGTTTCAGCCGCTAAATCCCAAAGGAAAGGACCAAACGCTGCTGCCAGCCCATGACATGGACAAATCCGCCAGGCAGGAGCACGAAGACATTGGCTTGGGCACCAAAACAGCTGAGGGGGTTCCCCACTGTCATGACCCATGTCTATCCAAGGCAAAACCTGGATGCAGAATAAAGGTGTGCCAGGAAACAAAGCTGTTTGAGAGCCAGCAGAGTACCCAGCAGTGATGCAGCTGTGAGGACAGAGCCTCCACCTCAAATGCACTCAGGTAAACTCCCTCAGCCCAAGGGGTGGAGGGGTTTAGCCCAGTTTGGGAAGGGGGGGAGAGGTTTGGGAGTTGATGATCAGGGTATTGGGGTTCCCAACACCTCTGAGGGTCCAGCCCTTGCAGAGGAGTGTCTTATATCAATTAGCCAGACAGCGTGATTGAGTGTGTCTTGAAAAAGCAAAAAGGTTTTAATAAGGAAAGAAAATAATACAAACACAAAGGCAAAGCCAAGCGCAGTATAGAGACAGGTCCCATACCTGCCACAACACCCCAAAAACGCCCTGAGCTTCTTTGTCCTCTCTCTTTAGTACTCAAAAATTCAGGTGGGCTCTTTGGCTCTTGGCCCAATGAAATCAGCAACAGGCTTTGAGTTACACCGTCCAATCCCAATCGATGCCTCTGTGCTGGCACTGAGCCAGTTACGGTCAGGAGGGTGTGGGAAATTCTGGGTAAATTTCCTAAAATGCCTGGAGGTAAATTGAAACTCTTTCCTTATTCAGGGATACCCAGTCAAGCCCCTCTGGCACGGGGGTTCTGCCAGCCCCAGATGGGATCCTGCAGGGATAAAGGAGAACAGAGGGACAAAAGGGAGCGTGCTGAGGCAGCTGGATCAGTGCTGGGTGCTCCAGGGGAGGCCACGGGGCCACGCAGGCAGCAGGTCCCTCATGGCCTGATGTGCAGGAGCCTCTCCAGCCATGGGATGCTGCTGCTGGAGTCACCCCAGGGCTGGGGTGACAGTCAGAGCCTGAGCCCTGCTTTCTGCTGCTGAGCGTTTCATCCCTGGAGCAGAATCAGGCTTAAGAAGGAAAAAAAGAAAAAAAAAAAAAAAAGAAAAAAAAAAAGAAAACACCTTGGGGCAGGTGGCTGAGGAGCAGATGGGCTTTGCTTTCTCTTTTTTTCTGGCCCAGCCTGCTTCCAGAGTAATTTGCAAGAACCCTCTGACAGTTGTTCTCCCTGCAAGAAAAATTGGCTTTTTTACAGGTTATTAAAGGATTATTGCTCCTTGACAGTGCTGCAGCCACACGGGTGTTGTGCTAGTGCAGATAAACAGTCGTGTCCATCTGCCTGGGGGTCTGCCTTGCCTTGTCCAGCCCTGGGCTGTGACACTGGACTGATGACGATGATGATGATGAGTGTGAGCATCATCACCTCCTGGAGCAGCACTTGGCCCTCAGCTTTGTCCATCGTGGCTCTGGAGCCCGTCAGCACCGTGGTGACACTCAGTCCGTGCCTTTGGCACACACACATCTCACCTGGGGCACCTGAGCCTCTCCCAAAGGTCACTGCCACGAGTCAGGGTGACCTCTGCTCCCTCCAGGCCTCCTGAAATCCACCAAGCTCATTCGGCGGGGACAGATGAGCACCGAGGATTGCAAAAGGATGTGCCAAACACTCTCAGAGAAGTGTTTATTTTAAATTCCTTCCAGCACTGTGAAGATGGGGAATTCAGCAGCGGGCTCTCGGGGGCCCTGGCTGGTGGTGGGGTTTTGGTGCTCTCTGGTGCACTGGGATTTGCAGAGACGCAGCCACTCCCTTCTCCCCCTTCAGTGAGGAAGGATGAAGCACTGAAAGCCCCCCAGCTCTGTGCAGCCTCTGCTCAGCTGCTGCCCTGGGCTCGAGTGTTTCTCGACATCCTGGTGGCCAGGGGAGGAACTTGTCAGCAGATGCTCCCCACTGCTGCTTCCAGAAACGGTGCTCTAAAGCACTGCAATGAAAAATGGATAGAGAGAGGCCTCCAAACACTGCTCTGCCAGCAACCCCCTGCCCTGTGTTTCCTTCCTTCAGCCTCTCTTCAGAGGAGGCGTACGAGCCAGTGGTGATGCTGCCGAGCATCAACGCCTTGAAGGACCATCCAATGCCCCAAGAGCAGACCTGGGCTGGGCTCTGCTGCTCTGCAGCTGAGCTCAGCCCAGGGAAAGGTGCAACCTGGGCTGTGAAACCCCATTCTAGTTCACAGCCCTGCCAGGCAGCTCATGAATCTGCTTTGTCCTGGAACAGAGCCGTGGTGCAGGCCGTGCTGTGTGTGCTCCCGGGGGTGAGGAGGGAGTGAATGGCTCGGTGGTGCTCCTGCTGAGCAGCATCTCCCTGCCCATCGTCCCCAGCTGGGCTTCTCCATGTGGAAGCTGGGCCAGAGCAGTCAGCAAGCTGGGGATGAAGGGAGGGGAAGCAGAAACAGCTGCTGTGCCCAGGAGAGCCCGCCACTGCTGATGACCTACACCACTGATGAACACGTGGTGAATTGATCCAGAGGGAGAGGAAACCCCCACAGGTCCGTGGTTTAACGGCACTGTTTGCATAGCTGTGCTGCAGCGGAGCTGCTCCCCTTGCTGCCCAGGACCACCTGCAGGACCCCCTCCTCAGCCAGGTGCAGAACCCAGGGCCAGCAGGTGTGGGTTGGTGGCTGGGCCCAGCTTGGACAGAACATCCCACCTCAGGTGGGGTTTGGTAGCCAGCCACAGCCTCTGCTCCCACCGACACATCCCTGCGCCCAAACATCCACAAAACCAGCAGGAAGGGAAGGGTTTTGGAAGACAGCCAGGGCTGGGAGCGCTGTGGCACGGTGCCTTTGCAGCCCTGCCGTTTGTCCTCCTGCCAGCAGCACCGAGAGGATTCTCCGAGGCCAGCGGCTGCAGATGCGAGGGCGAAAGCCAAGCAGCACTCGGAGCTGACAGCTCTGCATCTGCCTTCTGCTCTGAAGGAAGTAATTAACAGGAGTAATCACCCAGGAGCAGCAGCACGCCCGGGAGGGGAGCAGGGTTCCTCATCACCAGCTGATGCTGGACAGGGGCACGGTGCCACCTTCTCCGGGGGCAGCAAAAGGCAGAAGAATGCAAAAACCTCTGGAAAAGGAGAGAAATGGAGGTTCCAGGCAGAGCCGGGGGAGTTTCCCTCCACACCAGGCACAGGGCAGATTTTTCAGAAGAGATTAAATAATTCAGTGGCGGCCTGGCAAGGAAGCAGCACCATCATGTTCTGAATCTTTCATCTTGCAGAGCAGGGATCAACTGCCCCAGCTCCTGATGCGGTGGTCAGGGAGGGAAGAAGAGGGAGATAAAGGAGAGGAAAAGTTCCCCTGAGGGATTGCTGGCTGTCCCCATCACCGGGACCCCTGAAAGGGAGCAGGGCCAGAGCTGGCACTCGTTACCGCCAGCCTTGTTATGTGGGTCACAAAACCCCTCCTCACCTGGCTGACACCTGCAACACCCACAAGGGAGCAGAAAAATCCTAATGAATTTGAATGAAAGCACTTAAAGCATTCCTGGGAGCTTGCAGGCACCGCTCTTCCTTGCTGCCAGCCACACTGGGAGTAGGGTGTGCTCCCCAAATGCCACCCCATGAGGGGACAGCATCAGGTACCAGCAGCAGCATCCAGGACCCTGTGTGGGGACATGGAGCCTTTGGAGGCCCAGTGGGGAGTGGCAGCCACTCTGCCTCCTCAGCCTTGCCAGAAGACGTGCAGATGGATGATAAAGGCACTAGAGTTTTAATTTTTTATGGTATCTGACAGTTTATTGTTTAATTAAAGCTGTGCCGGTGAGGGAAGGGCTGGAGCTGTTGCTCCCGTGGCTGCACTGCCCTGGCAGATGCTGGTGGTTGTGTTTCACCCACAGGTTTGGGAAAAGGAGCAGGATGGGCTCTGAGGGCACAGCCCTTCCCTATTTATTTCAATAAAAACTCTTCCAGCGCCATCTGTACTGAGTCGATTTCCTAAGAAAGAAGAACTGAAAAAACTCCTCCAGGCTCCATCACCTCCAAGAAACCAGATACAGCAAGTCACTAAAACCCATCTTTTGCATTTACAGATGACATTACACACGGTGCAGCCCTGGAATGGCCTTTCTGGCGCTTCTGGGGAGAAGTAGGATGAAAAATCAGCCCAGGAGCTGCTGCTGGCTCATTTCTGGGAAGGAGAAATGAGAAGCTCCTGGTTTGGGTGCAGCAGCACAAGGCACTGGGGGCTGCTGTCAGCCCTCGCTTTGCCTTTCACACCAGCCCTGCCCTCAGCCAGTCGCTAGAACCAGGCATGAAACAGACTCAATTACGTTAGCAAATGGCTCCCAGGAAATAATTAACTCTCTTATGGAAGTGACCTCATTAGGCACCATTAAAGCGGGCAGAAAGGAGCCATCTGGTGCCTCTGACATCACTGCTCCGCCGGGGCTGGGATGCGGCCACGTCCGCCCCGTGCTCCCAGGGTTCACTCGGGGGTTGTTTTCCTGTCCCTGCAGCCTGATCCCAACACATCTGTGCTGAGGGACACGCGAGCGACCAGCACGGGCACAGGACAGCCCCTGCCAGGGGAGTTCAGGGCCAGCTCCTGGCGCAGGAGATGCGAGTCCTGCACGGAGCTGCAGCACAGCGGGAAGGTGGAAGAACACCTGAAGGTGTCAGGGCTGCCTAGGCTGGGAACACATCTAAATCAATAACCAGGCAGCCCAGCACCAATGGAGATAATTAATTACCTCTTACTGCATTATTTATTATTGCAGGGATTTATCATCTTCTATAATGATTCATTGTTTTCTGCTTGCTCCCTTCTGCAGCTCCTGATCCCTGGTGCTGAGTCAACTCCAGCCCTGGGCAAATGTCTCACCAGGGAAAAGCAGCCCTGCAAGGCTGCTGGGAAAGCTGCTTGGTGTCCAGCATGCCTGCAGGTCATCATCCTGCTCCTGAGGCAGGGAAAATGAGCAGCCCCTTCTTTTGGAGGAGCAGGAACTGCTGGTTGTGTCCAGCCACGCTGGGAGATGCACGGGGCTGGGAATGGCTCCAGGGGATGGATCTCATGGGGGTGGGAAGAGGGGCTGCACCTGGGGGGCAGAAAGAGCCCAAGCACTTTCCTCAAAAAATCGGAACCCGTATTTGTGGAAAAGTTGTTGGAACACAGGAAGGCGGGCGCTGGGATTGGAGGGGACTGCGGGCTGAGCCGAGCCTGGCCCTTAGCTGGAGGCAGGAGGCAGCAGACAGAGCAGATCCAGGGCCTCGATGCTCCCCCAGCAGCCCAGGAACCTGCCGATGGAAATTAGGGAGCGGCGTGAAGCAGCACGAAGATGCCCAAGTGTGAGCGTGAAGAAACACAGCTGGAAATGACTCTTGTTTTTCCCCGTCTCCCATCACTGAGGCTGAAGCCGGCTGTGATTATGTCTTACCAGAGAAAACAGCAATATTTGCCCTATTACCTGCCCGGGGGCTGGGAGCAGTCTCCTTTTAACACAATGAACGCCACTTACTGCACCCATCGCCGGGGACAGCCGGGGACAGACGATATTTGCAGTTTCTCGGCTTGAAGCTGCTCCAGTCTCGGCTCCTAGAGCAGGACCCCGCTGGTCCCTGTCCCCACGGCCCCAGTGGGAGCACCCAGTGAGGGGGTTGGCCCAATGCGGGGTGCCCTGGGCTCGGCCCACTTGCTGACTTGATTATTTTTTCTCCAGGCGTGTTGGTGGCCTGCGAGACAGAGGAGCTGATGGCGGGGCTGGTGGCTCGTCCTGCTTGTGGCTCCCAGAGCCCCGTGTCGGGAGCAGGGAGATCGGGAGCAGGGAGATCGGGAGCAGGGATAGAGCACCGGGGAGCTGCCGGGAGAGGCGGGATCGGGAGAAGGGAAGCAGCATCGGGAAGCTGAACGGGGATCCAGCAGAGAGCAGGACGTGAGGGATGCTGACAGACGACACCGGGCTCGGAACATCGGCTCAGCGGGATGCAGGAGCCGGGGAGGCTGGCAGCGAAGCGCGGCGAGCTCCGGGAGAGGCTCGGCAGCGCTGAGAGCGATTGCCATCTAGAGGTTTTTGGGAAAGCAGTGCCCTCGGCCCTACACACACTGCCCGAGCCCTCAGCGCCGGCCCAGGTGACACCGGGGGCTCCTCCAGGGCTGGAGGTGGCCGTGATGTCCCAGGACAGCCCCGCCATGGCTGGGTCGGGTCACACCACGGAAGAAAAGCTGATTGTGGCTGCGTTTGGCAGCCCCTGGGATAGAATCGTGGAATGTTAAAGGTTGGAACGGGACCTTCATGAGCATCTCCTTCCAAACCCCCACTTCCACCTTCCACTATCCCAGAGTGCTCCAAACCCCAATGTCCAGCCTGGCTTTGGACACTGCCAGGGATCCAGGGGCAGCCACGGCTGCTCTGGGCACCCTGTGCCAGGGCCTCACCTCCCTCACAGGGAAGAATTTCTTCCTAATATCTAACATAGAATTCTCCTCTTTTAATTTTTACCCATTCCTCCTCGTCCTGCCGGTACAGGACGATGGGCCCCGAGAGGCTGCGTGGAGAAAAGACGAGCTGACAGGAGAAAAGAGAAGCTGGCATGAGCCAGGTGATGCGGGCACAGCCTGTGGCACCCACAGGGGCGCTCTGTGCCTGTCCCCAAGCCATGGGCAGCTGGCAAATGTTGACCTCTCTGCCCAGGGATGGGTGTGGGCTCTGCTTCGTGGGATGGTGCAAAGATGCTCCAAAAAGGATCAGCTCCCAAAGCTGCCGCCCCCAGAGCCACATCACTGCAGCATGGCATTGCTTGGAAAAGGGTTTTTTTTTTTGTGTGGCACGGCGGCAAAACTCATCTGTCCTCCCGCGGTCTGTGCAGCCTCCGTTCAGGTTTTGATGCGCTCAGCAAGAGACGGGTGCGGGATGGGTTTGATTTGGTTTGATTTTTTTTAATCAATTAATTACATTCGAGGCTTCCCTGCTCCTTGGTGTCCCCACAGAGCCCCCGCCCTCTCTCGGGGGCAGCGCTGCCTTTCCTGCCTCCTCCAGGGCAGCGTTTCTCAGCTCCGTGTAACCCCACAAGGCGCCCATCGCTTTCGGAAGCACAGCCGAATTTAAAAAGGATCTTGGCGAGCCTTTGAAACCGCGGCTGCCTTGTGGCACCTGCAGCCCCGGGGCTGCATTTCCTTATCGATCTGTTTGTCGGCGGTGCTGCGAGCGCTGTCCATCCCCGGCGCCAGGACCCGGCCCGCAGCAGCGGACACCGAGAGCGCTATTTGGCTGAGAAATGGGACCTGCCCCCCATTCTGCTGCTCCGTGGAGCATGAAATGCTCCTTTCTTAAAAGCGCGGATGTCCGGGAGTGTCAGCGCTCGGCTCCTTTATGTTCCGTGCTGTGCTGAGCTGCAGGTGGAAATGCCCCCCAAATCCTGCTGTTAAACTTATGTATTTTTGCTTGAACCGCTTGAGGGGGAAAATGCTGCTTTCCAAAATCTCATTCTTCCCTTGCTTCATGTTAAAAAAAAAAGACAGTAAGAAAGGTGCATTTGGCATTTGTGCATTTGGCACAGGCTCCACTGCACTGTGCCTGGGGGGTCTCAGGGTGACCTGTCCCGGCACAGTCGGGGCTCCCTGAAGGGCTGGACGCTGGAAAATGTGCTTTTCCTGCCAGTCCAGTGCCTGAAGGCTGGCTGGTGCCCGTTGGCACACCCGCCCCACCGAGGAGGGCCATGGGCAGCAT
Source organism: Chamaea fasciata (assembly GCF_029207755.1). Lineage (NCBI taxonomy): Eukaryota > Metazoa > Chordata > Aves > Passeriformes > Sylviidae > Chamaea > Chamaea fasciata. The sequence continues at coordinate 1,275,201 of NW_027094107.1, forward strand.
TTTGTGCCGTTGCAATCAGGGGTGCAGGGAGCATCACTGTGCTGGTTTATGATTATAACAAATAAACACATGTGTTAGCATTGAAACTTTTTCCTTCACATCTGATACATGGTTGATTCAAGCCTGATAAAGAGCCGTTCCATAAAGAGCTTTTTTTCCCCATCCAGCCATGGGGTATCTTCTCTTTTTTTGAAGACTCAGCAGCAGCATTTGAGGGTTAAACCCCCAAACCACCACCCGTGAGTGGAGCTGGCATGGCTGCTTATCCTCACTCCTGCTGCTGCTTGAAATGGAACAGAAGTCTAGGTTTCAGTATCACAGGAGGCTGTGGGAAGGGTTAAATTCGGATTTTTGTGGTGTGGGGGTGTCACAGCAGCCTTGGTTTGGGCTGTGAGGGGGGAGGGCAGCCCCTGCCCACCGTGTCTGTACAGGCACAGCTCTCACTCTCCAGGTCAAACCCCGTCTGATTTGCAGCACGTGGCTGGGCCAGCGTCTCCAGCTCCTGTTACTCAGCCCTAACCTCCATTTTCTCCTCACGAGTTGTTCACAGTTCCCACTAATGCAGCTATTTAAATTGATATTAGGAAGAAACTCTTCCCTGGGAGGGCGGGCAGGCCCTGGCACAGGTGCCCAGAGCAGCTGTGGCTGCCCCTGGATCCCTGGAAGTGTCCAAGGCCAGGCTGGACAGGGCTTGGAGCAGCCTGGGACAGTGGGAGGTGTCCCTGCCCAGGGCAGGGGGTTTGGAATGAGATTCTAACCCAAACCACTCTTTGATTTTATGATTTTGGGACCAGTGGAGGTTTCCGGTTCTCCTACCAAGGGCTTAATCCGACAGTGAAAGATTTCCTCTCAGAAATTGTTTAGAGAGTGCAGGATTATGGTTTACCCAGACTTTGGGGTTTTAAGTGCTGAGGAGTTCCAGGAATGTCACTTCTTCAGCAGGGACAGCAATTTCTGCCCCACTACACATCCCATCCCTGAGCCAGGCAAGCCCCACACCGGGATGGCTGAGAGGGCACCAGAGGCTTAGAAAAAAGGGAAAACAGAAGGATTGGGAATTGCCTAATTAGAAGCAGTTTTCTTCTTTAATGTTCCGCAATTACTTTGAGGTCAGGAGAATTATTAGTAATATTAATCGCTGTTTTTCCAGAGAACTAAAGTTAATAGTGCCCTAATTGGGCTGCACCGTCCAGCACTAATTGCTGAGCGCCAGCAGGCAGCTCATTAAGTCTTCCAGCCCTTCTCCCTCGGCAGATCTTGTTTCTTCTAAGTCCACATCCCAGATAATGTGGCCGCAGAGGGTTAAAGTGTTGGGAGAAGCGCACCAGGCCAACGAGGCTGAGGCTCTCAAGGCCCCTGTCCCTGTTTCCAACCTTCCAGCCACGCCAGTGACATCTCAGGCCCCTTGCCTTTGTCTTGTGTCCCCAGGTGGGCAAGGAAAGGCGTTTGCTGCTGCAGGTGGGCCCAAGTGCAGATGTTTGGGCTCTGAACAGGATGGGAACTCATCCCATCCCCTGCCATGGGCAGGGACAGCTTCCAGAGTCCCAGGCTGCTCCAAGCCCCATCCAGCCTGGCTTGGGACACTTCCAGGGATCCAGGGACAGCCCCAGCCGCTCTGGGCACCCTGTGCCAGGGCCTGCCCGCCCTCCCAGGGGAGAATTCCTCCCAATATCCCCTCTAAACCTACCCTCTGTCACTTTGAAGCCATTTTCCCTTGTTCTAATGACGCCTTAAGTTTGAGCTTTAATGTTTTCAGACTCTGTGCTGCCCAGGGCTGCAGCTCTGAGCTCACATTGTGTCACTCAGCTCTCTTCACAGAGCAAAACAAAACAAATCCTTTTCCTGCTGCACACCAAGGACAACTGTCAGGCCCAAAAGCACAAACAAGGGTGGGCTGGAGGGAGGAACAAGCAGGATGGGACCTCACAGCCTGGAGCTGGAATTGGACAATTAAACCCCAAGATGCAAATGGACCAAAACTTATCAAAGTGTGAGACCTCGTGACCGTTTGTCCATTTTGTGACCATTTTGGGCCCACCTTGGGTGTAGCCCTGGCCAGGCTCTTGTCCTGCCCAAGGTGTACCCTGGAGGCCTTTCAATAAATCTCTACTTTATTCTCCAGCTCTGTCCAGTGTGTGTTCCAGCTCAGCCTTCCCAAGGCATCAGTTTTTGTGACCCAGATGGGACAGTGAGGCCCCTGAAAACACACCCTCGTCCAAAGTCCCTCTCCAGCTCTTTTGGTCTCTTTTGGGTACTGGAGGGCTGGGTGCCCCAGCAGGGAAATGCTGCAGGTTCCCACAGGAGGACAGGACAGGGATTTTCCTCCTGCCAAAGGGGATGGAAGTGCAGACAGGGATATTGTGGCTGTGAATGAACACGACCCAGGCATCATTCTGCCCGAGCTGTGGTGCTCTGGGGTGACCAGCAAAGGAAAAACAACCAAAATACACTCAAAAAACTGAAATAAAGAACTGAAAAGCTGCAGACAGGAGGGGTTCTCATTTTTCAGTTCTGAAATGCAGCAACAGAAAACAGAATGCTGGAGACACAATGAAGTTCCAAACCTGCCCGTTTATGTTTTTAAAAAATGACCAGGGAGGAAAAGAAAATGTCATCAGGTACAATGAGGTTCTCAAAATTACCAGTTTTTATAAATTGCACGTATTTATCTGCGTGTGTGTATATATATATATATATATATATATATATATAAGCCTTATATTTAAAAGGGTAGTGCTCCTTCTGGCAAGGCATCAATGAACATTTTCCTCTCCTGTTTACCTCCACAATACAAAGTGGAGATTATCTCATTCCAACGTCACTATATATAAATAGCACCGTAAAAGCACCTTTACAGGGCCAGTGTTCTGCTGCCTTTTTATACTATTCTTCCTCACAGAATTCAGAGAAATGCTCCAAAATACATAAAATACTCCAATCTTCCCTTGGGGAGCAGGAAGGGGAGGCACAGAGCTGTCTCTGGGAAAGGTCCTGTGGCATGATGGAATTTTGCTTTTCTCTGGAGGTGTTTAATGGCAATAGCAGCAAGACTTCACAATAAATAAAATAATGCAGCCCTTGGGAATGTGCTGTACTCACTGTGCACTGTTTTAGCTTCGAACTCCCTCCTCCCACCCATGGGGCTGGCGTGGAATCAACCACTACCTCCGTTGCACTTAGCGAGGATTTGGAGCAAAGGAGATTTTTCATCTAAAGGCTGGAGCCAACTGAGAGGAGGGGAGAAAAAAAAAAAAAACCCAACCAACCAAACCTAAACCACCAACATTGTCATTTTTATTCCCTTTTAAGCCCCAGCTCTTGGCAGGCTGAGTAGCAGATAATGGGATTGAAGGAGGTGCCTTTCCCATGCAGGTGTTCGGCAGATGCAGCAGCAGAACAGGGACGGTTTTTGGGGGATGGTTGCGTCCAGGTGGGCTGGGCAGCGGGAAAGGTGAGGGCACGTGGAATCCCAGTGAAATCCCAAATCCTCCCCGCAGGGCTCCTGGCTGCTCCGCACAGGGCAGGGCTTGGATCTTTGCTGCCCACATTGGCTTGTGAAATGCCCAACCACTCCTCTCACACCCCTGTGCAGATGGGCCACACTTGTGGTATTAAATAAAGCAGCTCTTAGGCAGCTTCTGGAGCTGGGGGGTTTTGTCTGGCCACTTTTTTTTGTTTGTTTCGGGTTTTTTTGGTTGGTTTTTTGGTTTGTTTTTTTTTTTTTTTTTGGTCTTCTTGTTTCTGCTCTGGCACGCCAGGGAGATTTATAGAAACAACATCAAAAGGCCAGAGAGTGGAGGGGATGGATGCGCTGAGCTGACCAGTGGCCCCTGGATTTGTCAGGCTGGTATTTATTACAGCAGGGGAGGCGACAGCGATGTTAAGATCAAACTCAAGAATCAACAGCGCAATTGCATCAAGGCTGGCCACTTTCAAGCAGCTTCCTTAGGTAATCCCTGCTCCTTTCCTCCCACGGCACCACGAGAGGGGAGAGATAAATTAGGAGGCAGCAAAATGCATCAAGAACACAGGAACAAAAAGCACACGGGTGTGGTGAAGGCTGTGATGTGGAAAATACTCACAGGGCTGAAGGCTGCTCGTGTGCTGATGCCCTCAGATGTCTGGAAAAGGTTCCAGGCATCAAAGGAGAGGCGGCTGTCACCGCAGCTCAAAGTGCTGCTAATCTGACTGCTAAAAGGTGTGAGGTGTGGGCAGCTGCAGGGCTGGCCAGAGGGAAAAATAACCGGGATGCTTAAGGGAAGAGACTGGAATGACAATTACTTTGTCCTGTAAAATCCCCGATTAGAGTTGAAAACGTAAAGACAGAGGCCAAGCAGTAGCGAGGACTAGGGAAGGTGAAGATTGATTTTGTTTTGGATTCCATAAGCTTTTCACACTAAACAAATTTACTGCAAAACAAGCAAATCAGTGGAAAAAAGCTGGAAACACAGGATCCTTTCTTTTAAAATACAGGATCCTTTCTTTTAAAATACGTGGACACACATTTACAAGGCTCCTTAGTGCATATTTACACTGACTATTTTGTTTTCTTCCTAGAATTAAAGCTGCCATAAACCTTCAACGACTCAAGGGCTGTTTCAACAGCTGAATTACAAAACAGCCCAGGCACAAATTACAAAATAAACTTGGATGGTTTAAATAAAGGGGGGGGGGGAAAAACCCCACGTGATTAACTTCAGTATGGATTTATACAGGAAAGGGCGTTCTCTTGACACACTGTCTATGGTTCTGAAATGGTAAACTTTAGTCTTTCAATTCATGCTTTGATATTTTGGGTCCCAAAGGGAAGCAGCTGACTGGGCCCCTGGTAGAACACAACCCTGCCGGGAGGGAAACTGCTCGAAGCCATTTGCCCCCCAAAAACCCTACGAGACGATGGATGGTGGTGGAAACCAGACTCTAAAACCAACTTAGCAGAAGATCTTTTTGAAAAGAAATGTATTTTCTTCATAAATACAGTACAATTACATTTTACAATGTCTTTTTACTTCCTAGACATAAAAACACTAACTTTTACAAAAGAGTTCCTATACAAATACATGAAAAGAGAAACCACCCCCCATGTCCCCCACCCCCGGCAGCACAGGGAACCCCTGTGAGCTGTGCCAGCCCCAGGCAGAGGAAGCTCAGTTATCCCGGGTTTTCCTGCCCCAGGGAGAGGAATCTCAGTTATCCCGGGTTTTCCTGCCCCAGGCAGAGGAAAGCTCAGTTATCCCGGGTTTTCCTGCCCCAGGGAGAGGAAAGCTCAGTTATCCCGGGTTTTCCTGCCCCAGGGAGAGGAAAGCTCAGTTATCCCGGGTTTTCCTGCCCCAGGGAAAGGAAAGCTCCGTTATCCCGGGTTTTCCTGCCCCAGGGAAAGGAAAGCTCCGTTATCCCGGGTTTTCCTGCCCCAGGGAGAGGAATCTCAGTTATCCCGGGTTTTCCTGCCCTGAGCACTCCGGGTGTGTCTGGGTGTGAAGAGCCACCACGGGTGTCACCTGTCCCACACGCTGCTGGCCCCGCCAGGGGCTCCTGGAGCAGGAGGTGTCCTTGGAAATGGGGCTGGCCTAAAACTCTGCCAGTGCCCCCAACTCAGGCAGCCCCAAAAAGCGAAGCAAAGGCGATGCTCAGCTTTCACACGGGCAGAACTCCAGCCCCACCACACGTGGTGACCTCAGTGTCCCCCTGAGGAGCAACTCACACATCCCCTCGAGTCCTCTGACACTAAATCTGTGCTCTGAACCCCCCCCAGGAGCTGCCAGGTAGGAGCTGTTTAATTTAATAACAACATTGGGCCAGGTGGAACAAAACTCTCTGCATCTCAGGCAGTTCCCCGAGCAGTGAAACCACAAAGGAACTGCCCAAGGGAAGGACTTGGGAGTTTGGCCTTCCTGTAAGCAGTGAAAGGAAAGAGGAAAAACAACTAAACTTCATTTTCTTGTTTTGCTCTACAAAGAAGAATATGTGGCTTTCTTTATAAAAGCTACAATTCTGCTTCTAATACCCGAGTTTAAGAAAAACTCTTAGTCTAAAATTTTGGTTTGCAAAGGTCGTTGCAATCATCGTTAAAAACCACTTTCTACTAGAAATAAGCTCTACAGAAGGCAAAGGAACTAGGTGTGCAGTTTGTCTCCTTAAAGCAGTTTCTGTTTCAAAAACAAAATAAAGAGCTGTACAGAGACTGAAGGCCATGGTACACATCTTCCTCAAAGCAAGCAGCTCGTTTACATTCACATCGGGATGGCTCTGAGGAAGCTCCAGGGGAAGAATACATTCCTGATGGCTCCCGGTTTGTCAGCACAGGAAAGTGACCTCCAACTTCCACTGCAAAGTTTTGGGGTTTTTGCTTTTTTTGGAAGAAATTGAAAATTACGAAACAGGGCAAAGAGCCTGAACTAAGCAGAGTGAAACTGCACCATCTTCCAAAATTACTTCAATGGGCAAGGAACTGCCAAGGCTCCTGCAGTCCTGATGGTTCAGGCTGTCAGAGACAGCCTGGCTTCCATTTCTGGAGGAGAGAGTTGCTGTATTTTATTCACAGGAAGCTATTATGTCCTTTTTGATTTGTAAAAATAAAATGCAGCGGCACTCCACTTGAAAATTGTGAGCTGCAGGGAGGATAAACCAATTCTTTTCACCTGAACAGCCAATACTGATTGGGGAAAATCGGTTTTCTGAAAGAGGTTTTATCTGTAAAAGATCCAAATTTTCCCAGACATTTTAGAACTAATGTGATTTAAGTGAGTTGTGACTGTTTATTTAGAGCCCTACAGTCGTAAAACTTCTTTCCAGATGCTGAGAAGTATTTGTAAAGATGGAATATAACTTTTCCTGACTCTAAAGGAAAAGGATTCAAACATTTCTCCCCCCGTCGCACACAGACACTCAATGGTATTTGATCTCCCTTGTTGTTCATTTTAAGCCAAACCCCCAAAATATAATAGAGATATTTATGCTGAAATGGCAAAAAAGATGGACACCTTGAGCTAATGAGAAAAGCTGCATGTTCAACAACTGTGGAGGAGGAAGAGCAATCAAATCCTCCAGGGTGGGCATTACTTCAGAAAGTGGGATGGAATTAAGCCAAGAGAAATAAAAGCAAGACATTCTCAGGGATGAGGATGAGGTGGTGGTGGACAGTGTGCCTAGAAAAGAGTGAGGAATGGTTCAGAGGGAAGGGAGGGCTGGAACTCTCTGCAAAGACGTTGTCCCACAGGGCAGAGCCAGGCAAAGCCCTGCAGTGCAGCTCTGCAGAGCCTGCAGCTGGCTGATGGAAGGGGTTTGTGCCTGGCCAGTGCATCTCCCACCCCACCCTCTGCCACCTCTGCCTTCTGCAGGACTGGCCTGAAGATCCCTAAGCAGCAGCAAATCTGCCAGAAACGATGGGAAGTGTTTTCCTTGGGGTTTTAGTGATTATTGTCAGGAGGAAAGCTCAGGGCTGAGCTTTAGGCACCACCCGTGCAGGGAGAGGCAGCTCCTCTCCCCTCCCACTGTGGAGCTCCTGTGATCCCTGCTGGTCTGGGAAGGCCATTTCATTTGAACATCACAGCAGTAGTGCCAAACAGGAATTAAAGACATTCACTAACTCTGTGATCATTAATTATTGGATTTCCTTATTTCCGGGGTGAAATGAAAATTTTGCTACTCCAACGCCGCACAGAAAGCTGAGACTAGTCAGGTTCCCAGTGTGTGACCACTGGCTAGTGAAATATTTTAACATTCAAGTACAAAAAAAAAAAAAAAAGTAGTTTTTAACAGGAATTAATATTGAAGTGTTTTAATAAAATGCAAAGACAGTAACAAAAAAAATACTCATGTACTTCTATTGGTCTTAGTATTTCCTTATAGTTTCTGTAACCAAAGCACTGCTGCATCTGTGCTAGCTCCCCAAAATCTGGAAGAGAACCTCATGACTTAAATATGTAACTTTCTTCTGTAATGCCTCTGGGGCTTCCTTTAAGCTGCTCTCTCCACTCAGATGAATTCAAGAAGCATTTTGAAAGGAGAGAATCTGCCATCTGAACCTTTGCATGGAGCTTTTCTTGAAAGCTCTACTTCTGAGGCTTTGCTGTGTGAAAAAGAATCCAGTCTCTCCAGAAAGGAGGGACAATACAAAGCTGAAGGGCATTTGAAATATAGAAAAGTCTGCTACAAAGAAAGATCTCCACAGACGCAGTAGATAAAGTTGTTAAATCTGAAAAACAACAGGGCCTCCCACTTGAGCTATGGTAAATTCGAAGTAGTTTCACTAAAGTCAATGGCATTACCATGGCAGAAATCTGATCTAACAGATCAGGGCTGGGCCTGTAAATTCTCCTTATTAATTTATGTAAAACATGAATGCAATATATTATTTACTATCCACTGTACAAATTATTGAAAAAGTACTTAAGTATAAAAGTATGGCAAATCTTGCAAAAGGAACTACAAACATGAAATGCGACATTAATCACCGGAGTCGTTTGTTTTAATAACGAAATAATTAAAAAAGAAATTTGGGAATTAAAAAAAAAAACGTTACCACACTGAAAATGGAAATCTTTTCAGCCTGTGAACATGAAATACCTATTCTGAGTTCTTACACTGAGAGGAAAGGGGAAGTGAAAGGGAAATCTCCCTTGATCGCAGCTCGGATTTATAAAAGCTTCCCAGAACACCTGTATTCTAAAATCATTTAGTGATGCTCACAGCAATGTCCCTGGTTCTGATCATTTTAAGGCCATTAAGATCACCTTACTACATTCAAGCTAGACATGTAACCAGCACCTGTGAGAGCAGGTACTTCTGCTTAAGAGACTTTAAAAACACTGAAGTGAATTATCAGCTGTAGTGCACCTAATGTCTAGTTGTTTTTTTTTTTTCTCCAGATGTTACCATATCCAGTATCTAAAAAATAAAGGGGGAAACTTTCAAAGAACAAGTGTTATGGGTTTTTTATAATTTAGAACAAATTATAAATTAACCTGTCCAAACTTTTGAGACATAATATACAAGAGCAAACAGCTGAGTATTCTTTTATTACTCAGGTACTACATTTTTTTTTTTTCCCCAATAAAAATGTCTTTTAAAAATTTCTCGCTACTGTCATCCCAGCTCAGATCCTGGTACAGCCTTTCAGATGAGGTATTCTACCATCTCTCCATCTGGGAGGTCCTGCCCCACAGTCTGAACAGGGGCTTTTCTTTCAAGAGTGCTGGAGTGGAAGAGTGGCCCATCTATGTGATGAGGAAAAACAAGAAACAGACAATTAAAGGTGTAACTCCAATGAGGTAAGAAATATGACACCAACATTTTAAGTCATCTTGTATCATTGGCCAAAGACAGCTAATGACTTATTTAGTTTACAAAAACTCAATTCCCACGTATGCAGCTAGACAAATAAAGGTATCTTATCAAATTCCCTTTGGGTACCTCCCACTGATACACAAATCCACATCAAGCTGCAGTGACTGCATTTAAACCAATGCAGGGAAGGTAGATTTCCCCCTCAATACCCATTAAACAGCAGAGCATGGGCAGGAGGCAGAGCCCAGCCAAACGCTCTCTGCCATGAAGAACAAGAGCACTGTAATGTGTCTGTAAGGAGAAGAGGCAAGGTTGTGTAATCTGCATTGATTTGGCAGAGTGGGCTGGAAAATGAGCAGCTCTTGCCAGCTGGGAGCTCTGTGGGAAGCAAATTCAGCTCCTGGGACAGTCACTGTCAACTGGATCTCCAAGGCTGAAGCTGGTGCTGTGACTGGATGGTACCAGGACAGCTTTACTGTGGTAATTCCCTCTCCTCCTTCTCCCTTCCCCTCTCTGGGTCCCTCTGGTTTTGGATGCCCACTCAATGCAATGGCCAGTTTGAACAGCCCATTTTCATGTGTTTAAACGCCACATCCTACTCACAACTTACTTCAGAGTAGACACTGACTCAGAGACTGCCCAGGGATTTGCATCTCCTGTCCTCAGTTCTCAAATCTTGCTGCACCTCCCTGCCCAGTGTGCCCACGCTTATGCTGCCACTCCTCAGGCTTGTTTTTTAATTCCTTCAGAGTGTTTGTGACCACTCAAACACCATCACACTTGTCCCTGAAATCAACTTGTCCTCACAAAAACTAACCCCAGTTTGCCAGGAGGGAGAAAGGGACATCAGGGCTGCGCCACAGGGAGTGAGTGGGTGGCAGGGTCCCCCCTGGGACTGGGGCTGAGTTACCTGTTTTCTCTGTTACCTGTTTTCTCTGCACTGTAGGTCAGGTTGGTGCTGGGGAGTCGTGCTGGGGTGGGAGCTGCAGGGGAAGGAGCAGCTTTGCCCTGCTCGCTGCCTCTGTCTGTCTGGGTGCTGCAGTCTCTGCTGCCTGTCTTGGAGTGGGCTGACAGCAAGGGCGTGGAGGGAAGGACAGGAGAGGGGGTGGAGGGGATGGATTCCGAGCGATATTCTGTTCCCAGCAGAACACCTGGGCGGGAGAAGGGAAGGAAATGTCACAGTCACAGAAAACTGACTGCTAACAGCTCTGCACCACTCTGCACTGAGTGCTCCAGGACCTGGAACGTGCTCCCTCCCTCCCTCCAGAGGCAGCACTGGTTTGCCTTTCCACAGCACCTTCCAACCCTGGGTGCTGAAGTACCCGAGGAATAGCAGTGTCCCCACGTTGCTGCTTGCACACTCTGAAATCACCTGCAACACGTCCTCATTTACATTTCAGGGGTTTTTACTCTCAGTTTTGGGCCTAACTTCTCCCAGGGGGAAAAAAAAAAAATCATCTGGGATTTGCTTTGTTACAGCTCCGTTTCTCAGAACAACGCTGCTGAGCCATTCCAGACAGGAGTCATGGCTGGTGCAGGCACAACCCTACAGGATGGAAATCCTGATTAACATCTCTGCTCCAATTCAAGGAGACTTTACACCCCTACCTAACTGAACGCAAGTGCTTGGGGGCCCTGAAAACTGTATCCCAGGCATGCCTAAAGTCTGGTGGCAAAATGGGAATAAAGGCTTACATATTTAATGGCAGAACCTGAGTATCAGAAGTCACTATTTCCCAGAAGTGATTAAAATAAGCAGCTATTTCAAATGTGTGCCATCTTGCAGCCAGCTTTACTGCAGGCCAGGCCAGCTGCTCTGTCTGTCCAACACATCCTCTGCTGCTGCTGCTGCCTCCCCTGCAAGCAGTGGCTCGTGTATCAGAATTGCCCCTGATATTTGGAAGTTTTGCCCCCGGTATTTGGAAATTACCCAGGCTGCCCTTCCAGCTCTTGTCCTCCCTCTTCTCCTCCAGGATGGGGGTGCTGCTCAGCGTTGAGGAGTGGGACAGCAAGCCTGAGCCAGCGTTGGAGATGGACATGAGCGACTTGGCAGGTCTCATGGAGGAGAGCTGCTCCGTCTTGCCGGGCTCCTTGCGGGAGCGCTGCTGCAGCACTTTGATCATGGCATCCTTCTCAATGATCTGAGCGTGCAGGGTCTTAATCCTTTGGGGGAAGGAAAAGGGACAGTGTGAGTGACTCCCAGCCCACTGGGCTGAGGCCTCAGTGTCCCCATGGCTGTGACTAGGGCTGCCTTAGGCACTTGGAGAGGCAGAGGGAGGATGCCAGGAGACGGTCCTGGGCACTGGCCCACAGAGCAGATCATGTGAGACAGTGTGATACACCCACCCACCTCTGGCTACTGGAAACTGCTCTGAACAGCCATGGAAGGAGCTCGGAGACAAATCTGAGAGTTATGGGCAGGACATGAAACCAATAGAAAGAATTAACCCACTTTGGGGAGCTGCCTTGGGCCTAACCCCAGAGAAAACAGCTCTGTGAGCCTGTTAAGGGGTGGCTGGAGCCTGGGGTCTGATGAAGAGGCCCTGAAGAGAGAAGAGGAACAAGCTAGATGCAAAAAATCTAAGACAAGACTTTTTTGCATTAGCCCTCAGTATCTAGACAGGTTTTATTTGCTGTTTATACTTCCTTGGCCAAATGAGCGTCTGGCATTTGACGTCGTTGCTGCTGGTGAAGGCACAAGAATTTCTGGTTCTGAGGCACCTACCCAGGCAGTTAATTTCAAATCCTTGTCCCAAAGAAACCAGACAGGACCAAAGTGCACTCTACCTTCCTTCCATGTCCAGACATCTCCTGTTGGCCAGCAGGATCTCCTCCTCCTCCTTCTGGATGCGAGCCTCCAGTGAGGTGTCGTAGCTGGGGTTGGGCGAGTGGCTGATCACCGTGGTGTCCCTGGGACAAGCAGGACAGCACATGAAGGACCTGCCAAGTCTGCTGCTTTCCCCCCAGCAGCACAAAAGTACCACTCAGATGGAACTAACAAGAATATCCAGTATTTTTTTTTGGAGTTTAAGCTGGCTCAGTGTCTTCCAAAAATCCAACTCCTAATTTTAGTCTGGCCTAGTGAAGAGGGATTACAAAAACATGCAGATCATTACAACCACCTCCTGCCCATCTCAGGCCAGTGCCTCACCTAAACTGATCACTGCACTACTCAAACTGATCAATGAGGCAAGTCTGAGGACACAAGGAGGGGAAAGGAACACCAGGCACTCCTCTTCAACTTCAGATGAAAAGTTCTTCCTTTCCCCTTCCAACAGTATCATACAGGGGATGTGAATATCAAAGGGAACAAGACATGGAAATTTCTTCTAAGCAGCCTGGTCCAAAAAAATTTGGAATAGGGTGAAAAGAGTTTCAGACTGATTCCATATAAGGCCTAATGTTAACACTGTGATAGTTGGTCAGTCCACTAACCAAATAATGAGTATTTCATTCCTGTGAAATAAATTTCTTCTCTTGTGAATGTGGAAAAGCATGAGAAGATCATTCACCAAAGAAACCCAACCTGACCCAGTTCCTGCCTGGGCTCTAAAGCATCCCTCCTCAGCTCCCCAAGGGATGCCAGTTTCCACTGTTAAAGAAAAGGGAAAGAGATCTGGACAGTGTAGAAGAGATTGGCACTGGAATTAGTGGAATCTAGATGGAAATGAAAAAGCAGAGGCTCTTTCCTGACTGGACAACATTCTTGTTCATTTAATGAAACCTGAGCAGGCCTAACACATCCCCTCCCACTCCACGATAAACAAAAGACCAGGCCCCAAGTTATCAGCCCACACTGAAAATATAACGTGGCCTCTAAGCACAAGGAGCAGAGGAGCCTTTAGGGAATCTCTGGGGAGGTGGAAAACAGTGCACAAGAAGCATCAATACCCTAAAATAACAGCTTCCTTCTGGAACAAGATAAGATAAGTCTTTAAACGCTAACACAGCAGATATGCAGCTTCACCCCTGTAATTCCAGTGTGATCTTACAAGCTGGGAAAGCAGTTGTGATAACATCCCTATCTGGACTTGGCTCATGAAACAATCTGCACTAAAATCTGCTGTCCAGAACCATAAACTAGTGAGCAATGAAATTCCATGCAAGCAAGGCTTAATGCTAAGGAGTTACACTCCAGTAACAGCTCCTGTTTACCAACCAGCTGAGGCACTCGGGCCTATTTACAGCCATAAGAAGTGTTTCTGTACAGTTGCCTTGGAATGGGAGCTTGTTACCAAATTTCAGACACCCTTCCCACCCCCACAAGCGGTGCTCTCCATACACAGCAGAATGTTTGGAGCAGAACTTCCTAGTAGATGCTTCTGGTTAGTAACCAGACAATACCACAAAGTAATTTGCAAAAACATTCTGGAGAACAAGGAAGCCATTCAGGGTGAATGATGTGAATCACCAAGCTCACCCCATCTCACATGACTTCAGCAAGGACTGATTCCTGTTTTAAAAATAAAGAAAAACCACCCCAAGACTCTTCTCCTTTGAATCAACAGCTTCTAGGAATGGCTCAGAACAATTCTAGTCTGGAAAATGGATCCTGCATGGGGAGGAATCTTCCCCTGGAAAAAAGTTTCTAATTGCTGGCAATTGCACAGCTCCCAGGAAGAGCAGCCAAGCTCCACCTGCCTGCAGAATTCTGAGGAGCTGTTCAGACCACAGGGTGAGCAGTCAGAGAAGGATGGCATGGCAACATTCCTGGGTGGGAAATATGACATTCAACTGGAAAAAAGAAAATAATCCCAACGCTGTGAAAAGTCCCATTTACCTCTGAGCAGCCACGGTCGCAGCTGCATCCAAAGCAAACTGCCTCATCACACTTTCCTCCAGGTATTTCTGCTCCCACTTGGTCATGTCAGCTTCCAGAGCAAGGATCCTCTCTTCCTTCTCCCGCAGGAGCTCCATGAGCGCCGTGGCGTTGTACTCAGAGACGTTGGCAGCCTGAGATGTGCCCTGACGCTGATTCCCAGGAGGTAAAAACAAAAACAGAAATCTCAGGATGCAGCTGCAAGGCTCAGGGTTGGCTGCTTTGCTTTTTGTCACTGGTTTGACACGAGAACCACCCCCCAGAGAGAAATGCAGTGGCTTTATGCTGTGTTGGGCAGGCTAACAAGAAAATACCTGAGATGGAAAATACTCCTCCCAAGGCCTTTTTTTCCATGTGCAGAGCCCCAGATATACATCCCAGAGCTGGACTGGGCTGTACAGGTGTGATGTGCACAGCCCTTCCTTCATGCCTGATGTAACAAAGACTGACTCCCAAGTGTTCAGCAAGGCACTGACTAGTATCATCCCTCCAAAAAAATACATCCAAAATATTTTTAAAGCGTTTGATTACTAAATGAATATGATCAGTGTATAGCTGGGGACTGAAATAATTCAGTTCTAAAGCAAGACTCGGAAGGCAGTGTTTCCTTTCCAAGTAAGGAAGCGTGGGGATTTGCTCAGATAATAGTTCAATGAATAAAAATTGCAGTTTTATATGGAAGTCTCATGTGGAATTAGCAAGACATTTGACTTAAAAAAAAATAAATGGTTTAAAGGAATAGAAATTGGGCAGACTAATTATTTTATGCTGAGCTCGTAATTTTTAACCATGACAGGAGAACAATTTTTTGTGTTGACTCAGGCTCAATGTAAAAAGTTGTGGGGTTTACAGTACCTGATCTTCCAAAAGCATAGCAGGAAAGTTTATCAAATTACTCTAACTCCTACTAAAACCAATGCAAAACCCCAGTATTTAAATATCTATTCCTAGGCAGAGATGGAAGTTAGGTGATAAAAGTAGCCTGAAACTAAATGTGATTTAGAACAGAGGTCTGCATCCTATTTCCAGTAAAACTCTGACACCTGACAGCTCATCTGTATTTAACACAGGCTGAAGTAAATGCGATTCTTAACACACCTGCACAATCTGCTTCTCATTCATTCTTTTCACTGAAAAGGACTCATAATAATATTGCAATACAGTCTATGTGAAACTCCCATCCATTTCCATCAGCTGCACTTATAGAATTGGCTTTGCCAGTTTAGTCTTGTGTGCTTTTTTAAAACTCAAAAGGTTTTTGAAGGGCCTCTTTCCAGGCCAGCTGTTAATGAATTATAGATAGAACCCCAAACTGTGACCAAGATTTAAAAAACAATTTCAAATAATATAACCATGGTATTTCAAGGTAAAGCAGCATGAGGCTATCTCTGCATCTTGTCACAGGATGAATCCCCTATCGCTCCTTATCTAAACTCTCTCGTTGAAACAGAATTCAGTCAGGTAAAAGCAACACAACAGCCAGGAAAGGCATGAATCTAACTAGTGAGAAAGAAGCTTTTCAACAATACAAGATAAAAAAAAACCCACTGCCTTTCTCTGGTGTGTGGGGCAGGGTGCAATCCCGCAGTACCTGCTGCATGCGGAGAGACTCCAGCTCCCTCTCCAGCCGCGTGCGCAGGCGGTGCTCCAGCTGCTCCCTCTTCTCACAGGCTGCCTGCAGCTGCACCAGGGCCTGCTGCATCTTCTCCACCTTCTCCACATACACCTGCTTCTTCTTCAGCTGCAACGAGGCAAGGAAAGGCAACGTGAACGATGAGAACCAGCCAGTGAACCTGGGGCTTTGCCAGCAGCCAGGGAGAATGTCCAGGTGACTTCCAGCACTTGAAGGAGCCCACAGGAAAGATGGAGAGAGATTATTTACAAGGGGCTGGAGAGTGGGAATGGCTTCCCACTGCCAGAGGGCAGGATTAGAGGGGATACTGGGAGGAATTCTCCCCTGGGAGGGCGGGCAGCCCCTGGCACAGGGTGCCCAGAGCAGCTGTGGCTGCCCCTGGATCCCTGGCAGTGCCCAAGGCCAGGCTGGACAGGGCTTGGAGCAGCCTGGGACAGGGGAAGGTGTCCCTATGGCAGAGGGCTGGAATTGGATGATCTTGAAGGTCCCTTCCAGCCCAAACCATTCCAGGATTCATGACTGCTGTCAGTGGGCCCTAGGCTCCTGCTCTGGACTGGGCACTGAGGATGTGACAGCCTTGTCCCAGCTCTGCTTTCCTGCTGGGAGCATTTGTCCTTTTTGTCCTCAGTGACCCCACGGTAACGATGGGGAAACAGAGGAAATTAACTGTGGCAAATGTCTGAGAGCAGCAATGGACTAGAAAGGGCACCAGGGACTGAAACAGTGTTTGAGTGACTTGACACACGTTTCCAAGGTAACTGCAGCAGTGTTCAGAGCTGGTCCTCAAGTTGGGAACACTCTCAGTGTAATATTGAAAATTGCTGGCAACCTTTTTACAAGATTAAACAGAAACTGAATCAAAATTTGCAGCATCCTATTGCAGTCTGGTCACAATAAAATAACAGTATCAAATGTGACTCTCCCCATGCCAGGTTTTCATCCAGGTTTATCCCAGCAGTCCAGACATTCTTCTTGCCCTGAGAGATCCTGCTCTGTTCCTGCCACTGCCCTTCCATCCTCCTCCACTGCTCATCCTGCAAACCAAGTTGCCACCCTGCCTCACAAGAAGCAACCAAAAGAGCCCCCCAGTAACAGTCTTAGCAAGGTTAATCCACAGCTCAGGCAGAATAAAACCAAACTAAAATATTACTTAAATTAAAAAAAAAGAATAAAACATATCCAGGGTGCAGCTCTATTCAAACATAGGGAACAGTGCACACCTGTGGGCATTATTTTCTGTTTAGGGAAAGACTAACAATTGCAATTAGCTGGCCCTGTGCAGCAAATCTGGGGCACTGCTTTTGTAGCTCTGATTGTCATACACCCTGAAATACAAAAATAGCAGGAAGAAGGCAACTTTTCCCAACAGGCAGAGCCAAAGAAGCACCACAATGCGAAACACAGACTCCCTTATGTGAGTTCAAAGAGCTGCTCTACAGCTTCATGGAAGAAAAGTCCACTGAGGGATATTAAAGACAAAAGACACCACTTTTGGCTCAGGAAGTCCTGCTTGGAAGCGGAAAGTATTCTGGGAAAGTATCAGAGCTCGTTGGCCCCATTCTGACAGTGTTCCCCAGGAATCTGCTCTCAGCCTCAGCACACACAGGATACTTTGATCTGAACGACACGAGCTCTTCTTACATGGCACCTTTGTTCCAAAAAGGTCTTATCATGTGTTTCTTCAAAATTTTTCCCTTCTCTCACTCCTGTTCCTTCAGGCAATGCAAAGAGCAGAGACAGAAAAATCTCCCCACACTATTAATCCCAGACATAGTATCCTTTTCTTCTCTCCAGAAAGTCAGCAGGCATCTAATCTCACAGTGTGAATGTTGCTGCCTTAGAGGATTTTCCCCAAACAAGAATTTTATAATAAAATTTACAATAAATAGTGAGCAATCCAGCCAAAGGGCTTCCCACCAGTGCGCGTACAGTAGAAAGGTATTTTTATAATTTGATTGCTCAAGATTTCAAACTTGTTTGGAATGGGAGGGATGAGAACATTTTAATGTAACTTAATAGTCGGCTGCTGCTCTGCAGAAAATCAATAAATATGTTGTATTTAATAAATCTTTTTATTCCAGATCATAGTACTGGATAACACCAATTGAAAGTTTGTCAGACTGCACTAAAGTGTGGATCGATGCACCAGTTTTAAACGTAGATTAACAGCAGCCCAAAGTAACCAGAAGTGATAAATATAGGGTCAGCAGCAGAACCCAGAAATTAGGAGCACTCAGTGTTTTGGGTCCTCACCTGGACAAGAGTGAGGGACAACTTGATAAACTCACTGGCAGTGAAATACCACGCATGGAGGTGAAAAATAATGTCTTCAAAACCAGCTCTCCTCCCTCTCTCTTCTTTACAAAAGGAGTTAAGGATGAAGTGATGGACATTTGGTCTCATTACCTACTACAAAGCATTTAAATTTCTGAGCAGTTTTTTTTAACACACATGCAAAAAACCTACAAAAGCAGCCACAACATTTTACAGTCTCACAATTAACAAACCTGAGTATGCATATGTGTGGATTAACGTTCTGGCCTGCATTCAAAGAATATCAAGAGCCCAGCCAAAAAAGCAGAATTAGGACACAGAAATTCCACTGAAACATTCACTTTGAACGTGCTCCCATCAGGCAAACCTGCAGGTGAAAAGTTGCAACACAAGCTGTTGCCCAAGTTCCCAGCACTGCCTGCACACGCCTGACTCGGGCACCAGACCCAACCTACAGGCACAGCTTGTTCAGTGGCTTTGCAGAAAGACAACATCTTTTTTCTCCCTTCACAAGATGCACTTCATCTTCCAGCATCAGGAAGAATTAGGAATGTTGGAAGATTTAGGTCTGGTGTGTAGTTTTCTTTTCAACAGCTTAAAACGGGAATTAATTCACAAATGCCTCAAATAATTTGCAGGTTTTTGGAACCCAGGTGTTCAGTAAGCTTTAAAGGCATGGGATGTGCTCCAGACAACTCAACTTTCCTAATGTCTTTTGTCAGAATTATCCTTTCCCCATAAAATAATCTCATTTCATGCACTTGCTGCCCTCAGTTAAGTCACTGCATATTCTGGCACTCTCACTCATTTCCAGCTCTGCCACTCTGCTACTGCAAGTATTCATAAGAAAAAGTTACCTTTCTGTGAACCAGGACTCTCCAGAAGTCGTAGAAGAGAAATCTAAATTTAAATATTTTTTTGTTTTCATCTCTATGACTGGATCTGAACTCTCAGTGGAAAGAGGACCAGGAATGATCCGGGCACAGAAGGATTTCATTACCAGAAATCGAGAGTCTGATCCTGTTTTCCTAAGACAGGAATTGGAAACAATTCCCTGAGTATTGCCAGGGTGCTGAAGACATAACTAAGATGGGGAGGAGGAAGAAAAAGCAGCATGCTGAGGCTTGTTCTTGGTCATTTGCCATGGATTCCCCACCCTCTCTCTCCCAGCAAAGAACCAAAATTGGCTGCTCAGTGCCAAGGGCCACAGCAACATCTCCCAGGGCAGGGATGGCATCAAAGGACACAGGAATCCTCTCCTCTGCATCAGGCCTCGCAGTGAACACGTGCTCTAGATAAGAGTTCATTCCTGAAGCTTTACAAAGATGCAGTCACGCCCTTTGGGATGTAATTTTAAATAAATTTGACAAGATAGTAATTTTCCTTTTGATGGTACAGCATTTAACTAAGAAGCAAGCTCATGTTCACATAATGTATCGTAACTGCTTTGCCTCCAAGGGTGCTCTGAAAATGCAGAGCATTTTGCTAATGAGAATGTCTTTATTTTAACACCTATTTATGATGTAAGATCTCAAACAACCTCAGTGCATGTCTGGAAGCACAGCAGGATGACTGTATCCATCCCGAGCATTTCCTACAGCACAATTTTAATAATGTCCTTATCATCTCCAGGTGGATCCCTGACTGCTTTGGGAAACGTCCTAACCAAGCATCAGAGGTCAGGCTATCAACAAAATTTTCTAACTAAACCAATGTAAACAGGAGCAATCACTCTCCAGTTGCCATTTACTACAAAGTTTACGTAAATTCTGCAGCAGGACTGAGGACAAGAAAAATAAAGATGACCACGACTGGCCTGGGCTCTGCAGAAATCCAGTGCACAAAGAGCAAAGCAATGCAGGGAACATCCCTGAAAGATCCCCTGGCTGCCTGGTCAAGTATTTCCAGCTCCACTTCACTTCCCCTCTTCCTTGGCATGTACTTGCATGGTCTAAAATCAACGGCCAAATACAAAGTTTTCCTCTCAGAAACGGGATATTTGATTATTACTACAACTGCCCAGCAGAAAGGGAATTAACAGCATTCTAAAAGCCAAACAAATCCTGCTCCTCATTTATTTAGGCTTTGACAAACCATGCAATGCCTTTCAGGGAACCCAGGTCCTTGCAGAAGGAAGGCTCTGAGGAGGGCACAGAGGTTCCATGGCAAGGGAGCAGGGGCACACAGGAATGAGGAATTTTCAGTCAAGTCACAAGGCACAAAGGAGGCTGTACCATCCTCCAACTGGAGCTGCCTGTGTGGGACAAGCACAGCCCTGGACACAGCAGGTGAGGGGGAAGGATCTTCTTTTGGGAAAGAGATTCATTGCTTCCAGATGCGTTACTCAGCAAAGATTTTTTATTTTTTTTCCTGGGGAAGAAGAGAAGACTTCCTGCAATGATTCAGAGCTCTCCCAGGCATTTTGTCAAACCCAGCCCTTACCCTCTTCATCTTGGACAGCTCCTATTTCAGCAAATTGGTAACACTCATCAGCATCTGCTTGTCTCCCACCCACTATTTCTGATGCCTTCAAAGTCCTTTGTTTAATATATTCGGGGTGTTTTCATAACATTCTGGGTTTATCCTAAAGCTGAATCCATTCCGATGCAGCTGAAAATGTGTTTCCCCACAAGAATTTGCCTGCTATGGCAGAAATGTAGTCAAAAAAGAGAGAGAGGCAGCAAGCATGTCTGAATCACCTCACCCTCTTGCAGTTGGAATATATTCCTCTCAGATGCCTTTGAACCCTCAGTTTGTTTGAATTCAAGCCCAACAAGGCGCCAGTGGCCTCAGCAAGAATTCCTGCCGAAACAATTTGGTAACACTATCCCCTTGCTAGGGAACTGCGTTTGTGGCATGGGAATGTCACAATGTCGTCGCCCCCTTTGTTTGTGTTAAAATGAAAGTTCTAACTCCCAAAGCCACCTCTGGAAAAATCACTAACAGGCAGAATATGTGAGACAGTGACATGGCAATAAAAAGGCAGCTCTGTCCCAAGAATGCAGCTCGTTAGAAGGAACCAGTTAGAGGTTTCTCTCCTCTGCACCCAATCCATCCAGGAGTGACAAGCCATCTCAAAAACGTCCCTTTTAGAAGCAACTCCTTCCTGAAAGAAGTATTAGGTAGCTCTCAGAGCCTATGAAATAAAGCTGTGGAGACCAGGAATATCTTTTTATAGAGCCAGGGAAGTGACTGGAAAAAACTAGACCAGGCATCAAGCAGAGAGCTCTCCTTTGGGCCGCCTTCATACAAGCCAGAGCTCTGTTCTGAAACTATCTCAGGCACAGCATAAAAAGTACAATAGATGTCATTGGGAAATGTATTTTTGCTTTTCCCCCCACACAGAACCCTCAGTGTTATCAGAAATAGAGCGTTTTTTTCCCTCCACAACAGCACAGTGAGAAACGAACACATTATCTCAGCTGGTATCTGCTTCATGTGGAATTCTGATGCCTGACGGGATCTTAGAACTTCTAAACACACGAAATTTTAGAAAAGATATTTCATTCAAACTTGTCCTCTCCCTTATCCCCCAGTTTCTACCCATTGGAGAGCTCATTTGTCTCCCCTTCCCCCTGCAAGATGTGTGTGTGAGGATGGCAAAGAGCAGATATTTTTATCCTCCTGGTGGTTGCCACTGTTCTTCAAAGCCGTCTCCTTGACGCACTCGGTAAAAAAGTGGTTTGTAAAGCAGTGGAGCAAAGGAGTACGAGTTACACTACTACAAAAAACCCACAAACTTTCCTTAAGTTGAAGCGTGGTCTTCCATGGTATAAATTAAATAGGGTAAGCAGAAATGATCAAGTTTGAGGGAAAAAAAAAAAAAAAAAAAGTAAAACAAGTAGCACTTGTAGCCTCTGCACTCAGCAGTTGTGGTTAGATAAAGTATTTGGCACCAAACTCCCTCCTGCAGCATTCCAAGTCTGGTAAGGACTGGCAGCAAGTCAGCATTTACTCAGTGTCAGGTGGGTCAGGATGGTCCTTCCTGCAAAGCCAGCAGTCCTGGCCCTGGCCCAGAGCAAAGCCCAGTGTAACTGCTCCATCTGCTCCAGGCTCTCGAGGTGTGTGTGAGCAGACGGGGTTAAATCCTGTGTGAGCAGCCACAACCCTGCTGCCACCCCCCCGAGACCCTCACAGCAACCCATGCCCCAAAATGAGAATTTTTCATTGCTTTAGCTCCAAATATTATTATCGCTAACTGTTTCTGACTGTGATATGTATTTTTAAGCCAACATACATTTTACCTCAAATATGTTCAATTTATGTCAAATGCATTACATGTAATGAAAATAATTTGAAGTTTTGATTTCAGAAACCACAGACCAAGACTTCACTAGAAACAATTTTAGTAAGCTGCTGATTTATGCAAAGCTGCGGAACATTTACTAAAGGGAAGAACAAAAATAGAGAAGTGAAAATAGGGGTTAATAACTGTGTACCTTTATGGAGAGTAGAGAAGTAGTAAAGTTTAAATATTATACACAAAACATATACATACTTAGCAATTCTGTTCGTAGACACATTTAAGTTTGCTTTAAATATTTATGATCACTCACCCTATTTTGCACTTTGCAGAAATAAACCCCACACTATCAAACACGTTAATGGCAGCTTGTTCTAAATTTGAAGAGCCATTTCACCCCTGCTAACAGGGGAAGCATTCTGTGAATGTCTCCTTTTGCATCCAACTGCTTCTCACTGTACTTCACTATCTCCATGATCATTCCTTTCTCCATCGCATTTAGCATCCCTTTATCTCTCCTTTCAGTCTAACTTGGATGTTACAATCCAGTATACATAAAAACCCTCAAAGCTCCACAGGTGTAGACAAGTGTCTACATTTTACAGATGAGTGGTTTTGTCCAGACTGGCAATTCAAGCCAAGGGTTTTGAAAAGAATCTAAAGCTCCAATTCCAAAGCAACATTTAAATTCAGTTACAGTCATATATGGCTTATAGCTCTCCCTAGGATGGAAATATTCTTTTTATAAAGGATCTGGTGCATACAAGGCAAGGTTACTCTGCTTAATAGGAAGTCAAAATGGAAAGGATAAAAAGGAAAGCTGAAAACTTACATTACAGGAGGCAAGAACTGAAATATGCATCCCCCCTCAGGCCCCGAGACACAGTAGCTGCCAAACCTGAGCCTAAGAAACTCCACCCTCTTCTGCAGGACCAGTTTGGAAATTCCTGACACTTACAGGGACTAGTCACTCAGATTAACCTGGCCAGAATAAAGAAATAATCCACAAACTGTTCATATCTCCTGGCCACTGAATGCCACTAACTCAGAATGGTGTTCCCAGCCCCTTCCAAAGGTGCCCTGAGCTCTGAGCAGCTCCTTGGCTGCACTTTGGAGTTACCAAACACCCTGGGGATTGGGGAACTTCCCACAGTTCAACACTAATGAGGCAACAAATGCGTTCTAATCCTAAGCATTTCATTAAAAAGTGATTTGGGAAATCTGCAAAAGTGACTCTTTACCATTTGTTTCCCCTTATTCCCTCTCACCTCTAGGAAAAAGCAGAGTTAATTCCTGCTCCCTCACCAAGACGCTTCCATATTTATCTCCAGCAGGAAGGGTGGCACTTCCTGCACACCCTGGGATTCCAGCAAAGGTTGGATGCATGTGACCACAAGCCCTCATGCAGATCACTTCACTCTGTGTCAGCCTGTGTGTGTTTTTTAAGCTATCATGCAATTTGGCCCAGAGTGACTAAGGTATTTCACTATTCTACCCAGGCAGGAATACTTTGCCACAGCACTGAACCCAATTCTCCCAGTAAAGCAAGAGCAGTCTTTTGAAAATAAAACATGCAATTATTATTACCCCTCAAGGCTTCAACTTTACTGTGAGGGAGCCAAAATTAGTGCCTACACAGAGGTTCAACCCAGCCAAGTGCTGTGTGTGCTGGCCCAGCTGATCAGAGCTCCTCATCCACACTGACTCCAAGCATTCTCCAAGGAAACCACAAGGATGTCCCATGTACTTGGAGTTAGTGACACATCAGGCTTTTAAAAAAGGAGCTGAAATTTGAAGGAAAGCCAAAAGGTCCCAATACATTGCAGAATCAATGACAAAATAGTTTGGGAGCCAAAGAGAGCCATGTCACCTGTAAATTCCCCTATAACCTAATGCTCCCCATCCCCTGAGTGAGTGCAAGTCAGCCACACCAGGCTGAAAGAGGTGATGACAGCAGGTAAACCCGCAAGAACATCCTGAATGAGCAGAGCAGGTCCAGGGGACGTCCAGAGGGACTGAGGGAAGGCTTGCATGAAGAGATTACAGGAAGGGCAAAAATTAAGGACACAGGGAGATTCAGGGGAGGGCTATTGAGGGCTCAGAGAAGAGCAGGCTAAAACTCAGAAAAGAGCTACACCTGCACCTGGGAGAGGAGGATACTCACTCAGTATTTGATCGTTCCTCCTCTGTTGGCACAATGGGATTCTAAAGGGACAGAGAATTAAAGCAGACAAGGGGAGGGTTTGAGGAATGTCTCTGAAGGCAGCAAAATTCAGGTGGACACAGGCACAGTGCCCAGCTGAGGGTGACGTTGAGTGCTGGTAGCCAGGGAGATGGCAGGGCTGGAGAACAAATCTGCAGTGAGGAAGTGTGCTTGGCCAGGAGATTTCCTCCTGAGACTCTCCATGGAGGAAGAGTAGGAGTAAAGGAAGCAGAGGCTGGAGTGGGAAATGGGGCCTTTGAGAGGAGAGCAGAAGGCAGGAGGAAAGGATGGACACCGTGACGGAGAAGGGCACAAAGGTGAGAGCCAAGAGTGGCAGGGACAAGGCTACAAAAGAAACTGCTGTGAAAGCTGCCCAGCTAAGCAGCTCAAATGCATTATCCTCTCTTGGGAGGAAAGGGAGAGAAAACTACTAAGGCCATGCCCAGCTTATTACAAATGCTGGGCACATAAAGTGAGCTGCACTGTCCCCACAAGAGGACAAGCTGCATTCATCTGATATTACTTGAAAGTCCATCTAGATCTGAATTTCTGCCAAGCTCACCAGGCTTCCAGGGCTGAGATTCCACTTGCAGCCCACTTTTACAACTTGAAAAAAAATGAAAACAAAATATGGCTGCTTACACAAAAGCATTTCCAAGGAAATAGAGATTTGTGGCTTATCTGTTTAGCTAGTCAACACAAGGCTAAGCCGATAGAAACGGCTTTGAAGAAAGTAGATTTCCTTATAAATTCCACAAGACAAACTCATTCCCACAGCCACTTTTGCTGGAACACAGGCTACCCTGACTCCTCTCTCTCAGCATCCTTACCTCCTCCTCCAGCTTCACCACCTTGGCCTGAGCGTTGTTCAGGGCCTGGTCTCGGATCTCGATGTGTCTCCGCTGGTCCTCGTTGGTGGAGCGGGCAGCAGCCAGCTCTATTTCCAGTTTCTCTTTTTCCCTCTGTGTTTCCTTGTCTATGGATAAAAAAGTGATAGTTATCAATGCACAGCACTTGTCTCTGCCCATTATCAGGAGCCTTTCGCTCCAGAGGTGAAGGGAAGATTACAGTGGGGCTTCTCAGAAGAAGGAGAATGCAAAT
This sequence comes from Chamaea fasciata, assembly GCF_029207755.1. Lineage (NCBI taxonomy): Eukaryota > Metazoa > Chordata > Aves > Passeriformes > Sylviidae > Chamaea > Chamaea fasciata. The sequence goes on from NW_027094107.1 coordinate 1,300,759, forward strand.
CTAGTGTTAAGAGGGAAAATAAAAGGGCATGGCTTTCAAGGAAGAGAAGGACCTGTAATCCTGAAAAACAAGTATGGTACCTTCAAGCAACAGAGTGCACAAAGATAGTGAGAAGGAATAGAAGGTGCATCACTCAGTACAGTTACTCAGGTAATTTGCTGTGATTATGCAGATAGTTAGTGAAACTTGGCATCTCTTCACCTCTGGGCTTTCAGCAGTGGAAAACAAACTGAGTAATTTTAATATCTCAGGCTGGGGAGAGAGATAGCAGTTTGGTGTTCCTGAAAAACTTGTGTTCCTTTTTTCCACACTGACCCCCCCAAACAGGAAGGGGGTTTTGTCCCTTCTCAGAGGAACCCCCAGCAATATCTTCAGAGGAGTCAGAAAACAAATCAGCAAGAAGAACTCCTCAGTCCTCCTCTACTGCCTGTAAAAATGACCCCCGGGGCCAGAAATGAGGCACATACATCTGTTCTGTCCCTTCTCAGAGCTGCCACCCCAAACAGCAGCTCATCCTTCTCTGCTGCTCTCCAGGAAGAGCTGGACACTGTTGGAGCAGCAATAATGCTGAGTGTTGCAGGAACATAAGAAAACAGAGAGGATAAAAATAATTGGAGACTGCATAAATTATCGGACAGGGGTGTAAGGCAAAGCCACAACACAGAGCTGATGTGCTCTGTGTATGCTGCCATTCCCAGCTCCAGCCAACCAGCTCCAAAGATAACATTAACCCACTTGCTGGATACACAACCACAGAATACTCCCTGGAGTGATCTACACGCAGCACTGATGACACCAGAGAAACTGCATTCCAGAAACCAATATCCCACGACAAAGGAATGAGGACAAGGAGTGGAAGGCTTGAAAAACAGGAATGAGGTGCTGGGTGTTAGGACAGACTGTATGTGGAGTACTCAGGCCCGTTTGTGCAAGCATGTGCATAACTATATTTACAGGACCACAATTAGTCCCTTTCTGCTGCCAGCAAAGAGCCAGGAGCAAAGCTTTAGCAACACAGAGGAGCTAAAGATTCCCTTCTGCCAGGGAATCAACACAGCCCACACACAGGTTGCGAAACAAACCTGTCCACCAACAGCACCCAGAGCTCTTGCAGAGCAAACCCTGAGCGCAGCTCAGAGCCAGCTCAGGACATAAGGACAAATGTCATCACCTGCTTTTGTCTTTTGCCCATCTTTTCCCAGCATTTGTCCTCCACCCAGGAAGGAGTTGCTGCCAGTGTGAGCAGATTAAACTGTACTGCAGAGACTGAGCTGCATTGAGACAGGGTGGCATTATGCCAGCAGGTATCAGTCAGTGCTACCAGGCTGTTTGTTAATCTGGAAATGCTTGCAGAGAGGCTTTTGGAGGTTTTGTTGGCAGCCTTTTCTCCAAATGAGAACTGCTGCACTTGACAAGTGCCCGCAGCACCCCTAGAAATGCTGGGACATGAAACGCAGCACCGTGGCTTCCATGTTCATCCAAAAGGAGAGGCCCCACAGCTTTGACCTCCCCACCTTTCTGGGTGCACCTGTGAACCTCAGTGTCCACCCAGCAGAAGGAGACACTAAACTCCCAGACTTCCCAGTACCACCAGGAGTTTGGAATTCACTCCCTCACAGCCATTTGCTTGCAAGGCAAACCACAAGGAATAAGCTAAAGATGACACAAGAGAGGGACACCAGAATCTGTCAGGGTAGCTGCAGCATCTATTACACCACAGAAAAACTCTGTTTTGCAATTTTATTGCACTACCTTTTTATATAACAATTGGAGAAAAGTGAGCATTGTCAGAAGGGTGGAGCACACTGTGGGATGAGAGAGAAGTTGGCCCGGCGCCGTCGGCCTCAAGACATTTCAGAACAAAGGAAAAGCAGCATTTCACACCCGTCATTTTGGTCTGCCTTGTGATAAATCCATTGCCGTGGACAGAATTCCTGACCCTCACCCAGCCCAGCAGACTGCAGGCGTGTTCATCCCCTTTATTTTTGCTGAACAGGATAGGGCAGTGGCAAATTAGAGAGGAAGGAGATAGGAGATCTACCAGGCTCCTCTCCTACTGGCCTTAACTCAGGCCAGGACTCCTGTCAGCCTGGGAAGGTTTAATTTCAAAGCTTTCAAGGAATAAAATAGGTGGATAAAATATGTAAATAATGGGGTAAACACTAATTTTACAATTTAACTGCAAATTACCTTTGCTCCAAAATCTCTAACAAATCCCATCAGAGGGATTTTACATACTGACAGAAAAAGGAATTCTTGAATCCCTCCTCCTTTCTCCACTGCCAGATTTGGACTGCCACTGCCCTGATTTCTATGCTGATAATTAACCTGCTGCAGTGTCCTCCTTCCCAGGGTGACTGGAGCTTTCCACTGAGCCATAAAGGCTGAGTAACTCACTTTGTGCAAAGAGCTGGGAGATGGTTTTCCGATTGTCTTCAGACCCCTCAAACTCCTTCTCGGCCAGCTGCTTGTTGGCTGTCTCCATGCGTTCTGCAAAAACGTTCAATAAAAGCAAACTAAATAATTAAAAACTTTCAAGCATTAAGTTACATCTGCTCAGGGCATTCCTGATGAATCTCCTGATTCCACAGCCTACCAGAAGTTGATGTTCACTCACTTTTGAAATGTTTCTAATTATGTCCTTAAGGAAATAAACTCAATGAGACAAAGCAGGTTAAAGTTCCAAAGAAATTATTTTAAACGTTTATAACACAGAAGTTTATTTTTTTAATTTATACCTTTATTTTTTTCCACACAAATAAATCCCACAATGCAATTAAAAGATCTCTTATAATTCTCTACTAAATCTTAACAGAAGATTAAATCTCTGACTTGAGGGAATAGTGTAAAACTCTAAAAACAGCTTAACAGCTCTGCTGCTTCAAGCTGCTAGAAATTTGTGTCAGCCTGTGAAAATTAGAATGAAATGTTCATGCTGCGTTTTATTATGAATAAGATTATTTAATGCAGGCCTTTGTGTACACTATTTACTTCCTGGATGCAAAACAATTTCTGGGATTTTTAGTAAAAGACATGAGGCAGTGAGAGCATGCGGGACAATCAGAAGGCTTTCTTAAAAAAATTAAACTTACAGTTTAAAAAACTGTTTGTGCACCTTCAAAAATCTCAAATTGCAGATGTTTTCCACCTTCCAAACTAATGCGTAAACTTTTACCCCCAGTAAGGTCAAATACCACTCCACAGCACTCTGCTGCCAGCCGTGGTGCTGCCTCAGCCTCTTAGCAAGAGCCAGACTAACATCTCACTCTGAAAAAGGAAGGGAGATCCAAAAAACCAGATGCCTACATTGATAAGGAATGACAAGACCTTCAGGAAGAACAGACACTCCGCAGTTTGTATGTCAGTGCAAAAAGGGTCACTGGACAGGAAATAAAGTGAACGTGCCTGGTGTGGGATTAGGCAGTCAGCAAAACCTCTTTCCATTTGTGTAAACTGAACAAATTGTACAAATTGTCTCTAGGATATAAGACATGAGAGAATTCCAGGCTTGCATCTGGTTTATGGTATTTGGCTTATCACATGCTTCTTGTCAATGAGAAACAGGCTGGAAATGAAAGACTACAGCCCTCTCCTAAACCTGTCTTTTCCATTATTCCAGCAAGTACTTAAAATCTCTGACTACTGAATGCACCTGAGTATCCCATCATATTCCAGTCGTGTCAGACACTGAATTCTGCAGCAAAACTCTGTCTTGCTGAGTAAACATAAAAACAAAACCCCCAGCATTGAAGAACAGAAGTTTTACTTCATTTACCTCTTAGATCCCTGTTGAAATCATGAAGCCTACGAATTTCTCCTTCCAGTTTGTTTCTCATGGCCTTTTCCAGGGCATCCCTCTTGGAGGATGATTTCTCCAGGTTTTTGTATGCCTCTGAAACTTGCTGAATTTCTGTTTCCAGCTGCAGTGGAAATGAAAACAAGCACTTACTATTTTTCACTAACAAATTTAATTGTCTCAGACAGGAGATTATTTTGTCTCAAGTGTTCTTTATTGAGGGAAACCTACACTTTTACACTAAGTAAAAGAAAGTCTCAGGTCCGTGATGAATCCCTCTATAGCAAGAATACCAGTGGCTGAATAATTTTGCAATAAAACATGCTTTTTCCTTCCTTTTAGACTTCAGTGTAAAGTTTCTCTGATCATCCAGAGCAGGAGATTCTCTCCTAATTCTCTTTGCTGGGCATGGTTTGCTATGGAAGTGTGGATCCACGCCACAGCAAACCCCATCAGAACCGTCTACAGCACGTGATCAACAGGGAGGTGGAGGGAAGTGCATTTGTATCCTTCTGTCAGGAAGCTGTCAAACAATTCTCCCAAGTATTTCCTGGCCAAAAACCTTCCAAAAAAATACAACCAAATGAACACATGTCCCTGGTAAGAGGTAACACGGGGAATAAATAATGAGTGTGGAAAGCCACACTGGCCACCTGAACTCAAAGACAAGCAGCCACACATTTTTCTGGCCCCGAATACTGCTCAGTGCAAAGAGCACAGCAAGGCCCACAAAGTCCTAAATTGCTAAGTAGCATCAGCCTTTCCACAGCTGCAAGGCTAAAGCAAAGCTGACCTGCTGCCCAGCTTTACACCAGTGGTCATCAAGGAGTTATTTCTGTGAGGCAGCATGAAAATACCTCCACACATGCACATTAATGATGGGTCTCACTGGGGTATTTTCCTTTAAATGTCTTAGCATCATTTACTCTGCTTGTTCCATAAAACCAAAAGGTGGCAAATAGCTGGGTCCAAATCGAGACATTAAGTTTTCATGGAAATTGTGCGCTGTTGAGAGAGGGACAAAAGGAGTGTTAGTCCCAGTCCTGCAGTCCAAATGTCTTTAGTGTAGCCATAGCAGCACTACTTGCCCTGCACACTGTGGTGCCAGTCAGTTTTGTAGCAATGTCCCCTGTGCCTCCTTGAGTGGCTGTGGTCTTGTGCCATCCCAAACAGGCCCTTCCTGCAGCTCTGAAGTCTTTTTGGGAAAATGAAACCTGCTGCTGTCCTGCACAAGCCTTAAATTAGCCAAGCAAGCCAAGCAGTCAGGCAGTCAGCAGGAGGACGTGCTTTTGAGCATGGTCAATGAACTGTTAGCAGAAAACCGAAGGCTTTGATTCCATCTTCTGCCAAAGTTAAGCTGATGCCCAAAGGCACAGGACACAGACTAATCAATCTGCATACAAAAGACTCTAAAGTACATAATCAATCCCCTCAGCAAAGGAATCCAGCAGCTGCAGACTAAATGATTCAATTAGGGCCTAGAGCAGAGACAGGAGAATGCCTGAATTCCACAACCACCCACCTTCTGCAGCCGGGCCACCTTCTCATAGCACCCATCCAGCTCCTGTCGCAGGGACCGGTTCTCCTCCGACAGGATTTCCACCATCTGCTGGGCCCTGGAAACGATGGCAAAAGGATCCACTTGCATCTGCTGGTAGGGGGAAGGGATCTGCTGGGCCCGGGGCATCACGGAGTAGGAGTCTCCCTGCTGCTGCTGCGGGCCTAGGAAGGGCTGGCATAGTCGGTACAGATCTCCCTGATGCACTGGGTTGGACAAGAAAGGCTGCTGGGTCCGTGGCAGGATGCCAGGATCTGCCTGGCTGGGAGTCAGAGGTTGCTGGTGCTGGGAAGGGGACAGCCTAGAAGGTGGAGGAGACTGGAGCAAAGTCAAAGATCCCAGGGATGTCAAGGAAGAAGTTGGGCTGTGGTGGTGAGGTGGTCTCTGTTGTAACTGCAGCTGCACTTCTGGGTTCTGCCTGCAAAACAGAGAGCACAGGCTCCATCACAGTCATGCAGGGGAAGGTGCACCAACCCAGGGACAAGGTGTGTAGCCATGTACGGGTCTGCCCATACGAAAGACTCAAGTGAGGCTTTCTTCCATTTTATAACTCTGTTTTTAAAAAGCGTTTCAAAATCAAATCTTTAGCAGAAAACTTATTCTAAGGGCACGAAGGTGTTTCCACTTGAGACTATTTTTTTACAGAAATACTAGGAGAAAGTACATCAACAACTACTGGCTAAAATTATTTCCATAACTTTTCTCCACGCTTTGTGGATAAAACTGCTCAACTAAGGACTGCTAGGAACAGGCTCTTTTGTTCTGGTCTTAAATGTGCCATCTGTCATCGAGAAAACAATTAATTTTCTTCTGTAAGTCAGGAGAGAGACTTAAAAGCATTGGCTGAGCTTGATGCTAGTATTCCAGCACCACTGATCTGAGCTTTCTGAAATATCAACCAACAAACTGCAGCCTGGTTAAATGAGACAATTAAAGGATCTGAAAACCAACCCAATAATCAGAAGCAGCGTTTTCATTCCAGCCTGCCCTGTCCTATGCAGGAGGTGTGTTTACTGCTCCTAACAATAACCTCTGCAGGCTATCAGAGACACATCTAACAATCCGTAACATGCCTGAGTCCATCACAGAACTAAATCCAAGCTACACCCTCTCACATTTCCCAGGCTCTGGAGATCCCCAGCTCAACTCCTGCTGCATTAGCCAAGTAAGAAATCTCTCTGAGAAGACTGTGTGGATTTATCATGCTTGGATGACCTCAGGAGGCAGGATTTGCTTTCTCCTCCAAAAACATTCAACCTTTAACTTCTCTGGATGTTCTTTATTCTAACAGTTGAAGTCCCTCCCTCTCCATGTTGCAGCCAGTCTCTTCCTGAGCACGGAGCTCAGCCCAGAGCAGACCCAGCCTGGCAGCTCAGCGTGTCCTGAAACACTCCTGCTGCTCTGATAAAATTTCCCACCCTTTGGGATGCAGTTCAGCCCCGCAGCTGGAAAAGCACACAGTGTTGTTCCACCTGGCCAGAGCTGCTACAGAATACCCCCCTGGCTGCCTGTGGTCCCAGGAGGGGCTGCTGCCCTGCAGAGGATGGACAAGGCAGCTCACAGCATTCCCACAGCACCAGGAGCCTTGCAGGAACTGACAACAGTGAGCAGGAAGCTGAGCTGGGAACCAAAGAGTTACACAAAACCCAAGTGCAAACACTCAGCACCAGCCTTCCTGTTCTCCAAGAAAGAAGGAATCACTCCTGTACCCACCACTCACATCTGGGCGTTACTCACATGTGGCAGCAGCGCAGGGGAGTTCAGCACCTCTCAGCCCAGCACAGAGATCACTATTTCAGCATCCTGCCCCTCATGTCTCACTGCCCTGCTTCCCAGCAGAGAAACCTCCAAGCTCCCGCTCAAATTCCTTCATGGGGAAACAAATCTAGCCTTTGTTAACTAAGAAAAAACAAAGAATCGCTGCTCTAGCTACTGTTTCTCTCCTTCTCACATTCGGTGAGACTGTGGTCCCTGCCAGCAGCATCATTTCAGGAGCTGTATTTCCCCAGAAATGATCATTTGCAGCACGAGGATTTCAGGGGTCACGCAGAAGAGCGATGCGCAATTAATTTCCTCAGGAATGTTCCGTTTAGTAGCAGCAATTTGGTTCTTCTCCTCCCAGGGGGGCAGCTCTACTTATTGTTGCATTGATTTCATTAACTTCATTTGACAGTTCTCATAATGAAGAACGAGGCAAAACCACCACAGGCCGTGCTCAAGGTCACCTGGTTTGTCTCAGGTGGTTTCCAGCTGCTTTCTTAGCTCACCCACTTGTGTGCAGAGTTAAAACTTTGCATCCTCACAAACCCCTCGTCTCCTTGAGTTTATTCTTTACCTATCCCCACAGCTCTGCTTTGATGCTGTAATCAATTAGGGAATAACCTCGCTGTGACATTTCATCTGTGATGACCTATGGAATTAGATCAAAAAGAAATATGTTGCCGGTCTGCCTCAAGGATGCAAAGAAAAACGATTTTCAACCTCCAAAACACTCCTCTGCAGTCTGAAAACAACCTGGAGCAGTTACTCAGGGAGACTGGTCTCAGTGAGTTAATCTTATAAACCCAGTGAGGATGATTTAGATGCCAATGTTAACAATTTGAGCTATCTGACTAAAAAACATCTTGTTACTCTATCAACAGAGACCCAGAGGCAGAACCTTGCCCTCCTGAGCACCAAGGAAAGGAACAACATGATGGCCAAAGAAACACAACAGCAGCACTTTAACCCTGAAGGGACAGTGGAACTGACATGCCTTGTAATGATCCTTTTTTTAAACACCTATTGTAAAGAACAACTCCAGGAAATCATGGCTGAGTATTTCTAAACAGGATACATTTCCAAGAATTCCAGCATCTTGGCACTCACATCCAAAGCCTCTCACAATCTTGAAATTATACCAATCTTGTGGGATCACACTAGAACATGAGAGCTTGGAGCCTCCAGTTCTGTGGCATTACCAACAGCATTTGGGCTCCCAAAATGTCACAAATGCATTTATAAACCCAGCAGAACGAGATAGCACAGCTGGGTTAATACATTCTGCCTTAAAAAAAAAGATATTTAAAAATCCTAGTAACCTCACAGTGACACCAGACTTTTTAACATCTTGCATACAAACTTTTACACCCACATTCAAAGAACTTTTTGACAACCCCACTATTTACAATTTTGTCTTATAAAATACTTACAATACATTTTGTGGGAAAAAAAAACCCTGGCTCTGGGATTTCTTTATATTAACAAGAGAAATGAAGAATTTATTCTCTGGTAAAGCAATTTTAGGCTGAGAGAGTCAGAAAGGTAAATGAACACAATTTAGATTTTTCAAGATTTTTATGCTACACTGCAAAATGCAAAGGTAAAAATAACTATTGGTGTCACTCAACAGTATTGCTGATAAAATGGTAACAGAAAATTCCTTCTATGAGAGAATGAGTCCTCAGGTAACCCCACAACAGTAATCACAATTTTATCTGAACCAACCGCTTCAGAAAAAAAGCAGACTCTCAAAACACATACACAACAAAATTACACAATCTCCTTCCATTCAGTGTCACAGAGACCTGAATAAACCCAATGGAGGGGGGAGGGGGGGTGAAAAACCTCAGAGCAATTATCCCCACAAGTGTTTGGGTTGGAAAGGAGAACTTTAAGGGCCACTTCTCTGTCCACCACGCAGGAATTCCTGCTCCCTCATGGACCAGAGGAACACTCCCCACAGGCCAAGTGCAAACCTGGATTGACAAGGGTCACCTCAGCTTTTGAGGCAGGAAGACAGAGCCAGGGAGCCAGGGCAGCGCTGCAGCCATCAGGGGTGCTCAGGCTGCCAGGGCAGAGGGTCACACACCACCTCTGGGCAGAGCAGCACAGCGGGGGAGGCAGAAGAATGAAAGGTCTCTGGCCCGTTAAAGGGTGTTTTTAATGCCTTCCCAGCCTCTCCTGCCTGTTTCGTGTTCAAGAAGCTCCAGTTGCCCTCTCTTCCGCAGCACAAACCAGGAAATGCTGACCGCGGGAGGGAGCAGGCTCCACTCCATTACACAGCCGAAACCAAAGCCAGGAATTTCTCTTCTGCTGCCCAGTCATACCTGATTAGCCCCCACTTTGATGCTGCTCAGGGGAACGCAGCGCACAGAGTGATTTACTAATTATGGGACAAATTCTGCAGACCTCCCTCTCAAAAACTTTCTGTGAAGTCAATGGGATTAATCACCACAGCAGGAGCTCAGGCACTTGGGCTCCAGACAGAGCACGGCGCTTGAATCGGAGAGACAAGGAGCTTCCTCTGCACCCAAACCTGCCTCAGACAGGAGCCTCCCCTGCACCCAAAAATGCATCAGACAGGAGACCCAAAAATGTATCAGACAGGAACCCTCTCTGCACCCAAACCTGCATCACACAGGAGACCCAAAAATGCATCAGACAGGAGCCCTCTCTGCACCTAAACCTGCATCACACAGGAGACCCAAAAATGCATCAGACAGGAGCCTCCCCTGCACCCAAAGCTGCAGACAGGGTTTCCTCTGCACCCAAAGCTGCAGACAGGGTTTCCCCTGCACCCAAAGCTGCAGACAGGGTTTCCCCTGCACCCAAAGCTGTAGACAGGGTTTCCCCTGCACCCAAAGCTGCAGACAGGGTTTCCCCTGCACCCAAAGCTGTAGACAGGGTTTCCCCTGCACCCAAAGCTGCAGACAGGGTTCCCCCTGCACCCAAAGCTGCAGACAGGGTTTCCCCTGCACCCAAAGCTGTAGACAGGGTTTCCCCTGCACCCAAAGCTGCAGACAGGGTTTCCCCTGCACCCAAAGCTGCAGACAGGGTTTCCCCTGCACCCAAAGCTGCAGACAGGGTTTCCCCTGCACCCAAAGCTGCAGACAGGGTTTCCCCTGCACCCAAAGCTGCAGACAGGGTTCCCCCTGCACCCAAAGCTGCAGACAGGGTTTCCCCTGCACCCAAAGCTGTAGACAGGGTTTCCCCTGCACCCAAAGCTGCAGACAGGGTTTCCTCTGCACCCAAAGCTGCAGACAGGGTTCCCCCTGCACCCAAAGCTGCAGACAGGGTTCCCCCTGCACCCAAAGCTGCAGACAGGGTTTCCCCTGCACCCAAAGCTGTAGACAGGGTTTCCCCTGCACCCAAAGCTGCAGACAGGGTTTCCCCTGCACCCAAAGCTGCAGACAGGGTTTCCCCTGCAGCCAAAGCTGGCGCAGCTCTGGCTGTGCTGTCACAGGAACCCTCGCAGCCCCGGGACAGGGAGCCCCAGGCACCCGGGCTCTGCTCTTAGACTAGACTCTTAGGGTTGTTTTCACCACCAAGGCTAAAGCGCAGTTGAGCTGTTAGGGAGAGAACCAGGCTCTGGAGCTTCACATTCGGCCAGCCCTCTCCTAAACTTTCTTTAAAATTTCCAGCTAACAGCAGAGACGCCTCCGGCGTGCCCGGTATTTACATTAAACCAACATCATTACCGACATACACTGTTCCCAAACTCACACCGCCCAGGAGCAGGTGAGGCAAACTGTTTGCAGACTGGTTTAAACTTACCACACAGCCCATTCCTTTCCCAGACTGGGGAGGGTGAAGCATGAGAATGCTGTGAATTCCCCAATGTTTATCTTGCTCAACGAGTTTTATTTAACCGCATCATTAGGTCACCCTCAAATTCCCCCGAACAATGAGGGGGGAAAAACCCGCAGAAAAGGGTGTGGCTTCGGGAGCAGAGAGAAGGGGCTTTGTTTCCTCGACGCACGGTTCAAAAAATGCACACATTTACCAATCCAAACGAATCCCGATAAAGGCCGAGCCGCGGCGCAGGAAAACCGGAGGCTGCAAAGACACTCCTGGTGCGAGGCAAAGGCTCTCCCCGGAGCTGCTCGCCTTTAAAATCCCCCACACCATCACCCAGCTGCACCTTTAGCAACACAGAAGGTTTCTTGTCTAAATGACAATTTCTCTTAAAGCGTGTGGGAGAGGGAGGGGAACAGAGGACTCGCTCCCTTCCTTTGCCACGCTGCTCTGTAATTTATGGATTAGTCTTTGCAATTGTTCTACTGCTCTTGCAAAGGAAACCTCTCCTCTGTGCAGCTATTTAGGTTAAAAAGTAACCTCATTAGATTCCCAGTGCTTTGAAGACAAATTTCAGTTGCTTCCCCTACTGGAAACCTTGCCAGCTGAACCTTTCTCCTCCCCCTCCTTCCCCCCACCATGTTCTTTCAAAGCAGCCAGGATCCATCCAATACAGACAAAAATCACCCTGTCTAGAGGAGCTGACTGTTGGCGTGTTTTCAAATACCTCTCCCTTGAACAGCAAGCAGGCTACGTCTCACTGCATATAATATAAGGAGTATTTCTGATGCAGCAGAACCACCGAGGAGCTGTTGCCCTGTCCCGTGTGCACAGAGGGTTTGAGGCCTTTGAATCCGCAAAAACATTTGCAACGAGTTTCTACAATCATTACCCCCCCTAAACCCTTTACTTCCCCTTTTCCTGGCCTCTTTATTATTTATTTAGCCAGATCAAAGGGCCTTTTCATCAGGCTTGTATGCTGCTGAAGTCATTTCAGATCACAAACAATGGTGGACAAACTCTGAAAATAGCTCCTCATAGGGCTAGGAAGGTTCTGAGCAGATTCAAACTCTCTAAAGCTCAGACTCCGCTCCCAAACGCTGACTGGTTTCTCCATGCTCCCCTCAAAATGTGCAAACACAACTTCACAGAGAACTCTCCATTTACATCCTCCCATTGCTCCTCTGAATTCTCCTTTTAGTTTCAAAATGAGGCCAAAATCATCACACCAGATACCACCTGGTGTCAGGCAGAGATGGGATGGCATGGGAACAGGTGAAGTAAAGCTGGGGTTTTAGCCCACCTTAATAAAACTTCACCCTCCCACACGGACATCAGTGTTTGGCCCAAGCCAAATCCAGCTCCTTATCTAGAGGGAGCCAGAACAGGCTGAGATTTCAAATGATGCAAGAAAAATGAGCAGAAGCTGAACAAGCAAGTCTGGGATGAGGCACAAAGCATCCTCCATTTTCCTCTCCTACACTTCAGTCCACTAAAAATAAAATTTTAAAAACTCTACAGGAAGCTCAGAGGTGATCTTTGCTACCTGCACCATTATTGCTTTCATTCACTTTTCTCCTTTCCTACCTGATGCAGTTTTAAGAAAAATCTTTTGTCTGGCAGATGGAATTAAAGAACAACTTCAGTCTCACAAAAAGTAACTAACTGCAAGTTTCTACAATGAATCACATCAGAACTCTGGCTTTTGTAGTAAAGCTTTTGTGAGGCTCTGGAGCCTCAGCATTAAACTTCCCCATACTATAAAATCAAGTTGGCTTGTTTGGGATCTTTTTTGGTTTTTTTTGTAAAAAAGCATCAGGCCTCTCTAGCCAGCTACTGAAGCAAGTAACAGTCCTTCCAGACAGTCTGACTCAATGTGTCACGTCGTGTAATGAAGACGGGGTCTTTGTCGAAGGAAAACCTGCCCCAGGCGTGGAGGTGATGGACTGAGTTTTGCACTGTCATTCCCTACGTGGCTGCCACAGGCGTTAATTTCTGGCTTACCTGACTGAGCCATACTCAGGGGGATGCTGATACCTCATCATGGGCCCATCAGATCTTCCCTGCTGGCCCACGCGGTGGTCACTATAGAAATGCCCCGAGTCCTGAGCTTTGCAGTTCATAGACGGGGTGGACACGTTTTTGTACGGATACTCCGGGGGAGGCCCCCGCTGCTCCATCCCTTTCATGCTGGGCTGGGAAGGGGGCTGCACCGAGTTCTTGTAGAACTCATTGGAGCCGGAATTTTTGTAAGGGTCGCTGGACTGCTGCGGGGACAGCGGGGACAGCGGGGACAGCGGCGCGCTGGTGACGGGCGCGTGGGCCTTGACGCCGCTGGTGGCCAGGGACAGCTGCATCAGCCTCTCACTCAGGGAGCGCACGTGGCCTTGCTTGAGGTCCTTCAGCCCCTCGTCCTGGTGCACCTTCCCCGGGCTCACCCGCTGCACCGTGGGCCGCCCCTCGGTCCTCATCTTCTGGTTGGTGACGCCCGTGACGTAGAAGGCGGCCCCGACGCTGGCGTGAGGCTGGCCCCGGAAATACTGCGACTGCACCTTGGCCTCCTCGTAGGTCGGGAGGTCCTCGCTGTTCTGGAGCCGCGGCGACAGCTGCTTCTCCATGATGCTGTTGTCCACCTGTATCTCCTGGCCCTGGGGCTCCTGGCGGGCAGCATGAGGCACGAGCTGGTGGTCCTGGGAGCTCAGCCCTTCGTTCTGAGGGGCCGCGCCGCCGGTGCTGCCGAAAGGAGGGGGGGCATTGCCCGTGGCTTGCTGGTGTAAGGCGAGGAGGTTGCGGTTGTCATTTGGGTTCCCGTATCGGAGCTGCTCCTGCAGCAGGCGCTGTAAAACTGTCGTAGCTGCTTGCTCTTCTGAATTCCTCATCTCAAACTGCGGTGCCTTTTGGGTGGAATGTAAAAGCTTGCCCTTGACCTAAGGAAAGGAGACACGGTTATTAGCGCCCGAGTGGATCGAGTGAGAGATATTCAGGAGCTGCGCCTTGAAATACAGAAAAAAAGCAGGTTAGATTACCAAAGGTTCCCATAACAATGGGGGTCATCAAGGCCCTTGACCTAAGAAAGACTTGCATGCCCGGGGGCGGGCAAAGCCTCAGAAAGGTGATGAAAGGTGATTTGAAAGTTTATAGGCAAATCAATTGACTGCAAGCTGTAGGGATGCATGCCAAATACCTCAGACAGCATCTCGGGCAAAAAGGAGACGTGGAATTCACAGGATGATGGTAAAAATGCCTGAAACCTGTTTGCCTTATACTTAGAGTTACCAACAGTGAAATACACTTCCCATATTTGTAGGCAGACAAGGACTGAAGTGTGAAATCAGCAACTTGCCAGTTTTAAGGGAAAGAAAGAAACAAAAAAGAGGCCCATTGAGATAGCATACGGTTTAAGAGAAGTAAAGAAATCTCTCCGCTTAGATAAAGCAATTTATGAATACCTAGTTAGCCAACAGGCTGGCAGAGTTATGAAATGCCCAGAGTGAGATCAGCACCTCTTCTCCCTGCTGCAGAAAACCCCAGGCACGGTGCAAGTGAGGACTCAGGAACTTCCTGCTGCACAAAGGCAACCAAATCCTCACACATCTAAATATCCTCGACGGAATGCATGCAAATGCAAGGGGAGGAAAAAGAGTTGTCTGATCTAAGGAACAGAAAAAGACCTCTGAGTGGCAGGAAAAAACACTGCGTCCCAATGAGAGAAACACAAAGAGCCAATGTCAGGCACATCCTAAGTACAGATTTAGCCAGTGACCAACAGCAGTTACGTTTCGCTCAGTCTCCCAGTGGAGTCAGGAGTGTGTCATGGAAACTCAGGCCCACTGGCCTTGTTGGAGTTGAAATATTAAAAATTAATGACACCTTTGAGACATGTAACTGAAAGCAGAGCTACTTTTGAGCTAGAACAGCTCAGAATAGAGAGTAAGGCTCACTCGCTGGCCAAGCTGCGGCTCTGCCCTGACAGCAGAACACACGTTCCTGTTCTAGAATCTTCTTTTGACACCATTTTTCTGTATTACATTGTCCCTTAGCAGAAGGTAACTTGTTCCCAACAGGTTTTTTCTGTAGCAGAACAAGGAATCAGGAGGCCTGAAGGGTCTGCTTAGTGCTGCATCTCCACAACCTCCCTGTTTCTTCCCTTCTGCAAACCTTAATGAAGAGAAAGTTAAAATCCACCTCACTGCAGGCTGCTCAGCAGGCAGGAATTGAGGCCCTGTTAGCTGACCTGGAATGTGACTCCTCTGAAATCCTGTTGGAAGTGGCACATACCTTTGTCCTTCACTTGGAGTCCCCTGGTAAGGAGGAGCAGTTCTGCCACATGGGGGGACACACTCAGCCTTTCCTCCTGCAAATCCAAGATCTCCACTCAGAGACGGCTTCAGGCTCCTCCTCAGCAGCCCAGATCACTTGATACTCTCCTCGCTCCCAAAGTAATTCTGAGGGAAATATTGAAAACATCATTTTAATCAGTAGATGAGACCCTAGAAATAATAAACCTTGGCCCACATTTCAGATTTTCCTTTTGTAGCTTCTTGTTTTCTCCCAGAGCCCAACAATTTTGATCCCTTTAGGATGAATGAACCCCCGTGTCCCCAGCAATCTACTCCAGCTGCTGCTTTAATCATGACCATTTCTGCTCCAAGATTAAATGTTGCCAAGTAATGCTTTGTCCCATCTGTGCCTCCAAGTGAAACAGTGATTAAAACCGGCTAATTCTTTAACTCCATTGTTTTATTTTTTGCTCAGAATGAAAGCTGCAGCACAGATGAGGATGCCCTGTGCTTATGGTTCCTTTGCCAGTGGTGCTGAGTGTTTCAAACAGTGTCAGCAGAAATCCTCTGCTGGATGGTGACACGGTGAAATGCTTGATAAACTTCACCACACTGTGCCTCAGAAATGAGTGTGAGGATTATCATTTTGTGAATATTAGCTTTATTTTACAGACTGGGAAAGTCAGGGGAAGAAAAGGACACTGACAAGAGCTTATGCCAGAAATACATTGCAGAGCACAGCTCTAATTCCCAAAACACTCTTTAATTACGTTACTTTTCTCCTTCAGAATGTGAAGCAGTAAAGAAACTTTAACCATTGAGAGGAAAAGCAGGAGAATACAGAAGAATGTGTATTTAGGTATGTTAACAAGAAGCAGTTAGTGAAGGTGTCCTAAAGAAAAAGGCAAGCAATGCAAAAGACGTGGAACACATTTGGGCACTCAGTGCATTCATACTTTAAGGAAAGGCAATAAAAAACAAAACTAGCGAGACTAAAAATATTCATTGATACGTATAATTTTACTTAATTTCCTGGAATGCTGCAAAAAAATAAAGTGAACAGATGTAGTGAAGGAATGCAGACGAGAGGATACTTCTGTCTCTGACTTACTACGGCACAAATCCACACCCAGCAAAAACTATCTCAGATCTGCAAGTTAAATACTTGAGGTGTCAACAGCAATTTCAAGGCACATGAACAATATCTAAGGGGAGAACAAGGCAGTGTTGTGTGGTGTGGTACTTCAAGATGGTGGTTGAAAAAAGCAGCTAATGTCAAATTCTTAACTGGTGACTTAGCTCGAGAGGGATATATTGAAACCAGCTGCCAGCAAATATGCAGTAAAGAACCTTTAAACCAGGCATTAAAGATAGCAGATAACTAGAGCAATTTCTAGCCTCTTTCCCCAGTGTTGCACAACAGAAGTTACGGATTCCTCGTCCCCCTCACACCAGAATCATCACTGACTCTTCTTTTTTTAATTTTTTTTTTAAACCAAGCTGCCCTGAGCAACCCTTTTTATTAGAGCATAAAAAGGCTTTTATTATGCAATATGATGCTGCCTTTCCACCCAAAGATTTCTTTTGTCTCAACTGGAAAAATCTAAGGAGGTGGGGGGGATTGTTTATTTTTTTTAATACAAAGATACAACCCAGCTTGAGATTCTGCCTCTCTGCCTTAAAGATTTTTTTTTTTCAACAGACAAATCCAATCTGTGCATGTTTAACTCCTTGAAATGCTCCAGGAACCATTTCACACACACAGAGCTTCATTCCTCAGCACTACCAGCTCATTCTGCTGAGCTGATGGAGGGAGGGCACAGCTCACACTGAAAACATTTGCTGGAACAGAATACTACTAATTTTAGTGTGGGTAAAAACTAGAAATCAACCTGGAAACCCAAAGCAAAAGGTGGGCTGAGATACAACATGAAGATATTCTGGCCAACAAATCCACTTTCTTTAAATACCGACTGGTAGCCTGTTTCTTCCAGTTTTAGCCCATTATTTTTAATTAACAAAGAAAATCTTGTGCAACTAACTTGGGTGGCAGCATTCCTGGAATCTGCTTTCTGAGCAGGCTGGAAACTCCTGGCAGAACCAACGAGTTAACTTTTCTATTAACAAAACACAAAAATGAACAGTACAACTGGTGCTGAAGCCCATGTGTTATTTATTTGGACACCAAACCCTATTTTGTGTCAGGCTCTTCCAGCAATTTCGGTTTTTCCACTGTGCCAAAGATGGAAATTAGTGAGATGCACCGGAAAGGTTGTTATGATAGAGCTGGAAGGCAATTGGGAAGGTTCTGTAGATACTTTAAACAGACATATTTGGGGGTTTAGCCTACATCTATTATGATTGATAGGGCTGAAGCCAGAGTGCCAACAACTCTGTCAAACTGTATGGATTGGATGGTGCACTCTCCACAGCCACAAAGCCTAGAAACACCTTTTCCAGTGGAAAATTCAGGTCTAAATCAAATCTCACCCAAGGAAACACGGTGAGATTTCGCAGGCTGAATCAATTTTGCAATTTGCTCCCAAGCATTGCAGCTCTATCATCTTACACCTCACTCTAAGCTCTGGTCTGAAATTACTCCGGGTAATTTGAGGGAAAAGCTCTTGAGGAAACATCAGAACCTAGAACTGGTAGGACTAACACAGGCATTGCAAATAATGCTTCACCATGCTGAGATCAAGAATGGGCACAAAAGGGGGGTAGTGTAGGTACTATTTAAGGAAGAAAAGCCTCGTGTTTGCAGGACATTGTGTAAAAACCCAGTAGCTGAGGCTTCTGTCTTAAACATCATGTAATTATACGCAGGAACCTTGCCAGTCCCTCGTGAGGAAGGAAGACTAATGAAGAATTTAAAATGATAATACTGCCAGGCTGTAGGGAACCAAAGCAGCACATTTCTGTACAGCATGCAAATATTTTCCAGCATTATAAAAATAAACAAGCTTAGACAAGTGAGTGACTCACCACTGTTTGATGAGTGGCTCTAATGCTATAGCTCAATTAACCTGCATGGAGCAATAATAACCTCACAAGCAAAGAGGAGCATCTTTCTTTAGCTTGTGAAACGAAGAGGAATGCAAGAGTCCCTGTGAGGACAGCCTGTGCATACTTGCCCAGAATTACTGCTTAGCCAAGGAGCTAATTAGCTAACGAATCAGGTGGGATGGGAACAGGTTCACCACCTCACCAGGCCTCAGTACAGTGAAGCACTTTCAGTTTTACTCCTAAGTTTTGTGTCTGCTCACACCTGAAACAATCCAGTGACAGAGTTCAAACTCCAGCAGCAAATTCTGTTAAAGCAATTCTGTGGTTTTTCTTAAAGGATGTGCTCGTGATACTGCCCACCCTGGTTGGCAGCAGGGGATGGGATGCTACCATGAAGGTAGATGACGTTTTTTAGGTGCAGGTTCTTCTTTAGGTTCTTCAGGCAGACCTGCACTCTGTAATAGAGGAGGGGACAGGAAAGAGCGTGGAAAGAACCAGCTGGGAGGGCCCTGGGCAATACTCCCGTGCTGAGTCACCCCCGGGTAATGGAAACACTCTGCTGCTCCATGGCCCACGCAAACCTCAGCAGGCTGATCCCTCATCCTGCAGAATTCACTCAACCCGTGTCTCCAAGACCACTGGAACCGTGGCTGCTCTGCACAAACTCTCACTTTGGAGTGGCTGGGAGCACCAGGGACTCAGAGGAAAAGTCCCAAAATATTGAATGAACAGTGGAAGTTATCACTGAATGCTCTTTGCTTCCTTTCAGTCCTACCCAAGGAGGAGGAGGAGAAAGGGAGAGAATACACACCAGGATAGTGCTGGAGAATAAAGGTTCCCAACGTCTGGCACCAACACCCAGACCTGCAAGGCAGCACTCAACAAGTCCCAGCATTGTGAGAGCGCTTTAGCACCTGCTCCCAGGCAGGAGGAGGTTCCAGACTCCAACCATAAACACCTCCCCAGCTCCCATTCAGCCCTGCCTGCCTCCATCTGCTGCCCTGGCTCAGGTGATCCCGGAGGGTGGCACCGAGCAGGTGCATGGAGCTCGGCCAGCATTACTCATCTTCATTCCAGAAGGGCAAAGTCACCGGGCAAACAAGAAAAACTTCCTTCTTTTAACGAAAAACAAGAACAATGTCACCCGCAGGGGGGCAAATAAGATGCATACCCATTGTATTAGATCATCGTGCTCCGGCAACACGAGAACAACCAAAGACTGGTCCGGGTTTTAACAACTCTGCCAGCCAAACTGAGTCCACCTGAGCAAGGATTTGACTGTCCCTAACTCTGCCCCTCAAGTGTCACTGGGAGCAGGCACAGGGAAGCCTGGCAAGCCTGAAGAAAAGGCAGCAAGTTGCTTGGACTGGCTGGAGATAAATAAGTCAAGACATCAACATAGGAAGATCCCCTCTAAATTACATCTCAAAGGAAAAAACTGAGAAGACCTTACCTGACCTTTGAATTACTGCTCCCCTCACTAAAAAGTATCAATTTCTTCACAGGGAAGTTCCTATAATCTTCACCAACATAATTTAGGCTTTATATTACAAAGGAAAAAAAAAAAAAGGCTGAACATTTACAAAGCCCAGTATAAATAGGAATGTGTCGTGGCTTTTAAGCATTTTGAAAAGAACACTACGGAATTTCAAGTCCCTCCATAAAATTTTAAAAGTCACAGGGGCAGAAGGATTTATTCTGAATATACCAGTCTAATAGGAAAACCAGCTGTTTTTATTGAGAATATTTCTACATGAAGACATCACACCGCTTACGCTGCTGTGCAGCACTACCTAACGCTGCTCACACATGTGCAGAGTCACAACCCTTTAGGGGCAGGTACTGCCAATTCTGCGTAATTAACGAAACGCTAATTCCAGCACAGGCAGCGGAAGCTCTGCTACCAGCCCCAGAAAGGCCAAGATCTCACCTTTTAGACGTCTCCTCGCTAAAACCGGCTCAGGCTCTCGCAGCTTTAGCCTCACCAGGTCTCATGTCAGAGGGCTGCCTCCCAGCACAGAGCCAGCACGTCTCATCTGCCTCAAACTCCGGCGATTTCCAGTAATTATGCACAACTGGGGAACTGCTGCGAGCCCAAGCCGCAGTTTTAATTCAGCATCGAGCTTTGTTTTCTGTTTTTGCGAATGCTCCACTCCTCGCTGCTGCTGGCACTCAGGCAGCGCCCTGCTTCTGTCGTCAGCAGCCCCTGGCCCACAACTATCCCAACTATGCCTCAGCACCAGTTTCATTGCATTGTGTGGTTTCTCCATTCCTTCCCTGATTTAGTCCAGGCCTCTCCTCGGGGCTCTCAGATAATGAAAACCATGTGAGAGTAAAATGTAATCTTCAAACACGCAAACCAGTTTCATGTGCATTATCAGAAGGGAGCAAAATGTTGACAGTGCATCATTTGTCCCTACAGATAGGATCAGACTCTTTTAATTGCTGCTGAGATTCAAAAAAAAAAAAAAAAAAGGATTGGAATCGCCATCTACATTAAAAATAAAGTCAAAATTCGAACCGAAAAGCTGAAGCAGTCCTGAAAACAATGGAAATACAGTCCCCAAACAGATATATCCATTTTGTGCCACCTTAAGGTACTTTTTCCTCACATGTCAGTTGTGACATCCCAAAAATTTATATCCTAAGTTGACACAAATTAAAAAAACACAGGTGGAGGAGGATGCAGGGAAGAAAACAACCACTATGGCCTAACTTTAGCACGGAATTTTCTGGCTTTTCTAGCAATACCACAATTTAAACTATTTTAAGCCCCCATATGGAGGAGCTCTTCTTATTTCAGAATGCAGTTTCACAGAATTTAAGGGGACTTATCCACAGAACCCAGAAAGCAGGCAGGAATGGCCCCTCCTTTGGTCTAAGCTCTGCTTTTGGTTTCCCTTAGAAAAAGCAACAGCTAAAACACAGGTAAATCGCCACTCACCAGCCAGAGACGCTGTGGCCCAAGGAAGGGCACAAACCCAGTGCAGTACTGGGACAGCCCAACACCACCAAGAGATCTCAGTGGGTACCACGGGTTAAAAACACGAGTTAAAAAGAAAACCCCACACAAGATCCAGCCCAACACATTCTTAGACAGCGAGGACGTTATAAGAGTGGTTTTGGTGGTGTTCTTTTATCATAACCACCTGGGCTTCCCATGTGCACCTTGTAAAAAACCCTTAATCACCTGTAAGATGATTAATTGAGCCTCACCACCACAATGGGAGGAAGATATTACTCCATTCATTTTAGCACAGTGGTGACTGGCTAAGTCCTGGCCTACACTGATGTCTTTTGTTGCCACAGCTATGTTCACTCGGGGAATTGATTTCCTTCAATGCGAGTATTCCAGTGGCCACTCTAAACCAGCTGCAGTTACAGTAGGAAATAATTGGGTTTAGGTGTACTGCTTAGGAAACCTCGTGTAAACCACACCAGCACTACTTCTGCCTTGCTAACATAAACTTCACCACCGCTAGAAGATTTTCTGGAGTAACAGGAGCAGCAAGCACAGATCCTGCCTAAATGGATCAAGGATGTTGGCACCCCAGGACTCGTGCAAGCAGAAGGCAGAGGAGCCTTCTGAGTGTTTTCTACAGCTGGAGGAGATACAAAGGACCCCCAGCAGCTGCAGAAAAATAGTTAAAAGATTTAGAGCCCTAATGAACGAAATGAACTTCACCGAGTGCACAGAAACCAGAGGTAACACACGGCTCCTGGAGCACAAATCCAAGGTGATTAACCTTTCCTGCTCCCCCTGAGAGCTCAGTCAATGCCAGCAGGGCTCGTGCAGGAAATGCACTCAGCCCTCCCCTGCCTGAGGAATGCAGTGCCAGAGCCTCTCCAGGCAGGAAAAGCTGCTGTCCTGGGTCTCCCAGGGGAACACATCCTGCAGTCTGCCTTCCCCAGCACCAGCTCTAAAGCAGGGAAAGCTCCCTTCAAACCCCCTGAGCAGCAGGGGATGGGGGCAGCAGTGTCCCACACACAGTTTCTATTGCCATCCCTTCTCCCCCAAATCAGAAATCCACTGGGTTTCCAACACATGCTAAATCCACTCTTCCCCCCAGGGGGACTAAGCTTTCTTTACAACTTTTTTCTTTTTTAAAGAAGATCCAAGTGCTCCACACCCAATCCCAACTGGACAAGAGCAAAAGCTGCTCTTTCTCATGTAACTTTGGAGTGCACTTTTCTGCCTGCTCTCCCCAGATCCCTGATCTTACCCAAAGGAAGGGTGGGACAGGCTATGTAATGGCCCTTGGTCTCTTCAACCTTCATCATTCTACAGTAAAATCGTTCCGATTTTGTTTTTACCCAATACAAATATCAGCACTCAGCTGTGATGACTCCAGAAAATTCCAGATTACCACCTCCTTGCGCACCTCCACAGGCTGTCCCTGGATCCCAGACTGCTTTGGGTTGGAAAAAAAAACTATTTTCCATTTAAACCCATTTAAAAACCCATCTCATTCCAACCTCCCCCCCCCCAGCACAGGCAGGGATGCCATCTCACACTGGTTTTAAATTCTGCCTCTCCAGAAATACAGAGGAGGTTTCAGCTTTGTTTCTTTTCAAAAAGACAATGGGAAAACAAGGAAGATATGTTTTCCCAAGCCCCACAACTAGACAGGCTAGCCCCAGTATGAAGCAATCAAATTTGTTTCAGCTGAACACAGAATCACCCAAATTAGAACAGCAGAAAAAGTCCACCAAACCCTGATGGGAACAAAGGCACTGAAATGTGGAATTAGTTTCCTTGAGGGTTACAGTAAATAATCCTAATATATTAAGTAATTCTTTCAAAAAACAAGCTGTGTAGAGACACAAAACATTTTCAAGAAAATATTACTGTGACACAACTCTTAGACAAGGTCTTACAAATGCTAATTAATTCATTAAAGAAAATCCTAAACTAGCTTAATTTATAAACATTCATATAAGAGAACTGTTCAACAACATTTTGGTCTACTATTGGACACTGTAAGCGCTTTGCTAATACAAATAAGCCTTTAAAAACCTATTTTATTGGCTCAGTGAACTTTTTTGTCCTTTACACAAAGTCTGGTTCTATGCTGTGACCAATACTGATGAACCTTATCTAGGCCAACGTTGGTTACCAAGGAAAATGACCAAAGACCTCTCCAAACTCCCAAGGAATTTCAAACATTTAGGTTTTGGTTTTTTTTTTTTTCCAAGTTATTTTAAGCTGAGACACAACCAAACTAGACAAGAGTCATTCTCAGAGAGGACGAGAAAGTAAAAAAGCAGCGAGTCTGAATGGCAGCATTTATCTCCGCAGCCCTTCTGCAGGACCAAGAATGCAGAGTGCCTGCCAGGGTAGAGGAGACACTGAGCCATGGGGAACAGGAGGGAGCCCTCAGTGCCCCAGGGCCAGCCCAGCCCTATGGGAGGGATGACACATCCAGCATCCACCACAGGGGAGACTCCAACACATGCTCTGCCTAACCTGGGAGCCTCACACAAACCTCTCCACTCTGCTGAGACAGCATTTGAAAGCCTTGAGAAGTTCTGTTTCCACAGGCCTTTGAATTCGGTTCTCAGGGTTTTGTTTTTGTTTTAATTCATATTTCATTTTCCATTCCTATTCACTCCTCATGCACTGACATCAAATGTCTGGTTTGCCCTGAATTTATACACAGGTAAGTTTTAAATCTATTCTCACTTTAAAAATGACATCCAAGTGTCCATGCAAACACAAATTCCATCAACCACGAAAAACTCCTTACACTTACAGGCAGAGTAGGCAAGTAAGAAAAGATTATATTGCATGTTTAAAAATTCATTGCTCCTAGGAACAACTTCACACTATTTTCCCCCAAAGTTGTTAGAGCTTTTTCCTGTCCTGAAGACAACATTTCAAGGGTACTCTGCAGAGCCAGGTAATATGCAAGATTATGACTTGGTGACTAGAGTTCTCCATACAGCCCATTACTTTCACAGGGACACAATTCCAGCATCAGATCCGTCCCAAGCATGAACCAAATGCTTTTGCAAAGGTTGAAGGCATGGTCATGGAAGCTGAAGCATGAAGCTCTTCCTGTGGCCAGCACTGCATTCCAGAGCTGTTTGGGAATACACTCTCCCCTGTCTAAAAGGGTTTAACAACTCCTGCAGCCAAACTGGACTCACAGGGCAGGTATGTGCCTGCTCTTTCACGAAAGACGATGATTTAAATCTACAGTATGATGCTGATGCCACATATGGGGCACGTGCAGAGAGAAGATCAGGCACCAGGGTATGTGGAAGTCTAACCTAGAAAGTAACTACTCATCAGAAAGTAAGAAAAGCACAGAATTCCTGAAAGGAATGAGCTTAGAGAAATGGGTTGTGGCCCAGATTCGACACAATGGACTAAATCACTTTGACAAATCCTCCAGGGCTTCCTGCAAATGCATAACCCCAGCAACAAGCAGTTTGGAACACTTCTATGAGGAACCTCATAGTCCTCTCTTGTATTTCAGTGGACACAAGAGGAGAAAGAGAGCCCTGGACCTTATTGCCAATCCCCAAGAATGGCTGTTCTCACACTTTTCTAAACACTTGGTCTCCATGGAAGGGGGATACCTAGCAGCAAACATTGGCAACCAAGGACATTCCACTCCTACTATATCGTCCACAATAGCAAGGAGGAAAAAAAAAATCCATAAGGCTGCTTTGATTAGGAACCCTTTGAGAGGACTTCTTCAAAAGTCAATGTCTGAAAATACCTTGAAATGTGGGAATGTGCAACAACAGCCAGATGGGGGAAAACAGGCATCTTACTTTATTCTGAAAGCATTTACACTTCAGCCCAAAGTGGGAACATCCATTAATCCAAGAACCTTTTGCCAAGAACAAGGTCATCGTTTTCTTTTTAATTCACAACAGAACCCAGCACACAGCACGCTCTGCCCCAAACAGAGAATCTCATCGTTTACAGGTGTTCGGAGCCACATTTTAGTTTAATGCATACTCTGAACGTGTAAGAACTTTTTTACATTGGGGTTTGTCTTCCCTGCAGGTCAGAGCTCTGCAGCTCTTTAAATGTAAACCAGTAAGAACGAAGCAAGAAGTGCACAAGGAGTTCTGCCCCACCAGGGGTTTAAACAGATAAATTCTTTCACTGCCAAAAGTATTTTATACACTAACACACTCTTGGACTGCTGGTAATTCTAAAATTCAACATCTATTCCTGTGTATGCATTAAGACAACAATCTGAAGCAAGCTCAAATTTTGCTCCACCTTAAGAAAATTAAGCTTTAATGAGCTCGATTTTTACTTTTGTACACTTTTACAGTTTGCTCACTGCAGTGACAGTGAGCCCCAGCCATGGAGCAAGGCAACACTGTGCTGAGCCCTAGGAAGAATTAAACGGTGCAAGTTGTTCTATCAAAATAACCACAAAAAAAAAAAAATCACATTACACTCAACTGGAAACAAAAGGAAGGGCTAGAAGTGGGAGAAGCATTTATGTTCTGAGAACTTGAGGGTTGCAAATTGTCAATTTCACTGTCATGGTTAGGAAAATGTGGCAGCAAAGCAATGCAACCTTATTTCTAAACAAACAAAAAGATTGGTCAGTCTGCTGATGCAAGACAGCCTACAGGGAACAAGAGAACTATTAAATTATCTCCACTTCTGGGACTCTGGCTATTCTTTTGCAAAGTGAATGGCTTATGCTAATCGGGATGCATCTGAAATGCATCATTCAAGCCTTCTTGTACAAATATAGTTCTTATTTATCCCAAAAGATCCCCACCAGCTGGCAATGTTTGCATACAATGTTAAACCCAACCTCAAGAGCCCATGCATTATGAGTCATTTTACACTTAAAAACATTAGTTCCCTTCAGTGTTCTCCAAGACAGTGTATCCCACGAGAAGAATTTTAGTGGAATTCAGCAATAATACACTATGTTACCATCCAACTTCCCCTAGCACAAAGAAGTTACAAGTTTTCTGTCGTTCCATGGGTTGTGGGTTTGGTTTTTTTTCTTCCCCCTCCTAACAGTGCTTTTCCTCCAGAACATCTCTGGGGAAGGAACAAAAGGATTTGCACCAATCCCCTCTATATGAATCAAATATTTATGCTATGCCCTCTTGAAGCACTTTCATCTAGTAACCTATGGAATGTGATCTCCTGACCCAAACACTCAGGCACGTCTAAATCAGCTGCCCTTCGAGCCGGATTAGAGGCTGCAGAGAATTTTTATACATTTGTCTCACGGGCATATGAAAACCTTGTGGCCCAGCTGTGGCATTCTCTGCTACAAAGCTTCAGTCCAAAGTGTGCTTGGGGAAAAGGGGAATGCTTTGGCTGCCCCACGTTTATGGGACACGCCGATGCCGTGTGTCGCCAGGAATAGGCAGGACGATGAAATTAAAGTCTCATGGCAAACTCCAACGCCACGTCCCACCACATGGCCCATTCTGCCCACTCCACACTGCCCAGCTCCCTTCTGCCTCCAGCCCCCTCTCCAGGACAACCAACACTGCCTCAAAACACCTCCAGAATCCAAAAGGCAAAGAGCCTGTGGGATGAGCAGGCACCCCACTCCCTCCACCTGGAAATCCCACCCTTTCCTCAAGAAAAAGAAATCATTCTGTGTTGTCTTTGTGGCTCCCAGGAACCTCTGAAGGATGGGGTTGGGGTTATGTTGCAAATAAGTGTCCTGGAAGTAAGAGAGAGGGAGACCAGGTGTCCCAGATGAACCTGCAATTTCAACTACAGCACAATTTTTTCCAGGGTCAACTCATGACCCTCCTCCCTCAGAGAGCAGTGACTGAGGTAACCCTGGTGAAAGTCTGACCCAGAGATTTAACAGGGTCATGGTCCTGATGGTAGGGTTCATGTTTTCACAGCAGCCCTGAAAAACTGACGTGATGCTGCCCATCACTCACACGGGAGCAGCGCGAGGGCGCAGGGAAAGCTCGAGAGCACAGTTCTTGCGTTCCCACCCTGGCCTGGTAGAAAAGGCTCAGTGCCCTGAAACAGTCAAGCAGAAAAACGTGAGCCAGCAGCCAAAACCAAGACCCTGTCCTCTGCCCCAGGATGGATCCTGGTCAGGCACCTGAGGCACCCCAGTTCTCCAAGGGTCCAGCAGCCCAGAGCACGCTGACTTGCTGCCCCACCTACTCCACTTCACCCAAAGAAATCCTCCCAGGGAAGAGGAAGGGGAAAACAAAAAAAGAAAGAGGAACAGGGAGCAGGACAGAGCAATACGTAGCATTTCCTGTATCATCCACAGGAAAAGCCCACGCAGTGGGGAAGAGCTCAATGTCAAGGCTGGTTTCACCACGTGAACAGGCAGTTCCTCCTGCTGGGGGATGCTGTGTGATTCCACAGGGAACAATACAATCTTCCCTCACACAAGGAGTCTCACTACCAGCCACACAAAATTCCACAGGTCCTTCCCTTGCAGGAATGGCTGGGAGCAAAGAAGGAAGGAGGAATGTGAGTAGAGTGGGGAAGAAGGAAAATGAGACATTCACTGTGGTATTATCACTTGTAAAGCAGGACACACTCAGCACTTGGCCTCTACAGAAAGGGGTATTCTGCAAAATATGTTTCCCTGCACAGAGACTGGGCCTCCATCCAGTTATTATGTGCACATGTCCCTGCTGCGTTTTCAGCCTTACTTCAGAAAAAAAAAGTCTCAAAACAAAGAAAACATCCCCTCATATTCACTCTGCACAGTGCCAAGCGTGCTCCTGACCATGTTCAATAATCTGTTAAGGCGTGTTAATTATGGGTGCAACACTTTTACACCTTGTGACACAGCAGTCAAGCACTTAATGTAAAACAAATTCCAGTGTGAGACAAGGAAATCAGCCGATCGTGGCAGCCCTGTTTGCACGTGTGATACATAAATGCACATACATGCTCCTCTGTGCAGCACGACCAGCGAAGACAATCTCAACACGTGCATTACAAGCGCAATGACTGCAATTATTTTCTCCAAAGAAAAGAGCACCACAAGAAACGGCTGCTTTCAAACACAGCCTGACACAAACCCACTTCAGCGACTTCCACCGAGTTCGACTCAATCCAATTACACACAAGTACATCACTATTCATTCTGGCAATTTACTACCACTGGTGAAATAGGTGGATGAGCTTAATTTGTTCCCTTTTTTTTTTCTGCAAGAATTTTGCGAGATGAAAAGTAAACTTTACAGGAGAGAAGTGATGGATAAAAGCTCACAGAGAAGACAGCCGGCCTAACTCCCAGGTTAAGGCTGAAGAAAGAATGCAGAGTCCCTTGCAGCATGAGCACATCTCTTACCTACTGATCTGCTGAAGACAAAAGGGTTTTCTTCTTTTCAGAAACTGGACACTTGTAGCTCGTTGGGTCAGTCACACAAAGCTTCCCTGCTGCCAAAGGTATTCTTTTCCCCCCTCGGGTTTTTGTTGTTGTTGTTTGGGTTTTTACCCCAGAGAGTAAAGGGCAGAACAGTGGATTCAGCAGGGGCAAAGGGTGGAATTCGAGATTTAACGGGCTGGAGAACTGCAGAGCTCTCTCCAAAAGATGCTGTATTTCAAGGCGCTTTCAGTTGCAAATCCTTCTTCATCCTCAGTGTCAATAAAACTGGAGGAGGGGGAGTAAACTTTTTTTTTTTTTTAACCGCAGAAATAAGCCGGACTCCACAGAACGAGGAACGTGATACGAACTGGATTTGTGGCTCGACTTTTTCCTTTTATTAAAAATAAATATACTTTCAGAACAGTCAATCGAGCTGGAAGGAGGAAAAAAAAAAAAAAAAAATCCCAGAGTCAGCCAGGTCGCTGGGAGGAGGATAGCGGTACCTCGAGAGCGGCGGAACAAACACAAAGAGGCGAAAGTCCGCGGTGGCAGCCGGGCTGTCAGTGGCAGCGCCGCCCGGGGCAGTGGCAGCGCCCGCGGCCCCGGCAGCGAAGGGCGGCCCGCGGCATCGCGCCCGGGCGGGCTGGGCTGCGGCTCCGCGGTTACCTGTGCGGGCTGGGCGGCGCGGCGCGGCGCGGCACGGAGCGCAGCGGGCGGCTCGGCTCGGCTCGGCTCGGCTCCCTCCCTCCTCCGCCTCCTTCCGCTGCTGTGGGCGCGGGCGGCCCGCGGGACGCGCTGGGCCGGGGCGGGCAGGAAGCGCCGCCGCCCCCGGGCCCGCCCCGCCCGCGGCGCCGCCCCCGCCCCGCTCCGCTCCGCTCCGCTCCCCTCCGCCCCGCTCCGCTCCGCCCGCCGCTATTGTGTGCGGACGCACCGACACGCCGAGCGGCACGGCGAGCGGCCGCTGCCGAGCCCGGCCCTGCGCACGCACCCCAACGACACTGCCTAGTGCCCGGGAGCGGTGTCCAAACGCCCCTGGAGCTCTGGCGGCCGTGGGGCTGTGCCCAGCCCCTGCCCAGCACGCAGCAGGGGAAGAACTTCTCCCAAATCCCCAACCTAAGCCTCCCCTGACACAGCTCCAGCCGTTCCCTTGGCTCCTGTCCGTGCTCACAGAGAGAGGGATCGGAGCTGCCCCTCCGCTGCCCCTCGGGAGGATGTTGAAGACCACAACAAGGTCTCCTCCAGGCTGAACACACCAGCTGACCTCAGCCGCTCCTCCTAAGAGTTTCCATCTAGACCTTTCACCATCCTCGTGGCCTCCTTTGTAAACTCTTCTAAAAGCTTATTATCTTTTTTTATATTGTGGTGCCCAAAACTGCTCAAAACATTCGAGGGGAGAACACCCCAGTGCAGAGCACAGCAGGACCAGCCCGTCCCTGGCCTGGCTGGGGATGCTGTGCCTGGCGTCCCCCAGGACAGCCCTGGTCCCTCCGCAGGAGGAGCCACCTGGGGCAGCTGTGGAAGCTCCTGCAGGAATCAGCCCCATCAAAACCAACCTGCCGAGCCACTGAAATGGGTTTAGAGCAATGCACACCAGCCCAGGACTCACCCCCCCTTTTTCCTGGCCAAATGCTGAAAATAAATGAAAGCAAGGCAAGAACTGATCATGACTAACTGCAAACAGGCAGGGTATTAAAGGAGATCCCTGTGTATAATGTTCTGCTTAAAACCAAAATGTCTGTCGGGTGAACTTCCAAAGCTTAGGCTATCCTAATAGGAAATATCCACAGACCTTTACGGCTCTGGCACAGCTGGAAATAATGGTCAGTGTGGAAAGATGAGACTGAAGACACTTCAGTTCTCCCCAAACACAACTCTGATTTTGCTGTGTTTCAGCATTTTATCACATGATAAAAGACGGTGGCCACATTCAGATGTGGCTTTTGCTGAAGGCTTTAGTGCCTGGAATCACAGTGTGGAATTTCAACTCCTAAAACAGTTGAGCTTTAAACATTCCACAACCTTTACAGCAAAGCATGAACACATCACCTTTGTGCATGTGACCCCATTCAAAAGCCTGTAAAAGGATCCCAAGATGCTGCTACAAAGAAAGACTTAAGGCAGTCTTGTTTTGGAAGATCTAACAGAGGATTAGTAATGGCAGCAACACAGCCAGCTCTGCAGTGGAACCAGTCTGCATCAGAGAGGCAAAGCTCTTGTTCTGAAATGGGCCAAGCAACACCAACTTCTCCTCATCCCGTCCCTGTAATCAGGGCAAATCCCCAGTCTAAACAAGGCCCAGAGATAACAAACTGGTCCTTCAGTAGGGACTTATTTGTGTACAAACAATCGTACCCTGCCTTTCTCACAATCCACCTCCTCCTCCAGCTTTTGCATAGGGAAATCCCGCACTGGAATCCTCCCCCAGTGAGGCCACTCCTGTCCTGAGCTCCCGAGGACAATCTCCCAGTGACAGCTTCCACTTGGCTCCTGATCATTACCTTGTAATTTCAAAAAAAGAGCCAAACAAAAAATTGAATGCAGCTGTCACGGTGTGTCCGCAGCTGATTTAATACATAAAGGCCTGATCATGCAAATATGAACCCCACTAGGCAGTACCGATTTGGTAAGGTTTGGGCCTAAGATGTCACCAGTCTCCAAAAGAAAACCTGAAAGTGCAAAAACTGGCCACATGTCAAATGCTGGCACGGTGAAATCTGGCCTTCATGTGAGGAGAAATGGCATGATTCAGCCATTTACCTTTTAATCGCTCTGAGCAAATAAATCCTTTCCCAAAGGATTAATAATTAATAAATGATTCCCAAATCTTAACACTGAAAAGAAGGACTTGGACAAAAATTCAGGAAGTCGAATTACAGAAATCCCAAATGCAGCATCTATAAACATCTAGTTTTTCCCCCCTCATAACCAACATTCATTCACTGGAATGTTTTAATGGAACAAATGCAGAAGCACATGTAAACAGCTCATTAACATCCCATAACCTTACAGTTTGAAACGCCAAAGGAAACAAAAAAAAAAAAAATCAGCGGAGAGGCAGCTACTGAAGGCCACATTTGCTGGATGCTCTGGGGCAGCGTTGTAAGGGAAGTGCACAGCTAGAGCGAGGGAAAGAGTTATGAACTGTGCTTCAGTCACACATCCTGTCTCCCTCCCACATGCTCAAAGAAAATATGGGAGCAAAGAGAGGAGGCAGAGTCATGAGGAAAGCACAACTATTGCTCCATGCAGGCACTGGGGAGCAGCGAGCCTTGCCCGAGGCGTGTTAACCTCGGATCCTCTGCTGCCTGTTCCAGGAGCACTGCTCATGTTCAACCCACACCACTGGAGACACCAGCCTTATCGGGACTGCAAAAGAACAAAGCTGCCTGAAATCCAAACTCTCTTCCTTAAAATCCTCTCCCCCTGTATCCTCCCTTCACCCAGCTTCCCCGCCCAGGCCGGTGCTCAGGAGCTCCAGCACACATCTGAACGGCTGCCAGCAGAGGAAGCGAGCAGTTTCCATACACACATCACGCCACAATGTGGGAATTCAGGAAACAACACAAGAAAGGGGTTCCTAATAACTGTTCCAGCGTGCTCGGGCCAATTTATGCAATCACACAAAGGTCACGGTGCTTGTGCTAAAAAGCACAAAAGATAAGCGCTACAACGGCAACTAATTCAAAGTAGGAGAATAAATCTCGGGCTTAGGAAAACCTGGAGTTGCTCCACCTACAATTTTTTTAAGAGGTTGTCTTTCACATCCTTTAAAATTCCTCCATCTTTAAGTTCCTCCCTCCAGGAATGGCTGTAACTGTGGCGCCCTTTGTCCGCAGCAGCTGGAGCTCAGGAAGCTGCTGATATTATCCCTCCTGTACAGACACAGCACAGCTCAGCTCAGCATCCACTCAGCACAGCGCACAGGGGCCTGAATTCATTTCCCTGCATCTCTGATCTCGGGCCAGTTGAACTGAGCTTTTCTTCTTGCACATAAAAATAAAGCGTTAGCAGGGCTCAGAAGTGGCATTGAGCTCTTGGGGCCGTCCCCACCAAAGTGAGGGGTTCTTTGTCTATAAAATACATTATTGGGCAAAATAATGACCCTACAGTAAACAGACAGTAATACAAAGAAACTGTAAAAAAAAAAAAAAACTAAGAAGAAGAGCTGAGGATGTTTGCCAGGAAGGTGAGCAGGAGCAAGGAAGAGGAATTTCTGAAAAGGGAGAGTGTATTTCTTGTCATAGAAGCCAAAGTCAGAATCCCAGAATGGTTTGGGTTGGAAGGGACCTTAAAGCTCACCTCATTCCATCACCCTGCCACAGGCAGGGACACCTCCCACTGTCCCAGGTTGCTCCAAGCTCCATCCAGCCTGGCCTTGGACACCCCCAGGTCAGTTTGACAGATACTCATTGAAGAAGAGGAAGTAAGCGAACCAACACATTTGGGAATACAGATCAAAACAAGACTAAAAGATTTCAAAACCTTGTAAAAATCACAAGAAATGTGAGGAGAAAGCACCAAGGCACCGGAAGGTTGAGTGGTTGGTCCAGAGTCAGGCTGAGAGTTCAGTCTGCACTTGCAGAGGCCCTGCCTTGCTGTGAGCTCAGACATGCAGCACTGCAGCTTTGGCTGCTGTTTTACCGCCTGGTTTTAGCACCCAGCACCTTCAGGGTGGCCATGGCCACCTTTAAGTCATCTGCAGAGGATTTGGTGTTGCTCCCACGTCCAGCCCTGAGCTGTAACAAGGCCAGAAAGGCACCTCAGGTCCTGCTGTTGGGTATGGCTGGAGAGCAGCGACCATTTCTGAAGGGAAACAGAATCAGACAGACAAGTGACTGAGGCATGAATTACAGGAGCTATTATTCACCAAGATGGCAAGAACAGCTATTCACAGATCAAGAGCACCAGGAATTGCCACCGTCAAACTTGACATGCGTGGAATTGCTGGAAAAATTCTACTTCTCAAAACACACGAGCAGGAACAGTTACACACTACTTACTCCTCTAGCCCTCACTAAGTAACTGCTGTGTCTTTCTACACAAGTGTATTATTTTACCAATTCTACACAATAAAACTTTGATGACCACACAACTTCTGGGAGGGAAGTAACTGATATAGAAACCTCTGCAAAGCCAACTTCACGTCCTGTCCCTGCTGTGATTTACACTCTAACACAGCCCCAGCTCATCTCAGATTTTTCATGCTGCTGCATGTGAAGAGTTTTAAAAGTCTGTCAGTCTGGGAGGTGCCTCTAATGGATTGTAACTCAAGTGCAGCGTGGTTCCTGGGGTGAAGAAAAGGCCTGCAAGGAAGGGGGAGAAAAGGAACAGCTTACCACAGTGAAATGTAATATAGAGGTCAGCAGTGACATGTCACTCGTGAGGTGATTGATCAGGTACCACCTGTAAGGAGAATTATTCTAACTGCTGAACCTTGGCCCCTCTCTGTGCTGCAGAAAGGCAGAAGAGAGCCCTGTATCCAGGAGAGTGGTAAACAACTGCCAACTATGAAAAAACAAATGTTTCAGCTTTGCCCTAAACGCGTTCACACCTCAGTGCCCTACAGTTAAAGGTAGTTTGGGCAAAATAAGGTTAGTCTGGACAAAGGGATTTCCTTAAAAAACACTGCTCTTCTCCCAGAGAAGGACCTGTAAGCCTTTAACCGATGTCTATTATATGTTAACAACCTTGATGTAGGAAAGCTGACCACTCCCTTGCCTCTCTGTGCTCTTTCCTCTCAAGTCTCTTTAAAATCTGCTGGAATTAATTGAAAGATTCCTTCAGCTTCCAGTGGATTTGGACCAGAGCGAACTGTAAGAGTAAGGCATGGAGGCACTGAACTTCAGCACAGTATTTGTTTGCTGTCAAGGACTAAAGATTGCGTGAAATTACAAGTGAACAAGATGCACAGCTGGTTCTGCAGCAAAAACCAGCCTTGCTAATCCTGATATTTCAATGACCACAAGGCCTAAGAGGGGACAGCTATGGCTGATTTGATACCAAAAAGCCCAACCTCTTCAAAGCCTCCAGGCCTTGAAATGGTGCAGCTGTATTGATAAATACCACGGGGATGGGGGACAGGGGGTGATCTTTGATTTAAAACTCATTCTAATGCTGATGTCAGAACCAGACTCGTAAGTGAGAAATGAAAGAGGCCCAACCAACAGCAATCTCTGGCTGGGAAGGGTAAAGGCATGGTCTCAGTGAAACACTGAGTGCCATGTGCATGCAAGAGCTCTGTGCTAATTGCAGGAGCAGAACCATCTTCCCCTGCTACAGAGAAGCTGTACTGAAGAGTGACCAGCTTATTGTGAACATGAAATTAAAGAAGAGAAATGGAAGGAGAAAAAACTGTTAGGCACAAAAACCGTATTGAAATGCAATAGATTCATTTCTCTTAAATAACTGCTTCAGAAAGCGCCAATTAGAATTTTTATGAATACACAGATCTGCTCCCAAAAACAGTCTTTCCCCTGTAGTAAGCTGCAAAAAGACTTACAATTAGAGAGAGCAAGATATCAAGTTACAGGTAATTGATTAACATTTCATTTTCATGTAAATGAAAAACTAAAAATAGAATTATGGAATGAAGTCTGATTAGATTTTACAATCAATTTCAGAAGCTGCCGCCACATTCTGGAAGAGCACCAGCACTCTCTGCTGGTGATCTTTGTTCAACAGCTATCGAGAGAAAAATGAGGGATTGAAAGTGCATTATGTGCTTGATGTGAAATGCCATTTTTGTTTTAAATTGGTGATTAATTAGATCTCTAACAATCTGGCAAACAGCAACCCTAAGAGCTAGCTGTGCTTTTGAAAACAATGCAGTCATTACTAAGAACTGCAGTTACTCTGGGCAATCATCACTCACTGGAATAAATTTCACTGTCTCAAATAAACATCTGATGTAAATGCTTCTCTCAGCAGAAAGCACTGCTGTGGTGCTGCCACACAAAGACAAGCTGGTGTGAGAAATTCCCATGATGCCCAAATCCCTTGGCTCCACCCTGACTTCCCATCAATTTTTGGGCTGTGCCAAGAAAAACAGCTCTCCTTTAAAAAGTCCCAGCACAGCTCCACCACCTTCCCCGACGGGAGCCACAGTGGGAATGAGGCTTCGTTTTCATCAAAGCAAACCTGCTCCCAGCCCTGTCTCTGTTCCACCCTTTGCCAGGGAGCTGGAAAAGCTTTGATTCCCTCTCCCCAGGATGCACCCAAGCCGTCTCCTGGACTGCCTTACACACCTGAGCCAGAGCTTGCAAAGGGACAAAGGGGCAGCAAAAAAAACCCCCAAGCCAAGCACCTCACCTGTGTCAGCTCCCAAACTGTGCTCAGACACCAGGAAGAAGGGTTAAAAATCGGCAAATTGAATCCATGTGCAGCTCATGGAAGTGTGGGAAACAAAAGAGACAATGTTAAGGACAGAGTATTCGTTAGCAAGGGGCTCAAGTTTCTTGGCTTCTGCCATCTGCTTCCCAAAGGCCATTTTTCAAGGTAGCTTTTTGTTCTTCAGTTTTGAATGTAGCTGAGGAAAGACATCCTACTCCTTCTTAGCTAACGAACTAAAGCTCAGTGCACGTTCCACGGCTTAAAATATTTTGTCCTTTTAATTCCCTGGGGACAAGAAGGGAATGCAATGTCAGAGGTGGGGATTTTCTCCTGGCACTTGGATCAAATTTTTACCTGTCACTGCTGACCCAAAAACTTCAGACACCTCCATAAATATTCATTTACACTATGGTATTAAATACATAAAAAAATCCTATGTTCACAAAAAAAAAAATAAAACCACGAGACTTCATAATGCTGTATATAGCTGTATGTGTAGTGAGATACACAGCCCTTTTGACTATTTTCCTTTGTGAAGTAAAAATTGGGAAGAACAGCTCCTGAATTAGAGAAACAGCTCAGAGCCCTAAAAAGAACAAGCTCTGTGGTAAAAATAAGTGAGTTTTAACAGTCGCAAGTCAAAGTCAGGAATAATTGTTCTAACACATTCTGCTCCTGACAAATCTCAAATTTAGAAGAGCTTCACATCTTCTGAGAGTCCCAAGGAACTTTTTAAGCATTCAGGGATCACTGACACTTGGCAGAGTGGGACAGAGTGACAGCCAAATGCCAAGCACAGCTCTGGAACACTGCATGAGGAACAGACATTCCTGCCTAAGGGGCAGAGCGAGTTTCCCACTGCAGAGAAGGACAAGAGTTTTCAAACCTCAAGTTTTCTACTCTTCAAGGAATTTAATATTGTGGACAGGACAGGATCCAGCCAGAGACCAGTGATCTACAGGGGATGAGAAGATGCTCAAAGCCTTGAGAACCTGAGAACCTATAGGAAATTAACATGATTACTTTTTTAATATTATTAACTATACATGCCAGACTGCCCATAAATATTCTCTTCCCACATTGCTACCCACACCTTTACCTTTGTGCCATGGGAATTCCATACTCAGCTCATTAATGCAGACTCCTGAGCTTCAGACTTCAAAGCAAGACAGGATTAAGAGTCACAGGCTCAGGACAGGGACAGCATCAAACCCTCCCTGTGCAGGAACCTCCACCTTGTGTTGGACTCCACAAACCCCTCCTTCTATCAGGACTGCAAAATTCAGGGATTTATGTGGAGCTCCCCACAGTTCCCAAGTTAATAAGGAAGCCCAACAGTGCCTCATCCCCTTCCAAACACTGGTAAATGAAAGAAAATGGGAATGTCTCCTGGGGTAAGGAGAACAAAGATGTGAGCGCTCTACAAATGTGCAAGGGAAGAGACCAAAGGCTTCATTGTGTGGAAATGCACTTCTCTAGGAAGACTCTTCTCCCTCTCCTAGGCAGCACATGAGAATGCTCTCAGGGAACCCATCATCACCTACAAACCTGGTGGTGGTTTAGTTTTCATTCCTGACTTTTCTATTTTTCCCTCTCACCCTCCCTCGTTCTGCTGCTCAAAATGTCTGCACTTCTTTCTGCAGCTTCTTCGTTTCTGCTCCCCTGCCATGTGCAGCACACTCCCAGTACCACCAGCACTACTGGTAGTAGTAGTACCTCACTACTCAGAGCTTCCAGCAAGGAGACTGACCTACACAATACACATGAAGAAATCACAGCACACGTATTTCAAGACACAGGTCTGTCCAAGACCCTAAGGGATTTCGGGACTCGGTTCAATGTAACTTGCAGTCAGCATCCCTTTGAGTTACATTTGAAAATTACACCAACTTGGCCAAGATCAAGCCCCCTCAGGCTCAGGCAGAAAGGCAGTCTGGCCTTTTTCAGCTTTATTTGTAGCTGCTCTTGTATCACCAACTTACAAGGAAATTACACAACACCAGACCAGCACAGGTGCAGTTCCTTTAGCGGTAAGAACGCTGCTAGAGATGACCAGACTCAGGAATTTTCACTGACAGCATGGTCTGCACCTGCTCTGAGTAAGACACTGCAGTGGTACAGTGGGAGAAGCTGCTGTAGAGACACACACTGCCCTCATCAGCCTCATGATCCTTCAAAAACACTGGCCTAAAGGGATGGTAGATGGTGTTACAGAGCGGGGATTTACTTGCTGAGAAGGTGAACTGCAAAGCCAAACTCAGAAATTTCTCTGCCTAACGAGAAAGTTGCAATTAGGTCATCGCTGAGCACTGGGTAAGCGCGGATCAGAGCAAAAACATTCCCACAGAATAACTCAGATGTGACAGCAGGTGCTTGGAATGAGAACAAGGATTTCATCCACGTAGTCCTGCTGCTGAATTATGTGGATAAACAGTAATCCTGATGGGGCCAGCCCCCAGCAGGACACGCAGGTGTCGGCATACACAGACCCAGTTTAGCACAAGCAAACTAAATTCCCAAACAGGAAAGCCCATGTCCGGCTTTGATGAAATTTGACAAAGAGCTCAGAGCAAGTTCCAGGTCAGGTTTAGGTCATGGATGAACTGGATCCAGGCCACAACCTTTTTTTTGTATCTTCTGGACTCCAGTTTGAGCAATGCTTCTTATTTCCAAACCCTCTTTCTGCTAAAATACTCCATCAGTTCTGTGCCCAACCCTGCTCAGCTCAGACGGGATATTTTGGGACACATAAGACCTTTATTCAAACGACAAGGAACTTCCATAGAACACTCTCCAGGCTGCTTTGGGTCACTGAGACTCCCTCCCTGGGATCCTGCACACGGAATTACCTGTCCTTGGGGCAGACAGGTCAGGAGAGGGGAGGTTTGTGGGTTAATGGGATACTGTTCTGATCAGGGAGATTACGTTACAAGGCCATGCCTTTGGACACTGCCTTCTCCAGTGCGCCACTTCAGTTTACAACTGGGGATTTCTCCTAATTAGATTGTACTTTTAATTATTTATGGCTTATATTATCTGCAGAAGCTGCCCCAAACTTAAGCCTTAATAGGGATAATTGGAATAATCACATTTTTCCCTCTTTTGTAAAGCACCTTGAGCCTTGCTGATGAGAAATGCTGGGATGTGATTAGATGCTTAATGAAAAATTATCATTAGAAAGTGGAATAAAAATTTAAAATGAGCTGAAGTGGAATTTGGGGCTGAATTAAGAATCATTCATCAGAGGCGACACTGAAAATTTTAAGCTGAAAACTGAGTGGAGATCTTCTTTATGCATGTTCTGATGGGAGAGCGCAGGTGAGGATGCCAAGGACCAGAGTCGGCGCCAGGATGTTGTGGGAAATCTGAAACACGGAAGTGCTGGGCTATCCCACCACGTGCAGCCAGCCTTGGATGGAGCCAGCATCAGGAAAAGCAGCGGGTGCTCAACATTACCCCAACCCCTGTGTCCACCGCAGCTCCTCCGCACGGAAGATCTGCCTTTCCAGCCCTCACCTTCCCCAAAAAGCATCCTGGAGTTGAGGCAGATGGGGTTTGAGCTGCTTAGACCATGTGGAAGTCACGGTGAGCGTTTATGGCGCTGCCTGACTCAGCCTGTGGATGAAATCCACAATCCCTCAGACCGCACCGGGGACGGCCGGACCAGGGCACGGATGCAAAGCTTTTAAGCCTTTGGGGAACATCGGCCTCCGAATTTGCTCTCTCGGAGATCAAAGCAGGAGGATTTGGAGACGTTTCTGCTCCGTTCAGAGCTGGGTGAGCTCCCGCGGGTGGCCGGGGCCGGCGGGAGGAGCGGGGCAGAGCAGGGAGCATCCCCGGCGGAGATGCGGGTAACAAAACACCCCCGGCACCACCCGGACCGACAATGGAGCCGGGCAGGGGCGGCAGAGGAGCGGGGAAGGCTCCCGCACACCGCCAGCAGCCCCCGAGCCTCGCCACCTCCCCACGGCCGACCTTCCCCAGAGCCCCCGAGCGGCGCGGGCTGAGCCCCAGCACCGCCCCACACGGCCCGGGGAAGAAGGAGGAGGAGGAGGAGGAGGAGGAGGAGGAGATGCCCG
Organism: Chamaea fasciata; assembly: GCF_029207755.1. Taxonomy (NCBI): domain Eukaryota; kingdom Metazoa; phylum Chordata; class Aves; order Passeriformes; family Sylviidae; genus Chamaea; species Chamaea fasciata. The sequence goes on from NW_027094107.1 coordinate 1,340,667, forward strand.
TGAGGGCAGCGGGAGCACCCGGCCGCCCCGCCCCGCCCCGCCTCGCCTCGCCTCGCCTCGGGGGCCCGTCCCGGCCGGTGCCTGAGGGGACGGCGCCGGCCTTTCCCCGTCCCGGCCGGTGCCTGAGGGGACGGCGCCGGCCTTTCCCCGTCCCGGCCGGTGCCTGAGGGGACGGCGCCGGCCTTTCCCCGTCCCGGCCGGTGCCTGAGGGGACGGCGCCGGCCTTTCCCCGTCCCGGCCGGTGCCTGAGGGGACGGCGCCGGCCTTTCCCCGTCCCGGCCGGTGCCTGAGGGGACGGCGCCGGCCTTTCCCCGCGCCGGGCGCCGGCCTCGCCCCGCGGCCGCGCCCTCCCCGCGCTCACCGCCCTTACCCCCGGGCGCCGGGCCCCGCGGCCGCCCGCACATCCAGCACACCCATCCCGGGCCGCTCCCCGCGGCCGGCACGGCGCTCAGCCGCGCCGGGGAGCTCCGGCAAGGGCCTCCCGCCGATGCCGTGGGTAACTTTCAGCAGGCGGCTGCAACTACGGCGCCCGGCATCCCCCGGCGGGCCGGCGAGCGGTGCCGGCCGGGAGCTGTAGTTCCGCACGGGCGGGGGAGCGCCGGGCGCCTGCGGGGAGCGCGCCTCGGCCCGGGGGAATCGCGACACTGCCGGGGCTGGGAAACGCCTCTGAGAGCACCGAGCCCGGCCCGACTGTCATCCCCACCTTGTCAGCCAGCCCGGAGCGCTGAGTGCCGCGTCCTGTCGTTCCCTGGACACTGCCGGGGATGGGGGCTCCACCGCTTCCTTGGGCAGCGCCTTCCAGCAGCCTTTGCCGTGATGCAATTCTTCCTAATATCCAACCTGAACCTCCCCTGTCCTATCACTGGTTGCTTGGCAGCAGACCCCGACACCCACGCTCCTGTCAGGGAATTATGGAGAAGCAGAAGGTCCCCCCCCGAGCCTCCTTTTCTCCAGGCTGAGCCCCTTCCCCAGCTCCCTCAGCTGCTCCTGGGGCTCCAGCCCCTTCCCTGGACACGCTCCAGCTCCTCAATGTCCTCTCTGAAGTGAAGGACTCAGAACTGAGCGGAGCACCGGAGGAGTGGCCTCGCAGTGCCCAGTCAGGGGGACGTCACTGTCCTGGTCCTGCTGGCCACCCCCTGGCTGGGACAGGCCAGGTGCCCTTGGCCTCCTGCCCACCTGGGCACCCCTGGCTCACGTTCAGCTGCTGTTGCCCAGCACCCCCAGGGCCTTTCCCACCAGGCACTTTCCAGCCCCTCTGCCCCAGCCTGGAGTGTTCCACGGGGTTGCTGTGGCCAAAGGATTTAAGTTCTTTACTTTCCATTTCACCTAGCTCTTACTATCAGCCCCCTGAACCTGCTATATCTGTTACCTTCATCACATCCTAAGCTTTCTGCAACAGCTTTGCTTCTAATCTTTCTTCCACAACGTTTCCAACAGGGACCATTCCTTGCCCCAGAAACTTTCGACAAAAGCAATAAAAAAGTAAAAGCGAACCTGTCAAAGAAGTATTAGCAGGCAAAACTTAAAGAAAGGCCCTGGAAACTCTGCCACTGAAACACTCAGCTGCTGGCCATCAAGTGTTCAGCTCCTGTGGTCTCATGGTTATGCGTTTCATCCATTTTTATTTACAATTTATTTTTATTTAAAGCTGAGTATCTCTCTGGCCCTGCTGTGCCATGTTTCCTGTGCTGAACACAGAACACTACACCAAGCAAGCCATGTGTAAGCAAAAGAATATTTTAGAGATGGGAGTAGGAAGCATCCAAAGTCAGGTGGAAAAATGCTTTTAAGCAGAGACATCTGTGTGTACAGAGCATTATTACTGCTTGCTGTATTTAATTACAGCCAGCTTTGTTTTGTTGCTTTTGAAGGAGAGAGGAAAAAGCCAGCAGAGGAAGTGGCCACACACCAACCTTCCACTGTAAACACCCAGAAAGGAGGGCTGGGGGAAAGGCTGTTGTTGCTCCATGGGAGTCCAGCAGCACAGGGGCACAAGAGTGACACAAAAATGGGCTGTGCTGTCACAAGGCCTTGTTTGCCAGAGCCACACAAGGAGGATCTGTTACAAGAAGTGGTGGAATGTTTGTTTTCGTAGTACTGGATTTCCAAAATCCACGGGCTTTTTGTGGCTGACGAGCCCCCTCCTTTCTTTGCCTCGTTCCTGCAGCTGTCGGAGGTCTGCACCCCTGCCTGGAAAACATGAGCACAGCACAGCACAGCAAAAATGTGCATCATTCATGTGCCATCAGACAATGCTGGGGAGAGTTACAAAGGAGGGGAGGAAGAGGAGACCACAGGGCTGCAGTAATTTGCATTATTTCTACTTTCTTTACAAGAGTCACTTTTACCTTCAAACTGTAAGAAGTATATATTCCACAGCAGCTTTACCACACCTCAGCATTTCTTGGGTTTTAATTCACACCCCCTCACGATCAGGTAAAATTGGCAGAGTATGCCTGTTCTAGCACATACTTTCATTTTGTTTTGGCAATATTTCATACATAGAAATTCACTGAAAAGCAGAATCTATGTTGTGACCTGTTGCTTACCTCAGGGATTCCCCCCTCCATGGTTCATCCCTAATTCTTCGTGCCGTGCAGAAGCTCCTGGGAGCACCACTGCTGGGGATTTCACTGGCAATCAAACCAGGCCATGGCTGCCCCACAGTGCTCACTTCTCCTGGATCCAGCAGGAAGATCCACAAGCAGTTCAGCTGGAGCAGTCCCTCTCCTCTGAGCAGAGCTGTGGCTGCTGCCATAACCCAAAGCCAAGGCCAGACTGAGGCTGGAGAAGTCCCAGGTTTGGTTTTGAACCACTCTGAGCTCACATTTGGGCCCTGCAGCGAGCACAGGAGTCAGCATGAGGCAGCTCACGTGGAAATCCAGCTCCAGGCACTGGCAGCACCTTGCTGGGCCTTCAGTGACAGTACCTGCTGTTCTGCCGGTGCTGAAGCCACACACAAACCCCCGTGCAGTTTTACCATGCTGCTTTCAATGCTTTTAGGACCACAAACCAGAACAGAGGCACACTGAACTTCTGCTTGCTTGGGATTTCATTTTAACCTGCCTCAGTCTTCCAATTTCCCCATACACTGACAATAAATACATTTATTGCCCAATATAAGGCAAGTTCTCTAGATGACAAGCAGCTGAACTTGCATTTTCCTTACCTGATTGCACATTCAAAACTTCACCTTGCTTTATTATGAGGGGCAATGAAGTTTTAACCTAACAGCACATCTGTGGCAGCATACCTCCTCACCAACCAGTTCAGTTTGATGATGACTCAGTACTTATAGAGCCACTGGACAAACAAAAGAAGATTTACAAATATTCTAACTAGAGCAAATAGGAAAAATAGCTCAGCTTCCTGATGCTAGAAGATATTTTAATGCAGATCATTCTAAAAATCTGAAATAAGGACAACATACAAACTGGAAGCACTTTAAATATGTTTATTCAGCAGCTATTACAACCAACCTCCAAAAAACTGGAGTCCCCTCTGGTTTCTGAACCGTGTCAAGTGATGAAAATGCCTCTAGGATGGAAGCTGGACAGTGCACTCCTTTCTGAGATATAGGTCTAACAGGGATTAATCTCTTTGAAAAGGCAAAATATAAATATATACACTCTAAAGTCACAACAACAGCTTCAACTCACTACGTTAATTCAAGTGGGGTAACAGTGGACAAACCCACATCATGTAAACTGCAGTCTGAAAAAAAACCCCTCTGCTCTCTCCTGCTGCAAGGTCCCGTTCCAAGGTTTACATTCTGGGATGTGCCTCTGGCAGAGCTGGAACACGGAAGCGCTGAAGTGTTGGATCTCAGGGGCTGTGCACGGGACCGGGGCGTGGGGCTCTGCTCTCTACACGTTGCTCAAGGCATCCACACCAGGGAGAACCTTACCTGGGGAGCAGATAAAACACAGCAGCACGGTTAAGAACCTCTCTGTGCTCAAATGACTCTGCAATGTTCAAAGATACGTAATTTAAAAGAGGGAGATCAGGAGTTGTAGGTTGAAAATGGAGGAGTTTGGCTCCACATTGACCACGGTGGTTCCATGGACATGCTCCACACAGTAAATCCACCCAGAGTGATGACTTAAGGTTGAGCTGTCCTGTTTTTCAGACTCTGTGCTGCCCAGGGGTGCAGTTCTGAGCTCCCACTCAATGTCACTCAGCTCTGCACACAGCAGGGACACAAAACAAATCCTTTTCCTGCTGCACACCAAGGACAACTTTCAGGCCCAAAAGCACAAACAAGGGTGGGCTGAAGGGGGGAACAAGCAGGATGAGACCTCACAGCCTGGAGCTGGAATTGGACAATTAAACCCCAAAATGCAAATGGACCAAAACTTATAAAAATATAAGACTTCATGACAGGTCAGCCATTTTTGTGACCATTCTTATTCCACCTTGAGTATAACCCTGGTCAGGCTCTTGTCCTGCCCAAGGTGGATCCTTAAAGCCCTTTCAATAAATCCCTACTTTGTTGTCTAGCTCTGTGCAGTCTCTGTTCCAGCTCAGCCTTCCCAAGGCATCAAGGGCACAGCTGCACTCAGATGTCAGCAGGGACATTCCTAACACAGCCCAGCCATCGATCCAAAATTAACAGTAATGGCACATTTCTGTCCAAGTCTCAGCTAGGGCCAGATCCAAACACCTAACATCCTTTTCCATTCAATTTGACGGCAAACAGATTGTTTGATTGGATTTAGGGAGTTGCTGCATATTTCCTTAAATCCCTAGTGGCATGTAAATAGAATTCTGGGGAGTGTGGCAGAAGTTTTAGGAATTAAGAGGAAAAGCCTCCTACAACCTCAAGTCTTTACTGTTACTAAAACACCCAGGTTGAGACATTTACGTGTCTCTTTCCAACTGATGGAATCAAAGCATTTGCTCATCTTTGACTACAAAAGCCTAGATTAATGAAGTACAATGCTTTCTAAAGCATTTTTACCTTTGTCCTACTTTATTAATGAACAGACACCACTCTGGTTTTGCCTTTCCTCAGAAAAACAACTTTCTGATGCTCAAGCTGTGCAGCAGGACTGAATTGCAACACTGTTCACATCTCACTAGTTTGCTGAGTTTTCAGGGACTTTTTCCCCCCTTTTTTCATCTTCAGAAGCTTTTCTAATTAGCCAGACTTCCGTTACATTTAAAAGATCACACACACAAACCCAGATTTTGGGCCAAAGCTTAGGCAAGTTTGTGCTTTTGAATGCACAGCGTTTCCTTCGAGCCATCTGCATTCTTTCCCTTCCCCATCACTCCCTAGGCAACAGAAACAAAAGCTGTCTCCCATCTTACTCCTGGAAATAGCAGCTGCAAGGCAGTTTATTGAAGTTTCTCCTCTCCAGAGGAGCTGACAGCATTGGATAATTTACACACACTGGGAAACGGCAAATTACCAGAGGAAATGAAAAGTCGTTTAGAGAACAATGGAACTCGTTACAAGAATCCCCTCAATCCTCACCATTTTGAATTCCAAGTACCCTGGTGCAGGTTTGTCGGTGAGCACTAGAGGGCTCCCCAAAACCAAGGGAATTCCAACCAGGAAGAGGAGGCTCCTGGCAAGAATTCCAGACTGCTCTGATGAAGCTTCCCTAACAGAAACCGGGCATTTTAAACCGGGCATTTTAAACAGGCTGGTGGGCATGTCCTGAGGGATCAGTGACAAAATCCAGCCCACTCTTGTTTTCTATCCCAGTATTTCTGCTTTCTGAGAGAAGCATGCTGTGCTGTTTGCAGGAATATTCCATTCTCCTTCCTCTGTGAGGACTACAGAACAGCAAGAGGAGCTTGTGGCTCCAAAGCTACACGTAACTGACTCCGCATGGTGGGACAGAAAAGCCATTCCTCTGTTTTTGTGCTTTCCTGACTACCAACACATGGTAAAGCACCCAGAACTCCACATTTACTCAAAACAAATGAAGATAAAAGAGGATTTACCCTCTAGCAGCTCCAGGCTGGCACCACCTCCTGTGCTGACATGGCTGACTTTATCCTCAGTGTTCCACTTGGCACAGCAAGTAGCTGTATCTCCACCACCTGTAGCACAAACAGAATTCAGATTTTGTCCAACTGAAGGCCCACATTACAGAACAGAGGAAGAGAATGTGGGGAAAGGAAAACAATTTGACCAGTATTTTTAACACAGTGCTGACCAGCAGAAATTTCCTTTATGCATTTAGAAAATGGTGAACAAACACAACTGCTTACCAATAATGGTGATGCAGCCTTTTCCAGTTACTTCTACCACTTTGTCCATCAGGGCTTTGGTTCCTTTGGCAAACTTGTCCCACTCAAAGACCCCAACTGGACCGTTCCACACGATTTGCTTGGCCCTTCCCACAACTTCAACAAACTTCTTCACACTCTCAGGGCCACAGTCCAGGCCCTAAGGGAAAGGAGAGAAGTCACTCACTGCTGACCCCCAGCTCAAATCACTGATGCCCAGCCTGAAGCTTCCCCTTCACCCCAGACATGAAACAAAACTCTCTCTGTATTCACAGATAGATTTGCCAGCAGCTGCTGCAGGAGGGTGGAGTCTGGAGTAGTATTTATCTTCCTAACACCAGTAAGTCAATTTTAAATCAATATCAGATTCTTGAAGCCTTAGTTAGAAAACTTTGCCAACCTTACTTAAATTCCAGTCAAATAAAAGCAATTTCCACTGCATTCAGATCTGCAAGCTGGGAAAGGAATTTTGCTGTTTTAATCCAAATCTCTCAAAAGCTACTTTAGACTTAAAAATTCAGAACGAACAACAGGGCTTCAATTTCATTAAACCAACAACCTCTACACAGCTTGACTGCCCTCAGAAACATTTGCCAAGGCTCACAGTTAATCTTTTTACTCCTTTAAGAGTTGTCCTACCCACTCTGTTCCTTACTGCTCCTCCTGACAGTTCCTTTCCCATTCAAACCTACCATCCAGCCAGCAGGAATGCCTGAAGCCACGGTGGCCTCCCCAGTCTGTGCATTCTCATCAAATTTGTCAGCAGTGATGAAGTCAACAGGCAGAGTGATCTTCACACCATTCTTCTCTGCCTTGGCCATCAGGTCCTTGACAATTTTTGATCCCTCTTCATCAAACAGGGAGTTACCAATCTAAAGGAAACGTTTGGGAAAAGTAAGGAGCGTTTGTTTAGCTGCTGGTCGTGACAAAAGAGAACATCAGCACCCAAACTGCTCAGACAGCAATTCTGGAAAGATTTTCTTAAAGCACATGGAGAGACATCTGAGCAGCAATCTGAGTTTTGCAAAGGGATTGTCAAGTAATTTCTCAGTGCTCCCTGCTCTTGCAGAGGGCCAAGATAGCCAGTGCTCAATCCCAGAACATGTAAGGGGCACTCAGACCACATCCTTCACTAGGAGCAGACACAGAATTGTTCTCCTCATACCTCCATGTTGTTGAGCACTTTGAGGAAGGTGAACGCCATTCCACCACCAATGATCATCTCATTGACCTTATCCAGCATGTTATTGATCAGCTGGATCTTATCCTGAACTTTGGCTCTGGTGAGAGAGGAAAGGAAAAAGAATAAATGATGAATATTGTGACTATGGTATGTCAAGGCAGTTCTGGAGAACGATCCAACAAAAGAATTGTTGGGAATGGGCAAAAAGAATTTTGCAAGTTAGCAGGCCAGCATTAAAATTCAACTTACTAGAGCATTATTCAGCCCTTCATTTCTTTTTTTCTGTTTAAATATAAACCTCATTTGACCCTTCAGAGCCTGATTTCCCCCATCTGCCCAGCCAAGTTAATTCACCTGATGAAATGCACCTCGCAGAGCTGCAGTGCTGGACCGGGCACACACGTGATGGAAACTGCCTGCAATTAAAGCCACTTGGTTGTGCATCTTGCAGTCCCTTTGCACAGCAGGTGCTGGGGCAGGGCAGAGCCCATGCAGCCCCAGCATGGCCCCATTGCATAATGAGAGGTCATGTCAGTTTGCAGAGTGCTGAGCCTGAGCCTCCTGTACCCTGAACTGGGGGGAAAGGTCACTGGCAATGTCTGGGCCATCACGTGGCTCTAACTGCTCTCCTGGGTGAAAAACTGCTGGGGACTGTCTCCATTTGGGGAACATCAGAGGCCAGGAGAGACAGTGAGCAGCCAGACTGTACCATCACAGGAGCAGATGTGTCAGCTGGCTCCTCTCTAATCCACATCTCACATCTCAGGAGTCAGCTACAAATCTGAACTGCGGGGACATGTGAAAGGAAAGCACTTGCTTAAACCAAGCAAGAACAATATGTCATTTGTTAGGGGAGTTAGAGAAATACAGTCACAATGCTCTTGAGTCTCACCCTCCAAGAATTGCCAGGAAGGGTCTCTCTGGACTCTCTAGGGCCTTGGCAAAATAATCCAGTTCCTTCTTCATCAGGAAGCCAGCAGCCTTCTGAGGCAGATTGACACCTACCATGGAGCTGCAGAATTAAAGTAAAAGGTGAGGAAAGGAAAAATTTACATGTAGAAACACCCCCATGCCTCACAGCATTACAAAGCCAGCCCTTTAGTCAGCTGCAGCAATGAGAACAGCTACCACCTGCAGGAAAACACACACAGGGGCTTTGTTTTCCTAGTTTGATAGTGCTTCATTTCTGACATTGGTTTTGCACAGAAATATTGATTTGCAAGACATTTATCATCTCAACTAGTGATCCAAGACACTGGGGGTCAAATAAGAATAGCCAAGAGCAGGGATTTCTTCTTCCAAGAGGACCACAGCAGTCTGCAAGAACACATATCCGAACATACTCTATGAAAATAATCACTCTGGAGCAATTAATCATTTGGAAAAGAGGGCTGTTGTGACTGCAGGACAATTTATACAAGCCCTAAGCAAGTAATTTTTACATCTTCAAAGTCTAATAAAAGTCAGTGGAAGTCTTAAGATCTTGTTTCAGCTTTCTCCTGAGCCCAGAAACAAACCTGAAAGAGCATACACTGATGACAACTGCTTCCAGTAAATCCACTACTGAGAACAAACACAGCACAGTGATAGTGGGATAAGCCCAAAAGGAAGTTAAAACTCCTCAGGGGCAATATTTGCAGTTATTGTTCTGCAGGTCTGCCTGTGGAAGGGAACAGGTACCCACCTGTGAGCTCGGTGTGCGGTGCCAAAAGCATCATTGACATAGACATCTCCCAGTTTCGAAAGAGAGGCTCTGAAAGCCTCCACTTTTGCAGGCTCAGCCTTGATCTAAAAAGAGAAAGAAGGACAAGTTTGTACCCTGAGACTTTGAATCTAAACTCAAAGTCAGCTATTTGACTCACAAACCCAAAGCAAAGGTCTGTCTGAGGAACTCATCAGTTAATCTGGTGGGTCACTCTTTTCATTTGCTTCTTCCCAGTCCACCAGGAGCAACAAAAATGTTTAAATTCCACTTTAAGCTCCCCTAGGCTGCTGTTGTTGAAGACTGTTCCCACTTCTGAACTGCAGCACCACAAACCTTTCAGTCTCTCTCCAACAGATTTCCAGTGCTGTGTGGTGAACGCAGGTAGCACAGGAAGGGTGTGGAGAGACAAGGCAATGCTGAAATCAGGCTGAACAAATTCATGCTCACTCACTGAACAAAGCAAGCACAGTCTCCAAGAGACACAGGTAAAAGGCTGAGCTGCTGAAGGACTGATTTAGCCACAGCACTGAGGATTAACTGGTAAAAGACCTGCTCACTACAACAGGCCACAGTGCAAGTAGCCAATGCTGGAAATGTGGAGGTAAGTGTATGTACTGGGTAAAGATCAGGTGTATTTCTGTTAAAAGACTCCTCCAGGCATCCTACCAGATCCTCACAGGATGGTTTCTGCAGTTCAGCTTTCCTTCCCACCACGAGGGGACAGCAGGTGACTGCCCAGAGGCAGCTGACAGCCAGACTGGAGCCAGGCCAGCCCCTCTCCAAGGGGCTCAGCTCAACCCCCCACAGGCTCTGCCAGCCCCGAGATGTGACACCACAGGGACAGTGGCAGGGGGGCACTCCAGGAGATGGCAGCAGGGCTCAGCACAGCTTTGGGGGCCCTTTTCAGCAGAGCCTGAGCAGGACCACACAGACTGTAGAACAGTGCTGCCAACTGCTCCCTCACTCAGCAAACTGCCTGGCTGTGCAGAGACTAAGTGCTCCAGTTAGAACCAGGACCATCCGTGAGCAGAACACAAGGGGCTCTGACAGCAGGAACCACTGCATCTGCTTTGGAAAAACACGATCCAAGCACCAGCCAGCAACCTGCAATTCTGTACTGCATCACTGCTCCCTTGAGAGGCAGCTCTGTCACTGGCACCTCTCCTGCTGTGCCCAGTGCAGTGTGAGCTTCCAGATGCACACACCCAGCTAAATCACCTGGGAATTACAGAAACACACAAAACCAAGGGATTGTCTCCCAGAGAAAGTGAAAGTCTTGCCCCACTCTTCTCCCTGCCATTAGACTTGCAGTGGCACACAATCCTAGCAGTGAATAATTCCAGATTTGCTCCATTTCCCCCCGCCATCTGCACAGGCTCACCAACTCTGTGCCGTGCTCCCAAGCTGCAGGAGTCCTGTGTCAGCCCATAAAGGGCAGCACTCCATGTCAGCATTCCCTCCAAGCACTGGGTGTGAAGAGAGCCAAGGCCTCTGTAGAGGCAGCGGGGTCACCATCGCTAAGAAAAGCAGCTGTCTGGAGCAAGCACTCTGCTGACCTTCAACAAAATGTCAGAGGTGCAAGGCAGCCTGGTTCTAGAGAACTACTCTGAAGAGCAGACAGGCTTAGAGGAGGGTTTGATAATCCCTGTGCTGCAGAAATATTAGCCATATAACCCAAAAAGCATCATTCTTACGGGCCTGGTGGCAACAGTATCCAAACTGGTTTTCATTTTAGACATCCAAAACTGCAGCCAAACAAGCAGCAGTTTCTTGCACAGCTCTTTTTTGTTTCTTTATCCTTTTCTGACAGGGTCATCTATAGTCTTTCACTTGAGCTGTCTCATTTTGAAAATTCACTGTATTCCACTCAAAACTTTTGCACAAGAGTGGGACACACTGAACTAAAGATCTCCAGCATCCTGTTAAGAGCAGGTTCACAATCAGTCCTTTAGAGAGGCTCCTCGTCAATCTGCAGCAAAGAGCAGGTAAGACCAGAGCAGGCAGACATGAAAGCCAGATCTGAAGTCTCACCTTGTTCCCTGAAGCATCCTTGCCTTTCCCTTCCTCTTCAACGTGGAACCGGAGGTTCTCCAGCAGGATGACTGAGCCAGCAGCAGGGTTGGCACAGGCCTGCTCCACCTCAGCACCAACACAGTCCTTCAGGAACAACACCTCCCTGCAAACACCAGACACGCACTGTAACCTCACCTGTGACTTCCTGGGGGAAAGAAAACCATCCAGGTGCCCTGGCAGGGAGGGCTTGATGCACAGCAGGCTGCCTTTCCACTTTACCTGCCCAGGAGTGCCTTCAGCTCCACAGCTACTGGGGCCAAGGAGAACTTGTCGGGCATGGGGACACCATCGGGGCGACCCAGGTGACTCATGAGAACCACGGACTTGGCCCCATGGTCCAAGCAGTGCTTGATGGTAGGAACAGCTGCCTTGATTCTGTAATAGCACACAACAGCTAATTAATAAGGACTCAATTAGAGTTTAACCAGGGAAGCAGATTAGTACCACTCACACGAGAGCCCCGGGAGTTGTCCCCCAAAAATGACAAAAGAAACAGCGCAAGAGCTGGACAGAATGATTCCTTAGGAAATCAACAACAGAATTCTCCATCCCAGCCTGTTTTCATACATTTCACTGTTATCTCCCAAGCAATGTAGGATATAGAATTAAAATGCATTTTGCAATCGAAATTCTGCTGATTGCTCAGCTAAGAAATGCCAAGACACACCTGAACACTACCAGGCTTCCTGGTTACTCTGGGATCCAACAGAGAAATGATGAGCACTGAGAACACTGTGGTGAACAAAAGTGACACCTGCCAAAAGTGGCAGACAGGCAGGGCAAGACATCTGGCCTCACTGTTTCTAAACCCCAGGGTTTTGTGTGCTGCACTGCAACAATTATTCTAACAAAGACAACAAATGACACAGCCCCAGGGTAAGCAGGAGCCACAGAGACTTCTGGATAGTAACAAACAGAGACAACTTTCACGCACAGCCTAAGGGACGTGGCCGTGAAATGGTCATGGCAAACTTGGGGAATTTAGGATCTCTAAAATAAGAGATTTTTTCCATTTGCTTCCCATAGCAGCCACAGTGAGTATCAGCCTTGTAATTAAGTGTAGTTTGCCAACAGCTGCAGGGGGTTTAATTAAGAATTGCTGGACTTCCCCTGACACCTTTAATATTCTGGTATGAGCAAAGACAGCCTAATCATGGTAATGTTGCAGGTACTGGGGTGAAGTCAGAGACACAGCAAACTTTGGGGCCTCCAGTTGGGATGGAAATTGCAGCTCACCTCTGATTGTTGGTTATTTTGTGATCCTTCATTGGAACATTGAAGTCAACCCTAAAAACAAAGAAAAACCAGAAGTAAAATTAAATATTCAACAAATTTATTTATTTATTACTTATTGTTTTATTTCATTTTAAATATTCAACAAGTGAGTGAGGGAACCTGCCAGTAAAGGTGCTGGTTAGAAAACGAGTGTTACAATTAGAGTGAGATGTTCACCTCTGCCCTTGTCACCAAGTTCCATTCTGAAATCAAGGTGTTATCAGCCTTTTCTGCTTGTGATAACACCACAAACGGAGAGCAACCACTGCCAGAATAACTCAGGAAAGCTGGCCCACCAAGACATCCCAATGCTCAGGACCAGAGCAGCAGTAATGCTGAGCAGGAATAAACCCAGACACAAATTTTTATTTTTAAACAACATGATTTCAGATCCCCAACGAGGAACATCCAAAGGAAAGGGAATGAACAATGACTAGTGAGCTTGTTGTTACTGTAATGAGGTTTCTGAAATACTTGGCTGGACTACTGTGGCCAGCAGGCAGTTCAAGGAAGCTTTCATTTCTGTCCTCTGCAGCTCTAATCTCCCTGCAGCAAGCGCTGTGGCTTATCACATTCTCCCTGGAAGACCTGACTTGGATCTTGAGGTGACTTCCTGACTCGTGCCAGCTGAAGGGCTGGCAGGGAGGAGTTTCACCAGCCCGTTTTCCTGGCACCCCTCGTGCCCATGTGCAGGAAGCCGCGTTGCGTAACCGCGGAGGCAGGAATCGCTCCCTGAGCTCCGGGAGGGAACACCCATGGCCAGAACAGAGAGCAGAGCGTGCATCCTTCATCCTTCCGTACATTAAAGAACATCCCAGTTCAGCAAACTGCGGCAATGAATCCCCCCGCAGCCCACTCAGCACGTGAAACAAACGAGGAGGAGGACAAAAGCTGCCAGCAAAACAGGAGTAGCTGAGCAGAAAGAAATTGAACTGGCAGCCCCACACAGCACAGCGGCCGAGTTCTAGAAGGGGCAAAGAAAAGCACCATTATCCTAAAAGGAGAGAATAAAAGAACAGTTTGCTTTACAGAGCCATCCAAACTACAAAAGAAAGGCCCAGCTCAGCCTTCTTCCCCCCTGCAGACCATTGAAACCTGAGCTCCCCTGAGCCCTCTCCCCTCCCCATTCTCAACTTCTCCTGAAGCTTCGGCAATAGGACCGGAAGGAAATTAGGGCTCACTCAGGATGTGAGTACGCCCAAATTACCACGCACACGAGGAGAAAAAGAAGAGCAATCGATTTTGGTGCTACTGAGAGCACGTGGCGACTCGTTACAGGGAGGTGAGATGCAGGCAGGAGACACGGAGCCTGGCAGCTCACCTGCTGTGTTGGGGTAGCCCCTCAGAGAACAGCAAGATTAATTAATTACCATCAATTAACGGAGATTTTGAGCAGGGAAAGCCATCCCTGTTACAAACCGCCTGCCTATGCACAGCTACTCTCTGTAACATGACTCAGAAATGGAAAAAAAAACAGTCAGATGGCCAAAAAAAAATAGTCAGGTACAGACTTCTACAGAGATAGATCTTTTGTTGTACCAGACTTAGAAAGTGCACGGAAATACTGAGCAAGCTTCCTCAGTACTTGCTACACGGGCTGGTTTCTGTTAATCAAATTTTTAGGGAACTAGTTCAAAACAAGGTTGAAGAGACAAGGGGTAAAAAGAGCAAGTTGTCTGTCAGACTGCGAGTAAGATGAGCTATACTTCTGCTGTCCCTGCCTACTCAGAGTAGGTAACACACACGTAGTAGTCACGTTCTAGTGACCTTGAACAAACCACCCCACAATAAAAGGATTTCGAGCAGGACACATCACGATGCACCTGCTGCCCTTATCTCCCAGCATTTGGCAACAATCTTAACATGAGGCTTTCAGGCACTGATGCTTTATAAATAAGCTATGAATGGCTATTTTAGGGTTTCAGAGCAGGATATGCTGAAAACCTGCTCCATCCCTGGAAGTGTCCAAGGCCCGGCCAGAAGGGGTTTGGAGCAACCTGGTCGAGCAAAAGGTGTTCGTGCCCTTGGCACGGGGCTGGAAAGAGATGAGCTTTAAGGTCCCTCCCAACCCAGGCCAGTCTGTGATTCTATGATTTGATTCCTGCTGCGAAATGCTGAATTATTATTGGTATTTGGATAGATGGGCAGAGCCATATCTTCACCTTTTTTTAATTGCAAAGGTTTTTGAATTTTCATTAAGGAAAAAAACAACCGGGAAATAAGCATTTTGGGGGGTAGCTCTCTGGAATAAACGCACGGCAGGCTGGCTGGATTTCCCCTCAAGCCGCCTGTGACCGACACACGTGCGGGCGGGGTGATCCAGGGCGGCAGAGCCGGGCCGGGATTTACACCCTGCCCGGCCGCCACGTCCCCGGCAGGGGAGCCGGGCCAGCTCCGCGATGATGCAGGAGCCTCTCCAACACCCAGCGAGCGAAGATAAACTAAAACCGCACACATCGACACGTGCCGGGCTCGAGCAAGGGGCTGCTCGCCGGGGGGCATCGGCCCGGCCTCAGCGCGGAGGATGGAGCAGGGCGGCCCTCAGGGGACGCACATTCCCCCCGCAACGCCTCACCTCATGACGACGCGCTTGCCCTTCACGTCCACCTTGTCCAGGGTGAGTTTGTTGGAGAGAGACATGTTTGCTACCGGCCGGAATCACCCCACTCCCGCTCAATCCGCTCCGCTTCGCCGCCTCCGCGTTCTGCCGCAGCACCGCCCGCGCCGCCACCACCCAGCGCGCCTCGCCCCGCCCCTCTCGTCAGCGATTGGTCCACGCTGTGCCCGCTGCATTTCTATTGGCCGAGTCTCCTGTCCGTCAGCGTAGAGCCCGCCTCCCGGGGGCGGGGCCAGCGGCGCCGGCCCCGGTCACGTCCCACACGCAGCCGCCGCTCCCTGAGGGCGCCGGGAGTGCGCGGGGCTCTGTGTCTGAGCACCAAATTAACGGGTCCGCACCTTATCTGAGGGAAAATCACCCAGAAATGGTGTCTAAACGTGTGCCGGCTGGTGGGAATCCTTCAGATGAAGGGCAGACCCTTCGCGGCTGAGCCATAGGCCTGGGGCAGGCCAAGCGTCGCCCGTAAAGGACGAGACAAGACTCCGGATATTTTTACGTGACCTACATAAATACTTCTCAAGACAACTGAGGACAAAACAACTGTTTGAAGGGATACACCTTGCAGCAGCATGGTTTAATAGAATCACGGAGTGGTTTGGGTTGGGAGGGATTTTTAATATAATTTCATTCCACCCTCTGCCATGGGCGGGACACCTTCCGCTATCCCAGGATTCTCCCAGCCCCAGCGTCCAGCCTGGCCTTGGACGCTCCAGGGATCCCGGGGCAGCCACAGCTGCTCTGGGCACCCTGTGCCAGGGCCTCCCCGCTCACACAGGGAAGATTTTTTTCCTAATACCTAATCTCAACCTACTCTCTTTCAGTTTGAATCCATTCCCCCTCGTCCCGTCACTCCAGGCCCTTGTTAAATAGTGTTTCTCCTTCTTTCTAGCTGGTTCCCTTCAGGTACTGGAAGGTCACAAAGCTTTCTCTTTTCCCGGCGGAACAATCCCAGTTCTCTCAGCCTTTCCTCATAAGGAGTAATAATCCATCCCTCATGCCTCTCCTCTGGACTTGCTCCATGTCCTCCCTGTGCAGGGAACCCCAGAGCTGGAGCAATCCTAACCCTGCCCAGCGTCAGCTCAAAGCCATTCCCTGTTGTCCTGTCACTCCATGCCTTTGTGACAGGTTGGTGTTGGCAGTCAAAAATCACCTGCCCCAACATACGTGCGGCCTCTAACGCAGCGCAGGGCGTGGGGGGACAATAGCACAGGGCGATGCACTGTGCTGGGTGAAAAAGGAGCTCATGGTCTTTTGTCGTTTGCCCATAGGGTAGGCCTTTCTGGTGCTGACGGGGTTATTTTTTTTTGCCACGCTCACAAAAATGTACAGACACCGCTGAGAAAGTGGTCGGGACAAAATCAGTTCTCTGCTGACAGAATGGTGCTGGAGAGAGTCCAGAGAAGGGCAACAGAGCTGGGGAAGGGTCTGGAGAGTCAGTCCTATGAGGAGCAGCTGAGGGAGCTGGGGAAGGGGCTCAGCCTGGAGAAAAGGAGGCTCAGGAGAGACCTTGTGGCTCTGCACAGCTCCCTGACAGGAGGGGACAGCCGGGGGGGTCGGGCTCTGCTCCAGGGAACAGGGACAGGAGGAGAGGGAACGGCCTCCAGTTGTGCCATGGTAGGGTCAGGCTGGACATCAGGAAGAATTTCTCATGGAAAAGGTTGTTAAACATTGCAATGGGCTGCCCAGGGAGGTGTAGAGTCACCATCCCTGGAGGTGTTCAAGGAAGGACTGGATGTGGCACTCAGCACTCTGGTCTCATTGATAAGGCGGTGATCAGTCAAAGATCAGATCCAATGGTCTCAGTGGTCTTTTCCAACTTAAATGATTCTCTGATTCGAATGAGCATGCACGGACAAGAAATGAAACACAAAGCTACCTGGAGAGCCTAATGCACTGCTCACACATGGGTGAAAACACCCAGCCTGAGACAGAAGGGTGGTCTTCCTGCTGCAAGACTTGTCAGAAAGCTCAGGAAAACCTGGATGGGCCTCCAAGACGTGTTAAAGGTGTCAGTCCCAGCAGCAACAAACCCTGAAATTCCCAAGTGGGAACAAACTGACAGGTGACATGAAGTCTCCTGTGAGGTGGTTACCAATCAGGATGGGGGAGATGAGGAAACATCCCTTTCATTTGTCAGTGTGTGCCACTGTAGTTTATCTTGTATTGCTGTAAATCCTACAATCAAGGTTCGAATTAAATTAAGTCCAGCAATGGTCTCAATGTTCAAAATCAGGAGGGTGCCCAGGGGTCCCTCCTGTCACGTAGCAAATCAGACCCAACCTTGCAGTCACCGGGTGGGTCCTCGTAACCCAGAGCCCCTGGACAGTCCTCGCAGAGTCCCCTGGGGGCAGGGACATCTGGAAGTGTCAGTGTGAATCCAGCCTTCACCGAGGCCTGAGAGTCAAATCCTAAGCTGGTCCTGAATGCAGCCTCCCCTCAGGAGCTGGGGTCGCCTGCTCGAGGCACAGCTGGCCAGAGCCACTTCTACCTGCCAAGCCAGAAACACAGGTGACAGCAGGTGAACAAACCTTCGAGGGACTCTGGTGAGGAGATAAGGAAGGGGCTCTCTGGATCCACAGGAGCTGTAACTAACTGTTCTCATTAATCCCTTTCCTTCTTCCTGCACGACTTCATGCTGTGCTGCTTTCTCCGCAGGCAAAGGTTAAATTCCTCGACGCTGACTCAGAAAGGAAAGCTCTTCCCAGCTGCAGCCCACAACCCAGCCCTTGCAGCACCTCTGCTTTCCCTGGGAGATGGCTTCATTCATTAGGACAAGGCTTTAATTTCAAAAGCTCGCCTGTCACCTTCTAGGAGTAAAGAAGTGTGGAGCAGGGAAGTCACAGTGTGTGATGGCACGAACACAGTAACCTGAGCACCCACAGCTATTCAGGACAGCTGTGTGCCACAGCTGAGGGAAAAGAGACAGCAGGACACTGGTGAATCCCCAGGTAGACAGGACATTCAGCAATAAAGGACTGAGCCAGCCATAAATAAAAATGGCCAAGAGTACTCCATGCAATAGGACCAACTCCACGATATCCCACGGGTTAGGAGAGTGTTGGATAAGAAGTCTGGAGCAATCTTGGTGCACTTACAAAGATCATTGTTGTGGCAGAAGTGCAGCCATAGCTCAGTGTTGTCTGGTTTTATCCTTGTTTGCTTTTCCTGCATTTTTTTGTGTGAAGAACATGAGATAGAGGAATAGGAAGGATGTCACCTGAGAGCTTGAGGTGGCAGAACACAATTAATGATGGGAAATGGCCCAGGCACGAGAATTTGTGTCTTATAAATCGAGTTACAAAGAAAGGGGAATACAGACACGCATTCAGAGCTCACTTCCACGCTTGAGTCACCTCTCTGTCCTTCCCTCCTGTTGTGAAATATTTAGAATATACTGCAAATATTTAAAGAAAAAAAAAAGCCCATGCAAACAGTTCAACCCCTGCACTTTTAAATTAACCAGGTCAGCAAAGCCAGGAGGGCAAAGGGCTGGTAATGACAAACCCAAGGAGCTGGGGTTAGGCCTGTGACCAGCCTGGGAAGTCATTCCTAGGAATATGAAGCAGCAGCTGTACTTTAGACTGGCACAGCCCTCTCCTGCATGATCCTGCTTCATTTATCCAACAGGAACAGGACTGGGCAAGTGTAGGCAGAGCACAGGCTTTGGTGCACTGGGGTGTGTTTGTGAGACCAACGATCTGCATCGCCATCTGTGTCGTGTGACCCAGGCTGCAGAAACTTCCTGCTTTTAGAACCAACCCTCTGCAGTTTAAGCCTCCCCTTAAAAACAGGCTGCAGCACAAGGTCTGAGTGCTCTGTTCTCCTTGCAGTGGGAGACGGCCAATATTCAAGCATGGATCGTGTGGGAAAGATCAGGATCCAATCCAGTCTGGAGCTGTGGGAAAAGCTGCCTGAAAAAGGCACAGTGCTGAGAGAATAAAGGCAGACATGGCCTGGCTGCTCCCTCACCTGGTCATCGCCAACACCTGCAGGGACAAAGGGCGTCAGGCTGGCCCTGCATGGAATTGAATGAGGGGTTAATTAAAAAATGCTGAAGAATCCTCTGTGTCTCTTCTTCCTGCACCTGAGTGTGTGTGTACAGCTCTCCAATTCTCCTTTAGAAATTTATGTTAGAGATGTGTTTAATGGGATACAAACAACCCAATCTTACCAGGTCAGCAGTTTTCCTTCATGACCAAGCAGACATGGTACAAATTCACAGCTACTACTTAAATTGTCCAGTCAACTGGAAGGAAAAAAAAACCAAAAACCCTCACACTGCCCATGGCACAGCTCTGCTATCAAGGCAGATGCTGAATTTGTAAAGAGAGTCTGACCTTTAGGGCTTGTCATGCTGCTCTGCAGAGATGTGGTCTAAAAATGTTACTTTAAAAGGGAAAAAAAAAAGAGAAAGAGCATCTGAAAAGATGATGTAGCCACGCTGAACTGAAAGCATCTGGGGAGTGGTTCCAAAATCCATGCAAGAACTGCACACTGGTGAAATGGAAAATGGATGATGGTTGAGGTGATGTTTGAGGCAGCAGCTGCTGAGGCTCCAGTGTTAGCCCTGGCTGTGGCAGCTGCAGGAACACAGCATTGCTGTCTCTCTAGTGCCACACACAGTAAGTTTTCAATTAACATGAATCCTACCAATATCTACAGTATCACTTTCTATCAGAGCCCTTAAGGGTGGTATTTGTTCCACCGATTTTTACAAGGTAGAATGACCCTCAATTTGATCACATAATTTACCCATTTTTCCCCAACAGAAGAGTGCTATGGAAATTGAGAGCTCTGCTCACCCCTCACACGAGCTCACTGGCACCAAGGGAGGCGAGGCTGCTCTGCTAAACTCAGCTCAAGAAAAACGGAAATCAAGGGCTTGAAACAGAATTTACTCTGGGCCAGCTCATGTTTTCACTCAGGAAACATCATTGACTTGTCAGGTTTCAGGAAAGGAGAGACATTTTAAAATTCCAGGAGAGTCTTAACAACTTTTAATTCTATATTAAAGTTGGTGTTTCTTGAAGTACAATGAAGGGATGCAGAGATTTTTCTATCATAGCTTAGTCCATGGGATTTGGGGGCTCCTGGCTATTTAATGTGGTTTTGGTTTGGTTTTTTATTTATTTAATTCAGTCAGAGCTAAAACAAAACAGTTCTATTTGAAAGGAGAAGCTTCACGCACTGCCTTAACCCAAAATAACTCAAGGCCTAAATGAAACAGTCCCAAATATTTTGGTTACTATTTTTGTGCAACAAACCTGCATTTTCCAAACCACAAGTGCTAAAACTGCAGGTTTCCACACCTGATGGGGCACACAGTCTAACAGGATGAAATTACAGGGTTGTATCTCAAGGAAAAGCAAAATCCTTCATCTTGGAAACACTCGGAGACAACTTGAACCTGACTGTGCTCAGAAACACCCAGCGACACAACAAGGGTCAACAGGCACAAACTAAAATAGGGGAAATTTCATCCTAACGCAAGAAACTCCTTTTTTACTGAGAGGGCGAGTGACCCCTGGGAACACCTGCCCAAAGGGTGTGCAGATGTTACAAACCTCAGTCTGGGGGAGCAGCTCTGCCTCTGCTGGGACAGGGTTGGACCGTGTGACCTCCAGCAGCCTCTGCTCTGCCCCCATCTGCAAACACAGGGATGCTCCTACACGAGATTATTCCACAATTTCCCAACTCTGACCAGCCCCACAGGCTCAGTGTTTGCTCCAGTGTCTGTGTTGAACAGAGCTGGAACTACCCCTAAACCCCAATCCTTGGCCTTTTGCTGAGACAGCTAGAAATATTTAAAGGACATGAAAGAACATGATTTAAAACAGCCTTTGGATGCTACATTTTTATTACAGAGCTTATAATTGCCATTAGAATGATGGAGGCACAGACTTAAAAGAATAGGAAACGTGAGACAACATGTTTTGAGATGCGAAGAACTGTAACAGCCCTATGTTAACATTGCGACCAGCATTCACTTCTCCATTCTTCATCCTTAAAACTGAATGACAAAAGTTCTCCAGTTTAAAACATTTTAAATGAAAACGCTAAGCAAAAAATGTTGAAAGTTCTAAGCAAAAACAGTAAGTGTAGTTTTTAATAAATAAAAGTGTTTTCTTGCTTCCACTGTGTTCTGGCAAATTCACATTCTTTTTTTTTTTTTTGTATAAAATTTCAAGTGTTTTAAACTCTTTTAAAAGTAAGTTTGGTAAGATTCAACGAGTAACTTTTAAAGCCTGGAGCATATGTACTTTTTAATTAAATAGAGGACAGGTTTATAAATAGCTAGACACAGAAAACAATAAAATAGACAAAGGAGTAATACAATATTGTTTGTAGCTGACTGTTTCCAAATGACACTTTAAATTTCTGAATTCTCCAACAGAAGCAATCTATTTACATATTAAAACATTTACATTTGGGAAAACATTGAGCTCCCACACATGATTCCACTTGCACTGTACATTCAAACTGAAAGGGATTTTGGTTCTTCAGTGTAAAGCACCTTTTGTAATATTTTAATCACAAGACAAACATCCTAGAAGTCATCACCTCACCCTTGGGGAGTGCTGGACAGAGAATCTGCTTTCAAAAATCTGAGTTTATCACAACCACCTTGCCCCCACCCCCCTTGGGCTCAGTTATTTCCTCTCCCCAGAGATCCTCTGGCTGTCCCTCCAAGCTGTTCTCACACCCCTCCCAGGCAGCAGTTGCTGTTCCTTATTCCCTGATAATCATCCTGAAACTCTGTAAGTGTCCTGGTTTGGAAAAAGCCTTGTTTTGCTGTACCTGGATCAAACATTGAGTTTCACAGAAAATTATAAAGCCTAGAAAAAACCCGTGTTGGGAAAAAGTTGGAGGTAAAGCCGTGAACATTCAACCTACACAGCATTTGGACAATGAAAGGTTGAAGACAAAGTGCTCTAAAAATATATTTGGAAATTGTTTAACAAGTTTATAATGCTGCTGTATTCACTGACCAGGAATTCAAAGCTGAATTACCTCCCTGTTCCCTGCAGTGGGAGGGTGAGGTGGCATTTCCATGCCATCCACTCCCACCTGAAGGAGTGGCTGAGACCACCCACAGCACAGACAGAAATATGTAAATACCTCCCTTTCACCTGCACAACCGTGCCAAGAACACTGAGGAGGGCGGATAAACAAGACAACTGAACTCTCTGCATGATTGTGAAGCACTAAAACCCATCCTAACAGCATCGAACAGCACTGGGTGATGATCTGCTTTGGAAGAACAGCTCTGCTGCTGCAAACTGAGAACCGAACCCCATGGAATGGCTGTGCAGTGATGGATCTCAGCATGAAACACCACCACATACTCCATACAGCTGTAATCTCATTTATAAAAATACTCTGCATCCATGTAAAGATATTAAGAACCCAAATCCTGCTACAGAAATATTTTGCTTCTTGAACCAGCAGCACGTGATACTGCTCTCCTCACTGCCATACAGGTACCCTGATTTCCTAACAACACATCCCCCAGCACAGCTCTTCTGCTCTCACACAACGGGATCTTTCTGGTGGTTCTCAGAGAAAATGCAAGAGCTGTTTACTCAGGACTTTTTACACACACAATCTATGGCCTGACATCAGGCTTTGAGTTAAAAAGCAGAACATTAAAGAGAATCTCTTTTGTCTTCACCAAACTGAGTATTTCTCCTCTACAAGCACAACTGGCACACGTTTACATCGTGGACTGCAGTTCATTATAAAATTCAACATTATTGAACCCAGCAGTTGCTGCCAACAACTGCCTCAGCAGTGGATGGGGAGAGGAAGGTTCAGTGAGTGGCAGCGACTGCTGATGAGCATCTCTTTCTCACTGAGGGTATTTTTGACATGAATGATTTCAAGAACAAAAGCTGCACGTTGATATTGCAGTTCAGCAACAAATGACAACTGAATTCGCGATGCCTGGATCTGCACAGACCAAGCAGAGGGAGTTTGGATCAGCCATTGCAGTGATGCTGGGCCATTCTTACAACACAGACACTTTACGGGGAAAGTCTGAACTGTAAAGATTTTAAAGGCAGTCTGTGACAAACTCCCCAGGTTCAGTGAAGGAGTGCCAGTAGATCCTGGTGGTGAGCACTGCTCCTTCCTAAAGCTGAACACTTTGGCTAAAACCACCTCACACTGATATTGCATTCAGGTGTTGCAGGAGTTTTTGGCTTAGGAGAGGCTGGGAATGAGCAAACCTCCCGACCCAGAGGAGCTTCAGGCAGTCTCAGGGCAGAGTCCTGGGGCAGGATGTGCAGAGCTCAGTGTGGGCACAGCCCCAAACCTCCCCGTTTTCTGCCACACAGGAATCCGGATCCCACGGAGATGATTGGAAGCCTGGAGTGTGAAGAGCTGGAACCAGATGTTGACAACAAGAAAAGGCATTTGAGAGGAGTCAGAAGGCAGGCTGTGGGAGTGAGAGGGTTCTGAAGTAAGGCACATCTCTCTGCAAACAGAACCTTCAGGATTCTGCAGAAGCAAATTCACAATTTTTCAACACAGTACTGAACTCCACTATGCGTAAAATAGCCTGGTATAAGGCTGGGAAACCAGCTTCTGCTTCCTTAGTTTCCTTAACTGCATTTTGACAATTTGCCAAAATAAATGCTCTACTGCAAGCTCCATGGAATGGGAGCCCTGTCTGTGAGCATCAACAGCCCCACACCAGATATTTTTGGTAAGTCTAGATTAAAAAAAAAAAAAAACAAAAAAAACCACAAAAGACCCTGGAAAGTCACTGCAAGAACTACCTCTACACTGAAGACGAAATGCAGCCAGCAGACCTCCACAAGGCCCAGGCCATGCACAGACCTCACCACAGCTGTTTTGGTTGTGTTTTTTTGCTTCGGGGGTTTTCTTGTTTCACCTCAGTGGGGGTGGGAGGAGCGAGTGTTTCACAAGGCTGTGTCATCCTCTTCTCCAAAATCCCCCACCAGCAGGGAGTGCTTGTCTGGCTCGCTGAGGACGACGCTGTTCACGGAGCGCTTGTCTGAGAGCAGGGAGTTGATGGAGGCTCTGCTGTAGGTGATGATGCGATCCATCAGGCTCAGTTTGGGGGAGCCAGCCCCTCTCTCATCAATCCCCACGTGGACACTGATCTCTGAGGGGCTCTTGTGCCTCAGCTGACCACGGGCACGGAACTCCAGCTTCTCTGATCGTGGTTTCTGGTACCTAAGGAAGGAAAAACCAAAATGGATCCACACCTCTGAAGCTGAAGTACACCAACATATGGATAGAAACTGATCATGCACAAGTCAGAGGCGTTTATAGATTTATAATTTGACCAACAAGGTTTCTCACAAACGTGTAGCCCTGGTTTTGTGCCTGAGATGTTTTGGTTTTCTGAAATTCTTTTCCCAGGGAGTTTTCTGTCAACAGGAGAGACGTTTTTGTAAACCACACCTGTGTTTTCATTCCTTTTCCTAGGAGGGACTTCTTGATGTCCCTCTGCTCTGACCTATGTGAGTGAAGAGGTTTTGCCTTTGTGTCACCATCAGATTGGTCTGTGTAGAACAGTTTAAAAGGAGACACGTGCCAACAATAAAGGAGTCATTTCAGCCTTCTGAAGCTCGGAGTCTGTGTCGTTGTGGTGTAAAACAGTGTCCCAAACACACAAAGGCCACTAAGGATTTCCCATTCTGAACACTTCTGATCTCTTTCACATTACAAATTACATTTTTCAACACTACTGTCTGCTTAACACAGACTTGCCTGAACTGTTCTTCAAAAGCCTTCAAAATCTCCCACAGTCCCACATTTATTTTCTGTCACTCAAAGTAAAAGACCCGAGCTTCGAATCCAAGTTACAAACCACAAGACTGTTCCTACTCACATCTTTAAGAGCAAAGAAGAAAGCACAACAGAGACTGAGGAGGCAGCCATGGCTGCAGATCCCATCCAGGGCTGCAGAACCAAACCAATGGGCAGGAAGACACCTACAAAATTACACCAGAAATAAGTTCAGAGCAGGAACACTGCATTATTCATATATTAATAGACAATTTCACACAGACTCTGTAGTTTTAGTTGTTTTTTTTTTTTTTTTTTTTTAATTTTTAGTAAATGGGACTTTAGTTTAAACGACCAATATTTGATACATAAAGATTTGTGGTTTATCTCAACTAGAACCTCAGTCTGAAACTCAGAGGTGGTATGTCCTGCCCACCCTGCAATAAAACTGCTTGTTCAGAGGATCAGGCTCTTTGAATAAACCTTTTATCTTGAAGCTATTTTGATGTGCTGAGCACATCCATAGTAGCCATAGTGTGGGGAAGAGGACAGCTCACAAATATCCCACTGCAACATCCCCAGGCAGAGAACTCTGCCCTTATTGACAGCCAGAAATAAAGACAATGGAAACTCTCCCAACAAGAGCAAATCACTGCAATCTTCTTCTCACTGAGCCCAATCCAATTAGTGCAGGCAGCACTCACACACCTGCAGCTATGGGAACTCCAATGAGATTATAAATCAGAGCAAAGACAAAGTTGATCCGGATCCTCTTCACAGTTTTCCTGGATAAATCTATGCTTGCTACCACATCCATCAGGTCATCCTGCAAGATAAAATGTTTATTGGAGCAGTCAGACAGAAAGCACACAGGTGGTGTCCCCACAGTCGTGTTTTACAGCTCACTACAGTGCACTGGATGGATCAGGCAATCACAGTAAGCCCTCGGGAGGCTGCTCAGTGCCAATCCATCATAACCCAAGGGATGTCCACAGCCCCTCCCAGGACAGCTCCAAACACTGACCTCAGTCTGCCACGGAGTTGCTGACGTGTAGGAAGAAGTGCCTGGAGGTGCCATGGTGAGTTACCAAAACGTAATTTATGCTTGTCAAAGGACAGGTCACCTTGCCTTCCTCTGCCACTCTCAAACTTTGATTACCCCAAAATGTGCAGTGCGCAGGAAACATGGGAGTTTCCTCCATGGGATAATCACGGCACTAAACACAGGGAAGACAATCTGCTCCACTTCTCTAGCTGATGGAGACTGTGCACCCCTGCATCACCCGAAACACCCTGGGCCTCCTGACCCCTCGTGCAGCTCCCTTTAACCGATTTCTTACCTTGATGAGAACCACATCGGCTGCCTCGATGGCCACATCGGTGCCCGTGCCGATGGCGATGCCCACGTTGGCCATGGCCAGGGCTGGGGAGTCGTTGATGCCGTCTCCAACCATGGCCACGCGCTTCCCCTCGTCCTGCAGCTGCTTCACTTTGGCCACCTTGTGCGAGGGGAGAACCTCTGCAAATACTTTGGTGATGCCAACCTGAGCAGAGAGAGAGGACACAGCTTTTCCAGCAGCTGCCTGGAATGATGTGGCCAGGAAGAGCGCAACTCATTCCATCACTAAAGAGCTGATGGTATGAAAACAGCTCCGAATTCACAGCTGATGTTACTGCCACTCAAAAACTTCTTGCATCCTTTATTCCAAATTTTTTAGAACTACCATCTTTCACAGCAGACCACCAGCCACTAGCAGCATGAACATGCCACGCCACCCTTCCTGCTGAAACCAGCCCCAGGCACAGGACAGCAGCCCACCTGGGAGGCAATGGACCGGGCTGTTTTGCTGTTGTCACCGGTCATGAGGACAACTTCTAACCCCATGCTCTTCAAAGTGTACACTGCCAGCTCAGCCTCTGGCTTCACAGTATCTGCAATAGCTATCAAGCCACAGAGCACTCCTGAAAACAGAAAGAAAGTGTTTGTAATAAAGACCTTTGTTAATTTCAGAAAATAAAGTAACTTTTCCCCCGACTGAGACCAGTTCCAGAACCAGTTCATACTGACAGTAAGAAGTGGGATGAGAACAGGTATTGGTGCAGCAAGGTTAAAAGCAACACAGAGCATGGACTGTACAACCATAATGAAAAAGAAATTCCTTCTTTCTCCTTTTTCCCCTTTTGCTTTCTTTGAAGTCTTTGCACTGTATTATTACACCCAACTGTCCTGTCAGCCAAGAAAGGCAGGAAGAGCCTTTCCCATAAGGAAGTGCTGTAAAACTGATTATCTCTTTTCATCCCATTACCCTGCTTCAGGTGTAGCTGCTATGACATCACTACTTATTAATCTCTATTTCTGTGATGTTTTACGTCATTTTAGTGGCAACCAAACTGAACAGAGCAGCAGCCCTGAACTCACCATCCACAGCCGCCAGAACAGCCGTGCGGCCTCTCCGCTCGTGTTCCATCATGGCTTTGTCCACCTCATTCCTCACCAGGAGCCCATTCCTGGTCATCCACTCCCTGTTCCCGATGAGAACTGAGTACTTCTGAGAGGTCACAGCAGCTGAAGGAAGAAAACACAATGCTACCATCATGTGGATAACCAGGGAGCTTCCCTGCAGCTCACCGCAGCCGGGCTCCCCCAGCGTGCACTGGAAGAGCACTGCAGGGAATCCAAACACAAAGAAAGAATTCCTCCATACTTTCTGCTCTACCATCCCTTCACGTGACCTCCACAAGACAGACACCAACATTCCCTCAGTCCTGGGGAGCCACCCCATGTCAGAGGGGCAAAACCCACAGGTCAGAGGACAGTAAAGACCAAGTGACCTTCTCAGTGCTTCTGATTTCTATGAACAGCCCAGTGGAGCTGAAAGACCTAACAATGAGCAGTTCTTGAGTGAAACTAATCAGTTATGCAAACGTATAATTTTGGCTAGCAAATGGCAACTTGGGATGAAGCAAAGGAAAGCCAGAGGGGGCTGACAGACAACTCCAGTCTGATTTCCCAGTCCCATATTCAACAGGCAACTTGACATTGTATTTAACTTGAATGCTCTGAGTGATGTGTGAGTATGAAATAAATTCATGAAAAACTATTTAATGTGTGCCTTGATGTCAGCCCAGTTCTCCGAGGCAGAAAAAAGTGCTCTCATTCCTCAGGATCCTAAAGACACAGAAGCAAAACCTGTCCATTTTATTCTCTAACCCAGAATTAACTTACCTGGCAGTTCAGCATCAATGATCAAAGCAGGCTGCACTGATTCCTCTGCATTCTCCTCGATTTTCACAAGTGTCACATTTTTAACATTGTTTTCTTCAACCATTCTGTTTTTTCTGTAGAGTAATGCTTCAATATTGGTGACTTTGCAACTAATGCCACAGCCTGGAACCACCTGAAAATCCGTACATGTCCCAAGGGTTTCTGACTTCAGCTCCTAGAAAAAGAGGAAGGAAAGCGATGACATTTTAAAAAATGTAAAAGCACAATGCAATTATAAAGCCCACAAAATAAAGTGCAGTTGAACAAAGAGGAGGAGGAGGGAAATAATCATCCAAATCTAGGTTGGAATGGTGCCTCTAACACAGAATGATTTCTGTGGCTCCACAAGCTTCAGCTCTCCCAGTTTAACACAGCAACTAAATCCGCATGGAGAGTCTCATGGTGCTGATGAAGTCCTGCAGGAGAGGTTGTCCCAGTGGGGGGAGCAGGCTGCGTGAGGCAGCCCCTCACCTTTCTGCAGAACTTGGTGATGGCAGCTCCCAGGGGGTGCTCGCTGCTGCTCTCTGCCGTCCCCACGATGGCCAGCATCTTGTGACGGGGGAGGACGTTCCCCTCCACCAGGAACTTCACCTGCATCACCTCGGGAGTGCCGTGGGTGATGGTCCCCGTCTTGTCAAACACAACCACCTTCACCTGCAGGGAAGCAGGAAGATTTCAATGGATGAACCGAGCAGGGAGGTGCAGATTCCTTGGAAAAGCACCCACTTGGATGCTGTCTTACATGTGGCTAGAGTGTAAAAAGCTCCCTGAGGATGTATCAAGTCTGAGGGCTGACCTGCAACTTCTCAGAGTGGCTTAAGAATATTTGCAAGACGGCTCTTCAAGTGTGTTTTGTAAAGCAAAGGTTTTAATAAAGAAGAAGATCGCAAACAATACAGAAACAAAAAGCAAAAGCTTAGCACAGGTGTCAAGAGAAGTCCCTGACACCTTGCTAAGACACCTCAAACAGCCCTGAGCACCTCTGAGCTCGTTCTTAAGCAGAGGATGATCGAGGAAGGACAATTTTGCCTTACTGCCAATAGAAACAGCCACAGGTTTTGAGAAACATCTCCAAAGCCCAACCAGTGCCCCTGTGCTGGCGCTGGACCAATGCCGGTGAGCAAGAGCAGAAAGTTCTGGTGCTTTCCCATAACAATCGGGTAAATCTGAACCCCCCTTTCCTTTGGAAACACCTGCTCGGGTGTGGAGCACATTTCCACACCCACTTTAACCAAACTCTCAAGCACGGAGCGCTGACCCAACACGGAACATCCCGAGCTGGACGGGACCCACCAGGACATTCCACCACCTCCTCCAGACGGCCGGCAAAAGCCAAACAGCCGCACCCTGAGGCTGGGCAGCCCTCGGGCTCACCTTGTGTGCCATCTCCAGGGGCTCCCCGCCCTTGATGAGGATGCCGTTCTGGGCGCCCACGCCCGTGCCCACCATGACGGCGGTGGGGGTGGCCAGCCCCAGGGAGCAGGGACAGGCGATGCACAGCACCGTGATGGAGGCCTGGAAGGCGAAGCGGATGATCACCTCTGCCGCTGAAATGCTCTTGTTGTAGCCCTGGGAGCGCAGGGGAGTGGGTCAGGGAAGGAATCAAACAGTAGGAGTAACACGTTTGGCTACGAGGTTGGAAACGTCCGCTGGGTATTAATGCTAAAGTAAACCACAAGGAAAGTATGCAAAACCTAAGATGTGAGGGGCTTTATCTTCTTTTCTTTGTGTTAGAGCTGGGATTAATGCACGGGAATCGCAGTTTTTGTGTTCGGACTCAGTGTTTATAGCACAGTCTCACAAGTCATGAGCTCTAACAAACAAGGTAGAAAATGGAGGTGTCTCTTAACTCTTCCCAGGGTTATTTAAGCATAAACTATCCAATAATGAGATGACACTTACATTATTTATATTTTTAACCCAATAATTGACCACTCAAGGCCTGCAATACAGACCCTTTTCACCCAATTAGAAAAATACACCTGAAACTAAGAAGAAGGTGAAGAAGGACTTAGACAACACCTTAAACCCTCCATACTGCCCCATACATATTACTAAACCCGTAAATTCTAAATTTTTCACCCTGTGATATTACACGATTCTATTCAAACTCCACACCCACAATCCCAGTGCTGTCACTCAATTTTGGAAGCCTGTTCCACGGCCTCATGTCAAATGCAGTGCTTGCTTGAAGGCCTTTTAGCACAGAAAGCCTGAAATTTTCAGCCTCCAGGGTTCCAACACAAGATGAATGACTAAATTAATGATTAATTAACCAACTTGTGTTCTACACTGCATCTACCCTCAACTGTTTTAATTATAGGACATTTTCCTAAAAAGACATGATATGCTACAACTCTTTAACGATGCACTGTAATAAAAGATACTCTATCAAAGAGATTTACAGTAGGGAGAAAAAAACCAAGCAGCTATGAAGATGGCTTTCCTGGAAACTGAGAAATTCTAATCAGAAACAGATTTGGAACAAGAAACCCCGTGATCTAAGCAACCCTTAAGCCCAAGTTGGGATCCTGACCCCCCTCTGGAATTTATAATGAAGAGGAATTCCACTGATTGCCAAGATGAATTTACACGGAGCTACATAACTGGAGCTTGTAACAGGAGGGATTTCTTTTTCCCACAGAGAAGGGATTTATGGTGGGAAATTTTTGATGTTTAATATTTACTTCTTTTAATTAACTCTTTTTTTTAATCCTAACTTACCAGAGTTGATTAATTACTGTGGATTCTCTTTAAGTATAAATGCAGGAATAAAAAAAAAAATACATAATGTAAAAAATGTAATAACAAGAGCAGTAATAGTCAGCAACTGCCTGCAAGGGTAATCCAGAAAGGGAACCACTGCAAACTAATAGAATTGTAAGGTTGTTTATTAAATATTTCAGAAGGTGTTTAAGGAGATTTACTTACCAGAAAGTATTTTTCCACTATTTCAAAATCCACAAACCCAATTACAATCCAGGCAAAAAGGGTAACCACAGAGACAGCCACAATAAAAGGAACGAAGTAGCCACTAAGTTTGTCTGCAAATTGCTGGATGGGAGCCTGGGAAGGAGAAACATCACTCAGCACCATCATGTTTGTGTCTGAAGGCACAGAAGAGAAGAATCACAGCTGCTGCTTGCAGCACACTTGGCTTGCCGCACTTCATAATTACAGATTTACTTAATAACAGGATGAGACTTGGCTCAGTAGACAGGATCAAAGTCCTTATTCACCAAGATACTTCATTATGGAGCTGCAATTCAAATCCAAGCAGTTGCAGGCAGCCCTGCAGGGATTGGGTGTGCTGGTGCCTGCATGAGACAGCAAACCTCAAGTGTTAAACTGGATGATGCGCTACCTTAGAGGTCTGGGCCTCCTCCACGAGTTTAACAATCTGGGACAGGGTGGTATCAGCTCCCACGTGGGTGGCCGAGATGAGGAGGGAGCCGTTCTGATTGATGGAGCCGGCAATAACGGTATTGCCAGGCTTCTTGGTCACAGGCATGGCCTCACCTGAGAAAAGGGCAACAACAGACACAACACTGCTGAAAAAGGCACCTTCGGGACACCTGCCAGCTCCTAACGAGGGGCAGAACATCAGCTTCGACTTCCCCTCTGCAGATTTGTTTAGAGGAAAAGATTTTTACACTCGGAGAAAGCAAATGCTGACCTGTGATGAGAGACTCATCCACCATGGAATGTCCTTCAATAACACGGCCATCCACTGGGAATTTGCCTCCTGGGACCACTTTGACAATGTCACCTCGCTGAACCAGCTCCACATCCACTTGCTCCTCGCTGGAATGGTGCAAACGTTTTGTAAGAGACTGGAACTGGAGTGACCCAAGCAAAGGAGCTGGCACTACACACAAAGCACAACCCCACTGGCTGGCATTAGTGCATACAAAAATGATCACATGGAAGTCACAGTGCTCTTTGAAATGGCCTATTTTATCAGCATTTTATTTACTTTCCAGTTAAGAAAATCCACTAATTGTCTCACCACAGACAAAAAAAAAAAAAAATCTGCAATAAACCAATAAACCAAAGCAGAGCAGTGTTAATTCTGCACTTTTAATATTTTTATCTGCCAGCGAATCTGAAGTTATTTGCTTCATAGTTCTATAGAACAGCAAAATTTGTCCGTGAATTAAGCACATTAACAACAAAAAAAGGAACAACAGAAAAAGCAAATGATAAAGCAAGATACCTTAAAAGAACGTTATCAGGGCCCAAGGTAACAATAGTAGCTTCAGTAGCTTGTAATGAAATTAGTCTTGCCAGTGCTTCTGAGGTTTTACCCTAGAATAATAATTTTCATATTTTTCTGACTATGCTATTGAAAAAAAAAAAAAAGCTGGGTAAATGACAACTGCGTGTGTTGCAATTTACCCTTTCGAGACAACACTTTCTGCAAACAGTCCCATATTAAGTCAAACTTTTATTAGTTCCGTTATTAAAGGTGATTTTACAACACAGAAGGTTAAAAGAACCCAGCAAAGCTTTTGCAGGGGGTGTTTTCACAAGGCTCCGGGGTTCTGCAGGGACCCTCAGCGCCTCGGTCCCTGCTTTGCTCACCTTTGCCACGTGCTCCAGCCAGCGGCCCAGCGAGATGAACACAAACAGCATCGGGGGCGTGTCGAAGAAGGTGACAGGGTTCACTTTGGCCCTCTCAGCCATCGCCACCAGGAGGATGATGAAGGAGTAGAGGAAGGCAATGGACGTTGCCAGCACCACGAGCACGTCCATGTTGGCCGTGTTGTGTCTCAGTGCTCGCGAGGCCTGGATGTAGAAGTGCCAGCCCCCGAACACCTGCAAAGGCATTTCACACATCTCTAATTCATTTGTGCTGTTTGCCCCTCTCCCCGAACAAAATCTCAGCTCTGGCCAGGGCTGTGGTCTTCCCACAGCACTCTCAGGTATTCCCAGTGCCCTCCCAGTGGGACTCAGGAGCTGCCTTGATGCCTAAAGTTTTAGCTCTCATGTTTTTTCAGATTCTGTGCTGCCCAGGCTCTCCACAGCCTGCCCTCCCCCCGAGAGTCCCCAGCACCCATTATTTTGGCAACAGCAGAAGCACATAAAAACCTCAAAAGCATTTTGCATCACCATAATTGCATTCACTTTTCAAACTTAATTTCTTCAACACCTTCCAGTTTGAGCATTTAAGCCTGACAAAGCAGGAGTTGCCATAATCCCACTCACCTGCACAGGGACACAGAGTAAAAATGACAGGAGATTCATGACAGACAGTCCTGGTAGGAGCTGGTACTCCAGGACCATGGAGGAGTGGAGGGCCTCCATCTCCTCCCTGCTCATGTTGTGATGTGTGTGAGCATCCGAGAGCTGGCTGTCCATCACCATCATGTAAATCATCAGCCCCATCACAGGGATACAGAAGACCAGGCTCACCACAAAAGACCTTTTCCACCTCAGATTTAAAAAGAGAAAAAAAAAGGAAAAAAATTTGTATAGCAGTCAAGTGCTGAAGAATACTTTAAGTCTGCACAGTCACAGAAAAAAAGACATAAATTGGTGGTTGAGTAACAAAGAGGAATCAGAGATGTTTACGGAATCTTAGTATGTTCAGGAATACTTACTGCCTGATTTCCTGTTTGTGATCCAGATGACTGGCAGATCTATCCTTTTTGACTAAGGAAGTAGTAAAGCCTAAATCCTAAGGGGCAAAAAAAAGCACAATAACAAAAAAACCCCAGTCAGTTCTAAAATGCACTTTGTGCTCAGTTATTGCCAAATTACTGATGGTGCCAGTCTTACCTTTGATTAACTTCATTAAAATTTCTGATATAAAATGCTATTATTATTTAGTTACTCTCATCTCTTACTACTGTTTACTTACTTCTCAAAAAGAGAAAAGCAATCTGATGTAGAAATTAACCCTTCTGGAATAAAATAGTATCCTAAAATGTGGCTTTCCACAAAATGGCTGTTCCTAAAGCACAGAAAGTGAGAAAATGAAGGAGAAGGCTGAAAAACTTATTTCACCTCTCACCTGCTACACTAATTTATTTTCAAACAAATGTGCTTTATTTTTCTACAAACCTATAGCTGCTATCTCCAAGTCTACCATGACCGGGCTTTCACAGTATTTATTTTTAAAAGCTTGGGCAAAGTTGTAACGGAGCATTTTTAAGCCAGAACACACAAATTAGCTGCAGAAACCTGCACTAAGAAGAAAGAAGATGGAAGGAGAGAGACCTATTTTTTTCTTTAACAGCCTTTCCTTCTACTTCTGGGGTGTGTAACTCTTCCAAGGCCACTGGATATTTTAGGAGACTTGGTGCCTACACGAAACTCACCTTTATCACTTGTATGACATCTCGAGGACCAATGGCCTCAGGGTCATATTTGATGTGGGCTTTGTTGGTGGCAAGGGCTACGGAGCAGTACAGAACACCGTTGGTCTTCATGAGGGTGGATTCTATCTTGTGCACACAGGAGGCGCAGGTCATCCCTCTCACCTGCAAAATAAAGGTTCTTTCCTGTTAGCAAAGCACAGGTTACCTGGTAAATGCATCTTAACAAGTAGGAAAAGTGCTTGCGACTATGCTGCATTATTTATTGCTTTGATTTGCGGTGTGAGCACTGTAGAATCAAACAATAGTTTGGGCTGGAAGGGACCTTAAAGACCATCCAGTTCCAACCCCTGCTATGGGCAGGGATGCCTCCCACAAAATCACGTTGCTCAGGGCCCTCTCCAATCCTTCTAGAGGAAGCACAGCACAGGGACAAGGTTATTAAGCCCTGCTAAAGCTCTGCTGGATGTTCAGTCTCAGAGCTGGGGGACACTGAGCTACACTCAGCTTCAGAAAGAACAAAGTAAATTCTGGCAACAGGAAGACCAGACAGAAAAATACAGGAATATTTCTCCGCATTTTCAGTGCAGTAGTAGTGAGCCAGCACAGTTCGCAGGACGAGATAAAGGTTTGTATGTGATACATACCTGATGTACCCTTATACTCCATTTTTTATAAATTAACCTCCATTACACGACTAAACTCTAGGAAGTGGACACTAACACAGGCACATCCAACAGATAAAAGGAATGAAAAGCTGAGGGTGGCTGGGTTTAATCATCAGCTTACAACAAGTTCCAGAATCCCATCTCCTTCCCCGCAGTTCTCCATGACGGTGGCTCCGAAGCCCAGCTCCCGGATGAGCTCTGCAATGGCTGCAGGGTGGATGACAGCAGGGTTGTACCTCACTTCTGCCTTCCCTGCCATCAGGGCAACCAGGATCGAGTGGATTCCTAAAATAACAAAACGAGCGAGTGGCAGATCAGGCTTAGGAAACATCCTGCATTTATTGTAACATGAGGGCACAGTTTATTGGAACTGGGAAAGCTTCCGTGTGGTAGATAAAGATAAACATCCTCGTGTTTGGGAGCTACAGCAGCACCTCAGTGCAGGCGTGACAGATGAAAGCATCACTCCACATGAGCAGCACACCTTTAACAGTCTAATTACAAACATTCTCTCCATGCTATATGAAAAATTATCTCTTTTTCCTTAAAGGAGTTCTTCTAAAACACAGTGCTGCAGATTACTCTGACGTGCATTTACCATTTCTGGAAGGCTTTTATCAGGAGAACCTGTATGAGAAAGGGCAGGTCTAACAGGGCAATCCTACTGAGCACTGAGAGGATTTCGATTCATCCGTTTGCAAGGATGAAAAAAATTAAAATCCAGGCTGACTCCAAACCCATCCATCTTCATTCCAATAATTAAACACGGTCCGCATTAATGACTCTGTTACATCACAGTCATGCAGTGTTTGTTCCTGCAGATATAATCAGACACCACTGCCCTGACTCGCAGAGCTAAAATTAACCTGTGTCCCTTTAATCCACTCACACTGTCCCTTCTCACAGCTCCCTGAAGCACACATCTGCCTCTGCCTTTCAGCCGCACACCTGGGAACCTCCCTCCAGTAGGAAGGAGCTGTTTTACCTTCCAAAGAATCCCCTATTCGATCCCAATATTCTTTGGAGCACTCAGCTGCTGCTTTTGCAACAGCACGTCCACAAGGCAGCAAGGATGTCCCTGTTCCCACCCTATGGGCCAGAGGTGAGGAGAAACACCTGTCCTGACAACCCAACCCTTAAAAACACTGCAAAAGCCAGATGGATCCTCCAAACAAATCCCTGGAAATGTAAGAGCCCACAGTGGCACACATCTCACCATCCTCCCTCCTCAGGTTCCTCTCGATGTTGGCCACACACGAGGCACACGTCATTCCTGTGACCTGCACGTAGCACTTGGAGATGGTCTTGCTCTCCTGCCTGTCAAGGTGGGCTGGTGGCACTTTGGAGGGTGGCTCAGGCTTGTGAGAGTCCAGCTGTGCTTCAGGGTGGGGCTGAGCTTTGGCCGCAGGGAGCTCTGCCTTTGCTGGAAAGGAGATTGCAGTTTGTGAGCCTGTGAACAGCCAGTGCGGGGAGGGATGAGCTGCTGTGACACACTGCTGTTCACTGAGACTGAAAAAGAAACGGCGATTGTGCACACCTTGCCAGTCTGATCCACCACCCCTCTGTCAGTTAAGAGCCAGCAAAAGAAAACAAGACAAAGGTGGGCCACTGATTAACCTAACTGCTTTGTTAATATTCTTTCTTTTGCCTTTCCTCATTGTCCTTGTTCTGTTGCACATCCTTTGTCCTCTCCTCTAGCTGTAAGCAAAACCTCTGCATTGCAGCCTTAGTTTTACACAGTTTTATTGCCTTTACCTGGAGCACAAAGCTGAACTTGTAAGCAAGTGCACGTTTCATAAGCAAAATCGGTGTTTTTACCCTTGGAGAGGGGGTCTGGAACTGCAGGCTCCTTACAGCAGTTCAGGGGATGCTTTGTTTGTGCAGGAACAGGGTGAAAAAGATTAAATGTGAGCACCCAACCACTTCTGCAGTTATAACATAAACCAGCATTTACCTGACATATTTATATTGCCAGACACCTCAACCATTTGAGTCAATCTGATGTATTAAAGGATGTGCACATTATCTTTATTGATCTCATCAGCAGTGAAGATACAAAGCTTCTTGGCAAGCACAAAGTGTATGTCAGCTGCTAAATTTCATCTTGGGTTGTACCAAATCCTAAAACTGCACGATCCTTGTAGATTTAAAACTGTTTCAGATGTTATTACCTGGAAAAGATGCATCAAATCCCATATCTTCTATTGAGGACCTCAAGTCTTCCGGGCTTGTTTGCAGTGGGTCATATTCTATAGTCCCATTCCCATTTGGGAGAGAGACCTGAACAGATGTCACACCTGCCTTTTGGGACAGCACTCCTTCAATGGACTGCACACAGGAGCTGCAAGTCATGCCCTCAATATTGATCACAACAACTTGAGTGAGGGGCTGGCCGGGATCCTTGGGAGCAGGGTGAGATTTCAGTGGAGACTCCAGCGTGGGGAGAAGCGCCAGGTTCTCATGCTCCTCAGGAAGGCTGACTCTGAACCTCTCTGGAGACACATTCTCCACAGCTTTCCTCAGGATTTCTATGCTGATTAAGCCTGGGTTGTAGCTTATAGCAGCAGATTTGTTCTCTAAAGAAACCACGACGCCCGTCACAGCCGGGAGTGCCGATACGGTGTTCTGGATGTTGAGGACACAGGACTTGCAGTGCATCCCCTCAACTCTGAACACAACTGTCTTTGTGACAGGCTCACCGGAGTTTTCTCTCTGTAATGCCTCAGAGCTTCTGGGCTGAGCATTCTTCAGCTTTTCCAGGTCAATCCCACTGAGCTTCAGGGGTTTAGGCTGCTTTTTGAAGGCTACTGTGAAACCTGCCTCTTCAATTTGCTGTTTTATTTCTTCTGCTGTGATTAGAGGAGGCTGGTAGACAACAACAGCTTCCTTATTGTCCAGGGACACTGGAAATTGATCAATAAAATAAGTGTGTCACTGCCCTAAGCATAATAAGCACATCACAGGATCTTGTCAAAGCTTTCCAGCAACACTTTAAATGGTCAGAAATGTAACTGCAACAGAAAGGAGATTCCATTGGTTTGCTAAAGATCAAACAACTTAGTTCTTCAATCAGTTTTTGTCTAGTACTACACAATTTTCAGCTCCTCCTCAAATTTTTGATCTTTCCCCAGGATTTTCACAAATGGCATCACTACCTCTTACTGAATTTATCCTTGTTTTGGGGTCTATGGCAATACACTTATCCCAAAGCTGACTGTATCAGTAAGCTGGTCTCACCTTTTAGACTTTTAATTGGACAGAAAAGATGAACTGTTATTAATGA
This sequence comes from Chamaea fasciata, assembly GCF_029207755.1. Taxonomy (NCBI): domain Eukaryota; kingdom Metazoa; phylum Chordata; class Aves; order Passeriformes; family Sylviidae; genus Chamaea; species Chamaea fasciata. The sequence goes on from NW_027094107.1 coordinate 1,379,058, forward strand.
CAATTTTAAAACAGATCTGTTGTTAGAGATTTCTGTAACTGGTAATAAAATTTTGGAACACAACTACTCCAGGCTCCCTACCGAATACAAAACCACCACTCAATACCATCACACATGTCACAGCCACATCCTTCCCACAATGTGGGCTCCTTTCTTCATTTCTAGTCCACATTAAAAACATAATTGAACGCCCAGTCCCACAAAGAGTCACTGTCACACTCAGCTATGTCGTCTAAAACCTGCAAGGCCATCAGAGCACAAACAGCATGGCCAACCTCCACTTACATAAGGACTCACTAAGGTTGTACCTCCGGATCTGTTGAACTCCTTGCAATTTGCCAGCTTCAATTTACATAAAAACACACTAAGGTTTTACCTTTAATCCTCTGCATTCCCTGCAGCTTGCTAAGCTTCCCCTCGATGGTGCTGGTGCAGGAGTGACAGGTCATCCCCTCGACTCTGAGGCGCAGCACGGCGCTGCTCACCTGGGACCAGCTGCAGTCTCCCCAAGTCCCGGGCGTTACCTCTGGCGCAAAGATGTTCAGATCTACTCCTGGGACCATCTGGGTAATGTGCTTGCCATTGGTGATGGAAGGGATGAAAGTCACCACTGCAGTTCTTTGATCAGAGGACACTTTCACATCCACGATCCCTTTGTTCCTCAGCAGAGCAGCACAAATCTGCCGCGGTGTCAGCGCTGACTGGGCAGGGAGGGTGAGGAAAACTCTGTCAGGTCGAACAGGTTGTGGGTTTGAATCAGCCAGGGAGGCATCAAATCCCATGTCACTGATGGCTTCCTGCAGAGTCACTGGGGTTTGCAGCTTGGAGTCGTAGATGATGACAGCGTTCCTGTCCTCCAGAGAGACCTCGAGGGGATAAACAAAGCAACTGAGCAAACTGCAACACCAAGAGCTGCCAACTGACACTGCACCAGACTAGAAACTGCTTTTACTTGCAAAGATTAGCAACACTTGCCCAGTGTAACTTTCACTACTCACCTCAAAGAGCAAAGCCACCACTGAGTAACTCCTGCTCTCCTGTGCAAGGACAGGGCAGGAGAGAACAGATCCCAGCCCACTCCCAGCTCCAGAATCCTTCAGGAGTCTGTCTGGCCACTTCTACTTGCAACATCCAGACAGCACCAACTCACTAAATGAAACTTCCAGGGCCAAAGTCACTTAAATGAGGATGACTAACCCAATTCAATCCCTGGAGCAGAACAGCCCACAGAAGAAATTCCAATCAGTTAGCAGTAATTCTAATGCAGTTAGGAGTAACAGCCCTCGGGCTACAAGGATGGAAGAAAAAGACTCTTTGAAAAAACCCACAGCTTTAAGCAGCAGCAAAAGGAGCCCAGCGCTTCCAGGCAATGGAGGCACAGGCTGGTAACGTGCTGTGAGCAAGAACCTGCATCAGACTTCACCAAAACTCGCTTTACACACCTGATACACGACAAACGTTAAAGAAGCTGTTTTTCCTCTCTCTGTACGTTTGGGTGATCCAGAGACATCCTCATTTGGTAATAACCTTTCCCATCTGATGGTACACACAGCCTCAATTTAATTTGCTCCCAACAGAGGATATATCACACACGGTAACTGCAGTTTCCAAAAGGAAAAAGCGATGCCTGCCAGAGGCCAAACTCATTATCAATTCAATTCTATCTTTCCTCTGGGCAAAGGTACAACCCAAAGACCACAAACACGATTAAATTACATCAGTTAAATCATTTTAAGAACCACCTTTCCTCATTTCTGTCCCAATTATGGGCCTTAGCAGAATTGGCAACATGGACATTTATTGGTTTCATTGCAGAATAACCTAAAAGCAGCTGTTTGTCTGTATGAGCCATCCAACATTCATGTCCCTTGCTGACCTAATTCATAATCGCTACACAAAACCCTGTTTTACTATTCCCAGAGAATTTTCTGAATCAAATGATCTGCCTAGACTGAAGCTCTGATGCTGTAAAAAGGATAATTACTCAATATGACTTTCAAAAGTTTCTTAAGAGTCCTGCTCTACTCAGACTAAGATATTTCAATGTATCTTTTGAAACAGCATTCAGCTTTGGGAAAAGTTTTTACCTAAAAACCTAAATACAAAAGTCTGTCCTTTTAAAAACCTTATGTGAAAGACACTGGGGCTGCACATTGTAAAAATCTCCCTGTCCTATCCAAAGTCACCTGTGTGTTCTCAGAAATCACCTGAGAAAACACAAGGCTGACAAAATGCCGTATTTTGCTAGAACGAGGACAAAGAGAAGATTCTGAAATCAGGTTGTTTGGGGGTATTATTTTACAGGCTCCTTTTAGCCTGCACCTGGGTTCATGCTTGCAGACACCCAGTGATTCATCTGGCCGTGCACAGGGGCTGTTCAGAGCTCCAGGGCTCTGCTGTCACAGCACAGACTCACATTAAAGCTCCTTTACAGCTGAAGGAAGATGAAAATGGATCTGTCTTGTAAATTCTGCTGCTTTTCACCGAAGTTTCTGTACACAAACACCTATTTCAGGCCACAGGGAACTGCTCTGAGCTGTGCAGCACCTGCTCTGCAGGGGAAGTGCACCACAACGGGTCCTGCAAAACCAACTCCAGACAATGATCACACACATCCCAAAATTAAAATTGTGGCCAGTTCTGGGAAAGGAAGTGTTCACCTAAGATATCCCCACTAAAACAGGAGTTAAGTGTTGATAAAACCAGAAAGAAATTATTTCCTTTGGAGTAAAATCAACAGCTACATGTTGCAATTACAGAATGTAACAGGATACTTTCAGGACACAGATACTAAAGAAGTAAACTTTGCAATTTTCTGTTGTTAGAACTGTTCTTTCTACCACAGGCTGGGTCACCAAATTCATAGGAGTCTCCCAGCTCTTAAATTACTTCCCTCATTAAAACTACTGTAAAATTCTGCATTCTTCAAGGATGATCAGCTCACCCTGGAATATTGTACAGTCCAATATTTTGCCCATGACAGAAGAAAGATTAACAATGCTGGTATTTCCTTTGAGTTAAGAAAAAAGTTAAAACTAAGTCAGGCAAAGAAAGCCTGAATTAGGACAAACCCTGCTCTTGCCTTTTTTTTTTCCCCATTACTTCACAATACTGAATTAATTGTAAAGCAGAAAATTAATTAAGAGCAACAATGACTTAACTCCCACTGCAGTGAAACAAGCACCTGTTTTTCTCCTATTTACCAGAAAAACACCAGTGGACCTCCAACATCAGCCTGCCAAGAAATGCAGAGAATAAACTCCTGCTACATTATTTTCCTCTCTCAGAGCACGACTTATCGTGGTTTCTCATTCAAACTAAATTGCTAGATTAAACTAATTTCTTAGACTTATTTTAATTTCTAGATTAACTTAAATTCTTTGCTAGAAGCAGTGCTGGAGTCCCTTACTTTGATGTTATGGATGCCATCCATCTTGCCAAGGTGCTGCTCAATGCTCTGGACACAGGAGTTGCAGGTCATCCCCTCCACGCCGATGGCCACGGATTTTGCCTCCATTGTGGATTTCTTCTACTCAGCTCTTCTCATTGCTGGTGGCTAAAAACAAGCAGGACATCAGCTCCTAAAGAACTGCACAGAGGTTGACATGGTATGAAAACAGGGATGGAGTGGAAGGAATCCCCACGGCAGGGGTTGGAATGAGAGGAGCTTCCAGGTCCCTTCCAATCCAAACTATTCCGGGACTCTAGGATTTGACAGAGGAGCTCCTTCACCACGTAGAAGGATCTGGTAGATCCCAAAATCTGAGCAGGTATCAGCAGAATGGAAAACTTCACCTACTTATTCCCATGAATTTTCGCAAAGGGAAAGTGTTCAGACACCTGTTATTCGATTTGGGCTACACTGGAGATCATTTAATTACATGCAGCAAGCTGTGATTCACTGGTGTGAGATATTAAATTATAGGGAGAAGCAGGAGAGGAGAGAGAGAGCAGCTCTTGGAATGCTGAAACAAGAGGATGGCATGTCAGCCACAGTGGCACAGCTGATAACTCTGTTTTTCCACAATTCTCTCATATATTGCACCATGTTTGCAAAAACAAGTGATCCTGAAAGTAGCCCAGGAAGCAAATCAAGCTTTTTGCCACACCTCATTCAGAAAGGTTTCATTTCTGCTCCTCTGAGGAGTTTAATTACTATTTTTGGTCATAAAATCAAGTCAAGAAAAAAAAAAAAAAAGATACTGACCATAAATGAAATTTGTAGAAATAACAGCTAATGAAAAGGACTTCTTTTGCCCAATGCATAAACTGCTAAGTAACTGAGGGGGAAAGAGGACAAAAGAAGCAAAACTCCAGGTTTTTGTTAATATTTTGAAAAAAGCAATGCAAGGTTTCATTGACAGAGAGGTTAGTGACCAGGGAAATGATCACAGTTAATGTTTGGCAGCAATGAAAGCAGCAGTAAAATCTGATGAGCAGAAGTGAAGCACAAGCTTAACTTGTTTTCTTACCCCAAGGACTTATCTTGGAAAACTCAATTACACTGATGCTTAGTAAAATAAATTTTTCCTGCTCCATGGTGACATTTCCAGACTGTTCCCTGTTCCAGAAGGCCTGAGGGCTCTGCTCTCACTTTGAGACGTGCCACAAACCATGTAAGAATACAAGGAAGTTTCATCACAGAAACAGCTTTACCTCCCTGACGCACAAAAACTAAATGCTGAACTTAACTAACAAGCAGTGAAAGAAGTATAAATCTGGGAATACTGACTTTTCCAATAGATGACATACATCTCACCCCTGCTAGGAACAGAAATAAGACAACTTCTGCCTGAGGAGTTATTACAGACCTCGCTTCTCCCCTGCTCTTATAAGAGCTGAGTTATTGGAAACGCTCAGTATTTGTGTGTGAATATCCACAATTACAGAAATGTAGAACTGTCACAAGAATTATCAACCAACAGGAAAGTGTATTTTAAGCAAATTTCATACAGCAGCTCCTTTCTCAGGCTGATCTGCACACTCAGAGGTACAAAACACTATAAAAGCCACTAACCACCTAAGACAACACTTGTTTTGCTGTCATGGTGTTGAAATGTGACCCTGTGTGCTTCCCCCAGCTCTTCCCTAAGGAATGCTCAGTCCACACCCAGCACACAAGGGCAGTATTGCGACTCCACAGTCTGGGACACACCAACATTACCACAAGCCTCAAATACAAATCAAGTTGCAAAGAGCACTTGACACACAGGGAGCTCTGCGAGCACAACCAGGCACACTGGAGTGAAATCAGACATCACAGATTACAGATTCTGTAATCAATCAGCCCTCTGGTGAGGTTTGGAGAGATGGGGATTTAAAAGCATTGCAGGTGCATGACCAACTTGAAGTGCCCTGTTATTGTACTTTGAAAACAAAAATAAAGGAAGGGGACACTTTGGCTGTGAGCTGCTGTCTAAAATAATCAAAGATTGGCAAGATGCTGCCATGGAGGAGAGCTGGGGTACAGCTGGGAAAACCCGCTGAGCTCCTGGCTGCCTTGCCTGCGCTTTGCTTTAAGAGACAGGAGCTGCAAATGCAATAATATCCCTTTTTACAAAACCAGGATACAATGTTAAAGGTTCTCAGTCAAACAAACAGCAGCTACACTGGCAGTACACCGAATTAGCACTGATCACCATAACCAGGAGCACTGCCACCAACTGCCCACCAGTGCATTAAAACCCCCACTGTTTAAACATGTAAAAATAACATTACACTTCTTTTCACATCTATTATTATTACAGCTTGTATGGACAAAGTGTTTCCTCCATTTTCTCAGTCTGTTTCCTTGCTCTTCTGCTGTTCATTCATAAATACAGCAGGGAAAACCCTTTCCTGGAAGAGGCTGTAATTCAAACAAAAACCATAAAGGCATAAGAAATAAAAATTAAAAATCAATTTTTAATTAAAAATTAAAAAACATCTGAGGATGTATTCTACCTTGTCATATTCATTTCTGATGCTCTGCCTCCCTTACAAGTCATTCAAGGTAGAAAGAATGTGGCTGAAACTTGAATGAAATATTTGTCGTATTTCCTCCTCCTGACAACTTTAAATTAAGGAAGTCCATGACTAAGCAGACTGAAAGTACCTGTTACACTAATTAATTAGGACTAGATGCACACAAAAGGTACACAGATATTAACAATTTAATCCTAGCTCTCCTCATTTGGGTTAGCATCTTCCCAAGTTTACATGAAAACAGACTTAGAAGTCAAAATATCTGCAGCAATCCATATATTCCACATCAATGGCTTGTGCAAGTTAGCATGGACGCATCCTTTTAATTATAGTGTATTTTCTTATAGAGAAAAGACTTGACGCTGAGCTCCTGAAAAGACCTGAGGTGCCAAGTTACGAATTGCACAAGGTTTAGAGAAAAAAAAATGCTTTTATTCTTAACCAATGCTTTGCTCCATCTGTGAAACACTTTTACCATCAGTTAATAAAGACTTTCAGGATCGGACAACACAAAGAAATGGCAGTTCCTTTTACAAGTTACCAGCTCTGTTCCATTTTCTTGAAGGAAGTCAGTATTTCTGTGAAGCAAAGGAAGCAATAGAAAGAGGCGATTTCTACTTCCAACAGAAACTTCTCCCCATGGAAAGGAAAATTCAAAAGCAATCAAGCACAAAGTGACTGAGACACTCATTCATCTCTCTAAAGGGTTTTTTCATGTGCTAACACATGTCACTGTAAGTAAAATATCTGAAGAAATAAGGCTCAATGAGGTCAGAGTTAAGTAATTCATAAACCCACACTATCAAAAAAAGAAAATTAAAAACAAAAGAGCAATACAAAGAGGAAGTTGCAACACCAGTAAAAACTCAAGAGCCCCATTTAACCCTAAAAAAGGCATTGGGTGCTTCAAATATCTGAGCACAGCCAAGCACCACAGAGCAGCAAAGCTCTGTGCCCCACAGACACACTTTGTGCCAGTTTTGGGATTAGCAGGGATGCAGCTGGAAAAGACAGATGCTTCTGGTTACCTGTACAGCTCCAGTTTTCACCAGTTCATAATTACCTTGAATGTATAGCTGCTGAAATGAAAAGAGGTCACAGCTTGGCAAATACCACACAAATGCCAGCAGCAGAATCTCCCAGGTTTAATTACAGCCTTTGGATTTTATTAAATTTCTAAGTGACCAAGTGCTACTTAGCTCACTTTATTTATGGCAGCAGAAAGCTAAATTACTTATTACATTAAATGGAAAAAAAAGGTGTCTGTCAGTGTCCGCAGGGACCTATGGCAAAGAGCAAAGGGCAGGAAAGGGAAAAAGCTGCATCATCTCACCCTCGGGCTTGGAAAGTGCTACAGGAGATGGGTCCAACAGGGAAGAAGGAGGTTTTATAGTGTTCATGTGCAAACAGAGCCACTGAAAAGTGTGACTAGACAGGAGATATGTAGGCTAGGCCCATGGATAGATGAGGCTTAATCATTGAGAGAGAAACTGTGCATCTGCAATAAATGTCACAGCTACGTGACGCTTTAAATGGGTTGTAATTCATGTTGCTCAAGACTTTAACAAGGCTTTGCTTGGTCAGCGGAGGGTGGAAATTGCACTCAGGGAATTTATTTCTATACCAACTGCACAGGGAAAAAAAAAAGCACACACTGAAAATATTCTGCTTCACTTCTAATGAGTTTTACAGTACTTGAGACAAATTCTTAGCAAATCCTTTAACTCGTTCTTGGCATTCCACAAGCTCCTGAAGTCAGATTTTTGGAAAACATTAACGTTTCCTTGGAAGAATCATAGGAAATATTATGAGTAGAATGTAATTTATAACCCCTTGTTATATGAGCATACCAAGGTCAATGGGGGCTCCTCAGCCTTAGGCTCAAAGTACTCAGCAGAACAATGTGGAAGGTTTTATACAGCAAAAAGAAGAAGAGTAAGACAGCAAACTACATATAATGTTAGCTTTTGCTTCTCTACTTTGCCACCTGGGAAGGAAAAAAAGCTTCAGGTCTTTTCTCTACTAAGAGAATACATTATAATTATTAATTTCTAATTAAACTGTGTTTGTGCTCGCACAGGGCATTGTCACACACACAGAGTCCCACACTACCAAATCTTTGCCTATTTACATCCACACAATTCAACAAGTATTTAAATACAGAAACTCAAGCTTTGCTGACTGCAAGAAAGACACTAAGATTTTAGCTTTACACTACTTACATACAAGTTCCAGAACATGAACACAGGGAGGCAACAGTTGTGTTGCTCTTGCTCATTATTGCGAGATTTCACCCCAAAGCATCATCAACAACTATTAGCCCTTTTCTAGAATTTCCACACTATGCTTTTAATTAGAAAAAGGTGCTTGTGCACAGGGTGCTGCCATCATAAGGTGGCGTAAGGCGACATAAGAATAAACACTAAGTAAGGTGTTTCAGAGGGCCAAGCTGAGCAGCTCAGAACTGGAACAGGAGCTCAGTGACTCAGGCGCTCAGAGACTTTCTCTGGCCACTGACAGGAGCACAAGAGGGACTTTTCCAAGTGTCTGCAGCCTGACTGCGTGCCAGGAGCCGAAAGGCGGATGCTCCCCGACAAGCAGAGCCGGCCGGAGCCCGCGGGGCCCGCACAGCCCCGGAGCGGAGCCGGGCTCCGAAGCCCCGGGGGCTGCGGGGCAGCGGCTGGGCAGGAAAAGCCGCTCTGCCCCCGGGGCTGCGCCGGGACACGGAGATGCCGCCGAGGCGCTTTGGGGGTGAAGCCCCGGGGCACCCTCACGCACCGGACAGCCCCTCCAAGGGGCCGGACAGACCCCGGCCGAGCCGGGCGTGCTCCGGGGCGCGGCAGCGGGTCCTGCCCTCCCGGCCGGGGCCCGCAGCCCGGCACCGCCGCAGCCGCCCGCGCAGCCCGTCGCCGCCGGGGACACGGTGACAAGGGCCCGGGGGAAAGCGGGAGCCCCCCGAGGCGGGTCCGCACGCCCTGAGGCCGCGGGAGCGCCCCCGGCCCGCGGCCACGGAGGGAAGCGGGAGCCCCCCGAGGGTCCGCCCTGCCGGGCACAGCCCCGCAGGACGGGGGAGCGGCAGCCGCGGGGCGGGAGCGCGCCGAGGGAGGGAAGGGAGCCGCGGGCGAGGTCCGCACTCACCGGGGCCGCGGGCTCGGAGGGCCGCTCCCGGCCCGGGACCGCCGGGCTCTGCCGTCCCCGCCGTACCACGTGAGCAGCTGACGCGGCGGACACGTGACGGCGGCGGGAGGGGCGGGGCCGCGGCCGCTGTCGCCCTATCGCGACAGGAGCCCGCCCCCCGCGCGGCGATAGGAACCGGGCGGACTGCGAGGGCCCTTCCCACCCACAGCAGCCTGGGATGCTCTGATAGCAAACACCAGCGGGCCCGATAACCGTGCTCTTCCCACCTCATTTCTCTGGTTACTTCTACTGTAAACGGAAGTTAAATGCAGACAGCGTTGGAACCACCCCAAATCTGGATCCCTTCCACCCCAAATCATTCTCGGATTCCCTAAGAAATCATTCGGAAAGTCCCAATGATCCTGAGATACTGCCTGCTCCTGTGCAGCCTCTCCAACTCAGAACCGAATTTAATTTCGTCACAGCTCTCAGGGGTCACGGGAGAAGCAGCTTACTGGCAGAGGGAATCAAGCCATAAAAATCCTTTTCTGGAAACAAAAAAAAAGAGATCTCGACTTTGTCACTGCAAGTCAGATGTAAAGGGATGTGTGCTCTGCAGTGAGGCTGATTCACGCACACATCTGGCTAAATGAAAACTCAAAGAAGTTCTGGACTTGTCCTTTATCCACCAGCGATCTTTACAGCAACAACTGGGACTGTGTAAAATTACTTGGAGTTTTTACACTATTTCTTATACTTCAGCAGAAGAAGAGCACAGAGGAAACCTTGAAGAGCCAGACAGGTTTCTAGGTATATTTATTAGACCAGGAATGCCACTGTCCAAGTAGTAATCAGAGAACAAATGCCATTACACAACCATTTTCTCAGTGAAAGTTTAGACCAGCTCATTAGAAGCACAGGCTGTTACTCCCTCCATTCTCTTGGAGTGATTCTGCCAACAGGTGAAAAGCCCCACTCAATTTTAAGCTGTGTGAGCACCTGTAAAGGGATAAAACCCAAGATTATTAACTCTGAAATCAAAGAAACCTTCTGACACAGGGTTATTTTTATTGTTTTCAGTGCAGATTTCTTGTCACTAGAACACGACATCTCATTAATTTTCTAATTAAACAAGTGGAATATATTTCTATCAAATAGTATTTAAATGTTTCAGTCTTCTATTTCAAAATATTAAACTGTAGAAGAAGGAACCTGAAATGTAAAACCCCATCACCATATTGGTATTTTCCTCTAGAAATTTTGCTGCTGAAAGCTGCCCCTGTAGAGGTTTGAAATGCCAAAGAAAATAGAGAACACTTGTGTTTCTGATACATTTTCAAATCAGGCAACAGAGTGCTGCAGAAATTTGAGTAACAACTCAAAACCAAGCTGAGAATTAAAAGACCTTTCACCTCTATCACATCACTATCTGCTTATGTAAGAAGCTCGATTCTGACCACTGAATTTATTTCAGACAGGCCAGATTGACGCTTTTTAAAGTTTGCAGCTCGAATCACAAGAGAGCGGTGACAAAGCCAACTTACATAGCCCCAGACAGCAGAGAACAGAGCAGCTCCCCCGAGGAGGGCCGTGGTTCCGTATTTGTCGTGGAAGGTCGGCTCGTGCTTGCGGTGGGCTCGTCTGACCGCAGTGTGCTGGATGCCACGAGCTGAGGAGTGTTAACAAGCACAGAAATCAACTCAAATATATGCTCAAACCACTTACAATCTTCATCTCCCACCACCAAAGAGGAAAGTGTTGGTGTTAAAAAGATTAAAAATGCTTTTTTTAGAAGACTGGAATGAATCCAAAACACAGGATATACACAAATATTTTCATTTGTTTCAGCTCTCTCAATTTCTCTCTAGAGAAATTTATTCCTTAACTCTAATTCCAGTAAAAAAAAAAAACCCACAAAATTCTGTCTTTTTCATTAATATGTTTTCTTTAGTGTTACTGTTTCTCAAAAAAATTGTTTTGTTTAGTGCTTAGCATTTTTAGATTTCTGGATGCAAATATCCATCCTGGCAGTACGTGTACCCAAGCAATGTCAGGATGAAGCTCACCATCAAATTCTGTGGTTGAAGATAGTGGGTGTGGGTAACACCTGCCTCATTCCCTCAGGATTTTTTGAAGGGAGGGGTGGAAGGAAACTGATATATCCCGTGGGCATGAGATAAATAATGGAGAAAAAACACACAGTGATATCTTCAGATGATGTACATTATAAATGTACACTATTAAAGAGAAGGCAACAGTGAAGAATCAAAGCAACAGCTACAAAAGACAGATTGCCCATTAATTGTGTACAAAGCATTTGATGAGAGGCTGATGCGTGCATTAAGATATTACAAAATACAACCTTTCAGTCTCAGGTCAATGGTTTGCATTTTTACCCAACTGTGATTAAAGAAGATGATGGCGATAGCCATAATGTTACTACAACCCTCGCACGCTCTGTAAGGCTGCACAAGGCGTCCTTTTAAACATAAAAAAGCCTGAGTATCTACCGAGATACGTTTATTTTAGCTGCCCGCACCTCGGGATAAGCACATCGTGACCCAGGAGCAGAGGAGCAGACACTGCGGGGTTTGTATCACTGAAGGGGTAACTTTAACCTTGAGTTTAAGCGCTGGGCATGGACTACCCCTTGTCACCCGCAGGTTACCAGGCCAGAATGTGCCTTTAGGTACTAGGGAAAGAAAGCACCAAGGAAAGGAGTCCTATATCAAAAGGCAACTAGGATATAAAAACGGCTGAAAGAAATAAAAAGCGGGAAGCGAAGAACGCCAGAGCCGAGCGCAGCCCCTGAGGTGCCCCCACGACCCTTCCCGGGTGCCCAGCGGGCTGAGGGACAATCCGCACAGGGGAGGGCACAAACCCAGGGAGACCCAGTGAGGAGCCCCCCAGACCCCGAGGCCGCCCCTGTGCTTACCGACGAGGCTCTGCGCGGCCCTGGCCAGCGGGAACATGATGAGAGCCGAGCGCGTACCCTTGACGCCGCTGAAGAACAAAATGGTCGCGGCGGAAGTGGCGGCGCGGCGGGGGCCTGTGGGTAACGCGGGGCTCCTCCTCGCTGCGGCGGAGCTCCGCGGCCGCGCCGGGCCGGGCCGAGCCGAGCCGGCGGTTCCCTGGCCGCTCTCCGGCACCTCCCGGGCACAGGCGAGCTCTCCGTGAGGGGCAAAAGGACGCGGAGAGGCGGGCACAGCCGTGATGTCAGCGCTAAGTATGTCCCGGCCGCGGCTGCTGTCGCAGTGTCAGGATGGCCGAGTGGTCTAAGGCGCCAGACTCAAGGCGTTCCGCGCCTTCCCGCGGCGGGTTTGGGTGTTCTGGTCTCCGTATGGAGGCGTGGGTTCGAATCCCACTTCTGACACCACTTTTTTTTTCCCCCCCCGTCCGGGTAACCTTCAATTTGCGAAAGCGTCGAGTTGAAAAAGTCTGGGTTTTTAGTGAAAATAGAAATCAGAAATAATTTTTTAAAAAATAACCTGAAGCGTGCGTAAATCCTCATCTCTCCCCGGCGATATTCTGCATCAGAGCCTTAACCCACCACGCACCTGCTGAGGAATTCCCCCGTGCATTTGGATTTTAACAGTATTTGTAACACAAGACCCAGCAGTTTATAGCGTGCGTGTAGAACACGAAGCATGTATCTGAACCAAGAGGAAGAACTTCGTTAACGCTGAAGGTGGCAGAGCCCTGGAACAGCCGCCTAGGCAAAATGTGGAATCCTCCTCCTTGGAGATACTCAAAACCCACCTGCAGGCATTTGTGTTGTTTCAAAATGCGGATTATGTACAATTTTCTTAAGAAAGGATGTTCTTTGATGTCTGAGCTTTGTATACTTTCTAGCCTAATCAACGGGAAGGAGATTCAATCCATGAAAACAGCAGGTATCAAGCTCTAAGTGATGACCACATGCTGGAAAAAAAACATTACTTTTTGCTTTAACTGCCTTGTTAAGGTTTACAGCTTGACATGTTTCAATTACCTCAGGCTTAGGGGGAGGTTAACAAAGCTTGGTAAGGAGGATGTACCACCGATAACGGACACAAAGAGTGCAGAATTTACGGCCCATTTTGCAGAACTCCCGCGGGAAGGAAGACACTAACGAAGCCAACTCAGCAACTGGGCTGAAATCAGTTCCAACTGGTGAAAAGTAATTCCAGCAGGGGCAGACCACGACCACCAAGCCACCGACCAAAAGGAAGACAAAGTCAGAGCATGTGCACTAATTAGTATGAGAAGCAAAGAGAAGCATTGACCAATAGAAGATAGAATACTAATTAATAAGAGACCTACATTACTTGTATCCAGTGAACACAAATTCCTTTGTTTGTTAAAACGTATAAACAGTAAAAAGTTTTGAGAGTTGGCGTGCTTGATTTGTAGAACACCACTGAGCACCCAAGGCTAGCACAACTCTAATATAAAAATCAGTCTCTCTCTGTGTAATTATCGGCTTATTGCACACCGGCTAACGAATCCGACCTTAGTGGACAACCTGCTCCGGGAGACCCTGTCTCGGATGGTCTCCAGAGGTCCCTTCGAACCGTGAGGGTTCTGTGACGGAGCTGAGAGACCCCAACAGCCGCCACCATGTCCTGGGGTCCGGCCGCACTTCCCCCTCAGGGCCCGTCTCCCCTCAGGGCTCGCCCCGCCCTCCCTTCGGGGCTCCACCAATGGCGCGGCTCCAGCTCGCCGCGCTCCCACCGGCTCAGCCAATCGGAGGCCGGCAGGCGCGCTCCTGCCGGCGCCTCCGCCAATCAGCGTCTGGCGGGCGGGGCCTCAGGGCCGGCGGGGCGGGCGAAGCGGGGTGGCCATGGCGGCGCTGCCGGGGCCGCTGCTGGCGCTGGCGCTGCTGCTGCTGGCGGGATGTGGCGGGCCCGGCGCCGCGGGGCAGAGGCGAAAGGAGGTGAGACTGGCCCGGAGCCCCCGCGCCGCGCTGGGCCGGGTTCTCGCTGAGCGGGATGAGGGCAGGGCCGGCTGGGGCCCGGCGGGCTGGCCTGGCCTCAGCCCGGGTCTTCGCCCTGAGGGGAGCCCGCAGGGAGGGAAGGTCCTTGTTTCCAGGTTCTTCAGTTTTTGTTTCCAGGTTCTTCAGTTCTTCTTAGCAGCACTGTGCGAGTGTTGTCTCCCTAGTGCATGGGGTTTGCGTGGGGAGGACGGGTGGGCTTTGGTTGTGGTCACTGAGGTGCAGCTTCCTTCCACGCACTTGACCTGCAGGGTTTGGAAAAATCCTTCTATATAAGTATATACGTATATATATAAGTATATACATTGTATATAAGCGTGTACTTGTGTCAGTTGTAAGTCAGAGAAGAATAATTTATTATTATTATTGTCATGGCGAGGTTCTTGGGGCTTCCCTGTGCAGGGTCAGGAGTTGGACTTTGGTGCTCCTACTGGCTCCCCTCCAATTCAGGATATATTCTGATCATTTCCTCCTAACATATTTATCTGGAAAAGGGTGTTAATGAGCAGTGAAGTGCTTTATGATAAATGCAACATTTATGAGTTCATCAAACTAATGCTTCTTCTTATAATGTTAGAGAATTGGTTGTCTCCTTTTTAAGGACTATTTTAGTGTTGAGCACTCCTGAGTTTTTCAAATAAATTCTGAATTAGGGTTCTCTTTTCCCCGGCAGCACTGAAAACGAAATGTTGAGGTTGGTTCCGTCTCTGGTGTTGATTCCACTGCCACAGTTTTTTGAAAGCTGAAACAGTTTGATGCTTAGTATGGAATAAAGGCTGTGGAGAGGAGGGAGGTGGTTGGTACAGCTGAAAGAAATCCTGCAGCTGAGGGTCTTCACCAGCCTGGTCATGCTGAATGCTTAAAGCTGTGTGTGTTACTGGGTGGTTGAAGTTAATGAATTATGTTAACATGACTGTCAAAAGCAGAATCTCACTGAAGTATCACCTCACCTGGGTGGTGTTATGAAAAGCAGTGCAGGTGTTCGTTGCATCAAATCTCAAAACTTCTAAGACTGTACTGTGAGACTGAAAAAAAAAAAAAAACCCAAACAAATCCCCAACAGTGTTGCTCTGTGTTGATTTTCAGATGGTGTTATCAGAAAAGGTGACCCAGCTGATGGAGTGGGCCAGTAAGAGATCCGTGATCCGAATGAACGGGGACAAATTCCGGCGCCTTGTGAAGGCACCTCCCAGGAACTACTCGGTGGTTGTGATGTTCACTGCTCTCCAGCCCCACAGACAATGTGTTGTATGCAAGTATGAGCTCCTTCAGTCCTAAATTAGGACCTAAAAGTCATCTGATGCTTTGTAGGGAACTAAATGTAAGAGCAGGGTTGAACTTTGACACCCGTGGGAGGAATATACATGGGCAGGTTACAGCAGGATTGTCTCTGCAGTTTAGTGTGTGGGGATATGTGTGTGATGGCTTTGTGAGGGAACAACATAAGCCTGAATTTTACCTCTCTCCTAAAATACTCCTGCTTTGCAGAAACAGTGCTTACTCTGGAGAAAGACCCAGTGAAAGCTCAGCTTTCCTGGCATGAGCTGCTGAAGAAATGTTTGTAGAATTATTGCTGGCCATGGAGCTTAAGTGTTGTTCTTAATTAGTATGTTGCTTGGGACTTATTCACAATTCCAGTATCCTGGCTCCTTAACCATATTACAGCTTTCCTGTATTAATCTGGAGGTGGCAGAGGTGTGTAAGGGTGATTTTTATATCTAGTCCGTTGAAATTATTGGTTTCCCACCCTCTGACCTGGAAGAAGGGGCACACCTGGCCACATTTTGGTGCTCTGTGGTCTGGCAAATTATGAGCACCTGGGTTCCATTTCACCTTGCAGTTAGAAATTACCTCTGCTTGGGTTCATGGACCCAACAAATCTTGCCCTTCTATTTAAAAAAGGAATCTCTCTTGGTGTGTTTTCCAGGCAAGCTGATGAGGAATACCAGATTCTGGCAAACTCCTGGAGGTATTCCAGTGCATTTACCAACAAGATTTTCTTTGCTATGGTAGATTTTGACGAAGGCTCAGACGTGTTTCAGATGGTAAGGTCTTTTGCTCTTCTAACATTATTTTTAGTTTGGGTTTTAGGAATGATGGTAATGTTATATAATTTAGTGTTAGAGTGAACAACTGAATGAGAAGTTAAAAGCTGTCATTCTTGGAAGAAAGATGGCCTGAGCATGTTGGTAGGAATATTAACAGAACTGACAGGTGTGGGATAGGTACAAGGAGTGAATTGGTTTCTTTGACTTTTTTTTTCCCTGAGATTGTCTCCTCTAATAATTTATTGTGTAATTCTTAATGGAATTCTTCTGTGGTATGTGAAGAGGCAAGATAGAAAGGACTGATGTCATTAGGAAGAGCTATTACAATTTTTAGATTACTAGAGAATGATAGATTAGGCTTTTGGTATGGGTTGACTAATTCCTTTTCAAGTACCCAGCCATTTTTCTCTTCTATTAACATTGTGTGACCACATTTCTTTTTCTCCAGCTGTGAGAACATTCCATGTGCTCTTGCAATTGTAGGTCACATTAATAGTTCATTACAGTCTTGCAGATGTTAATTTTTTTTAAGAGGTACTAATCTCTATTTAACAGCTGCACAGTTTAGGCAGTGGTACTTTATTAACTGGAGGCTTTTGAACTGGAGAGTTGAAGAGAGATGTCTTTTTATTACTCTTGTTAATTTTTTCCTTAATGTTACATAAAAATGCATTCATCAAGCTATGGCCTTCCTAGATGTTAGAATCAAATACTGCTATTTTGCAGACTTCTTTATCAAAAGGAGTATTTGGAGAGGAAACAGATTCAAAAAAATGTGTATGCCATGCAGAAATGCAAGCTGTGTGCTACCTACTGCTTTTTTTTAAAAAAGTCATGGCCGTTAAATCAATGAGCCAACTTTTCTGATTTAGCAACAATATTGCAAGCCAGAAATAGTGCAAAACTGTGTTACTAAATAGTCCTTTCATAGGCTGTATCCTCTGTGAACTCTCTCCCTGCAGCTGAACATGAATTCTGCGCCCACCTTCATCAACTTCCCGGCCAAGGGGAAGCCCAAGCGGGGGGACACCTACGAGCTGCAGGTGCGCGGCTTCGCGGCCGAGCAGCTGGCGCGATGGGTGGCCGACAGGACAGACGTGCACGTGAGTGCTGACAGCTTCCCTGAGCCCCCCTGACAGCTTCCCTGAGCCCCCCTGGGCTGTGCAGGGCCAGCCCAGCTTCACTGAGCCCCCCTGACAGCTTTCCTGAGCCCCCCTGGGCTGTGTGCAGGGCCAGCCCAGCTTCCCGAGCCCCCCTGGGCTGTGCAGGGCCAGCCCAGCTTCCCTGAACCCCCCTGACGGCTTTCCTGAGCCCCCCTGGGCTGTGCAGAGCCAGCCCAGCTTCCCTGAGCCTGCCTGACAGCTTCCCTGAGCCCCCCTGGGCTGTGCAGAGCCAGCCCAGCTTCCCTGAGCCCCCCTGGGCTGTGTGCAGGGCCAGCCCAGCTTCCCTGAGCCTGCCTGACAGCTTCCCTGAGCCCCCCTGGGCTGTGCAGGGCCAGCCCAGCTTCCCTGAGCCCCCCTGGGCTGTGTGCAGGGCCAGCCCAGCTTCCCTGAGCCCCCCTGGGCTGTGTGCAGGGCCAGCCCAGCTTCCCTGAGCCCCCCTGGGCTGTGCAGGGCCAGCCCAGCTTCCCTGAGCCCCCCTGGGCTGTGTGCAGGGCCAGCCCAGCTTCCCTGAGCCCCCCTGGGCTGTGTGCAGGGCCAGCCCAGCTTCCCTGAGCCCCCCTGGGCTGTGCAGGGCCAGCCCAGCTTCCCTGAGCCCCCCTGGGCTGTGTGCAGGGCCAGCCCAGCTTCCCTGAGCCTGCCTGACAGCTTCCCTGAGCCCCCCTGGGCTGTGCAGGGCCAGCCCAGCTTCCCTGAGACCCCTGACAGCTTCCCTGAGCCCCCCTGGGCTGTGCAGGGCCAGCCCAGCTTCCCTGAGCCCCCCTGACAGCTTCCCTGAGCCTCCCTGGGCTGTGTGCAGGGCCAGCCCAGCTTCCCTGAGCCCCCCTGGGCTGTGCAGGGCCAGCCCAGCTTCCCTGAGCCCGCCTGACAGCTTCCCTGAGCCCCCCTGGGCTGTGCAGGGCCAGCCCAGCTTCCCTGAGCCCGCCTGACAGCTTTCCTGAGCCCCCCTGGGCTGTGCAGGGCCAGCCCAGCTTCCCTGAGCCCCCCTGGGCTGTGCAGGGCCAGCCCAGCTTCCCTGAGCCCCCCTGGGCTGTGTGCAGGGCCAGCCCAGCTTCCCTGAGCCCACCTGACAGCTTCCCTGAGCCCCCCTGGGCTGTGCAGGGCCAGCCCAGCTTTCCTGAGCCCCCCTGGGCTGTGCAGAGCCAGCTGGGGAACATCAGTTGTGTTCTGCGCCTCCTGAGCTGCTCTAAAGAGCTCCTCTACAAAATCTAGTTCAGACACACGACTGCATCTTTCAATTTCCTTACGGTCTCTGTGCTGGTGTTTTGTGTAATGCTGTATTTGAGAAGATGGTAAAACTCATCTCCTTCCTTCTCGCTCTCTGTTCCTGTGGAAGAAAAACAATCTCTAATTTATTGAACAGGATTAAAGTAGTATGAAACTGAAGTTGTAGTATTGGTGGAAGAAGCATTGCTTGCTTCCCAAGTCAGATTTATTACATAGAAGGCGCGTGTGTACGATATTTTTTCCGCTCAATATGTTGTGGGCTTTTTTAGCAGGAGTGCAGGTATGATGTCTAATCCCAGTGAGAGAAAATGATTTCCCTGTCCTCTCTTCAGATCCGTGTGATAAGGCCACCAAACTATGCTGGACCCCTCATGCTGGGGCTGCTGCTGGCTGTCATCGGGGGCCTCGTGTATTTGCGGGGCAGCAATCTGGATTTTCTCTATAACAAAACTGGCTGGGCCTTTGCTGCTCTGGTGAGTAATCCTCTCTTCTGTCTCCCTGTTACACTGAGTTTTGTAGCAGTTCGAGTTTTCAAAAGTTTCTGCGTTTCAAGATGCTTAAAGCTGGTAGAGGAAAATGAGGTACAGTTAGTTTTGCTTTTTCATAGATTGATAACGTGTTATGATCTTAGTCCCTTCAGTTCACTGAATTTTTGATAAGATGCCCTTTGTACGAAGATAAAGTGGGACAATTCTTAGCCTGTGTTCCAAACCAGTACATTTTGGTCTGAAGTGAAAAGATATCAGGTTAAATTAAAAATAAGAGAGAATCCTTATTAAATAGCAATTTTTTCCTTCCTTTTCAGTGTTTTGTGTTAGCAATGACATCAGGCCAGATGTGGAACCACATCAGAGGCCCCCCCTATGCTCATAAGAATCCCCATACGGGACAAGTGGTGAGTGTTGCCTTCACTTCCTTTTCTGCATTTCTGTTGTGTTTCTGGAGAGTAAGACTGATACTGAGAGACAAATCAGAGTGCAAATTCTGCTTCTGGCTTCTCTCTCTGTGAGTGAGACCAACCTCTCCTGCAGTGAGCAAGGCAAATCAGCATGTCTTGCACATATGGTGTATCTCCAGTGGTGAAGGGATGTGACAGTTGTAAATTGCTTACAGCACAATAAAGGTTTTTATGGGTTGAGTCTTACATGCTAAAATTCCTGTTGCTGAGCCTGGCAATTATGTTTCAACCTGGTCTTGTTAACTCATACACTCATCTAATGACTTCCATATAAAACCATCTTTCCTCAAAGTTCTTGAGGTAAATTAATATCCAGTGAGCTCAGATTTATCAAGTCTCATTCTTGGGAAAAAAATCTTTAAATAATTTGAAATATACTGCTCTGTTCATAACATAGAATGAGGTGCACTGTGGAAGTAGTTACGGTGTTCTGAGATCATTGCATCTGCTCAGGTGCTGACACATCACACACTGCCTTTTCTCATGGTTTTACTCAGGGGATTCATTTGGTGAAATGTCCTTTTGTGCCTGCTTAGATGGGTCAGGCCCTCTGTATTCTTCTGTACAAAGTGGATAATTTTTTTTTTGCTACTTAGATATGACATCATAACCATTATAGGGCATCCCATAGAGATTGACAAATGGTATTTTTTTCACAAATTCAATCCTGTTAACCCAGGAATGAAAAAGATTTCTATGCTTGCGTCTGGAGCCAAGTGAGTCTGGTTCACACAAGGATTGAAGGGGTTGCCCCTAGGTAAGAATCTCAGTCAGGGAACGGATCAGATTTGGGTCACATTAGGATGCAGGAGGGTTTAATCTTGTGGTATTTTGCTCAGCTGCACTGAGAATCTGAATCACAGAGGTTGTAGCTGCACTTGGACTTACTGTAATCTGAATGAGGCTGATTGTGCATGATAATAGAAGAAGGATCTTCTATCAGCTCCCCCAAAAATCAGTGATCAACAGCTGAAATCGTTCACGCTCCAACTTCTGCCCTCTCCTGAAAAAAACAATGCAAACCCCAGTCCCAGGCTCTGTAGCTGTTGTTAATCATGTCAGAGTTGTCTCCAGTCTTTTCTAAATTTAATTACTCTTTGCCTTTTACAGAATTACATCCATGGGAGCAGCCAAGCCCAGTTTGTGGCAGAAACACACATAGTTCTGCTGTTCAGTATCCTTCCTGGCAGAAGCGTGTGGTTGGTGACAGTTTCCTGGTCAGCAAATGCTGCTGCCTTTTCCGTGGGGCTTTGTCATGGCTGTAATTGCCAGCTAATGCTGATGCAGAAGCTTGTAAAACCTTTCTGCACTGACAACTGTGCTTTTCCTGTGCCTATGATCTTTAAATTGACTAGAAAAATATTTACTGCTTTTTCACCTTCTTGTGTAAGTACCAAGCTGAATACATCGTTAAAATTGTGGAACTTTGTGGAATCAGAAGATTCTTCATGATGCTCTCTTTCCTCTGTGCATGTCTCTTTTCAGTGTCACTTATTTCTTGCTTTGGTGTTGAAGTCATTCCTCTATCACTAATCTTTTATTTCTTGGCTTACCTTCTTATAATCTTGCCATTTGTTTGTACTGATGATGCAGGATTTTGCTGTGCTGTCAAGAAAGGCAAGTGGAAACTTTCAGATTGAGAGCTTATACGTTTCTAATTTGTACAAAAAATACTTCTTTGGGGTCATAAGAATACCTTTAAATTCAATGTTCTGGTTTTCTATTCCCACGTGTATGTTTTTGATCCATCATTTGTAACTTTAGTCATTTCTGGCTGGAACTTTTCTTCTGTGTCTTGTCACCTGTATCAGCATTCCTTTATTTTTTATTCAGGGCCTTTTCTTGTATATAATGTTTTAAACTTTAAACAGGTACTTGGAGGAGAACTTCTGATCATTTTCTGTTACTGTACTTTTGATCCACTTGGTCAAACACAAAGTAGAAACCTTTTGTTGATGTTTATCTGTGTTATTGCTGTCCATCACATAATGGACCCAGCCCACCCATTGCTGGAGACATTTCAAATTATTAAATGTGATGAAGTCTGTGGGTTCATGTCACTTTCCTCCTGTGCTGAAGGTGAGCTGTGTCTGAAATGGAAAGATTCCTGATGGTCCTGATGCAGTCAATGATAAATATTTTGCCTTTCAGGAGGAGACTTGGGACTGGACATTTGTAGTGAAATGGAATTCAATCTTTGGGAATTCTGTCTTTTGTTCCACTGGATTCTCTAATTTGCTTTGCTGGGATTCATTCTTGGCAAACATCAGGCCTTTTGTGTTGTCTGTGTTTCTTTATTTTTACGATCTTTTTTTGTTTTAATTTGAAGAATTAGAAAAGAAATATTGCCAGTTGAAAGACAGCCTGTTGGATTAAAAACTGTGTGTGTTTTATTTGTTCTGTTGGCTGAGTGAATGCAGAAGCTGAATTCCTTTGGGGATTTTCCAGTGGAGAGCAGCAGTAGGAGTGGACCAAGCTCTCTCGGAAGGAATGCTACTACTTTACAAGCTGAGATAATAAATGCATGTTTTTAATTTTGCCTGAAGACTTTCCAGTTTATATTTTAAGCTTTGCATTTATTTTTCTCTTAAAAGCTGACATGAAGTCTTTCAGTTGTTCTTTTGTTCCCCCATAGTTGCTGATTTGGCTGGGAAGTCTTTGATTTTTCCAGTGAGTTTTAATGCCCCAGGTATGGTGTGGGAGCTGAATTTAGGGGACTAGAAATGTTGTTTTGAGTCTGTTGTACTTTGTTGGTTTAGCCTTAAACAGCATTTGTAGATGGTGGAGTTACTTTAGGAATGGTCCTTCTCCACGAAGCTGCTACCTCTGACATGGACGTGGGGAAAAGAAAAAGTAAGTACTGATCCTTTGTGTCTGAGCAAAGGCATATTCAGTGAGGTGTTTGATACACCAGTTAACAGAAGTGCTTTTGCACTGGGGGGTTTTATTCACTCCCCTCCCACCTCTAAGCTGAGATAATCATTTGGATTTTTGACAGTTTTTGGAGTTGCTTAGCAAACTGCAAGATAAACCCTTTTGGCAGATAAAGAGGCTTTGCAGTGTTTTGCTAGTAAGAGGGAGAAGAAGGGACTTTTTCTCAGCATTTGTATAAAACTGATATTAATTAAGTACTTCTCAATGACATGAATAGACCAAATCTGCAGGAGGCTTTGAAACCCTGAGTCACTGAGGTGTTTGCAGGGGCAGCTGTCCCATCACAGCCTGTGGACTCGATATTTTCTGAGCTTGAGAAGAGCTAGCCCTTCTCAAGGGAAACTTTTCAACAGTTTTCTTTTTCCCAAAACCACCTTGTGTAAACAATATTCCTTTCCCATGACAACAGGTGTTGTTGGCTATTTCTGTTACTGAGCCAATGGGAGAGGTGTCAGCCCTGTGGAACAATAATGTGTGTTTTTAGTGCAGCATGTTGTAAAAGGGCTGAATGAATTGTAAATGAAGGTTCTGATTTCTGCTGCCTCCTGACTGGAGTCAAGCACCTTTATTTCATGTCCCATTGCCACAACAGCCTCTCCCTGTGCATCTCTTGCAGTTATGTGCATTGCTGGCATTGGCCTGGTGGTGCTGTTCTTCAGCTGGCTGCTGTCTGTCTTCAGATCCAAATACCACGGCTACCCCTACAGGTATGGCAGCCCCTGCTCTCCTGGGCTGTGGCTGTAACTTATACCCCGCTGCAGCTCCGCTGGCTCATTTGGGAAATGCTCCTTTAGGAATGCTCCACTGGTTGCTCAGAGTAGCAATATGGGGTGATAAAGTCAGCAGAAATAAGAAGTGTTTCATGGATATTGTGATGTTTCAATCTTACCAAAGCAAAGATTGTGGAACTCTCCTTTTCACACCATTGCATGTTATAAAATACTTCTATTTTCAGAATGATATCTCAGCCAGTTTAAACTGCCAACAAATGTATCTTTCCCCCTATTTTTCTCTCTTCCATATTCATACATCATTATTAATCCCTATTTGTGAGGACAGGGAGGATGCCTGATGCTCTAAAGCTGCCTCCATTTGGGGATTGCTTGTGTAACGAGTCTAATACTGTGAACTGACCACTTCTGTGTATGTCTGACTGATACAGAGACCTTTGGTGTGGTTGCTAGCTTTTATGCATTTTGAAGCAATAAGTACATGTTGAAGGACCAGTTTCTAATGATTGTCCCATGTGCAGTGAGCTGAATTTGTCTATAAAGCTAAACCCATAGACAGATTCTGTGCCCTCTCTATGAGAAATGTGTTCTTATTTAAAAATATCTAAATAATGAAACTTGTTATTTTATGAAGACTTTTCTCAGGAGCAAAAGACAGTTGAAATTACTTCCTTTTTGATAACTGGTCAGCTTTTATTCTGATCTCTGCAATGATCTTAGATACTCCTGCTGACTTTATTGTTGGGAAGATGTGGTTGTCTTTGGTTTTGAGTTTTTAGAAACTCATTTTTTAGTGATTTCACAGCTGCTTTGGTGTAGCAGCATCGGGCCCATTTTCTCACTCTGATTTTCTTGGCATTTATAAAAGCTAAGTTGAATGTTCCATACCTTTGTTTCTTTCAAAATTAATAAGAATGTTTGTTATTTTGCTCTTTGCAGTTTCCTAATGAGCTAACGAATTCCAGGGTCTGTAACATGAGGAAGGTGGTGGCTCTGAAGTTGGATGTGGTGGAATGAGGAGCTCAACGTGTGTGGTTTGTGCTACCTCTGCTTACACTGAGACAGTTAAACACTGAACCAAAGACAATGTAGTGCCTTAAAGACAGCAAGCAATTTGCTCTGAAAGACACAGAGTGTTAAGATGCAATCTTTCTTTCATAAGCTTTACATCTTCTTAAGCAACTCTCCTGCTAGCAAAATTCAGAATGTAATGCTTAAAACTGCATTTCCATGGACTAACTAGACACGGTACTTCCTATTCACTTGGATAATCTGTTTACCATGTTTCTTTTCCCCTTGAATTATCACCTTGTTTCTTGTTTATGCATAGCAGGTGACAGCAGCTTCTCTGTCTTGCCTTTTTGTGGTTGAGGAAACAGCTCCATGTACCTGGAAATTTTTCCTTCAGCCTGTGTGCAACCCTTGGAGCATGCTCCAGGTTCCAGTGTGGAATGTGCATATCCTAGAGCTGGGTCTCATTTTTGAGAAGAATTCTTAACTGATGTATGATGCAAGAGGTTGTTTCACAGATGAAGGGGGAGTTTTCAACACATAGAATGGAGTTATTAATTAATTAAACCTTTCTTTGCCAAATGCTGAAACTGCAATGTTTAAGTTGTAAAGTTTGACTTAGAGCTGGAAAAAAATTCTTAGACTGTCCAGCACTCACACTGTCAAGAATACAAATCAAAAGTACAAAGGTAACTATGCTTGCATGAATTCAAAAGTTGCTAATTGGCTTTCAAGTTGCTGCCTAGAGCCCTGGCAAACCAACAGATACCACATTTGTGGTCACTATGTAAGTTCTTGCGTTCTCCACTTGTTTTCTCCACGTTTTTATCCTTGGGGCAGAGATGTCTGCTCCCAGGATAAACCTTGTTACCCCAGGACACATTTGATAGCCTTACAATTGAATGCATGTGCTGCTTGCTCTCTCCTTCTGTTCTCTCACCTCACAAAGATCCTTTGCCTTAAGAATTTGTGAGTGGAAGACATTGTGCCTCAGCAGAAACTGTTGTGCAGTTCAGCAGTTGTACTACAGGAAATCTTTGCAGCCTGATCCAGTAACACTTCCTTCCGTAGGCTCTGGTGGCCTTAGAGGTTGGTAGTCAGAGACTTTTGTCTCCTGCTTCTGCCTCTCCCCTCTCTCAAAGGGTTACAGAATCTGGATGTTTGAAATTGAATCTCTGAAAGGATTCTATCACTCCAAGGAGAATGTTATTGTTATGCAGTTTTGCTAAATTAATACACATCTCAAGTGCCTTAACTTCACTAATTTTGTTGTTTGATGTTTCCACTCTTTGAGATGCATTTTTCTATGCCATATAGAATGATAAGCCTTAGTGGAACAGATAAATTGTGTGCCTGACTGGATTTTGGACAAGTTTCAATAAAACCTTTTAGTCTAATCCGTGCTCCTGTGTCTTTTGAACTTTGACATAAAACAAGCCAACCTGTTTTCTCCCGCTATTGTTTCAACGTGTTAATCCTAGCCTGTCTGTACAGAGTAAGTAACCTGAGTATGGGTGAGTAGACTGGATTAGTAGTCTGTGTGTGTTTATGTGGGGAATTACAGCCCAGAATGTCAGCACCAGAGAGCTGCTCATGTAGCCAACTGGTAGCATAAAGATTACATGATTTTGGCTTGTCTTTGACAGCTGTCGTGCAGTGAAAATCTTGGATTCCTGGAGTTCTAGACAGATCAGCTCCCAGGGTTTCTGGAGGTGGAATCTTGTTAGCACTGTAGATTTGCCTGGAACAACTCAGCACTGCTGTACTTGTGGCTTGTTTTCCTGCTCAGTTGGTAAAATGCTTCCCATAAACTCTTTCAGTTATAACTTATTCTGTCCTCTTAAAACCATCCAGTTCCATATTGACTGAGTTTAAACAGTGACACCTCATGGAGGTGGATGCTGGAGTCATGTTTGCCTTCCACTTGAGGTGGCCACGATGTTGAGAGTTTGGGATTTTGCTCTTTTTTTTTTTTTTTTCCCCCCATGCTGGGATGAAAATTGTGCTCCTTTTTTTCCAACAGTTTTTCTGCTCTCTGGGCTGAAACTGAAGTGCATGGAGGAGGAGCAGGTGTGGTAGTGGAGCAGAAGATGGAGTGCTTGCAAGGACCAGTGGCAGGTTTAGAGAGGAGGAATTCTGGCAAGGTTTGGCTTGTGCAGCAGTTGAGAGGTAATGGCTGGCTCTAATTGGGAGCCAGGGTGATTCTTTGGGCCAGCTCCCTGACTGGTTAATGTAGCACAGCTGGGCCAGCAGAACAAAGGTGGACAAGGCAAAGCATTCCAGACCTGCTGTGGGGAAACCAGGAATTGCTGAGGACATCTCCTTTGGAAAGTGAATCATTAAATAGCTCAGGAGTGCCCTAAAAGCTCACCTTGAGAGAACACCTGCCACAAAGGGAGGAAATGGTGTATTCTGCAGCTGAAAATGGACTGGGTGGTTTTGTTAATGTGGCTGGCCTCAGTGAATGCTGCTTTTTTCTGCTTTTGAGGAGGAGCTGTGGTATATTTAGGAGATATTTTGGAATAACAGCTAGAAATAATTTAGGGAGCTTTCTGCACTGAGCACAAGGCAAGATAGTAAATGTAAATGGATTAATCTGTGTAATGGTTTGCATTATGTACAATTTACTGGATGCTCCTGCCTTCAAACCATTCTAATGTTCAGCACAGAATGTGATTTTCATGAGGCCCTGGCACAGGGTGCCTAGAGCAGCTGTGACTGTCCCTGGATCCCTGGCAGTGTCTAAGGCCAGGCTGGATGGGGCTTGGAGCAGCCTGGGATGGTGGAAGGTGTCCCTGCCCATGGCAGGGATGAGTTTTCATGTCCCTTCCAACACAAACCATTCTGGAATTCTGTGACAGTGGTGCCTGGTGGTCATTCCTGCAGCCAAGCCTTTCCAGCTGCTCCATGAGCACCTGCTCTTCAGGGCCACAACTGCCCAGTCCTCCTGCAAAGTGGAAGATGTGTTCAGCTCTGCATCTGCTCTGTTCTTTGTGCTCATGCAAATAGTTAATTAATTAAACCCCTACTGGTGATGGCCATGAGGGTAAAATTCAGCCATGAGGGGAAGAACAAGTTCAGCCTCTTGGCAGGCAGGGGGAATATGATGAGATGATGGCTGGCTAGGGACTTCATGAGGAAAATGTGGATGCTTTTATGGTCACAACCACTGGGAGGTAAGCAAATGGTACAACAAAGTTCGTTCTGAGTCCTGCTTAAAATGTGTGAAAGCATAGCAGGGATTTTTTGATTCCCAGCAAATTGAAGTTGGAGTTTTAGAAGTACTGAAGAAAGTCAGCTTAACCTTCAAAGTATTTGGAACATCTGAAGAAAATCAGATGTGTCATGGCTTCTGCTTGTTTGAATATGCTGCCCGTGACATCAGATGATGCCAAATCCTGGCACCTTGTAGCCAGACTTGGTTGGGAGACAAGAATGGTCTGTAGTGTTCCTCCAGGGTCTATGGGCAGTGTTTGTGGTAGTTTGTTTTAAAAAATAGCCATTCTATAATAGAAAAATACTTCAATTGAAATCTGATTATTTAAGAAGTTAAAATTTCCAAGTGCTTTCATCTGCTGTGAGAAATAATTCTCACAAAGGATTTGAGCAAGTACTGGAGCTTGGTTTCTGTGTTGGACCTTGGTGTTTGCTATTTTTCCATGCTGAAAAAGTTTAATTCTCAACTACAAACCACTGCTCAAGTGACTCCACACCATTCCTTTGGACTTTCCTAAGGGGAATAGAGCAACAGCAACATAAAGAACAAACCCAGGCCTTTGAGGTGAGCATCATCTGTTTTCAGTTTCATCATGCTTTTTGCCCGAGGAATAGAGAGTTTCATTGCACATAACGTGTTCCAATTAACAGCTCAGATCTTGATCATTCCTACAAAATTATTTTAAGCATAGCCTTTTGTTGGTCTGGATTAATTGTGCTACTTTTATCACAGATAATAATACGAAAGAGATGTATATGTAGTTTGTATTTCTAGGTCAGGAGCACATCAAGTTATTAAAATATCTTCTTGTCAATTGATAGCTATACATGTCTTTCAGCCATGTTCCTTAAAAGTAGGGTAATATGTACTTAAGAAAACTAATTGCTCTCATTATGGAGAGAAACAGTGGGTGTGATGAGACTCTGCAGTGGTTTGTCCTGCCAGCTGAGCTCTGCCAAGCCTGTTGGAGCAGGGGAAGGGCTCCTGTGTGCTGGGGAAGCTTAGCTGGGTGCAGGTCTGGTGGATGTGAGGTGTCTCCCTGCACTCAGTATCTGCCTGTACACAGATTTCAGTGTACTAAAAGATTCTGTGCTCCTCTAATCTGTTTTTGGGTTTTTTTGGCAACCTCATGATGATGTCAGATTTTGTCTTCTGGAGTAATTGCTGGGAGAGGGAAGCATTTCCATTTTTACTTTACCTCCACCTTTTCTCACAGTAGGTTTCCTTTTTCATGTGTGACTTCAGATAGGAATTATGAACTGGAGGCAATTAAATTTAGGTTTTTAAACTGCTTTCAAATACCTTCCCCAAGGAAACAGTGAAAGAATAAAATATTACAGAGCAATAGTAATAAATCTATGTTATTGTAAATCAGTGGGATATTAGTTGGTAATGCTGACTAAATCCCTTGAGGAGGAAAATGAATGTTTTGTGTTCTTATTTTAATCACACAGTTGGGATCCTAATGCAGAGCTAAGACTGGGTAATGCTTCCTGTTTCCTTCATCTCACTGGTGGCAGAACACCTAGAATGGCTCTTTGCAATTTTTAATGGAATCTGTCACACTCAGATTTCTTTTCTCCTAAAATCGAGAGAGAAAGATGGATTTCTTTTCTTCTAAAATCGAGTGAGAAGGCAGGTGTCTCCAACAAGAGACAGAGTTTGGTAAAACTCTAAAAGCTGCTGCTAAATCTGCTCTCTGCTGTTATTAATTACTAAATTCAGCAGATACAGGGTGCAGCTCTTGGGTAAAATGTTACATTGTGAAGCAAATTGTGTTTAGATCTGTTTGGAGAATTTCCCCGGGAGATGTGTAAGCTTGGATGTGCTGAAGTGTGAGAAGTGCTGTTGATTCTATTGTCACAGAATGAAATTGGGTGTTAGGGGGGATTTGGTTGGGTATTTTCTCATGTTTATATGTTGCTTTATGAAACCAGGTGAGTAGGTACATTTTGTTTTTTCGTTAGTTTCTGCAGAGAAAGATGTGAATTTTCAAAACTGGTTTTCTTTACAGTACGTGGATAATATTTGTCACCTGTTTCAGATTTTGTGTCATATTGGGCTTGGCTTTGGTCTTCTGTTTTGGTCCTGTGTGGTGATGGAAGCTCACACACAATCCCTACCAAATTCAGTCATCTTCTCACAAAAGCCTGCAACAACTTTCCCTTGGGCTGCCTTCCAATCCTCCTCCTTTCACAACATTCTAACATCTGACAGGAGTGTAGAAGCTGCTAGTACCAGCAGGGAAAATTG
Organism: Chamaea fasciata; assembly: GCF_029207755.1. Lineage (NCBI taxonomy): Eukaryota > Metazoa > Chordata > Aves > Passeriformes > Sylviidae > Chamaea > Chamaea fasciata. The sequence goes on from NW_027094107.1 coordinate 1,408,650, forward strand.
TCTTGGTGTTCTTAGGTGTAGCTGCCAATGATGCATTTCCTGATCTAGAGAATTGTCTGATTACAAAGGCAAGCCGGGCTGAAGCTGCCCCAGGCAGGGCAACTTGGGGCTGCTCACCTTCAACCTGTGTGTGGTTTATGTTATCCCTGCCTTGCTGTCTCTCTGCTTGGGAAACTCTGCTCCCAAGTGTGCTTGTGGGCTTGGAGTTCCAGGGCTGGTTCCTGCAGAGGGTGAGGGTCCTGCTGGTGATCCCCATGCAGGAGAGGGTCAGGATGGTGATCCTTGGAGAGGCTGAGGGCCATTCTGGTGATGCCCACAAAACAGGAGGATCTCTCTGGTGATCCTGTTGAGGGAGGAGGGTGGTTGTGGTGATCCTTGCAGAGGAGAAGAGTTGTTCTGGGGATCCCTGTGGAGCAGGAGAGTTGTTCTGGGGATCCCTGTGGAGCAGGAGAGTTGTTCTGGGGATCCCTGCAGAGGAGATCAGTTGTTCTGGGGATGCCCGTGGAGCAGTAGGGTCACTGTGGTGCTGTTACTATGAGTTTGAGCACCTGCTCCGTGTTACTCTTCACAGGGGTGCTGTGTCTAAAGGCTGTGATTAACCTGCCGTGGCTGAATGGGGGTTGTGGAGTCGCCCAAGGCCGCGGCTCTCCTGCACGGACACGGTGTGTCCCCGGTGTGACACCGGCTCCTGTCCCCGCTGTCCATCCCCGGGCTGTGCCAGCGCTGGGCTCCCGCCGCCATGGCCGCGCGCTGGGGCCCCCTGCTGGGCACAGGCGTCAGTGCACTTTGTTACCAAATGATGTCACGGGCCTCGGCCCATGACGCCAGCGTGACGTCAGCCCCGCCCCAGCCAATCAGCGCGGGGGATGTTGGGATGGTGACGTAAACTGCCCTAGCAACAGTCGGCGCGGCGCCGGCCAATCAGAAAATAGCTGTGGGCGGCCGTGAGCCAATGGGAGGCGGCGGAGGAGGACGGCGGCGGGAGGCAGGTCCCCTCAGGCTCCCTCCGATAAGATGGCGGCGGCGCTGGCGATGGCGGCGGCCGCGGCTTTGTCTGCGCCCAGCGCCTGAGCGCGGCCCCGGCCCGGGCGGCCGCCCCGCTCCGAGCAGCGGCGGCGGAGTCATGACCGCAGAGCCCGTGAGGTAGGGCCGGGCCGGGCGGCTCGGCGGCGGCCGCGCGGGGTGTGCGGGGCGGGGCCGGGCCCGGCGCAGCCCTGGCGGGACGGGCGGGAGGCGGGATGGCGGCGGGCGGGCAGCGCCGCGCTCGGCCCGGGCGGGAGGGACCGCGCCGGGCCGCGGGGAGGCCCCGGGGGCGGCCCCCGCCCCACGTGCGGGCGCGGCGGGCGAGCTCCGGGCTGTGGCCGCCGCCTTCGGGCCGCTCCGCCCGGCCCTGGGCAGAACGGCGGCAGCCGACAGCAGCCCGGGAAGCGGGGCTGAGAGAGGCGCCATGTTAAAGTGTTCATAAATAGTTGTCTTTGTGCGCTTTCGGTTTTGTGCGGATCCCCGGGGCGCTGCGCCCGCAGCCCATCACCTGCAGGGACCCACCGTGCCTGAGGCGCTGCATGAGGTGGTGTGTCCTGACCCCCACAAATCCTCGCACATCTTTAGACCGTGCTAGGGGAACATCACTGTGTCTTTAGTGCTCATCACTCTGGCTTCAGTGCTGAGCCTTGGGTAAAGTTTTTTCCGCAGGCGTATTTGTGTCTCTTCACCTCCCGCCTTATTTTGAGTAGTTCATAACTCCTGTGTCATTTCAGACAGGAGTTACAGTGGTTTTTCTCCTCTTTTATATTGCTTGTTTTTGAAGTCTTAACGTTTCCAGTTAGGGATCTAGAAAAAAGAGGTTTTTGATGATTATCGTTACTGTTGGTGCTGATCACATGCTGATGTAGGTCATAAGTGTGGCTAATACACATTATTTGGTGCATGACTTCCCAGCAGTTAGCACTTTCTTCTGCGTGTGTTTTCTTACTTATTTTGCAGGACAGGGATTGTCCATCTCTCATCCTTTGGCCTTCTATCTCCCACTTTCTTCCCTCTGTGTTGTTGAAATACTTTGACAGTTTAAACAACTTCTTTTGTTGCAGTGATTATTTTGCTGAAGTGCTGATTAAGGAGCTTTCTCCATTTCCTTCTCCAGCCCTTGAAAATCAAGTGCAGGGTTGGATTTTTGTAGAACAAAAACATCTGAGTTACTAATATTTATGGCCTGGTTTGCAGTCTTCATTAGTATTTTATATTCTGAAAAACACTCTTCCGTTTGGACCACTTGGCTTTTTGTTTTACTGTGATTGTCATATTTTGTTCCCTGTTGTCCCTAATCTTGTTTGTCTTTTTTTGAACCACTTGTTCGTGGTCAGTAACATGCAGGGTTTGTACCTTTCCTTGTGTTGTTATTAGTGCCACAATTAGCATTGCTAGCAAGGGGCTGCCTTGGAGGAAGAGGATACAGAAGCTCAAACATTTTCCGTGCAGAGAGGATGGGGTTATTTCACATTATTTGTGACCTCAAGGATCAGAAAGCAGGGACAGAGCAGGTCTGAGATGGTGTGCAGCCTTTGGGTGGAGGAGGAAGCAGCCCTGTGACCAACTGCTTTTGAGTAGACATAACAATGTTTTGATGCTCCAAACTTTCCTTCTGTTCCTGAGCTCAGTTCTCACTCAGTTTAAATGTTTGTTCCAATACTAGAGCTCACTTTGAGCAGTTTGTACCTCCCAGGATCTGTTCAGGAGCTGGGCATGGCCATGCAGTGACACACGGCCCTGGACACTGCCTAGGCCTGGCCTTAGTGCCCTCCACTCCAGTTCTGCTGAACTCTGGAGCTGGGGAGAAGGAAATGAAAGAGAAAAACTCACCCTGGCTTCTTCTTGTTTCCATTTCCCACAAGTGCTGGTGGCTGTCAGCTGCCTGTGCTTCTGCCACTTCATCCTCTGCTCTCTGCACTTGTGTCCATGGCAGAGCTGTGCTGGGGGATTGCTGGTACAATTCTTGGGAAGATGTGCAAAAAACCTGAGTTTGGATGGAAAATGTATTCCCAGCGCTTCTGGAAGATTGACTTACAGTGTTTCAGAGGAAAATCATCAATCGATGCTAGTCTGCTCCTGGAGAAGTTTTCAACTTTTGTTGCAGGAATATTTTTATTAAATATTAAGATCCGTGGGAGCCTCCCATGTCCCAGATGAGAAATTTAGAATGATGAAAACTGGAGTAACCTCCTAAGAAACTTCTAAAAAGTGCTGCCTCTATAAATATTTATAAAAATGCCTCAATAACTTTTGCCCCAAAAAACTGCTACTTTTTTTTTTTTTTTTTTCCTTGTCCTTTCCTATTTAAGGGAGGAGCCTTTGTCATAGTGACCTAACCTGTTCCTACCCGTTTATGCATTGTATAAAATAAGCACAGCAATAGGAAAACAAGTTTTGAATCTTCCTCACTTGAACTATCTGGTAGTCAATAAATGTAGGGGTTTTGGTTTGGTTTTTTTTTAAAATTGGCAAAATAGTCTTCATTCCTGAGTTTGTTTTTTTTTTTTAATCCAGACTTTTCACCTCTCAGTGTGATATTGGCCATTTGGTTTTAAAGCTTTTCTGAAATTGTCTGCTCTTTTGAGTCAGATGAGTGTCTTTGTTCTGAGGGACATGGCAGGGCTGTTTGAGGTGTGTTACTTGATGCCACGATGATATAATTGGAAGTAAGTCAACACCAATCTCCTGTATTCCCTGAAGGGACAGTGAAAGTTCTCTGTCTTCCACACTGTTCTGGAATGGGCACAGGCAGATCCTTCGGCTCTTCCTGAGGAAGAGCAAAACTGTGTCATCCTCAGCGCCAGGTGTGGCCCAGAACCAGCGTCTGCAGGGCTTAAATGAACTTCTCTGGGCCAGGAACTCACTGCAGAGACTTTGTTATTTCTGCTTTTGTACAATGCTTTCTGTTAGGGCTTTGCGAACTTTGTGTCAGGCTCTTCATAGGGCTCAGCTGAAGGTGTCTTTTGCAGGAAACGATTTGGTGTGTCGCAGGGGTGTTTAATACAAAGTCTGCAACAGGGTGACTTGAACATTGTGGGAATTGAAATTCTCAGTTCTGTTACAGACTAACTCCTTGTACCCTCTGCTTGAAGGGTGGAAAAGAGAGTCCTTTTATGTGCCTCTGCCTCACCAAAAGAAAATATCCAAATCATGCTAAAATGTGCTGTGTTCAACATAAAAACAAATGTCTGCAGCCTGTGACCAAGTACATTTTGAACTGGATTACCAGAAGTGTCTTTTATGAAGGGAAGGCCTGAGGACAGTGCTGAACCTCGTGAAATCACATTTTGTGTCACTGGAGCTCAGCTCCTGCCTGCAGGTGATTTGGAAACATAAATGAGTTCATGGGTGGGTCAGTGGCAGGTTGTTCCTTTGGTGTGGCAGCAGGAGAAAGAAGAAACTGTAGAAGTTCAGTGGCAAATATCATGGAAGGTTTTATGTTGATTTGAAAAGAGGTGAGGTGTTCTGATTTATTTACTAGAGGAGGAGCATAAAGCTTTCATGGCCTGTGCTGAAATGTAGTTGTCACTTAGGATGGGTGATGGATTGATTTGTGTTGGGTTTGTTTTGGGTTGGATTTTTTTTTTTAGAAAAGGAGTGAAACCTTGAAAAAAATCAAGAACTTGATGACACCGGTTTCTGACCAATGTCAGCTGTAGTGCCATTGAAGCAGTTTATTTGCAAGTCCAAAAGCTGCATAGTTGTAGAAATTTCTGTCTGAGTGGGTCCAACTGTAGGTTTTAATGGTTCATCCTAGAGGCTTTGTTGGGCAAATGCCTCTGTCATGTCAAGCAAAACTGAAAAATAGGCAATAAATTTGAGACCGAGATGGCTTTTATCTTGTAAAATGAAAATCTGGCTTTGGGATGAGCTGCAGCCCTCAAAGCTGTGGCAGCTGTGGTTGGGGATTTGTGGGAGAGTTGAAGGGCCAGGCTTTGGTTCTCAGCAGAGCTGGTCCTGAAGGAGGTTTTGTGGAGAATGAGCTCCAGAAGGCAAATGGAGCAAAAGGCGCTTTTACAGTCAGGGGTCCCTTGGTCGTGGGGCCCTTCCTTCCCTTCTCACAGAGTGTGTTTAAACATTTGAAACACAGCTTGCTTTGTGTGTTCTGTGTGCTACACGGAGCTTCCTTTCCTGAATCAACAGGGTGAGGTGTGCACTTCACGTGGTTTTTGTCTCATAAAGGTGGAAATGCTGTGGTTAGATTTTCAGGTGACAGTTTCAGTCTTTTTCAGCTTGCAGGGTATTTTACCATTGAAGTTACACTTCGGTGTGGCATTGAACCAACCTAACAATGAGATTGTCTGTCTTACTTTTGCCTTGTGGGTTTGTGATGACGTTGCTTGTTTGGGTTTTTTTAAGATGCCATTAAAGAAACAGGTTAAAAACAAAGTTGGGGGTTTTTTTTCCACTTTTTAGTGAATGAAGTGTGATAACTCACACCATGTCAACAGATAGAAATTGTGTAATCTTCTTTGAACAGAATAAAGGGTCTCTCAGTGACTTTGAACTGTTGCTTTCTTATTCCCCTTGAGTGTCTGGAGGAAGATAATTCTGTTTACTTGTGTGAACCTGTTATGCTGTATCTAAGCTCCAAAATTACTTCACCCACATCATTGAGTGTCTTCAGCTGTACCAGGTATCACTTGATTAAGCCCCCATGGATTAAAAGTCAGTTCTAAACAAAGTAAAGAAGTGAGTGTGTGTTAACAAAGTGTCAGGTGCAGAACCTCTGAGGAAGTGCTGGGTGCCTTCATCTCTTTTCAGTCAGAGCTTTAGTGTTCAGTTATTTTCTGATGTGTCTGATCCAGTCAGTTCAATCTGCTCTAGGACTTACAGTGTCACCTTGCTTTTGCCTGCAGAAAACCATTGGTGAGTTAAAAAACAAACACTGGGATGAAGTGCTCTGCTTCCCCACCATTCTAAAACCATGTTTTACCTGTTCAAGTAATCTAATGGTAGGCTGCTTGTATTTTCTGGTTTTGTACTTTTTCTGATAGAAGTAGTTTCTTAGGACATGGCAGGTGTGGTGTGTTCACTCCATTTTTTTAAATTGGATAAGAAAATAAAACAACTCCTACTGGAGGTTTTATCCTCTTACTCTTTCCCACAGCTTTAAACTATTTCATTCATGTGTTGACATATTGACATATTTTATGTGAAACAACAACGTAACTGAAACCTTTGAACTGGGCTAATTCTAACCCTTTTCCTTCTCATCAGCAAAAACTTTAATGGATATTTGCAGGTGACAAAACACTGGCCTGATTACATCAAGGCTTAGGAGTAGCCTCTTTTCCCACCATCCTAAATAAATATTGAGAGTTTTGCTGTGGGTTGTTGAATTTCTGCTGTTAACACAGTCTGAAGCACAGGACAGTTGTCTACAGACCAGCAGTTTAAAAGTACGTCTGGTTTTATTTTTCTTGAATTATTTTTCCGCGGGATTGTTTAATTTTGTCTGCCTAATAGCTGTTCTGCAGTGTTTTGGTTTCAAAAGTGAAAAAAAGACGGAGACTTAATTTGAAGCAACTGTAAACATGCGTTTAAAAAACTTGTGCCTTGAACTATTTTAAAAGTTTAAACACAAAAATATCTTAGACAAGTGCTGAACTTAAGGAAGGCTTATGGTTTAAAAAAGCATATTTTTCAGCATTGGGATAGATAAAAGCTGAAAGGACTCCCGTGCCACTTTCAGGAGCCACATGAAATGCAGATGAGAGACACTTGTTTAGAGTGATAGTTGCTAGGTGTTTGTTTAAAGAAAATGCAGCTTTCAAATTATTGTTCCAGATGTTGGCAATAACTGGGTTATTCCCCACTTGTACTTTTAAAGTACAAAAAGAAGTTGAGTGCAAACCCAAGGTTTTCAGTGCAGTTTCAGAGGACAGTCCGGTGTGTCCTGGGTTTGCTGCTGGAGTGCTCAGTGCTGCTCCTTCCACTGCCCTGGGTAGGAATTTTCATCACCTCACCTGCCTTCAGAAGAAATACCATCATGTGATTGTGTGGCACGTTAGATCCAAATGAAAAGTGTTCATTAAAACTGAATTTGTCCAGGGTGATGTGATTTGCTCTGGGGGAGCACAGTCAGCTGGGCAGGGACAGGACAGTGACAAGTTCAGGTTGGGATAAGCACAGGGACATCACCCAGCATTTGCCGCCGTGGGCAAAACAGACTCTGCCTGGGGAATTCAGCTTCATTTATTGCCAATCAAACCAGAGTAGGGTAATGAGAAATAAATCCCCGAGGTTAAAATACCTTCTCCCCAACCCTTCCTTTTCCCCAGGTTCAACTTTCCTTGATTCTCTGTCTCCTCCTGGTGAGCGGTGCAGGGGGTGGGAGTGGGGGCTGTGGTTCAGCTCACCACACTCCTCCCTGCCCCAGTGTGGGCTCCCTCCCATGGGACGTGCTTCTCCATGGGCTCCTCCCATGTGGGTCCTTCCCACGGGCTGCAGCTCTTCCCAAACTGCTCCAGCGTGGTCCTTCCCCATCCCACGGGCTTCAGGAGGGAACTGCTCCGGGGGAGGGTTCCCGTGGGCTCACAGCCTCCTTTGGGCATCCCCTGGCAGGGCTGGGTCCTCCCGATGCCTGGAGAGGCTGACTTAGTGTTAAAGGAATAAAGCAGGGATCTATTAAAAATGCCTGCAAAGCATCCACCTTGGGCAGGACAAGAGCCTGGCTGTGGCTGCACCCAAGATGGATGATGGGTTTTCACACTTTTATAAGTTTTGGTCCGTTTCCATGTTGGGGTTAATTGTCCAGTTACACCTTCAGGTACCAAAGTCCCTCCTCCCAGATTGCTCTCCTCAATTCACTGCTGTTTGCACTCTTTGGGCCCGAAGCTGCAGCGGTGTCCGTGGTTCTGGGGCTGGAGAAGGATTGTTCTGTCTGGCTGAGCTGTGAGGAGAACTTGCTCACACTGTGTAGGAAGTTCAGAGTTACTAACGCAGTGCAGAATCTGGAGAATATGAAAGCTAAAACTTGAGGCATCTTTCCTGTGACCCCGATGTGCCCCCTCCCCTCCTTCCCCCCTGGCCTGGGTGTCTGCAGGGTTGTTGCTGTCACACATTTGCTCCCCTCTTCCAGCTGCTGTTTTGCAGCAGGTTTTTTCCCTTCCCAAATACACGAACCCAGAGGCACTACGGGCACTGCTGAGGGGCTCAGCCTTGGCCCGCAGCTCCTCTTGGAGCAGGCTGCTGTTGGCCCAGCTGGACATGGGGGAAGCTTTTGGCATCTCTGCAGAGAAGTTTGTCACCCCCGTGGCCCCCCAGGACCCAAACGTGGTACAGCTGAGAACACCCAGGGAACGGCTCTCAGCAGCCAGTGGGAATGAAGTGTGTTGTGTCTAGATTGGGACACAATCTGTCTGGCTCTTATTTATTCTGGTTATTAGTGGACTCATTTACAGGTGATTTGCCTACTCTGGATGGTTTGTTATCGTGGTTATTGTTTGTTATCATGGATATTATGGCTTGTAAAGGGCCGGGCGTTTCTTGTTTGCTTTAACAGCGCTTGCTCTGAATGTAGGTGAGGAATGGTGAGTTCCAAGGCAGCTCCCAAGGTCACAAATCAGGTTCATGGCCAAACCAGTAATAGCAGGGCACCTTCCCTTTCAGTCCTGCCTTAATTAGGCTGAGCAGTGTTGAAATAGCTCTGCAGTGGTGGGAAAGCCATTTGCTCAGAAAACTCCAGTGTGAAAACACTAATAAATAGCTTGGGGACTGTCAGTGTAGAGGAGCCTGTTTGCCTCAGTAGTGCTTCAGAGGTGATTCTACATTTTCAGGCTCCTGTGTTTATTAAAAACCACACTTTTGTAGATTGTGATCAGTTTAATAGTGACTGTGTCTGTACTGCAAAGAATAGGCATTTTGCAGTAGAAGCTTTAAACAAAAATAATAAATTATTATTCTGCAGTATAAATGAACAACATAAAATCAGTTTTGTACGAAACCGGATAAAGCGTTGCCCTAAATTAACATTTCTCTCTAGTGAAGTATGGTAAGTGTAACACCTTCACTTAGACTTGACCTGGTATTCCTTAACAAAGGCTTATGGTACAAAATGATGAATAATCAGGAGAAAAAGCAAGTTGAGAAGGCTTTTTAGTATTAGTTTCTAGATCATCTTTTGGTTGTCAGCAAGAACATTTTCCTCTGAAAATGATAATTTTACATTAGTTAGGACAAGAGTTAATGAAGAGTAGTAGATAATGTTCCAAGTATTAGTCACAAAGACACATGCTATTCTGAATTCATTCTGAATTGACAACAGTAATACTAAACTCACCTAGAGCTCCCATTTTCTTTCTAAAATGCTGTTACCAAAACAAGTTATTTATAAACTAAATGAGCAGAATTCCACATGTGTGGCTTTTTTGCTGTTGTTGTTTTTACTCCCAAAAATGTACTTTCTTGTGGCCTTACTAAATGTGCTTTATTTCTTCAGACCATCTGGAATGAATGTAAAATCTCTTTATATGCTTTTATTATCGAATAATTCTGAACAACTCTAATTTTTTTTTTCACTTAATGGTAGTAAATTGTCATTAAATCTCCTTCCTAAAGGAGAGCATGCAAGCTGTTAAGACTGCAGTGTACCATTATCATCTTCTGTAATGTTTTCCAAGTGTGCCTTCCATCCGTGAGGAAAAGGGAAGCCCAAGATTAGGGAACTGGCAGTTGTGTAGCAGCATGAGTCCAGTAATTAGAGGGAAAGACTTTTGGACAGATTGAGAGAAAAATTTTAAGGTACTCTTGAGAGTTCAAGAGCTTTGTTCTGCCCTTTCACACTTGCTCCAGTGATTGATGGTACAAATGTAGTCTCAAAAGGAAAAGTGCCCTTCACTTATGCAGAAAACCTTTTCACTGCACGGTGCTGTTCTGTTTAATTTTGAGATTTAAAGAAATTACAGATGATTTTTTAATGGATGGTATATGCTGTTTTATGTGGTTATTTTCACTGGTTGGAATAGTCACTGGCTTTGGGGTGAGGATATTCCCTCACTGCTCAAGAGAGCATTCACCTGCAACTCCTTCTGATAAAATGAGATTTTTTTTTTTTTTTTTTTTTTAGCACTAACAAATTGAAAGTCAGAAGTTAATAAATTGATGTGTTCGGAGAAACAGTAGTGATGGTAAAGGTGGATGATCAGGTCGAATAGTCAAAAGTTCTCATGACCAATAAAACAGGCACAGGGAATGTAATTTCTTCTTGCTATTAGAAGACTATTTTGAAATTAATGGGGAAACAAACAATCAGTGGGGAGGGTGGAAAGCCTTTATCCTCCATCTGGGCTCACTCCTGCTGGGGATGGGGTCGGTCAGGAGTGGGAAAAGTCTGCAGCAGCAGATAAGGGCTGATGAGTCAGGACAGGTTCCACAGGGCTGATAAGGAGGGCAGGGAGCAGACAGCAACAGCTCAGTGACACCTTCTGACCAGGGGCTGAGCACCCTTGGCCTGGGTCAGGGCAGCTGGAAATGCCTTGGCCTGGGGAACGGCAGGAGTTTTGGGAGAAATAAACCACATGAAATGTGGGGTAACATGGAGGTTATGAAATGGTGCAGCTTGTTAAGGCAAGCCTGGGATCGAGGTGTTGCTTTTTTTTTTTAAATTTTAATCAGTGAATGTACTCAGGGCTGTTGCTGGGATCTGAAAGTGGCTAGTGAAAATTGCCAGGGGGTTATTTTTTATGAATTAATAATCGTCAGCACTCAAACCGATCGAGGAATGATCTGGTCCTGCATGGTTGTTTCTTGACAAAATCCCCACCACACAACATGTATGTAGATGGCAGATTTAATACAAGTTCTGCATCAGCAAACTTTCATATCCAGTGGACCTGTTTGTTTCTAACTTTGCAGGTGAAACTCTTCTGTTAGTTCTAATGGTTTCAAAAAGGTGACATTTTTGGTAATAAAATAAAGATTTTACCATTCTTACCTATCTGGCTTTTGACAAGTAGAATATTAATTTTTTGCTGTCTTTATGTCATAGCAGAATTACCACTTTGACATTCTTGAATGTTGTCAATAATTGTAAACAGTGAAAGTGACTTAAAATAGCCTTTTTATGCTTTCTTGTCACTAAGGCTGCACCTACTGTTTCATTCAGTATTTAGTAAAAATACGTGTTTTTTATTTGCTCCGATATACTCACACAGAAACAGATGTTTAAATCTCTTGTGGATGTGTATTAATTGAGATTAAACATAAGCTTTCAAGCTTGATAAATTGGAGTGAGGTGCGTAAGTAACTCTGAGTGTTACTTGTATTTTAACAGCGAAAGCAAGTTGAATACATTGGTACAGAAACTCCATGACTTCTTGGCTCACTCATCAGAAGAGTCTGAGGACGCAAACTCTCCTCCAGCATTATCTAAAAACAAAAGTATAGGTAAAAAGACATTTTTATGTTCATTTTTAATGTATATGTGAGTCTAAAGTCAAATAAGTTGATGTTATTTCATTGTATCACACTTCACTGGGGTAATTATACCACGTCTTAATGTGATTTAAGCTTGATAAATACACAACAGGCCTTTGATACAATAGTTATTTCAGTTCTGGATCTTTCTAAAGGTGAAAAAATTTCATCTTGTGGTAATTTCCCTTCTCTGAAGCACAAGAAACCAAATACTCAGGTATTTTCTATGCCAGGAATTCCCTGTTCAGTGTTCCTGAATTTATAAATGCAGTGTCTTGGTTTTTGTGCTCTAGTAATGCTTTTACAGACCTTGTAGGTGTGGAAGAAGTTCTGGAGATTATGCTTTCATAGCAATTTGGAAAAGATTTCTACATATAATCTCGAAACATTTGAGAAGAATACTTCTAAAATAACTAGAGTGCTACACTAGGTCAGAATTGATACTGGAAATTTTTACTTCTAAGTTAGAAACAGGTAATGAAGTTTAAACACTTTGATGACAGTGATGAAAAGTGAAATTATTTCATGTCAGTACTGAATAAAATCTGTTTCCAAATGTAACTGGTTAAATTTGTTTCTTAGTTTAACTTGGATACAGGTGCGAAACCTTTCAATCTCTGCTGCTTAATGAGCTAAAAGTTGTGTTGATGTGGTGGAGTGCAGGAGAAGAGTGTGCTGGCTGTATTATAGAGTTTATTTCCAAACTCCTGTTGTCTGAAGTCATATCTGCCATGGGTTTTTTGGTGTGTAGTTTTTATCTTTTAATGTTTTGTTTAGAGAGAGAGAATCTGCTGCGTGTGGCATTCACCTCCTCGTGTCAGCATCAAACTGAGCTGTTAGCACAGGAAAAAGAAACTACTCATGTGGTGCTTCAGCAGAACAGTAAAATAAACTGGAATGTAGATGCATCTCAAAGTGAAATTTTGCTGAGGAAAAAGAAGCCTCCCTTTATCCTCTGTAGCTCAAAATTAGCATTTGGTTCCTTGCTGTAAAACACAGATTGTCTTTGAAATGGATCCACTTGCAAATTCATAGCAGGCATATTTTAGTGTTGGTTTTGAGATCTAAAAGAACATACTAAAGTTGAAGAGTCAGGCTTAAACACTTAAATATTAGGAAATGCCAGAATTTACTGTGCAAATTTCCTTCCCTTCCCAATGTTCATAACGAAAATGTCTGTAGCAACTGTGCTTGCTTTTTTTTTTTCTTAATGAGAGGGTGCTCATTACACCAGCAGAAGTCATGGATGTGACTGGGGCCAAATCAGATTTATTTAGTAATGGATCTTGTTTTGTTCCAGCATTTGGAGGATGTGTGAACTATTGGGCAGAGTGTTGTGAGGAGGGAGATGATGGTGAAGGTGCTTTTAAGTGTGGCCCAGGAAGGCTGGATGTTAGAAATCAGTTGGGTATTAGCTGATATTACTTCATATCCTAAACTTTTGTCTCTGCCACACACAGAGATCAGTTAAAACAGGAAGCAGTACTTGCTTTAGAGCCTTGATAATGTTCTTTATCCCCTCTGCACTGGAACTGGATGTCTCCCTCTTTTTGAGTGCATGGCTGCCAGCAGGAGAGTCACAGAGAGCTCAGGAGAACCAGCCTGCCTGCTCTTGTTCCAAGGTTGGAGCAGCAATCCCAGGGGAAGCTCTGCTCCCTGATAGCCCTGGAGTGGCTGGGCAGGGGCAGCCAGGGGAGGGGATGGCTGCAGCCCCCAGGGTCCCTTGGTGGGCACCAGGAGAAACTGGCACTGCAGCACGTTCAGCTGCTTTTGGAACAGCACATGTGCACCAGGCTGCCAGTGTGAGTGCAGAGCCTGCACACACTGGGGCTGCCAGAGCAGGGGAAGCTCTGCCAGGCTCTCCAAGCTGCTATTTTCCATGGCTTTATCGCTCAGGCAGAGTTGGTCAAGAGTAGAAGGTGGGCAGTATCCAAGCTCCAGCAGAAATATCACTCTCCTTCCATGCTCCTCCCTCACAACAGGGAATGCCTTTAATATTTTACAGAAGAAACTTAAAAAGGCCAAAAACATTGTCTGCTTCCATTTTGTGTTTCCTCCTTCGGATGTGGAAATGGCTGGATGATTTTCCCTGCAATTCACTCAGCTCTGCAGAGGTCAAATATCCAGCAATGAATTCTTTAAGTGATTCGGTTTTCCTGAAGTATAGAAGTAAATTGTTTGGTTTCCCCCAAAACTGAAGGTTAAGGATAAAGAAGTTGCAGTGCTAGTAGTCTTCTGTTCAAATCACAAATAATCTTGATAAGTATCCTGTAATTATGCTTCCTACTCAGTAGCATCTGTTAAAATCCTGCTGTTCCTAAACTTTTGGAGCAACTTCATACAAGAATCATTCAGTCACTGAACTCCAAAGTTTCCCTTCCATTTCCAGGACTGCTGGATTGGAGCAGGTGCCAATAGGTTGCAGCTCTTTATATTCCACAGTTCCCAAGCTTGAGAAACAGGAATTCTCATTAGAACTCGGATCAAATGGGATTTTTGTCTGTGGTTCCGTGATCCCAGATTTAATACTTTGTTTCTTATGTCAAGATGTGTGAAAGAAAATACTTACAGTGAATTCTTAGAGATCAGCAACAATGCACTAATGATATTATTTCTGCATGCAGTTGCACTTGCAGTGCTTCAGTATTTCTTCACCAACAGCAAGGGTCCCAGGGACTGAACTGAAAGGGATTTCTGAATTATTTCTGTAAAATTTATGCCCACAGTGAAATGTCTTTTCTGTTGTGCAGCCATTTGTCTCTGGAAGTCACAGTTATCTCTATCCAGGCTGGTAAAACACAAACAGTGCTGTGATGTGAAGAACTTCTGATGTTCCTTGCATCTCAATGGACTCCTTTAATTTCTCTCCACAGGTAAAAGTAGAGAACCTAAAGGAAGCCCAGCTTCAATGGAGAACAACAGGGATGAGGTAGGAATAAAGATGCTTTTGAATTCTGGTTGCAAGTCTAGTGCACAGTGGCTGAGTTCACTCTTGCTTTTACAAGAAATGTTTCAATAGTACTGTCAGAAGCACCCATTAATGCCATCCCCTTTCACCCTGTTACTCAGATTGCAGTAGGTACTTAGTTGCTCTTTAGGCAGATATGCTTCCTTTAAAAAAATGTAAAAATGGATGTACTGGATCTATGTTAAACTGAGCAGATTTTTTTGTGTGTGTGTGTGTGTGTGGTGTTTGTTACTTCTGTCCATTCTCCTATTGGAAATATTCTAGTGGACAAGATCTTAACATTGTAGTGAAAACACAAGTGCCACTGCCCTGCCTTTACTGCTGTAAATTCAGGTATTTTCAACTGCTCAGACCTCGCTATGATCTGAGTGCAAAAATCATTGAAAAATCAGTTTAGTTCTGAAGGCAGGCAGTGCTTTCTGGCACAGGAGCCACATGCCAGGAGTCTGTTGTGCTGCAGTTTGTGGCTGCTGCTACTCCTGATGCCAGAGCCTCTGCAAGGGTGTCCTGGAAAAGGGGATGCTTTCTTCATGGAGCAAGAAGAGCATTCCCAGACCTCTGTGAGCCGCTGACTTCTGACCTGAAATTCCAGAGATTCAGTTTAAATAAACTTAAAATTGCCAGTTGTGATGTCTGCTTTTCCTGCTGCTCTTTTAAAATTATCTTTTTATAAGGGCACTGGTGATTTCTGAGTTGTTTCTAGTTAATGCAAGAAACTGGTTTTTAACAGTTCCCTTGGATATAAATGTGTTGACTTTGACATTTTTTTTCTTGTTTCTAGGGAAGTAGTTCTTCAGAAAGAAACAAATCCTTAGGATCATCCCGTTCCAAAAGGTTGGTTTGGAAAATAAAAACAAATGAATCACTTTTTGGGTGTGGGAAGCTATAGAAAAGTGGGTGCACTGTGTCTAATATTTCTGGTCCACACCAGTATAAATCCATGAAGTTATGAAGTGCTGGTAAAACAAATGTCTCATGGTACACTTAAAATTCAAACCATTTCTCAGGATTGAAAGGTTAAGATGCTAAAGCTTGATTATTATTTACAAAGACAAGATTATCCCCTATCTTCAGGACAGAGGAGTTTGTACAAAAGTTCCTTCAGTCCTTCTATTCGTACATGTAGGATTCTTCCAAAGATGTAATTTGGGTCATGCAGAAAAAAAGGTTTGATGTGACTGACTGTTGGGAGAGTGCAGCATCAGACTGTGCTGTTGAGTTGTCCTGTGCAGAAACTGCCATTTTCTGTATCCCTGCTTAATCCTTTTAACCTCTTTGATCTAAAAAGTATGGAGTGAATTGTTTACCAGCTTCCTGAACCTACAGGAGACAAATGATTTGTGTCCCAAGTAAGAGCAGACTGAATCCAGTCAAAGTGCTCCTCATCTGCTCTCAGCTGATGCTCACTCAAGTTCTGTCCTCTGTGATTTCTATTAAATCCCAGTGAACTGTGCAGGGAGTTGAGCTTTCAGAAGATGCCTCAGTGCTGCTCTTTAGAAGTCTGGATCTCCTTTCACTTCCCTTTCTATCCAGGTTGCTTTATTTTATCATGCCTGCTGGAGTTAATATTCTTCAGTCTCCTTTTCATGTTTGTCTTGATGCTGTATTTGCAAGTGTGGTTTTATATTTGGCTTTAGTTTCTCCCTCATCTTTTGGATCCAGTCCTGCTGAACTCTTTTAATTTACATACTTTTTTTAGTCCTGTTTTTTGCTTCCTGTCTTATCACTAAAGGGTTTTTCACTCATCTATTTATCATACTGTACCTTGTATTGACAAAAACCAGTGTCCTGCAGTAGTTCCTGCATTGCCTTCAGACTACTGAAAAATTTGCTCCACATTCTGTATTATTTTCTTCCCATCCTGACATAGTAAATTCATTCATTTTCATGGCTTCCGTTTTAAATTGTTTGTGTGGAATTCTGTCAGCTGATTCTTTTGTTCATTAGTTGGCTTTTTCATTTCTTTCTGCATTTCCTTCATGTTCTTGCAAGCATCTCTTCTGCCAAGATGCTTTTTGTAATTTGCTAATATCCGTGTGTTCTCTCTGTGCTGCCTGGTAAACCTGGAATGATGGATAAAATTCATGAGCAGACCTTCACCTGAGTTTCACTGAGATTTCTTTCCTGGAATTGTGACTTTCTTAAAAATACATCAAACCTCCATTTTACAACAAAAAGATTTTATAAGTATATAATTCTAATTCATGTAGGAGGGGAGAAATCCTGTTCCAAACCAGAAAATTACCCTACAATTGTATAGTAATAACTTGGAGCATCCCAGCTCATCATGTCTTTAATTAATTTTAAAAGAGCATAGTTTTTCACAGTTCATATGGTGTTTTGCCTGCAAAGCTTACCTGAATTGCAGTTTGTACTGTTTGTTAGAGCATGTTTTTTTTCTGTCTATGCAGGAAACCTACAGTTGTAACAAAATATGTTGGGTCAGACGATGAACAAATTGTAGATGAAACTGTAAATGAAGATATTTCAAATGAGAACTCAGAGAATGATGTAGATATGCAAAGCTTGCCTAAAGGTAGGTCGTGTCTTTGTTTGTTTGTTTCTGAATTCAGCAAATTAGGCGAGATTATGATGCAGCATAAATGATTCACTAGAATGCACAGGTGTCAGTAAAATGCCTCTTGAAGGTGCTGTTGGTTTTCTGTCCACAAAAAGGAGGAGCCTGAGCACTTTCAGTTTGGAACCAGCAGATTTTAATCTGTGGGTGCACAGGGTTGTGCTGGTGGCTTAATTTCAAATGCCTGCTGACATCTGTGTAAAACCATCACAAAACAGGGGAAATCATTTATTCTGCTGTTTTTTCAGGAGTCTCAAGCTCTGTCACTTGGAGATCTTATTTTACTGTTTACTGCCTTTGAGGTTATTAGCAATTAGATCAACAAATGCAAAACTAACTCGGGGGGGGGGGAAGCCTTTTTTTGGATCTATTTTTAAACACCTTTTAGAAACAGTTAATACTGTAGGGCTACATCCCTCTGCTCTTAGCTGCAGTGAGTTGGATTAATCTCCTCCATTTCCTACCTATGAAAGTTACAGGAAAAATTGCTGCTGTTCACTGCATGAGTAGCAGTATCGAGAGCAGCAACTCTAAAATGATTTTTTTTGAATATCAGATTATTTTCAGTGTCCTCACAACAAAACTGGGCTCTTAAGGAGGAAAGATGTGGTTTTTTCCTTCATGTAATTTTGATTAGCACTTTGCCTAAATGAAAATGTCAGATTTTGAATCTCGTTAAAGATAAAGCAGGTTTTATTCTATCGCTTTTTTGTTTATTTCGTACTGAAATAAATGAAGACGAAGGAAACTGAATAGAAGGGGGCAAAGAGAGAAGAGCACAGGGTTTTGAGGGATTTAAGTGATGTCCTTTATTGGTAACAAGTTCCTGTCCTACACCCCCAGCAGTAGTATGACAGTCCTGTCCTGCACGTGCCACAGCAGGAAGAGCAGGTTTTGCTCCTCAGCCCATTCAGTCCTTGGCTTCTGTCCTACAGCTGCAACACAGATGTAGTTTGAAATGTGTGGTGTTGGTTTTGGGTGTTTTGGGTTTTTTTTTCTTTTTTTTCTGTGAACATCTGTGCATTCAAAACTTTGTTGAGTTTTAGTCAACAGATTGCACTTTCTTTTTTTTGTTGGCTTTATTAATCAGAACTTTTGCACTTCACTTGGATGTGTAATGGTTTCCAATTTCTAAATAAAATTATTCTAGGTACAGTGGTTGTACAGCCTGAGCCAGTGCTGAATGAAGACAAAGATGATTTTAAAGGGCCCGAATTTAGAAGCAGAAATACCGTTAAAATGAAACCTGAAGCTCCCAAAAAGCGTGGAGGTAAATACAATTTAAAACATGTGTTGAAATGGGTTTAAATTGTTGCTTACAACCACATTTGGTACATCTAAAAATTGTTCATATTTCTGATAAATTATGCTAAAAATACCTCCACTCTTCTGGCTTTTTATTCATTAAGGATTTTAGCTGATAGAGATTAGCCTCCACTGCTGCCCCTGCAATGCAGCAGTGAAAGCTAAGATTAGTTCCCATTAAACTCCTTATTTTCGGTCGGTAAAGGATGTTTCATTAGGTGCAATCAGGTGTTGCAGGTATTCCTTTTTTAAAGGAATTGGAACACCATCAATACAGGAACATTCACTGACTCAGCAGGAAAGCAGCCATGTTTGAGCAGGGACGTGTATGGGCAGATTATCCACCAGAGAGCTAAGAAAAATTCCTAAACCCTCAAACAATATCAAGACTTTTTTGTTTTGCTTTGAAATTGTGGGGAATTCCCTACCAGTGGGCTCTTGTAAGGATTACCTTTGAAAAGATACTGTGTCAGCTGCTTTTCCATAGCTGCTGCTAAAACTGAGAAGTCAGGTAGATTATAATACTAACGGAAAGTAATTTCTCTCTCTTTTTTCCCCAAAAGCAAAGGAGAGGAGGGAGGATTATGTATAAGGTAGCCAATAAGGAGGTGGATATTTGTGTTAACCCTACTGGCAGTATCTTAGCTCACACACCTCCAGCAGCAGCCAGGGAATTCATACAAACAGCTTGTGCACACACTCTTTATCCTTTATCCATTGTATCATTTGAGAGCCTTGCTCTCTTTTCCAGTAATTTATTGAGTGCTCTTTCTGTGGGTGAAGGGGAGTGAATGTGACTGTGTGGAAATGTGCTTGTGCACGACCTGGGCTCGTGTGGTGTCAGTGACATTTTGGGCGTTGACGTTTTCTCTAAATGATGAACTTCACAAGTTGGTTCTGTTTTATTCGTGCAAGATGTCCTGTTCATATAAGAATGCTTTCTCCACTTGTGCTTATATCAATTCTATATATGGTCCAAGAGAACTCTTCAGGGGTACAGCGTTAAGAAGATAGGACACTTGTGCTTGGGCTTTGTGGCCTCTGTCCTGGCATCCCCAGGACAGTTTGTATCACCTGCCCTTCCAGCTTTTTTAATCTCCCTCCCTAGGGAATTTGCAGCTCTTCTTTGTGTATCTGGACTGGTTGCTCATGTACTATGCCTGAGAAATATATGTGTATTTTAAATATTTGCATTTCTAGTAGGGATTATGTGTCCTGTGTGTATTAGGAATAGTGGTAGGAGAACTGTTGCCTTTCTAGCAACCAAATGCTCTTATCTAAGATCTAAGAGGCATTGTGTCATTATTTTCAAGTTTTGTGTCTGCAGCATGGTTGTGCTTGTATTTTTGCTAATAAATTCAGTTAGGAATGTTTTTAACCAAGTAGTTTCTCAGTATTAACAAATTAGTAGTAGTTTAATTTCTTTGGATCATCATCATTTGTTGTAGTAACATAGTTTGCAAAGGTTTGCCTCATAAATTCTCTCTTTTCCTGGTGCCAGCTAGCAGGTCTGAGGAAGGAGGCTGTAGTGCTTTCCCTTGGTTGTGGAAAAGAGGGAAGTGGCTCAGGGTTTGGCAGGGAAGATCATGTTCTCCCTGGGTTGGCTGGGCCCCTCAGTGGTTGCTGCAGCAGTTTAAAGGCTGTGCCAGGCTTGGATTGTGTGCTGCAGCGTGTGGGATTCTTTCCTGAGCAGTGTGGTGGGATGGGTGTGTCCATCCACACTCACAGCAGCGTTTGAGCCGGCCTTTGAGCTGGTTTGGAGCTCCTGGGAGGGGCTTGCAGGTCCACAGGCTCTGCAGGACATGCAGGAAGGAATGGCTGGAGGGGGCAAACACATCCTCTGTTCAGAATTTCACTGAATTGGGAGTGTGGATCAGCTGTTTCACTGCCCCCTGAGCCATCTGAGGCTGTGCTTCAGCAGCAGATTGCTGGCAGCTTGTGCTGTGTCTTCACAATGTTCATTCAGTTCCTTAACATGCTGCTGTTGGAGCTTGGTTCTGATTCTGGGGTACTGATTGTTTAATTAAAAATAGAAAAAATACAGAGTCTGTACTCAGATTGTAATCATTAAATTCATCTGTTTGAGTTGATTTCCTTACTGGTCTAATCACTGAGCATGACAGCAAGGAGCAGTTCAGTAATCTCTTACCAAACCTGGGTCTGCTTGATGCCAAACTGGGCTTTTGGAAGTGCAGAACTTTCACAAATGATTTCCCTTTTTTCTGCTGTTGAAAACATAAAGGTCTCAGAGTATTAAGGGCCTGACATGGAGTGAGCCTGCCAGGCCCAAGTCCTCCCCTTCTGAAGTGAGTTGGGGGCTTGGCATAAAAAAAGAAACTTTTTTGACCAAATGTAGGTGCAGCAGCAGAGTGGTGCACACACCATGGGAGCAATCAGCAACATGGGGAGAACATGTGGATTATAGCAGAACTGTAGTTTCAGAAAAACCCAAAAACCACCATTGAGAAGGGAACAAAATGTGAGAAAAGGTTTTCCAGTCACTGTTACCAGGATTGCTTGCATTTTCTGTAAGAGTTTTCTGTTTTTCTTTGAGAAACTAAAACTATGTGTGAAAGAAATGCCATAATCCAAACATGAATTGCAGTGGTATTTGTTGAGCAAAGATTAAATGGGGAGCATTGTCCAGAATATCAGAGCTGCTCTGAAAGAATTTCAGTGATGACTCTAATTTAGGTGTGTTTTCATGGGATGACCAATTAACCCAACTTAAACCTCTCAAAGGGAACGAATTGTATCTTGACCCTAAGTGAAGCACAGAAATCAGGAGAAAAATCAGTCTTAAAATGGCAAATGGTTACAGAAGGATTTCTCTGGTGCTGAGTGGTGCAGAAACAAAGGCCTGTGAAAACCCTGACAGGCCAGAATATTGTAACAAAATGCAATAGTACACACAGGTTTCTTAAAAAAGGATGCAAACAATTAATGTGTGGTTTGTAATCCTCTCCATAGAAGAAGGACTCCATGGAATTGTGAGCTGTACAGCTTGTGGGCAGCAGGTGAACCATTTCCAAAAGGATTCAATCTATAGACACCCTACACTGAAAGTGCTCATTTGTAAGGTATGTGGGAAACACTTCTGTTTGGTTTTGGTTCAAAATGTCATATTAGTTGGTTTGGGTGGGATTTTTGTGGGAGTAATTCTATTTCATTAGTCAAGAAAGTTTTCAGTCATTAACTGTTACAGTTAGGGAAACTAAAAGGAGGGGGAAAAAGGCAAATATACTTATGAATTTATATTTCTTTTTTTCTTCTATCCCAGTTGAACTGGTGGTGGTTTCTTTGTTATTTACTTCTGCAGCTTTATGGGTATAATCTTAGTGAATTTTTAATGTTAAATGATCTGTCTGAAATTTCTGCCTACTCATAATGTATTTTAAGAACAGATTCAAGTCTGCATCTCCTGGTAAAGCATTCCATGTAAAACAGCACTGAAATAAGGAGCAGAAAAGCAGCTTCAAAGCCATCTCTGGAGTTTCTGCCGGCTCCTGGACTGTTTTAATTTATGGCAGATTTGCAATGCTGGTCTAGTCCATAAATCTGAGTTTTCAGCTGTGTGGCTTCCTGGTGGCTCCACACAGGCCCTGAGTCAGCTGCAGAGGGAAGAGGTGGGACAGGGCAGGAAGGAAATGTCTCTGCTCCTGCTGTGGAGACCTGTGTTCATTTTCAAAGAGCTGCAGAGATCTCTCTTGCATATTTCTATAGTGGTGGAGATTTTGTATTTATAAAGATAGTGCTAAAGATAGAGCTACAGTTCTGTGTTATCCTGTTCATGGAGCATTTCCCTGCTCTTCCTCCTCCTCCTTCCCAGTTCCTCTTTATTGTTAGATACTCAGCTGACAGTCAGCCATGCCCGTCTAGGCTGGTGTGCTGGCTCTTCTCTGCATTCTGGCTTGTTTTCTTTTACAAGAGTCAGTTCACCAGGTGACCTTTTCCCACCTCCACTGGAGTCCCAGCTCGCGTTCCTGTCCTTGCCACACCCGTGTTCCTGCAGTCTCACCAGTGACCTGGGTCATTTTTGTAACCTGCTCAGGGTGTTGGGATCAACAGCAACTCTTGACTGGGAGCTCTGCTACATGAATTACATCAAGGGTTGTTTCTCTTGATTTTCTCTGGTTTTACTTAATTGAACAGGGCCTTATGTGGATGTGAGAGGGAGGAATGGAAGCCCCTCATCTCTATCTCTTCCATTATTTCTGTGCCTAGTTCTGCCCTTATTTTTCTCCTACTTGGGTTAAAGTCCCAGACCTGAGCAGCTGTTCTCCTTTGACTGTGAATGTTCCATCAAATGTCTAAACATCAGATTTTACTGGGCTTTTATATTGATTTTGGTTGTTTGGATAGTTTAGTTGAACAGATGTGCAAGTCTGTTCCACCTAAGGGGGCATCTTCATTGTCAACTCAGGTGATGAAGCCACTTCTGCTTTCTGAATTGTATAACTGCCTGTTCAAAGTAGAGCTTCAAGTCTAGGAGAACATTCTTCTGTAACAGCTGAGAAAAAAAATGACACCAAACCTTCAAAATTTTGTGTCAACAATTCAGCACCTGAAGCCATCAGTACTTCTAGCTGAGTCATTTGTATTTTTTTCTTACCGTTCCCAAGTTTTCAAATGAAGATGCTTTGTTTGCACCTGGAAATGGAATTCTTGGATCTTAACATCATGATAAATGCTGAAGTTGTTTTATCTAAAGCCTTATGGCATCACATGCTAGCATAAGGAGCATCCAGCTGAAAATCATAATTTATGTGGGATTAATTGTGTCAAGGAGGATGTGGTGTTGATTTACCTAGGATATAGATGGAAGAAGCATTCAGACTGGAGAGAAGTATTTAGCCAATGTCCTAAAATACACAAATATGCAGCCATAAAACAAAAGCCTGTTTAAATTTCAAACAAACCTTGAGCCATCTAAATAAGTCATGGTTTGGGACCATGGAAGATGTTTTTTTAGATTAAAACAAATGTAAAAGCCTTAGAATGCTGAAGACCTTGCAGCTGCTGCTTTTACTGGCTTGCTTCTAATGCTTGCTGAAATCTAATGAATTGCTGAGGCTCAGTTGAGATTTAATAAAGAATTCCTTGTCCTCTCTCTTTCTTTACAGACTTGCTACAAGTATTACATGAGTGATGATATCAGTCGTGATTCAGATGGGATGGATGAACAGTGTAGGTAAGTGTACAAAGACTGCAGTGTGCGAAAATGTACAAAGACTGCAGTGTGTGCAAAATGGGAGAGTGCACAGACAGCAGTGTGTGCAAAATGGGAGAGTGTCTAGGGATTGCAGTGTGTGCAAAATGGGAGAGTGTCCAGGGACTGCAGTGTGTGCAAAATGGGAGAGTGTCCAGGGACTGCAGTGTGTGCAAAATGGGAGAGTGCACAGGGACTGCAGTGTGTGCAAAATGGGAGAGTGCACAGGGACTGCAGTGTGTGCAAAATGGGAGAGTGCACGGGGACTGCAGTGTGTGCAAAATGGGAGAGTGCACAAAGACTGCAGTGTGTGCAAAATGGGAAAGTGCACAAAGACTGCAGTGTGTGCAAAATGGGAGAGTGCACAGGGACTGCATTGTGTGCAAAATGGGAAAGTGCACAAAGACTGCAGTGTGTGCAAAATGGGAGAGTGCACGGGGACTGCAGTGTGTGCAAAATGGGAGAGTGCACAGGGACTGCAGTGTGTGCAAAATGGGAAAGTGCACAAAGACTGCAGTGTGTGCAAAATGGGAGAGTGCACAGGGACTGCATTGTGTGCAAAATGGGAAAGTGCACAAAGACTGCAGTGTGTGCAAAATGGGAGAGTGCACGGGGACTGCAGTGTGTGCAAAATGGGAGAGTGCACAAAGACTGCAGTGTGTGCAAAATGGGAAAGTGCACAAAGACTGCAGTATGTGCAAAATGGGAAAGTGCACAAAGACTGCAGTGTGTGCAAAATGGGAAAGTGCACAAAGACTGCAGTGTGTGCAAAATGGGAGAGTGCACAGGGACTGCAGTGTGTGCAAAATGGGAGAGTGCACAGGGACTGCAGTGTGTGCAAAATGGGAGAGTGTCCAGGGACTTCATTGTGTGCAAAATGGGAGAGTGTCCAGGGACTGCAGTGTGTGCAAAATGGGAGAGTGCACAGGGACTGCATTGTGTGCAAAATGGGAAAGTGCACAAAGACTGCAGTGTGTGCAAAATGGGAGAGTGCACAGGGACTGCAGTGTGTGCAAAATGGGAGAGTGCACAGGGACTGCAGTGTGTGCAAAATGGGAGAGTGCACAGGGACTGCAGTGTGTGCAAAATGGGAGAGTGCACAGGGACTGCATTGTGTGCAAAATGGGAGAGTGTCCAGGGACTGCATTGTGTGCAAAATGGGAGAGTGTCCAGGGACTGCAGTGTGTGCAAAATGGGAGAGTGCACGGGGACTGCAGTGTGTGCAAAATGGGAGAGTGCACAGGGAGTGCAGTGTGTGCAAAATGGGAGAGTGCACAGGGACTGCAGTGTGTGCAAAATAGGAGAGTGCACAGGGAGTGCAGTGTGTGCAAAATGGGAGAGTGCACTGGGAGTGCAGTGTGTGCAAAATGGGAGAGTGCACAGGGACTGCAGTGTGTGCAAAATAGGAGAGTGCACAGGGAGTGCAGTGTGTGCAAAATGGGAGAGTGCACAGGGAGTGCAGTGTGTGCAAAATGGGAGAGTGCACAGGGAGTGCAGTGTGTGCAAAATGGGAGAGTGCACAGGGACTGCAGTGTGTACAAAATGGGAGAGTGTACAGACAGCAGTGTGTGCAAAATGGGAGAGTGTACAGACTGCAGTGTGTGCAGAATGGGAGAGTGCACAGACAGCAGTGTGTGCAAAATGGGAGAGTGCACAAAGACTGCAGTGTGTGCAAAATGGGAAAGTGCACAAAGACTGCAGTGTGTGCAAAATGGGAGAGTGCACAGGGACTGCAGTGTGTGCAAAATGGGAGAGTGCACAGGGACTGCAGTGTGTGCAAAATGGGAGAGTGCAGAGGGACTGCAGTGTGTGCAAAATGGGAGAGTGCACGGGGACTGCAGTGTGTGCAAAATGGGAGAGTGCACAGGGAGTGCAGTGTGTGCAAAATGGGAGAGTGCACAGACAGCAGTGTGTGCAAAATGGGAGAGTGCACGGGGACTGCAGTTTGTGCAAAATGGGAGAGTGCACAGGGAGTGCAGTGTGTGCAAAATGGGAGAGTGCACAGGGACTGCAGTGTGTACAAAATGGGAGAGTGTACAGACAGCAGTGTGTGCAAAATGGGCGAGTGTACAGACAGCAGTGTGTGCAAAATGGGAGAGTGCAGAGGGACTGCAGTGTGTGCAAAATGGGAGAGTGCACAGGGAGTGCAGTGTGTGCAAAATGGGAGAGTGCACAGGGAGTGCAGTGTGTGCAAAATGGGAGAGTGCACAGGGAGTGCAGTGTGTGCAAAATGGGAGAGTGTACAGACAGCAGTGTGTGCAAAATGGGAGAGTGCACAAAGACTGCAGTGTGTGCAAAATGGGAGAGTGTACAGACAGCAGTGTGTGCAAAATGGGAGAGTGCACAAAGACTGTAATTTGTGCAAAATGGGAAAGTGCACAAAGACTGCAGTGTGTGCAAAATGGGAGAGTACAGCGACTGAAATAACACTCACAGCTCTACTGGTTTGGGGATCTTTTTCCTTGCAGTTGTGACACTACTGTCAAAGACAAGTACATAAGAGCTAGATCAACAATTATTTGTCACAAAGAAGTACTCAAGCCCAGGGTTTTTAGAACTGTTTGATTGTTGTTTTAGTATATGAACAGGAGAAGATTTTATAAAGAAATCTAATAACAAACACTTGTAAGATACCACATTTTTAACTAAATAACGTGCCATGTTCCTAACATCTTAAAGATGGGGATAGAATCTGACATTCTAAACTTTATGAGCCAGAGAAGCTCAGTTCTCCAGATGCATCTCCCACTTTGGAAATACCAAAGCACTTCTCTGTCCTTATGTCAAATATCTAAATGTGTAATTCAGTCAAAATTGTGCAGTCTGTGGTTTCTGTGAGCACCACTTTTCAGTCTTTATGTACTGCAGTTGTAATATGAGTTAAGGCTAGAAAGAACAGAGCTTTAATTTTGCTGTAAAATAAATCACAAATTTTCAGAAGAAAGAGGGAGAATATGATTTAATTAACTTTTTATCTTCTTTAAAGAAATCAGTTCTGAAATTGTGCTTGAAAATTACTGACCATTTCAGCTTTGGGAGCTGTTAATCCAATACATGAATTTTCTGACTTAGCAACTCTCCATTGAGTTTTCAGACATGCTTTCAGTAACGGTTTTGAGTAATGGATCACCTGAATTTTTAAATCACAATTCATCACCTGAATTTTTTAATATGTGAACTTAATAATATATCACCTTGTCGACGTGGAGACAAAACTTGTACCTTTCTCATTGCAGGTGGTGTGCTGAAGGTGGAAATTTGATTTGCTGTGACTTTTGCCATAACGCCTTCTGTAAAAAGTGCATTTTGCGCAACCTGGGCCGAAAGGAGCTCTCGACTATCCTGGATGAAAATACCCAGTGGCACTGCTACGTTTGCCATCCAGAGCCTTTGTTGGACTTGGTCACTGCGTGTGACAGTGTCTTTGAAAATTTAGAACAGTTACTTCAACAGAACAAAAAAAAGATGAAAGTGGAAAATGAAAAAAGTAAAATATATGACCACACAGTCAAGTTTTCTCCAAAGAGAAATAATGCGAATTGTAACGGGGAAGAAAAAAAATTAGATAATTCATATTCAGGTTCACTAACGTATTCTTATAAAGCACTAATGGTGCCAAAAGACTTGCTTAAGAAAACAAAAAAACTGATTGAAACTACAACAAATCTGAATTCTAGCTTTGTAAGCTTTTTGAAAAACGCTGCAGAAAACGTAGAAATAAGCCCAACTGTGCAGCTGTGCCAGTTGAAAGCTTTTAAATCTGTGCTGAGTGACATGAAAAAAGCTCATCTGTCACTAGAAGAAGGCCTGAACCTAGAGATTCAAGCATTGAATGTTAAAATCAAAGATAAAAATACCAAAGAGAAAAAAACTGAGGTTAGATCAGAAAAAAATGAGGTGAAAAAAGATGAAGGAAAGGAACATGTGGCATTAAAAGAGGATGACGCCACACAGCCACAGAAAAAAGTTGTGTCGGAGCAGCCTGACAATGAGCCCATGGATCAAAGTGTTCCCTCAGTGGAACAGACAGATAACAAGGCAGCTCCTGGGGAAGAGAAAAAGTCTGGCAGGAATGAAGAACCGCAGTACGAGCCCAACAGTACAGAGGCGTTAGACATGGATATCGTGTCCATCCCCTCCTCCGTTCCCGAAGATATTTTTGAGACTCTGGAATCTGCTATGGAGATTCAGATGCCATCAGATGAGCAGGACAGCGGAAACACAGCAGCAGATCATGAGGCTCTAAATTCAAACACAAAAGTGAACGCTCCTGTGAAAGATACCAAAGGTGGTACCAAGTTAAAATCGTCGGCTAAAGGAACAAAAGAACTGATTGTAAAATTGACTCCGGTTTCCCTTTCAGAGTCCACAGTTAAAGCTGAAGGCCATGACAGCAGCCTAGAAAAGGACAATAAAGATGTTGATGCATCTAAAGACATCAATGCATCTAAGGACACTGATGAATCTCAACCTGGGGCAGCCAGCTGTGATTCTGTGAAACAAAACCACAGTGCTGGCAGCGAGCCCTCCACGGAGAACGACGCCGTGCCCGTGGAGGACTCGGATCTCCGCAGGTCGCCGCGCGTCAAGACCACCCCGCTGAGGCGCCCCACGGACATCAGCCCCCTGACATCCAACTCAGAAGAGGACAGCAATGACACGAGCAATGAAAAACAGAAGAGGAAAGCATCCAAGCAACCCAGGAGGAAAAACGATAAAAGAAATTCTGATAGCGCTGCTGATGGTCCCAGTCCTAATAAACTTTCCAAGTCCAAAAAGCCATATGACTTAGATCACAGCTCAGACTCTGATGAGTTGCCAGCTGTCCTTAAAGAAGCAGGGATGATGAGTCACAGCTCCTCAGACAGTGAGAGCAACAGTGAAACACCAGCAAAGAATCAGAAGAATTTGGATTTTCCAAAGAGTCAACCAGTAAAGGATGAAAATGGGAAACGAAAGAGGAAAAGTTCCACTTCCGGTTCAGATTTAGATGCTAAAAGAGGCAAATCAGCTAAAAATGCTGCTGCTGCCAAAAAGAAACGACAAAACTACTCTGATTCTTCAAATTACGATTCTGAGTTGGAAAAAGAGATAAAAATGTTGAGTGAAATTGAGGCTGCAAAAAAATCAAAGAAATACTCACAAAAAGATGATAGTTATGATTCCTCTGAAGAAGAGCAGAGGAAAAAGGTAAGCAGTAAGAGAAAGGTAAATCTGAAGAAGAAGAGAGGTAAATCTTCTGAAGATGATGATGCTGAGAAGTCTTCTCCAGAGCAGGAAACGAATCACTCTTCTAAAGATAAAAAAACGGGTAAGAGGTCAGCTGCTAAGGACAGGACAAGAGACTCAAAAGAAAAATCTGCAAAGGGAAAACGTGATGAGTCTTCTGATGCTGAGAAGTCTTCACTGGAGAAAGAGGAGAGCCCTGAAGTTAAGAAAAAGAAGGATTTGAAAAAGAAGAAGGCACAGGATGATTCTTCTTCTGAGAGTACTGAGAAATCGGCAAAGAAAGAGCACAAGTTGGAGTCTTCAAAAGACAGACTCAAGAACAAAAAAGGATCAGAAAGCAAAGCAAAGAAATCAGAAAAATTGAAAAAGAAAGGTTACAAGAAAGAGCAAGATGATTCCTCTTCTGATCTTGAGAAGTCATCTGCAGAGAAAGGAAGTAGCAATTCTTCTGAAAACGACAAAGTTAAAAAGGAACCCGTGTTTACTGAGAAGAGGAAATTGAGAGAGAGAGTAGCTAAAAGAGTACACATTGATTTATCCTCTGATACTGAGAAATCCCCCCAAAAAGAGGAGAGTTCTGATGATGACGCCGTGAGGCGTAAAAAACAAACTGAAACGAAAGAAAAGAAAAAAATAAGCCACAAAAAGAAAATTTCCAAGAAAGAACAGAATGACTCATCCTCTTCTGATGAGGAGTCTTATGAAGACACTAAGAAAAAGACTAAAAGAGGATCAGTAAAAGAAAATAAAAAGAGCAACTTAAAGAAGAAAGTGGCAAAAAAGAAGGTGGTTGTCACTTCCTCTTCCTCATCTGATAAGGAAGAAAATGACGATCAGAACTCCACGGGCGATGGAAGCAGCGACGAGCAGAAGATCAGGCCGGTGACCGAAAGCTTGATGCTCTCTGCTGATGGAGGATTTTGTCAGTCATCAGGTGTGCAAAAGATGTTCATGTACACAAATTAAAATACTAACGGAGGAATTTTGTGAGATTTGGGTGACTTTTAATAATCTGGAAGCAAAAAGCACTCATCAGTTGGCAATTATACAGTTCAGTGTTTGCAGCCCATTGGGTTTTCTGATACGGATTTGGAAGCACACGTTGTAAAGTTCCTTTTCAGCCAAACTGTCCTGTGGCTGTAAGAGTCAGTGATTTCACTTTGTGCAGCTTGTCCCCTGAGGAAAAAGTGATGTTTAGAAACTCGTGGCAGTATTTAGAACAGGTACTGCCTTGCAGTCCAGCTTTCAAAGCCTGGCCCTTGCCTCACCTGCCCACCTTCTATTTAGCAAAAGCTGCTTGGAAGGAGTAGATAATGTGGTGAACTCGAATTTATCACCTCCTGTGTGTGCACTGGAGGTGACTCTGGAGACCTGTGGCACTGTAATACACATTTAAAAACCAAGTAAATTATTTTTATGCCTCACAAGAGCCTTGTAGGCTTAGAACAGCTACTTAGAAATCTGCCATTGCTTATTGTTTTCATACGTTTGTCTCTGTGTAGATAATACTGGGACTTGCAGGGCTTTTCCTTGAGTGCTACCTTATCAGTGATATCACTGCTGGGGGAGATTGCAGTTAATTTGTAGTTTGCGTAGTAATGAGTTGGTTTTTTCCCTGTGGTTGCTGCCACAACCATTCAAACTCTCCTATAGACAGACAATTGATGGCACTCAGTGACAGTTCTCAGCACCTCTGGACCATCAGTGAAAAATGCCTTCAAAATGGAATTGCTCATGTACAGTTCATGGACTTGGTATTGAAATGGCCCAAGAGAAGAAAGTTGGTTTTAGTGTATCAGAAGGTTTCTGAGGCACTGGGAGCTGTTGTTTCATTGGCAGGTCACAGCGGAAAGATTGGGTCTTTACTGGAGAGATGGATAGCAGGGTACAAACTGAGCAAGACTCTGGTGTGGGATGATTGACAGCAGAGTTAGACTGAGGGAGAGGTGGCTTGGTTTAGACTGGAGACAGAATGCTAAAAATGGGGTGTCTGCATTTCTGTCTGCAAATTGCCCCATGGGCAGTGTTAGGGCAGGCTGAGCTGGATGTGTGCCCGAAGGATGAGAGGCAGTGGATACAGCATTTATCAAGGAAAACTGAGAGATACTAGGAGTATTCTTACACTGAGCGTGGTCAAACTTGGAACTGGTTGCCCTCTTGAACTTCAGAATTTTTGTCCTTGGAAACGGTTCAAACTTGACTGGCCAAGGCCCTGAAGTAACTGACCTGACTTTGGAGCTAGCCTTGCTTTGAGGATGGATTTGGAGTAGAGCATGTCCAGATGTCTCTTTCAGCTTTAGTTATTGTTTGATTCTGTGAAATTCTGCCTGTGTTAGAGCATTTTCAGTGGAGGAGAATGTGGCCTTTGTCTGCGGTTTGCTTTTGGTTTAATAGGTGAATAACTAAAATAAAGCAGTCTGTTCTGTGTCTGAATAAGGTTTGTAGATTGATCATTGAGTGAGATGTAGGATCTGGTTGAACCAACAGGATACTTTTATTTATCTCCATGAGGGTCTTTCTGTCATCACCTCAGAGTGTGCCCCTTTCAGCCTAGTTTTAGTCCAATCCCCACAGATAGAAAACAAACAGAAATTATGAATGAGCAATCTCAGCTCATTAGGATTGTGAGGTTTCTTTCCCTTTATATCACTACCTAGCAGATTTATCTGATTTGCGTGCAAGACCAAGAAGAGAGAAAAGCAAGGGGAGAGGCCTGGGAAATGTGCTCAAAGCAATCCATTTGCTCAGCCCAGCCAGGAGCGTGCAGCGGAGCTCGAGGGCAGGATTCACACTGTGCTTTTCCTTCTCAGTCACGTGTCCCGTGCTGTTGGTCTTGATGTCCTTTGTACATGGTACTACAGTGCCATGCAGTGCAGCTGAGTTTGGATATTTGCAGTAAGGATAGCGTGTGGAATGCTCCAAATACAACTCTTTACACACACTCCTAGTGTGAAAGCAAAAATAGGAAGGATTTGTGTTCCCAAGTACTTCCCTCCTGGCAGCAGGGCAACCCATGGGCTTGGGAAGCAGTTCTGTCCTGTATTTGTTTGTGCCTTCTTTTCGGTTTGCACCAACTCACTAGTGGAGTTCCTGGCAGAGTAAATAACTTCTTAGGAAACTTATTTCTGATTCCTGAGTAGAGTATTTAGTCTCTTACGTTTTGGTGTAAAGTCCCAAATTCACAGTACGTAATTGGGAATGAGCTGCAAGTTGTGTGTAGTAGCGAGCAAAACTGAAAAAACTAGATGTATTTTTATTTCTCAAGACAGGTAACTGGTAGAAAAGTGGCATTACCAAGCTGTGTTAAAATGGGCATTGTTGATGGAGATGCAGTTCATGTGTTGTGTTGTTTATTGTGCCATCATGTATCGTTTATTGTTGGATTTACGTGTATTTAGCGTTTTCTCTTGGGCTTTTTTTTTTCCAGGAGATGAGGGAGAGGCTCTATCAAGGACTATCCCAATGGAGGAGGAGGAAGATGATGATGATGACGACCCTGAGAATAGGTATGATACCCTCCATAAGGACTTAAAAACGATTATAACACACCCTAGGCGTGGGCGCAAACCGGCGCAACGGAGGAGCAAGCAGGTGGTAAAAAGCACGGCTGCCTGCCCCGTAAAGACTCGCTCACGGGCCGCCCGCAAGTGTGAACTCGGGGCCAGAAAACAGAGGCCCCCCAGAGCCAGGAATGCAAAGCAAGTGTTTAAAAGTGGTAGCTGACACACCTGGCTAGGGGGTGTTCTTAAAGCACTGCAGCGCTGTCCCACTGGGGCTCCCGGTGCTCGTGGGAGGTTGGTGACAAGGATCTTGCAGGCAGGTCAAAAGCTGCTGCTGCTAAATGTGAATTTCAGTTAGTTGTGGGGAATAGAAGGTGACAGTTTGCATCTGTGCAATGTGCAGTGCTGCAATATTTTCAGAATTAATTTGGTTATTACTGTTACTTAATATGCTTTTTTTTTAAAATTGAAACGCCTTTTCTCAATAAAGAGAAAGCACAAATGTGGGGAGAACCATATTAGATCTTTTCAGCTGTTAATTCAACTGACATTTAATCCACTAAAAAGTATCTGAAGTGATCTTAATGTGAGTTAAGGCCATGATTCTACAAGCACTGTGCATAGGCTCAACTGGTATCAACGAGACTAATGATATATTTTAAGTCTTTGCATAGATATTTTCAGAATTGTGGCTTATATGTATTGCTTCAGTTTGGAATTCAATAAAAAAGAATCTCTGTAAGATACAGTTAGCTAAGACATGTCATATTTTACAATACTATTGTAGCCATCCAAATTAGCCTGGCTAGAAATGTAAAAGCTTCATTTCCTAAATGCACAACATGAATCACAGAGCCACAGGTTCTTTTTGGAAGTTACTGTAGTTAGACTGAAGAGCTGCTCAATGAATTTTGACACAGTGTTTCAGAAACTGATTTTTTTGTTGTTGTTTTGGCCATATAGCATGTGTGGGACCAGTTGCTGGTGGAGTCTTTTTCTGCTTCTGAGCCTTACTAGTTTAGAATATGGAATCCTTGTTTCACAGAGTTGTATGTTTTGATATGTGGCTGAAGTAAATTTTAAAAACATTGTTTTATATCCTTTACTGACCTCAGTTGGGCATCAAAATGCTGCTGCTGAATTAGTTCTTGTGTGTTTTCAGTCATCAAATTTAACCCAGTAAATCAGCTCTTTAAAGAAAGATGCTTTTTAGGGACTTGACAGCACAGGGTCATAAGCAGAACATGGTAAACTTTGGAAATCAAGATTTTTTAAAATTCTGCTTTAATTTCAGTCCTGTTTTAATTCATTTTTTCCCCTTTTTTTTTGTTTTTTTGTTGTTGCGAGTTTCTGGTTGATAACTAAACCAATACACTTTTGTCAGAAGTTCAGTATTTACCACACAAACATTTCTGACAGAGCTCAATCATGATTTAGTTTAAGAGCTATATTGGGAAATGAATTAAGCTAATTGATAACAAACAGTAATATAAATTCGGACTTTAAAAATCAGTTTCTGTACTTTGTTTTGAAGCTGCCTCTTTGTTCGGTTTTTATTTAGGGGATCTTTTGAACATCTATTTGTGAGCTGGGGAGGTATTTTGTCAATAAACAGTGTTGTCAACCTTCAGACATGTTAACTGGTAATGCAGTCTGACTTTACCTTAATCACATGTTGTACTTGGCACCAAAATCAGAGCTATAAACTGTAAAAAAGATGGAACAAATTTCGAGAAGTTAAAAACCTGTTCTTCTGTTTCCTCAACACAAAGTGTTTAAGTAGTTTACCTGCTGATTCAGAGAAGTTGCCTATTTTCTTCCAGGCCAAAGAGGGTACCTAGTACCTGCTGGGTGTTTGTAGTGTGGGAACTCCTGTTTGCAAGTCTCTAGTTTAGATGTTCTGTTATTTGCATACCTGGGGATGTGCATGATATGAATATTAATAGCCTTGAAATCATCTTTTTGCCAGAATGCAATATCCAAGTGGGTCATACTATGCCATACAGTGCTGTATGCTTTCATCTTCTGTTGTGTAACTATGATTGGTCCTTCTGATCTTTTAAATGGTACTGTTTGATATGTTTGCAGTAGTTCTGTTTATTAAGAAGTCAATAGTGTATTTAATGCAGAATGCCTTTAAGTATTTGATGGTTACAATAAATTTTTGTAAAACATTTTTCTTGTCCAAGCATTTAATTTAACCCAACTCTGACAGCTTGAAAATCAGCCTCTTCCACCAAAGACAGCACAGTGTTTAGAACAAGATGTTTGGCAGTTTTCACTCATTTTTTTTGGACATGTATGACATTTCATCCAAATATTAATTTCTTAAAATCTATTTTAAAGGGTTCTGAATTTTCTAGTAGTACCCTGAAGGCCCATTTAAGGCAGTAGTGCTATAGCTGGAATTCTGGTGGCTTTTATTAGCCACACTCTAACATCCTCCCCCACCCAAGGGCTTTGTTCAGGCAACCTTACTTCTACATATAATTAGTAGGTATTTATGAACACTGAGTGTGAGTTGATGTAATCTAATTGGTAAGAAAACATCACAATCATGAACTTAAAGTTTTTTAAGTAAAAAAAATGTTTACAGTTTCACCAAGATTTTGAACGATCTCATTGTGTTGGCACTGTAAAATTCTTGAACGAGAACGGTGCAAATTACCATGGGGGCTTAACTCCACATCATGAGAGGCTGCACCTCCTGTTCCAGCTCTGCTGCAAAGTCTGAAGGAGCTTTTAAAGTAGTCCTGCAGTGTAACCAAGCAACCCCTGGGTAATTTCCAGTCTGTCTCCTGTGCAAACTCTTCTCTTTTAGCACGACTTAAAAATCCATAGTAATCAGTTCATTGTTTAGAGATGTATTCTGCTGGTGTTGTTCTTACAAAGGGGAAATAGCTTTAAATCCCAGTTGATACAAAAATGTGCATGTGTGCTGTTATTTTATTCTGGAGTTGGTTTTGTGTGTCCTGCTTGAGGTTGCAGCCCCATTCTGTGAGGCACTGGATAAATGTGTGTGGGAAAGTGCCCTTCATAGAAATGTCACCGTAAGTTTAGATCAGATGGAGTGGGGCAATGTGACATGCTCAAGGTCACAGCAGATCAGTGCAGGAATGAGTAAAATGCAGGGATTTATAAATATTATTTTCTTTTTTACTTTATTTTTTACTGCCTGAAACCCTGTGCTGGAGGTCATATGGCTCTCTGTGCCTCCTAATTAAATCCATTGCTGGTGTTCAACTGTTACATCTGAATGGCCAAGAATCTTTTATGTCCTTGACCTGAGAAATATGACAGTCCCTTTTGATTTCCATGGTTTTCTCTGGAACAATACGAGTGAGGGAATTTTCACACTCTCATAGCTTGTTTTTCTTGCTGCTATTAATGCAAATACCAAAATGTTAAAGCTACCATGTGAAGTTTCTTAGCTTAGAAACCTGGTGACTTTAAATGGGTTTTGTCATAAAATAGAAACATGTTGTGTTATCCTGGTCAACATCTATTGTGGTTTAATTTAAACCCAGAACCCAGTACTCAATTTATAATAATTCATGGAAGCCATTTGTTACATCAATCATTTGTCACATGCATTTACAAGGCCTAATCTCTTTGGGTCTGATGTTGTTTACACTTATCATTCCTATCAGATATGGGGTTAATTAAAAATGGGCATCTTTTAAATCTTGAACATCTTAATAATGTCTCACTTTTTTTGCCTAAATTCATACCAGCAAATCATTGAAGAAAATGCAGCTGTTCTCACTGACAAAGTCCCATCTTAATCTGGTTGCAAGTGGTTAAGTCTTTATCCTAGATGAAAAAAAAAAACAAAAAACCAGGACTAATTTTCTATCATAGCTTTAACTTCTTAATCAATATTATAAATAATTAGAAACTAATCAGTTTACCCAATGTGCGTATCAGTATACCCAAGTGTTGGTTATGCAGGTGATTAATAGGAAAATGAGAGCATCTTCTCTTGATAGATGGTAGATTTTGTGCTTGGTCTTTTTAGGCGTTAGATACATTTGCTGTTTCCTATTCCTCTTAAAAAAAATTAAGTACTTCACTTAAGAACAAATTAAAACGAAGGTCTTGTTTTGCTAAGAACCAAAGTCAGCCTTTTAAAGGTGACTTGTGTAGAGGTAAGTATTGCCATCCACAAGCTTTGTTAATGCACTTGCCAAAGTAAGTCAAAGGCAGGACTTTCAGGATTCAATTTCAATTTTTTTTCAGGTGGTTTAGGGTTTTTTTCTCTTCCAAAACTTTGGTTTCCTATTAGACAAGAAGAGTAACCACTGCTCTCTGCATTTTCTGGAGTAGGAGTCAAGGTTAATAATTTATGTTAAAAGCTGTTAAAGGGAAGCCAACTTGTGATATTCCAAGCGGTTTCATTTTGAAGAAGAAATTCTGACCATTAAGAGATGGAAGAAATATAGTCTGAATTTTATATGAGGAGCTCTTTATTTCTGTTGCTGTTACATATGATATGCTGGGTTTAAAAAAAAAAAATCAACAACCAACCAAACCCTAAATCCCTTTTCCAAATATCCTCTGGGAGGACCTAATGCAAAAAGAATTTGGAAGAGGATGTTACTTATCTGTGGACTTTAGTAAGTTTTCTTTGGGTTCATGCTGTGATTTCTTGATAGATGTGGAACTGAAGTTCTCCAAGGGTACTGCTTGGTAAAGTTTTAATCAGCTTTTTCTTCTCAAGAGAGAGGGGGAGGGTGTGTTTTGGATGCTGCTGGATGGTCTGACTCACTGAACAATCCGAAATGTTTATTAAACTATTTTGCTTCCATCTTTTAATAATAACTGAATATAAACTAGTGTGAGAGTGTTTTTAAAAACGACACTATTGCTCAAAAAACAGAAAATACTGTGTGGAGGAAAGATAGCTTGGGAAGATTCCCTTTGAAAATTTTTGTTTTAGGGACACACAGCAGGCTGGAAAATGAAATACTGATTGTTAAAAGCCTATTTTATGGTGCTCCATAGAACAACAACTCAGTTTGCTGTTGTACAGGAAGCTTTGCTCGAGAGATCCCTTTGCCATTCCCAAGTGAAACCTGGGTTGTGGTTCAGTTCCATGGCTTTTGAGCCGTTGTTTTGACTGCTGTGAGAGCTTTCCCCTCCTGAACTGTGTACACACATCATGCATTAATTCTCCCAAAAGGCAAGACAGATGAGCTTTCACCTAGAAAACACATACTTCATTTAAAATGGACGACCTCAGAATGAAAACTGTACTATTCCTGATATTTATATGAGGAAGACCTGGTTTATATTTTTTCCCCTGGAAGTACAAGTACTTTAAGTCCACTATTTTCCTGTGCTTTTGACATACCTGCCTTAGATAGACTCAGACAAGATTTTTATGTTGCAAGTGCATGTAAAGAAATAATTTCTCCGTAGTCACTTGTGCATTAGCTGGAAACTTGTTCTGCAGTGAGACCATGGGAAGCTGAGTGGACAGTTTGTGGAGCAGGAAATAAGATGATGATTTTTATCTGAAATTCAGGTCCTGTAGTGTTGGTCAGACTTTTTTTGGGTAATAAACACGTAAGGGTTTTTGTAAGGCAAGTGCTTGTGGTTAGTTATCCAGGTAGACCATGGATAAAATAAAATCTTTTAATCTGTACATTTTATAACCATTTCAAGTTTGCTGTGAAGCAGGAAACTTCTCTTTTAAAGAAGCTTTACACAAACCTGCTTTCTAAAAGCAAGTCACCACATTACATTTAATGTGAGCTTTTTTGCTGATAGATCCTGTCTTGCCACAATGACTTTTCATCACGTGTCTTTTTTTTTTTGTTCAGCTTTCAGCCCTTTTTTTGAAGTTCTGAATGGTGTAGGATTACACTTGTCGTTCATAGATTTACTTGAACAATGGAATAAATAGTGTTTTCTGTTTTACTTCAAAGAATTGCCAAGAAAATGCTTTTAGAAGAAATCAAAGCCAATCTTTCCTCTGATGAGGATACGTCTTCAGATGAGCAGCCGGAGGAAGGGAAGAAGAAACCTGCAAAGCAAACTGAGAACACAGGAGATAATGGTAAGCACCAAGGAGCATCTGGGTAAAAGTGGTGCTGTGGCACCTGTCATGATTTCAAGGGTCACATGGGAAAAGGATGGTTGTTAAAGCTTTCAGCAAAAAATATTACTGATTTTGATATGTGGTTGCCACATGGTAGAGGCCAATGTACGTGGTCATGAGGATTATCATCTCTTTTAGTCATCTGTGTGTTTATTTTGCTGTTATAGTCTGGTTTTTTAAACAGTTGAGAAGCCCTAGGGGTTTATGAGGGTTAATCTCTACAAAACAGTAAGTTTTGCAAGTGCACAGGAGAGATTTGGCTAACACACTCACTGGAACAGGCATTCCAAGCATTCAGGCAGTGGGAAATACTAAACATTTGAGGAAACTGGTATGTTGTTGCTTGTAATTCCCTGGAAAAGCACAGGATTTAGCCTAAATCAATTCAGATTTCAATTCTTGCCCCAATTTGTGTAAGATAAGAAAGTGCCTGGTATGCATGTGGTACTGACTCTTCTGTGTGACAGGAGAGAAGGAAAAGGAAGACAAGAAGTCTGAAAAGGAAGAAGGTAATTCTGAGTCAGATTCAGAGGAAGAGGAAACATCCAAGAAGCCCAGATACAGACACAGACTGCTGAGGCAGAAGCTCACCGTGAGTGATGGGGAGTCTGGAGAAGAAAAAAAGGTGGTGAAGCCAAAAGACAAAAAAGAAGGGGGGAAGCGCAGAAATAGAAGGAAAGGTACATAATCCACGTCTCTCTTTTTTTGGTCATCAAAAGTGCTTGCTTCTGTAAAATAAATCCAAAGTTTGTCAGAGTGGAGATCTCAACCTCTGTGATTTTAAAATCCCTGTATAAACTTCCTTGTGTATGAGATCTAGCATTCCCTTATCTTAGTTTGATGAATAGTTTTAGTTGAAATGTCAAATACAAGTACAGCTCTCTCCACTCGCTGTATCCTCTGAATTGGGTTAATCCTGTGGAGTCTTAGAATATCCATCCTAAACAGCAGAGGCAAGGCCAGGATGTCTAAATGTGGGGAAATCAGTCTTGGCCTTTCTGTAATTTGTCTCTTGGCCTGGCAGCAGTGCCTGAGGAACGTGTCCATGCTGGAATTGCAGAATGGACAGAATGCAGCAGGCTGGAGCTGAGCACCAGATGGCACTGTGAAATGAGCCTGGGCTGGGCCTTCATTGTTGCAGGCAGGAACAAAGAACCTCTGGGTGTTTCCTGCCCAGGAAAGGTGCACTGGGCTTCCCTGATGGCTGTGTTGCACTAATGCCAGCCAGCTTTTGTGGTGTATCCACAGAATAAAAGATGCAATGTGATTTTTGTAGCATTTTCCTCCGTAAATGCTCTCTCAGTATCTGTTTGCATATTCATGTTTTTCCTCCCTTACAGGATTAAAACTCTACCTACAGCATTTCATGCAGGAGGAATAACTGTAAATCACCTTTGAATTAATGTGCAAACAAGAGGCAGCTCAGGGTTCTTTAGTGCAAGCCGTTGAAGTTGACTGCCCTCAAATAGAACAGTGTATTTGATTTCAGTTTGCCCTTTTTAGCCCTATGTTATTAATGTTACTTTTCCCCATGTATTCATGTTTAAAGCCTTGTCATTCATAAAACAATTAAACTTTCCACTGTGTTCAGGGTCAAGCTGAAATTAAAGGTGCTAAATGCCACGTCGGTGTCTTCATTACTTAAAAATGCCAGTGAGAGCTCCTCAAGGTGCTTGGGAGAGTATTGCTAATGCTGCTCTTCTAGGTGTATTTTTAATTGCTTTTAGAGGCAGTTTTGAGCTTGTATTACCTGAGGAAATGCCAAGCCATAAATGTAGCAATGCAATTTTATATTTTGTGTGTAAATGAGGGCCCTTTTCTCAAGTATGGTTATAAAATGACATGTAAAGCATTTGAAACAACAGCTTCTGTTTAACTGAAAAGCACCTTTTGTTTTCTGAAGCTCCATGCTGTTCCCCACAGTTCTCCTCCATCGTTTAATGCTCTCTTCCATTTGCTTGTAAAGTCAATGAAGATATTCATGCATAAGGACCTCAAGGCTTGTGGCACAACAAGCCATCCACCAGGACTCAGCTAATGCTTAAATTTAACCTCTGTAGCCCTTTTATCCCTCTTGCTTCTTATAAATCTGGGTCTGAAATGAAGCTTGGCAGTGCTTGCTGCTCTTGAGCAGTTTGTTGTGCAGGGAGGAGCTGCTGGCTCTGCAGTGATAAATAAATGCTGCTTTCTTTCCCAAGTGAGCAGTGATGACTCGAATGACTCCGAGTTCCAGGAGTCTGCAGTGAGTGAAGAGGTCAGTGAGTCTGAGGATGACCAACGGCCAAGAACAAGGTATGGAGAGACCTGAACTGTGCTTACCCTGTGTTTGTTTGGGGGTTTTAATAGTGCACTTTATGCAGGGAGATGGTAAAAGTTAAAACACTTTGGAGCAGTTCTTAAAACCCTCGATGATATTTTTGTAGGAATTACAGAACATTAATTTTTCAGCAAATGTGGGAATTTTGATTCTGTACCACAGTAGGGGATACACAACAATTTAATAAGCCAGTAAAAAAAAAAATCAACAAAAAAATGGACATTTTAATGCCA
The DNA here is from genome assembly GCF_029207755.1 of Chamaea fasciata. Classification (NCBI taxonomy): domain Eukaryota; kingdom Metazoa; phylum Chordata; class Aves; order Passeriformes; family Sylviidae; genus Chamaea; species Chamaea fasciata. The sequence goes on from NW_027094107.1 coordinate 1,449,537, forward strand.
AATACATCACTGTCAAGTGGTGGATTGCAGTATATAACTATATTTTTATAGGTCTGAAGTTCTGTTGGGTTTTCTCATTGCTCTGTGGGCTGCGCAGGAGGGAATTTGGAAGCCAGCCCTAACTGCACAAAAGGAGTGCCTGTGTTATTAATTAATGATGTAGTACCCCTTTACCATTGTTTTTCAGTGAGGCAGAGGATCCTTATGATTAATCAGCAATATTGCCTTTTTGCTTTTTTAATAGATCTGCCAAAAAAGCCGAGGCCGAAGAAAACCAGCGCAGCTACAAACAGAAAAAGAAACGAAGGAGGATAAAGGTTCAAGAGGATTCATCCAGTGAAAATGAGAATAAGGTGCTGTATCATGTTTTGAAGTGATAAATAGGGACTTCCTGTCTCTTCTGCCAGCTGCTCAGGGTATCTCAAACAGCTCTGTACAAAAGACAGTAAAAAATTAAAACTTCTCTCAGTTCAGGCTACAATTTGTAAAATGCCACCATTGTGGAGGTAAAACATTATGTTGAACTAAAACTTTTCCTGTCTAGATCGTGATAAAAATCTGTGATGTTGAAGTAAATGGAATTTTTAATCTAAGTGCAGATGAGATAAATTGTAGCTTAAGGCTTTTGGTAGTGTTGGAGTTTCTTTTCCTGTGTGGTGTAGGTAAGGGCTGATGTGATTTAGCACCAGTATGACAGGAAGAAATTGTTCCATTAATAATCATTAGTTACTGTCAAATTATAGCAGTGCCTTCAGTACTGCCTTTGCACAGCTGGGCTTATCTTTGGTATCTCAGAATACATTACAGTTAAGGTGGCACTTCTTTTGTCAGATTTTTTAAAAGCATTTTTTTTCTTATTTGCTGAACTTCACCTCTGTGTGTAAGAATTTCTGGGAGCTTGGAAAGAAGGGTTTGATGGTTTGTGCCATGATTTTCTTGCTAACGTGTACTTTATTTAATTTCTAATAGAGTAACTCTGAGAATGAGGACAATGATGACTCAAAATCCCCTGGAAAAGGCAGGAAGAAAATCAGGAAAATTATTAAAGATGATAAGCTTAGAACAGAAACACAAAATGCACTAAAAGAAGAGGAAGAAAGAAGAAAACGTATAGCAGAGAGAGAGCGGGAGAGAGAGAAATTGAGAGAGGTATGGTCTGGTTCCTGTGTAAAATTCTGTGAACTTGAATTCCTGCTGATGTTTAAGATGATAAATTTCAACCTCAGTGTAATTTGATGAGTTATTTTTGAGAACTCCTTACATGCAGCCTTACAAGCCACAAGTTTGGTCTGCAGTTTCCTGCAGGTTGACCTTGGTAAGTTTTATTTGACTGTTGTGACTTTAGAAAGTTGTTTCAGTTCTCTGCTGCTTCAGTGCCAGAGTAAGTTGTGATGCAGTAAGGAATTGAAAGTTTCTCTTTACTAAATAAATTGTGACTTCCAGTTCTGGTAAATCTGAAGTGTCTCAAACACTGGGTGTTACTCATAAGAATATTCCTCTGATTCCATGTTTCTGTTTGCAGGTGATAGAGATCGAAGATGCTTCACCTCTGAAATGTCCCATTACAACCAAGCTGGTTTTAGATGAAGATGAAGAAACCAAAGAACCATTAGTGCAGGTTCACAGGAGTATAGTGACCAGACTGAAGCCACACCAAGTAGATGGTAAGGAAAGAGTTCAAAGAAAAAAAGAATTTTTTTCTTTCCAGGGGCGCAGCACCTTATGCAGACTGAATTAGAATAATAAAAACTCCCTGACTGCCAAAACCAGGACGTGTCTTCTCTTCTCCCTGTCCCCAAAATCAGGCAATCTGCATCCTCACAGGAGTATTTTCCAACCCAGTTGCCACATCTTCAATGAAGCTGTGAATATCATCAAGTTCAAGACAAATATCATCCCACATACAACCCACAGGGCAGAAATGAATCAACAATTATCCTGACAACTGCTTTCCTAAGAGTTACCATGATCTCAGTGATCACAGCGTGCTCTTTTCGGGTGAACTTTAATAAAATGAATGCTTAATCAGAAAACTTTCAATAATTTTCTTCAGGTGTTCAGTTCATGTGGGATTGCTGTTGTGAATCTGTAAAAAAAACCAAGACATCTCCTGGCTCTGGCTGCATTCTTGCTCACTGTATGGGCCTGGGGAAAACATTACAGGTAAGAAACAAAATTTATTTCCAATAAATAGCTTCTTGCAACTCAGAACAAGAAAATAAATACAGCTGGCAGGAGAGAGGCTCCAGGAACCTATTTCTAAGACTGAAATAATCTTAAGCAGGTTATGTTTTTTCTGTCCTCCTCATTCGTTTTTTCCCATTTAATGGTTTATTTTCTTGACTGTTTTTAAATTAATTTATTGCTGATAAAGTACAAGTTTATCAGATTTGGTTGTTTTTATTTTTTAATGCCAGACCTTGTGTGTAAAGTCAGATGCTGGTGGGTTTGTGGGGATTTTTTGAGTGACACAGAGGATGTGAGGATGATCAGAGGAACTGAGGTCACTCACAGTATGACCAGTTCAGGCAAACCAAGCTGCAGCTGTGGTTGGTGCTGGTCCCCAGCAGGATTTTAACCCCAGCTCCAGCATATCTAAAATTTTGCTTTGTTTAAGGAAATGAGGGTGACAGACACAGTATTTTGACGGTCTGCAGTTCTACAGAACACTTCAAAAATCACCTTTGAAAGGTGTATTTTTACAGACTTGATCCTGGCTTAGGTGGTGTGCTTCTTGGGGAGTTAATCACACCTTTTAGTGGAGATTTGCAATGCTTTGCAGAACTGTTGTGTAGGGGACTTCCTCCACCTACACTTCGCACACCATGTAGTTTGATGACATACCTACAGCAGAAGGTATTTTTATAGTGATCAAGATGTGTCAATGACAGTAATTTTAGCTGTAAGTCCTTGATAATCAAAGAAAGCCATAGTTAGAAGCATATATCAGTATAAACCATTTTGAAGGCTGATATTTGAAGCTGAGGTGGTTGTTTTTTCCATCTGTGTCCATTTGCCAGTCAGTGCTGTGCTCTGTGATGCCATTTGTAGTTTAGCTCTCAAAAGAGCTGAACCAGCCACAAGTTCTAGCAGACTTTGCCAGCTGCAGGAAGGGATGTCAGTAGAGATCAGGGATATCGGGGAATTGGGAACTTGCTGGCCAGGACAGAGGTCATGAGACTCCCTGGGCAGTGTTGTCTTACACAGAACCACCAGTAAATCCTTTTGTTTGAAAAGCACTTTGCTGCCCGGTGTTCCAAGCACAGTCATGCAGTTTAAAACTCCTCCGTTAAATCGGAGCTGCCAGACACCAAGATTTGATGCAGAAAAAAACCTTCTGTTGTACATCCAAAGGGAGAGCTGTAGCAGCCATGGGATCACTGGTTCTCCTCTAGTCCTGCCTTTGTTTGCTGCTGCTCAAAAGAGGCAGCAGTAGCCCTGCTGAGAGGATTTGCCTTGAAATACCTTGAAAAACATGTGAGAGAGTGCTTTCAGGCTGAAGTTCACTTTTAAGAAACTTGACTGTGAATTTATTTTATGTTTGGGACGAATGATGGGAGAAAGCTTAAAAACGACCTGATAGAAATGTTTAATTTGTGGAAATGATTGGTGAAATGTAAAGGGAGGGTTCTCTATGAAACCCTTCAGCAGTTCACAAGTATCTCAGTGTGTGAAGGATGTGTGCAGCCATGGAACATTCAGAGTAAGGTCTGTATGAACTCCAAATACACCTGTATGAAAACCTAACCTAAAATTCTATTTGTTTACCCAAAAAACATATTTAAACAAGACTGTTGGTAATTTAATTACAATAATTGAAGAGATAATATCTTTCTTTCCTGGTGTTTATTTGGTGTTCTGCCTGTTTTTTTCTCTTGCAGGTAGTAAGTTTTCTCCACACAGTCTTGCTATGTGACAGGCTGGATTTTCGGACAGCTCTGGTCGTGTGTCCACTAAACACTGCCTTGAACTGGCTGAATGAGTTTGAAAAATGGCAAGAAGGTTTAGAAGATGAGGAAAAACTAGAGGTGAGAGGCTTAAAAAGAGTTCTTCATGAAATAACTGGATCATTTGCATAATTGGGAAGCTCCACCGCTTAAAGGCTAGGAAAAGTGCTTTAACTGTATGAAAAATCTACTTGCATTAATACATCAGAAGCATTAAAAATTAGAGCACTGTTGAATATTTTAAGAGGAATTAAAGGGATTTTTTTCCCCTTTGGAAGGTCTATGAGCTGGCAACTGTGAAAAGGCCTCAGGAGAGGAGCTACATGCTGCAGCACTGGCAGGATGAGGGAGGTGTGATGATCATTGGCTACGAGATGTATCGAAACCTGGCACAAGGCAGGAATGTGAAGAGTAGAAAACTTAAAGAAATATTTAATAAAGCTTTAGTCGACCCAGGTAAGTGAAAATTTGTACAGCTTGTATAGTTTGGACTTCCAGGTTTACGTCTATGAGCAAAGAAAATAAATAGTGTTGGTAAGATTCATCACATTTTCCTTGTTGGCTTTTGCCGAGTTACAGAAATTTGTTCAGAATCTCCCCCGTCTGCTTTTGTAAATAGATTTTTGTAACAGTCTTTTCTATTAAATCAAATACAAGGAATATATTCTAGAAACTTTTCCTATTAAGTATTTTTATTTGCTGGCTTTGCTTCCTTTGCCAAGTAATTGGAAGTGTCTGTTGGGGACTCAAGGCTGTTTTAATCTGTTAATTTGTTACAACCACAAGCTGTTTGGTCCTTGATGGAAGTCTACCACTAAGGGGGCAACTACACATGAAAATAGAACAACCTACCTTAGAAGTGTGAAAAAACAAGTGTTAATGAAGTGCTAATTAAGGGAATGCAGATAAAGCAGTTAATTATCTTTCCAGTCTTGAGAAACAGGTGCCTGGTTTGAGCTGAGCTGAACTTAAAAAATTTATGTCAACTTTGGGAAAGTCAATCTTGAAATAACTCCTTAATTATTTTCGTACAACCATGGAAGCTTTAAGTTTGGAAAAGACCTCACCATGAGTGCAGATTCACCATGCCCATTAAACTGTGCCAGGATCTTTCATGTCTGCTCATTTTTTGAACCCTTCGGGGGTGATGACTCCACCACCTCCCTGGGCATCCCCTTCTATGCTCAACCACTCTTTCAGTGAAGAAATATTTCCTGATATCCAGCCTGAACCTCTCCTGGCACAACTTGAGGGCATTTCACGTTGCCTCATCCCTTTGTCTATTTTTAACTAATTGCAGAAAGACAGAAGTGCCTGTATGTTGTTACCCGTTAATTGTTGGAGCCATTTGGGGGTCAACATGCATTGCAAGATTCTCTTTTGTTTCTTGGTGGGTCAGCATGGACAGTTGCAGATTCCAGTACAGGAGAAAATCATGTGCTGGCTTCTGCTGAGACTGGAAATTGGGAAACCTTTGCCTCTGGGAGCACTTCCCATTCAAAAAGCTCCAAATTTGGGATTTGAGTGCTAATTTAATGAGATGTGTCTGGTGAATACTGCTGGGGTAAGGTATTATATAGGAGAAGTTTGTGTTGCACTGTCAAGGGGAGCAGAGGGGGAAGGTTTAGCCAAAGTTTATGGGTGGAGAAGTGATTTCATTAATTAACCAGCTCAGCTATGTGGAAGAATGGCAGAATTTTGTACACATGCAGGGTTTCCAGGCTGCCTTGTGCCACTGCTGGAGAGCTGTTGGTTATTGATCACTGCTCTGCTCTGCTCGAAGCACTTCAATAACTTTATTTTCTTTTTTCACTTGTTGCCACTAACAAAATGTCTGGTACTGTTTAACTTGGAGATAGATTTCTCTTTAATTGGCAATTGTATAGAGTTCTTACAGACTTCAGAGACAGAGAGAACTGTGTGTAAATATCTCTATCTTTTATGTATTTCAATATATTAACATGTGCACGTAGAGTAAGAAGGGTGAGAGGATGAAGACTTTGAGGAAGGATTGCATGAGTAGGACTTTTTAGCCTAGGAAAAATCCAACTAAACTGACAAATTTTCCACCATTTAAGAGCTGGTTAATAAAAGGAGTGTTGTCAGTTGGTTTTGACACGATGAGGAGAAAGGAAAGGGCAGAATTTATTCAGATTTGTAGCAAACTGGGCAGTATTGCACAGTGTTAGCAAGAGAGGGGCTGTGGAGTTTCCCACTTCTGTCACGTCTCCTCCTTTCTCATAACCCTTATCTCAGATGGAGAAAATGATCTAAATGATCCCCTGAGGTCCCTCGAAGCTTTACGTTCCTTTATCATATTTTCAGGAATGTTCTGTCCATAATGATTTGCACTTGTGTTTTGGAAGAACAAGGGAGAAAAACCCCACAAACTGATGAAAATCCCTGCTGCTGAACTGTGGCCAAGATGTTGGTTCAAGATAGCAGTGCTGCATTTCTGCCAAACTAAACCATGAATAATTGTACTGAGATAGGAGTTTTTTCATAGTTTTAGTGTCATTCATGTACTCTAAATAGCAGGTTTTGAGGTGGTTTTTTAATTTAATTTCTTTCAACTTCGTGTGAATGAATCACAGTCTTTAATGAAGTGAGGACTAGAGAAAGGATCTGTCACTGCTAGAGATGGTTAATTAAAATTAAAGGAAGTCTTTGTGTGTAGTCACTCAGTGTTTTTCATTCTGTCAAAACTGGGAAGGTGCAAAAGTCATGAAATAATCTGGGGAAATGTTTCTGTGGCAGGTGGGAAAATTCAGAAATACATTGGCTTGGACAAGCCTAAGTGCATTTGGAATTCATATGTGGATTTTCATAATTGTCTTCTAGACTTGTTTCAAAAGTTTGGGGTTTGTTTTGTTTGGGTCTTTTGCTTGGAAAGAAATATGTTTCTTGATTCCTTTCTCTTCATGTGTAAGGTTTAAATCACTTTTAAATCACCTTAAAATGACATGATTAAGGTGAGTGGCACTGGTGTGTGTGTGTGTAGTCAGAGGTGTAACTGATTCTCTGTTGTTCATCAGTGCCCTAGAATTAATTTTATTTACAAGGCAGTTTGAATTTAGTCTGAGACAAAATATTCTCAGTAAATTATAAAGGATTAAACTGTCCTTGCTGACAAATCCTCCTTTGCTCCTCAAATATTGGCCTTTTTAGTGCTGAATTGGTGAACCCAACTGGTGGCTTTTCTCCAAGGTGCAGCAACTTGTCATGAGATGCTTTCAGAGTTGAGAGTGCTGGAATTGAGGTCAGGTTTAGAGCTGGTAAAACATTTACTCTGAGTTACTACTTGGATCCTAGAATATCTTTTCCTTCATTTTCAAGGAAAGAAACTCCAGAAATTGTGCTAAGTCTGAAAACAATTAAGAGTAAGCCTGTTCTGCCAAGTTGGGTATTATTTATCTTATTATTAGAGTTGCTTTGCATGCTGTGGGAATGTGTTGTGGTGTGGTTTTGACATTCCTTGTGCAGCTCACTTAAACCAGACTGATATTTTATCTCCTGGAAGAAAGCTGAGGACATTCCTGAGGTGACTTTCAGCTGCAAGGTGGCAATTCACTTGTCTGTAATTCAGATCAAATCTGGTTGTGTTTTCTATTATCTAAGACTTCTGATTGTACTCTGTCCCCTTAGGGATATTCTTGCCTTAATGAAAAAGTTCAGGTTACCTGGTTTTTGGGTGTTTTGGGATTGCCCAAGTGTCAGTAGATGGCAGCCTAAAGCTGGAGAGAAGGAAGTTTCACTGAGTTTTGACAGGGTCGATGGAGGTGCAGCCATGCACAGCCAGCAGCAGGAATAGACAATTTTAACAGGAATGTGCTGCAAAACTGGGTTTAATCCTTGCCATGAAGGCTTTACAAGGAACAGCCTTGATTTTACCAGAGTGGCTACTCTGAATGCTTGTGCAAAGGCACAAGTGAGACCCCAATCAGTGCTAAAAATCTCACCATAAAACACACAAAAAAGGTTGAAAAAAAACCTTAAGTAACATTGGTAGAACAAAATTTGGACACCTTCAGGCTGTCGAGTTCTCTGTGGCAATGAAATATTTTGGAGAGATTTAATGTTGTTTCTTTCCAGGTCCTGACTTCGTGGTGTGTGATGAAGGACACATACTGAAAAATGAAGCATCTGCTGTCTCTAAGGCAATGAATTCTATTAGATCTAGGAGAAGAATAATTCTGACAGGAACACCACTGCAGAATAATCTTATAGAATGTGAGTAGTTGTCTTTTATTTCCTTCAGCACAATTTTGCCTGTCAGCCGTAGAAGATATATTTAGTTTGATTGGAAGAGAAGGATTTGAAACAGTGCAGCTGCCTGCTGGGTTTCTCTGTATTTAGATGTGACACATTTATTTTCTGTTTGCATTAATCCCAGTACTGTGCTTTCCATTTTGAACCACTCAAGTGTGATGCGTTTCTCCTAGATCACTGCATGGTTAACTTCATTAAGGAGAACTTGCTTGGCTCAATTAAGGAATTCCGGAATCGATTCATCAATCCCATCCAGAACGGGCAGTGTGCAGACTCCACCCTGGTGGATGTCAGGGTGATGAAGAAACGTGCTCACATCCTCTATGAGATGTTGGCTGGCTGTGTTCAGGTGGGAACAGCTTGTCCCTAACTCAGCACTTCATTGAACTGCAGGGAAGGAGAGCAGTTATTGTCTCATTCTGATGAAATCACACAAAGACCTGTAAAGGTCTGGTTTGGGAGCTCCATAAATCTTTTCACGTAAATATTTTCACTGGTTGTTAGATCCCTGCATTATTTGTGACTAGAAAAACTTCATAGTTTTTCTCCAAATGTCAGTGTATCCTAAAATACAAGTATTAGAGGATACAGACAAGAACATTTTATGGTAGAATAGGACATTAGTTGCTCTGAAATAATCCATTTTAATTTCGTAGGCACATTTAAGAGCTGCCTTAAAGTCTACACAGAAACTTGCTGGTCCATAGCTTGTCAGTTTTTTCTGATCTACAAGAATCAGAACAACGGAAAACAATAGAAGGAAAATTATTCAGGTTCAAAAGGGTGAAGAACTCATTACTTTATAGACCTTAAACAAAAAAAAGCTTTGGATGGAGCCCACATGGATTTCCTCCCAGCCCTGTGCAGAGCAGATCCTGTCCACAGAAAGCAGCTCTCTCTTGTGGTTATTGGTGAGTGGAGACACAGAGTAGTGCCAGAGTCAAAAAAACCAAACCAGAAGTCAAATCTGGTTTTTGGTATTCTAAAAAAAAACCCCAAAAGTAGTTCCCAGAGCAGCTCTTGGAGTTGCAGTGAACTTTGCAAGGACTTGGAACTGGGCACGGGCTTAGCAGGTCATAGGCTTTGGCCTGAGAAGGCCCTGAGTGGGGCAGGTGGGTTCCTGCTGCAGGGCCTGGAGTGAATTGTGTTTCCTGGGCTGATTTTCGTCCTTTGGGGCTGGAAAGCAGCAGAATCACCCGCAGTGATCCACGGTGCTGTGTCCTTTGAGCTGCCACAAGCCCTGGAGCTCTCAGGAGTGGTTGCCCTGTTTGTGTGACTGAAGCGCTGTTTGTAAAATTGCAGAGGAAGGATTACACAGCCTTAACCAAGTTCCTGCCCCCCAAATACGAGTACGTGCTCGAGGTGCGGATGACCCCGATCCAGTGCAAGCTGTACCAGTATTACCTGGATCATTTGACAGGTATGTGCCTGCAGCTCTGATGGCATTTAATAAGGGCCATTTTGCCACAGTTGGTAGGTGAAAATCAACTTTCTGATCATTGTCCTGTGCACTGAAGTGCTTGGACAATAAACAAATAGGCTGGGGTTTTTTAGGGGTTGTTTTTTTTTTTTTTTTGTAGTAGAATACTGCAGCATTACAGGTCATTAAAGGTAGCTCAGATTAGTTAGATTCATTGAGACCTAAATGCAAATGTTATTTTGTGTTTTCCACCTTGGGCTGCTTTTACAAAACCTTATAGACATGTCTGTCTGTTTAAGAGGATTTGTGTACATTCCTGTACTGGGGAGCAATGTGCTTTTATGTAAAAAAAAAAAAAAAAAAAAATCATGTGTCTCATTATCAAGAAAAAGGAGAAAATCTAATTTTGACAACTTTAACTAGGAGAAAGAATGGCTGTGAGTGAGTAATTTGAGCCCTTTTACAAGAGATGTTGCAGTATGATGTGCAGCTGGAGAGAACACTCCGATCTGCCCTGCCGGGCTCTTCAAAGGGGAGCAGAGTGTGGCAAACTCACTTCAGGGCTCACTCTAAAACCTGAACTTTATTGTCAGGTGTAGGTGGTGGCAATGAAGGTGGAAGAGGCAAAGCTGGAGCTAAACTATTCCAGGATTTCCAGATGTTGAGCAGAATCTGGACTCACCCTTGGTGTTTGCAGCTGGACTATATTAGCAAAGAAAATAAGGTAAATTAGATATATCAAAATACTCTCACTTGAGAAGTTTCCAAATAAGCTCTGCCAAACTCTAGGTAAAGTTTCGTCAAATTAATGGAAATCTTTGTTGCTGTGGGGTCAGTTTGCTGCTGGTTTTGTCATATTTTTCTTGCTGGGTATGTTGTCATTCTTCAAACATTTTGCAAGGCCAGGCCTTTGTAGAACTTAGCATTGTTTAAATGAAGGGTAAGCAGATGGCTGAAGGTTTAATAAAAGCTTCTGGGTGAACAGAGTTAATAATTTCTGTTTTTTCTCTTTTGAGGGCTATTTTGATGAAGACAGCATGGATGACTTCATAGCTTCAGATTCTGATGAAACTTCTATGAGCTTAAGTTCTGACGATTATACAAAGTAATTGACTTTTTATTTAGTTTGTTGGTGTTGTTTCCCTTACAGAACTGAAGTGATTTCTATAAAGTGAATGTTTATTTTGTATTTTATGTGTCTGTTAATATGTGTTTTCTTTCAGTGGGATTAAAAAAAGAAAATAATGGGGTGTATAATGTTGCTTCTTAGGAAAAAAAAGTCCAAGGGGAAAAAGGTGAAGAAAGAGTGCAGCTCAAGTGGAAGTGGCAGTGATAATGATGTTGAAGTCATTAAAGTCTGGAATTCAAGATCTCGTGGAGGTGGGGAAGGAAATGTAGAAGATCTTACAACCAACCCTACATCAACAAAGTCAGATGAAGGTGAGGACAACACAGGGTGATGAAAACGTGAGGCAGCTCCATTTTGCAAAAGGCAATTTGAGAGGGCTGGAATTCAGGAATTCTGCTCTGTGGCACAATGGCAAATTCCTTAACAGTTACAGCTCCTGCTACTTCTAATTATATATTTATCCTGGAAAAATAAGAGGCATCAACTTAGAACTCGGGGATTTTGAGCCAGGGAAGCTGCACAGTGAAATTTTTTAATTCAGAAGTACAAAATTATATAACTTGGAAGATTAATGGAAAGATTAGGAAATAGATCTGTCATAATTTGTTGCATCTGGAATTTGAATTGGATGCTGAGCAAACAGATCCAGTGCAGCAGGAATACAAGACCTTTTTAAAACTGTTATTCGAACTTCTTACAGCTGCACACTTAATTTTTGTGCTTTTCTCTGTAATAATCTATCTTTTGTCTTGTATCTGGGATCACAGAGAATTTTCTGATTCTGCTATTTCATGTGTGTCTAATCTCTTTCCCTAAGTAATCTAAAATTTTTGGGACAGTTCAGGTGAGGAATCCTTTTTTTTGCCCCCATCCCAATGGCAACACTTGTAAATGTGCAAGGGGCGGAGGGTGTGTGTGTAAAATATTTACACACAGGGATTAAATGTGTTAAAGGAACTACATTTATAGGCAGGGTGAGTTTCTGTCTCTGCATCCCTTAAATATTTAATTCTTGTAACTGCTGATAATGCAGAGGCTGTTTTTTCTTTGCCTCTTTAACTCCTTCCATACCAATTAAGTCCCATAGTGAGGGAACAATTCTGTAGTTCATTCATTCAAAGCATTTAAATGAAGGCCATGTTCTCATCTTTTTTTTTTAATTTCTTTCTTTTTTTTTTCTTTTTAAATAGGCAAAGCTACATCCTCTTCCAATCCTGGTAGCCCAGCTCCAGACTGGTACAAAGATTTTGTCACTGATGCAGATGCTGAGGTGTTGGAACATTCTGGGAAAATGGTGCTGCTCTTCGAAATTCTTCGAATGGCAGAGGAGCTGGGGGACAAAGTGTAAGTTCTGCACTTGTTTTTAAAGGCTTTAGGGACATTTTAGTCTGACAGTGTTCCCCATCTATCCTTCATTCTGCTGGGGCTGTTTTCTGAAGCAGACAAGCATGGTACACTCATTTTTGTCAGGGATCTTCCCACACCTCCATGTGCTGCACTGAAGTCTTGCTCTGTTTGTCTCAGTGATTGTATCAGAGGGAGGAGGGAACAAAAGTGAAGCAGTGCAATAATCAAAGTAACTCCAGAGATGAATTCTGTGGTTTCCCTGTTTCTTTTTTCAGCCTAGTGTTCAGCCAGTCCCTAATATCTCTGGATTTGATTGAAGATTTCCTGGAGCTGGCCAACAGGGAGAAATCTGAGAGAGATAAGCCTCCTATCTACAAGGGTGAGCATCTCCTTCTACAACTGCAGTGCTCAGAACTCTCTCACAAGTCTCTATTCAGTGCCCAGGTTTGAAATCAGTGTTTTCATTAGGATATTGCATGCTGTGGACTGTTCCTGAGGCTTGCAGGGCTCCCCTGCAGGAGGTTTCTGCTGTCCCTTTATGGACTCTCTGATTTCACTCTCTCATCCATCCTTGTAGCCTAAGCAGATTAAATGTTCATATCTGAGAGAAGGCATTTTGTTAAATTCTGCACAAAAATGATGTTAAATTCTGGCGTGTGGCAAATCCTGATCCTTCCTCCTGGCAGAGAGAGAGTGAAAGAAAACGGGGCTGCTTTAAACCAGCGTTAAAACATGGAAAATCTGATTTTAGGCCTTGTTTCCACAGCAGCAGGTTGGCTATGGGATTTCATAAGGGAGCTAGTATTGAGTTAAGTATTATCCTAGTGATGCTGAAATGGCATGGAATTCCTCACTGGGATGTCCCCAGAGCTCCTGAGCTGCTGTTCCTCCTCACTCCTTCAAGTCTGCCTTTGCTTTCCAATCTCATCCAACTCTTCCACGTGTTTGCACTTAGAGATAAGGGAAAATGGCTCAGTGATGGTGATTGGAGGTAGATCTCCAGTATCTGTCTCTCACAGATTTATCGCTCCTCCCCGTTGCTTCCCATTCTGAATTTTGTCATCTCAGCCATTACAAGGTGTCTTTTTGAAGAGTTGTGCCTTTACTCTGAGATTTTAATGAGGTTGGGGTTTTTTGTGTGTGGTAATTCTGGCCAGCAAAATTAGATCATGGTAAGATTCACCGTTCCTAGCAGAACTCACCAATCTGCCTCTCACAGTGGATTGAACTGAGCAGTGCTGCTCCCCAAAACTTTGTTTCCTTTATGATTGATGGCTCAGGGATATTAGTTTTGTGTACAAACACCTTGATGGCCAGAGAAAATGGAAGGTTCCTGTGAACTGGGCAGAGAAGAAAACCCTCCATCACCTGTAGTTATTTTTTCCCCCCAATCTGACAAGAAGTTGCTGTAACTCACAGAGTAATTAAACCCAAAGATTTTGCTGGATTTCAGTTCCAAAATGAGTTTGACCTTTGAAATCTCCTTTGGAGCATTGACTTGTCAGTGCTGGTCGTGTGGGAGACTGACTGACACTGGTGCTGTAACGTGAACCTACCTGGATCAATTGGAAAAGTGCAATTAGTGCTACAGCACCTGAAGAGGAGATGTAACGACTTCTTTGGGACTTCTAAAATTAACTTTGGCTCCAAGTTGAGGCATAGCTCTGCAAATTTATAAATACAGCTAGAAAGTGTGAAAAATAAGAGGACTTCCCCCCGCTAAAAAAAGCTCAGATATTTTCAAATAAATTTAACCTCAGAACTATGGTTTTGATTATAAATTTCTGTCTTTCAGTTCCAGTTGGTTACCAGTCTGGTTATTTACACCATCAGCATTTTCATAACTTGGCTGTTGCATTTACAGGTGAAGGCAAATGGTTCAGAAATATCGATTATTATCGCTTGGACGGCTCAACCACAGCTCAGTCCAGAAAGAAATGGGCTGAGGAGTTCAATGATGAAACTAATGTGAGGTGAGCTCTCTCCTGAGATATATATGCTTTATTTTCTCCTTTTTCTTTCTTTTGTTCCCTATTTATTATTGCTTTTATTAGACCTCGGGATCAGGCAAATGGTGATCAGAACTCCCCCAGAAAACGTGCAGCAATGTGGTACTGACTTCAGATTGATCCCATTGTACTTAGCAGTGTTTCCTTGCTCTTTTCATTGTCCTTTAGACTGTAACCAATTTAAATCAGAGACAGTGTTGTTACTGCAATTACTCAAAGGATACAAGGACCTAGAAAGTGTGTGGCCAGGAGGCTGCAGTCTCTGAGCCGCTCAGGAACAAATGAACTCTTTTAGCTGCCTCCACAGTTGGCTCCCAGCCCTCCACTGCTCCTCCAAAATGGGACTTTCAAGTCTTGATTTAGACAGAGAGGGACAAACTTGTGTTTGGATGAAGTTAAGGAGCTTCACCTTCCTAGGTCTGTTTAAAAACTGAAGTATGTAATCATGGTGCAGTCATTTATAATATGCAGGGGAAAAATATTTAAGTTAACAAGTGAACTAATCCAGTGTTAATACTTTGAAATAGTCTATTCTGTCAGGTGTCTGTCAAGAACTGGGTCCAAGGTAAACCTGAGTGAATTTTTTGAACCTCAGAAAACCCAAATAGGTCAAAGAGACAGTGTCATTGGAGAGTTACCCTGAAAGTTTGCAGGCCAGGAAAGAGTTTCAATGGCATGGAATCTGCCTGTTTAAAATTATGGTTTAATTTGATATACCAAATTTCATTAGAGCTTGAAAATGCCAACCCCAAAGTTTTTTCTTCCCTGCCAGTTTTTGCTAACAGCTAATTTGCAAAAGGCCTTGATGTGTAGTTTTGGGAGCGTATGTTTTGCTAAAAGTGTTGTTCTTGTAAAATCTACATCTGTTTTATGCTTAATACATTATTTTAATGAAGTTTTAGAGTTATTTCAGTGTATGAACAACTCCACAGTAACCCAGCAACACGGGAACAGCAGTTATTTTCCAAAATACTCCAATTTTGCAACTTTTCTCTGTTCCAGAGGCCGCTTGTTTATCATCTCCACTAAAGCAGGTTCCCTGGGAATCAACCTGGTGGCTGCTAACAGAGTCATCATCTTTGATGCCTCCTGGAACCCCTCCTATGACATCCAGAGCATCTTCAGGGTTTATCGCTTTGGGCAGAACAAGCCTGTGTTTGTGTACAGGTTTTTGGCTCAGGTAAGATGCTGGCTGCAGTTTCTGTGCTGTTTCCTCCTGCAGTTAAATTTGGGAGCTGGGGGCTTTGGGGACTGGAGCTGTTTGGGCTGGTGTTGGAGTCTGCAGTGACCCAGGTCGATCCAGACATATTCCAGCTCCGATCTGGAGCACAATTTGGTCATGGAAGCAGCTCATGAAGGAAAGAGAGGTAAAATCAATGTAAAGTCCCCCCTTGTCTGACACTTTGTGTAACCCAAATTCTGGAATTCCAGCAGTGATTCACATGTCCAGACCCAGATTCAGAACAGGAGTCTCAGCCTTTTTAATTTGCACACCTCTGCAAGCTGTGACTGGAGCAGTCCCTGCAGAGGATGCTGGTGGTGTTGTTAGGGAATGGCCCTGCCCAGGGCAGCTCCTCCTGCAGACCCTCATGGTCCAACTGCAGCACAACCATGGGAGACAAGTTAATTTTTGTAAAAAGGTATCCAGTCCTGGCTTGAAAACTCCTGTCACACCCTACAGATGTTAAAGATGGGTCATAACTGGGGTGGACACTGATCTGTGCTTTATTTAAGGCAAATATTTCTGGTAGGGAGTGCTTTGCTTCAGCTTCTCCTTCCTCAGGTGTGGCAGAGGAACCTGGAGACCTTTCCCTGTAGCCCTTAACCAGTCACTCTTTCCATCCCAGCGGAGGCAGATCCTTCTCTGGGACACATTACTGTCAGAAATGGGGTTTTCTTCAGGCTTCAGTTTGTTTTTGTAGTTTTCCCTGTGCACTTTTGAACTGTTGATATCCTTTTTAAATCATGCTGTTCAGAACAGGCTGTGCTGTTCTTGTCCTTCTCAGTCATCTTTTTTTTTTTTTTTTTTTTCCAAAAAATAAGTAATTTTCCTTTTTTTCATCAAAGATCTAATTTTTTTGTACACAGCTGTGGTGAATTAGACTTGACTGCCTCTCTTCCCTTCTCCCCTCCACCACAGTGATATGGTATCTGTTTTCCTTTTTACAGGCTGCTCAAAGCAGCAAAATAAGGTACATGCTGTGAAAATTGCCATTTTTTTGGTCATAATCCTACTTTGGGGAATTGAAGCAAAACTGGATCTCTTAAAAACACCACTAAAAGACCAATTTTCTTCCTCTAGTCAACAGCTACATGACATCTGTCCCATGCACAATTCCTGCTGTGCTGCTTCCAGCAGGTTTTTTCTTTTATTGCTCAGCAAACAAAGGGCTTGAAAGTGGTAGAAGCTTGGTCATGGTGAAACCTAGAGAGGCTGACCTGGAACAGAGGCTAGACAGAGGCTATTTAAAGGAATAAAGCAGGGATCTATTAAAAATGCCTGCAAAGCATCCACCTTGGGCAGGACAAGAGCTTGGCTGTGGCTGCACCCAAGATGGATGATGGGTTTTCACATTTTTATAAGTTTTGGTCCGTTTCCATGTTGGGGTTAATTGTCCAGTTACACCTTCAGGTACCAAAGTCCCTCCTCCCAGATTGCTCTCCTCAATTCACTGCTGTTTGCACTCCTTGGGCCCGAAGCTGCAGCGGTGTCCGTGGTTCTGGGGCTGGAGAAGGATTGTTCTGTCTGACTGAGCTGTGAGGAGAACTTGCTCACACTGTGTAGGAAGTTCAGAGTTACTAACGCAGTGCAGAATCTGGAGAATATGAAAGCTAAAACTTGAGGCATCAACAGAAGCAAGGCAGACAGAACTGCTGGGTTGTTATTTTGGCTTTTTTACACCTGCCAGTATTCCTGGTGGTGAGCAGTGGGTGTGTCTGTGCTCAGGGAACCATGGAGGACAAGATCTACGACCGGCAGGTGACGAAGCAGTCGCTGTCCTTCAGGGTGGTGGACCAGCAGCAGGTGGAGCGGCACTTCACCATGAACGAGCTCACCGAGCTCTACACCTTCGAGCCAGACCTGCTGGACGACCCCAACTCCGAGAAGAAGAAGAAGAGGGACACCCCCATGCTGCCAAAAGTGAGTGGGGAGCTTTGTGCTGTGAAAACAACCTGAGTCTGTTCAAACATATTGCGGGTTTTTAGTGGAGAGCAGTGCCGGCCACTTGGAGCGGAGGTGGATAGCAGGAAACACAATAAAATCCATAATTAATACAACAAATGCTATAATGAGCCGGGTGAGGAGGTTCCCCTCAGTGTAATTGACACTATGAGAGAAAGATACTCATTAAAAGACCCAACATTTAAGTCAGGACAAAGACACTTTTTCACACATTTTGAATGAATAGAAGTTTGGCTTTGGGAGAGCAGAGTCCTCAGAACATGGGGACAAGGAGGTTTGAAAATGCACCTTTTAGAACTGGAGAGAATTGGGAACAGGAATTAGGGGAAACGTGTTTCTTCTTTCCTCCAACCATCTAAGCATGGGTGTGGAAAAACCTGTGGGGAATATTTGTTTTCTTCTCAGAAACTGCCTGGCTCCAGTGACATCCCAGAGTCTTCAAGAATCCTTCAGGCAGGACTCATGTGGGTTGAGGAGGCATAATTCAGAGCTGAGTGTTGGGGTTCTTCTAACTCCTTTTTAACTTCCTGGAATTAATTCCTTTTTAACTTCCTAGGAAAAAACCAAATATTTAATTCTTGTGTTTTAAATGGGAGAAGAGAATTCATTCTTTATTGTTTTAAAAGTCAGTGAGTGAAGAAACAGGTCCTGCTTGGTTTTAAATTAGATCCTTGAGAATTTTGGCTTTACAACAATCCAGCTTTGAGTCCAAGACCAGTTTTCTTCGAAAGTGCCTTTAAGGGGGGAGAAGCTGTTGAATGCTTTTATTTTCTATAAAAATGACAGTGCAGATGTGCAGTCTGTTGTTTTCCTGGAAGTTTCTCCAAGTTTCATGTCCAGTTCTAATTGGAGCAGCAGTTTTCTGCCCTCTGTGGTCTAACAAGACCTCGAGGTGTGGAGATTCTCAGGGGAAAAGTGCCTGTGGTGCTGCAGCCCCAACTCCAGAGCTCCAGGCTCTGCCCTCACCCCTCAAAAACAGCTTCTGGTCTTCAGCTCTGCAGATACCTGGGGTTAACAGAATATTTGTAATATCCACGTGGTTCACATGAATTATTTACTCTTAGCTTCCACTGTTTGATTTCATTCATCCCCTGTCCCTGCCCAGCTGGAAAGGGCTGCTCTGGAATTTCAGTCCAGGAAAGGCGTGTTAAGGCTGAATGATCACTTGGTCACCTTTGCTGTTTTTAAGTATAGGAATAAGGACATTATAGTTTACAGAAGAGTTAAGTACAGTCCACGAGCTGGACAGAGGCAGTGTTGGGGCACTGGGTGTCCCTGCCCTGGGCTCATTCCCCATTCCTCGTTCAGGGAATTAGAGCTGAAGTCACTTTTTTATTTATGTGAGATGAAAACTTGGCTCAGTCGAGGTCATGTAATGCAGATTGGAAAAACAGATGAAAATCATAGTTCAGATTCAGCAGGATATGGTATATCAGTGTTTCATACTACCTCAGGACAGAGACATGTGGTTTGCTGTGGTTCCATTCTCAGGGACAACTTGGTGAATTTTGATCGCAGGATTAGAAGAATTTGCTTCTTATTTAATTTTTTTTTATCTTTAGTATTAAATGTTCAGCTGGTTGAGAAAAACCCGTGAATTACAACATAACTTGCATTCCTTCATGGAAGATTTCCTTTCTAATACACTGATCTCTCCATAGCATTTAATTTTCATCAGGATTTTAAAAAGACAAATGTCTGTTTTAGAATTCAACCCCCTTTTTCAGTCTCATTCATCACCAGGATTTCATCCTAAAGCTTACAAACCAACTGATAATCGTTCTTTTATCAACAAGTGAAACAAGTATAAAGAAATAATTATTCTGATGGTTTTTTATGTGAAGGGTGGATTTATTATTATTATTTTATTTTGAGATTGAACTAAA
The DNA here is from genome assembly GCF_029207755.1 of Chamaea fasciata. NCBI lineage: Eukaryota > Metazoa > Chordata > Aves > Passeriformes > Sylviidae > Chamaea > Chamaea fasciata. Next base: position 1,468,728 of record NW_027094107.1, read on the forward strand.
TGCAAGTTTGTTATTCCCAGGGTTGTTTGCAGCCCTGCTGTTCTGGCCCCTCAGTTAGGAAGGACGTTGAGGGCTGTGTCCAGCTCTGGTGTCTCAGTTTAGGAAGGACCTTGAGTGCTGCTGGTGAGGGGCTGGGAACACAAACCCTGTGAGGAACACTGGGGCTGTTTCTCCTGGAGGACAGGAGACTGAGAGGTGACCTTATCTCTCTGCAGCTCCCTGAAAGGTGGCTGTGCTCAGCGGGGGCTGGTCTCTTTCTCCAGGCAGCACTGACACAATGAGAGGACACAGCCTCAGGCTGCACCAAGGGAAATACAGGCTGGATATCAGGATAAAGTTCCTTACAGAAAGAGTGATAAAGCACTGGAATGGTCTGCCCGGGGAGGTGGTGGAGTCACCATCCCTGGGTGTGTTTAAGGAAAGCCTGCATGTGGCGCTCGGGGCTGGGGTTTAGTTGAGGTGTTGGGGCTGGGTTGGACTCGATGATCCTGAAGGTCTCTTCCAACCTGGTGATCCTGTGTTCCCAGGGCAGTTCCTGCCCCTCCAGGAGCCCCCACAGCCAGTGACACATCCTGGGTTCCTCAGCCAGCGCCTCTGGCTTTGTGTCACCCCCGTCTCTGGGGTGTCTCTGCTCCCCTCCCCGCGCCCAAACCCATCCTCTGTTCCCTGTGCCCGGCAGTGCTGCAGAGCCCACCCGGGACATCCTGGGAGGAGCTGGTGATGAAGACAGCGATTCACACCAGATAGGAGAAGGGTGGGACAAAGAGCAGCTCACTGATAATTGGTTAATGTCATTAACTTTTCAAACACACAGAAACAAACAGCTTTGTGTAGCTGCTGTGACAGAGCCCCTAGTCAGGACTTCCACACTCAGTTCCCAGAGTGGCTGCAAAAATCTCTTTGTTTGTGGGTACTTCTTTCAGTCATTGTTCAGCTGAGATTATAAAATGCCAGGGTGGGACGGGCTGAATTCCTGCTTGTGCAAACCCTGGCACAATGAGGGCAGGACTTGGAGGGGCTCAGGGAACTCCTGCACTGTAATTCCCCTCAGGAGTGGTTCAATGAGGTTTTTGTATTAGGAATTTTAGCCTGAGGTGTGTTGGAGCTTCCTTAATTCATGAAGCTCATCAGCCACACAAGTTATGTAAAAACCTCTTCTATAATGACCTTAGAAAAGGAGCTCCTGAGGTGCAGCAGGAGCAGCTTTTCATAGTCCTTTAGGGATCTTCATCTTTTGCAGCATTACCTTGACTTCCAGACAAAAAGATTTGACTTTAAAAAATCGGAGATGTTGGACCCAAAGTACTGCTGAGTGTGTGAAAGCTGTAGAGATGCTGTTTGTGTAGAATAAATGCAGATTGATTGATGGGTCCTGTGTCTTGTCCAGCCTAAGCAAAGGAAAAGCCACTGAGCACATTCCATTTCTTTTAGGTGCATTTATTGTTGTGGAATCTGAGTGCATTCCTGTGGTTTGTTAAGTGACTGGACTGTCATCTCTGCAACAGATTGTTAAACCATCGCTCTCCCTCAGAGAAAAATTGTATTTTTTAATGATTTCCAAGTTTCATTGTGCTGTGGAGTGCTGGGAGCTGCTGCGTGTGGAATGGGGAGGGAGCAGGAGGGGAGACAAGGGGAGCAAACAGGGCAGAGCTGCTGAGTGACTCCTCCTTGATCTCCTCCTTTGAACAGGACACGATCCTGGCAGAGCTGCTCCAGATCAACAAGGAGTACATCGTTGGGTACCACGAACATGATTCACTCCTGGACCATAAGGAGGAAGAGGAACTCACTGAAGAGGAGAGGAAGGCAGCCTGGGCAGAATATGAAGCAGAAAAGAAGGTAAAGCTATTTAATTGGTTTATGCATATGAAAATAACCTTTCCAGGTGCAGAGTCCCAATTACCTTTTCAGTTTGTCTCAGGGTAATTAAATTTTGTTATAGACCAAGAAATGAATATATAGAGCAAATTTTGACATAGGAAAAATAGTGTGTAGCAATGAGGGAACAAAGAGACACAGAGCCCCTTGTGCATGCAAAGGAAATCACTTTATTGTAGTAAATATTCCCCTTTTATACTTTCAACTTCCACCAGACAGAACCAAAACTCAACAGAAGGGCACCACTGGCTGCTCAGCTGCAGCCTGCAGTCCATGTGTCCAGCACCCAGTCAGAGCCCTCCTTCCATGAGCTGTCCTTGTGTCCAGCACCCAGTCACCCTTCCATGAGCTGTCCTTGTGTCCAGCACCCAGTCACCCTTCCATGAGCTGTCCTTGTGTCCAGCACCCAGTCACCCTTCCATGAGCTGTCCTTGTGTCCAGCACCCAGTCACCCTTCCATGAGCTGTCCATGTGTCCAGCACCCAGTCACCCTTCCATGAGCTGTCCATGTGTCCAGCACCCAGTCGCCCTTCCATGAGCTGTCCTTGTGTCCAGCACCCAGTCGCCCTTCCATGAGCTGTCCTTGTGTCCAGCACCCAGCCACCCTTCCATGAGCTGTCCATGTGTCCAGCACCCAGTCGCCCTTCCATGAGCTGTCCTTGTGTCCCAGTCACCCTTCCATGAGCTGTCCTTGTGTCCAGCACCCAGTCACCCTTCCATGAGCTGTCCATGTGTCCCAGTCACCCTTCCATGAGCTGTCCTTGTGTCCAGCACCCAGTCACCCTTCCATGAGCTGTCCATGTGTCCCAATCACCCTTCCATGAGCTGTCCATGTGTCCCAGTCACCCTTCCATGAGCTGTCCATGTGTCCCAGTCACCCTTCCATGAGCTGTCCATGTGTCCCAGTCACCCTTCCATGGACTGTCCACACTCAGAGCTGCCTCTCACCCCCAGGCAGCTTCCAACCATCCAGAGCCTGCAGCTGTGCCCTCCTGCAGGGCTTTCTGGTAAACAGAAGCTTTAATAACCTCACCAGTTATAACCCCATATCCTACTGCAGTGTGGGTTTTTTGCTCCTTTGTTGCTGGTTCTTTCTGTGCATTTGCTTTGTTGCTTTAATTACAAGTTACTTTTACACCAGCATTTCTTTTTCTAATTTATGATAAAAAACTCAACTGATGTCCGGTGTAATTCCTCTTTTCCCATTTGAGGGTGTCCCTGTGAGGGGCTCTGTGTGACACTGTTACCTTCCCTAGCTAATACGCATTAACATATAAAACAATACGTAATAATACAGCCGAAATCAGTGACATTGCAGTAAGGTGGAACCCTGTTCCCGTTTTGTTGGCCCGTGCCTCTGTTGCATCAGATGCAGTTGCTGGTGATTTATCCCCCCTAAGTGGGTGTGTGGGGGGCACCAAAGCTCTTTGTGTTGCTGAAACAAAAGCTGCGCCTTTACCCTTGGCAGGGTCATAAGGGGAGTTAATGGGATGCCACCAAGGTCGAAATTCTCTTTCAGATTTGTTGGTGTTACCCCAAATTACCTTTTGACTTTCAGTGGGTCAGGCACCCTCAAAGGCCTGTCACTAAAAGTACAAAAGGTGGGTGTGTAAATTGCCACTGACCACCTTGAGTGAACTGATGAGAAGGTTTGGAGAAAAGAAATAGGGAGATAAAGAGTAAAATCTGAAGTTGCCCTGTGAGAAATCCAAATGGGGAATGAGCATTACATTCCTGCTAATAAATTGTGCATTTGACTTCTTCAGAATTTCATTACAGGCCGGTCGAACTCAACATTAAGCAGTGGGTTTTCAATATAAAAAATGTATTAGTACCAACTTCAGCTGTACTAATAGGCTGTGGTCATTTATATATCAAATCCTGACAAGCTAAACTCGGAGATCATTCAGAGCTTGGCTTCCTGTGTGACTGAAATGGGGTTCTGAGCTTTGGAAACCTCCATGATCCGCGTTCAGGGGCCTGTGGCTCTCTCTCGGGGCTGCTTTGGCTGTGTGGCTGTTACTGAACTGTCAGTTAGCGACTCTGTGTTTTTCAGGGCATCACCATGCGTTTCAACATGCCAACGGGGACCGCCACGATGCCCACAAATTTCAACTCTCAGACATATATTCCTTACAATTTGGGTGCTCTGTCAGCAATGAGTAACCAACAGCTGGAGGTAAGGAGCGCAAGGTGCCTGTGTTGCTGCAGGGGTTTTCTGATACAGATTGTGGACAATGTCGGTCTGAAATATCGTTATATTTTTAATGATTTGGTGGTTTGGGGGTCATTTTTGCATGTAGCTTTGTTGGAGTTTAACTTGCATGTCTATAAACCTGTACCTGGGCAGATTTGTCAGGATTCTGGAGCGTCACCTGCATTCTTTGCAGATTTTAATTACCACTTTGGAAACTGTAACATCTTCAAGTCTGTATGGTAGAAAATTTACCTGGGTTTTTAGCATTCTCGTGCTGGTCTGAAAACCTGTGGATACAAAACTAGGTTTTTACAAATGCTGTCTACAAATTGCCAGGTTTAAACATGTTGTTCCACTGCTCTGTGCTGAAATTCAGATGGGTGGCAGCTTAGACTCATTGACTTGTGCAAATTGAGAGCAGAAAGGAAATGGAAGTCTAGGTATGTACAAGAGAAAGACTGAGAAAGTGGGGGAAGAAATGCGTTTGTTGTTTCTGTGCTTTGTACCTGATGTTGTGGTGTTTTCTCAGGACCTCATTAATCAAGGAAGAGAGAAGGTGGTGGAGGCGACCAACAGCGTGGCTGCAGCAAGAATCCAGCCCCTCGAGGACATCATTTCAGCCATAGTGAGTGCAATGGGTAACCCTGGGCTTCGATCAGGAGTGCAAAGCATTAAACGTTACCAGACGAAGATATTGCTGCTGCAAGTGGTCATCCAGCTAATGAATTGCATTGTTAATGAGCATCATTTCCACTTGGCAGTGACCTTTATCCCTGCAGTCACCCCTGGTGGTGTTTAGCTGGCACAGAGCCTTTCAGGAGTGGCAGTTTACATCCTTATTTGCCGTGCTCTGAAAATGCTGGATTTTCTAGAAATCAGAATAGCAATTACAGGCAAGTAGTAATTGCATTTTGTGGACTGTTAATTGCCAGTTAGAAGAACTAACAGCTCCTGGTTCTGGTGAAGCAGTTTTGCGGTGACTGGAAGTTGGGCTGGTTTAACTCTTGGTGTAAGTGCGAACGTGACACGGGACCTCCGTTACTGTCAGGCTTTTGTTCAAACGACCAGTGCCAAGAAGGTTTTGGGTTTTTTTGTTTTTCAGTGGAAAGAAAACTTAACCCTGACGGAGAGCCAGGTGCAGGCCCTGGCCCTGAACAGACAGGCCAGCCAGGAGCTGGACGTGAAGCGCCGAGAAGCCATTTACAACGACGTCCTCGGGAAGCAGCAGATGGTAAAATGTCTTACATTTCTTTATCCACTGTCAGGGTTTGAATGAGGGTCCTCTGTGTGTTCACTCCAGAGCTACAAGTGTGTGTTTAGGCACAGAAATATCCCTCACAGAATGGTCAGCAGTGTGCTGGAGTTCACTGCTTGGCCTCAGTGAGGGAGGCATGGGAGAAGTTCATAAAAAGCCACTCGCCAGGTTTTTGAGCTGAAGCGCTTTGCTGCGAGGTCATGAGGCGTAAAGAGAAATCTGATTCCCAGGGCTCAGCCAGCCACTTAGAAACACATCTTAGAAAGTGTTGGTAATGTTGTTTTAGCTTAAAATTACTTTGCAGAATCTGAAAGTTGCCCAGATGATGTCAGAGGGAAGAGTTTTTCTCTCAGGCAAACAAAAACTGACAGTCCACAGGCGGGACTTTCAAAGGGAAGACGAATGGCACCTGACAAATGATGATGTAACTTATACCTGGGAATAATTTCACAGCAGAGTACGTGTTGCCACGGCAACTCACCTAAATGCTGCCTGCAACACAATAGCCAAGTCTTCGTGAGAACCCAGCCCTAAAGGCTGTTACCAAATGGCTTCTCCAGGAGCGGGCTGCTGAATGCCATCACATTAGGGATGGTGATAACAATGGGCCTTTTTCCCCCAGCCATGCTGTCCCTAACAAATTGATTTCAGCTCTGAACCTGATCCTGGGAGCAGGGGGCCGGGTGGTGCACTCAGGCAGCTCTGCTTTCCCTCCGCAGTTAATCGGTTGTGTCCAGAGGATCCTGATGAACAGGCGGCTCCAGCACCAGTACAACCAGCAGCAGCAGCAGCAGATGTCCTACCAGCAAGCAGCCATGGGCCACCTCATGATGCCAAAGCCTCCAAATTTAATCATGAATCCTTCCAACTACCCAGCCATAGATGTGAGAGGAATGTATCAGTCAGTGTCTGGTGGGATGCAGCCACCGCCCCTACAACGAGCACCACCCCCAATGAGAGGCAAAAATCCAGGGCCTTCCCAAGGGAAATCAATGTGATTTTGCACTAAAAGCCTAAAGGATTGTTAAAATCAGAGAAAGAACTTTTATTTTTTTAGGAATCAATGGCCTAACAGAACTCAACTGTAAAAAAAAGAAAAAAGTTAAAAAGAATAGTTTGGTTGCTCCCCTTAAATACCATGTTCCATATTAGTGTTTCAGCTTTGTTTAAATAGGACACGATGTTTTCCCTGTTGTCAGTGATGTTGCCTAGAATCTTCTTACATATGTTGAGTACAGGAGATAACAAGTTGTTTTCAGTGAAAACAAGTCCTCCCGTTACAGTAGCATCTCCGCAGGTTTCCTGTCTAAACTCCTACACTTGCTTTTCGTGGCTGCAAAGCTTTGGGAAGCTTAGGAAGGACCGCAGGTCTGTATGTTCAGTCTGACATATGTGAATTGTAAACAGCTGAGTTCTTGATTAGAGTTGATTCCTCAAATTATGGGATACTTTCCTGCTTACCCATTTCTTTCTATTAGTGGGAACATTGTAACAGAAATAGTCTAGTTTCCTTCGTGGGTCATCTGTGCTGAATGGAACAGGAGTTGGAAAGACTCTCTGAAACAGAACTGAGTGCAATATTCGTAACTACTACTGCTCTGAGAACCTTCTGAGGCGCAGGGAACTGTGCGTCCAGCCTTAAACGTGACCGGGCCTTGCCCAGTCTGCTGCCATTCGTTATTTTCAGTTGTATGTGATGGAATAACCGCTGGTGATGGGGGAGTGGGAGATGCTTTTCCCTCACACGCTGATCCCTCGCTCTGGAGTCCAGCACAAAGCACATTTCTGGTAACTCCTTCATGCTGGTGCTACTGTCTCCTCCCATTGCCGGCAATGGGGGCCGGGCCAACACAATTCAATTCCTGTCTCTGGGGGGAAATTGGTGGTGGTGGCCGGGATCAAAGCACCTGTCAGAGAACCCCTTTAACGTGGCACAACCATTGCTGATGGTAAATCGACACAGAGAAAGTGCTGTAGCAACTTCTAGAGCTGCCAGAAGCGTGAAATGACTTTACTGATAGAGATGTGGTTATGCACTCCTCCCTTCAGTTGTGTGAAAACATGGGTTAGGACACAAAGAGCTTGATTTTGGTTGGTCTTTTTTTTTTTTTTCTTTTGTTCTGTTTTGGGTTGTTTTTTTTTTTTTTTAATGTAGGCCAGAGAGGAATTTCGGGTTTATTCTATACCATTATCACTCTTTGCCCACACTTGTTGTGCTTGTGAAGTTCTAATTAAGTACAAATAGGGCTTTTCTTTGCATAGAGTTTGGTTGATTCTTACCCCCCCCTCCAAAAAACCCCATTGATAATCTGGGGGCACAAGTAAGTGGCAGGAACATGGACACAGCGGTGTGTGGACAACACGGCGCTCTGGAGACGGATGGAGGCGGTGGCTCCAGAGCGTGCTGGACTGTTCTGATGCTGGCATGAACTAAAATCATTTTGGTTTCTGGGAAGTTTCTTGCAGGAGTTCGAGTTCTTGCCCTGAACAGACAAGTTTTGCACCTAAACATGCAGCTGTTCCATGGCGTTTCAGTGGGTGACTGACACTCGGTTTGTGACGAGGACAGAGGTTGGTTGGGCTGCTGCAAACCCAGCTGACAAGTTGCTGTCTTGGATTCTCTGATGACAAGATACCACAAAAGACCCTCAGTGTGTTCTAGTGCTCTGCAATTAACTCTGATCTGGGGGAGGGAGCAAAGACAGACGTGTCGGCACTAGAAGAGACAAAAGTGAGATGTTGAGATAAACATTTGAAGGCAAATGTACTCTGGGCGACTCTCACCGATATTCCTACGTGTTGTGAATAAGAGAAGTACGTTCTACCAAACTTGGAAATGTTAAGTGGAGTTTTACAGTAACTCAAAGACTTAAATGTGGAAGTTTTAGGCAACATTGAAAGGCACATTTTATTTCATCCTGGACAAACCTATGGATAACAGAAGACTAATGCACAAGAAGGAATCTGAGAGAAGCATTGAAGTAAAACCTGGACCACTTTGCTTACGTTTCTCACTCGACATTTTAGCTGCATAACAATGTGCTTTGAGTATAACATCAGGCTTTAACCAGTACTTAAAGACAGAACATACATCAGTAAGATAATAAAAGGCTCATTTTTTATATTTGTTTTAGATGTTTTAACTAGATAAAAACGGCTTAAGATGACAAATAAAAATGTTGCTTGTAATACAGTTTTGCCTGCTAAATTATCCACATTTTGTAACCTGTTTATTCCTTTGGATGTAAAGCGTTTTTGCTTAGTATTGTGATATTGTATATGTTTTGTCCCAGTTGTATAGTAATGTTTCAGTCCATCAACCAGCTTTGGCTGCTGAAATCATACAGCTGTGAAGACTTGCCTTTGTTTCTATTAGATGGCTTTTCAGTTCTGTATTAAATATCTTAAGTACTATAGAAAAGGTGTCCCCTCTTCCTATAAGGCTGTTTTGTAATATATATAAGGACTGGAAATGTGTTTTTAAAAGAGAAGAAGCATTCAAGTATGACGATATACTATCTGTGTTTTCACCATTCAAAGTGCTGTTTTAGTAGTTGAAACTTAAACTATTTAATATCTCATTTAATAAAGTGACCAAAATACATCAACGTGCCTTGTGCTACATTCGCAGTCCTGCGTTCAGTCCCCAGGGATTCAGCCTGGGAATGTCTTTGGAGAGCTGTGCTGTGAGCTGAAGCTCTTACTGCTTTCTACAGTGACTTCAGTGGAAATAGCCATTGGTTTCATTTCAGGAAAACGGCTGTGCTCCGGATTTGCCAATTGCTTTATTCACAGCAGCTTCTGCCAGTCTGTCTGTTAAAAAGGAAGTGACTTGTCCAGCAGTGAGATGGTTAAAAGTGAGGTGAAGTTGTTCTTAGTGAAATCAGAATAAGGTGCTGCCGTATTTTAACCTCGTAGTTGTACTTCTCCCTTCCTTCGTTATGAAATCCCACCTGTTGGGCAAAACACCCCCTTTCCTATGCAAAGAAAAGTGTGACGGTTGTGTTTAACGGTGCCCTTTGCTCGTGCCCTGGCAGTGCTCAGGGCACAGCCGTTCCTGCTAAAGCGCAGGGAGGTGGAAATGGTGTCTGAGGTGGAAATATTGGAGTTGTGCTCCAAGGGGCCCTGTGGGCAGCGTGGTTTTAAACATCCCTGTGACTCTTAACTTGGCTGAACACTGATGGAGGGCAGTGGGAGCTCGGGCTGGATGTGGCTGTGTTGGGCTGGGAAGTGGCCTGGGATGAGTCCCATGTCCACAATGTTGTGCTGAGGTGTCCCAACACTGACCAGCCCTGCTGCTGTGCCAGCTGTGCCCGGCCTGAGCAGCTTTTGCCTTTATCTTAAAAGCAGAAACCACTTTGCGCACAGTAAATAAAACTAAATTCATCAGTTCAAGCAAAAAAAGAGTTTTGAAGTTGGATAGATTTTCAATGTTTATGGAAAGCCAAATGTCCTAAACGCTCCCAGCTGGAGGAGTCTGGAAAAATGCTGGTGTTGCAGCAGGAGCACCAGTAATCACGTGGCGTCTGAACTTCCCAGACCTGCTCAGGTGTCAAATAACCCCCCGTGCACCCTCCGGGCTGTGGAACCCACCCTGGGGATGAGGCCTGGGACACAGCACCAGCACAACTCCACATGTGGCTCTGGCAGAGCTGCTGCTGTGGAGGGTCTGGAGAAGCTCCTGCCCCGCCGTGTGTGGCTGGGATGAGTTCGTCCTGTGACTCTCATCCAGCCACAGCTCCCGCCCCTGCTTCCCCCGGGGAGGAGATGGCTTGGGGGTCCCTGGAGGAGAGGGGTGGGAAGGGGCTGTGGCTGGCGTGGGGACACTGCCCTGGAGAAGGGCAGGGGCTCAGGGAAGGTGGGGTCACCCCGTGGGTCTGTGCTCAGTCACCTCCAAGGTCTGATCTCAAACACCACCCCGGCCTCTGGCGTGCCCAGGAACTGAGACGGTAACTGATAGCAAAGCCCGGTCCGGCCACAAGAGCCGCTTTAGGGATTCAGGTGCAGAGTGTTGTTCACTTCCCTGGGTTCTTGCCCGCGCCCATGAGCAGCAGCAGTGGAGGACACGTGCCCTGGCCACGTCTGGTGTGGTGACCTGCCCTGCTCGGTGGCATCTCGGTGCCAGATACCTCCTGGCACAGCGAGGGAAGAGCCAGAGAATCCTTGGAATTCGCTTCCCAGGGCTCCTGCTCAAACCCAGCGCAGGTAGGAGGTGACACCCTCGGTGTTCTCTGTGACGAGGATTCAGCAGCTCTGGGGCAGTTGGTTTGGAAAAAGGAATAATCAGTGCCGTCCCAAGGGATGCAGATGTCTCTGTCTCCACATCGACATGAGCTTCAGCCCTTCTCCTTCAGGAATGCTCCATCCCTGGGTGCCCTTCCAGGAACATCTCAGTCTGGCAGTGGCAGCACATCTCTCTGGATGTCCAGCCAGGTGGGACAACACCAGGACACCTTCATTGCCTTCCACCAGTTTCTGGATTTTCTGGATTTCTTCTGAGTTTCTGGATTCCCTCTGCAGCTCTGGGCTCTCCATGGCTCTCTCCACAGGAGGTGAGTCTTTGGGGCCTCCTCTCCTTTTTCCCCCTGGGGAAAGGCACCCCAAGCCACGCATTCCACCCAGAAGAGCTCCCCACAGGCAGCAGGGTCTCCACGGGGATGGCCCCGAGGGTGCGTGGATGTTGCCACTGGTATGTCAATCTCCAGACAATCCACGCAGTCCATCCCTGTGCCCTGGCTCATGAGCCAGAGCCAGGGAGAAGGGCACTTGCTGCCGTGCTTGGCTCCAGGTTGGCCTCTCCCAGGCAGCTCCCGTTTCTGCACCCTCCATAGTGAGACTGCAGCACGTCCCCACCTCTCTGCTGGAGCCTCCTCCCTCCTGCTCTGCACAGCTGTCCCAGGATAATGTTTCCCACAGGACAGGCCCTCCCCTCTCGGGCAGGAGAAGGCTTGAAGAGATGCCTTTTGTCCCGCTTGCTGTGGTGTTTCCAGACCCAGCCTTGTGAGTGGAACAGCTCTGGGGTCAGGGGCACAGGGGCTTTCTGGGGATCACAGCCCCCCCTGCACCAGCCTTTGCCTCCCCTTTGAGAGAAGTTTTCCAGTTGGCTGTTTTGACTTTCAATCCCATGGAATCTACATGAGCTGAGACCCCAAGTCAGTCCTTTTGCTCGCTTGGAAGATTCTGTTAGCTTGAAGCAACCCAAACATATTTTCCTCTCAAGCTTTCCTGTAACACCTCCCAGCTGAAGGTGCAGTTGGCATCTTCAGGTGGGGTAACAGCTGGACCGAGGGGGAAGGGATGGGGTGGAGAGGTGAGTGTCCACACAAACCCCCGGAGCATCACAGCCCACTCCTGTGGCACTCAAAATGCACCCCATGGCTGTGCTGGTTCCCTCTGCTGCTGTTCAGCTCCCAGCTCGCTCAGGTCACTCACATCTTCAGCTGCTTTGTTGAAGCAGAACCCAACAAAGTAAATTCCTGTGAAAGAACCATTTGGGTGGGATTTAGCAGAGCTGAATTCCCCATTTAATGAATGCCCCACACAGCACAGGACACCCGCCTTTACCAAGGAGTTTCCCGCAAATTCTTTGCGGATTCTGCTTTTAGCAAGTGTGAGTTTTTTGAACCCAGATCCTGAAAAGGTGTTTCACAGCATTTCCGGTACCTGTGTGTCGCTCTCTGGCAGGAGGCTCTGCTGCAGCAGCCCTTTGAGTTGGGTATCAGAAGAACAAGTCCAGTGTTGTCCCCATGGGCCAAATCATCTCCCTTTGGAGTTGGTAAAAAACGTGCTTGGCATTGCTGAGATCAGGTTTTGACCTTTATTTTGAAAAGGAGCAGGATCTTAAGCAGCAGATTTATCTTCAAGCACAACGGAAAGCCCTGGCTGGAAGGAGCAGGATCATCCCAGGGGGCAGAGTGAGGCTCCAGGGCTGAGGGATTTCCCCTTCGTGCAGGGGAAGGTCAAAAGTGCACCTGAGGACGCGTCTCGTGAGCGACGGAGCTCCCGACACAGCAGCCGGGGATGAGATGTTTCGGCAGTGACTCAGAGGAAGAAGCTAAATAAACTCTTTTTATTTCGAACACGGGATTAAATTCCTTCATGTCTGGATCATTGAAGGTAAAGCTCCTGTAATCTCCTCACTGCCAACCCCAGCCTGTCGTCTGGTGGCTGCCGGACCCGCTGGGACAGCGAGGGGACGTGGCAGGGACAGAGGAGGTGGCAGAGAGGGCGAGAAACAGCCGGGAGCAGAGCTGGGCTCTAGGGCCGCTGCTCCATTAGGGATGTAGCTCATGAAGAACCTGGTGTGGATCATCTGTAGGTCAGTGAAAACGTCCTGGGAATTCACAGGCTGAAGATGAAGCAGCTGAGGTGTTACCACGACTGTTTTACAAGGAGGAGGTTAAGAAACCACACTGCGGACAAAGCAGTTGTGATAAGGAAAACCCAGAGCCACCACAGCTGTCGTCGTTCAGGTTTTTGCACACTGCAGAGAACCCTGTTTGCTGTCGGCCTCTCCTCAAGCTGCAAGGTGCCTGTGCCTCTGCAACCACACCCTCCTGCTCCCACCGCGTGCTGAAATCCCCCTCTGCTCACAGGGGACAAAACATCATTGCTGGCAGCTCTCCCTGCGGGTCTGGGACATCCCAGGCAGGCAGCAAGGGCACAGCTGCGGGACAAGTGTCACTGAAGGGCCTGTGCTGGCACCGCCAAGGCTCCCCCACCAGTGTCCCTGCCCTGACTGGAGGAGGGCTGCGGCTTCCTGGCACTGTTGGGCACCAGCTGGGAATATGGGGCTGGCTCAGGGCTGCCAAAGGTCATCAGGTTTGCTGAGCCCAGCTGGAGGCAGAGGAAAGGTGACAGGACTGTGCGACCAGGCAGCTTCTGCAGAGGAAAATGCCACACAGCCACGAACATCCAAGCACTGCCTGCAGGGATGATCCTCATCCACGGTAATTGCCTAAAAGTGAGGGGGTTAGAACTGCTGTTGTTGCGTTCTCTCTCTCCACGGATTTTTCACGGTGCTGCAGGTAAATCTCGTGCAGGATGTGCTGGTTTCATTGCAGGACTGACGGGTCCATCCAAAACACAGCAGATGCTCCAAATGTTTGTCCTCTTGGTTTTGAGCAGGACAGTAAATCCACGGGGATGCCACATGCTCCAGGGAGACCGAGCCGGTGCTTGCCAGACCTGTGATTTGATGTCATCTTCCTGCAGGAGTTTGGGCCTGAGGCAATTGCTCTTTACTGCACAAAGCCCTTTTAGAGGTGGATTTATTGTTCATAATGCTGGGGAAATACTGGGTTAGTTGTTGAAGAGTGCCAAAAAAAAAGGGCTAGCAAGAAATCTACAATATAAAGACAATTTTATTGCCGATAAGCTCTTAAAACTCATTTTTTTTTCCTGTTTCAGTAGGACCTTATTCTTCCTGATGAAAATCCGGTCATAGCATCTCTCATTAAAAATAAAATTATTTTGAAATAAATAAATATATAAAATAAATATCATATACATTTTATAAATAGTTTTGTCCTTATGCACAGTATCCATGCTTACATCTGAATAATGTTCCTCACCCCATTCCCACCCCAACAGCAGGAAGAACCCCACAAATCAGGACCAGTCCATGGAGCATCATCCACGTAGCAAACTCCCGGGCTGCTTAAGCAGGGCACCACTCAAAGGCTTTTCCTTAGCAGGGAGCTCTATCCCAGCTCAGCAGCAGCATCTGCAGCAGTTCTGTGGTCTTTGTTTTCTTTTCTTCTCTTCACTTTTAGGTTGTTTTGGGGCTTTCTTTTCCCCAGTGATCAGGTTTGCTCACCTGCTCGCTCCTTTAGGCAACCATAACATTGAATATTCAGCCTCTCTTGTAGCAACCGGGTAAGGAAAGTGAACGAAAACGGAAGATTAAATGTAGGGTTCCCTCCCTTCCCCTACCCCCGCCCCATAAATAACCCAGGCTTGATATACACTGGAAACAAGGAGGAACAGCAGTGTCTGAATTCAACGTAAGTGCTTCCCTAGGTCATCTACTCTTACAGGAATGATGGAATGACTATTAATAGAGTGCTCTGGGAAAAAGCTTGGGAGCCCGAGTATGTACACTGACACCGCAGGAGCCATCACCTGTAGTGGAAGAGGTCTCTGTACATGGCAGGGATTTTGGCAGGGTCCACAGGCCGGGGTAAGAAGTGGGTGAATTTCTGGTGTCTCTTAGTCCTGTACCCCTCGCGGGGGGAGCCGTCCTTGTTGAGGGCCACGTAGTACTGGCGCTCGGAGTCGGGGTGCTTGTACAGCGTCGAGGCGTACGTGTTGTACCAGTTCTCCTCAAACTGCTCGCGGAAAACGCACTCCCGGGTCAGCTTCTTCTGCCGGGGGCAGGGGAACAAAGAGACACCCGTGTCAAACGCTTAGGAGACAATAAACACTGTCACCCTTTCCTTACTTTGCTTTTCTAGCGTGTTTTTTCCCAGCTGCCTTCTCCTGGCTCCCCTGAGGATGAGGATTGTAGGCATGCTTTCCCTGGATGAGAGCTGGAAAAGGGCACATGTCAAGACCCAAGGATCTCTGGAGTTGGAGGAGGAAGGAGACAAAAGCAGGAGAAGGTGGGTGTGGGTTTTGCAAAGGTGCTGCATGAATAAATCAGACAGGCACACAGCAAAGCTCCAAACCTGTCCAGGTTTGCGTTTGAGCTTGCTGGGGTGGTCGTGCCACCAGGCAGGGACACGTCCCCCTGCAGCAGCCCCCTCCAAGGTACCACACACCCCAAATCCGCTCTTTTGGCTGGGAGAAGAGGCAGCACATCTGAAGGGTGTAAAGAGGAAAACAGGAGCAAGCACTGCTTTGGAAGTTCAGGGCACACAGTTGGATGCACTGAGATGGGAATGAAAGCATTGCTCAGGGTTTCACCTCCTGGAGTGCCAGTGAGCTGTCATGGGAGGCTGTAACAAGACCCAGAGGGACATGGGATGTCACACCCCGGGAAAGATTTAGGGTGGTGATAGGTGATGTGATGAGGGTTTGCAGCTGGTGCGTCCCATGCTGGCATGGGGGGACAGATGGCACTGGTGTCACCACAGCCACAGCCAGCCTCCCCATCCAGCCCTGACAGCTGGGGGCTCTTGGCAGTGCCTCTTTGGTGATGGACTTTCCATTCATGTCCAGTGCTCCTTCCCTCTCCCTCCCATCTCCATGTGCCAGCTACAGGGATGTGCCTGGCTGCAGTGGGGAGCAAGGCTGTCCCTCTGCCCCACGAGGACACAGGCAGCTTTGCCAGCCCTGCTGTGCTGTCACAGAGGGCCCAGCCATCCCATCCCATCCCATCCCATCCCATCCCATCCCATCCCATCCCATCCCATCCCATCCCATCCCATCCCATCCCATCCCATCCCATCCCACCCCATCCCATCCCATCCCACAAAGGGTGACTGGGAGCCCTTGCAGCTGAAGGGCAGCCTGCAAATGCAGAGTGCTCTAATATTACAGCCACTGTCCCTCCACTGTAAACTATCCGGGCAGGGAATGTGTCCCCTCTGAGGCACACGGAGTGCTCAGTAAATGTTACTGCCTGCAGTAGATGTGTTTTGTAACACAATCCAGGAGCTCACCTGTGCTCAGAACCTGTTTTCAATGTTTTGCTGCTAATTAAATAAAGCCTGAGGTGAGTTGTGAGCCCTCCAAAAGTCCTAGGCCACAGCCTCGGCCATCTGAGACCCAGGGAACCGCGGGCTTCTCTTCCCAGATCTGCCAATAAATACAGGCTGGGTTTTTTCCCTCCTCTCAGATGCCACCTACTTGGAATATGTTGGAACCTGATGACTGGCTGAACTCTGGCTGTTGCTTTGCCCCCATTCCCCCGTGCTGCACTGGGCAGTTTGGAGTACAGTGTTTGTGGAAAATGTTTGGCGAGTCTGGGGTGACTTTGCAGGGTGTGATTTATTCCCTTCCAAGCCCTGGGCTGTCCCCACTGAACCTGACACCACACAGGCAGCAGGCAAGGTGCTGCCCACGACTTTTGCTGCCGTAAGTATTAGTGGCATTTCTGAAATCCTTGGGAAGCTTTACAGAAATGTTGGCACGAGGTCAACAGGGACAGGCGGAAAGGCTCTGTGTCCCGAGGGGACTCCACGTGTCGCTGTGGGGATGGCTGGCTCTGGCTGCATCAACACAGGCATCAGGCAAAATTGGCACAGAGGGAAACAATAAACTTGCTGAAAATTTAAAAATACCGCTGTACTGTGATCTCCCAAAATACCATTGTAATGCTAATGCTGTTGTCAGGCGCTGTTTTATGGACCTTTAATTAAGAATACTGTAGTGGCTTTTGAGTTCCAAAAGCCATCATTGTACAACCCACGTGTCCCAGATTTTAAAACTCCAGGGTTATTTGGGGACCTGGCTCGTGACGCCGGCACAGTTTGGAGCAGCCTTTTGATTGTGTCCCTGCAGTGTCCTGCCTGGTGCACAAGAATGGTTTGGGTTGGAAACAACCTTGAAGATCACCTCATTACAACCCCCTGCCATGGGCAGGGACAGCTCCCACAACTGTCTTCAGGTCACTTCTGTTTCCAGATTCAGTGCTGTAAAATGTTACCCTGTTCTTGTTTCTGTGTTGTAACATGAACAGGGGCTCTAGAATTGAATTAACCCATCATGAAACTCGACTCACAATCAGAGCTGCAGGGTTTGAAGGCAAAGAGGGGGGATACATGGGCTCATGTTCTCCAGCAGGCACAAGTGAAAGCTGCAGCTCCCGGAGCTGCTGAGCAGCCTTAAGAGTTTGATAGGAGAGGTGCTGCTCCAGCCCTGCTTTCTGAAGTGTGCCTCAGGAGATTTTGTGTTTTATGGAATCCGGCTGATTTTTCTTTTTTCTGTTTTGCACATTTTTAATTTAACCACTGTCTCTGCATTCAACTGCTGTGCAGGGTAGAAGCTGTTGCAGAAATGAGGTGGGAAAAGAAGTTATTGGTGCATGCAGTATTTGATGATCAGAGAATCATGGAGTAGTTTGGGTTGGAAGGGACCTTGAAGCTCATCCCTGTCCTGGCAGAGAAACCTCCCCCAATCCCACGTTACTCCAAGCCCCATCCAACCTGGCTTTTGACGCTTGCAGTGATGGGGCAGCCACAGCTTCTCTGGGCAACCATCTCGTATAAACATCAGCAACTGTGTCTTAAATGGTGGAAGGGTCTGTGGCAGTCTCAGGTGGAAGTGGGACAAGGAAAAATGAGCTAAAATGAGCTAAACTATTTGCCAATCAAAGGTTTTCTAACAGCTTCTGTGTATGCAAAGTACATGAGTTTTAACTTGTACACGGAGGCTTATCTGATGGTGAGAGGAAGTGCTGCCTTCTGCTTTGGCTTAAAACTGGTTTATTTTATTTCATTTTATTTTTACTGTGATCCGCCCTTAATTGAGCTAAATAATTAGGAATTGAGTTAAATTAACCTGGAGGAAGCACCTCTGCCCAGCTGTTAAGACCTGGCATTTTGACTGTAAGTCGTAACACTTAACGAGTTTACACTTGGGGTTTTTAGTCAAAACATGGAGAATTTTAGCCTGGAAAGGGCACTTCTAGGAAATCACAAGCAGCAGGCCTAAACTCCTAAAAGGAGTTACAGGGAATTTTACAAGAACAGTCAGGCCACAATTTCAGCTTCTGTTGGTTAAAGAGCCATAATACAAAGATAGGACCTGCAGATAGGTGCAGACCTGATCACAAGGAGAATACAGCTGATGTGTTACTCAGGCTGTAAAAACACATAAACACTTCCTGGCTTCATGCTAAATGTTCCCCTACCTTTACCTGGCCAGACCATTTCTGAAAGGCAAAACCTCAGTGTGATGTCTGGGAACTGAGCACCACACTGTGGGCTCTCACAGTGGGAGTGAATCCTCCCTCAAACCCAATTTCCTACATATAATTTATGTTAAAACAGCAGTGGCATCAAGGGTAGGATGGAGATCAGTGGCACCCCAAGGATGTGGGGGGCCTGTGACAGCAGCTTGTGACACAGCTGAGGCTGCAGTGCTGGCTGTGGGACAGGGTGCAATCAGCCCATCCTGAACTTACCGACCCATAGAGCTCGCCTCTCTCATTCATGCCGAGGTAGAGTCCGGAGTCCACCCCACGGATGCTCACCAGCCCCACTGCCAGGCTAATAAACTCCAAAATCCCTAAAAAAGAAAAGAACTGCAAATCATACAGAGGAAAAAAACTAATCAGGCTCCAGCAACAAAAATAAACCAGCAATTCCCAGTAACAATACAGTTTTTAACTCTATAGTCCCATCTGCGTGCAATCTTCTAATTTCCAGTCTGGGCTTCTCCCCAGCATTGTGAATCTGAGTTACCCAAGAGGGATTATCTTTGCTAATGAGAAAAGCTTTGCGAGGTTTCGTTGGTTTGAGTTTGGATTTTTTTTTCGTAATTATCACCAAGAAGATGTAGAAACTTGTGCCTGGCCACTAGCAATGTCAGAAGGCTGTTACCATGCTGGGTTTTATTCTTCACCAAAAGGAGTGTGATTTTGTCTTCTCAAATAAGATGATTGTCCCACAGGTTTAAAATTCAGTAAAAAGAAGTGAAAAGCACTAGAAGAGATGTCTGTGAGGACCATCTTCATCCTGGCACTCCAGTGGCACACTTGCCAACCCAAAATGTATACACAAGCCATAGGGAAAAATTCCAGCTTCAAAGCACACAGGCAAAAATGCATCGTCCTCTGCAGCCTTCGGAGTCATGGCACTGCCAGTCCTTTCTCCATCACCCCCTGCCACTGTTACTGCCAGAACCCCTCCTGCCCCCTATGTCCTGCTGTCTGTCCCAGCCTCCTGCCAGCCTCTTCCCAGCCCAGCAGCATCTGTCCCAGCCATCCCCAGCCCTGCAAGAGCAGATGTTTTACCCATGGGCTGCAGCCTGCTCTGATGGTGTCAGATAGTTTAAAAATGAGGGGCAGCCTCATTTCCTCTGGAAAGAAACAGCAGGGTCTGGCTGCTGCACCTCCACAGCCACAGCTGTTTCAATGGGGGAAAGACTTGTAACAGGAGAACCTTTGGTGAATCACTTAAAAACAAACGGCCCCTACCCCACACCACAAGTGGTGGGGATATTCAAACTTCCCAGGAACACTTCCTGAAGGCAGCCGTGGGACTGTGCCATTATGGATTTCACACACAACCTTTGCAGAGGTCACAGGCAGTTTTGCCAGTGTCCAGTGAAGGATTAATTAGCTGGGAGGCAGAAGGAAGAGGGTTTTCCTCATCTCATCTGATGACTGCATGCCTCCATTGACTGGAGGGGAAAGTTGCTCTAACCTTTAGCGTGGCACCAGCTCTCCTGATATAGCTCCCTAATATTGCTCCAGCCCTGGGCAATTGATGCTCTGATCAGGTTACCTCCCAGAGCTCCTCCTAAGGTATTGCCTTGGTTTAGAGCCACCGCGTGACAAGCTGCCACCTGAGCCAGCTGACTTCAGTGGCAGCCACAGCTCTGGGTCACCCCACAGCCTGAGGCATGGATGTGACAACTCTCAGATGACACCACAGCACCCCCTAAATATAGGACAGCCCAGATGGGGACGGACACCCCTGACCCACTTGGTGCAACGCACACTCATCATCGGGTGCTGGCAGCTAAGCAGGCTGCAGGAATTCCTGCCTTCCATCAGACCTTCTGTTCTCCTTTTCCCCTGCCTACTCTGGGGCCTGTGCATCTAATCCAGCCCTTCCTGAAACCAGTGAGTGCTAGGGGACGTGAAATATGGACTTGGGAGCGGCAAGGTCTGGAGACAAACAGGGAAGCAAACACCACAAAACACAGTTTATAGTGTGACAGACTATAGAGCAGACATTTTACAGGCTGAAATATGCCCAGCTACACATCCTGGCCCACGGACACATCCTGCCTGCAGAAACATCAGGAACAGGCAGCACAGGCAGGGAAGGCAGCCTTTTCAGGGCAGACAGACACAGACCCTGGCTCTGCTCTTCTTGGTAATTGTTGTGGTTTCTTAGCTGAAAAGAATCCCAAACAGGGAGGAGAGAGGTGCAGGATGAGGGGTGGTTTCCTCCCTTCACTACCCGCCAGTTCTGACACAAGGGAGTAACTGAACTGCTGAGTGTTTTTTCCCATCCACAGACCAGAAATTACCAGAGCCACTCTTTGAAAAGGAGGGGTGAGGGAAGACGGACAACTACAGGGAGTGTAAAAACTAAAGCAGGAGTACAGAGATACATCCAGGCATGGGGGAGTCTTTCCCGGCCTGGAGACAAGGGAACATTCAAGTGAAACGTATCAGGTAACTGGAGAATGGTTGATGGACCTTCATGGAAGTATGGACACCGTCCTCAGCTTCTGCACTATTTTTGTCTCCTGTCACTTCTGGGAAGCAGGAAAATATTGCTGGTTCTGTTGAGAAACTGAGGGATGTCTAAGGCAGGGGAACCCAGATCTTTTCTTGAATATGCCCACATGCATGCTCTGTGTGAGGCACATGAATCCAGGTCTCCAAAGACCTAGGAAGGACCAAGTCAGGAGCAGCATCAACATCTTCCCTCTCCGAGCAGGAATGAGACATCCCTCAGCTGGTGCAGGTTGGGTAGATTTGGGTTTTGCAAATGAAATTACTTCCAAGGTGTGCCCATGACAATCTCTTCTGACAACATCCCTTGTAGTATTCCTCTTTTCTGATCTCTGAGTGGCACTTGGAGACATGCATGGAGGATGACTACGTTGAAAGAGCATTAAGAACGTAACTTGAGCTCACAAAAGTCAGGAGACAGAGTGAAGGCTGAAAATATGTGGGCGGATATCCATCCTGTCCTTAACTCACTCCAATTCTAGACAAAATTGCAGCTTCATACATCTGATCTCCAGCAGCACAGGGAGTGGCCACTGGGGCCAGCTCAAGAATTCTCTTTCCAATTGTAGCGGTGTGTTTTTGTGGTAGAACATGCTTTTGTTTTTTCTTTTGCTTTCTTTTTTTCTCTCCTCCAGGACTCGCCTCTTTTTTCCCCTCACTTTGATTATTTGTTCTCTTTGTTCCTTGAGTCTTTCCAGATAAGACTTGGAGAGATTTGACTAAGACTCTGACTGGATTCATTTACCACCAAAGCAGTGGATAATCTCCTGAGCTTTGCCACGGCCAGACCCACACACTCTCGCCTTACTCTAAACCATCCCTCAAAGAACAATTCAGCCCCCTGCACCTGTCCCTTCTTACATGACTGTATTCAGGAGCCGAGGTACAGAAACATCAGATGTTGTATTAATGGCTACAAACCTAAAGCTTCGGCTAAAAACCTCGACAACTGTTCAGCAACAGGTGCACTATGGGCTGAATGTCAAAATTACAGCCAAACTTTCTCTGGAGGTCTCAGCAGCTTGTCCAGGAGTCTGTAACAGATCCATGAGCAGGTCTGTACCCCAGAAGAGCTTTGTTTTCTGCCTTTATTCTTCTGCAGTGCAACCTCAAGGCCTCTTTCTCTCCTCCACTGCAGTGAGTGGCACCATTGGGTTCATTTGTTTAATGCTGCTGTAAAAGAGATGTGAGGCAGAAAAGGCGCAGTTCCTCCTGGCAGAGATTTTCCTGGCAAATTTCTCTCAGTTTCATTCTGACAAAGATTGCCTTAGAGGTGCTAATGTCAGTCCAGACCCCCTCCAGATTTTGGTTGTCCTTAATTTCTTTGTAGAGGAAGGTTCTGAGCAGATGCAGTGAGAGAGAGAGATGTTTTAGAAACACTTTATTCTTTTGGGGGTGACCTTGCCAGAGCTGCCAGTTCAGAGAGTGAATTTGGGCACTTCTGTAGTATGAGAATGAGATTTCTTCCAGCAAACTTAGAGGGCTTTTCCACATTTTGCATTAAAGCTCCTGTAGGAAAAATAAGCTGCACTCCATTGTTCTTTCAAGAATCTGTGTTTTTACAAGTATAAAATGTCACATTCCAGAAGACAGGTGTGATTTAGGAAGGCTCCAGTCCTTGACAGATGAGCAGCAGTAGTTCCTGTGATTGCTCAGGCAGTGTGGGTGGATGATGCCAATACCTCCCCTGTGTCCTACAGTCACACCCCCAAGTGCTGTGGTATAAAAGAATCTCTTCTTTTAACCCTCACTGTTGGGACCTCGGGACTCTGTTCTGCAGCAGCAGGGCTTTGGCTATTTTCCTCTCTGGTAGATGTGGATGTCTTGCACATCTGGTAGCTTTTGGGATGGCTGTGCATGGGAGGGTGCAGATACTGCCTGTCTATTCCTGAATCCCTTCCAAATTAAGAGACAGGGATGCCAAATCTGGTCCTACCCTACATCCCACCTGCAGCTGGACACGTGCCTGGGCTCTGGCACTGCAGCCAGTCATGGAGCACCTTAATTATCTGCTCATGGTATCATCGAGCACCTTCCAGCCACATGGGCTTGATCCTGGACTTCTAAGTATTTCTCCAGGTGCCTCAAGATTTAAGGCAGCTTTAAAGTGCTTCCCTGAGCCCATCATCTACCTCTGCATCCCTCACCATAGCTTTGGAGTCCCCAGAATCGCCCAAGCTGCCTACTCCTGTTATAAGTTACTTCTTTCTGTTGCATGCAAAATTTAGGAATGCATTGATACATGACATTCTAATACGAACCATACCGGTAACATTGGAATTTAAATATTCATGGCTACTGAACGCAGATGGTGAATACTGTGTGCCAATATGTTATTGCTTTGAGTCTCTGCTGAAGCAAGGCTTAGTCCAACTTGATCTGAATGCAAGGATTCCAGTCTAATCCTTTGGGGCTTTGTCTTGCAATTACAACAAATAACTATTTATTTTACACTGCCTCTGGGAAAACCCTGAAGCAGAAAACTATAATATCTGAAGTCTGGTCTAGTTTACGGAGCTGGATGTGGACTGCTAAAACACTTAGGGAATGCCAATGTTTCGATTTATTGAAAGCACTGTGTGACTTAAGCTTCAGCGTGCAAAATCCATGAAAAGTTTTAGCATGTCTAACATGTTTTTTCCAAGTTTAAAAATATACTTGTTTGACTCAATCTTTATAAAAAATGGACCTGAGACAAATGCTGCCGTTTGAAACTGGCTGTTTAGTTTTACAAAGGTAAGGAAAAAGAATAGATAGACTAGAAACACTACGTGGCAGCTTGAACTAAAACCAACCAGATGCAATGGGTTTGCTTTCAACTCTTTGAACGTGGAAACCCACTGCGTATTGCAGCATGAAAGGTTAAAAGATGGGTGTTTTCAGGAGGTAATTAAAGAACGCTTGCCCCATGAGCATATTAGTACCTGACTCTGACCCGCGGGTTATGACTTTCTTGTTGATTTAGGCAGGGACATGCCATGCACACACCTGGTGTTTATGGAAAGATAAGCTTCCCCAATTGTTCCAAAAACCTGCCTTACACCTCCAACAATAGCAGCAGCAGCACTTCCCAGAGTATCAGAACTGCGAACAAGTAAAGGCAAAAAAAGAATTCCTTTCTCCGAGGAGTTAAATCACTTGAAAACTATAAAAAGTCGTGCGAGCACATCTTGCAACCTGTTGACAACATAGCTGAGATCACTGGCATGGGACTTGTTGATAGCTAATACAGACACCTGCACTACATGCTGGAGTACTGGCAATTTCTCTTACTGTGCTCAAACTGACTGTACTCTTTCTCCTGTGGCTTGGGATGCATTTTTTGAAGATTACATATAGTCTCATTAGAGGTCACTGCTCTTGTATGCCACTGATACAGGCACTGCAGTCTTGCAGCTGTATCCTGGGCAGCAAGGTAAATCCACGGTGCTCTGCCTATTGTTCCATCTGCTTCCTGTCCGGGGTCCCCTAAGTGCTTTTCTCTCTTCAGCATCTCCCTTTCCTTTCCAACAACCTTTCCAAACCCAGCTCCTGACACCCCTCCAGCCAACAGATCCCTGCCCGCTTTGGGGAGACGCTCTTCTAATCACGCACGTAAAAGAAGGCAGCTCACAAATATCTGCAGATGCCAGAAAGAAGGAGGAAAAGAAAAGAAAAGAAAAGAAAAGAAAAGAAAAGAAAAGAAAAGAAAAGAAAAGAAAAGAAAAGAAAAGAAAAGAAAAGAAAAGAAAAGAAAAGAAAAGAAAAGAAAAGAAAAGAAAAGAAAAGAAAAGAAGCAAGGATTTTCTTTTTCCAACCTAGGAATTTCCAAGAAATTCCAACGAGGAACGTCTCTGTTTTGCCTCCCTCACCACTAACTTCAGAGGCACAGCTAAAGCTGGTCACCATCCTCTTTTATTTATTTATTTATTTATTTTTACTTTTTCTTTTTTCCCCCCTTGCGAAGGCACGTTTTAGTGCACCTGCAGAAAGGCTGAGAGCCGGGAGAGTAGGAAATTGGAAATAAAAACTCCCGCATTGCTGCGGAGTGAGCGCATTTGTTTAGGAGGCCAATTATATCCATCCCGGGATGATTTATATTAGCGGGGTAATTAGTTGTGCGCGCGGGGCACCTGCTCCCGGCCCGGCCGGGCACCCCCCCGGCCCCTTACCGAAGCGGCTGTGGTCCTGCCGGGTGCCCTGCACCGTACCGTTGGGGAAGATCTCCAGGTGGAAGCCGGTGCGGCAGTAGAGCTGCCGCCGCCGCAGGATGCCCTTGAGGTGAGCGAAGTCGGTGGGGGACCCCCGCTGCAGCCGCCCCTCGATCTGCCCCAGGCGCTCGTTGAGGAAGCCGGGGGAGTCGGCGAGGGGCAGCCCGGCGCCCAGCGCGGGGGGGAAGCCGTGCAGGTCGGGGTCCAGCGCGCCCAGGAAGCCGCCCACCTCGGCCATGGGCGCGGAGCGGAGCGGCCCCGGGGGCGCGGGCAGAGCGGCCGCTCAGAGCGCGGGCTGCGGCCGCCCGGCCCCGCGCTGCCGGCCCCGGCCCGGCCCCGCGCCGCCCGCGCCTCCCATCGCTGGATCCCGTGTCCGGCCGTCGGATGCGAACTGCACTTTATATACGTACACACTCCCCTTACATTGACATATTGGATATTTAAATGCAAGCCACACCTCACTGGCATCCCCTTTGGCTATTGCTTCCCTCCCCCCCACCCCCCCTTCTCTGATCCATTTGGCTTTTTTTTTTTCCTTAAAAAAAAAAAAAAAAGTCCCGCTTCACTCCCTCTTTTATTATGAAAAAAAAAAAAAAAATGGCAGGAAAAAGCTACACATCGCAGTGAGGCATAACAGCTCTTGGCAGGTCCCCGCCAGCCGACGATGAAATCATGGAGCCCCCGCACGCACCCGCTCCCGCACCGCCGCAGCCCCGGCCCCGCTCCCGGCCCTGCAGCCGCGACCCCAGACCCCGCACGGGCCGGGTGCGTCGGAGCCCCGGGGTGGGTCGGTGGCCCCGGCGCTGTGGGAAGCCCCAGGTCCGTCGGTGCCGCCACCGCCTCAGCCCCGAGCGTGCCCCCCACCCCCGGAACGGACACGGTGGAAAAAAAACAACACGCGAGGAGAGGGTCGAGACGCGTTTTTCAGCCGAACGCGTAAAAACGGAACGCGATCTTTCTGAAAGGCGATCCCGCGGGCTGTACGGCCGGGTTACAGCCGCCGTGAGGGGAGGGAGCCCGCGGCGGGGCCGGGCAGCGCCGCTCGCTCTCCCTCCCCACCTTCCCCATGTTGGAAACAGGTGTTTCCGCGCTCTCCCGGCCCGCCGACACCGTATCTGTGGCGGCAGCTGCGGCCGCGCTGCAGACAGACGGAGCCGGGCGGGGCGGAGCGGAGCGGAGCGGGGGAACCGGGGGAACCGGGGGAACCGGGGCCGAGCGGGCACAGCCGGGCCGGCAGCGACCCAGGGCAGGGAGCGAGCCCGCCCTGCCCGGCAGGCGGCGCTGCCGCTCGCGCCGCGCCGCCCCGGGGCGCCGGGCCCATGGCGGGTGCTGAGCGCGCCCGGGTGGGCCCGGGCCTGGGGCCGGGTTGTCGTGTCCCTGGAGCGGGGGTCGCCCGTGCCCCGCCAGGGGACAGAGACCCCACGAACAAACAGCCGCAAGCACCCCAAACTGCCCCCAAGCCACCAGCCCGCTCTGCTGCAGTGGCTCCTGCGGGTGGCATCAGAGTGCAGAGCTGAGGCATCGGTGATGTCCACCCCAGCGGGTCTCCCCCGCCGTGGGGTCTCTTCCTCTCAGAGGGTCTCTGCCCTGAGCGGGTCGTCCCCCCTCGGCGGGTATTCCCTCAGCGGGTTTGTCCCCTTACCTGCTCTCTTACTTCAGCAGATCTCTCTGCAGTGTGTCTCTCCTCTTAGAGGGTGTCTTCCTCCAGCAAGACTTCTCTCAGAAGTTCTCTCAGTAGGTTTCTCCTCAGCAAGTCTAACACATGGTGGAAGAGAACTTAGCAGGTCTCTCACCTAAGAAATTGATCTCTCTCTTCCTGTGGATTTTCCTTTAGTGAGTTCCTGCCTTGGTGGGTACTCCCTCAGTGAGTCTATCCCCTTGTCAGGCCTCTTTCCTCAGAAAGAACCACGTGGCAGATCTAACCCCTCAGCAGTCTTTCCTCTCGGAGAGTGTCTGCCCTACTGTGGATACGCTCTCAGTGGGTTTCCCACCATAGTGGGTCTCTCCCCTCAAAGAGTATCTTCCCTACTGTGGATTCTCCCTCCGAGGGTTCCTGCCATGGCGGGTCTTCCCTCAGCAGGTCTCTCCCCTCAGAAAGTGTCTCCACCTCAGTGTGTTCCCCCCATTGTGAGTCTCCCTCAGCGCATCTCTTCCCTCAGCAAGTCTATCCCGTGGTGGGTCTGCCCTCAGTGGGTCTCTCAACACTGAGCGTGTCTCCCTTGCAGTGGATTCCTGCTCAGGGGGTTCCCGCCATGGCGGGTCTCTCCCCTCAGAGAGTGTCTCCCACACCGTGGATATGCTCTCAGTGGATCTCCCCTTGGAGTCTCTCTGCCCTCAGCAGGTCTCCTGCTCATCAAGTCTCTCCCATGGTGAGTCTCCTCAGAGTGTGTCTCTCCCACAGTAGATTCCCCCTCAGCAGGTCTCTCAACTTGGACAGCGTCTCCCTCACGGTGGGCTCCCGCCATGTGAAGAAAGTCTCTCCCCCTCAGCTGGGTTCCCGCCATGGTGGGTCTCCCCTCAGCAGGTCACCCCCTCAGTGAGGTGCCGCACCCCACCTTAGGGAGCAGTTAAAAAGGGTTTAAATGGTCCCTGCCTGCAGGTCATTTCCCCCACACCTAGGCAGTGTTCTCTTGTGAAGACGTGAAGGAAACTGTGATACTGTGATGTGAAACACCCAGCCGTGTGTCTGCAGTGGGTGAGGAGTCTGGTTTTTAAATGGGGTTTGGGGTGGTTTTTCCTGTCAGAGCTGTGGCTATAAAAGGGGTGTTGATGCAGAACTTGACCTATGAAGCCTAAACTCATGTTTTTTATAGAAACATAGGCTGTTTCAGATGTAGTAAAATCTACTGAAGTGCGTTGGTTGACTGTTTGTTTGTCATGTTTGGTTTCATGGGGATGCCACTGTCTGAAGGGTTCAAGCATCCCACTGCAAAAATGATGGTTTTATTGCTGCAGTATCTATATGAAGACTCAGGTGTGATGAGGTAACTGAAGGAAAGAAATTGTGCTTTGGTGAAAATTGCAGAGGTCCAAGATGGGGAGGGGCCAGACACAGCTGACAGGACACCCCAAACCTGGAATTACTGTAAAGGATGTGATCCTGTAAAGGCTGTGAATTTAATGCATAAAATTAATGTAAAGTGAATGATCCCTCTACAATCAAAGACACTCTTCTGTGAAACCTGGTTTTGCTGATGTAAGCATGAAGTTTGCCTGTTGATCCATAAAAAATTCATGTTTTTGAATCCTTATTTCTGCACATATCTGAGGGCTGATCCCAGGGGGATTAAAAAGCGAGAGGAAGACTTAGTTTCTGCAGTGGAGGACTAGCTAAACTCTGCAGAGGCCTCTGCTGCAGACTTCAATCTCCTCTGTGTCTGGATCTGTCTACAATATCCTTAAACCCAAATCCACACAAGCACTTAGTGGAACACTTAGGAAACTGAAAAAAGGTAACAGAGTTCAATTACACTACAGTAAAATCCAAGATAAAGTAAAAATCCACAAACCTGCATGCTTAACTAATGTATAACAAAAGCAGCACAATCCCCCATCCAAGCTGACATTCCTCACTTAACTCTCCTGATTATGGTCAGCTTTTGAAGTGTCCTGATACATTTTATTGAGAAATTGTACATGCTGGTACAACATGTTCTATTTAGGCACAACAAGATGTGGAAAAGGTAGCTTTCTCATTTTTTTTTCTCTTTAATTTCCTGGTTTATTTATGTTTTTACTAAGCTGAGGAAAAAAGCAGAGATTTGTACCCTGTGTTTTTGAAGAAAAAGAGGGATGTATTTTAAGTACTGAAAGCTAGAATGACTCCTCCAAAAGCAGAAACAAGTTTAGCGATTTTTTTCATGTATGACATAGTTCTACACTCAGTAATTTCCTAAAGGAGGACAAAAGCTTATGTACAGTTTGTGTCACATTATAACATAGAGTGTTACAAAATTAACTTTCTGCTCTGCTTTGTTTCAGTTGATTTTTAGTTCCCCCAAATTTACTCTTTGATTACAGTTTGTATTGCCTACCTTGGGAACTAAAGTGGTTATTGCCAAACTGCTTTATCTTTCAGTTTTCAGAAGAATTAGCAATGATTTTTATACCAGTTTGTTAAAACAGACCTTGCAGACCCCTTCCACATGCTGTAGAAGTGTATTTAGTGGGGTAGTAAAAATATTAATGGCATTCACTGTCAGAGTAATTTCTATCCATGGAGAGCAGCCACGTTTGGTATCTGGCTATAAAATTAAAGGAAGAGCAGGACTGGGATCAGAACAGTAAATAAATTAGAAAAGAATAAGATAAATAACTGCAATGAGCCAACCCAGCATCCGAGCTACTAGATACTGCATATCCTCTGCCTGGGGCTGTTCCATTTGGTAAAGAAAAGATCAAGACAGCTGAAATAATTTGAAGTAGCAATGGCCATGAATGCAAAACCAGACGTGAAGAATATCTGAGGATAAAGAAACAACAGAGCCTTGAGCTTTAATAAATAACACTTCTGCTTCCTTAGCACTTCCCACCTTGGGATCTTACGACAATCTGTGTACTCCAGTTAATTAGGACTCACAACCAAGGTCACTGTGCAGCTCATTTTGTCTGGATGGTCTCCTTTTCCACTAAGAGATGTTGTCCAAAGGATATTGATGCCTTTCTGTATTTGTTTGGGATTTTGGATGCATAGCAGCCCTGCTGGAGCAGAAGCTCTGACCAGGTTTCTGTATATCCAGAAACCAGACACGTCCACTGTGAGCCTTTCTGCCTTTTGTGGTATGGTGACCATCTGTGCTGCACATGCAAGGAATGTCTGAGCTCTCCGGGCAGATAAATAGGGCAGCCTCCTTTGTGAGGGGGTGGATAAACAAATTTTCTTAAGGGGAGCAGAAGATGGTTTATTGGTTTTTATCTTTGATTGGTTTTACTTAAGCTACTACTAATATTATTATCATCTTTTGTAGGGCCACTTCCAGGCCGTAGACCCTGTTTGTGCTGGATACTGCGTTAACAAGTGAGTAACAAACCTGAGTGCTTGACCTAAGGAGTCTCATGGCTTTGGCTTCTGGAAGGATTTCTACAGGAAGGCAACAGAATCTCCATCAAGATATAGAATTAGGTATAAAAGTATGGTTTTTTGACATATTTAGAATGGGTGGCAGAATGGAGGTAAGGATCTAAAGGATAAAGCTCTGAACTTGCCTACTTGGGTCTTGGAATGAGGTGCCTAAATAAATGATGTGGCTTTCAAATGAGGAAGTACCCAGCTCTTCCAGTTATTGGCAGTTTGGTGTCAAACATGGGTATGCTGGTTTTAATTATCCCAGTATGGATTAACAGCAAAAAGCGGAATTGTTCTGGCTTGACTCTGACTGATGAAAACTCCCATTTGGAGAGGACTGTGGTAACTGAGTTCTGCAGTCTTTAAGGGAACAAATCAGGAACAAATATGTGCAAATGAGCATCATGTGCAAATGAACATCATGTGCAAATGGACATGGGAGCTTTGCTGACCCTCAGGTATGTTGTTTTGCCATGGTTCTGTCCCATTTGAACATTGCAGGTTCCTTGGTGTGGCTAAGGACAGGTTTGAATCCTGACTCAAATTATTCATGTTAATACATCTCCAAGTGCTGGATGCTGACTGAGGAACGGGGAAGGCTCTTTTACTGGGGCAAAGTGGTGCATAATACTGTTGTCTCCACTTGTAACTTTTCCTCTGGGAATTTGGGCCACTGAGAAATTAGGCCTAATAGCTGACATTTGGAGCTGGTTCTCTATTGGAGCTTGCCTCTTTTGCTGTAATTAGGGAATAAAAAGGAGGTTAACACTGCAACTCCTCTCTGGAAAACACAGAACATATCAAATTAAATACAAAACCTGGCTCTAGTCCTTCTCAAAAAGAGCAACAAAAAATGCTATCCTTTATAATGTTGCTCTCCTAACTGTGCACCTTTTAACTGTAGCAGCTTATGGAATTATCCGTGACGATGGCGAGGTGTGTGTTTATATTTGCATCAGTGAGTATTAGTCAAATACAAAATGTTTAGAGTCACAGCAAAGGTCTGTCTAGCCCCATATCCTGCCTCTTGATACTGGCTAATAACTTGTGTATGGAAAACAGGACGAGTATAGAGTGATACTTCCTTTGGTAAACCCTCGCAGCTTCCAGTGGTTTCTGGTTTAGACACCTTCCTGAGCTGGAGGCTGCAGCTGTATCATTGTTTTTGATATTCCTTGATGGACCTTTTTCCATAAAATTGTCTAATAGTTTTTTTTAAAAACCCACTTGTATTTTTGGCTGCCATAACATCCCGTGGCAATGAGTTCCACAACATCATTAGGCATTGTGTGAAAATGAACTTCCTTTTGTTTGCTTTTGAACCCGCTTGCTGCCTGCCAGTTTGAGTTGGTGCCCTATTCTTTCTGTTAAGAATACTTTAAAATAATCATTGCTGTTTACCTTTTCTGTGCTCTAACAGCTTGTCTAGAACTTAATTGTTATTATCCTTGTTTTCCAGGTTGAAAGGCTCTGGCTTGCTGAAGTTTTTTTTGTGCTAAACCTTTCTAACACCTCGTGTGCAGCTTTGCTACACCCGTGCTTCTTGCCCTTTCTGTGGCTTTGTATTTTCACAATTACTAGAACAGTGCTCAGTGTTGAAGAGATGGGCATACTGTGGGTTTATTCAGAGGAATAATACCATTTCCTGCTTTGTTCTCATTCTTCTAAAAATTCTTAACAGGATAGTTTCCTCCAGACGCTGCAGCTGACACTGTGCTGGTCCTTTTGGAGAATGATCCACTTCTCCAAGATTTCTTTCATTACTGGTAATAGAGGATTTCAAGTATGGCAAGAATGGCTTTTTCCTCATCCATTATTTTTTATCCATAGACTTTTGAGTTAAATTTACTATTTTAACACCCACTGGCTTTGTATCATCAGCCACCTACCCACAGCATTTCCAGATCATTTACGGATTACGAAGCAGCAGGAGACACATCACAGACCCTGTTCTGAGTCTGTAAGGAGCTCCGACATTCCTGACGTCAAACATTTATTTCTCTTGGTTCTGATCACCAGTTATGTCACTTATTCTCTCCTTCTTGCAGTAAGGCTGGTTCAGGACCTGGATTTTATACCAAAGTTAATGGCCTGGCAATTTCCCATGTGATACCTGTGGGGATCATCAGTTAATCCTCATATCATTGTGCTATTTTCATCTGTGCTGCTGCCTCAAACTCATTCTCCTTGCAAAATAGCTGTAGGTGTCTGTATTGAACATCAGTACAAAGATTCATTCAGTTTTCTTGCTATCACCTTTTCACCTGGGACTGTCTTTTCAATGCCTTAGGCAGCTCTTGGTGCTGTGACTATTCAGACCAAGGCACGGATTTTCACAGTGGAATAGAGTCTGTAATTTTCTGTGGTCAAGTTGCTTTGAGACTTTTGGCCCAGTATCTCTGTATCTGTCTTTAGGGATGACACTGGTTCTCTCACTGGAAACTAAAACTGAAATATATTGGTGTGTGAGGTGGAGTTAGGAATCTGAACTCAGAGTTATTCTAGAAGTGGATGATTAGATGGAACATCCTAAAATAAAGAATAGAGGGTCCAAAAAAGGGAAAAATAAAGTAAAACCAAAAAAACTTTCTCCTACTTATGCTGAAAGGCTCCAGTTCATGCATTTTTGGTGACTGAAGCTTTTCAGCTTTACTGCTGTTCATGTGAGTAACATTACTCACGTTCCTTTGTACAGCACTGGGTTAACTTGTATAGCATGCTTATAAATAGACACATAAAAACTTGAAAAACATAAATAACCTGATTTGATAGTTATTCTTTTCTGTATATTAATTCAGTATGCCTTACTAGGTTTGTTCTTTTCCCTAATGAATCAGGTAATTGAAATGCAGCATTATTCTGCTGTTTTCAAAAAAGCATCTAGGTACTTTGCAAACTTGGTTAGAGAAACCATAATTCCACAATCAAGCAACCAACTGCCCCACAAATCATGATGCTTCATTGCTAGATCTCTATGGAGAGAGGAATGATTAGGCTGAGAAAAACACTGTAAAGGTGTGCTTGTGATGAGTTCTGCAAACAGCCAAAGTATAGGGTAGGCACAGTAAAGCCAGAACACTCCTGCTTGCATCAGACTGAAACCCACAGAAATGTTTGTTTTCAGGAGAGCCACTTGAGTTTCATAACGTGAGCTTCCCTAAAATCTGTCCTGAGAAATCAGGAGTTAACAGAACCCAGTTTCTATAGCCTTAACCTTTCATAGATGCAG
Source organism: Chamaea fasciata (assembly GCF_029207755.1). NCBI lineage: Eukaryota > Metazoa > Chordata > Aves > Passeriformes > Sylviidae > Chamaea > Chamaea fasciata. The sequence continues at coordinate 1,501,900 of NW_027094107.1, forward strand.
TATTTAGTAATCACAGTTCTGGTAGGTTGAGTTTCATGTGAGATCTCAAAATGTTTATTTCACAGCATCCTTTGCTGTGTTTGTGCAGCGTTGCTGTTGCCTTTCTCCAGATGGGAACATGCAGGAATGCAGAAGCCAGGTGGTTTGCTCAAGGGCATGAGGATCTGTCTTGAGTGCAGTTAAGCGGTGCCTTACTGGCACTCGTGTGAGCTGTGCTTTGGTCTGAGCAGTCACCTGGATTGTGTTTACTTCCCTTAGCATTCCATGTCCTGCAAGGAAGTTACCCTGAGGATGTGTAGGGTCCTGAGCAACACGCAGAAGTCTGGATTCTCAAGCCTCTGCTTTAATAGCATGGGATATTTATGGCTTTGATAAAATTAGGGAAGAAAGACGAAGGGCATCTTCTCATGCAGTAGTGTTGGGAAATTATGTTGCTGAAGTTTTCTAAAAGATTAGAAATTTCCCAGATATCTCCTTCAGCATTAAATGAGTCAAAATATGAAAATTCAGGTATCCTGCTCAAAAACTTGAGAGCATCAGTGTCGCAATGACTTCGAAGATCATGCTGGGGCTATGGTTTAATTTTGGAGTCTGGTTCTGTCTTTAGAGAGATCAAAATCAAATGTAAAAATTAAAACAAAACAATACTTCTGCAGCTTCCTTTGTAAAAAAATGTGAAACCTTAAGGCCAGGAGAAGAGCACTGTGGCTACCAACTGGTATAACTCAGCTTAGACTTGATAGAAGGAAATGATGGATTTCAGATATATGCTACCTCACAGGAATATTGTAATGAAATCCAGCCAGCTTCAAGGGAAAAACAAAACCTATTGATTTTATTCCAAGGGAAGAGAGAGAAAAAGAACAGATGTGTGGAGTCTTCTGTCCACTTAGCGCAATCTGCAGTGCCGACTTAGCCATTGTTCCTTCCCATGCTTCCTTCTGTAGAAATGCCTTGGTTTAGGCACCAAATGATTCAATTTGGGGTCGTAGAGAGGAGGGGGAACAAGGACCTCACGCAAGAACTGACCTAAACGCTGAGGAGGTTTGTATAATCTAATTTGCAATAAAATGGTATTTACAATGTTATCAGACAAAGCTTAGCAGTGTTAAGTTAAACAGCATATAATGTGATTAGTGGGGGAGTCATGCCCATGATGTCATACACATTCTCTGAACTCCTGGAATGGGCAGATAATGTCTCAGGCATTTATTCTCTTGTGACACACACGAAAAGCGCCGTGCAGGTTTGGGGGATGGGAAGGAAATGTGCACATTTCGGCCCATTTCGCGTGGAGCTCGCGGCACCAGAGGCGGCTTCTCCCTTTGGCGCACAGCTCGACCTGTGGTTGCACCCTGCCAGCACAGTGCTGTGTAGTGGTTAAAACAGGCCTTTGGGAATAGTTTAGGAGCTTGAAATTCTATTCTTGACTCTGCCGCAGACTTGGGTTTTGACCGCTAAATCTTCTTTGCCTCTGGTAACTCCATTTTTAACTAGCAAAGGTAGTCAGCCGTGTCTGTGGAGTGCCCGGAGTGAGGAGCTGTATGGAGATGGAAACCACTGGCATTCTGTTCATTATGCAGAACAAATACAGCTAGACCACAAAGAGCTTTGCTGTAGATAACAGCGAGCAATTTCACAGCTAGTAATGGCCCATTCAGAGCAAATTAAATCTTTATCTTTCTGTCTCTCCGAGGCATGCAAAATGGTATTAAAAATTTTGGCTAGTCTAATTCATACGGAGAAGCAATTTAAATCTCACCTATAGGTTCACATCAAATGTAATCTAGATTGTATTTATTTTAATGTTTTGCTTTTAAAAACTCTTGCTAAAAGCTGCTGAATCAGGCAGAGGTCCCTTTAAACTTTCCCGTTATTTTAGTGGTTGTGAAAGGACAGATTCTGGAACATTTAAGAGCATTTTGCTCCCCATGTCCACCAGCGATAATAAGCCCATGTCACTTCGTGCATGTTAATGTTTTATAGAAACACAAAGATTGCATAAACATTTTTTTTCTGCCACGGTGTGAAGGCTGCATAAACTGTTAAACTGCTGCAGAGGTTGACTAGGTAGTATTCCTGTTTTCAGTGATGCAAGGAATTAATATGGACTAGACATGAGGTGAAATGGGAGTTGCAGATGTGCAGAATGAGATGGGGGCTGCAGACAGAGCTGAAAAAACTTGAAGGAAGGAGGTGGACAGGAGGGAGCAAGGGAGCTTGGAAACTATGGCTCATGCAATGTCAACTCTATTATATGTTAAAATCAACTGCGGCACTTGCTCGATCCCCATCTTTTATCAGAACAAGTAGTCATTGTCTTGGCTGTAACACTCATGTCAGCTTATGGCATTGGTGTGGATTTGTTGAGAAATGCATACAAGGATTTTCTTTGACTGCAGAGGTATGCCATCAAGAATAAATCTTTGTTGTTCAGAAAGGGGAAGCCAAGCTTTTGTCTCTATGGCTGATAAATGAGGAACAGGGGCCAAGTGCAATATGAACAGAGCATTGGCCAGTCTGGTCAGACATGTGGGATGTACTAACAACAACAGGGAATGAAAGCAAAGCCTGCAGGTAGACACCTTTTAAATAATCAAGGCTGACAGTTTTACTACAGTAGCGCTGTTTTAACACTTTGTAGGTATGTGCTGCATCACAGATGCTGCTTATATTAAGTAGTCTGCAAGCATTACACAGCTTATTTAGAGGATAACTTTTATTTCAGGCATTTTTAGGTTTGTTAATGTAATTACAAGTGAAATATCCTATTGTTGCAGATGCTATTGCCAATGGATGACTCTGAATGATGTACCAGAAAGACATTTTTAGATGACCTAGATTAAACTCACAGAGGGCTGGGCATCCCAGTTATTTCTCAAACAGAACATTTCCAGGAATGGGTGTTTCTGACACTCCTGTTAAAGCCATGTACAAATAGTTATCTGATACCTGACTAATCAGAGAAGCTGTGTTGAGGCAGATTGCACCCAGTGCCTTGAATCTTGGCCAGATTATGGACATGCTGCACTACCATGGTGAGATGTCCTGGCCCGTGCCTCAGTTTACCTAGCTGTAAAAAGCGGGTGTGATGCTGTGTGTAGAAAGTGGCCGAGGAAAAGTATTTTGAATTGCTAGTGACAAACACCAATTAGGGATATACACAGTCCTTAAGGCAAAAGGCTTCACAAACTGTAGAGCCTGAAATCTCAGTGAGAAAAATGCCTTCCTTCCAGCTCTCACAGGAAGCAAGTTAATTGGGAGGCCAATAACTATAATGAGGCAGAACCTGGGGTTTTGCATGTGTATAGCGAGATCCTCCCCTTGGGGCCAAATTCCTGTTCCATATTATGAAAGCAGTAAAAGGTCCCCTCAGCAGGTGCTGTGTAAAGGCATTTCAGCTTTGCCTTTGCAGGGCTGGAATTGCCAAGCTCTTGCTTCCCTGAGTCTCCAGATGAATTCCCCAAGTCAATGTGGAACAGCTGTGTGAGAGATACAGCCTTGAGAAAAGGGGTGGCAAAGGAACACAACAAATGGGGATTTAATCCCATAGTACATGGCTGTGAAACCAGCACCAGTGTCTTCCTGCTCACCTCTCCTTTGGCTCGGGGAGATATGCTCTGTATCAAAGCTCAGAGAAGAGAGGCAATGTGTGATCACTGTGTGCTATTGAGGGCCTTTTGTGTGCTGAGAGTCACCCAGTGGCACTGGCCGTGCTCATTCATGCAGTGAGGAACAGCAGGGCTTACCTGCAAGGATGCCCAAAAACTAGAGAAAGGTCTGTTCTTTTTTTCACCTCTCTGAGTGTGGCTGCTGCCTCTGCAGAGGTTTCCCAGAGCACCCAGGTTTTAACCATTGGAACCAGGGAGTGGAGATGAAGTAGGACAAGTCTGGGAGGGTGGAAGCTGTTCTTGTGCCCAGTTAGGGCAGGGAAGCTTTTCCTTCATATATGATTTTGGAAGTAGTTGTTTTCTTCCTTGTTGAAGCCTTCTGAAACATGGTTTGCACCAAAAAAAAAACCAACCCAAAAAACCCCAAAAAACCCAACAAAACAACAACAAAAACCCCAAAAACCCCCAAACAAACAAACAAAAAAACCCCAAAAACCCCCTCTCAACTGAAAAAGTATTTTGCTAAGGGCCACAAATGGTAAGAGTTACTGTTTTTCACTTGAAATTATTTTATTTAGTAGTATTTGAAAGGAAAGTTTGTTGTGTGTCAAGTCTACCTACCTGAATTTCCAGAGTGCTTCATAAGAGCTTTTTGGAAATCTATCTACTCTGTCAAATACTGACTGTGCCTGTTGGAGTGATTGCTTAGTTATAAGTGTTATGTCTGAAATATAAAGCAGACAGGGGGAAAAAGGAAAACGAAGGAGAGTTTGTAACAAGCAGAATATAGCTGGCTAATTACTGTGGCAGGATAATGTCTTAGAAAAAACCCACCATTATGAAACTCATTTTTTTTTCTTGTTTCCATGACATAGAATTTCCTTGAAATCTTTTGCTTTTGAGTGTGTGTGTGCACTTTCCAAAGTGATCAGAGCTAAATGGCAGCATCTGTCAGCGAAGATAAATGACCTACCAGCAAATCCTCTCAGTTAAAAGGAAGACAAAAATCTATGGAGTAGGGGAATGAGTTTTAAATTAGCCATTTCACTTAACTTTGCCCTAATGAAGGGCTAATCTTTGGACCCCTGCAAAACAAATGAGAGCATCTTGTTAGATCCAACGGAAACTGGTCATTGAAAAGGCTTTTGCCTTATGAACCTAATTGGAAGCAAAGTAATTCCTTTGATAGCTGTCTTCATTTAACAGTATCTTTCCCTTTTCCTGATTTATATACAGTAAATGAAGGACTCTGTTAATTACAAACACATTTGCCTGTTTGCAGGTTGACAACTAAATATGCTTGGGTGAAGCAGAGTAGAGCAGCCTCAAACCAGGCACAAAGGTCTGCAGTGTCAGTTCTTCAGGGGTTGTCTGAGCAGAGCCTCCTGCAGGAGACAGCAAAGGAGCTGCTCTTAAAAATCCTTTCCTGGATACTGAGGCAACCACATCCTCAGGGTTAAGCAAACTGTGGGCCACCATGGAAGTTAGCTAAATTCGCACAAGTTAAAACCTGACCTGCGATTTCAACAATATTCTATTTATTAGATTAGGTAGTTCTTCTATTTTTGTGTGTAATGGCAAAATAAGGGGGTTTTCCCCCGTAAAATCCAACAAATGATAGAAAAAACACGGGACACTTGATTGCTATAGAAGCAGGATTGTTCCTTTAAGGCAGATGGAAGGAATGTGTCAGTCATGGCCCCTCTAAAACTGGGACTTATCTTGATTCTAGTGTTAGCTTGGTAGTAGAATATGATCTCATCACTGTGAAAGATTACATGAAATATCAACTTGGCTGGCCTTAAACCAGCTCTATCCTCAGTCACATTTTCAATTCCTGCAGCTGACATGGGGTTTTGTAAAATGAAGAGATGGCCATAAAGATAGTTTGCAGGATTTGGCCCATGTATTCAAGTAAAAAAATTAGGGAATGGATAAAAAACATGGCTGATTCTGGTGTTTTCTCTTTGACTTTTTTTCTTTTTTTTTTTTTCCTCAGTTTTGTTTTTGAGAATGTCAAGACTAAGCAAGACTTGAATACTCTTAATTTTACACTACTTAGAACTGATATCAAACCTGGGAAGATAGATACCTGTCTTGCAGAAAGTCACTGAAGTCCATCTAGGCTAAAATGTGAATAATTTTCCACCTTCAAGGAATTATATTCTTGAGAAGATTGAGTGTGTAAGACAGTCTTAAGCAGTAGGTGTTCTGGGTGCTGTAACTAGAGGCAAATTCAGATGGTATATTAATTTGCTTTTTGTGCACATGCAGGGTAATTCCTTTGGCTCTTGAAGATTACACTTTATGTCCAAATTGAGAGATAAACACTTTTTTTTTTTTTGAATACTGTTCTCAGTGTGACTTCTCCAGGGGTTTAGTAGATGCCATGCACTAAATGAAGGAAATGTCGAATGATGGAGGCCAAATGGGCATGATTGGAGCCATGGTGTGAACCCTGGGTCTGTGCAAATAAAACATCAGTAGACCTGCCAAGCCTAAGAAAAAACGTTGTATTTCTAGGGATGTATCCTGGGAACTGCACTGGGAACACTGACACCATTAGAAATGACTGTTGTAGAGATAGTGATGAAACAAGGTAGCTCTTAGTCCTGTACGTCTGTAATAATCCCGGAAAAGAGTGCAAAAAGATGAACCATGAAGAAAGTTAATGCAGAGCTTTCCACTGGAGTAAATAGGCGTTGGCTCAGAACCACAGTTCCTTTGACTTGTCTTTTAATGTTCAGAAATTTCCACCTTTGTCATGATGCTCAGAAATCCTGGAAGCCTAACCTGAAGCTCAGAGGTGTTTTCTCTGCTACAGAGCTGCAGGGGCTCTCAGAAGGTGCAGGGAGAGGTGTGAGGTTGTGGTGAAACACTCTCCTGCAGCTCTCCAGAGTCTGACAGCTTTTTGAGATGAAAGAGACCTGTGCATTGAGTATCTCAAATTCTTTCCAAGGAATCTCACAGATAGCTGGGAGTGAAGACAATGAGTCATTTCTTGGGAGAGGATTTTGGTTTTATATCCTCAATACAGTGTGTTATATCCTCAATACAGTGTGTTGCCATAATAGCAGTTATTATTACAGATAGAAACAAATGCATTCAGGCTGCAGTTTTGAACCAGTCTGTTTCTGCTGCTATTTTGCATTGGTATTTGCTGGTGTGAATTGTGTGGTTTTAATTTTTCTCTCAGTAACGGTATTTCTAATTATGCCAAGTGGGAACAGGAAGAAATAGCATGACCCAATCCACGCTTATGGTGGGGCCTTATGCCTGTTTCATATGAGCCAAGCCTATGCTGTAGCTTTTGTTTCTTTGAGGAGGTTTAAATTTTGTCTAAATAAACCCTGAAGTTTAGTTTTTCTTTCATGGGTTACAAATGTTCAGCATGTGTTCCACTGGCTTAAGGGAATTTGCTTTTCTTGAGCTACTGAGATAGTGGACATTTTTCATTATTATTTTTTTCTTTTTTTCCCCAGTAGTTTTCCTTTTCTTGGTCTCTGCTAATCAAATCTAAACTTAATACTTGAATCAAATTCTAAATTAAGATGTTCAAAGTAGATCTGTGACTGGGCTGAAATAATTCATTCTGGCTGTGCTGAACCCATCTAATCTACTGGCAAGTTGCATCCTTGCCCTTTGTAGTGCAACATTTATGTCACCCAAGCAAGAAAAATACATCCTCACATGCTTGGCTGAGTCATGTAAGCCACTGTTTAGTGAATAGGCCCTTTGGTGTGTCATTTTTGGTTTTTTTTCTGCTGGTTTGATAAACTTGAGACATAGCTACTCTAAAGACTGGGCATTATCTACCTGCTCTGGGAACAGTTCCATGAAAACTGAGATTGGATCTCCAGGCTGCTGACAAGCTAATTCTGGACATTATTGGGAGCCTCAAGGTCAGTGTGCTTTCAACAGCAGAATAGAATTTCTGGTGCATTCATCTCTCATTTTAAATAGGTCTCCCTAAACCTCAGCCATGCTTTCCTAGTGCTGTGAGAATTCAGGCTTACATACATTGTAGAGGATTTTAAAGATACTGAGATAGGAAAAGAAGAGGACTTTCAGAGCCTAGAGAGGTTATTAAGTAACAGTGTGTGTTTTCACTCTAATGGAGCCCCATCCAACCTGATTTGAATATTCCTGACTTGAATATCCACCACCTCTCTGGGCAACCAGTGCCAGTGTTTCACTGTCCTTGTCATTAAAAATGTCTTCCTTATTCCTAGTCCAGATCCATCCTTTTTGAGTTTGAAACAATTGCACCTTGTCCTATTCCACAGGCCCTGTTTAAAAGTGTGTCCCCATCTCTCTTATAGGCTGCCTTTAGGTCCTGAAAGGTTTCCTCGGAATTTTCTCCAGGCTGAACATCCTCAGCTCTCCTACCTGATAGCAGAGGGGCTCCAGCCCTCAGAACATCTTTGTGGCCTCCTCTGGCCTCTCTCCAACAGCTCCATGTCCTTCCTGTTCTGGGGATCCCAGAGCTGGACACAGCTCTGCAGGTGGGGTCTCACCAGAGCGGGGCACAGGGCAGAATCCCACCCTCACCTGCTGCCCACACTGCCTGTGGTACAGCCCAGGACACAGTTTGTTCTCTGGGCTCCCAGTGCACATGGCCAGGGAATATCCAGCTTTTCATCCATGAGCACCCTCAGAGTCCTTGGCAGGGCTGCTCCCAGTCTCTGCACACCCCAGCCTGTGCTGATAGCAGTGGTTGCCTTGATCCAGGGGAGGGCTTTGTACTCTTCACGACTGAGTTTCTGCAAAGAACCTGGAGTAGATCTAGTTGGAGTTACTAGCCCTTACAAATCTGTAATGAGGACACCTCCTTATGGAGTGTCAGGAGAAGCTGGGCCAGCACCCCCTACCCTGTGAGATCAGTGTCCCTCAACAGGTGTTGGGTGTGCCAGAACAGAGGATCCACCTCTTCTTTGGGAAGTCAGCCAGGAGGCCTTGCTGCTTCACACTGCAGTCTCCTGTGTATCTCTGACCATCAAATCACCTCTGGGGTGGAAATAATTCCCAGCTAGTTGGAACCAAACAGTTTTGTGACTAGAAAGACCAGCGGTCAAAAACACTTCAGTTTTCAGGCAATAGAGTAACAAACATAAACACAGTAACACATAAAGCAGGAGATTTAGGAGCACAGAGTCTCTCTCCTTTCCAGGCAGTGGAGAAACAGGGAGGATAATGTGTCCTGGAAGAGATGCGTGTTCTGATACACTTGCTGTGCATAAATGTGTGCAAACTGTTATCTTTCTCTGTGCTTTGGTTTGTCCAGGAAATGGGGAAAAATTGCAGTCAGATGAAATATGCCATGTCAATTATTTTTCTTTCTTATGAAAGATCCTTCCTCTTTATCCACACCCTGCAATGTGTGCCATGTTTTGCATGCTCTCTCTGAACACTCTGACTTGCTGACCTTCTTTGGGCAAATGAAGGTCTGATGTAACTTCCCATGAGTCCCATCTGAGACAACTTCCTTTTGAACCCATCACAGCTGGTTTATGATGACTGGAGGGAATGCTGCAGAGCTCCCAAAGTTCAGGTTCTTGTCTGACCACTGTAGACCCCGACTGTCTGGAAAATCAGACCTGCCTCTGGAGAGAGTCCCTTGGCTTGCTTGAAAGTAGCAGAGAATGGCAGCTAAATTTAAACTTTAATAAAGGTTTTCTGAGCAGGATTAGGTGTTTATGGAATGTCTGCACTAGTGCATGATATGAGAGAATATCTTAACGTTACTGCAATTGCACTTGAGCAGGGGGGAAAGACACTGCAATTTTTAATGAAGTGCTTATGGCTTTGTTGATTGCAGAAATGTCCAGACCCCAGTCCTGTGGAGTTGCAGAGGTTCTGAAGAGGTGGTGTTTAGCTTGGGTCTGCCTGTTCAGACTGATGTGGCTGAATCTGGATTACTGACTGCTGAAATCCTGCCTTTGACCTTGAATGGTTTGAGTAGAAGTTGGCAGAAATCCTGCAGGAGTAACTTTCTCCGTCATGGAGGATCCTGTCAGCTTGGGATGAGATTTGCTAAGGCAAGGCTCTGGTTTGGTCATGCTGGAATCAGATCTGTGTTTCTTCTGAATCGAGGTCTGGATAAATTAAAACCAAAGAAGCATGGTACTTGATTCAGAGGGTTTAAATCCAGGCTGTTCATCCCCTATTTTCAAGAGGTTTACATTTGAGGGCTGGATTTCAGGAAATTTTCGTTGAGGGAGTGACTATTGAAAGAGTTGCAAGAGCCCTAGAAACCAGAGTTCTTTGTTCACAAGCCATGCACAGCACAGACAGCAGCAATTGCAGCAATCCTTTTCCCCAGAAACTGCAAACAAGCTTAACCCTGAGTTGGAAAGACCATACTCTGGAGAGGTGAAAGGAAATCCAATATCTGAGCTGAATGTGTTCTGACTTCCTTGCAAGACAGAGTGCCAAGTGTACAAAGTGATGATGATGATGATGTGATGAGGACCCAAGGTTCACTGAGGCCTCCATCAGCCAGGGCCGTTCATGGAGAACTCCAAGATCAGTAGTCCCATGGGGTGGGGGTCATGGGGCAGGCAGTAGGCCTCTGTTATTCTTATCCCCACTTGGATGCCTTGGACAGCTTCAAGGTAAACCTTTTGATGTCTCTTTTACAATGATCTGTTTCTCTACATATTTTAAAATGTCTGGTTCCAATGGTACTAAAAATTTGCTGTGACTGAGAACTTTTCCAGTGCAAAGTACTTGTTAAAATACAACACATGTCCAGAGCAGCCTTGAATAAAGATCGTACTATTCTTCACATTATATTGAAATATTGGCAATTTTCTTGTGCTTACAGTGTAACTTTCCATTGAAGTCTAATTATAGACTTAAAAGTAAAAAGTCTTCCCTGCTTTATAGAGAATAATAATGACCTTTACCAAGTCCAATCTCTGTTTTTGAAGTTCAGATATTCAGAGATGTTACTGTTTGTGGTTTTTCTTCTATTTTACTTTCAACAAATGATTCTAAAAAGTGGTGTCATCTTCCCCAGTCCATTTTCTGAACAATGCCATTTCTGTTTGCAGCCCAAGCTTTGTCACAGTCTGGTGAATGTTCCTGCTGGACTATTTATGTCACCTTTCCGTGTGCTGCTTCTGTCCCTGTTGGTGTGGGTCTTGTTTCTTTATCCTTACACTTGTTATTTGGCCCTAGCCTGTGTTTGCACCTCAGCCGGAGGTGAATGTTGCATGGTGCTGCTCCGTTTGGATCTTTCTGTTCTCTAAAGGGAATTTTTCTACACTAGCAAAGAGGTGGCATTTTCTCATAAAAGGACTGTGCTCTCTGCTCTTGAAACCGACATTGTCTTCTCAGTCAGACTCTTGGATTTTGAGAGTGGAAATATTGCTTTTATTTTCATATTTCTCATTGTTTCATTCTGACATAATATGGGTTAGACAGGTACTTTTCATTTGGTACTCTTGGATTCAGCTCTCGAGTCCATTATTCTGCTCAATAAAATACCTCCATGCAATGACATAAGGTTTTGCCATTACTGAAAGGAGAGAAAAAATAGATGGAAAAAAGCAGATGAGGAAGATACAAAAGGAAGCCTGTGGTGTTTTCTTCTTAAAGAATTTGTAAACATTGATGTGAGGCTTCTCCAAGCACGAGATATGTAAAATATTAGAGATGTTCCTTCTCTATCAAAGTTCATTTTTTGTTTTCATAAACAGTCTGTATTAGATTTTGAAATCTAACCTGAAGGTTGCTAAGACTGGAACAACTCAGTCTCAGGACCCTCTGTAGAGGTCACTTCCACAAAGAAATGCTCAGTCCTATTTTCAAAACAAAGGGTGTCAGATCAATAGTAAAACCATGGAACCATCTGAGGTTCAGTCATCACTTTCATTTTCTCACATTTGTGTATGTTATACATGTGCTGTGTAAAAATGAACTAACACCATTAGAGATTTGTGTTCCCCCTAGTTACAGCTGTTATTATGATTTCTTTTATTGTGGCAATGCTGAGGGGCTGGGATTCCCATGTGTTGAGTGCTGGGCAGGCAGAGGAGAAGGCTGGATCCTTCAGGAACCTCTTTGTTCTTGCTTCAGCCCTCCCTGGGGAGGAGGTGGCCTTGCTGCTGGAGTCCTCTACAGGGGTGCAGGTTTGTGTTGTCACTGTTCTCAAGCATCATCTTCACTTGGCAGAAGCCCAGGGAGTCAGCCCAGGTGTGCTAGAGCAGATACATGCTGGGAGTGACTGCCAGGGCCATGGGGATGAGCATGGGGGTGTTTGTGTGCTTTAATCCTAAAATCATGCTGAGAAAAACAGTGCTCTGGGGTAAAGTCTCCTGTGTCCTTCCAGTGTTGCACTCATGTCTGATTTTGATTTGAGCAGGTGAATGACTCAGGAGCCCATTAGCGAGTGTTTGACCTGCTGTGTTCCCCATTTCCCTTCCCACTCTGACACTCCCTATAATTTATGTAGCTATTACACTTCAGTTGTAACTCAATTCCCGGATTTGTTCCCTTTACAGAAATTAGTACTGAAAGCCATAGCAGGGATGTAGGGCTTGGAATAACCACCAAATTATTTGTCTATTTAATTTACCTTTTTTTTTTTTTTTTTTTAAATAGCATTTTAATGTTTGGGAGTACACAAAGAAACTGACTGTACTTCAGAAGTTCTGGGCTGGTTTTCAGACTCTTCAAATTTGAGACTGCACCACCAACACTGACTGATATCTAAAGAACTGTGAAATGCAGAGCTACCCTCTCCCCCCTTCCCATTCCCCTTGCAGAATAAAAAGCAGGGCAGAAAAACAATGCTACTCTGACTTATTTATCTTTATCCAGTTCCTCTGTCAGTAAGGGGATGAAGCGAAAAATTCAGAACAAAGTAACTTAAAAAATCAAAGGATTAAAGCCCCATGTATGTGATCCTGATGAATTGGATGATTCAGAAGATGTTAACCAGAGCAGCAGCTGTAATGGAAGGAGAGTCTGTAACAAACAGGTTTTCTGATTTATCGGGGTAATCAAGCATAGAAGTGGGCAGGCACTGGGTGGTACAGAATACCAACATTTTTTTTGTGCTGCCTGGGAGATATATTTGAACCTCTAGGGAAGAATTGCCCTCTCCCCCTTAATTCCCCTGAAGACTTTTTTTCTCTTTTTTTCCTGAAAATGAAAGCAGGCAACGAGCATTTCCCTGAATCTCGTTTTAAATCTTCCTAAGTTTAAAGTGGTTATTGCTTGTTTATTATTTTTGGCAATGTAATGACCCTCACAGGAGACTAATCCTGCGTGGTAAGGACTCCATTCCCTAACATGAAGGAGATAATGAGGGTGGGGAACCTGGCAAATACAAATCTAGAGATGCTGATCTGCTTAGAAAATCCCAACAATTGCCCTGTGCTGATTTCAGGGTGGTTTATTCTGGTAGCAACTAATGGTCTTCGGATTGAAGACTTTTAAGAACCTACCCTAGAATTACCCTTAAGCCCATCTCTAACGCTATTTTCCTTGCTTGCTAATGCAATAAGCCCAACCTCTCTTTCACGTGTAAAATCAATGGGAACATGGTGCAGACAAAGTTTAACCTGACTTGGCCATGCCCAGGTTCTTAGAGATAACAATCTATGTCCAGTGTGATGGGACTGAGGCTTTCATGCAGTTGTCCCCTCTAATACCCATCACAACCTAACAGGCTGTGCAGGTTTGCACGCAGGGAGCACATCCCAGGCTCTCTGGGGGTACTCCCTGCAATCCCTTGAGTGGTGTATTTGCTGAAAAACGACAAGTCTTGGAATTTCTCAGCCTGGGAGTTTTCTCCTGTACAGCCTTTTCTTCTTGAGATCCCATCCCCAAAGACAATCCTTATCTAGCCTTGACTGGGCATTTTGAGCTCACACATGTCTGGTTGCATCGTCTATTTCTTTGCTTTTATTACTTGTGGGTATTTTCCAAGGTGTCCCCAGCAGCATGACACGCTCATCTCGGTCCTATCCACAGAGCACCTTGCAAAGCTGCCTCTGTGCAACACCAGCCATAAGTAATCCATGTGTGTCAATTCCAGACACTCCTGACTGGGAGGAGGAAAGCTTTTGTTTTCATCAATATCACAGGTTTTTTTGTTGTTTTTTTTTTTTTTTTTCTCTTATGATCTTTCTCAGTAGTGCTTTTGTCTGTTGAATGTTTATTAAGAAAATAATTTTTGTTTGCTTGTTACAAGAAGAAAGAAGTTCTCTGCACACATAGGATAATATTTGTTTGATTTCCTGATGTGGTTCCTGAAGCCAGAGAGTGAAAATGTTGATACTGCCTCTTGAGATGAATATCACAGGAAAGCAGTCTTTTCCATTGTGTGTATGTGTACAATTGCCCAGATTTACTTATATTTTTAAATTATTGCTATTATTTTAGCATTATAGCCCCCTCAGAACAGGCTATTAGTGGTTGTTATTGTTGGTTTTAACATGATACACGATTTTGTGGTCAATAATTTCTCTGCAAGACTTTCAACAAAGCCTTTACCAAGTCGTGAGTTTGTTGACAGAGTTGAATTCTGTTTCTCTTCCCCAACTGGATGCAAGTTCAAAACCATTGCCTACTCTTAGCTTTGGCCATTAGCTCTTTCCACTGCTGGGTTGCTGCAGTTACTACTTTGAGATTAATTTTTCTGTGAGGGAAGAACACTCAGAGGCTGGGAAGCCATTCTGTTAGGCTGAATACAGTGTCTCCTTAAATGAGAAACCACCTAAAAATAATACTGGAATAATATCACAGAGCGTCCAAACAAGCAAAAGAAATAAAAAACAAACGAAGGAAACAGACTGCCTTCTGTGCCTTCAGGTGGAGCAAATCTGGCCTTCAGTAAATATCTTCCCTGGGTTTGTGACTTCATAGCTGAGCGACTCCCAACAGAACCACCTGTTTGCCAGCTTCTTACCAGCCCCAAGCTACTCCTTTCTCCCCCAAGCTTCCCAAAAATGTTCCTGCTTTGAGCACCCCCAAAGCAAAGCCCCTGAAACTGTTGTGGCCGCCTGCTTGGCTGTCACATCCCCTCTTCCTTCCCACGCTGGTCTTAGCACCAGCTCTTTGCCTCACCTTGGCCATTCTGGTGCAGCCATTTGTTCACCTTTCACTGCAGAAAGCAGTTCCCCACCTTCTGGGGCATTGCTCTGGTAGCAATTAGCTCTGGTAGCAATTTAAGAAAACCTGGATGCCAGCTGGGACTTCCAAGGAAGAAAAATAAGATGTGTCTGAGAGAAAACAGGTGCACCACAGCTCTGGGTTTGGTGAGCTCTAACCATACATCTGATGAAGCAGCAAAAGTATTTTGGGTAACCTTAAGAGAAGCTGTCTCCTGCACTACATTATCATTAATAATGGCGCATTCCTGGTTTCAGTAAGTGTATCAAGGATGTTTATTTTAAGGAGAAAGGGCACAGTTTATTTTGCACAGAACCTGCTTGGGAATGTTTGTCATGATGTGTCAGTGACAATCCCAAAGACCTGGTGTTGCCCTCTTTGCCTGTCACTCCCTCCCTTGGCTCCCATCAGTTTGCATTCTTGGTATTGAATGTGTCTCCCCCAGTGAAACGTAGGTAGTATTTTTAACAAAAAGAGCCTTCGTATAACTGACATCTGCAAGAAACTGAGCTCCAAAAGCATGTTTTAACCTGTGTATTTTGTAAACACAACATGAAAAATTCACAGAGAATTTCTGTTACATCCTGAGGCAACTGTGAGTCTTTTCCAAAGTAAAGACTGAGGCGCTCCATGGTGTATGAGGAAGAGAAAGTGAACAAAGAGATGCCAGATTGGAGTCTACAGGTAGAGCTTGCAATCAGTATGTCTTGTGCACCCAGTAAAAGCTATTTATTATGCTGTGGCTGCAGGACAGACAACCTCGTGGAGGCACAGCAGGTTCTTTGATGGCTTAGGAACTTCACCTTCCTGAACAGCAGAAGGTGCACTCACCTGGACTCTGCTGCTAGCACAGGTAATACAGAGTCCCAGCACTGTAACAGTGTCAGCTATAGGATGTGTATTCTCCATGCCCCAAGCTGACCTTGGGTGTGCAAAGCTTTGGCGAAGCTTTACTCTGTAGACATGGCCTAAGGCAGGTAGGATTTGCCAAACGTGGTGTTTAATGAGACAGCCAAGTGTGTGTAGCACACAGCAAGTTCAGTAAAGCCCCTGAGGGCTGGGGTCCGAGGAATGTGCTGTGATGGAGCAAAATAAGCCAATGATCCTTTTCATCCACCTCCCTGGTTAGGCTGAGCCTGGCTCCTCAGGGATCAGCGGGGCGAGGCTCAGAGCTCAGGGACACCGGCAGAGCTGCCCGTCTCCTGAAGTGTCGAGTGGTGCCTCTGTGCACTGTCCGGGCTCTGTCCTCCTGTCCGGCTGCTCAGGGCACAGCCGTGTCCTCAGGACCCTTCCACAGGCTACAAGAGAAGGGCCCAGAGGTGCTGTACGTGGCGTGGTGCAGAGCCAGTGCAGAGCTAGACAAAGGCCATGCGGTGTCATGGAAGTGCTGCCCAGGCCAAGGGAGGGTGAGGATATCAGGCGAGGATTAGAGATGGCTCAGCTGTGAATTTACTCCCTTATGAGCTCCTGGTATAGGATATTTCATGTGGGATCCCCATATGAGGACGCTGTAATTTGGTGCCACTACAGAACAATCAAGTACTTCATTTTTTGGTTAGAAACATGGTTATTCTGAATAGCATATTTGCTGGTTTGAACAGTTTTTATCTCAAGGACTTGAGGTACAGCAGCTGCATGTTATTGTATTCCCCTAAAATGCTGTGACTCTATTATTACAGATTCTGTACCTCTTTTGTGAGTAAACCTGCACCTCTGCACAACTGAGTGCCTCACGTCACACACACAATTCAAACCTGCCTCCTGCCCTGTAATTCTCAACATTTCTACAATTGGGAACACGAAGAAAAGAGTAACAAGTGGATTTCTAAAGGGTTCCAAAGGACAATGAGGTTTTTGTGAGAGGGTCTATTTTGTCTTTTTTTATCTTTGGGGTTTTTTTAAGGCAAATTCTTTCGTGTTTTCTCCTAGAAGAGCTGCTCACTGGTCGTGTGGTTTGTGGATGAGGAGCAGAACCCGTTGCTCTGAACACAGGAGGGAAAGCACTGATCACTGAGTGAGGCTTTCCTGGCTTTAGCACCTGCTGGGAGATGTAACACCTTTTAAATATCAGAAAATGACACTTGATTGAATTTTCCTTCATTCCTAGATAAAGTTCTTTTCTCCTTTTGCTCAGCTCTTGTTCTTTTAGGTTGATTTAATCATAGGTTAGAACCATTAGAAACATATGGTTTGAGAGACCTCCTGGACGGGCATCAGACCACACCCAACAGATCTGTCTCTACTTTGCTGGCAAAAGTTTAAACTGCAAGGAGAACCTTATGGGAATTTTAGGAGTTGCACTTCTAAAAACGGAGCTCTCTCTGAACACAATCCCTTTGAACGTGAGAGAAATTAGTTCTGTTTCATCAAGGAGATAAGAAAATAAACATGATCACTCCTTGGCTCTGAAATGCTTTTTATTCAACAAAGTAATCTCTGTTTGGAAAGACATTTAGAGCTTGCCTGCTTGACAGTAGCTTGCTCTCTGACACTCATCTGCAGATTTTAAGGAAAAATAGACTAACGATGCTTATTTTGTAGAATTTGGAACTGTTTTGAGAGGACGCTGTGAAGCAAACAGAAGTTTAGGCCAGAAGGAAGGCTGGAGGGTGGAAGCATAGCCCTGGAAGGGTAGGGCATAGCAGAGAGAGGGAGGAGAGGTATTGCAGTGCTGCCTGCTTGGCTCCCCCTTCTCCCATTTCTGCTCTGTGAGCACAACCTGAAGCAGATCCCCCGCTGATATGGAGGTCACACGGTTTATTTCTGTCACACTCACGTGGCATTGCCAATACCGGGGGAGCATGAATCAGAAGCTTATTTTAAAACCAAAAATATATGGTGTCACTTTGTATTCTGATAGCATCCAAGGACCAGTTAGGATCAGGGCTTCATCTGTTACATGCTGAATTTATTACACGTGAACACGTGTGGTGTTGTTGATCCTCTGAGAAATTTCAACCCAAGATGCAACGAGCTGTAGGAGGAGAAGGGAGGGCAAAGGAGCTGAGTGTTGGGTGGTCTGCATTATGCTGGAAAGGAGGCAGAGATCTACATGCAAAAAAATGTCACTTAGAACTTATTTAGGCAAGTAACTGAAAGACTTGGAACAGAGGAAAAGACCTTCTTTGTTTAACTAAACATTAAAGACATCTGAAAGATCTGGGGTTGATGTGGGGCTGGGGTGGGAGGAGGCAGGACAGGCAGCAGATTAATGGCATTGTTGCAGCTTGCCCATATGGTGTTTGGGCTCTGTTTCCTCAGCTATATTTACCTGGTGGGATATTCTTGATACAAGCTTGATCTGGAAAAATCAAATCAATTTATTTAAAAAGGTCAGCTTCATGAGAAGTGCATGACTGAGCACCTACTGCTTTTCAGAGCTCATGAGCTGCATGTGCAGGTGTCTGACAGCAGCCATGATTGCCAAACAAACTGGAGAAGAGATGGAGACATGACTTGTGCTGAGGATGTAAAATGGGGAGGAGAGAGAATGAAACCAGTTTCCCACATGTTACAAAAGTGTCTCTCTCTCTTTGTCACATCTTCCACTTATTAATTATTTTCTCCAGGCACTCAAATGAAAAGGCAGAAAGGCAATTAAGTGATCTGTGGACAGATGCTACTGCCATCTCCAGAAGAAAGAAATTAATGCTTGATCAGAATAAGAAATTCATTGAACTCCGGCTAATGATACTCTCCTTCAACCTAAGCCCCACTTCTGGAATAGGATTTTCAAAATCTTTCTGTCTCCTGGAAAGTCCATGGAGTTGGAGGCAGTATGGTGGAAACCTCAGCTAGGTATGCAGCATTCAGCAGCTTCATGAGCTTCCAGGAAATCTTTACAGCTTTTGTAATAAAAATAGCGTTCATATATGACTTTGTTTATGGTGAGGCCCCAGGGTGAATTGTTTGGGTTTTGTCTGTAAAATTTCTTGCCAGTTGGTCTTGCAGAGAACAAGTGTAAGTTGGAGCCTCATGGAGTTTAAACTCGATGAGAAGGAAATAATATTTGAAGAGAAATCATATTTTGGACCCAGCAAGTTTGACACTGGCTAATGCTGCCAGAGTTTGAATATTATTGAATTCAACAATCTTTTCCATCAAATTCCAGAATCATCTGGAACATTCCCTCTTACGTGAAATAAATGCTTGCTAGCTGCCAGGTGATTAACTCTGTTAACTGAGATGTGAGGGTGTCTCAGGAGACTCTGCTTTGTTTTGCTACTGTAATTTCCAGTAAAGATTTGGTCAAGACTTGAAACTGTCTCAAATGATGTATTTTGCAGCTTTAAGTTAAAATTCAGACCTGCCAAAAGGTTCTTGATTGTTAGTTTTTCTGGCTGAAACCACCTATTTTTTCCACTCGGCTTTGTTCATGGAGTTATGGATCACTGTTTCATCTCTCTGGCTTCAGAAAAGACAAACACTGTATCATCTTCTAAGTGTGAGGGGAAAAAAACCTACTAAAATATTAGTAAGAATCTTCAAAGGATTGCAAATTAATCAGATATTGTACAAATAAACACTGAAGGTGTAGGTCTAGTGAAAAGATTTAAAGCCTAAAAGAGACAAGCCGTTGGTTGCATCTAAAGGAAAGTGTAGAGGTTGAGAAATTAGTGGATTTGAGGAGGAATCTAAAGTGAGAGGTCATTTGGCAGACCAAATGAAAGAATAACCAAGCATAAAGAACAGCAAAAAATCAGTCACAAAATAAAGCAAAGCAGAAGTAAAATTAGTTAAATCAGTTAGTCACATTTGTCTTTTCACAGCTGAAATACAGTTGAATACAGATTTAAACATTATTAATAAGAAAGAAATGCATTTGGAATGAAAAATATTCAGATGCATGTGAACATTGCTGCTTTGTAAACCATAAAAATACTATTTATAAAGAAATGGTGACTGATACTAGAGACTTCCAGAACCATTCCTTCTGTGTATTATTCTTCAGCTGCATCTCACATCAAGGTGAGTGACAGGTCTTGCTCTTCCCACACTAGTTCGAGTTTGGAGATTCCCCAAGGTAAGCAAATCACAGCTTTCTGAAAGGAAGGGCCCAGGATAGGGTGAAACTTCTTTCTGTATTAGACTGCACTATTCAAGAGATGAGTTACTACGAGGAGACCTTATGAAAGTGACATTGGAAAGACAACTCAATAAAATATATTGACGGCCTGCAGTAGGAAAGAGCAAATGCCTGAGATTTTGGTGAAGTGCTGCAATGTCAGGTAACCTCCAGCACGGGGCGTGGATGGCAGACGAGGTGATGTGGAAGTCAGATAAACTGAGGCAGGATCTCAAATGGATCCTTCAGGGAAGGGCCAGTTGAGTTTTCCAGGTCAGCACACGAAGCTCTCAGCATCCTTTGTTACGTAACCTGGGCAGGAGATCCTGCAGCCTCTTGGGCCTGAACCAGGGTGGAGAGCTGCACGTAGGAACCTTCCCTGGCAGGAGCTGCAGGAGATGCAGGACTGACCTAGGAGGTATTTCCCCTGCTCATCAAAAAGGAACAGGCACAGAGAAACCACGGGGAGCACAGATTGCCTTCCGTGCGGCTCCAGTGTCTCACCTTCTATTTTTAACTGTCTCGTGGAAGCATTTAGGAAAAGCAATATAAAAGGGAAAGAATGTAAATATTATGGTTTCAAGGATATCAGCCCCAGTCCAAGTGCAAAAGTCTGCCTTTCAGTGAAAGCTTTGAGGGGCTCCTAGTTCAAAGGATTCCAGAGCTGTGGAGAGGCAGCTATGCACATTACTTTCTTCTCTATCAGTTAGCCCTTACTGATGGCAGCCAAGTTAAAATAAGGAAGAGTATCCCTCTTAAGCAGTTCTGAGAGGATAGAAACACTGCCATGGGAAAGAGCAGCTACAAGGTGGTAAATACTTTTTCAAACAACAGAATAATTTTTCTGCTGAGGCTGGAAATGTCAGTGTTGAACTTTTGCTCACGCCTCAGTCCTCCGGAAGCAATTGGCTATTTCAGTGTGTGGCAAAATACTCAGGGAAACTCCCCACAGTTAGAAGGTTTTGTTTTAGGAGGGCTTTTAGTTCTGCATAAATGTAATGATCTTATTCTGGTTTTATCTTTCAGGATTAAAGGACTACTGGCAGATATTTTAGGATTAAAATGTGGGTTAGACTTGGCTTTTTGTTTTGTTTTTTTTTTTTTTTTTTTACAGAGTCTGATATGAGTGGGAATATCTGTGAGCTGGAAAATACGTCCACAATACCCCTGGAAACCGCATGTTTTTATTTAAATGCAGTCTTGCTGTGTTTAGTGTCAGAGCTAAAAAGGGAACCTGGTATGAAGGGAAAATGAAGCAGAAAACTACAGTTTGGCTTCTCCAAATCAGTGAATGGCAAAATCAAGAGATTGTAAAAAGTGGATGCTTAAAATGCTTTGAATTTAATCACACTTTTTGTTGTTAAAGACTCTCTTTCAAAAATGCACTGTTTGCTAAAATAGCATCTTACATATCCACAGACTGGAGAGCAGCCTGCATAAATTCTGGCCAGTTAATTATTTGCTAAATTAACGTAAGCATACGTTCAAAGATTTTGTTACTTTTTTGATTTATTTCTCATATCTGTATCCGCCTAAGGTCTCTGTGTTGACAACATGAAAATGCTTTCTAATTTGTGATTAGTGCAGAGCAGCAAGAGGAAGAGTTGGCATGAATAGCTCTTAGCAAGTTAAGGTATGTGGTTCTTTTTTATCTGTCAGCCAGGGCTTTGTCAGAGCAGAGGAGCTGAGATTGGTTAATACTCAGACAGGCTGCTGAAGTTCCAGTCTGGTTTTCTAATTTAGAAGTGCTACTGGATGACATAAATGGTAGGAATAATTGTGAATTCTATGTGAAAAAATCAAATGGGAGTCGTGGAGACTGTAGGAATAGGTCTAAATTAGCCCTTTAGAAGTTAGAAACAGCTTCAAAAATTATTAAATTCTCAGTGTGAATGTTCTGCTTTTATTTCAAGTGATTTTTTTTCTCACTGATGCGTTGTTTATGCTCACATAATTATGATATTTATTTGCAATCTAGTTCAAATCAAGGAAACTAAAAAAACTGAAGGGTAATCAGTGAGCTATCCTTGAAAAAACACAGGACTGAGAGACCGGACAAAGTCAGCAAGAAGAAGGGTGTTCAGTCTTTTCAGAGCCCTTCTCATCTCTGGGAAGACTGCAAGCAAAAAAGGTTGAGGGCAGATAATGGTAATACAGCTATGGGGAAAATACTGGTCCTATCCTGTTTCTTTTCTTTTTTCTTGTCTTGCCTTTTTTCGTCTGGTCTTATTTTCCCTATTTTGTTTTTTCCACTGTGCAGTTTGAGCAGAGAGGACCATAGAAAAACCTGACCGGCAATCTGTAGCCAGAGTGTCCTGCAGCTTCAGCACAGGCTCTTAGGAGATGCTTCCCTTCCCTCATCCCTAAAAGCAAAGGTAATCTTAGTTTATCTTGCTTCTCAACAAACCTGTCACAGAAGGCAATATTTCAAAAGTACCAGGTTTATTTGAAAACCATCAAGTCTTGCAATGGATTACCTGGGTAGAGGGGATGACTGGGCTGGAGATGGTGGGGGACTCCCAGGAGTCTCAACTGGTGAAAGGAAAAGATGGGTGGAGAAGGAAAAGCCTCCTGTGCCTACTAAAATGCCATGTATCTAGGCCTGGCCCTGTGTAAACTGTCAGAGCTCCCAAGTCCTGGCTTTTTATACTGTACTTGAAGTGAGACCAAAGCATGGAAAACTGGTTGTCTGAGCTATTTTGAGGTTTTTATTATGTTCAGGGATTAATTTGGATGACAACAATGGTGTTTTCAGTGCTACAAGTAGAATTAAATAAGCAGTCTGGCAGAAGATCTGAGAAGCAGAAAGTGAAAATAAATAAAATGGAGCAGTGAAGAATGCAGAAAGAAACAGAAAGTGTTCAAAGGCATGTAAATGCTGTGAAGGCTGAAGCCAAATTCATCTGCAAATACCTAAGGTACAAATCTTCCCTCCTTCTCTCCTTGCCCTGACCAGGTGCCTATGCAGCCCCTTGCCCCCTCTTGTGTTTAGTCTCATGGCAGATTTTAAGCAATGGAACAGAGGAAAAAAGAGGCAGATGTGACTATGTGGGAAGTTGCTTTGCCACTCAGATGTGTATGGGAACCACATCTTTTCCTGTAGTTTGTGGAAGGGGGATTTATTCTTTCAGCATTTTGAGAAAGACTTATGATTCCACCTGGCTATGCACAATAGCTTTTCTGTCTGTACTCTTCATCTTTCCTTGAGAGCTTTCTGACTAAGTTATTTTCCTCCTGGGATGTATAAAGTATACTCTCACCTACAGTGGGATAAAAGACTCTTGAATACAAAGGCCTCTGCTGAAGGCCTTTTGCAAGTATTGTCCATTCCCATCTAATTTCACCTGGATCTCATCTGTAGGGCCTTGCTCAGGTTGGGCCATGTGGTAGGGCTTTAAAAACTCAAAATGGTGTAGCTGTGCGCTGTGATACTCACTCTAGGAAGTTCACACCAAGGCTCTAAATTAGCAACCCATTTAGGCTTTCTAATTGTAATGGTTTTTAAGTCATCTCACTCCAGGCAGTGGTACAGTGAAAGCTGAAATCATGCTGGAGTGCTTTGCTGGCTCCCAGCCCAAGCTGGCTCTCAGTGTGTTATAGGCAGCCTTTCCTGGGATGGTGGTGAATTAGAATTGTGGTTAAGTATTTCTAGCAAGATGACAAATCACCTCACATCTAAAGGTTTTATTGCTTTTTCCGCTGTCTATGAACTCAAAAACGAGGCCATTTCTATGAAAAATGACACTTGAGAATATGAAATTTCCAGAAGATTTGGGGATCTCTTTTCTGACAGAAGCTGAATGCACGGTGAACAATCCCTTTTTGAAAAGAGGCCATTGTTACCTCAGGAAATAGTGGTCACACAATTGTGTGAAGCTTTGGACCTGCAAAAAGAACCAAATTCTGGGAAATGAATCTGGTTCTAAATTAAATTTACCTTAGTGCCCAATCCTGCCCTGAGTTCTGCCCAGAGCTTGTGTGAGAGGGCTTCAGAGAAGCCTGTGAACCTCCATGTCTGTGTCCAGTTCCTGCTCACGCTTCTTTTCTCAATTTCTCAGTACAGAGCTGCTTAGTGAGTCCACCCAACATCCCACTCCTGAAGAAGAAATTGCTGTTTATGAAACAGAAAGTAAGTCATGGCCAAGAGTTACACAGTACTGAGAGTTTCTGCTCTTCTTTGTGTGTTTCTCCAGACACTTTTGTTGTGCTCTAGCAGGTACCCCAAAAAGCCAGACTCTTCTGTAGTCTGTAGCTGCAGAGTGAGTAATCTGAAACCATGTAATTTATTTAACGCCATTTCACTACTTAGCTTGCAGAATCTCTGTGAGAAATATCCCAGGTCCCTTGACCTTATTTTTTTCAGATTTGTTTTGAACAGCATGTCTGGAACATGTGTTTCACGTGTTATATTTCCTCTGTGGATTCATCTTTGACATTCAATGTGTGAACTTTTCTTATAATTAGTTCTGATCAGTAGAGCTAGCTCAAGTACCACTGCAGATCGTTTACCTCGGATTTCTCGTTGGCAGTCACAAAACACTCACAGGATGCAGTGCTGTAGCAGAATTCTGCCCCTAACTTGCTTTGTACTGAAGTCAGAGGATATTCAGGCACACTTCAGATGCCCACAGCAGGTTTGCAAAAGCAGTGGTCAAGTATTTAGTAAATGTATTCAACACACAAATTTACTCAGATCCCTTGTTTTTTTTTAGTTAGATAAATCTCTCTCTCAGCTGGATGAGGTTTTATTCCATGATTTCATAAGCACTTGCTTTACAAACATCTGTAAATTTAAAGCAGACTTACTTTCAATACCTTTACCAGTTGGGTTTGATTGCTTCAAGTGCCACCTGAGGAGAAAAACAAAAGGAGCATTTCAGTGGTTAGAGCAGACTCATTGAATATTGAAATATTCTTTTTTTTCCCCCTTGGTTGCTTGGGGTTTTGAGTAGATTTTAAGGAGGGATGTGTTAATTAGTCATGGGACAAAATCCAAAGTAGCAAGAGCCTAAAACCCAGACTGCTCCGGAAACGGTGAGAAATTTTTCTTTACCTTTGATTGTATATCTTGCCTGCGCTATTTTTGCCAACAATTGCAGAAGTCTTGCCTTTCAGGAAGGAGATGAGGCCTCTGGAGAAATGCTGACTGTTTTATTCATGATTATCTTAGTATCATGAAATAGCTCACTGCGCCGTCCACGCTTGTATCTGATGACTTCTGTGTCTCTGAGTGCCAGGGCAGACAGAGCCGCCAGAGCAGAGAGCACGAGCTGCGCTTTGGGAACGCCTTTTACCGGGGAACCTCTTGCCCATGGGCTGGGAGGCTCTTCCCTGGCCCCCAGCTCCCGGCCTGCCCGGCACACCCTGTGTGTACATTCTGCACATTCCTGGCGGGAATTTGCTTACATAACCCCGGCTGCCCTGCCTTCCTCTCCCCGCACAGGTGAAGTGCCGGCTGCGCTGGGCTCCGGCTCCCGCCCTGCGGGCTCAGCGCTCCGGGCCATTGTTCTGTGGCCAGGCAGAGTCCCAGGCTCGGGGCATCTCCGTCAGGGCAGAGTTAAGTCAATTGTGTGGCAGCTGCAGGAGCCACAGTGGCTTTGTGTCACTGTACATTCCTGAACTGAACTCCTCAAAGCTGCCCACGCAGGAGGTTGGGGCAGTGTGGGTGCTGGAAGGCTGAGCCCAGCACACGGGGCTGCTGCTGTTTGCATTGAAATGCCTCATGCTGAGCGAACCTGGGCACTGTCCTGAGCCACCTCTTCCCTTCTCACAGAGAAGGGAATGCTGACTCAGTTTATTACAAAGACCGAACAAAACAACAACAAAACAACCAACCAAAAAGCAACTCTCCAAACAAACAGCCCCCCTAAACCTCTGAGATCCTTGCATGCAGATATGCTTTAGATACCAAAAATACCATCACACGTCTAAAATATTCATCCAGGATGTGAGTTCAGGTCTCAGCTTTTCTTGCAGGGTGATGGTGATTCCACAGAAGTGAGCATTTTTCTACTTGGATTGCTCTACCAATGCTGTCAATATTCTGTTGGGAACAATTGGTAACAAATAATTGTAATGATAATGTTGTCAATGGCAATACCCTTAATAGATAAAGAAGTTCCTGCTCAATGGCAGGTTGCACATGCTAAGGGAGTAATAGTCTCAGAAGACTCTGTTCTATAAACAAGTTTATTGTGTTTTACTGGTTTAGGATTTTTATTTTTAAAATTTGGTTTCCAAAGATTTTAAGTGTCCTCTTTTAACCATCATTGGATTCATCTGTAAGAATTTCTGCTGAAAAGGACACAGGACAGTTTTCATTTCCAGAGCTGCAGAGCATTTCTGGCTTCCACTGCAGTTGTGGGCATGCAGGAACTTTAGGAATGAATTGTTAGTTGTTGTTATTAATTTATTTGGGAAACACAAACACTGTGACTCATTAACTCATGTCTTGAAAAATGCTGTACTCTTTCTCCACAATCAGCAAACTGCTGGAAAGCTCTCCCTTCTGACTGACATGAACTAGAATCTGAGCAACAGAATTATGAATGTGGACTTACTTCAGTAACCTAAAAAGCCCTGGGAAACTGGTGATGATATACAACGCAGACAAAAACCCCAGGAGTTCAAAATCATGTGCTTTGTATCTTTAATGAAACCACCAGAAAATGTCTGAATGACATAGGACATATATAAATATGATGTCACCAGCTTGAGAGCATGTCTTCCTGAGGTCGGTGCTTTGGTTCCTGATCTGGGTTTTTAATTTGATGTCATCTATTTGATCATTATATCCTGTTTCCTTTTAAATTCTTGGCTAATTTACTTTCTTTTGCTGTAATTTCCATTTCCAAATTCTCTGATAAGTGTCAGCCAGTGCCTTTTCAGACATTTCCTCTGTATATAACCCAGAGAGCTGCTTAATCATAAGTCATGTGTGCAGCAATATGGTTTTATTATTATTCATGCCTTTCTAAAAGCTGAAGCCAGATCTTAATTTGAGAGCAGAATAGCTGAGGCTTTGGAAAAAAGGGAAAGAATGGGAAGTCAGTCACTGTGGACCCAACAATTCCCTTAGCAGCCTTTCATAATACAGAGCTCTGTAAGGCACTTTTCACTCTTCGATTGTCACCTGTGTGTCTCCGCATCTGCCCTTTTGCTCTCGTGCCAGTCCTTGCTCAGGCAGGTTCTGTACCAGAATTGAAGGGACGTGTTTCTGAAAGCTGGACTTCAGAAGGAATCTCCTTCCTGACTCTTTGCTGTGCTCCTTTTTGGAAAGGTCAGAATCCCTCTGGGAGGGACCTGTATGCCACTTGAGTCCTCAGTTCACGGTGTCATCTTTGAGAGTGGCAACAGTCCCAGGACCTCTCGGTGCCATAAGTACCAAATTTCACATCTATGTTTTTAGTGAGGAATATAAATAGAAATCAAAACCACTTGGGCAAATGTGTTCTGTCAATAAGCTGCAAAGAAAGGCCTCCTGCCTGCACTGAAACTCCTCCGTCTGTGCTTCCATCAATACATTCTGTTTGCTGGTTGTAAATCAAAATCACTGTGTCTGAAGATACTTGCAAACAGATCATCTGGTGTAGAACTATTAGGAGAGAGACACCATCTAGCACAGGAAATACTTTATTGGAATGAAGAGAAAGATTGAGAAATTGACTAAAAATGCATAGTGTTTTGCACTGTTTAACACTCTAAAAATAAACTGGGAAACTCTTTTCCTCTGTTCTTCTCCTTCCCAGACATGTGTACTCATAATATTTAATGGAGTGGAATTGCCTGAAAGAACTGGACCATTAATACACCTTTCTGTGGCTCCTTGGTACATATGTGAACGATTTGAATAAAAAAAAAATGTTGATTTGTAGTGATTCTTAGACATCTTGTGGTAGATCATCTGTACTGGACAGATGGATTTGGTCACCGTAAGCCAAATAAATAAATTAGCGCTATCTTTGAAATGTATAGCCACAACTGGCATCTCTAGTTACTGTACTCCCCTCCCTCAGCTCAGATGCCTTCCCCTCCACTGCTGAACTGGCCTAACTTTATATTCTGCTTGGCCTTGAGTCAGAACAGAGGACCACCTGCAGGAGAGAGATGTGAAATGTTATGCGTGCCTTTGCAATGGGATAAAGCACCAGAGTACCAAGTCTGCAAATATTTTACTGAGCAGGTCATGTATTAAGTAAAGCAATGAAAGGTAAAATGATAAATGATGAGGTCATCGTTTTAAAAGTGGTGTCCAGGTGGTGGAAAGCCAAAGGGCTGAGATGAAAAAAGAGACTTCCTTTCAACTTGCCTCACTTGGTGTGTTGCCTTCATTGCACGGGCTGAAGCTGGATTGTCTCGGGGAGGGTTTTGGTCTGTTTGTGTAGAGATCTGCCAATAAAGCAGCAACCTTGTAAAGGAAGGATATAAATCTGCTTTTGACTGTCTTGAATAATCTTTTCAAGTGCCTCATAGGCTGCAAAAATGCATTCTGTATGATGCTAGATTTTTACCTAGTCTAATGTAACTACTTGTGAAATGCTTTAATTAATTCTGCCTGACAGGGCCAGCCATGAAGGCCGAATTTAGACATTTTTCCCCTCCTCCTTCACCCCATTTGTAACCCAAAGCTGTGCATCAGCTGGTGTCTGCAATCTCCAAACCAACCAACTTTCCAACCCATTGCAAACAACTTCAGGTGAAAACTCTCTGTCCTGTCCCGTGCTTTGGAGTTAGTTTTCTGCCAAATTACTTGGTTGCAGAAGAGTCTAATAACTGCAGGAAATGGGGTAAAAGGTGTTGGATTGAAGCAGGGCATTTCATGCAACTTCTCTGTCACTTCTATTATGAAGTGGTGTTAGTATATCCCGGAGGGAGATGCTGTTTGATTTGAAACTGCCTCTCTCAATTGGGATGGTTCCTTTCATTCAGCGTGTGATCTGGGTGCCTGGGTGTGAAAATTCACATGTAGACTGATGTGGGTAGCACAAAGGTATGGGGTGGAGGGCCCATCAGTCATTTTTCAAAGCACTCGTGCTTTGTCAACTATGCAGCAAGCTGCTTTATTCTCCTTCTTCTGCCTGGGGCAGTGGAGCATCAGTCAAGTATTTCCAGAGTGAAAGTCAGTTGTTTTCTGGTGGTCTGGAGGGCTCAGTGTGCTTCCTAAGGGTCATTTCAAGCCAGGACTGAGGTGAAGTGAGAAATGAGATTGTGTGGGCAGGAGAAGGGCAGGTAGGGGGACAAGGCTGATCTTCTGTGACAGCAAGCTGGGACCAGGTAGAAAAGATGGTCCTGTAAACTGGCACAATTAGAAGAGAGTTTCAAGAAAAGAATTCAGGTTTGAAGAATATGCATATGTAATTTTTGCCCTTAGGCTCCCTACTTAAAGAATAAATTGCACTGATGTTCAATGACTGCAGTTTTCTTATTTCTCAGGGACTTTGTTTCTGAGGGGCAGAATTCATCTCCTCCTTACCTGTCACTGCCCTAAGGGGATTCCCCTTTCAGTAATGTCATTGCCTCCTTTCCTGAGTGGAAAGCTCATCGCAGATTCAGAGGGCCACTGCCATCATCCCTGCAGTCCGTACTCCCTGGAACCACCTTGTTGCATAAAAGGTTTTCTGGTGGAAAAATATCCTGGGGTGCCCGTGGCCAGGGCACAGCAGTGGTGAAGAGACAAGAGAGTTGTGTCCAGCCTGGCTGTGCACTTGCTCACTGCCAAGTCCTGAACTCTGTCTTGAACCTTCTTTCTGTTTGGAGAGAGGAGAAAGTAGGAAAATGCACACCTTGCTAAACGTAGTGGAGAATTAGTCCTCAGGCAGGAGAATCACACAGTTACCCCATGTGAATTTATTTCTCTGTGTTTGTATGCATGTAATAACCCTTGGAAAGCACACAAACACTCATGGCTCAGCTCTGAGTGAGGCAGTGCTGAAGCACAAAGTAGGCAAATTTGAAATAGTTTGGACACTTTTCAGAGCTTCTCATTATCTCATTTGTGCATTTAATGATTATTGTGGGCACAGTTTTTGAGGTTTGGATGCCACTGGCAGGAGCTGGAGGGAAGAGTCCTCCCTGCAGCAGGGCACAGTGACAGCATTGATAGCCTGGGGCGTTCTGTGTGGCCAGAACAGGCAGTCCTGTGTGAGATGGGTGATCTGCTCTTTTATCTTGCGGAGGCAGGAGTTTGGAAGGAGGTCAGGTGCGTTAAGAGTGGAAACATCCCTGTAAAACAGGGGGCTTTTATGATTTTAAGTCATCTATGAGCTTTTGAAAATTATGTTGTCTCTGAAGTCCTCAGCAGAAGCTCTCGGCTAATAAAAGTGTTCAAAGCAGAAAATACTCCTGACACAGCAGGGTGGAGCCCAGGTGGGTGCATGGCCAGGGGGTTTTGCTCAGGACAGGCTGAGGAGCTGGCAGGGTTTTAGCTGTGTTGTAATGATTTGTCTGAAAGGCAATGTAATCAGAATAGGATTTTCATGCATGTGTCATAAACCCAGTCCTAGCTGAACAGAGAGAGGTTTACACCTCTGGACAATAAGGTTTAGAAGTTTTTACTCGTATTTGCTTTTATTACAATAAAATATGAAAGTATGAACTGAGGGCTGCTTATAACTCCTGTCCAGCTCCTGCCCACTTCCTTGTGAGTGAAGCAATGGGATGCAGTAAGGTTAAAAAATTAAACCACAATAATTGAGTAAAAATTTTGATGAATTAAAAAATTAAATGAAAACCTTATGTAAAAATTTTATAGATAAATCAGTTCTTTTTTTCTTTTTTTTTTTTTCTTTCTTTCTTTTTCTCTCTTTCTGTCTTTCTTGGAATCCACCCTGAACCAGATGTTGGGAGTCTGTAGTTTAGTGTTTTTGGATCCCTGCCCAGACTTTTACCTATCTTTTCAGCTATTTACATGGGCTTTATTTCTCCAGCTGTGCTTTCACTGATACTGTACAGTCACAGACCTCCTCAGTCACTAACAGAGGGAGTTACTGGATTTTTATTGAGATGATCAATGATACCAAACATCAAGTGGAAATAATTTTGTCTTTACTCAAGTAGAAAGGGGATCAGGAGTAATGAAGGGTGTGAAGAAATCTACTGTGGACAGTGAAAACACAGGAGGAGGGAAGGGAGTGGCACAGGAATTCTCTTTCCAATGCCATCACAGAGAAGGAGCAGACAGCTGCTGCTGCTGCTGTGTATGGGGAAAGGTGCAGGGGAATGTCTTTTGTTTAAAACAGACTCAACTTCCATTGTGTCATTTGGCTTTAAGTGATTTTTTAAAGTTTTGATGGTCCCTATGTTTTAATTTTCATTAAATTATTTTTTCCTTTTTATACTTAGCCATTATTAAGGATTTTTACTTGGATTATTGATCCATAAAGATTCAGTATGGAGGAAATTAAAGATTATTGGCATAACTGCTCTGGGTATAGAGAACTGCTGTCATTTGTCTTTTGTGTTACAGTGGGACTATTTTGGAACAGAAAAATCATGAGCCTACGCATCCCTCCTCTGAAAAACCACTAAATCTAGTTCATGGCATTGCTCAGACAGTCCCACTAAAACTTTTATTTTGTGTTGGCATAACATTTTGCACATTTCTGAATTAAAGCCTTCCAACTTGTCTCAGCTGTGAGGTTCAGGCTGGAGAGAGGAGAATGTTTCTCAGCAGAGGGCTGGTGAGGGCTCTCCTGAGCGAGGCTCTATGATTTTTAAAGGTGTCGCGTGGCAGCCTGCCTAAGAGACTGATGCTTCTTGTTTGGTCCTGACTCTGGATTGGAGCCAGTGCCCTAGAGATTAAATATTCCACGGCCTGTTAGCAATCCCCTGAGCAATCTCCTGTCTCCAGGTGCTGGTCTTTTACACAGACTTCTTCTCAAAAGCCATTTCATTGGCAGGAAGAATCGGCTAGTTTGGTTCAGCTGGAATGTTTTAATGAAGTCTCTCATACCAGTCAGGCTGAGGATCATCTAATGGGAGGGAAGACAAGGGAAAATGGGGATGTTCTGGAAGGCTGGCTTGCAGTGCTGTGTCTAGGAGGAGGTGAGAGAAGTGTGTGACTGATGCCTTTTGGGGCCACCTAAAAACAGAGGCCAGACAAAATTAAGGGAATAAAAAGCATTTCTATTTATTGAAGGGCCTGCAGGTACATTCAGGGCAGACAAAGCCCCCCAGGGTCTGCACCCAAAAATGGATGAGAGGTCACAGGTTTTCACACTTTGGTAAATTTGGTTCATTTGCATTTTGGGGGTTAATCTTCCAATTACTGCTTCAAGTAATGAAGTCATTTACCCCAAGTTTACTCCCTCCCAACTCACTTTAGTTTCCGTTTCTCAGGGCCTGAGACAGTGAGGTGTCCTTGATTCCCAGGCCCAGAGAGGAATTGTTGTGTCTGACTAAAACGTGAAGACAGTAGCTACCCCTGGATATGGAGTTTAGAGTTATCCACTAAAGAACTGCAGGATTACAAATACATGAAAAATATAAAAGCCAAAATCCTAAGGCCTCATAAGGATGGCTGTGATGAGTCCAGGTATCTGAGCCAGCTCAGGACAACCACGCTGTGCTGAGTTTGCTGTGGGAAATGCAGAACTCATTTTTTCCCAAACAGCTTTAGCAGGAACTATTTGAAAGACACGCCCCTGAAATAGAGCTTGTCAGGATGGTCATAAAATGGGGACCTGAGCTATTGTGACCCAGCACAGCTGACAGTGGTGGCCCTGTTCTTTAAGGGGATCATGTCCCACAATCACTGTGCTTGTGCCCTGCTGGTGCCTACTCAACAAATATCCAAAATTTATCCAGATCTGGATACTTATGAATGTTAGTGGAGTATTTGTAGCTTCCTCTAGGACAGTATTTCTGAAGGAAAGTTAAAATGAGACAGATTTAAAGTTACTAACTTTAGTGTCCAGAGCCAGCAGGAGGTGATCAATGAGTCAAGATTTTATTTTATAACCCAGACTGTCTCCTTAGTGCTCCTAAGTCAGTTAAATGCTTCATCTTTAGAGCTAAATTTTGGCCCCACAGTTCCTTTTCTTCCACACCATTTTCCACCAAGGAAAAGGTCTACTACCTCAGCATGGCCATTTAAATTAATACTTTTTTAGCATGTAGATTTTGATCCCTTTGATTCCTAAATATGTTATTGGGAATTTTAAAGTTTTGTTAAAAGATTGAAAAGGTGAGGGGATCAGTTTGTGCAAAAGCATATGGCCACATGAGCCAAAAGAGACTGTTCAAAGAACACTCTTTATTTGTTTAATTTATGCAATTTGTTAATGCTCTGTTGCATTTTAAGAGCCTCTCGAGGCCACCCAGTTTGTGCCTTGGAGAGATGCTTCGTTGCAAACATGGCTCCTGTTAAAACCCGAGGCTCTGGTTCTCTACTTACATTGTGTTTGTGATTCAGTCCTGATTTCTACAACTCACATTTCACCATTTTCTTCCCGTCATTTTTTTTCCCATCACAGCAGCCATCTGGTACTTTCTTCTGTCAGCCAAGTTTCTGTTCCTTACCTGGAGCCTTTCAAACAGCCACTCTTGAAGAGAGTGGATTAACAGTTGTCACTGGAAAATGAGTTTACTTCCAGCTGGAAAAGCTGTGAAATATAACTATTCATTCATTTATATGTTATGCATTTCTGCTTGGACACTCTTAATTCTATTTGAAGGCAAATACCTGGGAACAGTTTTCCTTTAAAATCTGTGAGAAGACCATTAGTACCTTTAAAGTGAGTTGGCTGGTTTGACTTGCTCCTATTATGCATTGAGTCTCAACATAAAAAATGTATTCTCTAGCAGGCAGGTACTTGGGATTAGCCAGAGACGAGTCTTGAGACTTTAATCTGTGTCAGATTTAGTCCAAATGGAAGAGATTCGTGAGCATTCTACTATGCTCCTTTTTCTTTTTCCTTCCTTTTTTTTTTAGTAAAATCTGAAATTTGTATTTGTCCTGCATAATCTTTGTTCCTTATATAATAAAAGTAGAAGTGCATGGGTCACTTGAGAAGCAACCTATTCCCTTTTCTCTGGTTAATTTTAAGCATCCAAAGAATAAAATTTGCTTGTGTACTTTTAATTATTTCAAGAACAAAAATATCTAGGCTAGTAGTAAAGGTGTCCTGAAATTACTGTAAGGTTGCATGAGTTTTGGCTGTAAATCTTATTCACCTTGACTAGATCTCATACTTTAATTCACTGGGGTATAAAATACCATTTACATTAGTTCTTAGTTCACTTAATCATAATTAAATTACTTCAGAGGCCAATAATTCTTAGAGACTCTTTCTTTGATGTGACACAAATAACAAACTGTGTTTGTAATGTGAAGGTGTTCTACTTCACTTTTACATTTGTCCCAGCCTTATCCAGCATATAATGTTCTCTTTAGGTGCAGACATATGCTCTTGTTACATGCGCCATATGGGTCACAGATGTGGCTGACATGGCTACATGACATCTTTTTTAATTTCACTGCACTATACCAAGGCTGTGCACAGACCTTTTCATGATGGTTTGAAGGGATTTCTGCTCAAGATTTTAATTTTTATTTTTTTTTCACCAGAATGATGAGTAGGAGGAGGGAGCCCACTTTTTCTGCTATCAGGTTATATTGTGGTAATAAAAACCCTCAGGAAGGTAATATTTTGTGGCTGCTGAATTCATTGTCACCTTAAGCGTGGCTTCACTGCAAAGTACTTGTAGTTCCTTTTTCTAATACTTCAGCTTTGCCCTGCTTAAGAGGAAAGCTCTTCTGGTCACAAAAGGTGACTTTTGGAAGGAAAAGTGCATGGATTCTTCATAAACCTAAAAAGTTTGAAATACAGGTTTAAGTTTTGCAACTGCATTTTGATTTAAATGCAACTTAAGAAACAGTTCTGTGGTAAGGAGCATGTTTGGAAGCAGGGGGTTGCTGTAGTGAATGGAACATTTGGATGTTACCTTAGTCAGAATATCTGTCTAACTAACTAACTTGCTAACTAATTACAGGCTCACTTTGGTTGTGAGAGGTTGGAGGAACAGAAGTTGTCTGAACAATAGTGCTGCTTAGGAAGTGAGCTAATAAAATTCCAGAGCAATACTTGTTAAAAGCTCTCATCATTTATTAATTTTTTTTTTAATTGTTGCCTCCAACAATAAAAAGGCTGGGAAGCTGAGTTAGTTCTGAAAGGAAACATATAATTTATCATATCAAATTTGAACAGGAGATTATTTGTGTTCTCCCAGCAGCAGCAAGCACAGCCATGGAGGAAGAGTGCCCACGTTAGCTTAGAGGTGAAGATGGGTAATTACTTGATTTATCTGATTATCAGCCCTGGACACGGAATGAGCACAAAAAGGGATATTTGGATTAGGCAGCTGATCCAGCGCTATCCCTGTTCATCCAGTGAAACCTCTTCTTGGCAAGACTGAAAACTGTCTGTTTCATCGCCCTAAACTCCTTTTTGTTCGTGTAGCCTAATGTGAGGATGAAGGGACTGAAGGGCACAAAGCCCCAAAGGACAGGGCTGGAGCACTCCTGGGTGAGGGAGAGCCCGTCACACTTAGAAACATTCTTTGCTGCAGTTTGAGGTTCTGATGAGGGGCTGATGGCTTGCATCTTGGCACTTCTTCAGGTAGAAAAAATCGTAACTAAGCCAGAAGTTGTTTCATTAAAGTATTTTATGCATGTAAAAAAAAAAAAATCTTATTTTCCAATGCATGAAAGAATCCAGGAGATGTGCAAGTATGGCATTTGTTTTTAACAGTGACCACACATGAAACCAGACACTGAGGGTACAGGGAGTGACATGGAGCTGCTTCAAGTAGTCTGACAACCCAAAAAGCAAATTTTGTGTGAGTGTGGTGGAGCTCAGGAGATCTCTGCTGTCTCAGTGCACAGTGAGTTCCAGGGCATGTGGTGGCTTCCTGTCATTAATGCTATCTAGGAGATCAGGGCAATTCCTTCTATGGAATTTGGAAAGTTTTCCTCTCAACTTTGACCTTTTATTTGAATGTATGTTCATTGAAATTCGAAAAGCAGAAGTAGATTGCAATTCAAAGGAACTCATTTGTTCAAAATATTTTGGAAAGGACATTAGGACAGTTTCAAAAGGTTTTGGCTTTGTTTTAATGGGAAATTTGCCCAAATTAATTTGCGTCCACAGTTTCTGTTTTGCTGGAACAGCAGAGAGCCTTCTTGTCCCTCCCCACCCAAATAGGCTCTTCTTGATAAACCTCCCTCTGAATCTCACTGATATTGCCAGAAATTGGATATAAATGATAGTCATGTGTAAAAAGTAAATTCAGGAATGGGTTTGAATTGCCATTCATCCCTGTTGGCACAGATAATTGGATAGTTATACCAAATTTGCCTCTTTATTTTGCAATCCACAGAGGCTGGGTGCTGCAAGTGGAACCATCTCTGGCCTGGATCTCTTCATCATAGTTTTTCCATCATTACATTTAATACATTCAAGGCCCTCCTTGATTCTTTACAGCTCTTAAGGAATTGTTTCAGCTCACAGCACTGCACCTGTTCCCAAGGTTGTTTTGTAAAACATAATGCAAAGAGAAATAGTCACGTTTCTGCAGAGTAATTGTTGAAGGTCACGGCCTTCTTCCTCCTTCTGACACCTTAGGAGAACCGTAGGTTTGGTATCCCCCACAGACATCAAGAGGTCCATTTCAAAGCAGTGGCTGTGGGAGGTGCACACACAAATAACAAATACAGCTAACACAAATAACAAATACAAGTAACAAAGGTGCATAACAAATAACTGGATTTCTCTTTTGACTTCACCCTTTTAAGCACAACTTTGAGAACTTACCCAACAACATCCATCTGAAAAGTCTTCAGTCACTCTGTGGGATAGAGAATTTATGGGCAAGCAAGGTTCCAGTTTTGATTCATTTGATCTGTGTGACTGGAAGCAAAAGATAATTAATTGTCTCCTGGCCATTTAGATTCCATGGGGCAACGGCTGCCAAAGCTGACCATGGCAAGGCCCAGTTGTACTGGAGCCTCCTGATATCTGTAGGGGAAGGGATGCCCATAGCCCTGCTGCTGGACAGGGAACTCATTTCCCAGCCCTGTTGCTGACACCCCATGCTGGTAAACTGGCACTTCACCCTGTCAGCTGCTTCCACATCAGTTTTTCACAGCAATCTGGAATGCACTTTTTTGAGAGATTGCTTCTCTATGTCCTATTAAGGTTTAGACAACTGAAATTCAGCTTTAAACCATGGGTATCCTGTGAGGAGGAGTTCCCAGCACAAAGAAAGGTCGACTGAGAAGAGAAACCGATGGCTGCAGAGGAGAGGTGAGGGAGGGAGGGTGTTCCTCAGGGCAGGGGGTGTGAGAGATGAACAGACAGGCTGGGATGGTGGTGGCTGAGATTGAAGTACAGCCATTGAAAGTCATGCTTTTTTGAGTTTTGAAAGAGAAGACTGAAGAAACGACCCCCAGGTCCATTCCCAGTTTTTCACATCACAGGAGTCCTTGACGTGAACAACTTGAATTCCCCTGGCACATTTACCTGCTGGACCTGCCTAAACTCAAATGGGCCGATCCTCTTTTCCTCTGCAGAGACCGTGAAGTGCATGGCAGGTTTCTTGTTGCTTTGTGATGTTGCCACTCAGACCCAGGAATTTGGCAAGTCCTGTAGAGAGCAATTCTCTGAGCTTGGCTTCAGCAAGGCAGAGATCAAACTTGTACTGAAGGTGTTTCATGGATTCAGGACAGGAGCTGCACAAAGGCAGCTGAGACCTAATGGGACCATTTCCTGAAGTGCTTTCAGACTATCTGTGCCATGAGAGGTTCTGAAAGAGGAACTGGCTTTGAGCCAGAAGCAGTCTAAGGACATAAAAAAGCAATTGGATGAATTAGATGGAATAAGCCATATAATTGTATAACTGGATACAGTCAGAGGTAATTCTAGCAGGTTAGTTTTTGACTGTGCTCCCAGACATTAAATCTCCAATACCACAGCATAATTCTGTAGCCTAAATATCAGTATGAACCCAGAATAAATCAGTGGAAAAAACTTTCTATTACTTCTTAAAGAATGAGGGCTGGGGGTTGTCATTTTTATACAGTGAAAACCAATTGCACTTAACCCTTGCATGTAGCTGTAGATGAGGTATTTCTTTAATAGTGTGTTGCTACTACATACTGATCTATGGCCTCGGAAGGTATCCTCCATCTGGATGATTCTTTCAGCTGAATTACTTATCCAATCCTGGGATCTCTAGTAGAAAAGCAAGCAATTAACCTCTCCTAATAAGAGCCAGAAGTAGGCCTTAAGGAAGTTAAAATGAAGGAGGAAGCTGGTGTTTAGTTTCCAGAGCAAGTTTTAACACCAGCAGATGGTGCTAAAATGTCCATTAAAAGGAAAAAAAACCCAACAACCCAAACATCTCAAATTTCCTTAAAATCATAAACTGTCAGGAAAAGATAAATTGAGATACTTTAGCTAATTGCTGTGGAAAGTTGAATCTAGGGTGATGTTAGTCATCTTTTTACTTAAACTAGCTTAACTCACATGAAGATGTGTGTAGCCCTTATTTTCTAGTTTGCTTTCAAGATGGATCAGTTTTCCTCAAGTCAGGTCTTTACCTTGAATAAGGCAACTCAAGTATTTCAGGAATTTTCATTCACATTCAAAGCAGGGATTAAAAGCTTTGTTGTATAATTTTGCTGATTAATTATAGGAATGATTTACGATTTTTAGACTCATTTTCACTCTGAACAACTACTTGAAACAACTGGCAGTTGTTTTTCAAAGGATATTGCTGTATAATTTTGTTAGTCACTAAAGAAAAGCAATGTGGGTTTTTTATATACAGAAACTCCTAAAATCACACAAAAAATAATCTTAAAAATACATTGTAAAGGAGTTGTATAGTTAAATTAAGGAAATTGGCATAGGAATGAAGAAATATTCTGTTCTAACTCAACATTGGTCCAAAGCTGGTAACTACTGAAGGCTGCTGGCCACTAAGAAGTGTGTTAGGAGAGTTTAGTGAGGCAGCCTGCAGCCACCCCAGGCAGTGTGCAACCAGAACAAGAAATTAAAACCTTCTTGACAGCCTCTGCAAAGGGGGAACACCATGAAAACGGCTCTTTCCCTCTTAGATCTAAATGTGATACGGATTTGCACATGTGGTAGCAAAGAGAAAAATGGGGGTTGAGGGGGTAGGTCATGGAGAGGAGGTGGTCTCAGAACTCCCCAGCAGTTTAGGGAGTGCCCACGTTTCCTTGGTTCACTGCTTGGATCTCAGCCCCTCAGCTATGGGATGTGTGCAATAATGGAAATGCAGGGATTAATAACGGGGGGCATTTAGGGTCAGCACTGGGCACATTTCTTTAAGCAGCACAAAGAAACTAGGCTGGAATTTCTGAGCGCTAATGCTGCAGTGGAGGCCCAAAGCAACTGGCAGGCGTTCCAAATGCCAGATTCCAGTTTAACATGTATTGCCCTGGGAGATTCAGGAGCTAAGGACTCTGCAACAAACTTGGTTTATATTTAAAAGTCCTTGGCTTCATAACCAGTGATTGTTCTATGTCTCATCAGAGGATGAAGAAACATGTAAATACTGCAAGTCTAGAAACCCTGCAAAACCAATCCTGCAAAAGAACACCATCCTTTCTAAGGATCTAAAGGTTATTCCTAGCAAGATAAGTAACATAAAATCATTTCTACCAGAATAATTTTGCCAAATGTATCCATGAGTGGTGAGCTACATCCTGGTGTTTCTTACATGCACTTGTGACAGCTGTGCCTCAATAAGGGCTGAGAAAATTCCCTTCTAAGCACCTTCTAAATGTTCATTAATTGTGTGGCCATTTGGGATTGCACATCTGCACCTCCCTGCTGCTCCCTCCATGAAAACTCCTCTGCAACAATCATCCAGGTGACCAAGTGATGCACGGTGGAGGTGTACACAGTGATGCATTATAACATCCTATTTAATTATTTTTTGGCAGGGATGGTGCATAATTATTTACTGCCCTGTAGAATTGGTCACTGAATGACTGTGAAATTCAGATTCTAAGCAGCACTGTCATTTTGATAATTAGAGGCTCTGCCTTACGAGAATGTGTGCTCGTTAAGTTGTAATTTGCTTAAAAAAAATAAATTAAAGACAGAGGTTATTTAGGAAGGAAGGCTTAAGACCAAGATTATATTCAAAGGAAATTAAAGACAGGAAGCCCCAGGGTATTCCAGCCCTGCCATGCAGCTCCTATTAACGAAAATGAAGTCTTACAAGCAGCACAAATCGTGGTGTCTGCCATAAGGCTGCCCAGAACTTTCTATTGCTTATGACTTTGCCAAACTTAAATCTTTCTGGCCAAAATTTTCCATGCTGT
Organism: Chamaea fasciata; assembly: GCF_029207755.1. Classification (NCBI taxonomy): domain Eukaryota; kingdom Metazoa; phylum Chordata; class Aves; order Passeriformes; family Sylviidae; genus Chamaea; species Chamaea fasciata. The sequence goes on from NW_027094107.1 coordinate 1,542,053, forward strand.
CTGCCTTGGGCAAATATTTTTGAGAGTTTACTCTAAAATCCTCAGCCATTCCTCCAACTGGAATTCGGGACAAACAAACAAACAAACAAACAAGAGATACTGTTTACCCATGTTTACAGGGCTGTGTGTAGGTATGAAGGTAATTATGGCCATGTGTATGTATATGTCAGAAACCCAAGAAATATTGAGAGACATTAGAAATATTAGACTTCCATGGCCTGCAGTGAGGAGGTGAGGACTTTGTTTTTGAATCTGAAAACTGACAATTTTGACATGCTCAGGGGGAGTGATTTGCATTTTTCAACTGTATTTTTGGGAGGTGGCACCAGAGCACTCTGATATGGGATCAACTCACATGCGGTCCCTTTGGCAGACAAACTGAGCATGGGCTGGAGAGGCCTTAGCAAACATTTGCATCTCCCCTGGCTGCACTGTAGCTGTAATAATTCTGAACAGAGAAAAATAGGAATGGCTGGTGCTCCTAAGCTCCCTGTGCTCCTCCTGGCTTGTGCTAAGGCACTGGAGAAGAGGAGGGCTCTGCTTTGCTGAGGTACAAGAGTTGAAGGGCAGGGGATGAGAGGAGGAATGGCAGGGCAAGAGCAGAGTGGTAAATGAAACAAAAGAAATTTCAGAAGGCAAGAGTATGAAAACAGTGGGAAAACCAGTAGTGAACAATTGGAAAGGATACTCTGGAGACGGTGCAGAGAACCAGGGACAGAAGTGCTTTATAATCATTACACCTCTGCACTTGAAACCCAGAGAGGAGGTTTGTTTCTCCATCTCTTTCCAGTGGCAAATCAGGCAGAGTGTGTTGTGTATCCTGGGCAGGCTGACCACCTGGAGGGGTGGAATTCTGCCTCGTGACATTTGATTTGCAGTGTAAGCTTTTTAAAGGATTTATTCAAGTCCATAAATACCCCCCTTCTCTCTACAAACTATTAAAATAATCCTTACAATGTGAGGTCAGAGGTCTTATGATGGCTAATTAGGAACTTAAATGTTATTTTTATATCTTGGGCTGTGTAACTGTTCATTTACGTCCGTTTGCCATTGACCCACAGCTTTCACCCGGTGCCTCCCACGCTGTATTCCCATCTCATCACTGCCCTCTTCAGTGAACTCCTTCACCACTCTCCTCCCCTCACAGCCCCGCTTTTTCCCATTACTCTTTTGTTCCCCTTTTCAGACCATTCCCCTCAAATCAGAGTCCCTACATTTACACTTTCTATTGCGTTCCCCTTTCCCCTCACTCCCGTGAGCAGACAGAGCATTCTCCCGTTGCTGAAGGCTGGATCTTGGTTTCTTTTTCAGCCTGGCCGTCTCTTCTCTAGCCTGGCACAGGCTGGCTCTGAGAAAATCCTCTGTCTCCTCAACAGGCCCTGCAGAGCCTCTGCCCTGCCCATCACCAGGTGCCCCCATTTGCAGAGGTGTTTCTGGGCTCCTCTTGGCTCAGGTTTACCAAGGCAGAGCCCTCCCCTGTGCCCTTGCTCTTGGCAGCCTCACCCTCGCAACAATCCCTTCAAACTCTGCTCCTTAGATCATTTTCCTGGCTCTTCATCCTGGTTCACACGTTCTGCTGTCTTGCTCTTCTCTCTTCCACTTGTTCTGTGTCTCAGCTGGTGCTGCATCATTTACAGCTGTCTTCACTTTCCAGCAGTGTGAGCTTTTCCCACATGGGACTCTGCTCCTGCAATCATTTCCATGCTTTCTCCTGCGATCTGAGGTGTCTCAGAAAGCCTACAAAGCTCACAGTTTATTATTTGAAACTTTCAATGCTGCCTCCTATCAAAATGCTTGCTGAACAATGCTGGCATGCCAAGCTGCCTGAGCATCTCTGTTCAGATTTCTGCTGCCTTGTCTTTCCATTCATATTTCTCTGCCTTTTTTCCCCTTCATTCCTCTGTTTCCTGAAATTAACCCTGAGTATAAGGTATGACGTGCCTTTTTTTACAAGCTATGTACAGATCTTACACAATATGTCTTTTTTTCCAATCCTTGACAAGCCTCAGGCCATTGTGATGTACATAAATTTAAAAGCAGTTTATATAATTTTGAAAAAACCCAAATAATTTAGAGATTTGCTTTTTGAAAAATGGATTTTAAGGAAGCCAGTATCACCACAGTAGCAGAATCTCATTTTATGTAATTAGGACAGAATATCCTATGTTGTTGTTGAGCATTATAAATATTTCTGGAGGTTTTTTTTCTTTAATCTTACGTTGTGTGTGTTGTCTTTGCAACAATACTTTTTGCTATGGTAACAACTCTTTTATTGGAATCCAAAGCATGAACATGTAATGCTGCATCGACCCTTTTACTCCTGAGACAAATTAACTTTAGGAAGATTTGTTTTGGCCAAACTTTGAAGGAGGAAACAAAGTGTAAAAATGTGCATTAATTGAAAAAAGCTTGCTTTTAAACGATATTTCCCATTATTATTGCCATTATTGTCCTTTCATTAGAAAGGTTAGAGGCCTTAGGTTTGAGGTCATTAGCAATTTTTTTTTTTGTAAATCACAGGGTGGGGAATATTATTTCGCTCCCATTATTTTATTCTCATCATTTTGCACATCAGAAAGTAAATGATTTTTTGAGTCAAATGCACAACAGCTGGATGTTCCTGTACCCCCTCCCATTCTTCCTGTTGAGAATCTGCATCAGCTGTGCCTTTGTGCAGAGGCACAGAGTGGGATCAAGGCTGATTTAGCATCTCATTCAGCTGATATGAAGATGTAATTATAATTAGGAGCTCCAGGGTCCATCAGCACATGTAGGAGCCTGGAATTTAGGTTGTGTTTTGATGTATTATACCTCTCAACTCCCCGGTGGGTAATAAACCTGCAAGCCAAGAAAAGCCAGAGGTGAGAACTTTGTCTGGGGGTACTGCAGGGCTTCCCTGGAGGTCTTTCCAACAGTGAATCATCAATGTTGAAATGCTTGCAGCTGAACTCCCAGCTCAGGCTCAGCTACAGAAAGAGGAAAATTGAAGGCAAATTGGGCAATTGAATTGTCTCCTCAGGGTGCCTGGTGCTTGAGAGACCTCTAAAATTGGGATAACACAAAACACTGAGGGCACAGAGTCTGACTGGCCCTGATTCTGCTGCGTGACAAGGACTTTTTAAGATCTTCCAAGTATCATCTTCTCTGTCCAAAGTCAATGGGGGACACTGCCTAGTGATTAAGGAAAGACAAGAGAGTCCAGGGCTGTTCACCTGGCACTGCGGCTTCCAGACTGTTCCTTCCTGAGGCAGGATCTTGCATTTCATGAGGGGCCTCACCTCTCATTTGGAACAGAGGCTGCTGTGCCCCATAATACAGGTAAGGATTTTTTTTTTTTTAACACTGAAAAATTTTATAAATTCAGTGTATTCTTTACCGTTATCTGTGAATTAGTAGTTTTTAGACAGTTTTGTCCCTGAGCCACCTTTACAATACCTCTTGTTTTTACATTTTAATATAAATAATACAGAAAGAGGCTAAAACTGCTGGTTTTCACTCAGCCAGAACTCCATGTATGTCAGTAGGTTCAGATCTCATTCACAAAAGGTCTCCTGCTTCTCAATGAGGTTTGCACAGGTTTGAAATGAACGCCTTGGTGGGATATCCATTCTCACAGAAATTAGGAATCAGAACTTCCTCTCTCCTATAGACCCAGCTTTGGTCTCCACAAGTCCTGCAATTCAGCCTTTACAAGAAGGATCTGCCTTCAGTTCACTGTCAGCTCTTGGTCCTCAGAGGAACCAGGAATTAATTCTGGTTTGAGATGTGCCGGTGGTCACACAGCAATCTTTGGGTGAATGTGCAGTTAATCATCTCACCCTACTTGTGGGCACCAGCCCAGGTTTTCTGTGTGTTTTGGTGCCCAGGAGAAGGAGGTTACACTGATCAAATAAATTTTGCACTAATTTATGAAGTGACTGATTAGAATGTAAGCTGACCTGAGACAACATTCCTGGCAATCCCACTCCTCCAGCCACCATGTCAGAATGGTTGGGAGGGACCTGGCCAATCATTTGATGTGAACATCAGCCAGGGCTTAGGGGACAAATGCCCCCTCACAGATTCAGAGTCTGTCTTTCTGCTGCAGCCCCTTTGATCTCGTGGTCGTGCTGAGCGACAGCTTCCTTGAATGAGACTTATCTACCTGTGGGGAAGGGACTATTAAAGGAATAACCTTTCATATCCACTAGAAGAAAGGAATTTCACAAATGCCAAAAAGAAAAAAAAAAAAAGGTATGTGTAAATGAATGTGTGCTAATGGGAACTGTCAGCAGGGGAATCTCGTGCAAGCAATTCCCAAATGGATGCAAGATATTGTGGATAACCAAGACTGTCCAGCTCTAGAAATAAAATAAAACCCCTAGAATGGAAAATGTATATTTAACACTCTTTCAAGAAAAATCCTCAACTTCATATAAGGTAGAATGAATATTCTTCCTTCTTTTGAAATTCTTGGGTAATCTGTAGAAAAGTTAGTAACTCTGGAATGCTGCCCAGCTGCTGTATTAATATCTGTCAAAGCATGCAGTGCAACAACTTTAGGTGAATGCCAGATTATAGGAGTCCCACTCATTTCATAGGTATAGAAATAAAAAAGAAAGAATTTTGCTGGTCCTTTTAGATTTATACCAGTCCTTCCACTCTGCTAGTCCCAGTTTCCTTCCACTTGGATATTTAGATACAAAGCTACACCAGATACTCCTTTGAGCACTTCAGAGCCCTGCCTGAGGTACCTAAAATGCACCAAAGCAGCATGAAACAAAGGCCAGTTAACATCCAGTGAGGAAGTCGGGTGGGACAGGGATTTTTGGAAAGGTACTGAAGGATGTGACTTCTGTAGTTTCATTCTTCTGGACTTAGGTATTGAGAAAATTGCGTTGGTTTAAGTTGGGGGACTGTGCGAGAGAGTCTCTAAGATGGAAAGGATTCTGTTCAGGACTGTGCAAATAAGAAATTTGATGTAAGGTTCCTAGACTCCATAGCTCTGACTATTTATGCCATTAACAAAGCAGAGATAATATACATTCTAAAGACTTTTACATATGAGTGTAAATTGCTGATTATTTATAGCTTTGATGTTTACATACTTCAGTTACCAAAGAAAATGGGGCTAATCATCTGTATTTGGCAGCTCCAGTATGTAAGTTTCCTTCTCTGTTTTTTCTATCCTAATTTTATTTAATTAGACTTTTAAAAATTGTGCTGTAATTACCTGGTCTAGGCATTTTGTAGAAGGATGTTGAGAGACATGTGATTACAAAATCCAGACTGCTGTGTGCTGACATCTATGGCTTTCTCTCTCAGCACTAGCATGAATAGATGCTAAATTTTGTCAAGCTAAAATGTAGCTGGAAGGTTTCTGCTAAAAACCAATTTGCATTTTTGGACAACAAACAGAAAAAAAAGGGCAGATACAATTTTCCAACACCTGCTCTAGTTTTTAACTTCTTCCATTGAGTCTCTGTATTGTTCAGAAATGGTTTTCTGCCTTTCCCTGGAATGCCTAAAATTGGCCTCTGACAGAAATAAAATATTAGTATAATTGGGTTCTGTCCTTTTTCATTATATAATTTTGTGTTGCCATCAACATGAAATCCATAGAAGAGATGTTTCTAACATTTCCTGAGAAATGTCTTTCAGCATAAGCTTTTTCCATCTGCTTTTGGAAAATCAGAGTATTTTATAATTATACAATCATCTTGCTAGAGTTACTTGTTTTCTATTAAAACATTTTGTACTCTTCGAGGTGTCATCTAAGAAAGATTTAGGAAAAGTTAGAACTAAAATTCACCTTTCTGTCCAAAAACTGCTCATAGAGAAAGATAGCTGGGCAGACTTGCATTTCTGAGCATGATGTCAGAATTTCCCTCTAGATATCAATTATTTATTAGCTTATGATGCACTTACATCATTCATCTTAAATATTGGGTAATAGAAGCCTTTGCTAACTGTTCCCTAACTGTGGTTTAATGGATGAAGCCCCTACCACTTTCTTAAAACTGTTATTCCTTCTTGGAGCTGATAGACTTGAATTAAATTTGGACCATTAAGTGAGACTTTCATAGAATCATGGAATGGTTTGGGTTGGGGGGTGTTGCTGTAGAGATGGTCATGACATACAGAATGACAGGATATCAAGTTTTCAGAAGGCTCTCCTTTATTATGGCCCCATGCTGTCTTTTATACGGTCTACAAATCTTGAGGGCAACTTCTAATTGATTAATAGCTTTCTTGGTAATTATTCTATTGCTTAGTAAAAGGTATTTTACCTGTCCATCAAATCTATCTATTCTTGGATTGTTTACATGTTTTCTTTACTGATTCTCATGGGACAGATCCCTTGTTGTTACAGGTGCATTTGTTTTTCACCCTCAGAATGGATTGTTGTGTTAAAGGAACTTCTCATTCTCAAAACAGCTTCATATGGGAACTTACAAATTGCTTGTTAGCTGCACTTTGGAAGAAATGACAGGCCAGTGTTTTACCCTCTTCCTACAGCGGGACCTCAAAGCCCATCCAGTCCCACTCCATCCATGGGCAGGGACATCTCCCACTATCCCAGGTCACTCCAAGCCCCAGTGTTCAGCCTGGCCTTGGGCACTGCCAGGAATCCAGGGGCAGCCACAGCTGCTCTGGGAACCTGTGCCAGGGCCTGCCCACCCTCCCAGGGAACAATTCCCTCCTAACCTAAAGGTTGCCATGAGTAAGGGTCCAGGTAAAATAAAACTAACAGTCAACCAATATGGTAACTGGAACCCGTTAAGATGTTTGAGGCTGATATAAATTGGGGGTGGGGGATTGACACAATCTAATGTACTTTTAAATTTTTTACCTTCTAGACAGTTGGAAATCAGGAAGGAATGAAGAAACCTATATTGATAAAATACATAAAAAATTATCCAAACCGAGAAAAAAGGAAAATAAGGCAGCTCATTTGAGACTTATCAGGAATAATCCTCACCCTGCTGGGCTCTGCTTGCCATTCCTGCTCAGCTTCTTGCTGAACACCCTGAGGCGATGAGCACATAGAGCAGAGGCACCTGTGCCCCTCGCTGGGCCGTGCTGGGCACTCTTTGGGGCCGGGCAGAGCCCGCGGAGCCCAGCAGGGAGCAGTGCACGGACAGCGCCCGCATCCCCGCGCCTCCCTCCCGGGGCTCGGCTCGGAGCGCAGCTGCTCCCTGGCCCGCTTACAGCAGGGCACGGCCAGGTTAACAAAACACTCGCTGATGTCTGAAAATGGTTCGAGGGTCAGCTGCTAGCAAGACGTGAAAAAACCAGCTCTGGAGAAGTGGCTGTGTCTGCGGGAAACTCCCGCCGTCCCGTGCCAGGGGTTCTGTGAATTATTACGTTTGCAGTATGTAAACAATATATTTTAACTCGGTTTATGTGTGTATGGCTCGCTGCTGGAAGAAGCCATGACTCCCAGTGGCTTCGGTGAATGCTGCAAGTGCACAGTCTGGTGTGTGCTGTGGTTCATAAATGCGGTGTTCAAACCCTGGATTAACCCTTCCAAACCCAGAATTCCTGCAAAAACACTCCTGCTTTCTCATCTCGGGTTTGTACTTCCAGGCATTTACCTGGTGTCAGCATACTCTGATCACTCCAGAGCAGTTTTCATGTGCACACAAGCCTCACTCGTGTGTTTTAAACGCACGTGCAGGGTTCTGTCTATTTAATTGCATTTAATTGTGTGTGAATATGCAAATCATGTGCTTGTCCAAGAAGCTGAGCAATTTCTTCTATTACACACAGACAAGTTGTGTACTGGAAACAAAACCCTACATATTTGATAATTACATCGGATTAGATCCCTAGTGCTGGTGGATGATGCCCGTGCCTAAAAAGGGGAGAGGAAAAGGAAAGGCATTTAAAAGTTTTGCCAGACTATAGTTTTGGATATGAAAAATATAGAAAGCCAAACAACACTGACAGAACGTACATGTCCTCAGTGTTGAGAGTAGAATGACCAGGAGAAAGAGTAGCAAACCTGTATCTAAAGGGTCCAGTGGGAATTCAGACACATGGACTGAAGAATTTCTCTTATGGATAAAAAAAAAGGACAATGCTGGTTTATATCTGAAAGATGATTACAAAACCAGGGATGCTGTGGGACCTTCACTGTAGGTGAACTGTGGCCACATTTCCTGGAACAGGGAGGAACATGAATAATTAGGTTTAACAGCAGTTAGGTTCAATATTCTAGATTATCTGAATATTTTTAGAACCAGAATTGGAGGTAAGATAATAAAGATATTCCTTTGTGGATGTGTTTAACAGGCTGTGTTTATGGGAGTGGTCAAAAATAAATAAAAACAGCAGAGATGGTAAAATTCAGAAAATTTCCTAATGCTCTTTCACCTCAACTGAATCCATACTTGTCAGGGAAGGTAAGGCTTAAAAAGGAAACCCTCTGGAAAAGTCTGAGAGCTGCTACTTTAATCTTCACCTTCTGAGAAGTTTCAAATATCAAGAGCAGAGAGAGAGGCTGAGTCTCTAATTAGTGAGGAAGGCAGGTAGGACATTAATTGATTTGCTATGCTACTTCTTTGACCTGAGCTGTGTTTGAGAACAATAGAGGAGCTGTAATGTTCCTCCACGACAGAGCAGAGCTTTTATGTGATGGCAACTTAGAGACCTTTGATCGCAAACTGAGGCTGTAAATCTGTAATTTTTGTAATAGTAATTTTTGCTACCTGTGTTTTATTTTTAGTCATTTATTTTTTGCTTGGGAACCAGTTTCTCTGACTTTGGACTACTTTCTCATTTTACACAGTGTTTGAAAATCCTGAAATCAATGCCACTTTTTAAATAATGGCTTAGTACAAACCTAGCAAGGTTTGTGAGGAAACGGGATAGTCTGGGTTTATGTATGATCAGGTCATTATAAAGATAGGAAAAAAAAGGAAAAGAGGGGAAAGAAGGTGCAGAAAGACAGAGGAAGGATTACTTTTTATCTGTCCGGGATTGTCATCTAGGGACTAACCTACTGTGTCTGTCATGGCTCCACAGTCCCAAATTTCACAGTGAAACTCAATACTGTCACTGCACTGTCCTTTGAAAGTTGCCTTCAGTAAAGGTGTTTGTTCCTGCAAAGAGTTTCATTCATGTTTTAAAAAGATATATTTAATTTCAAGAGAAACATAAAAATAATGCTATAACAGCAGTGTACCTATTGGGGCAATTTGCGATCAAAAATGTTGGTTTACAGAAATGTGTGGGCTCATGCCTAATTTATTCAGTTTATTGGGAAGGAGAAGGAATAACAAAAACGATGTTTCAACTCCTATATAGTCCCAGAGCAGAACAAATAACTAAGAATTTAATGAAAACGTGCAACACAAACACACAAACATCAGAGGTCTCAAAAAAGAGAGTCAGGAGCTTTTATTTGGAAATAAAAGGTCCCTAACACTGAAGATAACTCCTGGTGGCCGGGTTTAAAAAAAGCTGTCTTTTTGTTTCAGAGGAGGACAGCTTTCCCTAGTGTCAGCAGCCAGTTTAAAAGAGATCAGGCAATCAGCCAGAATTCCAGATAAAATATTTAGATTTCTCTTTGTCAGGGTTCCCTATGCAGCCAAAAAGGAAAGACAGGGATGATCCATCACACTGTAGAGAGATGGCTGAGATATTGGAGATACCATGCCCTGGTGGGATTAAATGTCCTTTGCAAGTGCCGGTCCAACATCACAATCCAATGGCAACAGAAGGATCTTGGATCTCAGCTGTGGCTAGAAAACATCATTGCATGGTAAAATAATTCAAGTAAACACCGTTATCTGGGCAAGTCACTTTGGAGGGGATTTCACCTGAAACAAAGCAAACCATTTTTTATTTGGTAGAAGAATGCCCACATAGGGAAATGGGCCTATTTATTTGTAATGATTTAACTCAACATCTGTGTAATGAATAACATTTTAGCTGTGGGACAAGTTCATATATCAAAGCAAAGTGTTGCCTTTCCTGAAAGGAGAATTTCTTGGCTGTGGCTGGATGGCTCAGTGTGCATAAGAGCCTCAAGCCTGTCTGTTTTGTTTGGGGTGACAGGTTGGAACATAACATTACTGGTTTATCCCTCTCCACCTTGAACCGTGCTTGTGCTTGTCATTGTACAAGATAATGTCAATTGCAGCTCAGTGTATTCTGTACAGAATTAGGGAATCCTTTAGCTGATTTTGGTACATGAAGGTCCAAGTGAAAGAATGAACTTTACATTTTCAGGAGAACACAACTGTCTATTTGTTTATGAGGTGGCATTCTCTTTCATGGCCCTCTGGGTGGTAGAATAGAGAATAATACTTGTGGGTGGGAAGAATATCCAGTCCTGCTCTGGAAAAAGAACCTTCAACCAAAACAAGTATTTGACTGTTTTGCAAGATAATGTCCAGCATGATGTAATACCAGGCACCTGGTGCAGACTCATCACTGTTGGTTTCAGCTTTTCATCATGACTAACAAAAATTAGGCAACATATTCCAAAACCAAAACAAAATAAACAAAAGGAAAACAACCAAAAAAGAAAAGAACTGTAGGCCAGATGGTTTTTGAGAACTGACTGAAGTGGGAAGTGAAGTAAGCACTTGACAAGAATGCACAGGGAAAGGTTTAATCATCACTTCATGTTCCATGTCCAAAACAATTGTGTCTTTGTTATCTGTGATGCCTGAGTAAGACAACAGGCATTCCTTTTCAGGGACACTCAACTGTCCCTCTGAAGGAAAAATGGGATTGGGCAGATGCAAACAGCCTGCATAACTCAGATATCCACAACACAAAAGTCAGTACAGTTATTTTATGCAAGTTCATCACAAACTACCACCAGGGTATGCCCACGTTAACATATGAGCTGTCTGAAGCACAGGATAATGTATATTTAAATAGGTAAAAATATTTTCATCACATATTAAAGGCCGCTCTGGCTCTTTGTGTTTGTTTATTTGCAATAGGATTCATGGAACATCCTGGGAACACGCAGGAGATACGTGCATTGTGTCAAGGTTGGGTAGAAGGCTGCACCTTCAGACAGCACCTGCTAGTTCTGAACTTTTTATCTGTGTGCATGAACTGTCCTGGGAGTGATGTGAGTGTCTGAAACCATCCCTGGGTGTGTTTCCATATACCCAGAGCTGAACACTTGCAGAAAGTTGGATGCAAGTGGTTTACAAATTGAACATTGCACTTGTCAGGGCACTCATGGACTCCTTGAAGAGCATTTGTTGTGTAGATCAGAGAGCAAAGACTGGACCGAAGAACAAACAAGGGGAGAAGGATAGGAAATCATAACTATGCCACCAATAGCCTCTTCATTCATATAAACATCTGTAGAATATATTGAATTTTGTATTTCAATGACAATGCTAAGTGTGGTCCACCAAACTATTCCAGCATGTTTAAATTTTACAGTCCAAGTCCAAAAGCAATCATCAAAGTTCTACCACAAAGCTAATAACTGTTTGTATATAACCCGATACAGGCTGTAAGTTTCTATGATAAGAATAATTTTGTTAAATAATATCCTTTTGGGACAATTTCTTCTAAGGACCTATCGTCTGGTTATTTTTGTGCACAAAGTGAATACTTGATTCACTTATGGGCAGGTGGCTAGAAGTGGTCTTGATACACAAACACACTTTGTTTGTCTGTATATATACATATACATTATATATATATAAGTACAACATTTGACACAAATATAAATTTCTAAAATTTTATGTCCCTGATTAATATTATCTGGTAATATTCTGTGATTATTTGATTTATTAAAGCTTGTGATATTGAGACTGTTAACACCATTACAAAAGCAAACTTCTTTTGATTTTTTTTTTTTCATTATTCTCAGGGCTATCAGCCCTCGTTTCACATCCTGTTTTGTGAAAAGAGAGGCCAGTTTCAACAGGTTTGGATTTCACTTTTGGGAGAGAGAAGAATTAGTAGTTCAGAGACGGCTCAGATAAGCCTGACCTTAACTGACACAGTGTGTGTTAGTTTGTGCTCAGTCAAGGAGAAAAAGGGAGAAGCAACGTTGCCAAGAACTTAAAAATCGGGAAGATTTCAGTTTAGATTTTCTACAGATGACTTAAAAGACATGCAAATTTTTATAGTTAAGCATATTTTGTCTCAGTGACCTCACATCAGGATACCCTGGGCAATCCCTTTTTGCCATGAGCACGGTCCCTGCTGTAGGGGACACTTCATGTGTAGGTTTTGATTCTGACCCTTCCAGCTCCTCTCATTTTCATGGCACTCACATGATTACACTGGATGGTTCAGCCTTGGCTTCATAACAACTTGGGTTTCCCTGTTCCATCTTTCTGGATTAAATGGTGTTTGCAATTGCTAAACATTTTTTTTTTTCTGCTGTATATCTTTACTGCTGCTCAAATAACTTTGACAGTAAGAAACTTCCAAATGATCTCCGGATATAAGCTGGTTACAGGTGAGTTTTTCAGTGGCACATGAGTTGCCTTTGTGCATCTAGGCTGGTGCTGTGCCTCCAAAGCCAGGATAAAGGCACAAGGAATATGACAGCTGCTAGTTTCAGAAAAAGTCCCCCAAAGAAAACATTCTTTCCTGATATCTGGTAATTAAAAATTAATGGCTTTGGGTTTATTTCCATTCTAATTCTCTCCTGAGGTTCAAAAACATTTTATTTCTTAGTAACGTAGCTCTTGGTGTTGTTGTCATTGATGAAATATCTGGTTCTTTTCATACATAGCTTTTACTCTTGGTCCTAATTATGTCATGGAGCATTAGGTGCTCATAGAAGGAACAGATAAACACACTGCAGGCAGCGGCAGCAGCACATGCTCCAGTGCTATCCAGCCAACATTCCTCAACTCTGACCCGAGGACCACCTCTGGAGATAAGAGTCCCTTCTTATCAGTGAGTCCTCGCTTGCTCTGCCAAGACTGTCAGCGAAAAAAGGACAGTCTGAGCCAGCAGTGTAGTTGTACAGCAGGGGCTTGTTCGCAGAAACTGCTCTGTGAACACTAAAGTGATTTCACATCCACCACCACAAGATTTATACTGCAACATATTCACGTTCCCATTTCACCCAGAGCTTGAACCTTGGAGATCTGGCCAATGGCCAGGACTGTAACTCATTTGTTTCCTCCGGAGCTGGCACTTATGTGAGTGTTTCTATCTGAGGTGGGTCAGGAATCGCACGCACGCTGGCCACGCTCTGCAAACCAGGAGATGTTACCTCTGCAAAGGTGAAACCTTAGAACCGTTGAATATTCTCTAAAAATCAAACATTTAAATCACTATCTCTACTCTTACCTACTCTTGATGTAAGCAGTCATGTTATGAAATCTAAAATATTCATTGTGTGACTAATAATTTACCTAAATCACAATTTTTTCTTCTCCTTCTCAGAGAGCTGACATGGCAGTTGCTGATTTTCAGTTCTCCAAAGTCACTGCCTCATAATCAGAGGGGTGGCTGACAGACCAGTTGTCTTAAAAGTTTTGGTCCTGCAGATTTGCCTGTCTGCTGTTCAGTAACAACACAGAATAGCAACACAAAACAGCAACACAGGTTCTCAGAGTGCCAAGTCATCTTGAACATCTCTGCATTCAGCTTTCCATAACGTGCAAGAAAAGATTAGAAATTAGTTCATAATTTCTCACTCATGACTTTCCAGTCATATCATTTTCCTAGGATGACCTTAAAACGTTTTACAGTTTTGTTTCGTGTATCTGAGTATAAAACTGTGCTCGTGCGTCATTTCACACTCCCCAGCTGAGGAGGGTCCTTGTTTTGGCAGAGCTGTGTGCTGATGTCTTCATGGATGGAAAATGTTGGGTTTATATTCTATCAGTAACTCCAGAAAATGTGATACTGGGATTTAGGAACATAATCTCCTGGGAAATGATGGGTGAGGCCCAGCTCTATTATTGCTAAGCTTTGAGAGACAGGCTGACACCAGGGGCATGTGCAAGGGCTGTTTGGTTGTTTGGTTGAAACTGGAAGTCTGAAGAACATTTTTAGCCTGACTCCAGCATATGTATTTATAGAATACCCAGATTCTCTTGATATTTTATTTTTAAAGTAAGACTTTAAAAAGCCTGAAACTTGAAATGTCATTCTCTTGGAATAGGACATTATGGAATATTTGTTCTCCCTGTTGTACAGTATTTATTGTCTCACAGCCTGCATCTACAGTCTCACAGCACAGAGAAAAGAAATCCTGATTAAATCTGACAATTTCACCTTTACTATGAGAACATCAAGGGCTATTTTCTGTTTCCCCAGAAGTTTGTTGGAATTCACCTTGGAAGTTTTGTGAGTGCTTCAGGTTTGTTCTTCTCTGTATGTGACCTGTCTGTATATTACAGAAAATGTTCATCCTCATTTCCTCGGCGTGAATTAGTGTTTTGCTGTCCAATAACTGAAGATTAGATGATCAAAACAGCAGCCACCTTTCCCCCCTCTGTGGGCCAAAATCACGTGGGGTCCATTTTCAGGATGCTGCTACAAGGAAGAGCAGGTCTGTAGCCTCACTGTGCTGTGGAACAGGGAATTCCACAAAGCCTGAGGTCAGGCAGCTTTGCAGGATTCTTCTTAATGCTCCATGACACTTTGGATCCAAAAGCAGCAAATCCCAAGTTTCCCCCTCCTGGGCATTACAAATGATGTCTTAATCTACCAGCACGAAGAAAAAAATCTTTTTTATCTCTTTGTTTATAACACATTTTTAAATTTATAACAGGAAAATACTAAAGCAAGCCCCAGAAGCTTTCAATTTAATTTTTTTTTAAATAAAAACGAGCTGTCCTAAGTCTGTGTACAGCAGGCACTGTCAAGACAATTCCATCTTGAATGCTTTCTATTTTAAAAATATTCTGCCCAGAATATATGTTTTAAAATTTTGATTAGTCTCTGATAGGCATCTGTTGTTGAATATGTTGAGATGAACAGGGAAAGTTTTTCCTGCTAATTACGGTGTTAGCATTTATGTCATATTCCAAATTTATTCCCAACCTTGGGAGGCAGGTAAATAAAGAGAGAGATTCTCCTTCTGCAGATGGAAGGGCAGAGGTGGAATCACAAGGTAGACGCAGGTTTTGGAGTCAGCAGTTCACAGTTCTGTGCTCAGATCACTACCTACCTTTACACTGGCAGACACTGGTTCATTCAGCCCTCCAGAAATCTAATCACTTTCAGATTTCCAGTGTCCGAGTTCACAGTAACACTAATTACCATGCAGAAGTCTGGCTATTTCAAGACAATTAAGAGATATGAAGAGAATTGGTGGAAGAGTGAATCAGGGGTCATAGTGTAGTTCAGTATACAGCCAAGCAGTGCTCGATCTGACAAATGAAAACAAAATACAAAGCTTGAGAGGAGCCAAACGAGGTCTTAATAAACAATTAGAGTTTCTGTGTTTCAGGGAGCTGGGTTTTCTTGGCGGCAGTCGTTTCTGAACAAACAAGATTGGGATTTGTGTCTCAGTGAGGCAGCGCTGGGAGCCTGTTTGTCCTGCTGCACCGGGGCCGCTTCCGACACCCTGTGCCAGCTCAGCTTCCTCCATGCACTGGGGGTGTGCAGGAACGTGGTGCGTTCACAAGATGTGCCTCAGCTGAGATCCTTCTGTGCTCCAAAGGCATCTCAGGCAGGGATGGGTGTGTGGGACACTGCTGAGCGCTTTGAGCTAATGAGGAGGTGATGAGTTGTACCTGTGCTTCAGAGTCCGGCGGTGCTGACCTGCGCCCAGCCGTGGCCAGGGGGCTCTGATGAGTTCAGCAGCTAAGAACAAACAAACCAACAAAACCCCAGGGCTGCAGGTGAGATTCACAGGTGCCTGCACAGCAGTTCATTCCTGTCCTGAGTCTGAGTGTGATATAGGGAATAACTGCTTTTATACAAGAGGCCAGCCCTGGGAAACCGCTCCATAACCAACTGCCAGTTCATGCTGACAGAAGGGCTTTGCCACAGCAAGGTATGAACTGGTGGCAAGTGCTAAATGGAAACCTGAGGAGTGGGAAGCAGGCAGGGTTGCCTCTCTCCTCGTTGTGTGTGGTGGTGGGGAGCCCAGACTTTGGGCTATTGTCCCTTCCCATTCCCTGTGGGATCTTTCTCCCTACCCCCTACAGCACAGGCAGGGCTGGGGGTGAGCACCCAGAGGGGCTCTGGAGCAATGGGCCACGGGGGGAGCACGTTCACCCTTCCTGTGCATTTGCTGCCTCAGCCAAATGCTCCTCTCATTCCCTCAGTGGCCTTAAACCAAAGCATCCCCCCTCCTTCTGCACCTCTCCCCTCTGTGTGGCTCCTCCTGTCCCCAGGTGCCAGGGGAAGGATAAAACAGGTACAAAATTAACACTTTTTCCCTTTCCTACCTCTGTCTTGCACCACCCTTCTGCCCTTTGGCCTCAAGGGGACTGTCCCGGCCCCGACTGCAATCACCCCTTTAACTCCGGGCACCTGGTGCCCTGCTGACTTGAAAAGGTTTGCAGCTTTAAGAGAGGGATTGCTGTAATTAGGAGCGAATGTAAAAAACCTGGTGGCAATGAGCTTGATGAGTGCCAAAGCCTGATTGGTTGTGAGGAGAGGTCTGGATGTTGCCTCCTGCTCCTCACCTGTGCTGGAAGGCAGCTCGGCTTTGCTGGAGAGAGGTTGTGGACGTGACCTGAGGTGTGTGAGTACAGCCCTTACTGAGAGCTGGAAGGAGAAGTGGAGTTTGAGGTGGTCTCATGCTGCTG
Source organism: Chamaea fasciata (assembly GCF_029207755.1). Taxonomy (NCBI): domain Eukaryota; kingdom Metazoa; phylum Chordata; class Aves; order Passeriformes; family Sylviidae; genus Chamaea; species Chamaea fasciata. Next base: position 1,558,753 of record NW_027094107.1, read on the forward strand.
CTGACTTCATTGGATCTGATGCGCTGGGTACAGTTAATGCTGAAATGCCTGGAGTTACGGAGCAGAGCTTGGAGAGCTGGTGAGTCCGTGAGGAGAACCTTAATTTGTGAAAGAGAGAAGACTCTCTGAATCTGGGATAATTTGGGATTTCTAGGGAGGATGTTGCCAGCTGAACTAGGGAGGTTTGGTTCCTGCTGGTATGGCTCAGCCTTCCTAGGAAGACACTCCAATGTGTGTTTAATTAAGAAGAAAATGGGCTGAACAAGTGGAAAATCGCAGTATATCTCAGAGAAAATTCCAGTGGGCAAGAGCTGTTAGTTGGCTTCAGATAGAAAGGCTGGGCCGTTCTAAGTGATCTGCTTTTTGGAGGTGAGGGAGAGGGGTACAAGTGTACACTTCAGGGTGTGAGGAATTAAAGGGCAGCACAGCTGCTAAAAAATTGAAGTTGATGTATTTGCCTCTCTAAATGCAGCATGTTTGCCAGAACTCTGCAGTTGGATTAAACTCAAAGCATATGTTCTCTGAGTTCAGAATTATCCCACACAGGGATGCATCCATCACTCCTGCTCTCTCCTCAGCAGAACAGCTGAAGTTCTGGAAGTGAGCACAGTTGCCCATCTGAAGTCCAGCAATCCTTGCACCACTTCCAGTTCCCTCCTTAAACTTCCCTTTCTCCTTTGTCCACTTCTTTCCCCATACAGGTGCTTGCTAATTTTATTTTTTTTTCTTTCTGATGTCTTGATTTCTAATGTCTCTTCCTTATTTTTTTTGTCCCTCTTTTAGAGATATGGCTCTGTCATTTGTTCAGTGATATTCCAGGTAAATTAAGCTTATGTTCTTGCTTTTGCTTCCTTCACATTTTGGAGAGGCTCCTTAGAAGCACCCCAAAATAAACCGAACTTTCTGTTTTCACATGAACAAAAATCAACTGCAATGGGTTTCTGGCTTTATTGTTATCAATACCTCTTTGGTGTTTCCTGGCTATTTTCAGTCTTGTTTAGATTGTAAATAAATTGAATCAGGGTCTTTTCTTTTTATTACAATTATTGTAAAGTAGGACAATTAAATTTTGTCTTGTCCTTAAGGCTCACAGTGAATCCTAAGCTGCTGATAAAATAATTCAGCAGAGCGAAATTCATCTTTCTGTGTAAGATATTTTCTACAGTCATTGTGAATCCATAAAAATGATGAATATTTTCCAATGAAACATGAAACATACTGATGGCCTCAAGTTGTCTACGTATCTTTGTAACTGGCATGAAATCCAGCGTGGCTGGGAGTCCAAATCCTGTCGTTTTGGCTGTGTGTGTGTTCTGCTGATCACCTGCCTAATGAAATGAATGAGCAAGATGAGCTTTTTGTCATTCTGCAACCACATCTGTTCATGAAACCCCTCTCTGGGAAAGTGGGTTGGAAACATTTAGGAGAGAGTTCTTATTTGCTGCTTTGTAAAAAAGGTAAGAATGTTATTGATAGAATAAAATACTCTGGACTTTCCTCTGGCAAGCCATGGTAGTTGCACTGAGTCAATTAAAGGGAAATTAAAGGGAAAGAGCTCTTTACATTGCAGTGGTTTTGCCATTTCTGTCTGAGTCAATTTTAATATATTAAAATTGAGACTAATTTTTTAATAAGAGTTTAATTCTGCTACTTAGCAGAACTGTAGCTTATGAGTTCTACTGGCCAGAGCTGTAAAAACTAGATTTGCTGCAGTTAAAGGAATATTCTGATGTCAATACAGAGCTTATTGTGCCAATGGCAAACTGCTAGGAACATTGATTATTTTTTTTTTCTCTGTTCTTGCCTTGATTTAATTTTCTCAGACCATTTTGTCTCATCTGCACCTCTTTTCCAAATCTGCTGTACTCAAGCTGTCCCTTGTGCCCAGCAGACCTCTCTGCTCTTCTGGTTTTGGGTGAGGTCCCACTCAGAGGTCCTGACTTGCAGGGTTGCCATTGTTTTAGCTGCCAGCTTCAATTCAGGAGATGAATTCTTTCTGTAGCCATCCTAAAAGAATGGAAGGATGTTACAGCATAACTGGGAGCTGTTTCCATGTTCTGGCCATGAGAGAGTGGCTGCTAGGATAGGTGATGTGTGACTTCAGTTGTATGTGAAAATTGGTATTTGTGACCTTCCTTTTCATGGTCTTCAGCACTTCTGACCCAGGGGAGGCTTCAGATCCAAGGGAGGAGGGAGATGCATAATTAAGAATTAGTCATTACTAAATTTAGATCGATGGAGGAAAATAAAAATAAAAACTGCTATTAAAGGCTTAGCAAGTCCAACACACCATTTAGGATGCTGAGTTCCCTGGGGACTGATTGCCAGGTACAGGCTGTGAGCCCCTGGGGTCTGCCCGCAGGAGGAGCAGAAGAACCAGAAGAGTCATGAGCATGGCCCAGAAAGGTGACGGCAACAGGACTCCACACGGGGCAGAGAAAAAAGCAAACTGGAAATTGTGCATGATTAATCCACTCACTGTTTTCTCATTGTGTTGTGGAGACTTGAGTTTATAATCTGAATTGTGCCAAAGGAATATCTGGTTTGTATTATCAATCTTGTCTCCATATGGAAACAAGTCAGATCAAATGTCAAGATTTCTTATTCTTTTAAGTGCCATTGTGTTTTACCGCATCTTTTGATATCTCCCATAACGATTTTCTTTTTATTCATTGTAAGTGATTAATTCACGAGGCAGTCGGCCTCCCTTGAGTAATGCGGGGCTCTAGATTGCTTATTTTGCCAGAAAGTATTTGTTACTGGATCAGAAAAGCTTGACTGACTACTAAGGAGGGAATTCTTCCTAATAAATATTTCTTCTTGGTAGAGCATGCCTCTACATTGGAAAAAAGAGAATATTTCTGAGAAGCGTTCAGTGTTGTTTTACTTACTGTACAAGTTGGAGTTGTGAGAGGCACTTCGCCATTCCTGCCTTGTGGAGATGTTCTGAAAGATTAAAAAAAAATAAAGAATATGATTTTTGATTGGGAAGAAGATTTTATAATGTACAATATTACAAAAAACCCCCCCTTCATATCTATAATTCACACCTTAATGCAAGTACAATATTAGTGTTAGGCTGATGTACTGGTGCATTTTTCTGGACTCTAATTTCTGAAACCGCCCAGAGAGAGGAAAGGACTTTCTGATTTTTGTCAATATAATTATATAGCTCTCAAAGGATTTGCTCCTATTTTCACCAGTCAGGAGGGAAGTAGTAGACTCAGAGAATGCAACCAATAAATTCCACTTCCTGCCTTCAGATGTCTCAGTCAGAGAGATGAAGGAAGATAAAGGGAAAAAAGCACTCAGACAAAGGGGTGAAAGTCATGTTTGGTCTTTTTTGGAGAAAATGAGAGTGGAGCTGCTCTGACTGGACTGTAATAAGAGTTGCTTCGGAGGGGAGGGGTGGCAGGAGGTGGGACATTCCCTCTGCCAGATTTAGATTTAAACCTGAACACAATGGCCAGGCACCTGTTTGGAGCTGAAAGCTTTTCTAGAGATTGTGGTGCTAATTGTCCCTCGAAGCTGGGGGATTATGTGTAACCCGAGCATCCAGCGCAGCCCTGACAAGCACTGAAGGGGAAAGTTCTTCTGTTTTCTACTCTTAATGCCACAAAATGGGGAATTTGTAAAGTTTGTCTTCAATCTCACTTTGCAGTGATGCCCTCTGCAGAAAGGGGACTACAATCTGCAGGTAAAGCCACTGTAAATAAAAGTACTTTAACTTCAAAAGAATATTTTATCACATACACAGCTGAATCAATCTCCCATTCTCTGTGCAACAGGGCCATGTGTCGGGGTGGTTTTTTTTTCCTCCCCTTCTGCATTTAAAAAATACCTTTCATTGTATAAACACACTTAATCTAAATGGATCCTCTGATGCCCGGAATTGCTGAGCTAACAGAGCAAACAAGAGTTCATTTTATTACTGTTTAGGTCTCCATTCACATCACTGAGCCATCCTGAGATCAGTGTATTTGAACATGAGAATTCATGCAGTCTTTTCTTGTCCCAAGGAAGCAGAATGACTTGGATGGTATCAGCCTTTTCTCAGTCATCTGAGGCCAGGCAGTAAAAAGCATCCCCAGAGGAACTGTAACTGGGTGCAGAAGGAAGAGCTGTGAATCATGAAATTAGGCTTAAAACCTCGTTCTCCTTCACTTATAATCCAAAATAACTCTGGAAGCTTCTTGAAATTTACATTAAAATGTGGTTATGGATGACAGTTCAGCACAAATTCTTAATTTACTATGGCCTAGACTAACTAACAAAAAAGATCTAAGAAGTAATTTATTTTAATGTTTCTTACATAAGCACTGCAGCCTGCTCTTGGAGAACATTAGCTATGAGTAACTTTACAAGCAAATCAAACCACCTGCATTCATTGTCTGCCCTACTTTTTTCTAAAGTTATCAATCTATAGTTAAAAAATTGTTGTGGAAGCACTAAAAAAAAAAAAAGAGCCAAAGAATAGCGTTTCCTCCACAGGTGTGTCTTTAAAAGATACCATGTACCTGTAGAACATATAAATGTTTATGTGAAGTATGACAATTTTGGTGACAAAATTTTGAAGACATTCTAGCATTCTTATTACATCAGAAAATTGTGCTGAATCCTCCTGTCTTCCCCCTTGATAACACTGGATTCTTGTCTCAAATGTGCTTTATTTTCTGTACCAGACAAAGTGCTTCACATTTAGGACTAGTTCAGCTTCTGTAAAAAAAAAAAAAAAAAGCATCTGAATTTCAGCAGTATTTTTCTTCATTTGTTTAATAACAAGAGCTCCAAAACATGAATACAGAACATTCCTTTGCACCAAAGAAATGCCCTTGGGTTGTATAGAGAGCTTTTCATTTATACACCGACCTTGAACATGCTGCAGTTTGTCCCCTTTTGTCAGAAGGGAAATGATCCCAATGTTTACAGCACAAGCTAAAATGGAATTATCTTATTTAGGTTCAAACCCAGCAATGAAGACTCAGTTTCTGCAGTGAGGAGCTGGATGTCAACTTGATAACACTGACAGGAAAAGGAATAACACCTGAGACTAATGAGCACTGGATGAAAACTCCTGTGTACTTCAGCTGTGGCATATCACCAAGGTAAAATGCAAAACCTTCATCAGGACTGCAAAAGGGAAGAGCTTATCTTGGCTATTTCAGTGTAAAGAACCATCATTTCTGCAGGTTAGTGGTTTTTGTTGTTTTTTTACACTATTTGGAGGAGTGGAATGCATTATTTGCACTTGTCACCTTTCAAAAGCTTTCTTGAAAATGCAGAAATATTCTGGTTTGCCTGATTTATCTTATTGTTCACGTTCAGTGTTTCCAGTAGGGTTGCCTACAGCTCACTAAGCAGGCAGACATAATTTCATAAGGAGTCATTTCATTCTTCAGTGGAATAGGGATAAATCTAAAGCAAAAAATGTCATTTCAGGATGGTAATTGCAGCAACTTGCATTATTTTAACTCAGCATGGTTGAAAATATAAATCTGCTGAAAAGAACCAGGAGAAAAGATACATTTACACACAACATTTTTAAGAGGCATAGTCACTTGCTTGTGTTAAAAGCTGCTCATCTATAGGCCTGGAAATACTTAGAGCGTTCAGGTTTTAGAACGATTGACTAATTAAAAAAAAAAAATTAAAAAGAGTGGTGAAAGGAAATCTTCTCGTTGGAGAAATGTGAAAGGAACATTTTTGGCAGGCTGCTTTGGGTGATGTCATTCTCCAGAATGTGCTAAGGTCTGGTATTTTACAGCAAGAACTGATTTCTCAAGGCAGGCCGAGTCTATGGGCACTTAGTGCTGCTCTCAACCTCCGCCAGCCAAGGTCTGTGCATTTTTACACCACCTCATGTAATAAACCATGCCCACTCCTAAACAGGGCACTCAGAGGCTTGATTAAAATAATGTGTAAACACACTTACACGTGCCTTTACGTGCTTGAAATCCTCTGCACGCTTTTCATTGTGTGGGTTTGTCTCTTGGCTGAGGACCTGCTCAGTGCCAGTGTTGGGTGTTCTTTGCCTTCTGGATTCATTCAGTGTTAGAGTGGTTGGATTCAGTGTAAGTTACCCAAGAGGGAGCACAAATCCAGTCACCTTTGGGGGCCTTAAAGCATTGGCCCACTATGGGCCAATGAACGTAGATCACTTAGGTGAAAACACAGTGAATATTTGTATTTGCTGTATTTTATATGATTACTTTTATTCCATCAGTTTGAACCACTGGGCCCAGCAGTGTGGAATAGTACTTTAAAATAAAAATTTTGAAGAAGACACCTGGTGACAGAGAATACTCAGGGCCTGATTCTGCAGAAGTTTTGTGGACTGCTAATGGAATAAGGTGTCTCTTGTCCCAGAGCAGACTGGCCTTGTGGTTATTGGATCTGAAAGGAAAACTGCTGCATACTTTTCCTTCTGAGTTTTACTTCTAGTGACAAATACCTTGGCAACAGTCCGAGTAAAATTTTTGTTACTAGGTATATATTGAAATAATGTTCTATCAATCAAGATCCCAGTGTCTTATGAGAAAGTTTATTCCTTATTTCTGTTTGCTAGTCTGAAAGTGTTGATTTGGTACTTTGTGATTTGGGGAATTTCTACATCCATTAAGGAAAATCTGTTTGATAAAGAAAATCCATCAAAACCACTCAAGCTTTATCAAGTCTTCTTGACATTAAAAAAATGCATCTATTTGCTCTAAGCTTGGTGGGCACCTTTTACTTTAAAACTGTCCTTTTATAATGTTGTGTATTCTTAAGGTAAGTGTATTCAAGCCCAGCATTTTGGAGAATTTATGCCTGTGGATAGATTATAGTAACTCTGGCTGTGGAATCACAAAAGACTAGCACCTGTTATAGGCACACCTGCATGATGGTGGAAAATGCATCAGGACCTCAGCTTTTGTCCCAAGCAAAGGTTTCAGGTGGGTTACCGCAGGGGAAGGGTGTGGCAGCATTTGAAAAATAGAAGGAAGATAGAAATTCAAACAGTTCTCATTCCTCATTTGAGCCCTGGATGAAGAATGTTTAAAGCTGTCTGAGAACCAATGTTTAAAAATGCCTATCCATATAAAAATGATTTGGCAGCAGTGAAAATTCCAGGGTTCATAAAATGCAGTGCAAAATTTTATCTGATTCTGTTTCAAAGGCGTTATCAATACTCTTCATTGGTACCATGAGCCATTCAACATTCAATACACTTGTCAGGTTCTGAAGGTCTAATTTCATTAAAAAAAAGTCACTGCCAGCAGGCTCAGTTTCCACTGTCACTGTAGGACTCCTTGGCTGTCATAACCAAAGCAGAAATTTGGAGCTTTGTGCCTGGTGTTGACCAAATAACGTAAAAGTTTTAATTACAGTTAAAAGTAGGTAATTTTAGCAAGTCTTCATTAACAAAATGCAGAAGCATTTTTGTTATGACTACGCTACGTTTCTAATAAAGAGAAATAATTGATGTATATTTGAAATATAATAGGTATTTGAAATATAATTAGGATCTAATTGCAAAATGTGAATAAGTATGATGGAGATTTCTGTAATTATTCAATTTTTTTATCCTGTGTACGGTCTTGGACATGTCCAGCCATGTTGGATGTGTAAATGTGTCATTGAAACCCCTCTGCCTCTGCAAAAGCTCTCGGGAGCAGCTGCTGCCTGGGCTGGGCTTGCTGGGGTACAGGAGGATTCTCCCCCTTCTTCCTGAGCCAAGATTTTATTAGGCTGGCTTGTAACTCAGAGGGGTGGACGCCTGCTGAGTACACTCTGAGGCTGGGATTTTTGGTTGTTGCTGCACTGAGCTGCGATTTTGGTGTTTTAAAGCTTTAGAAGTTTGACTGTGTTGAGTCATTTGTGAACGAGCAGCAGTCGGGGGGGGATTCAGCACCATTTGCTGGCAGTGCCTCTGGACTGACAAATCCAGCAGACACACCTGCACTCAGGAGTGTCCTACAACAACCTCGTGGATGTGTAGGTGACGCTAAAAATGAGGCACGAGAGACACCTTCATCTAGGGAAAAACTGCTTTATCATTCTGTACAGCCCATGTCCTCCCATTCCATAGTAGGTCTTAATCCTCCAGGATTTGGACTTTCTGGGAGCCTTGTTTTAATTTTACAATGTAAAGAATTACAGGGGCAGAGACCATGTCTTATTTATTACTTTTATGAGTCATTTAGTTCATTTTTGGATGCCTGACAGATAATAATGTGTTTGATTGCATCATGTGGTACACAGGTCTGGAGGAAAACAGACTTTCAACTCTGTAATGAAGTCTTAGGTTTGATTTACTGTTTACTCATTCAACAGCAGATGCAGGCCAGAATTCAGCTCATTTAAATTCTATGGACTGGCTCAGCCAAAGGCAATATAAAACCAAGTATCATCAGTGTGCATCTAATAGTTCACACTGTGTAATGCTGTCTAGATTTTCATCGTTAATGTTCCTGGACTAAACATGGAGCATTGGATAGAAGAAAACTTGGATGGATTTCAGCTGGAAAATATTCCCAGTATCTAAGGGTTCTGTAGAATAACATGTTAATGGTTGTCACTTTGCAGTAGTCCTTATACACTCCATATTTCCCAGTTGTTGAGCCCTACTCTAATTGATCTCTCAATAAAACAAAACAAAACCTTTCCCCCCCTTTTTTTTTTTCTCCCACCCCACTTGTGTGGGCTTTGGAAAGCTGGAGCTGTGGAAACATCAACAAATTAATTCTTAAGAGAATAATTGAGCTGACAGCTAAAGAGATGCTCCCTTTCTCAAGCACTTAAAAAAAATAATACTTTTGCTAAAATTTTGTTCTCCGTTATTGATTTTTCCATGGAGTGAAGCTGAGTCGGGTGCAGAGGGTTCTGCAGGGCTGGGATGCTTTTGGCCAGGCCTGGGGACATGGTGTTCAGGCTGAGCAGCCCGGGGAGGAGCTCTGGATCCCCTTTTCTCCTGAGGGACGTGGCAGTGGTCAGTAGCTGAGGACAGCCCTCCTTCTGGAGCATGTGCCCAGCCAAGGAAATTTGATCAAGTTATGTCCTGGGAACAGAGATCCCAACCTGTCATGGATGGGCAGGGCAGCCTTTCCCCAGGTCCTCCAGACCTGTGTACCGCATGATGCAATCAAACACATTATTATCTGTCAGGCATCCAGAAATGAACTGAATGACTCATAAAAGCAATAAATAAGACATGGTCTCTGCCCCTGTAATTCTTTACATTGTGAAATTAAAACAAGGCTCCCAGAAAGTCCAAATCCTGGAGGATTAAGACCTACTATGGAATGGGAGGACATGGGCTGTACAGAATGATAAAGCAGTTTTTCCCTAGATGAAGGTGTCTCGTCCCTCGTTTCTGGTGTCACCTACACATCCACGAGGTTGTTGAAGGACACTGCCTGTGGTTGAACTCTTGTGTGGGGCAGGAGAATTAACACAGTTTCAGTGCTGGGGCTGCCCCAGCTCACTCAGTTCCAGGGGGTGCCTTGTGATCTGAGCTTCCAGTCTCCCTGTGGCTCCTCAGAGAGAGCTCAGCCATGGCAAAGGGTAACGTTACCTTCTTGGTAATGGAGGGATTTCCAAAGGGGACAGGCCAAAGTGACCATGTCCAAATAATGCAAAAGTGACTTCATTTATTTGATTCAGATTTATAACATCTCAGTTGAATGGCTGGACAGAGTCACACCAGGTCCTTTGGACTTCCAGAGCAAGATCAGGAAAGGGAGACCAAAGGTGCCCTCAGGAGGCCATTGAATTCATTAGTGATTCCTAATCGTTTACTGGAGAAGTTAAATGAAATTGTCTTTAACGAGGGGAATGAAACTTGGAAACTATTTTTGTGCAATTTTGTCTTTTAGCAACTGATCCTTACCCAGCTTATGACACGTGAGAAGATAAGTTCCAAATCTGAGTTGTCAGATTGGCATTAGATACAGGCACTAACTGGAGACTTGTGCCCATCCAAAACCTGAACTGTTTTTTAAAAATGAATTCCTGGAATTTTTTTTAAAAAAGCCTTTGTAGCTATGCAAATGAATTAATGAACTGGCATTCTATTATGGCTAACATCTTTATAGAAATGCCAGACACATTCAGGCATTAAAGGCTTTAATGATGTGGCTCAGATCAGGGGGTGATTTATAGGTGATTTGTTTTTTGGGGGTTGCATTTCTTGATAAATTGCTGTGTTTTGAAGGACACGAGGCCTAATGTCGCCATAACCTGCTCCTGAGAAGATAAAGGGAATATCTGACACTTACTTTGAAATGTGAAATCATAGATGTGGAAGTTCAAGTGTTTTCCATTCTAACTGCAATAACTCAAATTTCCAAATTTCAGCTCAGTTCTTGGGTCAGTAGTAGGTAATAATATTCTGGTTGAGTAATGAGATGGATTGTTCCTGATCCTTTGTATTTGGGTTTATTAGACACAATCCCAAGCTTACAGAAGGAATTCTTCATTCTTTTAAGTGCTACTGCTATTATCCAAAATGTTACATGTATGAGGGAAAACCCTTTATTGGGTAATCTGGGAAGATTCAGATAATTCTCTTGCTCGTTATAGTTCTTTATATTGTATGTCAAAATTCCCTGAAGCCTCCTGGGAAGTCATCCATGCCTCTGTGTCCACACAACCTGCTCCTGACTTTCCCTTTTGAGCTATGTGTGTGTTTGTTGCTGTTAAAGAAGCAAATCCTATGGACCAGAGGTCCTCATGAGCTGCCAGATAATGTCCCCACGTGTAAAGATGTTTGTAAAGGAGCAATGTGAGTTGAAGCACTGTCAGACCAGAGCTAAAATGTCTGTTCTTACCACCAAAATGTTAAATCAAGGGCCAGGTTGCTTCTTTGAGCGTTTTGAACAGGTAGTTTCTAAGAAACAAACCCAGAAAGAGCAAGCAAAATTGTGTTTTCACTGAAGCCTGTGATGGCATTTACAGTGTTTTAAGCAGGGCTGGTATTTGCTTAGTATTTAATGGCTGTATCTTGATTTGTAGTTCTTGCCAGGGCTCGGTCTCATGCACTCTCTGACCACATCTGCTCAAAGCCACAGGACGTGCTGGCAAAGGAGCAGAAATTCTTTCAACAGCTCTTCGAGTAAGGGTCAGCTACTTGTAATTTACCATGGGATGAAAACATTTACATGATGTTCCCACAGCACAGGTGATGCACCCTAAATGTTCATAACCCAGGTTCATTCACCCTGCGCTGATTTGTTTGTGTGTCTCTGTTTTAGTTTCTTGGTGGCTGCTTTATTGTGTGAATACCTGTAATTGCCATGAACACCATGTTTGTATCATGTACAGGAGACAAAGCCTCTTTTAAAGACATTTTAAAATCTCATTAGATTAAATATCATTATGGTGAAACATACCATTCTGTAACTTCCTCTGAATGCTGGGCAAACAGCATTTCTAATTAAACATGTGCTTGCCCTGTGTTCCTTTTGTATTACACAAATGGTTGGAGCAGAAAATGGTCACGAAAGCCAGGAGTGCCTAATAACTGGTGTGATAGAAACGCAAATTGGTAGCTCAGTACCTTTTAAAACAGCTGTAAAGTTTTTACTTGGTAGCAGAAGTCAATTGATTTTTTCCTTTCTTCCTTACTTTGCTTTTGGGCTGTAGTCTGAGGATATTTTTTTTTTCCCCCTGCCACAGCTGCCTGCAAAAGCGCCAGGTTTGGCAGCTCCCACCTGTGTAAGCACGTGAGGTGGAGCGGTGTGAATTAGCCAAAAACTGCTCAGCTCAAACTGTTCTGCACCGAGGTGGCTGAGGAGGGAGCTGCTACCAGGAAGGGTTTCCTGCCATATAAACTAAAATAATTTTTATAAATATGAGTCTCTGGCTTTTGACTTTGGCTGTGTTGTGTATATTCAGGGCTCTTTATGTGAGGTTTTTGTTGTATTGTCTATTTAGGAAATCAGCTCGACTCCCTGGCCTCTGCCCTTGGAGGCTTTGTTGCTTTTTTGTGTGTTGTACCAACATCAGTAGCAACTGGGAACGTGAAACAAAAACCAGAACTTTGGAGAAGGGGATTGACCATTTTTGTCATTGCAAGTTTTATTAAAAAAAAAAAAAAAAATCTCTTGACTTTTGCCTTGCAAACATTTGAGAACCCAAGTGTTCTCATGCCCACTTAGATTGGGCCACTGAGAATCACCTTCCACTGCCCAAGCTGCTCAAACCACAGAGAGCATACTTTGATCTCCATGTTTTCTATGAGCAATGGGAGCAGAGTGAGCCTGTTGCAAATGCACAGCTGAAACATCTTGACTCTGTGGCCGGTTTCAGGTTGTATTAATTATTTATTCCTTGGGGTTTGTTGCTGTGGAAATAGAACTGTCTTTCTGCTCTGCAGTTTTGCTATCCGCCTTGAGCTTTCCCCTTCCTGAGGAAGGAGTTTTTAGAGGCATTGAGCCTACAAGATAGAAAAACCAGTGAAGTCCATCCCCTTAGCAAGGACTGCTCGGTGTATTCACACGCTAAAGGGAGGGACATTTCAGGTTCCTTATTGTTGTGTTTGGAACCAACTCTGGTGATGGATGTACAGACCCAAACCAGGTGTGTGAGGACCCAAAATGCAGTTGGAGTGGTTGCCATGTTAATCCAGAAGCTGACAAATCTTAAATAGAAGCTATTCTCAAAGTGCAGCTCAGACAAAGAAGGTGATTGATGAGTGTTTAAGAAATGTGGTCTCTGGGTAAGTGGATAAATTCATGGAACGAGGAATTTTCAATCTGGATTTGCCTGTGCACATTTTTACATTTGTAGCTGTGTGGATGAGCTCCTTTGTACCAAGTCAAAGTCCTCCTCTGGAGAGGTAAAGAGGAGTTTTTCTTGGTTCTTGCCCCTCTGGAGGACGCGGGGAGGGGTGGAGTTGGAGCAGGTGGTTGCTAGGAGAGGTGGTTGTTACTATATTTGAGCACCACCTTGGCCTCGGAGCGAGAATTGCTCTTGGGGAGAAAGAAGGGCTGCTTTGGCAAAAAGGGAAAAGGCTTTCCTGGGATTAACAGCAATTCCTGCTCCTTCTGTTATCTGGTGTTGGTGCTTTTTGCTGGCAAGTGATGGTTCTGCTTTGGTTAATTCCAGTCAGTCCCATTTCATGCTGTGCTTGGTGAAGCCATGTGGTTTATGGCCCACAGTTGTCAAACAGAATTTTCATTGTCCTTAGGATCCTAAATCTTTTGAGTCCTTATTTCCGTTTAACTCAGTCTAGTGTGTTCCCTTATTGCCATCTCAAAGATACTGTTCCTGTCCAAAGCTGTTCATATTTCTGTAATCCTCCTGTGTTACTGAAGACCTTGTTTTTCACTGCCAGCTTTGCTGGGAGTTGCATGATTCAACTTTTTGAAAGAAAATTTTACCTACAAAAAACCTTTCTCAATAATAAAATGTTTGAGAGGGATGGGGCATAGTTCAGGAGTCCTTCCTTCAGATTCCAACTATTGAATCTGGGATCCAGTGTGAATACCTGATGTTATCTTGGACCTAGGAGTAGATGTGTTTTTGACTTATTGACCTGTGGCTGATTATGTTTGGTTTGTGAGGCTGGAGTTCGTACAGTCGTGGGTAACTATGAATATTTCATGTTAATTAATTGAAGCATGCTTCCAGGTGGGGCCATTAGTCAGTTGAGCTGGGACAGTCACTTGTGGGGGAGCATCTTGTGTCTTTACAGTGGTTTGACTTAGTTGAGTTCAAAAGTTACAAACCCAGTCTAGCAGTCTGCACCGTTATTATGGGACAAAAAGAAGGTATTTACTATGCTAAAGCAAAAGAATCCAAAACAACCAAAAATAACCAAACCACATCTACTTATTGTAAACAAACTCTGTGCAGATTTATATCCCATGCAGTACCACTGCCTTTACCACAGATGCACAGTGTGAATCAGTGATTGCAGTGATTCATTCTGCAGTTCTTTTCTTTCCTTGCTTTATTTTTTTTAGCATAAATGTGACACTTGCAGAAATCAAGGAGAAAAAACCATTTGGCTTTGGCAAGCATAGTGTGGGTAGAGAGTATAAAATTCCAAACACAGCTGTGCCAATGTGCTTCAGTCCTAACTTACAACATTTCCTGCTCTTCCAGAGCTGGGGCTGTCTCAGGGATTGCCAGTCATGACACTTTTTATGGTGGTTCTGTGCTGGGAACCAGTGGGGAACAGAATGAAACCAGCAGACTAATTTTAGTTTATGATCTGAGGTTTTGAATCCAGGTCTGCAGAAGTGAAAGATTAGTGTGTATTAGCTCACTGAACATTTGAGCCCATTCTCCAGCTGGACTGTCTTGACCACCTGCTAACTTGTTGATATGGTGAGAGATTGGGCACTTTGGGTCCAATTCTGACCTCATGTGCCCTGGTGTAACTTACAAGGGTTTGTAAAATCAGTTTCAGTTGTTTGATTTAAACTTTAGCTATGCCTAGACCTCTTTATTATTTTAAATCAAACCATAGCACATTTGCTTTTTGCTTGTATAACCTTTTCCTTCAATTTTCTCAGTTTCCTAAGCCATCCTTTTTCTACTGGTCTTGCTTTTCAAAATACCGCCATAGAAGAGCTTTTTGTTTGTCTGCTGTGATCCTTTCTTCTTTCAGTGATATGGAACGTACCTAAAATGTGTTTGTTGTCTCGGTATTGCCTTTTCTTTACCTTCATAAAGTTCATGGCAATAAATCAGAGAGTGGATAGAGCACCCTGTTTAGTCATTGCTCCAGGAAAGGAGAGCACTGGGTGGATGGGATGGTCTGCAGGTGGATCATGGCATCCTGTTCAGAACCAGCTACTGTAATTCAAATCCTTGGATGCTCTGTATGAGTCCTGAAGGGAATTTGCCTCTTTCCAGTTGGATGTGAGGACTTCTGGGCAAGTTCTTAATTCCTGGGTAAATCACTGACCTGGAATAACTTCATTTCCTAGCTCTGACACAGATTTCCTCTGTGGTTTTGACCATATCATTTAATTGCTTGAAGGCTGGATTTCCTTATCAGTGTGCTGTCTAGAGATAACAGAGCCTCCTTGCATCCCAGCAGCTCTGGAAATAGGTACATGCCAATTTGTTTGGCAGAACACACAAAGATCTTGTTGATTCAGGGCAGCTAAATCTTTGCATGCCATCGACTCTGTTGACTTGTCCAGTGTTTACAGAGGCAATCAGATTTTCAGAAATTAATCACAACTTTTTCTTGACTGGTTAGTGGCACCAAGTAAAGAAACATGTCAGCATAATATTTTCCCTGTAAACTAAAGGCTGTTTATAAATTGCTGGCAGTGAATGAAACTACTTGCTCATTTCTAATTCTTTTTTTTTTAATGTAAAATAACTAATACTTTGCCCGTGTAGAACAGAAGAGTATCTTAATTTTTGTATTTGCAGTGTAGCACTACTATATTAGTACTAGTAGTATTAGTATATATAGTGATATAAATTACTATATATTACTACTGTGTTACGGTGTTTTCTAAGACACGCTCCCACGTAAAGAATTAAAAATCCCCGTTCTTGACCCGACTGAAGTTCAGGTGCCTGTGTTTGGAGAAGAGGGTGAGCAGAGGCTGTACAGGCTCTGAAGAGCTGAATGCTCGGGTGCCATCTAGTGCTGCAGGACCCGGGGATGGCTGCAGCCTCAGCTCCTGTCACACCTCTGCTCCGGGGCAGGCTCGGGGGATGAATGAGCTGACTGGAAATGCACGATGAACCCATTTCCCCCCGAACTTTACATGATCTGAATGAATTGCTGAGAAACTGTGGGCTGGAGCTGCACGAGGGATATGTAATTTATGTATACATATGCATATAGATACACACACACACACAAGACATCACAACAGGTTGAACTTAAAGGATCTGATTCTTTACCTCATAACGTCATTTGAAAATGAAGAGATTGAGAGACATTTACTGATGAGGGAGCAGTGTGAGAAAAAAGAATAAGCTCATCATGCTTGAATTAAAATAAGCACCTAGGAGTTTGGGAGCTAATCCAAACTTAGAGGAATCTCTCGAGGCTTCAGTATTATCTGGATTTCCAAGTTTTGCAACTTCTTTTCACTGTTTTGGTTCTTTCATTCATGAGCTCCATGCAAGAACCCTACTGAACTGAGAAAATAAGGAAAGGAGCAGATTTAGTTTATTTCTTTTAAGCTTAGGGCACATTGCAGGCTGGTGGGAGCTTAGCAGCTCTTTAATTTTATTCACACTCTTGCTGCCTTTTTTTTTTAGGGGGGCACGAATGGCTAAACGTGATTTAAGTGTACAATATAAGAGCTGAATCATGACAGGTGTCAATTTTGATCTGCATCTGGATGTGATATCACCATGATAAGCGATTTCAATGAACATAGAACTTCTTGAAACTTCCTTGACTGTAGGTGATGTTGGAAGTGGGAGCGAATGTACATTTAAAGTAGAATCTTGTAAACAACTTTATAAATAGGGGCACAACCTTTCTTTCTGTACCATGAAGATAACTGTATTCTTTTTGGAAGGAAATTAAAATGGAAGAAAAATCTGTAGGTACCCCTGACACCTCTTCAATGTATTTTTTATCTCTCTTTAACAGAGCTTTTAAAAATAGTAAAAAATCCATAGCTGCTTTCCCCACAGCTATTCAATCAGTGGTCTGTGAAAGCTGGATGGAAAACTCCCCTCTGATCTGCTACTGCATTGCTGTGCATTTGCTTTCTGACCGGGCTGCTCACATGATAAATATTCTCCTCACCCTCAAGGAAGCAATTTCAAATAACAAAGTAAAAGTCTTTCCTTAAGAAGAACTGGTCACCAGCCCAATTACAGAGGAGCCTCCCCTACCTCAGGCTGGTGAGCAGAATGTTTTTCTGGCATGGAAGTTTTCCAGTCATGTGAAATAACCACGATGGGATTTCTAAGGCTCTAATGGCTTTTGAAAAAACTGCACTGTGTGAGCCATTTCAGCTCTGGCTCAGGAGCTGTTTCCCAAGTAGAGCTGTGTGGAAGCAAATGGCAACTGTTGCATTTTGACAGTCTCAAAGCTTCTGCTTTAATCTCTTGTCCTCCTTAGAAATTCCTTATTACAGGATCTCACAATATCTTGCAAGCCCTGGTGAATTAAGCACCATTCTTGGCCGAATCCCACTTTGTGTTGTTAACTTACTGAGTGATTACAAGTGAATCACTTCCCACAAATGCAAAATAGGAATTAGAGTACTTGGATGATAATTTCTTTGGCCCAAATCTGTCTTTTGTTCCATTCTACAGGAGTAGCACAGCAGGGGTGCAATTCTAGACTCGGTCTCAAAGTGCTACCAGAGCCCAGTCACCGCTGAGACTCAGCAGTGCTGCGGGATTCCTTACTTGGATGACATGACGGAGCATCATCAGGATTATTGGGACAGAATGAGATAATGCATATGAAATAGTTCTGCTTTAAACTCCTTCTGCAGAAGAGCTTGCATTAATTGGAGGATGCTTGTGTTCCAAGGTGATGTCAAGTGCCAGACTGGCCATTAAAACCCGCTCAGCTTGTGAGTCTGGGTTTGGATTTTAACCAGCTGCCTTTGGTAGGGGGGTGGAACACTGGGGTTTGGCCTGAGATCCTCTGTAGATAATGAGACGCATTTATAACCTTGCAGTTTTCATTTGAGGAGGGGATTTTTTAATTATTACCCAGAGAGGTTGTAGACTGCCCATCCCAGGAAGTGTTCAGGGCTGGGTTGGATGGGGCCCTGAGTAATGTCATCTGGAGAATGGCGTCCCTGTCCATGGCAGGGGCTTGGAACTAGATGATCTTTAAAGTCCCTTCCAACCCAAACCATTGAGTGATTCTATAATAGAATATTCCACTTTACAGGGAATGGCAGTGCCATCTGATTTTCTGGGAAGTTCATTCAGTGCATTCTGTCACTCAAGGAAGACTCTACTTTTCTTCATCTTTGCCCAAAACCAAGACTCTTGTTTGATTTAAATTTCATTATGAGAAATACTTAACCTCTCTTTCTAAATTCTGTTGCTTTGCTGAAAGATTTTCAAGCACAATGTGGAAATTATGAATTCTGTATTCCACAACTTTCTGTTGAAAGCTGCTCTAGATATTAAAAATTGCTTTTATTTATACATTGAGGGGTTTTTGGAAGAAAGCTTTTTTCCACTTCTGGAAAATTCCATCCTATTTAAGTCTTATCAGGGAATGCTTTTTATTTCACTCCTGTAAGTGATGCATTACCACTCCTGGAGAGAAGGGAAGAGCCCATGGATTTTACAGAGAGGGCATCTAAGTGTGATTAATGTCTTCTAGAGAAGGGTTTTGAGAGCAGCTAAACTTAGATCAGATACTGCATTGCTTCATTTTGATGGATTAATAAAGAGACAAGGGTGTAGAAGGAAATTGTATCTCACACAGTTTTAATACTGAAAAATCCCACAGCACTTTGTCCAGCTGTGGAACACTCATGAAATCTATACAATGATTAAGTACAAGAATCAAAAATACTATTAGAGGTAAAATAGTTACCTAACTTGAAATGTTGCAAGGTTCAGCATTCATAGTCCTATTCCTAAAAAAAGAAAAGAAAAATGCCTGGGGTTTTTGCTCAGCTTCTGCATGTTGCCATTTGAGAGGATGCGGCTGATTCCAGAGCCTTACTGGTGATTCTGGGGATGAAAAGATGGATGGAGCAGGGAATGCTGTAGGGTCAGAAGTAATTACCTGCAGATAGCTTGGGGGATATCTTTAATTTGAATGATAATGTCTTTAACAGCACAGCATTCTTAGGACCAAGCTCAGGCACTGGCTGAGCACTGAGTTGGAGGAGAAAGTGCAGGGCATTGCTTTGACAAAGAGATGGGAACAAGGTGGGAGCTTCCTGGGGGAGGGATCGAAGTCAAACCACCACGTCAGTGATTTAAAGCCAGTGCCAGATTATGGCAAGTAGCACTGGTGTAATAAGATGAAAGTCTGGGGGAGATCCCACACTTCAGACTGCTTAACTCTGGAGAGTACTACAGAAAAGTCTGTCCTTGCAATTGCAACTAAAGCCAGGCAATCACCAGCAGTCAAGTGATGCTGGGCTGTACAAAAAGAATCATTAATGACTTGTCCTGTGCTGAGCTCTTCTGCAGGTTGGCAGGTTCTTCTTTGCGTGTCCTGCGTACACAATTTTCTTATTTTATTGAATTTAAAGTAATGAGTAGACAAGGAGAGAGTCAGAGCTGCTATCCTGAGAGTATTCTCTAAATGCACTTGCCTCTACTGTCCCTGAGGCTGCAGTCGTTTCCAAGCTTGGTGTTGTCTGATTCCTCAGCATGGTGTTTTTTCACCGTTAGTACAGTTTGCTTTGGCTTGCTGATGAGCAGATATCCATGGAAAGCCACGGTGCCCAGCCAGAGACCTATTTTTGTCCTGAATCAATAGAGCCCTGCAAGCACAGCTCCAGGATCAACAGAGATCCATGGAAACTCTTGCAGTGCTCCCAGCAGCGAGGGCTCCGTGTGCACCAGAAATTGCTTTGTCCTTCTAGTCTGTGTTCTGGGTAAAGCACAGACCACTTCAGGGGGAAATGGGGGGGAAATACTAAATCTGTGAGATATTTCTGGAATGAATGGGATGTTCTGGCACCTACAGTCCAATCCCTACTGAACTTTCCCCACTTCACCTCGAGCATAGGTGGGCAATCGTGGCACAGCTGCTCAAATGGCTTTGAGTTTTCAGAGTTGGTAAAGAAGAATCCAGAATAACCCAGGGAGAAAAGCCATCCATCTCCTTTCATAGCTGCAGGAAAAGGATTCTGTGTTAAGATTGCAGCTTCTTTTATTTTAATGCATGGCTGCTTTAAAGGCAAAAGCTAATTCCCGGTGGGGAAGATGAGGCATGAACAAATGAACTGACTGGTCCTGTAAGACACAGAACTGTTGGATGGGCTGGGAGGACAACCTGGACCTTGCAGGGCCTTTGTGTAATGACCAGCAGATAACTGTGCCGCCTGAGGGCAGGTCGGTCCAACCAGTCAGCTGCAGGACTTGAACCCCAAACTATCTTCCAGGCTGCGTCGCGTGACTGGGGATGGAAATGGCACAGGATTATTTACTTATCTATCTATGTTATTTATCTGCCTTGCTGCTGAGACAGGGATTAATTACTCTAGATAAGGTGTGAGACCTTATAGAATAGGACCTCATTTTACCTAGTGATAAGCCTAGGGAAAAATATTACAGTATTATTTTAGGGATATTTTCCCAAACTTTCTCCCAAGAATTCTGAACTCAAGAACTGCTGCAGACTGATTGTGCCTTAAACCCCTCTGAATTTATTTCATTACCTTGTTTGATCTTCCCTTGAACCCCTGTAAACTTCCAGCACAGACAGTCTCTGTGAGCCCCTGCAGGTTCTGTACTGTGTAACTGAGGAGCTGTGTAAAATTCAGATGCGTTCAAATATTTTCAACAGAAGCCTAAATTCCTTTTTAGCAACTTGAGGAAAAAAAGTGGTGTGAGATTCTGGTTTTGACCTGTATCTGTGCTGAGAGAACATTTAAAAGTTAACAATAGCAGTAACCCTGGTGTCTTCCTTGTGAATAAAACACGAGAAGCATCTGTTCCTCCCTCTTATACATGGAACATGGGAAAAGCAGGAGGACAGTTCCTCACCTACTGAAGCTGCACCACTTTGCAGAAAAGCTCACAATTCCCTGTGTTATGTAAAGGTGGAGTTCCTGAGGCTCTGGTTCTGTCTCTGGGCTCTCATGAGACGGACACTTGTCCCACTTTGGAAAGACAGGTGTCTGCCAGGGAAAGCTGGAGCCTCCCTTGGAATGGAGAATGTAAACCCCCTCCCTCTGAATTATTATAATTTTGAAATGAAAGGGCTTTCAGGTAAAGGTCTGGGAATAGGAAGAACAGTTCTTTACTAGGAATAATAAAAATAAACTGTAGTAGTACCAAAAAAGCAAACACTGACAGAGTGAGAATACAACCTGCAGCAGATTCTAAAGCCTTACCATGGAGAGGAGACAATAGCATTTTCTTAACTCTGTTTGGCCTCCTTGCTCTGTGCCATTAGAGAGTTCTCATCAGTGTTCTCAATAATTCTGTTCAACAACGTCTTCATCAAAACTTATTCTTGGCATTTCCTGCAGATTTTGCCAGGACTGACTCAGTATGACTCGTGTTTCATACAGTGCAACTGATGGCATGGTGGAGGTTTTTTTAGAGGGTTTGAAGTTAGTCAGGCAACAGAATATTTTTTTTTTTTTTAATGATGAGACTTCTGATGTTTCTCGGTTGAATATTTTGCCAGGTTCTCTGTTCAGAGTTGCTTGGCTTAACACGTCCAAGTTTGTCTCAATGAGATAATTTTGTCAGGAACTTAATGTTCACTAATTGGGTGCTCGGTCTGGGATTTAGTTTTTGAGCGTGATATCTGCTTTTGATATCAAAATGGAGTTTATAACCTTGAAGTTGCCATAGTGGAGGAAAAATGGGTAGAGAAAAAAACTGAGAATCAGGGACAAGCCAGCAGGCAAAGAATGGGCTGGAGCTGAGGCCGTGTTATCAGATAGATCCTTGGAGAGCAGAGGCAAACTTTGCAATACCTCAGGTTGCCCATGACTGGTGGAAGTTGTCTGAGAACCAGATTTGGAGATGTTTTTTCAGGAGAATTATATTCTTTGGTTAAAAAAAAAAAAAAAAAAAAAAAAAAAAGGAAGAGTTAGCATCTCTTTCCAGTTCCCCAAAATCAGAAGAGTTATTTGGGAATGGCTCCCCAAATGTTATATACAGGTGCTGCTGTAAAATAAAGCATGGACATGAGAGCCTAACCAGGGGCTTTAAATGGAAAAATCAGATTTCAGATAAATTATGTACCTGAGATGGGGATACTCTAAGTAACTTAGGGTGTATTTCCAGAGCCCTTTCCTTCACTGGCCTGTGGGGCTGAATCTGACTTCCTCATTGAAAACCCTCTAAACATGTCATATTCTTTATTAAGGCTGTTCTTATCAGTATTATCTGTATTTATGTGAGAAATTCTATGGGCTGGCAGTTTCTAAGGTTGGTGATAAATGGAGATAGAACTAAAAACACTGCTTGTCAATTATGGTACGTTTTATTTTCACCACTGCTTGTTTTTGTTTCTGCGTGCCTTTGTGGGTTTGTTTAGTTGGGCTTTTTAAATGGTTGTTGGCTGTTTGGTTTGCTTTGTTTAAATTTCAAATTGACTCAAAGTTTTTCTAGTATTTCTGGAAAATACTTGTGTGTTTTCTTGGGAGGAAAGATACAATTTCCTCTAGCTCTGTTTGGTGCTTTGTCTAAAGGGTTTCTGCAACTGCTTGCTCCTCTTCTTGCCTGAACTTTGTAAGTTGCTCGTCTTTATAAGCTTCCTATAGAGTAAGGGAAAATGATACTTAGTTTTAATAAACAAATAAATAATCAAACAGCTTATGCTTTCTTTTTCTTGTGGCTCTGACAACTTTCCCAAACCCCCTGGGAGGGGAAAGCATCTTCTCTTTAGCTGGACAATACAGGGGGAAAGAAATCTGCATGTTTACACGTTGCAGATATCTTTGTATGGAAGTTTTTACGGCATCTAAAGGAGTAGTCTCTTTTTTTGGCTGTTTTGGGTTGGTTGTTTTTTGCTTTTTCCACAGAGTGGAATGCATCAAATTACTTCTCATAACTCCAGAATTATTATTCACCTCAGTTACTGGAGGTTGGTGGGAACATTGTTTTCTGGTGCCCAGCACTCTGGGTTTTCATGGAAAGAGGGCAAATGCTTTCATTTTTCCAATTTTTAAAGCGTTTTTGGACATAGGAACTGGCAGAAATTGTCTCTTCATATGAGTATTTGGTTTGGCATGGAATGCTCTGGCTGGAGTTGCTTTGTATTTAGAAGTATTCCTCCAAAGAGATATAAACATGTGATTTATTAATCACTGGTATTTTATTTTAGGAGATAAATTCCTGCCTCACTTTCTTGTTCAGCATGTGGACAGGGTTTACATATTGTCACTGCTAAAGCTGGAATCAACGTGATTAAATATGGAATTCGCTCAGGATTCTGAAGCTGGGCTGATCCAGATGTTAACAGTAACTGGTATCTTAATAGCTGCAAAAATCTGGAAGTCAATCCTGTTCATATGTAGTCAGATTTTAACTAACTCCTGGAATCCAGTGATGCAGAACAGTGAGAACCAGGGAAAATTCAGTGCCTTGTTCTGTGGTGCTAATTCAGCACAGCTTTTATCTGCTGCCTGGAATTACAGATCTGATCGCTGTCACCCTGCTGGAGGGGAACTGCTGTCTGTGGCTTGACTTTTAAACATGTAGGTTTATTCTCTTTCCTGCTTATTTCTGCTTAATATGCAATGCAAGGGAAAGAGATCCCTCTTTAAGATATGAAGGGCTTGATTTTTTTAAAGCTGTTCTTCTGGGTCAGCCTGTAAAAAAAACCATTTTGTTTCTCTTATTCCATGATGTTCAAATACTGTTTTATCCAAATCCCACATATCCAGCTTGTCTCCAAGTGTTTGGAAAGCGTTTTTCTAGGATGATTCACTGTGTGTAAAATGAAATATGTATATGGGGAAATTCTAGACGTCCCTAGCTTTCTCCTAGAGTTACTGAATCCTGGCCCTGGGAGAAGCTGCTATAGGTCTTGCATATCTTTGGAACAAGATTTGGCTCTAGCTTAACAATGAAAGCTCACATATTATGTTCTTAAAGCAGAAAATGCAGGCACTGGTTGTGTGTAGGCCTGGTACCTTAGTGATAGCAAATATTTGCTGCAAGTTCTACCTCATCCTCCTGTGGTGTGGACAGCCCTGGCAGAGTCTGGAGGAGCAAGAGCTCTGAGGTCAGATGTTGTTCTTCTCCCTGTGTGGGGATCGACAGCTTGGAAAGCAGAAAGGGATTTCTTTGTGGCTCTTCTCAGTTCATCTTCTTTAGGAAACTGAAGCGGTGCTCCAAAGCCTCCTCACTAGTCTGGGAATCACGTGGGAAATCACCAGGTCTTCTGGGAACCAGAGTTTTGCTGGGTAATTTCTTGGTGCATTTTACATTAATTGTTACATTTGCCTTCTCTTGGACTAATAGATTTTAGTCCATTTTTTAATATCTTTGCAGTTTGTTAAACAGTTCCAAATATGCAGTGTATGGGCAGATGCCTTTTATTGTCTCTGCTTCGTGCCCAGCACTGGCACCGATCCTGTTCTGATTCACATTTTCCTGAAGCTCACAAAGACAGCAGGGAAGAGGTGGAAGAAAAGCAAGATAATTGCATTTACAGAAGTGATAGAAACACATAATCCTGATGGGAAGTTTTGGAAAAACTTTGTCTTCAGCTGGAATCTGGGGCCATGAATTCAGCTTCACATTCTTCCTGTTCTTTCTTACCGTGTATTTCGTCCTGCACTTTATGCTTTTCTTTGGAGGAGCAGTAATTAAGTAATATTTTATTAGTTGACAGGCACGATGCACCAAAACTCTTCTTGTTTTCCTTCCAGCATCGCATTCTTGATGGCAATTTTATGACAGCTGTCACTAGGCTGAGCTGTGTGTTACAGATCACTACCAGCGCTGCTCGGTGCATCGACACAAATTCAGCAACTATTAATGTCTTTGTGTTTTCAAAACTTCCATTTTATCCTTTCACTCTCTCAACCCTGTTCTGAGATAGAATTCTTTTTATGGGTAAAAAAATATAGATAAGAAAATAAGAGCATGGTTGTCCAGAATAGTAGATACAATCAAAACCTCGGGTTTTTGAGTTCCATCCTTGGGTTACTTCACCACACTTGGCTGTGCTTTGTTTTCTTTTGCTGTTGAGGCAGCAACGTGTGCTAGTTCTTAATTGATTTAATTCAGAAATCTTCTGTGGTGATCTCCTTTTATGGCCTGAAAGTATTCCCCAACTTGGGATGCGCTGACTGTGGAAATAACACTTCCATAACTTGTCTTATTATTATTATTCTTCAAACCTGGTAATTTAAGATAATGGAAGTGCCTTGGATGTGTAATGTTTTTTCTTGCTGGCAGGGATGTGCTGCGGACTCAGGCCTAAGAAAACTATTGACCTGGACATCCACTGACCAGCTTTTCTGAGGATTCTGTACAGGGTCTTTCATGACATTTTGGGTGTACCTCAAATTCTTGCCAAACCCTTTGGAACGGTTCAAAGGAGCTTTGATTGTGTGCAGTCCTCTGAAGTAGGAGGTGCCAAAAATATAAAGGTCTTTTTTAATATTTTCCACAATGTTGCAAAGCTATTAATGTAAATTACAAAAAGACTTTTTGATTACCAAGGCAAGCTACAAAAAGGGAAAATGTGGTGTAATCCATATAAATCACTTGACTAAACCATGCACAATAAATCCAGTGTTGGTGAAGCTGAGTTCCTCTATCTGGTACCACTGTTTGCTCTTTGCAATCAGCATTTACTTTCTTCATTTGGCACTTGGTGTTTGCCATGGACCCCCTCCACCTTTGTTCACATCCTTGTGATCTGTAGCAGTGCAGCGTTCTGGCCTTGTTGGCATTATTTTAAAAAAAAAATCAAAAATGGAAAAAGAGTGAGGAAGTTGCCACAGAAACAGTTAAATATTTGACCCTGTTTACTGCCAGCTTAGATAAAAATCAGATTTACTTCCTTGTGAAGAAAAATTCTTCAACCCATTTTATGTGCACTGACAGTGGTAGGTTTATTGCAGCCCATTGGAATAAGGGATTTCACATGTGTTGCAGTGAAGGGAACATTTTAACCATTTTCTCCTGTTTGCCACCTGTTTCCTTCACCCACTCAGTAATTTCACAGCTGCAGATGGTATTTCCTAGGCCAAAAAGAACCCAGGCAGCCCTGCCTCCTTCCGTGTGTCCAGATCAGTCCCAGCAGGGGCTGCAAGGTGTTGGTCCCTGCTCTGTGTCCCTGAGGACCCTCAGATGGGAGTGTGGATGTGCTGGGGTTGGGTCTCTGCTGACACCTGGGAGCAGGTGAAACGTCCACCTCTTGTGCCACTTAGAGAAAAACCTTTGGGTCTGCCTCTGTAAAAATCTGTTATTAAAAATGCACACCTGACTTTCACTGCCATCTAAGCACTTGATTCAGAGTCTTCCTAATCCAAATACTCACTAAGGACTAAGGGCTTTGTTGTGGAGGCTCTGTTAGCTGGGAGTGAGATCCCTTCTTGGGAGAGTTCGATTTGGAGCTGGTGAAGAGTGGGAGGTTTCTGCTTGGCTGTAGAAATCCTTCTGCTTGATAGACTGTACTTGGTCCTGTTGCCCATGCAGAGCCTTCCAAAGGAGATGGCTGAGGGAAGAGCACAGTTTGTAGATGTGATCATGTCCCTCTGTGTGTAGTTTGAATTTTAAGAGCTCTAGGGACTACTGAATGCTTGGGAACCAAGGAATTCAAAGTACTTGCCAGCTGGTGGCAGATTTATGTGGCTCGAAAGATCAACCCAGGACTGAAATGGGGACATATGGCTTGTAAATAATGGCCTATGCACTGTGCTCATTTTCTTTATTATTCTTTTAATGATTGAAGGACTTGTATTCAAATAAAAGGCATTATTTGGTTTATTCAATAGTTTTATTGAAGAATCCCATTATAAAATGTGATAAACAAGTGCAGCTATTCTGCCTTGGTTTGTGCATGCTTGGCTGTCTTGGGGCTCATTTGATTTCTGGACTTTCTGGAAATATTCCTCGGAGCAGCAGCAGGAATGAAGATCACTCTGGAAAAGTCCCATCTTCAAGAGACAGTAAATGTGAGGGTGAAGAGGGACAGTGGCCTTGGGGATAGCATCAGGTGACTCTGGCTACCTTGGCCTCACCAGACTCTTCCCCTTTGCTGCTGATGTCCAGGATTCCCAGGGGTGATAGTTAAAAACACCGACAGTGCTTAGGATTGCTGTGTTCACATCTCTGCAGGTTTGTGTGGTTCTGAGCTGTACCTGTAGCATCCTCAGTAAAACCTGAAATAAGTTAAACCCTGGTATAAGATAAATGTTGTCCTTTCTAGAGTTAGATGTGTTTCCCGTCTGTTTGTGGTTCTCACATCTTCCACCTATGTCCTGTGCCACTGGCTGAAGAGCCGAGTAGATTGGCTGTTAAATCTGTCTCCTGCACAGTGCTGTGACGTGACAAATGCCACCACACCGTGACACCAGCTGCAGGATTTTGGCAGTGAGTCGATGCAATGAAACCAATTCTGGGGTTTTTTTGCAGGAAGTCAAATGTATTAGATGTGATTGATTAATATTGTAAACCATCAGTAGGTGACCCACAGAGGCTTTGGAGTTTTGTTTCAGAAAAGCACTCATAAATCTGACAAAAGATGACAGTTCTGAGGCTCTCCAGGTTCTTGGATGTACAAAACTGGGTTATGAGAACTTTTTTTTCCATGAGATTTTTGGATTCACTGCGAGCCCTTGCCTGTGATGCCACAGAGACTCAACTAAGCAAACTCCAGCCTGCAGGTCATGGTCACCACGAGCCCTGAATCCTGAGCAGGGTGGATGCACTGTCAGTGCTCAGTGAGCAAAGCCTCTGCCCTGCTGTTTGCAGGATGATGGCACCAACCTCATTCAAGCTCCGTGCTGCAGGGCAAGGGACAGCCAGAGCTGTGTATGTGACCTAAGCTTTGATTTAAGAAAGTAAGGTGGCCCAAATCTTGATGTGGAGCTGCCGTCATCTCCAGCATGGAAGCAACCCTTCTATGAAGGTGTGTTTGTGGTTCTAGCTGCACCACAGGTCAGGTGTTGCGGTGGGCAGGAGGTGAATACACTATCGACTTCTGGCTTGGCTTGCTCATACTCTCTCTGCTTTCTGCAGGGTCAGTGAACTGTTGGCCGCAGGTGCAAGCTGGTGTTGAATTTTCCAATTAATTGTCTGGTTCCACAGCCACCTCTCCACCTGGCTCAGCAGGCAGTCCCTGTCCAACAGGGGCCCGTGGCACAAACCCCGGGTTTGACAGGCCAGCAGGGAGAGGTGTTGGCAGCGCTGGGGCTGAAGGGTGTTCACAGACCAAGGCTGAGTGGACTGACCCTGCTGTGTCCAGGGAAAGTTGCCCTTTCTCTCAGTGCCTGGCACTGACTAGTGCATCATTTTTGTGTGCCAAAGCTGGCGAGGGCTGTAGGAGAAGCAGCAGGGCTGAGCCTGGCAGGCAGGAGTGCTAATGATTGTAATCCTGCTGCACTGACTCACTCGGCAACCTCAGGTTAATCACTCGACCTTCTCTCTGGCTGCTTTGCTGCAGCTGTGAAAATGGGCAAAAGCAAAATTTCATCAGCCTCCAGATGCTGAATTGGAGCTGAGTTTGCTTGGGGAAGCAGCTCATACAGAATGTTAATATCCATCATAAGTTAAAAATGGGTGAAGGTGGCTGGCTGGCTGACTTGTAGTTTGTTAGGGAATTGTCTCCCCCTGAATGTGACATTGGATTGCAACGTACACTACAAATGCATGTTAAACTTTTAGTTTGTTTTGCTAACTGTAATGTTTTGAAAAGCAAAGCATGAGATCCTTTTCATTCAAACTTTCTCCAAAAGGGGAAGCATATAAAGCAAAAAACTATAAATCCTTTCCATTTGACAGCTCCATGTATGTCTCCTGTTGTGGTGTTTGAGCTATAATAGTTCCCTGTATGAGAGACTATACGTTTTATTTATGGATATTTGAAATTAGTTATGGGGGAAAATAAATACCAAAAGCTGCAGGCCAATACAGGATTTTTCTGTAGTGTGAATGAAGGTTGCTTTTTTTCGTCCCCAGGTATTTCTTGAATAATTGTGGTTTGGAAAACCAAGTACATGTTGACTCCATTGCTGTGTTTCAGCTGAGGATTTGATTTTTTAGATGGGAGCACATAGACTGGCACATGGACTCTGGCATTTAAATAGTCCTTTCAGAGAGCTACAATGCAAGACTTGAATGCTGGTCTAAAAGTTAAAAGGTTGGGGTGAAGACACACTGAAAACCGGAGTTAGGATGTAAAATAATCAGCATTCCAAATAAGCTGAGCTTAAACCCTGACTATTTGTTAATAAGCTTGGATCCAAACTCACCCTTAGCAAACATCCCAGAAGTACAGAATCGAGTGAATTTTGGTTTAACTTGCTGCCATTTTTGTCTGGATGTGCCTGTGTGTAGCCTGTGCATGGGTCTGGAATCATTTCCCTGCAGAAGGCATTGTCTCTGCAGCGGTGCAGAGCGTGGCACGGCCTTGTGGTTTCTTACGGGGAGATTTTTAACCTGGTACGTAATTCTTGTTAACGTTCACATGATATCCATCCCGTTGGTAAGAGTGCAAGTCAGGGCTATCCCCTCAGGCAGACTTCATTTAAACACTCTTCCTAGTGCCAAATTTCTAGGCATTTTTCTCTTCTAATGAATGCATGTGTTTTAGAGCAGAGACCTTTCCAGCGCTCCTCTCCCCTTCCCCCAGTCCTGCCTGTTTCAGTGCCGTGTATTGCACGGGGTCGTTACTCAAATGTTGCTCTGAAGAGTTTCAGAAAACCTGTCAAAATGATTAAGAGTCTGAAATTCTATATTACATTAATGTTTTTAAAACATCTTATTCAACAGACAATGTAATATGAAATATAACAAAAAAATCGAATACTGGCTCATACATAACACTTCTTGAGGGGCTGCTGTCACTTTGTTGAAAGCAAATATTTTGAGAAGTGTGTCTAGCTCTGCAATGTGAGGAAAAAAATTGAAATAGTCTGTGCTGGTGTCAAATCATTTTTTAATAAACTGAGAGCATTTATAGTTTTCAGTCTCCATTAGAAGATTTTCTTGGGCAGATTTGACTGTAAACTCACACAGTTTGTTTTAAAAGGGCTTCAAGACCATCTGGGATTTTGGAGTTTGGGGTTTTAAAATATTTTTTTTCCTTACTGCGATGAGCAAGAAACTTCTTTGGAAATGCTTCATGTTGGCTAAGCTGGCAGGGCCATCCAGCTCTTAAAGGGAAACTGATTCATTTAATAATTTTACACCAAGTGGGGAGGAAAAAGCCCAGTACTGGTAAAGTAAGAAAAGAAACTCCTGGCTAAATATTCAGTGACTTTGAGTGAGAGAGGACAGTGATGAATAAGGTGGGCAGTTCTGAATAAAGACTGCAAGACATGAATCAAGCTGATTATAATTGATTCTTTTCTTCCCCACAGATTCAGGAGCTTAAATTTTTAATTTGGTGTCAGAGCTACAGTCCCCATGTTTCTTGTAGGCCACCTTTAAGTACTGAAAGATCACAAGAAGTTGTCCCCAGACTGTTCAGGCTGAATTCCCCCAGGTGTCCCAGCCTGGCTCCAGCCCATGGAGTATTTCTGTGGCCTCCTCTGCACCTGCCCCAGCAGATCCGTGTCTCTTTTCAGGCTGCGTCTGGTGCTGATTTGTGCCTTGCCTGTGTCTGTCCTGTTCTCCTGCTCTGAACTGAGGCCCAGCCCCATAAGGATGGGTGGCTTCTTAAGGTGTTTTGCCCACCAAGTGAGTACAACCAACCTACACCTGGTTTCCTTCCAGCGCTTTCAACTCACCTGTTCTTGAAAGCCCCAGTGATGCCATTCCAACCTTCTATCGGCAATTTAGTTAATTAAACTACAACTGTTGGGTAATTCCTTACACGCCTAAGCCGAATGTTTTGTGATGAAATTCAGCCTTCTTTCTTCTCGTCCGACTCATGGAACACTCATCCTTTTTGCAGCAGCCCAGGGATGTGTCTGAAGACAGTTACCCATCTGCCTCCACCCCTGTCTCCAGACAGAATGATATCATGAATTCTTTTCCAGCTTGGCATCTCCAAGGAGTTAAGTTTCTGCAAGTTTTGTGGAAAAGAGGAGTTGAGTAAAGGAAAGATGAGGGAACTGGTGCTCTTACAAAGAGACATATATCGAGAATTGAAATGTTACCCATTCTGAGGCATCATCCTGCCAATGGCAGACAGATAGGAAAGGGTGGGAGCTGGAGAGCCTGGGAGAAGGAAGGAAAGAAAGGGGATGCTGAAACAAGGACAGTCTTGGAGAAAATAAATGCTGAGATTGGAGGGAATAGGACTGAACACAGAAAATTTTAGTTTCAATGTTTGCTGAACTGTTGATGTTAAGACTTGTTTTGAGCAGGCGTAGGAGTCTGGTACACATCCTAGGACCCAAAATTCCTGAACTTTCCTTAAGGTCATTTTGTAGTCTGAGCCAGTCTAATTATTTTATAATGGGATGTAAATTATTTGGAAAACATATTGAACTGAGTGTTCAGACTCACAATTTTTGTTCCATGTTTTACTGCTGGAATGAGAAGAAAGACCTTTTTATCAGGATTTTCATTATTAAATTGGTGATAATTATCTGCATTTTGAAATACATGAGTGAAGAACAGCACAGACATACTGAGTTATCAGTCTATATCTTTTATCAGGGGAGGGAAAAATGTTGAATATCCTACAGAAGCATTATATAAAGAAAAAACCAGTGCAATTTGCCTAACAAAAAAATACCACGTCTCTGCAACTGAGATCTTGGTACCTTGCTCTTACATGAGATAACATGCCAATCTAAGCATTTCAGCAAGTATATGATTTATACTCAGGGTTATTTGTGCTGGAAAAGTGTGGTGATCTGTAGAGGAAAAAATCAGACTTGTCATATGAACTCATTTCAGCACAAGAGTCAGTCAAGAGAAACATTAGAGAAGTGTGTGTGTGAAGGGGGGACTCACTGCCAGGATTTACTTGCAGTCATTTTGTTCATCTGTGATTTCCATTGCATTTTCTGCTTTGAGAGAATTTCCTCCGAAATTACTCCAGTTTAGGTTTAGGGAGCATTATTTAGCGTGCAGGTTCCCAGCATGTCAACAGCCACGGGCACTGTCATGTTCCCACAATGTTGTTGTGCCATCTTCTGATGGTCCCTTTCAAAGTTCTCATTTAATCCATCCCTTCACCTTTGTCC
The DNA here is from genome assembly GCF_029207755.1 of Chamaea fasciata. NCBI lineage: Eukaryota > Metazoa > Chordata > Aves > Passeriformes > Sylviidae > Chamaea > Chamaea fasciata. The sequence continues at coordinate 1,590,669 of NW_027094107.1, forward strand.
AGCAGGATAAGAGGGAGGAGTTGAATTATTGCATTAAATCCACATGAGAATGCTCGATAACAGATTATTCCTCTTTCCCCAGTACTGCTTTTATATATTTTTTTTTCACTATTTATTTCCTGGTTTTACAGCTTCTGAAGGAGCTGTTTTGAAGCACACAAGTATAGGTTAGCATGATTGGAAACGTAGAATTTGCTTCAGGTGCTTCTTGAGACTCTATAGTTGTCGCATTTTTGGGTTGACCAGAGATTCTATTAAAAGAATGTTCATGAGTACTTAAAAACCAGGAGAAAAACAGTGGCAGCTGAAAAAAACCCCAAATGTGGCATTTGAGTTGTACATAGATTGTCTTCAAAGCGGCGTTTCAACAAAAACTTCTGGAAAGATTTTTTCAATAAAACAGTCTGCATGACTCTGTGGAAATAATGACACAGAGGTTGGTGCTGGAGCAGATTGATAGTGGAAGGGTGGAAAAAGTGTAGGAAACTTTGTTCTTGTTAAATTGTAAATGAAATCGTGTTGCTTGCCTGTTAAAGAGCAGATGTACCTGCTGGAAGCAGTTCTGCGAGGAGATCTGCAGGCTGAAGCCCGGAGTTTCCGTGCAAGGTGAATTCTTTCCCGAGTGGCTGTGTAAGAACCCCTGGCCCTGGGGGATTTTGTGGCACCAAGGGACACCCATGTCCTGCCAACACAGCCTCTTCCACTGGCCCATCGAAGAGTTTCTTACAAACTTCCAACTTTTTGTCACGTTTTTCACAGGATAAGGAAAGAATGGACAAAATGCGTTGCTAAATTATTTTGGTGAACAGTTCCAGAAAACCCAACCGTGGCATGGCTGAGGTCAGGGACCAGGCTCAACTGGGCTGAGTTTTCCATTTTAGCCACTAAACCACACTTTGAAGACAGCTTGCAAGTAATATGCTGTCAAAGCTCTTTTTTTTCCCTTCTGTCCTTCACAGTCTCTATGCGTATTCTTGCCAACCAATTTATCATGGCTGTTAAAACTAATTAAACCTTGTTATTGTCTCTTGAATGTGAAAAGTGTCTGAAGTGCTAGTAAATAATTCTTATGGGATTTTAACTCTCAGGTGGTGCAATGCTCCCCTCACATCCAGGCATCATCCTCTCCAGCTTAAGTCCCCTCTGCAAATCCTATGCCTTCACTGAAATAAATAAGTGAAATTCATAAATGAACCCCAGGTGGTCTTCAACCTGCAAGCTCTGAGCGTCAGGTATCCCTTGAAATTCAAATTTCATCAGTGCATCCTGCAGCATCTACAGGAGGAGTGTGGAAGTAAATTTTGGTGAAAATAAGCTGTATTTTGAATACAGAGCTGCAATAGAAGAGTATTTTTACATTATTATTCTAGAACTTACTGTCTTTTTCATTAAGGTGGCTCTTAATAACAAGGTCTGAGGCCTTCAGAACCAAGTTAAGGCATTTATGTACCTTGTAGTGAAGGGAAGGGAATTGTGCAGTTCGAGTGTGGAGATTGAGGGAATGGACAAATCTAAATTCAGCTAAATTGTGACATTAAATGCCTCAGGAAATGCATCAGAGAATCAAAGTGATGTAAAACTCTGACCTCTGGAACTCTGCTAGGCTTGATTTTCTTGCCCAGATATTTCCGTACAGTAGATATCGATTCCAGGATCTGTATCTGATCTAATCTGATTCTTGTGGTGGCTGAAGAAAAAAAGTTTGATTCTCAACTTTGTCTCTGCAGTCGTGTAGTTCCACTAACTGCACCAGAACTTGCTACTGCTCGGCAGCTGTTTCTGAGAGCAGTTACTTCCAGGTCTGAGCTGGGAATGGTGGGTTAGTGGAAGATGAAGGCACGAGGTGGTGAGTGTGATACAACCTCTCCTGTGCAACGGTCTCACTCACTGAGTCTCAAAAAAAGCCGTAGTGTTCCATCCCCATGAAATGATAAACTCAGTATTGCGACACAAAGATAGTGATTGGTCTTCGCTGTCCCACGCTCTGGAGAACAAAAGGGAACTCAAGCCCTTAAGTCTCAGGGTTATTTTGAACCGAAAAAGGGGAAAACCAAACTATGTCTTAGAGGTGATGCACCTTTCCAGCAGTTCACATTTTTCTTTTATTTTCCATTAGTGAATGTCTGCTCCACTGCGAGGCTTTTCTCTGAACATTTGGAAATATTTTAATGCCCTTAAAATTGCAGATTTCTCTTAACAGGCTGTGCTTTCCTCTTGCTTTGGTATCCTCACACCTGTTTTGCCTTTGGCACTAGGCAGCGGATAATGAGGTTACCTAATGTGTTGACTGTTGGCTCCAAGCTCTTTAATAGTCCAGCAGGATGCCTTTCCTGAACTTGTTTGGGGTTTTTTGGTGGGCACAGGGGAGAGATTCTGTGTAGAGAGTCCTATGTTTGGTCCTCTTTTCGGCTTAGTTTTTTGGTGCATCATGAATCGAAGGGGAGCTATCTGCTTGCAGTAGGAAAAGGTGCTTGTCTTGGCTTTGACATGCTGCAGGGTTTGCTGTGGGAGGTGAGGTGCTCCAGGTCTCATCCTTTTTCCTACCTATAGGAACCCATGACCTTGGAGACAGTGCAGCTCCTGATGGAAGCTGTCACAGCCCGTTCTACGGCAGCTGATGGGGCTGCAAAGTGAAGTGTGACCTTCTAGTGGGAAGGGAGGATGTGAACTCTACCTCATTTCTTCCCAGATTTAATAAATAAGTTAATAACCCTTCTGTACTGTTTTATTGAGAGGTTTCACCTTGCAGTTTTTGATGAATTTTGTGTATTTTATTCTTATTAATATTATCATTTTTTAACACTCACTACATTTATCAGAATCAAAGAATGGCTTGAGTTGGAAGGTCCCTAAAAGCTCATCTCATTCCTCCCACCCTGGGCCATCTTCAACTATCCCAGGTTGCTCCAAGCCCCAGCCAGACCTTGAACACTTCTGAAGTCCTACAGTGAGACTTTCTCAGGTGTTGCACACGATGAACAGAAAGAAGTGTAGGAAAAGGGCTGCAAACCAAACCTTTATTATTTTGAGGTTCTTCCTCCCTTGCCCACAGCATTCTCAGTGACTGTCTGTCATGATAATCAGTTCTGTCTCATATCAATGTGTTATTTTGTGTCTTCCATTCGAGCTACAAAAGGACAACCTACTTTTGGTCATCAAACCCACAAAGGGCAGGTGAGGATTGTGGTGGAAGGAATCAGAACAAAGCACGGAGGCAGCACAGTCTGTTATGGAAGTGCCAGGTACACTCGTGTCTTTACCAGAATAGTTTCCTCTGTCCTAGCAAACGGGCAAATGATACAGAGAGGTGCAGAATGCAGCAGAGCTGGAGCAGCCTCAGTCTGGATTGAGGAAGGTGTTTGGAGAGGGGGCAAGGAGGAGCCCCAGTGCATGGTTATTGTCTGGGGGGTTTTCCCAGTACAAGAGCTGGAGGACATGCAAGAAAATTAATTGGTGAGGTGTTGAGGAAAACAAAACTAAGTGCTTTTTAGACAACTTACTTGAAAACTTTAAAATGAGACAATGCAGACTTTTTTTTCAATAACACAAGTAAAAGCAATGGAATAATGAGATCTCTGATTCAAGTACCTCTGAAATACGTAGCAGAGCATGTGGGTTTCCAGGTTGTCCTCACCAGACGTGTCAGTGCCAAATCAAGTGAAGGTTTCCCTGCTTTTGAAGGGATGGATAGACAGCAGGTTCTCTTGGTGGCATGGAAGTATTTAGGAGAAAACAAGCAATACAAGAGAGAAACCTGTATGTACAGAGAGACGAAAAGGTCTTCAGGATGGAGAAATCTTTCCCATTGAAGTTCGGGAAGTCGATGTTGAAGAATCAGGAAGCTTTTTGGCAAATTATATCAAAGGTCTCCTGAAGGATCAATTTTCAGACTTATGATCACAGCAGTTTAACTTCCTGAATTTCATTCCCCACTTACAACATAACTGGAAGCAGAACCAGGCTTTATCTATATTTCATAATAGGGTCATACTCCTACTTTTCAAAGAAGGCAATTATTTTTTTAAAGGTTCTGCAAGTTACATGAAAAAAGCTTTAAAAAAAATCAAGTCTATGTAAGCTTTAGCAATTGTTGTTCAAATGTTCCAAATTTCTCTTGCCCAGTGCAGCATTCAGAGCCTGATTCTTCTGGGCAAGATTGAGGGTTAGTTTTGTGGCACCCTATAGTAAAACATGACTGTAGTTCCTAGAATTTGGTGAAAAATGTGGGGAAAATGAAATCCATATGCTCCCCTTTGAGGCAGACCTGTATCCCCCCAGTTACCCTTAAGCTCCTGAATTTCATAAAGCATTTTTTTGCTTGTTAAAATTAATACCAGATTTAAGTTAGATAAGGTCACATATTATTTAGTCCCCAGTGAAGATGTCAGAACTGCAATGATTTACACTGGAAATAGAATTACTGCTCGTTATTGCAGAATAGTGAGAGGAGCTGGTTGATTATATAGAGATATAATATGGTGAGATATATTTATATATTTTTCTGGAGAGATAACTCTTTGATGCTGTTGGTGCTTTACTTTGAATGGGCTCCCTCATTTTTGAGGCTTTAATATTTTTTTTATAATACTTTAAAGAAATTATTTTGCTGAGAAATGGGAGTAACTTTGGAAAATGCATGAGTTTGATGAATACTGTGATCTAAGCTCCAGCAGGATTCCTGCCCACTCTGCCAGCCTGACCTGAAAAGTCCATCTTTAGAGCTAGAAGAGAACTCATGCAAAAGTTGCTTTTTTGATCTCCTGTTTAATTATGGTCATAAGGTGGTCCTGTTTTTAGGGAGCAAAGCAGGATCAGGGATTCCCGCTCCTTTTATTCAAATTAAGATAAACTGCTTTCTCAGATTATTGTACCCTGGTTATGGATACTTTGGGAAAAAAGAACTTTGAGGTGGGGTTTTTTGTTGCTTTTTTTCCAAACCTTTACTGAGGATTCCCAGGCACTCAGAGGGGTGGCTCAGACCATTTTGCTGGATGTCTGGGAATCCTGGATGTGCTCCTCTGCGCACTGATCACCTCTGCAGCCTGTGTGGAGTGAGCCCAGCCCTCCTGGGAGGTATCAGCCCTACTCCACATGGGATAAAACAAAAATATGTCCTTGTCTAGGAAGTTGGAAGCATCCTGGAGCTGAGATCTTGCTGCACATGTGCATTTTTGCCTTTGGGGCCGGGCAGACAAACTCTCCTGACTCAAAAAGCAGAGTAAAAATGTCAGCAGCTCTGGAGTCAGACTCGCTTTTATGTCTGACTCACTGAATTTTGACAACACATTTCAGTCTTCTGTGCTTTTTTCCCCTTGGTATCTGCAGTCTGTTTACACCATGGGATCTGCAGAGAAGGGTCTGTTCCTTAGTTTAGACACAATCCCTAGAGCATGGAGGGAGGGAGGAGAGTCTTGATCTCAGTTTGGCCCTCTGGGAAATTTTGTACTCTAAATAGAAGTAGTAAAAACTATCAGGTGATGACACTTTTTGGGCTGAGTTTTTTTGAACTGGAGACCTAAAGGTGAAATCATCTGTATCACATTACCCACCACTGTGCTGTCCAGACACTCTTAACTTTCCATGCACTGACAGGTTCCTACTGGAGTAGCACACTCTGTCTTGTGGAAACACTGCTGCTGTGCCCACAAACCAAAGCTGTGTGCTGCTTTGGAAAGCCACCTTGGGACGCTCCTCAGGAGCTGCCACCAACCCAGAGGGTTTTCTTAGGGGTTTCTTATGTTCAGAAGGAAAAATTAATTCCTGAATTTCAGTGGTATAGCTTTTGTTACTGTGCTTATTTCCTGAGAAACTGTAATGTGGAGTAGAGTTTTTCACAGGAACAATATTGAGAGCACAAAAAATTGACAGTTCCACTTAGGTGACACCTGATCAGGGCCGCCTAAACACAAACCTGGCAGAATTGTCTGGGCTGGTTTTTACTGTGGCACCTTTTCTGTTGTCTTACTGCATGTTCTCACATATCCTTCATTCCCTCCATCCATTTTGCTTCTTGTTGTATTTTTATCTTCCTGTCCTTTTTTTCTTTTTTGCAAAAAAACCCCCAAATCTACATTTACCTTTATTCTCTTCAGTAAGCACGAGAGTAAATCAGTAAGGCGCTTTGTATATGCACAAAACCATAAAGGTTTGGGAGTGCGGGTTTGCTTATGGACAGAGCAGGCAGTGAGCTCTTCCATTCTGAAACATTTTACTCATTATTCAGCTAAGAGCTCAAATGACATTTCCTGTCATTTTGATGATTTTTGAGTGGGTTTGATCCACTGAAGAGCATAACCAAATGAAAAGCTAGAGTAATATTTTTGGGGTTTTTTGACATGCTACCTTGGAGATAATTGTCCTCTAAAGTAAAGCCTAGACTTGGCTTTTGGTGAGATGGAAAGGTGGTTCAAGGAAAGAATTTTGAAGGTGATCCCTCAGTTTGTCTCCCCTGACTGAGCCATCTTTTCACATGCACGGAGCCATTGCTTCTGACCAAGTGGAATTTTGATTGAAAAAGCCTGACCCGCCGAGCACTCTGAGTTAACTACACCTGTGCAGTGGCACCAGCAGCCAAGTTCTCTTTCCCGTAATTTCTAAATAACTGCAAAACACATAAATTCCTAGCTCTGACCTCTCAGTGCATTCCATACAGTTTTGGCATGGGAACAGAGTTGCCTCAAGCCCAGACGTGCGTTGCAGGGCGGCAGATCCCGGGCAGGAGAGCGCCGCAAATGTTCTGTGCACTTGCACGTTTATATCCATTTCTTCAGGGCCCATAAAGCAGGAGCTGCTGGGGTTTAATGCACAGCTCCACTTCTTCCCGTAAAGCATTTCCAGGCCGTTTGTCTCAGCTGGTGTCTCTGAACACGTGGAGCTGGATTGCACCTCGTTAACGATGGCCTCTCCTCCAGAGTCTGGGACTGCTGCAAGGCTGGAGCAGAGGATGCAGAGAACCTTATCCCTGCAGCAGTCTCTCAGATACAGAGATTTCCCAGTTTGTAAAACCTGGAGATGAAGGTGGTGGAGCCGGAATAGGAATTAAGTTCTTTCAGTGGAATGGAATTATATCAGTTAAAAACAGTTTCGGTCAATATACAATCGTGATCGGTCCAGTCTTAAAACAGTGACTCAAAATGTTTGGCTGGTGCTAATTCTTGAATTGCTGATGTTGAAGGAGCCAAAACCTTTGAAATTCAACTGTTGGAGAATAGGTGGAGCAAGGTGTTGGGGATGTTTTTCTTTCCTTTGAAGGAAATCACAAAGGGATTTATGAAAATATGCTGCATCAGAAATTGGGATAAATTGTTAAAATTTCCCTTAGAGAATGCAGCTTGAAATATTGGCCCTTTTGAAACAGAATGAAGTGGTGAGGTGGATGTGCCATATTAATCCCCTTCCCAGCAGAGGAAGGGGAACTGGTTGTGAATTACAGACAAAGTTGTTATATCTCTATATCTGCCTGTGTAAGGATTTGCTTGATGGCTGAACAAAGCCAAACATTCCACTATAGCACTTGTGCTGATGAGGAGAGTGTAGACTCTGGAATTCATCTGGGGAGTGATTTAGGATGGGAAATCTGGAAATCTTGTAAGGATATACCTTTATAAGCAATAGGTCCAGAAGTAGATTCTAGAGGACTGGTGATTGAAGGCTGTGCGGGGAAGAAAAAGTATTATTTATTGACATATTCTTTAAAATCTGTTTTCAAAATGTTATTTATTAACCTCTCATATTGAGGTTAATAGTTGATACCCTTTAACATCAACTGAACAGATGAACTTGTTAAGAAGAAAAGAGAGTTGGCTTTAATTTGTGCCCTGAGAATGAAGAAGAGAGGCTGCTGCTTTACACTGGTGGGTGCAGAGGGAAGTGAATATTTGTGTATGGTAATCAGGGCTTAAGTATCTCAAAAGCTGATATGAGCACAGATGTTCCTCAGTTGAATTACAAGATCTTTGTAAAGAAAACAAAAAAGACTGTGCAGGTTAAAAGGAGACAGGGAAGCAGCTTTGAAGGTAAAAATGTTCTATTTAATGTCCTGCCTGTCTATTTCTCTCCAGGGCATCACACCTACACGGTGCAGGTATGTAGGAAAGTTTGGCTTATGGTGCCATGCTCAATTACAAAAATCAATTAAGTCTGATGTAGCCTATTTGGACAATGTGTGCATAGTGCAAATCATGTACCTTCTGCAAGTTGATCAAGTTAGCATTTTGTTCTCAATTTCTTGTAAATATTTTTCTTTGCAATAGTTGGTACTCACTGCCATTGAATTATAGTCTTGGCGTTGTCATCTTAGTTTTGGAGAAATGTTTTTAAGGGCTTTTTTACTTCTATTTAAATGTCTCGGGTGCTTTGGTGCTCCTTTCTCCCTTTCTGCCTCATGTAGATATTTGCTTTGTGCGAGCTTGCTTTGGATTTGACTTTTTTTTCCCCTGTAGGTATTGCTAAAAGCATGATCTCAGTTCTCCTGGCTTGTTCTGTTAATAACATACCTGAATACTTGGCAAAACCCCATCATTCGATGATTGCTGAGCAGCTCCAGGTTTCTTTGGCTACCCAAAGGAAATATAAAATTAATTAGCAACGTAATTTAGGTTTTTACCTGCCTTGTAAAAGTGCACAAATGTTTGTACTATTTAGAGGCTTCTGGCTGCAATTCTGTTCTCCTGTTTGAGGATATCAAATGCTGAAATTCAGCTGAATTGCGGAAGAGTTGACAATTAGTATCGGAGATTCTCCTGAAGTCTTTCACTGCCTATGTGCTCATTTGCATGTCAAATGGCTTTTGAGGGGAAGTAGACACTAAAAATGAGAGGCTTTTTTATTAAAAACTGCTTTTTAATACTGAGTGATGTTTTCCTAGCTGAGGACATTGGCTACCTTGAGGTTGCATCAGATTTTTTACTATTTTTTCCTATCAGACCTAAATTGTTTGATGTTGTATGCAATGGCTGTCCCTTCTGGGTGATGAAATGCCTGATTTTCTCATCTTAGTGGGTTATAAAGCAGCATCAACACTTTTCATTTTATATCAAGCTCTGATTCTTGAGTTTTGATGGGAATTTGTCCCCTGGAGAAACAGGTGGGACAATCTAATTCTCTGGCGGCCCTTTGGACTTAACAGCTCATTTGTCTTTGTTATCTAAGTGTTATTTCTTGGGTTTCAGCTGACTTTTGTAGTGTACAAGATGATACAATCTTTCCTTTCTTCCAAGCTTCCTTAATCTGATTTTCAGGAAGAAATAGCTCTGACTGCCTTTTATTTCCTTGGCAGAGGACCAGCTTTAAATGAGGACATGTGTCCAGACAGCAGCTGGTCCATAAGATGCTGAGCAAGAGCTGACTCAAGCCCTTGGTTGGGGTGACACACGCTCTCCCAGCTCTCGCTTTCCAAGGTTGCATGGTAACCAAAAGGTCAACCTTATTCCCTCAGCAGTGGAAATCAAATGAAACTTCACAACGCTGAGCATTTTTCATTCATCAAGTCCTTCAGGGCCCATTGAGGGCGGGCGTACGTGTCCGGGTGGATCTCTGCTTTTCCATGACCCCTCTGTCCAGCTGGGCGGATGTGAGGGCCAGATGAACACCCAGGGCTGTCCTGATGGCCCCACACACAACTGCAGCTTCCTTGCGAGGGAGTGGAGCCTTCCAAGTTTTATTCTGCCTGTTGTTGTTGAAGCAGGGTTAGTGGATGTGCATGGAAATGTGCAAAAACCCCTTGAAAGGAAGGTAAAGCTGGTGGTGTCCTGCTCCTAGCAGTGCTGATGGGTAGGGTTTGATTACCTGGGTAAAATGGGAGAATCTGTTCCCTTTTCTGCCAAACTCAGGGATTGGTAGGGGCAGTGGAAAGCCAGCTGAAACATTCTAAGGAGGGATTAGAACAACTCTCGTGTGAGCAAAGGCTGAGAGAGCTGGGGGTGTTCATCTGGAGAAGGCCCCAGGGGACTTTATTGCAGCCTTTTGGTACCTAAAGGGGCTCCAAGAGAGCTGGAGAGGGCCTTGGCACGGGGATCTGTAGTCACAGAACAAGGAGAAATCATTTTTAACTGCCGGAGGGCAGGGTTAGATGGGATATTGAACGGAAATTCTTCCCTGGGAGGGCGGGCAGGCCCTGGCACAGGGTGCCCAGAGCCGCTGTGGCTGCCCCTGGATCCCTGGAAGTGTCCAAGGCCAGGCTGGACGGGGCTTGGAGCAACCTGGGATAATGGAAGGTGTCCCTGCCCAGGGAAGGGAGAGTGGAATGAGATGAGCTATAAGGTTCCTTCCAACCCAAACCATTCTGGGATTCTATGATAATAAATAACTCCTTTGCTCTGCTTTTACACCCGTGTTTTCATATTGACTCATGTCTCATGCAACTGTAAAATGTTTGATAATTAGATCCAGCGTGTCCAGAGAGGCCTTGGAGTTCTTTTTAGAACATGCTTACCTAAGAAGTTCATGGTCACTTTTCTGTGGCCCAGATTCAGTGGCTGATCTCTTTTTTCTTAAATGTGTGTTGAGCATAACTTCATGTGGCCTTTTAAAAAGATCTGAGTCTGCCCTTTCTAGTTCTAGAGAGTTCCAACTTAAAATATACAGCTGGTTAGAAAAATGCATTACTTTGAGGTTCCATGAAAAATGTTGAGTGTTTGTTTGTTCCAGATATATATATATATAGAGAGAGAGAGAGAGAGAGAAATTTGAAAAATTTATCTGGAAGGCAAAAATGTGTCCATTCCATTAGATCAAATCATGTATGATAATGTTGCTTTTAAATTTTTGGTCAGCCACATTGAGAAAAATGAAATGAGTAAAAGGGACAGTTCATGGTTAAGTACACAGATTACACAGTTATAAAAGTGCATACCTTGTTTATTCACCATCACAAATAACATCAATAAATGCAAGTTGATTATTTTTTTACCAAAAAGGTGTTAGATTGGCTCTGAAGTTATCAGCCTGGAAAGTTGTGCTGATAAATGCCTTTTTGCTGTCCAGTTGCCTCAGCCCTCTGCTTGGCAAACCTCTTGTGTTTTGCTCCTCACAGTAATATGGAGGTGACTACATTTGAGTGTATTTTGTTTGGTTTGAAAGTTAGAAAAGTACTTGTCCAGGTCTTGATGTAACTGTCTGTTGTTAATGGTAACCTCCAAATAAAAAAGATGGGAGACGAGTAGTGATCATCTGTGACTTCTGGCATTGCATGGCCACACTTGACAAAAACGGCTTCACTTCCTTCTTTCGTGCCTTTTTAGTCTAAATGAGTAATTTTATCAAGGTAACCATTGCAAAGATCAACCAGATTTTTCCTGTGAATGAACGTGCCCTATATTTTGAAGCATTTGCCGGGTTGATTTTTTCCTTGTCATTAATGTTTAAGTGAAAACCCAGTGCCCTGCCTTGCTTCTCACGCACATTGACATGGATCATGGGGCGCAGGCAACATGGGAAGAGCAAGTTCAATGCCAAACATCTGTTCTCCTACTGAAGCTAAAAGTGGGTGCTTTCAAGCACTGAAACCTCCCATAAATCCCCTGAGGGCCATTTCAAAGGCAGCTTCAAGGCTTTAGCGAAAGAAGTAACAGGGAATGATTGTCAAAGGATTTGAAGTCATCGTACCTGGGTCTCGTGGTTGCCTTTTGGGCAGAGGTTGTCGCTTCAGCAGAAGGAAATTATTGATTGCACCTTGAATTGCTCCAATGTTTCAGCTCACTTGGTATCTTTATGGAGATTCTTCCACTCCTGAGTGTTACCATGAAGGAGGAACTTGGAAATCGGAGGCAGGGCTAACAGCCTTCCTTTTTAGTAGCAAAATGTGCAAGCAATGTGTGTTGTGTGTGCATAATTCAGTGCTGAGCTCCCTGATGGCACTGCCACATTCCCAGACACTCCTCCAGGCTTGTACGGCTTCCAGCCCTATATGGGACTTCAGCAGGTGCCAGATGAAACATCCCCACGTTTCCTTTCTGCTGGAAATCCTCCATCCCCTGGGGAAAGCAGCAATATTCAGCCTCCCGTGACAAACGATCTTGATGACTTTTTGCTGACACAAGACCATTTCTCCAGTGGGCTCTCATCTTCCTGCTCACTCGAGGCTGCTGTAACTGTGTTCTGACATTTGTGGATGTGTAGATTCTCCTGCCAGAAGTCTCAGTGTCCTCTGCACAGTGGTGTTCTCTCCTTGGTCTTGGGAGCAGCAAACAGGAGTAATATTTCTGAAGCGTGTCGGTCTCCTCCATGCCAAAGCAACAGTTGCCTGTGTTTATCTAAAGTTTATTTCACTGCCTTGTAAAATACTTGTTTTAAGCAGCAATGGGCTTTCAACACCACAGATCAGCTGAACTTTGCTGCAGATTCTGGTCAGAATTTGGCCTGCTCTGTGTTTTCTATTTGGTCTAAAGTACAAGAGATCAGACTTTCAGAGAAACGTTAAACTTGTGTGTATGTGCACATGTGTTTTCTTGCTAAAGTACTAATGATTAAGAAGAGCATTTCTGACAGCGGGAAAGTTTTGTGTTACAGGATATTTTTGTGTAGCAGTCTCCTTCACCTGATCTGTGCTAATTCACTCCAACCTGAAGCACTGCGAGCACTGACAATCTTTGGAAACATTTCTGAGCACCTTATCCTCTTTTTTTGCTGTAGGCTTCTAACTCAGGCAGTTTTCTTTCTGTTTGAGGCCCTCTGTCACGTGTCTTAACCATCCTCTGTTCCCTTAGGCGGGGAGCTGAGTCCAAACCTCAGCCTGAGCTCTTGGACAGGTGTTCGGCCTGAGCTTCAGATGGCACAGGAATGAAAACCTATATGCTCTAAAAAGTGGCCATGGACTTTTAGCACTGTGGTTTAGTCCCAAGCTGTATCAGATATTTCCATCTACTTTTCAGTTTCCCAAGATTCTTATGGGATTCTCATTTCTGTAGCTGCTGTGGGCATAGGATTTTTTTTTTTTTTCCCTCTTACACAGTGCCTCAGCAAAATGCTTCCCCAGACAAGGGAGCAGAGATCCCTGGAACAAACATTTTTCAAGCCTTTAATCATTTCATGGAAATACAGCTTTCCAGTGATGAGCTGAGACCTGACAGCAGAGGTAAAAACAGAGCAGTGTTTTTGGAAATAGCTTTGCTGTGATCTAGGACTGTGACTTTTTAAATTTCATCAATGATTTCTTGTCAGGCTCTGTGCATTAGGTGGCCTTATATTCATAGGACAGGTCAGCATTTCAGTACAGCAAGATAAGTGATTGATCCACTGATTGCAGTTGGATATCAACTTTTTCCACAGTGCTCACGGACATGGACATTGCCATGACACCATCCTGGTGTTTGGCTAAGCTGGAAGCAGGGATCCCACCAACAGAAGTCCCTCAAAATGCAGTTCCTGGAATTAGTGGGAGGACAAGACCCTGTGTCTCTGAGTTATCTTCTGTCTTGCCATCTACACTGCATTTTAAAAATCTTACATAATTTTCCTTATTATTAAAATAAAGATCTGGAAGTGAGTAAATAATAATTTGTGAACTTAATAAATCTTCTTGCTTTCTACTGCTTTTGGTGGCCAAGGTCTTCTCGATGTTGGCTTTATAGACAAATTAGGCTCAACAGTGTCTGAAAAACACACTTTCCAAAGTTTGGGAAGACTGTAAGTGGACAGGTTCATCCCACTTCTCTTATGCTGCCTATTGTATCCCTCTACACTCCTGGAAGGATATATTGTCAGATCCCTTTTTACATATCTTTTCCCTGTAAAAAACCTTTTTACTGTAAAAGAGGAGATTATGTTCTGGTAAATATACCTGCTACTTCCAAGTAACAAAGTCATTAAAAAGTCAATTGGCCTTTTATGTAACTCCAGTCTAATTTGCTTCTCCTGTTCACCCTCTCTTCTGTGCTGCTCTGTTCAAGCCAACACCCATATCCACTAAGGCAGGGTGTGCGTAGTAGCTCGGGGTCCCAGACACGGAGCTCCAGAATGTATTTTTCCAGCAGCCCTGGATTTGCCTGGCTGGCTTCTTCGCTGGCCTCAGCTCAGGCATTTTGGCTGGCTCCACTGCTGGCTGCTCTCTTAACTCCCGAAGGCTCTGATAATGGGGTCAACTCGCTCCTTGAGATACCATTTGCCTTTTGAACAGAGCTCAGATGGAAAAGAGTTTGCACTATTACACCGGTGAACTGTGGTTGATACTGGGAATCACACAGGCGAGGGGGAGAGCAAAGACATCATCTGAGGTCCTCAAAGTTGGTGTGTGTGTATGTGTCACCATTATTGGTGTGTCTCATTTCTAGACTGGCCCTGTCCTGGTGGGGACTCCTGATTTCCCTTGACAGAGCACTGGGGCTGAATCCTGCCCTCAGCCTTCCTCTCGCTCCTGGGGAAAGAACAGCATCAGCAAGAAAAGCTTTTAAAAAAGGCTGTTGGCACTCTGTGGCTTTGCTGGGTTACTGGCACCACCACGGCGTGGTAGAGACCAGGTACTGGTTCTGCTGTGATGAGACTGAAAAATAAATCTTCACAAAAGCCCCTCCCTTGAAAGGAGATCGTGCAGGTTGTCTCAGCATTTTCTTTTGCACAGGGTGCACGATGTAGATGATGTATGTAGCAATACTGCTTTGCAGTAGTTTTTATTTTAAAGGAAATTTCCGTTTCTAGGGCTGGGCAGAAAGACTGAAGGACTAAATGACAGCGTTTCATGGTGCGTCAAAACTGAGATCTCTCTTCATACTTGTGTGTTTTGCAGAATGACAAATTGACAGAACTTGGGTTGAGAGGAATCTAGATCTGAAAAACTAAGGGGCTGGAATTGCGAGGAATTTCTGCTTCAAAATAGTATTGTGGTCCTTTCTGAAGGTCCTGCTTTGAAATTTGCCCCATTCAGGTGTCATTCCATGTTTCTTTACAGTTGGCACTGCCCAGTCCGGCTTCAGAAGGGGTTTTTATAAAAGTGTCTGAGACTTGCATCCATCCCAGAGATATTTGACTTTCCAACATCAACTTTAAAAGCAAATTGTGGCATAAATGAATCTCTAATTGTTTGCTCAAGCTGGATTTCAGGTTATGGAAGGGGCTGGGAAGGAACCCACAACTCTGCATTTCTTCTGCGCTCCTCGTTTAGGTCTCCATTATCAACACTGCCATGGTTTAAATCAGGAGTTTCCTAACTCTTGGCCGAACTGAGCAGTGATGTAAATGGCTGAAATGAATTTGCATTGTTTGATGCACTGAGGGAGCTGATGGTTCAGTGGACAAGCCCTGAGAAGCGAGAGGACGTGTTTGGGAGAAGTCAATCCCAAACTCTGTTGTTCTTTCCGGTTCGGCGTCGGGTGGGAAAACCTGCAGCGCCGTGAATGAAAGCCTACACTGGCACCCTCCCCAGCTAGGGGTGGAGGTGGAACAAAAGGAAACTCCACGTTTTATAGATTTGGAGAGCCACTACAAAGGCAAAAAAATATTTTGACTCTGACTAAGTAAGATCTCTGCGCAGCTCAAATGATCTCCCAGGAATTAGAAGCTATGCTGAGAAATCTGGGAACAACCCTGAGAAGGTCATTGGTCCTTTTTCAGGCTAATAATTTCCAAACTATTGCATTAACCTTTTTACCTTTATCTAAAGGTCAGCAGAGGTAACATATTTGTGAAGATCTCCTACGAAAATACTTTTTTTTTTTTCTTTAATGGCTCGTTTTCCCCTTCTTAGCACGGAATACTAGTTGGAAACATCAAGTCATATGTTGGATAAAACCCCACTTCATATTCTCAGCCCTGTGATCTTAGTCCTTTCAATTTTTAAAGCTATTCTGGATAAGGTTCTCCACTGTTTAAAATCATAACTAATTAAGGTTAAAAAGAACAGGCTTCAAGCATACAGATTAATTTTGGGTTTTTGTATTAAACTTACATCTACCAAAGAACTACAACAGAATGGTTGGAGAGTGAAATTTGCCTGACCCTTTGGGATTCTTTTGAGCTACTAAATTGTAAAGAAATCTGCTACATATCTGCTTTGGAAACTTTTCTATGTGGTCCAGCTCTGGAAAAAAGCTGTTGGTTCTGGATGGCTTTGCTTTTGCATTTGTTTTTTTGGGTTTTTTAGTATGAGTGCTGTTGACTGGAGACTCATAAACGGAGACTTATCAGTTGCTTGTAATTTATAGCAGGTGAATGATTGCTCACCACAAGCATGTTTAAAAGAATAAACAAGAACATGATTTAAATATCACTTATTCAAGATACCCTTTACGTGCTCAGCCAAGATCATCTTTTCTCGCCTTGTTTTTCCATCTTTTTTTTTTCTTAACTATGGTGTTGTGCTGGGCAAGGGATAGTGGAGTTCCTGAGCATTACACCCTCTGCTGCCTTTCCCTGCCAAGGAGCAGCTCCTCCCTGTGCAGTGCTGCAGCAGCTTCACCCATCTAATACAGATGCAACCTTGCCCGGTGCTTAAAGCACAGGCCCGTTATTGATATTTCTTTTCCTTATTAGTCCTTGATACCGTTTAACAACTTATATCAGTTTTCTCATGACAAATATTTCCGTCTTCTATGGTGTTATAGAGTTTAAGTGATTCACAGAACTGTGAGGAAAGAGATAAAGGCAAAATTTTTTGTTTAAACATAGAACTTTCCATAGATTTCTTTTTGTATCCTGCTTCCTTTGGGAAGTGCTGCTCTATTCTTATTTACTGATGTCAGAAACAGGAAAAGTTTCACTAATTCTGCCATCCAGCAGGAAGGGCTGTGGGGGTGAATAAAGCGCTCAGGTCCTGCAGGAGCTCCAGCTGCTGTGTGGGGATCCCTGAGACCAGAAATCTCAAAGCCAAATACCAGCCCCAGCAGGCGAGGCTGTGGGAAGGCTGGGCAAGTGTGGCTGGGTCTTGTGCAGAGTGTTGACTCTATCCTAGAATCATATCCTGAGTTGGAGGGGACCAGTCAGGATCACCCAGTCCAGCTCCTGGCCCTGCACCTCAGCACTCGCACCATGACATCCCTGGCAGTGGTGTCCAAACAGTCCTGGAGCTCTGGCAGCCTCAGGCTGGGAGCATTCCCTGGGGAGCCTGGGCACTGCCCAGCACCCTCTGGGTGAGGAACCTTTCCTGATGCCCAGCCTGAAGGTCTCCTTCATGCTGGTTCCTTCTCTGAGTCCTGTCACTGGCCATGAGAGAAGAGATCAGTACCTGCCCCTCTGCTTCCCCTCATGAGGATGTTGAATGGCGCAGTCAGGTCTCCTCTCAGTCTCCTCTTTTCTAAGCTGCACAAACCAAGTGCTTTCAGCTGTTCCTGAAAAGGCCCCTCCAGACCCTTCCCCATCCTGGTGGCCTCCTTTGGTGACACTCCCTGGTGGCTTCGTGTCTCTTTTGTATGGTGCTGTGCCATGACAATGACTCTGTACGTTGTGCCTTGCTGTCCTACAGCTCTGAGCACAAGGGCTGCTGAAGTTACTGTCCAGCACTAAGGAGTAACCCCTTAAAACATGGAACTTTGGTTGGCTTTTCTGCTTAGTCAGAGGGCTGCTGCAGAGGGTGCTGCTCAGCTCCCCGGGCTGTGCGGGTGTCTGCTGCACCTCTGCTCTCTGAGCTTGTGGAGGAAAACATCCACCAAAATCATTCCCCAGCCAATGGAGCAGTGTGTGAACTAAACAGGAGCCCAAAGCCAGCATTCAGTTGAGGATAAGGATAAATGCAAGATCTTATCAAGGAGAAAAAATAATCCCAACTCCCAAACGTCACCCTGTGGATTGTTGTTTGACTTTGAAACCCATCCTGGTGTTTCTTTGCTCAGCAAGGCTCCCGGACACGAACTGAGGAGGTTTCTGGGGTCTGCCCAGTGTCTGGCTGCGTGGGCAGGGGGCACCCACAGCACCTGTCTGAGCATGGCAAGAGTCACCTCAGCATGGAGGTGTCACCACTTGCTCCTTACCTACATGGAGAGAATGGATTCTTTGTTCAGGCTGGGGATATTCTCTTCCAGTAAAGGCACGATGTTTGTTGTCCACTCTTAGTTATTATCTGGCAGCGTCAAGTGGAAAATACTGATAGCATTAAAGGCTGCGAAATTACAATGTTTTAATAGGCCTTAACCTTGTGCTGCGTGACACCCTTTTAATGCTCTGGTTTCTAACAGCCAAGGCCAATTTTTCCCTATTATGTTTTGTAAATTACTCCAGCTGTGGGGCATTATTTATTAATTTATTGCCATCCACTGCTAACAGGTACTTAGATTATAACCCGCTTTTAGCTCCCCAAAAAAATCTGATTTAATTTGCCTTGTGGTCACCACAGCAACTGTAGTATTTGATATTAATAAGGTAAAGGAAAGAATTCCATTGCCTGAAGTGTTCATTCAAGAATTGGGAAAACCTTTCTAATGACAGAGATGTCTGATTGCCAACCAATAACCTGTAAAACCAAGAAATGGACTTTGAGAGAGGAAAACTGCAGGGAGGATGGGATGGGGGAAGGAGAGAAAGGATCAAGTGAGACACAACAACAGCAGGGAAGTGGGAGCTCTTATACTTAATCAATTGAAAGTTCTAATTAGTGCGTCACTCCTATGATGGTAGGGAAAGGGTAATAACAGATGTTCCAGCAGACCTTCCTCAAGGAGTACAGAAAAATTATGGGAGAAAAAGAGAGCAAAAAGATCTGGGAAGAGTTTCTAAATATGCCACGGGCTTTTTTTTCCTTTCAGGCTACATTTTACTAAGAAAGCCATTTCCTCTCCTCCCTTTTCTGTCTGCCTACCAGAACTGCAGGATATTCAGTTACCAATGGGAGAAGAAAAGATTGCAGTACCTTTCATAAAATTTTATAGAATTGCACTTTGGTGTTTTCTTCTAAGCTAATTCACGGCTCAGCAATCTAGTCTGTCTTCAAATATTCTGTAGCTGATTTCCCATAAGGAAACCTGCAAATTGTATAACAGGGACTTAATTCCCAGAAATTAATAACGTGATCTCTCGTGCATAAACAGTCCTTAACGTTGCACATGTGGTTGAAGTGGCCTCTTTTAGAAGGACCTTGGTCTAGACTGAAGAAGCCTGTGTGATTGAGATCTTGACACATTCCTTGGTAACCTGTCCATGAAAAATTTCCATCTCATTTCTAGTTTGAATGCAGGGACTTGAGCACTTACTCTTGTTATACCTTTGCTAAGTTCAGGGTGACTTACTCTTTCCTTATAAAGTAATTCTGAAAGACTGCGTTCAAATGTTTTACTTTATTAAAAATTGATGAACTGAATAGATCAGGATCTTTCAGGTCCTTTAGTAGCTCTATTTCCCTGAAGTTTGTCTCTTTGTTCAAACTCCTTTTCAGTATGGATGCACATTCTAACCCACATGTTCCAGCAGAATCAAATGAACTTCCCTTAAGAGCAGACGGCTTCAGGAGTCAAAGCAGCAATAAATAAGTTATGGTTGTGGGTCTGGAGAAACTGAAATTTCCCCCTAACGTGAGGAATGTTTGAACCTGTTTGTGTGAGTGGCAGGGTTATGTTGGTGGCTGATTCCAAGGCATGGCTGAGTCCTCCCAGCAGCTGTTCCCTGCCGAGGCCCCAGGGAGATCATCAACCTTCTGGATCTCTGTGGAAAACTCAAGGCTCGTGTTCAGTCTAGACCAAAAGAAAACTCCAAGTGTCTGCAAACATGTTTAAGGACTGTTAGGGAAAGGACAGGGACCAATTATTTTGGGTTAGGCAAAAAGGCCAGAGAAGGCTGAGGAGAAATCATGTGGGAAGGGTCAGTGCACTGAGGTTCCAGGGGAGGTGACCGGCTCCAGCAGGTGAGATTGACACCCACTTTTCGGGGGAGGTTAGGGATGGTGAGCTCCCTTCTGCTCTGAAGGAAAATGATGGATTGTGTCGACCCATCTGGGATTCCTTCTAAGCCTGATGATCCTGTGGGTCTTGGTCTGCCAGCACACCTCGTCAGGCTTCTCTAGCAACTTTCCAGAAATAAAAATCTGTTCATAAAAAGTGTGCGTGTACATGGGTGTGTGAAGCTCTAAGGGGTAGCAAGTTCTGCGGTTGTTTGGGATCCTTTTGTACATCAGACGGTGTTTGAAAGGGCAGCTCCTCATCCAGTCTCGTGCTGCCACAGGACTAAACCCAAGTTAATAGTTCTGCCTGTGCCACAGAACTAAACCCAAGTTAATTTTCCAAGAATGTCATGTATTTTCTTCCCACTCCAAGCTTCTGTCTGCGTGCTCGTGGATCTTTTTCCCTCCTTTACTTAGCAGGTGTCGCAGGGAGAAGTTAGAATTGCAGGTGTAGAAGGAGGCATTTTGAGACGTTCAGCTTAACTTTTATTTTCTTAAACATCCACAGTGTTCTCCTGAACCTAAGTCCAGCCTTCATCTCAGGAGAAGGTGCTTGGATCTGGCTTAGTCAGAAGGTGTCTGCTGCAGGCTTCAGGATATTTGAAATGAAAGCCCTGTGAAAGCAGTTATAGATCCTTCCTTCTTCTTAAGGACATCCTCACTGCCAGGGAAGTGGTTGTAGAATATTGATTAGGACTCCAGTCTGGGGATTTTGGGCGTTCACCAGTTTTGTAAAAGGAAGGAAAATGAATCAATTTCAAGAGGAAAGGAAGGAAAAAGATGTGTTACTTTTCTGGAAGTAGAAGTCAGGTGCTGAAGTTCATTTTATGTCAGGTTCAGTACATCTAGAAAGGTTTAAAGTCCTATTAATACTGAATTTTTAACGTGGCTTCATTCAGCAGTATCATAAATTCCTGGATTTTGCACTTATAATAGTTTGTTTTTAATACATCCTTTGCAAGTCTGTCTTGGTGATATTCCACATGGCTGGGTGGAAGGTGGGTAAGAACCTTTCAGCGTGACCATTCTTTGGCTGCACATTTTAACAGCCACATTCAACTGAAGAGAAGCACAGAATCATTTTCAAGACTAGCACAGTAGTTATTGGAGAGATGTGTCCGCATAGTGGCATTTACAAGCACAAGGAGTAGAGATGGATGACTCTAATGAGGTCCAGCTCCTTAAAAAGCTGGTGACCAGACCTTTCATTTGAAAGCAGAGCTTTTTTCTGCTGGTTTGTGCTGCTTGCTTCCTGTGTCATTGCATTTAGACACTTTCAAAACAAGCTGCTTACTAAATTTCATACTCTTTCTTGTTACACTGAAACTGCAGATCTGTACTTATCAAAAAGTCTGAGCTTCCTTTTATAGTAATTCCACTGTAAAAGGAAGAGAAAATCAGTAGAAGTTGTTCAGAGTATTTTGGTCTTACATTCTGTCAAAGAGGGACTTAAGTATATTCGACTTGGCATCTTTCAATCTGATTCCTGCAGACAATTATTAATTAAATCCCAGGTTCCTGATAGAGCAGGAGAGTACAGATGTCAAGCTGATGGTGTTGCAGAGCCCTTTAGTAGTTTATGGAGGATCAGAATCTGGCTTGTGGCATCCTGTTTATGTTTATTTTGTTATTTAGGATTCACCTTAAAGACATATTCAACCCTCATTCCTGGAATTCCCTCACTTCAGCCTCTCTCTAGCATGAAACCTATTCTGTATATCTGTCTAAGATATCCGCATGTCCACAAAGAACAGAAATGTTATTTATTTACTAGATATTTTCTTACACTTTGACTTTTAAAGGTCATTTTCTTTTGAAACAGCTTGATCACTGTCTTTCCAAAAACACCCATAATCACCTCCAGCACCAATTCCTGCCCGTTAGAACCTATTGTGTACAAATATTTAATATCACGTCTCGCACTGGGCAGTGTTTCCTGGTTTGCCTTGAGTAGCTATTAGGATTTAGTGCTCTTATGTGGGTACTGCAATTTCAGGCAGTGCCAGGAAAAAACTAATAACTCGACTTTAGCAGAGCTTAGGTTTTAAAAGTTAATGAGGGACACTTGAAAACTGGCAGCTATTCAGTCTCAGAAGAAAGAATAGGACTAAGTATGATGTAATAAAAGGGGGGAAAATAGAAGTCTCCTCCTTCTTCTTGTCCTGCTGTTTGTGAGTTTGGAGTTGAAGGTGTGATGCTACAGCAGCAGCAGTGGAAGGTCACTGGTGCTCCCAGGTGTGTTTTCCACTGCCTGACAAGAAATACAAATTTCCAAGTAGGGGTGCAATGGTATCTGCATTAGGAGAGGCAGTATAGGACATAGAACATCTTCTTGTTTCTTATCATTTTTTCTTTTGGTCATTTCCTGGATTTATGGGAGGGAGCATTTATGTGTGTGGGTGTAACTTAAAATAAAATTTTTAAAAGTCCTCCAGTCTGGAAATGAAAACCAGCAGAATTAAATCATAAATATTGTTTAGTCACTGCTGGACTGCCTGAAAATCACAGAAGGATCATAAAGTCCAATGGGAAAGGATTAGGAATATTAGTGGGAGAATTTCTTTAGGCTATAGCAGTGTTATTGCAGAGTTTTTACCAGGGATTATGAGCATTAATCTGTGGTTACATCTGCAATTTACAGACCCCCTGGGACTTCTTTCAGAATGTGGCCATACACGGGTAATAAATCACAGCCATGTGATTATTAAGACTTGGACTTTGGCAAGGATGAGGGAGCATTAGGAACCCCTTTCAGAGGTTAAGGACCTCATTTGCTTTTATCTCCATCATCTATCACCTCTTATTTTGATACTTCTGAGCAGATTTGTACCTTGTCTAATGCAAACAGCACTACACAAGTGGGCAAGTGCAGGGGGGTTTTAATTATTATTCCCCATTCCGTGAATATTTCTGATGGAGCCCGTGTTTAGTGCCACATAAGTGGCTTGTGGAGCTAGGAAAACCGACAGGGATGCCTTTATCCCAGTATAACCCAGGAAAAAGGGTGCTCTGGGCGTGGCAGCACCATGGCACATTTGTACCCGTGGCGATGGGTGATCCTCAGCACCCAGAGTA
Organism: Chamaea fasciata; assembly: GCF_029207755.1. Lineage (NCBI taxonomy): Eukaryota > Metazoa > Chordata > Aves > Passeriformes > Sylviidae > Chamaea > Chamaea fasciata. The sequence continues at coordinate 1,613,536 of NW_027094107.1, forward strand.
TCGCTGGCTCCCACTGGGAGCTTCTCCAGGAAATGCTCATGAGAGTTACAGAAGGCTCTTAGCAAAATGATTGCTGGAAGTGCTGGAAGCTTTCACTGAGATTATCAGAAAATGGCAGGAATTTAAAAATTTTGCCAGAGTCCTGCAAAAAAATTCCCCAGCCTGGTTTTCCTTAACCCCAGCTGTCAGCCAAAACAATTTGGCAGGGCTTTTTCTTTAACGATGAAACCTTTCCAGAACTCAACATTTTGTTTGAAAAAATGAAAAATTTTTGCATTGAGGATTACATTGCTCTGTAAGAAAATGGGGAGGGGGGAGGGGGGAAGTTTGATTACTAAGTGGAGAGTGAGTGCTGCGTTTTGGTTTTGTTGTTTTCAGGCAGCAGGTTTGGGCCAGTGCTCCGTCTGGTTTCAGTGGATTAGCTCTAGGAGCAGGATTAACCAAAATAAATTAGGAAGGTATGGATACAAAGTGCAGCTGCAGTTGTTTCACTGGAAGCTTGGATTTTAAATTCTGGCTTCAGAAACTTCCTAGGCTTGTGGTGCACCTGAAAATGGCCTGGGGAGGGTTACAAAATGTGGTGGGCAAAAGTGATAACGATGAATTAATATTTCAGTATTTCTTTTTTCAAACTCCATTACCTATCTTTATTTTCCTGCTCTGTTGTAAAGACTTTATAGATGATATTAAAATACTTTTTGAACACTATGAAAACATAAATAAAGAGTAAAATAATTTCAAAATAATAATAAAATAAATAATTAAAATATTAATTAAAATATGTTTTGCTACCTTAGAAGTGTAATGATTGGGTAAGCTTGTGCAGAATCTAAAATGAGTAAAAAACCCACTTATACCATGTCCTTGTCTCTAGAGAGAGAGTGAGAGGCATTAATTTTCTTGCCTGATTTTTTTCATACTTGATCCACTTCTGCTTAGATCTGGTGCTTTTTTTTTTTTAATATATCTTGCCTTCTAACTACTTTAGCCAAATTCACCAATAACTTTTCTGTCAGAACCAGTGACTCCATGAAAACCAAACACTTCCGTAAAAGAGATGGCAATTTTTTGGAGATCAGCTCTAGAGGTGGAAGAAAACACGTTCACTTTACGCTTTTAATTCAGCAATTAGGAGCATCAGTAAGGTGTCAATGTGTGTGCAAAGGTCACACCTGCCTGTGTTTGTTGCTGGAACTGTGCTAAGGAGGACTGTGATGGAGCCCTGGCTGTGTTGGAGTGACAGGGGACTGCAGGACAAGTGGGGTTTGAGGGTGAGGGAGGACACGTGGCCCTTCCGACTGCACCGCTGTAGTCACACAGTGCCCAACAGAACTTCATTTCTTACACACTGAAGAGGGAAAAGACTTCTGGATCTGAAGGCTGGCTCCCAGAGGAAACCGGGAATGTTTTCCTTACAAAGTGGGCCCAGCGCTCAGCTGCAAAGAGTTACTGCCCTTCACTCAGGGGAGTTGTGTCCTCAACAGCTGAGAATCTGGTACAACAAGAGAAAGGCTTAGGAACTGCCCCAGTCCTCTCGTAAAGAAGCAATGAGTAACAGATACTGAAATGGCTGAAGGACTGAAACTGAGTCTGAAGTGCTCCCCAGTGCTCCTGCTCGGGCTGTGGTGTGGGATGGGTGAGGGCGATGCCTTGGAAGGCTGAGCTGGAACAGAGACTGGGCAGAGCTGGAGAATAAAGGAGGGATTGATTGAAAGGGCTTTAGGATCCACCTTGGGCAGGACGAGAGCCTGGCCCAGGTCACAGCCAAGGTGGACCCAAAATGGTCACAAAATGGACGACTGGTCACAAGGTCCCACACTTTGATACGTTTTGGTCCATTTGCATTTTGGGGTTTAATTGTCCAATTCCAGCTCCAGGCTGTGAGGTCCCATCCTGCTTGTTCCCCCCTTCAGCCCACCCTTGTTTGTGCTTTTGGGCCTGAAAGTTGTCCTTGGTGTGCAGCAGGAGAAGGATTTGTTTTGTGTCCCTGCTGTGTGCAGAGCTGAGTGACATTGAGTGGGAGCTCAGAGCTGCACCCCTGGGCAGCACAGAACCTGAAAAACAGGACAGCTCAAACTGAAGGCAACAAGGGTGGTGCTTGGGATGTGCTGCTGTGAGGGATGTCAGCTCCAGGACAGCGCTGTGGGACAGCACAGAGGGGTGAGGGACACCTGGGCACAGCTGGCAGCTCCCCAAACTGCTCTGGAAGGCTGAATGTGCTCTAGGGAGAGAGGATGCAGTTGTGACTGGAGTATTTTATGGAGGGAAATCTCTTATTGCCCAGAGAAGGTGTGAATTCCCCATTCCTGGAAGTGTTCAAGGACAAATTCACCAAGGCTTGGAACAACCTTGTCTAGTGAAAGGTGTCCCTGCCCATGGCTGGAATGAGATGACCTTTAAAGTCCATCCCAACCCAAACAATTCTGGGGTTCTGTGCACCTATCTGGGGAAAATGGGGTGGTAGCCCTGTGGCTGCAGGCTGAGTTATAGTCAGGCATGAGACAACTTGGGAATCTCCGAAACTCTTCCCAAGCCAACTGAAAATATTGGCAGACATTCATCCATGCTCTGTTCCTGCAGTACATGGACCATGTGATATTTGCACATCTCGCCAGTGGAGCACTTTGGGGAACAAAAAGCATTGTTTTTGTGATATCCAGCGCTAGGCTGCTTCCAGCCGGTCTGAGATTTTGTGTGACTTTCTCTCATTTTTTGTTGATTGAAGCCAACTCTCCCATCCCTTTGGAGATGAGTGAGAACCCTCTCATCCTTCCTGGGGATGTTCTCCCTGTAGGAGACATTCAGTGCAGCACTTGAGAATGAATGGAAGGAGTCAGACAAGACAAGGCTTGTTGTCCAAATATTCCATTTTCATTTTTATCTGACTTTCTCATCATTCACTTTCCCTCTTGTCAGAGCAGCAGCACACCAGATTTCACCAGCAGTCCCTCAGCATGGCTGTGCCCTGGTCGCTGAGCACAAGCTTTCTCATAGAGCAGCTTTTAAGGTTTGATTACTTTTTTATTACCTTAAAGCTAATCCTCCCATGTAAATCACAGTAACACCCACCTGTGCATCTGCCACATGAACCAAGTTATTGGACAGAAAGCTGTTTTGCAAATTTTCATAGTTCCCAACTCTGTGCTTGGGGAACATTGCTGTGGGAATTTTCATCTGATGAAAGGTCAGTTGGGAAATGTGAGGTCTGACATTTCTGTTTTGCACAGACAGCTATAATTATCGTCATACTTTTTCGCTCCACACTTATTGAAAACAGATTTAAGGAAAGAAAAAAGAAAGCAAAACTTTAATTCAAAACTCACTAGAAGAAAATGCAGGCTATTTCCATGAGCTCCCCGGCCAGAGCTGAGCTTTAGGGTATTCCTGCATATAACCTACTCCTGTCCATTGCGGCCTGTGGAGATTCTGGGACATCTCTTTTATCCTGAGACTGTGTATAAATATATAAACGTATAAGAAGAAAACAGGAGTGACTTTACTATGCCCAGGGCTCAAAATACAATGCCCAGGGAAGAAATTGGAGTGAAATGATGCTTCATCTTACATTCTTCCCAGTATTTTCATTAATAAGCTCCAACTATATTAAAAAAAAAAAATCCTTTTGATTCAAAAAAACAAGGATATAATTTTTCTCCCTTTCCCAATGGATGTTGGTTGCCTCAGTGGAAGAAGCTCCTATGCCGTTGCCAATGAGTTTGTGAGTGAAAGGTGCAGGGCAAGGGAAGGTGAACAGCCCCTGACTCAAGTGCAGCCGCCTGTCCCAGGTGCGACCTTTTGGCATCAGCTTTATTTGCCAACCAACCAACGATGCTGCTAACACTTCTTTACTCAGACTAAACTGAACCCACTCAGCAGTGTGTAAAATAAACACAACTGGCCTCCTTCTATGGAGTGTAATTCCCTCTGGCTTCATGGATCATCCTCTTTCCAGGAATCTTGTGGAGATGAGGAGCGGTGCTTTGTGGTAGAAGTTCTGCTTTATTGTAGCTTTCTGGTCAGTGCTTTCTCTGCTAGGCTGCGTTTCCATCCCTGCTGTGGACTGGGTTTCCAGCTGGTGCCAAACACCAAAATAGATGTTTATAGATGTTTATAGATGTTTATCAGGTTGGCCTTTCCGCTCTGCGCTTGGGCCATAGCTTAGAAATATAGCAAATGTGGCTTTCAGATCCCTGGTATCTGATAAGAATTCGGTGTTCTCCTAGTTTAAATCACTGAGATGTGTTCAGGGTGTCAGGGGAAGTTAAATCCATACTGATTGACTTTATTCTGGTTCAGGGTTTCTCTGTGGTACTGCTGTGCTTTTATGCTTGGTCTGCTGCTGGCAGGGAGCCATGGAAAGCTGGCACAAACTCCACTTTGGGGGTTCTGGCTAATTTTAGAAACATCTGATCCCGTGCCCACAGCTGATCCGGATCAAACTGTGCCATGGGGTGATCTGGTAGTGCATGACCTGGTGTTGGTGCTGGTGTAACTTTGAATAACCTGGAGATGAACCTGCTAAGTTCAGACGGCCACTGCTTTCTCTCCTGAAAACAAGTCTACAGGGTTTTTAATGGGGAATCCTGCACAGGATGAAACAGCAGCACTGTTACATTTTCTGAGCTGAAAAGTAGCATTATTTAAACAAAGTTCATGTAGAGAAGTCATTCAGTCCTAGAAATTATTCAGTGCTTTAACTTCACACCAGTTTGTCATCCTTTGTCTCTGCAGAGTGTCATGTAGCCATCCTTTTTTATTTTACATTAAAGTTTTATTCCTAAGTCAGTGTGAAACTCAGCTGTAGGTACCAGAACAGAGCCAAGGTGGCAGGAGGGGGATCTTTGCACAGCCAATTGTTTTGGGCTAAAAGCATTTGTGAGAAAGCACAGGCTGGCTCCCTGCCAGTCCTCCCCTCTCTGCTCTGCTGCCCAGCTTCAGGTTGGAAGACCTTTATCCCGAATAAAGCCTAGGAAAATACACTGAAAGAAAGGATTGTAGCTGACAAATGTCCGTTCTTGCTGTGGCAATCTCTTTGCTCTTTTACTCTGGTTTGCCAAATGTCTGGTTGCTATTTTCTTTTACATGGATGCTACTTCATGGCATTGCTGTGCCCACTCAAAGCATTCCCAAAACTCCTGTGGGAGTGCAGACAGCCTTAAAGAGTGTTTGAAGGTTAGAGAGTAGAGGTTGTTGGTTCCTTTTTAAACTTCGTCTAAGGAAGTGCATCTTCCAAGCTCTTTTTAGAGAATTTTAAACATATTTTTCCGCTAAAAGTATTTTTGCATCTGTTCTTGCTTTTTCAAGTTGGTTCTGAGTTTAATTCAAGCAGAATGTTTTCATGCTTTCATCTAAAAATAGTTTGCCTGCATTTTTTACCCATTAGTCCAAGAGAGGCTGTGGCTCTGTTCTCCCACCTCATCATCCTGTTCTTCCTCAGAGGGCAGCAGCAATGCCAAGCTGTAAAGATCCGTTCCAGAGCTGGTGTCCGGCCTCTCCGAGCAGTCACACGTAGTTTTGCTGGCAGTGCAAAATCCAGCTGTGGGCCTGGGATGTGGTTGAACCTATGGAGGAGTTGCTGTGAGGTGTCTGTGCTGGGTTCAGTTCCTCTGTTCTGCTCAGTCGAGGCACGACAAATGCTGCTACTGCAGAGCGGGCTCCTGGAAATGCTTGGGGATGAAACTGAAAAATGGGATGTCTGGTGGCAGGCTGGGGGCACATGACCCAAGGAAAGGGAGCCATCCTCACTGGGAACCAAAATATTGATGTTTGCACTGAAGTGCAGTTTCCCAGGAGTGTCGTGAGTGGCTGCACAGAGATTAGGAAACCAGGAAATCCCATCAGCAGATACAGCAGCACATGGAGGGAAACTGGTGTAAGTTTGATTGGTCCCTTAGAGCAGAAAGCGAGCGAGACAGGAGGCAGGTTTGGAAAACCAGCCAAGGGACAGCTGCTACCCCAATGGGGTGGATGCACAGTAAATAGCTGCTAGGTTTGTGTTCTCAGGGACTGAGCTAGAAGTCCAGCCCCTGATCAGCCTGTAGCTCCTGCCTAGTCTGGCCTTGTTGCCTGGGAGCAAGTTGGCAGCTGGCAGATTGTCCAGAGGATTGTACAAACCCGACACCAGGCATCTTCCCGAGGGCTCCCCTTGGCACAAATCCTGGCAGCCTGTGCTCTGTTAGGAGCAAAGCTCCCAAATCCATCTGGTCCCCACTTCCCGTCCATCTCAGGTACTTACTGATGACAGTGTAGATAGAGCTGAGGGATTTCTGCCTTTCCCCAAAGCCACACGGGGAGAAGTTGTGCTTTTGGAGAATGTTGCCGTTCCCTCAGAGCTCGAGTTTGTTGTGGCCTTCCGTGAGAATTCAGCCTGTGGCTGTTGCATTTGGGGAGCTGGGGACTTTGGATACTTGAGTGGGGGAGTGTCTCTTATTTTGTTAACCAAGTTTTCAAATGATTCTGCAACTGCTCTTGCTATTGTCTTGCGACAACATTCAATTAATTTGCTTTATTTCCATATATTCATTAAGTCATTTCTTTGCTGCTCTGCAGGGCCTGGCTGCCTGAGTTGTAACCCTGCTTAATCCCAGTTTAAGTGACCTTAGAGCCATTTGTAAAAGGTATCATAACTGAATGATTTCAGAGCTTGAGCCAGGAAAGCTGAGGTGGTTTGGAGGTTAATCACATCACAGAAGTGACCAAACACCTCTGGCTTTGCCAGACCGTTTGGAGTTTCTTTGACTAAGAGGTGGCATGGAAGATGTTCATTGAATTTGAGTGCAAATTGAGATTTAAATGGCTGGGGAGGCAGATGATGCCTTCAACAGAAGCAAAGGAATCTCCTGGATGGTGCAGGGACGGGGGAGGAAGAGCTCTTGCTGCGTGTGACCCATGACTGCACTTCCCGTGGCTCCGCTCTGCAGGATTAAGGAATCCTCACTGTGGTCTTGCTGAACATGTTCCTGCACTCGGTTGGCCTTGTTATGACTTTACTGTCTGTTGTCACAGCCTTGCGCAGCGCCTCACCCTAATCCAAACCACATGCACTGGGATGGTGTCATGCTTGGAGAGGAACCAATCAAACAAGGCACGAGGGGTGGGCAGGCCTCACTTGTTTTAACTAACTTAAGGAAAACATTTCTGAGGGGATCTTCCAGAAAGCCACGTTTCCTCCAAGGCCTTGGAGCTGAGCGTTCAGCTCACGTCTTCCACTGGTTCCCAGTTATCTCTGAGGGAAGACCAGCTCAGACAGAATTTGGAATTACAATGAGCTCCATTCTTTTGTTGCACATCCCTGGTTTTCATTGAGGACATACACAGGTGGAACCATGAGCACCGGTGTCTTCACACACCTTTTACGAATGATTCTGTCCGGTGGAGATGTTGCTGTTAATTTTGCTGATACGTCTGATTATGTGCCCCACTGGTTTATAAAAATGCACACAAAGCCTCAGTGTTGTTCTGCTTAAGTCACTAAATAAATAGTATGAAGAAGGAAATTGGAGGTGGAGGGAATTAGAGGACTGATAATCCTACCGGCTAAAGGGGTCGGAAGGGAAATAGTAGAACATTTTAATTACCAGGTGCTAAATCATTATTTCTAGAGCGATGTCTATCACAGATGTTTTTTCTGAGGTCATACCATTATTCAACCTTTAACAGAGTTGTTTCACCTTTTCTGAGCCTTTTGTCTGGATTTGTCCTCATCTCATATTCTTCCTTTGTAAGGAATGAAACCATTTTCAAGGCACCATAAGTTTATTTCTGTAAGACACAGAAATTGGCTAGCATTTGCATGTAAAGAAATATATTTATAGGGTATGTTAGATCTGTTTGATTAGTCACAAACAACATCAAACTCCTGGCAGGGACAGAGGAGAAATTCAGCAGGAGAAATAGATTCTATTACTTGTAGAATTTTAACTTCTACGTTTTTAATGAGGTCTGTCTAGTTTAATAATGACCTTATCTAAATCAAGTCAAATACATGTGGATTGTTACCGTGAATATGGTTATTTTTTAACTGAGCTCCCATCATTCAACAAACCAGCAGGTAGGTGATCTATCATGAATAATATTACTGCCCATCCAAATGACCGAATTTCAAATGCGCTTTTGCAGTTCTTTTACATCTTACACCAATATTAACTCTTCATCATCTTTTCTTTTTAACCATTCTAGCTCCATCTCCTATTAAATGTCGTATGGTTTATGGTTACTTTTTCACTATTTTAACCTAGATCTGTCTTTCTGTAGTTCTGGGATTTTATTGTGTCACCTTGCCACATTCTAATCTGTACATCTTGCTTTACAGAAGTTACTTGCTACAGATAAGTGGCTATATCTTGATTTGTATTGAAAACTCCTTGATTTTAGCTGCAGAAAACACACGTTTCAACCAGCAGCATTTAATTCCTAGTCTTGGACTGATTAGAAAAGGTACTGAGATACAATTTCCTCTCGTTTTTAGTCACGCATTTCAGTTCATTCTTATTCCATAAGTGCCACTTTCATTGCTGCTGTGTGGGCTCGTGTTTAAATCCCCTCCCCACAACTCTGTCATCGCAGAGGCTGCAGATGGATGAGAACAGGCTGCTTACAATGGCCAGGCCTCTAAGATCTGCTGAAACCTGCACACGGCCCACCAAAATTTTTATATATACTTGATTTTAGGAAGAAAAAGACAAAAGGACTGCTGGTAGCACCCCATTTTGCATCAGGGAATTGAGTTTTCTGCTTCTAATGTTTCTTCCAAGTAATCAACAAAACTTCTAACTAATCCCACCAAGGAAAGGGGGAAATTTGCTTTTGGTGTAAATTTAGGTCTGTTTTGACTCACTGCAAGCGAGGAGGAATTTCACTGCTGTCAGGGGATTTCTGTCATCACAAAGCAGCGCAGAGGAGCACTCTCCAGGAGCCATGAACACAAGGCATGGCACTACAGTGCCTCTTCAGTGCCTCAGCCAAATTTTAATGGCATTTCTTGGCGACTTGGGGAAACTGGATAGGGCTGAAGTTGCAAGAGGCTCATTGTAATGGCTGCAAATGTTGTTTATATTTGATATCTTCAGCAGATACCCCCCCCCCAAAAAAAAAAAAAAACAACCCATTTTTGGCCATTTTCTGGCCCTGATCACCACGGAGCTGTGGGGAAGACGAGCTGAGGGTGAGAAGTCTCAGCCCTCCTGCAAAGTGTTCCCAGCTGTGCAGAGCAGCAGCCCCAGTGCAATCCCAGCACATCCAGCACATGGACAAGGGGGATCTTGTTTCCTGGAGTCTGTTTGGTTTTTTGTTTATGCTCTTTTGTGACCAAGTAGAGATAATAATTCAACATTACGTCTTCCAACAGAATGTGCAATAGGAAAGAGCTGAAGATTTTTACTCAATGAGAATTAATTCCCCTTTTCCATATTCTCCGAAAGGCTTTGTCGGCAGGTTTTTTCCTCACTAAAAAGAGAATTATTGGCTAATTATTAACCACAGATGTGCTCCCTGATACCCAGATTTGACTCCACTGGGTGCAGTGGGTGGGATGATCAAACAGAAGAATTGAAGAATTCTTGGGCATCTCAAGTTGTTTTCCAATAAACTCCCAATAAATGTTCTATTCCTAAGTGACCTAATCCTCCTTATGTCGAGCTCAAAGCAAAAGTATGACAGTAAAAACTCCAAACACTTTGTTTTGTTCTCCTGACACTCCCTCCTCTTTTCCTTTAATGATGCATCTTTCAGCCAATTTGCTTTTTGTTCCTAAATCTCTCTCCAGATCCAGCCTGTAGCATAATTATATACTTTGATTAATTTTTGATGGCAAGGTTATATTTTTATTCCTGTACGCGCCTGTGTGTGCAGTTCCTTATATCAGAGCTTTGTCCAAAAGGGTGATTGCACACATCTTCAGTGCTCCTGCTATGCATTCCCATCAGTGTCCAGGAGACAATTTGGTTATTCCCACCTTTCTCTGGGATAAATCCTACCTGCAGTTAATCAAATACTTAGAAAATACTATTAGTTCCTCCCCAGCTTGATGTAGAACTGATCCCAACACTGAATTGTGGAAGACAAAGTATAAATTGAATATTATTGCTTTTATTCCAAGGAAAGTGGGGCTTGTTAGGATGAGGAGCGAAGAAGGAAATTCTAAACTTGAATCTTGAGGTCTTGTCTCTGCTTTATGTAGCTGAAACGACATAAATTGAAAATACTGGTGTGTACTTGAAATGCATTTGAAAGTTCCCAGAGCAGAAATGGAGTTTTGACAACATTATCTTTGCCAGGGTTTCATTTCCCTCAGACGTTGTACGACGTGTTTTCAGTTGCCACTGTCTGCCACGAGAGTGGCTCTGTTTCAGTGGCACTGGAGTCATTTGTGAGTGTTGGAATGAAATGCTGGGTGTAAAAACAAGATTTGACACCAAGTCAAATTCGTCACCCCCTCGTTTGGAGTGTGGTTATTGCCGGCTCACTCAGGGCACAGCGCAGGCAGAAAATGCCTCTGTAGTGCCCAACACTTCACCGGTGTGAAGCAACACGTGAGCTGGTCCTGACTGCATGGAACTGGGAATTTTCTGGCTGTTTTGACAAGGATAATCTGAGTTCTAGCAAAGATATTCTCATGCCACCAGACTTGCATAAAATGAGGAGGCTTTCTGTAAATACTCCATAGCAATTGTCTCTGTTGCAGTTTGTAGAAAGCTCTGTGTGTTACTCACACCTTTTCTTGCTCGAGGCAGTTCTGGTGAGGAAATGGTGTGGTTTGAGCATTTACATGAGTTGGAAGGGTGGGGTATCTTGCCAAAGTCCCTTTATTTTGGCTGTATTGTCCTGTATCACCTGTGGGTGAAGGCGGAGTTTCATTTTCAAACTCCTTAGCTTTAGCTGGCAAGCCCAAGAGCTGATATCCGTGTCTGGTTTGGAAGATGATCATCCAAGAGGTTCCAGAGTTGTCAGTGTGGTGCCTGTTGTACAGACACAGGATTTACAGGAGGTGTTTCTGCCTCCAGAGATGTTTTTCAGTGCACTTTGCCTGGTGGTATTTATCATGCGAACATGAGCCAAAAGATTTTCCATGCAGTGGTTTTTGTAGCCAGAGCTTTCCCTGGGATCTAACAGGGAGGTTGGTGCCCACCCTGCTGTGGGTGACTCTGAAGAATTTGTATTTACACACAAAAAGGCTGAAGATGAAGTTCTGTGATTGTCAGTGTTTCACTGATAATCTGCCAGAAAAATAGAGAATTCTTAAACCATTTTTAGTGGATGCCAACTGATACTTTAAAAGCCTGTCCCATGCTGTGTTGGAGCCAGAAAATCTGGTAATCAGAGCAAGGACAATCTCTGTCACTTCTGTTTCCCAGCTGCTCCCCTTGGGATGCAAATGGCAATATAGAATTTCCTTACAAAGGCTGAAACCCAAATAATTATCTGGATGATTATATATCACAGTCTTTCTGTGATTTCAAATCTCATCAGGACTCAAGAATGAAAACTATTCGTTTCAGGCTGTGTGTCCTCACCTCCTAAAAGCAAGCACCAAAATCATAAACAAATCCCCTGCCTGTCACCAGAGGAGATCACCAAAACCTCTGAGAGGTGGCAAAAGCCACTTAACAGTTAAAACCAGCAATTTCAGGAAAAGATCTGACTTTGTACTTGAAAGCAATCCAATCTCAGGCCACTGGCTGCAGCTCCCAGGCTGCCCATTCCAACCGGGCCTGGTTGTTTTCAGTGCAGAACAATGGAAATTCCAGGTAATGGAAACTCCCTGCACAACAGAACCATGGAGGCTTTAACTGCACCTGCACTCTCCTTCTCTGTATGCGGGTCTCTCTTGTAAAAGGTAACATGGAAATGTTACAGGAAAAGGGAGAAAAGACAATGCTGCAGAAAAGTTCCAACTGTCACAGCTCTAAGTGGGATGGGGATACTGTGCCAAGAAACGGAGGAGGGATTTTGAAGGGTTTGAATATTTTATCATCCAAAGCAATGGTTAATCTGGGTGAAAAGCTGAAGGGGTTTGGTTTTTGTTTGGTATCTTGTTCCAAGAGCTAGAACTGAATATTGGGTCCTTTTGAAAGGAAAGGTTCTGGGAAGGTTCAGCTCCAGACTGTGCAGGCAGCTCTTCCTTCACTGCAGACTGAATTCAAGTTTGAACAAAGGTGTCCCGTTTGAAACTGGGCTCAAATTTGCTTTCTGGGGCACCTCCCTTTGTCATTGTCCTTGTCAAATCCTCCTTCACCGTTTAAAATCTTACCAAGGCCTTGTGTGTGTGAGCCTTCCCCCCGTGGCTGGGCTGGAGGGCAGCAACGCTCACATGTGGCAGTGTTATTGTTGACTGGTGCTGTGCGCTTCCCTGGCTCACCTGGCAGCCTCTCCATCTCTGACTCTGGAGTCTGATTTCCACAGTGTATTTTGGATGAAGCAGAGAGAAGTGGAGGAACGTCTAGAGATGTTGAAGCTTTGTGTCATTTGCTGAGGTGCTTGTATGCCTGATTAATTACTGCTTAATTATGAACCCTCAGGGTCATACTTTTCACCAGTGAGAAGAAAATGTTACTCAGGCTGCCAAGAAATATCAGATTTTCCATCCCAGCTGTTTTCTGATTAAATGGCTGCACCATGAATTTAAGAGAGCTGTTCAGCTGCACTTGGGGGTGGTTTGCCTTTTGTTTATCCCTCTAATGTCATCCCAAGCAGAACCTCCACTTTTCCTCTCTTTTTTGGTGCCTAGCAGCAGGGGATAGGTACAGCTGAAATGACACACTTGGTTTTCCCTTTTTGCATCCCGGAATGTTGCTGTGCCCACTCCAGGGGAAGGGGACAGAAACACAGTAACACTCACACTATGTACTGGGCAAAAGAACAGAGAAATTCTTTCTTTTTTTTCTTTGTCTATTTAAAGACAGAACAAAACTGTTCAGAAAACTTTGGAAAGGGTTTAGATGGCTAAAGGAGATGGTGGTGCTCCTGTTCCTAATTTCCCAGGTCTTTTCAAAAGCATAGAAACTCTGTCCCTGACGCTGAAGTTCACAAACACCCTCAAGTCTGTACTGATGCACTTGGGAGTATTTGGGAGCCACGAGCAGCAGAGTTCCCATTGCCTGTGTGAAAAATAGACCCTGGGTTTGGTCTTGCTCTCTGCAGAGCTGCTCCGTGTGAGGGGCAGTTTTGGTCCTGGGGCTCTTTTTGCCACCTTACTCCAGAGTAACAAGAGGATGCAGTTTGGAGAATCGCTGAGCCCTGGGCTGCTGGGGTAGACAAGGACTTCCAACAAATTCAAAAGAGCGACTGATGGAGAACTTGCAGGTCCCTAGCAGAGCATGAAACAAAGATAGAAAGGATGATAGTGAGACACTGATTTGTGCAGGTTAAATGATCTTTAGACTATTGCAAGAAAGGAGCAGATTAAACTGGGGATTTATCAACAGCAGAGCCATTTAATGTTTACTGCTGGTTTGACATTTGTCTCTGGCAAGGAACTGTCATAAACATGAAAAATATCCGTGACCAAAAAAAAAAAAAAAATTAGGGAGCAGCAAGTGACCTGAGAAGAGCACAGGTCAGAAATCTGGGTCTGAGGGGCTGCTGAAGCTCTGTGGGATGTGTGGTTTAGAGAGTGCTGGCTAAGGGGAGGCAACGTGGGCTGTATGTAAGAGGAAGGCAGTGAACACACTGTTCTAAGCAGAGAAACAGAATAAAAACCAGCGGGTAAGAGAATTCCAGATTTAGACATTTTTGAAACTTGTTAAAATGCTGATAAGTGTTCACTGGGAGAGATTCTTTCAGGAGAGTCTGTTGTTGTGGATTTCAAAGTCCTGTTGGGATAAACACCTGTTAACATTGTCTAGAGCTGTTCTAGCACCACATCTGGGGGTGAACTCCATTTTCTGTAGACTATATATATATAATAATGACTATAATATAATATGTAATGATTCTGTGCAGAAATGAAACATCACATTTCCATGAAAAGGCAACACGAAGAAAGTTTTCATTTTTGTCCAGCTGTGCTTTATAGGCAACTTAGTAGTCCAGAATGATGTCCACTTTGTCTTAGGACAGGAACCAAAGACTGTTGTTAGATCTGGGCCGTATCCATCAGGAAGTCACTGACCTGGACAATTTAGACTGTGCAGTAGCAGTGGATATCTTAAAGGTATCAAAAACAGGAGGACACCTGACTTAATAAGCCAAATACAGTTGTTTCTAGCAAATGTCTCTCTACTCTTTGTCTACAGCTAGAGGGGAATTTTGGCCTCTGCAGGCTGGCCCAGGGTGTGATGCACACACGTGTGCCAAGGGGCGTTTCAAGCCACTGCAATGTCTTGTTTGGAGGATTTAATGCAGAGCTGTGTTTGAGATGAGGTGCTTCCACTGTCAAGGGGTCATCATCAACCTGGGTCTCCTGGGAGAAAAACCAATACATCCCATCAACCAGCTAGTCTGGTCCAAATTTCTTATTTGCTTATTTATTTGAATTTCCCCCCTACTCCTTGAAGTGTGGCCTGGACCAAAGCGAGTTATTTGGGGGTTTAGATCCAAATTTTTTTGTTGATGTTCACTAAATATGCCAATTCCCAGTCTGTCATATGTGCTGCTATGCTTAGGCACCTTGCCAAGCACCTTCTTTCTTCTATTCAAGTCTGGTAAAATCATCTAGAAAAATCTTATCAGTACTTCAGAATGAGCTTAACTCATAGGTAAAGCCTGGAAACTGCCAGCAAAAGGGTTGTGTCTGCAATAGGAGAGGAGAAACCTGCTGCTGCTCACTGCAAAACATTAAATCCTCTTGTTTCTTCCCTTAAAAATATCAGTTTTCAGTGTTGACTCCAGTACTTGTCCTTAAGCACCCGTCCCTGCCCTGCAGCTTGTTCTGAATTCAGAACAGAATTCAGAATTCTGAATTCACTGTCACTACAGCACCAGGACTAATTCAGAATTTCAGAATTCAGAATTCAGTGAATTCAGAATTCAGTGGATTCTGAATTCACTGTCACTGCAGCACCAGGACTAAGGGAATACACTTGGATTTGTCAGCACAGGGAAATGTTATTCCTGAGTGGAGAGCAAATACAGATAAACAAACTGCTTCATTTCAAGATGAATACAAAGGAGAATGGATCCCTACAATGAGCACTGGCATAGCTGGTTGCTGTTGTTCTTTTTGTCCGGTCTGTTCACCTCAGAGTGCAGCAATAATGATTTTTTTATAACACCCTCACTTTTTTCCTTTTAAAACGTTTATGCAATATTTTCTTCATTAAAAAAACACACTATTTTTGCACTAGGGGATTTGAAATTGACCTGTTCCCCAGACATATGAGCAACAGGCTCCTGGTTTCTTCCCCAAGAACTTAATCTTGCAAGCACTGCTCACATGGAGCAAGCCCTTAGTCACAGAACAGTTTGTTTTGACAGTCCTAAATGATCCATACAAGTCACCCTTGCTGTACAAGAATTAAGTAATGTCTCCATGTCAACACTTTGTAGAGAGCATGCTGAAGTTAATTTGCACCCCAGGTCAGAGCCCAGATTCTTTCAAAAGAGTGACATTGAGCATAACTGGTTGGATTTCTGTAGCCCTTGGCAGCACAGTTTGTGTGAGTGTCCTGCACAGGACCAGTGTGAAACCAGAGCTGTTCGCAGGCCTGGGGCTTGACTTATGACTAGTCCCAGAAATTGTCCAAATTCATTTCGCTGCTGCGCACATCAGCAAGTGAAGAGCCATGAAATTCTCAGCGGTAATTGCCATCGCTTTGTTTGTGATACTTTGCATCTAAAAGATAAATTAAAAATCCCGCTGAACGTCCTTGGTTTCAGCGTGCTGCCTGTGACAAAGGAGATCCACATCTCTTCCTGCACTTCCCTGCTTTTGCTGTCAGTGTATGAAGCCAGAAACTTCATGAAATCACAGCTCTGTGCAGAGAGTAAAACCAATGACAAACATCACTGCAACCTTAATTTTCCTGTCATTTACCCCTTTAAAATGGTGCTTAGAATTAGCACGCAATCAAGTATTATCTTCAAGAGAAAAAATAATTGTGCAGAGTCAGATTTTCTTTTTTTTTTATATGAATCACCCTTAATTGCCTGCACTCAACAAAGGACAATTCAGTTTGTATGAAAATAGAGGAGATTTCAAAGGGAGAATAGTGTTAGCTGTAAACAGTTCCTTCTTGATGGAGCTGTGATGGACCAATGTCAACAGAGCCAATCCCAGCTGCTGGTTATTCCCAATGTATCTAGCAAAACAGAAGAGACCTGGAAAGGGACCCATTAATACCCATCCTATTTTACTCTGCATAGAATTTTTGATACAGAAAAGGATGACTTGTAATTATGATTTTGCTCAGCCATTGTTCCTCCGTTCCCAGTAAAACCGGCATCTTTTTCCTTCCTTTTGTTATAGCAATAGCATGGCAGTTATCCCTGTGGTTTAGCTGGGAACTTGCTGGTGAGATTTGCCCCAATTCTTTTCTCACTGCATTTTCATCAGTACTTTCCATGTAGAGAGTTTGATGCTGCAGGGGTTGGTAACCCCATTCCGTAGGGATGGAACCCAAAGTCACAATTGTAGATGTCTTCTGTAGTATTTGCAGCCTTGCTGCTGCCAGCTGCCAGCACACAAAGTGGACTTCCAGATTTCCCCAGGCCACCTGGTTCGTGCTCATCAGGACCTCCATCCTTTCAGGAATTCTCTTCAGTGTTTTCCTTTGCATGTAAAAATTGTCATGAGCAGAAGATTATGGCACTGTGAGATGGGAGTAGATTAAAACCAAAAACACGGGAAACGATGCTTGAACAGAGGGAGTAAGGAACATCCCCTCTGGCATCTGCCAGGGGAGGACTGACCCCCAAATCAGCAGTGCTAATGCTGCTGCTGGCTGGGGCTGCAGGTGGGCTGTGCTGCTGTTCTTTCGTGGACATCCAGGAGCTGCAGTTCCTTGGGGAAAGGGAGGCTTTGTCATGAGCAGCAACCCCAGGGACTCACTTTTTCCAGAAGATACCTTGTACTTGCTCTCAGATTGTTGCGCTGTGCAGTGATGAATAACACTTGGAAGCAGATGTCAAAGGCATCAGTGCTCAGTGGAAATAGTACATTTTTTCCATTTTATGTCTAGTTTAGACTATATTAAGGAGGAGGGAAAAAATTTAAAAGCTGAAAACATGTTGAAACAAGTTATGGTTGTAAGAGAACTGACGACAGCCAGGAAATTCCAAGTTAGGGTCCTCACTCCATCCTCCCTGGGCACTCAGAATAAGAGTTCAACATCCAAGCCCTTGGGTTAGTGTTGGTCACAACAGCTTCAGCCTTGTTATTTGCTATTATGTGTGTGCCTGCTTGGTGCTGGCTGTTTTCCTCTTTTCTTTTGATCTTTCATAAAAATTTATAAAGTCCCTGTTCTGCACCATGTGCCTTCATACCAGCTCAAAGCTGTTAGGTAACTATGAACTTTATAAACACTGGTCTAAATTGCTCTGCATCCCAGAAAGGTCACAGAAGGTTTGTTCTAGAGACAGGAATGAACACAAATATGAACTTCCATCACTGTTTATTAAAGCATGTGATATTCGCATAAACATTGCAGTATTTTCTTTGCATGTGTTAGTAATAAAAAACATTCTGTATTACTAAAGTATGAATATTTAAATCATGTCATGTTGGTTTTTTTTTTTCTCTTGAAGGTAATATCAAATTTTATTTTGCTCAAGTGTTGACAATAAAAACTGCTCTGACTGGGTTTGCTTTGATGGCACAGAGCAGTTCCATGTAGGGACAGGGAGGCGCAGGCCAGGTTACACGGTAACAAATGTGTATGACCAGGCCAGCCTTGATGCCTCTGCCCTGTTTACCCTGCTCCTCGGACGTGGCTGGACTGTGCCTGTCTGCCATTTGTTAGGTTTGGGGAGGTGATCTTATCTGGAGACTTAGAGATCATAAAGATTGCAGTCAAAAGTGGACTCCTGTGGTCACGTACAGCAGTTATGGATCACAAGGCTTAGTCCCCGTTGAACAGGAAGAATCCTGATCTTACAGTTTCCACTGATTCATCACAGTCTGTCTTCACTTATTCCAGCAGTTGGTAACCAGAGTGTCTAAATTTGCTCCTTAACTCCTGCTCTGTGTTTGTGCCCACTGGACTTGAAAGCATTCTTGTCTCTAGACTGAAATGTTCCTCTTCTTGGATTTCTTCTATTTTTTTTAGGTACCTACGAAGTTAGCACAGGATCCTCTCTTTAATAAGTTAAACCAGTGTTGCTCCTGGACTTCTTTACCCAGAACAAATTTCGTTTTTAATCCTGAATCAAACTGAATTAAGATTTGGACAGATTTTGTCGATACCAAATTTTGGGGTCGTACCTGCACCAGTACCATACCCAGAGATGTTGTAAACACTCTTCCCATTTGGGGTATCCCAGCTTTGGGAGTTCTTGGTTTCTGGGTTATCCAGTGGGATCCCTGCAGAGGCTCTGGAGTGGCTGTGGAGCAGAGGGAAGCGCCTGCAGGAGGGCTGGAGGCTGTGTCTGACACGGGATTTGGCAGCACGGGGGCTGCTGCTGTTGCTCAGCTCCCCGCTGTGGTGCAGACCACCATCAGTGACCAATCCCTTCCTACTTTCTCCTCCCGTGCTCTTTGCACTCATCTTTGGTCGATGTTTATTGTTTGTTTGTTCCATTTAACAGCAGAAGGTGTTAACGCAGTCTCACAATTTCTTTGGGATTCAGTGGGCAGGTACATTTCTGACTCCCCATTTAAATGCAGACAGATGTCATTTAACCAGTTTGAAATCCTCTTAGTATCGACCATGTTGATTTTGTCTTTCTCGCTTCTCAATAAACAGCTTTTTGCTGATGTTCAGCCAAAATGGTTTTCTGTAAACCTCTATTGATTTGGATTAATTATCAGTCCTCTTTGAGCTGCATGGGTTGAACAGTTGCTGTTCTCCCTTTATTTTCTTGTCTGAGAAGTGAGGCTGACCAGGCTGTCTTTACCAGACTGTCCAACCTACCCTTTTTAAAATAACTGGCACACCACCAGCTTTCTTTTAGTGCTCTGGAAATTCCACAGTCTTTCAAGAATTCCAAGTATTCCAAGACTTACGGTGTCGTGCGATCCTGAATCCAAACTCCCCACCACATTTCCCTTCACAAAAATAACTATGAACTTTCTAAATTCAATTTATTTCTTTAAAGCATTTCCAAAGGTATAATGTTTTGTAGAATGTCTTTTATCGCAAAACCTAAATTTGAAGCGAAAAGCTAGTTGGCTTTATCTTTAAAAACATGTTTTTTAAAATATTCTCATTGTTCTACCCAAGCAATTCCAGTCTGTGGTATAAATAATTGTTTTAGTGTCTATTATGCTTAAGCACACTGTGTGAAGAAAGTGGAATTCCAGCTGGACATGTGTAGATAATTAATTTTGGGAGCAAGTTGTATCTCAAGTGTACAGGGTTTGAATTTTCTGTTTGAAGTGCAATCATTATTTATCTACACACAAGGCACTAATGTGTACTTGCTGAAGGAATACCATCAAAAACACCCTTCAGAGCAGGTTCATTGTAAAAAACCAGAGAAGCTGAACACCCATGAGATGTTTAGGGCAGGGAAAGCTACAAATTATCAACTCCAAAGTGCCTGAAGTGAAAGGAAGGCTTTAAAGGACAAGTGTCAGAAGGGCTCTGGGATCACTTGGAGTTATTTGCTGGACTGAGAGCAGGGTTTTGAGATTTCAGGGCTCTGAGGAGGAGATCAGGGCATGGAAAGAACAGGACCAGCAGTGAGGACATCGTGGTGGTGCAGCCTGTGGTCCCACTCGTAGGAAAGGATGATCACAGCTCCTGTGGTTTTTGAAGGCACGGTCTAGAGTTCAGAAGCCTCTTGTCTGGAGCTGCTCCTCTTCTCTTGCCCTCTTGATGTGAGGAGGAAACGTTTTAGCTCTTGAGCAGGTCCTTCAGAGGCCTTTCAGGAGCAGTAGCTGCAAACAGGACCTGGGGCCACCCCTCGTCTGAGCAAGCTGAAGGATCCATGTGAATTTCAGCCACACAACTGTATTCTCCTGTGCTTGATAAAATTATTTATTCTCAGAAGACTCCTGCCAATATAGCAGAGGCCAGATGCTTATTCCTCATCACACTGGTTCATGCTACAAGCTCGTAGTTGTCCCTCAAGGCTTGATGGCTTCGGTGGTTTGGTTTCTCTAAAATGCCACTGGAAACTGTCGCACACGAAATTAATGTCAGTTATTGTCTATTTAAAACTGGAAGTGCCTCAGTGGTCTGTGGATGTGTCTTACAAGTTTAAAGCATTTTAAACCCTGTAACCCATTAAAGAGAGATCAGTTTCGTTGCATGAGAACCACTCTGTGTTTTACAGCTGAAGGAAACCGGTGAATAAAAAACACCAGTGGCAGAGCTGGTGGGAAAACTCTCAAGTGTGGAACATCAGGGCACCTTCAAGGGCCCTGGTTTTTAACCTCAGCCCACATGGCTTCTATTATTTATTGCATTTCACTTTTTTATCGGTGGCTTTAATATTAAAAGATGTTATCCTTGGTGAACTTGTGTTCAGCAAATGTGCTTTCTGCCTTGAATCTGCTACGTGCAACCCAGAGCTGCCAAGGTTACTGCCAAGTTATAAACCCCTATGAAAACGGGCAAAACAACCAAAATGAACCAAAACGAGATCCAAGATCAGTTTATCCCCCCCCCCCCAGTTTTGTTGTCAGGGGACACAAGGACTGATGTGACCTCAATGGCCTAAATGGAATATTTGGAAGTGCTGCCTTTTGGGAGCACAGTTAATCTCCAGCACCCCTGCCAGCTCATGCTGCTGGCTACGTGTGGCATTTGTGGGTGAGAATGAGTTTTTGATGCTACCTTTTATTAAACTGGAAAAAAAAAAAAATCAGCTCCAGTCTAATGCAAGCTGCTTCCCATCCAGTTATCTGAGATATGGGATATTTGGGGTTGGGTGATGAGGGTGATTGTTTTGTTATGTCCATCCAAACTCTGTGGCAGTGACCTGGCTGTGGTATCTGCTCCTGACTGTGAATTCAGCCCTGGTTCATCAGGCAGCCACAGGAGGCTGCAAAACATCAGTTGGCCCTGGTAGCGCTCATGGTACTGTTTTAGGTTTGGGGTTCTATCCCTATTCTTTCCCACACTTTTCTAAAACTTGATCAACTAAAAATAGTAATGACAACCCAGGTGAAAAATCATGATCTTAACTCATATCTGGTTTAGGGTTTGGGCTTTGTTAAAAATCTGCAAATCAAAATTACGTATCTGTGTGTTTGCAGTGGCCTCACTCTGAAATCCTGGCTGCCAGGGCAGCAGCCAGAGCCCTGTGACCCTTCTGCCACCCTTCCCCAGCCCTCCACAGCCCACACCATGAAACCTCGGGAAAATTTGGTGCTTACAGGTCTAGCACAGGAGCTGAGGATTTCAGCTACACTTCAGTATGCTTGGGTCTTCAGCTTTGATTGGAAATCTTTATTCTGCCAACATGCTGCTCACACAGTGTGTTACCAAGTGTCCTCACTTCTTAACGTCTTTGTAGCTGGAGTATGAATTTATTGTCTCTGAAAACAGAGTTGATCTTAATTTAAGATGCTTTCAGCTTTGCCAACCTGAAGCTCATAAAGTAATTAATGCGCTGAGTTGGGGAGTCTTTGTTGTCGTTATCTGTAGATGGTTCCCAAAATGACTTTACTCCCTACCACAGCACAGAGTCTTCCCTTGAACTTCTGTGAACATCTGCAGTCCCACAGGAAAACATTCTGCACAATTACAGCGCTGCCTTTTTCCAGGAAATATCTGCAAATTGCGTCAGTCAATCAATAAACCAAACTCCCTCTTGTTGGTTTTTTTTGTTTGTTTTTTTGGGGTTTTTTGGGGGGGTTTTGTGTTGTTGTTTTTTGTTTTTTTGGTTTTTTGGGTTTTTTTTTATCTTTGCTTCTTGTAAATGCTACGGCCGAAGCGCTGCCTCTATTGGAAACTTCTTTTCCAAGTGCTGTAAGAGTTTGGGAAATGTGTCAAACATCCCGAGCAGCTGCTGAGCAGAGCCCTGCGATCCCTGTGTGCTTTGGCACCGGGGGGATGCACAGGAGCAGCGAGTGAGTGGAGGAGCAGCCCTTTGAAGTCTGCCTGGTGATGTTATATTATTCTTGGCTCCCTGCACGCTGGAAAATCCACTGCAGCGAGTTCTCAGCGCTGCTGCAGCGCACGGTTTTTCTCCAGGCTGGGGAGGGGTGGTTTTAGCATTACATTCGCCTATGAAACACCTCGGTCGTTTTTGCTGCTGAGATTATGTTATTTTATTAAATTCCCATTAGGTTTTGCCTTTTTTTATGATTGGAGCAGTTCCCCGGGTTGTTTCTTGGGGTGTTTCGTGCTTTCACCACGGCGCTGATGAGTCCCCTCGTCCGCATTTGAAACGGGGCTTTGTAATGACTAAATCACAGCTGAACTTTCTGCTTTGTAATTGGATTCACCTACACCCCACACTTGAGAAGTAGAATTACTTCACCTTCTATTGCATCCTCCACCTACAGCTGAAAAAGCTCTTTACAACCTGTAATGTACTCAAGCTCAGAAGACAAAACCACAGTTCTGGAGCACTTAGTAATCGGAACATGGGATGTTTCCATGTTCCATCTGATCGGTGGCCTCTGAGGGATGTATGGGAGTCAGTGAACTCTGCGTGAGGAAGGTGCTGTGCTGCAATAACTCTTTGTGAGGCAACAGCAACCTGTGCTTTTGGAAGAGGAGAGTGTGGAAGGCACTGCCACTCTCTGAGTGGCCAAGTGACAACAACTGGGCTGAGCTGTTATCTCAAACTCACCCCAGTGTTCTCCCTTTAGCCAAGAGAAAAATGAGAGTCAGGAAGATTCAGGGAAGGGGCAGTGGCAGGAGAGAGGGGACATGAGATGATTTAAGCCACAGGAAAAGGCTTTTTTTCTGAAGGCAGACTTGAAAACCCATAAGGCTGTTCAGGAGAGTCTCAGTCTCCCTCCAGCTGCATCCCAAGGAGTCATCCCCCTCTGGTACAAACAGTGTAGTTTGCACTCTTAACTAGAAAAGCATGTTGAGTCCAAAGTGCCAAATTCTGCTTGCCAAATATTGCTACAGATCTAGAGCTTTTTTCTTCTTCTGTTTCCAATTTTTGGGTTGCTACTCCATGGCTTGGTAATGTTTTCCTACATGCACCCTGGCATTCCCATTTGCCTCCTTCTTATTATTATTTTTTGTTATTATTAGCGTTCCTGTTGTTATTTCAGTGAATGCCTCACAGCTGCATTTTTCTAATCTTTAAATTGCAGTGCAACATTTTTAAACCCATTACATTATCTCCCCTCATGACTTGAATGAAGTATTTTCTTCAGAGCTTTCTTTATTCCTTCGTGTCTGAAAACACTCACGTGGCTCAAACTCCAAACTGAGCTGTAGATAAACAGTTCATCTCAAACTGACCTTTGATTGTACCTCAAGACAAGTAGAACCAATAAGGGACAAAGGAATTCTCATGGACTTGTAAATCCATGGTGAGCCTTTGGTGTGGGCACAATGCATGGGTTCATTCCAAATTTGTAGCAGAACCCAAAAAATCTTTTTTGATTTTGCAAAGAGTCAAACTTTTTAAAGGGCTTCTCATCCTGACTGCTTAACCATGTCAGGTGTTCTTGCAAATGAATCTCATGTCCTGTGAGCAAAGGGTGTTGAAGCAGGTTCTGAAACACTTCTGATCCAAATTGCTGCTTTTCCCTCTCATATTTTGGATATTTTTGTCTTGTCATGCACATTAAAGGGATGTGAGTTTGTTTGGTTTTTTTTTTTCTGGACTACTGTAAATTAAAAATAAATATTATTATCGATAATATGCACTTAGATTGTAAATGAGCTCAGTTGTTCTCAGTGTGGGCATTAATCATTGCCAGAGGGGGTTCAGCACCTGCTGCTTTGACTTGTGATCTCCCAGTGGGAGCAGTTGCTGCATTTCTGCCTTTCTGCAGCTCAGGGAAGCTCGCTCAGATGAGGTTAAAGAACTGCTACTGCCAGCCTTGTGTGTAGCTCACAGGTGAGGAGAAAAGGAAGTTTGTAGGTAAAGTATTTCTGTGGTTCACTGAAGTCTAATTGATCATTTTCTTATCCAGAAGCAGTGGGGGCAGAAGAGCACTGAAGAGGGGTTCCTAGGCCTTTAGGGAAAAGGGAGTTTTAAAAAAAGCAGTAGACTGATGCCAGGGAGGTGCCAATGGGTGTGGATGGGTCTGGGCATTCCGGGGCTGCCATTAGGGACCCTGGGGAGCTGCTGGGGCACCAACTTGGTGTGTTGTGCACTGTCTCCAGTCACATGTGGCTGGATTTGTTCCCTCTTCTTTTAGTCACCAGAGTTTTGGAGTTTCAGGTACTGAGATTTTACAGAAAGGAAAGAAAACTCAGTATGGAGACTCACAGAAAATCATTGTTTGACACACTCCTAAAATGGTTTTATCAGCCCCTGGTTTGTTACTTGAAAGACAAACAGGAGTTTAAATATAGGACGGATACAAATTCACGAAGCAGAAAAGTTGCTTCACCTTCTTCCACTCATTAATTCAAGAATTCCCTTTTGTCACTGCCTGTTTTCCTTCTTGCCACAGAAGTCACCCTGTTGGCCTGCAGGAGATGCTGAGCCATGAGCAGGGGGCACACTTTACTGTCTTAGACAACAGAAAATCTCTGAGGCAGCTGAGGAAACGGGATTGGGAGTGTGTCACAAGCATTGACAGGACTGCTCTGGCCCCCTCCTGCTCCCATGTTTTGCTGGTTTCATTCCCAGCAAGAGGTGATGGCCAGGTGTCCCCAGCCAGCTCCTCTGGGCTTCACAGCAGCTCCTCACCACATTGTCCCCACTCCCCCTGGAGCTGGGGCTCATGCAGCCACCTCACTTCTGTGAGCCTTGCTCGGTGTGTGTCACAGACACCCTCGTTCCGTCCTGCCTCTCATCTGGCAGCACTCCCAGCTCCTCTCACACACCAGAGCCTCGTGCTCCTGGGAAATGCAGCCTCTCCTCAGAGTCCGGGGTTATTTCTGAAGGATCTTTGCAGCTGCTGAAGGCACCAATGAGCCCAGAAACTCCGAGGGCTTTGCTGCTCCAGGCAGAGCAGGGTTTAATTGCCCGTGCAGCAGCACCTCTCCAAGCACGTGTTCCAGACGGCCAAAGCCCCAGAAACTTGATGCTCCATGTGAAGAACACAATGTTCACCTGGTGCTTGCTGCCAAGACTTGAAGGATGATTTTCGAGACCAGGGCAGCCTATAAACTCACACATTAGGCTGAGTCACTGTTCTGGCAGGATAGGTCTAATTTCTCTTTATATAAACTTATCTCCAAAGTACTTTATCATCCAGCAACTGCTCCAACACAACAGCCTCTGAATGGCTGAGGATCGCAGAAGCAGCTATTGACATCAGGTGGGGGAAACAACTCTGTGGTAGGTCTTCCGAAGAAATGAAGCAAACCCAGATATTTTATTTTTGTGCTTTGTTTTAATACTCAACTCCCCTTTGGATGATTCAGATCTCTCGGTTTTCCACGCCAATTTGTCTTATCCTTCCCAAGAGCATTGGGTCAGTTCGTGCAGCTTTTCACGAAGGCTCCATCCCTTCCACAAACACACACGCACTGACACCACTCAGCAAAGGCCCCTGGTAAACAGGAATGCTAATTGCTGGTAATTATAGGCTACGAGGAGGAGGGAGGCGTTTAAAAGAAGCTGCAGGCTTTGCAAGACAACAATTTGTAGCTGGATTAAGCTGGAATAAACCCAGGTCCCAGGAGTGAAAAGACAGCGTTTCTAAGCCTAAAGCAACACTTGTCTGCCAGTTGGCTTGGAGTGTGCAGTGCCCAGTTGTAGTTCCAGGCTCTCTGGAAGCATTTAACAGCCAAACGTTAAGGGGACAGGAGCTTAACCCTTGCATGCTGGAGGCCTGAGTTGTTCAGGCTTTTCCCCCTGTATATGCGAGTCTAGGAGAGTGTTTAATAATTTTTTAACCTGAACATAGCAAAGCTTATTTTTCTGTAGTGTCTCACGAACATCACTTCCTTAAAGAGCCACTTCAACAGTTAAAAGAATTAAGCAGAAATTCTTGGATTTCACTGGAAAGGCATCCTGTCCCTATCCATCAAGGTCCAACAGTTTTGCCAGGGATTTTGTTCTGCAGAGTGATGGATGGGCAAATGTTTGTGGGAGTGTTTATTGTAGACTTTTCTGAGTGCAAGAGCACGCTGCCCACGATGCTTATCTTGACAGACGTCAGAGAGTGGCCATACAGGACAGGTATATTGTGATTTTGGGCTGTGAATGCTGTGCAGAACTTTTCTCTCCTGGAGTGTTGGTATTTCCAGAGCTGAGGGGATTGTCCGAGGTCAGAGTTTTGAAGAAATTAATCCCTGTTTTGGACTGTCCCAGAGCCTTTATGTCAAACAGCGCAGACAGTTTGTAGCACATGGTTTGTGCACTTGGGCAGTTTTTCCTTTTCCCCCTTTTCTGGCTACGAGTGCAAAGATCAGAGGCAAATGCGAGGTTTTACAGGAAAAAAAAATGTCCTCACAAAACCTGGGCAAACTTTAGAGGGGCCTGGAAAATTATTGGCTTCATCAGTATAACTCACGACTGTTAGATAAATATACACAGCAGAAGAGCACTTAAAACTTATTTTTCCCTGCAAATCCTCCTGTAGGACTCCCTTGGATGGAGCCAATGCCATCAGGGAGGACTCTGGAAGGAAAATATTCTGTTCAAGGCTGGCTTTTAGCAGAGGTTCAGGGAACTTGGTGCTTCAGAGGTGAACTGCAGGACAGGGGCAAGTCGGGTGCGGAGGGGACGATGGTGTGGAGTCCATCAGGAGTTTTTTAGGTGGCTTTGGTGCTACAGAAAATTCTCACGGAGCTGCATCCTCAGTTTCTAGTTGTAATCTCCTAGAGCATTCTTTAGGGCATGCATAAAGGCTTGGCAGAGTCTTGAGAGAATAATCATTTATCTATAAGGAATATTCCGTGGCTTTTAAAGTATTGACTTTCCAAGAAAGCACATGCAGCAGAAGAAGTGGTTTCAGGCTTAACGTACTTTGGGTTGTTTTTCAGCTGTTGCAATTACATTTTCTGAAGTTTTCCTTTAAAAATGCCAAGCTGATTAGTCTACCTAGCTGCTTTCCCCGCCTAGCAGCCTCTTGCAGGGTTAAAGTAAAAAAAAAGCAACAGTTGCTAGATCTTTTAATTTCTGGGCTTTGCTGAACGTGCTGCCTGTTAACCCCTGAGGACTGCTGAAACATTTGTGCTCTGCAGGCCCCTGGCCAAGCTTAGCATGCCACAGATGAAGTAATGCCATACCTGTCCATCTGTTTGGCCTATTGCTTTACAATATTTGGAATAAAAATTGAATTTCATCTCATTTTCTCTGACATTGTTTAGAAATAGACCGTTCTGACGTGTCAGAATGAAATGCAAATCACCCCCTCAGCAAACCAAAGTGTGATTTCTGACTGATACTTTGCAAGCCCTGACTGTTATGATTGCTACCCAGTTGTATATCCTCCCCTTCCTCCAGCAGAAAGTGTAATGGAAAACGTAACCCTGACAATTACATACAGATGGCACCATCCCATGATTTCAGCTCTGTGTGGTGGCTTAGATTTCTGGGCTACAACTGGTGTAAATTAAACTGTAGTCATCCCCTGCACATGGATTATATTGTATCTGCAGCAGCAGTGAGAGCTGCACATCTGCTGGGTGAGAGGCCGTGCTGGCAAAATTCAGTTTGTTTGCCTGGGACTCGGTGCAAGTGCCAGTGAGGGCCCAGGGATCCTGCTGAATTTGCTGGAGGCCGTATGAAACGTCTCAGATCACCCCAGCCAGGATTTATCATCTCTGTGTGGTGACAGAGCAGGCTGGGGTGGCATTTTCTCTTCATCTTCTCCCATGCTGGGAACAGGAGCCTTTTGCAGTTGGAGTTACGGGATCTGTTGTGGGATCGTTGTGTTCAGGGGAAGAGAGATTGGGTCTGCCAGAGCAGAGGGAGGGGAGGGAAACGAGAGTCTGCACCCTGCCCACCCTTGAAAAATCAGATTTTTTTTCTTTTTCTGTCTCACAAATGCTTCATTTTTCTTTTAAAAAGAATCAGAGTAAGAAAGGCCGTGGTTTCCCTGAGCCACACACAGATCCAGCTCAGCTCCAGTGCCAACCACCATGGCCAACACTGCTGTCACTTGTCCCTCCTTAACCCTGGAACAGTTCTACAGCCCCAGGTGACTTGGTCTTCAGCTGAGCTAGGTGGGAACACCTTTCAGAGGCAAGATGAAATGATCTGGGGGCTTGTCAGAAGAGTCAAAACATCAGCAGCAGAGCTTTATCCATCGGTGTTCCCAGGGCTCTTGCTGTAGGGATTCAGCTAATTAAAATTCCTTTTACCTGCATTTTCCTTTACTGCTTCAGGTGGTTATAAGAACCTTCATTTCATGTCCCCAACTACTCTAATGTGTAAACCAGATGTTCCACTCCGAAGTGGCAGCTTTTCAACAATGGATCAAATGATCCTCCTGCATAAGATCTGTTACTGGCTTGTGCCTCCGAAGATTGTGGCAAGAATTTTAATGAAAAGTCTAAGAATAACATGAAATTTTAAGATTATAAGTCTTTGTGCAGTATGAAGTGCTGGTTTTATTTGATTTCTACCTTCTTTCCATTCAATGGGTGTGTGTTTATGTGTGTGTATATATCTCAATAAATTAAATTAGGAGCTGTTTCTAAAGACCTGGCTGTGTGATTCATGCATGGAAAAGGGACAATACCAAACATGTGAGTTGTTACTGCAAGATTATGAGCCCAGTCTTATTCCCAGGGAAATTGCTTTAAAGCAAGGCCTACATCCTTAATGTTTTCTACAGAAAAGCCTGAGACAGTAACCTTAGGAGAATGAAACGTGAGACCCCCGGGGCAATTTAAGCAGGGCCACAGTTGAAAAGCAGCAAGAACAGGTTCCCTTTGTACTTGTCTGAGCTGCACTTGGCATCCCTTGGGGCGAATGGGGAGAATTTCAGCCTTCAGTGTCTACACAATCCCTCATTTTTCGGGAGGGAGGCTCGTTACTGAGGAATGCTCTCTGTTCTTGTGAGCCTGGAGTGGAAGGTGATCACTGATTAAAGCAGAGGCTTTTGATTAAATGGTGAGGCTACTTTAGCGATTAAACACACACACACACACAAAGGTATTTTGGAGGGTGCTTTCTGCAGGAGCTTGGGTAGGAGCTGAAGCAGAAGGGTCAGTGGTGGTTTTGGTGGTTGGGAAGGTGCACAGCTTGGAAGGGGAAATTACAATTTCAGGATTATGCCGGTATTCATCTGTAACTGGATCTCTGTTTATTTTTGTTTCCCGAGATGCTGTCACAGGCACGTATTGTATTTACCTTTCTGACTCCAGACGCACAACGCTGTGTCACTCATCACAGATAAAAGGCTTCAGTGTCCTCGGATAATTACGGAAGTTTTATTAGCTATGATGAAACAATGATAAAAGGTATCAGGGCTTTGATTCCATCTTTTGGAAGGGAGCCTATTTTTTTCGTCCGCATTTTCCATTTATTGGAGCAATTTTTAAAGGACTGGTAATTTTTTAGCAGTCAAACTACCCATTTCCATGCAGCTCTTACCCGCATTCTCAAGGCATTGACTCCTGTAATCACCATAATTAGCACTGCACACAGAGCCCCTGTTGCAGAATGATTCATTGGCGGGCGGCACTGAAATCTCCTCTCCAGTGATCTCGGCGCACGGAATCACAGAGGTTTTGTTCCCCAGGACAGGAACTCTCTGGTTTGTGTGACTCTGCTCAGCTTTGCGTGTGCAATGCCGGCTCTGTAGAACTCCTATAAAATCGTGGAAAAAGGCTGTTCTGCTAACATTCGTTTCTATGTATTTTGCTGAGTTGCTATGCTTGCATTTTTTAGTGTTTACATGCTGCAGGGATGTAAAAAGCACGATGTTACGGGGGAAAGGGCAGGGCTTGCTTCAAATTATCATTGAAAGAAAGAAAAAAATGCAGAGAAATGTCAGGAGATCTTGATGAACATGTTTCTGCGGGAACTGGAAAAGAGACCAAGCCACAGAACTGAGAACCAGATCCAGATTCCATATCCTTCGGCCTCACCCCTAAGGGGATGAGAAATTCAGAGCCGAAATACCACAAGTTTGGATGAAATTTCTTGACTTCAGCCCCTCTCCCCACAGCCTGGTTACACTGATAACCTCCTCAGAAACATTAGTCGAGCTACACCTCTATCTGATTGTTGTATCTGAGCATAACAAGAGTGTTTGCAATCAGATTAAGCATAAAGGTAATTTCTTCCTCTTTTTTACATGAACGCATTGTTTGAAACAAGCAGTTATGCTAGATATTACTGGGTTGCCTAAGAAAAACATTGTGAGATGTTTTCTGCTTTTAAATTCAAACTGAAAAAAAAATCATTGAACTTGTTTACACTCTGGCCCTTTAACCGATAAAACATAAATTAGTGGTTGTAAGAGATGGGCAAACATGTCAGCTTTTGGGCTGAAAGTTAGAGGGGTTTTAAATCTGAAATACTAATTTGATTCCAAGCCAAACCAACCCACAAGACAATACCAGAAGCTGCATTTAACTAAATAATCCAGCCTTTTCTCCCAACTATTTAGATAAATGAATATTTATGTCAGAAATTTGTGATACTGCTTTTTATTTCTAATAGCTTGATGACATTAGGTGAGAACTAGTTGTAACGTGTCTTTGGGTGCCGCAGTATTTCCCCTTCCTGCATAGCAACATTTAAGATAAAGCAAAAAAGGAAATCTTCCTGTGAATTTTAAGATTTCACATTAGTGTTGTTATAATAATGAAATGAACCTGGGGTTTGGTGCCTTGGGGTGGAAGAAGTGTCTGCACGAGGTCAGAGGATGTGTTGATGCCAGAGGTGCTGGTTCCTGACCCAGCTTCGGGTACCTGCTGCGACCCCCAAGGTGTGATTGAAGCACAGAGATTGATGCATTTTTGTCCTTCTGTTGTACAGAAAATGGTCTGTCCCTGAGCCTTTGGGATTCTGCTGGCTCACCCCAGCTGAGACTTTTAGGAGCTTTAGTCATTTGATTCATTACGTAAAACTCTGCTAATTATCTTCACAGTCAGAATGTTCTCCTTCCTGCTTTCTCTCTTCTGGCTGAATACTCTGATAAAATAGAAGTGAAACAGTGCAGTGCTGTTGATGGGAAGGAGGAACCACATTTCTTACTAAGGGTAGCTAAGGCATAAAAGATGAGATAAAGAGACTCAGGAACAAGAATACATCTCATCAAGCTGATCCTGGCTGTCTGCCTTGTGCCTTTTATCCTCTGTCACAGTGGTACCTGCTTGTCTCTCTCCAAGTCAGTTCTGTATCATTGGTCTGCTGCCAGGTCAGCTATGGCAAAAGAGAGTTTACTTTCTGTAAAGAGAAAATAACTGTTGAACAGGCAAAGGTACATATTTTAGGTGAAAAATTTATAGACTTATAATGATAGAATTATTACAGACTACTTTAATCAGAATTTTATGCGGCACCAGTTCAGTTGGTTCAGCCATACCTGGTCATTAGAACTGGCCATACCTGGGCAGGATAACTGGTTTCAATGACAATCATGTGTTTACAACTAATCCTAGTTCAATACCTTGACTTAGGTCAATTACTTTACTGATTAGGACTAGGAATATTATAACCTTTGAGTAAAAGTCTCATTTCTTGCACTGTTTTTCTCTGTTCAAGTGTTGCAATGTATTTTAAAAGACATCTAGTAGATAAGGGTGATATTTAGGTAAATTTAATCCGATCTGAGTCCTGCAGAACTTGTCTTCATCTGTTGATCTCAAAAGCAGGAACACAAAGCTGTCATTGCACCAGACCAGCAGCAGCTGAACTCTGAAACATGTGAGGAAGATAACTACCTTCAGCCTCTCTCCGTGGATCCTGTCTTTTGACAGGACTCCCACCAATGTATAGAAATGTTGTCCTGGTAATGAAAATTACCTGGATTTGTAAAGTGTTTTGTGGTTTTAGGGCTGTCAGTCCTGGGTTTGTGTTCTGTTCCAGCAGCAGCCCGGGAAGGGGCTGTGGGAGCCCAGGGGACAGGGCTGGGTGTAGGCAGGAGGCAGAGGGCTCTGGACAAGGTCAGGAGGAGCCAGGGTTGCCTCTCCCAGCCCAGCCGAGAGCCAGGGCCGGCTGGTGGGGCACAGGAAGGGAACCGGCTGAAGGTGTTCAGAGTCTTAAATCATCACAGCTGCCTTTTTCCACCCGGTTTTGTTCTGCCTCCTCTGAATTCCGACACCTACACAGTGCTCTGTCTTTTCAAAACAACGTTGGAGTTCCCGACATTGAACTCTGCAAACAAGTGTGTTCTCAATTAAGGGAAGAACTTCTCCTGCCCCCCCTGCTCCATCCCAGCCTTGGCTCAGATGTGCCGGCCTCCAGAGGAATCACACCAGCACATTTTTCACAAGGTTTCCCCCTCCCAAAATCCCATTGAATGGCTGTTTCTTATAAACCAATGGAGATAATTTCATGGCTTTTCCCTTTCATGGCCACCCACCTCCTCTTCCCAGCTAGCTTTGATATAAAAAGACAAATCCTTTCCCATTCACATCAAAAGCAGGAGGGTCGCCCTGTGTCACCCACCCTGGGATTTTGACTCAAGCTTTTGGAAAAAAAAATTAATGGAAAGAGCAACTTGATTTTAACTCCACCACAGTGTGTGTCACCGAGAGTTTTCAGGGTCATTGACAGATCAGTTTCATAGACCAAACAGATAAATAGGCACGAGTTATTCTTTATTATTATTGCTCATAATTTGTTCATGCCATAAGTGTGCAGAGTGCACTGCAGGGATACCAGCCTTACCTCGGGGAACGCAGGGTTGAAGCTGGACATATGTTTTGTATATTTTCAGTGTGTATTCAGGCACCTCCAGCACTGGATAGGCACTTTTAAAAACAAATTTGAAGTAATAACAATAACATGCTGAGTGATAACAACAGGCATGAGGGTGAGAGGAGGACGAGGGTTACAAAAATAAAGATCATGTGAATT
Organism: Chamaea fasciata; assembly: GCF_029207755.1. Lineage (NCBI taxonomy): Eukaryota > Metazoa > Chordata > Aves > Passeriformes > Sylviidae > Chamaea > Chamaea fasciata. Next base: position 1,646,653 of record NW_027094107.1, read on the forward strand.
GTTTGCTTTATGTCACACATGAGGCTTGGGATCTCTCTGTTTTTCTTTTTCTTTGAATGCTTTTGTCATTCCTTTCTCTTTGGCAAGAAAAGCTGACAGACTTCAGAGGCGGAGGAATTGCTGCTGGAGTGGAGGAGCAGTGAGGCAGAGGAAAGGGGCTGCTCCTGCTGATACCTGAGAAACCTCTGGCCTTGCTGCAGGCTGAGGGCTCACTCAGAGAAGGGGAAAGAAGATCTGAGCACAATTTCCACCATCTCCGGTGTGTGAGGCTGTCCCTAGTACGAGGCTTAACACTGATTTTCTGAGGGTTAAAACTAGAAATACTTCTGTTCGTTATTCCAGCTGCCTCTAACAATCCTGAGGGTTTGTGAAAGCAAGAGAAAAGCTGAGTGAAGTTCCCAGGACTCAGCACTGATGGTTCAGTGCTCATTCTCAGCACATTCACCTGGTTCTACACATACCTGGTGCCTTCCCTTGAGTCTGCTCCGTGCCTGGAGCAATCCCTGCATATGGTGGAGGATTCTAAGGCACCTTCAGCCCCAGATAACTGCTGGACACCCTGCTCTTCTCAATGGTTTAATCTTTCTCAGATCCATCCTTGAGCATCCTCCCTGGTGCGTGGTACCAAGACCTCTGTGTAAGCTCCTGGTTGCTGCTGTTTGCTCCTGTGGGGTCTCTGAAGAGGCTCTGAAGAGCTCTTTACACACTGGAGCATCTCCTGAGGAGCACAGGCAAGTCCCAGCTCCACACCACCCTCCCTGCCCAAGCCCAGCACAGATTTGTGTTCACATCTGCCCTGGTTGCTGGGCCAGCCCTTCGACGGAACCAGGAGTTACTTGGTCTCGTGGTGGGAGTCGCTGGCTCTTACTTTGTCTCAGAAAGTGGGATGGAAATTTACTGTTTTCTTTGTCAAGGTTGTCATTATACAAATGCCTTTTTGCCACCCTGTTACATCCTGCAAATCCCTTCTATTTCAGTATATTCCCACCACTGCATTCCCAGTGCCAAGGTCTGTGCCTGCCAGGAGATGTGGTCTATTTGTGCTTTTGTTTCCAGTTAAGTCTATTTTTTGTCTTCATCAGCGCTTGAGAAATGCTCTGGCCTGTAGAGATAGAACACATTTTTGCATTTTCTCCATTGTGTGAAGGAGTTAGCTGCTAATAAAGCCAATTCCTTTATCAGATGCTGTTTGCAAAAAATATTTGTAACACATGCTGGAACTAATTCTTTTATCAGTTATTTGCTTCATGTGGGGATTACAATGGGCTGTGCTTCATCTGATAACTTTTGCAGTTTATTAGATGTGAATTTACTAGCTGTGAACAGTTGAATGATATAAAACTCACAGAAGAAACAAGCTGCACCATCACCAGCGTAACGATCTCTCTTAAATTAGCTCTGGCCAAAGTTCATATTTCACAATCCACTAAATCGCTTTCTTATGGATCACAAGATGAAGATACACTGAGTGAGGCAACTGAGTCTGTAATATCTTTGGTATAAGGTGAACACTTTCTAACAGATCATGACATTATCAAAGTGCTGTTTGAAATTGGCTCCATATGCTGCAGCAACGCTGTGAGATTTCACCCAGAATTTCATTTTCAAATGTTTTCCATTCAAGTTCACTGAGGGTAAATTGGAAACACTTGGGTATATCGCACTTGTGGACCTGTTAAGACCCACTTAATTTTAACATGTGGATGTGCAGAGAGAGAGGAAGAGAGGGGAGCTGTAGGATGGGGTGAGCAGGAATGACTCTATCCTGATGGCTTTGGAAAATCCGCACAGCCTGTGTTGGGCAGGGGTTGCACAAGCACTGCTGTAAACCTCCCCTCACCAGTGCATGTCTTGTGTGAAGGAGGGGATTTTCCTCTGGAGGGGGAGAGAGTCAGCCTTCGGCTCTGCCTGCTGCAGCTGGGAGCAGGCACTGAGGAAGAGCCGAGGTAGAGCTGCACTGGAGCTGGGCTGTGGCTGGCAGGCTCTGGGTGGCTGCAAACCTTTCCTGCCAAGGCAGGATCTGCTCAGGATGCTCTGGGTGGCTGCAAACCTTTCCTGCCAAGGCAGGATCTGCTCAGGATGCTCTGGGAGCAGGGCTGGGAGTTGCTTGCTTTGCTTTGTCAGGCTCTGCAAGATAAACGTGGCGATCTCAGTATCATCTTTTTTTTGTGATTGTTGGGTAACAGATGCATCAGAAATTCCAATTGGGTTTAAATTATTTCCTTTCTTTAGAAAAAAACTCTACAAGGGACTTTATTTTGCAAAGAAGGATTCAAGTCTCTTATTTCACCAACGAGAGGAGCTGAGGAAGGGACCAAACTGCTTCAGTGGCCATGGGCTGCAGAGGTGAGGAGTCCCCGAGGGCTTTGCTACACTTGTAGGCTAATGGCCTTCCTTATGTGAATATTCTGCATCTGCTGCTAGGAATGGGTATAAAAAATGGGATTTAGTAGCAGTACTAAAGAGTCTTTTCAGCTATTTGTATAAGGTATGATAAAGTACTTTAATTTGGATCCCAGCGGCTGGACTCAATGATCCTTGCGGGTCCCTTCCAACTCAGGATTCTATGGATCATGATAATCAATTCAGTTTAACGGGTTATTTGGAATAATGCCTGAAGGGCAAAAGTGCAATTTTCTTAGTGCTAGTTCAGTTCTGCATTTACATTTATCTGTGATATTTAATTATGGGCAGAAACACTGACTATTATTTGCATTAAGTATCTCCGTACCCGTCTGGTCCTATCAAATATATTCAATTTTTCTGGTGCTGATAGTTGTTTTTGTAGGTTAACCACATTCTCAAAATGCGTGGGTTGTTATCACACTATTCCTAGCAGGTTTTCAGTGCCAGACAGGACATCTTTTCCCTAAGGGGAAAATGCAGAAGAGAGCTAACTAGCTGGGAGATGGGATGCAACAGCTATCACAGCTCCACCACATCACCCAGCAGAAACCACAGCAGGGGAGGTGATTGCACAGCTTATCCATGGCTGGAAGGGTCTGGTTCTCATTTGGAAACTGCTATTCATCTAAAAATCTCCAATTCTTCTGCCTTCAGCGTGAGTGTTTCTGAGTTTTGCATCAGAGGCTGGAGTGGAGCCGCACACGTGCGCACCTTTACATCTGGTGTTTTATGGCTCGTTTGGAGGAGCTGTTACTAAGCAGCAGCTATATCAGGGCTCCATTTTATAAAGAGGAAGGGCTGTGTTACTCATTTTGTTTCCAAAAAATTCATTTGTTTTGCATTCCCAGAAGGTACTTTTATTCTCCCAGAAAGGTCAAGCAGAAACATTGATGTAAGTCCTGTTTATGGCAATTTTGTTAGATTTCCAGCAACTGCAATGGAACATATTTATAACAAGTGTGTTTCTCTCTAGGGTGATACCATTAGTCAAAATATGCTTTCTCATATTTCCTCTACATAAACACAAATATGTTTTAAGATTCAAACTCACTGGTCTTGAGGATTCCCACAGCCACATCTTATTAGAGGTTCAGAAGGCTGCACTAGCCATGCTTTCAATTTGGGATGAAAAGGCTTTTTTAAGAGAAAGAACTTCAACCAAACTAGAAGGGTGAAAAACAGGATAATATTCCACGTGTGGGCTGTGGTCCTGAACAACACAGCAAGCCTGAGAAGTCCAATGCTTCAAACATGCAAGTTGTGATTTGGTGTGCTGAGGATCCAGGTCTGGGCTGGGATTTGTACTGTTTCCATAGCAGTCAGCATCTCACAGACTTCCACTCGGTGTGCTCAGGATCCAGCTGTCGTCTGTGCCGTGGTGCAGCCACTGCCTCTGCTCTCTCCAGGTATCCCAGAATATGTGGGGTCCTAGCAGAAAGTGTAAGGAAGCAAACTGTGCCCTGCTGCAAATGTCAGGAACAGACTTGACAAGTAAAACTGGTGGCTGTGAAGGAGATCAGGGGTTGAGAAGATCAGAAGTTGTGACTGATATAACCATGGGGATAAAATAAGTTCTATATCTCCACTTCCATCTCATTTCTTCACTCACAGGGCTTCTCTTCCAATAACCTGAGTGTTAATCTGGAAAGTGTCCAGACAAAGAGGTAAAAATCAGTTGAGCTGAAACGACATTTTCAATTTCAATCTAATAATGAACTGGCCATGAATTAATTATTGAAAACGAAGCCTGCTGTGATGCCTTAGGAGGAGGGTATGTCTGTAGTGTGTGTCAGCTGCTTTCTTCCATGTACATCTCAGTCTGAACGGAGCTTGGTACAGACACAAAAACTGGTTTTATAGGAATTTTAGAACTCTGGTACCTTGAACTCTACATGTAAATGGAAATCTCACTGATTTACCTGGAACAAAAGTGAATAAAACTAGAAAATGCAAAACCTCTTTTTTTTCCTCTCCTCCTGCTCCAGTTGAAGAGCAGCTGTTTGAAATGCAGAGCCCCCTCCCCTTCCTGGGGTCTACCAGCATCTGCATTAACTATTTTTTGGCAGCAACATCTCCAGCAGATCTCCGCGTCCTAGGACCTCAGTGAGTTGAAGCAGAATTTCAGGCTGAAGTTCCAAGGAACAGCATTAAGGGCGTTGTTATGGATCACTATGTTAAAAACACTAACTACAATTCAGCAGGACAAAAAGCTGGCAAACCCCTGCCTCCTTTGCTCTGCCAATATTTATGAGCACTCTGGGGGCTCATCGGCACTGCGAGGGAGGAGCGAAGCGAGTGCTCAGATTATGTTCCGAATATTTGGGGCCAAAACTTGTTTTTTTCACACAGCACTTCAAGAAAAGTGTTTTGTTTTTCCCACAGATTAGAATGGGCAATTGACAATAAATTGCATTTTTCTCAGGGTCATCAGCCACAATTCTCAATACCCGTCACATCCCTTGCGGTCACAGTTTAGAGGAGCTGGAGATCGTGTAAGGCAAGAGAAAAGGGACGTGGGCTGTCAAAGGTGGGTTTAACCAGCAGCAGTCACTGCACTATTATTACATCTTTTTGGACACTGAAGGCTAAAAGTGATAATGCCAGGTATTTGAGAGTGTCCTAGTTTTGTATGAAATGGATTTATTGGAGATTCGTAACAATGAGAACAAAATATTCATTGCTGATGGACCAAGGTGTATCCCAATAAATAGAATTTGCTGAAGCTAAGACAGATCCCATGGCAGCTCAGAAGAGAGAAATCGTGTGCTAGGAATAGAGAACAATTTAAATTACGAAATACTCACCAAATCTTCTTTGGTATCTCATTAATGGAATAAGAACAGGGAGAAAAGTGATGGAGAAAGAGAGGTGAAGAATTAAATAATGGTTTTGGGAATCACTTTCTGTGCAACCAACTTTCACTGACTTTCTGACAGCTAAAAATAAGTTTAAAAATAAAGCCATGAGGACAGTGTGGTCTTTCCTTCTGATTGCTTTAGTTGCACCTCATCAGTTGTGGATTTCTCAACACCTCCAGCTTCTCTACCCCAAAGTCTCTATCAGACAATGAAATCAAAGGAAATGTATTGGAACTGAAGGCAAAATAATAATGAAGAAAATGGATGTTATCTCTAAAATGTAGCAAAAATGCAATGCTATGGACAGAGCAATGCAGAGTGTGCTAAGGACAGTTGAGAAGACACTTTCTGAGATGATTCCCACTAGAAAATGTCTCCCTGTGTGCACCACAATCATGCTGGGGTCTGTCTGTCACTGCTGGGGTGGTTGAACATCGTGAAAAGAAAAACAAAGGGGAAGATTGTCATGATTGACAAGAGATTAAAGGATTAAACAATTATGACTTGGATAAATGACAATTAAGGATGAGAAAACTCTCTGAAAATAATTGAAGTTGAGGCTCTGGAGAGGGAGTAGAACTGTTCAGGGTTTTTCATGGGGCCACAGGTAGGAAACTGAGAAAAAGAACTCGGTAAAACTGAGGGTAAACTCTGAACTTTGGTGCAGTGGTTCTGGTTAAGGTGGTACAAGCTCCATCACCAAGTCCTTTATACTCCAGTGTTACAAATCTTTTCATGCTGTGCTACTGTCAGATGTGCAAACCAAACCGAACATTCTTAATAGATATTAATTGTCTTCTGTGTGTCCTTGCTGCTCGGCTAGGGCAGCAGAGGGAAAAGGTCATGGAATTAACAATTCATCAGCTATAATTTGTTTCTCTTTAGGAATATATCTTACACATGTAGTAGGAGATTCTTGTGGGCTTTTCCATATGTTCTCTGAGTCAGGAGTTAATATATTATAAATGAAAGCACTAAAAAATTGTTCACAGGACCTGCTAAACTTTTGTATATCTTGGATTCATAGCTTAAGACAGGCAATATTTGCAGAGATCTTTTTTTCAAAAAAATCAACAATTCCAGTGTCCTAGCAACGGTTCCATAGTTGATTACAAATATCAGACTTCCCAGAGTATTGTGGAATTCATTCTAGCGATCCAATTTAATTAATTCTCTCTTCAAACTGATCACCAGACTGACCCAGGAATTCTGAATTCTGACCCAGGTTCCGCAGCTTGGAAGAAACCTCAGAGGTGAATGAGAGTGGAGCATCCTGCAGGAGATGGGCCTGGATCCGTGAAAAAAGGAGTAAGAAAATCCATTGTCACTACTCATGGCATTGATTTTAAAAAAGTGCCTGAAGCCAAAGCTTATTTCTCTTTCATGTTAGTGGAGGAGTAGCAGGATGTCTGAGAGATTTCTGCAGCACTTATTGTACTGAAGGAATGGACACTGCTGCTCCAGGGGAGACTGTGCCTTGGGAAGTGCAAAAGCTGAGAAATCAGCTCAGAAGGTTCACTTTTGTGTTTTACTTTCAGAAGCTGAAGAGCAGTGAACTGCTGGAGTCACACCAGCTCCGTCCCCTGGGGCATGGGGGGAGTTACCAGTGTGAAACCCTTTAAGGAAAAAAGAACACTCAGTAAGATAAGGCAAAATCACATAAATAGAAAAAGACAGTTGCTTTTTCCATATGAGTGGTTCTGTAGGCAAGAGAACTTGAGTCAAATGCTGCAACTGCCTCCCTCAGTTCATTAAAGATGGCTCCTCCTTGCCCTGATGAGTCCAAATGAGGGAGTCCTGTGGCAGGGATCTTTAGCAGGGGCTCATCAGCAGGACCATGGGTTGGATTTCTGGCGTCCTGGTCCTGTGCAGGCTCTTGTCAGGCTCTGCCTGGCAAACCCCGTTCTGTGGTGCTGTGCCTCAGGCCTGAGCTTTCAGCCACAGGGTGCAGGTTCTCCTCACTGGAATACATTTATGTCTCATTATTTTGCTAAGGACAATCCTGCAAGGACCATGAGCAATATTTTCAAGTCTATACCTTGAGTAAAAACTCAAAGTCACGTTGTTCTCCCGATTTCCTTGAGGTTTTTTTTCCTCCTTCAGTGCCTGGGGGATAAAACCAGTAATTTGAAATTTGCATCCATATTATCTGCTGCCTTCCCCGTCCATATGCACCATCTCCAAGAGCCCAGGGCAAAGATGCCATTATGCTCAGTCACTGCCCAGCCAGGTGCAGTCAGGAGATCTAACAATGTTAATAAAAGGGCTGATGAAGAACAAAAAATAAACAAACCTGCTATTGTGCCTGTAAGAATTGCTGCTACCAGGAAATTAAAAAATTACACGTGGCATATGCTGCCTGGCTGCACTCAGCACTGCTGTTCAACTCCGAAATCACGGCTACCAGGTACAAAGAAAACCAAGATTTGCGAAAAAAAAAAAAAAAAATTAAAAAAAAATCAATTTACAAAACCTGGTGAGGTTACAAAACTGTCATTTTCTTCTCTGCATCTCTGAGACTGCATATTTATTTTTATGGCTTAAAGCACAACTCTAAGAAATCACATTACTGTGTACATCTCACTCTTGAAAGATGGCATAGACTTAAATTTAAAAAAGTTTTGCAGAAGCTTCACCACACTCAGAGGACCACAAGCTCCACAGTGTGTTATTTTAAAAGATAAGGAAGCAACTAATTGGCTGGGAGTGTGTTTATCTGCTTTCAAAAGTCAGCGATGTGAGGGAAAAAGGATACCAGAGAGTGTTTGAAAAAGACAGATTTAAAAAAACTAATTATAGGAGGCAGCTGTTTCAGAAACCAGACACTGGGTATCCTGCTGCAGTGCTCACAGACGTGTGAGGATGGGATCCATGGAGGAACTGAGTCCAAAGGAGCAGATTTCTGCCGTATTTATTCCCTCAGACACTGCTCCCACCTCTGTGGGAGCAAAGTCAGGGTTTGCAGCAGGGCTCTGGGCTGGTGGAGCCCTGGGACTTGGGAAGTGCTCCCGCTTCTTTAGAGGTGTGCTGATTGAAAGCACTGGGAAGCTGCATTTTCTCTTGTTCGTGCTCCCCTCGTGGGGTTTTCTGGGCACAAACACATCAGGGACGGAGGGTGGTGTAGCCCCAGAGGAGCAGCAGCACGCACTCACCTGGGTCTGGTGAGACTCAACCATAAAGGTCTTTTCCAACCTAAAATCTGTGATTCCAAGACTGTTTTAACCACTGCAGCAAGCCAGGGTTTGTCCCAGCATTCATCCCATCCCTTCCCTTGAGGGAGTCGGGTGGAACAAGGACTCCTTTGGCTGAAAAGAGAGAGATTTAAGACATCACAGAGGACCCTCCCTGGATGAAGAACTTCTCTCCACATCTCTCCTTCTCTAAGGGCACTGTGTGAGGAAGGCCTTTTTTCTTCACAGAGTCAAAGGAAGAAGATCCCTTTATCAGGTCAGCAGAATCAGTTAGTGCCAACTGCTGTGGTTAATCCAGTGTCAAAGAGCAAATGTCTGTGAGAAAAATTCAGGGTTCACTTGGTGATCCCAGGAGAAGAGGAGGGACGAGTCAGGTTGGGTGTAGGTCTGTAGAAGGATATTTGTGTTAATGTTTTGCCTTTCAAAGGTATGAAAGGATATATATCAGCTGCCTTATTAAAAGGATGTTATTTAGGGTGCGAAATGAAGAATTTAGAAAACAGCAAGCGTCGGGTTTATGGTATTTCATGGCACTTTTTACCTAAATCTACATCATAAGTGCATTTGATCTGACGTGAATCTTTGTGGAGTCTGTGAAGACAACAGCTGAGGGGAAATATTTCAATCGATATTTGGGCAAGGCTTATACACGTGACAAAACAAGCTTAGGGTTTTTCATCCCCAGATTTGTCTTTCTGAGCCTCTCCTGTCCCTGTGGAGAACGAGCAGCTCTGGAGCTGGATGTGCGTTGGGATTGTGTGGACTCCAGCACCCTCTAATGGTGTCAGCACTCGCTCCCTGTACGTCCCTAAATCCTTACAAATCCTTTCAAACAATGTAAAAATGAGAACAACTCTGCTGCAAACGGCCAGTTTTTCACTCGGTGGCAATTAACAGTTTCGTGCTATTTTAAACAGCTTTAATTGCAATCTGCGCTGTCACACCCTGTTGCATACTCCGTATATCCTGCCCGAATTTCCACGTTAAATTAGGATAAAATGTTTCAGTGGGGGATGGGTGTCACGATCCGCTCACACAAGCGGGGTTCGTGATGGTTCGTTTTAGGGATCTCAGAGCACAAAAGACACAGCGGGGGACAAACTCAGTTTACTCAATCACAAATGCACCTTGATTTAGTGCCAACAAATGCGATAGTAGGGAGAGAAAAGAGAATAGTAAGAAAGACAGAAAAGAGGGGAAGGGGATTATAACTACCAGCATGGAGGGTCGAGTCCTCGAGGCTTTTGAAGATGCCTATAGACACGATCTTCTCCAGTGGGGAGATCTCAAAAGTGAGCGGGGGTCTCCAGGGTTTTTATAGTCCTCTCCGAAGCGACAGGCAGTTGGCCAAAGAGGTGGGGGAAATCATTGCAGTGTGTTCATTTAGAGAACCCAGAACAAGTCGGTCGTCGGCAGGTACAGTGTCAACCAGTACAAGTCAGCAGGTGCAGTGTCAGCAGGCGCGGTCACTTCACCGTGACTTGCCCATTGTTTCTGCTCAGGTTCTGATGTTCCCATATGGGTGCTGGGTTTTTCCATCAAACACACCTGCAGGCAGCACTTGGCCAACATCCCGCCTCAGCCAGGCCAGAACTCCTGTGTTGAGATTTTCAAGTCCCTTTGAGGGGTTTCAGTCTCTGTCCTTGACGATGGTCGTGAGGCAGATGAGGGATCTTCGGACCGTCTCTTACAATGGGACAAAGGAGAAATCGGAGTGAGCAGATGCAGGTGATGACTAAGAGCAAACAACACCCTGTGTGCAGCTTGGCACGGCTGATACTGCTGGGTAGGACAGAAAAAGCTGAGAATCCTGAAGGGAGAAAGTCAATCCACTTGGGTTTAATAGTAATGGGAGGTTAATTGTCTAAATCTATCTTTTGTCTTAGAGCTGAAGAGAAATCTTAAAACTGAATGTTCAAACAGAGCTCCACCTGCTTCATTCGAGCTCTGCTGATTTACATGAGTCTGTTCTAGCAGTTTGCTGATTTAATTTCTCCACTGCAAGGTTACGTGGATAAAGGAACGGTAGGAGCATTGTGTGTGCGCGCAAACTCCTGTGAAATGCAGGAGTCCCAGTACAGAGCTGCAAAGTCCTGCTGAAATAACAACAAAAAAATCGCTTTTCCTGGGGTTTCTGGGAAGGTGTTAATGTGTAAATGTGGTGGCTTATCCCACATAGTGGAGAGCTCTTAATGCTTATAACAAAAATACAACTTGCTCCTAGGTCAGAACCAATCCTCACTGCCTGTTCTAGGAAAGCTTTGGCTGGCTCCTCTGCAAGAGCTGGGCTGCAGCATTTTTGATAGAAAGCCCAAATCTGATATGAGAACATTTAGAATTTTAGATTAGATTTACCTCCTCACTACAGGTACAGTGTGTGATAGGCCAAGATGGGATTGAGACTGGAGGGGTTGCTGTGTTTTCCTACAATAAAGGACAAAAATGGGCCAGCCTTGAGGCTCACAAGCTTTTTTAGCTCAGCTGGAGCTCAGGAGCCAGGCAGGGTTGGGTTTAGTTCCCATTTTAGCTCATGGATTATCAAATCTTCTCCTTGGATCTCTGTCACTGATAAGCAAAACCACGTGTAACCTCCCCAGATATAAATGTGTCTGACAATTGGGTCACACCTCTATTTTACATGCCCTGGCTTCAGAGTAGCGTGAGAAGTTGGCTGTGCCCAGGGTTTGGCTCCCTGCAGTTTGCAGGGGCTGTAGCTGACTTTCCCCGCAGCTCCAAGGCTCATGTGTTACAAGCTCAAGCAAGATTTGGAAATGAACAGTGGGGAAGTAACTTGTGCAACTTTGGTTTTCTGGATCAGAAGATAATTTTGAAATTCAGACAGTGATCCAGGCACAGTTTCACATTCAGCACTGGAAAGACAAACTGCATTTTCCAGTTGTGTTTTTCCTACAGGATGAGACAATTGAGCATTTTCTACCATGAGTGATTTTTTAAAAGCATTTTCTCACAGGAAAGAGCATCTCAGTGAAATCGCTACATGGGGGGTTTTCTGCCACTGTTGTAAAAACTGACATTTCTTTGCTGAATTCGACTGTTTCCTGATTTAGTACTGACATTTCTTTCCTGATTTCGACTGTTTCCCGGTTTATTTTAGCTGGCTTTGGACGGATGCCAGAGCCATCTGAGCTGCTGTCAGCTCTTGGGGATGACGTGTTCCCTGATGCCCAGAGTGTCTCTGCCACTGGTGAGTCACCACGATCCTCCTTTCTTTAAGCACCCAACCATTTGTTTGCCGAGAAGATCCAGCGATGATGAGCCTTTATTTAAATTACCCTAAAGCTGCTGGGACGCGGGGTTTTTTCTGCAGTCTGTGCCAGTAGTTTTGGACAGTGTAGTCACACCGTGGGTGCAGTCACAGCTTCCTGAACTCTGCAGAAGTCTCCGTGTTTAAAGGTGTGTGAAATGTGTCTTAGCAGGAAGCTGCTCACGGTCAGAGTTAAAGATAGGACGTTATTTAGGATAATCCTACTGTTGTGGTTTCTCTGGAGCCCAATGAGGCTGCACACCCAGAGAGGTTTTTCTCTATTTTTTTACAATAGGCTGAAGGTCAATTTAGATTTAATGCTTATTTTGAATAACACCTGCAGTTTTGATTTCTGGAAAGGGCACGAGGTGCCTTATCCCACTTATATCTCACTCCAGCTGTTTCAAATGGGGAGCTACCAGCAGAACCACAAGTGCAGAAACACATCCTAAGAATCACAAGATTTAAGGTCACCTGATTGTTTTGTTTTAAAGAGCTGTATTTGGGGATCTTACCTCAGATGAGCTCATGTTTATGTAACTAAGTCTCCCTGGAAGCCCAGGATAGAAAAGAATTTTGAGGATAATCCATGTGGACCTTAGAGCACATAGAAAAACTGGCTGCTGAGCAAAAGAAAAAGTCCTAACTTTATTTGCAGAGGTTTTATCTGACACAGTCTGCTCAAGCATGTCCCTTTGCTGTCTGTTGGGAAGGTGCCTTCCTGCTTTACAGGAACATGCAGGAAAAATGTCCCATGGATGTGCTGTCCATCCCATGTCTCAGGAGAGGAGATTCTGTGAGCTGCTTCAGGGAGTGATTTAACTCACAAGAGTGATTTTTAAATCTTACTGATTGTAAAATGTATTGCTGGCAAAAATATTCCTTCTCAGCACTTACACAGTGGGGGAAGGAGGGACAGCAGGGGTGCACTCACATCTTCTTCTAAATCCTCAAAACTTTGAGTGTATGAGTTCTAAACCCCCTTCCTGAATCTCCTGGGAGGAGGTTTTTCATGTTTGTGTCTATATAAAAAAAAAACTTAAATACAAATTTCTAGTTCAGGGTTGCATGCATCTCAGGCCAACCTATGTTCTCCTATCTGCAAAGCACTTTTGCTACATCAGGGCCTACCCAAAATCTTGGTTAGGTTCAACCACACACAGAAAATTAAAACAAGTGCCAAAAAGTTCAGGTTTTATATTAAAGAAAGATTTTAGTAGCCTGGAGAAGAGGATAATACTGATTGTATAGCCTGAGCCGGGTAGAGAAGATGTTAAGACAGCTGTCACCTCAGTAGTGAACAGAGTTTTTGAAAAAAGCAGAGGTTGTAGATCATATCCATCTTAAAATATTGAGAGAACTAAATTGAGACAGGTATGGTCTGAGGATTTGTGGGTGATGTCTTAATTCGTTGATCTGGGCAGGAGAATGGTAAATGTGGTGCCTGCACCCAAAAAGAGAAAAGGATTGGTAGAGGCAGCACAGCTCTGAGTGTGATCCCAATAAGGGAAGTTTTAGAACAGATTCTGAGGGGGGAAAAAAATCCTAGCTGAACACAGAGGTGACCAGAAAGTGTCACAAATTCCACCAGGGGTTTGTCAGAAGAACATTCTGTCAGATAAGTCATTCTCTTGACGAGAAAACTAATTTCCTTACTAGATATAATAGAGTGGAGTTAATTACCTGGAGCTGCAACCCAAATCACGGAGAGTGGGAATGAGGAGATTCCTACCAGAATTCAGAGGGGCTTGGGGAGCAGTCTGGGGCAGGGAGGTTCTTTTTGTTTTCCTTTTTTGTACGTTAAATGCCATGTTGGAGAAGGCACTCCTTTTGTTCCACGAGTTGTCTGGAACCTGATCCTCCCATGGACATTCTGTAGTAATAAGTGAATATTACATATCTGTTCACTAGCATATGTAAGTGTGTTTGTGTGTATATATATATGTATATTTACATACTCCTAGGTGTGTCCTGAGGGAATTGGAGAGCAAGGCCAAGCTCGTGTCTGTGCAGAGGATGGGACAGTGCTACAGGATTCCAGGATGGGTCAGGCTGAGAGGGACCACAGCGGGTCCATCTGATGCCACATCCCTGCACCAGCAGAGCCATCCCAGGGCACAGAGCACAGGATCGTGTCCAGACAGCTCCGGAGTATCCCCAGGAAGGAGACCCCGGCCCCTCTCTGGTCTCTGTTCAGGGATGGGCACTGCCCAGGGAAGCTCCTCCTCACGTCCAGCTAAAACTTCCTGAGCATCAGTTCCTGCCCGTTCCTCTGGTGCCATTGCTGGGCCCCCGGAGCAGAGCCTGCTGCACCCTCTGACACCTCCTTTTAGATATTTATTAACGGGCCGTCTCGTCCCGAGGCTGCTGAGCCCCAGCTCCCTCAGCCTTCCCCTCAGATGGCTCCAGCCCCGCCGTCACCTCGGCAGCCCCGAGTGTGCTGTGCCACGGAGCCCGGAGCGGCACACAGCGCCCCGATGTGCCCCGCAGGGCTGAGCAGAGGGGCAGCACCAGCTCCTGCCCTCGCCAGCAGCGCAAGGCGCGGAATCGGCGGGTCCTGAGGGGACAGCGCGGAACTGGCGGGTCCTGAGGGGACAGCGCGGAACTGGCGGGTCCTGAGGGGACAGCGCGGAACTGGCGGGTCCTGAGGGGACAGCGCGGGACTGGCGGGTCCTGAGGGGACAGCGCGGAACTGGCGGGTCCTGAGGGGACAGCGCGGGACTGGCGGGTCCTGAGGGGACAGCGCGGAACTGGCGGGTCCTGAGGGGACAGCGCGGAACTGGCGGGTCCTGAGGGGAAAGCGCGGAATCGGCGGGTCCTGAGGGGACAGCGCGGAACTGGCGGGTCCTGAGGGGACAGCGCGTTCGCACTAAAGGTCCCTCAGGTGAGACCCGCCCGGCCCGCCAGGGGGCGCCGCTGCGCGCAGGCCGCTCAGCCGAGCGCCGAGCGCGCCGGCCCCGGGCCAGCCCGCGCAGCCGCGCGCCGATGCGCCGCGCTGAGGGCGGCGGGATGGCGCTGTGGCGAGGGCTGCGCTGCTGCCGCCGCGCCTTCGCCTGGCTGCCCGTGCTGCTCATCGCGCTGCTCCTGCTCTGGTCCTACTACGGATACGTCTGCGAGCTCTGCCTCGGTGAGCGCCCGCCCGCCCCGGGCCGTGCCTCGGCGCCGCCGGGGCCCCCGCGGAGCTGCGGGCGGGGGGCGCGGCGGGCCGGGGGCTTCGGGCCATTCCCCTTCTCCTCTTCCTCCTCCTTCTCTTTCTCTTCCTTCTCCTCCTCCTCCTCCTCTTTCCCTCCTCGTCTTCCTCGCCTTCTCGCCTTCCTCCTCGTTCTCCTCATCCTCCCTTCATCCTCCTCCTCCTCCTCCCGTCCCCGCGGTGTGAGCGGGGCCCGCCCGCCCCGGTGCCCGCGGGGTCCCAGGCTCCGGTCCCGGCTGTGACCCGCGCACAGGGAGAAACGCTTTAGCACGAGCCGAGTCCTGTTGGGAGTTAGTGAGGGGATTTAGGGCGTGCTGCCCTGTTTTCCGCAGGGTTTGTGTCCCGGGCGGGCTGTGGGTGCTGTTTGTTAGTCCTGAGCCCGGGATTTGTGTGTCCCTGTCAGCGGCGATGTGACGGCTGAGAGCGCTGAGAGGGCGATCCCACAGTGGAAGCCGGTGGTGGTGTGATTTGATAGCGTCCAGATGTGATTTATGGGCTAAACAGTAACAAACATCAGTCTGTGCCCTGCCTTAGAGTCGTTCTATGTTTATGTACCGAAAAGAAAAGAAAGGGGTTACATGAAATCACACTCAGGTGTGCAGTTGTTACAGTAGCACGGAAAACACTACATGTTAGAAGAGGAAGTTTTATGCTGGCTAGTAATTGTATATTTAATGTAGGAGTTTAACTGTATAGTAAGTTGTAAACTTTCTTATGTTTGTTATTTCTGGTTTAGTGTGCTACTAAAAAAGAGTTTCTTCGTCTGGTGGAGAGAAGAGCTGGAAACTTGGATTTGTTGAAGTTGTGAGGAGGAAATGTGGCTCCTCAGGACAGAGTAAGGCAGATAAATGAAAGCAGAGGTCCCAGAAAGGATAGTTTGAGATGTTTGTGGGGCAGCATCTGCCTTCTGGTGCTGCTCAGCAGACGTAAATCAGGTGTTTGTTAGGGTTGGCAGTGCACTGAGACCTGGTGGTTTTTTCTCGATGGGAACTAGAATGAAATGCAGCTTCTCTGGTCTGCTTTAATCAGCAGCTTGGCAAAGCCCCCAAACACTTCATCACATTTATCCCATCCCTGAGACTGTGGGCTGTTTCTTTCAAGAATTCACACAGAATGATATCTCTGAAGTGCATGTAACTGTCATTAGAAGATGTGACAAAAAATGTGGTGTGTTTTCCTGAGACGCTGTGCAAATTCACTAATACTGAATACAAGCTGGTCCCAGATCTCAGTGCAGCTGCCGGAGGAGACTCAGGTGGTTTGAGTGAGGTTTGGATTGGGGCTGTGTTGCTCTGCAAGTGCTGGTTCAGCTGGCAGGAGCTCAGCCCACTGCCTGGAATTACAGCTTAAAATCATTCATTTGCCCACACCCACCTGGTTTGGGGGGAGGGGGGGGGAGGGTGTGGGTTTGCCTCATTTCTCTCTCATCTGTTTGTGTGTGGAGGAGTTTGTCTGTGCAGAAGTCGAAACGACTGAATTATTTCAAGGTTTGAGGATGAACTGTTGGCCTGTGCTGTTACTTGCCAGCCAGGACGTTGCCTCTCTCCACACTTCTAACACAGCAAGGCTTGCTGAGCTGGGTGCCTCTTCTCAGCTGCTGCGAGCCTGTAAATAGTGAGTGCTTTGTCTGGAATCTTGGTTTGCATTTTCAGCTGGGAGCACTGGCAGGGCTGTGGGGGTGATGTCTGGGAAGCATCTCCTGGTGCTGGGCTTGAGCTCTCAGTGCCTGGGGTGAGCGGTGACTCACAGGAGGAGGTCTCAGTTCTTGTTTGGCTGGTGGTTGCTGCCACAGTGACAACAGTGATGCTGCCACAGAACCTTTCATAGCATCTGCGTTCGTGCCCTTTTCTCAGGTGAAATCCTTAGCGAGGCCCTGCTGCAGGTGTGGTCAGGAGGAAGAGCCAGGCAGTGCTTGTGGAAATCTCATCATAGCTTGATTGGCAGCAAACCAAAGGAAAAATTAAAGGTTTCCTGCCGGTCTTGTTTACCTAAAATTGAGTGGGCAGAGACGCAGCAAAGATTCAGTTTCTTTTTTCATCTACATTGCTGCATGTCACAGAGCTTTGACTTCCAGGCAATCGAAATATCACTGAACTCTCTATTTTCTGTTCAAGAAAGCTGTCCTTGTCTCTTCTGTTAAACTTGGACGCTGGCTTTTAAAATAATGGATGGATTTTCAAATAGTCACTCCCAAGAAGGCGTTGGACAATGCACCTTTAGCTGGTTGCTCAAAGGGCTTCTGTCAGCAGGGGCTTTTCTCTCCTTGTGGTGAAGTAAGAAGGGATGGTGCAATTTCTGCTGGTAGGAAGTGTAAAAACAACAAAGCCATTGCAGTTGCTGACTTGACCAAAGCTGAGAAATTGATAACTCTTTAATCCTGCTGATGCAGAAATGCTGTGGGACAGCACAGGTTCCCTCCAGACCAGTAGAAAGCAGCTGCCAGTATGTGGTAAATGCAGCTTGGACAGGTGCTAGAGGAGCCCTGGTGATTTCTCACTGCCACCAGAGGATTGCCTTTGTCATATTTCTGATATAGAACCCACAGAATGTATTTTATAAGCAGGGAAAGCACAGCACAAGTAACAGTGAGTGAACATCTTGCTGTGGGTGTGTGCGTGAGGGAAGAAGAGTTGTTACGGATGCTTTTGGTTTTTGGCTGATCTCTGGGTTCTCTCTTTGCCTCTTGAATTTGAACATTTTTCCTAAAAAGGCTTCATTTCACATAGAAATGTTAATTGTCACAACCTTCTCTGGGATTCATATTTCCTCTGTGGACACTTTTTTTTTTTTCTTTTCCAGTGACTGTGAGCAACCCTGTGGAGAAAGGTACGTGTGATCATTTATTATTTGCCATTCAACCCTTGTGTAAAAGGACTCACAAATCTTCTGGCTGAAATATCAGTAATATTTGCTGTCATTTTTTTAAAGGTACAACCTTTTTCAGTGTTTCCTTCCTATAATTGCACCCTCCTGAGGCACTCAGCCTGCTGCACCTTCTGGGTGCTTCGGGAAATGCTCTGTTCAGTCACAGTCTGGGTAGAACAGGGAAAACCTTTGATCCCTCTGACTCTTTCAGAAAAAGCTGTGTGTGTCTGTGCACACCCACATGCCTCTTCTCCCTTTCTCCCTCACATTTCCAGAGCTGATTTTACAAGCCAAACAGAAAATACTAGTTTCCCATCTGCAGCCCACCTGGCTTTTTTCACTGTTGCATTTGATCTTTCAGTGAAAGCTATTTTTGAAAAGCTTTTTCTCTCAGTTCTGGTGCCCACTAACAGATCCTGAGTCACAGCACAGCAGGATTGCTCAGTGACACTCTTCAGACTGGCATGTTGGTGGAGGTAATGGCCATGTTCTGAAAACAAGGAGTCAGTGGCTATTTTAATATTCTTTCCTGGAGGTGCTTTGGGTGCTTTTGGCTGTTCCAGGTGTTCTCTTGGTGACTTTCTCCTTCAGGGGTTATGAAGGACACAGGTAGGTGTAGTGTGAGCTGTTCCATGAAGAATAGTGCCAGCTGACGTTTAAAGATCCTCCAGATTGCTGCATCCAGTAAATTCTATTTCCCCTATAGAGCAGTTCTAATGTTTGAAAGTGATACAGAGAAACTGCAGAAAGTGGGATGTTAATGACTGCTCAGCAGAAGAAAGTTAATTGTTGCCTAATCTGTTAGTGCATCTCCAGGTCAGCTTCCTCCAGTGTGCTGCTGGGCTGATCAACAAAATTAAACCTGTTGCAAGATTTATCTCCTTCCATAGCAATTAAAAATGCCTCAGCTCCACCTGTAGTGTAAGGATAAGATCTCAAACCAGCTTGGAGCATGAGAATGACTGAGCTGTGATTCACAGCTCCTTCCCACAGTCCATCACATCCCTGTGAGATGTGTCCCATCATTTGCCATCTCATTAGAAAGTCTCACTGATGCATTTGGCCTTTTTTACCAATTTTCACACAGGAAAAGAAGTGTTTTGACATAGTTAAGAAGTGTTTGAGTTTTAGATTTCTCTTTCCAAGTAGTTATTTTAATCTTACTTTCTGGAATTTGAAGCTTAAATGAAATGGGGAAACGAGATTGTTATTGCAATGAAATGATGTGTTTAAATAAAACAATCTTGTGACTTCAATAGTGTCTTAATGAGTTGAATGTTAAAGAAATGGCAAATGCAGCTGAGGGACAGCTCCTTTGGCTCCCTGTCCATGGAGTGCCTGCTAATGACAGAGGCTCTGGAGTCAGGTTTGCATGTTGAGCTAAGACTGCTCTGACATGTGCTGGTTTCACGTGAGAGGGTTGTGTTGCTGGTTTGCAGTTCTTCCTCAGTGATCACAAGCCCTGTTTTGCTCAATTTGAGGGAAGTTTTCCTGCTTTATTGTATCAACTGTGGCAAATGTAGAAGATATTTAAAAAGAAATTAGGCTTTTTCTGGTGATGTAAAGCTCATATTATTTCTCTCTGCTCTCACGAGAAGAAGGTGGTGCAGGAGTGGGCAGTGCACACTCTGCTTCCCATTGCTTTTAGTAGCAATAATACTGAGCCCCAATACTGGGAGGTGCTGGAGCATTGCAGAGCTCACCTTTCCACTGCTCAGCACCAGCCAGTTCTGCTGGGCTTGTGCCTGGGACGTGGGAAGAGACAGGAATCCTGTCATTCCCAGGGATCCACGGTTGTCACCTGCCCTGTGGGACAATTCTCTGACAGCTGCATCTTCCTCACCCACAGAACGGGAGCAGGGGAGGCTCTGAGGTTGGTCACCGCTGAGCCCTGGCATGCTGCTGACCCTGAGCCATAAGGTTTAGCTGGACTGCAATAATGGGTGGCACTGAATGGACAGCTGTCTCTTCCTTTCCTTTTTTTTTGACGCTGTTAAAAAATTGAATTATGCCCATCGTGGATGAAACCTTTGCCTAAGAAGTCATTGCTCTGTTCCTGTTTTTTTTCTTTTCTCGTTTCTAGTGGCCTATCTTGTAGTATTCCATATCCTCTTTGTGCTCTTTGTGTGGACATACTGGAAGTCTGTTTTCACTCTCCCAATACAACCAGGCAAAAAGGTAAGAGTGCCAGCACCTTTCATTCCTTGCAAAACAAAAGCAGAGATGTTAAAGACAACTCAAAAATCCTTCAATCTAGTTGATCAGGAGAGGAGAGTCAGAGGCAAATGTGTTTAAATTCTTCTCAACCAAATATTTACTTTGTCATGTTGCTTGGATTAATAGATTTAATTTTTTTTTCACATTTTGTTTTACCTCTCTATGAGGTACTAATAAAACACTCAGTTTGAGGCAACAGAATGAGGTCAATATTTGTGTGGCACTCCAAATATACACAGCCTGGCTCTGATCCTGATTACAAGAATGTAAATTTATAAATAACAACTAATCCCAGGTTTAAAAATTTAAAAATATAAAGGTTCTTGCTCACTAGAGAGGTGCTGAAGGTGTTATAAAGGTAATGGTATTCATCTAAGGCAGGAATAGGAGCAATTCTAGTTAGTTGTTTTTATGAGCCTTAATTTCACTTTTTCATTTCTTATTGATGTGTGTCAGTATTCTGGCTCTCCAGCACTCTCTGCCTCTGTTTGTCTTTGTAACAACCACATTTCCCCCTGCTTTAACCTCGGGAGTGGGAGGGAACACGTTCCCACCTGAGCTGTGTGTGGGCTGCTCTGTGTGCCCGTGGTGAGTGGCCGCTGCTCTCCTGCAGTTCCACATGTCCTACGCCGACCAGGAGCGCTACGAGAGCGAGGAGAGGCCCGAGGTGCAGCGGCAGATCCTCGCCGAGATCGCCAGGAAGCTGCCCGTGTACACCAGGACGGGGAACGGAGGTCAGCCCCGCACAGAGCCCCAGACAGACACACACACACACACTGCAGCACTCACAGCATCCTGCTCACCAACAGCATTCCCAGGCACCCCCTGATCCCGCTCTCCCTTGCAAACACAAAAAAAGCCTCTAATTCAGCGCAGTGCCAGGTGCTGCCTTTGGGAAGCAAGATATCACCCTTTGGATTTACAGTCCAAAAGCTCACATGTGCTGTCTCTATTGAGAAATAACCAAATCTGTCATAATTTTTACTTAAAATGGAGTCTGGCTTAGAGCTACAGAACATACTTTTGTGACCAGTTTTCTGGACTGTGTTCAGTGATTAAATGCCTGCTGCACTCCCATCACAGCTTAAAGAAATCTGTGTTTATATTGGAGGCCCTGACCTGCTCGTTTCTGTCAGGCAAGCCAAAGAGTTTTGAAGCAGAGAACTGGAATAAATAGGGAATTATCAAAATGAAGTGTAGGTAGTCCGAGTAAATGTGGATGCAAGAGTGCAGCTTTGGTTTGTCACTTTTGAGCTGGCTGTATGGGTTAAGAGTAGGTTTGGGATAGATGTTAGGAAGAAACTCCTTCCCGTGACGGTGGGCAGGCCCTGGCACAGGTTCCCAGAGAAGCTGTGGCTGCCCCTGGATCCCTGGAAGTGTCCAAGGCCAGGTTGGACAGGGCTTGGAGCAGCTTGGGACAGTGGGAGGTGTCCCTGCCCATGGCAGGGGTGGAACAAGATGAACTTGAGAGTCCCTGCCAACCCAAAGCATTCCATGGTTCTATGGTTTTATGCTTTCACTGATTGTTGCCCCATCTGCAAGTCTCTATCAGAATTACGAGTGTTGCTTGCCTGATTGTGACCTGGCAGCAAACACCAGCTCACCTGCTGAAGTGATGGAGGAAAGAAAAAGAATAGTTAGGAAATAAGCACAGTATCCACTGACACATGAAAAAAAAGACACTTTTCCATTGTTTTGTCTCTAATTGCAGGGATTCGGTTCTGTGACAGATGCCAGCTGATCAAACCTGACCGTTGTCACCACTGCTCTGTTTGTGCCATGTAAGTCATTGTCCTTCACCCAGGTGCAGTCACCACAAGGTTCTGTGAGTGGGCTGCTCCTCCACGTGTCTTTTTACACAAAAACCTTCCCCAGGGTCTCTGTTCCAGCTGCAGCCAGCAGTGCTCTAGGGCAGAAATCATTTTCATCTCTTTATCTACACAAAGACCAAGGGCATTAGTTGGTCTTCGAACACTAAGAAATGTTCCATCTTAAAATTTCATCTGCCTTAAACAAACCTAAGAGACAGCACAATTTTGAGTGTCTGCGGTGTAGAAAGCTCACAAAAATTAAAGTTTTGTGTTGATCTGCAGTTGGTAATGAGGTACCAATTAAAAATCTTCAATTTTTCTTTTTTGTCCTTTTGTAGGTGTGTGCTAAAAATGGATCATCACTGTCCATGGTATGTCCTAGATACTGGTTTGTGGTTTTCTGAAAGGAAAGGCTACTTAGATAGATTTCTGTACACCTCTCATATTTTAGGCCATCCATCTCTTTAGTTTGGGAAACTTATAAAATTATTACACTTTGAAATTGCCTGAAATGAAATTTTAACAAATCATTCATGTTTGCTCCATAATGCATATGTAAAAATGCTATTATATTGATAAAATTTAAACCCCAACTACTAATTCACTCCTTAACTATTATTCAAATTTGAAAGGAACTACAGCTTAGCCTTTCCTTTGGGCTCTCAGAGTTTCAGCTGTACTTGGGGTGCTTCCAATAACAACATTTGCACATGGATTGTTTCTGACCTGATGCTGGTCAGAAACAGTCTATGCAGAAAGCTGCATGGATGAGTTGAGCTTTACACCTTTCAGAATTGCTGCCACTACATTTCTTAAATTCCTCTGTTTTTTAAAAAAAAAAAAAAAAAGGAAGATACAAGAATTCAGAAACTACACAAACATTTCCCTACCTGAACCTTCCTGGCAATCAAAATTGTAGACGATTTTCCAAACCCGAGTACTGACACCAACATCCACTGGGGCTTTTTGTAGATCCTCTTGTTCCTTCCTAGAGCTGTCCTGTGCATGGGGAGCTCTAACCAAGTGTGGGGTTAATCGGGCTCCGTGTAAACAGACAGGCAGGGGTGAGGTGGCTGCTGGTGTTTGCAAAGGAGTGAAGTAGCACAGAACTCCCAGCTCTGATTGCCTTGGCAGACGAGACCCAGAGAGAGGAACGAGCTGCTGCCTCTGTGAGCCCTTTACCTGCGGTACCAGCCTTAAAACAATTCCAGCAACCTGAACGGTGCTCCTCCCTGGCCCGCAGGAGGGGTTGGAGTGGAGCGCAGAGCCAGCGGTTCTGTTCCCTCTCGGCCACTAAGGGGAGCTGCTCGTTGCCAAACTCGGTTGTGTCATCCCGGGGTTTCAAAGCCCCCAAAGCGGTCGTGCTCTTTGTGTTACAACCACTGTGTGCTGCACAAATGCTGATTTCAACTTTGCTTTTGTCCTCCAGGGTGAATAACTGCATTGGATTTTCTAACTACAAATTCTTTCTACTGTTCTTAGCCTATTCTCTGTTGTATTGCTTGTATATTGCTGCAACAGTCTTCAAGTATTTCATTAAGTATTGGACAGTAAGTCATGAAATCCGGTTACTTTTTCATCTCCTGTCAGTCTCGTGGGCTTTGGTGACTCTCGGTGCTTTGCTGCTCTCAGGCAGTGGAGGGGCTGCATTTTCCTGGCAGGTGTTTCCTGCGCCCTTTGGGACTCCACCTCCTGTTAGGTGTCCAAGATGCACCAAGCAAGAAGCAAGCAGACATGAGGAATTGCAGACTGTAGATCACTTTCTGGCAGAGAGGCTCTCTCCCCTGCCCTTGTGTTTGCATGGGTGTCCCTTGGGAGGTTTGGCATTGATGTGTAAGATGCTGGCGTTGATTTGTACATTTATTGAAAAGAAAAAAATGGGTCAAAAACCTTGTTCATTTTCTAACCCCCATAAGCCTCTTTTCTCAACTGAAAAGCTGAATGAACCAAAGGAGGCTTTTGTGCCGTTACTACTGATTGTTTCTATGAAAGCAAGGCCAGCTGACAGCTCCAGTAAGACACTGGCCCTTGGCCTCTATTTCTGTCCCCTCTGCTCAATAACTCTGTATGCTTGTGTTTAAGTACCTTTGCTGTGCACTGATTGTTCCCCGCACTCAGCAAGGCACAGCCCTGAGCCCTGGAGGCCCCCAGAGCCTGCCTGTGTCACTGTGTCACTGCTGGGCACCTCTGGCTCTTCTGCTGGAGAGGGAAAGGAGCCTTTCTTCTGCCTGGAAGGTCCCACTTGGCTTTTAAACTTTCCCCATCCATCTGCTCCGTTCTAACACTCCCCAATAGCTGCAGATGTGGAGGGCAGGTTTCTGTGGGCTTACCTTGAGCAAGGTGCAGAATTTTGATGTGTGCACAGGAAACTCAGCAGAACTTAACCAGGGCTTCAAGAGCTCCTGCCTGCTCCTTTCCCACAGGCACAGAGTGTTCCTCAGGCCCAGCTGGGCAGCTGTGCTGGGCTGGCTCTGAGCCATACCAAGAGTTAATAACACCCCCACTCTTTGTGCTGTGCTACAGGAGGGGAAATGAACCACATTCATTTCTTTTGTCTCTTTTTGCTTTTTGTAGTAAGGTTGGCTTTTGTCTGTAAAAATTTAAGAACTCCCAATAGGAGTTTTAGAGTTATATTTCTAAGCACAAATAATTTCCATCTTTAATTTGTTCCTATCACTTGTTCTGTGTTGCTTTCCCTTCCAGGGTGAGCTGACCAATGGACGTTCCAAATTTCACATCCTTTTCCTTCTCTTTGTGGCAGTCATGTTCTTTGTAAGCCTCATGTTTCTGTTTGGCTACCACTGCTGGCTCGTCAGCAGGAACAGATCCACCCTAGGTAAGGTTCTTCTATCTGTTCCTTCTAGTGAGACACACCAAAGGTGGTGTAAGAAGGAAAAAAAAAAAAAAAAAGAGAAGAAAAAAGGCATTTGTTCTATTCCTGTACATTCCTGCTGGTTTGTGAGGGGAGGAAGATTTAAGATCTTGGTACAAGCTGCAGAAATTTGTCACTGCAAATGAGCTGCATTTATTAGCTGGTGTGACAAAAGCTTTGTTAGGGAAACCAGAGCCTTAAAGTGTAGAAGTCCAATTATAAAAGTGTTATGCATATGTAAAAGTACATTTGCTCTGAAATGAGTGCAGCTCTTCAGGAATAATGGTTTGTTATATTCCTGTGCTGAGATCCATCCCAACCTGCATGGTGAGCTTGGGAAACAGTGTCCATCTTTACTGATAAAGGCAAAGAAGTTGCGACTGTAAAACCAAAGAAATTATCATCTAAAATAGTATAATTTTGCCAAAATTTCTTTGACTTTCCTCAGATAAATGTTCAACTTCCAAAGCTTTTGGGATAAAGTTTTGTAACAAAACAGACACTCTCAAGAGTGAGCAAATATTCTGATTTTATCAAGTTATTTACTTCAAAAGTCATTTCATGGGGCACTGAAGCTCATCTATCCCAAAACATCAGACCTGTGCAGCAGCTGAGAAGGGAAATCAAACCGTTCCTAAGGCACTCAAGGTTCTTCTCTCCTCTCTTCTCTTAATTTTATGCCTCACCAGAACCCAGTTTATTTGCATTTGTTTGTCCCTAGTGCTTGTTCATTGTAACATTAATGAATGAGGTGATTTAAATCTGCAGTGCCACTTCTGGAATATGCACTGAAGACCAACCTACTTCATTCTGCAGAGCTTTTTACCTAGAAACTTTTACCCTCTGGCTTTCATCAAGTCCCACAGAAAGATCTTTTAACTCCTTTCCCTGGATGAAACAGCCCATTGTGGGTTGGTTTGACTGTTCTCCAGGTTCAGTTGGACAACCAAACTCCTGCCTTCAGTTGGAAAGTCTTTACAGGCTTTGCTAAATGGGAAAAACCATTATTTTGAAACTGAAATTTATTTTTATAATCTGTTAAATCATGTTGTCTTTAGATGGCTACAAGATACACAACCTTGTTTCAGAGTGTTTGCAATTGATTTTCATTTTTTTCCCACTGAAATTGCCTCTGTTTGCAGAGGCTTTCTCAGCTCCAGTGTTTCAAAATGGCCCAGATAAAAACGGATTCAATCTTGGCTTTGTGAAGAATCTCCAGCAAGTGTTCGGGGAAGAAAAAAAGCTCTGGTTGCTGCCTATTGCCTCTAGGTAAGTAACCCTGCTAAAAGCTGAAGTGCTAAAAGCTGATATAATTACAGGTTTTTGCATTTATGTACAGGTTTAGGTCACAGGAAAGTGGGATTTTTATGTGTCTTTCAGTAAGAGTTGGGGCCATTTTCTGTTGGGTGTCAGTCAAACGCAGGTGAGATTTCTGCCCTGAAGAATCTGTGGGATAAATGATACAGTTTGTACCTATGAGTTGCTTCTTTTTCATAAATGTTTTCCCTAGTTCCCCTGTCACTCCTAACTGCCCACAAGTTAATTTTTCCAGGGTTTTTGTATTCAAATTGCTTGATCAAATTAGCCCATTTCCCTTCTGCTAAAAAAATTACTTGATTCCAGGCCACAAGTTTCAACTTTTGCACTCCAGAGACCTTGCAAAAATGGAGAACCAGGAAGAAAGATAAACATGGTACTTTTCAAAGCTTAAAGATGATTTTAAGTAAACATGGGAAAGACTGGCAGCAGAAAAGATGCAGAGAAATTGTCCTCTTTTAGAGTCACTTGCTGCTTTTGTAGTGTCCCTCTGTGCCTTTCTCCTCTCAGCCAGGGGGATGGACATTTCTTCCCAATGAGAGCCCTGAGTGAAGCCCGGAACCCTCTCCTGACAAATGAGGAGCAGTGGGAAGAGGATGGGATAGATGAAGAGCCTCAGGGTAAGGAAATTAGTGAAATTAGTTATCCTGGCCCACAGTGGCCAATAAATGAATTAAAAGAGCTAATCAAATAAAAACTGTGTTGGTGAAGTCCCTGGGCAGCTCTGACGTGATTAATGAGCAGAGATTAAAAATAAACTCTGCTTTGGAAACAATTATTTCTTTTTTTTAGCAACTTCCTGCTTGCAAGTGAATGAACTTAGAGGGTGTTTCAAGGGTTAGAGAAACTGAAGTTGCCACAAACTGAGAGTATTTGCATATAAATGTTGCTGCATGCAGCACAGTTATTTGGGATGTAAAGTGGTGCCTGCAAGAAGGAGAATATTTGGATTTTTTAAAGTGTATTTAACCTCTGAGAGTGTGTGAAAACAGACATGCAAACACCTGAGTGCAGGGATACATTTAGGAAGCTGCTTTATACTTTTTTTTCTTTATTACCAGAGTAAATTTACCTGCTGTCCCTGGTTGGTTCTATACACTTTGGTACTTACACAAGGTAATAACACAAATGACTTTTTAAAACCAACAAAATTGGCTTTTAAAATAGCAAACTGTGGCATTCCTGTGAATTTTTAATGATGCTTAAAAATAACTCCTTTAGGAATGAGTCAGAGCTTCTTCCAGTTTTTACAAACTTTAAATCCTCTGAATAAATAATTAATTCTTCCATATGAAAATGGTGACAGTGAGGTGATTTTTGGCTCGATCAGACCCCAGATTATGGTCTGGAGCTTTTATGAAGTCTCCCAGTTTATAGTGCTTATAAAATAACTGACATTTCCAGGCAGTTGGACTGGATGATCACTGTGGGTCCTTTCAACTGAAACATTCAGATTCTCTCTTACACAACAGAGAAAAAAAAAAAAAACTTAAGCCAGTAAAAATGTCTAACCAGAAAGACCTGAAATGTTCCATTAAAACTGCAAGACCTTGATTTGTCTTTGTGGCTTTAAAGCTTGTGACTTGGGTATGAAATAAATAAAGCCAAGAATAGAGTAATCTCAGTTAAAAACAGCTGTTCAGTTCTCTCTGACAAGTGGCTGTCTATTTTTGTTTGTAATTATCCTTAAAAACACAATCCCATGCTTGGTGAAAAATGTATTCTCAGTGAGAAAACCAGATTTATTTACCTCTAAGTGCTTTGGTTTCCACAGGTTCTGGGGAAGCCTCGTCCCTTGCCATAGAAAGGGAGACATAGCAGTGTGAGAGCACAGCGGTGTAAAGCTGGATCAAAAAGGTCAGTGTTTCTTTATTTCCCTCAAAAATACTGCTCTGCAGGGAGTGGGGAGGTGATGTTGAATAGGTTGGGGCTTGAGCAGAAAAATCTTTCTCCAGCTTGCCCAGAAATCCCTTCTCCAAGGGGCCCTGAGAGGAAGCAGAGGCTGTCAGTGGCCCTGGGCTGGTGCTGGCACAGGTGACACCAGAGCCACCAGCACTCTGTGAAGGGCAGGACACCAACCCTGCAGCTGCTCTGGGAGACACGGCAGGAATGAGCCTTGCTCTGAGTTGTACAGTGGCAAGATGGAAGTTGTGGGATCCGCGGGAGGTGTGGGAAGGTGCAAAGTGTTAAACTGGAGCTGAGCACAGCCACGCTGCAGCTGGGAACACAAGGAGGTGCCTGGTAATGTCACATCAGCTGTCACTCTTCTCCAGGCCTTCTCTTCCCCTGGAAAAGGTGGGTCCCACACCAGCTGGGGCAGGTGCTGCTTCCAGAACATTCCCTGCTCTGCCCCCTCTGCTGGCTTGGAGAACAGGGGAGATGCCCCCCACACATCCTGCCCCAGGAGCTGCAGGCAGTGAGGAGGACACAGTGTCCTGCTGTCCCAGGGGAATGGAACTGGCTGATATTCCAGGGGCATCCTGTGCTGTCCCACAGGCAGGAGGTGGCATTGGCAGCTGCAGTTTGCCCCTCTCAGTTCCAAGGCAGTCAGTAACTGTGGTGTGGCAGAGCTGTGCAGTCCCTGCCTGGCGGCCCTGGCAGACAGGGCTCCTCCACACTGCTGTCAGTGCCCTTCTGGCACTTTAGGAGTCCACCTTGTTCCACTGAGGAAAACCTCAGAGTGTTTTTCTGTCAGCAGTGAGGGCTGCATCCTGCCATCCCACCAGGGCAGGCAAAATCAGCATTTTCCTGCTGCTCTTCCTGGCTTTAAAATGACTCCCAAAGCCCAGATCAGCCCTCAGCCCCTCAGAACAGCAGTGCTGTGGTTGCACATTTGTGTTCCTTTAAATTTCAGCTTCCCTCTCAGGAGCCAACATCCCTTCTCTTGGCAAGGACTTCAGTTTTGAGGGGCAGAAAACAGGTGGATCTTCACGATGAGAAAACATCCTGAAGTATTGTCTGATGGGAATCTGCATTCTAGAGTGCTTCTCCAGGAATCCTGCTGCCCAGATGTCCCAAGGCTTTAGAAGTTTAAGTTACAGAATTAACAGAACGCTTTTACAGAGTGATTCTGGCCAATCTTCTTTGGCCTGCTCTCTTTATTTTATAAATACTCTATATTTTTTATTCAAAACAGGTAAAAAAATGTCAATGCGAGTGGATTTCCAAAGGCCTTTTCATTTTGCAAATATCAGGGACTCGAGCTCTTGAAATTCTTCCAAGCCATAATATTCTTGGGGATGGTTATTAATTTTGAGGCTGATTCTCCAACCTTCTCTGACAAGTGGCATTTTCTAATGTGTTTAAATTCTGAGTCAGTTCAGCTCAATGCAAGACAGACCCAGTTAAATCTGGCACTAAATTGGTAGCTGAATGTAAGAGTGTTGAAAGCAAAAGTGCTGAACATGCACATGTACGTGTGCAGCTGTGAATGAAAATAAAATCTTCACATTGCCAGTATCAAGAGTCAAGAATATTGTGGCCATAGATTTTTTAAAAACCTTTTTTTTTTTATAGGAGAGTACTATTGTCTTAGAGTTTGGGTTATAGTGCTTTTGTATCCTACTTGCAGGCTCCTAAAATGCAAAATGGAACTCCAGACAGTCCAGTTTGCATTAATTCCTAGGGCTAAAGTATCATCTCGTTCCTGGATCAGTGTTTGATGGAGATTTGTGTGTTGATGCAGTCAGAAAGGAAGATGTGAATTCGAAACATGCACTGAAAATATGGTTCCAGGAGTCGTGTTCGGAGTTTACACTCCACAGGAGTGGCCTGAACCCCAAAATGCTGAAGACACAATTGATTTATTTTTTTCAGACTTCTTCCCAGCTCAGTGCACTGACTGGCTTCAGGGATTTCTGCACTAAGAGTTGATCAGAGTTGTTTCTGCATTTTGCTGCATTTGCAGTCAAAGAGGTGTTTCCCTGTCTTTGTTCTGGGGAATGGAACTGAGACTTGGCTGGCCAGATTATGGACATTTTTCTAGACCCAAGTCCTTCTTTTTATCTGCATGATTCAGCCCAGTCCATCATTCTTGTTTGAATTAGGTGCATGCTAAAAGTATTGGTGTACTACTGCCTCTAAGATCATTTAGTATCATTTCCTATCCCATTTTTGTGTTTGTTTGTCAGCCCACTGGTGTTGGCAGTGACTACAGGAGGAGCTGTGCATGTCAGGAGAAAGGAGCTGATGAGTGAGTTTGGTGATGGAGGCTTTGCCTACAGACTAAACCCCTTTTCCCTCTGTTCCTCTGCTGCTGCCGCCACAGGGAGTGTGTGTGTGAGCCAGGAGAGCCTTGCAGAGGTTCCTTCCCTAGGAGAAGGTGTTTAACTCCTGGCTGATCCGTGCCCTGTGGGCAGGAATTTTGTCCCTCAGCTTGTGTGGAGCAGGCAGTGCTGACCCCTCTGCGATGTCTCGCTGCTGAGTTTGCTTGGGAGGGGCCAAGGTGGGCTGGCCCAGGCTCCTGTGGGTCTGTGTCTCTCCTCAGGGTGGCCCTGAACACCGAAAGTGTTCCTGCTTCAGCCACCTGAGCCCCATCTCTTGAGGGGCTCTGTCACCAAATGGCTGCTGAGTGCTGGAAGGGCTTTTCCTGTCCATCTAAAGCTGCATTTCTCATTTAAATCTGGTGTTGGACCTTGTGCTGTGCGCGGTGCAAGGTGGCAGCTGAGTCAATCCCCTCATTCCTGGCAAAATGTGCTCTGGAGGGGGAGCTTGAGAGGATGATGGCAGCTAAACACAGCCAGAATTTAGCACCTACAGAGGTGCTATTTGTGCCTTTAAAAACTTTAAATTCCTTGTGTATAGAACCAGGAAGATGATTTGGTGATTTTCTATTCCATCCTGTGAGAGCTTGTGGATTTACAGGAGTTTTCTGAGCAGGTGTTTGTGCCCTGCCTGGGTTTGGTTCTGGGTACAGCCCTGCCATGATTTGAGTTGTTTCTGTGCCAGGCAGCAGCAGCAGAGCTGTGCAGGAGCTGCCCTGCCTGCTGCTGCTGCACTGCTCGTTAGGGAGGACAGAAAATCAGCTTTTGTCTTCTCATACTAAGCCAGATATCTTTATGATGGCACAGGTACCAAGCTCAGCTTGAGAAAGGGTTTTAAATGTTTCCAAGTGACTTTTATTCAGTCACTTTTCTTGTAATTAATTATGGTCATTTCTTCCTTTTCCCTCAGAGCAGCTCAGCCTCCCATGGTTGTAACAAACTCTTGTCCAGGTAGAAACAATAGAAAGTTTATCACTTCAGAGCCACTTCTCAATATCCACACATCAGATGCTGGCAAGCCTCATGAAACGTGAAACAAACCCAAAAGTTGTGTAAAATGAGGGAGAACAAAACGGGGAAAACCCACAGGTCTGAGTGAGCAGCTCCATTTTGTTCCCTTCTGCTCACTTAAGGCGATATCCTATTTTACCCCTGGCCTTTGTCCTTTTTATGCTGAGTAAATGCACTGGAAAACAGGAGTTCCCCAGGCTGCTGTGGTCCCTGCTGCAGGTGACAAAGGAGAGAACATTCAGCCCAGTCGTGTGGTAGCTCTTTTTAACCTGCAAAGGGCTCTTCAGGGGAAACCCACTGCAGCACCTCCTTTGTTTTCCATGCCCTGGTCCTCATCCAGAGGCTCTCCACCACCATCATCCCTGACGGCAAGGGCTGTAACACCAAACCTCTCTGCTTCCTGCCCTGCCTGTGCTGGTGTCCCAGCATTCCAGGTGTGCTCTGAGCCCCGTGTGTGCCAGGAGCAGCCCGAGTGTTCCCGCTGGGACTGTCACCAGTGTTCCCCGTCACTCTCTGGGTGTGTGCTGTGCTGCAGTTCCATTCAGAGAACCGGAGGATTGTCCAGGTTTGGGTCTCAGTCCTGGTGCTGAAGTCACTTGTGTGACTGCAGGTGTTCCACTCCGGCCTGGAGCAGTGTGGAGGCAGCAAGGGAACTGCCTCGAGCCCCTCCAGGGGCTCTTTTCTCTGCTCACCTTTGGATCTGCACTCCAGCTTTCTCAGCTAGGAGCAACTTGTCCAAGTGATGTCACCATGGGAAAGGAGGGAATGCTCTTGTTGGACTTTGCTGTGATGCCTCCGTTGTTTTCCCTCTACTCCTGGCTTCATCCTCTAAAATAACTGACCACTAACAGCCACCTCCTCACCTCTCCCCCTTCTCTCCCATTTCCATTCAGGTACAAAACGCTCCGGAGTATTGTATTGATGTTTCTCGGTGTGAAATTGTCTAGGTCCAGTCCTGGGCCAGCGAGTCCTGCCCAAGGAACCAGGACTTGTGCAACCCTCAGTGCACTGCCAGGTTTCTCTTGCTGAGTTGGAAGTTTTTGGAGCAGGATGATGTTGTTTTCCTTGAAGCAGGGAGCAGTTCTGTATGTGTGAGGAGGCTGTACCCAGTGTGTGTGTGGGGTGCAGTCACTGGTGAGAATCAGGAAACTTCCAAATCTCACTATGCAATGAATGTTTGCTTCCTGGGACAAACAGGAATGGATTCAGCAAAATCCACACCAGCTGCAGCTCTAGTTCTGGATGCTGGTCTGGACTGAAAGCACAACTTGATGCATAAAGTCTGTAATATGATATGAATGTAAAATGTCCAGGGGAAAAAATAAAAAATACTGGTTTTCCCCCTGAATTTCGCTATGAAGAATGATGTGCTGGACAGTTACTCTGTGCACAGTTACTCTGCTGAGCAGTTACTCTGTGCACAGTTGTTACTCTGTGCAGAGCTGGTGCACTCACGGAAAGGTTTAATGAGCAGGGGAAGGAGCCTCTGCTGACCTTGTTTATTAAGCCAGAATTAATTAACTCAGAAGGGTCACGTTTTCTGCTCAGTGACTCCTGTGGTACAGATTTCTGAAATGGATCCACAGTACTTGAAAATACCTCAATTTTATTGATATTTTTCCAATTCTATCAGCCTCTGCTTTAATACAGGACAGCTGCAAACCTGAACTCATTATGAACAGCTGACTGAAGGTGTTGGCATGGCAGAGGGGCCGTTTTCATTCCCAGCCTGCTCTGCCTGACCCTGCTGTGGCTCTGCCGTGGGCTCTGCCAGCCCAGTGCTGCATTCCCTGCCCTGCTCACACCACTGAGCTCACACCCACTGCTGCAGGGTTTTACTCTCCTGTCCTTTCTCCCTCCCACTTGGAGTCTTCCCTCTTCCTCCTGAACATACTGTTAGATATTTTCAGCTTTGAGCTGCTTATGCTGGTTTTTTGGGTACTGTGAAGTACTTTGGGTGTCATTTTATGCAGTTGTGCCACGTATTTTATTTGTAATTAATTGGTTTGTGTTTCCCATCGTCAGGCCCAGCTGGCTTTGCTTAGAGCAGGATCCCACTTCCTGCATTTTCTCTTTCCTAAAAACCTCATTTCTTCATTCCCTAGCTTCTGTTTGGGATGTAAACCTTGTGAAATAAAATGTAAGTTTACATTTCAAATACAAACCTGTAAGTTGCTCATGCCTGCATGCTCCTTAAAATACTATTTTTTTCTGTATGAGGTTTTAAGATTTACAGCAGCATTTGTAAAACTTCAGTGGGTAACAGCCATTGTTTAATAAAAAAGGAAATTACGTTAAGAAGGGGGGAAAAAACCACGACCCCGTAAAAATCCAACAAAAAGGACAAAGGGATCATCTCTCCTTCTTATTTGAGCTGTGCTTGAAAAGAAATGGCTGCTTGCAGCCAGTGCTGGTGTCAGAGAGCCCTTGGAACACGCAGGTACCCAACCTGACAGCTTCCCTGCTGTTCCACAACTTCCTGAAGCACCTCCTTGAGTTAAACCTCAGACTGAACCCCACAGGAAGCCTGAAAGCCAACACAATCCCCCTCCCCCTCTCCTTTTGAACCTGGGGAAGGTGTGTGCAGCCTTCTCAGCACTTCCTCTGTAAGACAAACAGAAGTTCACAGGGAAAGTGTTGGTCTGTTGTTCCCCCCCCAACCTTTTCTGGAGGATCCAGGAGCCTCCAGGCTGTGTCCCAGAACTCCCTGGGCAGCTGCAATGCTGCTGATGTCATGGACTGCTGCACTGGTGCAGGTGACCTTCCCTGGGACAAGGCTGTGACTGCTGGGGTGGGGAGGTGGAACCTCTTGTTCCTCTGCACTCACAGAGCTGCTCCAGAGTGATTCCAAATCCCTTGTTGGAGCAGGGAACATTGGCTTAGGACCACAGGAAATAGGAAAGGTCTTGTTATTTTATACATTTATAATCTGCCAGCTCAGATGGCCGCTCCTCATCTGGAAATGCTGTTTGTGGTGCAGATGGGTCCCTCAAAGATAGAAGTGAGCTAAATCTCAGGATCAGAGAATGGCAGAGCCGTGGTGTTGTCGGTGTCGCAGGAGGGTTTAACTTCCAGAAAAGCCAGGGGGTTTCATGCACTGGAAAATGGGGCGGGGGCTGCTGTGGGATCCCTTTGGGAGCTCACTCAGGGCAGGATCAGCACTGCCACTGTCCACTGGGAACAGCAGCAATCCCCTGCAGTGGCTGTAACTGCATCCAGCTGTTCTTTAGGAGCCCAGCACGGCCTGGGGCTGGCAGCTGTTCCACTCACAACTGGTTCATACACATCCCTCCCCACTAATCCATTGGGAAGTAATGATTTTCCAAGGTATGTCACTCCAGGATTGCTGCCCACCTTCGGGGTGTTGTGTTCAGGAGTTTAATGCTGCTGCTGCTGCTGGCATTGAGACTTTTGATATCAAATGGGTTTTTACAAAAGCTTTGGATACTCGTTTTTACTGTCGGACCAATGTTCTGACTTTGCTGATGCTCTGTGGAGTTTCACTGGCATTTTCCAAGTGTTTGTACAGTTTCTACAGCTGAATATCCTGTATGTTCTGCTTTGTTGTTTTTTATTATGGTTTATACTGCACTGCAGGCAAGGACTGCATTAAAACCATTTTTGGCTAATTCATTAGACTTGTGAGTGCTTATTTCCTATGCTCGAGCTAAACATTCCCTCTCTGGAAGTGTTACAGAACTTTAATGAATTGAATTGCTGCTTGGAAGAGGGAAGGTTCTTTATCTGTGACAAAAAGATGCGTTGGTGGGGGCAGCCCAGACCTCAACACTCACCTGATGAGAGGTAAGGACACTCCTTGAGACAACATTCCCTGATCCTGCAATTGTAGAATATGGATACATTTTAAAATAATAATGGTTTCTATTGTATTTATGGATTTCCCCAAAGTTACAGTAAGGGGAGGTACTGGCCAGCTGGGTGTGGTGTACTTAACACCAGGGGATTTAAAGAAAAAGGGTTTGGCTGCAGAGTGATGTTCAACGTGACCCAAACAAAGAGTGCTCTGGGGCTTTGGAAAGGCTGCTGAGCCCAGAGGACCACGCTTGCCTTTTGGCTCTGGTGCTCTGTGATCAGGAGTAGGAATCAAAATCAAAAAGTTCCAGCTTTTTGCTGCAGTTTTCCTGTCATTTAAGGGGTTGGTGAGACTGATCCAGCCACAAGTCTTGTCTCTTAGAAGTCCCAAGTTCTGTCTGTGTGGGATGTCCACAGGCAGTGCCGCTCCCACCCCCAATTCCCACGCAGTCTGCACCTGTGCTGCAACGGGACTCTGCTTGATTCAGGACCCTTGAGCAAAACCACCAGGGCTGTTCCACGATTTGAGAATAATGTTTGCAGAGCAAAACTCCAAGAGTTGTATCTTTGGTTCTCGGCCACCAGGCAAAGACCAAAACTCCATGTGGCTGCTCAGGAGGACACTGAGATCCAAGTGCACCCTGAGATTGGGCTGTGGCTGGAGTGATGCCAAGTGACCCTGGAAATGAAGGACACTCCCTTGGGGTTTAGTTGGGTTTATTTTGCTCTTGCAGGAGGCCACAGACAGGCTGGAGAAGAATAAATAGGTTAAAGCAGAGTGTGGCAGTTCTAGAACGCCAACATGGAGATGCTTGACCCTGAAAGCGGAGTGCTTTGTCACTGTACCTGATCCCTGTTCAGGCCACCACTAACCTCAGTTAGTTGGCCAAAAAGGTTTTTAAACATGCCCTCGACCAACTCAAGAGTAATAAAATATAAAAAAAACCTCTTGTAATGCCATAGAGTCATAGCCAGTTGTTCCAAGACTGTCAGTCTGTCCCAAAATACTTCTGTCCGAAGTGCGTTGGTGCAACGGGATGCACTTCTGTAGTTAAAATGGTGATTTCTGGGAATTCCTGGATGATGGATTTGGCACCTTGGAAGAGACAGCAAAGGCAATAATGATTACAGTGCTTCAGCCCATGTCAAATCGTGATCAGCAGCATTCCAAAAGTAAGTCAGGCTCTGTGCTTCTGTCTCCTCTTGCTGTTCCTAACCACCTATGAGGAAAACTGCCTGGCCTCAGGGGATTGCTTTTTGGGGGTTTTCTTCTTTGGAATTGCCTTTCCATACACACATACTCCCAATTAAAGTGGTTACAGGCTGCTCTGCAGTTCAGCTGAGTTTTTTGATGGCGATTTCTGCCGTGGCCAATTTCTAACGCAGCACACGAGATCCTCTTTCCTCCCAGAGAAGCGAATGTTCCTCATGCAGATCCCCTTTAAGCTGCAGCCAGGCCAGTTCTGGAGCTCCATTCAGCTCCCACTCCTGTTGTTTTGGTGCTGGACCAACCCCCCCATTCCGTGGTCCAGAGCAGCAGCTGTGAGCCCCGGACGTGGCAGTGCTGCAAACCCCTGCTGTTGGAACACTCTCCCATTGGCACTTTTGCCTTCCAGTCCCCTCCTCACTGCCCACACCAAACACGGCGCTGTTGGCTCCGTTTTACAATTCAACCCAAAACCCCCAGACCCGCCGTGAGCAAAGCCATGCTGCCATGGTGGAGGCACAGCTCTGCCCTGCCTGTCCCTGTCCCCGTGTGACCGATGTCACTGTCCCCAGCAGACACAGCTGTGCTCTCTGTGCCCCTGGCACTCACCGTGAGGGGTGGAGAAGAGGCTGAGCAGGATGATGACGCTGGGCTGGACCCCGTGTTCCACCAGCACTTTGACAGCCTCGATGACCGTGTTCCCAGTGCCTGAGAGGGCAAACAGGGACAGGGTTTAGGGGTTTGCCCAGGTTGATGAACTTGTCCTAAGCTGTCTGAGAATACCTGTGGTGCAGCTGGTGTGGCTGAATGGTGATTCTGTCCTTTCCCACTGGGAAGGCATCACCTCTGCATGTGCTCCTTGTAGGAAATACTGGTCTCCTAACGGCAGACCTTGGAGTGGACAAGTTACCTCATCCCAACGAACTCCTTAGAATATTAATCTAGAAATGTCGCTTCACAGAATAAGCAAATCACTATTTGGGTCTTTTCCCATGGCAAAATTCATATAATTAAATTTATATCCAGTCTTAATCTCAGCCATTCTCCCCAAAGCAGCCATGCCCAAACGATTTGCTCTGCATTCCCACTGGGGCAGCTGAGTAATGTGTGTCCTGGCACAGCCTGATCAATTCCCTCCTCTGTCACCTGTGTCCTGGCACAGCCTGATCAATTCTCTCCTCTGTCACCTAAACCAGGCAGAAAACCCAACCAAAGCCCCTGAACTGCGGAAATGTTCTCTCAGTGCGGGCACTCGGCGCTCAGAGCAGCCTCAGAGGGGCCTGGCTGTCCGTGCTGGGGGCACACACTCACTCAGGATCGGGTACATGAGCAGCACTTTCCTCCTGTAGATGTCTGGGGGGAACTTGGCGTAGTACACCTTGGCTCGCTGCGTCTCCTCGTCGCTCTGGATGAGGATTTTCCCGATGCGGATGGATCTGCAGCAGTCCCGCAGGCCCTGCTCCATGGCCTCCCCTGCCAGGAGACACCAGCACTGCGGCACCCGGGGCACTGAGAAAGGGCCAGGGCAGGGGCTGCAGGGAAAGGGCCAGGACAAAGGGACAGGCCCAGAGGGATAGTGCCCAAAGGGACAGTCCCAAAAGGGACAGATCCAGAGGGACAGAACTGAATGGACAGTCCTAAACGGACAGTCTCAAAGGGGCAGTTCCCAAATGGACAGTCCTGAAGTTACAGTCCCAAATGGAGAATCCCAAATGGACAGTCCCCTAAAGGGACAGTGCCCAAAGGGACAATCCCAAAGGGACAGCCCCCAATGGACAGTCCCCACATGGACAGTCCCACCCCTGTGCCGGTGAACGGTTCTAAGCATTAGAACACTCGAAGCTCTTCCCCTTTCTCCTGTGTCTGCAGCAAACCCAGTCTCCTCGGCACTGCGGAGCCCTGCGTTCGGTGTTCCCACGCAGCAGGGGCGGGCGGGGTTTGGGGACATCCCGGTGACACAGGGTGGGGCGGAGTGCGAGGCCGCTGGCTCTGACAGCGCAGATCCAAAGGTTTGCCCAGCAGTGGCAGCACCAGGGACTCTGCCCCCAGGAGCGTGGCTGGGGTGGGGCCCTGGCTCTGGGCACAAGGGGAAACAGGGGAGGGCACCTGCCAGGGAAGAGCCACAGGAGATCTGTGCCAGCCATTTGTCTCCTTAAAGGTTAATGGGAGATATTCCTGGACATTCTGTTATCAAGGAAACTTTAGAAATAATTTGGGTAAATCTGTTGTTGCACATCTTTGAAAGGAAGTTGCTTACAGGTTTCCAATCATTTCATGCGTGCTCCTTCAGCAGCACCTACCACTTCTCATGATGCTGACCCCGCAGTTTCCCTTTTCGAACCGGACTCCTTCATACTTGTGTCCTGTGAGGAAAGAAACCAGGGCTCAGTGGCAGTGGCTGCTCCCTCCTGCCCTCCCTGAACACAGAGGAGATGGTCCTGGATCTGTCACTGATGCCTTGAGAGGCTGACCTGGAACAGAGGCCAGCCAGTGTTAAAGGAATAAAGCAGGGATCTATTAAAAATGCCTGCAAAGGATCCACCTTGGGCAGGACAAGAGCTTGGCTGTGGCTGCACCCAAGATGGATGATGGGTTTTCACACTTTTATAAGTTTTGGTCCGTTTCCATGTTGGGGTTAATTGTCCAGTTACAGCTTCAGGTACCAAAGTCCCTCCTCCCAGATTGCTCTCCTCAATTCACTGCTGTTTGCACTCTTTGGGCCCGAAGCTGCAGCGGTGTCCGTGGTTCTGGGGCTGGAGAAGGATTGTTCTGTCTGACTGAGCTGTGAGGAGAACTTGCTCACACTGTGTAGGAAGTTCAGAGTTACTAACGCAGTGCAGAATCTGGAGAATATGAAAGCTAAAACTTGAGGCATCAACACCAATGCTCAAGAGGTGAAGCAGCTGCTGTTTGACATAAAAAGGAGCACAGGTAAGGGCTGGTGCCTCCTGGGTGGGTGTCTGAACCCTGGTTCCACAGCTGAGGGTTTGCAGTCCATCATTTCTCTAAGTAAAGCCGCAGCAATGCTTCAGTGCAGTGGGAGTGTCACCCTGCAGGAACGCAAGTGGGGCTCTCAGGGGGAGCAGGACTCAGCTGGTGCCCACCTCACAGGTGTGCTGGGGTCACACCACGGAGCCGAGCAGTTACTCCAACCTGCTGATGCACTCAGTGCTGCACACCTGAGTACCTGTAACCTACA
Organism: Chamaea fasciata; assembly: GCF_029207755.1. Lineage (NCBI taxonomy): Eukaryota > Metazoa > Chordata > Aves > Passeriformes > Sylviidae > Chamaea > Chamaea fasciata. The sequence continues at coordinate 1,686,137 of NW_027094107.1, forward strand.
GATCTTTACAGCTGACAGGAGGGAACACAACTCCTGCAGTGGTTTTCTCTAGAGCCAACACAGCCACTTTTCATTTCCTGCTCATCCTCACCCTGGCCCCAGCTGCAGGGCCAGATTTAGGCTGGCAAGGCAGAGCTGCTTGTGCCCAGTACTTTTTCTTTAATGGGCCTGTGAAGTGTCATCAGTTTTAATTCAAGGCTGTGGTGTGGGCAGGTGAACTGATGTTGCACATACACTGCTATGTTTCCATCATGGTTTTGCAAGACCAATTTAATCCTTAGTGAAATGGCAACGTTGACTGTTTTGCTCAGCTGTGTTGTTATGTGCCTTGGAGCTTTTTAAACCAGCAGGGACACTCACTCTGTGCTCTGTGGCACCAAGTCTGTCAGAGTTCAAAGACCATCTGGATGTTGCAGAGTTCAGTTTTAAGCAGTTCTCTGAGGAGCAGGGAGTTGGACTCAATGAGTCCCTTCCACCTCAGGATATTCTGTAACTCTTGCAATAATTCCATGTATTTTGACACCAGTTCCACTTCCAGGGGTGATTTCGCACGTACCTGTTGGAGTGGTCACTGTACATTCTGTGTAGGGCAGTTGATTCAGTCCCTCTTCAACCACGAGTCTGATCTGTGGAACCAAAGAGATGGGGCAGCTTAAAGGGATTGTTATCTCTGGAGATAAGGCACTACATGGCAGCAGTAGTTACAGGAACTGGGTGAGCCCAAAGGGTCTCTAACAGCAATTAGGGACTGAATTCAGAGACCTTTGGGGGATGAAGTCTATGTTTTGGCCACAAATCAAACAAAGGCATTGCAGAACAAAATTGGGAGAAGAGAAGGGGTTCATAAGCAATCATAAAACTGACTTGATTTACATCTGGCAGGGCAGAGGCTTCACAAATTATTCTCCAGAGATGAACGAGGCACCAGTGCAACTTCATTTGCTGACAGGAAATCCTGAGGAGGGAAAGGGGAAGCTCCCCCTCGGCCAGGCTCTATTTTCACATCCCTGTTCTAGGATTAAACTGCAGCTGGGCTGCCAGAACAGCCCCAGAAGCTGCAGCAATGCACACACACCATCAGTGCCCAAAGACAAGCCAGCAGGTCTGGGAATCTCTTTATCCCCTTCATGTCCCAGCTCCTGCCAGCTCTGGTTTCCCCGTGGTGCTCTGCCAATCCCTGCACTTTTGGATGGTGCAGGTGGAGGGGCAGCTTGTGAGCCCTCAGCCCTCCCCTGGTGCTGCCCTGCAAAGTGCAAAGCACAAAGCACATCCATCTGCACCACAATGATTGTCCTGAAGGATGCTCCGGGTACTAAAGATGGGAGAATTCTCTCTGTTCCTGAGCCAAAGATTCACAGGCCAGAACTGCTCAAGGAAAGCTACAGCCAAGCAAGAGCTTTAACTAAAGAAATCACTGATCATTCCAAATTCACTGGGGGATTGCAGAAGTGAGGCAATGCTCCTGGGATGGAGCCTGCTCACCTCAGGCACTTCTTATTCCAGAAACAGGGCAGCCTGGAAGGTTTTTTCTGTCCTTCCACTCTGCCCCAGTTCCTGGCACACAAGCAGCCTCTGTTAGAAATGGTCCCTCACATTTATAATCTCTCTTTCAAGGTATTTTTAGTCATTTTAGTGCAACTTTTTCTTCCTAGAGCTGTGTTTGTGGTAGCCATACTCAGAGGTTGTGGTCAGTTTCTGGGACATTTGTACCCAGTTATATTTTATGTTTTTGAACTTATCTCACAAAAAAAAGGCCAGCCTATTTGCTAGGTTTGGAAGAAAAGCTTTTTTTCATCTTGCTGCAGTGCTGATATTGCTACACATAATCTGCCAAAAGTTTAGAGTAATCCAGTGAAGGTCTTATGGTCAAATAATCTCTGTGATCTCCCTACCCTTATCAGTGCTTTACACAGAGGCTGGAAGGATTCTTTGTAAACTTGTCAGTGTTGATAAAACACTTATTTTTGCACTGTGCTTTCTGCCACCTCCACACTCAGGGATTAATTTCCTCCTCTTTTCTCTCATGCCCCAAGAACCAGCTGCTCCTCTCCCAGAGAGGTGCTTGCCTTACTTAGAAGATAAAACTGATATTATTACAGCCCCATATGAAACAGGAAGCAAAGCTTTGGTCCCAAGGCAGAAGAGTCTGACCAGAAAATCCTCTAAGCCATTACGTGTGGCTTTTCTTGGAAGCTCAAGAGGAGACAGAACATCCTCTGTATCTGTACAACCCTTTGCAGCTCAGCTTTTCAAACCACTTCTGAATTCTCACCCCCTGAAAGAGGCAGGAGGGCAGGAAGGTGAAGTGACCTGGACAGTGTTACACAGGGAGCTGCTGGTAGGGCTGAGAAATGAAACCCCCCAGAAACGTGCTTTGTGCTGCAAAGCACCAGCAGTGTGCCACCAGCTCAGTGCTCCAGTGTGTGGGAGCTGGGATCAGGGTGCTGCTCCTGCCCTGAGAGGAGCTCTGTGCCCTTCCCACCTCCTGCCCTGAGCTCCAGCTGTCCCCAGCTCCACCACCACAAGGACTGACTGTGTCCCATGCCAGGGGCTGCTTCTCCTCCTTCACAAACGCCACACAGGTCTGTCTTGCTCCTTCCTCCTCATGACCTTAACCTCACTTCTCTCAGCTTCAGGATCCCAGCCCTGGCAGTGGCTCTCACACATTCCCTGCCAACCTCCACTGCCAATTAACTCCTTCTGCTCACAAGTACCTTCAAACATTTCCTTTGATCATCTCCTCATGTGTGAAACAAACTGCCAGAAGAAAAAACTGCACCACCAGAAATCCATCACCTTCAGAATCCCGCCTTAAGACCTGTCCCTCTGGTGACCTCAGGAGACACTGCCCCAAAGAGCCGCCAAAACAGGAGCAAGCTTAACTTCATTCTCCTTTTCCCACTGCAACACTTCTTCCCCTCTAATCCCACACTTTTCTTCATGAATTGCCTCTTGCTATTAAACTCTGTTTGCTCTCTGGGTGGAAAACATGGCAAGTCAGAACTGTTTGCACCTTGCCAAGTTTAGCAGAGACCAAATCCCACATGAAATTATAACTGTTCTTTGTCACACCTAGGAAAAATATTAGGAAAATGAGAGATCCCATATTCTCTTGCGCAAAATTCCTCCTACGAAACAGAGAACAGAGCAGCAGGTTGTGTGGCAAAGAGCTGCAGGACCAGCACAGAGGATCTCTGGTTTTGCTGGTGCACATAGAGGACACTGGTGCAAGGACCTGAACTCACTGCCTGGATCTGCAGTTTCCAGCAATGAGAGGGGAAAAAAAAAAATCAGCGTTTGCCTCCGAGAAAGGTGAGAAGGTACATGGAAAAAGGTCCTTCCTGCTAATTACTGACAATAAGGTACTGGAATGCAGGAAACATCCTCAAGAAGGGGAAAGTGAAAGCCACAAAGATAAAAAGCACTGCACTAACCATCTCAGGTTGTGGTCATATCTAAACCTGAGCAAGCCTGGATTAAGATTGGGCTCATCACAGGAAAGCTGTAACTGTGAATGGTCTCTGGACTATGCTGGAAGGGGAAAAACACTTCCCTCTGTTAATGAGAGTGGATCTGCAAAAAGCAAACACCCTTGTGGACACAAGCAGGTGTGTGTGTGTGTGTGGTGGCAAGTGCTGGGGTTTTCTTTAAGCTTGTAATTTAAATGAGATAAAGGCTGCACTCCCTACAGCCTTTGTTCTGCCTTACTAAAACGTGTGAAAACTTCAAACTGCTTTGTGCCTGCCAGTAACCACCATATGGCTGAAGATAAATTCTCCATGTGGGTGCACCCAGAGCTACTAATCTAACACAAAGCAAGTGCCAGGAGGCACTTCTGCATGCAAGCAATTGGTAACATCCAGGCTGTAAGAAATTGTACTGCTCTGTTCACAAGATCAAAAGTGCTGCTTCAAAATAAAACTCAATTATCTGCAACCTCTGTGCATCTGTTTTTGAACAGAATTCTCTTATTACTACAGGTCTCTGTCCTCAAGTAGCTGTGTCTGGAAACACCATGGTTTCTGGAACCTGTTGAGATGAAACAGTGAACAGAAGCCCCTATACAGAGAGTTGCTGTCACACAGCAATTTCCTCTGGGTACAAAAGTTGCTCTCACACCACTATTCTTCTGTTCTGAAAGACCCATTTCATGGAAGAGTTGCAAAGTACAATATCAAGAAGAAATTTTTCACCTACCAGACGATCAGCAGAAAATACGAAGTCTCCTCTGCTGGATTTCCTGAAAAAGATAATAATTTACATTTTAAGTTGGGGAATAACTTTAAGGTTAATAAGCTTAAATACAATATTCAATACTATATTCCAAGGCAGTTCAGAGAGAAGTCCCCTATCATATACTAAATTTCTCCCAGAGGTTCTGCATCGTGGGTTTCCTGGTTGGTGGCAGAGCACTGGGGTCTGGCTCTTGCTGCTGCTCTGCCCTAGTAGCAATTAAACACAAGAGGATGATGTTCTGTAGGCTTCCCACGGTACTGCTGCTCCAGCTCAGCTCCAGAACACCTCCTGAGCTCAGATATTCCTGCAGCTCTGAGCAAGTGAGCTTTGCTTGCCTGTCCTCCGGTCAGTCAGAAACTGTGGGGACAATGATCATGCAGATCCTTAACCCAGGGCTGACAACACACCTGATAAGCAGGAGCTCCATCCCACCTTATCTGGAACTGACTGATGTGATTAGATCAGTGAATGGGAGGTTAAACTGAGCAGGGATTAATGAGCATTCCCATGAAAACACCTCTCTGCCTCTTATTAGTTTGGGCACAACCTTTTGCTTGTGTGCCTGTGTGGTTTTTGGCCGCTTGAGAAGGCAAAATGAAAGGTTAGAAGCTGAATTTTAGAAGCAGCTTTAACACCTTGCTTCCCATGCCAAGAGCAACTCTCACTACACCAGATTAAGACACATTTCTGATCAAGGGGCCAACACTCACAGGACAGTGGCCTTGAAAACCCTCAGACATTCAGCACCAACACGGTAAGAAGTACTTTTAAATGAAATGTTCTATTAATCCCTCTCATGTTTTCAAACCCTGATACTCTGCACGTCTCCTTAAACACCAGTTTGTATCTAATCCCCAAGATTCTGAGACACCTCATGCTTACACGAATGAAAGTCAAAAGGTTTACCTGCTCATTACCTGGGAACCAGTCACTTATTCCCCACTTTAAAAAAGAGATCTTCAAAGAGCATTAACTTAATCTAGTTTCTTACCTTGTGCTAATGACACACTGTTAAAATACTGTTTGCTTTTATTTTTTCCTTCTTTCTGGCAATGACAGGATATTCCTAACTTTCTGCTATTTTGACATTAGCTCAAAAAGATTCCAAAACTGAAAAAAAAAAAACCCAACAAACCCCAAATCTGGACAATTATATGACCTGATTTTATTGAGGTTTTTGGAAAGTTTCATACTCCTCTCTGTGGTGTAGATAAGGATTTTTAGAAGAAGGAAGTAGCTAAGTGGCACATCTAGGTTCTTCCAGACTGGCATTTCAGAAAACTTAGCTGAATTCCACAAATAGGTGTCAGACAGAACCCACAATGTCCAGACCACAGTTTTGACTGCAAAGTGGTAAAATGTTTAGAGTGAATGCTCTGAGTTACTAATGCAGATGATGAGGCTTTGAACCAACTCCTCTGTCCTTGCAGAGACACAGATGTTCCTCTGCACAGTTCAGTGAACCCTTCATTGGTCGTACCTGGTTTTTGAGAAGGGGAGGGCAACAGAAAACCACAGTGCATACAAATAACAGTAATACAGAAAATGTCAGAGTTCGTGCACAGGGGCAGCTGGAAAGCTGTGACCACATCTCAAACCCCACATCCTGTCAGAATTGCCAGGAGGCAGGGAAAAAAAAAAAAAAAAAAGAGCTTATGTGAAAACACTGTAACTGTTCTCCTTAAATACCAGCTAGAAATACAGAGAGTAACGATTCATGTCACACTAGAAACTGTTTCAGCTGCTCCATCAAGTAACAAGACAACATCTAAAAATATGAGGCATTAAAACCTAACTTGTAGCAGGAACATTGTGTTACACAATATAAATGGTTTCACTTGGTTTCTGAAGGCAGAGGACTGTGGCTGATGTCACAGCGTCTGTCTTAGGAGGGGAGAAGAAATGGGTTTTTCGGGATTGTGTTGTAATATAAAGTAGCTGCAGGGTTTCTTCCTGCTTTAGCACTAGTGACAAACACGGTCAGGTCTGCAGGCATTGGGGCTTCAGCAAGTCCTGTTTCTCTCGTTACCTCACAGGACTTGTTGAGAGACACCCAGGGTAGGGGCCAGGCTGGGAAAAAGCCACTTCCCTACACAGGATTTGTAAAGGGTTTTTAAGAAAACTGAAGGCACTGGATGAGCTGTTGGCATTCAGGGAGATGATGCAGCTGGAAGAGGCCCACGTTCCACCTGCAGCACTTGAGTACTTGATGGACTGCAGTTGTTAATTGTTTCCATGGCCTGCAGCAGTTGTCCTCGGCCAGCTGAGTTACACACTCCTGAGTCCCCTGCTCTGTGCAGCAGCCAGGACTGCACACCCAACCACTCTGCCATCTGCATTTCTATGTTATCACTCTGTTCCGTAGGGAATAAAGAGCTTTAGCACAATACCACAGAATGATCTCACCCAACAGACACAAGAACCTTAAAGTATCTGCATTTAAATCGTATCTCTTGTTAAATCATGAGTTTAAAATGACACTGCCAACCTGAGCTAATGAATTTGCTTCTATACAAACCCATCACTGCACTACTTATTTCAGCTTCCAGATCCCTGGTTCACCTCCGTGAGGCAAGAAATTACCTTGAGACCATTCCCTCCTTGTAAAGAGACCGAACTGCTCTAGAATGTTCAGTGCTTCAGTGCATCAGCTCACATCCCATCAGAGCACTTGAGGTTCATATCCCAGTCAGTACAAAATGCACCTGCCCCCATTAAGCATTTGCTGAGCAGAAAAGCGACAAGCCTGAGGGAAAATGAGGAAACCCAGGCACAGTTAAGTGGAGGTGATCTATCCATCTCCCTGACCCTGGCACACAGACCAAGTTCTTGTTAATTTTAAGGAAGCAAAAGTGCCATTTTAGTCTACCAGGAGAACATCCCAGACCCAGCCAGCCGTCTCTGATTCCCATGGGACACCACGCCCAGCCACATGAAGGTGGGTTTTTTGTCACAGTAATACCAATTGAAAGGCCGTGATTTCTTTCTCTGAATCCTCTCAGGAACAAGCAAAGAGCTTTCCACTCCTCTGAGCAGCTCATGCTGTGGACAAAATAGTCCCCAGAGTCTTCTGCACCTGGCCTGACCATTCTTTGCTCCACATAAGCATGCCTGGTTCTACCTTGCAGTTCACTGGGATTATCTGAGTATTTACCCCTCCCTCATTTACAATAATAATTCCAATTTGAATGGGATTTTTCCCTACTTTTGTTTCATTTCTCACTCCCCAGGAGCTTGCCTTTTAACGTCTGCCGTTTTCAGGTATTGCTGTACTTGGAACATCCATCCTCTGCAGCTTTAAAGAATCTAAATATTCTCCTTGAGTTAAGGTGGTACCTGTTCTTTTTTAATCCAGAAAGTCTAAGTGACAGGGCTCTAATTGCCTGTAGATGACCACTTCTCCCTCTTTCCAAGCACTGTATGTGAACATACCCCTCTATCAGCTTAAATTGGATTTTTTGACCAGTAGCTGCTCTGAGCCACATTGCTGCCAGTTCACAAACACGGTTCTGAGGAGGAGTTTCTTTTAGCACCTGGTTTGAATGCTACAGTAGCTACAGAGTTTGTCTTAGGGCAGATTGCAGCTGCCCGGGAAAGGTTAATGAACAGTGCCTAAAAAATCCTCTTCTCCCTTCAGCATCTTTCTGAATGACACTAAAATAGGCCAGTCTGAGGTCTCTTAATGAGATACAGCTGAACTCCTGGGACAGAATACAAAAATGTTTCCTTACCATCCTTACCTACAAAGCCAACCTTTCTGAGCAGGCTGCTGCCTGATTTTCCCCACTGGTTAGGAAGGGAGCTTGGAAGTGACAGATCCATCTCACTCAGAATAAAGTACAGTCTTCGATTGCTGCAGCCACTCTGAGTAATTCACTGCTTACAAGCCCTATTCTAGACTTCCTCTTACCAAAGTCTTGTGCAATGAAGCTGATGTAACTCTAAAAAATGCCCTTCAAGTTTAAATCGCAGCCGCTGCTTTCTGAATAAGCTCACTGTAACCAGAAACCTCTTAAATGTATTGGAAAGGGGTCAAAACCTGCATACAACAAAATAACAATAATAAAACCCCTGAGTAAAGTAATGACATTGCTAGTATTTGTCTAGACATCAGAAGTATACGGTTTTCACTAACCTCGAAGCCTTTCACAGGCCATCACCAGGCCTAGTTTGGATTCCCTCTCTGCATAGTCCACTCCCAGCTTCCTTTTGCGCTCCACAGAGAAGCTGCCAGGTGGGTGTTCTCACCTGCAGACATCTTCTGTGTGGTCCTGCCACGAAGTGTCCTCCTTACACCAAGGCTGCACTGCCTCTGGTGCTCCCACTGCCAGGTTTTGTTTTTCCCACAAGGCTTTGAAAAATTACAGGATATCCTCCACAAACTAGTTTAAGGTAAAGAGGCTCAGTTAATCTAATAAAATTAATGGAGGTATTGTCTTTGAGAAAGGGTGATCAGTTTTGCATTAAAAAAATAATTACTGATAGCTACAAAGATAAGCCTCAAGAGCCAGAAAAGAGCAAAACATGGACCACGCAGATGGACAGATGTGAAACACAGCAAGAACAGTGTCTCTGCAATGACTTATTGCAGATGTCAGAACGCCACTGTGTCACAGGGCGAGAGGGTTATATTTAGAACCTGATCACTCTACTGACAGGCCTGATTTCACACCTCTTTGCTGGTGGTTCTTGCAAACCAGTAGTTTTTAATATACAGAGGGATGCTACTGAAGTTTCTCTTATGTTGCGTGCTATATCTAATACCTTCCACTGTCACCTTGCCAGCGCTGAAGGAGCACAGCTACAAACGTGGCCGGTGGGAGGGACGTGTCCAACCCCCGAGCTGCCTTGTGGAGCGTGGTGCTCGCAGCTGTCCGCAGTCAGAGCCTGGGAACGGCTCCCCGCCCCATCCAGCCCGCAGGGTACGCTCTCCAGACAGCGGTAACGAGCCCCAGCTGCTGCCCGCCCGCCGGGCCACAAGGTACAGCCGCCTTTCTCAAGGGCTTTACACACCACTGAACCGCACGCTCCCTGTGCTGATGATGTGGCACACGAGCTCCGGGCCGCCCGCAGGGCGGAGGTGAGCGAAAACCCCCACCAGGGACCGTCCAAGTCCGCGAGGGGTTACAGACCCGCCGAGCCGCGGCCTCAGTCCCCGGCAGCCCCGCGGCGGGGCCGGGCAGGAGCCCCCGGGAGCGCTGCCCTGCGCTGGGCCCGCGCCGCCAGACAAGGCCGTTCAGCCGGCACACGCGGCACGGCAGCGCGTCCTGCCGGCCTCGGCCTCGGGCCCGGCGGGGACAGCCCGGCCGCACCGGGACCTCGCCGGCAGCGCCCGCCGCGAACCCCTCCGGCCGCGGCGCCGAGCCGGGCAGCCAGGGGCGGGCGGAGAGCGGCTCGGCGGGGCTGCGGCTCCCTGGAAGAGGGAGGGATGGAGTGAGCGACAGGCGACGATCCCTCTCCGTCTCCCAGGCCCGCCGCGGCTCCTCCCCAGCCCACGCTACCCGGCCCATCGTGCTCACTTGTCCCTGATGATGGTCTGCAGCTCCCGCAGCTGGTCGTTCATGGGCAGCAGCTTCAGCTGCGGCCCGATGGCCGGCGCGCCCTCCTCGGCGGGGACCGGCGGCTCCGCCGCCACCCCGTTGCTGCTGCTGCTGCTGTCCGGGCTGGGGCAGCCGCTGTCATCGCTGGGCTCGGCGAAGCGGATCAGCCGGGAGCCGCCGCTCGCCGCGGCCGCGGCGGGCGCCGGCGGCTCATCCTGCGGCCGCGGGCCGAGGCGCTGGTTCTGGCAGGGCATCGCCTCCATGCGCCGGGGCCGCGCCCCCGTGCGCGCCGCCGGGGCGGGGGAAGCGCGCCCGCCGCCCGCGCTCCATTGGCGGCCGCAGCCGCCGCTCAGCCCGCGGCGGGAGCGCAGCGCGGGGGCGGCACCGGACCGGGCGGGCACGTCCTGCCCCGGCCCGGCCCTGCCCACGCTGCGCGCTGCGGGACAGCCCCCCACCAGACTGCACAAAAGCCTCCTTTGGTTCATTCAGCTTCTCAGTTGAGAAAAGAGGCTTATGGGGGTTAGAAAATGAACAAGGTTTTTGACCCATTTTTTTCTTTTCAATAAATGTACAAATCAAGGCCAGCATCTTACACATCAATGCCAAACCTCCCAAGGGACACCCATGCAAACACAAGGGCAGGGGAAGGAGAGAGCCTCTCTGCCAGAAAGTGATCTACAGTCTGCAATTCCTCATGTCTGCTTGCTTCTTGCTTGGTGCATCTTGGACACCTAACAGGAGGTGGAGTCCCAAAGGGCGCAGGAAACACCTGCCAGGAAAATGCAGCCCCTCCACTGCCTGAGAGCAGCAAAGCACCGAGAGTCACCAAAGCCCACGAGACTGACAGGAGATGAAAAAGTAACCGGATTTCATGACTTACTGTCCAATACTTAATGAAATACTTGAAGACTGTTGCAGCAATATACAAGCAATACAACAGAGAATAGGCTAAGAACAGTAGAAAGAATTTGTAGTTAGAAAATCCAATGCAGTTATTCACCCTGGAGGACAAAAGCAAAGTTGAAATCAGCATTTGTGCAGCACACAGTGGTTGTAACACAAAGAGCACGACCGCTTTGGGGGCTTTGAAACCCCGGGATGACACAACCGAGTTTGGCAACGAGCAGCTCCCCTTAGTGGCCGAGAGGGAACAGAACCGCTGGCTCTGCGCTCCACTCCAACCCCTCCTGCGGGCCAGGGAGGAGCACCGTTCAGGTTGCTGGAATTGTTTTAAGGCTGGTACCGCAGGTAAAGGGCTCACAGAGGCAGCAGCTCGTTCCTCTCTCTGGGTCTGGTCTGCCAAGGCAATCAGAGCTGGGAGTTCTGTGCTACTTCACTCCTTTGCAAACACCAGCAGCCACCTCACCCCTGCCTGTCTGTTTACACGGAGCCCGATTAACCCCACACTTGGTTAGAGCTCCCCATGCACAGGACAGCTCTAGGAAGGAACAAGAGGATCTACAGAAAGTCCCAGTGGATGTTGGTGTCAGTACTCGGGTTTGGAAAATCGTCTACAATTTTGATTGCCAGGAAGGTTCAGGTAGGGAAATGTTTGAGTAGTTTCTGAATTCTTAATTTTTTAATCCTTTTTTTTTAAAGGAGGAATTTAAGAAATGTAGAGGTAGCAATTTTGAAAGGTGTAAATCTCAATTCATCCATGCATCTTTCTGCACAGGCTGTTTAAAATGAGAGAGGCATACGGACATGTAGCAGTAATGTATATAAAAAAGCCTTTCTTTTCAGAAAAATGCCTTTAAAAAAGAGAAACTGAATGAGAAAAGAAAGACAGGGGCTCACACTCTCTCCTCTTCCTTCCTTCCCAGGTTCTGGTTCTGGTGTGCAATTCAAAACCGCCCATGTGCTGTGGGAAATGACGCTGAGCCTGCAGTGAGTCCTTCTTACTGAGGATGAAGCAATTCCTGAAAAATGAATCTGGAAGCATGAACACACACACTGACTTTCTCCTTTCCTCCCTGGCACACCTGACAAGCCTTACAGCTTTGTCAGAAAACCATCCCAACCCACCCAGAGCAGCAGTCCGGCCTGAGCCCCACCTGAACACAGACCCCCGCAGCGTCCCTGGCTGTTTGCATCCCCTCCCGCAGCGCTGGCTCAGAGCCGCTGCAGGAGCAGAGCTGATGTGCAGCCCACACCTTCTCTTTGCCCCCGTGTTCCAGACACACCCAGCAGATGCTCAAGGCTGTCACTGACCTGGCGGGGAAAGACAAACTCCCAACGTGCCTGACAGAGCTGTGGGAGGACAGAACACGGGGAAGGTCCCAGAGGAGTTTCAGGCTTCTCCATTCCTTGGCAGGCTCCCTGCTCCGCCAAACACCAAAAGACACCCAACCCTGCCTCCCATTCAAGCCAGGCAGTTCCAGCAGGTCTCAGCCTCTGAGGCTCCCCTGGCCCCATTCAACTGTGCTGCCAATGGGCTCCGAGCCCCCAAATCTGTCCCTGCCTATTCCTTCCTTTCTCCCCCCACCTTCCTCCCAACGTTTCGATTTTATATTGTAAGTCTTCCTTAAATTGTGCATTTCTCTTACCGGTTTCCACGGCCCAGCCCCTCATTATTGATGCCTTCTGAGCAGGAGGAAAGAAAAGCTCCCACGTGTGCCCGGGCCAAGGCGAGCGCTCTGTGGACAGAAGGCTCTGTGTGCCCTCGTTCTCTTGGCAGGAATAACAACCTCGGCCACTTCGGGGGAGGTGACTGGATGAGCAGGGGAGAAGGAGAAAGAAAGGGGAGAAGAAAAGCAACCAGTAACAACCAAAAAGTCTCAAGCATGGCCTGGTGTATTTGCAGTGAGCCAGAGCACAGGCTGGAACAAAACCTGGAGAAGGCAAAGGGATCAGGACATGACAGAGTCACAAACTGCTCTGGATTCACTGTAGGTTTGATCTGCTCACAGGCAGAAAATCCAAGACCTGAGCAAGGCTGGATGCCTCTCCTCTGCTGGGCTGATGTGGCACATTCAGTTGTTTCTTGAACACTTCAAGGGACGGTAACTCCACCGCTGTCCTGGGTGACTCTTTCCAATGCCTGACCACATTTTCAGTGAAGACAACCAGACATGTCATTTTTGTAACACAAGCAAACACATTTTAAAATACAGCTCTTTTATGCTACTTATTTGATTGACTGTGAAATATAATTCACACTGCATTTCCAATGCGCATGCAGCTGCTCAGTTCTTAAATGCAGGGTCTGAGGATTAATAGTTCATATTTTTCTAAGAATAAATGCAAGAGTTGCTATCTCCAAAAGAGTACTGTACCTTTCAGCACATATTCTAGTTGCCAAAATTATTTTACACCTCTGAACAAGGGCATCTATCTGCCCCCAACCTTGTTCTGTTTTTCTATTTTTATTTTCTTTGCATTACTTTCTTCTCATTATTTTTCTCTCCTGCTTCATAAAATTCCTTGAAACATTCCCCTCCTTGTGTTCATATCCTTCCAACACCATTGATTCCAAATGATGTTTGAATATTGACACTTTTTTCCCTCTAACCTGACTCCTGAATTGATTTTGATTCCCACAGCCCTAGGGGACTTCCTTTTAGGCTGATGCCTGCCACAGCTGGAACTGTCAATGTTACCATACAGAATAGAGGCTTCAGTCTTCCTTTGGCACACTGCTTATCTGGAATTCAGGTTGATTCTTTCAATTTTATAGGAAAGTTATTAATTATAAATCTTACTTCTATAAGTAGTCCTCATGAAATTGTACTCTGCTTTTTGCAGCTGGAAGAAATAAGTACTTGCTGCTAGAAGTGAAATTCATTACAGTGCTAGACTCATATTAAGCACCTTTAATGAGAAAGAAGCTAAGAACTTCAAGAAACTCAAATAAAATGTTATTTCACCTCCATAAGTTGGGTGTTGTATTTCTATTGCTGAGCTGCTTCTGTAAACTTTTCTAGCAGAAAAACAAACATGTTCTCATTCAGTACACTGACCTTGTTCTCAAGCCCTGGTTTGTCTACACAGGTCCTGGAAAAAGGCCAGATTAGGTATCTTCTAGGATTCTATTCACAAATCTCCTTTGTGGTGAGTTATTTCCATTCCCAGGGCTTCTATTTCCTCAACTGAGCTTCTTCTGTCATCTTTCCAGAGTGCCAGCTCTGGAGCAGGCATTGATTTGTCTGTCTCCAAGGAGATCCTCTGCTTCCACAGCTAAATCTGAAGAGAAACAGTTATTTATTTTGTGGTGAGCTACTTTAAACAGTGTAAGTTCATAAAACTCCTCTGTTGGCTTTCTGTGTCTATTGTGAGCTCTGCTCTCCTAGTTCAGTCACTCTGGGATAGAGGTTGTAACTACCACAGGAACATGGGCTCTTTTCACCCTGGGTATCTCTTAGGGTTTGTGCAGTGCCTTGTACATGCATCAGTAATCTGGGATCACATAAATGAAGTGATATCAAAAGGAGAAAGAGAAGATCAGAACCGGAAACAAGACTGAAATATTAGCAAGAGGAAATAAAGCCAGTAGCAGGGGAGAGTTATTAAAGAAGGTAGAGCAGCTAAAGTAAAATTTGCAGGGAGAATACTCTTATCAAATATATTACACGTGGAAAAAATAAAATGGTACATTGTCTAACAATCACAAGGCTGAGATGATGCAGGGGTCGTGAGGTTTGACAATAAACAATTGCCAAGTGATTTGTAAGTCCCCATTAGAGGCACTGTGAGATCCTGTGATACCACAGCACAAGATTCTGCTATCCATGTGCAGGATATTCTGTGTAACATGTGTCCAAAGAGCTTGATACAGTCAAAACACTGGACACATTTCACTGTGCTGTGAGCCTGTGCTGCATGTTGATCCAATAAAGTACTGTGTGCACACAAACACTGTGCATGAAACCATCGCAGCGGTGCAGAAACATTTGAAATCACTCAAAAGATGCTGCCATGCTGGCCAGTCTGTCTGTCCAGGCTATCCCAGAGTTATGATTATCCCATTTTGCCTGGTCAAACTTTCATGTGGAGCAGAGCATAGGGAAGGAAGCAGGTGTATGGAAGCCAGAAGCCCAGAATTCCTGTTTATCCCGCTGAACGATGCCACGGGGCGGCACTGTTCAGACCCCGCTCTGACAAATGCAATTATGATGAAGAATTAGATTAGTGCCAGAAAAATGTCGCCTCTGTCGTTTGAAGTAGATCCCGGTCAGGAGCAAAGTTGTGTATCAAAGCACAGACTAGAGAAATCCTGCCTCATTAAAATCGACTTTAAGCCAATTGTCCTCTTCCTTTCTGTCTGTCTGTCTGTCTTTCTCCCCTGCAAATGAGCTTACAACTCTCCCTCAAGGCAAGAGCATCAGCAGTCAAGCTCTGGTAGCTTTGAAGCAATCTTTGTGTGATTAGAAATGCCACACAGAGTTAGAACCTTCTGACAGCTCTGCATGCCGATCACATGGGAGTATATAGGCCATTGGAAATGTAATCCATGGCACAGCTCTATCTTCTTAAGTGGGTGTTTAATTAGGAACCGTACTATTGCTGCATTATTCTGGCTCAAAGGAACTACGGCTGAGCTGTGTGGGCTGAAGGAGGCCTCTGAGGTAGCTCTGAACTTAACGCTGGGAAGGGTGTGGAAAACAGGATTAGGTCTGTGCAGAGATGTATCATCCCACATGCCATCTACACCTTCCCCTCCGGCATGTGCTCTCTCATGGTGCTCCAGGCCAGAGCTTTTCTGCACGAGGAAACTGCCTGGGCTGCTGCTCTGTGTAGGACCCAAAATCCAGAAGGATTGTGTGCCAGCTTGAGCACCTCTTCCTGTCTACAGCGATGTCAGTGTCCAGCTGCATCAGGACAAAGTGTGGGAGTGCTACCAGCAGCTTGGAAGGAGCACCCTGTATGAAGTACTGACAGAGCTGCTGACCAGCAGGAGCGATGCTTGCAGCTGTGCGGTTTGTGCTGAGGACACCCATATTCCAACAGTGCAGTGCCTCAAAGAGAAGGCTTTTATCTGCACAGTCAAAACAGAAAGCCTTCTGAGAGGGACATGGCTCACAACAGTCTGGTTGATTCTGGCTCAGGAGGGCCGGGTCAATTCCCAGCTGAGCAGGGCCGTGCCTGTCCCCCTCAGGGTGCCATGGCAGCCTGAGAGCAGCCCCTCTCTGGATGGTGTCGTGGGACTGAGGGCAGCCCCTCTCACTTCGTGCTTTGGTGGGGCTGTGGGCTGCTCCTCTGGGAGTTGCCATGGTGGCACTCAGGGCAGCCCCTCTTGAGACACCACAGCGGCTGCTCATCCCTGGGCTCCATGATGGGGCAGAGGGCAGCCCCTCTGGAAGTGCAACGGCAGGACTCACGGCTGCTCCTCCCTGAGTCCAGTGGTGGGGCTGAGGGCTGCCCCTGTGTGCCATGGTGGGGCTGAGGGCTGCCCCTCTTTGTGTGCCATGGTGGGACTGAGGGCTGCCTCTCTCTGTGCGCCACGGTGGGGCTCAGGGCTGCCTCTCTCTGGCCACCATGGTGGGACTGAGGAGGGCGGCCCCCCTCTGGACGCCATGGTGGAGCTGAGGGCAGCCCGAGTCAGAGTGGTACTCCGAACTGCCCAACTCGGGGCACGATGGTGGAGGGCAGCCCTTCTCACAGAATGCCGGGAGGAGGCCCAGGGCAGCCCCTCTCTGTCCGCCACGATGGGTCTAAGGGCAGCCGCTCTCGGGGTCCCGCCGTGGTGGCTCGAGAACATACAAACCCCCTTACCGCCATGGCGCCACGTGCCAGCTTCCCCTCAGGGCGCCCAGACCCCGCCCCGCCCCGCCCCGCCCCGCCCTCCCGCGGGTCCGCCGCCGTCCCACAATCCCCCGCGCCGCGGCCCTCGCAAGATGGCGGTGCTGGGGGCACCGCGGGGCCTGGCGGCCGCAGCCTCCCGCAAGCGGCGGCTGCTGCTCGCCCTGGCCCTGCTGCGCCCGCCGCCCGCCGCCGCCCTCGCTTGCTTCTCCGGGGGGACGCTGGGGAGCGGGCGGCGACGCTTCCGAGCCGCCCCGGGGGGCGCACAGGTGTGTGGGGGCGCCGGGGGGGGCGGTGAGGGGCTGAGGGGGCGCCGGGGGCTGAGAGGGCTGGGGGGGGCGGTGAGGGGCTGAGAGGGCTGAGAGGGCTCCGGTGAGGGGCTGAGAGGGCTCCGGTGAGGGGCTGAGAGGGCTCCGGTGAGGGGCTGAGAGGGCTCCGGTGAGGGGCTGAGAGGGCTGAGAGGGCCCCGGTGAGGGGCTGAGGGGGCTGAGAGGGCTCCGGTGAGGGGCTGAGGGGGCTGAGAGGGCTCCGGTGAGGGGCTGAGGGGGCTCCGGTGCCCGCAGCGCTGTCCCGCCGGCTCTGCCAGCACCGCCCGGTTCGTCCTTGCCTTGCCGGTATCGGCGCCCCGGGGGACGCGGGGGGGACCGGGGGCTCCCGGAGGCCGGGATCCGCGGGGACAAACGTCCCCGGGGGTGCCTTTGAGTCTCTTTGGGGACAAGCATTAAAACCCTCGGTGTCTTTGAACGGATGCGGAATGTGAGTGACTTGTGCTGACAGCTAATTCTGCCGTTATGGGCAGGAAGGGAGTAGGGATGCTTTCTGTTAGCTATGGAAGGCTCTTTTATGTCCTAGTGAATTACTTTTTATTAGAAGTAAAGTATTGAGTACTTTATCTCAAACGAAGTCCAGCTTTCAGTAATTCACGTGTGTTTTTTAAAGTGGCTTAAGGAAGTGTGTCCCAAAGACTGAGGGAATGAACTTTCATAAACTCAGCTTGTAATTCTCTTTGGTAATAAACTTTTTTATCCCCTCAGATTACTGCTGCTTATGAGTAACTTCTTTGTCACTTGCCTTGATTAGTTTTTCCTGACAGGCAGAATTCTGTCAGGGACTACAGTCAACTTTATGTTACTGGAGGAGATGAGCAGGACTGAAAGGGTAAATTTTGGAGGTTTTAATTTTGGGAACTTGTGCAAGAGGCTGAGAGCTAAAGTCGGTGCAGATCAAATATTTTACCCATGTATTTGCATACATTAGAATACACCTGAATACTCAGTATTGTCTGGTATTCCTGGAGACGTATTTCAGCTGTTAGGGAACAAACAGCAATGTTATCATGGTGATGAATAGAAGCGTTAATTATATTCCTGCTTTCCTTTTGAATGACTTTATTTTCGTGTGAGAAATGCCAGTCCCTGCTGATCAGTTTTAATTGCCACGTGTCACTAAATGTGGATTTGCACTAGATTTGCTGATCTAGAAAGCTAATACTGCATCTGTGGTGTGTGTATGTGTGTGTGTGTATCTCTTTGGCTTTTTAGTTCCTAGGCATTTCTGTGTTAGAAAGTGGTCAGTTAATGGATTTTTAATGGTCTGGTAATGAATTTTCACTTTTGCATCAAGCTCTGTTTGGCTGAAAATTAGAATTCATGAAACACACAAGCATTTATTTTATTAAACAAAACTTCTGACAGGAGGCTCAAACTTCAGTGTTCTAGACTTTTTTTGATTATAATGCCTTTCAAAAATTTGGGAGATGTTTTTTTCAAACGTGAAATTAAATTTGCTGCCAGAGGAAGATGCGTTGTCCTGAGAGTGAGGCCTTTAACAGAGGGCCACACGTGCAGTGGCACAGTCACACCAGAGCTCCTCACTGCTCTGGGGTAAAGCCCCAGATGGGAGTGAACTCCACAGCCACAATTCTGCTTTAATTGATGCTTTAATTGATGTAATTACACAAATGGCAGAGGTTTGTGGCAGCAGAACTGTGCCAATCAAGAGTTGTGCCTGTTACAGCTCAGGCTGGTGAGCAGTACAGCCATAGCTTAACTCCCGAGGAAAAATGGGATTAAAGGAAGGAAGCAGCTCTGGTAAAATGACTGTAAGAGCAAAGTTGTAACCCTTCTTTTTGAAAAAGTTAATTTCAAAGACTTGGCTCTCATCCTTCTACTCTGCTTTGCATTCATGTAGTACTTGGTCTCCTGTCTTCATGGTTTCATGTCCGTTGTAAATTTTTTTTAAGCTTACAATTAATTGTAAGCCTGGTTGTATTATAAAACAGTATTTGTATTTTCTGTGGCACTTAGTACCACGAGAGTCAAATACAGTGGAGTTGTTTGGGTGCTGTTGCATTACAGATTCAAATCTTTTTTCCCCCCTTACACTTATATTTTTCAGTAATTTTGATTAGAGTCTTGCTTTTCTGAATACTGAGGGGTGCAACATTTGTATCCTGGAGAGGAAAAAAGCTCAATTTATGGAGGGGGAAAAACAGGTTTCATAAATATTGTGGAACTGGGATCAGGCCTCTTTTTTTTGATGTTGAGATCAGTTTGTATTTCCATAACCACAGCTCCTTCAGTTCCCCCTTCTGTGGTTGGAGCAGGCAAAGTTTCATCATGTCAAAACATGTGTTTGGAATTTAGGATCTCTGCTGAGTGGAGAACTGGCACGTTGGCATGATAAACTTTCATGAGTAACTGAACAACTGTTGGATTTTTTTTTTTCTAGGAAACTTGTGGGTTTGGTTTTTGCTTTGTTTTGGGTTTTTTTGATAGAAGTTTGCTTGTATCCAAAACAAAAGCAATGGCAAAGTCTATTCAATGTCAATATGGAAATGAAATGAATCTAAAAATTAGTTAAATTAGCTAAATGGAAAGAAAATAGCTTTTGACTGGAAGGGTCTAACAGCCCTTAAGTAAGGATAATTATTTTGCCAGGGAATCTTTATAAGCAAAGAAATACACTGAGGAGTTTATTTCAGGGAGAACTTTGGCAGTTGTAGAAAGCAGGGCTGTATAAATTATTGTAACTGTAACAGTACAAAATAGAGACTTTCCTCCCATTATCTCGCCCTTCCAGCTGCCAGTGATAAAGAGCTTGTCCTTCTGCATAACTTAATAATATCCCTTGCTCTGGAAAGGGTTGCAAGAGAAGTTTCAGGTGGTTTTGTTCCATTTATTTGTATTTTACCTCGGGTTTTTTTATTTATTTCTTTTCACCTGAAGCTTGGTCTGTTCTGTGAAATGGCACTGATGTTTATTGTGCAGACATTTCACACATTTGTGGTAAATTCTCTTCTCTGGACTCTGAGGGTGCAGCTGAGCAGTCTGTGGCAGTCAGCAATCCTCACTGGGAAATCCCTGCTTTGTGAGGGGCTCTTTGAAATTCCCTGAATTTTCAAAATCCCCTTAGAGAGGAGGCACTGCTGCTGAGCAGAGCAGCAATCCCACGTGTCTGTCTTTGAAAATGGACGCTCAAATTGCAGGGAGGAGGGATGCTCCATTCCTGGGAGGGTTCAGGGCCAGGTTGGATGGGCTTGGAGCAGCTTGGTGTCATGGAAGGTGTCCCTGCCCATGGCAAAGGGTGACACTGGATGACCTTTAAGGTCCCTTCTTTTTTTTGTACAGATCCATCCAGGTGTCCAGGGCAGTTGCACATTGGCCACTGTCAAATGTAGCTCCAGTTCAGTTGATTTTGTTCATACTGGTGACAGTTTAGCCTGTCTTTACACCAGAATATTTTCACCTTTTTCTCTCATTTTCCTCCCGTTTCCTATTCATCATTTAGTTTCTTGCCTTGTAAACTCGGCAGGATTAACTGTGGGACTTAAATGCTGCAGAGGAACTTGAATCCCACCTTCAGTTATCTTTTCTGCTACAGTTTAAAAAAAAAAATTCCCATGAGATGAGTGCAGCATGTCTGGAACACAAAGTATCATATTCCAGAGAGAAGCTTCTAAGTGTGGGTTTGACCTTGCACAAATGTGTTTAATCCCTGTTGTTTGTTTGCATTTGTAGTATTTAAACTACTACCCACAGTCATGACACTTTAACAACATGACTTTTATGTGCAATCAGTACTAGACATCTGTTTCATCCTTTAGAGTTTATAGAATCATATCCAAAAATACATTAAAAGAACATAATGGTGCAGAGTCAGGCATTCAGGAGTTGGGAGATGCCAGAATTTGAGCTCCCTGCATTATTTCTTAAATTGTGAATTAAGCAGGACTTGCTCCTGGTTCTTGAAAGCAATAACCTGCTTCTTTTATGTGTTGTGATTAGATTCAAGTATGGCTTTTCTTTGTAGTCTTAAAGCTCTTGGGAGCCCTGGTGAGGGAAAGTGGAGTCCTGAGTGTTCCTGCAGGATGTATGCAGAGTGGCAGGGAAAGCTTCAGCCCCTCTCCTTTGGGCAGTTCTGCTCTCAGGACTGTGATGGTCAGAGGAACCAGCACTGAAGGAAGTTGTTCACCTCTTTGTTTCTTTGCCCAGATTTGGTTTTTAGCAGGAGCTTGAGAAAGGACTGAATACTCCGGTCTTCCAGGCTCAAGGCTGAAAATAAAAACAAGTTTTTCTGTGTATCTTGTGCAAAACCTTTAATGTTTTTGCTGTCTTAACCCCATGACAGTTCATAGCTTCAGTCAAGAAATCGGGCTATCTGTGTAATGCAGTAATTGAGAGCATATCTGCTGGTGTTTCAGGGGACGTTGTTGCTGTGATGTTGTTTGCTTCATATTTCAGTCAGAAGTGAACTCTGAGAACTTTGAGGTCAAAGGAGACGGATTTTTAGTGGAACATTTTTATGATGTCCTGTGGGTACACTCTAGAAAACAGTAATTAGCTACTTTCCAACACTGCTGAAGCATCATAATTTCTCCATTATATTTTCTGTTTATGACCCTGTCATCATTCCAGTGAAAGTGTCTTGCTTTAGATGGAATCCTCTGTGCTGAGACAAAGCTGTGAGTGCATCTACAAAGAATTGCTTTAGAAATGCAACTCCTTTGTTTAACCCAAGTCTTGGAAGTCTCAGGATGGTTCACCCAGGCCAGTTAGCTCTGCTAAATGCCCAATGTATAATTATGATGTTCACTCTTTCCCTGTATATAATGGCATAGAATAGAAATGTTTGGAATAGCAGGCCCATGTGATGACTTGTGGAGAAATGGTTTTAATTTTCTTTGTAATGACTCATGAAATTATTACTTGAGGTATGTGTCTTAGGAAGAAAAGGATGTTTAAAAGGCAAAGTATAAAATATATGATGGTGCTGCTGTTTGTCAAGGTTAAAATTACCTTTTTTTATGATCAAGGTGTTTTTGTTTTTGGGTTTGTTTTTTTTTTTCTGTTTGTCCTTTGCCATGGGCTGGTGAGCAGCTCTTTGGCTCTTTTGCTCTTGGTGTGATTGTTATATGGAGTGAGGTGTATGGTTAATCCTGTAACAGTACATTCACTGAGCAGTGAAAGCCTGAATATTGAGTGTCAGAGCTGCTGTGGCACCATCAGGGCTGACCTGGGGAGCTCCCTGTGTTTAGCCATGGGGAAGCACTGCCAGCCAGTCCCTCTGAGGAAAAGAAATGGTCTTTTTAAACTATTTTGGTCCTTAAAAATATACAAATACGGAATGCTTTGCAAGGTAACATGTAGAATGTGGTGCCGTTGGTGCCAGCTGTGTATTCCAGGTTAAGGTGCATTGAAGGATCTGTGAATATTGCATGTATTGTGTTCTGATAACCTGAAACTTATTGCCAGCCCTGCTCCACTTTCTCATAGTCCCAGTGCTTCCCAGGCAGAAGCTGGAGCTTTGATTTGCCTTCTGGAGACAAGCATGTCATGAGCTGAGCTAAGAGGAACTGGGAATGGCAGAACCCATAAGCATAAAAATAACATTTCTTGATGAGAAACAGGACAAAGGACTATTTGAAAGAATTCAGAAGACAACCTGGGAGAAAATTAAAATGAGAGGAAAGGGAAAACTGGTCTTTTGTTGTACAGGAGAAACAAAGTCTGATGAGAGTGGGGATTCAGGGAAGGGAAATTCAGTTCATTGTCACTGAGCATTTCTGATGTGTGAATGTAATTTATTTTACAGCTGCTCCCCACCAATTTTCTTTTTCTGTGGTCAGTTGTTAAAAAACAAAGCCATCTGCCTTCTTTTCATGTTATGCTTGTTTACATAAACTAGATGAATATTCTCTGAATATGAAGTGCATGTTCTGCATGACTCTGTTTTCATTTCTCTTTTTTTTTCTTTTTTTTTTTCTTTTCTTTTTTTTTTTTCTCCTGTTTTCTGTAGATTCCACCAATCTGCAGGCAAAGATCATGGCACAGTCTGGGAGGGAATTATTCAAGGCCATTACTGGAGCATTCAGAGGTGGGTAAAAATTGTTCTTCTTCCAACTTGCAGGTCATGAGAAACTTAAGCCCTTGGAGCATCTTTGAGTTTCAACTGCTGTTACTTTCATTTCTTTTAATTTCACTGTTTGCAGTTCTGAAGTTAAATGGCAGCTTACATTTCTGAAGTTTTTCTGAATCTCTGCAAACTAATGATAATACACCAACATTAAAGAAAAGAATTCTTAAAAGTGTAGGTTTTACGTGATGATATTTAGATTCATTTATTAAGCACAGAAAATACCCAGATAAGGAACAGCCAGGTTGGAAACTCTGAGTTTTCCTTCAATATGTGGGGCTTTATTCCTTCAAAATTCTGCTTAAGTTGTAGAATATTGTCATAATTGAGTGCCAGGATGTCAGACTCTTGCTGCTATGAGGTCTGCTTGCCTTAAAACCTGTGTAAACACAGGGAAGATGCAATTTTTCCTGTTCACGGAAGAATTATTACGCATTCCTGAGTAACACACTTGTTTGAATGAAGCTGAGAAATGTATTTGTCTTGCTTTTCTTTTTTTTTTTTGTCATTATAAAAATAATAACCACTCATAACTGACTTAAGTAGCTAAAATCTTTTGAGGGTCATTGTGACTTCAAAGTATGAGATCTGCTTGGATTGTTTTTTTAAATAATGTTTTTCTTTAAAATGTGAAAAGTGACATTTTGATCTGGGAAAACCCTGTGAGCTGCAATCAACCAACATAAAATAAGATTACATAACTTGAACCTGGAAATTGTCAACACCTAGCAGATCTTTTAAACAAAAAGCAAATTCTTTTTGGAAAAGCTTTAACAGGTCCATTGTCTGTGGCAGGCACTTTGAACTTGGAAAAATGCCTGGTGGTAGTGAGGAGTTATTTTTTAGTACATCTGCATGCATAAATAAATTCAGAATTTTTCTCCAGGGAATCTTGGCTATGTGCTAAGAGAAGTGAGCATTTAGCAGGCAGGTTCTTTTCCCAACTGCCCCTCTACATGGATTGCAGCAGGAATGGGGTAACTTGTGCCCATTCCCATCCTGGTAGGAAAGACAAGTGTGAAGCAGATTTATCTGTTTATTTTGCCCTCAAGTAAAGTTACTCTTACACACATGGAAAGAGTGTTGCTTAAATGTGTTCCACTTTACATATTAACGTGCCTGAGTATGCTTATCCTCCAAAACCTAAAGGTTTTTTCTGTGTTCTTCAGTTCACTTTCAATATTTAAGGATCTGTTATCTTTCCCTCCTGGCTGCTTGGAACATGCTCTTTGCTGCTGGGATTATTATATCCCTTTTTTATTATTGTTTTCTTAAGCAAGGCAAGGTTTTTAGAGGGAGGTGAGATCTTTTTTTAAAACAAATTTAAACTGTTTGATGATGAGAGATGCAAAACAGGCCAGGAGTTTCTTCTGCTGGCTTTTATGGGCCTGTTTCCCAATGTTCTTGCAAATTGTCTTGTCATTTTCACACAGATCCTGCCCAGGTGGCAACTGATAGAGAAGAGGATGTGTTGGCATGGCCATGCTGGTGGAGGGCTTCACACAGATCCAAAGGAAGGGGTAAAACTTGCTCAATTATTGTTGCTTTAAAAAAAAAAAATTGTTACCAGCTTCCCCCCAAAAACTAAACCTAAAAACTGAAGACCTCAAGAACAATTTGTCCAAAATTCTCTTGGTAGATACATAAATATTGCAGGTGATACTGTTAAATTATCAGTGTAGACTTGCTAGCTCTTGAATCACCAAATGTTTGTGATAGTGGTGTTGAAGGGCTTTATTTATTTTATTAAAAATGCCATTTTACTGTTCCACACTCCTTTGAAGTTGGCCTGGATTAGATTCTTTGGATGGAAAATATGTTTTCTTGTCATTCACTGGTTTGTTGATCTTGTTTGTGACTGATATTTCCCTGTGACTTGGCAGACAGGATAGTAGACATCAGCTTGTGGGTTATTGCATCAGTTGGTAAAATCACACTTGAAATGGGAGGGGAGAAAAGCAATTAAACCGTGTATTTTTACTTGGAATTAATGGCAATGCATCTGGTATGTTTTGACTGTATTTCTATTCTGGAAGCACATTAAAGTAATGATGATGGTATATGAGGAGAAGCAGGATCTTTTATTAGACCAATTGATTACAATCAGAAAACGAGGCAAACTTTTGGTTAAAACAGGACAGTATCAACTGTGTGATTAAAATTGCCAAATCAAAGCTCTTGAGCGTACAGAACTTGCATCTTCTCATTTCCTGGGCACACTTATTTCTGATGCTTTGTGTATTTGCAGAATCATTCTCTGTGAATGGTTATAACTTGTTCAAACTCGGGTAGAATTTTCCCTAAAATTCGTGAAGACCACACTGATGACAAACTGAATTTTCAGTTTCAGAATCCAGGTCTTTCAAGGCTGCTTTGCTGGTTTAACTGTTCTGAGGATGTCTCTCCTACAGCCACAGCTGTAAAGAAATTGAAGAGTTCAACTTAGGATTTTCTTTCAAGTTTTCATCTGAGAGTTGTCCCTTCATTGATTCCAGACCTGTTTGTGCTACAGGCAGAAGTCAGGAGAGGTGTATGTTTTATAGTGAGAGGGAATTTCATAACCTGAGGTGCAGCCAGCTTGTTTTAGTAAACATCTGTGATCTTTTTTGCATGAGACACAGGGGGAAACAAAATAATTGGCCCTCTCCAGTCAGTGGTACCAGTGGCTCTGCATGTAACATTAATACCAGACTCATTTTAAGACCCTCCTTGCAACAGGTAAAGCTCTTTCCAGAGATTTCCTAGGCAAAACTGACTTCAAACCTTACTGATTCTCCTTCTGTGTTTCACATATTTAAATTTTCCAGGCTTTTCTCTGGTCAGAAAGGAAATGGAAGGTTCTGTTTACTACAACACAAGTAGCCTTAAGGGATGTTGGATGTTGCTTAATGCTAAAACTCACTAGCAATATGTTATCCAAAGATTTTGATGCCAGATGATATTTTTTTAATTTGCTGGCAGTGTAAAATTCCATTGGCATTCTCCCTTCAGCCACTACTTGCAGCTATTCTTGTATAAATCAATCTCTTAACTTTTTTATTCCAATAAATACAGCTGTAACGTGGTTAATATAGGACATGGTCAGTTAAGGCTGTTGTCTAACTAAACAAATACCAGCTACCCAGGAGAAAGGAGCAAGAACCAGCTGTGGAAGAGGTGAAATGTGTGAAGAGGGGGAAAAAACCAGGGCACCATTTGGTTTGCCAGGAATTTCTCAGCAAAACTGAAGAGAAGGAAATACTCTGCTGCTCCAAGTGCAGCTCCTGTAGCTCATATATATATGCACTTGCATTCAGTGTGTAAAAATACTGGCACCCCATTTACCACATTTTTTCCCCCTTAGGATTATACTTTTAGGAGAACTGCAGGTGAGATACCTGTCAGCTCTATTACACCTTTCCCTATTCCAGAGTTTTTTTCTGACAAGCCAGGCTGTTCATTCTGACTTTGGGAGTGACATTTTAAATTGCCCCCTTTTATAGCAGCTTGTGCAGGTACAGAACTGAATCCTAAGGATGAGCACAGAGTGAAGGGCACATTACCTTCATCTCACATGTAACTACTAGAGAAACTTACACTTTCTGAAATTCCAAAATAACTTTTACTTCCAGCAGTGGCTGCTGTGCTGAGTGGTGAGATCAGAACTGGTCTTTACCGGCTTCGGGGGTTTTTTTGGTGGTGCTTGGGAGAACAACCTCATGCAGGGGAAAAACTTATGCTGGTACAGTAAAAAGGATGATGGAGCTCCCTGAGGAAGCACACAGGGGAGCCAGAACTGTGTCTTTCTCTCTTCATCAGCAGTGACAGCTTAAATTCAAGTCAAACTACCACTTTCTTGCATCCCACTTCTGACAGCTCATCATCCTGGCACAGGCTTTATCTACCAAGTGACAGGGTCAGCCCAGTGAATGCCTTGCCGTGCTCAATAACCATGGAGATTGTGAAGAGGAATTATGGCTTCCTTTTTTCCCCCCCCTTTTTAGGTATTTTAAAAGGTCCTAAACCTGGATGGGATGGGTAGAAGGGACAGGAAGTTGGTCAGTGATCTTTCTTTCGCAATAATCCTCAGTATTGCATAGTGTGTTTTAAAAACATGCTGCATTCAAAAAGAGGCTTTCATTCTTTGCTCCCTGCTGTATTTGATTTATAATATTTTTCCTCCCATTCCTTGCATTTCTGTAGAAATAGACCTTGAAAGAAAACATAAAACATTACTGCCATTTAAAAGGAGGTAAAATAAATTCATCTCTTAACCTTTTTATGTACCTCAGAGAATCAGAAAAGGGCCCGAGTCCATTGAGCAGATTGCTCATTTTAATTCTTAATGTTGCCACTTGAATATTTAAACAATTTTTAACTCATGTTTCTGTACAACAGTAACATTTATTTCATGGTAAACTTTGATGTAATATGTGTGCATTTTGCATCCTTTGATATTTCTTCTTGTTCCTCTGCAAGGCCTTTGGCAAATGAGTGGCTGCCTCCTGACTTTTTTCTAAATGGATTTACTTCTGTCACAGTTCAGAGCCATGAAAAAAGGAAATAGATTCCTTGTTTGCAGCCAGTATATTTTGTTCCTTTTAATAGCTTTTCTGTGCAAAGTCTGCCTAGCCAATAGCAACATATAATTAGAACTGCTCTGATTGCACTTTTGTATCTTTTGTGTTAACGTGGGACCAATTTTTTTTAACTTCCTTTTAACCTGTAAGTGGTGATCAAAGATATTTTCCACGTGTTTGAACTGCTTTTTATGCATATCCTTGGCTCAAATGGGAAGATTCATGTATATGCTGCAGCAGATATCTCCATCTTTTAAGTGGGTAGGGCACAGCAGAGGCACTTTTGCATCCTCTCTCTACTGACAAATCTTCCATATATCCATTCTTTAAAAGTAGTTTGAAATGTGCTTATCCTGTGTAATGTTCCAATGCATTTGCAGTTGGTGACAAAATGCCTTGCTTTTGCTTGAAGCTGTGACTAGAAAAACTGAGATGAATTTCCTGGTGCTTTTAAAAGCTTACCTTTATAGGATTGGCTTCCCTGGTTGCCTCAGCAATTTTACCTTTTTACAGACCTCTCCTTTCCTGCTTATTCACCCCAGACCTTAATAGAGAATTTATCTTCTAATTTAGTTTATCCTCAAATAGTAAGATTTATTATAATACTCCCCCTTCCTACTGACTTCTGTCATAAGAGTCATCTTTGAAAGGTGTGCACTAACTTTTTGTTTCCCTCCCTCCTCCCCACTACAAAATATTGCCTGAAAGGGAGAGATTAGCTGCCCTTACTGCCCTCCTTTCTTTCCTAGATAACCCTTGTGTCTTTCAAGTTAACTCCAGTGTAGCCAACACAGAAAAATGAGATGTTGATACTTGTGCTCTGTGTTGCTGCACATCCCCTTGTTCTCGATTAGGAAATGTGGTTTAAGCTGCAGATAATTCAGCTTGAGAGTTCAGTGGGATAATCAGAAGTGTCAGTGATAGACATCCGTCCATCTGGAGAATAACCTACATTGCTGTAAAAAAATACGGCAACCAAGCCCAACAACAGAAAAATAATCCCAAAGCTAAACCTAAAATAAACTCAAATGGAAAAAGTAATGTCTTTCAAGCTGTCTTGTTAAATGGGTTGTTCTCTTAGGGCAAAATTTAAGATTTGGAGGAGAACCTATTTTAAGAATTCAGTTAAAATTGATAGAATCAGTTAAGCCAGCACATGGCAACGTACATCTTCTGCCTTGTGAACCTTCATTGTCCAGTGTCAGACAATGTTCTCCAAATTGTTTAGGTTTATTGTGGACCATTCAGGCTTCCTTCTTGCCTTAGTTATTTTGTTAATTTTTTTGCATTTCTCTCCTGTTGTTTCTAAGCTATTTTAAAGCATCTTCCAAAAAAGAAGCAGCATGCCCTTGAATTCTGTACAGCAATCTTGAGGAAATAAAAAAGAAGGGTCAGTTTGTTTGTTCTATCAGGTGTTTCCAGATGGGGAATTGTGGCTTTCTATGTTTGAGTTGCAGCCAGCCAGACCTGCACTCTGGAGAACGTGGAACATTTTAAAGGCATGTCATAGATATAAACCTAAAAACTTCCAGCTTGAAATGCTCATAGGCAGTCCCAGTCTCAGACCTTGTCAAGTGTCTGCGTCCTATCAAATAAAACACAGAAGTGATCCAAATGTACAGAATTCGTTCTTATTTATCGTTATTTTCCTTGCCAAGGTCTGTTTGTAAGGCAGAGCCTCTGTTTGTCCTTTCCCACAGCTGAAGGAGATCGATGGCAGGAAGATCATCCGGGCCATGCTGTCCTACGTGTGGCCCAAGGACCGGCCCGACCTGCGCGCCAGGGTCGCTGTCTCCCTGGGCTTCCTGGCCAGTGCCAAGGTAACAACAGGGGCTTGTTCTACTCTCACAGTTGCTGTTCACCTGTACTGGGAATGATGTTCTTTTCTAGTATTTAAGGGCTTTTGTGCTCTTAAGGTGTCTGGGTTTTTCACAGGAACGTATGTGAGAAATAATAACTTGGGTTTTGGAACAGGGTGTACCTGCAGGTAATACCCTTGTGCATGTTTAGGGAGGTGATGATGACAACCAGAAGTTTTGTTTTCCTTGATCCCATTATTTTAGCCCAGGATTTTCCATTGCTGGTTAATTATTTACCTGAGAAATGACTGGAAATGAGAGTTAAAGACTGTTCACTTCTTGTGTGGTGCTGTCAGACAGGATTTCTTCAAGGCTCTGTGGCTGTTCTCAACCCTGAACTTGATCAGTGTGGTGGTGCCTATTCTCAAGTCTTGCTGTGCTGTTGGAAGGGGATTTGAACTCCACTCTGTTGATATTTCTCTATGAGGTAACAGAGGAATTAATTGTTTTGGGGATTCCTCCGGTGTCCTAATATGAGAGAAGCTGTATAACCTTATTTAACAACCCTGCTTTCATTCAAATGATTCTTCATGTAGTCTTGGATTATGAAAGGGAGGTTTGCTCTTACTTTTATTTCATTGTGTGAAAGGATCTTCTATTCTTACCTACAACAACATTAGTGTTTATTTGTTCTTTCAAAGAATTTGGGACGCAAAAGTGTTCTGCAGATTAAAAGGGGATCTAATTCAAATTCTGTGCAAACCTTGTAGAAATAGTTCAGAAGAGCAAATGTTAGCTTCCTTTTGCTTTAAATTAAAAAAAGAAAAGAAAAATTTGATTGCAAAATACTGAGAGGAAGTTTTGTGAATTCCATTGAGACATACAGCTCAGCTGGGTTGCTTTTAAGTACAGCAATTTTAACCAAACATAAAGCTAATATTAGCACTCAGCACCATTGCCGTGTTATGAAAAGAGAGAAGAGACACATTTCAGCTCTGTAGGTGTTAAGAGAGGAGTGCTTGGGAGAGAAATGTGCTTGTTTTTGTGAGCTGAAGAGGAATTGCTGGTCTACAGTGCTTTCTCAAGAGGTTTTTATCTCTCAGGTACTCGTGGGTACTGTCTCGAGCAGATATTTGGGTTGTGCTGCAGTTCAGGATGCTGCTGATAATGCAGGTGATGACATGCAGAATATGGCTGGACTGTGCAAGTGAGCTTCCCCCCGTTTTGTGTGCCTGGGCAAAACACACAGCAATGCTTTCCACTGCATTTTAAATCTCTGGGGGAAATTGCTCAAAATGCAGATGCCTTAAGGTTTCGTAATGTAGATCTACCAGGTGGATATGAAAATTATTCTAACTCGCTTCCTTTTTAAAGACTCTTATTAGTAATGTTAATAATAATCTGAAGGCAATTTTTAAATGTTTGAAGCATTTTTTCTCTTTTTCTCCCCACTTCCCTATTCCCTAATTTGTAGTGTTATATGAATATGATGGAGAATGTGAATCCAGCCTCTAATCCTGCATGTGGCAGCACTGTACCCTGCCTTTAAGAAGTCTTATTAATGTTTCAAGCAGCTTTCTGGAGGGGGTTAAGAAAACAGAATTGATGACCAGGATGCCTTGACTCTTGCAAATAGCTCCGTATTTGGTGTAAAAAAAAGCTATTATATTTCTATTGAGAGAGAGAGAGATGTTTCTCCTTTCAGAAAATCATTGAACTGCTCTTTGGGGAAGTAACTGGGTATTTGGATCTCTTAAGTGTTCTCTTACACTTTTACATTTGTACAAGGCAGCCCAGAAGCCCTGATGTCCAGAGCAGACTCTCAGAAGAAAAGCAGAAAACCTGTTGAGCTTTGCCCAGGTTTTAGGAGAGGCTTGTTAGAAACAGAAGTGTTTTGTGAGAATGCTTGTTTGAGCAAACAAGGATTTCTTTGGGGAAACACACAGTAAGCTCTCTATGGAAAATATAACTGTTCTTTGTTTTGTTCTGTCATTTCAAAGCTGTGTTGGATAACTGCAAATTAAGGAGTTACCCCACATCTCAAGGGCTGTGCTCTCTCTTCCTTTTTGGGTAGAACTTCTCTTGAGTTGCTTCATACTTTACACATACTGAGTATGTGTGTCAGTGTGACACAAGTGATGTGCAGTAGTTTATTCCAGAGCTGTAGTGGGTCTGTCACATCTTTGAGCCCTGAACATCTGCTGCCCTTCAGAGCACAGCAAAGGTCACTTTGTCCTGGAGAAAATGCAGTACAAAGTGGTTTACCTGTATCTTTCCTGGACCATGTGTAATTGTGTGTGGTTTCCTCGTTATCCCATTTGGGAGCCCTTTGTTCTGGTTGCTTGTGAGGTTAATTACAGTGCACTCCACAGACCACACAAGCTGTTTGTTAAAGTTTTTCTGCTATATAATTGTGTCAGCACAGGAACACCAGCATGTTTTTCTCCTCACTGCAGTCCTGGCCTGATTTCTTTGTTCACTGTGGAGCAAAATGAATTCTGTGACTGAAGGATTTACATCCTTATTGTGGATTTTGTCTAAAGGCCCCTGTTCTGAGAGGGTTTGCATAGAGAACTGTATGGTCATGATGGCTGCTGCAAGTCACCTTCTCCCAAAAGAAACACTTCTGTAAGCCTTTTGGCCAATTCCTTCTGAGTTTGACAAAAGATTTTCAGGTTTTTAAAGCTCTGAATTCACAACATTAGGTTTCCAGTTAAAATATAGAGGCTGTAAGGTGGCTTCAGTTTTATTCTGGAAACTGAAAAAGGAATCACAGAGGACAGGTAGGTTATGAAATTCTCAGCCATAGGGGAAAAATGTAAGGAATACACCCCCAGTTTAATTTGGTTACTTACCCACAAAACAGCTGGAGTTCATTTCTCCTTGTCCTGCTGCTTGATAAATAATTTGTCTCTTTAAATCTTCCAGTTCAGTAAAATACACTTTGAAAACAAAAGCCAGTTTGTGCGCAGCACTGAAGAGCCTGCAGTTAGAATCTGTCTTGACGCCTTTTGTGGGGCCCAGTTGCCTGCCATTGAACAAATTATTGTGATTTTTGGTTCCTTTTTGTCTCCACATAACTGCCAGTGGTATTGTGAGCCTTCAAAGCGAGCTGTTAGTATGGCTTTTTATGACGGGATGGAGTCTGCTCCAGGGCTGGTGAGGTCTTTTCTTCCTTGCAAGATCTGTTGTATTATTATGACACACTTTAAATTTTTACCTTAAATATTTATAGCCTATCTAGATGTGTGTGCACAATCTGAAGGACACAAGAGGAAGGAAGGTGAGAGGAGTACGTGGGGTATTATCTGTGTTTTCAGACACATAGCTCAGCCTGCTCAGGTTCTGCATACCTGAGTTTTATTCTATGTTCTCCCCCCTTTTTTTGGCTTCTCTGCTGGTGAATGTATAGCAAATGCTTCCTTACTTTGCCATTTCTTCCCTTTTTCTTCTGTGGCACAAGGAAAAAAAGTACTCAGGCTTCTGAGGAGCTGGATTAAACACATGAATATGACAAAATCACATGTCACCTCTGTCAGCCTGCAATGGGTTTTGGCCTCCTGGTCACAGAGCAGGCATGTGTTATTCATGAGCCAAAGAATTCTTTCAGACTCTCTGCATTTCTACTGACTGCTAATTCCTAAGTTTCAGAGCAGGAATGGTTGGCTAAGGAGGCAGGACACAAGGCTTGAATTGCAAATTCTGCCTGCATTCGAAGATAACGATATCTGTCTGATCAGTGAAGCATGGTCCTGTGATCTCGGTGTTTGAGCTCTTTCAGGGGGCTCAGATGGAGTTAGATAATTGCAATAAACCTTTAGAAATTGTTAGCTTTTCGAGGAGTTTCAGGTGAAAAATATTTAAAATCGGTTTGGGGTTTTTCCCTACTGGAAAAAGTGTAGTTCAAATCATCATTAAATATGAAGAAGCCATGAAGCCAGGTGCTTCTTCCCTCATGTGAAGCACATTTTGGAGCTTCTTTAGCAGTCTTGCCTCCACAGGGGTTGGAGATTTCCGTGTGTGTCTCCACAAATGGAGCTGTTGGGTGTGTGTGTGTTTATATTGGTCCAGAGATAAATTCAGTCATCTCCATGCCAGCGTTTCTCACTGAATTATTGGCAAAAGAACAGTTTGCCATGGACCGGTTTTATCTTGTTGGGGCTCAGCCTGTCATGAATTCATCATCTTTATTAATCAAAAAATGCTGGGAAGAGCAAAATGAAAGATAAGGCTGTTTGCCTTAAAAGTGGTGTAGTCCCATGGGGGAATAAAGATGATATTGCACTGTCAGCTTAAAACAGTGCAGTCATTAAAAAAATGTTTAAACTCATTTACTCATGATTCATTCTAGGGCAACCTGCTGTTAAATGTGGGCAATTGAGTTGGGATGATTTCATGGGATGCTGTATTTGCTTTCCAATAAATTCAAGCAAGGATATGCTATTAATTCAAACCCAGAAATAGAAAATGTACAAATTCATATTAAGAGAGTCCTTTTAATGGGAATT
Organism: Chamaea fasciata; assembly: GCF_029207755.1. NCBI lineage: Eukaryota > Metazoa > Chordata > Aves > Passeriformes > Sylviidae > Chamaea > Chamaea fasciata. The sequence continues at coordinate 1,719,931 of NW_027094107.1, forward strand.
GTTATCAAGCTTTCAGGCATTAGGCAGAGGAGGGAAGCATGTACAGATATATTGTGTAAGACAATTGTTTTTCATGGTAGATTTTCATGGTCTACCAAGGTGTGCTTAAAGCTTTTTGTTCTGTGCCAGCAAATACAAAGAGAGAACTGTGAATTTATGCAGAAGGATGAAATTTTGTTGCCATTACTATGAACGTGATCTCATTGACTTAACAAATTGAGTAGGAAAGGCCTGTTTCTAATAATGGCCTCTCATCTCTTGCTATAAACTTTGTAAGATTAACTTTTTTCTTTTTAAATTACTGGAAAGCAGACTGTCTTGATTGCTAATGAAATGCAATACCACGCTGCCTTGTTCTTATTCAAGCTTTACCCTCCAGGAGTCAGAACAACTATAACCTGAGACCAAGCTTTAAATTTCATTTAAAACTCTATTGGGAAGAATTATATTGATGTAAAAGAAGACATTTCTGCAAAATTGTAGGCTGTTACCAGCTAAATTAATTGTGAGTGGAGAACAGCGGTTTAAAGAATACATTTCTTTTCTTTAAATGGACTTTAAATATATCTGTAGTTCTATTTCAAAACTACCTGTAGTGTAGCACAGTCTAGTGAGGAATAAAATCCCTGCAGAGAGATTTGTGAGAATCTGCAGCAAATGAAGACCATCTACATTACAATATTCTTATTTTCTCCTGAGAGGTCTCTCCCGGGAAAACTTGCACTTTGTCATGTTAGTTGTCACTGGAACACACATGGCAGTAGATTCATCTTTATTAAGAACAAAATGCCACCCCAAAATCGAGTTTCAGTATCCCTGAAGGCAAAGTGGAGTTGTTTATCCTGGGGAAGGGAGAGGGATTTGAGGTCTCCACAATTCCCATCTGTTAGAAGGGGAGCTGTGGCTGAAGGACTCTCAGCCTGCCCCGGACAAGTTCCAGAGGAATGTTTGAAGTAGGACCTGGTCTTTCAGCTGCTTTCAGTCTCCAAGAAACCAGCACTAACCTCACCCAGGTGCCCTCAAATCTCATGTATCACCTCTCAGGAGTTATCTAAATTCTGCTGTGTTGAGAATTTTGAGGTGTTCTTTATAATGTGTTTCATAGAGGACATGTGGGGAAGAGGAGAGAATTAATTCCTTCCTCATTTGCATTGAAATCTTTAGCCTAAAACACTCTGTAAAAAAATTAACAGCATAGATTCAAAAAAATTGGAACCCTACATTTTTTTTTTCTTTAAATGTGTACTTTACAAAAATATTTTCAAAACTCCCAATTACTCTGCTTGGTGGAGTTTGTACCTTCCACTATTTGCCATAATTTGCAAAACTGGGAATACTAGATACTGGGACAGTCATTGAGAACTTCTGGAAGTCTGTCTTCCCCCTTGGATTTGGACTGAACTTAAGAATGACTTTATCACTCATTTCTCTCAAAATCTAGTTTTATGCAGTTAATTTACAGTTTTTTTTCCCTGGGCTTTCAGCTCTGACAGATGTCCCTAAATACAATTGAGATCGAAGTGGGTATCCAAAACATTTGGTGGAGAGATCTGAAATATCTGTATCAATCTGGTTTCTGTTTTTTGTTTCTTCTCATGTAAAATAATTTGTCATCTCCCCAAAAGTTTTTTTCCAAATACTAAAAAAAAAAAGCCCAACTTTAAGCAAAGTCAACTAGCTGTGAAGTGTTTAAACATCTGCTATGATTGTAAGATTGTAGGGCATACTTGTTCAACTAAATACGGACACAACTAAAAAAGCTGTGTCCGTATTTTTAAATCTCAACAGTTAGGAGCAGTTTGAATTAAGTAATTCTATTAATTTCGTGAAGTTTGTCTGTAAATTGTCTTTCTTGTTGGTGTAACTGAGCAATGTAACCATGGTGCCTTAACAAGACTTAGGAATTTTATATATTGTGTGAGATTTTTCATATTTTCTTGTGCTACAGTTGTGCAAATAAAAGACTGCTGAAATTGGTGTGTTTACATATCCATTTGTTTGGGGTTTCACATCTAGAGGGGCCACCACTGTTGACACACTGGGTGCTAGGTGGTGGATGTGACTTTTCTATTTGAAAATTCGTATTTGTACAGTAATTAGTAGTGTCTTACAGACTGTACAGAAAGTCTTTTGTGCTGCTGTGCCAAACCCCAGGGTTAATGCTGATACCAAGTTCATGTTTGGAGTGATGCTGCAAATGTGAAGGATTATTTAAGTTTTAGGGGAGTATTAACAGAGACAAAGGAGAGGTTGGTTTATTTTCTTTGACCTCCCAGAAACTTTGGTTTAATCCGTCCCAGTGACCCAGTGTTAGCAAAGTGCAGGTGAGTGGTTTCCTGTGTACCAGCGCTTCTTCACACTGAATACTGTCAGCATCACAAAGAGCAAACAGCTCCAAATGATGACACAATTTAGTAGCACTGTGTGCCATGCAGTGGCTGCTGCTTGATTCATTTCCTGGCCTTGCCATGCTGTCTTGAGAGCTCAGCCTCACTTCAAGGGCCTTTGCAGTGTGGTTTGTTGGGGATAGAATTCACGATTTAAAAGGAGACAGTGAGAGAGACAAAGTAACGCTGCAGTCCCAGCAGCAAGGATTTAACAGCGGAGAACATTGTGCTTGCCATAAAGAGCCAACTCACCTGCACGAAGTGCTGAAGGACTAAATGTTACAGCAGAGCAATTTCATAAAAGAGCAGTCATGCTCCATGCATGTTTTAATGCAGATGGTCTAATTGGTGTGCTCCTGCTTTCAGGCCATGAACATACTGGTTCCCTTCATGTTTAAATATGCAGTGGACAACCTCAACCAGGTGTCTGGGAACGTGCTCAACCTCGGCGACGCGCCGAGCACCGTGGCCACCCTGGCAACGGCCGTGCTCGTGGGCTGTGAGTGATCCCCAGTGGAGGGAGGGAGGGAGGGAGGGAAGGGCTCAGCTCCTGCCCATGGCACTGCTGAGCGTCACAGCTGCCTGGGAATCACAGAACCACCCAGTGCTTTGGGCTGGAAGGGACCTTCATGGTCATCCATGGGCAGGAACACCTCCCACTGTCCCTGGGTGCGATTCCTGTCCAGCCTGGCCTTGGGCACTGCCAGGGATCCAGGGGCAGCCACAACTGCTCTGCCCTGTGCCAGGGCCTGCCCGCCCTCCCAGGGAACAGTTCCTGCCCAATCTCCCATCCAGCCCTGTCCTCTGGCAGTGGGAAGCCATTCCCTGTGTCCTGTCCTTCCATCCCTTGTCCCCATTCCCTCTCCAGCTCTCCCGGAGCCCCTTTGGGCCCTGCAAGGGGCTCTGGGGTCTTCCTGTAGCCTCCCCTTCTCCAGATGAACACCCCCAGCTCTGCCAGCCTGCCCCCAGAGCAGAGGGGCTCCAGCCCTCAGAGTGTTCTAACTATTTCATAGTTACTCTTTGTTGATGTCTGTTCCCAATATTCTCTGACCTTGCTTCTGGTATTCCAATTAAAAAACGAAATAATGCTCATAGAAATTATTCTTGATTATATATCCTGCTCTTTCTTATAACCAGCTGCAAAAGAAACTGATTTAAATGTGTGCACAATGGTTTATAAATGAAAAATTGCATAAAGCTTGGGCCAATTAAGTATAAATTACCTTTGAACTAAAATTGTTGAAAATATATAAAGAATGAGTCTAGTGTAATTTCATGCATGAAGGGAAGTTGAAAATATAATTATTTTCATTTTGTAAACTTTTTCATCCCTTTTTAGATGGTATCTCAAGAGCTGGGGCAGCGTTATTTAATGAAGCGAGAAATGCAGTATTTGGGAAAGTAGCTCAAAATTCAATCAGGAGGATTGCCAAGAATGTTTTCCTGCACCTTCACAACCTGGATCTGGCCTTCCATCTAAGCAGGCAAACAGGGGCACTGTCAAAAACCATCGACAGAGGCACCAGGGGCATCAGCTTTGTTCTCAGTGCTTTAGTGTTTAACCTGGGGCCCACAATGTTTGAAGTGGCTCTGGTCAGTGGAATTCTGGTAAGTTGGAATTGTCTCATTAAGGAGTCATGCTCTCACCAAAGTCTACTGACTGTTAATAATAATAATTGAGTTTACAAGGTGGTAGCAACTACTGTAAAAGAGAGCAATCCATAGTTTTCAGATTTCAGTTACTTCAAATAAGCTTATTTGAGATTATTTTTACATTTAAGGTCTCTCTTCAGCCAGTTGCATTTATGTGGACAGTTTTTAATGTTTTTCTTCAGAATTGTTGGAAAAATGAAACTAGAAAAGGAAACTGTGCACTCAAGTATCAAATATACCCAGGTGAATAGCGAGGAAACAGAATAAAAATGTTGTGGTTTAGTGTATTCAGGATGGAGGAGGGAGTGATTATTGGCTCTTTCCTGAACACTGATCTGGACTTACCGAGAACTTAAAAGTGAAAATTAGCTTTTGGAAAATAGGCTTCTCCTGGCAGGTTTTAAGCTTAATACCCTGAAATTTAAACTTCTGTGAAATAAATCAGATGTTCTGTCTTTGAAGTCAGGCTCTTTGGGTATTATTTGGGTGCAAAAGTCTGAATCTTGATTATGTATCTCAGACTAAATTAAAAACAAGAATCTTGTTCTGGTTGTTTGCCTTTTTAGAAGGACTTAATCAAGTTTGAATGGAACAGTGAAATGCCTGTTGATGTGAGGTTACAGTTTCTAACCAGTGGAAGTTACAGACCAGGCTGGCTGTCAGCCAACCCTCCTTAGGGCTTTTCTCTCCTGATGTGCCCTGAAGTACAGAAAATGCTTCCTAAGTTGTTTTTCAAGGCCATTTATTTATTCTTCTACAGTCTTCAGCTTTCTTCTAAAATCCATTGAAAAAGCATGGAAACAAATACTTATTTGTGAAAACAGCACAAGCATCAGCAGCATTTATGTTTTATAATGTGAAAAATAACTTTGCAGTATTATATACACTAGCTCTTGGTTATTGCCTCTAATCTTTTTCATCTAAATCCTTCTTGCTGCTTTTCTTTTGAGTTTAAGCTTTTATTTAGCCTTAAGCTGTTCAGAGCAGAGATTGTGTTGGGAGGGACCATCATTTCTTGTCTTAAAATTAGGATAGCTTAGCTGGAGACAACAGCAAAGTTTTGATGATGATGATGACTCTTTTTTTTGTTTTGTTTTCATTTGATTTGAACTCTCTCAGTATTACAAATGTGGTGCCGAGTTTGCTTTGGTCACTCTGGGGACACTGGGAGCCTACGCAGCGTTCACGATAGGAGTCACACAGTGGAGGTAAGGCAGCTCCTGCCCTCACAGCCCTCAGGGTGCTCTGGTGCCTCAGCCTGAACCTGTGATGATGCCTCGCAGTGGCTGCCGAGAGCAGAGGCTAGACAAGATTAAGAGAATAAAGTGGGCATTTATTAAAGGCCTTCAATAGGATCGCCTTGGGCAGTCAAACGCCTCCGAGGCCGTACCCAAGACTGATGATGGTCACAAGTTTTTCAGACAGTTACAGGTTTGGTCCATTTACATATCTGGGGTTAATCCTCCAATTACAGCTTCAGATAATGAAGTCACATTCCCCCAGTTTGCTCCCCCCTTTTCACTTTTGTCAACACCTTTTGGGGCCTGAGGCAGTAGAGTGTCCTTGGATTTCGGGCCTAGAGGAATTGTTCTGTCTGACTAAAATGTGGAGACACTTAACTAACACTCTGTATGGAGTTTGGAGTCATACACTAATGCAGTACAGGATTTGAAAAATACAAAAGCCAAAATCTGAGGCATCAGTGACTGCATCAGACCTTCCTTTCCCAGGACTAAGTTTCGGATAGAAATGAACAAAGCTGACAACGATGCTGGTAATGCTGCCATTGACTCGCTCCTGAATTATGAGACTGTGAAGGTAAGGCCAGTCTTTACTACCAGGCTCTTTGTCTTGCTTCTGTCAGCCTTAGGGAAGTGAGTCATATGATTCATCTTTAAAGGGCTGCATATTTGGAGCAATAGCATATTTTTAAGCATTATTCATTTGAAGAGTAGTGCGTGGCATTGACAGAGTAGCAGGAAGGTTGTTAGCGGGGGCTGGAAAAAAAATTCTCTTTGTTAATAAAGTGTGAGAAGTTTCTTTCATGGCTGAATCACCTTGACCATCAATTTCTGAGTAAAGAGTAAACTTAGTCTTGAAGAGGAGGCTTAGGTTGGATATTGGGGAAAGGTTCTTCCCCCCAGAAGGTGGTGGGGCACTGAACAGGCTCCCAGGGAATGGGCACGGCCCTGAGGCTGCCAGAGCTCCAGGAGTGTTTAGACGATGCTCTCAGACAGAGTGGGATTGTTGGGGTGTCCTGGGCACAGGAGCTGGACTGGATGATCCTCGTGAGTCCCTTCCAGGATATTCTGTGATTTTCCTTCAGTTGTTAGAACTGTTGGAGAGCAGTTGTGTGTGTGAGTGCACTCAGTCTGTTCATATCGGATTTTACAGCCACTTAAACAGTCCGACATGTTTGTCGCTGTCACGTTTACCACTTTTGTTTATATTGTAGTATTTCAATAATGAAAAATACGAAGCCCAACGGTATGATGAGTTCCTGAAGACCTATGAAAATGCCTCCCTGAAGACTACCTCTACTTTAGCTCTCCTCAACTTTGGCCAGAGCGCTATATTTAGTGTGGGTTTAACAGCCATCATGGTGCTCGCCAGCCAGGGCATTGTTGCAGGTAACTCACCTGTCTGTAAGCCTAAAATGAGCCTCCTTTACCTCAGTTCATCCATAGCAGAGGTGTTAGTTTTAATTAACTGAGGATTGATGTGAGAGTTCGTTTTGAGAGGTTTTGGTTGAGAGTTTTTTGCTTAAGTTTTGTCCATATTTCTACTTCTTGGGGTATTATTAATTCCATTATATCTCTCTCTCCATGACTCTTTCAATCATACTATGATTTTGTCAAAAACATTATAAAAGTTTAGCAGTTAAAGAAAGATCCCAAGAAAATGTCACTTCAGGAAGTTTTTCTTGAAGGCTTTTGAAAGGCACTTCTATAGATAAAAATATTTCTGTGGACATTCTACAAAGATCCTTTCTTTTTGCCCTTCTCCCTTCCCATGTTGGCAAGACTCGGTGTATATAGACCACTGTATGTGCTTTGTCTCCAGTAGTTTTGTAACCAATAATTCACTTTCCTTCCATTAATAAGGGCACATTATTAAAAGAATTGCTTCCGTCTGTTCTATACTTGTCTAATTTACTACATAAAGTAAAGCCTGCTTGATTAGGAAGACACAGTGCAAGCTTCAAATACAGAATTGGGATAGCTCTGCTAAAGCAAGGTGCTTTTAGAGTAAAAATAATGATGCTTTAAAGACTGTTAACATCCAGAAGTGTTTGAAGGGCAGACCTTTATACCATGTGCTCTTTCTTGCATCTGCTTTGCCCTTTTTAAAGCTGCCAGGGCAGGGAAGGGTTACTCTGAACAGATCAGTCAGTAGGTGCGGTTTATGGCTGTTCTTAGGAAGATTTAGAATAGCTTGAAGCAGGATGGTAGAAATATGGCTTTAAATCATCTTTCTGGGCCTGTTTCAGCTGAACTGACCTGCCACTTACCTTTAGCTGCTGTGACATCCTGAGTTTTCCCTTGATCAGCCTGTTTGATACGGAGCTGCCCAGAGGTTCTCAGTGTGTTTTAGCAGCTCTGTGGTACATACAGTATGAAAGCTCTCTCTTGATCATGACAAATTCTGTCATTGGGATTTGTCTGTAATTGCACTTAAGATTGTCTTTCCTGATTTGTGCTTCCATATTTTATTTCCTCCCCCTTTAACTTTCTTAGGCCTCTCTGTGGATTTTACAGTCTGCTATTGTATAGGCTGCTGGCCCTACTTACCAGTGCTACTATATCTTTTTAAAAGTGAAATCCACACAAACATTGCCATTTGTTTCAAGCACCTCTCTGTAAAATCTGGGAATGGGTTCTGGGGTTTTATTTGCTTTTTAAACATCTGGGTTTAGAAATGGGATAAAAGAAATGATGTTTGATTGACTTGATTCTTTCTTTTGGTGCATCCTAAAAGGAAAACCCTTCAAGTCTCCTTATGCTCTCACACTCCTTTTGTCTTAAGGCAGCCTTTCTGTTGGAGATCTGGTAATGGTGAATGGATTGCTGTTCCAGCTTTCTCTGCCCCTAAACTTCCTGGGAACAGTGTACAGAGAGACAAGACAAGCACTGATAGATATGAATACCTTGTTTACACTTCTCAGTGTAGATACCAAAATTAAAGTAAGTAGCAGCTTATTTTCCTTAAAGTATCTGGGCATTTAACAGGGCTGCTTGTGGCAATGCCATCATTTCACCACGTTCTGATCTTCCAGGTTTAATTTCTATTCATTGGAAGAGTTGTTGTGTGTGAGGTTGCTGTTCTGCCTCCTCTTTAAGTGCAGTTACTGCAATAGCAGTTGATTATTTTTTTTCTTGCAGAGAAGCAAAAATTACTTAATGGAAGCTGTGTTTATATTGAGGATTTTTTTAAATTTAAGTATGCATGCCTCATGCTTACATTTTTATTGGTAATTAATGATGCAGAATATATTGCAAAAGAAGCTATGAGGCAGAGTGTTTACAGCAGGAATTTTTACCTCCTTTGGGGAAAAGGAGGAGCAAACCAATGTCACTTGTGCAGCAAATTATGGTTATTTTCCACATATCTGAGCTGGAGTGTCTGTTTGCCTTTTTCTGAGGTGGGAAAGGGACTGTTGAGCTTGTTCAAGTGTTGGAGATAATTTCAGGGCAGCAGATAAAGTGGAACTCTTCTTTTCATAGGACAAAGAGCTGGCTCCACCCCTGCAGGTCACCCCCCAGACTGCTTCCATCGCCTTTGACAATGTGCATTTTGAATACCTGGAAGGGCAGAAAGTCCTTGCTGGAGTGTCCTTTGAAGTCCCTGCAGGAAAGAAAGTGGCCATTGTAGGAGGTAGTGGGTCAGGGTGGGTAAATGGACTAAATATGCCAATCAATGCAGAATTCAGTTTCTTAAATGTTGTGCTGCTTGTGTTTGCTTTTTTATTCATTTTGTGTGTACATCGGTTCCGATTGGAGATTGTAAATGGCAAACCAGGATGTAACATCAACTTCAATTCTTCTCAATTCCAGGAAAAGCACCATTGTGAGGTTATTATTTCGTTTCTACGAACCTCAGAAAGGAAATATTTATGTTGCTGGACAGAATATCCAAGATGTCAGTTTGGAAAGTCTGAGAAAGGCAATAGGAGTTGTGCCTCAGGTATTCCATGTTTCCTTCTCCCCAGACAGTGCATTGTAACAGCAATTCTGGTCTATAGTAATAGTAATTCTCAGTATCTGGCACTGGTTCAGTGAAGGCCAGTCCTAATGCAGTGGTGTTACATGGTGACTTTCAAAGGAACTAGACTTTTTTCCCCCCAGGAAATATTATGTTTTTATATGCATCATCATATAGATCCAATTTCTGAAATGTGTTTAAACCTCCCCATGAGAAGGTGCCTCCAGTTATAAGTGATTTAGCGTTATAGTTGATTACCACTCGTAATGAGTTAGCAAAATGGTGAAAGTATGCATGACATACATATTTAGGACATAAAATACATTAATCCCTTTTTTGGGAAAAGAAATTTCCCCAAACACTTTTACCTTCAGGCTTCGTAAAGAAAAATACAAGCCGTTCTGCGCTGATTTTTTTTTCACGGGCTGGGGCCAGTTTTGAAGCTGTTGTTCACGGTTTCTTATTTGACATGTGCTTCCCACAACTGCAGGACGCTGTTCTCTTCCACAACACCATCTACTACAACCTGCTGTACGGGAACACGGCGGCCACGGCGGAGCAGGTGTACGCGGTGGCCAGGCTGGCGGGGATCCACGACGCCATCCTCAGGATGCCCAACGGATACAACACCCAGGTTGGGGAGAGAGGACTCAAGCTCTCAGGTTGGCTCCCAGCTTCTTTGTGTCCCTTCTGCTGCTTCAAAGTTTTGTGCAGAGTTTAGTCCTCAGGTTTGCTTTTAGCTTGTTTAGCTTATAACACAGAATCATTAAGGTGGGAGAGGATCTCCAAGATCAAGTCCAACCTTTGGTTAAATCCCACCATGCCCACTAAACCACATCACCAAGGGCCACATTCACTCCTTTTTGGAACACTTCCAGGGATGGTGACTCCACCACTGCCCTGGGCAGCATGTTCCAATGCGTGATCCTTTAGTGAAGAAATCCTTCCTCTCATCCAACCTGAACCTCCCGTGGAACAGATTGAGATCATTTCCCCTCATCCTGTTCCTTTGTTCCCTGGAGCGGAGTCTGAGCCCCACCTGCCTGCCCCCTCTTGTCAGGGAATTGTGCAGAGCCCACCTGAGCCTCCTTTCCTCCAGGCTGAGTCCCCCCAGTTCCCTCAGCTGCTCCTCAAAGGAGTTGTGTTCCAGACCCCTCCCCAGCTCTGCTCCCATCTCTGGACACACTCCAGCCCCTCAATGTCCTTGTAGAGAGGAGCCCAAAATACCCACCTGTAAAGGCTAAATATTAATATGAAGGTCTGCAGTTTGAGGCAGCTGTAGTCTGTAAGATATTCAAAAGAATGTATTTTCAGGGAATAGTGTTAAATGAGATTGTAAGTGAGGCTGGAGGTACATCTAAGTAAAAATGATTTTTCTCATTATGTGTTTGGGTAGTGGACTAGAATTGGGAACGTTGTGTGTGCTTTGGGCCTGCTCGTGCTGAGGGATGCAGTGGGTGCAGACAGAGGTGCTGCCTGTTGCAGAGACAGTTTTGAGGGGGAATTTCTTTCTCTGCGGCTGCTGCAGTCGGGAGTCCTGGTGCCTTTGAAACAGGAGATCAGAGGGTGCAGCCTGTACCCAGAGCATGCATGCAGGAGAAAGTGTGCATGCTGCAGAAGGGGATTATGCAGAGACCTAAAAGGGAAATAAAATATGTGAAGCACAGATCTGGGTGAGGGAATAGAAGGTGCTAAATAGGTACTGGCAGAACTGAAGAGAATCGTGCTAACAATGAAAGATTTGTCTTGCCTGTCTCCCCACACTAGTAATTGCTAGAAAGAGGATTTGACTGACAATAGGTTTGAAATGTCTTGGTGTTTATAAAAGAACAGAATAGTTTCAGTTGGAGGGAACCTTCTAAAAATCATCTAAACCAACCCTCCTGCTGTGTGCAGGGGCATCTTTCACTAGACCAGGCTGCTCAAAGCCCTAACCTTATGTTGAGGTTTAGATTGGATTTTAGGAAAAAATTCTTCACCCAAAGGTTTGATCAGACTGCTCAGGGCAGTGGTGGACTCCTCATGCCTGGAGGGATTTAACAGCCGTGTGGATGTGGCACTTGGGGACATGGGGCAGTGGTGGCCTTGGCAGGGGTGTCTGGGGGAGCAGTTGGGCTCCATGGTGTTGTGGGGCTTTTCCAACCTGCATGATTCTGTGTCCCTTTCTGAGTCTGGAGCATTGTGTGTGTATATGCTGGAGTTTCCTTCTGACCTCAAGACTCCTGTAACAGAACCTTTCTGAAAATGGGTTCTGCCTTTCCTCCATCCTTCAGTCTGTGCTGCCACTGGGATGGTCATAAGCATCAACCCACCAGTGCTTCCACCAAGGTGGTGTAGGGAAAGGTAAGGGAATTGTGTTCTTTCCCTGCTTTGTTCGTATTTAAAGAAGAAAGAGTGTGTAAAATAAGACAATGCAATTCTTTTGAGCTCTGAGAAGGCATCTGCCACTGAAAGAACAGCTTCAGTTTCTTATTTTCAACAGTTATGTGAGAATTGACAAATACCAGTAGTAAGCAAGCTTCAGGAATGTGTGCAGCCAGGGTACAGGAGTCTCAGGCTAGTGCTCTCAGAAATGGTGTCATTGTTCAAAGGACTGGAGATAACAAATGGAAGGCTCTGAGTTCCTTCAGTGGCTCTGTAAAAAGCTACTGCTAATTGGAATCTACTGTCCTCTCAATAGTAAATTGGCTCCCTAAATTCTTACAAAGATATGTATTGGATTCATTTCAGAATCAGTTTGTGGTTTGTTTTTTTTTTTTAAGTTGGGTGAGGCTTCTTCGTGTCTGAGGAGAACACAAAGTCCTGATTTGTTCTGTTTTGTGGCAGGAATAGGGTGGGTAAAAGCTGTGTGAATTGAAGTGGTTCTCTTTAAAATCCAGGGGTTTATGTGCAAAATGGTAAAACAAAATTTTGGCTGCAATGACAGATTTGCCAATTTAAGTGGTGATGCAGCATTTTGTGCAGTTCTTACTGTTCTCAAGGATTGATTCATCAAGAATAAAGAATGAAAAACAAGTTGTTTGGGCTGTTCCAAGTAGAACCCACATCAGTGTTGTCTAATAGATGTGTAATAGGCAGAGCTGCAACAACCCCAAATCCCTGGCTTTGTGAATGGAATAGTTACTGTGCTGAATGTGAAACAGCATGAGACAAGTGGATCTGCTGCAAATATGAGGGAGCTGGTTACTGAAATATGTCTTTCAAACCTGGATATTGTCAAGCTGTGAGTTTTGAAGATGCTGTACAGGGGAGGGAGAGCACAATAAAACAGTCTGAGTAAATCACACGGTTCTAATTGCTCCTGAGTTCTGCCAAAGACAGTTTAAAATGTGAACTGCAGCATTACCACCAGCCTTTTAAATGGTTTAGAAAAGCGTGTTCTCTCCTGATAGAAATGGAATATTAACAAGAATATGATAGTATTAAATGGAATGTTTTGAAGTCTTGAATAAAACAAAGGAGGACAAGTGCAGAAATGTGATGTGTTTGCATCGCGTACCAAATGTTTAGCAGATTTTAAGTTCTCAAATGCACCTGTTTTCCTGTCTGTAAAAGTTGCCCTGAGTTATTCTTGAGTAGATGTTGGCTGTAAGAATTGTTTAGGAAGGAAACTAGTCTGAAACTGAGTTATATGAGAAACGACCAGGCTGTAGATTGCAGGCTGAAGGTGTTTTTCAGTACAATATTGACTGTTCTTGAATGAAATTTGCCATTACGGAGTGGGAAGTTGGATGAAGATCAAGGAGAGACCTGAAAGACACAATGTGTGAGCAAGATATCTGAAATCAAATACAGCAGATGTGGACAGAGCAGTGGTGAAAGAAAACTGCATTTGTGTGAGCAGAGTTACTGGATGGAGCAGACCTTAGGCCAGGTGAATGGGCTCCTACTCCCAGGTGTACAGAGTGAGTAACTGTACAGCATTGTTACTCACCTGTGTCAGACTTGCCTTGGAGCAGATACAAAATAGTTCTGTCCTTTTCCAAAAGGATGAGTAATCTTGAATCACTAAATTTACCAGGGAGCAGGAACTTGTGTGCTATCTTATGTAACATGTCAGACATTTGTCGGCAGTGACTATGATGTCTATTAAAAAAAGGGAAAAAGCCAACAACCAACCCTCAAAAATCATGTCTGCTGTTGAATTTAGATTATCACAATTGTAACTTAATCTTTTTTCTTTTTTTTCCTCTTTCCCCCTCATCCAGGAGGAGAAAAGCAAAGAGTTGCAATTGCTAGAGCAATGTTAAAGGAGCCACTTATTTTTCTCTATGATGAAGCCACATCATCTTTAGATTCAATTACAGAAGAGGTAAATTGGGATAGAAAATTCTGAAATACAAGGAATGCAATGATACTTGATTCTGATGCTTTTCCATGTTCTTTTCCTCCTAGAATTCTGTTCTTTTGCAAGTGTTTTCTCAGTATTATTAAGAGATGCTGTGTCTAAGTTGTTGTCGTGAAGAGCAGAGATGCTCAGTCCATCTCCCTGGACACTGTGAAGGATATCAGCTGTCTGTGGCATATTTTCTGTTTCCACTCTGGAAGTCCCATTCATCTTGACACATTCTTCCTTTGCAGCTGGTGCAGGTGGCCATGAAGTGTGAAGCTTGTCCACTTCAGAAGGTGTTTAGATGCCATCTAGCATCCATCAAAAAAGCCTTCTAAATAGTTGGGACATAATACAGGACAGACCCCCCTTGTTTGTTGAGCAGTAGGTGTGACATGCAGTGCTGGTGTTCATTCCTCAGGAAGGGCTGTGACATGCATGTGGTGACATTGTGACAAGAGCTGCATCAGCCTTCAGAACAACATCTTTGCTTAAGCACAGAACTCTCAGCACCAACAGTAATTTCCCAAACGAATGTCATCAAAAATGAGCTAAGCTACGGCTCTGTTCACTTATGCAGATTATTGAGTGAATTTATTGACCTGTAATCACTAAATTACTTTCATTTTCCAGATGCAGAGAATCCAGAGGATGAGCTGTAGATCCATAGAGCACAGCACTGAAATGTAGCACAGCTTCCTCATGGGCCAGAAATGTCCATATCACACTCAGTTCTCAGATTATTCCTCTCTTGTTTTGCTGTATCTATGCAGGAGCCATAAGCAAAGCAGAAAGTTTCAGAGTACAAATGCACTTGGAAGACAGCAAATGAAAATGGGGCTTTTCCACAAGAGTATGCCTGGGAATGGAAATGTTTTCTGACAAAAAAATTCAGGGAATAAAGTGGACACTTCACTTACAGTAGTGAGGGCACAAATTCCCAGTCAGCGCTCCTTGCAGAGGGATGCTGGCATAGAGCTCCCAAAGGAAACACTGCATAGATAGATGATTCCCAGAATTGCTCTGCCTTTGTTCCACATTGGCATAACACTGAGAGGGTTTTTTTTTCCTTTAACAGTCATGGGAAAGCATTAATATTACAACCACGAGGAGTTCTTATTTTCAGATGCTTTTACTGCTGTTTGCTGCTTGTGTAGCATGGTTCCGTGGGGAAGTTTTTCCTGAAATGAAATGACATGTCTCTTCCTCTGTCCCTGGGGATAGCTGTGTTTTTCTGTGAATACAAGCTTTTTTTTTTTAGTTTGAGGCTTTAGCAAAACCACAGATATTTCATGTTTGGGACTCTTCTGTTTCTCCTGTACATTCTCTTGGCTGTTTGTTATTGGGAAGCTTTAGCAGTGCCAGAGATGATTTTCAAAACTTATTTACGGTGATTTGCATATTTCCAGCAGCTTTTTATTTCTCCTCATCTCACTCAGGAGCATGTAAGAGTTTGTGTCTCTTCCAATCTTGCAGAACATTCTCAAAGCCATGAGGGACATGGTGAAGCACCGGACGTCGATTTTCATTGCCCACAGGTTGTCCACGGTGGTGGATGCAGATGAGATCATCGTGCTGGATCAGGTGAGGGCTCACTTGGTGCTGGGTGACTTTCACATCATGTCACAATGGGGTTAAGGGACTCCGTGTGTCCAGTTGGAATTGTTACACTCCCACCAAGCTGCTGGGAGTTTTTCTTTGGAAATGAGCAGTGTTTGAAAATTCCAGCCCCTGCTTGGCATGTGTGAGTGTCCTGTATGTTGTTATTTTTATGCCTTACTGTTGCATGTTTTTAATCTAATTTTTTGCATGCTTCTGTCCAGTTTCCTAATGTGTTCCCCCAATTTACACTTCACTCTCATTGCTGAGTGTCTGTTTTTCACCTACATCCATTTTTTCCTCTCTGTGGAAAGAGAGAGGACAGCATGTTCTGTTTCCATGCAGATAGAACTATTGCAGGATTGTTCAACCTAATTATGTTAAAAACCTGAGCACCATTCTCTGTTGTACCTGTAGAAAAGTGTGATTGTTCCCTTTCTGTAGGCTTCTTTTCTAAGAAAAAACCAACATGTTTCAACATTTGATTCCCAAATATCAGCATTCAGCTGTTACCTCATGCTCATCCAAAGTCCATTTTTTTCTCTATTATCCATATCTGGAAGAAATTCCAAATAAACAAATGCCCTTATGATAACTTCATAATTATTCTTTTAACTGATAATGCTGAAAGCACAGTGCTCTAATCTGCTGATAATAGATGTTAAATTTATCTCTGCATTCATTTTTATCAGCTGCTATTTATAAGCTTGTGCTCATAGGTGTCTTTAGTGACTTAAAATACACAGCTAAAAGCAAATAAATTATTCTTACACTACATTCAGTGATTTCATGGACAATTAGAACTGTACTTTATGAAATAGTGACATGTGCTACACAAAACTCAGCTTTATATGGATCTCAGGATAAAGTAGTGGAATAAATCACTTGCAGTGCTCCTTGGAGTTTTTATTTGGTTTTGATCTGCTTTGTTTTTTCAGCTTTTGCTGAAAAACTCTCTCCTAAGGTGTACCCTTCCTACAAGTGCACGTTGAAACATCTCACAAACGTTTTGTAACGTGTCACAAGGCGATTGGCAGCTTTTTGTTTTCCATGCAAGTTTTCACAGCTTCCTAAGAGCGTGTTTTGTGTTGTAGTGTAACTGTTAAATTAAAAATAAAAGCACAGCCTCGAACTGTGAAGGAGCCAGGGTGCTCCCTTTGCTGAAGGATGGAATTGTGGATGAGGGAGGCAGCGCTGCCGCGTGCTGCAGCATTCCCGGCGGGATTGATGTCTTAGCAGCCAGATAACCAAGGCTCAGGAGCAGGGTTGAGCCAGAGGGTGACTGTGGCTGGTTTTGCTTAGCAGTGTTCATCATGGAGTCACAGTTCCAGCACCTTTGCTGAGGTGAAATCAGAATCATTCCTGAGCGAGTAAATGTTGGAGCAATGATGCAGATCCTGATGCTGTGGAGCTGAGCAGAGAAGGTCCATTTTTGAGGATTGGTCAAGAGTTATTTAAAAAAAAGCCATGATTCAAAACCTGGTCTCTACTCCAAATTAATCACTTAAAGGATTTGAGTAAATTCTGCGGTTCTGTTGATCAAGTGTATGTTTGCTCAGATTCCACTGGCACAACTACTAATAGAAGTGCCAAGACCCAATTTTTTTTCTCAGCTTGTCCATCAGCAGATGTCACAAGGAGGTAGATTTAATTGTAGATCAAAATTTAGAACTGATATCAAATCCATGTGGTGTTCTGTGTAATGGCATCCTTTCCCAGAAGGAAAAGTAGCTGGAAAGTGAGTTAATATATTAGTTTAATTTGAAGTCAGTGAATGTGTCTCTCAGAGTAAAAAATGAGTTTGCTTCTCTGGAGCATTGGAATTCTCATGGAATTCTCCTCTCCAGCTCTTCCTTCCCATGCTGAAAGTCAGTAACTCATCTCTGCTCTGAGAACAGCCCAGAGAACTGAGCTGCTCCCACAATTTTCCTGGCGGTGGTTGCAGTGTCACAAGCTACAGAGCACCCATAAAAGCACAGTTTACACTGTTTTCAGGATTTCGATGTGCTTTGCTTGTCTAACACAAACCCCTCTCTGTCTGCTCTTCTCTTTCAACCTCTTCATGTGTGGCTGTTACTGAGCAAAGACAAATACGTGTTTATTTTGGTACATTCACGTGACCTTTGCAGGAGTAGTTGAACACCTTGCTCCTCATATAGAGGTCCTCATTTACTTTAGATAATTCAAGTTTAGATAGTAAAACTTTCCATGCTGGTGAGCTTTGGATTTTGTCCAGATGGACAAAAGGCACCTGCAGTCTGAGAAGAGCACAGCTCCTTGTTTTCAGCTGGCAGCGCCCACACAAGTGAGTGCGCTGTGCAGTCAATCCTTCCTTGCTGTTTCAAGCTCCTCCTCATTAACAACTGCTCTAATCCATACTGTGGAACTGTGGTCCATAGGCTGGCCTATTCCTCAGGATGTGGGAATGTGCATTCCTGACTTCCTGCCCTTGTTTTGCAGGGTAAAGTGGCAGAACGCGGTACCCACGCAGAGCTCCTGGCAAATCCCAGCAATCTCTACTATGAGATGTGGCACACACAGAGCAGCAAAGTGCTCCACGCTCACAACCACCCAGCCTGGGAGGAGAGAAATAACCAGACATCCAAAGAGGAGGAAAGGAAGAAGCTAGAAGAAGAAATTATCAACAGTGTGAAAGGCTGTGGGAACTGTTCGTGCTGAATAGGATCCTGGATCTTGTATAGCAGGTTAAAAATGCACAAGAACACAGTGAAATGCAGCTCTTGTTTTTAAGTCAGCATTCAAAAACTTCTGGGGTTTGCAGTTTTTGGATTTTACAGTTTCACAGAGGGACATAATTTCAACCAAAGGAGTTCTATTTTTACATCTTTAGGAATCTCTAATATTCAGTGGCATCTACAACAGCTGAGCTTTTTCAAAAACTTTAAACTTCTGAAGCAAGGGTGTAATTTATGGCAATTTTTAGGCATTGGTAAATTCTCCTGGTAGTCGCCTGATGTGGATTATTAAATTGTAAACAGACTTGTCCTTGATTTACATTATTTCTCATCATTGATGGCTGATAAATGCGTCATGTTTTAATTGTAATTGGGCTAATTTGAGCTCATTTGCCTGTGAGGAAGATGCCTTTTAAATTCTACAGTGGTGTTCTGGTTTAAAATCATCTTCCTTGCAAAGAGTCTCAACAGAATATTAGGCTTCTAGTAGCAAACTAAATATTGGAATCACCCCTCTCACCCTTCAGAAGCACCTTTCATACTGCACTATCAGGAAATGGATTGGTGTTATTCTAAAGGAAAGCTAACAGCATTTTTAAGTGAAAAATGAAGAAATCTGAGTTCAGGATTCTGTATCATCAGCATCTGCTGTAGTAGTCAAAGCAGAATGCACTCACTCTTTCTAGTTCAGTCATGGTCTTAGGGAGCAATTAAGATTCAATAAAGACTTCCATAAATTTCTATTATCTCATTAATGTATGAGAAAATGACCTGGATAATGCTGAAAGCATTGCTGTAATAATCTCCTCATTTCAACAGCCTAAACTTCTCCAGTGGGAGGAAACCTGAGTCTCTGGGATCTGCAGGACACTGTGGGTGTGTCAGGTTGGGTGGGGGCTGCAGGGGTCACCTCGGGGACAAGGTGACAGAGATTCCCCTGTGTCCAACAGAGCCAAGGCTGAGCACATCAACAGGACAATGCACTGCTGGGATCGCGGATTTGGGAAGGGAGGAGAAGCCTTGTAAGAGTAAGAGCAACAGTAGCCAGAGAGAGGAGTGGGAACATGGGAGAGCAGCAGCCCTGCAGACACGAGGGCAGGGAAGGAGAGGCAGGAGGAGCTCCAGGCACTGGAGCTGAGATTCCCTGCAGCCCATGGGGGTCCCCGATGGAGCAGAGATCCTCCTGCAGCCCAGGAAGGAGCCCTGGATGGAGCAGAGATCCCCCTGTAGCCTGGGAAGGAGCAGAGATCCTCCTGCAGCCCAGGAAGGAGCCCTGGATGGAGCAGAGATCCCCCTGCAGCCCGGGAAGGAGCAGAGATCCTCCTGCAGCCCAGGAAGGAGCCCTGGATGGAGCAGAGATCCTCCTGCAGCCCGGGAAGGAGCAGAGATCCTCCTGCAGCCCAGGAAGGAGCCCTGGATGGAGCAGAGATCCTCCTGCAGCCCGGGAAGGAGCCCGGGAAGGAGCAGAGATCCTCCTGCAGCCCAGAAAGGAGCCCTGGATGGAGCAGAGATCCTCCTGCAGCCTGGGAAGGAGCCCGGGAAGGAGCAGAGATCCTCCTGCAGCCCAGAAAGGAGCCCTGGATGGAGCAGAGATCCCCCTGCAGCCCTGGAAGGAGCCCTGGATGGAGCAGAGATCCTCCTGCAGCCCAGGAAGGAGCTCTGGATGGAGCCCAGGGGATGTTCCCAGAGAAGGCTCTGACCCTGGGGGAAGCCCACACTGGATCAGGCTCCTGGCAGGACCTGTGGAGAGAGGAGCCTGTGGTGGAGCAGCTTTGCTGTGACCCTGTGGGAGACCCATGCTGGAGCAGCCTTTCCCTGAAGCACTGCACCCTGTGGCAAGAGGACACATGGAAAGGACGCCCTGGGGCAAGGGAAGAGAATGAGGAGGAAGGAGCAGCAGGGACAACGTGATGAACTGACCACAGCCTCCATTCCCCGCCCCCTGCACTGCCTGGAAGGAGGGGGGAATTCTGAAGTGAAGTTGAGCCTGGGAAGAAGGCAGGGATGAGAGGAAGGTGTTTTTAAGATTTTGTTTCATTTTCTCATTACCCAGCTCACACTTCTAATTTGCAGTAAATGAAGTTAATTTCCTCAAGTGGAGCCTGTTTTGCCCATGACAGTAATTGCTGAGTGGTCTCTCCCTGTCCCTGCCTCATCCCAGGAGCCTTTTCAGGATGTTTTCTCTCCCCTGCCCAGCTGGGAGGGAGAGGCTGGGTGGGCACCCAGCATCCAGCCAGGGTGATCCCACCACAACAGGCGTGTATTTTTAGGCCTTGTCTCTCCAGGGAAATTCACCATCTCTTTAGCACGAGCCATCCTGGTGTAATTCTTCACGTTGAATTCAAGAATTAAAATCTTTCTGTTGGATGCTGAAAAAATAACTTTGTTATTTCTGGGGAATTACACCGGTATAATTACACTGATATAATTACGTTTGTAAATCAGATGCAAGATTTCTCAGTGTGGGCACTAGGGAAGGGCTGAATTTGGTGCTTCTGGAAATTTAATTGCAAATAGCGTTTATTTTTTTGTTATACCCTCCCCTACAACTAAAAATAGGAACATAACTTAAAAGGAGTGAAACCTTTGCTAGTTACTTATCTTCTCTCTCTTAAAATGATGGGTGAAAAAACAACCTGCCAACAATCTCCACTTAAAAATGATTCTAAAAGCATTTTAATTTTCATCCTTGGAGTGCAGAAGCAAAGCGAAGTCCAGTTAATGTAGTGGCAGTGCAGAATTCCAGCTTACAACCATCCCTTTATTTTCCTTAATTGTCTCCTGGTTGAGCTGCTGACAGCAGTGAGGGGACTGGAATGGTGCAGTTACCTTCCAGCTGCCAGAAATTGCAAAGGTTTATTGAAAAACTTATTTATGAGGAATCTCCCTTTCCTGCATCAGGACCAACCCCAAACTATGGCTCTTCCCTTGCTCTGCAAGAGCCTATTTTTGGAATTAATCTGTCTGCTGTTCATGTAGCAGGTAACAGGCAAAGGCTGTAAATAGTAATATTTCAATCCTGAGATTGTTTTCCTTTTGGCACAGAGATGGGAAATTACTCTGGTCTGAAATGTGGAAGGAAAGGGGTTTTCTAAATGAAAAGTTTTCCATGTTCCAGGGCTTGGACATCCCAGAAGTCCTGACGGGGTGCACAGTATTGGGAATTGTCTGCAAAATGTCTGGAATCAAAAACCACTTTTAATGCCAAGTTTGATTGTGTTTGTGAGGGACAATTTCAGAGCAAAGCTGATGGATGTTTTCACTGGGGATGGACTTTGCAAGGACTGAGTGTCTTGGGCATTATAGGTTTGGAATGAGGATGGTTTTCAGGTGGTGAATGCCAGGAATGAGCAATAATTGTTTAAATCTGTAGGGTTTGGTGCAGCTCTAAGGTCATTACCTGTCTCTGCCATCCTTCTGGTGCCAGTGGATGTGCTGCAGCTCTGTCCAACTTCACATGGAATGACAGAAAAGAACTCTGGACAAAGGCAGTTCCTAAAACAAGAGGCCGCTCATACAGTAGAATTTGTGTTTTAAGGAAATGCAGCGAATCTCTGGAGATGACTGAAAACTTTCCCGTGTCATGGAGTTGCCGGATAAACATTCCTGGCTTGATGGTGGCTCTGTTGGTTTGAATTGCTGTGGAGAAGCAGCAGCAATACTGGGTGAGTCTCCTGTCTGCTGCAAAGTCAAACTTGTGCTCTTTTCATTTTTTTTTTTAAATTTAAATGTAGAGGTTTTATTCCTGTACTGTGACTCCAGCGTGTCACCAGTGAAGCAGATGCTTAAAGCGCTGAATGGGAGAGTGGTGGCTTTGGAGAGACTCACTGACCCTTAGGACAGTCTGCCTGGCACCTCTCAGAAAAGCCTTACAATTCTCACGGGAACAGATTGATTTGGGAGCTCTCTCCCGGCCTCAGTGGATCTTGGTAATTCTGCTCTGCTGCAACCTGAAACATCCCTTTTCTAAACAGCAGCTTTTCATATTCTGGACTCGTAGCTGGTTGTTTTCCAAAATTCAAGTTATCTACTCCCATTAGAAAATCTTTGCCTGCAATTTTAGAGTAGAAAAGACATTAAATTTTTTTCTTCATTTTCTATTTTTAGAGGAAATGTGTTTGTAGAAAATGGACATTAAAAAGGGGCTGCTGCTCGCAGCATTTTGAACTGTGAACTTACAGCAGTCAATCCTAATTCCCATGTAAAAACCTTTTAGGCTCAGGATATCAAGTCACAACACACAAAATCTGGGTTATTTTAACCTCCAAGTTAGGAGAGTTAATGAGTTACTGGCAGGGAGGTTGAGCTTTTTCCAAGTCGATGTTCAAAGCTTACTCCTTGCAGATGATGCCTCAGGTTATCTCAGCTCTTCTGTTCCATGGAGTTATAGTTACCTACATCTCTCAACACTGAGATTTTGTTCAAGTTTCTTTTCAGAATGGAAATGTAAATGTACAGGAAGGTGACGGGTTCCAGAACAACACAGAAAGCTCTGTTGAGATGAGATTGTGTAACCCTTCCCCTGGAAGACTCCTTACCCCAACTCTTGTCCTTCATCTGTGTGTAGATAATTCTTACTAAATAAAAGATTTATCTTTGTGAATAGAAATGGCTCTCTTGTCACAACGGCTCTTCCAGCTTTGCAGCGATTCCCAGAGGAAACACTCACTGCCATGGAATGTGAGCCTTGATTCAGCAATTGTTTGTGGTGCTTGGTGGTGCCAGTGGAGCTGGTAACCAATCCCAGGATGGGGTTGGCATAAGGTGACTGAATTCCAGGTGATCCATCAGGTAAGTTCATGGATCACACCTGGATCCTGCCCCCACTCAGCTTTCACACCCCCTGCATTTGTGTGTGGAGCTGCAAAACCAGGTGAGGAGTCTGTGTTGGCTGCATCCCCCTGATGGGAATGAACGTTCTAGTGAGAAGCCTGACTGTTCCTTGCTTTAAAACACTTGTGTTTCTATAAATGTGAACTCTTAACGTGTGCTCAGTCAAAGTACAGCAGTTTTAAGAATCTGCTTGAGCCCTTGACATTGTAATCACTGGATTTCTTCTTGCAGCTGTAGCTCATTATCAAAGCAGAATGCAGGAAACAATAATAATAATAATAATAATTATAATAATAATAATTGCTGCACTACACTGTGTTGATCTGAGCCACAACAGCCGCTGTCCTGCTGTCAGTGTCCTCTGAGTGTGGTTGTGCACAGGGCATGGTGCAGGATGGATGGAAGATCCCAGAGCACCCTGGGGTGTTTCAGGTCTGACTGGATGCACTTTCAGCTGCTGTCTCTAAGTGTTCATTTGTTCTACCTTTAAATCCTGTAATGGTACAGTGCAGAAGTGCTCCGTAAGTGTTATTAATGGAATGGTCATGTCATGGATGGAAGGGCAGAAGAGGCAAATTGTAGATAGATATTTAATAATATATAGAACAGATAGAATTCATCTACTTCTTCAGTGGATAAATCTGGTGTCTTTATAAGAAAATCCTTAAATGGTTAGTTCTTGAAAACTATCTCTTAAATTCCTCCCAGGTGACTTCTGACCAGCTTCTGCACATGTTGGGACTAAACTCAGGGAACAGCCTTACCCAGCCTGGAAAAGCAGCAGAAACCTTGAGAGAGGACTTCTCCAGAGGCAGGTCTGCAGGCTGGGGTGTGGGATCTCCTTCAGACAAGGAGTGTCAGTTGTACTAAATTGCACAGGGGATTTATTAGTTAAAAGAGCCAAAATGCTTTACTAGTGTCTTTGGGCAGAATTTAAAGCAGTATCCCCAAAGCTGAAAGAGTCGTGTAACATTTCAGTTCCTCCACGTTCATTTCCAGTTTCTAATGCCCTTTATAAAACTGTCAAGTAAAGCATTTTAAGTCACACCAACATAAACTTGTAAAGCGCTCAGCCTTTGCGCTGGAGAGGGAAAAGGAGACAAGTTCTTCCCCTCCATTATGGAGAGGAATAAAGAGCCTGGAGCAGAATACATCAGGTGGTGGGGTGTCTTTGAGTACCTTGTGCAGGGCTCTGCAAGTGTCAGCTGAAGATTTTACTGCCCTTGTGCACACACCAACAAATATTCAGAAAAGTGCAGGTTGAACAGATGAAAAGTTTCCTTATTACACTCGTTAGAGAAGATGGGATGTGAGGGTCAGTCTGTAATGGGAGGGAACCATTCAAGAACAGCAATGGAGGAATTACAGAATGGGCTGTGAGCTTCTAAAACATGGAACTACATGTTCATGTGTTTGCTCACAGAGTTGTAAAAATCTTTTTTTCTTCAGTGAATTGAAAATCTTCCTGGCTTTTGAAGAACACAGATAAAAGATTCAGCTTATTTACAATTAAAACCAGGGAATGTTCTCTGGGGAAAACAGTGTTTGCAGAATCTGTAAAAGGTGATGAGTGATATCGCGTGTCGAAGCTGCTACTTGTGATTGCAGGAACGTAGGATACTTGGCAGGATACAAGGGAGGGGGAAGAGCACAAGGCACAAGTATTTTAGGCTGGAGTTGTTCCTTCTGCCTTGTGGAAATTGCTTCACTTCAAAGCCCACACAAGGACTGTGCTGGTAACACACACACACAATGTTTCTGAAGTCTGGGGGGTAAAAATTAATGACCTGATGTTGTACAGTACAGTGACTTTTTATTTTATAAAAACCAATATTTTATTTTACAGTAGTTAAATGTCAGAGGAAGAGAAATGCAGAGTGGTGAGCTTGGGTTAGTGGAGAAGAAAGATTTTCTCTATTCAATCCCTTCACTCCAAACTGTGAGAGCTAATCTGGGCCCTGCATTACGGGGGCCACGTGCAGGGGCCCCTTGGGCTTTGTGTGTGAGCTGATCTCTCCTCCTTAGACATGACCTTACCTTGTGCCTCTTCTTCCTCCCTCTGCCCTTATTGGGGCTGTAATTCCATAATTCTCCCTAAAATGTTTCCTGTCTATAAACTGGAGGAAGCATTAGCAGCTTCTGTTTTAGGGCTGGCCTTTGTCCCACATGCTCTGTGGAGAGGTGCTGCCTCCAAAGGTGACCTCAGTGGAGTGGGACACTGAAGGCTCCTGTGCTGCCTTTGCACCACTGTAGCCACAATCTTGCAGGGAGGTTTGTTCAGTGAAATGCTGCTTGGGGAGCTGTGTCACAGCCTCTGCATATTCCACTTTGGGCTTCAGGTCACCTGAAACAGCCGCCTGCTCCAACAGCCTGCTCCGGGTGGTTCTTGTCTGCTGGGGCTCAGGTGTTACTGGGCTTCTCCAGGTGTCTCATTTTCAGCAGCATGTCTGGGTGAGGTAGCTGTGCTTCCAAAACACTCAGGGAGCTTTGCAGACAGCAGCGCGTGCACATAATTCCCACAGCATGGAAAGATCCATTTGAATGCCATGCCCACTAAAAATCAGTGTTTACCAGAACTCTGCTTAGTGCAGCAAACATGGCTGCTGAAGGTGTGTTTGGGTGCTGTGCTGCTGCAAGATGTGGGGCAATTGCATTCAATCTTCTGCTTTCTTATCAGTCCCTGGAATTTTTGATGTTAGAAATCTCCAGCTGACCACAGAAACTTCTCACCAAACTAAAATGTTACCTCCTGAAAAGCAGCATGAGCAAGATTTAGCCCATTAAGTGGGTTTTTTAATAGTTGCTGTTGTCTGAGCTGTGCTCCCAGCAAAACTGGTAGTTGGAATTTCCAGCAGTTCGTGAATTCTCAAATCAAAATATGTTGTACCAAAAAGTGGCTGGAAGTTGCTTAAATATTCCTAAGACTTTGTGCAACTTCTGTCCTAGGTTTGTACATGAATTACTTTAATTCTGCCAGATTTAGCTGGATATTTCCATGATGCAACGGCATCAAGCTGTGAAGAATTTATTGGCACAACAGCCATGTGTCCTGCATGTGCTGCTATGGGATGTTTCCAATTCTTTGTATCTTCTCTCAGGAGATGTGCGTGTGATTCACAGATGAGTAACACACTCAGCTCCTAATTCCTCCAGGAAATGCCACACCATCAATGTATGTCTAAATGTACTGAGTGTGTCCAGTGAAAAGGGAACAGAAGCTGGGCTGCAGTACTGAAAAGATTTCCTGATGAAAATGGTCCCAGGAATCATTGACAGCAAGTCAAATGCAAATAACACTTGTGAAAACAAAAGGGAAACATAAAAAACTACTTTTTAGTGGATGATCAGCTCTGGAAGATGAAAAAAGATGGGTTTTGTCGATTATTTTGTGGGATTTGTTTAATTTAATTTAAGGCCCTAAACTTTCTAACTGTTTTTTAGCCTGCTGGGAAGCAGTCAAGTTCCAGCAAATAAATGCCCATGTGATTTCAGTATGTATCTAGAAAAGCAAATCCTCCAAATGTCTGTTTTCAGACTTGGTATCAGAGTCTCTGTGGAAATTCCTTCAGTGGGATATAAACTCACATCTAATGGCAGCCTCTGATTTAGGCCAAAGCTGCTTTACTGACACTCGAGCCGTCCTATGGAGATCCTGCTCTAGCTGAAAACCACACAGACTTTCACAGCCCATAAATCCCATGGAATACATCTCTTAAGTACTTTACTCAAAGGAATGTTAAGCTCTTTTACTAAATCTGCAAATTACAGCTACTTGACAACTCTGAGTTTACAGTCTGACAGCTCACGTCATCAGTCGGAATGGGATGAGCGGAGTCAGAGGCAGCATTGCTTGCTGCTGACTTGCAGGGATCTGGTAATAACAATCCACTGGAAAATGTTGGAAAGCTGTGACAGCCTGGGAACGGTTTGTGACATCTGTTAAACACACTTGTTTTTATTCCCACTGACTGCAGCAAGATCAAGCAATATTTCATGGAAAAGGAATGGTTGTGTTCCAAAGCAGGAGCCAACATCTATCATCCAGGTGAATTTCTATACAAATGGCCACATCCTAATATTTGAGCCAGATTAAAAAGAAGTTTCTCAACAGATTGTCCCACCCTGACTGCAAGAGGCAATGAAGTGCAGCAGTGGCCTGTGAACTCTGCAGGAGCAGGAGATGGAGGGGGCTGGTGAAGCCCTGGCTGCTGAGTGCTCTGAGTGCCCCGTGCTGGCTGTGTGGGCAGTGAACACTCACTAATGGCTTCATGGTTCAGAGCAACTCAGCCCTGACTTAAACTGAAATGGGCCGTGGCAGGAGAGCTGTAAACTCACAGGTGCACCAGTGTCATCTGAGGAGCACACACGAGGCGTAAGTGTGAGCAGCCAAGGAGAAGAGCTGTGTCTTTCTAAAGAAAACTCCCTGCATGAGTCAGTTGTGCCCTGTGACTGAATATAGGGTTCCTTGCAGTGCAGCGAAGTTCATGATATGTTTTGTAGGCATCATCTACTTGTTTTAATACACACTTGGCCTGAAGTTCTTAGTGAACCTGCTGTAAGACCTGTGGGAGTGGTGACACAGGAGCTGAAGCAAACATTGGATTAGCAGGTAATGGCAGCATAGCCAACTCAATCCAGCCAGTGCTGCTCTTTCAAATAGGTGCAGAAAAGCTGTACCATGGCTGTAGAAAAAGCTATACTTGCTGGGTCATCCAACTGTTGCCAACACAGTTCTTGAATCCCAGACCCAGTTTTTGCACTGCAGACTGTGCAGCAGAGGTGGGCAGTGGCTGTGAGTGTGGTAATGAGTACAAAGGGAAGCCCTTGGCACTGTCTGAGTCCTGAGTTGCTGTTCAGCCAGAGGTTATCTGGGCCAGTGACAAGCTGGGATCAGCCTGGCTGAGGCTGATTGAAGTGTTGGGTTACCCACTGGCTAAATACCCATAAACAGAGGAAATGAAGTAATTATTATTTAAAAACCCCAAACCCACCTGGAGGATAAAATCTAACTTTTCCATTTTTTCCAAAGGCTTCTCCAGCAGTTTGTGATTCTTTCCAAGGACTCCATACCTTCCCACCAGCCTTGGGGCTGACAAGGTATGAGAACAATATACTCTATAAATCTTCTGTCTTGAAGGTCTTCTCCCACCTAAACATTTCTATGAGTCCATGCTTTTATAATCTATAAACTAGCTAGGACAAATTAGGGGCAAGTTTGATGCAAGCAGGGTACGTTTACCTAAACCCTGGTGTTTCAATCCACTGAAAACTGGGTGTTTTATGCTTGGGAAGTGCAAAAGTGAATCCTTTAAATGCGTGTGACCTTTTCTGTCAGAGTTGCCTCAAGTGAACACCTGCAGCCAAGTCCATTGGTCACACACACCTTTACACCATCTTACTACTGAGGAGCAGGAACAAGGTAAGGAAATGCTCACACAGCTGAGAACATCTGTTTGTCCTAGAAGGGAGATCTCTAAAAATGTCCAGACCAGCCTAGATGAATGTCTGTGGATCTCAGAATCTTGAGACTGCCATCACAAAGGACTCAATAAAAAGGTTGGAAATGGAGAGGCTGCTGCAAGTCCCGTGGATAATTGCCTGGCTCCGCGTGCCGTGCACGGGAAGGTCACTTCACACAGGCACTGCAATTACCTCCTGGACAAATGGAAAATGAAATTGCAACCTTGTGTGTGATTGCCAAGAAGACAACCCGAAGTGCTGGCTATGAGCAGAACCTCTGCCCTCTGCGTGGCAGGAAAGCTGGCACTGTTCTCCCTGGAAACAATGGATTTGAAAACGTCCATCTTTTAAAGTGTGCCCTTTCAAGGTGTCCAGTGAAAGATGATGAGCTGCTAAGTGTTTACAGTGGTTTCTGCAGCTTTCAGTCTAACAGAGAACCCTCATCACCTGAGGCCTCCCAGGGAAGCTAAAATTCAGACTGAGTTTAAGCAGAGCCCAAGCTGACAGCAGATACAGGGCTTAGCTACAGGGGATGTGATGCATTGGAGAGGGATTGAATGGTCCTGTGCTGTCAGTGATGGAGTAATCACTGAATAAGTATTTTGGGGTCTATTATTCAAATTAGGAGCAAGAAAAAATCAGCATACAAGCACAATGCTGCCCAGAGTGTGTGGGTTTCAGAGGACACACAGGTGGAAATCCTGTCCTGTTGAAGGTGGAGGCAGATGATTGATAGGTCTTCTGAAAAGCAACAAAAGAAAATTCACTGAGAGATTAGGAATTACATCGTTTTTAAAAAGCCTTGGTTGTAATCACTCAGCATGTAACAAACTCCTTTAGTTTTAACTTTGCTCTTAATTTTGGGGAAGGTAGTGAGGAATGCAGGAAGTACCTTTAATTTGTACTTCCTGTCGTGTTTCTTTGTCTTGCTGAAAGCAAACATTTGGCTTAAGGAAGATTTGCACAGGTGTAAAGCTTTCCTTGTATGAATATTTAAACAAATGGGGGTCTGTCACTGCACTGCAATTTTACTAATTTTTTTTTACCAGGCTTTGTTGGGTTGGAAAGCATTTCTTCTGTTAGGCTACAAAATAAAAGGATTTATCCTTAAAATAAATTAATCAAAAATCTCTTGTGAAAATGCTGAAGCTAAGTGGAAGGTTTCCAGAAAAATCGAGCATTATTATGATTTTTTAAAAGTGTGTGTAAAATAATCCAGTCTTCCAAAAAGATACTTGAAGTTGTTTGGATAGAGTTGGCATCTGCCAGAGTCGAGTCACACATAAGATAACATGATTGACCATTTTTGGCATGGGATGGGCTAAATTGGCTCATCTGTTGGCTGTCAGTCTCTCCTGAATTAAATCCAACGCTTTGTAGGCACGTTTCCATCTGGTTAAGTTTAGGACTCAAGCTGTTTATATATTAAAAAAAAAAAAAGTATTTTGTACCAATAAGCAAAACCCTTTTTCTAGAAATTGTTATGTTCCATTTTGAAACTATTTGGTTTTCTTTCCTGGTTAAAATAACCTCCTGAAGAGTGAAAGAAGATGGGCCCATGTATTATGTTAAGACCCTTGAAACATGCAAATAAAATGGAAAGAAATTAAAAAATTTTATATGTGCATATTTAAATATATGTATATATGCATGCAGATCATTCTGTAACATGTGACTCCTCTAAATTGGAAAACCAGATTTTAAGTCTGCTAATATTTTAACCATGTGCATTAGGAAAGGAGGATGAATACATGCTGTTACGCTCACATTGAGTCTTTCTAAGATTGGCCTTGCATTATTTTTATTCTGAATATTCGCCATCTGGCACTGGGAGCTGCAGTATTTAGTGCCACAAATAATAATGAAAAATATGGTAATAGCTCGTGATACTTTAACGTAAAAATATAAGACAGAGGGTATAAAGCTCTGGGCGTATGATCTTACAGCTGCCAAAGCATGTTGTTCTCTCTGCCCTTGTTTTCCATAAATGAGTCTTTGATTGGAGACAGCAGCAGTAATGGGAAAGTCATTGGTTAATGCACATTAATGAAACTGCGTTACTGGAGTTAATGAACTACAGTCCTTAAGAAAAATGAGCAGGAAAAACGCTAGGGCTTGTGCCATTGTGTTCAGGTAGCTGTGGCTGCACCCAGGACGCACCAGGGAAATGCCTTTGACTCCAGAGTCACCCAAGACAGAGGCCTCCGTCTTTTTCACATCGGACAAGCCCCATAGAAATGCCTGAACTTTAAAGGAAATTGCCTTTTCCTTCACTCTCCTGCCTTCGAAATACAATGAGGAGACTGTTGCATATTCAGCAAAGCTGTTGTTCTTGCAGTTAAATTGCATAATTAGATGGGGCTTAAAGAGAGCTGAACCTCAGTGGTTGTGCAGGCTGAGGCAGAGGTGAGACCAACTCATGGCATTCGCCGAGGTGAAGTGCAAATCGGCTCGTGGAATAGACCCAGGTGAGCTGCAAACCAACTCAGGGAACTTACTGAGGTGTGGGTGCTACAGGAAAACACTTCCAGGATGTTTGGGTTCAAGGCAGTGGGCATTTCCTGACCGTTCCTTTCAGAGAACACAGGAATTTACCTTTACGATTTCTGTAAAGGCTGGGTTTATTTTTGAAGTCTAGCCAAGCGGCTCTGGGGATGGCAAAGAGCTCTGTGGCTGCGTTGTGTGTCTGCTCTGCTGGCACTAAAACCAACCCCTTCCACCAGCCCTGCTCTGGGGGACCTCTGCTCACCACTGCAGCATCCCCTGCACTTGAAACAAGAGTGAAAAGCACAAGGTGCCTCTGGGCACTGAGTTTCATGTTGGCTAAAGAAAGGAAATAATTTATTACAGAACACTACAAGTAACAGCTCCATCCACAATAAACAGGGCTTGGCTCTGCTGGTCAGTGCAGCTTCCCCAGAAGAGGCACAGTGCAATGGGAAGGATGGAATTGCAAAACAGAATTTGAGTTTCCACCTGTTACCAGAGAGTCCTGGTCAGCCTTTTGGGCTCTGCCACCTTCACCCAGCGGTCCCAAGTGCCAGCCAGCTGGGCCAAAGCAGCAACTGGCTTTGAACCCTGGGATACCAGGGTCTGCCCTGCATCTCTGCAGTCCAGCCTTGCCCAGGCCATGGATTTTCTGCCTGTGAGAAGATCAAACCTACAGTGAATCCAGAGCAGTTTGTGACTCTGTCATGTCCCGATCCCTTTGCCTTCTCCAGGTTTTGTTCCAGCCTGTGCTCTGGCTCACTGCAAATACACCAGGCCACGCTTGAGACTTTTTGGTTGTTACTGGTTGCTTTTCTTCTCCCCTTTCTTTCTCCTTCTCCCCTGCTCATCCAGTCACCTCCCCTGAAGTGGCCGAGGTTGTTATTCCTGCCAAGGGAACGAGGGCACACAGAGCCTTCTGTCCACAGAGCGCTCGCCTTGGCCCGGGCACACATGGGAGCTTTTCTTTCCTCCTGCTCAGAAGGCACCAATAATGAGGGGCTGGGCCGTGGAAACCGGTAAGAGAAATGCACAATTTAAGGAAGACTTACAATATAAAATCGAAACGTTGGGAGGAAGGTGGAGGGAGAAAGGAAGGAATAGGCAGGGACAGATTTGGGGGCTCGGAGCCCATTGGCAGCACAGTTGAATGGGGCCAGGGGAGCCTCAGAGGCTGAGACCTGCTGGAACTGCCTGGCTTGAATGGGAGGCAGGGTTGGGTGTCTTTTGGTGTTTGGTGGAGCAGGGAGCCCGCCAAGGAATGGAGAAGCCTGAAACTCCTCTGGGACCTTCCCCGTGTTCTGTCCTCCCACAGCTCTGTCAGGCACGTTGGGAGTTTGTCTTTCCCCGCCAGGTCAGTGACAGCCTTGAGCATCTGCTGGGTGTGTCTGGAACACGGGGGCAAAGAGAAGGTGTGGGCTGCGCATCAGCTCTGCTCCTGCAGCGGCTCTGAGCCAGCGCTGCGGGAGGGGATGCAAACAGCCAGGGACGCTGCGGGGGTCTGTGTTCAGGTGGGGCTCAGGCCGGACTGCTGCTCTGGGTGGGTTGGGATGGTTTTCTGACAAAGCTGTAAGGCTTGTCAGGTGTGCCAGGGAGGAAAGGAGAAAGTCAGTGTGTGTGTTCACGCTTCCAGCTTTATTTTTCAGGAATTGCTTCATCCTCAGTAAGAAGGACTCACTGCAGGCTCAGCGTCATTTCCCACAGCACATGGGCGGTTTTGAATTGCACACCAGAACCTGGGAAGGAGAGAGGGGGAGTCCTTCACCCTCATGGTTCAAAACCCCATCCTGCCTCCTGGAGTGCTTCTGATTCTGCCAGTGGTCTGTGTTAAGACTGTTCTTGTTCACAAGTTGGTCCTGGAAGTCTGAGAGAGTGGAGAAGAAATCTTCTCCAGCTGTTTGTGGTAGAGTGGGATAGGAGGTTGATATCTCCTGCCACCCTGCTTTTGCAAGGTTGAGTTTGTAAGGTTCATAATATCTGGGGAGCTTTCTGCTTGAACCATGCTTTACCAGGTTCACCCAGGAATGTAGGATTTGAGATCTCCTGAAAATCCCATTTGTGTTCTACTTGTGCCATGGGCAAACCAGAATCCTCTGGTGAACCCCTACCTCTGGTATGGTTTAGCAGAGCTGCTGTGTATGGCAGAAATTAGCTTGGCCACAGAAAAATAAGGATTTGACCTGTATTAGGTGTGCTGCAGTGTAGCTCCCATGAATCTGGGAAAAAAAGGAACGATTTAAAAAAAGAAGGAATGATGGAAAATGGGCACTTGGAGACCTGGAAACCACCATGGCATTGGCCTCTTGTCATAACCCAGGTTCTTTTTTCTTAGACTGACTCCTGCTTCCTAGAGCGACCAGCAGGCAGAGGCTCCTGGCATATATCCATGTCTGGGCACGTGGATTCTGTGTGAAGACAGCTGGAAGGCTGGGACAGATGTAGATGTCTGATCTGCTCCGTGGTACAGGCTGCAGTGAATGATCACGCTGCTGGCTGCAGCAGAGGAGCTGCACGGGGGGGCAGGAGAACAGCAGGGCTGTGGGGCAGGGCTGGGCTGGCATCACAACCACCCCTGGCTCAGGGGCTGTCGATCCCTTCCTGCCAAAAGGAGCTTTCTTAGCACCTTGTTCTCGCACCTGTGTGCCTCTGTTCGACAGCCTGGAAAATGAACACCCTGCCAGGGTGGGTGGCTGTGCTTCCATCACATCAGTGCCCCTTCCACATCTGTCTGTGGCAGTACATGAAAAAAATCACAGCGCACAGACTGATAATTTTTCAGATTGCCCGAGATGCTGTGCAGAACTTTATGCTGCCTATCGATCACTGTTGTGGTGGTTCTGTAATTGAAGGACCTTCAATGAGCAGCATGGATAAGTGGAACTAAAGGTATTATATTGTTTCACAGCCCCAAGGATAATCTTTGAGCCTTATGTTTGTGTTCCCTTTAAAATACAGCACTTAAATACCTGGCTTGTCTTTCTAAACTGGATCCAGGTGCAAGGCTCACTTAATTGAATGCGTCTTTTAATCTCCACCAAGGCCCTCCCCAGGTTTACCTCTAATCTTATCTTGGTGATTATACTCAGGTGATTGCCATCACCTCCAGCACACAGCTGCACTGTGGCACCTTCCCAAAGGCACGGGCAGCAGTTGGGTGGGTCTGACCAGGTGCTTCTGGCCACCTTATTCCTGCCCCGGAGGTGCCTCAGCAGAAGAGCTGCCAAATCTGCTTGTGTGCCTTTGGTGGCACTTCTCAAGGGCACAGCCCCTGTGTGAGGTTGCCGAGGGTAAAACCTGCCCCCAGCTCATTTTGAAAGCAGTTCATGACCACCATCCACCTGTGTGTTTATTTTAGTGAGCGCTGCCAGGTGTGCTGTCACCATCTCACCTGACCCTGATTAATTACTTATTTATATTACTCGAATCTTTCTGCCAAGAAAATGACAGGGTAGCGAAACAAAATGCAGCATCACGAACGTGCAAAGGTTCAGGGACTAAAGTGTGTGATTCCCACAGCCATGTGGTGAGGCTGGAGAGGAAAACCATCACTTGGGATAGGACTGGGAGGTGCTACTTCCCAGTAACTATGACACAGCCTCACTCTGTGGCCTTGGTCAAATCATTTACTGCTGGTCTCAGTTCCTACACCCCTTCAAGTGTGTGCCCTGACACAGTGGGAATGAATAATTCATCCACGTGTGATGTATGGCATGTCCTGGTCCTGGGTACTGCTGTTAATGAAGAAAAAAATGAGATTAGTTCCTCATTTTGCAGTGCTGAAGGTTCATGTGCAAAGTGCTCTAAAATCAGAGAGCATTCCATATGTTGTCCTATGTTCCTGTTTTCTTACTGCACGGATGGGGAGTCTCTGATGCTGTGGGAACAAGGACTAAAGTGCTTGCTGCTTTAGTATTTTAGCCACAGAATTAGCTAATCGATTTTTCGACTGTACGTGTTGTTTAAGATGAAAAAGCTGTAAACTCAAGCGATAACTTAGGACTAGAAACCTATTTGAAATAGCACAGTGAACTTAAATAAACCTAAAGGCTAATAGGTGTGTCTGCTTTGCCTTCTATTTGCTAAACCACGCTGCTGATTCAGGAGATGAAAAACCAGAAGTTTCCTCCAGTCCCCAGTGCAGAAAGTCCGGCCACGGTGCACATGTGAGGGTGTCACAGAGACACAAGGCCTGGGGGTCCTGCGAGAAGGGGAGGATATTATCAGCTCGCACACTCTGGAGATGTTGGCTCCTGCCTGGGCTGTTTGTCGCCCTCCTGCTCGGCAAAAAGCAGCGTCTGGTGCGTCCCTGCCTTCCCTCTGCGTGCCTGGCATCTCGGCAAGTCCTCAGCCCTCCTGAGATGAGGCAGCCTCCTCCCGGCAATGGGCATCTGAAGGTAAACCCTAGCTTTAGCCGCTGCTATTAATAACGCGATCATGGAAATCAATCAGAAAAGGCACTGCAAGCCCTAAGGTGGTTCCCATACCCGCTATGGAGAATTGAGCCGGATGGACAGCGCCGGGAGCGAGTTCCACGCCCGGGCTCCGGCCGAGCCGTGCGCGGGGGCTGGCCGACAGCCGCTCGGCCCCGGCCCCATTGTCCCCTCGGCGCCGGCCCGGCCTGTCCTTCCCTCCTTCCCCCGACCCTTCCCGGCGCCCATGTTCCGTGTGCCCGCGTTGGTGCCGCAGCCCCGGGGAGGGTTCGCCACCTGCCCGGGCCCGGCGGCCGCGCGCCCTTTATGGCCGGGGCGGGCGCGGTGCGCGCTCCCGCCGGGCCGGGCCGGGCCGTGTGCGGGCTGCGCGCTGCGGGCAGCGGGCGGGCGCCGGTCCCGCTCCCAGCGAACAATGGCAGCGGCGGCGCTGCCCGGCACCTCCTGAATGGGCGCAGGCCTGGGGGGGGCGGCGGCGAGGAGGAGGAGGAGGAGGAGGAGGAGGAGGCAGCAGCGGCGGCGGCGGCGGCGGGGCGAGGCGAGGCGGGAGCCGCCGCCCCCCATCCTCCCTCCCTCCCTCCCTCCCGCCCTCCGCCCGTCCCTGCGCAGGGAGCGCGGGGCCGGGGGGCCCGTCCGTGGGGCGGCGGCGGCGGCGGCGGGGGAAGGGGCGGGGGCCGGCGGCGGGAGGCGGGGGCCGGGGGCGGGCGCGTCCACCTGCGCGCGCCGGGCCCCGGGCGCATGGAGCAGCGCTGAGCCGCAGCACCGGCAGCGCCCGGCGGGCGGGGGACCCCCGCTCCATCGCGGGCCCCGCGCCGAGGTGAGTCCCGCCGCGGCCGAGCTTCAGCCACACGCACCCCCCTCCCGCGCCGGCACACCGCGGGGGCAGCGGGGAGGAGGAGGAGGAGGAGGAGGAGGAGGAGGAGGAGGGGATGCCGATGGCAGCGCCGGCCTGCGCGGAGGCCTGCGGGGAAGTTGCGGGGTGTGTGTGCGTGTGCCAGGGTGGTCTGAGGTGACGGGGGGCGGCGGCAACTTGGCGCCGTGTCCCCCCCCCCCCCCGGGCAGGTGCAGCGCGGGGCGGGGGCGCCGCCCCGCCGGGCCCCGCGGGGGCCGCGCTTACTTCAGCCGCGGCCAGAACAAAAACATAATGAAGGGGGGGGGGGGGATGGGATTTTTATTTTTATTTAAGGGGGAAAAAAAAAAAGAAAAAAAACAGAGCCCCAGCCCTGGGAGTAGCTGTCACCGCGCGCATTAAACTAGAGAACTGGCTAATCAAATAAAACTGGCTCATTGTCTGAAACTCTATCCCAGCGCAAAATGCGGCTGTGAATGTAATTAACCATCTGTCTGGCGGGCGGCGGAGCGCCGTGTCCGTGCGGTCGGCACCCGGGCGCTGCCATCCCCGAGCCCCGGGATGTGCCCGGTGTGTGTGTGCGAGGAGGATGCTGGAGCGAGGCGGGGGGGAGGCGAAATCCTTCCTCGGCTCCGAGGCGAGCGAGCGATGCGCGGTGTGACGATAGATGAACCCAAACAAGCCGTGAGGGGCCGGCGATGAACGCCGAGGCCATCGGTGTGCTGGGGGCGATGCTCCGCCGCGTTCCGCCCCCCGCGGGGGAGCCGCGCAGGATGGGTGCGTATTCGGGGGATCCGCGGCCGGCGGCCGTGGGTGGATGGATGCGTGAGGCCGGAGGGAGCGGTGCGCCTGTGCGAGCCGAGGCCTCAACGAGCCTCTTGCGGGAAAACAAAACGGCTCCGTGGTCCTTAAATCCTCCCGGAGGTTTTTTCCTCGCCGTTTCCGCCCGGCGGTTCGCTCGTCCCCCTCGTTGCCCCGCGGCGGCCCCGAAACCTCTGTGCAGCCATCAACATCCTGGTACTCGGCTGTGCCGCGCCGGAGGTACCTGCTGGCATCGCTGGAGCGGCGTGGTACTGCGGTAACACCGAGCCCACGGCACACGCTGCTGCCAGCGGGGCTCCCTGTGCCTCCACACACGCTCCTGCCTCTCTGCTTTGCTCTTTGAATTTTTTTTTTTTTTTTATTTCGTGTGTGTGTGTGTGGTTTAGTAAAGGAATAATACGGAGGCTAATAAATAGCGGCAGCGCTCAAG
The DNA here is from genome assembly GCF_029207755.1 of Chamaea fasciata. NCBI lineage: Eukaryota > Metazoa > Chordata > Aves > Passeriformes > Sylviidae > Chamaea > Chamaea fasciata. Next base: position 1,757,107 of record NW_027094107.1, read on the forward strand.
CAGGTAGGATGCAATTTAAAGTCACTCCAGCTAATACCCCATGCAAGACTGCGTTTGTTAAGGTATGTGAGCTGTGCAGAAGGCAGCAGTCTTTAGTGAATCACTTTTGAAAAACAAATACTTGACAAAAGAACCAGACCTGCTAAATGGATAACAATTATGTAAGCCTATAGTAGGTTTTGATGTATGTCAAGTCTGTTAAATAAATCAACCTGTTCAGTGAATAAATCTGCTCTGCACCAATGCTTTATTATAATTTTTTTTTGGGAGAATAACCCTGTGTATTTTAGACGTTTTTACTGATGTGAATCTCATGGCCAAGCCCCATAGCTGCCAGTGACACAAGACAAATCCGTGGGGAGGGTGGGGTGCAGGAGCGTGGGGAGGGATAAGGTGGATATTAAAAATACACAAAGATGTGCATAAGGATTCCTAGTGATAAAATTCTCACTGATCCATGTCTTGATGGAGTATTTGCTTTGCGGTGGCAATGGCCCATACAAAGCTACATTGATTTAGCTTGCTCTGTTCACGATGGCAGTTCTGGTGAATAATTATTTTCCCAAAAGCCCTAACCGAGGGAAGAAAGAGAGTCCCTGCTTGGCCTACACAGTGGTACAGTATCTTTGAAAGCGCGTATCCGGCTGCAAATAAAGAGAGCCAGTTCAAGTGTTACTACACTCGGCAGGAATAAAAGGGAGGCAGAAAAGGGGAGCACCCGGCCGCCTTCCCCGTGTCCCCCTTTCCCCCTCAGCCTTGGGGGCGGGGAGGGGGGATTTTTGTGCATTTGTTTTTCCTTTTTTTTTGTGTGTGTGTGTGTTTGCTGTTGCCTTTTGGAGGCGAGGCCCTGGCAGCCCACTTGAGCGTTGAGCTCTGAATGCTGAGGAGTCTCTTTCAGGTCGGAAAAAAGGAGAAGAGGTTGTGGCCAGTGGGTTTTAACTTCCGTAGCTGGGACAGGGAGCACGTGTGCGTGGGGCAGTGGCTTTGGTGGTGTCCTCCTCTTCTGAGGTGGTGAGGCCTCGTGGATGTTTTTGTGATGGGTCACGTGTGTATCTTTTTCCTGGCTCTGCAAAGAAACCTATGAAAGGACTCCAATGTGCTTGCAGGGCCAAGAAGGCCCCAGGCCTGGGGAGAAAGCCTTCCCAAACAAAGGGCTCTGGCTCAGGTTGGATGCTGGGTGTGGGACCCCAACCATCGATGCGAGGTGCATTTTTTTGGATATTAAAGCTTTTCCATTGTAGCGACCAGCCAACCGTGCTGCTTCCCCCCGGCACAGCAGTGAACCGTCCCCTTGAAGTTTATGCCCCGTTGCAAACAAAAAGCAGCATTAGGAAATAATCTTTTCCTTGGGCAGGATCCAGGGAGGAGAGCCATGGATGCTCCAGGCCTTGCCCTGGTCCTTTGATGCTGCGGTGGCTGAGGTTGTGTTTGGCCCTGAGAGAGGTGGGCAGCCTGACTGTTTACCAGAGGCAAATTGCTGTTGCTGCTCGGTAATGACAGCTTTTGGTCTGCGAGGGTATTTAAAACAAAAAAAAATATTTTGAGAATTGGGAGCAAAATAGTTGTTATGTAATCCACCTGTTACGTTCAAAGTCCTGTTTTCCACCTGGGAGAGGATTGCGCTTTTTTTTTTTTTATTTTTTTATTTTTATGCTAGATCTTTGTGTACTTTTAGCCCCGCTTGAGTTGGCTTTATAATCATTACCTGTGTATACAGTCAGGTGCTTGACGAGCCTGATTTTGTGGAAGCTGCCAGCAGTGAGTAAATGAGCCATGTGGCATAAAACTGAGCAAACCGTGTTGTGTTGGTACCTTGCTCTTCCCTCTTTTCTCTGAGCTGGTCGTACACACCCGTAGCATCACCTGGCAGCTGTGCAGGCGTCTGGGCTGTTCCAGAAGAGGGACCACGCCTGATTCCTTATCTGGATGTGCTGTGAGAGGTGTGGTGGGATCTCAGCATTTTGGGGTTTTTTTTTGATTTGAGGGCTCCTGGGTGCCGTAAGAACCAAACATTAAATAATTGCCACACACCGCGTTGTGTAGGAAGCAGTGAGGTTACAGATGCTGAAGACGGTGACCTGGTTTGAGCGTCCAGGTGTGGGGGTTTGCCTGAAGGATGCAGGAATTGAGGATCAGACCTGTCCTGCTGGCAGTGCCAGAGGGTTGGTAGCACCGCTGACCTGCCTGCAGACACGAGGAGGAATGGGGAGTGTCTGGGAAAGCTGAGCCAGAGAGAAGTTTGCAGGAGGAGCTGTCAGTTCTGCAAATGAGTGTTGAACCCTTATCCTCAGCAAATTCACCCCAGGAGCAGCCAGGGGAAGTGGCTTTGGTGCCGTGGCGCTTTGGACTGTGGTGGTAGCGCTGGGTGGATTTTGTTTGCAGTTCAGGGGAGTAGCGTGTAATCTGTGTAATGCTGCTTTTGTGTGCCTCTACTGCAAATTGATGTCTGGGGAATGACATGAAGCAAAGGCTCTAGACCAGCAGGTCTGTGATATTTCTGTAGCAATGTCTTTTTATTCAAAGCAGGTGTCATGGAGATCTTTCATCCCAGGATTTCTTTCATCCCTGGCGTTTGTTAGCTTGTGTTAAAACTTTAAATCTTGAGAATTTCTTCTGTACAGAAGGTGTTCCTCATGTTGCTCTGGCATGGGCTGAGCTATGATTATGCAGTCTCCAAAGAGTGACACGGGTGATATCTGCATTGCTACGTCAGCCCTGTGACTGATCCGGGGACGTGGCCCAGTGCCCTCCAGTCAGGGCAGCGAGGAGCTGCACAGGGTCTGGGCGGTGCTGGGGCTCTTGTCCCTGGGCAGAGTTTCCTTCTAACCCTTGAGCATTCAGAGGGCGATTTATGCCCAGCAATCTGAGCTTGCGTTTGCAGTCTTGTTTGCCTCTGAAAAAGCTTTTGACTACGAGACAACTGATTTGCTTTAATTTATCCAAGCTCTTGTCTCGATGGTCTCCCATGATGGGAAATTCTGCTGGCTAATCGTTGCCTTTCACTGATCTTATAGATCTTCGTTTTGTGCTGCATCCTCAGAATCCGGGTGGATGTGTCGCTAGAAGTTTCTGATCAGTCTCCTTGTCTCGATTTACTGGCGTTGCTCCCTGCAGGGAAGGCGGAACCACAGTCAGCTGGCCCGACAGCGTTGGATCTGCTTGGACCCCGGCTAATTCACTTACCCCATCAGTTTCACAGCTCTCCGAATTGTCGCTGTCAGGACTGTGATCTCTGTCTCTGCCGGTAGCTGTTGTTTTCCTTAGGCACCAGACCACTGTCTCAAGAGGGAGCTTGAGGTCTGGCTTCTGCTGTCACCTCGAGTGGTGGTGCAGTGCCGCTGGTGTGTCACCGAGGCTGGCAGGAGCAGCAGAGGTTGGGCCTGGCTTTGACGCCAGGTAGGGTTTTGTTTGGTTGGGTTTGGTTTTTTTTTTTGCCAATTTATCCTCCTCCTCCTCTTGCTTCTGTGAGGTTTCTGTTGTGCACAAGGGATTTCTCGTGGTGGGTTTGGTGTGAAGGTCCATTCCTGCCTTGTGGTGTTCCCTGCTGGTGTCTGGAGCTGTTCCACGCTGCTCCACTGAGGCCTTTGGGGAGAGGAGTGTCAGGATTCCTAAAATAACCTGGATTTCTGCCTCTGCTCTCCCCCAGGGTAAGGAGCTCCCCACATCCTAAAACCCAACATTGTCACTGTCCTTTTCCTGACCTGCTGAAACTGGCGAGGAGGTGGCCGATGCAGTGACGCTGTCACGTTTCTGCGGGTGGTTGGACACTCACACGGAGCTCATCGGGAAAATGAGCTCCTGTGAATCTTGCAGGACCTGGCCAGACCCTCAGGAGTGCCTTGGTGGAGTGTGGGGTGCTTGGGGCACTCCTGAGAAACTCCTTGCTTGTTTTATTCCCTGCATGAGGCTCTTTCCCACTTCCCTTCCAGGTGAGGTCTCTGCCACGAGCTTTAGGAGCTGTGCCCTGGTTTAAAAAAAAATCAGATTCCCTTCCTCGCACTTGGGAGGATTTTAATTGTGAGTTACAGCGCAGAGGAACCAAACGTAGAGAGGACAAGTTCTGTGAATTTTGTTTCCTGTACAGTGTCCCAATGAATGAGTTGAGTCTTTGATGGAGAAGCTGAAGCCTTATGAAGGGCCTGTTTATTGGCATTAATTATTTTTTATTAGTTACAGCATCCCTAGTCCGTTGGCAGTAGAAGAGCCCAAAGTAAGAATATTAATTCTTCAGAAGTTTTTCAAAGCTTGCATTTTTCATAAGGAGCTTGTGAAGCTTCAAATCTAAAGCTTCCAAAGCCTTTTTTTTTTTTTTTTATTCTTCAGAAGTGCCACTGAAGCTCTTTTTTAAAAAAAAAATTTGTATTTTAGCTGAAACTATGAGTTTCACACATGAAAAAAAAAAATAGTTCTTTCCCATCCACTGTATTGGCCCAAATTTTCAGGTCCCTGGCTGGGTCAGCTAAACCCTCTGCAAGCATCAGCTGTGCTCTGGAGATCAGGTGTGGACCCTTCTCTGCAATTTTCTGTCTTTTTTCCCCCTCTGGTTGGGGTTTTACTGGGTGGCTGAAGCACAGATGGATGTGAGAGGTGGATTTGTTTGCCAGTGCCCAGTCAGGACAATACTTGACCTTCACAGTTGTTGAATAACTTCAGAGAAATACTTAACTGCTTCATGGGAACGAGGAGAGGGTGGCTGGGAATTTAACCAGTGCAGAGAGGATCTGGTGTCTGTTTGACCAGCAAGCAGCGTTTGGGTTTGTTTTGTTTTGTTTTTTTTCTGGTAGCCTCACAAGGTCATGTTTTAATGAATCTCTGAATGTGAATTTAAGGGTCATGCTGGTATTTCAGTGGTAATACAGATGGATGTTGGGTCTTACTTCATACTGCTCCGGGGAATGGAGCAATTAGTAATCTTGGCTCTCTCTGAACCTCGAGGGGGAAAATGAAAATTGCCTTTTTTCGCGGTGGTCACTGTTCTCATTTGCATGAAGAAAACCGTGGGGGAGTGGGACGATTTTAGCTACGAAAAGTTGTGACGTGGGGTTTGTTTTTTTTTTTTGTTTGATGTTACTGCTGACGTTACATGGACAGGTTAACTTCATTGACAGCTGTGCCTTTAACGTGGAAAAAATGGGTAGAATTTTTTGGGAAGATCAGAAGGGAAAGTGCCGCTGACCACAGTTTCTCAGCTGGTGTTGACCCAAGCCGGCAAACGCCAATCTCCCTGGCACCGCTGGCTCTGTAGGGAGCAGCACACAACAGCTGCCCATGGTTTGGTTCTGCCTGCCTCTAAGAGAATCTCCTCTGTCAAAATCACCTGTCCACGCCGTGACTTGTGTGCGTGAGACTCGTCCTGGAGGAGACGGAGCGTTCCTTGGCAGCTGGTGCAGGAGTTCAGCTGGCTGTGACACCGAGTTCAGGACCATTCCCAGCCCAGGGATTGATGTGGTGTTGGCACAGCAAAGGCAGAGGAACCCCTCAACCCAAACCTCGCCCCAAACAAATCATTGGTCCTAACCCAGTAACCTTCACTTACTTAATTGTAGCTTCACTTATTTGTCTGGTTTGCTTGTCCTTTGAGATTGTGCTGCAGGAAGAGGAGTTTTGTTTGTTGGAACTGTTTCTTTGTTAATTTGTGCTCATTCCGTGCCTGCTGGGTTTGAAGGGTGAGCACTTCCAAACTTTTGGGAGGTGGATGGGAGGCTGGGCCGGCCACTGTGTTTCCAAGGAGTTTCTGGTTTGGAAGAGTGAATTTTTGATCGCCTTGATGGCTCAGCATGACAGTTTATGGCTGTTTTAGGCAGCACAAAGTTGTTTCTCAGGATTTACCTTCAGGTGATGGTTTATGTCCCTGTTCAGTGCTGAGCTAAGAACCACGTGCTCCTTACAGTTCTCTCTTCTTCTGCAAAGGGTGTTTAAAATCTGGCGCTTAACCATCAACAGGGTCTGGTGCCGATTTCACCCTTGGGAAGCATTTCTGGCTTTGCCGGGGGGATGGAGCAGAGCTGGAGCTCCTTAGTGACTGATGGCCGTGATGTGGTTCCTTTTGTGTGGAATTCCTTTGTGGGTGGAATCACAGGTTCCAGTTCACGTGTTAAGCAAACCCTGGTGTCTCAGGGTCTCTCTGTTTTGGTTTTTTTTTCCCTGTGAACTCCATCCTCCCTTGCTCACGGTGTTCACCTCTCTGTGCACAGTCTGTGTGCTGGATTCCTCACTAAGATGAGTCCAAGCCTTCCTAAAGGTTGGTTCAGGGGGAGCTTGGAAGTATCTTGGATTAACTTTTCGGCCATTGCAGGTGGCCTGGAGGGGCAGTTGGGTGAAATGAGTGGCTTGAGACTGAAAACAAACCAACCTCAATGGGCCAAGGGCGGGAATGGAGGAAGGTGAATCCCTCCCAGGAAGGGATTGCTGGTGGAGCATTTCAGTGAAAGTGGTGGGGAGGAAAATGCTGCTTAAATTTTGTTTTGAGGCTTTTTGACCCGTTGTGGTATGGAAAAGTCTTCATCTCTGCATTGTGATCAGTGAGTTTGTGCGTGGTGGGGTCCAAATATTGTATCAGAAATGCCTAAAATGACTGTCCTGTGCCTTAAACCTCATGTGAAAGCAGAAGGGTTGTGAGCAGTAAACATAAAATATCTGAAATCTGCAGCTGACGGTATAATTTATGAGTTCTCACCCTGCATTCCTGGGCTGATGTTAAAACAAAGGGCAGTTTGAGGGTATTTACAATATTTACATAATATATAAAAAGATATTGTATCTATATAATACATGATTATATTTAAGGGTGTTATCCTATATTATATTCTGTTCCTCAGTTAGGCCCGGGCTTTGGCTGAAGGGGCTGTGTTAAACCCCTCCTCCATTTGCCAGGGTCGGGTTGAAAACTTGATGTGCAGCTCGGCGTTTAATCAGCATTTTTGTTATTCTGTTAATACCTTCATCCCCCTCCCTGCGTTTATGGGTGCAGCCGTCCCCCGTGGTGGTGGCTGCTAAACTTGTTATCTGTGGCTGTTTGAATAGTTTCTTTTTGGGGCAATATAAGGCTGCTTAAACCTAAATGAGAGGAGGGGAGCGGAGGGGTTGGAATGAGGATTTCAGGTCTGCTGGGGGCTCTGCAGGGTCCTCCTCAGGCTCCCCAAATGCTTCACGCTCTGCTCTGTCTGTCCTTGAACAACTTCTGTGCATTGCATGGTAAATGGAAGTCAAAGTAGTTTGTTTGATGTTATTTATTCAAATCTGGAAAGGATGGTTGTGCAAAGACCAAAGAAAAATGGTTTTAGTCTGACAAATGCCAAGGGTTTTTGTTTTGTTTTTAAAGCCCAAACAAACCCTTTGGGATCCTTGGCTGGGTGTATAATAGCATGAAATACACCATTCCTTTCATTCTGCTCCCTAAAAATCTGATTTTTTATGCATTTAAAGTGGGAGTTGAGGCAAAAAACAGAGTTTAGCTCTGTTGACCTATATTTATGAAAAGAGAAGGCTTGCTAAGTGTTGCAGGAAAAGAATATATAGTGCTGTCGGTATACACTGACAAAATGTACACGCATACCGAAATCACTTCGGGGATTCTTCATCTTCTTACTGAGTGTTTAAGCCCTTTCCAGCCAGATTCAATCCATTTTTGCAGTTCATGGATATTCAGGCTGCCATTAATAGCCATGAGGCATCAGTGAAGAAGGGCAGCAAAATAAGGAGTGAAGAATAAGCCAGGGGAGAGTGCTGGTGCTGAAACCCTCCCTGATCCCTAGGTTTAAAGGTGAACTTTTTAACTTTTTCCCCGTTTCCTTTTTGTTGTTTTATTATTTTTTTTAATTCAGCTCACTCTCCGTAAAGTGCAGTTTAATGGTTATCATGCTGCTTGTTGCATAACTCTGGCACAGATGTTATTTTTTTGTAGTGTTGCCTGACATATTTAAAAGGGAAAGAGAGGAAGGGAATTGATACCCTTTGGAGATGAATATGTGGAGCCTATTAGTCTTTAAAAAAGTGTGAAGAGCTAGTTAGAGCTGGAGCTGGCATGTCTCTGAAAGGCTGATCTGCAGAGTGGAGCTCTTCAGGTAAAGAATGAACGTGTTTTATCTTCTGGAGATTGTCGTGTGTGTTACCAGACAGCCCAAAAGCCACACTTGGTGGGGAACGTAATGTTTAGGCACATGATTAAATATTTTATGGGACTGAGACCAAATCCAAACGCATATTTAATAAAAGGCTCTCCGGAATTAAGTTTTACGGGATAATCACCGGTGGTGCTCAGAGTTAAGGGATGTGAGGATGAAATACCTCACTCAGCATGGGTAGTACTGAATGTTTAAATGTTTATTTCACTGCAGCTGCAACCAACACCTTTAAAGTTGCTTTCTCATGAAGCTTTGACTCAAAAAATAAAACTGAAATTTTATGTTTACTGACTCAGGAAACACCGAGTTAGAAGTACAGTTTTAGCAGAAGGAAAAAAATTGCATTCGGGCCCACCATTTCCTGGTGGAATAGGCATGAGAACATGAAATCATCTCCTTTTGGCATTCCTAAGAACATCAGAAGTTTTAAAATAGTAGAAATGCAAATAAGAGTGCAAATGGTAGCTGCTGTATTTATATTTATTTATGTGTAATAACTGAATGCCTGGTGTTTCAGATCAACGCAGCGTGCCTGGATTCTCGGAGTATTTTGCTTTATAAGCAGGGATGAAGCTGCAGAGCCCACCTCTCCCTGCTCTACAGAGGAGCAAGGCAGCTCGCAGGGAAATGAATGACCTGCTAGAAATGCAGTTGGGAAATGAACCCAAGAATCTTGGCTTCCCAGCCCTTGTGTGAGCCTCTGGGCTGGGCAGTGGGATAATTGGGATAAATGGGTAAAGGGGCAAAGAGGAGAGAAAAAGGGAGAAATGGCACCCACTGTCCTGGAGCATCTTTCTGAAGTTGTGGGGTAGAGGTGATTCCAATGATTCCTCTCAAAGAACTTGAAAAAAACCACCAGGTGAACAGTTATAAAAACAAACAGAATGAAACCTGAGAGTGTTTTTGGCTTGTTTCTGCCTAGGGCAAGACGTTTTGGGTTGGTTTTTATTTGGCTTTTGTTCTGCCCTTTGCCCCTCCCCTTTGCTGGATTCCCTACCACAGGAAATAGCAAATTAGGCAAAATAAATCCCGAATCACAGTTGCAGGAGGCAGGAGCTGCTGTGTGAGGGTAAGGTTGCAGAGGCTCAGGTGTAAATTTTAGGGCAGCCCTTGTGTCTGGGGTTTCCTTCACCAAGAAGGTGAGCTGTGAGCTCATCCCTCAGCTCTGCTGGTCCTGGGGGGGCGAGGAGATGTCTCACCCTCCTCCCTTGCTCCGTCAGAGACAAGGCTTCCTCCCCTGGCAGGTGCCCACAGCTCCAGGGGCTGGGAATTTTCTCCCTTTCCAGCCCAGTGACACCCATGCGGTGTTCCGCGTGTGCTGCTCTGGAAGCATCCTCTCCTGGCTAAGCGAGGAAACGATGGAAAATGCAAGGCGAAAATAGAAGGTTCGTGCTGATGCAAGCTGTGTTTACTTTTGAAAATTCAGTTTATTAAACTCAAGGCTGCAGAACTCCAGGGATCAGTGATGCTGTCTGAACATCACCTTCCGCACCGCACAAGCAATTTTTCAAAATTACTTTTTTAATTAAAAGTTGTATCGGTTTAATGCGAGTTAAAGGAAAGTTCACGGGCTTAGCGTCGCCTGAAACGTGCCGCAGGTTTGGGAAAGAACCTTTTCCTGCCTTTTAAAACTTTATCCAAAATAGTGAATATGCACGGGAGGAGAGGGGAAATCTCCTGCTGAACTCGGCCTCTGAGGGATTGCAGGGTGAAGGTATTTATTGATTATCAGCCCAGCTCCGCTCCCATTACCTTCGGAAGGAGCTGCAGAGCAGCAGAGTTGGAATATGAACATAAGGAAAACAAGGGAGGACTCGAGGTACAGCAGAGGAAAGTCAATAGAGAGCTTATTTAAATGTCAGCTGCCTGGGAGAGCTGTGCTCTGGAGCTGTGAGGAGAGATTAGGTCTGGGACACGACGTGGAAGGGAGGGAGGGAGGTGGCTGAGCAAGGCTGCTGCCGTGGGCAATGCCTGCAAAAGGAGCACGTCAAGGAGGGGAGGAGAAGCTGCTGGCTGAAAATTGCATCTGACAATTAGTTCTGAGCGACTAATTGGAGAAGTTCCGTGGCTCTTGGACAGGGGAAGCCTGTGATTGTAGTTGGTGGGCGATCCGATCCATGTTAATGGCGTTATTCATCAGCGCTGTTGACAGGGATAAGTGACACCCATTACAAATCTGTTTACTACCTCTAGATAATGTATTTAGTTTCTGAATGTATGTGCAGGGTTGGGAGTCTCTGCTAGCACGGGATTTCTGGGATTTTGTAGAACTACAGAATATCCTGGGTTGGAAGGGACCCCCAAGGATCATCGAGTCCAGCTCCCAGCCCTTTGAATCATTGAAAATCACATTGACTTTATTTACCCAATAGGTCGGAGTCGTAATTCTGCGGCATTTGTCAATGTAAGGGGTTTTATATTTGGGGAGAGCTTGAGCAATAAAATTACTGGTTTCTAGAAGAATAGCCTGGTTCTGAATTTCATGGCCTTTTTTATTTTGGAAAGTTAGCCACCAACTACGCGTTGTAATAAGAAGCGGTTTTATTACAGTTGTGCTTGAAATAAAATTAGGTTGAGCACTCTCATGCAGGAAACATTATTGGGGTCAACCTCCTAAATGTTGCACTTGGGGATGTGGCTTAGTGGTGGACTTGGCAGAGCTGGGTTAATGGTTGGACTTGGAGGTCTTCTCCAGCCTAAATGATTCTACAAAGTCCCTCAGCGTTTTAGGCAGGACTGGAGGTGAGGAAGGCGGGGTGCTGTAGCTCATTGCAGCTCAGCCAAGTCTTCCTTATTCTGTCAGCCTCCTGCTTAACTCTGCACGGAGCTGTGCGTTTCTGTCTCCGGGGAGGTGAGTGCCCTGTGCCTGTGATGGCCAGGAGACTTGCCGGCGTTGACATCCAGCCTGTTTCTGGCAGTCTTGGTTCCTCAGCATGGCCAAACTTTTGTCTTAGCCCTGTTCAGAACCTGTGTGGCGTAAGGCGGGCGTGCTGAGGCCGGTGGGACCGCGAGCAGGGGAGCAAAGGACAAAACAAGCTCTGGGTTGGATGTGTTTCTTTGCCATCTACATAAACACATGGACAAGGGCTTGTGCTCTTACCAGCCGTCCCTTATGGTCTTGTTGTCCCACTCTGCCTGCCGAGGTGCGTTTACTGAAAAACATCCCAAATGCTGCACGTTGGGGTGCAGAGAGGATGGGAGAGCCAAGCCCATGCGAGGAGCTCTCTTTGCATTGTGTGATGCTCTTCTGAGACTCCCACCAGAAGACACTTTGGATTATATTCTGTTCCTCAGTTAGGCCCGGGCTTTGGCTGAAGGGGCTGTGTTAAACCCCTCCTCCATTTGCCGGGGTCGGGTTGAAAACTTGATGTGCAGCTCCGAGTTTAATCAGCATTTTTGTTATTCTGTTAATACCTTCATCCCCCTCCCTGCGTTTATGGGTGCAGCCGTCCCCCGTGGTGGTGGCTGCTAAACTTGTTATCTGTGGCTGTTTGAATAGTTTCTTTTGGGGGCAATATAAGGCTGCTTAAACCTAAATGAGAGGAGGGGAGCGGAGGGGTTGGAATGAGGATTTCAGGTCTGCTGGGGGCTCTGCAGGGTCCTCCTCAGGCTCCCCAAATGCTTCACACTCTGCTCTGTCCAGAAGGGCGGGTGAGCAAGCTGGGCAGGCGGGGATTTTACAAGTAAAAGTGTGAAGCAGTGGGCCAAAGTTGCTGTCCTCCTCTCTGGCATTGGCTTTTATTTTCCAAAATGTGTGACGACAGCAGACCAGTGGACGAGGGAAGCAGGTTTGCGTTTAAAATACAGAGGAGGTATCCCTGAGTCAGCGTTGACTCTCTCTGGGCTCTGTGAACAGTGCCATCACTTTTCTGTCCTCTTCACCACACTTGGTTAATGGCATTATTAATATGGATGTGTTTGCTTCCCAGGAGCGTCCTGAAAATCAGTTAAAGTTTAAAAAGAGTGTTGAAGAAGTCTCTCAGTACTGCTTTAAAAACACTTCTTGATTTGTTTTAGTAAAAAGAGGTTCAGTTCCTCCTCTGCTGGAGTTTTCCTCCCTGCATTTTTTCCGTTGCTTGTGTGTGGTATCCCATGGCTCTTCCATTCTGAATCCTGCTTTGTAAAATGTTACATTTTATCCTGTGTTGGAGAGTCAGATTTTCAGCATCTTGTTACACAGGACGGGAATAGGAGGCAACCTTCAAAGTTTGGGCTGTAAAACTTCTTCCCCTTTAGATGTCATGGGGGAGTTCTCAGGCCTAATTGAAAGGTTCAGGATTCTATTTTCAAGACTTCCATTCCAGTGAAAAGTGGAGAGCTCTTTTTGCAGATTACTTGTGGCCAGGACTGATTTCTTGTCCAAAAATTAACCTCTTTCAGCAGTATTTTCAAAAAGGCAACTGGGGAGCCAGTGGCAAGAGGGGGTAGAGTTAAGAGGAACACTTTCTGTAGCATTTAAACCAGACATTTCTCGGAGGGGATCCTTCCGAGGGGGGTTGGCTCTAAGTGGCATTAAAATGCATGGATGTTACTGGAAGTTGGGTTGAGGATGAAGGGAGGGAACAAGGACGTGGATGCTGGGAGGAGTGAGGAATTCGCTCCTGCAGGGCAAGGAACCACGGCACCTTCTCCCTTACAGCTCTACCTGAAGCCCACGTTTCTTTCCTCACGTGGACTTCTTTGGTTCTCCATTGATTGTCTTTCCCTTCGGTATCAAAGCTGCACCCCCTGAAGGTTTTCTTGGCTTCTGGTACCTGAGTTCACACAGGGAACGAGATGAAACCAGGCAAGCTTGGTTCTAATCGCTCTCGTCTAATTCTGCTGCATAATGGAGATGAGCAGTACTTACATAACAATATCCTGGGATGTTAATAGATTTAATAACCCAGAAAGGTGGGAAGAGGTTCTGAATTACCTACAAAATGGCATCTAACTAATGAAGTTTACGGGAAGCTGATCTCTTTGAAGGAGAGTCAGATGGTAGGAGCGAGACTTCTGCATATGCTCAGAAGAGGAGACAAAATGAAGCTGCCTGTCGTAATCAGAATAAAGCTCCCATTAAAAATGAGTTCTGAGGTGATGTTGGATTATGCCAGTAAGGCTTCTAGTTCAAGCCTTGGAAAAAATGTAAACAACACGGACTCCTTTAGATTTAATCTTTTTTTTTTTTTTTCCAAGTGTAGATACGTTCCAGTCTTGGGGATTAGAACTCTGTATGTGCCCAGTGAAAACAATCGGTTCATTAATGCTGTTTTGTCAGACCTTGCCCCCCTCTTGCCATGGTGATAAGGGACCTTAATTAGATCCCAGAACAAATGCTGGAGAGCTTGACAAAAAGGAGGAACATGGGGAGGGGGTGGAGAAATACTGAGATGTTGTTAGCAGATACATGCAGAGAGCTGTATCCTGCAGAGGAGAGGCTGCGTTCGGTGGAAAACGCCGCTTTCCTTTCCCAGGAGCACAGCCTGTGCTGCTGGGCTGGGAACATCCATGGGCAGTGTGTAGGATTGGCACTGGCAGCTTCCTGCACATCACATCCTCCTCCCAGGTGTGGCCACCTGTCCACGGGCCTGGGACGAGGAACGCGCTGCTGGAGGGCTGTGGATTAAAAATGTGAATTCCTCAATCTGTGCTGGATGCTGCTGATGTTCCTCCATGGGAAGTGGCCAAATCGTTGGGTCGATTCATATGTTCTTATGTGAACAAAAAAAAATGTCTGTGAGGGGTGGGTTGGAAAGGGAGAAGGAGGAGAGTTCAGAGGATTTTTATGAGTGCCATGGGCAGGGAGGGCGTAAGCAAAAGAGGGGGAATTGTGGTGCTAAACAGTGAAAAGGAAGGTTGGCAAATAACGTTAGCTGGGAAAAGGAAGAGAGCTTTCTCTGAGCAGCAGATCTCCATGTGGCTTCAGAAAAGCAAGCATGCAGAAACACGGGCGTTAAAATTTAAGAACTGCTGGGTTCTTCTGTTTGTTTTCTATTATTGGGGGCTCAGGTTACACCTTCAGAACTTCCTGTGCCATCGTTCGTTCGAGGTAGAACATTAACTTCAGGTTAAAATCTCAGCTTTTCATTAACTGCATTCCCAGCCTGAAACTGGAGGACTGTGGCTATCAGCTCTCACACTTTTGTCTCCAGTCCTAAATTACATGCCGCCTGATTAGTTGTACTTCATAATTATTCCTTACTTAAATTACCTTTCAGTAAACTAAAATATGATCATCTGTTGGAGTCTCTCATAGGAAGTACATTTTTTTTTTTCTGGGCATAAGACAGTTGTTCTCTGAGCAACTAATTTATTAATTTATTTTTGTTTTCATGTCAGGTTTTCTGTATCGCAGTGACGCGTCCCGGTGCACAGGTGAAGATGTTTCAAGCGAAATTTATTGCATTACAAGATGATGCATAAAAGCCAGCCCTGTTGTCAAGGTCTATCAAGCAGTTTAAAGCTTGGAATTGGATCTCTGTCTAGCCTAATATTTTAGCAACTTTTAAGTAAGAACGAGGTGTAATTCCTCTATTTTAAAAAATAGGCCTCTGGAAAGCATGCATCAAACCTGCCAGCATTTTAGTAAATATATCAAAAAGCAAATTCAGGTGCCTGCAGACCTACATCTCATTTAAACACATTATAGTAGGTGCTAAAGTAATCCTGTGAGAGGCAGGTGTTATCTCTGAGCAAATACAGAACTGTCCATCAGCCCCGGCGATGTGAGAGTGCCTCTGTGTGATCTCCAGGTGCACTGAGCTCCCTGTGCCTGGGGGAGCACCAGGAGCGCTGAAGGGTTCTGGCTTTGGTGGTTTGTGCCAGTTCCCTCTGAGCTGCCTGGCTTTGGGCAGGGTTTGGTTATCAGCAGTGAAAAAAGCTCCAGGTTCTCATGGTCTGCTGCCCTGCCCAGGCTGGCCGTGACAGGGGTGCAATAGGCTCGTTTTATCAAAGGTACCTTTGTTTTTCCTGAAATGCGTTCAGGAAAGAGAAACTGTTTGGACTTTGCAGTTTCTTACTCATCCGCTATTTCTGTGTGTCTCCAGCATTTATTCAAGGTTAACAGAACCTTCTTCACAGTTCTTGCTGTTCCTTCAAAACTCTGGATTTCATTATTTTTTAATTTATCTAGAGAGCACGGTGGCCTTAAACATCCAGGGCTACCCAGTATTAGTTTCTGTTTTGCAAGAACAGAAAGAGGCTTCTCTTTGGAGCTGAATGGGAACTGAGGTGGTTCCGTTTAAGTTTTCCAATTTTCCTTTGCAGACGGAGTGTGACTGTTTGAGCTTAAACAAGTTGTAAGGTTATAAAGACGATTTCATGGACCCTCAATGGAAAGGAATTTCGGATAAATACATACAAGATGACTGTAGTCTTAGTAACATTAATAAAATAAGAGATGAAGTAGGGGGAGGGGATTTGAATTTTCGGATGGCTGCGATGGAGGAGTGAGGAGGGTGAGCAGCAGTGCCTCTGCCTGCCACTTCATTGGACCTCAGAATAAACTGGAGGCCAGGTGTCCCTGCTCTGTAAACCTCTGGTCTGCAAAATTATTGTCAGATAAACATTACTGCAGGAAAGAAACCTATAAACTCAGGCTTTTATAACATTGTTAGTTGTAAATAACACCGTTAAAATCCACCCTTTTCAGACAGATGCTTCAGAAGTGAACACGAACTCCTTCCCATCTTCGGGATTCTGGCTGCCACAGAATTCAGGGAAGGTCTCAGTGGGCCTGGAGCTGTTCTGGAAGTGGCTGCTGGTGTGGTTGTGAGCGTGGTGAAACCAGAGCAGCACGTCTGGAATTTGCCTTCAACGTTTTTAAAGCTGCAGGAATCGCTTCCATGTTGTGCCTGGTTCAACATCTTGGAGTTCTGGGGGGAAAAAAAAAAGTCAGGCAGAGGATAAAGCAGCTACATCACTTAGGATTAAGTTGAGCTCGCTTATGGGTTTTAGTTTGAAAGGGATAAAATGAATATTTCTGTCTTCATTGTTAGTCCCCCCCATGGCAGACTCGCTGTGTGTGCTGCTGTTGGAACTGACTTGGGTCGGAGTTGCTCCTGTCAGAGCAGGAAATGCACAGTCAAGGTATTAAATAATGTGATTAGATGATCTAGAGGGTTTAGTCTAAAAAATAATGATTTTTTTTTTAAGCTGTTGTTCTTAGTGCTTGTAGATATTATCTAAGAAGTTCTGTTTGGCTTTTACTAAGTCAGAACCGCTGCAGGAGAGTTTTCAAAGCTGAGATTTTGAGTTACAGCTCAGACCTTTGCTAATTCCCTCCAGTGGCTGTCTGGTCTGCCTGCAGACGAACACAGAGAACAAAGTGGAGGTGCCAAAATGCCAAGTGCTCCCCGTTCCCACGGCAGCAGGCTTGCAGCCAGGGCAGCAGCAGCACGTGGAAGGTGTGTGACTTCAGGAAGACACCTCTGAGTTAAGCTGATAAAACCTCTCTTTAATCCTTACTCTGGCTTCCACCTACTTCAATTAATTATGGAGATGAGTTGTTAGCGGTGAGTTTTATGAAACCGTGTGTAAACAGTGTGTACAATGGAAACAATAAAGACCTCATTTGTAGATCAGACATTAGGGAGATAGGATTATTCCCTGGTTCAAAGCAGGTGTCAGTTATGTGGATAGCTCCCTTTGTGTGCAAGAGTCGTTTCAGGCAAGCCTTTTGCAGGGAATAGTGGCCTTTGGAGAGGTGTCTGGATTTTACAGGCTGGGTTTGTACAAGTGCCGTCCAACTGGTGCCTCCACCTCCGTGCTGGGTTGCTGGAGCTGCGTAATAATGGTGCCAGCAGAGAGATGTGTGTGGGGGAAGTCCTTGGTGGCCTGGCTTCTGCTTTTACAGTTTCTCCTGAGCTAATTGTTGAAGCCTTGCATTAAAAAAATGAAACCTAATTAAGGATTAAGTGAGTTGAACGGTGTATTTGCAGCGAGTCTGTTCGAAGTCTTGATTCGACAACTCGGCGTGTTCTCTCTCTCTCTCTCGAGTTTCATCGTGTGTCTGAAGTGTGTCCAGGAGCAGGACTGTAAGAGAAGGAGTCAAGGCCGTATGGAAATGATGCACAGCTTGTTTAACACCAGGTCAGCAATCCCAGTCAGGGTTAGGGGTCATTTGCCAGGTCTGTGTGCTTGACCCAGGGGAGAGCCCAGCCCTGGGACTCCTGGGCTGCTGTGAGGTGGCAGCTAATGCTGGTCTTGGGGCAGGAGGAATACCGCTCATCTTCTGCAGCTGGGCTGCTGTTCCTGGCTTCTTTCCAGCCCTCCTGGGCAGAAAAGCAGCCCAGAAGAAAAAATTTGGGATGATAGCTGTGCCTGAGTGAAAGCTGGAGCTGCAGGGAGCATCAAACCCTGTCTCCAAAAAAATACAGCTCTGGCGAGGGACACGCTGTGGCCGTGGTGTCTGCTGAGTATTGTGGAACAGGTGTCACCCTCTGGCAGGTCAAGGGGTGCCCAGGCAGCAGAGCTCCTGTCAGCAGTGGTGATGGGATGGCAGAGCTCAGGGAGCAGCAGTGGTGATGGTGGGATGGCAGAGCTCAGGGAGCAGCAATGGTGGTGGAATGGCAGAGCTTTGGGAGCAGCAGTGGTGATGGTGGAATGGAAGCAGTGGTGATGATGGGATGGCAGAGCTTCGGGAGCAGCAGTAGTGATGGGATGGCAGAGCTTTGGGAGCAGCAGCGGTGATGATGGTGGAATGGAAGCAGTGGTGATGATGGGATGGCAGAGCTCAGGGAGCAGCAGTGATGATGGTGGAATGGCAGAGCTTTGGGAGCAGCAGTGATGATGGTGGAATGGCAGAGCTTTGGGAGCAGCAGTGATGATGGTGGAATGGCAGAGCTTTGGGAGCAGCAGCAGTGGTGATGATGGGATGGCAGAGCTTTGGGAGCAGCAGTGGTGATGGTGGAATGGCAGAGCTTTGGGAGCAGCAGCAGTGATGATGATGATGGGATGGCAGAGCTTTGGGAGCAGCAGCAGTGGTGATGATGGGATGGCAGAGCTTTGGGAGCAGCAGTGGTGATGATGGGATGGCAGAGCTTTGGGAGCAGCAGTGGTGATGGTGGAATGACAGCCCCAGGAGCAGCTCCGGCTCCAGCGGCTGTGCCGGCCCTGGAGGAGCCTGCGCAGGGCTGGATGTTCACACTGGCCTGGAATGGTGCTGGCAGGAAAGCTCAGGCTCAGCCTGGCTGTTTGGTTTGTCTCCCTGGCTTCCCCTCCCGCTCTCCTCTGTGTTCCTGGCAGGGAGGCCTCATCTCAAGCTGCAGATGGAGCAGGGAGGTGCGAGCTGGCCAGGGGCTGGAAGTGACCGGGCGCTGGCAGCCGCCAGGCAGGAGGAGCCAAGCAGCCGCTCACACAGAGCCCTTGCAGGGCTGATTCACTGCTTGCAGTACCCTTCTGCAGAATACAGTAGCCTGTAACGTTGGTCTGCACATATTTAAAATATAAAATTCATTACAGTCGTTCATCTCACAACTGCCCCGGAGTTCGTCGTGGGTTTAACAACGAGAGTGACGTGTTCAAACTCCTAAGTGCAAAAATGTCCAAGAAATTAAATTAGCAAGCCAAAAGTGATGGTGTGGAAGGGGGCAGGAGGTAATTAAAAGGTAAGGCTTTGTAAAAAGCTTGATTCTAAGATTTGTAAGCAGATGTTTGGAGTGTAATTTTTTTCCTTTGTGTTCAGTGGGAAGTTTCTATTTTAGCCTTGCTTCTCAGTTGATGACAGAATGACAATACAGCTCCCGAGTCTGTTGCGAACAAACTCCTGTGCACTTTTTTTCATAAAAATCCTTTTTGCAGTGTGTGGAAGTTTACCACAGACACATCGTGGCTGTGTGATTGTGTGCGAGTGCTGAGTGCTCTTGTTATCCATCAAATTCAGCTCTGCCTCTAAAGCAATGCTGGCCCTGTTGCTTACTGGTGCTGTTCATTAGCAAGTGTTTTTAATCCTTTTTTTTTTTCCACAGAAGGTGAAACTGAGAGTAGGAAATTACGGTCCAGTTGTGTGAAGGTGCTGCAGACTCCCAGTTCCCAAGGATGTCAGTGATGACAATCAGGCTGCAGAGCAGAAAAACTCCCGTTCTCCCACTGAATCCTTCAGTGCAGGGTTCCCTGGGTATAACGGGGGCTGGTGGATGTTCATCCATGCATTATGTTGAAGTGATTTTATTTATTGTACTTTTTTTATATTCTGGGAAGACCTGAAGCTGTGGCATCTACAAGAGCCACTGCAAACTGCTCTGCCCCATCCCTGGAAGTGTCCAAGGCCAGGTCTGATGGAGCTCTGGAGCTACCCGGGATAGTGGAAGGTTTCCCTGCCCATTTGTATGGAAAGAGATGAGCTTTGCTGTCCCTTCCAGCCCAGGCCATTGCGATTCTCTCATTGTCTGCTCCGTGTAAAATCCCACGTGTACTTGCAAGTTAGTATTTTCTGCAGTTGCACACCAGCTTCTGATCTCCAGTGGTGGGTGCAGGCAGCGATCACCGGGCTCTGCAGGAGTGGCGCAGAGTAAATGAGGTTGTTAATCAAGGCTGGGGCTTCCTCTAACTTGCTGAAAGCTAATTAGGACTTGCCCAAAAACATGCATTTTGAGTGGCCTAATGGAACTGCTCAGTGGTGTAATTTAGCTGTAATGGAGGCCTGAAGCTTTGGTGGTTGTTGTCAGAGTAGGAGAAGACATTTATGGTTGGTGGTGGTCGGCGTGTAACAGTGTAGTTACATTGCAGCTCCATCTCCCAGTGGAATCAAAACAAACCCCGTGTTCCAGTGGAATAAAAAAGCATCAGAATCCCACTTTCACTGGCTTGGATGCAACAGAGAGCGGCCTTATCCCCAGACTCCCTGGCTACATTTGACTGGAGCCTTTCCCTGCTTCCTAAACTCCCCATTATTGTTTTAAGTGCATGTATTCAGTATTCTTGATGCCTGTCCTAAAGCTGCAGAGCATTTCTGTAAAATACAAAATACCTTGTGACACTTGCCATTTCTTACCACGTGTACGACCTCTGGAATATCTCCAAAGCTCTGGAAAAGAATGAGATTTTTCAGTAATGGCTACAGGCATTAAGGGCATAAATACTGTTGAGTATCAGTGGGATTTATGCTCCTAAGTTGCTGTAAATGCTTTTGAAAGTCACATCCAAAATGTATCATTAAGAACAAGACAGTGTTTTTTTAAAGCAGATGTGTGATATAGATGAACAATAAAATGAAAGGTGCTTTATAATGTTATTCTTGTGGAAGAATCGTTAAATACATAATTATTACAAACAGCTGAATTTTGGAGAGCTTTCTTGTCAGGATTGCAATTTGGTGTGTTGATTTTCATCCAGCTCCAGAGAGAAACCAAGGGGACTGAGATTTCAGGGCAAAACTCCTTTAGTCTGTTGTTAATCAAGAAGAAATTTCTATATATTCCTACTGAGACAAGAAAATACCCCCAGTTCCCAAGAAACGTTCTAGTACACTGATTGTTAAATGTAAATGAGACCCTGTCATTAAAATCCATAGATTCACAGTGCTAAATGACAAATTGCAGTTACCACATCGCTTAATACACCATTCTTTTATTTTAATATCTTGCAGGTTTGTTACTGCTCAGCGGTGTCTGGGAGGTTTTCTGGGGGTTTGGGCTGGCGGCTGTTGTGTCTGGGAGGTTTTCAGGGGTTCCAGGTGCTGGCTGTTGTATCTCCAGTGAGCCTTGAATTTCCCGAAGGCAGGAAAGGTGTTTTTGCTCCACCAGCGGATTCCTCCCGCTTTTCTTCTCGCAAGTCCCAAACTGCCTTTTTCCCCCCGATGTCCCACGTGCTCTAAAGATGGACCATTTTCTCTCTCCTTCCTTCCCGATTTCAGCGCTGTGTGTCGTTACTTAGATTTGTAATTTCTGAGTCCTCTTCCTGGAGAGGTGGCAGTTCCTCTGGGAACGTCTGCGGCGTTCTGCCTGTGCCCAGCTGCTCTCCCGTCGTTTCGCTGCGTATTTATGGGGCTGGGCACTCCTATTAGCACTTGTAGTTACATATTTAAACATACTTCACATAACTAATTACGTCTCATGGCCTGTAGCCAAATTGACTAATTCTGCCTCCTTGAAGCTCCAGAAAAATACACATATTTAGAACGTGGCTAAAACTTCCCTTTAGCGACTCGATGACGTTTCCCCGAGGTTGGGCTCTTCTGAGAGGGCAAATAAAGTTGTTTCAACATTGAGGGAAATTTGGAACCAGTTTTCCCATCTGTCTTTCTCCTCCCTTTTTGTTTTTTGGAGCCTGTCTTTGGTGGCAGCTGCTCCCTGTTCCGGCCGAGGGGGCTTGTTCTGCCTGGACATGCTGGTTGGGCTCCTTCACATCATCAAATGTGAAAAAAAACCCCAAAACATTTGTCTTAAATAAACTCTTGAGGGCTCTACTTTTTTAAAAACCATCGCACAGAGCTAGAGGCTGGGCCAGCTGCTTGCATTATTGCCCCAGAGAGGAAATACAGACCAACTGGGCTGCGAATGGAAGTGGTTGGACTTACATTTAGAGTTGCTGGTTTTTGTTTGTAAAGCTGATTACAGACTTTTACAGGCAATTATCAAAGATAAGGAAAGCCTGGGAATCTTTTTTTTTTTTTTTTTTCCCCCCTCCTTGGTGTTGCTCCGCAGATTGTGTGTTCCCTGTGCAATGCTCATTCCGCAGGCTGGGGCTGGGCATTTCTGCCTGGTGTCAGAGTGTGATTCCATTTTGGAGGCCCAGCATCCCCACCTGACAGCTCTCACATCCTGCTGCCATCGTGCTAATTGCTTGGCGTGCCCGGGATTTTAGCGCAAGGCGTTCACGTGCGGAGATCTCCCTCTCGCAGGTGGAAAGGGGGAGGATTTTTTTATTTACTTGGTTTTGCTAGCCTAAGTTAGGTTTGGAATGGGGAGCCATTAAAGGATAAAAGCAACACACATGCCTGTAGAGGTCAATTTAACTGGTACGGCGGCACAAAAACACACAAAGGACCCATGTAACAAAACCTAATCGGCTTTAGCTTGAGGGTTACCAGAACCCGCATCTTTGAGATTGCCGCTATCAGTTACATTTTTACAGTTCAGCACTATTTTTTATTGCAATTGAAGCACAATATTTGTACCTATTAGCCTCTGAGTTTCCTTTTTAGCTCCCTCCCCATAAGGCGAGATGCAGCATTATTATTAAACTGTTCTCCGGGCTAAACACTGTGAATGTCATTCATGTCTGTGTTTATTAATAAAGCTGGAAGAGGGAGAAGCTTTAGCTTGTCTGGTTTGCTTGACTTGCATCAAGGATAACTTTGCGAGAGAGAGAAAGCTTTCAATAAGTATTCAAAATTGCATAATGAAAAGGTTCTGGAAATAATTATAAAAAAATCAGACTGAAATCACTTTGGAGAATTCTTGAGGATTTTTTTTAAATTTTTTTTTATTTTTTACATTCAAATTGGCAATGAAGTGTAATGAAGACAGTCAGAAATAACCCCTGCCGCCCACGCAGGGTATATATAGAGATTGTATTTACTCTGCTGTGCAAGCATCTACTGCAAGATGGCACATTAAAATGTGAACAAAACAGCACATCCCCGCTCCTGGATGCCGCAGTGCTGCTGGGATCTGATAAACAGTTGGAGTGGGGAGCCGTGCTGAGTGCGTGCAGCAGCTGCTGCCATCCGCGGCCACCAGCTCTGCCTCCGCCAGGCCTGGGGACATTCTCATCCTCTTCCTCTTCCTCCTCTTCCCAGGGCAGTTTTCCAAACCTTACCCAAAACCTGTGATGCCTTGGGAAGGCTGAGCTGGAACAGAGACTGGGCAGAGCTGGAGAATAAAGTAGGGATTCATTGAAAGGCCTCCAGGATCCACCTTGGGCAGGACAAGAGCCTGGCCAGGGCTACACCCAAGGTGGACCCAAAATGGTCACAAAATGGTCACAAAATGGACAAACGGTCACAAGGTCTCACATTTTGATAAGTTTTGGTCCATTTGCACTTTGGGGTTTAATTGTCCAATTCCAGCTCCAGGTTGTGAGGTCCCATCCTGCTTGTTCCCCCCTCCAGCCCACCCTTGTTTGTGCTTTTGGGCTGACAGTTGTCCTTGGTGTGCAGCAGGAAAAGGATTTGTTTCGTGTCCCTGCTCTGTGCAGAGCCCAGTGACACTGACTGTGAGCTCAGAGCTGCACCCCTGGGCAGCACAGAACCTGAAAAACAGGGAAGCTCAACCTTAAGGCATCCCCTGAATCGCTCAGACTTCCCAACTTCTGCAGTCCTCGCTGCCAGGTGTGCGAGCGCACCCCAGGAGTCGGATGGTGACGATTTTTTGGTTGAGGTGGTCTCTGAAATCAACACAGCCTCTTCTTTGCTCTTCAGCACCACAATTTATTTTCTTTCAGGTTTAAGCTTTTTCTTTTTTTTCCCCCCGCCACAAAATTGTTTCCAGTCCTTGTCGATGTGTGTGTGACCTTCAGTGGGTAATCTCTTAATTAATTTTTGTACTGAATATGCAGCATTTTGAGACGTAAGCTTTAGACACTCATCTCGGAGGCTGTGTTAGTTCTAAAAATCAAATGCATCAAATTTGGCAAGAAAAGCCCAATTGCAAGTAACCAACCTCTTTTAGCTTCCCCCCTGCTCTTTCACCTCCAAAAAATGTCACATTGCCTATATTTGCATGCGATAATTTAGCATAAAAAGCATTTCGAGCACCCTGGAATGAACGTTTTGACATTCAACTGGATGTTTGCTTTTACATTTGCCATACTTGGGTGCACCTCTGTGAGAAATGCATTGCGGAATTTTTGTATCTGAGGTTATACAAATTGTTTTAAATGCTGGTAATTGATTCCCTGCTAATGCTTTCAGCATGGGTTGCTCGGGCTGTGAAGTGCAGGCAGAGGTTGAATTCGAAATTGGAGTTTATTGTGTTGCTGTCTTCTTTCCATTACGTTCTGAATGCTAGGGGAGAGCTGATGGAAGGATTTGAGGGTTGGTTGGTTTGGTCGGTTTGGGATTGGTTTTGGGTCCTGTGGTGAGGTTGGTTTGTGGTTTTGTGGTAGGTGGTTGTGGGTTTTTTGTGTGGGTTTTTTTGTTTTGTTTTGTTTTTTAGTTTTTTGGTTGTTTTGTGGTGGGGTTTTTTGTTGTTTTGGGTTTTGTTTTTGTGGTTTTGTTTTTTTTTTTTTGAGACAGTGAAAAAACCCAACTTTCTAGTCAGCAGAAATAGGGCACGTGGCTTTTAGGCTGCAATGCTGTGGGCTCCCATTTCGTGTCTTCTCGCTCTAATTAAAAGGGAGTGTTCCGTAAAAGTGTAGGTACGGTAGAGGGGGAGAAAAAAAAAAAAGTGTGGCTAGTTGTTGGCAGCAGTTACTGTTTGCAAAGGGATGTCATCACCTTCAAAATTTGTTGTTTGTAAGAAGGCTTTTTTACCTCCCAGTGCTGCAAGTAGCATTTAAAATAAGCAATCCTGAGAAAAGATCATCAGAGTTTTTGTGGTTTTCCCTGGCTGTTTTTGTGAAGATACTGATACAAGTACATTCAAAGAGTTTTTCCCTATCCTATATAGATTTTTCACTTAGCTGTAGGAGGGAACAACGGTTTCATGTTGAAAAAAAAAAAATATATGGTTTGCAAATTCTTTGGGGCGAACCTGACAGCAAGATTTGAAATTAATTTCCAAGTCCTGTAAATTTTAATAGATTTAAAAATCAGATTGGCCTTTCGTTTTATTATCTTGTCCAGATACTGTCATGCAGTATAAACAATAAAATTAAACCGTTATATTCTTTATGTGTTTTTTCATCAATAATGAATTCCTGATGTGGAAATTCTTAAAGGGATTAGTTCGCCATAGCTTAGATGTGCACTGTGGTGCCATGATGTGTTATTTACTGATTCTGGTTTGGGGGTTTGTTCTCTTTTTTTCCTCTCTCAGATATTTTTTGTCTGCATTTATTAGTACAGTCCTGAAATCAGTGCAGCGGCCGGTTTTCCCTTGCAGAAAACCACGGACGAAAAGGAAGATCCGCGCAGCTGGAAACTTCCTTTGTGGCTGTAAAATAAGTCACTTGATGGTGACAGTGATGTTGCTCGGGGTGGAGAGTTCTGTGAAAAGAAATCCAAGGGCTGGCCCAGCATTGCATCTGCACCAAATGGAGACGTGCAACAACAGAATCCTGGATTTACACTGATTTATGGATGTAATAAAAGTGCATCTGCCTTGACTCTTGGGGATGGCGCTGTGCAGGGCCAGGAGCTGGCTTCCATCATCTTGGTGGGGCCCTTCCAGCTCACAATATTCTGTGATCCCTGTGGGTCCCTTCCACTTCAGCACATCCCGTTGCCTCTGTGACTGTGCCTTCCTTGGCATCTGCTCTGGGAGCGGCACCCTGGGTCCCCCTGGGGAGTGGGAACAACCCAGAGCCGAACATTCCAAATGCTGGTGTCTCCAGCACTGCATCCTCTGGGAGCTCTGCAGGGCCGTGCCTGTCCTTTTTCCAGCCCTCCCAAAGTTCTCCCAGCCGTGTGTGATGGAGAAGCCGTGCCCAGGCGAGGCGGTGCTGAGGATGCTGCAGGGCTGCCCGCAGCTGCTGGCGTGGGGGACAAAGCCTGGGGACAGCCCTGGCACCCCCAGCACGGCCAGGCTGGGCTCAGGAAGGCTGGTGAGGTGTTGAATTTCTCCAAGAGCCTGATGTGTTTAGCTCTGCAAGGGTTCAATACCTCTGAGGGTGTCCGGCACCTCGCAGAAAATGGCTTAAATAACTTGGCGAGGCGGCGTGGTCGGGTGTGCCTTCAAAAAGCAAAAAGGTTTTCATAAAGGAAGAAAACCGTAGGAAAACAAAAGAACAGATGTGTTCGCAGTGAAGGGACAGCTCCCACACAGCTGCTCCAACGCCCCAAAAAGGCGCTGGGAAGCCTGGTGCTCTCCTTTAGGTATTGACCGATTTGGGTGGGTTTTTTGGCAGCCAGCCCAACGGAGAACGGCTGCATTTCTGAGGAGCAGGTGGAGAGATCTGTCCGTGGTTTTGTCTTGGCCTTGAGCTCATAATTGCCAGGAGAGCAAAGAAGTTTCTGGGTCCTTTCTCCTTACTAGAACAGCAAGGGGTGAGTCTTAAACCTTTCCCTGGATGGAAACACCTGCTGGGGTGTGGGGTGCGTTCCTGCAGTGGGGTCTGCTGCCTTCCCTCTCCTGGCCGGGATGCCCGGCAAGCCAAGGTGGGCTTCTCAGTAGCCAAAGTGGGTTTCTGGGCACCCAAAGTGCATTTCTGGGAAGCCAGGGTGGATTTCTGGGCACCCAAGGTGCATTTTGAGCAGCCAAGGTGTATTTTGGGCACCCAAGGTGTATTTTCGGGCACCCAAGGTGGATTTTGAGGAGCCAAGGTGGATTTTGGGCAGCCAAGGTGGATTTTGAGGAGCCAAGGTGGATTTTGGGCAGCCAAGGCGGCTGGTTTGGATTTTGGGCAGCCAAGGTGTATTTTCAGGCACCCAAGGTGGATTTTGAGGAGCCAAGGTGGATTTTGGGCAGCCAAGGTGGATTTTGGGCAGCCAAGGTGAATTTTGGGCAGCCGAGGCGGCTGGTTTGGATTTTGGGCAGCCGAGGCGGCTGGTTTGGATTTTGGGCAGCCGAGGCGGCTGGTTGGGATTTTGGGCAGCCGAGGCGGCTGGTTGGGATTTTGGGCAGCCGAGGCGGCTGGTTTGGATTTTGGGCAGCCGAGGCGGCTGGTTTGGATTTTGGGCAGCCGAGGCGGCTGGTTGGGATTTTGGGCAGCTGAGGTGGCTGGTTTGGATTTTGGGCAGCCGAGGCGGCTGGTGTGCGCGGCCCCGCCGGCGGTGGTGTGGCAGCGTGTGCGGAGCATATGGCGTGCCAGAATCCCCTGCTCCCCGAGATCCCGAGATCCCGGCACACTGGCAGCATAGCAGGGTGAGATACTTCTGGAGCGTCTCTTAACTCCTTCGTGGCTGGATCTCCATCCCCCAGCACCGCCTGCAGACATATGGTTCACCCCCGCCCGGTGTTGTGGTTGGTTTTTTATGTTGCAGCTTCTTTTTTTTCTTTTTTTTTTCCCTTTTTTTTTTCTTTTTTTCCCGTGTTTTCTCTGCGTGGTTGGGTTTTTGTTTGGATTTTTGTTGTTGTTGTGGTTTGGGTTTTGTCGTTTGTTTTGTTGTCTGTTGTTGTTTTGTTGTTTTGGGTTTGTTGTTTTTTTTTTTTTTCCCCCAGAGAAAGGCTGAGGCAAAATACTTGGTATCACCTGTAGTTGTTGGATATTTGGCTTTTTGGGAATGACATCAGTTTATCCCGGCCAAGCTTTTGCCCAGATTTGAAAGACAAACCTCCCAAATGATGAATTGCAAGCCAGACTGACCCTTCCCCATCCACATGAGGATTTTTTTTTACCCCGTTACTAGCACTGCCTATCTGGGTTTGAGCACTATTTTAATCATCTTTGCCTTCCCTGCACCTCTCAAACTTTATTTTTTTTTTTATTCTGAGAGATACTCCACCGAGCATAAATATTTCATTCTATATTTGCATGCCTTCCTTACCACTGGCCTGCTATATTTAATAAATAAAAAGACAGGAAAATAGTTGCTACAGTTGCTTGTTGCACAGGACTCAAATTTTAATGATTAATGTAAATACTTGGTCTTTTCGAGTTTAAATCTGTTTTTAAAAAAACCCCACCACGACAGTGTTGTTTACATGAAAATGGTGAAAGTAAAGCCTGTTTTTATGAACATGAAATGGCCTAAAATCTCCCAATAAACAGGTTTTTTTGAAATAGTCAATAGTACGTTTATGAACCCTTGTGTTGGGGTTTTTTGATGAGTCACTCCTTAGTGTCTCCCACCCTACAAAGACATCAGCAAGCAACAACTTCAAGGAATAATCTCGTTTTTGTTTTTTACTTAAAACCTTCACCTTAACACTTGGTTTGTTTTGGGAAGCAGATCCCAGAGTCGGTCCAAAAGGTTTGCTCTTTTGATGCCGGGTTTCAGCTTAGACCTTCCAAATAAGGATAAGCAAGTTTCTGATTGCCTGGAAATACTGCACCGAGTGTCCACGAGTCTTGCTGACGTAGAGCCGTCACAGCAATCAAGTGCCATGGTTTCATTTTGCCTTTTGACCTCCCTGCCAGAACCACCTTGGGCTGATTTTCAAATATCCAACGACTTTGTGTCGCCTCTTCTCAGTTTTATCTCAGCCAACCTGTTTGTTGTCCCAGATTAATGATCCTGCCCCAGAACCTGTGGGCTTTTCCCATCCGAACCTGGGTCAGGTGCATCCTCCTGCCCGTCCTTTCCTTTCCTCTGGAAACAGGGCAGCCTTCCCCTTTCCCGGTGGTGATTTTTCCTGGTGTTTTCCTAACAGGAGTAGAGAGCAGCAGGGTGCCCTGGAGTTCCTCTTTCCCACATCTCCGGCTTGACAGGGCTTTTGGAGAACTGTATAAAAATAGTTCTTCTTGCATCCCCTTCGTGGTGCCGGTTTGGTGGTTTTGTTTTATTTTTTTTTTCTGAAGAAAAAGATAATGCTGCCAACTGGAGACGGGCGAGGTGGGTATTCAGTGTTTGTAATGTTCCCTTCCCTCCCCCGGCCTTCCTTTCAAAGGAGCTGGAGCGTTGCTGGAGTCTGCAGCTCATTCTTGAGGATAAATTTCCCGGAGCTGGGAGAGCAGTTTCCCTGTGAGGTGACTCCAAGCGGCTGTTCCAGCCCAGCTCCGTGCTGGGGCCGCAGTGGGAATCCCCCGCTGGGGTTATGGGATCGGGATGGGGCTCTGTGGGATGGCCCCGGGGGGTTTTGGGGTGTCTGCTCCCTTATCCTGCTTCAAAACCCTTCCCTGGGCACAGCCACCTCTGCCAGGTTTGTGGCGCAGCGTCACCAGAGTTCTGGCAGGCGGGGAAAACGTGAAGCTCGCTTAGAGAACTAAAGCTTGCCGTAAGAAGGAGCAGCAGGTGCCTCGTGGCTCTTGACGTTTCTGTGGTTTTGGTGTGCTCTGTGTTGGGTGGAGACCCTTTAGCCTCTGCCCCTGCTGTGGGTGACGCCGGGGCAGAGGGGCTGCGCTCTGGGCAGGTCCCACGTGTGCCCGCCCTTCCTCCCTTCGCCTGCTCCCACTGTCAGCGGTGTCATTCGAGAGATAATCCTGCCTCGTTTTCCCTGACTAATGGCGGTGATTAACCTTTTCAATTTTGACATCATGGATAACGCATCGAGTGTATTGGCACCGGCTCTGCCACGGTGCGAGTTTTTAAAGGATAACAAAGCGGGGAATGGGAGCGCAGCACAGGCACTGCCTGCTGCCCGTCCTGGAAGTGTTCAAGGTTGGAAAAGTCCTCTCAGATCATCAAGTCCAGATGTCAACCCAGCAGCACCACCAGGTTCACCGCTAAACCGTCAAGTGCCACATCCACACGTTTTTCCAACACTTCCAGGGAGGCTGACCCCTCCACTTCCCCGGGCAGCCTGTTCCAATGCTTTGCAACCCTTTTTGGGGAAAACGTGTTTCTAATATCCAGTCTAAACTTCTCCTGGTGCGACTTGCAGCCGTTCCCTCTCCCCCTGTCCCTGTTCCCTGGGGCAGAGCCCGACCCCAACCTGGCTGTCCCCTCCTGTCAGGGAGCTGTGCAGAGCCACAAGGTCCCCCCCGAGCCTCCTTTTCTCCAGGCTCAGCCCCTTCCCCAGCTCCCTTCCCTTCTCTGGACTTGCTTCAGCCCCTCAATGTCCATCTTGTCCTGAGGGGCCCAGAAGTGCCCGCAGGACTGGAGGTTCCTCAGCAGTGCCCAGCACAGGGACATGATGACTTCCCAAGTCCTGCTGGCCACACCACTTGCTGTAAATTCTCACTGCTGTGCAGCTGGGGGGATTTTCAGGTCTGTGTGCCCACGTGCTGCGTGTGGGCCCCGAGTCCCTGCGCGGGGACAGTTTGGTGACCTGTTACAGCGTTGGACATGGCTGTTTGCAGATCTTCCTCCTCCTGCTTGCAGTCTGTGGAAGGAACAAATCCTGGGAGGATGAGAGCCCCATCCAGGGAAAGGCAGCGAGGGTGGCAGTGGGGATGGAGGGCAGAGAAACCCGATTTTGTCTTGTCCCCTCCGTGGCAGTGCCGGATGGGACACCCAACGTGGCACATCCTATTCCTGGTGGCATTCAGGGGTGACAGTGCCGGGACACTCCGTTCACAGGGCTGTCCCCCTGTACCCACGAGCTCTCCTGACACGTAGATCCACGAGGACCAGCAGCATGGTCTGTTGAACGTTTTGCTTTGTGGCATCGCCGTGGGGTCGTGGCCAGAAACGTGTCACCACCCCGAGAGGCAGCCAGGAGCACAAGCTGCCCGTGGCGGGCTGGGTGCAGGCATCTCTGTGTCCCTTTGTGTCCTTCCCTGCTTCCCAGCACATCCCTGCTGCTGCTGCTGGGGATCCTGTCACGTGCTCCAGGTGTTGTTTGCTCAGGTTTAATTTGCCGTGGTGCATGGCAGTCACATGATAGCTGGGGACCTCACTGTGCCTTCCTTCTTGGAGATATTGTTAATTAAATTTTTTATGAAGGAGCGGAGGCACACCAGCAGCGATCTCCTTTCAAGCAGAAATGTAGCAGGCAGTTCCCAAAGAGACCTCATCTGCTCTCTTCTCTATGAAAATCAATTAGTGTTATGAATGTGTGATAGCTTCTTAAAAATCTGGCGTGTTGGAGAAGTCTTTGCACCTTAGAACGGCGATGGGAAGGATGTGGCCTCTTGCTCCTCCTCCCTTCCCTGCTCCCTTCCCTGCTCCCTCCCCTGCTCTGGCTGCTGAGCATGGCTGTGGGCATCCACTTGAACTTGCTTTTTGTTCAGATGCTTCAAGTTTTTCTGGATTCTCTTTTAAGGAAAAAAAAAACCCACCAGTGTAGAGTTGTCTGGCTTGCTGAGGGTGATATGTGAATGAAGACATCCATGCTTTGGTACCTCTTTCACCATCAGCATCCCCAGGCAGGGGTTTGCCGAGGCTAATTCTTGTTTCATGTTTGCTAAGAAGCTCTTTTTATTTAGTGAGTGACCCGTGCTACAAGCTGTAGGTGTGTCATCAGTGACTTTGTCATGGGGCAGCCATTTGTGCTTCTGCTGAAATGCCGTTTTAATTCTCTCTCTGCAGTGTAAACACCGTCTCCTTGTTGACTGTTGTGTTTGTTTTTTGAACTTCCTATCCAAGCTTAAATACTGATTTGATTTTCCCCCACACCTATCCAAGCAGAGCTACACACTAAAGAAGAAAAATATCATACTTACGTGCTAAAATGCTTAATAGCTATGTAGCAGTTATAGACAAAAGATCATTTTCTCAGCATGACAGTGTTACTGGAGTAAATGACTTCAACCCAATGAAAAAGGTGATGTTTGCAGTATATATTTTTGCCTAAGCCTTTATTTTCCGTTGTGGCTTATACAGTATTTGACATCTAGAATATGCTTTCAGGAGATTTTTCTAAACAAATTGTGTAAGGAAAGAAAGCGAGGGATTAATCCGTGAAAATGTAAAAGTTGCTTTTGAAGCCACCTTCCCAAACACAGGCAAATCGGAGAGTAGCAATTTCCCTTTTTACCTGGGATGCTGAAGTGTTGCCACCGCTGTTCCACCTTCCTGTCACTCCTTTGTTCCCTCTGTCACAGGAGTGACTTTCACCCATGCAAAATGTATGATTGCACAGGCTCTGACCTTTGCAAAGTGCGCCGTTGTTTCCTCCCCGCCAGCCCTTGGAGAAGCAGCACAGATTTCCCTGCTCTGGCTCTCCCGGTTCACATCTCGGAAAGGAGGCGGGCAAACCCATCCTTCTGCCTCCAAACACGCGCACGGACATCCCAGATGAACATTCCGAGGCCTGCACTGACCTTGTGGAGAGAGAGGGAGAGAGGAAGGAGGAAATCAGTTTTGAGTTCCCTGTTTTGCAGGGTTAATCCACCCCAGGCGTGCAGCCCACGGATCCCAGCAAGACTGGCTGGGGGCGGGCGCTCCCCCAGGGGCTCTGCCAGTGTCCTTGTCCCGGCGCTCAGGGGAGGGCTGGGGGCACGCTGGCTGCTCGGGGAGCCCAGGCATTTATAAAGGACAAAAGGAGCATCCCAAGATGCAGGCCGAAGTGGGTGTTGGGTTGTTCTGGGGAGGCAGAAGCTGGGATCACCGGCTGTCGTCCCTCTTGCCCTTCTCCTTGTCCTCACTCCAGAGCTTTTTGTCTTTTCCTCTGCCTTGTCCCTCACTGTCATCATTTTTCCTGGTTCTTTACCTTCCAGCTATGCCTGTCCATAAGATCCTATGGAGAGATCTTGTTTCAGGCCTCACTGGAGGTGCTGCTCCTGTTTGCTAAACACCTTTTCCTCTCCTGATACATCACAGACTCCAAGCTGTTCTGACAAGGCCTTCAGACTCCTTCCCTCGCACCGTGAGGTGCTCTTTAGACATTCCCACAGATGCATGGTGACATTTAATCTATGTCAGATTATATCACCTTTTTTCCCCTCCCTTTCCTTAGAATTTTGGAGGTGCATGAACGGTCTCAACACCTTGCAAGCAGATGACTGGCTTCCCGGAAAAGTATTCCTCAGCCTTTCCTTACAGATCCTCATCTGCAAAAAGGGGTGAATAATTCAGGCATAAATTGAAGGACTATCACGAGGAGAAACTGTTATTTGAAAATTGGTTTTTGGAAGTGTTTTAGCTGCTTGGGATCTCTCTGTTCCCAAAGTTCCAGGAGATCTGTTCTGGGTGTATGGATTTCATGATTTATTTAGCAAGCACTTCCAAGCATGTGCTTAGCTGCTGCAGTGAGCCAGAGCCTGAGGAGGCAAGCTTGGGATGACTGTTTTATCTCCAGGTGATGGACAAGATCTCTGCTTCCTTTGTGTTTCCTGTGCTTGGGAATGTGTCAGCTCCCGGTGTGAGCGGAGCCATCAGCGCTGCTCCTGCCAGAGAAAAAGCAAAGTATAAGCAGCTGAATTTCAAGGGTGGAAGCTAGTTTCCAAAGGAAGTTTTTTGTGGGAATGATAATTTCCTGGTTTTGACAAATATCCTTGTGCTCTGGATTTCATTCTGGAGCCCACCCCAGGCCTGCATCTTCTGGGTTCAGCCAAGGCTTTCTGCCGCTTTATTGCCTGAGCATCACCCCCTGCAGTGCTGTTCTCCAGGTGGCCCTGCAATGTGCTGCATGTACCTGCTGCTGGCAGTTTGGAGTTCTTAAGATGTGGCTTTTCCCAGTGTACAAACCAAACTGGCAGAGACAGAGCTCGTTTTCAACTCTTGCATAGTTTTTAAACATTTACATTGAAGTCGAGCATTAATGATCCAGTGGCTGTTCCACACCAGGGTATAAAGCATTTCAAAGTCCTGCAGGCTGCTGAATTTTGTATGGAGGCAGGTTGAGCAGATCTTTAATTGAGCTCCCAGGAAAATCAGGAGAGCGTGGTGTGGCTTTCAGAGTGGCTTTTCATTCCGAGCTTTGTGTCTGGGAAATGCAAACACACTCAGCACCCTCATCTCCCTGGCATTGTAGTTACTACAGGATATGGCTTAATGAATAGGCAAAGAAAGGTGTTTGCAAAGCCTGATGTGATATTTAGTTTTACCTTTTCCCGAGGTTTGCCTTTGACTGTGTTTATTTTTCGTGTGGAGGAAATAGTCACATCAAAATATGCGAGACGTGTCGGTGCTCTGCAGGCTCCTGCCCCGGGAGCTGTGGGTGGCTGTGTCACTCTGTCCCTGTGATCAGCTGCCTGGAGGATGATAAAACACACCCTTTTCCTTCTGCACAGTAGCGTCAGTTGAGGTTTTTGGACTTACACTGTGCCTGCAGGCTCTGAGGTGATCCTGGGCAGCAGAAGTGTGGGTGCCTCGCAGTGTGTGGTCAGCAGCCCGTGCTCTGGGATTCGTTCATGATCGGATCTGCTGCATGGACCTTGTTCAGGAGTTGCTGACGTGGGGCCTTCGTTGTTCAGTCTGTTTTGTGTCTTACTGATGCCAGACACGTCCTGGTAATTTAGTGATATAATGGTATTTCAACTGCTCCGGCAGCCTCGGGGCCGTGCCCGTTCCCTGGGGAACCTGGGCAGTGCCAGCACCTTCTGGGGGAAGAACCTTTCCTGATACCCAGCCTGAAGCTGCCCTGACACAACTCCAGCCATTTCTTTGGGTGCTGTCATGTGTCACCAGGGAGAAGAGAGACTTTGGCTGACTCTGTGTGTCCCTTCCGTTTGGGTAGCACTGTGTAAATGGTGTCGCACCCAGGTCACCAGGAGTAATCCAGAGCATCCTCGGAAGGATCCCAGATGCTCCTTGGATATGACTCCTCCCTGCACACCGACAGTCTCGTTTACAGAGCTCAGGTATTTCAGTACCACGGGTGGAAATCCGCATCTGCCCTGCCGACAGAACTTGTTCCTGGATCAGGCAGAGATTGACAAGACTTCTCCCGTTTGTTCTGCATCACTTGCTGCTTCCCATCAAACCAGGAAGCTGGAGGAGGCAGAGGTCCTGCAGGAAAAGGAGTACGTGATCTCTTAAAGAGTGAATAGCAGCGTGTGTACACAGGGGACAGCACTGCACTGCTCAAGTGGGCTCTGCTTGGATGCTGTCAGATGTGGAGTCTTTAAACTTGGACTTATTTTACATGGAATTCTTCAGGGTTTTAGAAGAGGGGGGAGGAAAAAAACAACAAACCCTGGTCTCTTTTGGAGCTCTGTGCTAGACAGCAAAAAAGCTGCTGTGTTTTAATAAGAAGCTGCTCCCTTTCTTCTCTGCCTCATAGAGTTTGCTCGTCTCGTGTTGATTGAGCTGTAACTCTCTCGGGCACCTTTGCAAATACAGCCTTGTTTCGTGGGAATTATCCTGGGCTTCCTCTTGTTCCCATCTTCTCACCTTCCTCTGCCTCACGAGGGCACAGGGAATGGTGCCTGGCCAGGGGCTGACCCACCTGGGCCCCAAACCACGAGGTGTCTGCAGGCATGCCTGAGCCAGGTGCTCACCTTTCTCTTCCAGGTAGAACCTGCTGTCCCATGCCATGGAAAACCCAGATTTCCCAGTGTAACTGGTGATTTACAAGACGTAAATGTTCACGGGATAGGCGGCTTTCAAAAATGGGCCTATATCAACACTTCTGGCTAAGGAAACCTTTCCCCCCTGCTCTCAGGGATTTTTTGGGGCCTCCGGAGGAGCTTGGCTGCTCTGGTCTCAGCCCATCACAGGGCTCAGGGCAGCTTAGGTGATGGGGGAGCGATTTAGTGAATGTACTGCACATGTGAATCCCATCCTGGTCCCTGGGTGCATAGGAGGGTGGATTAGGAAATGGAACCCTGGTGAAAATAGCTGTGGTGTGATGGAAGCTGCTCATTCTGCTGACACGCAGGACGCTTAAAAACAAAGGCTCGTCCCCCAAAGTTTCAAGCGCTGCCGTGTAATCTTTTCCCCACTGAACTGAATTGTTCCCGTGGTCTCTAATGGGAGTTGTGTGGCTCACTCCCCTGCACCGGGCTTTGAGGAGCAAGCAGGGGTTAATATTAAAGCAGAGCCTGCTGCTTTAGAAATGGGGGAAAGTAGATGCAAATTACTGTGAATGCTAATTGTTTCTATTTGAAAATTCTTGTAGTGTTTTTCTGAAAACACTCCCATTAAGTAAGCATTAGGTGGATGGCTGAACTGTTTGCAGAAAATCTCCTCAGCCATGTGCGGTGGGCCACGGTTGCGCAAGGAGATGAAAAATGCATGTGGAGCCTTCTGGTGTCTCATGTACCCTTCCTTGGGAGCTCGGAGCTGTGCCTGTCACAGAGAGCGGCGTGGACTCGAGGCACTCGTGTAGGAAAAGGGGAGGGAGCAGATTCCTAAAAACGGGTGTGTATCTGAAATCCCGGTGTGGGGAGAGAGCGTCAGGGTCAGGGAATAGCTCCTTTATATACCAGACACAGGCAGGGATCTCACTGAGCTGTGCTGCCAGTTTTGTGGCCATCCCTGTGGCTTTTTGTGCAACAAGGGCCCGATCCCAGCCTGTTAAATAAACGAGGATCTCTTCGTTGAGCGCAGCAATCCGAGGGTGCGGCCCTAGGGACTGAGCCAGCTCCGGGATCACTCATCCAGGTGGGAAGGTGGGAGCAGCCCTGCCAGCCCCCCAGTGCTCTAATTGGATCAGAAGTTGGGGGCCATCAAATTAACTAGGAGCTGCCACAGCCTCTTCCTGCTCCTGGGCCCCTGTTCCTTGCCTGCTCCTGGGCTCAGGTGACGCCGGTAATTGGATTGCCAGGGAAGCGGGTGGATGCTCTGTCACACTGCAGACCTTTCATCTGGATGGAGCCCTGGCAGCTGTGCTGAACACAGCAGAGGTAAGAGGGCAGCTGGCGGGGTTTGCTGGGGGAGAGTGGGAAGAAGGAAAGCAGGGCTGGCTCCATCCCCTGCTCCGCCTCCTGCCAGGTCTGTGTGGTGTTCGTGTGTGTTCACGTTGGCACACGTGTGTTCACGTGTGTGCAAACAAAAGGCAAGAGCCCAGGGGCGCTTTTCCTGCCAGACACAACTTCCAGCAGCTTCCACGTTTAAGAGGCAGAGGCAGGTGATGCTGTCCTGTGGAATGCAGGTGTGGGGAGGGCACCAGGCAGCAGGGGCTGCTCAGGGTTGGGTCTCGGGGCTGAGCTGCTGCCCTGCCTGCTCCAGAGCTCTGGCAGAGGGTGTTCCAGCTCCGGCCGTGTTCACACCACTAAAGCTGGCCAGGTGAGAGGGGGGTTTGAATGCCGCGGTGTGTTTGCCTTCAGCTGTGTTGTGATTTAGTGGTGAGTTGGGCTTTTTTTTTTATCCTGCTGCTTGAATGTGGTGAAGGGAGATGTGGTGGGTTGATCCACCAAAGCCTCTCTCACACTCCCCTCTGCAGCTGACACGGGGAGAGAAAATGTAATGAAGGGTTCATGAGATAAGGTCCGGCAGGGATCACTCACCAAACACCATCACGGGCAAAACAGGTTGAATTAGAGAGATACTCATTGAATTTATTACTAACAAAGCCAAAGGAGGATAATGAGAAGGGAAATGAGACCTTTGAGACACCTGCCCCCCACCTCTCCCTTCTCCCCAGCTCTGCCTCCTCCCTTCAGCGGTGCAGGAGACAGGGAATGGGGGTCTTGTTCCAAGCCCCTGCCGTGAGCAGGGACCTTCCACTGCCCCTGCTGGCTCCAAGCCCTGTCCTGGAAGAGGAAATTCCCTGGCTTGTGTCCCTTGTTTGCTGCTCCTTTGGGGTGGTGCGGTTTTTGGCCTTAAGCAGCCGGTGCCATGCACATGGTTATCCTAAAGCACAAACACCTACTTTGGTTTAAGGCAAGAATTTTACAATCAGTAACTTTTTATTTGATCTTCGGGTTCTTTAATCTTCCTGCCATAGTCTCAGATTAACATGAGAATTAGGTTTCAGGGACCGATGGGTTTGCTTGTATTTATCCTTTTGTTTGTGTTGACAGATAATCCCATTACTGCTCTTCTTAGCAGTTTGATGGCTGTGATTGCTTCTATTGCTGATGTCTGGCTTTAAACCTGTAAGCTTATCTGAGCACTTGATTATACCTTTGGCACTGAACACCTCCCCACCCTCCTGAGCAGTGGACAGGACGAGTATGAATATTCTTGGCTTAAATACTCGTAAAAAAGAAAATGACAAAAAGAAGAGACGGAAGCAAAAGGCACACAGTGTTCAGGGAAATACTTGCTTTGACTTCAGAGGGTTTCAGATCTGTTAAAATTGGATACGGAATGGCTGGAGCTCCTCGCATTGTGTCCTTTGCCTTGTTCTGGGCGTCAGGAGGTGTAAACCGGAGCATGACATGATGGAAAGGGGCCCAGGCCTGTTGTGTTGCCTCTCCTTTCTCCCTACAAGAACAAATTCTCACCCTGCTCCTCCCTGCCCTGGTTTGCCCTCCTTGGTAAAATTGTGTGTCACTCTCACTGAAGTTTTATTTTTGCCATCGTGGCTTTAATTCTCTGCGTTGGAAATCTGCAACCCATGCATGGCCAGCTAAAGCTTGCAATGATCTCTGCAAGGGGTCTGGTCATGAATAAACCGGTTACTGCAGCTCAGCTGAACCCCAGCAGCCCATGGCCACCTCCCTGGGCCACCTGGAACAGCTGGAATTACCCGGGGGAAGCCTTTGCCACTGGGAGCTGCCAGCTGGGCAAGGAGGTGGCCGTGTGTCCTTCCTTCCTTTTCCCTGTGATCACACAATGATCATCTGAGTTGCCCTTATGGGGGATCTCTTATGGGGGAGCCTCAGGTTGCTCCCATTTTCCCCCACAAATCTCAGCTTTCCAGCCCAAATTCCCATTTTCCCACCCCAAATCCCCCTTTTTCCCCGCCCAAAATTCCCCTTTTTTTCCCAGCTGGAAACCTCAAGGTGAGCCCAAATCCCAGGACAGGGAGGGGAGGATGACCAGAACCTGGGGCTTTATTGAACTGGGAACAAATTGGGATCCAGCTGGGATCTCCTGAGATAACCAACGTGTGTTGGGAAGAGCTGGTGGCTGTCCCTGCCTGGCTGGGCAGAGCCAGCTTGGCTGATGCAGCAGGAATGGCAGGGAACCTCTGTAACGTCAGCAGGAGGATAGCAGCGTGCCCTGCGGGACTGCAGCAGGCACCTGCTTCTCAATTAAATTAAATTAAAATGAGGGAGGAGACGTTTGGCGTGCAGGTTTGCAGATACGGGTCAGTGGAAAGCGAGCTAGAGGCTTTGTGGTGAGGATTGAAAGGTGTTCCTGAGGTGTTTCCCTCTTCCCCAGAAAAGCAACCTGGATGGAGTTTGTCTTAGTTTGGAAAGACTGGTGTCTGTCAGGGAAAAGCTGGAGCCTCCCTTGGAATGGAGAATGTAATTCCCCTCCCTCTGAATTATTGTGATTTTGAAATTAAGGGGCTTTCAGGCAAAGATGTGGGAATAGGAATAACGGTGCTTTACTGGGAATATTAAAAATACAAATGTAGCGGTACAAAAAACAAACAAAAAGCAAACACTGACAGAGTCAGAACACAACCTGGCCCCTGTTGGTCAGGGTGCTGGTGTCAGCCCAATCCAGTCCTCCTGCAGTGCCAGCTGTGGTTCTGCTGGAGCAGAGATGATCCTGGAGAAGGCTCCAGTGGTGCTGGGATGGGTCCGGGCTCCCTCTGGGAATCCAGTGCACACAGGCTGTGCTGCTGTTCTGGATCCCAGGTGTGATCCAGGCGGGAATGCTGGGCTCCTCCCCCTGGGTGGAGCCTCTCCCCATGGGATGATGGAATTGTATCAGCCCTGCAGTGAGCCTGGACGGCCCATGGACAGCAGATATCCCCTGGAGGGAGGATGGGTCCTGGAAGGGATAAAGAACACGGCCCCAGCTGGTTTAACAGCTGCCCATTAACAGAAGACACCCACCCCCTCCAGCCTGGCTTTATGAGGAAGGGGTTAAAGAAAAAACACCT
This sequence comes from Chamaea fasciata, assembly GCF_029207755.1. Classification (NCBI taxonomy): domain Eukaryota; kingdom Metazoa; phylum Chordata; class Aves; order Passeriformes; family Sylviidae; genus Chamaea; species Chamaea fasciata. Next base: position 1,796,627 of record NW_027094107.1, read on the forward strand.
CCCTAACTGATTTCAACAGCTGATAATAGAATACTTTTGGTTACATCCTGCACTGCACCCCAAGACAAGCCTGTGTGGGGAAGGGCGGCTGGTGGAGCAGAGGCCGCGTCTTGCAAGCCTCTCACTGCGTGGCACCAGTGATTTTGAGCTGTGGCACTGTTGTACCAAAGCTCTAAACAGTACAAAAAAATCCAAGATACTTCCTTTAAATGAGCTGTAAAGCTTCCTGAGCTGTAGAAACCACAAAGGGCGTTTGTCTGCTGGTGGATGCATCTAACGTGTGTTGTCCCAGCTGAAATGCGTCTCCTGGGGAAGGGGAGTGGGTCCTGCCCAAGCTTCCATGGAGCTCGTCCTGATGGAGCTCTGGCTGGCAGCAAGCAGAGGTAGAGCCATGAATTCCTGTGGATCTTTGTACTTCCTTGATGTTTTTCCTCTGCTTGAAGCCGTAGAGACCCCTGGAAGGATGGGCTGAGTGCATGAAGCCATCGGAGGTTAAAAATCTGACTTTGGCTGGTGCAGTGCTTGACCTCCATCTGCCCTTTGTCTTCAGATTTCATATTTAAATATTTTTATATTAATTTGCAGCCGTTCAGAAACATACTTCATCACTTGGAAGCAGTGAATTTTCCTTCTTCTGTCTGGGTCTTTTCAGATTGTTTGAAAGACATTAGGAAGAGAACTACAGTTTTGCCCTTATGTACCTGCTGTGGCTTCGCCCAAAATTTAAGCTTGCTGTGATTTATAGAAATTAGCAAGTTTTTTTTTTTAACTAGCCAAGGCTTCTGACAGCTCTTTTTTGTATAAATTTTACCTGAATAGTCGGTAGGGTTTTTATATTCCGTTCTAAATGGCTCTTATAAATATCAAAAGAGTAATAAAAACCCTTATAAATTTTTTTTTTATTGATTCAGGAAAAATAAACCCAGGACTTTTACTTAAAGGGTAATATTGGAAAACAGTTTTGGTTTGGCTGGTTTTTATAGGAGTATTCTGGAAGGGGCCAGGTTGAGCCATGCAGATTTTACTGAGATGTTCATTTTGTTTTACTGCTCCAGCTGGAATTAATCAAAAACCAGTGTGACCTGCACCCCCAAAATACACAAATGCATCCTGTAACCTGCCACAGCCTCTGGGCTTGGGGTCTGAGACATGAGATAAGGAAAGGGAGAGAAGAGAAGGGAGTGCAGTTATTTAGATGGCTTTCGAATCGCTTGTTTCTCAGATTATTTTATTTTTTAACGTAATAATTTGACGTTCCCTTTGGTTCGCCCCCTTGGATAATTTGGTGTAAAGTTTCAGGGGCTGGGTTTTCAGGAGGCTTTATAAGAAAGTGATGGCCATGGGAAGAGGTGTCAGCAGAGGAAATACAGCTGTCATTTCACAGCAGAAAGCGAGCAGCACCTGCTGTTACAGCTCTCACCAGAACACTTCTTGTTCCATCACTGACACCATTCCCCAGTTTTTGCACGGAAAGCTTCTCCGTGAGTAAATCATCTCCACAAGTGTGCCTGCACTGCTTTCATTAAGTGCGGAGGAGATGGGACTTTGGGAAAGCCTGTGAGTGGACAGATGAAGATGGGATTTCGGGGGGGACTGGGGTGGTTTGGGATGGATGGGGTGTGACAGGAGCTGGTCTTTCTCCCTCCTGAACAGTAGCAGGTGCGCGCTGTGGGATTGGGGTTTTTGACAAGCAGAGGAGCTTGCGTGAATGGGTTATCAGTCTTGTCAAGGGGTGCCTTGTTAACCATTACAGTCTATTCATTTATCTTCCGGTGTCTTTATCTAGAGGTTACCAGGAAGTTTCAAACTTGCTTTTGGGGTGATTGTTTGAGCAGGAAAAAAAAATAAAAATTTACGTTCCAATGGTTTGGGTTGGAAAGAACCTTAAAGCCCACTTTGTTCCAACCCCCAGCCGTGGGCAGGGACACCTTCCACTGTCCCAGGGTGCTCCAAACCCCATCCAACCCGGCCCTGGGCACTGCCAGGGATCCCAAAGCCCCACACTTGGGCGCAGATTTAGGTTTCCACTCCTCTGTTGTGCCTTGGCCCCTTTTCCATCTTCCCTCACGTGTTTGCCCAGTGTCACATTTGTCGTGGTGATGGCGCAGGTGCCGCAGAAATCACGTCCACGTCTGCTTGTTAGAACTCTCTTTGATTTTTTTTTTCTTTTTAATTGACTAATGCAGCAAGAATGTATTTCTGTCTATTTATTTGCTCATGCTGCATGCTGCTTTATGAAACGAAGTGCACTGAACACACCCATTTCTTTAAAACAGGGAGCAGCAACCAGTTTTGCATAATTTCTAAATCCTCTGGACACGAGTGACTTGAAAAGAAACCCACAAAAAAACCCCCCAAAACCACCCAAAACCTCGCTATAAAAATAAAAGGCAAATTGAGATACCAGACTACAAAAGTATTCTGAATAATTGGGGATTATCCTTTAATTTCATGAATTGAGGAAGAACTAAATCTTTTTCTTTTTGTGCAAATTCTGTATTTCACCCGTGATGATGATTGCTGGTGCTGGGGATTAAATGCTGAGAGTTTCTTTTAAAAACTCTGCTGTGGCACCTGTGGCCCTGAATGAAAATCACAGGAAACCAAGTGAGAGCTGCTTTTGGTGGTGGCTGGGAAGTCAGGAGGAGATTTTGGGCTCCTTTGGCTGGGAGTTCCCATAACCTGGGAAACGCTGGGTGAGAAGCTGATTCTTGGAAATGAGTTTGAATCTTTTTTTTTGTTTTGTTTTAATTTTTCCTGCTGCAGCCTTGTGCAGCCCAGATGCATTGTGCAGGTGCAGAGCAGCTCCAGGAAGCAGAGAATGGCATGTTCAGAGCCATTGATGAGAACTGAGGTTACTTTTAATGTCTTGTACCACAAGTATTTCGTGTATTTTTCGTCCTTAATGGCATTCAGGCTTGTTATAGGAATTAAGCACTGTGAGTTAAAATAACAAATCTGCACTATGCTTTGCTGGGTTTTAAATCAAAATGGCATTCTTTTTTCATGAGCCCATAATCCTTTCTTTTATACAGTTTGATGCTAGCCAGCTCTTGCTTCCTGAGGCAGAACCATTAGATATCAAAAATATAATTGCTCTCTATACGAGTGCTCCTTTGTAGCCCAGCCCTTTCATGTTTTGAGGCTGCAGCACTTTTATTTCTTTAAAAATATTCTATTAAGTTCTTCTGAATTGTGAATCCCAGCCTCCACAGGTAAGGGGTCAGTGGCCTATTGGGAATCAGCAGAGAAGTGGAGGTTCATGGCTAGGATTTGCTTTTTGGTGTGGGAGTTCAGCTGGAAATAGTGAAATCCAGAGACAGGAGACTGTAATTATCCCATCAGTGCCAGTTGGGAGTTAATTAATCTATAGTTCCCCACCTGGCATCCAGAGTGGAAACTGTTTTGGGTGAGGGAGAGAATAGTAATGGCTTATCTTGCCCTCGCCTGAGTGTGAGAGGTTTGGAATACACAGATGCTGCAATATATGCATTGCAGTTATTAACGTGTTACAGCAGCACTGCTTTGCCTCCTTCCACACAGAAATCCGTGGAGGTGTCTGATTTGTGTGGACAGGTGTTTTCAAACCCCAGGGGGTCTTTTTTTTTTTTTTTTTTTTTTTTTTTTTTTTTTTGTTCCTCGCTTCTTTCCATTCTGTATCTGTAATTAAAAGCACTGCAGAGACCTGCAAAGCAAACCCCCCCCCCCTCCGCCCACCCTTCTGTCCCTTGGGAATTTCACGTCCCTGCACGGGGAGAGGGAAAGGCTGTGGGAAGTTCAGCTGACCCCGTGCTGGACACCAGCAATTGCTCCTCTCTTGCTGAAGGTTAGAATTATAAAAGGCCCAAATGCACAGACATTTCCTTTAATAATACAAACCCGCTTTCTCCAGTCTGCCAGAATTGGGAGCGTCTGGTGGTTTCCATGGAGAAGGATATTTCTTACAAGGCCCAGCTATTTTTGCAGACTATTTTGTAATGTATTTGAACTTGCAGGCTTGTGCCATTTCTGTTCTCCTGCTCCACGAGCAGGGCAGGGGAATAAAGCCAAATTCCCATTCAGGAGCAGCCAAGGGGCTCTGTCCCGGCTGGTTTTGGGGCTCAGGGCGCTGTCTTTGTGCTGTCCCCTGGTTTTACTGTGTTTCAAGGAGAATCCCCGTGCAGGTGGGAGAGGTGAGGCACAAGGATATCGCTCAGACCCCAGGAAATGTTCCTTTGGGATAGGTAATTCCACTGCTGCAGTTTCCTGTTCTGAATTTTACAGGGTCTGAGTTTGTTTTCCAGTTGACAGCTTGGCTTTCTCCAATTTCTTAATTATATATAAAGTTTTGTCTAACAAATGCCACTTCTTCTTCCTTGAGTCCTCTAATTAGAACTTAAACTGTGTTATTGGTCCTTCAGTGCTTTCTTCTCATGGCTGCAAGAAGAGAAAGCTCAGAAGGAAACGTGCCTAGACAACATCCTGTCTTTGCAGCTCGTCCCCTATTGCTTCAGTGTTGTCCACTACAAGTTTAATTACTGTGTGAGAAATACTTTTCTCAAGTGGAGCCAAAATCTAGGATTTAAGCCAAAGTAAATTAACAGTTCTCAGAAAACCTGGAGTCCCAAAGCCAAGAATTTCAAGGCTTTTAGGCATCTCTCTGTTATTGGCAGGCATCTCGTGATGTCATGTGGTAGAACAAATGGACACCCGAAAGCTGGAGTCAGCGTCGTGCCAGTTTACCAGGAAAGATTAAAACCGATTTAATTTAGGGAGGCCAAACTGAAAATAATGATTATACACAGAAACGGTGGGGTTATTTCATAAGCCATAGCCCTTCTTCTCCATTAGTGGCAAATTTCCAAGCTTCATTCTCAGTTCCTAAATTTGCACTCTAGTTTGTTTGGTTTGGGTTTGGGTTGGGTTTTTTCCCTTTTTAATTTTTTTTTTTTTTAATTTTATTTTGGGGGCAGAAGGGACTGCTTATTTGTGAAGTTGTACTGGATTAATTGTATTTCCAAATGTGTTAAATGTAGTATTCTCTCTCTCTTTTTTTTTTTTTTTCTGCCCCCTGAATTTCCATACTCCACAGACCAAACATTGAATTTGGTATAAAATAACTGCTGTTCAAGGACTTAGAAGGAAAAGAGCCATTGGCTGATGGAGCGAGGTTAACAGGAGGTTTGAGGGAAAATTCCTAATGCTTGATTTTACCTGGTGTGTGCAATCAGGAGGGCTCTGTGTGTGTGTGTTCAGTGCAGAGCTGATAATAAGAGTCCCTCTTTGTGTCTGGTTCTTGCAAACACAAAGGCCTGAGGAAGAAAGGGAGCTGTGATGCTCTCAGGCTGTGCTGGTGGCTTTCTCTGGGGTGGTCACATCGGATCCTGCAGACCCAGATGTGTGGGGTGTGCCGGGGACACGGGAGGTCTGGACTCTGCGCCTGTGGGAGCTCTTGGGAGCCCTGGGGCTCGTTCTGCTGGTAAACCTTCATGGAATCCAGGCTGCTTTGGGTTGGAGGGGACTTCAAAGCTCATCTCATCCCACCTTCCCCTGGACCAGATGCTCCGAGCCCCATCCAGACTGGCTGGAGGGGCCAAAGGCAGCAGGGAGGAGTCTCCCCCCCCTCCACCTGGAGCTGAGCCCCCTGCTCTCAGCCCAGGGCGTCTCCTAAGGGGAAGGAGCTGTGGGGGCTTCTCTGGCATCCCTCCCTCCTGCCCTGCACCTCTGTGTCTGCTCAGCTCTCACCAGCCACGGGCGGCTCTGCTGTTCGTCACTTCCCTGTGTTCAGTGGCTTCGGGGGGTGAACAAATCCCCCCTGCCCGGTGGGCACCAGCCCTGGCAGAGCCACCCAGGCTGCTCCAGGCGCTTTGCAGAGTGCCCACACCCTGAGCAGCCCCCCTGGCCACGTGCCACCTGTGTCCCTGGGCCAGCTGTGCGGCCCTTGCACATCTGGCGGTGCTCACCCCGTCCTTGCTCTGAGTGCTGATGTGCTCGTGGGCGGGGTGCGTGTGTGCTCTTATAATCACGGTAATTTCAAAAAACGGGGAGTTCTGTCCCTGAATATGTTTGCTGAGATATGGATCCCGTCGAAGGGCTCGAGGAAGGAAATGCTGAGAGCAAGGCAAGTCCTGATGTGTCAGCTTTGCCTTCTGGGTGCTGGGAGGGAATCACCCAGCGGGCCGGTGGGATGGCAGCACCCTGTACCAGCCTGCCTGGGCTGGCAGATGTTCCAGGTCACTGCAGCACCCTGTACCAGCCTGCCTGGGCTGGCAGATGTTCCAGGTCACTGCAGCACCCTGTACCTGCCATACCTGGCCTGGCAGATGTTCCAGGTCACTGCAGCACCCTGTACCAGCCTGCCTGGGCTGGCAGATGTTCCAGGTCACTGTAGCACCCTGTACCAGCCTGCCTGGGCTGGCAGATGTTCCAGGTCACTGTAGCACCCTGTACCTGCCATACCTGGGCTGGCAGATGTTCCAGGTCACTGCAGCACCCTGTACCTGCCATACCTGGCCTGGCAGATGTTCCAGGTCACTGCAGCACCCTGTACCAGCCTGCCTGGGCTGGCAGATGTTCCAGGTCACTGCAGCACCCTGTACCAGCCTGCCTGGGCTGGCAGATGTTCCAGGTCAGTGCAGCACCCTGTACCAGCCTGCCTGGGCTGGCAGATGTTCCAGGTCACTGCAGCACCCTGTACCTGCCATACCTGGCCTGGCAGATGTTCCAGGTCACTGCAGCACCCTGTACCTGCCATACCTGGGCTGGCAGATGTTCCAGGTCACTGCAGCACCCTGTACCAGCCTGCCTGGGCTGGCAGATGTTCCAGGTCACTGCAGCACCCTGTACCTGCCATACCTGGGCTGGCAGATGTTCCAGGTCACTGCAGCACCCTGTACCTGCCATACCTGGGCTGGCAGATGTTCCAGGTCACTGCAGCACCCTGTACCTGCCATACCTGGGCTGGCAGATGTTCCAGGTCTCTCTGGGTGGCACAGGCTGTGGTGTTATGGTGATTCCTGCACCAAGAGCACTCACTGTCACCCCTGGTGTGTCCCTGCACATCAGAACCCCAGCATTTACTGCAGATGGTGGGCAAATGGTGTGGTGTGAGAGCGAGGAGGGGAGCCACACAGAGAGCAGGGTCAGAACGTTTTACTGTTTGTTTTGTAGCGATGATTATTCAATAGGTGTGTGTGCGTTGTCACAAAGTGCTTTTGCTCGTGCAGAAAGGCAGGGTGGGCTGCGAATGAGCCCCCACACAGTGGACATGTGTGCCTGTGTGTGTGGACACCTAATACCATAAAGGATGCTGCTGGAGGAGCTTGCTGGGTGTAGCTGTGACAGAATCCACGGAGAAAAGAGGAGTCGTGTATTACAACCAACGTGACTGACTGAATTCCTTGTTTTGATGTTTGCTATGGGTGTCAAGGATGTATAAATGCAAACAGCACATTCATAAATTATTTTGGGTTGCTGGTAGCTTTCTGAAGAAAATAATTTGTAATGAGCTTCATTTATGCACCAGAAATAAAGATGGGATTAGGCGAATATTGAACTGTAAATGCACTGGTGATTTTTGGCTTTTGTGTGTAGCACAGAGAATCTCATCATCTATCTCTGCTCTGATCTTGAATATGCAGAGCTGGCTGTGCCTTTCATGCAGCAGCTATTTTAGTGTGCAGCAGTCTGGCCTTGAGTGTGTTTGGTGAGCTTGGCAGGGCTGGCAGCAGCACCTGCCCGGGCTCTCCCTGCGGTCGCAGAGCTGGGGGGCAGCTCTGCTGGGCTTTGTGAGCAGAGCCTGGCCTGCAGAGTCCCCGCTCTGCGTGTGTCAGGGCTCAGCTCCCCGAATTGCAGCTGGGCTGGGGGGTGCTCATGGTTTCACCCTCCAGCTCCACAGGTGAGCAGGGTGGGTCGCTGGCCCAGGGCTGCAGGGAGGTCCAGTAACTCCCGCAGAAGGATTTGGTCTTGGCAGGAGCAGCAGATGTTTGTGCCTGGAGATTTTGCCTCCCTGGTCTCCTGCTGGGGTTCGTGTGCTGTGAATTCCCAGCAGTGACTGGCCAGGGTTACCTTTGCGTGGCTCACTTCGGGGATGTGGTTTTTAGCCAGACCGAAAGGCTCACGTGTGTCATGGCCAGCCTTGACGCCTGTGAGGAGTGGCTCTGTCTGGGGTGATTTACTCTGTGCAAAAGCTGAGCATGTGCTTTAGCCCCCCTGGAACTACAGGTACCCCACACACCTGTGGCCAGTGCTCACGTGGGGCACGGGCTCGCTGGCGGCTCCGTTTGGGGTGCACACAGGTGCCCATATTGACAAGCCCTGTTTTTGCTGCAAAAGGAGGGTGCATCGGCTCGTTTTTGGAGTCTGTGAGATGAGGAAATGTGCTCTTTGCTGATGCATTTTAACGAGGCTGCTGAACCCTTGGGTGATTAGTGTATTGGTGCCACAGCGCGCACGGTGCTGAGAGCACTTACAGCCCTGATCTCAATTTCACACAGGTGCAGACAGCAAATATTTTTTCTTAGCAATTTCAGGCTCACACACTTAAAAGGAACTTAGCTATCTTCTCCATTTGTCTCTTCATATCTGCTGTGCATGATGGTTTTGGAGGGGCTGGGGTTAGTGGCAAGCCATGTGGTTTGGGCTGAATTGCCTGGGCTGAGCTGAACCTGTTGTGTTCATGTCAATCAGGCTCTGAGGGAGCAGCCAAAGCTCTGCCCATACCTCTGACCGTGGAATGTGAGGGGTTCTGAGTCAGGAGCTTTGGTGCTGGTTTCACCTGCTGGTGTAATTCTTCCAGTTCTGGTATGGAGTTGTTCAACCTTCCAGTGCCTAGAGGAGCTCCAGGAGAGCTGGAGAGGGACTTCGGAAAAGGGCCTGGAGTGCCAGGACGAGGGGGAATGGCTTCCCACTGCCAGAGGGCAGGGCTGGATGGGAGACTGGGCAGGGATTGTTCCCTGGGAGGGCGGGCAGGCCCTGGCACAGGGTGCCCAGAGCAGCTGGGGCTGCTCCTGGATCCCTGGCACTGCCCAAGGCCAGGCTGGACACTGGGGCTGGGAGCAGCCTGGGACAGTGGGAGGTGTCCCTGCCCATGCCAGGGGATGGCATGAGAGGGTGTTCAAAGTCCTTTCCATCCCAGACAATTCCTGGATTCTGATTCCATGATGACCAGTGACATTCTCAGCATCTTTTTTCTTTCTTTTTTTTTTTCTTTTAATGAGCCAATTCTTTAGCATAAAAGTCTGCTTCATCTTATTTAGCCTTTTAGATTTTGCAAAACAGCCTTGCCCCTTGTTGGGCTGCCTGGAATTGTACTTCCACTTTAATTTAGTCACCTTGAAAGGGGACTGCCAAAAACAAAGGCAGGATTCAGTGATACGGATCAGCTTACACCAAATCAGCATTGTTGCCCGAGAATATCTCTTGCAGTGAGAGGAGCTTGAAACCTGCAGGGTGTCTTTTTATGAAAAAAGCAAAATATATACTTATTTGTATGCATAGACCACCTAGGGGAGTTTCTTTTGAATTTTGCAGTGTTTTAAACACTCATTGATGTGAGTGCTTATTGCAAAAGCAAGGACAAATAAGATGTACAGTAGCTGAAGGGCCATTTTTGCCTGGAGGTGCACAGGAGAGAAGTAAACAGGATTCTTTAGAACCAGAGGAAGGAGGAACAGCTGTGGGGACATGTCACCTGCCAGCACAGTGGCCCAGGACCTCGGCAGTGGGAGCAGTGTTGTCTTACACCTTTCAGTAGATGCCAGATGAAAGTGCTTCCTGAGCTACACGGGCTGGGTAACAGAGGGTGGTGAGTACGAGCTGATAAATATGTCTGCATTTCTTTATTGGGGCTTAACATCTGACGGTTTCTCTTCCCCTCGCTGACGTCCAGCTCTGGGATATTCCCCAGTGATCCTTTCACAGGCAGCTAAAACCAGTTCTTTCTAGGCTTGGCCAACCTCCCTGAGGTGGGACAGGCAGGACAAGGCACAGTTGCCTCGTTGGTTGTCGTGGTTGTCTCGTTGGGTTGGCTTTTGGCTTGACACGTGGAGCAGAGGAGTTTGTGATGTTTGCTGTTTGTGATCCCAAGAACCCCTGAAACATGATCAGAAAATGATGAAATCTGGGCTCTGATACATCTTACTGCATAGAAATACATCCTCTACAGTTTTTGGGCAAAGTTTTGTGTCTCAGTTTGCACAGTGTAGGGGAATAATTGTATTGCTGAAGTCTCAGACAGGAAATGGAAGTACAAGAATTTCTGAACACGAAGTGATGGGTACAACTTCTGGAAATAAGATGGGAGGTACCTTTAGGGCCTACTGGGACCTTGGACCACTTAATTTTATCTCCTAGGTGTCAGTGCAGTAGAATTTAGGCAGAAGTTTTTATCTTGAGGGCTGGCAGTGTTGCAGGTTTTCTGTGCCCAGCACACTGAATTGGAGCTGGCTCTAGGGTGGTTTGTGAGAAGCTTTTAAGACTTGAGTGGTAGCTCCAGAGTCATTTGATATCTATTCAAAAGCAGCATGAGGAACTGTTATTTCAGCAAATTAGGGGTGGTGTGGAAAGGTCACCGTGCAGCCCGCCCAGATCTCAGGGACTGCCGAGGTCACCAAGAAGTTCTGGTAAAATCTGTGACTAGCCATTAAAACCAATATCCTACGAGCTGGGAGGCTGCAGCGTGCCCGGCCGCCCTCCCTAACTGCGTGTTTGAATTTTGAATTTTACTCTCTTCCCGTGCAGGTTTCTGCTCATGAGTTCAAGAGCACCTGTGAGCCTTTCCCCGCAGGTGGGAGCTTCCCTTCCCCTCCTCCCCGAGTCCGGCATTCAGATTTGAAATCCTTGGATTCTTCCTAGAGCTGGTTGAGAGCAGTGCTGCCATGGTGTGGGATGGGTTTGCTTTAACGCTGAGGGGGAGGCTTGTGGGCTGGATACATCTCTCTGTCAGTGTTGGCATCCCTTGCTTCCAGGGATATTCCAGCCTTTTCTTCCCCGGCTCCCTGCCCTTTCCAAGGCTCTGTAGGGATGGTGGCCCTGCCCCATTCCCCCAGGCCTCTTAGCCAGAGCAAGCCCTGGGTCTGTATTCCTCACCCTGAGGTTATTTTGGGGAAAAGATGCTCCCGGGAGCATCCTGAAAGCTTGTAGGAAGCAGCCCTGGATTCCCAGGATGTGCGAGCGGACAGGGATGGGGCCAGGTGTGCTGCTGCAAGGACAATCTGCTCTTGTGGCTACCGGATGCTTCAGGGGGTGGTTCTCTGAATTGTTGTGAAAGATTTGATTGTCTGTGTTGTTTTTTTTAAGCGGCCTCCATCACCGTGGTTTGTAGAATTGATTCCTCACCTTCCTTTTCCCAGAAGGTGCCATCACACCTGAATAGACCTTTCAAATCCAGCTCCCTGGAAAATAATGGAATTAGGCTGCGGCGTTGTTCCCGTTTAGGATATCAATCTCCTTTTGAAAACCCCCTCGTGCTTTTAGGGAGGGCAGAACCCGACAGGAGGATCTGCCTTCCCTCGGCAGGATCCCCCTGGAGACATCTGCTCTTGGTGGGCATCCCTCGGTGTTCGCCTCCCTGTTGGGGGGAGGTTTGCTGTGATTTTGGAGCTGCCATTTCCTCGAGTAGTCCTGTGCCGTTTCCTCTGTTAGTATTTAATGCTGATCTCTTCCCACTCTCTCCCTTTATCTCTTATGACATTTATGTCAGGCCGTGGACAAACAGCGCTGCGCTCGGGTTTTATTTTCGGCAGCGCTCTCCTGGCGGAGCACAACCACCAGACTGCGTTTCACAACCATCCCCTCTGCCAGAGCTGTGAAAACTGCTCCTCTCTTCATTCAGCAGAGCTCATTGCTGCTGCTGGGTCCTCCGTGGCCTCTTTCCAGAGCTTCTTAGTCCTTCTGGAGCCAATTCTTCGCCGTTCCTTGTTGGACACCGAGTCGTGGGGATGTCCTCGGGGATTTGTTGAGGGGAGGACGTGGGTTTCTTCCTCACAGTCCTGAGTGCTGCAATATTGTGTTGGCTGCTTTGCTTTTCCTATTTTCCCCCCCCTCTTCATTCTGCTGTATTTTTATATACATATAAATTATACATATATAAAGTAAACAAGGAAGTTTCTCTAGAAAATAAATCGTTGTTGAGAGAGGGCAAAATGACACTAAATTGGCAGCTTTACAGAAGGTATGATGCCTTTGATTGATTAGTTGTCAAAGGAATGTAATGTACTAAACATGATGAAGATTAAGGATGTGAAGATGGTTAAAATTCAAGTTGCATAAGTGTTTGGTGTTAGGTTTAAAGCCTCTTCCAGAATTTTAATTCTGAAAATGCAAAGTATTTGTTTTATGCTATTCCTTAGGAGCCCTCTAGATGTTTTGAAAATTTCGAGTTCTTCAAAAAGCAACAACAACAAACAAAACACAATCTGAAAGTATTTAGTATTCACAGTTCGTGAATTAGATAGAGACACTTTTTTTTTTTTTTTTTTTTTTTTTTTTTTTTTTTTTTGAGGTTAATAATGAGCTTTTGAGATGCATTAGACGCCAGATAGAGAAACTGAGCACCAGAAATAATAGTAGCATTATCCTGAACCTCGTAATTACTCTCAGGGTCTGATTTAACGTTGTATCTACTGTTCATGAAATAACGGTGGCATATTTTGGAAAGGGGCTTTTTGCAATGACACGTAGTGATAAAAGAAAAGGGGAATGGCTTCCCACTGCCAGAGGGCAGGGCTGGATGGGATATTGGGAAGCAATTCCTCCCTGTGAGGGTGGGGAGGCCTTGGCACAGGTTTCCCAGAGCAGCTGTGGCTGCCCCTGGATCCCTGGCAGTGTCCAGGGCTGGAGCTTGGAGCACTGGGATGGTGGGAGGTGTCCCTGCCCAAGGAATCCTCAAGTCCCTTCCTGCCCAAACTGTTCTGTTCGATTCTGACCAGAACCCGCCTCAAACCCGTGCTGCCAGCTTGTGCAGCTCCCTTCCTGCAACTCTCCAACAAACATCCTGCTTTCCCTCCTGGGAGCCTTCCCCGCATCTGCCCCGACACCACAGTGCTGTTCTCAATCGTCTCCGCCGCCGTGATGCTGAAGAAGTGGAAAAAATGAAGCGCCCCAGACCTGACAACAGTTCAGCTGGTGACAAATGACTGTCACACTGACCAGTGTCGCCTGCTTGTTTCTATTCCCCTCTCCCTTCGGAGTGATATCGAGCTGGACTGCGAGCTGAAATCGTCTCTGTGTTCGGAGCTTGCACCAGCACCTGGGACTCACCGTCACCATTGCCACGAGCTGCACTTCAGGAGACACCGGGGAACACATTTTCAGACACGTTGGCAGGTGATAGGGACCTTCAGGCTGGTCTGACCACGGTAATTTGTCAAAAGCTGCACCATTTGCAGGGACTTGGCCTCCGAAAGCTGCCCTGGGCGAGCGAAGGTGAGGTGATGACAGCTCTGGTTTTCCTTGCGAAGACAAACTGAGAAGTTTCAGGCAGGGATTTTACTCCTAGGCCCTGCCGGTGCCAGCAAGGTTTCGGGCTGTCCACAGACACGTCTTGCTGTGAAAAGGCACCAGGTGAACTTTAACCTTGAGCTTGCTGTGGCTGTGTTTTGCTGTTCTCTTCTGCGCGTGGGGGGATGAGGGTTTACCTGCAAACCCTCTGCAGCCCTGTCTGGGTGTTTGGTGTGCTGCAGACCGCTCACACAGGGACCTGGGGAGAAGCTGGCTGTGGGTGGAGGATCCTGTCCGTGGGTCCGGCTCCCAGCTGTGTCACCAGCTGCCATGAAGCCAACTCAGAATTCTCTGCCCTCCTCTTTCCCTGTCTTTTGCCTTTAAGGTCTGAGGTTGATCATCTCCTCCGCTTGCGTGGTGGACCCACAGTGACACCCGACCCTCCCCACGTCCCCCAGGGGTGTTTAACCCGTGCAGTCGGACGCAGTGATGGCCTTTCACCATCCTGCAGGGGCAGGATGAGCCAACTGCTGCCCCCGCTGCTGCCTCAGCATGTGATTTGTAGGCAGCCCTTGCAGAAGCTCCTGGTGTGGTGTCTGGAATGAGTTTGTCAGAGCAGGCTTGAGATGAAAGTCACTAAACTACAATAAATGGGGAGCTCCAAGGTATCGTTTTTAGAACTTCGTTTAAGAGCATGGCAGCTCTTTAAACTGATTTCAGTAATGAATAATTAACGCATAAAGTACAAGAAAAGTAAATATTTCATTGAAATACTAAACAGAAACTATAAAATCTGTTGAAGACAAAGGAAGCTTTATTTTTTCTTCTTCTTTCCCACAACTTCTCCTCCTCCTACATGGAGAGCCCTGGGCTGAACAGGAGGAAGCAGGGGGATGTGCAACCATCAAGCCCTTGTTGGAGATTACGAGCTCCTCCTTACTTTTTAACCACTCCCTTCTGAATTGTCTTTCCGTGGTTAACTTGTGGGTATAATGATTCGGGTCATTCCCCATTTATTCCTTTCCTGGAAATGTTCGTGGACCTTGTAATCACAGAGGTTGGGAGGTTTCAAACCTGTTCTAGTGAGAAAAAACTGTGCCCAAGCTCCAGTCCTAAGATGTGTTCAGCAGGAGTTAAACAGGGACTAAAGCAGATGAATGTATGGACTTGTGTTGTGTGTTTGCTATTGAAATTAATAAAACCTTCTTAGAAAACGGCTGATTAAGAAAATGTCACTAGGTAGTAAATAAAAAATGAAGCCAGTCCTTAGAGTAATTTCTCCAGGTTGACTCTCACCCCGCCGTGTTCTGGACTCTTAAAAAACATAAATTTATTTAGGGTCTCTGTGGTTATTTATTTAGGGTCTCTGTATTTATAGGCAATGTTGATCTTTATTCTGCATTGAAGCTTCCCAGGCCGCAGGTGAGGGGGACCTACCTTGTACCTCAGGAAATGGCAGCAAAAGCAAATCCAGATGTCACTGCTGACTCTCTGTCCATGACAGAGTCACCTGTGACTGGCCTTGTCCAGCTCTGGTTTTCCTGGATTTCTTCTATTTGAACAAAAAACCTCGGAGTGATCCCACAGCCTCCCAGGGGCTGTGTGGGTGATGTGCACCAGGTTTCCACAAGACCCAAATCCTGAGATTGTTTCCAGTCTTTTTTCCTCGTGACTGAACTGACTGCGGAGCAAAAGCCCTTCACTGATGGTTGCTGGATTAGTCACTGTGGCTCTGATGTCAGAGGTTGCTTGGGATTAAATTTAATAGAAGACTTGGCTTTTGCAGCATCTTATTTTTAAGTGCTTGGATCCCTGAGTGGAGCCCTAAATTTGGGTTAAATACAGACTGCAGAGAAGGGTTTGCCACTGGACAAGGTGATCTTTTAAAGCCTGAAGAATCCGGAGCACCTTCCAGAGTTGCCCAGGCAGGAAAGGACAGAGAGGACAATTCTTTATCTCCAGAGAGGTGATGGTGGGCACAGAGCTGGAGGGATGCGGAGGAAGCTTTGGGCTCAGCACCTTGGGGAACGTGGCCGTCAGCTCAGGTGCCTGCAGGTTTAGGGGGCTGCCACACCTGGGGGTTCTTGGACCAGGTGAGCCCAGTTCCTGCCCACACCCTGTCCTGGGCACCTTCTCTCTGCTCAGCCTCTAAACCCGCGTGGCTCCATCAGAGCAGCCACCAGGGAGTCCTGGATATTGGCCGGTGCTTGTCAAGCACTTGAAGATTAAACGTGCTGCCTTGTGAACAAGTTCTTGCTTTTCTTGTATTGAGCTGGGATACCGAGGTGATGAGCGTGGTGTAAATATCTGGAGAGAGAAATGCTGAGCATAATAATTTGTATTGATCTCAAAAGCTAAAAGACCTTTCTGCAGCACTCTGCTTTTTGGTGTGTATCGTGGCCATGTAATAACGGAATTATTGCTTCAGCAAAAGAATCGGGAAGAGGAGATTATTATTAGTCTAATAAACTAATTTTGGAAAGGAGAATTAATTTGATTCAAGGTGAAAACTAATGGTCTAACTTAGTGTGGGATTAACATATTGAGCTTTTTTTGGCTCTGCGGAAACAGTGGTTTCAGAAACAGGCTAATGTTTTGTTTTATTTATAATGACCCTTAGAAGATCTCTTAGAGTTTGTTTTTGGCTTTTTTTCTCCTTTTTTAAAGGCTGGCATTATTAAAAAACAGTCTAAAAACAATGGTCCCTTATCCCTGAGATAAGCTTTTTATAGATGTGATTTTTTTTCCCCTAAACAAACAAAGCCCCCTAATTATAAAGGATTGCAGCTCTCTGATAGCACCGGTATGATTTAATTTGCCACTTGCTCTCATCATCTGAGTCATTCCCAGGGAAGAAAACACGGAGAGTACTCCTGGATGTGCTGCAGGAGGACTGATACTGCTCCAGTACGCTGTGGTAGTGATTCTTTGATGGGTTTGTTCCATATAGGTTCAGTGCACATAATTCAGGAAGTGTTTAGAGCACGTAGACCCTTTCAATGTAAAGTATGTGAACAATTCTACAGTTACTGGTCCTTCCGCTGGTTTTCAATTTTTATTTCTTTTTTAAATCTGTCGCGATCTGAAGTGTGAAACGTTTTGGACTGGCTTAATTGAATGGTCATTCCAAAGCCTTTTGCTGAGCTGAAATACAATATTGCAAGGCCGTTCCCACTCTGCCCTGAGAAACGGTCAGGGTTGGATTTGCCACAAACATTTGGCAATGGGACGGGAATTTCCAGCCCTGCCTGGGATGGAGATACACACTCATTAAGGAGATCCTTATTAAATATCTCGAAAATCCTGATGCTGGTTGGTGTTCCTCACGGAGACACTTTGTCTTGTGCTGGGAGAGCGATTGCTGAGCGGCTGTGCTCGGGTTCCTCTGCACACAGTTGTGTCTCGGCTCTGCCAGGGGCAGCAGATGATGCTGCACGGCTTGACAAGGCCCTGTCCCGCAGGGATGGAGTCGGGTGGCTGAACTGACAGAGGTTCTAGTTCACAAAATGGGCTGGAATTATTAATTCCGGTAGCGGGAGTGTGAAATGCAGAATCCCCGTTGTCTGTGGAGAAAAAGGAGGGGCCACCACGTTAAACAAGGGCTGGTCCCTTCTGAGCTGCTTCCAGAAGGAGCAGTGCGTTTTCTTTCTTTCTTTCTTTTTTTTTTTAATATGTGCTCAAATTATTTAAATGCTGCATGCGAGGCAAAAAAAAAAACAAAAAACCAAAACAACAAACCAGCCCCACGAAGAAAACACAATTAAAACATTAATTATTAGTGCTGGGAGTATTTTGAGTCATTTTTGTATTCAATCGGCTGTAATTAAATACTCAGTGAACACAGAATTAGGTCATATATTATGTAAATAGGATGAGACATCCACTAGCTCCAGCAACAAATGCATTGGAGTCCTTAAGGGTACAATTCAGGGCTGGGCTCTTGGAGCCTGATGGGCTCTGCCTGAGCCTGATTTCCTCCTGTGCCCACCTGAGCAGGGAGCACATCCCGAGGAGGATGTGGGATGTGAGCCGTGCCGGGCCACCTGCTGCCTCCTGCGCCTCGTGTTCTCAGCCAGGTTGAGCCGAGTTCTCCCGGGGGAAAGATTTTCTCCCTTGCCTCTCTCTGCTGTGACCCAGCCAGGCGGCTTGAGCGCATCCTTCAGACGCAGGATGAATTTAGGTATATTAAACCAAAATTAATAGAAGCTTTGATGGTTTCGCCGAGCGATGCCGGGAGCGCTCGGCACTGCCCGGGATCAAGCCCTCCATTCTCTGACATGACACTTGATAACTCCTGGTTTTGCAGCCTTAATTGCAAATGCCAAACCTGATTTTGCTCCCTTTGGGGGATAGTGGAAGCGGTAACAGGTCCATTATTATTAATTAGAATGTTTATGTAGCTCTTAAAGAAAGAAATAACAAATACCAAACCAAGCTGACGGATTCTGCTCTCTTCTGCCAGGGGCTTGCTGCGGGGAGCAGCATCTCCTGTCAGTCTGAGCTGCTTCGTCCTCATGCCCTCCACTCATTGTTCCCATCTCCAGAAGTGGCTCTCAGAGCCCTCCCTTCCTTCCCCAGTCCTTTCTTCCCAACTCTCCAAGTTCTCCAAGTTTTAAATCCGAACACGAGCACCATTCCTTGTCCTCCACGCCCGTCTGCTTCCCACTGGGACAGAGGCAGTGGTGGAATCCCTGTGTCTGGAAGGGTTCAAAACCCCTGGGGATGTGGCACTTGGGGACATGGTTTGGTGGTGGCCTTGGCAGTGCTGGAGGCGTGGTTGGACTTGGTGATCTTGTAGGGATTTTCTAACCTTGATGATTCTGTGATTCCATTTTGCTCCCTCATGGCAGAGGCTGCAATTCAGAGCAGAGGAGGCATTGTACATCAAATATTCTGCTGGAGTCCTTCAGGTGATAATTTTCTAGAGTGTGGGCAGTTTGGTGCTGTTTGTATTCTTCAGGTGATGGAAGAATCAAATTGTAGTTGTCTATATTTTGATTTTTAAGAGAGCTAATGTCTTTTCTGGCCTCTCTCCTTCTCCATCTCCCCTTTCCCCCTGCTGCAACCAAAAAAAAATCTTTATTTTATAGAATTTCTTTTCGTAGCCCACAGCTGATTGTTCCCAGATCCCTGAAAAAAGCAGGGTGGGTTTAAATCAGTAAGAAGAGATCAGCCTTGGCACTGGGAGTAAGGGTAATCCATGGAGAGGTGCAGTGGGAGCTCTGCTGCTCCCAAATCCTGACGTGGGGATCCCAATGAACCCACAGAAGGGAAATCCGTGAGGATATTTCCATCAGGGAGGTGCCATGTGGTTTTTATGCCCAGGTAGCTTTTTTTCCTAACTGTCCTTGAGGTAGGAAGGAGCTCATCTGGTGTGTGCATCTGGAATGGACGTGTCTGGAGTCCTCAGGAGAGGAAAGGATGGCAGTGTCGGGGCTCTGGGGATGGGATCGTGCCTGGGGCCCTTCTCTCACCTCTTGGAGCTCTGAAAACTGGGTTACCCTGTTGCCTCCCTTGTTTGCTGTGCCATTCTTACCTCTGGAATTGGGGTGTATTGGAATTGAGGTATGGAAAGCTTATTCCTCTGGCTAAGCTGCCATAAACCCACATGGACTTTTGTCTCGGTTTGGAAAGACAGGTGTCTGCCAGGGAAAAGCCAGAGCCTCCCTTGGAATGGAGAATGTAAACCCTCTGAATTACTATAATTTAGAAATGAAGGGGCTTTCAGGCAAAGATGGGAATAGGAATAACAGTGCTTTACTAGGAATATTAAAAAAAAAAGTAATAGTACAAAAAAGCAAATGAACAAAAATAAAAATAAAACGCTGACAAGAGTCAGAATACAGCCTGCATTTGAATTGCAGAATTGCAGAGCTGCGCCCTGTTGGTGCAACCCAAGAGAGCCTTTAGGGCTGGTGGTTGGTGGGTTGCAGATGTGGGCAGCTTGTAGGAGCTGGTGGTGCAACCCCAGGAATGGGATGTCAGGCACCGTGTGCTCGCAGTAACTGTGGAGGAAAAACGAGGCAGAGCGGCCACTCTGAGGCCCTGATATTTCACTTTGAAACTTCCTTCTGGCTGGGAGGGTCAGGCTTGGCTGCTCTCAGCTCCTGTACTGTCAGGAGGCATGGATTCGGCTTATCAAGCAGTGCTGGGCTTGCTAAGTGCTTGGCAGACATTATAGAAAAGCGAGATGCTATTCATGCTGCAGTGGATAAGGAGTTGGAAGGCTTTGGTTTGAGATTGCGAGAGGCTGAGAGGAAAATTGAAGTCATGGAGATAATGATCATTGGACCTAATGCTGCTCTTGCTGAGAATGCCAAAGGCCAGGTTGTAAGGCGTGCAGAAGTCCAGTTGATCATCTGGAAAATAAGTGCAGATTGAGTATTATCATCTTGGTGGGAGAATCTTGTGAATATATTGATGGAGGAGCTCAGAGATTCGTGTGCTGGTTGCAGGGTGCTGGTTGAGTGGCAGAAATGGGAGGTGGGATCTCTCAAGTGCTCCAGTCTGTCGTAAGGGCGCCGTGTTAGTGAAATGTCAAGCTGCTAAGCACTGATTTCCCAGGACAGTGAACCAGTGAATATTATTGCTAATATTATTATGACACAGTGACTCGAAACTGGTGCATATGATGCAACTCCAATAACAACAAAAATCTGTGGGTTTTTTCACTCACTGTCGGGGGATTTTTCAGTCTGAAATACCAGGGGTTCATTTTAATGCTCCGTGCCTTCTGTGTGTCATTTGGATTTGGCTTTTTCTCATATATCCTGAAAAATAGTTCAGTTTGGTGACACTGAAAATCATTCAGAGTATTCTGCCTTCTTATTGCCAATAGGTTATAATTTAATGAAACACTTGCTACTTCCATAAAAATCAGCAGAGAGAGACATCTGGACTGGAGTTGCTGCCACAGGCCTACAGCTTTTCTTTCCTTCTTTTTCCGAGGAGGAGAATGAGATTTTAGTTTAAACTGTTTTTACCCAGCACGCTGTGTGCCAATAGGCAGTGAATAGATACCATCTCCTCAGATGTGCACACAATCAGATTTTATCCTCCAGCACTGGAGGTTCTGTGTGCAGCTGCTGACAGAAGATTTCATTTGCCTGACAGAGGTCCCTGTGGACAGAGAAATTGTTCCCCACCGACAGGAGTGGTCCTTCAGCATGTTTTTGGATTGTCTTCGTCAGAATTGTTCCTTCTTAAAAGGTCGACTGATTTCCTCCAAACTATTAAACACCCTCTATTAAGGAAAAATAAAACAGTTGTGCCGTAGATAATACGAAAATTACCATTCTGACCTTTTTCTCTGCACTTCTTCGGTTTTCTTGACCTGCTTTCCTCTCCATGGGACAGCAGTGGTGTGTCCCACAGCCCTGGGCTGGGAGCCACGTGTTGGGAGGGCACTCAGGGTGGTGGTGGTTGTGCCTGTTTGTGGTTTTACGCCTGCTTGGGAGGGGTGTAAAAAGGGAGAAGTGCATTAACCATTCCCTTTCGGTCTCGTGGCTTGTGTGGCAGATCCGTGGTGTGCCTGGCACTGGTTGTTCCTTGCAGGAGTGTCGTGGCTGCATCGGGTTCGTTTCCTTTGCCAGAGGACCAGGAATTGCTGCCCTTGGTTCTTTGGGAAAGCATCTGTGCACGGTAAAGGCATGTTGTGATCCTGGCTCCTACCTCCTCAGACTGCTTGGGATTTCAAACTTGGTTTTCCTGATCTGGAAATGGATGGATGCTGGGAGTCTTGCTGCGGCCTGGGGCTGTCTGTAGCGAAAGAGAAATTGGAAACCAAGGGTTACATTCTAGGCACAGGATAATTTAACATTACGCAAGGTCAAGCTGAACCTTTCTTGACCCCTGACTGTTATTATGGTGTACTTTTCCCTGAAATCCTCATGAAGTGGGTGGAGTTCATTGCTTGTGAGGGTCCCGGTGTCTGTGACACAGCGTGCACAGTTTGGGGTGGATTCTGTGAGGATGCGTGTCGGGTTATTCCCTCTCGGCAATCAGAAGTGGTCAGCAGCGTCCCTGTGGTTTTAGGGATGCCTGTGTCGCGGTGTGCAGTGAGAGGACCCACGGGCCAGCTCCTCTCCCAGCCAGGGAGATGCTTTGGAAGCGCCCATGGCATTTTCCTGGGCTGGTTGGTGACACCGTCACTGCGGGCCGTGTGGGAGACGGGACAGCCCGGCCGAGCAGCCGGGAGACGGAACAGGAGGAAGAGGAAGCAAGGCGATTAACTCATCTCCAAAAGGACAAAACGGTTGTTGTGCTAAAAATACACGGCCACAGGGCTGATCCCACGTCTCTCAGCAGTGGCAGGGAGCTGTTCCAAGATGCTGGAAGGGAGGGGCGGGAGCTCTGCTGGGAGAGCCGCGGCGGCCAAAAGTGCGCCGAGGCTCCGTGGAGAGCAGGGGACAGGAACATCAGCAGGGTGGGCTCTCGAGGTGGGGCGTGGGGCTGTCACCCCACGGAAGGCTGTGGGGGTGGCTGCAGAGTGGGGGTCACCCCGGGTTTGAGGGGATGTTTCTCACCAGGGAGGGGTGAAGAGGGTTCAGGGACCCACTGGTGTGTGGAGGTGCCCATCACCCCGACCTCTGGGCTGTGAATTTGACTCGGGGCTGTGCTAGGGCTGCTCTCCAGCCTTGGAGTACATTTTCTTTCCAAGCTGCTGTTTGTAGGACCCAAGGGGCTGTGGGGGAACAAAACACCCCCTTGCCCGGCGCTTTGTTCCAAAGCTGCACTCGCAGCAAAGATCCCGTTTTTCAGTTCCTTGTGACTTTTGGTTTAACTCCTGTGCTCTCCTGTGCCGGACTAACAAGTGTGGGAATACTCTTCCATGTGCTGCTTAAAATGTGATTTTTGATTACCTGGGAGATCGCTTAGGAAATCTCTGGGCTTTGTTGCATTGCACATGCTCCGATCACATTTACAAGCAAGCCACACACTGGGACAGAACTAGGTCACTGGAAGACTCCTTGCTGGACACATGTTTAGTTTTCCTAATTCAACCCCTATATTAAGCAACATAATTGGGATTTTAGGGGTAGCCGAGTCTTGCTGACCATAGCTAATTTTTATTGTGGGTCCATCAGAAGGTTGAATTTTAGAGGCACAAAATGAGAGGTTTTGGTACATGGGAGAAAGTGGGATATTTTGTCTTTGACTCGCAGTGGGAGGTCACAGCCTTTTGTGCTGGCAGCTCTGAAACCAGCACAAACTGGGGTGATTAGCTCCCTTTTCTAATGAGTACACAAAGCTGATTGTGAATGAGCCAGTGGGTTCATTGTGCACCCTTGGCCTGCGTTTAATCCTTTATGTGAGACCCCCTTTTACACGGGGACAGCAATTGGAATCCAATTTACACCGGGCTCGGCATTAAATCTCCTTACTCCAGCGATGCTGGCTAATCAATGGAATTGAAATTCCGGTGCCATCGGGAGCCTCCTCCCCTCCAGCTCTGCCACTCTTTTTCTGCTGCGTTTTTTAGGAGAGATGAAGCCCTTTAAGTGGGAAACACTTTGTCTCCCTAATACAAGAATAAACAATGTCTCGCTTCTTGGCAAAACACATCCCGGCGCTGTGTAACAAGCAGCAGAGATCTTAAAAGTCCATCAAGAGATGTTATGGTAATTTCACAAGAACGACCACCTCGCTTTTAGTGAGAATTATCTAAATATGAAGATAAAAGGAAGAAGAAAGAGAGCTTGACGTGTAGAGAGACACATGAAAGGTTTCAGGAGAAGCTTTCGGTGCTGCACAGAAATATTTTGCAGCTGAGTTTTCTGGCAAGCACCTGAACGGCAGGAAGAGTTTCTGCCTGCCTCGTTCTCACTTTAACAAGCAGGACTTGATCAATCGGTTTTGGGGGATATCAGAGATCAGTTAATTACAAAGAGGAGACCTCAATCAGCCCCTCCCAACGACTTTAGGAACGGTGGGATTACAGCTGAAGGAACTTCCCCCTTGCTGCAGTTGAGCTCGAGTCCTAAAAACCAAATTTTTTAGGAGAGTGAGTGTTTGTGCGCCCACACGTGATGGGGAAGAGTGATTTCAGAAGTGCTGAATGCCTGGAAACCAAGCGGAGGAAATATCTCACCTGGGTAGGGTATAAATGGGAACGCCATGAATTGTGGCTTGCTCCTGGAAATTTTGGCTGGTCGTGGCTTTTGAAAGCCAGCCCACGTTGTGCCGTGGAACAGCTCAGCTCAGGAGCTGCTCGCTTCTCATCCCCATCCATTACTTCTGGTGCCTGCAGCCCCTTGAAATATTCATTCTGCCTTTTATTCCTCGGCGCTGTTTAATACCGCAGGCACAACAGTGACCCGGAGGGTTTGTATTCAGTTACAGCCATCGTTGTGGGACAAGCTGGGATCTGGAAAGCTGACACCGGTCTGGAAATTAATGAGTGTATATTCCCATTGCAACCCGTGTGCCAGGTGTATTTGTTTAAAAAGTCATGAAGCAGCCTCCCCAAAACGAGGGGATGCTTTTTACTCGGCTCCCTGAGTTTGCTCTCTGTCTCTCTCCTCCTTTCTGAGCTGTTGGATTGCACACTGGTTGCTTTTGGGGCGGCCGTGCCGGTAAATTGTGTTGTTCGTCTCCCTCCACTTTGGCTGTATTGGTGCCCTTTTCTCTCTGTGCTGTCTGGATGCAGCTGCTGTGTTGTTCTCTGAACGAGGCAGACTCAAAGGCCTTGAGAAGCACAAAATGTCCCTGCCTGCCTGGTTTGTGGCCATCAGACTTGATCCTGGTCTTGATGGCCATCAGCACTGATGACTTGATCTTCAGTGGTTCACACTTATATCCACTCATAAATACAAAATAAATTTAAAACCACCCCAAAACGAGCCCAAACAAATGTTGTTTCAAGCTGCAGCTCCGGTTCGGAGATGCCCCTTATCCATCCACGGGCCTCTGAAGATTACCTGGAATGATGATGAGGTAATCACTGCATAATAGCCCCGACTTTTAAAGCACTGGATTTTTTTAGTGGGCAGGATCTTAACTCAGCCATTGAGTCGGCTGTGGAAAGCCTGGTTGAGTTTTCAGGCAGAGCTGACCTGCCAGCCTTTAAGGTGAGAGTATTTTACGTTTTATTTTGTGTAAACCCAGCAGTCTGAATTAAGGACGAATGCCCTGGAGTGTGCAACTGAGCCTGTTTTAATAACTGAAATATTTGGGGCCATTTGATTTGGTGAGCTCTTTTTCTGTTAGAAAAAAAGGAGCAAGCTGAGCTCCAGCATTTTGCAGGGAACATTATTTTGTGGAGAGAGAACACTGATCTTATTTGGCAGAAAATAAATGGATGTTTGTGTTATGACGCCTATTCAAGTACTTTCTTTTATGTATGTGCAGGATGCTCTGTCCTGAAATCAGATCTCGTCTGACTGATACATTTTAAGCACGGTGATCCTGACTCTTTCACAACTTTCAAGTGTAAATGTGTTAATGTTTTGCCCGGCACATTATTTCTAACAGGCTGAACTTTCATTGTGTTTTCGCAGTTTGGGTTTAGGTTTAACTCCAGGCTTTTCATAGCTATCTAATTCCTCATAATTTCTGACAATCCTGCTAGCCTCACGGCTCCCCCAAGATTGCCGAGACGATGACAAACACCCAGCCTTCCCTGGCTTTATTTTTTAAGGATCTTTCCTTTCTCTCCCCAACCTCCCAGCTCCCAAATCTGAGCCCCAGGGGAAAAATCGGAAGTTGCTTCCTCAGACCTGTCAACTCTTGTGCTTTCAGGGTGAGCCTAATGATGTTGAGCCCTATATGATTCTTTCACACTTGTCTACTTCAATCTCACACTGCAAGACAAGCAGTGGCTGTGCAGAGGGAGGGGATGAAAGTCCTGCTACGGTGGAAATCTGCAGAGCATACGCACTGGCTGTGAAGGAGATGTGGGATCAGATGCAAATCCTGTGTGTAGCATTGCTGGTTGGGTTGTGGGGGTTTTCTTTCCTCCCCCCTCCCTCCCCTGCAGTTTAATATGATTTTTGTCTTGCTGCATAGGAAACCAAATCAGGTTTCGGAGGGACGCGGGGAGGGATCAGAGTGAAGAATTGTGCTGAGTGTCTCCCATCTGCCTGATGGTATGTAGGTGGGAGCAAATAGCAGGATTTGACTGTGGAGAGAAGAGAGATAGTAGTGAAATTGAGTACAGAGGTAGCCACAAGCCTGACGTTTCAGAGATTGACCCTCTCTGCCTTTTTTAACCAATTATGAGACCGCCTGTCCTCAGGACATTTTGTGCCTGGAGGCTCCAAATAAAAACCCTGGGCTGGCATTAAGAGACTCATAGAGGCCTCTCGAAGCAGTGGCTGCAGCCCACCCTGTCCCCTGTGATTCTCCTCCCTGAAGATGGATGGGCAATGCCACCAGGGCGAATTTTGGGAGCAGCTGGTGCGCAGCATCACCAGACTGCTCGGTCTCTCTACTGTGAAGTCATCCCTTTTTTTCCTCTGTGTTTGCTTTTCTGCTTAATCTCTGAGCAGTTTCCTCTACTTCCATTTTTCTGGTGAGTCACGGAGGAGAGGAGAAACAGGCTAAACACAGATGGAAGTGAAAAATCTGGATCCCTGAGCCTGCTGCCTCAGTTTCTCTGCAGAGTGCACTCTTTTGCAGATAGTGTTTGGAAAATGGTGTGTGGGTGCTACAAATACCCCCAAAACCGTGTGGAGGCAGGGCTTGTTTCCGCCTTTGCTGTCAGATTGGTTTTATACACCACGTAAACCAGATTTGTGTTGTGT
The DNA here is from genome assembly GCF_029207755.1 of Chamaea fasciata. Lineage (NCBI taxonomy): Eukaryota > Metazoa > Chordata > Aves > Passeriformes > Sylviidae > Chamaea > Chamaea fasciata. Next base: position 1,822,789 of record NW_027094107.1, read on the forward strand.
GTGAGCAGTGTGGCTGCCTCTTTCCTATTATCCAGTGGTTTTTTTGCTCCTTGTAGGTATTTATCAACTGGTTTTGTACCGGGCTCTGGTTTTGGTGTGCCAGAAAAATACCTGAGGCCATGTAGGCAACTGCTGAGCTTCTCCTTCCCTACGAGACTCTGTAAGACACAGTGGAGATCCCTCCCTTGTGTGGGACTGAGTGACAGTCCCTGAAATAGGTGGAGAGAAATGGGGTGGAAAGAAAGAAAGAAAAAAAGAAGTGGGGTATGGCAGTCTTATTAAATTTTAACTGCTTTATCTATGCTTTCTCACTTCTAAATAGACCTGGCTCTTCTTTCCTTATCACTCTTTGTGGAGGTCCCCTGTCCAAGCCCAGGCTCTGCTGAACTGCCCCTTTCCACGTACACACGCAGCTGCAGCTCGGCGTTACTTGGGCTTGTTTCCGTTGGGTTTTTTGGGGACTGTTTTGCCAGCAAAGGCTGATGTCACATCTCCGGGTAGTTAAAAAGCAAATTCAAGCAGCACTGGTGGTGGAGAACCTGTGGAAGTGCTGCTGCCAGCCAGGTTCTCAGGGAATGCTGGCCCTGGCCCAGCGGCCGGGCGGGTGATTTACTGAGTGCTTTTCCCATTGCTGTGCAGCCGCCAGAACGGCTTCGTGGAGTTTCTAAATATTTTTTTTTTTGTTTTTTTTGTAAAGACCTCTGTGGTCGGGTTTTTGAGTTTTCTTCGTCGTTTGCCACTTGGGCAGTGGTGAAAATGACGGTTTGTAGTTGTAAGTTCAAAGACCGTGGTAGGAAATTGGAATTCTGGCATCGGATATGGGGCTTTGCAAGAGGCAGGTTTATAAATCAAGGGGGAGCTGGGGAAATGTGAGGCTCTGCCATGGAGCTGAGGGTGTTGAGCTTCTTGGCTGGAAGTTCCTGAGGGATCAGCAGTGGAGGAGGAAGGTGTGTCCTCAGGAGCAGTGCGGCTGTGTCCCATGTCTGAGGTGGCATCGCTCCCCTCCAGCTGTGTTTCTGCCTTCAGGGCTTCCTCCTGCCCTCTTCCCGCAGCAGACACTCCACTGCTACTGGGCTAAACACAAAATTGACCGGTATTTTTAAGTCAAAATACCTATCAGTTGCTCTCGTTGTGTCTGTTCCCTCATCTCTTTCAGCAGCCACTCTTTGGGCCTGGAAAGCTGCAAGTGTTCTCCATTCCAAACTACTACTGCTTCCTCTGGGAGCTGAGAGACCTCTGTAAGAGACACAGCAGGCTTGTAGCTGGGAAAACAGGGTAGAAGCAGCAGGTTTAGAAGCGTTTGCATTGATGCATTGTCCTGAGGACTTCCTAAAAGCTGCGCTGAGGGCAGATCTCCCTGTCCGGAGCGGTGGTGTCACCCTGGGATGGACTTGGGCACCCCAGAGGTGTTTGGAGCTGTCTGTCCCAGTCTGCCCATGTGTTAACCCAACACTGTGTTATTAAATACCTGCACCAGTGGCTGCTTTTAATCAATATGCACGATGCTAAACATGAAACCCAGAGAAATCCCCCGGGGACGTTTTCTTTTTTTTGACTGCACTGAAATCCCGTTCGAGCGCGTTCAAGTTACTCATCCAACATCTGCTTGCTTTTCTTTTCGGAATCAGCACTGATTCAGAGGTAAACTTTTAGGGATAACCTTTTCCAGCTCTTCCCTGAATACCCAGTGATGTGCAGGGAGCACGGGGGGCACGCTCAGCTGGGTTTAACACACCCCAGTGATGGCAGGATGCAGCTGCCACCTGCAGACCGGCGTTCGCAGAGTGACCCCGGCATCGGGCCGTGCCTAAAAGGTTCTCCCTGAACCCTAAAAAATGGGTTCACTGAGTTTTTATTGTAATGATTATTGTATTTTTTTTTTTTTTTTTTGTCCTTTTAATCCTTCATGTGCAACAGCTTGATTTTGGGCTTGGTGGCACTGAAGGGACGGACAGTTGGTGAGGAAGGAGAGTGGACGTGGCTGGCGCCGGAGCTCTCGGGAGCTGCGGCGGAGCTGGGAATGGTGAGGGGCAGTGCCTGCTGCTGGCATCACTCAGGAGGACTTTTCCTGAGGTTCAGCACAGCAGCCATGAGGAAAAAGCTGCCTGTCATTCTGATCATCGTTAACTCGGCCTTCCACACCTTCGCTCACACACTTTGGGTGTATTTGGAGAATTCCTCTGGCAGACGCCGTTGCTTCATTAAGCAGTTATCCCTGCTTGCCCTGGTTAGTCACTGGAAACCAGCTGCTGTGTTTGGTTCTAACCTGGTGCTAACCTGCTACTCCTTTCAACGATGTTAGTCACAGCAGATCAATGCTCTGCTTGTCTGAATGGCCCGTCCATCCTGCGGTGCTCTCCTGAAGGTTCATTTGTGGCTTTTCATTGGCGTCCCAGCGCAGCCCTTCCCCAGGATTTGAACAGACAGGTTGTTGTTGGCATAAATTTGGCAAGTTTTAGTATGAAGAACGAGGGTGTGGAGCAGGCTGGGAGGAAGGGAACACCTGGGCTGTTATTTTAGGTGGCCCATTGTTTCCGAGCAGTGTCCCTTTGCTGCTCCAAGCCCCATCCAACCTGGCCTTGGACACTTCCAGGGATGGGGCTTTTCTGGGCCCCCTGTGCCAGGGCCTCACCACCCTCACAGGGAACAATTCCATCCCAATATCCCATCTATCCCTGCCCTCTGGCCGTGGGAAGCCGTTCCCCCTTATCCTGTCACTCCATCCGTTGTCCAAGGTCTCTCTGCAGCTCTCTTGGAGCTCCTTTAGGCACTGAAAAGAGCCCGCAGGTTTCCCTGGAACCTTCTTTTAGGGGAGGGTGTAGTTTTCCCCTTGTTTCAGTGGTAGTTAATATTAAAATGAATTCTCACGTTGTGTCCTTTGTTCTTGGTCACCACGATGCGATTTTTCTTTTTTTCCTTTTTTTTCTTCCCCCCCCCTATTGCAAATTAAACACGAGCCGTTGTGGTGGGTTGCAGACTCGAGGGATTAATTCTGCAATTTCCAGCCCGACGTTCTTTTGTCCTGGAATGAAAATGGTCGTCTTAGGTAATGGCTATTTTTACACAGCCATTTGTTCACTGAGAACTGGGTTGAGACCTCCAGTAGTGTATCATTGACTGCCGAACAGCCATCGTGCAGTGCAGATCACTTCTGAGCTTGGCTACGCCCTCACCCGAGATGGAAAAGCTGCTTCAAAAAACCACCTCGTGTGTCCGGTCTCACCCCACTCAAGGCTCCCCTTTCAATCCTGCCCCCCCCTTTTTTTTTTTTTTTTTTTTTTTTTGGTGGGACTCAGCAAAAAAAAGGAAATCTGAAGGCAATCTTCATTGTAGGTGACAGGTGGAAACGACCACGTGCAAGTTTGCGCTTTTTTGTTGTGGGGGAAAAAAAACAAAAAAAAAGAAGAGCAGGAAATGTTGCTGCAGTATCTCGTGGCTCAGTGGAAGGATCAGAGCGCTTGGGATGTCTGAGCTGTTGGAGTGATGGCAGGAGCTGGGTGGTTTCTCTCCTCTAGCAGCATGTTTAGGCTGCAAGGGCACAGCTTCAGGTGTTCTGCGGCTCTGGGAAGGGATTCTTTGGTTGGTTGTGTGTAGTGTAAGTTTGGCCCTTCTGAGCCCGTGCCAGCAGCCGAGGTGGTGTGTCCCTGCGCTGCTCCTGGCTCTGTGATGCTCCAGAGTCTCCCAAAGTCATCACTGTGCCCTAAAAAACACCCTTGAAGGACTTGAAGATGCTTCTGCATCTCATTTTCTTTGAAGCCCATCTCCAGGTGGTTCTGTGAGGACGCTGTAAAGGTGCTGGAGAGGCTTCTTGTCATCTGCTGGTGGCGTGTGGGCTCCTGGTCCTCTGGGTGAGGAGGGGGTGCTCCTGTGCTTCCTAACAGAGAAATTTCATCTTCCTAAGTGCTCAAGAGGCTTCCCAAGCCTGTTTGTGGTTAATCCACAGCCCAGGGGTGTTGCCTTTACCTTAGAGAAGAGGAGGCTGAGGCAGAGACTCTCAGAGTGCCAGAGGCACATTTAGAGCCCTGATGGTTTCACTGCAGATCAGCTTGGTTGCGCCAAACTTCTTTTAAATTAAACTATTAAAAAGCTAACAGTTAAAATACTGGAGCAAGGCAAGCTCAATATGCAGAGTGGAAGGTAGAATAGTGTAAAACTATGGGGGTTTTAGTCCCCATACAGTGGAGATGCAGGCAGTTATTTCTTAGGAATCATTTTATATACTTAACACAAAATAAATGCCATTGTTGCTTTTGCAAAGCTTTTTTTTTTTTTTTTTTTTTCTTTTCTCTCTCTTAATAAGCCCAAGCAAAAACAGCTTGGACATTGCCCTGGTGCTGAATTGGCTCATGCATCACAGTGCTGGGGAAGTTTGTATTAATCAGCACTCTGCAGTCAGTGCATTGTTGCTTCATTAACCTACTTGTTTTTAAGTATCTGTAAATCACAAAGAGGGGAAGTCCTGCTGCTTGCTGAGAAAGCAGCCCTGTTTGCAGCGTCTCTCCTCTCTGAAGCACGTTTCTGGTTTGCTCTTAGGTTTTGGGGGCTTTTTTCCCCCCTGTTTTTCACACCTGTGAAATTCGTGGTGTAGCCTAGACGGACGTTTCAGATGTGTATATCCAAAACTGCAAGTGCTGTTGCTTTTAACATCCAAGCTCCCTGGGGATATTTGGTTCTGGAATACATCTATTCTCCAAGTGTTATTTCACTGCTCACAATGTCACAGCTAAGGTCTTGTTGTTCAGTAGGTACATTTTATTTGTCAGGATGCTGTATCTTCCTAAAGAGGCAGGGAACTGCAATAAAAAATGATTTATTTTCTTTTTTAAGTGAATCATTACAAGAGTTGTTAAAGGACTCTCATAAATTTTGTTATTAGAGAGCTGGTTCCAGGGTCTAGAGGAGGAGAAAAGGTTGGTGTCAGGTTGTACAATCTAACAGTGATTATGTGTTAATATTTCCCTGGCTAACAGAGATGCTCTTCAGTGTCCTCTGCTTCTGAAGAGGACTTTGAGGGGATGGGAAGGAATAAGGAAAGGTTGTTTGTGCTGCCGATACTGAAGTTTGTGCATTGGTGGCCGCAAATCCGTGAAATCCCGTAGTGGTGGGATGGAGCCGAAACTCATCGCTGCTGTCGTAATCAGAGAGTCACAGAATGGTTTGGGTTGGAAGAGACCTGAAAGATCATCCAGTGCCACCCCCTGCCATGGCAGGGACACCTCCCACTGTCCCAGGCTGCTCCCAGCCCCATCCAGCCTGGCCTGGGGCACTGCCAGGGATTCCAGCTGCTCTGGGCACCCCGTGCCAGGGCCTGCCCACCCTCCCAATCTCCCATCCATCCCTGCCCTCTGGGAAGCCATTCCCTGTGTCCTGTCCCTCCAGCCCTTGTCCCAGCTCCCTCTCCAGCTCTCCTGGAGCCCCTTCAGGCACTGGAAAGGCACCTTTTGGGATGGCTGAACCATCCCAACTCCCTCAGCCTTTCCTCATGGCAGAGGTTCTCCATCTCTCCTCTGGCGGCATCTGAGCAGCTCTTTGGACCATTCTCTGGGCAGGACAGGGGGTCTCAGCCCCGTGTTGCACCCCCGGATTTGGAATGCGGAGCAAACAACTCAGGAGCTGCTCCTGCTTTCCTGTTATTTCTGGGAATTGCGATGTCAAGACATGAAGAGGGAGGAGAAGGATGTTTTCTGTCCTCTCCCAAGTGTTCTGTGGGTGTCTCTGCCGTTGTTGCTGTCAGTGCCCGGGCTGTTGAAATCACTGCTGTTTAACTCTGGAGCTCAGGGTTAGGGCACAGGGCTCCTCCGTGCAGCCGAGCCCCGGCCGTGACTCACGGTGGTAATTTGGAATCGCAGGCACTGAATGTGCAACTTGCTTTTCCTCTGCCACGAGGCCCATTATGCAACAGGAACTGACAAGAACATTTCTGAACGTTTTCACTTGCTCCACAGAAGCGTGGCTTCTGAAATTTGGAGAGCTTTCTAATTGAGTGATATTCTCTCTAGGAGAATCAAATACATATTAACAAAAATTTTTTTTTAAAATGTAACAAAGAATAATTGAACTTCAATAGTATCTGATTACATTTGGTGTGGTTCAAAGATCTTTTTTTTTTTTTTTAACTGATTTCAATTGCAATTGCGGTTCTATATTTGTATTTTCCTGCCTTGTGGAAAGTACCACATGCAGTATTGGCACTCCGGTGCCTGACTTCTGCATGAAGGACTTAATCAAAGTAAATCGGGATGGTTTCTGTGAGGTGCCAGCCAAGGATAATCATCATTTTTGTTGCTGTTTACCAGCCTGTCCTACCTGTTGCAAAATGGAACATAATCTGTAAACACACACTCTGGGTTTTAAAGTCCTCTTCCCCAAATTCCTAAAGCGTGTAACGTTTCCTCTAGATTAATATTTAAACCCAATTTATTAACTGAGCGTGATTTTTCTTTTAAATTAATTTATCAGTCTCTTTCCTCGTGCTGCTAAAAGAGACAAAAGCAAATCTGTCTCTCTTATTTAGATTTATTTCACAGGCATATTTTCCCATTTGTGTGGATAAATGCTGGCCTGACTTCGTCACCATTTTTAGATGTTCTGCAACGCCGAACACAAAATATGAGCTGTCCTTTTTAGAAACAGTCCTCCAAACACTCTGTGCTCGTAACCCATTTGTACAGCTGGGTGAGAGGATGTGCCCAGAGCCTCCAGCTTGCCCTAGTTGAGCTGAGCTCCGGCAGTGCCAACAAGTTTCATGGGCTCAGAGAGGAGCAGAAACTCTGGATGAGCTTCCAGGAGATGGATCTGGCTCCCTGGAGGTTGGCACCACTGCCGCGAGCCTGGGTTGGGGCTGTTGCTTCTTCCCTGCCTGGGGGAGGCACGGAGCTGGGGACGCCTGGCTGGACCCGGTGGGGACACCCAGCCCAGCCTTGTGCCCATTGCTGCTCAGGTGTCCTCCTTGCCCCATTTTCCCAGGATTTTATCTCCTCATCCCTCCTGGGAAAGCCTCGCCCCATGTGTATTCCCCACCCGTGAGCTGCAGGGAGGAATTTGAAAACACGAATTGAGGCGCTCTCTGAGTTTCCAGGTGTTTGTTTGGATGAGATTGCAGGGGGGGGAGCTTCATCTGTGCTTTCCAAAGGGCAGAATGACCCCAGTGCCAGGTCTCTTCTGGCTCAGTGGCCCCACTTTCCACGCGCCCTCGGTCAAACCACGTGTTGCTGAGCCCTGGAGAAGTTTGGGGGCGATTGATCCATAAAACTTGTGGTTAATGCCCGCAGTCTAAATAGATCCAACCACGTATATGTTGCCGTTTGTTGCCGCTGCTTAAAAACAAACAAGCGGCATCCCCTGCTCCCCAAACCCAGTGGAACTGGGGACGAAACGCGCTGGATGCTTGGGGATTGTCTGCTGGAGGTGCTGCAGCTCCTGCCCAGCCCTCGTGGGGCCGAGCCCAAACATCTCCAGGATGTGCGGGGAGCTGCTTTTGATGGATCAGCTCTCAGAAGGCACAAGCCCTGACTTTTCAGGAAAGGGGAGAGCTCATCATTAGCCAGTTTGGTCGCACGTGTTAGGGTGTTTGATCGAGTGGAGCCCAAGGTAAGGCGTGCAGGGACACCTAAAGCGCATTTTGTTAATGCCACGCACCGAGGTGGCTCCCTGCAGCCCACTGCAAACGTCTCGTCGCTCCTGTTTCATCCTCATCTCCCGAAACGTGCTCGCCTTAAGTGGAAGCAGCTGCCTCCTGCACAGGGAAAAGGAGGCAGACCCTCCTCTCAGCCCCCCCCCAGCCCCTGCCTTCAATTAGCCGCCGGTTTGCCTGGAGTGCTGCAGTGTGACCACTCCTACTGTCAGAGCCAGGAGGAAAAATGCAGCACAGTAATGAATTTGTAACTAGAGAGTGGGGCTAACGAGTGTCCTCAGCTCAGGAATGCGGTGGGGATATATTAAGCCAGGTGTATTGGGGGGGGGGGGGGGAAAGGCAGCATCTCCAGGCTGGATTTTATAATTAGGGCACATGGTGTAACTCTTTTGTTTTGCAGAAGCCAGCTTTATTAATTGATGTAGAAGGTTGCTGTGTGCTATTCATTGTTTGATTAAAATGCCTGTATAAATAATTAGGCCTCTTCTGTTTGTTTTATTTTTGCACCCAATTTACATTTTCGTACGGAACAAAAAAAAAAAAAAAAAAAAAAAAAAAAAAAAAAAAAAAAGAAAAGAATTAGCGAACGCGTTTATTCCCCAAATATTTCAACCCGTGGCCGCTCTCCCCCACTGCAGTAATGACGTGACCTTTGTGCCACGCTGGCTCAGCCCTCAGGAACTCTGTTCTCTTTGGAGGAGCCGTGGTGGTCCTCCCTCCTTTGTGTGTGTGCTGCGGGGGGCTGCGGGCTCGGAATCCCTCCGGAAAACACAAATAACCGCCCATATTCAGGCGCTGCTGGAAGCAGCAGGTCAGCCGCGTCTGCTGGTATTTTGCTGAAAGAAAAGGAGGGTTTCAGGAAGGCTGCGTTTGTCTCCTTCTCCTTCCAGGGCTTGGGGTACGGGGTGGGAACGCTGCTGTTCGTGCAGCAGCTGGAGAAGCCGCCGCACATCTGGAGCCGGGGTGGCGAGGGCCGTTTGGAACTGTGTTATTGTTATCAGGGGCTGCCTTTCTGTGGTAATAGATGAAAAAAAAAAAAATCTGCCTGTCTGCAGTACCTCTGAGCAGCCTGTACGTAATCTTTATGCTGGGAAGAGTTCGCTGGGAGCTGGTGCTGCTGATTCCTGCGCATCCTTTGACTTTTCCTCGGGAAGATTGTTGAGGAGCAATGCCAGACTCGGCCGTCGTGGTTCCCTCGTGGTTCCCTGGGCTGTGGTGGTCTCCCCTTGCCCCTCCGGAGGTCGGCAAGCCGAGGGCTCAGATGTGAGGCTGTTCCCCACCTGGCAGCATTTGCAAAGTGGCCTGAGGAGGTCAGTGGTGATGCCCAGGGACCGGAACACCTTAAAATGTCCTTTACAACCTCAGGTCTCAAAATCAGTGCCCTAAACCATGGTCTCTTATATTTGCCTGTTTGTAAAGGCAAAATTAAGCAGAAAATACCGGTTTATGAACAGTGCCTGGAGCGGTTGTGCATGGCCAGGGCATCACACCCAAAATCATCCCTGCACAAACAGCAGTCCCGGTAGAAAATGAGGAGAATTTGGGTTTTTTCACCTGTTTTCCCACCCCTCGATCTCTCCCTGCCCGCAGGCTTTGTGGACTGTCCCATGGGCAGGGAGAGGCTGTCAAAGGAGCTCTCCTTTGGCAGGATGTGGCTGGTCCTTCCCCTGGCAGGGCTCAGCCAGGAGCACGGAGCTTCCTGAAGTTTTTTCAGGCATGGATCGATCGGTGAGCACAGTTTAACAGCAGCTGCAACAAAAACCAGGGAGAGAGAGAGAGAGAGAGAGAGAGAGAGCTCCCTGCAGCTGATCCCCGGGGAGAAGCGCAGAATTGTCGCTGTAATAAGAGAGACTCAGTCAGGAGTGAGTCTCTCCCTCCCTGGGAAAGGAAGGAGCAGGGACTGACTGTCTGGCCGAGGCAGGGCTGTGAAGTGCTGCTCTTCATCCCGCGGCTCTGCAGCCAGCCCCTGCTGCATTCCCACTGTGACCTTCCCACCCTGCAGGGAGTGGTGGTGGTGGCATCACCCCGCGGAAAGGCCGCAGTGGGGCAAGAGGCTCCTGCCTGGGGGTCCGTGATGCTGGTGACACCAGTGTGACAACGAGTCCCTTGGCACTCGCACGCTGGGCGTTACCCCGCCGTGCTGTGCCCCAGCTCTGAGGCAGGAGTGGTTTCATCTGGGGCTGGCTCCAGCAGTGGGTTGATTTTGGTCGCTGGCTCAGTCCAGCACATCCTTGGCTGATGTCTTTTTTTCAGCTCTCCTCGTCCTCCTCGACAGACCCTCCCTTCACAGATGGTTCAGTGCTTTGGGTTCAGTGGAAGGGACCTTAAAGGTCACCCAGTGCCATGGGCAGGGACACCTCCCACTGTCCCAGGCTGCTCCCAGCCCCAGTGTCCATCCTGGCCTTGGGCACTGCCAGGGATCCAGGGGCAGCCACAGCTGCTCTGGGCACCCTGTGCCAGGGCCTGCCCGCCCTCCCAGGGAACAGTGTTTTCCCCAATCCCCGATGTCAACCTACTCCCTTTCCGTTTACAGCCATTCCCCCGTGTTCTCTCTGCGTCCCTGGTTTGTTTTCTCCTCGGTGTGGTGGGGCTGTGCCTGGTGTCAGTGCCTGGCAGCACTGCAGCTGTGCTGGGAGAGCTGACAACTCCCTGCTGCTGCCAGCCAGGGTGGATTCCCACCCAAAAGCAGAGCTTCTTGCCTTTAGCAGGGCTCTGCTACTACTGCTGGTTTGCCTGCCTGTTGTGTAGAGTTGTAGTGTGCACAAACCCCAACAGACTTGGCTGAGCTCTCCACTCTTAAGGACAGACTGCAGTATTTTTTTCCCTTCCTTATTACTAAAAACTTATGGGGTTTTTTTTTTGTTTGTTTGTTTGAATTTGCTCCTTGCATATGAAAAGCCCTTGGAAGGAAATGTTAGTGGGGTTTAGTGTCTGAGCCGTGCCTGGTAAAGCTCTGGGATTGCTGCAGCCCCATCCCTCTGGGAGCCAGGGTTAGGAGGTGGCTGCAGGTGCTGGAAAAGGCTGGCAAAGTTCAAACTCAACAGGACTGCCATTTAATTTGGGGTGTTTTTAATTTGCAGTATTTTACTAGTAAAGTTATGCTTCGGAACAAAGATAGTATTTTTTTCCCTTAACCTAAATGCTGCATCCTCTATTTATTCCTTTTCCCTTCCCTGCCAAGCACAGAGCAGTCAATGGGTGGAATTTTTTGCAAGAAATTCAGACTTTGCAATTTAAAAAAAAAAAGTTGAGAACATGCCATAATGCTATGTATGTGCCAGTGAGCAAGTTGTAATGCACACAGCCAAATCAAAATGATCCCACCCTCACTTCTTCCTATCGTTTACAAAAACCAGCTGGAAGGACTCAGCCCAGCAGACTGTCTCTAGCAAAGGGGAGCAAAAGTGTTTGGGTGGTGTGTGTAATATCAGGTCCAGTGTCATGGTTTCAGGGCATGTGTGCTGGCTGGAAGGACTGGAAACTCGGATATCCGTGTCTAAATCCGGATTGAGCTGTTCTCAATCATGTTTGATACATGACTGAATCCATGCCCAGCCACAAAATGAAGCGAGTTCTGCTCATCTGATTTGGGGGTTGAAGGTTTAAAGTAATGTATAATGTGCTTTAACACAGAATCGTGGAAGCATTTAGATTGGAAAAGACCTTTGGGGTCATGAAGTCCAACTGGCTCCACAGCTCTGCCCCGTGTCCCCAAGTGCCACATCCACAGGGATGTTCAATCCCTCCAGGGATGGGGACTCCTCCCCTTCCCTGGGCAGCTGTGCCAGTGCTGGACAACCCTTTCAGTGAAAAATTTTATCTAATATCCAATCTAAACCTCCCCTGGCCCAGCCTGAGGCCGTTCCCTCTCCTCCTGTCCCTGTTCCCTGGAGCAGAGCCCGACCCCCCGGCTGTCCCCTCCTGTCAGGGAGCTGTGCAGAGCCACAAGGTCCCCCCTGAGCCTCCTTTTCTCCAGGCTCAGCCCCTTCCCCAGCTCCCTCAGCCTCTCCTGGGGCTCCAGCCCCTTCCCCAGCTCCATTCCCGGCCCTGGACACGCTCCAGCCCCTCCAGAACCGCCCGCAGGACTGGAGGCTCCTCAGCAGTGCCCAGTGCAGGACAGATATTCCTGCTCTAAAGTTTCTATAGAAAGGGTCTGTGGTATGTACCGGGTCCGTGTTTGTTCTCCTAAATATGCATGTTTTGCATAAAATTGCACATGAATAGTTTTGCTGTTTTCAAAAACTTCCCAAGTGTATAACTTTGATGACACAAATCTTCTGGCTGAGAGGGAGTGGGAGCCACGTGGAAAGTCTGAGTCAAATGCTGTTGTTGCAGGTTGAATAGCACAGAAGTGTATCTGAGAGAAAAAACTATATTATTTTTACAGGGTTTTTAAGATGCCCAAAGTACAAAACTTGAAACTGTTAAAATCGTTATTTTCACTCCATGCCTTTTAAGTTGACTTTGGGCTGTAAGGAGTCAACAATGTTCTGTAGCGGTGATATGGCTCTGGTTTTTCTGGCTGCTGGAATACCTGGGGTATTGCCCTGGTTTTAGACCCAATTACACTTTTCCTGTCCTGATGTATGGAATTATCATCATTTCCTGTTGCAAAAAAAATCAGATGCTGGAGCCTTGTTGTGTTGGAGATAGGGCAAGAGGAGTTTTAATCTCAGTGTAAGCACAAAGTAGTTGTCTACACTTTGGCTTTTCTTTTTTCACAAATAAACAACATCTTGGGCATTTTTAGGAGGTTTTAAATTACAAAGTGTGGCTGTTCCTGTCCTCACGGACAGTCACTTTTGCCCGTGTTGTCCATGTGGATGGCCAGGGAGGGTTTGGTTGGTGCTTAATTCTTCCCTGCCCTCGCGGTGTGCGTGGCTCCAGCCCGTGCTGCTGGGGTGGCTGCCCACAAATATTCCCTGGGGGGTTCCAGGATGATGCAGCTGAGGAATAAATCCAGGGAACTGAACAGATTTCACTCCTGTTCTGTGTGGCTCTTAGGCCCTTTTGAGGCTAGAAAGGGCTTTTTCCCCCCTCCTCCTCTACTCTCCATTCACACTGGAGAGGGCAGATCCCCAAAGTTCATCCCCAGAGCATCCCTGCAGAGCCTGGAGCCGTCCCAGGGGCACAGGGAATGTGGCTAATGGACGGCCGAGCTCCGGGCTGGGCGGCTCAGCGGGAAGCTGGAGGGGGAAGGAGTTGGAGTTGGTTGGAAAGATGCTTGGTAATTTTATTCCTTGTCATTTCAGACACGGCTCTGTGATAGTCCTTATGATCTTTAGCTGTGCATTAATCTCGGTGCTGCTGAGCTTCACACCACTGCTCTGCCACCATTATAGTGCAAGGTTTCTGTGCATTCCAATTGGAAATAAATTTCTTTATTACACATTCTCTGACCTTGGCATGTTTGTAACCCTGGCGATTGTTAGAGGGGTAAAAGGAGGGCTTCTGGGAATAATTGCCTTGTTTGTTCTTTATCTCTGAAGCATTGATACCTGCAGTTCTGGGCTGAAATAATTAAATCTCAGAATCGCAACCACACCGAGAGAACCTTCCTGTTTCTGCAGGCAACGTTTTATTTTTTTCCGTGGGTATAAAAGTGCAGTTTCCATTTGCAAACCCTCCACCGCGACTTTAGGAAATGGGTCATGCTGGATGTCCAGCCAGAACTGTTTTGCTTTGAGGTTGTAGTTCTGTGAAATAGATGTCACCTTAAAAATGATCCCAGGAAAACATGTGCGGGGAGGGGAGTCAGGAATCAGGTGGTGCTTCTCGGTATCCATAGCGAAAACAATTTTAGAAACCACTCCTCTCATAAATACTGCATTTTTGGGATAGCTCTTCTTGTATTCTCCATTGCCAAGTGCATTGGCATGAAAGCAGCTTTCCTCAAAAATTAATCCATGCCTGCTGTCTTTTCCCGATGGGGTGACAAGCGCTGTTGTAAGCGGAGCTGTGAAGCTCCATGAAAAAATTTAGGACAGAAATTTATTAAGGACTTGAAAAACAAAAAATGTTCAGATGTTTTGAAAAAAATTAAAAACTTTTTAAAAAAATTACCCAAATCAAACAAAATGACCTCTTCCCATGGCAGCTTGAGTTGTGCTGGGTGTGAACGGCTGTGCAGCCACAGCCTGGAGCTTCCCATTCCTGCTGCTGCATCCCGGATCCCTGCAGCTGCAGAGCATCCCAGCACAGCTCAGCTTCAGCTTGGGCCTGCACTGGAGGGACAGGGAAGGAATTCTTCCCTGTGAGCAGGTGAGAGGTTGCCCAGGGAAGCTGTGGCTGCCCCTGGATCCCTGGCAGTGCCCAAGGCCAGGTTGGACATTGGGGCTTGGAGCAGCCTGGGACAGTGGGAGGTGTCCCTGCCCATGGCAGAGCGGGGAACGGGATGATCTTCAAGGTCCCTTCCATCCCAAAGCACTCCGGGATTCTCTCTTGTGGCTTTGCTGGTGATCCGCTGAGTAGAAGAGCGGAGCTGCTCACTGGACTCACCCTCCTCCTCAGTGAACTTGCACAGAGGTCTTTTGTTTCCTCCTTTTAAACATTGCCCCAGTGTGAGAGTAGGTTTATACAGGAGCCGGTGAAAGATTTATTTTTTTAAAATGTGTTTTCTCTCCTCTCTCTTTTCCCTAAGGACACAGTAGGATATTCTTCCAGTGTAATCGAAGTCATTTCAACACCTTGTTTTCTAGCACCTACAATTTATACAGAGAAACCTGGTTGTTCCGTGCAGAGGATCTAGAAAAAAAAAAAAATAAAATAAAAGCAGAGAGAGTCTTGTTAGCAGCTGGGGCAGACTTGTTGTGCTTGTCAGGATGTCGGCTGTGTTCGCATGGAGGCACGAGCCTGCCTTGGGTGAGAAGCAGCCTCGGGGAGACAAGAGCTTTGCTGGTGGGGTGTGGGTGTCACCCAGCGCCTGGTGTGAGAGCAGGTGCTCCTCCAGGGGCTCAGGGAGAGCAGCATCCAGGCAGAGGAGCATCCAGGGCTGCCTTCCTGGGGGCCCAGAACCCCCTTCCTCACACGGGTTCTGTAGGATCCTAAAACCGTGCTGGAAAGAAGTGACGCTTGTAAGTTTTAGCTGTTCTGTTTTTCAGATCCTGTGCTGCCTGGATGTAGTTCTGAGCCTCATATTTAGTGCAAGTAAGCTCTCTTCACTGAGCAGGGAGACAAAACAAATCCTTTCCCTGCCGCACACCAAGGACAACTGTCAGGCCCGACAGCACAAATAAGGGTGGGCTGGAGGGAGGAACAAGGAGGATGGGACCTCACAGCCTGGAGCTGGAATTGGACAATTAAACCCCAAAATGCAAATGGACCAAAAGTTATCAAAATGTGAGACCTGTGGAGGAAGGAGATGGCACCTGTGGGACTGTACTGAAGGATTGATGGTGGAATATATCCCAGAGTGGAGGCCCAGTCTGTGAGCTGGACACTGGCAAACAGGGGAATAGCTCTGGGTTCTCATCACCCCTGAGCTTCGTTCTGGGTGCAGCACAGGAGGAGATCAGAGCCTTTGCGGAGAGACTGATTCGACATGCACATGGCAACAGGCGGTGTGGTGGGCAGAATCTTTGCAGGAAAGGGAGCGGGATGGGTGTGTTTGCTGTCCTGCCGAAATCCTGTCTGCTGCAGATCCCTCTGAAGGTGTTGGCTGAAGTTTCTTCTGAATGACTAGCCAAGCTGCAGGAACTCTCTTGGACGTGAGGGCCGGGGGAAAGGTCAGGGAACTGCTGTGCAGATGGCATCACTGTGCTGTGTGCAGGTTAACCAGGCTCCTCTGACCCACAGAACCCCTGAGGGTCAGCACAGTGGCCTCCTAAGTGTGATCATCTCACGTGCTGTTGCCTCCGAGGCAAAGGTAATCCAGACCTAATCACATCTCAGCATTAAATTCCTGTGAGCTGAAGAATTCAGGATTCAGGAACGTGCCCTCTGAAGGCTCCCTGGGTTTTCCTGACAAACCACAGCACTTGGCTCTTGCTGGCCCTGTCTCTAGGTTGGGTGATGCTTTAATAAAGACATGGCCAGCAAGGGTATTTCTTTACCCATGGGTAAAGGATATCCATGTTTCCATTTGCATATTAGCCCACAGCATCATCATACAGCTCCCCAAGTCCCCTTCCTTTTCAGGACTTTCTTCCCAGTTGTGCTGTTCCCTCTCCTGTTTTTTGTCTGGGAAGGTGCCTCACTTCACTCAGCCCCACCTCGTGAGCAGCACTCAAGAAATTTCCCTGCCCTCTTGACCCGGCCCTCCCAAAACTGCCAGATATGAAAGAAGATGTCAAAATCACAGAAAGATTTTTTCTTCTGGATAAAACAGAACTGAAGCTGAGGTGGTATCACCAAACCACAGCCACAGTCCAAGAAGGAGCTGTTGGGGATGCATCCACCCAAGCAGGGCCCTGGAAAGGCAGGGGCCAGGCAGCTGGAGATGGAATTGCAGGAGGATGTGGCAGCTAAAAGGACAGTTTGGTTTCAGAGGCAGAACACACACGTCTCACGTAGCAGGATGTTCCAGTCTCCTCTCTCCACAGATGTAATTAATCCATAAATGGAATAATGTATTCACTTCTGGGCACCTCATTACCAGAGAAGACACTGATAAATCGAACAGAGTACAAAGAAAACAACAAAAATGTTTAAAGGTTTGAAGGGAAAATTTTCTCTGGGAAGATCAAAAGATTTGAATATGTCCAGCTGTAAGCAAGACCACAGCTTAGTTGGACGAGATGTGTATCAATATGTGCTTGAAAGGTGTAAACAAAGCAGAAAAAACCAGCATGGAGGGCTTTTAGCAGGAAAAATGGAATTAAATTAATTAAAAAAGGAAACTTTAGATTAAAATCTTGTTGCCCTATTAGGATGCACAGTTGGTCTCGAGGGATTATTGTAAATGTTTGCAAGGGACTGGACAAATCCTTAATAAGTGTCCAGCAGCCAGGAGAGGGTTAGAACTTGCATGGTGATCTCTGACACCTGTTCCTCCTCTTATCTTGGATACTGATATAACCTAGTTGTGGACTTTCACATAAGTACCTTATCTAAAGGCCTGGACCAATTTAATAAATCAAACAGCATATATGCCTGGCTCCCCCAGCCCAGATCACAACTGAAGGACTCAATCCAACCATCCCTTGTTCTCCCAAAACTGCAGCAGGTCTCTAGTGGTAACAAAAACTTCAAAGACAGACAAAATGGGGGAAAAAAAAAAAGTGTTAGACTTGCTTTAAATAACCCAAAGAGCTCTTACATCCCCCCCCTGCCGGGGCCACAACCCTTTCCCAAGCAAACACTGCCTCCAAGTCCATCAGACTTTGCCCAAGGAGATCCTGCCAGGTCGCATTAAGCCTTTGTATGAGGACATGTTCACTAGCAACACGTTCCTCCTCCTGTGCTCACCTCAGAGTGTACCAACTAACTGAAATCAACCTTCTATTGAAAGGAGATAATTAAAAAACCACATTAGGCCAGATGCGAGCCTACAGCGCCGTTTAATGACTCCTGTCATCAGACTGACACTTGGTAGCTGTGCCCCATCCAACAAGTTGCTAGCTGAAGGACTAAGCCATGGAATTTTCTTTAAAAAGAGCCTTTCAGAGCAGGAAGTAGGGAAAAACCAAAACAGGCAGTTTGATAGGAAGCCTCACACCAAAAAACCTGGCGGCGTCCTCCCCTCTGTGCTCCAGTCTCATCCAGACAATACCTTTCCACTGGCACACGGAGCTGCCAGGCTGTCCTTGGCACGTGTCTCTGCAGTCAAGAGCACCGAGCACATGGGATTTATTTATTCCCTTTCCTAAGGGATGGCAGACAGCAGCTCCTCATCCAACCCGAGAACCAGAGCCCTGGGCTGAGCCGCGCCGCAGACACACACGGAGCCACAGAACACCTCAGGATTCCTATTCCCCCACTCTTTTTATTTATTTATTTTATTTTATTTTTTTTTTTTGGAACTTTAACAAAAGGTCAAACCTTGATAGAATAAAAATCTGCAAGCCAGGTCACGTAGAGGCTCTCTCCCGGTGCGCGCACGGGGCTGTGTTTTCGGCTCATTGGTGTGCCTCAGCCTGGGCTGCTGCACACTCCGTGCCCAGGGCCTCTCTTTTTCTCCCAACGTTCTGAAGGGAACGAGAGGAACCTCTGCAGAGGTTGGCAGCCTGTGTTGTCCAGGCTCTGCCTCATTACCATGACAAAGGGAGGTTTGAACATCCTTCAGCAAATGTGATGGTTCCCATCTAGCTTCCCACTGAAAAGCTGGCACTGAGCATCCCCAGCTCTTGATTTCCTATTTAGTCAGGCAGAAGAGCAGCAGCAAATACATTTTAGGGCCTTTTTATTATTTATCGCAGGTTTTATTGGAATTGTCTGTATCTGTAGGATTCCTCCCAGTCTCTCAGCACTGCCACCGTCCTGTGCTCACTGCCTGCAGCCCCGGTGGTAGCTCCCAATAAAGTAATGAACTTCTTGATCAATTCTTCCCTCCCCAGAACACTACCAGGAGAGCTGGCAGGCTTTTACCGTGTGAAAATGTCAATGTTTGTTCCTTGCTGAGGGAGGATTTACAGCCGCCCTGAGCCAAGCAGCTTGTTTCACACCTCCCCATGTCAGGGGAACAGTGTTCTCCTCTGGAAGGCGCGTCCCAGACGCTGCAGTAGTGCAGACACAGATCTGTCAATCACCAGGAATGCCACTCTGGGAGAGCTTTCCTGGGGGAAAGCATTTAGATCCTGACACAGAGTGGCCAACTGAACAGCCCAGCCTGCTGCTTCCTGCCCCATCCCTGCCCCACAACCCAGCCTGCAGGGAGTGTCACCGGAACCTCAGAATCAGAGTCACCGGGTTGGAAGAGACCTCCAGGACCATCAAGTCCAACCCAACCCTAACTTCAACTAAACCATGGCACCGAGTGCTGCATCCAGGCTTTCCTTAAACACACCCAGGGATGGTGACTCCACCACCTCCCCGGGCAGACCATTCCAGTGCTTTATCACCCTTTCTGTATAAAACTTCTTCCTGATATCCAGCCTGTATTTCCCTTGGTGCAGCCTGAGGCTGTGTCCTCTCCTTCTGTCAGTGCTGCCTGGAGAAAGAGACCAACCCCAGCTGAGCACAGGCACCTTTCAGGGAGCTGTAGAGAGATAAGGTCACCCCTGAGTCTCCTTTTCTCCAGGATAAACATCCCAGCTCCCAGCTCGGGTGCTCAGCATGCACAGGAGAGGGAACAGCACAACTGGAAAGAAAGTCCTGAAAAGGAAGGGGATTTGGGGGGCTGTATGATGGTGCCATGGGCTAATATGCAAATGGAAACATGGATATTCTAATAAAGCATCACCCAGCCTGTAGACAGGGCCAGCAAGAGCCAAGTGCTGTGGTTTGTCAGGAAAGCCCCGGGAGCCTTCAGAGGGCACGTTCCTGAATCCTGAATTCTTTGGCTGATGTGAATTTAATTCTGCCTTGTGATCAGATCAGAAAGTCCCCCCTGAGCCTCTTTTTCTCCAGGCTGAGCCCCTTGCCCAGCTCCCTCAGCCCCTCCTGGGGCTCCAGCCCCTTCCCCAGCTCCCTTCCCTTCCCTGGACACGCTCCAGCTGCCTGGCCCCTGCCTTTCCAGGGCCCTGCTTGGGTGGGTGCATCCCCAACAGCTCCTTCTTGGACTGTGGCTGTGGTTTGGTGATACCACCTCATCAGCTTCAGTTCTGTTTTATCCAGAAGGAAAAATCTTTCTGTGATTTTGACATCTTCTTTCATATCTGGCAGTTTTGGGAGGGCCGGGTCATGAGGGCAGGGAAATTTCTTGAGTGCTGCTCACAAGGTGGGGCTGAGTGAAGTGAGGCACCTTCCCAAATTTGTGATGTCCCAGGCCATCAAAGCAAGACTTCCTTTGTTTGTATTTATTTTTCCTGTCTAATCCTGCAATACATTTCACTGCATAGTAGGTGGAACTCAATAAACTGTATTCTTTCCTCTCCCACATCGTTAACAAAGCTGTTAAAATTAAATCTAACACAGATCCATGTGATTCCTTGGCTGTTTTCTCCAACTTCTTTGTTTCCAGTTGGCCTTGCAGGTGCTAAATCCTAATCCCTCCTAAAGTTGAGAGAATTGAGGCTGCTCAGATTTTTGCAGGATTTTTTGCTTTTAATTTTAGGATTGACTCTGGAAAATGCTCCTGTAATCCACGTGGCATTTCCATTCTTCTTTTCCCTAAATAAATAGTTTGTGCTAACTGACTGTGCCTGACGAGGTGTTCTCTGCAAGACTCTACTTGCAGCTTGCTGAGCTGCTCTCTGCAACAGATACTTTTTTTTTTTTTTAATGTTCTCCCCCCTCTTTTGCTAGGAATAGAACTTAATAGCATCCATTCATTTAAGTGTTTTCCAGAGTTAGGTATTACAGCCTTATGTTGTGAAGGGATTTGTTAGATTTCCCTTTTAAAAAAATAATTCTTTACAAATAACAACACTTGATTTCCTTGGTTAATTGCACAGATTGAGTGATTTGGCACATGTCTGCATTTTCCAGATACTCCCTTTTTCCCTCCTTCGGTGGAAGCTATTTTTGTAAACTCACCATCACTCTGAGAGCACAGGCATCTTTCCTTAATTTACTTTCAAAGACAAATTTAATAAAGGAATTCCCCTTCTTAGCCATATTGGAATCATTCCTTTTTATCTTTTATTAATTCCCCTACTTCTTCTTAACCAGGTTTTCTTGGGGATGTTTATAAATAAGTCCTCCCTCGTTCCTTAATCCTTTTGTCCAGCGTTAACTCAGGCTCTCTTTTATTGTTCCCATTTAATTGGCTCTGTAGGAATTAAATGTCCATGTGCTACTTTGCTTGTTCTCATCCTTGTATAAAATAAGATTTTTCTTAGTACTCAGCTCTTAGGAAAGCAGCGAATGCTTCAATGCTGTGGGCTTGGGGAGCGTCTCTGCTTGTAGGGCTTTGGGGTTGTTTTTTTGTTTTGTTTAGTTTTATTTTAACAATATTGTCCTAATTGTGGTGTTCTTCTGAAGTTGCCAGCTCTTTGCAGCATGGGGGAGATTTACGGTCTCCCTCTGATTGTCCTTAAGGACGCTGGTGGTGCCTCATCTGGAAAGACACTGGGAAAGTCTTACAGAAGTAGAGCTGGGCTTTCCTTTCCAGTGCAAAGGGAGCAAACAGCCTCATTTACCTGAGCTGACACCTGTGGGCCACTGGTCCCAAGTTTTAGTTAGCCTGTGATGAGAAGTTAAGATCCAATTGAACTCTCCAACAGCTGCAATGCAAAATTATATCCTGGATAAATGCAGCCTAACTTGGAACTGCTCTCGTCACTTCAAACCCTCTGCCATGGGTTGGGCTGGGAATGTTTTTTGGTTTGTTTTTTTTTTTTTTTTTTACTTCTCATTATTTTTCAATCTGCATTTGGATTTGCAGCCAAAGGCTACAGCCTCTTGCAGTTGATTTTTTTCAGTGCTGATAACTCAACACAATAATTTAGTCAACCTGATCTTCCCTGTTGAATTTCAGCTTATTGGCATTATAATTAATTTTGACATGTAACACCACCCCTCCAACTTTCACTCCCAAATCTATTAATGCGTAATGATGAAAAGTATGTGCTGCGCATAATATTGTTTGGGAGTTATGAATCTTGCATCCTTGTTGTTGGGGAGTAAAGGAGCGTTAATGCGTTAATTCCTGCTGGCTGCAGCTTGCTGATGACTGGAGATGTGCTGAAGTTTCTTAGTTTGTGGTGACAACTTCTCTCAGTCTAAAGCAGGAAGGTTAGAGGTGAATTTTCATGGAAATTTGATGGAATCATGGAATGGTTTGGCTTGGGAGGGACCTTAAAGCTCATCTCTTTCCACCAGGGAGCAAGGGACTTCTTCCCCTGTTGCTCCAAGCCCCGTCCAGCCTGGCCTTGGACACTTCCAGGGATCCAGGGGCAGCCACAGCTGCTCTGGGCAACCTCTGAGCCAACTTTTTCATTTCGGAGTCCTTCCGCTGCACTTCCCAATGCGCTAATCAATTATGAAGCACTGGACTGCACGACATCACACCCAGCCCCGTGGTATTTATAGGACTGCAGCTTTTTCTGCTCAGTTCCCATCGATTTACAAAACCTGATGATGGTCATTGGTCACAAAAAAACCCAAACCCTCCCCAAAAAAACCCCAAACCCTCCCCTACCTCTGCTCTGGGTTTTTTTTCCAAAGGCCATGAGTGATTACATCATCAGCGTGTGGTTAGATTTCATTTTCCTGCTGCACTTAGTGAAGCTCGGGAGCGAATGCCCAGGAGGAATTAAGCAATAAAGACGCTGAGGAGGAAGTACGTTAAAAGCAATTAGCAGGAATTTAACAAAGTAGATGAAAATCAAATCTCAAATTTCCGACCCGGGCGCTCCACGGTGCCGCTGGTGGGTGGTGGTTTCCAGGAGGGGAAAATTGTGGTGCTGGCAGCTCACAGGGCTTTATCCTCACTCCTGTGGGTTGGGAACGGGCAGGAAAAGCTGGAGAGGGACTTGGGACAAGGGCTGGAGGGACAGGACACAGGGAATGCACAGGACAATTGGAATATCCAGTCCAGGGCTGGATGGGAGACTGGGCAGGGATTGTTCCCTGGGAGGGCGGGCAGGCCCTGGCACAGGGTGCCCAGAGCAGCCGTGGCTGCCCCTGGATCCCTGGAATGTCCAAGGCCAGACTGGACACTGGGGCTGGGAGCAGCCTGGGACAGTGGGAGGTGTCCCTGCCATGGCAGGGGGTGGATCAAGATGGTTTTCAAGGACCCTCCCAACCCAAACCATTCTGTAATTTTCTGAAGCCTCAGGACACAGTGAAGATTCTGGGAAATTCACATTTTCATGGCCAAGAGTCTTTTTATTTCCTTTATTTTTTTTATGTTACTGTCATGCCAGCATGTTTGGTGGAGGTGCCAGTTGCTGACTGTCCTTGGGTTTGAGTTTTGGGGTTTGTTTGGTGGTTTTTTTGTTTGTTTGGGTTAGTTTGGGGTTTTTTTGGGTGGGGTTTGGTTTTGGGGGGGGGTTGTTGTTTGTTTGTTTGTTTGTTTGTTTGTGGGTTTTGTGGGGGTTTTTTTGTATTTTGTTTTGTTTTGTTTTTGGGTTTTGGGTTTTTTTTGCTTTCCCCTCCTTTATTAAAGGGAAGTAGGCAGATTGTGCTGCCTGGGGAGCAAAACCAAACAGCTGGCACGGTTTGAGTCCAGGAGGGGAGGAAACAAGAGCACAGGAGTGCTTGGAGAGACAGGGAGCAAACATTTAGGGGCAAACCAGCTTCACTTCACTCTGCAAACAAAATGGAAGCATTAGCAGAAGGGGCATGACTGATCTGCTGAGGGCTGGGGTGATGGGCTCAGTGCTTTTCAAAATAACCATTCTGAGTGTGCCCTGTCCCTGGTGTGCACTGAAGAGCCACTCCAGCCCTGGCAGGCTCCGGGAGATGCTGAGGTGGAGGAGATTCTCATTATTTCTTCTAACAGCAATATATTATAACCCCATTGTTATCAGCAGTGCTGCACTGGAACACTCGCTGAAAGGAAATCAAGATTGAAAAGGACCAAGATGAAGCAAAAAAATGCTTTGGCTGGGTTCGGTTTGGGGGGTCTGGGAGGGGGGCGGGGAGCTGCGGATGGGTGCTGTGCTTCCCCTGCAAACCCAGAGAAGCCTTGGGAAGGGGTGGCTGAGAAGCCAAAGCTGCTCCTGAGCCGGGGCCAGCTCGGGTGGGTCCTGTCCCACCCCTGCTGGGGTGCATGGGAGGCCTGGGGCTGCAGGAGACAGTGGGGTTTTAGTCACTGGTGGGGATGGGACTTAACTGGGATAAGGGGAAGAGGAGCGGGGGTCTCTGCTGGTGGGATCGCTCCTGAGGTAGGGTTGTATCCCCACCCCAGTGGGTCCACCCAGCCTGGGTGATGGGTTGAATCTTGCAGTCTGTGACAGTTCTGAAGGAGACTGAGACCCTTGGATGGTTGTAGAGCTCCTGCTTCCCAAATCCCAGCGGGGATCTGGGCACCTGGCAGCCCTGGTGCCACGGTCGACGTAAGAAACAACTGGGAGGAGGAAGAGGAGGAGGAGGAGGAGGGAGTTGTGGAGGTGAGGGGCTGACTTCGCACAGCCTTGGAGCTCGGGCAGTTTTGGTTCGTGGTCATCCTCCTTTGCTGGGCCCTGTGCTGGGCTCCTGCTCCGGCTGCAGGATCCCTGGGAATGACCGCAGCCCCCATCCCCAGTGCCCCTGTGCTGCTGGGAGAGAGGAGCTGGAGGAAGCCGGAGCGAGGCCTGCTCTGGGAAGAAGGGGGGAAGGTGCTTTTCAGATGCAGTTCTTATTTCTGATCCACTTGGTCATAAATGTGTTTCCCCGAGTTTTGGCCGTGACAGTAATTGCTGAGTGATCTCTCCCTGTCCTTACCTCAACCCGCAGATCTCCTGTTCTATTTTCTCCCCCCTGTCCAGCTGGGGAGGGCAGCGATGGAGTGGCTGAGTGCCCACCTGGGGTCCAGCCGAGGTCAACCCAGCACAGTGTGCCAGTGCTCCTTCCCCTCCGTACAAACTTTGGGGGCGAGAAATGAAAAATTCCTTTTGGAAATGGTTTTCCAAACCTCCAGGCAGACACCGGGGTTC
Source organism: Chamaea fasciata (assembly GCF_029207755.1). NCBI lineage: Eukaryota > Metazoa > Chordata > Aves > Passeriformes > Sylviidae > Chamaea > Chamaea fasciata. Next base: position 1,847,041 of record NW_027094107.1, read on the forward strand.
TCAGCCCGGCTGGGAGCTGCTGCTGCTGCTGCTGCTGCTGAGCAGCCTTTCTCCAAAAACTCCCGAATTATGGGTATTGTGAGTTTAATGTAAAGGTGTCAGGTATCTCTGAAGAGAAATTAAGAGAACGTCAAAGGTAAAAACTAAACAAAAGGGCAGACACAAAAAGGCTGTAAATGAGGTGGAAATTGCAGGCAAATAGACAATAGAAGAAAGTTTAAGTAGCAATTTGTACTCCTTTGCACAAGGAAATGCACTTCATTTTTAATATTAAAAAAAAAAAAAAAATCTTGGAGGATGCTGCACTTCTAAATACAGAGCTAAATATACCCTGGAAAAACCGAAACTGGTTTTTGTGCAGCCGCTCCGAGAGCGCACGCAGCAAAACAAAAGTGAGGAGTGATTGACAGAGCTAATCTGTCCTTAATAAATGTTTTATTTAAATATTCATTTTCCTCATTTGCATTAATTCCTTGCTCCAGGCCGGCTCTCAGTGCAGTACCTTTTCCTGGGTGCGCATCCCTGAGGATCTCCAGCTGTCCTGGCTCTGTGGCAGCTCCCAGGACAGAGCCTTCCCACGGGCATGGAAGTTGGGAAAGAGCCTTTCCTCCTCGAAATAAGATCCCACCATTCTCCCTGTCACTTCGTGTGAGATAAAAGCAACCAAAAGGGACAAGAACCTTGCTAGGCGAGAGCTGCTGCTGGGCGCTGAAGGTTCTTGATGATGGTGGTGATGATGATGACGGAGCGGAGGAGATAAGGATGCATTTCCAAAATATTCCTCACGGTTTTTCAGAGGGGGAAAAAAAGATGGTTTGGGGGTTTTTTTGTTTGGTTTTGTTTTTTTCTGGCTGTGCTGGTGTGATCTCTCCCAGTTAGGGAATTCTGGAGTTGGGCTGGAAGCCCTGGCTGGAGCTCAGGCAGTTCGTGTGTCCCCTGGGAATGTCTCTCTGTGGCTGGTGCTCGAAGCATCAGGAGTTAACTCAGCACCCGCAGAAATCCACGGAACTCCATAATCTTCCAAGTGGGGCTGAGGTGGTTGTTTTCCATCCAAAGAATTGCTGGATTAGATGAAATGCCCATCAAAACTGCAGCTGCCAGGGATTTGGAGGGTGTTGCTAATTAAGGGATGTTTGTATTTGGTTCACATGCCAGCGGGAGAAGAAGGAACAATTCCTTCCTTCCTTTTCCCCGTCCCTAATCCCTATCTGAGCCACACCAGGACAAGCTCCCATGCTCCTGAGGATGACTCCGGTGGCCCGTGCGGGCCCACAGGCAAGAGCTGGCCCAGCTGCCGTGCCTGGGATGCCTGTCCCCGGAGCCTGGGGGTGCCTGAGCCTGCAGAGCTGCTGTGGTGCTGGGATGTGCTCCCTATCCGAGGGGAAGGGGCATTTTCCCAGGTTTAGGAGGATGCAAAGTCGGCAGCGCCTGGTGCCTGTTGCGGTGGGGACTTGGAGCGACACCAGAAGAAAAGGGGGTGAGTGAAGAACTTCGCCCGCTTTGTCTCAAACATCTCAGAGTTGTTGATCTGGGGTCCGGGCTCGGCCAGGCTTGACCTGGTTTTGCACCCCTGATCCCTCCCCACCAACCCCAGGTGTGCCGTTCTCTGCCGTTTCTTGAATCTCACTCCCCTCAATGGGAAATTTGTGACTGCCTCCTCCTCGTTGCTCCCAGCTCTAAAACATTCGCTGGGATGATGTCTGTAACCACACCTCCTGCTTCTGAGGCTCCAGATCCCCCTAAATGTGTCCCTGGGATGAGCCCTTATCTTTCCACGGGGATTTTGTGGGATAGATTTGGTAGGGCTGGGGAACTGAGGAAAAACACAAAATATTTCCGTGTAGTAGCGCAGAGATCTTGATTTAGGTGAGAAATCAGTAGCATAAACGAGGTTAAGTGCTGAATTGAAAAGAAAGCCAGGGAGAATGTCAATATCTTCTCTCTGAGAGAAAACAAAATTAAACGACCCCACCTAACCCACCTTTATCTCTGTAAGTACTTGAGCTGGAACAGCCACAATTCCTTCTGTGCCTGTGCAGAGCTTCAGGTGCTCCTTAAAGCTCAGATTGCTTGTTTATATGTGAATTAGTGATAGGATTTCTGTACTGCTTGTAAGAAATGAGGCAGAATTTGTTTCAAAGACCTAATGAGTGCTGGGCTGTCTGCAGCCAGCAGAACATCTCTGTCCTGCCTGGAATCAGGCTCTGTCAACTGTGGCTGTGTTTGCTTCAAGAGAAGCCGTCACCATCAAAGATACTCGCTATAAATGATTCTGAATGTGTGGATTTTTTTTTTTTTTTTTGCTTTACAGCTATTTCTGCATATCCAGGATATTAAAGGGAATGTGTTTTCCTTGAAGGAGGCAGTTTGTATGTTGGGTTCTTAGAACATGTGCAGAGCGCATTTGTTTTATCTCAATTTATCTTATTTCGCCCGTTTGTGTTTGTTTACGGGTTGTCTTTTTTGTAAATCAGGTTTAATGCTGAAAGCCATTTATAGAACTGAATAATGCAAAGCTGACTCCTGAAGGTTGATAAATGCTTGGAGGAGAAAGGATCTCCTGTTGGTTTAGCCATGAGTACCCCACAATGAGCAGGACAGCTGGATGATGCTGCCTGAGAAGCTGTGGCTAACCCAGATGCTAGCTGCTCTTCTCCTCCAGATGAGAATCATCAGGACAAAATCTGGAAATCATGATGATGATGATTTAGCATGGAAAAAACCTGGTCTGGTGCAAAGTGTCCCTGCCCGTGGCAGTGGGAACTACGTGATCTTTATGATCCCTTCCAACCCAAACCATTCTGGGGTTCTAAAATCCCTTCTTAGAGGTGTGGAGAGCAGATGCACTCAATAAAAAGCAGCTTATTGAACTGTGGGTTTGTTTGGTTCATCACTTTTTGTGTGTGTGTGTGTGTGTTTACAGAGGCTCAGGGCTGCGACTGTCGTTTTCAGAATTCAGCAGGTTCCTTTCTGCTGCTGTGGAATGAGTCAGTACAGTTCCTGCTTTGATTTAAAAAATTGGATTTAAATCTCTTTGAAACCATTATGCTAAATCAATTTTTAACATAGCAGAGCAAGGAGGTACAAAGCCTCCCTTGTTCTCCAGTTGTGAACTCTTTGGATGAGCGAGCACTGTATAAACAAGACTTAAACAGCATCAAGGGGGAAGGGCTTTGCCACGATCAAATCATGGAATGGTTTGGGTCAGAGGGGACCTTAAAGCTCATCCTGATCCATCCCTGCCAAGGGCAGGGACACCTCCCACTATCCCAGGCTGCTCCAAGCCCTGTCCTTGAAAACTTCCAGGGATCCAGGGGCAGCCGCAGCTTCCCTGAGCAGCCTGTGCCAGGGCCTGCCCGCCCTCACAGGGAAGAGGTTCTATCTAATAATTAACCTAAATTTCCCCTTTCAGTCTGAACCCATTACTCTTTGTCCTGTCACTCCGGTTCCTGATGCGGAGTCCCTCCCCAGCTCTCCTGCAGCCCCTTTAGATTCCGGAAGGGTCTGTGAGATTTCCCCGGAGCCTTCTCCAGGCTGACCAGCCCCAGCTTTCTCAGCCTGAATCCATGTGGAATAGAGTTTTGCTCTGTTTGTGGCTCCAGCAGGATTCGAGATCCCTCCGTCCTGGTATTTGGGTTTCTGGGTCTCCCCCCCACCCCAGCCCAGCTCCAGAGCTGTCAAGGCGTCAGATGAATCACCCCTGTGAGGTTTGGGATTTCTGGCAACAGTAGCATTGGGCAATCATCCAAATCTGGCAAGGCACTGATAGCAATGAATGGGAAGCTCACGTGGTTCCATAGGGAAAGCAGGGCAGGGAAAGTTTTAAGGTGACTCTGTGTGGAGACACACAGGTCTCCATTTGCCCTCTACCCTCCTCTTCTTTTCCCAAATCCATGCTGTCCCACTACCTGGCTTGTGAATCAGTCTGGCTGTAGGCTGGGGAGGGGACAAACACCTCACAAAATACTGTCTTGGTTTGGAAAGACAGGTGTCTGCCAGGGAAAGAATGGAGAATGTAAATCCCCTCCCTCCAAATTATTATAATTTAGAAATGAAGGGGCTTTCAGGCAAAGATACGGGAATAGGAATAACAGTGTTTTACTAGGAATATTAAAAAAAAAAAAAAGAAAAGAAAAAGTGGTAGTACAAAAAAGCAAACGAACAAAAAAGCAAACACTGACAGAGTCAGAACACAACCTGGCCTCTGTTGGTCAGGGTGTTGGTGTCAGCCCAATCCAGTCCTCCTGCAGTGACAGCTGTGGTTCTGCTGGAGCAGAGATGATCCTGGAGAAGGCTCCAGTGGTGCTGGGATGGGTCCGGGCTCCCTCTGGGAATCCAGTGCACGCAGGCTGTGCTGCTGTTCTGGATCCCAGGTGTGATCCAGGCGGGAATGCTGGGCTCCTCCCCCTGGGTGGAGCCTCTCCCCATGGGATGATGGAATTGTATCAGCCCTGCAGTGAGCCTGGACGGCCCATGGACAGCAGAGATCCCCTGGAGGGAGGATGGGTCCTGGAAGGGATAAAGAACACGGCCCCAGCTGGTTTAACAGCTGCCCATTAACAGAAGATCCCCCTGGAGTTCTGAGGGATGGTCATGGAAGAGATAAAGAAAACATCTCCCCAGCCAGTTTCAACAGATGATAATAGAACACACACTGCTGGTTGCATCCTGCATTGCAATCCAAGACAACTACATACGAATTCCAGACAGTATTTCAGGCTGCTCAAATCCTCACAAAATTCCAGGCTTTTCAGAGCCATCCTCCTTGCCTGGTGCTCATTTGGAGAGGCCAATTGCACGTCCTGTTTGTAATCCTCACCCAGGAGCTTCTGCCCCCAACTCTCCAGGGAAGAAAATCTGACAAAGAACATTTATAAGCTTTATGACTTTAATTAAAACCTGGAGAATGAGACCTTCCAGAAAACTTCACTGGCGTTTTTAAAGAGCCACATCACTGAACCCTGACCCCATTATTGTTTTTCTTCTCTTCTGGGGGAAAAAAAAAAAAAGAATTTGGTCTGTTTTACTCTTAAGTGAAAAAAGGGCATGTGGCATGTTATACTTGACCAAATTTTAAGTTTGGAAAACCAAAGAATAACGAGAAAATTTAATTGCAAAATAACTAGAGTTAGGGAGGAAGATGAAGAGCTGGGACATGTCAGTCTTCCTAAAAATCTCCTTTAGGATTAAAAAAAAAAAAAAAAAAGTCTCATGCAAGATTTGGGCAATTTGCTCCACGATAATTCTCATTGCCTAAGAGTTAAGGATATTCCTGAAAGAACAACCCAGAGCTGGGAAAGGGGCTCAGCTGGAGAAAAGGAGGCTCAGGGGGCACCCTGTGGGTCTGCACAACTCCCTGCCAGGCGGGGACAGGGACAGGACAAAAGGAAACAGCCTCATGTTGTGCCAGGGGAGGGTCAGGTTGAATATCAGGGAAAATTTCGTCGTGGGAAGGTTTGTCCTGCCCTGGCACAGCTGCCCAGGCAGAGGTGGAGTCCCCATCCCTGGAAGGATTTAAAAGCCCTGTGGATGCGGCACTTGGGGACATGGGTGAGTGGTGGCCTCGGCACTGCTGGACTGGTAATCTCAGAGGGATTTTCCAGCCGGAAAGATCCTGTCATTCCTTGATTCTAAGAGCCTGGGGTCAGAGCTGTGCTGGTTCTGTCTGTGATGTCACATGGTGTTGGGTATTTCTGCCTGTTTTTTTTTTGTTTCTGGTTCTCTGCAGACCCACTTCTTTTGGAACAGCCCCAAAACTGAGCTCCTGGGGCCTTTACTTTGTTGAAAAAAACATGGTTCTGGTTCCCATTTTTGGCCCAAATAGCAACTTCTTTCTAATCCCCTTCTAATTTGAGAGGGAGCACCTGAATTTGCTGATAATCTGTGATTATTCCATGCTAATCTTGCCATTGTAGAGGATGGCTCTGCTTGACACTCAGCAGATGAGTTAATTATTTTCCTTTATATCATCTGCCCTCCAGGCCAACAGCTTTTGGCCCATCTTTGTTACCTTCACTGTTCAACGTGGATTAGTTCTCCTTGCCTGTTGTAGGTAAGATTGTTCGACATCTCCAAAAACCATCATTTTCTGTTCCTTGGGTCGCAGTTTTAGCAGATGAATCACCCCTGCCTGGTTATTCCGCAGGCCGTGGGATGTGTGATGCCCTTTGGAGTAGGCAGCCCAAGCTAAATCCCAGGATAAGGCTTGGCACAAAAGCTCAGGGTTACAGGCAATCAGGAGAAAATCACTGGAACCTCACAGTGTTGCCAGTGCTGGAATATAAAACAAAAAAAAACATTTCAAAATGCTGTACTGAACTACTTAGTTCCGAGCCAGGATCCCAAAATAACCACCTTTCAGTTGGTAAAATAAATTATCAAAGTCTTTCAGATCCAAATGTAATGCTTGGGCAAATTAATCCATTGTTGTATTGTTATAGTGCTCTAATCATATTTTTATATATCCCAGGAGCTGGAACTAAGAAGCATTTTGCTGTCAGTGCAAACACAATAATAAGAATAGTCTTAACAAAGTGACGTGCACTTAGTTGACTTTCTGAAATACATTTCAGCGGAAATTACAGCTGCTTTTTTACTTTTCATTATCATTAAGGTCCAAATAACTTCCTCGTATTGAAACCCAGGTTTACTTTATCTGCTTTAATAATTATATTGAGGCTCATTATGGACACCTTGTTTGTAATTCTGGCTTTTCTTATTGAATTCTGAATGTGTTATTACAAAAGTATGTACTTTAACAGATGGAGTATATTATGGCAACGTTTAGTTCCAGTTGATCTTTTCTAAAGAGCACGCTGAATGATCTCAGGCTAAATACAACCAAGACAGCATCGAGCTGGAATTTTTCCCCCCCCCCCCCATAGCATTTTCCAGGCTGCTTGGGGGGAAAGCAGGAACCAAGAAATGCCACTGGATTGAGCAGGGCAGCTGGGAGAGGTGGGATGATGAAGATCTGGTGATGAGGAAGAGGTGTGGAAGCTGCATCAAAGGCAGGGGAGAGTTCCCCAAGAAAATATCATAGCTGATGTCAAGGTTGTCTCATTTGCCAGTGGGATATTGCTTTAATGGTGTTCTTTTTTCCTCTCCAGTTTACATAATGAGATCAAGCTAATTAAACCATGTCTAGCTCTGGGAAAAGATCAAAATGTGAGCTTTTTTTATTGCACTTTATTAAAACCTTCACCCTGTAATGGAAGATTATAGGAAGTACTTTGCTACCACTGCATCTTGCTCATCGCTGAAAAATGCAGGTCCTCTTTCTTACCATATTTCCTTGGTTTTAATTGGGGTTTTTTTCCAAGTTGATCATATTTTGGGAACTCTCAGAAGGTCCACAAGTCATGGTGTTGGGTAGATTAGGTGAAGGAGTAATAAGTAGATGCAATGAGGTGTTTTATGCAGAAGCCAGCAACAGTAAAACCTTCTGAGAAGTGTCTTTTTCTGTAGAGTTGTGGAGGAGTTGCTTAGCCCAGTTTATTCAACACGTTCCTTGTCCCACACAGCTGACTGGGAGGACGCTCAGGGGTCTCCTTGGACTTGAGAATGGTTTTCCTCACAGCCTCCTTACATTTGAATGTACTTTTCCCCGTCCAATTTTGCATTCCTAAAAAAAAACCGTAAACAAAAAACAAACCAAAAAAACCCTACCACCCCCCCCCCCCAAAAAAAAAAAAAAAAAGCAAAACAAAAACAAACAAACAAAAAAGGTGGGGAATGAAAATATGGTAATTTTTGCTGAGGTTAAATGCAGGTAAGGACTCCCTGTCCTTGGGGATGGTGGTGACTGCTTGCCCTCCCTGCTGTGCAGCAGCTCCAGCTGTGTTGTCGGATGAGCGCAGCGGTGGCCGATGCTTACAGAGGAGCTGTGGTTCAGCACTGGCCATCCAGCTGCTGGATTTTCCCCTCTCCAGGGTGACAGATGAGTGTCCCTGGTGTCAGTACCTGTGAGTGTGTGTTGGTGGCACTGCTGTCGCCTCTCCAGGCCCTGGAGCACTGGCAGGTCTGGATTACAGGAGGCTTTCCGGGCTGGTATTAAGGCGAGGAGCTCTTGCCAACATTAATATATGACTGTATTAGATCACCCTAATTATATTTCGAGCTGGAATGATTTCAGAGGCGTTGGGAGGCAGTGAGGGCTCTCCCATGCCTTCTCCCCCTTGCAGGGGAGGCGAGGTCCAAGCGTTGCTTTCTCCTCCCCGGGTGAGGCACAGCTCAGGTGGGGCTGGGAAGGAAGTTTCTCCTGACTGGGCTGAATTGCAGAGGGCCTTTGAGGTCCCCCTCAATTCTCTGCAATTTCCCAGTTCCTCTCCATTTTGAGCCTTGATGGTGACTTGGAGGGAAAGGAGGGGAGAAAAGAAGGGAGGCTTTTGTTTGAGGCTCGTTGCGTTGTCCCCACCTGACGGGGCGGCAGGGTGGCTGTGCTCTGCCAGCTCCGTGCTCTTCCTCACCCTGCTCCCCCCTCACCTTCCCCACGGAGCCTGGCAGGGCCTGGGATGTCCTGCAGGATTTCCCTGCCTCGGTAACTGTCTCCTGATGAATAAATTGTCTCCGTGTGGAAGCAGAGCTGGATGCACAGGGGTCAGCACGAGCCTCTCCTCCCCTTGACGGGCTTTTAGACGAGGCCCTGCAGAGTAACTGATGGTGGGTTGGGGTTTTTTGGGGTTTTTTGTTGTTTTTTTTTTAATCTGTGCAAGATCTTAAAATATATTAGGGTTAATGAAATCAGTGCAATTGGGAAGAGCTGCCTGTGACGGACAGATGGCCAAAAGCACTTGGAAGTACAAGTGGGTTTGCACCAGAAGGAGAGCCAGGATCTGGCTGACGGATGCCACGTGCCGTGGGCATGGACTGGTGATGCAGGAGGAGGGAGCACCCTGAGCTCCCACCCTGCTGAGGTGGTGCTGGTTTGCTCCACCTCAAGGTGCCAATCCTGCTCTCCTCCCACTCCCAATTCCATCCCCTCTGTGGAGGCAGCATTTGAGCTCCCAAGTAAAATCTTTTCTTTTAAAGAAAGCAGCCCGTGTCAAAATTAAAGATATATGTGTGCTTTCTTTTCCTGTTCAACTCCAGCAGCCGCTGAACACACTTAATAATGTTTTTTGCAGAATTTTGGTGGTGTGAATGTACATGGAAATTACAGCAAAGGCATCATTTTTTTAACAGCTGTGTTTAGTTGAATAACAGATTTAGAAAGTGCAGACTTTAATTAATCTGTGTTTTCTGCTGGGATTTCAGCACCATCTGATTTACTTTTCATGGCTGAAAAGTGTAATTGTAGTTTTTCCCTTTAGCTGCGAGTTTATCCTCCCAAGAAATCAATTTGGTTCTTCTTTTTCTTAAAGCAAACTCGATATCAAACTGGTGGTACCTGGGATGCAAGACAGGTAATGCCCTGGCTCGGGCTGCTGTGGAGTTTCTGTCAAATGGTTTGCCTGGAAATGCAGTTTTTCCTCTTGCCTGCCTTGCTGTATATCACAGCAAGCATCCAAATCCCATCCTGTACTCTGGGGCTGGAGGGCAGGTGGGTGACTGGAAGGTCAGGGCCGGTGTTACTGCAGAAACCTCTGAGCACAAAGGATTTTTGTTGTCTTTGATGCAGTTTTGTTAGTTGGAATTATGCTAGGGAGGCTCTCTCTGTGCTTGCTCCTCATTGTAAAACATGTTCGTGTGAGACTGTTGCTGTAACTCTGCAGATGTTCCTCACAAAATTCTCTCCTGGAGGTGCTGGGGGATGCCTGGGGATCACAAACGGCGGTGGAAGCAGAGTCAGGGATTGGGGAGCTGATGTTAAATTGCGTTTCTCATGCACTGTTGATCACTCGCTGCTCCGTCACTGTCAGGATCAGTTGTGAGTGTTGTGAACGTGCAGAGGTTCCATGGCTCTGCTTTGGGACTTTCCTGTAAAATCCAGCCTGTTGTGGAAATGTGTCCTTGCCCCACCTCTGCTTTTGCCCTGGGACAAAGTTCCCTAGGCTGAGATGAAAACTTGTGCCTGGGTGGTTGGAGTTGCTCAGTCAAGTTTCAGTGTCTGCTGGCTCTGGAGAATCCACTGGGTGTCCTTATCACCCAAATCCTTGTGTGAACCTTTTCTTCCCTGGGAGGGTGGGCAGGCCCTGGCACAGGGTGCCCAGAGCACCTGGGGCTGCCCCTTCCCTGGAAGTGTCCAAGGCCAGGCTGGATGGACCTTGGAGCACCCTGGGATAGTGGAAGTTGTCCCTGCCTGTAGCAGGGGTGGGATGATCTCCAAGGTCCTTTCCCACCTAAACCATTCCACGATTCTGTGAAAAAGGAAAGCTGCTTGGGCCCTCTGTGAATAGTGATGTGCTCCCAGTCATGAGCTGGGTTGGGCAGAAGGAAATTTTTTACAAAATAGGGGCATTACTTGCATTCTTGGAGAAGTCTGTGTAATTTTAGTTACTGTCAGATGTGCTTTCCCCCCGTTTCTGTTTTCTGAGGTTGGTGTTGGGGTGTGATGTCTTCAGGGCTTTGTGTGCAAAGCCCACAATGGCAGAAGGGAAGCAGCGCTTTTGGAGTCCGAGTGGAATCTTCGGATGGCTGCTAATCTGAATAAGAAAAAGAAAAAAAAAATTGATGGCCTTTAAAACTTGTTTTAATTAAGGTTTTGCCTTTCATCTCACCAAAGCCCTGAATTAGCTCCTTCATTCTCCCACAAATGCACACAGTCCCTGCTGGTGTAGGCACTCAAACACATGGAGAGCTTCAGCCGAAGGGTCAAATCCAGGCTGGGAAACACCCTGTGCTCAAAATGAATTAAAGCAGGGTTTGGGCAGAGTTAAAAAAGGCCGAACTACCCAGCTGTCTGCCTGATCTGGAGCATGCTGGGCTTCTCCAGTGGAGCCCTGTGCTTCCCAGCTTGATTGAAGAACACGGGACTGGGAGATCTGCTGTTACCAGCCCGTTGAGCTGTGGGTTTGACAGGCTGGTTCCTTTGCTTTGTACAGGCTTGTCCAGACACGTGAGCCTTTTTGTGGTGCTCCACACCCTTGGATGGTTTTGTTCCACATCCTTGGATGGTTTTGCTCCAGTGATACTGCTCCCTGGAGGTTTGGGAGGTGATGCTTGGTGAGAGCTGGACACAGCAGGGTCCTGGGCCCAGGTCTCTCTGCCTGGGAGATGATGCTGTGAACTGCACTGAATGTCTGGGGCTTCCAAGACATTCCCGGTGTGGTTTCCTGGTGTGATTTCCGCTAAAACTGCCCTCGATTTACTGGTGGACAATTTCAACGGGGATTTTTCAAACAGCTCCACTCTGCAGCCCTCGTGCTGTGCCAGGTTTTGGCTGGGGCATCACGTTGCTGAGGGCCCCTCCCTGGAGAGGCATTTGGGATGAGGTGTCCCATCCTCTGTGGGGTGACCGGGGGTTTCGGCTTCTTTTCAGCCACTGCCAAAGCTGAGACTGAAACACGGGAGATGCAGTTTTTGAGTTTGGCCTTGGATGTTTATGAATTCTTACCTACGTTACAGCCTCAAAAGCCGTGAGTTCTGCGGCACCTCTAGTTAACAAGGTGCAAAATGGAGCCCCTCTAACTCCTTCCAAGGTAATTCAAGCGCTAATCCCCCAATAACAAGATGACACCTGTATCATTTATATTTCTGACCCAATGACGACCACCCAAGGCGCGCAGTGCGGACCTTTCCCACCCAACTACAGAAAACCCCCCAAACCCCACGAAGAAGGCGGCGAAGAAGGAGGACTTAGACAACGCCCCGAATCCTCCATCTTGCTCCGTATAGAAAATCCGAGTTTCCAGAATCCCGGCGGCCCGGGGGTGCAGCTGAGCCTCCCTTCCCGCAACCAGCTCCGAGCGCGTCTCTGCCGCGGGGTGACCCCCTCGCTGCAGAGTTTGACCCAGGCACGGTGCCAGCCCGAAGGAAGGCTGACAGGCAATCAGGAATCAAAGGAGCCACCTGCACGCCACGGGGAGCCGCTCACCGGGTGGCAGGCGAGCGGTGCCAGCGCTCATCGCCGAGCCTTGTTCTCCAGCCCCGCTCCCCAGGGAGGCGGCGCGGGAGGGGGCCGCTCCCTCCCCGGCTGCTCGCTGCCCTCAGCGGGGATTTCGAGAGGGATGTGAGGCTGCCAGCGTGGCTCTGTGGATGCGCCAGGACGCCGCTTGGTCAGGGGGAGAACCGAGGGGGAATGTTGAGAGCGATGGGGTCGGGCTGGAGCATCTTCGGGGGTGCTGATGCTGCGGCACAGGAGAGGGGACAGCCGAGCTGAGCCGCTCAACGCGTACAATTCCCACTCCTTTGGCTGTGTGAACCCACAGCCTGCACTCCCAGCAGATAGCCTGGCAGGAAAAGGAGGCCTTTTAAAGAGCATTTTTCTCCTGTGCTGGTTGGTAAGCGGGCCGAGGCGGTGGGAGGGAGGCCGAGGGTGTGCGGATGCTGCCGTCTCTGCTCACCCAGCCCGGAGCTGGCAGCGCCCCAGCCCCACTTCAGGGGGCAGATAGGATTTGTTTTGGACAGGGAGAGCGTGAGATGCTTGTGTGGCCACGTAATCACTTGGGTTTTGTGTGGAAGGAAGGCACATGGAAATCACCACCCCCCCCTCCAGCCCCGCGCTGCCCCGTGCCCGTCACCCGCAGAAGGATCCAGCCCAATGGATCCCATTTTTGGTCTCGTGTTAGCATAGGCCTTGGCAGGATGTCTTTTAAACAGCAAGGGAAATTCACTCCTGCCAGTCTTCCAGGGGGGCAGCAGTGGATTCAGAGCAGTCCCTGCCCTCTCCCTGCCGTGCTGACTGCAAGGCAAGGGGAAGCCGGTCTCCGGAGTGCTGCGAAAGGAAACTCGCTCTTGGGCCTAAAATGAAGGGTTTTTATAGCATACAAATGTTACCTACAGCTATTTATACACCCTCCTCAAAGGCTATTTATACCCTTCCCAGCTTTTGTGCTGCTGGCTGGAGAATATCCTCACATTGGATGTTTTCGGCGGCGTGGGATGTTCTTCAGCCGTCGCCCGACTGCAGGGACCGTCTGCCTCCAGCGTCATTCCTGGAAGAAGAGGGCGATTCATGGGCTGCAGCCGCTGCCACGGCCCCGGCAGCGGGCTTGGCATCGTGGGTGCCAGCCTGAGGAAGGGGAGAAGGGGATGAAACGCCCTGATGACGGCAGTGTTGATGTGGAAGCCATGGGTTCATACGGCTAAAGGGGGTGGCTGGTTGTGTCAAGGGTCAGGAGTAAGTTCCCCCCCTCTTTCCCACACTGTGCAGTCGATCAGGAGCAGTGTAAGGTTATTTTATTGTTTCCAGGAGCGCCGGACCCGGGCTCCCTGCGGGAGGTCGCATGCTTGGCTTGCTGCATCATTGATCCAGCCTGCCAGAGAAATTCTTTATTCCTCTTAAATGTGGACTTGCACTTAGAAAGCAAACAATCCTTTAACGTTTCTGAGGCTGAAAGCAGAAAAACGAGTGGCTTTTGTCATCAGGGATGCTGTCTTTTTTGATCGCTCTGGGAATCCAAGGGAATGTGCTACCCAACAAAGAGCAATTTTATTTAAAAAAAAAAAGTGGAAAGGGAAGGGATTGCAGCTTCCTGTGCTCTGGATAATTGGGGCTGTCTCCTCTGCAGCTACATGGCACTCCAGTGACTGGGTTTGGAAGTTGAATGGTTTTCAGGTTTCCCTGACTCACACCATGAAGTTTCCAGTTCAGTCTGTACCGGCCAGCACTGGTGCGCTGAGTTTGGCAGCCACTCCTCCTTTCAGTCGTGGATATTTGCTTATGACAGATGAACAAAAATATCTTCATTATCTTTGGGAAAATGCTGTGTCCTGTTGAAACATCATCGCTGTGTCCGAGATTGGTTTTGTTTTTGGAAATGCTGATGGAATGGCTTTTTGTGGGAGGTTTTTCCCGGAGGAGTCTCCAGGAGCAGGACCTGTTTTGCCTTGGTCTGCTGCATTTGAATTTTGCCTTCCTGCAGCTGAGGTTGCCTCTGTCACTAACACTTGTTCACAAGATGTTCTGGTGATCCTGTGTGGATTGGTGCATGTGCCACAGGGCTGTGGTGCAGAGGGAGAGGTGCTCCTGAGCTTTTCCAACACTGATGGGGCCAGGAGAGCACTGATCCACTTTTCAAATAGCATGAAAGGCAGTAATGCTTCCTCTCAGCTGGTGCTTGGCTCTTCTTATCCCAAGCAGAACTTTTCCAAGGTTGCCTGCAAGTTCTCTGTGCCACAGGCTCCGGCTCCTGGGTGCTGCCAGCGGGGAGATGCTTGTGCAGTGTTTGTACATCCTCCTCTTCTCCATTCCCCTCACTGCTTCTGCTGTCCCTTTCTCCACAACAATGACAAGAAGGCGACTTTCTGTCATTATTTTGTGCAGAAAGAACCTTCCAACTCCTCCTGAACCCGCGAATGGATTTCTCAACCTCCAGCCATCCGAGGTGTAAATGAGATGGGAGCGGGGGCTTTGCACAAATCCCACCTTCTCGCCAGCAGCCTGCTCCCTGCCTGATTCATTTGACTTTTTTTCTCCCTTAATAAGGGTTGTTGTTTTTGCCCAGAAATCCTCCCCCCCAAATTTGTTAATTGTCAGCACTGCCAAGCCTGGAGTTGGGAGGTGCTGGTGCTGTGCAGCACCAGGGGCAGGGACCCCCAAATTCTGAACAATTGTGATGTACTGTGCAGCTTGGGCAAAGTGCATTTGTTGCCTTGGAAACAAATAGCAGCAGTGAACAACTCAATGAAATTTATGGAATCAACTTCAATAAATCTTGATGATAAACGTGCAAAAACATACCCAGTTTGATGAAGGCCTCCAGTATGCAGATGTGAAGGACGGTAGTAAGTTATATAAGTGCTTTGGTGCCGATTTTGGGCTGCCACGGTCGTGTTCCTGTAATATGGGCTTTTTTTGTTGTTTCTGAGGAAGCTGTCTGCTGCATTTCATAGATATGGCATTTAATTTTAATTTCCAGGGTATATTTTAGTTTAATTGGCATGCTGGATGATTACAGTGGGTTGTTTTGTCTTTTGCAAAGCCTGATTCAAATCGAACTCGGGATAAAAATAAAATCGAGAGTGGTGGCAATCCAAGGGTGCACAGAGGGCCACGTCGCCCGCCTCCAAGAAGGGTGCAAAATTTCACAAATTAATTAAAGCAGTTATGTAGGGCATCTCCCTAATTCCGTGTATCAGCCTGTGAGTTTTACAGACGGGGACAGGTCAGGGATTTTGGAGTTACAGCCAAGCTCTGTGGCAGATTCTCTCTCACGTGGAAAGGTCTCTCTATTTACCTGTGCATAGGGACAGGGTAGCTTTATTGTATCTCAGCCAGTGATATTTTCTAAAATTGATATTTTTCCTTCCTGGTTTGACCTGTGGATCGATGAGGGTTCAGGGATATCAGTGGACTTGTCTGGAGATGACGTCGTAAACCTTTAACACAGCCCTTAATGCAATGAGATGTTTTCCCATTAGTTCCCTCGCCTCTTCTCCTTACAGGGCTTTATTTTCATGATTTTCTGCCGGGTCAGGAAGCACTGGGAATATTTGTTTCTTCCTTTCGTGCTGTGCTGGGCCCCGGCTTTGCCCTTCAGCAGCTGAAGGGGCTGCAAGAGGCCAGAGCCTTCCTCCACCCCCTCTGCTGCAGCCACCTCGTCCTGCTGGGCTGGGACCCAAACCCCAGCCTGCCCCCGTGGACAGGGGTGTCAGAGAATCCCACCCTGGGCTGGGTTGGAAGGGACCTTCAAGCCCATCCAGTCCCACCCTGCCATGGGCAGGGACACCTCCCACTGTCCCAGGCTGCTACAAATCCCAGTGTCCAGCCTGGCCTTGGGCACTGCCAGGGATCCAGGGGCAGCCACAGCTGCTCTGGGCACCCTGTGCCAGGACTTTTCCACCCTCCCAGGGAACAATTCCTGCCCAGCATCCCATCCAGCCCTGCCCTGTGGCAGTGGGAAGCCATTCCCTGTGTCCTGTCCCTCCATCCCTTGTCCCCAGTCCCTCTCCGGCTCTCCTGGAGCTCCTTTAGCCGCTGCAAGGTGTTAAAGGGACACTTTCACCCTTTAGAAGTTGTCTCCCTGTATCTTAAGCCATTTTCTCTGCAGAGGTCATTTTTCCCACGCTGCCCAGTGGGTGCTTTGGTTTTGATGGATGTTGGAGCTCTGTTGGGCAGGCTGCTCATCTCTTAGCCTTGGCCCTCCTTTTTTCTTCTCTTACACCGTCTTTTCTTACTCCTGCAATGAGACTGTTCCAGAACATAAAGACTTCATGTTAGTGCTGTCCTTGGACTGTCAGGAAGTGGAAAAAAACCCAGCCAGGATGCTGCTCCTGCCCTGGCACCCGGGTTGCTGCCGTGGTTTCAGATGCACCACTTTAATTTGTTACTTGGATCTGCCTGGATTCCCAGCGAAGCCCTCGTGCTGATCAATATCTTCCAGTCCACAAAGTCAGTGCTTTCCCCAGCCCTAATATGTTGCATGGATTAGGAAAATCCCTGTGGATGCTGAGGATCACAGCCCAGGTCTGGTAGCGGGGCCTGGGTTGTGGCTCTGCAGAACCTGGGGCTTGCCCAGAGCTCAGAGCGATGGATTTTAATTTATTTAATGCTGGGTGTATTCCTCGCCTTGGCTGGGCTCACAATCTGAGTTTCCCTTAGATTTCCTCAGGTGTGGAGGGCTGGAAACCCAGAGGGCTTCTCCAGAAACGCCGGGCACGTGGGATGGTTGCTGAGCTCTGCTCTGATGTTTACAGACCACCAGAGCTCTTCCCATTAACATACAACTGT
This sequence comes from Chamaea fasciata, assembly GCF_029207755.1. Taxonomy (NCBI): domain Eukaryota; kingdom Metazoa; phylum Chordata; class Aves; order Passeriformes; family Sylviidae; genus Chamaea; species Chamaea fasciata. The sequence continues at coordinate 1,863,812 of NW_027094107.1, forward strand.
ATAAGACAGCTTGAACTCCATTAGGAGCTAAATTTAGTGACTCACTAACTCCTTTTTGATATGTTTTTATAATTTCATTGTATTATGACACTTGATTTTAAATTTGCATGAGTAAATGAGCCTCTTACTAAGTCAGGTAAAAAGATTTTTCAGTTCTCTACCATGAAATAAGACATTAAAAAAATAGTGAGAGGAGAAAGCAACGTATCCTTGACATATTTAGTTTACATTTTTTCCAACTGTGCTGACTGAACATTTCTAACCATTAATGATCCAATAAAGCTGTTTGTACCGCTTTAACAGGCTAAATAATTTCACATTAGCAATACATTTTGTAATTAATTTAGTATTTTGAGGGGGAACCCTATTTTTGGAAAATACAAATTTGCATTTAATTGCACTCACAATCTGACTTGGAAGATACAGCGAGTGAAAACTGGCCTTTTATGGTTCACCTCCAAACAGGAAAGTCCATGGAGGCACTTAACAGTAGTGAACAACTTTAATTGGAATTTCCATGACTTGTTCAATGAATTCCTGCAGGGTTCCTTAAAAATACCCCCTGGGTAGTGAAGCTCCTGCAGCTGGCGAAAGATGAGACCACACACACCTTCATCCCTGGGGTTCCACCAGCTTCTGATTCGCTAACATGGATTTATGGGTTGCTTTTTTTCAAGTATTTCTGAACTTTCATTCAGGATAACCTTGGCAAGACCTGAACAACTTTGGGATTTGCACTTCAAAAGTATTTTCCCTCTCATTTCCTGTTGGAGAAGAGACCACCCAAGGCTCTGCTGCCGGTGGGATTTAGGGGGGTGTGTGTGAGGAGCATCCCTTTGTTTTGCTCAGGTGATGATCAGCAAGGAGATGGCACTGGTGATCCTCTGGGCTCCGGTGATGATCTCACGGGGAGGTGAAAGTTCCTCTGTTAATTATCCAGCTTTTTGACTCTCTCCATCTCTCTGGACACCACCAGCTTTAGGGGGTTTTTTTGTGTTACTGATATTTTTTTCTTCTCTTTCCCCTCGTTTCATTAACAGTGACAGACGCTTTTAATTAAAAAGAAAAAACAAAATCCCGAGTAAAACAAAAAGAGAATATTCTAATTTGGCGTGACATTATGAGGCAGGATGGCTCCTGGCATCCAAGGTATGGAAAAGGTCATCTTCCACAGCTCCAGCCTTTTGCAACAGTGGAATTAAGTTCAAACTCAGGCTGGTTTTGAAGTCTTAAGTCTCTCCAGGGATTCCTTTCATAACATCTTCGAACTGGATAACACTACAGTAAATGAAATACACTGCACTGGATTAAAGGGTTATTTCCCCTGTGTGTCGGGCTGACACAGAATCCCAACCCTCAGGTTGCCTCCGAGTTGTCTCTATCTGCTGATCCCCTCCCTGCTTTACATAACTGCTCTTGGAGTTTTTGCAGGGAAACTTTGGCCATTATTTATTCGGCCTCGGCGCTCGCGGAACGATTTTATGCAGCGAGGAGCCGAGATAAAGCAGCTAAACGGGAAGGAGTTTAATGGGCATCAAAACACGAGGGAAACGATGCAAGGGAAGAGCAGGGCTGCCTCTCCAGGTCTGTGGTGCTGCTCTGTAATTTGTACTGAAACACAAACTGTGGCTGTGCCTGCACTGCCGCTCGCACGTTCAGCACAGAGCCCGCAGAAACAACGGGGCTGAGAAATGCTGCTGTGCTCGGAGCTGACTGCTGCAGCAGCTGCAATTTGTTCGGGGTCGTTGGCAATGAGTTTTCTTGTAGAACAAATGTTCCTTCTGACTTTGAACTTGGTGCCTGGCGCAGCTCGTGCAGATTTTGTTGAGGGACGGGCACCCAAGCTGCTGCCATCTGCTGAGCTCCAGGGGAAAACCGGTGCCTCGGAATCTCGCAGCACTGGCTCCTCCAGTTGTGTTGTGCCATCCCATGGCCAGTGCCCTGTGCCAGGCTGGCCTCCTGATGCTGGGGGAGGTGTTGTCTCCAAGCTTGGCATGGCAAATCACAGTGAACATCTACTGAACCTGCTCTGGAACTGCACAAATGGTCTTGGTCCATGGTTTCCCCCACCGAAACACTGATTAAAGACCCGTCCGAAATCACGGGGAGCCTGAGAAACACAAAACACAAAATCTCCAATAACATTTTGACAAGGAAAAAGGAGAGAACTGTTTCTTCTCTGTCCCTGGCTCCTCCCATTTTATTTTATCCAAGGCTGGCTGGGTCAGATGGAAAACAGGAGTCGTGTTATGGAGTGTTTATTTAAGATAAAATGGATCCTCCATATGCTCGATCCGTTTGGGTGTGGCAGGAACAGGGCACTGTGCTCTGTGTGTCCCCGTGTACCTTTGGATCCCATTCCTTGTTGAATCTCTTCTCCCACACCACAGTTTTCCCTGGATGTGCTTATGGGTGCCTCTGGAATAACCACTGCTCCTCTCACCCAACCCCAAACCCCTCTCCTAAGAGCTGGAGGGTCGATGGGGCTGCTGCTCTTCACAAGGATGGGGAGATGCCCCTGCTAAATCCGACATGCTTTGTCTCCGTGAACTTCTGGGATGAAGTGTCACGACCTGGGGCTCTGTGAAAGGTGTGCAGCTGGATTTGTCCCTCCTGAAAGGCTGCTGCTGGCCGGAAGGTGACCCCACAGGCATCAGGTTCCTCTGTTTCCAAGTGTTACTCACAAATAAACACCCACACTCATTAAAAACGTGGGAAACGATACTTCGGGGGATTCTGCTGTCCACGAGTAATTAAAATCAACAATGTTTTTAGATTTCCCTCTCACTGAACAACCTGGGAGCAGAAGCAGGGGCAGGGAATTGCATGTGCTGGGTAGCTGGAGGCGCCCTGACTCTCCCACAGCCTCTGAGACGGTCGCTTGTCTTTCCAGGAGGTCTCAAATCTCCCTGGAAAAGCTGGGACATCTTGAAAATATGCTCGGAGCTTTTAGCACTTCCTCCAGATTATTTCTTCAAGTATTTAAAAATATATTTTATAGCACTAAAATAAATGTCAATGAGTCTGCATGGCTCGGGGCTAACAATAGTATTTCTATTTCCACCCAGCAGCCTGGCAGGGCATTTGGCGATGGAAGAGCTGGATGTGGAGACCTGGCTGTTTTCTTTCTGACTCGGTCCTTGATGTCTTGAACAGTTTTATTCTCTTGTGCTTTACTTTCCCTGTTTTGCTAAATAGCAATGAAAAAGCTTCCTCGCTTTGTTCAGGCACCTGGGATTTATCAAAGGCCTCCGGGCAAGTGTTAAATGCTGAGCTGGGTCTAAAAAGCGTTATTTAGTGTTATGTTTATACCTCTTCAATGTTAGCATGTATTTTTATATACTCCTTGCGGTGACCTTTGTGTTTTTCCAACCAAGCAGACAATCTCCTTGACTCAGGGGGTTGGTTTTTTCCACTGCCTGCCGTGGCATCTTCCAAGTGATTTTGTAAATACGCTTTTTTGGGGGGTGTTTTCAGTGCTCGGGCTGGGACTCACGGTGCTGGAGGTGCCAGTTGCATGCAGAGGGTGGGAGAATTGCCACGAGGAAAATAATAGCACGGCAATCCATTCCTCTCATTCCTTCACCTTCCTTGATTTTCTCAGCTACAACCAAAGGATGTTTCAAGGATCCCAGGCTGCCATGTTTGATGGGCAGTGATGTGGGGGGTACCCCAAGCCTTAAGGAGCCCGCAGAGGAGCAGGGCACGGAGTTGGTGTGGGGAGAGGTGTAGGAGTAAATGGGATGGCAGGAATTCAACCCTGGCGCCGTGTCAAAGGCAGCGAGCCCTGCTCGGAGCAGCTGCGTTCCCCGGGACTGCGGGAAGCCAAATGGTTTGTTTGTCTGTTTACACGGATCTGTGGGGCTGTGTAGGGGAAAACCACTTAGCAGAAATTCTGCTATTAAAGCAGATGGTGGGAGATTAATCTGATTTTTAGGGGGGTACTTGCTGCTACGATGACCACGTTACTAATTCCTTCCCGTGCTAGGAGTCCTTCCGTCATTCCAGGGGATGGGGGGGATTGTGTTTCCTGAAGCTCTCGGCTCCTTCCTCGCTTTCTCCCAGGCTGATGTGGTGTTTTGGGAAGAGCAGGAGCGTTTTGTGAGGGTTGCCGTTGCAGTTTCTCTACCCATGTGCTCTCCACGCTGTCCTCTGCTCCAGCCCTTTCCAGCGGCCTCCCGGCCCTCCTGCAGACCAGCAGCAGCCCCCCTCCGCTGCTGCTCAAACGCTGCTTGTTAGCCTAGATTTCCCTTTTTTTTCCCCTTCCATTTTAGAAATTGCTCTTTTTTCCCCCCTGCCGTATCACTGACAGCCGCATTCTCCTTGACAGTTGTGATATTTGTATGTGTGCATAAAAACAGTAGGAAGCATTTATGTAGGTGTCACTAATTTAATTTAATATAATCTGATCTGTGCGTATAGGGGAGGACTGCTCTGCGCTGAAAATGCTTCTCTCTGTTTTACAGTCTCCATCGTCATCAAATACAACTCCTGTCATTCTCCTCTTCCATTCACCTACCCAAAGACCAAATCTGGAAATAGTAACCAAAAGAGAAGCCCACGTCACGCACAGAGCAGGGAAAGGTTGAAATAATTGAAGGGTAAGTGATATTTTTTTTTTTTTCCACTCTTATTCTGTGTGTAAAGCTACAATAGGAAGTGCAAGACTGTGTAAAGAAGCTGTTAAGCACACACACAGCTGCTCTGGGTGCAAAGCAGGGGGGGGAAAAAAAAAACCCGACTGAAACGCTGGTTTGCTGATCAAAGGAAGGTGAGAAAGTGCCCGGGAGGGGCAGTTTGGAGTGTTGGTGCTGCTTCTGCCCGCCCTGGATCCCTGTGTGCCCCTGGCCGGCTGGAAGCAGAGGCTCTGCACAGGCTGGCATGGCTTTGGCTGGTCTGAAGGAGCTTCCCAGCTGAGAGGGAGCCGGGATATCGGAGCCTCCCGCTGCTGAAGAGCTCTTGTGTCATTTCCTTCTCTCTTCCCCACTTCAAACCCCTCTCAGCTGGGGTGGTGAGCCGTGTGCGTGGGGCAGGATGGTTGGGGTTTTTTTTTTTAAATTGCCTTGCTCCTGCTCTCTGCAGTCCCTCAGCTCCGTGAGCTTTTCCTGGAGAGCAGCCTGTGCCGGGATTTTCCGCAGGGAAGCGTTGATGGGGGCTGGAGGAGGCCTCTCCCTGGAAATGTTTGCCTTCGGGCTTTCCTTTCGCTGCGAGCGTGGCCAGTGAGATGGGAGGAGATAGAAAATCAGCTTCTGTGAAATTCAGAACCCTGGCTGAAGCATTAGTGAGCTCCAAATGGTGGGGAGTTCGTTTTCCCACCCCAATCCCAGCTCTGTGCTTGCATATATTGTATTTCCACACGTGTTCTCATGTAGATGGACAGGATCCGCCTTCACTCTCATTTGAGAACTTCTCTTTAAACATCTGGGTTTTTCTGGCTTATTGCTGTTGTGGGTTTGTTGGTTTTTTGGGTTTTTTTACCCCTGCAATGTTTGTTCATGCAAAATTCATATCGGGGAAGGGCATCTTAAATCCCTGCTTCTGAGTCAAAAAGGGAAAGTATGGAAGTGAAAAGAGAGATTGTATCGTTTAAGAAATATGATTCATGAATTAATCCTCGTCTGCTCCACCATCTGTGGTGTGTGTTTCAACACAGAAATCCTGGGTTATATCTCTTTAAAAAGCTTTCTTCTTGCTGATTGCCTGAGTTTGCTGCAGCTCTAACGGGGAATTTGCTTCTTTTTGGGGAGAGAGCGGTGGGATTTATTCACAGCCTGGGTGGGTTGCCCCAGCCCGTGTCCAAGCTGTAGGTCACTGAGGAGGCTGCCGAGCTCTGTGTTTTGGGAGGTGCCAGCTTGCTGTGAGATGCCATGAGCCTGATGTGCAGGCAAAGCTTGTGCATGGCTGTTTTTGCTGTGAAATCGTGGCTGGACCTCTGGAGCAAGAGATGGGCAGCGATGGCAGGAGGTGCAGGAACCTGTCGAGGTCCTTCTGAAAAAGAAGTGACTCTTTCTGAAATGGACTGGAGCTCCAGAAAGTAAAGCACTGAGGTAGTTCCCATCCTCTGTTTCCTGGTGATGTTTTTGTGATTTCTTTGTCGATAAAGAGAGAGGGGAGGTTTCCCATCTTGGTCCCGAAAAGAAGCTGCCATGTTTCGTGCCTGGATTTTTGTTCCTGGATTGCTCCTTTGCCTGGTTATGGGATTTGCCCCATCACTTTTTCTCCCAGTGAGATGCTGGTAAAAGCTGGAGTGTTTTTCCTGTTCTGGAGGGGGATCTGAGGTGCTGGAGGGTGGTGGGTGATGCTCCCACGTGGCCAGAGCCCCTCCTGTGCCAGTGCCACCGATGTGAGCACAGCCCTGCCTGGCTCTGCTCACGCTGATGGATGGAGGTGATCCAGGAGCTGAGGCCCACAGTGAAATACTGCGGGTTTATTGCCTTCCCATTCATCCTGTTTTCACGCCTTTCTGCCTCCCTGACTCATTGCCATCCGGCCTTTCCTTGCAGCTCCTGTTTGCTCTGGGAACACCCACTGGACAAGGCTGGAGCAAAGCTCTGATGCTTCCCATTGCCTTGGGAGCTGCTTTTTTAATTGAACATCTAAAGCCAGCACAGGAAAGGAAAATGCCTTTTCTCAGGAGCAGCAATAAGGTGTTAAAATGGAGGAGGACGTGGGGGATGCTCCGTCACGTGCTGAGCCCATCAAGGCTCTTCCATGGTCCCTAAGAAGTGTTTTCCCATTCCCTCCGTTATCACAAATCCCTTCCTGCCCACTCACCAGGGAACTCTTGGGTGTGCAGGTGCTTCATGACACAAAAAGTCAACTCCACAAGCACCCAGACTCCCAATGCTACCATAATGTCTGAAGGGAAAAGGGTGTCAGCAGTGGCTCAGCAAATGTTCAACCCAAATTGGAATTAGGCTGAAATATATCCCTATCCCAGGGACAGCGCCCAGGGAATTGGCTGGAGCTGTGTCAGGGCAGGGTTAGGTTGGAGACCAGGAAAGGTTTTTCCCCCAGAGGGTGCTGGGCACTGCCCGGGCTCCCCAGGGAATGGTCCCAAGGCTGCCAGAGGGCTGGGATATGGTTCTAAGGGACAAGATGGGGTTGTGTCCTGTGCAGGGCCAGGAGCTGAATTCAATCACTGTGTTAGTCCCTTCCAGCTCAGCATATTCCATGTTCCTGTGACACACCCCAGCATGGAAAATGCTGCTGGGAATGCAGGCCAGATGTGCTCCTGGCTCTCTGTCCATCTCACGGACACACCTGGACGTTCACAGACTTTGCCAGTGACTTGATCATTCCTTGTGTGCCTTTACAATATTTTGCCATTTTGTACTTTTCTCAATTGCCTCGATCATTTTTGTTTGGTGTGAGCTCCTAAGCTTGTTTGCCATCCTCCATCTGCCCCTTGCAAGTCTGGGAAGCAGAGATGGTTTCCTGGGGGGCTCTCCTGCAAACCTCCACCCCTGTCAGTTGTGTGCTGATGCTGGTAACCACTTCTCCAAAGTCTCCATAAAGCAAGGGTTATGGACTTTGGGCCTGGAGAATGTCCCGTGTTTACCTGCACGGCCAGTGTTGGCATTTTGTGAAATACTCTGAGCCCCCACAGAAGCTTTGCTGGTAAAAAAACCCCACCAAACCAACAAGAGGTAAAACAAATTCCATCAGAAATCGGAAGCAGAAGCGGTCCAGGCAGATTCCATCAGCCACAGGTTTTACTTTTTGTTCTAAGCTTTGATTAAATTCAGCAGCTTTTATTTAAAGTTAAAAAAAAAAAAAAAAAAGAGAAGTATTTATGCTCACCTTTATTTCCAGCACAGTGTGGGGCTGTAAATGAGGGGGCTGGTGGATCCCCCAGCTTCTCCTTCCTCTGCAGGGTCCCCGTGATCAGAGACTGTCCCCTGGCAGCGTGACAGTGCTGGTGGCAGAGGACGTGTGACTTTCCTCCAAAGGTTTCTTGTGGACAAAGAAAGGAGAAGCAGGGATTGCCCATCAATTCTTTAGGACCCCAGTGAAACAGCTGCTTGTTTCTCCTAAACAATTATGCCAAGACAGAAATTGGCTGGTGTCTGCGCGGACTTTTTGGATGGGGAAAATTAAGCAGTAATAGCTGGAAAAATAATATGGGCTATGAGATAATAGATGCCTGAGGGATAAAATTAAGCAGTATTTTACAACGAAGGAAGAGGGTTTGGCAATAAATAGTTTGCCTTTGACTTCCTTTTGTTTGCCAGAGGACTGATGTTGTTTGGGAGAGGTTGTCCTGGGCTGTATTTTCCAAGCCGATGTAGGAAAACAGTGAAGGTGTGGAGGGTTTTCAGTCCCTCCCAGGAAGGCTCTGCCAGCCCGGGGTGCAGCCCACACTGCCAGCCCTGCCTGCTGTTGGATGTGACAGGGATGGGACACTGGAGCTGCTGGGGGGAATCCCACCCTTGCAGGGGGATGTTTAGAAGAGAAAAGCAAGGTTTACCAAACAAAATGGGGACAGGGTTGGGTTTAAATGCCACGGGGAGCCCGGAAAGGGGCGTTGGCGTGTTCAGCACCCCAGCAGGGTCCCAGTGGAGGTGATTCCCACTCTCCCTGTGTGCTGTGCTGTGCAGAAGCCCCTTCCCAATAATGCCACCACGGTGGGATTTGGTTTTCCTCTGCCATCTCTCCATAGTGTGCTTTTCTCCAACAGCTCCATGAGCACCTGGCCAAGGAGGTCGTTTGGAAATGCTGTTTCCTCCTCCCGTTCCGCTTGCGCACGGGGAATGTGCCAGGGCGGGCTGGGAAAACACTGTGGTGGCCTCCTGGTGCCAGTGAGAACATCCCAGGGGGTGCAGGACTCTCTCTGCTCCGGGGGCACCGTCGTGGGCAGGGCTTGTTTCTCTTCACTTTGCATGAAATAAAAGCCCAGTTCAAACAGAGCTGCAACCCCTAATCCCACCCTCCCAGGGATGGATTCGGGTGCAGCAGGTTGAGATTCGAGCTCTTTAGCCCAGGCCCGCTGCTGAGAGCTTTTAATTTCACAGACCTCAGGGAAAACCTCCCTGCCAGGTGGGGGGATTTCCTCAGAGTGGAGGGGTCTCAGGAGAGTGCAGAGTCCTGGCTGTCCCCAGGAGCTCAGCTGGGAATGCTCAGCACCTCTGCAAAGGAGGCCAGGCTGTCTCGTGCATCCAGAACGGAATCATTAAGTCGCTGTGCATTAAGACTGTGTTTTTATTCATGGAGTGTAACGTGATTCGTTTGCCCTTTTGCTCTCGCGGTGAGAAGGCCGTCATCTCGTATGCATCGCTGGCTGCGGGCACAGCTCTGCTTAGTTTTTATTTTTAGGGGTTCTGGCCGGGAGGGAACAGACATTTTCCCCGTGTGCAGAGTGGCTGCAGAGCTGAGTGGCCACAACCCCAGCCCTGGTGGGCAGCGTTTAGCTCAGCTCTCCTTCTCCAAAGCTCCCGGTGAGGATCCTTCCTCCTGCTCCAGCCCCTCGTGCCAGGGCGGTGCTGGAGGCAGGAGGGACACGCTGGGGGAACAGCACCCTTGGGTGTCCCAGTGACACCCAGTCCCCACCAGCTCCTTGCAGAGGGGGGGTTAAGCTGTTCTCTGGGGAACCCAAACCCCAGGCTTGTGGATGTGGCACAGGATCCTGCTGATACGTGGTGGATGTAGGATGGGACCTTGCTCCGCTTGATGAACTGATGGAAAACGGGTGCAGGACACTGTGGGTGCTCACTGCTGCAGGTCTCCTAGTGCAGCCAAGGAGGGCAATCGTTCCTCCTTGCAGTTAAAAGAAGAAAGACACCAAGCAGGGCAAGAGCAAAGGATACAAAAGGATGGACAAAATGCAATTTTTTTTCAAGCGTTGGCATGGGAAGCATCAATTAAGCCACTAATTCCTAAAGAATATTAATGAGTGAACCAGTTGGAGGCACTACCTCTCGTAGTGGGACAGGCCCAGAGCACTCCAACTCTTCCTGTTGGATCTCCACCTGCAAAACAAGTCAGAATTTCCCTCCCAGCCCTGGCTGTGGTGGCCAGCCCTTTTTAATCACAAAGCCCTGAACTCTGTCCTGCTGGCACATTCCAGGTGGTCACCCTGCGTGGCCCAGTGACCACCTCAAAGTCCTCAGGTGACCCTGGGCTTCTGATGCTGCAGGGTGGCAGCACGTGTGAAAATCAGTGAGATTTTAGAAGCAAAGGGCAGGAGGAGGAGAGTTAACTCCATGTGTTTCTTTTGCTTTTTTGCCTCGTCCTCTCCTTCCTTGTTTTTATATCTCCCCCTACACACTTCAGAGCCCACATCCATGCTGGGAAGGACTCACAGAAAACAACATCTGAGGCACAGGCGAGGGGCAAGGCACGAGTGTAGTGCTTAAATTGATGATTTCCTTACACGTCGGCGATGGGGAGGCATGAAAGAGGGTCAGGTGTGGATAAAGATAAGGGGTTTTCAGAAGAGCTTGGAGCCACGAGCAGTTTGGGAAGGGGAGGTTTTCAGCCTCCCAACGGTTTGGGAAGACAAAAGAGGTGGAAGCAGGGAGGTAACAACGCCGACCTTCTCTGCTCTTTGTTTGCAAGAAATGCACAAATCGCTGCTGATATTGCTGAGTGCTTTCCTGCTGCTTTGTGGCTTGATTTGGAGCTGCAGCCCTTCCGAGCCTGGTTCCTGACTCCCCCCCCCCCAAAAAAAAAAACCAAAAAACCACCAAAAACAAAAGAACCAAAAAAAAAAAAACCCAAACAAATCTCGGCCAACAGAATCGTGATTGTTCCCTCCATGGTGGGAGGACCAGGACACTAACACCTTCACCTTGCGTCAGCCTTAGATCCTGGGGAGGTTTGGTACAGATTAATGCCTCTTGGAGGGTTCTAGAAAGGTCAGAAGCAGAAAAGAAGCTCTGATAGCAGTGCAGCAAGCAGCTGGCTGCGTTGGGTTTCTGTTTTATTTTACTGCCACAGTAACATCAGGAGCCTGGGTGTCAGTACCGTGCCCACCGAATGCCGGGGTCCCCCTCTTTGGGTCAAGAGACGAGCCCATAAGAAGGTGTTTTCTTCCTGAAGAATTTCTCTGAGGCAGCAATGGGCTTTTTGGAGGGTTTTGGTCCTCGTACCCAGAGATGTAAGGTGGGTGATTTACAAGGCACTGTGCAAATGCCAAATTGTTAGGCAGAACTGCTGCTGATTTAGAAGGCAGTTAAAGCTCTGAGTGTGCCAAGTGCCAGTAGAGTGTTTCTACAGATGGAATAACTGGAAATATTGGAGAGATTCCAAAGGTTTAATCAAATTCAACCAGGTTTTTTTCCCCCTTTTTTTCTTTTTTCTTTTCTTTTTTTTTTTTTTTCTTTTTTTTTTTTTTTTAACTGCAGAATTCTCTGAGGGATGCGGGTTGAAATAGTAGATTATTCCACTGCCTTTAGTACCGTGGGGGAGATTTTCACAGATGAACATAAAGCAAACACACGAGACTTCGAAGCAAACACATAAGTGGGTCCATAAACCAGGGCTGGAGCAGCAATGCCCTGAAATGCTGGACCCGAGTGGGGAACATCTCAGATATCCTGGCAGCAGGCTCCTTGGAAGCAGAAGGATGGGTTTGCAGTCCCACAGCACAAAGGGAAGTGGCAGCCACGGTGTCCCTGGTGCAGTTCTGCTGGACCCAGGCAGGTTTTGGTGGGATTCTGGGCATCCTCTCCGTGCTCTCAGTGCAGTGCTGGGACATACATATGTTTCTGCACAGATGCCCACCTTCCTCTAGTCTTGTTGACAGCCTTTCCAAGGCTTCTTATTTAGCCAGACCATATGTGCTTGGGCATGGAGATAGTGGGATGTGGAAAGAGCAGCGCATTATCCTTGGGCTGCAAACACCATCAGGAGCAATTCCCAGCAAATTCTGCCGGCGCAGGGATCCAGAGCTGCTGATCCCACCTCGCAGGAGCCATCAGAGGCCATCCCTGCCCTCATTTGTTAAAAGCAGGGTCCAGAGAGTCACTTCTCTTTGTTCTATCCCCAAAGCAGCTCTCGCCGTCCACTCCTTGAGTATTCATCCAAAGCACGGATGAAGGCCACCAGGGAGAGGGGAAACGGTGTCTCCAGGTGGAGCTTTGCTGCTGAGGACCAAGCTGGGGAAGGGGTTGGAAATTTTTCCCTGGGTTTTCCCTTGTTGGTACAGAAAATGAAGAGCCCATCCCCATTTCTGGCAGCAGGATTTTGTGTGGGGGACAGTGCTGGAGCTTTTACCTTGCTGGGTGGGTTTTTGTGGTTTTTTCGGCAGAATTTTTGGGCTTTGCAGAAGGCCTGGTTGGATGCATTAAGTGTCCTTTATTTATTCTTGTGAGAGGAGAAGTTTCCTGCTTTTCCTGGAGTGTTTGGTTTTGATCCTCCCTGGAGTTGGGGGCTGTCCCTGCGAGGCGCTGCCGTGCTCCCGGCACAGACCCCGCGTGGCTCTGAGCTGTGTTTCTCACGGAATAAATCCCTCCAAAGCCATTAGCCTCAATGCCACAGTCTGCTGCTCCTGCTTTCCTGCCCCCACCTCCACCCTGCCATTGATCCAGCCTGCTCCCTGTTTGCTGCAGTCAGGGCTGCCTCTGCTGCTGCGCACAAATTGCCTTAAAATTGAATTGGTTAAAACCATTTCATAAACATTCCCTCCCCTTCCTGATCCTGGCCACTGCGCCAGCCAGAGCTGGAGCTTTCATGTGGTTTTACCTGGCCAAGGAGTGGGGCAAGATTCCCAGTTTTATGCTTGTGTTTGTGTGGGTTTGTTGGTTTGTTTGTTTTTTTTTTTTAAGTCAGTGTAAAAATTAAAGCTGATGTGGTTATAGGAATCAGGTCCCTGAAGAAGCTGTTGTCTGTCTACGGATCTGTGTCCCAGGTGGTGTATCCTGCTCAAAGGATGTCTTGGTGTGCCTCAGCTCCTCTTGGCTTTGCAGGGATTGGGATTCTCTCTGTGCCATGTGCCACCAGCCCCTCTGAGATGAGAGCTCCGGTGCTCGTGCTGCCGTGCTGGGCCGTGCTCTGACAGCTTTGAGGCGCCAGGATTATTGTTTTCCTGCTGGTGTGGTTGTGGTCTGACCAGAGGCAGCTGGGAGATGTGCAGCTGTGGTATTTTGGAGGTGTTTAACAGGTGAACACCCCGGGGTACAGCAGGTCCACAGCAGGATGGTGATGATGCCCGGGATTTTGGAGCACATCCCTCCGAAGCACCTGGGGACTGCAGGGAGGAGGTGAGCTGGGGAGATGTGCTCACCTGCAGAGGTGTAGATGCTTCTGCCTGGGGCTGCAGGAGCACTCTGGGCCGGTGACAGAGGAACTCTCTGTATCAGACACATCCAAACGCGGCTGTGCTGATGGCAAAAAGCTTCTGTGAGGACTGTGGAAGGAAGGCTTGGAAATCAGAAACGGTTTTGCAGGTAGTTTCAAGTGTCACCCCGAAAAGGTGTGTTTGTACAAAAGGTGGCTCAGCGCTCCCAGCAGCTGGTGATGTTCCATTGTTCCTCATTCACCATCCGTCCCTCCAAGCTCCTCTTCACTCCCAATCCTCTCACAAGAGCCCTTCTGCAGCAGCGTTTATCTCGAGTGCTGCTATATCAGGATCCATCGCTCTTGTCACAAGATCATCCGCGCCCAGCCGAAGCTCTGAGGGTGGAAAAGTGACACGAGCTCCCTGTTCCCCTGGGCAGGTCTGGGGCTGGCTCAGGGTGAGACTTGCTTGGATCTTCCTTGTGGGGTCCCCGTCGTGGAGGGCCCGGCCCAACGTGATCATCTCCCTCCAGGAGGTGCCCAGGACCCAGCTAAGCCTCAGTCCTTTGGCCCCCTCTTAGCCACTTTGCAAATCCTTGTGGAAATCTGCCTGAATTCAGTTTTCTCCTAGGATTCCTCCTTCCTGCCCTTGCCCAGGGGCTCTTGGTCCTGCAGTCTCTGCCTCTGGAACACCCCTTGCGTGTCCTGGGGAATATCCCGGCTGGGCCTTCCCAACACTTGCAGGTTTCCTCTGGTGCTACACTGAAAGTGGTTTGAACAAGCTCCTGCAGGAATGTTTTCAGTGCCTAGGGATCCTCCCTAAACTCTCCTCTGACATCTCGTCTGCAGGAGGCGATGGTGTGAAAGGACAGCAGACACATCTGGCCCTGTGAAGCCTCACTGTGCCCTCCTCGCCCTGTGACCTGTCTGCCTGTGGTGACTCCTCCACCCTTGTCTGCCGATGGCAAACATGGTGCTGCTGCATCCAGGAAATTTTTCTGTGTCGTGACATCTGTACAGGCTTCTTCTTTGGGTATTTCCCTTGTAATTACGATTGTATGAAATCAGTGTGGTTAATGGGGCCCTGGCCCAGAGCAGCTGTGGCTGCCCCTGGATCCCTGGAAGTGTCCAAGGCCAGGCTGGACACTGGGGCTTGGAGCAGCCTGGGATGGTGAAAGGTGTCCCTGCCATGGCAGGGGGATGGAATAAGTTGTTCTTTAAGGTCCCTGCCAACCCAAACCATTCTGTGAGTCTTACTGACAGCCCTGAAGCTCACCCAGAGAGTCCAACACCAGCGGTGCAAATTTATTTGCACATTTTAGTCCAGACAGAGCCACCTGTCTTCAAGTGCAGACAGCAATTTCAGTTTCTGCTTAGGTGTTGTCATTCCTGTTGTCCTGTCAGGCAGGCAGGAGGTGTCACCTCAAACCAGGCTCAGCAATAAACCTTCTTTCAGGAAATCCTTGCTTTGGTTTACTCCTGCTCTGGGGCCAGACTGGAGCTGGAGGTGAGGTGCTGCTGCCAACATGTTGTGGTCCCAGCCCTTCTTCTCATCCTCAAACCTTCCTTTACATCTGTTTTGAAATGTCATTACCCCTGGAGCCTGATTCCCTCTCTTCTCCCAAGAGAAGGCAATTTGCCTGGACAACGCTGTGTGTCCGTGTTTTACAGCGCTGGCCTCGTGTGCCACAGCCTGCTGCCACCCCAGATCTGCTGAGGTTTGCTTGCCTGTGTCACCCTGCCCTTGCTGGAGAGGAGAGCACAGGACAGGCAGTGACACGAGGGTCAGCCTGAGACCCCTCACCTGAGGGGCCCCTGACCTCGGGCAAACCGAGTGCTGCTCCTCCTTGAGGTTTTCAAAGGAGAGAGATGGAATCCCACCCCAAAATGAGATTGTAAACCAGAATCTCCTCTTCTGGCACAGGTGCCCCAAAGAACAATGTTTTGAGCCTCTCTCTCAGGTTTTCCTCATTTTTTTTCAGATGGAAGAGAACATTTCTTTCCAAGGAAATAGAGAAAACATGAGCTGTCTCCTTCACTCCGTAGTGATTCTTTTGTCAGCTCCTGGTGGTTGTTCCCCTGCCTTGGGGCTGACAGGGAGGCACTGGGATGTCCCTGGAGCCGTCACCCACCTGGGACCTGCTTCTGCTCTTCCCTCCTTCCCCTTCCCACACCACCAAGTGCTCATCCTGTGGCTCTTGGCCAGACAAGGAATTTAGTATTCAGGAAGTTGGGAAGTTCGACTGTCCTTGGTCTAATTAGTTCCTTAAGCACAGGGGAGCTCAGATCACAGTTCAAATGGCTGTAATTTGAGTGAGCTTGAGACAATAGGAGAGGATTAAGTAGCAAAATTGTGTCTATTACTTTGGCCAAAAAAAAAAAGAAAAAAAAAGAAAAAAAAAAAAAACTATTCCGTTTGAGCAGAATATATAATTTTCTGAGCACGAGGGTTAGGTATTAATGTGGGCTTGGCAGAGTTCATCATTTGTAAGACTGCACTGAGAGTTCTTCCCGTGCTGAGATCTGAGATCAAGGCTGGAAGTCGAGCGCGGCTTTCTGGAAATTCTCCTCGGAACAAAGAACTGGCCTCAACAAAGAGGTGACTGGGGAAGATTTAATTGCTTATTTTTGTAGGAGGTCCTCCTAAATGGTCTTCTGGTCTTAAATCCTGTGGCTATCTATAAAATTTTGGAGGTGGCTTTTCTCAGAGAGGGGCCCTGCAAGCGTCTGCCTCCCTTTTCCAGGCTAAGAGCTTTCCTGAAGGGGATCCAGCTCCAGGGGTCCCTCCCCTCAAAAAGGCGTGGCAGAAATACAAAAAGCCCAAACACCCTGGGGATTCAAAATAATGCAACCTGGAGTGAAAGCCTTTGCTTTTCCCCTCTCTCCCTTGGCAGCAGATGTTGGAATCCAGGTGTTTTGCGCTCGGAGGGCTGCAGCAGCCGCAGCCCCGCGCATGTGCTGCATCCCTGGGAGTCCTAAGTGGTGTTTTCATGCTTTTAGTGGTATTGTGCAAGGCATGGCTGAGGGACGGAATCATTCTTTGTCTGTCTAGGATGGGTAAATGGTGTATTTTATCTTTTTATCTTTTTTTTTTTTTCTTTCTTTCTTTTTTGACACTGTGTGCCTGCATCTGTTCCGACAGGGGAAAAACAATGCTAATTGGAACATTTTGAAGGGGTTTGGAATGAACGAGAACAAACACTACCAGGCTGAGAAATTTAAAGGGGATTTAGTAAAAATGTCCGGGTGTAAGGACTTCCAGGAGGGGTTTTGGTTGGCTTAAACTTGAGAATAAAAGGCCTTTGATGGGTGATTTCTGCATGAGCTGAGCTCGCAGGATGGTGTGAGAGCGTGGGTTGGGTCATGGAATTATTTGGGTTGGAAGAACCCTTTAAGGTCTTTGAGTCCGGCCATTCCTCCAGCACTGCCAAGGCCACCCCTGACCCCATGTCCCCAGGTGCCACATCCTCCACCTGGCTGTTAAATCCCTCCAGCCATGGGGACTCCACCACTGGACAACCCTTTGGGGGAAGAAATTTTCCATATTATCCAACCTAAACCTCTCCTGCCACACCTTGAGGGCGGGGCTGTCCTGCTACCGCCTTTTATTTTCCTGTAAAGAGATCAGGTTTGAGCATTGCACAGATAATGCAGGAAAACCGCCCAGTTTTGTCCTTTCTTGCCGTCTCATCGATGTCTGTCACCTGTGAGGGGTTCATGAGGAGTTGGATCGGCAGATCCCTGCCGGAACCAGGTCCTTCCCATGCCAGCCATGATTCCAGGGAGCATTCAATAGGGCTCTGTCTGCGGCAGGTACTCGTGCTGCACTGGGGGTTGTGCTGAGGTACCAGGCAGCTGTGGTTGCATTTTCTGCATGGATAAAGAGGTTCCTGCACAGGCATATTTAGGACTTAAAAAGCTTTTGGCTGAGAATGTGCTGTCCGGGGCAGAGGGACACAGAGACGCCACAATGCTGCCTCCAGTCTCCTTTGAAGCCTGGGCAAGAGGTCATGTTTACTGGTGTTTTTTAAAATTTTGGCTTTTTTTTTCAGCTCTGCCCCTTTTTTTTTTTTTTTTGTCCTCTAACCTGAAGGCTTGTGCTTGCTTGGTTCTCCTGCTGGCCACCTTTAATAAATCAAGCAGAGAACGATGCATTGGCTGGCTTCACCAGCATTTCATTTATTCCTCCTGTGTTGGCTTCTTTGCTTGAGGCCTCCCAGTAGGCAAGGGGTTAAACAGCATCCTTATGGTTCTTCCAGTTACCCCATCAGGACTGTTTAAAAATTAGCTTCTCCCCACTTACTGCACTATAATTAGGATACAGGAGTTGTGGGGAATGATTTCACAAAGTGACTTGGTGTACTCGCCCGTGCACCCCAGGGAGCCAGGCAATTATGCATACATAATTCCACTCTTTGAATATTTTCTCTTTCTCTGCATAATTTCTCCCTATTCATCTTTCCAGTGTCCTTCTGAGATAAACTTAGAAGTCTCAGCTTTCAGAATTTAAAAAAAGCTCCTGTGCCTGCGTGTGCACTATTTGCATTTGAGCCAGCAGCCGTTCTCGGGGCTGCGGCGGAGGGGAGGGCATGGAATGGAGCCCGGGGAAGGGAGCAGGAGAAGCCCTCCAGTGCTCCTGGAAGGATCACAGAGAGCCTGCGAATCACACAGGAGAATCATTGAATTGTTCAGGGTGGAAAAACCCTCTCAGGTGGAGTCCAGCCGCTCCCCCAGCACTGCCAAGGCCAGCACTGACCCGTGTCCCCAGGTGCCACATCCACACGGCTGTTAAATCCCTCCAGGGATGAGGACTCCTGCACAGCCCAGCTGTGCCAGGGCTGGACAACCCCTTTGGGCAAAGAAATTTCTCCTAAAATCCAATCTAAACCTCCACAAAAGGTTATGGCTTTGAGCAACCCGATCTAGCGAAAGATGCCCCTGCTCACACAGCTGGGGGTTTGGTTGGGATGATTTTTAAGAGATTCCCTCCAGGGAGATTTTGGAGCTGCCCCTTTCAGGGATGTGTTTTGGTTCTCTTGCCCTGTGTGTGCTGTTCTCAGGGAATTCTTTGCAGCCTGGCAGGGAAGCACAAGTGACTGCAGCATCTTTCCCCTGCTCCAGTCAGTTTATCTCCATAAACTTGCTGTTGACATGATGCAATTTCTCCGGGTTGCAGCGTAGCTGTAGAGCAGCAAAGTTGTGATAAAAGACAACTTGTTGAAGGGATTCTTTGTCATACTCACGGTTCATCTACAATTCCTTTTTTCCTGGTCAGCAGTGTGGTGGTGCTTTGCAGTTATCCCTGCATTTGATGCCTGTTCCTTCTCCCCCCCCCTCCCTTTTCTGCCTGATTCAAGTTCCCCATTCATTCTCTCTTCCTTTTAGTTTCTTCTCCCTTTTTTTTTTTTTTTTTTATTTTATTTTATCCACCACCTTCTCAAGGCACTGAAGCTGTGAGTGCTTTACTGTGGTCTGAGGAAAAGCTACTGTTCTACTTCCCGAAGAAAGCTCATTGTGTAGTGCCATGAAAAACGGTTCAAACAACACAAGGGAATAAAGGCACCACATTTCTCTGAAAGTTTTTCTTTTCTTTTCCTTTTTTTTTTTTTTTTATTTTTTACTTTTTAAGGAATAATACATAAGCTGCTAGGAGAGGGCAGAAATGTCTCCTGCTTCTCTCTGGTCGTGCCTGTCAGGCTGTGAAATTCTAAGGAGACCTGCATTTTACATGGGAGCTTGAAAGCTGGACACCCCACCTCCAAACCTTTGCTGTTCTCGCCATTATCCTCATAAGCCTAACAAAAAAAAATCCTCAGATTGTTCCCAAATAGCACAGACTCAAAGCTTCCAAGGCAGTAGTGTAATTACTTGCTTTCTTTTTTGGTGCCAGTTTATTGCCATCTTATGTAAGACACTCCAGCACGTTCAAAGGGGCTTTTTAGCAGTGAGAGCTCAGTGATTCCAGTCTCAGCAGAGTTACCGGGGGCTGGCAGCAGGACAGGGATGGGTTTGGATCCTGGCTCCAGTTCTGCAAACGGGCAGAGGCCCTGGAGGTGCCAGAGCCATCCCTGCTGGACCCAGCCCTGCTGGATCCCTCTCAGCCCCCCAGCCCCTGGTACACGCTGGACCCAGCTGCAGCACCTCAGCCCTGGGTACATCCATCCCTTCCTGGCCAAAAGGGCCTTGAGGCACCATTTCAAATTTATTTAGTTAGTTAGGCAGTTAATGTGCATGGGGCTTTAAAATTATTTAAAATATTATATTATGCATATATTTATTTATTATATACACAGCACACACTATATGTCTATTACATATTCATTTATAATATCTAATATATATACACATACATTTATATTATGTATTTAGGAGTCGTATAAAATTAATGACACCTTAAGGAAATTAATGGGGTAATTATTATTATGACTGTTATTACTGCCATTATCATCATCGCCCCTATTCTTTTCCCTCCTCATCATTGTCATTATCGTCACCATTCCTGGTGTTTCCCTGTCGGCTGAACCTCACCCAGATGTGTTGCTGAGCCCCGGGGTGATGAGGAGTGATGCCGGTGTGTCTTCTCAGGGTCAGGGAGTGCAGGGCAGTGCTGCCTCCTGGTTTCACATCGGGATCTTTATCCACAGGGACTGCTCCAGTGAGCTCCTTTGCCCGGAACGTGGTGGAAAGAGGGAATTTTGGGGGTGAATTTTGTCAGCGCTTCCCATCTCTGCTCAGCATGGCCACTATGGCATCACACTGTTTAAATAAAAGGAACTTCAGATTCAGTTCTCTTTTCGCCACTGATGGATGAGGACAGTGAATACCCACCGGTCCCACTTCCAAGTCTGGCTACTTTTCCAGTGGTTTCTTTCCCACTCACACAGCTGAGGGAGCTGGGCAAGGGGCTGAGCCTGGAGAAAAGGAGACTCAGGGGGGACCTGGTGGCTCTGCACAACTCCCTGACAGGAGGGGACAGCCGGGGGGGATTTGGGATCTTATCCCTGGGAACAGGGACAGGAGGAGAGGGAACGGCCTCAGGCTGGCCCAGGGGAGGTTTAGATTGGATATTAAGGACAATTCCCTCATGGAAAGGGCTGTCCAGCCCTGGCACGAGCTGTCCAGGGCAGTGGTGGAATCATTGTCCCTGAAGGGATGTAAAAGCTGTGTGGATGTGGCACTTGGGGACGTGGGGCAGTGGTGGCCTTGGCAGTGCTGTGGGAACGGTTGGACTCCCAAGATCTTCGAGGCCTTTTCCTTCCCCAGTGATTCCATGATTGTCTGATTTTATGGCTGCAAACAATGATGCAAATTTGGTGCAGCTTAAACACAGAAGAGGGAAGTTCAAACAAAATAGCTCTTTAATTGAAGCTAATAAAGAGGAAATGTTTGCTTTGCTCATATCTGTGTTGTGCTTTTCTTAAGTCTGAAGCTGCACCTAAATCTACTTGTGTTTCCATGTGAACATTTATTCCTGTTTCTGTTTGTGCTCTGCTTCCCCAAAACACAGGCAGGGTGCAAGGGTAGGGATGCTCCCGCCTAGCAAAGCCACTTCGGTGGAGTGAAATGCAAATGTCGTTTTGTTTCCAGTAGTGCTGCAGCCGGTGGTGATTATTTTAGTGACAACACCCAGAAGGAAAGTCACCCTTGGTCCGTGCAGTGTGTAAGTGTCAGCTTTAAAGGCAGCAGAAAATTGGGAAGTGATGGAGAGTTTGTGCCTTGGTAGGGAGGAAATCCAAGGTGGATTTACTGCAGTCTCAGCCCTCTCTGTCACCAGCCCACGGAACAGGTGACAGACAATGCCCAGGAGCCACAGAGTTGCTGTGATGATCTGAACTGAGATACCAGGAGCTGAATTTCTGTGATTTCTCCTGCTTTTCCTCACGAGTTCTCCAGCAGGACTCTGGAAATGCCTTTGTGGAGCTGAGACAGGCTCTTCCTGGTGAAAAATAATTTTAGGAAAACAGGCCCAAGCAGCTCAAGTTGGGACTTGTGATCCCAGCCACAGCACCCACGGACTCATCACCTGAGGGGTTTGGAGAGCCCGAGGGGAAGCTCCACCTTTGGCAGGGGAGGTGTTGGGGACACGGGGGCTGTGTCCAGGCTGGTGACACACGTGTGGCTCACGCACTCGTGCTGCTCCGGCCAGGCTTGCCCAGAACTGCCAATCTGGAGTCCACGGAGTACTTTGGAAGCTGCATCTTGGCAAGCAAGGGCTGGTGACAGATGCTCACTCTTTGTTTTTCCCGGGATAAATACGGTCAGGCTTTTGGAGGTTGTTATTATTAGCATCGGCGTTCCAGGCTTTTCAGGACAAAGCGCCTCTGCCACGGCTCCTCTCCTCAGGACAAGACATGGAGGGGCTGGAGAGAAGGGAAGGGAGCTGGGGAAGGGGCTGGAGCCCCAGGAGAGGATGAGGGAGCTGGGAAGGGGGCTGAGCCTGAAGAAAAGGAGGCTCGGGGGGGACCTTGTGGCTCTGCACAGCTCCCTGACAGGAGGGGACAGCCGGCGGGGATTTGGGATCTTATCCCAGGGAACAGGGACAGAGGGAGAGGGAACTGCCTCAGGCTGGGCCAGGGGAGGGGCTGGTTGGATATTGGGAAGAATTTCTTCACTGGAAGAGTGGTTAATCATTGGGACAGGCTGCCCAGGGCAGGGGTGGAATCCCCATCCCTGGAAGCGTTCAAAAACCGAGTGCTTGTGGCACTTCATGATATTCTTTATTTGTCACGCTGGTGTCCAGGCGAGGGCTGGACTTGGTGATCTCGGAGGTCATTTTCCAAGCTTGATGATCCTGTGGTTCTCCTCTGCTTTCTCCATTGGTTCAGCCCCAGATTCCAGACTGCCAGCTCTCGGGCTGCCTTCAAAAAACCCCTCTTCCTCCTGCTTCTTTTCCCGGCAGCACAGATTCCCAGGGCCTTGTAAGGTTTTTTAAACATTTTCCGCGACAGCGCTGTCACCCACGGGGAGACACGGCATTCCAGCTCTTCCTCCACAGCCTACCTGGCAGAGGGAAAGCCTCTTCCCAACATTCCCGCAGACACAGCCTGCCTGCATCCAGCAGCTCCCCGGCCACGTGGGGCTGTGTGTGGCAGGAATAGTATTGCGCGTTGCGCTTTCGTTATCTGAACTCGCACGACCTATTTCTGCATCTGGCGGTCGGTGGGAGGCAGGAGCACTTGCGTTTGTTTCCTCACCTTGTTTTGCCTCCCTTGGAACTGACACAGGATTTAAATAGAGCATCTCCCTTCCCTATCCAGGCGTTTGTTCCCGTTGGTTTTCCTCCTCCTCCTCCTCCTGCTGCTGCCCACGTTTCCCTGCCTGTGTTGTAGCACCTGTTGTGCCACAAACTGGAGCGTGACCTTTTCCCAGCAGGGGTGAAAAGGCTCCCGTGGGGCTCTGAGCCCTGCAGGGCTGGGTCCTGCCCAGGTACAAGGGTACCCTGGGGGACAGCAGGGCAGGCTGAGATGGTCACAGGTGGCTGTTCTTTTAAACCTGCCTTAGCACGTGAGGTTGAGTAATTAACATCAGCAGCGTCGCAGCGTCGTTGCTTTGGTTGCTGGGATGCTGCTGAGGTGGGGTCATTCCTGCTGGGACGCTCCTGCCCGTGGTCCTGGTGGAGTTGCTGGTGCCTGCTGGAGCAGGGCACGGCAATCCCACCTGGTCAGCCAGCACCTGGCGTTGCAGATCACCAGGGCAGGGGGTGTTAATGAATATTTCACGTCTCCTTTGCCCAGGGCAGCCCTTTCTCCCAAGGGCAGATCTGGGGCAGGGATGGCAGGAGGGGAAGGACAAGAGGCAGCGTTTGTCCCCTTGGCTTCCTGCTGGCTTTGGGGCACAGAGGGATAGCCTGGAGTTGTGGGAACACTGAGCCTGCCACACACAGCCCCTCTGCTCCGGAGCCAGGCTGGGAGAGCTGGCGGTGTCCAGCCTGGAGAGGAGAAGGCTCCAGGGAAGCCTTACAGCCCCTTCCAGGGCCCAAAGGGGCTCCAGGAGAGCTGGACGGGGCCTTGGGATCAGGGATGGAGGGACAGGACATAGGGAATGGCTTCCCACTGCCAGAGGGATATTGGGATAGATGGGATGTTAGGGAGAAATCCTTCTCTGTGTGGGTGGTGAGGCCAGAGAAGCTGTGGCTGCCCCTGGATCCCTGGCAGTGTCCAAGGCCAGGTTGGACAGGGTTGGAGCAACCTGGGACAGTGGGAGATGTCCCTGCCCGTGGCAGGGGGTGGAACAAAATGATCTTTAAGGTCCATTCCGTCCCAAACCATTCTGTGGTTCGCCATGGAGGGAATTTCTCTTTTCCAGCTGCATCATGTGGAATGTGGACACTGATATTTAGGATATGCCAAAGGCAGGCAGACCAGAATTCCTTTTTTTGTCACAATACTCTTTGATTAAGATCATTACAGCGACTGGGAGCAGCACTGCTGGTACGAGCAAGTTGGTATTTCTGTCTCACAGGCTGCAGCTCAGTGTTCAAGCTGTCAGCCCAGATGCAATTTAAAAAAAAAAAAAAAAAAAGAAACCAACAAAAAACCCCCAGAAAACCAAAAATGGTTTTCATCCATTGAGCCATTTTAGGGCTGTGGTTTTAAAAAGTAGATTCTAACTTGCTGGGGAGTATTTTTATGGATGATATGCATCTTCATGTTGTAAGATTTTCAAGAAAAATCTCTCGTGCATCTTCTGTTTTTCTTTACTTTGTGACGTGAGAAGGTGCTCGTGCCTGTTAAAGGGACCTTTGATAGGGAATTGCTGCCAAACACATGCTCTTTGCGTGCTATTTTAAGTCCAATTTAGTTTGCCGTTCAGAACTGGGTTTTTTGCTTTTTTTTTTTTTCTTTTTTGAACCTCTGTAAAAAGAGGGGAACAATGCAGTTCCAAGCAAATCAACAATGCAGTTCCAAGCAAATCAACACCATTTAATGCAATGGTGACATCATGCAGGTAAATCAGAGCAGGAGCTGCAGCAACTGGGAACGTGTAAGGGTGGACTCAGGGAAAAAATACGAACAGACTGGATAAATGATAAAAGATGAGGAACATGGTGAATCCTTAAATGCTCAGAAATTGTGAGACTGGCTTAAACCACGCGATTTAAAAAGTAAATCCTGGTTTCTTTTATGTGTGTGCTGGGTTTTTGAGCTTCCAAGTCACACTTGGTTCGTATTTTCAAGCATTCCTTTACAGTTTGACGGGCCAGGCGCAGGCTTTGGTTCAGGTGAGACTGTCGGGTCTCAACTCCAGGAGCTCAAGCACTGGGAAAGACACCAAACAGTCAGAGCTGATCACACAGGGCGAGCTGGAAGCACTAAATTTAGATCATTTAAAATCTGCAGTGCTGCTGGATTGTTAACCGAGGTGAAAAAACCAAGCGCTTTGAGTTCCAAACTGAGCGCATCCTTTTAAACCCGGGCATAAATTCTGTGGTGCCTCACCTCCCTGCCACAATCAGGCCCAAGGAGCGAGAGGAACGCTGTCATTTTCCTCCCCATCTCTCCAAAGAACAGATATCAGGGATCTGCTAATGAAATACTGGCAGATCCATGCCAGGAGAAGCAACAGTAGGAGAAATCTGTGCTGGTAGACAGGGGAGTTGCGGCAGTGACATGACACGACGGAGCCAATTCAACCCAGAGATCTGGTTGCTATTGAGAGAAAATATTCCTGGCTCCAAGAAAGGAGGGCAAAAACCCTTTAGTGGGATGGAGTTGCACCATCTGTGACACCTGCATTCAGTGCTGGGCACGGGGGATAATAGGGAACGAGATTGTGCAGCAAAACATGCGTCATTTACCTCGGAATAAAGAGGTTTAATTTCTGAAAGGCTCTCAGCACATCTTGAGGTAAATGGGAGCCAAGGACGTTTGTCATCTGGCAGACTGAGGCACAGAACCGGACTGGGTAAGCCTTGGAGGGCTTGCACATGGAAATTTCCTGCCTGTCCCTGGGCTGACGGCGTGGGGAGGATTCCCGAGGGAGCCCGGCTGCACCTGGAATGACGGTGTGGAGCTGAAAGGTGGCTGGGGGGCCAAAGTCACCACTGGGAGACATTTCTGCCCAGTTCCTCCCCACCCTGCTTGGTTGTTGTCCAGGTGTTTGAGTGGCAGCTCCCTGCTCAGGGATGGGGAGCATCCTCTGCGCCCCCAGCCTGGCCCCTCTTCTTTGGGCCAGGCACCAGAGCAGTTTTGGATGAGTTATCTCCTTGAAACAAGCCTCTCTACTGCAGAAAAAAGGCCAGGAAATGTTCAATAGTCTCAGATTTTAAAGATGTCTTCAGTTGATGTGAGCCTTGGAAGTCTCCACCTTGAGCTGTGCTCTTCAGTTGCTCCCTTGCTTCCTTGGGTCTGGCTTTTTTCACAGAATCACGGAATCACTGGGGTTGGAAAGATCAGCAAGGAGGATCCAGGGCCCTGGCTGGGATTGGGTGCAGAATCAGAGCACTGCAGGGATGCCTGGGTGTCTTGTCCCAGGGGATTCCCACCTCTTCCAAAACCCATTACACATAAGTGGGGTCTGTCATTTCTAGCAAGTTATTCCCAGGCAAATAGCAGTGAAAATGTTTTATGGACTGAATCACTGTGAGTGGTTTAATTGCTTCTTTTCTACAGCACTTAATTCTTGCTGGTATAAGTCACTCCTCTGGCAAGACCTTTTATGTTTTTCAGGTGAGGATGAACCCAAAGCAGAAACCTTAAATCCATCCCATAAACTGTTTTAAACCAGAGGTTGTAGCTCTCAGGTTGCTGCTTGCCCCTGCAAGAACTCTGGTTTTCCTACACAGTCATGGAATCACAGACTCATTCAGGCTGGAAAATCCCTCTGAGTCTGTCTGTTCCAACCACTCCCCCGGCACTGCCAAGGACTCCCCTCACCCCTGTCCCAGGTGCCAGATCCACATGGCTTCTACATCCTTCCAGGGATGGGGACTCCACCACTGGACATCCTGTGCTAGGGCTGGAAGAACCTTTGGATGAAGGAATTTTCCCAATATCCAATCTACAGCTCCCCTGGCCCAGCCTGAGGCCGTTCCCTCTCCCCCTGTCCCTGTTCCCAGGGATAAGATCCCAAATCCCCCCTGGCTGTCTCCTCCTGTCAGGGAGCTGTGCAGAGCCACCAGGTCCCCCCTGAGCCTCCTTTTCTCCAGGCTCAGCCCCTTTCCCAGCTCCCTCCCCTTCCCTGGACTCACTCCAACCCCAAAATGTTTTTAAATATCGACCAAGTTGCAAATAAACCTTTGAGAGCAGAGCCCGAGCCCTTGGAATGGGCGCCAGGGCCTGGCTGAGCTGACTCAGGCGCTGACAGCCTCCACCTCGCCGTGCCCAGGCTAAATTGGCTCGTTTTGAAACCACTCACATTTCTTGGGGTGCAGCATGAGCCGTGCAGCCCTGAGCTCAGCACAGCCCATTTATCAGCTCCCGCTCCGAGGATTTTAGCAGGGATATCATGTGGGTTTAGCAAGCAGGCCGGGAGACGCCATCCGGCACCTTCCCCATTAACCTCTGCAGCGTGGCGAGCCAAAAGCCGTGCCTTTGGATTGCTGCAGGCCCCGTCCTGCTGGGAGAGCAGCCTGTCCCCTGCGCTTTAAATACACTTGGATACGCCAATCCCCGTTTTTAAGATCCGGGCTCGGAAAACAGACTCTGCCTGCAGCGCCGTTCGCGGCGTCACCTCGCCAGGGTAATATCCAGGAATCCTCCAGGTGACTTTCAGATGCTGTGCTAATGCCTTTTACTTAAACAAGAGCCATGGGCACAGCTGGAGGACTGGTTTAGGACTTAATTTATGCATTGCTCTGGAGTTTATTCGGTGGGCTGTTGCTCTCATCTCTCTTGCTGAGACAAAGGGTGGACATTTCACAGTGCTGGCTCATGTGAGACCCCACTTGCAGAGCTGCCTCCAGCACAGGAAGGCCATGGAGCTGCTGGAGCGAGTCCAGAGGAGGCCAGAAAGGTGATGGAAGTGACGTGACTCCTATCCTGTGAGGAAAGGCTCAGAGAGAGCTCAGAGCCCCTTCCAGGGCCTGAAGGGGCTCCAGGAGAGAAACTTGAGACAAGGGATGGAGGGACAGGCCACGGGGAATGGCTTCCCACTGCCAGAGGGCAGGGCTGGATGGGAGACAGGGCAGGAATTGTTCCCTGGGAGGGCGGGCAGGCCCTGGCACAGGGTGCCCAGAGCAGCTGGGGCTGCCCCTGGATCCCTGGCAGTGTCCAAGGCCAGGCTGGACATTGGGATGTGGGACAGTGGGAGGTGTCCCTGCCCATGGCAGGGGGTGGAATGGGATGATCTGTAAGGTCCCTTCCAGCCCAAACCATTTTATTATTCTGCGAGTCTGTGTCAGTGTCTCCAGACCACTTGCCCATTCTTCAGTCAGGAAAAGATCTCCACGGCATCAGCAGAAAGGCTGGAGTGGTGGTGACTTCTTGCATGTGACCACGTCTCTGCCCACTGCCCACCACTCTTCATCCCACCATGGTCATGTATTTTTTTCAGCAAAGACAAGATTTGATCAATTCGGCTTTGGGATTTTGCAGGTAGAGTTCACTAGAGGTCCAGGACCAGGATTTTGGTTCCTTTCTGTCCATCCTGGCAAAAGCTCAGCCCCGCTTTCCCTGCAGCCTCCGTGCCCACCAGCTGCTGCTCCTGCCACTGCTCCCAGAGGCAGAATCCCTGATTTTCTGCAAATCAAACGCCTGCACATCATTTGCATTAACTGAGATACCTTTGAAAGAGTTTCTACAGACTGAATTTGTAATTCCACATTTGGGAAGGGTTTTTTTCCCACCGTTATCAGCTCTAATGAAATCCCAGGTCAGTTTTAGGCAGCCTGTTATCTCTGTGATCTGGAGCTCTGCACTAATTTCCAGGAGTCTAAATCTTCCAAATGAACTTCCTCATTTTGGGGTGGACGTGGCGTTTCCCTGGCACGGATCCCTGGGGCTCAGGAGGAGCAAACCCCAGGCTCTTCTCCCTGGGCAGCACTTACCCCATGCACTTTTTGCCCTGACTTTGATTTTAAAAGGCTCTTGTGTGGTTTGCATGTCTTCACTTTCAGCTCTGTACCCACACTGCCTTTATGGTCAGAGGGATTTCGTTACGATTTTCTTTTTTTATGCACGGGTGTCACTCTTGCAGTGGTACCAAATGTTTCCTTCAGCAAATCATGGAATCACAGAGTGATTTGGGTTGGGAGGGAGTGTAAAGCTTACCTGGATCCAAGCTCCAAGCTCATCTGGTGCAGGTTGGACATTAAGAAAAAATTATTCACAGTCGGGGTGATCAGAACTTGGGAGGGGCTGCTCAGGGAGGTGCTGGAGTCCCCATCCCTGGAGGTGTTTAAGGAAAGACTGGATGTGGCACTCAGTGATACATTTGGTTCATTTATGTGCAGGACTCTGCTTTGTCCCTGCACACCATCCCTGTTGCTTAATTTGATTTAAATGAGGTTAAATAAAAACCTGCACGACGTGTTTTGCTGGACTTCCATCAGATTGCTCAACAATAGCACCACTTACGGTGTGTACAAATACGACTTTTCCACTCCGGGAGTGAAAGTAATTTATCAACAAGTGGTCCTTGTCCCTGTACCATGACAAGTCTTTGTGAAATCTACTTCTTAGAGCAGGCTGAGGTTTATACAACGTGTGTCTTCGTTACAAATATGCTGTATTTTTTAAATGTTAAGATGCAGAAGAATGAAAAGCAGGCGTGCATTTTGGAATAATTTTTGAAGGGGAAAGCTTTCCATTGTGCAGCCACTCCTTGAAATGAATAGATCTGCATTAAATGCGTTCTTGAACTTGGCGACGGACTTCGATTCCATCCATTGTGGAGGATATTTCACCAGCGTTAGGGAAATGGTGGAAGGGGGAGCTGCGTGATTTATCCTTCCATCTCCACCTCTGTGTTTGCCAGCCAGCAGAGAGGGCATTGTTCCTCTTCTCTCTTTAGTGGTTTTTTGGGACAGCCAGTGGTGGGAACACCCTTTGGCACACAGGTTTTTCTGCTGGAAGGTTTTTAATCCACACCTCCTGAAGAGCTGTTTCCCCCACTCTTGCTGGTGTCTGTCTCACGTGGATGCAGCACAGCCCCTTCCCAAGCAGGATCCTGCCCTCTGCACCACACACTGAATCCAAACAGCCACGGCTTGTCTGACCCATGGCAGGGATCAGGACCAGCCCTGGGGGTGTGTCTCTGCTTGGAGTTTGAAGGATGATTTTTGGTTTATCCGACCGGAAGTTTGGATTTTCTCTCATTAGAAATCTGAAGTGATGAGGTGGAAAATAAGACAGCACAGCGTCACAGTCTCGTCGTGTCTCCGTGGTGGGAGGTTCCTTGTCTTGGAGTGGGAGTTGATGCCCCAAGTTCTCCAGACCCTGGTGGAAGACGCTGGGATCTCACCTGCGCTGCAGAAGGGAGGGATCCATCCATCTTCATCTCAGGATGGAGGCACGGACTCTCCTTGCAGGCTGTTAGGACACAGAGGATGCTTTGTAAGGCTCTGTTGGTTCAGAGCTGGGGGAAGGCAGAGCTGAGCAGGGTTTGGGGTCAGGCAGGGGCACCCATGTTCTCCAGGCAGACCCTTCCCCCCCTTGTCGCAAAGCCCTGTCTCTCCCTGTCTCCACTAAAAGGATTTAGAGACAACTTGGCAATAAGAGGAATTTGAAATCTTTTTTTGTGTCTGTCGATATTTCCTTGGAGAGATTCCTTCTTTTTCAGCTGGATGAATGGCCTTTCCCAGGTGTGGCTGACACTCAGCATGTCAGAGCTGCAGAGCTGCAGCGTGATCCGTGTGTGCCAGCGCGGGTGGCATTGGGAAGGCACCTGCAGCCTGGGAAAGGCCATGGCCACCACAAAACCACTTGCTTTTCTGAAAGTACTGAAACCCTGAGTGTTGTTATTGTTGAATGGATGCGAGCGGCCATCTGGAATCACTGCAGAGCAGGGAAAAACTGGGGAGGCTGCAGCGTTCCAGGCAGGATGATGGCTCCAGAGCGGGCAACCTCAGCTCAGCATTCCCTGGCTGATCTCAGCTTTGTGTCTCAGCACTGATGTTATTTTAATACAGTTCCATGGCTGGAGTTGCTGTGATTAGCAGAGCAATTTGCAGCGCGTTCTTCAAAATTGCCAATCAATCGGAGCCCGAAATAGACGGAAGCTGCTGCGGGATCGACGGCTGCTGCCCAAAAAAAAACCCGGAATGGTTTGTGAAGTCTGAGCAGGATTCGAGGTGCCTCTGTGACACACAGGATCCCCAGGCTCCTGCCTGGCACCCCTTCTAATTGCAGAGTGGAGAACAAGACCGTTGAGGCTAAAAGGGAAGGAGGTGTTGGAGGGATTTTGTTAAATCCCTTGGAGGTGGCTGCGTCTCCTTGTGCTGCCACGGGATGCGAAGGTCACATCCTTCCCACCTCCTTTGATCCCAGCAGCAGGGCTGGATTTAGGAGGTTTTAGAGGTGAGGTTTAGAAGAGGAGCGACTTTCTCCTCTTTGAGATGATAATTGCGCACCCTGATCATCCACTAGCACTGACTTTGAGGGTGGAATTTGCTGGATTTTGCCCAACTCAGGCCAACAGCATTTGCAGCAGCTGCTGGAGCTGGAGCACCACAGGGTACAGATGGCACCATTCAGCCACATCCATGACACTCTTCCTCCCTGATGGTGTTTCTACTGCCAAGCCAGAGCCCGTGGGCTCCATTTTCCTTTGTGTTTCCCCTCTCTTTGCTGTTTGCAGGGGTCTGGGAGGAATATCAGCCAATGTTCTGTTAGGAGGGCTGGAGATTTTGGGCTGGGGAGCTCTGGGTGCCCGTCCATCACATCCATCTTTCCCTCGGAAACTGAGGTGTGCCGCCCCTTGGGCAAATTTGGGCAAACAGGGCCTCCACAAGGGTGGTGGTCCCTTAAATCCTGGCGTGTGTTTGAGGGTCAGGGTGACACAGGTGGGTGGCTGAGGGGACATGAGCAAAGCCCACCCGAGGGGAAAACCTCAAGGTGCATCCTGTGCGTTCTCTGGTCTTGGTTTTCCAGGGGAATTGCTACAAAACCATGAATTCATCCTTCAGCTGGCATTTATTAATGTGTTTTCGGTTGGGTTTTGACTTTTTTGAGATCTTACTCTTTACAGCGGGAAACTCAGAAGTATAGCCAGAAATAAGATGGGATTTGAAGTGATTTTAAATGTGGTTTTTTTTTAGCTTTGCTAAAGAGAAGTTGGGTTTTTTTTTTTTTTTTTTTTTGTTTGGTTTTACTTTTTCTTAGCAGTTCCATCACTGCTCTCAATTTATCTGGGGTACTTTGGAACTGACAATGAAGTGTCCTTGAGAGGCTGGGAACTCATCGCTGCCGACTCCTGAGGAAGTTTTTAAAAAGCCAGATTGTTTATTTTGAGGAAAAAATGACAAAGCCCTCATTTTGCAGAAAGCAAAGCCCTCAGCAGGGCTTGGCATGAGGAGGAGACAAAGAGAGGCCTGGAGCACCCAGCCAAGCTGAAGTTTCCCTCCCGTCACATTGCCCCTTGCCTCGCTCCCATCGTGAGAGCAGATTTGGATATGAGTTTTTTATTTTTACTGAAGAATTGATTTCATGGCTGCCCTAAGTGAGCAGAGCTGTGATGCATTAACTGATGTCAGGCAGGGGATGTTTACCTATTTATCTTGGCTGCGGCAGTGCCTGTAGTATTTTCTTCCTCTGTTCTCCAAGACTCATTAAACGTTACAAACACCAGTGAAGTCCTAATGAAACAATTGCATCCTCATGGCTTGATATGCAAAGTAACACCTCCAGCGAAGGCTGATAAATGCCTGTCTTTATGATTTTTTCTTCCCACTACGTTCACATGGAAGGGAAACATATTGACTTGCTCTGCTCTGGAGCCCAGCTTGGGAGAGCTGGGAATGTTCACCTGGAGAAGGGGAGGCTCCAGGGAGACCTTAGAGGGGCTCCAGGAGAGGTGGGGAGGGACTGGGGATAAGGCATGGAGGGACAGGACACAGGGAATGGCTTCCCCCTGCCAAAGGACAGGGCTGGATGGGAGATTGGGCAGGAATTGCTCCCTGGGAGGGCGGGCAGGCCCTGGCACAGGGTGCCCAGAGCAGCTGTGGCTGCCCCTGGATCCCTGGAAGTGTCCAAGGTCGTGTTGGACAGGGCTTGGAGCAGCCTGGGACAGTGGGAGGTGTCCCTGTCCACGGCAGGGGTTGGAATGAGCTGATCTTTCCGATCCTTTCCAACCCAAACCATGCCTTGATTTGTGCTCTCCTGCGCCGTGCCCGATGCTGCGGGTGGGATGTTGGGGCAGATCCCCGGCAGCCCCGGGTTGTTCTGTGTCCTCTCCAAGCTCAAGGCTTCATCCCTGTTGGCTTGGGCAGCTGGCTGCTGCCTTTGTCCCCTCTCTGTGCCCTGTGAGGCCGTGCCAGGAGCAGTGGGATCCTCCGGCGCGGCCGAGAGCCGCGGTGTTAGCGCCGGGGGAGTCCCGGCCTGACTGATTGGTGTAGCAGGGTTTGAATTCTGCACTGAATATGACTAATAATCCATGACCTGGCTGTGATTATAGATGAAAGAAAGCTGATGAAGAGACCCTGCAGTGGCACAGAAAGGAATTAGCCATTGTCTAAAGCCGGGGCAGTACCGGAGCATTTGGATTTCACATCTGAGATTTACGGGTGAATAATTCAGCACTCGAGAAAATGCTTCAGCCTCAGTGTGACATCTCCACATCTTCTTTCAGTGATATCCAAGACTTTAACTAAACATTGCTTCCCAGGGAGCTAGGGCAGCTGTCCAGATATTTTTCCTCTTAAATATCAGCATTCCAGATTGTTACCTGGATACGGATGGAGATTTGGACTGATATCTTAGGAGATGCAATCGCTCTCAATGCCGGATTTTGCCTTCAGAAATCGCCGCCGACGTTCGGCGCAACCCAAAATCTTTCCAAGTGAAATTAAGAGAGGTGGCTTTAGATTTAAGTCTTGTTTCCATCTGATTGTGTGATCTGCTAAGAGTTGTGAGGTGGGGATGGGGTTGTTCGGGAATTTCGAATAAATCAACCAGTTCTCAAAGGCAAAATGTTGGTGGATTTCTTAAACGTGAATAGGAAATCGGAGGGAAAGTAGGTTGTGTATAAAATAGCCTTGGAAAATGGCTTGATGTTTTCTATAGGGGCCCTGTAACACTAAAACTCAATCCAGTGCTGTTAAAGCTCTGCATTTGAGTGGAAAGGAAGAACCATCCAGGAATGTGTTAAAGTGTTCCTACAACCTCAGCTCCGCTTCCTCCAGCGTATACATTAGTATAAGTCTTTAAATAAATGATCACATATTATTCCTCAAATAATTCATCCATTTTCTGAATTATTAGCTAAAAACGGATGGTATCTTATAATTGTCATCAATTCCAGCTCCTTATCGGGCCTAATAAGTTCTTTTCTCGGTGTGATAAGTGTTTTGATCATTTCCTTTTCCTACCTCCCCTGATTTCCCTTTATAGTCAGAAGCATTCACTCCTTCGGATGCACATCACGGGATGAGACTGGGAAGCTGTTTTACCTGTAAAATCTGTGGACCAGCTGCGTCAGCTGTAGGAAACTACTCAGGAAAATAAACTCAAGTCAGTAGGTGCTGCATGTTTTCCCTGAGTGTAGGTCAGTTCTAGGCTCGCCTTGCCAGGCAGAGCCACTGCACCGAGGTGGTCTCAGGGAAAAACGATGGTGATGATGAGGACAAGGGTTGCTACCTGCTTGTGTAATTAAAGGTTTTAAAAGCAAAACAAGACGAGCAGAAGTAACCCCAGCTTTGTGCTCCGGAGCTGAGAGCACAGGCATTCCTTTCCAAGCACAAGGAATATGCAGGAATTGCATGAAGTTGGAAGTTTAAAAAGGAAATCGTATGGAAGGGCCCATCTGCTATCAATGCAGTCATTTATATGTACATAGAAAGGAAAAAAATCCTTATGAAACTTGGGAGTTGTTCAGGAATATTCAAAGGGTCTAGCCAGAAACTTGGATATAATGTGTAAGGGGATTTTGTGATCCACATCCCTGTGGAACATCACCCTTTTTGGGGGGGATTTCTCACTGTTGCCTCTTCTCTGGCAATCTTTAATATCTTGAAGCTGATGGCCCTGGATTTAGCACATGGCATGGCCCTGCTCATGGGAACAAGATGAGCTTTGAAGTCCCTTCCAACCCAAACAATTCTGGGATTCTGGGATTCCATGTCCCATAGTAAGGGAACAGCAGCTCCCTGAACCAGTTCTTCCTGTAAAACATGGGAGGAATGAGCCCTTCCTCCCCTTGCTGCAGCTCAATTCCTTCCTGTGCCTAAGCCAAGCACTCCATTGTTTGGTTTCCTATCTGTGCTTTTATGAAAATCATGTGTACTTTAGAAATTAACACTTTTTATCTGGAGTCCACGTCGGCTAATTGCTAATAAGAGACAAACGAGACTTGTTAAAATTTCTTTTTCTCCTATAAAATTTCTAATTTGAAGATATTAGAAAGGAGAAATGTTTACCCCACTAGGGTTACTGCAAATATCCTGATGAGCTTTCACATCCTCCTCCGGCACCAGCCTAATTACCCTCCTTAGTCCAAACTTTAATATATTACAGATCTGTACAGAAAAAAAAATTCCTCTTTCCTTTCTTTTTTTAAACCTGGTGTTCTTTTTTTTTTTTTTTTAACAGGGAAAAGAAGAGAATATTTCTTGTAGGGAAAGAGGCAATGGCAAAATTTGGGACTTAGACTTTTCTTCAGCATATCCCTGTGAAATCCAACTCTTTGTGCTGTTTTGGCTCTGCATTAATCCACACCTCTAAACAAAATTTTACACACCCTTCTTCAGCTGAGTTATTTCATAATATCCTGGGTGTGAGGGGACTCTCAAACATCCCCTTTCTTCATCAGCTTCTGTAATCTTAATGCACTTGACCTTGGCCTCTCCTATTTCCTGAGGAGGTTCACAGGAAGAGTTTGTTAAGCTTTTCAGACCCTGGTTTGTCAATGGATCCATAAATACAGCAGCAGAAAGAGAATCTGGGTGGCAAGTTCATTTAAATGAAGCAATTCTGCCCATCAAGAAATCTCCATGCCAAACTTATTCTTTATTAGCTTTTGTTATTTTAGAGCAGACTGATGTATAATTAGCTCTGGAGAGTCCTCGTGTTTTTGTGAGGTTAATACCGCGCCATCCTGCTGAATTTTCAACCTTTGCAGATTTATGAGAGTTGGAGTTTTTTATCATTCCACTCTGCTTTTCTCAGAAATCCAGGCCCTTAACATTTCTGATTTATCTAAACTTTATACCCAGA
Organism: Chamaea fasciata; assembly: GCF_029207755.1. Taxonomy (NCBI): domain Eukaryota; kingdom Metazoa; phylum Chordata; class Aves; order Passeriformes; family Sylviidae; genus Chamaea; species Chamaea fasciata. The sequence continues at coordinate 1,899,337 of NW_027094107.1, forward strand.
GATGGAGTGAAAATGACATGTTTGGAATACAGTTGCTTTTAAGGAGGAAAGGCAAAAAGCAGCGTCAAGGGCTGTCTTTGGGCATCTTTGCTACTTGAAGGGAGCTTTGAAAAAAGATGGAGAGAGGCTTTCCAGACCGGCAGACAGGACAAGGGGAGGTTAAACTGCCAGAGGAGGGGTTCAGATTAGGTTTGAAGAGGCAAACCTGCCCTGTGAGGGAGGTGAGGCCCTGGCACAGGTTCCCAGAGCAGCTGTGGCTGCCCCTGGATCCCTGGAAGTGTCCAAGGCCAGGTTGGACATTGGGACTTGGAGCAGCCTGGGACAGTGGAAAGTGTCCCACCCATGGCAGGGGGTGGGATGGGCTTTGAGGTCCTCTCCATCCAAGTCATCCTGTGATTCTATTAATTAGAAATGTTTTTTACTTCTGGCCATCACAGCTAAACCAAAGTTTGTGTTCTTACTCATTTTCAGGACATGAAAATCTCCCCCTCACTTGCCAGTGCTTTTCAAAACTATGCAGCTGCTGACACTAATTATTGCTTCATTTCCTTCCACTTCTATTAAACATGAGAGGATGACCAAAAAAAACCCCAGCGACTCTTCTTAATCATCCTCCCTTGCTCTTGGTAGGCAGGAATTCTCTTTATGCTTTTTGTCCTCAAAATCGGGTGCACTCATGGAAACCCTCGCGTGGCCCACCTGGGTTCCTGCATTTCTTCACCCTCATTATTCCCAGGGGAATATTTACCCGGCCCCATGTGCGAATTCACCCCACATTTGGTAAAAAGGGATATTTAATTCTCCCTCACTTGAATCATCAAGGTTTTCTCAGGTTCTTGATCACTGTCTGTGGGGATGTGGAGCTGTGCTCATCCGAGGCCAACAGCCTTTGTTTGTGGCCCTGGATCATCCTTTTCCCTTCCATTTTCTCAGTCTCTCTGTTCTCCATTTCCCCACGAGCCTCCCCTTCTCTCCAGTGATTTCTCCCTGACTCTTCCCTTTCTTGCTTTGCATTTTGGAGCTCTCCTCTCCGGGCTTTGGCAGCTCTGCCTTCCCTAACCCGGGCCAGGATTATGCTGAAACCCTCCACATTTCAGACGTTCCCTCATGCGTTTCAGCTCCTCCAGGATTTTAATTGCCACCTTTTTCCCTTTGTGATACGCTGCTGCTCTTGATGTCTGAGAATACATTTACAGAGAAAGCTCCTTTGGTATTTAACATGTGCTTTGTCAGGAAGGCTGTAATTTTGTTCACTTCCTTCCTTTTGCCTTAAAGTTGTTTGTGACAGGTCTTGAAACCCTCACACCTTATGTCCTCCCAGAGTAAGGTCAGAAGCTGTCATTTATTTGAGAGCTGGCTTTAAATAGCCTGTTCTTAATATCCTATCTGGGGGTCTGCTGGAGTTGGGGCTTGGGCTCTGCAGTAATTGTTGCATCTGCTTTCAGCTGAGGAAAAGTGGAGGCTTGCTATGAATATTAACAACTCATCCATCCTTTACACCTTCTGGGAACACACCAGTTCTGAAATTGTTTCCTCTTCTCGTGGTTTTTTGTGTTCTCCATTTTCTCTGCAAGCTTCTTCTTTTAAGATCAACTTTATTCCCCCCTCCCCCGATTTATTCATAATTGGAGGCTTTTTATCTGTATTTATACCTGAACCTGTTCTCAGATAATGTTGGCTCTATCAGGCCTCACCTTCTTGTAGGGTTTTAGATATCTCACCGCTGGGATTGACCCACAAAACCCTTCTTTGTTCCCTATTTCTCCTTCACTTGGGCTTTTCTCGGGCGTACTCACCATCATTGATGGGAAGAGCCCAGGGAACTGCTGGGAGATGCAATTTCCTGGTGAGATTTTCCTGGAGAAATAGCTTTGAAACCAGAACCCTCGAGTTCAACATCCCTTTTGTGGACTGGAGCAGCACTTCATGGTGGGAGGATGGTTTCAGACTGTACCTTTTCTTAGAACTTCACCTTTCTGACCCTGTCAGATCTGGAAACCTCAGGTACTCTGCATTTTTTTCCTTATCCTGGACAAAAATCAGAGCCCCTTGGCCTAGGTAGAAATGTAAATTCATGGAAACAGCTTTTCTCAGAGAGGTGCTGCTAGTATTAAAATACAATTTTCTCACCCTCATTTGCTGGCGAGTGAAAATTTTGAGCACTTCATCCTCCAGTTATGAAATTATAGTGAAAAAAGAAGAAACAGCATCCTTCAGGTCAGTGAGCCTGGCACTGCTGCGGCCTCTGGTGCCGCCTCACCACAATCTCCCCACGGGAAGTCCTGTCCTGTGTCCTGCTGTGGGACTGAAGAGGAAAAGAAAAAACCAACCAAGCAGAAAACCATCTGGCTCTTGTCCTCTGCCGAGGTCCAGCTGCCCGTGTCTCACAGGAGGAGGGGTGTGTGATGTGCTTGTCGCTGAGAGGAGCTCCAGGGATCTGGAGCCTGGAGGGGAGAGAGAGGTGGCCCAGCATTTTGGGGAGAACATTTTGGGATCCTGTTCCCAGCTAATTCCTGGCCCTGAACTCTGCTCTGAGCTTCTGCAGCAGTTGCCGAGGTCTCCAGGTCCTCACCTGAGACGTGGTGAGGAGGAGCATGGTGTGCTCAGCATCCCCCATCCACGGGGAGAGCTGAATCCTCTCCTACTATTACTCCACTGACTGTAAATATCTCGGAGACATTTACACGGTATTTCTTTTTTAAGTATATAATGTTTTCATTCAAAAGTATCACAATTCTTAAAAGACCTGTCAGAGGCTCTGACATGTAATTAATTTCTCTAAAGCTCTTTTTTTTTTGAAAGATTCAACTGCATATATAGAACACCTGCACTTATTCACAATTCTGCAGGAAAAAAAAAGCCACAGCTTCTTCTTCTTCTTCTTCTTTGCTTTCTTCCCCCACTTCTCCATAAAAAGATTCTCCTTCACTTTGGATGCTCCCTCTCCAGCTACCCTCATGTGCTGCACCAGTAAGCTTGTGGAAGCTGTATGTAAATAGGAGCTGGCATGTTGGGTTTTGTCAGGGTGTGAGTGACCTTTTGTTTATTCAGCTTGAAGACGAAACCCTCTTGCAACTTTAATTCCCGAGCAGCCATCAGCAGCTCAGGATCTTGCCCACCTCATGGAATTCCCACGTGTGCACATGGGCTTTCAGTCAGGCTCGTGGGCTGTTTCTTGTTTTTCACCTGGTAGATTTTTTTCCCCTCCTCTGCCTGGGCAGAGAGTATTGAGCTCCATGGTGTAATGGTGGTACCCAGGAAATACGAATGAGGTGATGTTCAACCAGCAGTGGATAAATACTTGTATTTATAGATTATATAGAGATATAGACACATAGATGTAGGTGGCCAAGCACTGGATTCTGTGGCAATGATAACCAACTTGTTTGCTTTATCCCCTCTAAGTGCATCCGGGGCATCACTGTGACCATCCCTGATTCTCCTGGGAAATGCCATGAGCCAAATCACTGCAGCTTCCCAAAGCAGAGTCCGCAGGGAGTCCTCAGGGGGAGGAAACCTCTCCAGCAGCTCCCTTGGCACAATTCCTCCTTGTGTTGGCATCTGGGGATCTGTGGAGCTGGAGAGGCCGAAGGGGATGTCATCTCCCCGTGGCACCTCTGACAGAGTCAATTAATCCGTTCACAAAAGCTGCACCAGTCTGGGCGAAAATGGCATTTTCTGGCTGACAAAGAAGCAAAGCAACTTGTTGCTGTCTTTGTGCAGGGCAGCCATTGAGCAGATGCTTTGTTGTTGTTGTATAAAAGGATGGCATTCCCCCTTTTGTCTTTGTAAAATTAGTGTTAACAGGAACATGCTTAAACCCTAAAGTTTGGATGGGCTGAAGTGAACAGCAGGCCCATCATTTATGTGACTGGAGGTGAGTGAGGGGATGTGTTCAGGATTTTTAGCTTTGCAGTTTGGGTGTTCCCTTCTCTGTTCAAGGGTTCCTTCCAACCCTGAGCATTCTGGGATTCTGCAGTTCTAGGAATTTCTAGAACAAGAAATCATCTGGTTTTACTCCAAGGAACTGGTGAAGGGACATTCCACCAGGAACTTGCTCTGTCTTGGGAGCAGAGGGAGCTGGTGGGGCCTCATCTGGGACATCATTTTCCAACCACATTTGCCTCCACTCCAGCAACACCAACACCCGTAAAACCTCTTGAGAGTCTCAGGAGGTTTTTTAAGAGAGAACAAAAGGGTCTTTCGGGTTTCTTGGCCCCCTGGGCTGAAGGACCTGCTCAAAGGCAGCAGGAGGTTTGTGGCGGAGGGTCCATTGTGGGGCTGTGCATGTGTTCTCCCAGATGTGTGCAAGTGGGCTGGTCACTAACAGGTTTTGTGTGGCCCTGTTAGCACTAGAAACAGGAAAACTGGCAGGAATTATGAGGAATGGGGAATTTCCTCAGCTGTGATGCTGAGAGTTTTTAGAGGCACTCGTAGTCTTTCACCTGACCTGTGCCATAGGGCTGGAAGGGGTTTCTCCAGGTCACTGAGCCCTGTGTATTGCTACCACAGCTCTGCATCCCGTCCTTCTGCCCATTAATTTGTCCATCTTGTGCTTAAAACTGCTTGGATTATTGTTCAGCTCCACTGCTTGCTTCCTATTGCTTCTTCCCCTCCATCTCCTTGCTAGCCAGTGACTTTCTGTGGTGCCAGCTGTGATCTTAGCAGGCCGATGCCCTGAAGTCCATGGTGCAATCAGCAAAAGTGCTTCTGAATTCTTCCCTGTGACTGAACGTGCTGTGCCTGTCCTTGAAGCACAGCCAGCCCCGCTGTGCTCCCTCCTCCTCCTCCAGAGGCCTGGAGTTCATCCGACCCCACGTCTTTGCCCGTCGCCTTCCGCCCGCCGTCCTCTTCCTCCATCCACTCTGGCTCCAGTCAAGTTCATAAACTCCAAGCTGGTGCCTGCTTTTCGTCCTGCCAGCTCTTCATAACAGCGTGACCCCAGCCATGCCTCTCTTCAATGGCCTGACACCATCTGAAATCTGTGTTCTCTCCCTTTTGTACCTCGGTCTGCAGATGACTCTTGTGTTCTGTGCTCTCCTGCTACCCAGTGCGTTCTCTGGGCACCTCCTTTATCCCCCAGATCTCTCCTGGTTTAGTTTTTCTTGCCTGGGACCCAGCTGTTCTTCTCCTCTTTGTTATCCCCAGCCTTCTGTTCCTTCCAGCCCCTTTGTCAGCTTTTCTTTCCCAGTTGCTGCTGTTTCTCCCCGTCCCTTTTGGGGTCTCACCTTTCCTGGTCACTCTGGTCCCAAAGGTCCCCTTGTTCAGCAGGTCTCAGCAGACCTGAATTGCCTGTCCCACTTGTACTTCATCTCTGTCTGACCCTGTGAGAAGATCCCCCATCTGGACCCTCCTCAGTTCTTTCCAGCTGCTTTCTGGAGCTCAGCTCTGCTCTTTGGGTCACTGCAGTCGAGGAAAAGAGTTGTCCCCAAGCACATCCCCTTTGTTGTTACATTTAATTGTCCTCATTGTCTTCTCCAGCCTTTGGATCTCATCCACTGGGAACATCCCTGCAGTGCTTCCCTCCCCCATGTCCACATAGATCCCAAAAAATCACAATGCTACGAGATTAAAGGTCTGTGAACTCTCCTTTTGTGCCTGTTTGCTTGGCTGTCTGCGTGCTCATTGCTTGCCCCCCCGCTCTCTCCATGAAGGCTGGCCCTTGAGTATCCTTCAGAATCAAGGAAAGATGGACTCCTTCCTCATGGAGCAGGCTTGGAGCAATCTGGAGCAGTGGAAGGTGTCCCTGCCCGTGGCACTGGATGGGCTTTAATGCCCCTTCCCACCCAAACCATTCTGTGACACCTGAGCCCCCTCCCCAGCAGCCACACCGGCCCATGTGTGGTTCTCTGGTCTCCTGAGACCCCTCTGGCTCTCCCGAGGCTGATGATATTTTATTAATATTTTCATTAATATATATTCTAAAACAATTTATTAACACTTCTGTTAATTAAGGCAGATTTAACAGGCAGGAGATACCAAGGAGGCACGAAGCCGTAGCCTGTCAGTGGCAGATGCAGAGCACCTTCCCCACTCAGACATTAATCTCCTTCATGGAGAAATAACTCTGATCTCTGCTCTGGCTTTTGGAGTCTCTCCTGCTCCAACGTGTCAGCGATGAAAGGCCACAGAGGGAGCTCAGGGTGTGGGGAGGGTGCTGGCAGGAGAGGGGCATCACCACAGCAAACCGGCTGGCATTGGAGAGCTTTGAGATGGGGATTTGCATCAAAGGAAAACTCTCGGGGTTAGTTAAATATTCCTCTAAATATGCAAAGGAATGGAGTTACTGATGCTTGTTATTCTTATCTTCCTCTTGGTGTCACAACATCTTTAAGTTGGGTGAAGGTTTCACTTACTAAGGCGGTTGTAAAGATTTCACGTTAATTAAGAGGACTCCACTGCAAATCTGAATATGAATGAAGTTTGGCTGCTGAACCCCAGGGCAGTGAGCGCTGTGGGAACAGCAGACACTGACAAATGTTGATGTGAAAAGTAAAAAAGCCAAACGAAAAAAAGAAAACCCCAAACCCAGAAAAACACCTAAACCAATGCTGCAATCTAGGACCTGTTCTGTGAGAGAGAAAAAAATTGAGTTCGAATTTCCAGAAGGGCATGAAATGGATTTTGACTTGAATTTGCAGTCGAAGGAGTGAAATTCTGTCAATCAGGAGCACCGATGGGGGTCCTCCAGTGCCACCCATGCCCGGGTTTCAGCTGCATCACTCTGTTGCTCCTGCTCCCTCTCCATAGGCAGGTGGTGGCTTTGAAGGGTGGAGGGACCTCAGTGGAGGAAGGGAGAAGATCTGGGCTGGATCCCCATCTCAGGTTCTGTGCTCTGGTGAAGCCTCAGTCAGCCTCCACTGCTCGTCACTCACTGGAGGTGGAGTTTCACCCAGTGAAGCAGTGGGGCAGTGGGGGCAGTCTTAGGGGTCTGGGGCCTCCAAGGATGGAGCTCTCATGGTGAACAGTGAGGCTGGAGATACTTTTCCACAAAAAAACTGCTTTTTTGGAGAAGTTTTTCATACCTGCCACTGCTTGGAAGTGCAGTGGCTGATAGTGAGGGTGAGAAGCTGTCACTCCAGGATCTGTATTTTTTTCCAGCCCCATCGCAGAGCTGCTGTTGATGAGCTGGGGTGAATCCTCTCCTTCTGATCCATCTGGAGATGGATGGGCTTTCCTGGCTGGATATGGCTAACGTGCCTTTGCACAGCAATTTTGGGTGATGGGGAGGGTCCAGCAGAGGGGCTGAGCACCTCTCCACCTCCCAAAGCAGGATTTGGGGAAGCAAATGCTGATAGACAACATTTTCACCTTGCTGAAAATACATGGGACTTGGCTTCTGGAGTGGAAAAGTGACAAGCCGAGAGCCTAAATAAATTGGATTTGTTCTCTTAAGGAGGATGCAGGCAGCGTGTGAGGCTGTGTGGGGGTGTTTTATTGTTGTTATTTTTTTATTCACGGTTCCTTGAGCTGATCCTGGGGATTGCACTGACTGTGGTTGTGTTTCTGGAAATGCGCAGGTTGGCCAGATGCAGTGGGGCATGGAGTGAACAGAAAGAGGTTAAATTGATGGATGACCAACAAGAGCAGGATTGTGCCTCAGAAGACCAAGAAACTATCCTGATTAATGGGGTGAAAGAAAATGGTAAGGAACTTAATTACGGTACATGAGGGAGCAGCGACACCTTGGAAGCCAACTTATTTTCCTAATCCCGTCTGTGCATTTGATATTAGCAGTTTGTGGGTATCTCTGCAATGTGGAGCAGGGGAGTAAATGGGTGTTTTCTGCACAGGGATCATTCCAGCCATAAATCTACACCTTTTTAGGCCTGAACAAGAACTGCTTTTACCTGTGCATGGGCATGGCTGGAAACGTTTATGTGCACATGCAGTTTGAATTAGAGATTTCAGTTTGGTTTCTTGGGGGGAAAAAGTCATCCAGGACTTTGTAGCCCCTCTCTCTGTTGGGAATCTTTCCCTCTCTTAGCATTATGATCCCATTAGCCAATATTAGCAAAATTTGGCTGAAGAATACTTAGTCCCTACAAACTGGGGGAAAATTAGAGATTTGGTAGGAGAAAGAAACCAGGATTAGTGGGAAGGGAAGGTTGGATTTGTGAGCTCGTTCTTCCTGTGTCCCATCACCCAGCACCTGGGATTCTCTATCCTGTAATCCCTTTTCTGCACAGACAGGTCGTGTTCCTGGCAGCCACCAACATGGGTGGGGAAGGATCAGCCCCGTGCAGCAGCCTCTCAAAATGCCCAACTTTGTCCCTATCTATTTCATCGATTCTCTATTTGCTTTCAGAATAACTAATTAGGAGTAACAGTGCTCAGCTGTCTGAAACCCTGATTGAAATAAATAAGCCTCCGAGCATTTTCTGAGGTCATTTGAACTGCAATCTCTGGCCACAGTAAATGCAGAGGGGAGGCACAGCCTGACGCTTTCATTCTTCAATGTGTTTTGTGTTTAATTTCATGCCTTTTTACATTTTGTATTGGCCCATAAATCTTGAGATAGATAGATTTTATTTATATATAAATGGGATCCTGTTAGATATCAAGGACTTGGTCCTCTGACGTATGTTCAGATCTTTCTGTCAGCTCTAAACAAGGTGGTAGAGACAAATGTTCTTGTTCTTTATCAAAACCTTAGAGCACCTCCAGCCCCGTGGGTGCCCATGAGGAGCCCACAGCTCGTGCCGGTGGCAGGTGAGGCACATCTTGCCCCAGAGATGTGATTTGGGAGGTATCTGTCCCTGTCAGCCCATCTCCTTCCTGACTACACAGGGTAAAGCTGCAGCTGCAGAGCTGCAAAGGGATTTTGCAGCCGTGGTCCCTTTGTCTGATCCAGTGGACAACAAAATCAGTGCTGCCCTGGTCAGTAAGGAGGGGATTTTTAGGACCTCATAGCACTTCCTTGGAATTCAGTTAAACAGGGCTTAAAAAGTGCTTTAATTACACATAACACTGTAGATTGCTTTAGGTTAGAAGAGACCTCAAAGCCCATCCAGTGCCCCCCCTGCCATGGGCAGGGACACTTTCCACTATCCCAGGGTGCTCCAAGCTCCATCCAACTTTGGACACTTCCAGGCGCAGCCACACCTTCTCTGGGCACCCTGTGCCAGGGCCTCCCCACCCTCAGAGCCAAGAATTCCTTCCCCACATCCCATCCCAGCCTCCCCTCTGTCAGTTTAAACTTTCAGTTTGAACACTGCTGTGTGGGAGTTGCTGCTGAATCCAAGGCCAGGAGCCAGCAGGAAGCTCTGGAGCTGCCACCTCCCCTTGCCCATGTGCCGTTGGGTGGATGCTGAGGGAAACTGGGAAAAGTGGTTTTGCTTCTCCAGCATTTTCTGTGTGAACTGTATTCCCTTGGAGCATCAGTTGCACGCTGGCCTGATTTCAGGCTGATGCGGAGCCACAGAAAATCAGGTTTTGGCATTTGTATTTCACAAGAGTTAAGTTCACTCACACAAGTATAAACCTAAAGAAACGCCCAGAGACAGTTTATTTTATATAATAGCAGCTTTGCCTATTGAATGCAGCTTTTGAGATTGAATTTCAGTTTTCTGCCTCCCCCTGCTTTGAGTCTTACAGCATTCACAGACATTCTTCTTTTATCCTGAAATTTTCCATGCTTCCTGTCAGCTCCAAGCTGATTTTTATTTTATTTTACTTCTGAAGTGGAACTGCACTGGTTAATTTGTTTTGGTGCTTAAGGAAAAAGATACCACCTCTGCACTTCTGATCTGAAGACTGGTGGGAGGGACTCAAAAATCAGCTTTTTTATTTATTTCCTTTTTTTAACCATTTTCAAGCAAACCAGTCTGGCCTTTTCCAAGTCCTTCATGTTGGAGATGATGACAGGCATTGCATTGCACTTCTGCTTGGAGTTAGGGAGTCTTTGGGAAAAGGTTTAAAGTCCTGGGAGCGCTGCGAGGCTCCAGCTGCAGTTGGTGCTTTGTTCAGACTTCCCTGATGGCTCCATCCCTAAGGCCCCTGTAGCACAAAACTTATGGGAGTGTTTGGGATGAAATTAGGGGGGCTTTGACCTCCTGCTTGGCACAGGAGGTGCCACTCCTTCCACGGCATCCTGTTCCTTTCCATCCTCCCCCCCGGGGGGTTTTCCATCGTGCTGGTGGTGCCCAGCACAAACCTCCCCTGCCCAGGCTGCCAAGGATGCAGGAGACTCACTTTCCTCTCAGTTTGGTGTAAGAGCACTTGCAGAGGGTTGCAGCAGCCAAATAAATCTCTTTGCATGCCCCATTTAATGCCACATCCTGGTGCTCCAGTTGTGTTTTAGAGCACTTGTCCCTCCTTGGAAAGCTTCGGCTCTCGCCCCTCTGCCTTCAGTGGAGCCACCAAAAAGGAAAGACCTGAGCCATGACAAAAGCACCGGGCTCCGAGACGGCAGAGCTCTCTGGCTGGGATGAATGCACTCACTGGAATATATTTTTTTTTAATACAGAGATATCAGAGCGTGTTCATGGATGAAAAGACATCGTATTTAAATTTCAAGGGTCATACCGTCCGTTGAGCCAGGAGTCAGATAAAAGTACATTCATAACTTTATTCTGCCATAAAAGAAGCGCAACGAGGTAAAACTAAAAAAATCCTTAGGTTAAAAAATCCTTACATGACTAAAAAGGCATTTTTAGCGATTAGGAAAGAATGGCAAACCCCACAATAATTCTAACAATAATTGCTTTAAACTCTGTGTTATCTTCCGCCTTCCCTTGGCATGGGCAGTGACAAAAAGACTGCTGGGTTTTTAAAATCGGCCATCACTTCCTGACTCCGGAGCAGTAAAGCAGCTCAGGTGTGTGCAAGCTCAGACCCCTCAGGGGGAGGGTGCTTTATTTCTTTAAGAATCTTAATTTCCCTGGTAATTTTTTCAATGTTAATGAGAACATTTTTATTAGGCTTGTTTTGTTATTTTTTTTTTAATAACATTGTGAGGTTTGAGAGGCAGTTTCCAGGTAACCGTATGGATATGAGGAGGGAAGAGCGGATGGGCTGCGTGTTTTAAACGTACTCTTGTACCTCTTCCAGCTGGCTGCAGGGAGCAGCGTGTTTACCTCTGCCTTCCACGCACATCACCACCTTAACCGGATCCAGGAGGGAAGGATCCCTGGGAAGGGCTTCCCAAAGGAGCGCTTGGGAAAAGTCCAAGACGCGGGAGAAAGGGTGCAGGGTGGCGAGCTTGGGTGGTAAAAAAAGAAGTAACCCCTGTCTCTTTTTCTTCCTGTCCCTCCATCCCCGCAGAGTCGCACGGCCTGGACGGCGATGAGAGGCCCTGCAGCGCCGCCGAGGCCGCGGCGCCGTTCCCGGCGCTGAGCGCGGCCGCCAAGGAGGGCCCCGCGTGCCACCGCGCCCCGACGGCCAAGAAGCCCTGCCTGCTGAGCCCCCCGTCGCCCCTGCGCCTCACGGATGTCCCCGAGCACGCCTCGGACGACTCCTCCGCCCACGCCATCTCCCTCACATCCTGCGTGACCAAGGGCATGAGCTCCTGGTCGCTGCCGGGCGACTGCGAGAAGGCGCCTTTCAGCATGATGGAGCCCGGGGGGATGTCGGCGCTGACGGGAGACTGCCTGATGCAGCCCAGCCGGACCTGTCTGGGCTGCTTCATTGAATCCAAGGACGGCATTGATGCGGAGCCGGGAATAAGCTTGAAAGTGGGGGATATAAATAGGGATTATGACACCTGTTCGGTCTCTGATATAGGGATTCACTGCATGAGCACAGGAGAAACCATGAGATATGGGGATCAACTGCTTTCAGACCAGCTTTTAAGCTTCCCTATGCATAAATCGAGGGCAGCGGACAAAAGAGATGCAGAAAAATCTGACAGTGATTCAGAGGACCCCACTCAGAAAAATTATTACGAGGGATTACTATTAGACAAATGCAATGGTGAGGAACCTTTACTAACAAATCCCAACCAGGAATGGGGCTATTTTGAATCTTTCATTAGTGAAAGTAAAATTGAGCTGCTTGACCTCTGCTCCAAAAATGAGCTTTCTGTAAATCTGTTTTCTGAGGAAGACGTGGACAATTACATGTTCGATGATGACGATTCCACCTTGGGAAGTGATGTCTGCTCCCTAAAGATTAGATACGAATCTTTCCAGGACAACGTGCGGGAGAAGACCACCACCCTACAAGAGGACGCCCAGTTCAACTTCTTCCCCAGCGTGTTCAGCAACTGCACCAAAAGGGACAGCAGGAGCACCCTGAAAAGGGGGCCCAGCGGTGCCACCGACCCCTCTCAATTCAAATCCGAGGAAGGCATCATCTGGGGGGAGGAGGAGGAGGATGGCGAGGAAGAGGACGGTGAGGAGGAGGAGAAAGCTGCCTTAAATAAATCTTGCAACAGCACAGAGATGGTGCAGTACGTGGGCTCCAAAAGGAGCCACTTCTTGGACTCGGTGAATTCCACAGAAGACTCCGGGGAGTTCAGCGACGACAGCACTTGCACGGAGTCCTCCTACGACGTGCTGCGGGATATCAAGGACTGCAGCCGGTACCTGGCCCGGGACCACTCCGGCTCCTTCATCCAGCAGAACTACGGGTTGCGGGCAAAGAGGAAAGTGCGATACAGCGACGACTACCTGTACGATGTGGACTCCATCGAGAACGAGAAGATCCTGGACAAGAAGGAGTGGCTCCCAGACGGGCCCAAGGAGGAGGATGACGACGAGTGGTGCCCCAAGAAACGGCGAAAAGTCTCTCGCAAGGAGCCCCCCGTGATCATCAAGTACATCATCATTAACAGGTTTAAAGGGGAGAAGCATATGCTGGTGAAGCTCAGCAAAGTGGATGCCAACGAGACAACTGTTACTCTGAACGAGGAGCTGCTCAGCAAATACAAGAAGCTGGCCCCACTGAAGGGCTTCTGGCAGGAGAGGCAGCAGAGCCGGCTGGATTTGCTCAGATCGTCTCTCTACCACAAGCAGAATTTCTATCTTAACGGCTCAGATGCTTCGTTCCTCCCTCACCCACGGAAGCGAAAATGCAAGCTAGCAAACAGGCACCGGATTCAAAGAATTAAAGCCATCGAGCAGTCAGTGAACAAGCTGGGCTCTTGCTCCTCTGATCACAAGCAGCCTTGCAGCAGTAAGGAGGACGTGGGCCTGAAAGGGCTGCCGGCGTTAGCCATCGCCACCCCCAGCTGTGCCAACGGATTACACGTCCACGACATCGCGGGCATCGCCGTGAAATGCAAACCGCAGGAGCGGGAGCACAAGGGGACAGAGCGGAAAGTGCTCCGCAGAATCAAATTCAAAAGCGAAGCCAGGTTGAAGTGCAAGAAGATCAAAGCTGCCACCAGTACGGCAGAGGACTCCCCAGCACTGGAAAACCAGGACTCCGCAGCGCGTCTGAAGGACGAAAACAGTCCCTGTGCTTCAGACAGCTCCCATCTCCCAGAGTGCCACGAGGATAAGGTTGCTAAAAATTCTCCTTTCCTACCATCCACCTCCTCTTCAGACAAGCCTCTGCCATCTGCTAATATCACCACCAGTGTACCCCTGATCCCCGGAGGGTATCTGCAGACATTGTTAGATGCTTCGGATCTGTCGAGCAACCCCGGTATCCCGTACTTCGCCCAGCACCCCTCCGAGCAGCAGCAGCAGCAGCACCCTCTCCCCAGCATCGTCCCGCCGGAAAAGCCCTTCCCGTCCCTGCAGCCGGCGCAGAGCTGCGTGCTCTCCCCACCCTCCGAGTCGGAGCTGCAGCAGTCGCCCGGCCACTTGGAGATGGAGCAGGGCGGCTTCGGCAGCATGTGGCCGGCCAGCAAGGGCAGCGAGCGCCAGGACTTCCCCAGGGACATGCCGGAGGCGGCCGGAATGCCGAGCGAGTTTGCCCCGGGCACGGATGGCCTCCCCGCCTCTGGATACACTCAAGTCAATCTGAATAGCGGCAAATTGCTATACCAAAAAAATTACATGCCGGATAGCCAACAAGTGCAGTCTGATGATTCTTATCAGTCATGTCATTTCAATAATGGAGAGGGGCGCTTTCATTTCCAACGAGGTACACTCAATACGGATGATGGCAGGCTCATTAGTTTTGATTCAGTGGGTTCATTGTCAGTTAGTTCTAGCAATTACAGTTCTTTAAGTTTAAAGTCTTGTGAAAAGGACGGCGAGGATGATATTAATGATGATTTCTTGGCCCACTGCAGTCCCAAGCTAGTGATCCAGCAGAGCATAGATGAGATCACCCCTTTGAAGGAGTCCACGGACCTTTTAGACATTTCCAACTTCACGCCTGATAGGTTCCGCCAGTCGTCGCTTTCGGAGATGTCCCCTCCAGACACTCCCAACCTGTCCCCGCAGATAGCTGGCTCTGATGCCAAGCCTCTGGGCACCCTGAAAGGCTTTCAGGAGGGCCCCCAGGCCTCCCTCAACAGCTCCGAGAAGGTCAAGTGGAACTGTGGGGTCCTGCAGACCGAGGATCAGGCAGATAATGGGTTTGCTTTAAATAATCACCAGTTCCAGTTCCATATGTTCAACGATGAAGATTCTGTCAGCCTTCTCGAAAAGAGTCCATGCTTGTCAACATTTAATGAGCCATCTGGTCAAATTAGCACCAATAGCAAAGTGTCAAAATCGAAGAGGAAAAGTTCATCCAGCAAGAATGTGGGTACAAACCAAAGCTCTTCCCAGAAAGCCACCCGGAAAAAATCACCCAAAACCAACAAAGGAACCGATAAGCCACAAGGGAAAAACTCCAGGCAGGCACCCAAATCCACCAGGAAAGGGAAAAATGCAGCAGGAGTCAACGGCGAGAAGGCTCCGGCCGTTGGTGGCAGGGCGGTCACTCAGCTGGGCACCGTGGCCACGGCCACCAAAGGTGTGGCCGAGGGCACTCAGCACTGCAGCCCGGCAGGGGTGAAGCTGGGCAAGCACAACGGGCTCTCTGGAGAGTGGGCGCTGGGAAAAGAGGGGGGCACGGGCTGGTCGGAAGCCAGCCTGGGCAACGCCACCAGCCTCCTGGACGACGACCAGAGGGAGTTCGAGGAACCTTCCAACATCCTGTCCAACATCGCCTCGGGAATGGCCGATGTCCAGAGGTTTATGATGGCCTCCATCGAGCCCTTGTGGGGGCCCGTCGGCCACAACAGCGTTCCAGACATATTCCGGTCGCCGGAGTCCAACAGCCTGAAATTGAAAACTCTTAAAATTTTGGCAGGGACGTCCCAAGAGTCGAAGAAGAAGGCGAACGGTGGCTCGCCGGGGGCGGCGAAGAACCACAAGTCAAACAACAAGGGCTCGAGCAAAAACAGCAAAGCCGTGACCTGCGACTCCGGTCGCCCCAACTGCTCCACCGGCTTCACCACGGACATTCACGCTCCCTTTTTTGATAAAAACTATAGTAACCTGAGCACTTTAGGCAATAATGGACCTACCCATAAAAAACTCTACCGTCATAAATCCAGTTCGAAATCACTGAGGGATGAGAACTGTAAAATCAAGCGGACGGACCGCGAACAGCCCCACAAGGACCCACCCGTGACAGCTGCTTTTGAGAAACTGAGGTAATGCTGCACCAAACTGGCTGGAATGCCCCTAACCTCCCTCCCACCTGCTAGGCCTGCTGTTCCTCAGTTTTTCCTTCCTGAAAGCAAAAGTTTGCATGAAAAAAAAACAAAAAAAAAAAAGACATTCCCCTTTTACAGTTTCGGTTGGTTTTGGTTTTGGGGTTGGTTTCTTTTTTGTTTGTTTGTTTGGTTTTTTTGATTATTATTTTTAAATGCATGAAAATACTTCTGACTTGCAAGCTACCTAAAAGAATGACCAATTTTCTGGCTTGGCTGGGGTTAAAAAAACTAACAAGGCTACTCTTTTCTGCTGTTTGGCTTCTTCAGTTTTTAATTACTTATTTATTGGGGGAAAAACAAAAACAAAAAAACTAAAAAAAAAAAAAACCCACCATGATTACACGCTCTTTTTAATGATTTTGACAAGGAAAGACTTTTTTTTTTTTTTTTGGAACATTTTGTAAAAAATAAACCACAAAAAAAAAAAAAAAAAGAGGTTCTGCATCCAAAAGCCAAGATCTCAAAACTTAAAGGCTCTTTACTTTGCAAATGAGAACTCGTTCCTAATTGAGCTTCACGTGGCAATTTTTGAGTGCTTTCTGGCCCCCTCTGCTGTTGTGTCTCCTAACCTGCATCATCTAAAGCTGCATCTTCTCTACCCGCCCGCCTTTAGCGCGTTCGCTCCGTCGTGGTGACTCCAGACGAGCTAACTAAGATGGCATCAAATGTTTGATTTTTTTCCTGCAGGAATCAGACTCCATTCTTCTTAAAGCAGAAACAGCATTTTTGGGTTTTCCTGTATTTGAAGAAGAGACTCCCTTTTCTAGAAAGACGGTTGATGTTTGGTTCTTTTCTTACCTTTTTTTTTTTTTTTCTTTTTTGGGTTGTTTTTTTCTTTTTTTCTCCCCCATCGGTTCCTTTTCAAAATCTGCCTTGTGGTCTGTTGAAATGTAAGTGCTGAATTGAAGAGTTTGAAATTGTGGGAATTTTATTATTTGAAAGCAAACCTAATCTGGTATTCTCTGTGAAAGACTGTTTTAAAAGTCATACTGTTGTACAGTAGTTTATGCACTATTACCCACAACAACAAAAAATTGTGCCAAACTATGAACAAGTGACTGTATTGTATATATTTTTACTTCTCTATCAACATTGGGTTGTGAGTGTTTTCTGCAGCTATGCCTTTTGGTTTTACTAGAAACATTCCAGTTGTTAAGTACTAACCACCCCCCTTCGAAAGCACCTGTAACTCACGATGAAAAACGATATTGTTCACTGATACAACTTACCAAAAGTTTTATGGACATGACTAAAAATGTGCCAAATTTACTTACCTCATTTCATGGATTCACCCTGTGGTTTAAAGCTCATAAAGGGAAAAAAGAAAAGAAAAAAAAAAAAAAGAGAAAAAAAAGGGGGAAAAAAAAAAAAAAAGAAAAAAAGGAACTTTGAAACCGATGCTGGGAAATGGTAACGTCCTCTCTTCGAAACCACGAGCAGAAAAACTTAATGGTGAAATGTTGAGTTTCATTATAGGAGAGAGTTGCAATGGTGGAGGAGTTCAGAAAACCACTGACGGTAAGTTTGCCAGGAACTCAAGTGTCTGCATCTAGAGACTACAGAACAGCTGCTTTTCAAGTGTCTGTTTTCTTAAAGCAAAACCTGTAGCTGAAGATCATTTGAAATGCAAAGTTACATTGCTAATTCTTTGTATCTCAGTTTTATATATTTTATAAGAACCTGGGATAAATTCTGAAATAGGTATAAAAACAGAACTAATAACATTTCATACATTGAGTGCTATTTACTTTTCCTTTGAATAATTTCTTAAACATTTTCGATGCAGAGCCTGTCGGAAGCGCTCTCCCATCATAGCTTTGGTGTCTCCTCCATGTCTAACCTTGCGATGCCAATATAGTTTGAACTTTCAAAAGCAGAGTCATTCGTTTAAAATACAACTCTGAACCTTTTCTTTGATTCATGAAACAAATACAACCAACGGAGCTATTTGTGATCTCACCGATCAGGGCCGGATCATGACTGGACTTTATTAAGACAGCGTTAAGTATTGAATGCTAAATGTATTCTCAAAAGGCCTTATTTGTAACCCTCCTCACCACACCCTCGCCCTCCACGAGAATAACGAACCCAACAAAGATCTATTTTCCTTGTGCAACTGAGAGCCTGTGCGTTTTGCTGCTGATTTCTCGTGAAAAACCTTGATATGCAAGAGCCCTGGGAGCGATTGGGAGCGGAGGGATGCGAGGCTTGGACCCCTTATGCAATAGCAGGCGGTGAGGAAGAGGAGCCGTTCTAGCAGTGGACAGATCACGGTGCTGATACGGCCACGGGCGTAGATGTGGTGTCACACAGAGGGCAGGACTGGGCTCAGGTTTCCTCCCAAGTCAGTTTTTTTCCACCCACGCGCCAGGCAAAGCAGCAGAATTGGTTTAAGTTAATTTAGCAGAAAAGCAGAGCGATCACTTAAAAATCAAAGTGGAGATGCAGAGTGTTCGTTGAGAATCATGTTTTCAGCTCTTACAGATCTTGGGGTGCAGCTTGGCTCGGCTCTGCGATCCCAGAGAGAACAGCTCAGTAGTTGCTTGGTATTTTATTTAACAGATGAAAGGACGAACTCTGGGAAAAAAAAAATTAATGAAAAAAACATCCTGTGAGTTCATTTTTTCATGGAATAAATGCTGGCCTTGCCCTGAGTGAGTTGCTCTGGATGAGTGGTCCCTGGCATGCAGCGTCCCACCCCAGCTCTGGCTCCAAGAGGGAGATCCAGAAGATGCTCAGGATTTACTCTGGAGGCAAGAGCTGTGGTAGGGCTCCATCCCTGGGCTCTGGGCTGGCCTGCAGCCACCACACTTTCCCCACTTCCACAGCAGCTCTCTTTTCTATTCACAGGCTCATCAGATACTACAAGCTCCAACCACTGCTGTGATGTTGGCATATCCCAGTTTTTCAGCATTCCCCCCCCCACCACGTGCTGCAGGAAAGGGGCTGGCAGCACCCTTTTTTGGATGTTCTGCCTGCTGCTCTTACAGAGACAGGGCAGGCCAGGGCTGGGGTGTGGCACAGACCTTCTTTGTGACCCAGAACCATCATTTGAAAGCACATTTCACCTGGCCTGCACTGTGCCCCTCACGCTTAATGTTATGAATATGGGACTCATCATAAAAGCCCTTGTAGTGGATGGGATAGCAATACTTATTGCATTTGAGGAGTGTGCAATAGGGCATGAAGATCAGGCATGAAACGTATCAACTGTTTTATCCATGAATACCCAGCTGGGCGTTTCAGAATAGTGTTAATCACAAATTCCAGCTGCCTTGTTGCACTCCTTCAGTCCTACCATTCCAGTTGCTGGCAGCTTTGGTGGTCATCCCGTGTCCTCCAAAAATCTCTGGCTGGGGAGATGTTCAGGGTCCCTCATGGTGTGGCACTGGCCCTTCCCTGTGTTGGAAAAGGTCATCGCTCTGCTGCTTGACCCCAAAATTCAGATATTGCCTTGAGCCAGCCATTTGCCCTCCTCTCTTTTGATCTTTATAGAGTATTTGGGTGGGAGTGGACCTTTGAAGGCCATCTAGTCCCACTTCCCTGCAAAAAGCAGGGACATCTTCTACTAGACTAGGTTGCTCAGAGCCCTGTCTGACCTGACCTTGGATGTTTCCAGGGGTGAGACAGCCACCACCTCTCTGGGCAACCAGTGCCAGCGTTGCATCATCCTCATAAAAAATTTCTTTCTCAAGTCCTTCTCGGCAGGGGCTGCTCTAAATCCCTTCGTTCCGCAGCCCGTGGATCCCAGGGACTGCCCCATGCCAGGTGCAGCATGTGGCACTTGGCCTTGTTGAACCTTACGAGGTTCCCCTGGGCCAACTTCTCAAGCTTGTCCATGTCCCTGTGGATGTCACTCTGTTCCTCAGGCGTGTTAATTTAACCTCACCACTCAGTTTGGTGCCATCTGCAAACCTGCTGAGGGGGCTCAATCCCAGTGTCTACTCCAGATACTCCACAGTGCTGGTCCCAGTACAGACCCCTGAGGGACAGCACTCACCACTGATGTCCTCCTGGACGGCGAACTGTTGACCATTACCCTCTGGATGTGACTGTCCAACCAGTTCCTCATCTGCTGAACAGTCCATCCTTCAAATCTGTCTCCCTTCAGTTTAGAAAGGTGTTGTGGGGGACTGTGTCAAAGGCTTCACAGAAGTCCAGACAAAGGACACCTGGAGCCCTTCCCTTGTCCATGGATGCAGTCACTTCATGCTAGAAGGCCACTGGGCTGGCCAGGCAGGACCTGCCCTTGGTGGGGCTGTGCTGGCTGTCCTGAGTCACCTCCCTGTCCTCCAGGAGCCCCAGCAGAGTTTCTAGGAGGGTCTGGTCCATGGCGTTCCCAGGCACAGAGGGGATGCTTACAGGGCAGTGGTTCAATGCTTTTGTTTTCCCAGTCATCCAAGACTTCACCTGACTGCCAGGACTTTTCAGATACTGTGGAGAGTGACTTGGCAACTCCATCAGCCAATCCCCTCTGGGCTCTGGGACGCATCTCATCAGGTTCCATAGTCTTAGGTATGTCCACGTTCCTCAGGTGGAGAACTGGTGGTGGAAAATCACAAACTTGATTTTGTCTTACAGTGGGAGGGACTTTTCTCCTCCAATCTCCGACCTGGTGTTCCACCACTCAAGGGAGATGGAAAGAGAGGTTGCCTCAACCTTCTCATCCATTGTGACCAGTCTGCCAATTGTGTCACACCTGCTCTGACCCTTCCTTTTCATGCTGACACTGTCAGCATGTCAGCGTGTCTCTTGCCACGTCCAGCTCCCTCTGCACCTTGGCCTTCCTCGTCCCACCCCTGAAGAACCTGACAGTATCCCAGGTTACCTGTCCCTGCTCCCGCTGCCTGTGCATCTCCTCCTTCCCTTCAGCCTGACCAGCAGGTCACGACTCAGCCATGCCAATCTCTTGCCTTCTTTGCCTGATTTCTTGCACCTGGGGATCAAGAGCTCTTGCTCTCTATAAAAAGCATCCTGAAAGATCTGCCAGCTCTGTTCTGCTCCCTGGTCCCTGAGGGCAGTTTCCCAGGGGATCCTGTTGATTAACTCACTGAAGAGCCGGGACTTGACTTTCCTAGGATTCATCTCCACCTGCCTATCACTACCTCAAGGTTTTCACTTCCCACCTTTGCCTCATCCCTCACCATACAAACTCTTGTTCTCCATTTGCGTTTTTGTTTTTCATGGCACTGCTCCCAGCTGTGGGAGGGCTGGGATGTGGGTCCCACCCAGCCTCTTGCCCAGTCCCAGTGCAACTTCATCCTCTCGCGTCTTCTCGTTGGGCTCCGGGAGCTTGTTTGATTCTTGTGAGCAATGAAGCCAAGCCACACAAAAGGTGTTTATTCTGCAGCATCCCTTAAAATGTCTTTTCTGCTTCATCTCTTTTCACTCCTACTCCAGTGCAGGATGGGAGGATGGTGCCAGCAGTGCTGCTGAGCCGCGGTGTCACCTCAGTCTGGGTGACTTACAATTGGCACTGGCGTTGGAAAGTAGGGACTGGCCACTTCCAAAGGTCGTAAAATCCGTTTGAGAGGAGAATTACACAGGGCAAGGTGGTACTTGCCACTCTGCCACAGGAGCACAGGTCTCCCATGGCACAGGAACAGCACAGAGGTCCTGCAGAAAGGAATCCTGCAGCAACCCAGCAGAAGCCAATCCAGCCCATGGCCATAGATTGCATTTAGAGGTTTTGTAAATAGAAAAATATCAGTGATGGGGATCCAATAAATGCCTTTTGGGTTTTTATTACAAAGTAACTCTTACCAGGTTTGCATCTTGCTTTTTTTTCTTTTCTGTTTTCTTTTTTTTTTTTTTTTTTTGAGCATAGGAGGGCGGATGTTTTTGAAAAACATCTTGAGAATAACTTGTGGACCAGAGGTAGCCAGGCATTTTGGGAGGAGAAGGAGGAGGGCAGGGGCAGCCACAGGGCTGTCCTTGCCGTGCTGTGCTGTCCTGCTGAGGCTGGGTTGGCTCGGAGAGGAGAAGCCAAGGCTGGCTGATGATAGCTTGGAGAAACCATTGCTGCACCGTTTGCTCCTTTAAGAAATCAGGATCGCTGTTAATTTTTTCGGCATTATGGCCCAAACAAGCCAGGAACCAAAATAAAGGTGTTTGGAGCATTGTCATCCTTTAGCTGCTGGACCACGTTCTTTCCCTAAGCTGCTGATCTACCAAAGCACTTAGCTGGGAGCTCCCTCCTGGGGGCTCCTGTGCCCCAAGTGCTTTCCCAGCCAGTGATGTCAAGTCCCAAGAAAAACTCCCTTGAAGTCAGTGTAAGTGGGAAGAGGATCAGGTGCGTGGACTTGGGTTGGTGCAGGATCAGGCCCTCAGTCTTTACTTTCTCGACCTGGTGTGTTGGACTTTGCCTGTGCAGCTCCCAGGGGGTCCAGTGGAGGTTGCATGGTTCAAACTGCTGACATCTATTGGAGAATGTGCCTCTTTATCTCTTCAGCGTGTGAAATAATGCAAAAAAAAAAGAAAAAAAAAGAAAAAAAAAGAAAAAATATATATATAAAATAAACCAAGTACAATGTCTGTGGTAGAAGCAAGGCTTTTCAAATCTGTTTCTCAGGTAAACAAGTGACACTAATGACAGTGGAGTAACAGCCATCTAAGGGAATTGGGATCTGAAGCAGGAGGATTCCCTCCATCTCGCAGGACGCTTGGGTTGCCAGACACGTTTACTGAGCCTTTAAACACTTGGTGCAAAAGGAAAACGAGAAATAAAATTGGTCTTTTCACTACCCTTCGCTAGCTAGACAGACAGACAGACAGACGTCCATTTCTAAAGCACAAAGGGAAGACTTAAACCTAGACTAAACCACACACACACACACAAAACCAAGGTACCAGTGAAACTCCTTTTGTCTCTTACTCCCGGTGGGAAGCAGGGTAGAAATCCAAGGAGCTGCTCTGTTCCGCTGCCCCGGCCCTGGCCGGGCACTTCGACTGCTGCCTCCAGAGATGTGAATGTACTGCTCCTTGAGTTCCCTTCCATAGAACTAGAGGCACCTCGTTAGGAAGTTGCTCCTGTTTTATGGTGCTAAAGAAAAACTTTTATTCCCCCCCTTGAGCATTTAAGAACTATTAAATGGCCCTTTTTATGAATGTAACATATCCATTTCTGTTCCACATTTTACACTGCAATTTTAACATGTTTGGAAATGATTTGCCTTTTTTCTTTTAGAATAAGCTTTATAAATATTCTGTAGAGTCAATTGAAGTATAATTCTTAAGGATCACTCTAAGACGCCTACAAAATCTTGTATATTTTTAAGTGTGCCAATTTGTAAAATATTTTGTAAGTGTATATTTTTCTTAGAAAAGTGCTGTGAAGTGTTTGTATGTGTGAGGTTTCCCTTTTTTTGCACCTTCGGGTGTTAATAAAAGGATGTATACTTAAGAGTTTCTGGTTTTAAAAACCAAAATACAAAGAAAAAAATTAAACTTTTGTTGGGAATTTTGTAATAAAAAGAAATGTTGTGAAAGAGTGTAGTGATATTGTGTAAAGGAAACTGGAAAATTTGTGAGCGCTTTGCTGTTTTATAGATCCTCTTGTAAATTATTCTTGTAATATTTTGGGTTTTGTTGTTCTTGTTGCAAAGGTTTTAAATATTTGTGACTGACTCTGTATGGTGAAAACGTCATATTGTTAACTTGCTGAGTTTTGTTATATTGTTTATGGAATAAATAAAAAAATTAAAAATCTCATTTTAAGATCATGTATGAAGAAGAAATTAAAACTGCCATTTATTGAATATTAGGAATCGTTTCTTTAACCAACTCACTGCTGTAGACGAGGATCTGTCTGGCTGCCCCCTCCCAGGGCACTCCAGGCCCCAGCCTAATTGGGCTGATGCTCGTTAGTGCGAAGCACATCAGGGACGGAGGTGCGGCTGTGGATGGGGACAAGTGGGAAAAAAGGCTTGGGTCACTTCTGCTGTACACTGGGGCTGCTTTTAATTGAGAAATGGAAACTTCACCAAACCAACCCAGAGTTCAGACTTCGCCTTCCACGGTTGCAGGTGGGGCTGGGTTTGCCTGAAGGGAGCGGAGCCTTTTCCCAGCCCCTGTCCCTGGGCAGGACCCCTGGCCCGGCAGTGTTCCCAGCACACTCCCACACTGGCCTTTTCCTGGGAAGGAGCAGACAATGCCACTGTCTTCAATTTCTTGTGGAAAAGGAATAAAACTTGGCTGTTTTTAAAATGACAATTCCTTTGGTTAGCACTTAATAGGAGCAGTGCAGGAGGGGGGCATTAATCCAGGCTGGGGCATTCCCAGCCCTGCCAGCAGAAAGCAGGACATGAACACTGTGTTCAGCAACTGAGGGCTGGGAAATAATCCCCAAAAGCAGAGCTGGTAGCTCTACAAGCTGCCTGTGTTCACAGAGGGGTTTCAGATGGGTAAAATGGGGCACAGGAGGGATTTCAGTGCTTCCAGTGGTCTTGTGGATCCTGGTGCCAGGATCCCAGAGCAGGGCAGGGCTGGAGTGGGGCCATGGTCCAGGGAAGCCCATCAGCAGCCCAGCTTTGAGAAGGGTTGGCACTAGAAGCTCTCCAATAAATAAAACACCCAGAGGGTTGGGCCAGGCCCACGGCCACCAAAACCATCAGGGTCTGTCCTATGCAGGATCAATCCCGTGACCCACGGGCTGGAATTAGTTCCTGCTCCTTTGTGCAAGTCTTGGAGAGAGAATTCTTAGGAGGTCCTGTTGCCACAGGGGCTGGGGCAATGGTTTGAACTGAAAGAAGGTAGATTCAGACTAAATGTAGGGATGAAATTTTTTACACTGAGGGTGGCAAGGCCCTGGCACAGGTTTGCCCAGAGAAGCTGTGGATGCCCCATCCCTGGAAGTGTTCAAGGCCAGGTTGGACGGGGTTTGGAACAAACTGGAAGGCTGCTGTTTCTCTGAGCTATTATTGCACATTTTCTCCATAATCAGGGTTATGTTGCTCAAAAAATCATTTTGGGGACCCTGTTCAATCTTGTGCATTCTCAAGTGCTGACACAACCCCACACTGGCCGGTCCATGTTTGGTTCCACATTAGGTTCAAAAACACAATTAAACAAGCAGAGCCTTCATCCACCAGAGTAATGCTACAGAAAGGATTGTTACATGGAGTTGTGTTTATCTACTGTATTTAGATTATATAAAAGCACATATAAATAAAGCATTTATAACTTCTGGATGAACCATCATCCACGTCTGTCCATGGCCCAGTGGCTTCTCCTTGTGAGTGAAGGCAGAGTCAGATTTTAATTGGGATGTAATTTAATATCACCAGCTTCTCTGTCCTGCCAGTGGGAGCTGCCGTCACTGGGGAGAGTTTGGCTGGGTACAAAGCTGCCCTGGGGACAAACCTGCCCTGGGTGACACCAACCTTTCCTCAGTGTCTCTAGGGTTGGCTGGTGGCCTTCACCATGTCCCAAAGTAGCCACAGAATTTTGCAGACAATTCCACAGGATAGTTTAGAACACCTGCAGCATCGGCAGGCTGGAGGCCTCTAGAAGGTGTCAGGTAATGACTTAAATTGTGGATTTGTGTTTCTTCATGCAAGGAAGTCAATAGGGGGGGAATGGGAATTTCTTTGTCTAGGGTACTCATAAGTCCTTCTCTTAAATATATTTCAAACTTAGAAATATATTTAACTTCCCTGAAGTCAACAGAGAGCACAAACCTGCCCAAAATCTCAGCCATGCAGACCCCAGCAGCCATCCAAGCTGGGCCTGTCCTTTGTCCAGCACAGTCCAGCTCCTGCGCAGCTGATCCACTGTCAACATCCCCTCCCAGAGGCTTCTTACACCTCCCAACATTCCAGGTGTGATCTGTCAGGACAGCTGCCACGTGGTTTATGTTGATAAATGCCCACAGGCTCCCCCATCCCCCAGTTTTTATGGAATTACACCTATAGGAGTAGCTTTTGCTTGGCAAATGTACTTTGTGTTGCAGCACAAGCACTGGTTCAATAAAGCACTTAAACATACACTTTATCTTGAGCATGTTGGAGATTATATCCCTCTTTAGCGAAGCATTTAAGTATGTGCTTAATTTAAGGAATTAATTAAGGATTTTAATTGTAGACTTCAGTATGTGCTTACCTGCTTGGCTGAATGTGGGTGAGATTACTACAAGCTGAAGATTTCGACATAAAGTCGGTGACTAATTCTGTCTGAATGAAGGTGTTACATTATTCTCACACAATGCAGTTAAAATCTAAATAGGAGAAAGGCAAGAGGCAGTTAACTCGATTCTTTCGGCTGAAAGCAGCATCCACCAGCAAATCTGAGTTGATGAAAATCTAATATTATTAGTTAGAATCGCTAAAAAGTGGCATTGCAGATCAATAGAAAGGAGCACCTTAGAAATGAGTCTCCAGCTCACGAGCTTTAATTATGAGAAAGGAAGGATTCAGCCATCCTCTCCCTCTCATCAGTGACAGCGACCTTGGAATGTAAGTGGCCACCAACTAATGGGCTGTGGCATCATTTCTCCAGTCATTAGGGGATTTAAGTTGATTTGCCAAGAAAATAGAGTTGCTGCAATTGCATCACCAGCCTGTCTTTTGGACCATTTCCATAACTTTTGAACTCTGTGACAAATTTCATCTAATTGAGGGGGAAAAAAAAAAAAGAGAGATTCCAAAAATATCAAGCTCCAACAAGTTGAATGCAAAACAAGTGTCTGGGTTTCTGTTCCTCCAGTAGCACTTGCTGTCACTGAAGAGCCTTCCCCATCCCAGAACTGGGACAGTGCGCTGGTTTGGGGTGGGATGGAGTTCCTTTTCTTGACAGTGCTAAAATGGAGTGTTTTTATCTTTGTGTGTGATACCACAATGTATCACAACTCCTAACTGGATTTTTCTTTTAAAATTTATATATTGAGCCATCTTAAAATGCAGAAAGGGAAGTGATTATTATCCAGAGAGACCAGCCAGCTGATACACCTGGGGGGCACCCATCTGAGAGCATCTCCTGCAGATGAGTCGGCCAGGGGGATACCCCAGGCAGTCAAAATGACAGTGCAGGTGCTTATTGATCCCTTTAACAAACACAAGTGAGTTTCTGTGCAATTTTACGTCTCACATCTCTTTGTTTCCCACAAGAAGCATAAGAGACGCTTCTACTTCTTGTCTATACCTCCACCTCTTTTTTTCTTTACCCTCAGATTTCATTTTGAGATCTCAGACTACATGATTATGCCGTATTAGGCTTCCAACCTTTTAATGGGAATAACAATAGGGGTGAGTGGCAATAAAGGCAGTTCCAGACAGCAAATCCACTCGCTGAGAAAAAAGGTACTTAACGCTCTCAGGAGCTGGAGGTGTTTTACCGCTCAGGTGTGTGGCAGACGTGCCTCAAGAAGGGTGGTTGGAAGCTGGGATGTGGATATCAAGGAAAACAGGGAACACAGAGCCACACTGTCTGTTCAGCCTGGCAGTGACTGTTTGTGTGAGCTGAGTTTGCCTCTCAGCACCACCACTTCAGGGAGGTGCCCAGCATCAGGATCTCTTTGCATGTCACGCATCTTCTCTTCTCTGAGAGCAGGGGAAAGAGAAACCGATGGCAATTAAAGAGTGGGGATGGGAAAAATATCCTGAGCTGTGACGACCTGGATCCTTGGTGGCTTGTACTGTGCAGTGTGGTGTGAGCACAAGTACTCTGTGTGCAAGGCAGGGCTGGCGCTGCCGTACTCCTGTCTCAGCGCAGAGAAGCAAAGCTCTGCCAGTTCTGAGCTGTAGAAGGTACATGACCTGCAGATGAGTCAATCTAATTTTATCCTGTAGCGAGCACTGGCGCACCTGTATAATGAATAGCACATTATCACATCTTTGCTTGACTATCTCAATATATTAATATAGTCTTCATAGCCTTCGGTTATCCTGTTATTTAATCTTTAATCTAATGTATTTGGAGCAACTGGCTAGTGAGATGTGGCCCTCTTTATCCTTCTAAGGACAACAATAGCAGGAATAAATGTTAAACTAAAGGAAGGAATGAAAGAAAAAAATAGCAGCTCTATTTGTGCTATGTTGAGATGCAATTCTTGGCAGCCCCGGAGATTCAACAGTCTGGTATTTATCACGACAAAACGCAGAAATGTCTGATGATTACACGAAGGGAAATAAAGAGACTGAGCATAAACTGCAGTCTGAGAGATAAGGGCACATTTTTACAGCAGGCAGCTGCTAAAACAGGGCTGTGTGACACCAGCTCCTGCTGCAGCAGAGGAGGGGTCACAGGCCAGGGCAGGGACAGGGGCAGAGCTGCAGCCAGGGATAAACGGGGCAGTTTAATACTCAGAGGGAGAATTAGGCAGCCTGCTTAATCACATTATTTACCACCAGGAGGATTATTTTTAAGGAATGTATCTCTCCTTCATCTCCCATTGGATAATGCTGCAAAATGCTGGCATTGGCTGTGGAAACTATTTAGGATCTTTCTTGCTGAAATGAGCCCCTGGTGTGGTGTTCAGTGAGAGGAACCTGTCCAGCAGTGCCCGGAGCTGTCCCTGTTCCCAGAGGGATTTAGCATCACCCCAAGTCCCCAAGGGCATGGTCTGGATCCTGGGTTTGAGGCACCTGCTCTGCCCTGGTTCTGTTCCAAGGTGGGTGCCTGGCAGGACCCCTCTGCAATGCTTCCAGTCTCTGCTGGGGTTATAACACCAAAATGATGGAAACCAAGAGCTTGAAAGTCCTTCTTACTGAATCCAAGAGCTCATGGAGCTCCTGGTGTGAGTGAGACAGTCACTGCACAGCTCTGGCCAAGGTTGTTTGACCTTAGGGCTGGGATTTGAGGACAGAAAGGTGCAGATCTCTCAATTATTGCCAAGTGTGTGAAATCTGCAATCCCACAGGGAACACGCTGATGTGGAGACTCGTGTTGGTTAAGGAGAACAGTGGCTGGGTGGCCAAGCTGAGAGCAATCACCAATTTAATTTTAGGGCTACAGTTATGAATTGGGTTATGATTCCTGCACAAAAAAGGAAATGTGCCATTGCCTGAACTGCCCTGGACATCACACAGGCCACGTTCTTGATTGAAGGATGAAGGACGATGCTGAAATGCTTTGTTCTGTACAGAGGGACAGAAGCTCCTGGGTTTTAGCAGCTGAATCCCAGTGGTGGAAGTCCTTCATTTCCCTGGCATGAGCACAGAGCAAAGTAGCACATGATCCCTGTGGTTTGGCTTCATTTCAGCTTTTTGCAGTGTGGCATATTTGATGTAGGACTCGAGGGAATGATGAACTGCACTCCAAGAACAATTCAATGAGAACATGGACATGCTATATACGATACAGATCTTATGGTCTTAGTAGGGTTAACAAAGGGTTGTACCATGAATCTCTCTGTGGAGAATTCTTCTGATAGATGCTTTCCTCATCCTTTCTGCCCCAAATAAAACCACCATTTTTTTAGGATCAGTTATCTCCTCTTGTGGAGATGAGGACATTGCCGAGTTCCCCCAGCAGCCTCCAAGGATGGAGAGCAGACCCTGTCACTCAACAGTGCCAAAGGTATCCAAAGCAATTAAAGAAAAATAAGAGTTGATTTGAAGAATGTGATGATCATTCATCCAGCTGGGGAAAAACCAGGATTTTATCACTGAAATATTAGAAAGACTAGCATTTATACTCTGATAAGTATTATGGCACCGCAAATGATTTGAGATCAAGAAAACAATAACGTAGCAAAACAACGCAAGAGGCTAAGGCTGCTCCAAGTGGGCAGGGAGGGACTTTGTAACTGCAGTCGTGGCCCAAAGGAAGAAGCCAGGTATCTCCCTGGCCCCCCATGCCTGCTTTTCCACAGCAATTTTGCCTCCCAGCATTTCATGCCCAGCTCCTTTTATAACCATTCCTCCAGCTCCTGTTGGATGTTCACCCTTCCTAGTTCTCATGTGTCCAGTCCTGTTGAGGCAGATGAGCTATTGCAGGGTTAACTTCAATGAGGATGGCGATCTCCAGGTCCAGGAGATGGAAAATCAAAGATGTGTAACAAAACAAGGTGTTTTTGAGGGAGAAGCTGAAAATTGCCATAGCCTGTAATTGTCTCTGCTCATGCTTTGGTGGCCACTCTTGGACAGGCAGTTTTGTCACTCTGCTCAGTTTCTCACTGCTCTAACAAGGGACAAGGAGCTCCACTGATCTTTAAAAAGCCTTCAGTAAGTGCCACGTTTTTCTTTCATGTTCTGGATGTCCCTGCTACAGCACACACACATCAAACCCTGTCCATAAAGGAGTAATTAAATGGCACTGCTAAAGGGATGTCATAGGATGGGTCTGACTACAGCTCACCCAGAAATGTCTTCCCAAGTCCCAGGCATTTTGACATGATTCTCCCCCCTTTCTGTGAATTTCTTCCAGCATTAATTTCAGCCAGTCCTGGGATTATTTGAAAAAGGGCCTTGGGGGACTTGTTCAAAGGCACTGCCACCACAGACAACTTTGCTTTCTGAACTGAAGCATATCACTCCTATCTGTCTGGACATATGAGCTGCTCAGCACTGCTTCATTAGGCAAGTTATTTTTAAATTCCCAGAAAGAGCAAAACATTGAGAGAGGAATTAGCATTTGCTGTTGAAACAGCTGCCAAACAGAAGAGGCAGAAGGCACTCGGGTTCCTCCCCACTGCTATCCCTGGGATTAACCAGGCACCAGTAGCCAGTCACCGACACAGACTGCACATGAGACGTCAGAAATCACACCTCAAGACAAGGATTGGTAAGTGACCATCAGAACTCTGTTCTGGATGTAAGTAAGAAGGTGACCATTAACACTGAGTAAGAAAAAATCTTGGAAATCTCTGTCTTCCTCCAGCCCCATTCTGTGTTTCACACTTTTTCCTTCCCAAATTTTTCACTTAGGGATTTTAACTCCATTCTGGATTTCTCCACACAAATGAATGAAGCAATAAAGCCTGCCCAGAGTCTTTGCTTCCCCTAAACAACAAGACCCAGTGGGCACCTGACATTTCCGAATGCCCAGGGACTGCAATAAAGCTGATGCTGCTTGATTGTATTCTTGCTCTGTAATGGGTTTAAGTTTCCCAGTGGCTGATGGTGCTCTTACAGGCCACAGTCAAAGCAGAAGGCTTGGCAATGAATTGTCTGAGGCACGTTTTGGTGGCTGTTTGCAAACGCTGACTGCCCTGCTGTTGGTGCTGCTGAGGGCAGCCAGGATTCACACTGATAATGTTAATAATGCAAAAAAAAAGTGTTGAATATCGGAATGGGGGATAGGTTAGATAAAAATAGCCTTTTCACCTCTCTGGGAGTACACAGGCAGCCCAGCCAAGGCAGTGTGCAGGTTGTGCTGCCTGGTTCATCCCTCCCTTTGCCCCTACCTTCAGCCACAGGGTTTCTGTATTTATCCAGAACAAATCTAGCAGGAGCTGTTCTCATAACCTGCTCCCAATTTCTGCCTAATGAAGGCCAGCAGATTTCTCTGAAATAATGCTTGTTCAAACCAGAGTGTTTCCTTTGGAAAAAAAAAAAAATGATCTCATTAAGTATTTCCAGTGATTCTTCAGGGACAGGCACTGTGCCACAGACGGCAAACTGGGTGTGGATTGCTCCAGGGGACAGCTTTCCCCGGTCCTAAAAGTACACAGTGACCTGTATTGATGTCCAGCTGCCAAACACCCCTCAGCCAGATAAATGATGGAATCACAGAATGGTTTGGGTTGGAAGGGACCTTAAAGATCATCCCATTCCACCCCCTGCGAGGGCAGGGATACCTTCCACCATCCCAGGCTGGCTTCAGGCCCCATCCAACCTGGGCCTGAACAATTCCAGTGATGGAGCAGTCACAGCCTCTGAGACTGTGCCAGGGCCTCACCACCCTTTAGGGTTAAATATGTCATGTGCCTTCCCAGAGACTGCATTTAAAATGTCCCTTCACCTTTTATTTCTTAGTAAACTCTGTTCCATGGGTGCTTTCTCACCAAGGTGTGTTTTCCAGCCCTCAAGGAAGACTTCCTGGAGCCCTCACAGAGGTAATAAAACCTTACTTGTGTTCCTCGGTGCCTCGCTTTATGGTTCCTTGGAAGCATTAACTCCCCTTGGCAGAGTATCTCATTAGGAGCTCATCTTCAGCTGATTATTCCTCTTCTGAGTCACTGCTTTCCATGACTTTGTCACCCACCCCTTAGTCCAGCTGCTGCTCTATTCTTAGGCTAATGACTTTACATTTGGTGGCAGGAAAAAAACATGTTGTTTATTTAAACTCAGCTCATTAAGTGATCCAGATTAGGTTTGGTATTGGTGACCTGCCCCAACTTCTGTGCAGCTGCAGATCACCAGTAATGATTTGGCATTTTTTTTGCAGGTCAGCGATCACAACATTAAGTGGTGTGGGGTCAAGATCCGGCAGGAAGGGAGCTCTGCCGTGCTCAGTGTTCTGCTTACAATTACACTTGGAGACCTATCAGTTAGTTTTCAGTCCAATTAATATTTGTCATATTGACACACCGTTCCTCTTTCTCAATCAAAGGACAGTGAAAGACAAGATCTGGTCTCTTACTGGCTGAAGGTTTCTTCAAACAGCTCTACTACTGTAAACTTTGGTATTAAGGAAAATATCTGGTTAACAGGACAAAACCTACTTTTCACAATGTTACAGTATCTCCTTGAAATTATTTATTGCCTTATTATTTATTTTAAGTTGTTATTTTTTTCTTAGGTATCCTTGATAACAGAATGTCCAGGAATATCTCCCATTAACCTTTAAGGAGACAAATGGCTGGCACAGATCTCCTGTGGCTCTTCCCTGGCAAGTGCCCTCCCCTGTTTCCCCTTGTGCCCAGAGCCAGGGCCCCACCCCAGCCACGCTCCTGGGGGCAGAGTCCCTGGTGCTGCCAGTGCTGGGCAAACCTTTGGATCTGCGCTGTCAGAGCCAGCGGCCTCGCACTCCGCCCCACCCTGTGTGACCAGGATGTCCCCAAACCCCGCCCGCCCCTGCTGCGTGGGAACACCGAACGCAGGGCTCCGCAGTGCCGAGGAGACTGGGTTTGCTGCAGACACAGGAGAAAGGGGAAGAGCTTCGAGTGTTCTAATGCTTAGAACCGTTCACCGGCACAGGGGTGGGACTGTCCATGTGGGGACTGTCCATTGGGGGCTGTCCCTTTGGGATTGTCCCTTTGGGCACTGTCCCTTTAGGGGACTGTCCATTTGGGATTCTCCATTTGGGACTGTAACTTCAGGACTGTCCATTTGGGAACTGCCCCTTTGAGACTGTCCGTTTAGGACTGTCCATTCAGTTCTGTCCCTCTGGATCTGTCCCTTTTGGGACTGTCCCTTTGGGCACTGTCCCTCTGGGCCTGTCCCTTTGTCCTGTCCCTTTCCCTGCAGCCCCTGCCCTGGCCCTTTCTCAGTGCCCCGGGTGCCGCAGTGCTGGTGTCTCCTGGCAGGGGAGGCCATGGAGCAGGGCCTGCGGGACTGCTGCAGATCCATCCGCATCGGGAAAATCCTCATCCAGAGCGACGAGGAGACGCAGCGAGCCAAGGTATACTACGCCAAGTTCCCCCCAGACATCTACAGGAGGAAAGTGCTGCTCATGTACCCGATCCTGAGTGAGTGTGTGCCCCCAGCACGGACAGCCAGGCCCCTCTGAGGCTGCTCTGAGCGCCGAGTGCCCGCACTGAGAGAACATTTCCGCAGTTCAGGGGCTTTGGTTGGGTTTTCTGCCTGGTTTAGGTGACAGAGGAGAGAATTGATCAGGCTGTGCCAGGACACAGGTGACAGAGGAGGGAATTGATCAGGCTGTGCCAGGACACACATTACTCAGCTGCCCCAGTGGGAATGCAGAGCAAATCGTTTGGGCATGGCTGCTTTGGGGAGAATGGCTGAGGTTAAGACTGGATATAAATTAAATTTTTTAAGTTTTGCCATGAAAAAAGACTCAAACAGTAGTTTTCTCACACTACTAAAAGATGTTTTTTGACTAATGTTATAATCCTAGAGGCAAATTACTTAAAATTAAATAAAGTTAATGCTAGCCAAAAAAAAAAAAAAGTTTATCTGGTAAGCATGGTAAGGAGTTCATCAAGATGAGGTAACTTTTCAAGTCTAGGATTTTATTCTGTCCTACCTATGGAGCTTTTAATTTCCATTTGACTATTTTAGATGAGCTTTCTTGCCTCAGGGTTTTAATAGAAACCACCAACTTGAGTGCTTAAAACCTGGCAGAGCTGGCTTTTTCCAAACAGAGATGAAGTTCCTTCATCAGGAGACAAGTTTTCTTGAATTAATACCTGCAGAGGTGAAAGGACAAAATCATAATTCAATTGCACATGGATGGTCATGGATGGCCTGGGACAATTTTGTCAACCAGAAGGAGAAATAAAACCTCACTTTCTCCCAGTTGACTTTGGTTAGTTCTGGCCTGAGCAGGGCTCAGGTGCAGTGACAAAAGCACTCTGGTGACATGAACAAGCACCTCCATGTTGGGGTTGTATAAATTGCCACACTCTGCTTTACCTACTTCATCTTCTGCAGCCTGAATTTTTTAGGTGCAACTGGATTTATAGCACCTAACTAGGTACTGACAGTAAACACCAGAGAAATCATGTGGGATTAAGCGCATTCAGCAGAAGTTCACACATCCTGCATTTATCACAGACTTTGTATGTAACTTTCTGTCAGAAGCTACAGAAAGACAAAGTCAATTTAAAAAGTAAACAGCGGCCCAGATTTAAGCCCAGGTAGCTGGGGAAAAATCAGAATTCCTGCATTTACACCGCCCAGCTGGCTTTATCTGCCCACTCAGCTCCTGGCTCTGCCTCTACTTTGAGTATACAAGGATCTGAATTTGGTAAGTCTTTAATTTTGATTTTTTTGCTCAGGTTTAGAACTCCTAAGAGATTCAGATTTCCTCAACTCACTGCATTTGGATTATTACTTAGCTATATTGTGAATAAGTTATTTTAATATCTTTGTAGAAAAAAAAATAAACCAACGTTTTTTCATCTATCACTGCATACCTAATAACCAGTTCTTAAAACCCAGGGGAATTTAAAGGAAATTTATTTACCCTCATTGAAGGAAACGACATTAAACTTACCATGGAAGAGTGTTACAATTCTCTTTTGCTATACATACAGTAGCAAATTGAAAACACTTTAGTAGGAATTATACCAGGCTTCTGCTGTAGATTTTGGATTTTTCCCTATACTGTGAAGTTCTCTATGCAAATATATTTCCCTCAACAAGCTTTTTGAAATATGCTGCTGCACCGATCCTGATTTTGTCAAAGCTGTTAAGGAGATGTGTGTGCACAGGTCATTAATTGTTATTAATGTCAAGTGGATGCTGAAATCCATTAAGTGGTTTTGAAAAATCAGAGCTTATCCTGTACCTGATCGACTCTGTGAGGGCATTTGCAAATAAATCCACCAAATCACACCAAGGGAGAGGCTTTTCCTCAGCTGTGTGGGAGAGACCTTTCCTCGTCTGTGTGCCCTGGACCTCAGCTCCAAGCTTTTCCCACTAAGGAAGGTGTGAGTCAGCAGGATCCAGCTGCCATCTCTGCTCCTCACAGGTGTTCATCTCCCAGCAGACTGGCAAATGGCTGCCTCAAGAGTCAGAGCTCACGCACAGACGTGAAGAAGAATGTTTTATTCCTCTGTTGCTTTGCCATTTGATGATTTTAGAGACTTTTGGTAAGGTTAATCAAGTGAATGTATTTTGTTGAGGGGGGAAAGAGACAAACAAAATGACGTGTCAGATGTCAGGAGGCTGTTCCAGGAGCATAAACCATCATCTTATCCCTCCATCCAAACAGAATATGCTCCACCTCCCATTTGCTCAATAATCCCTAATATTTTGCTGCTTAGGTTACTGGTGTCTAAACAAAGCCACTTTTATCCTGCTCTGGCCTCGCCTGGTATCCTGAAAAGGAGGGGAGAAAAGGCAGGATTCACTTTCCTGCATGATCAGCCTGTGGCAGTCCCCTCACCTCTGGTTTCCTTTGAGGTGACACTGAGGAATGTCCTGCAGCTGTGCTAATTGCCAATACTCACACTGGTGGCTGCCTTATCAGTCGTGGGCACAAGGCTTCCCGTGATAAACTGGATCAATTGTGTGCCCATCACCTG
Organism: Chamaea fasciata; assembly: GCF_029207755.1. Lineage (NCBI taxonomy): Eukaryota > Metazoa > Chordata > Aves > Passeriformes > Sylviidae > Chamaea > Chamaea fasciata. The sequence continues at coordinate 1,935,030 of NW_027094107.1, forward strand.
CTCCCTGAATTATCCACCTTTGACAATGGAATGGATTTTCTGCCAGCTTCAAAGGTGGCTGTCAAATATAAAGGTGTGCCCACGCACTCAGCCACGGGTGTCTCTGTTTGGGGGAGACACTTTCTCCAGCCACTTGAATTTTTGGGGGTTGGAGCTCTGCCTACATAAAGCATCCATTTGTCGTGGGTCAGGAGCAAGACAACTTTTCCCAATATTTTGGTGCATTAAAACCACAAAATTGCTCTGTGGCATTAAATTTACTCTTCTTAGTTTTGGGTTTGGTTGTATTTTTTTTTTAATTTTACTCACATTTAGCAGTCAAAGCAGAGCTGTTAGTTTACGGTTTGACCTTGCAGTAAATCTAACTTAAATTTCGGCAATGATGCAAAGGACTGGTCTGATCTAAACTCACTCTCCCAACCCCAGTTTACTTTTAAAAACATAAAAGTGAACATTCTGCAAGCAAGTTTTATGCTGTATTAGGTGTCACTAGTCTCCATCACTCCAGCTATGTGGTGTATCAAGTATCACCTGTCCTGCAGCTGTAATGAACTCAATCGCTTCATGCACCGGTTATTTGAACAAAAATATAGTTGGGAAGCTACACCTGCCCCAGATGAAAGAGGGACTCCTTCCTGCTCCCCATTTCTAAGGATTTTGGCATCTTCCTTTCCTGGTCACAGGCTGTGGCAAGTAAAACTGATGAGAAACTCATGAGAAACTGAGAAATATGCCCTGTACTTTCCCTTCCCTGTTCTCTCACCTGAACACTGGGGCTGCCTTTGAGTTCTCAAGTCCGATGGGGGAAATTTAAAGTGTGAATATATAAACCCACTTCATTTCCATTAGAAGTTGGGCATGTATTGTTGAGTAGAAACTCAACAGTTTCCCCAACCTTTAAATGCAGCACCCCGTTCAACTTCACGGTGTTCTTTTTATAATGAACCACCAAAAGGGAAAACAAAGGTGTCTCGTGGGCTTCCTGAAACGGTGTAAATCCTCAGGAACAGGTTTTTTTCTCTACGTATCAGATATTATGAAGATGATTCCTTGCAAGACCTTCACAAGATACAACTTTTCAGGCATTAAAACGGGATCTTTCAGAACTCAGATGCTCTTGATAATTCCAGTGGTGAGGGGAAAGCTGTAGTGTTTAAACCTACATAACATGGGAAGTCAATCAATTTAGTAAATTAGAGCTCACATCAGAAAACAGGAGTATCTCAGTTTTCAAAGGGCATGCCAACTGCATGTAGTACACAACACCGTGTGAGAGGGGAAACCCTGACATAGCTAGAGGGGAAGGAATGCCCATGGTTAGAAGGGAGAGGAGGTGAATATCCCCACCGACAGACGCCAGCACTGCCAATATTTATTTGTTTTGGCACTGTTGGCCACCATCGGCCTTGCACGGAGTCACCTCTGCCTAGCGCGCACACACCTGAGGTGACGTGAAACGGCCCCACACTTAGAGGACCGCGGGGACACGGACCCTCCACGGGCGGGCAGCGCCGACCCTCCACATTCCCCGGGGGCCGCGACCTGAGGAGCAGCCATGGCATCCCCGCCACACCCTGCCCCACCCTCAGCCTTTGCCCCGCACCAAAATGGCGGCGGCCGCTGAGGGCCGGGGCCGCGCGCGCTGGGCGGGGCCGCCCTCCCGGGCCGCGCCTGCGCGGGGCCGCGCGCGCCTCCACTTCCGGCTGCCGGCGGCCGCTTCCGGCCCCCCGTTCCTTGGTAACAATGGAGCAGAAAATGGCCGCCTGAGCGGGCAGGAGGCGGCGCGGCGGCGGAGCGGCACGGGCGGAGCGCGGACGGCCGGCACCCAGCCCCGAGCGGCGCGGGCAGCGGCGCACCCACAGCTGGGCGGGCGGCGGAGGGCGGCGGCGGCGGGCGGTGAGCGCCGGGGCGGGGGCGGGCTCGCAAAATGGCCCGGGGAAGGGAGAGGCCCAGGCCCGGGGGAGGCGGCGGCGGCCTCCGCCCGGGGCGGCCGCGGGGCCCCTCAGAGCTCGCTCGGGGACGGCGGGGCGGGCCGGCGGGGCGCGGGAGGCTCCATCGGCGCTGCCGTGAGGGAGCGGGGGGCGGTGATGGCGGTCCGAGCGCGGCTGTGCCCGGATGGGCCGCGCTCCGTCACCCCGGGGACTCTCCCGGCGGGGATTCTCCCGGCGGGGCCTCTCGTCGCCTCCCGGATCCTCCGCCGGGGGCTGGAGCCGGCATTGCGCTGCCCTGGGGGCGGGCAGGCGGGCCCCGCACCCTCCGCTGTCCGGCGGGCTGGGGGAGGAATTGGAGCGAGCTCCTCTGGGGAGGGGCGGAGGGCGCGGGGCGCTTGTGGCCGTTGTCCCGGGCCTCGGCCGCCGTTGGGTGCCTGGAGGGATCGCGGCTCTCAGGGCCCCGTTTTCAGGCCGTGAGTTGAGGTAGGAAGCCTTGCTGGGGAAGACGGGCAAGACCAACTCTTCCCATCCCGCTGGGGAAGGCTTTGGATCAGCCCGTGACCTGTCCGGACCTGCAGTGTTTGCTGTTCTGGGCTGAGTTTCTCCCCGGTTAATCACGGCATCTTTGCTCTGTCACCTTCGGTTTCTGTGCGAGTGTTTCCCTGCTCCTTTTAACGCTATTTGTTGGCATTTAAGGTTTCTGTTTCTCTATTTTAAAGCCTCTGTCTAGTCCTGCTGGGTGTATGGGTTTATCCTGAGTGATCTGTTTTGATTGAGGAGCAAGATCAGGTTTTGTACAATAGACTGTATATATATACATATAAAAAATATATATATAAAATAGAGCGATGATTAAGGTTTGCTTATAAGATTTGTTATGTGTCTTGATTTTCAGTGTACAGTAGAAGCCCGAGAAGAGGTTTCAGAGCCAAAAAAGAAAAAAAAAACCACCCTGAATTTTAAAAACAATAGTAGTATTATTTTGCTGTTTCTCAGGAAGGTGGAGCCTTGATCCAGAGATGCTCCTAAACAAAAATACAGACTTGATAATGCCCAATAGTGTAATCACACATCACATTTATTTTCCTGTCCACATTGGCAGTATTGGGTAATTTCAGCTTGAAAATAGTTGTCAAGTGTTCAGAAGCACTTCTGACGCTATTTTTCCCTGAGTTTTAATTGCAGGGACTTGTCAAGTCTTTCTAAAGCAAATAAACGGTTGGCTGCTTCTTGGGCAGTTAATTATCCTAATCGAGGGTCAGATATTCAGATTTGTTGTAGTGGTCACCTGACACTTCAACTGACTCTGTTCCTTCTGCAGGTTGACCATTTTGGAATTAAAATAATGATAGCTTGGAATTCTGTCCTGGGAAGGGAAAACACACCACTCATGATAAAATTAAGGGTTTCTTGTCATGCCAGACCACTAAGGCACAAGAACTGCAGTGTTCCCTTCATCAGCAGCCCTGGCTGGGTAAATGTTTGTCTCTGCAATAACCACACACCGTATTTTTCAAGCCTGTAGTGGTTTACCATCTGTATCGTGTTTATTTTCCATATTACTGACTTCCTGGATGAGAGTGTTGCGAGTGTCTTCTCTCCAAAATGGGCATTTGGGGTTTTTTTAGAGGAGTGGATGGTGTGATCCTTAGATGGAAATGTTTTCAAAACATCTCTGTGTCAATATACCCGCCTTGCCTGTTCCTTTATTCCTCCTCCCGGTGGGAATGTATCAAAATCAATCCCTTGATCCTAGCAGGATGTTTCCAGTTGCAGTGGAGGTGTTGTACTTTATTTTAAACAATCACAGCATAATATAACATGATGTTATGACTCCATGTGCTTCAGTCTAAAGATTGCATTTAAGCCCAGCCTCATGTACCTTAACACATTATTGGAGTGTTCTAAATTCTTTTTTTTTCTTTTTTAGAGAACTTCAGTTTGCATGTGTTGAAACACTTGAAGCCAGACATGGTTATTGGGTGTTTATCCAAGGTTTTGTGGTTTAATCTCAGTCTTGGTGAAAATTTATCAGCTGCTGAGCTTGCAAAAAGTATTCCTGAAGGGATAAAACCAAATGTGAACGTTCCTGTCTTCAAGATACTTTCCTGAGAGCCTTGTGCTTCTCAAAACCAGAACTTGTAAGGAGCTTAGCAGTGTCATAAGTTAGGCAGGAGCTTTGTGTGCTGAGCAGGGACAGCCAGGAGCATCCCAGGGGCTGGTTTGCCTTTGTGCAGCTTCTGGCTGCAGGGAGCATCATAACCACAGGCCTGTGTCTCCTGCAGACTGCTCAGCTTTGTATTCATGAGGTTCTTGTTAGGAGGTTTTGGCTGCTCTGCAGTGTTGGGGCTCAGATTTGACTCAGGGAGGTCTGCAGGGTTGGGTTCTCATAAACCACCTGATGATTATGGGATGTAGGAGATCCCAGCAGACATCTTATCTTAGCTCAGTGATTTAAAACCATCTTGTGCTCAGAGCCCCCTGGGTCTCCACGTGCAGGGTGTGTGTGTGCACATAGTCCTGTTAAAGTGCTGGAGCTCCCTGCTTTGGGGTGGCACCAGAAATGGAATTCTCATGGTGCAGATGCCTGTTTAAATTCAGGTAAATTTGCTTTCATTTCATTTCCCACCCCTGTGTTTGTTGGGCACCAGATATCAACAAGAACAGGAGCACACGAATTGTAATTCCTCTGTGGGTTGTGGTTGCAGGGATCCTCTGGCTGTTGCCCTTTTGCTGTTTGCAGTGCCTGCTTTAGCAGCAGTTGTGTGGGGACAGCAAGGTTCAGCAGTGAATTTAAAGATGGATTTTTCTTTTTCAGTTGAAAGTCAGTGAGTGTTGATTGGCTTAGTGCTTGCAGTAACCACAGCTTGTGTTTCTTCAGGAATCAAAACTCTGCTTGTCCTTGGATATCAGTCCTGTCCTAGTGCTTCTTTTGAGTTCAGAGGGGCCTAGTGCTGCTGACCCAGCAAGCAGGAAGCTCATTTCTGGGCAAAACCCATCATTTCATGAGCCTGCAGTGCTGGAAACGTGCTGCAGCTCATGGACACCAAGCTTTCTCTTCTTTGCTGTCTGAATTTGATGGCAAAGGCAGTGTTATCTTAATTTTATTTTCCACTTGTATGTGCAAAGTGTTATTTTAGTAAGTGCAGATGATAAAAGGCAAAGCCCAGCATTTTGGCAGTTGTTACCACATTTTATTTTCAGAGCTCCATCTTGGTTCCACATGCTCTCAGTGTTCTGGAATTGCTGAGCTCTGCCCTGATTTCTTCACTTCTTTCTGACTTATCAGGAGTTAGTGTTTCTCTTCTTTATCGCAACAGTTGGTTCAGCTGAAGTGTTTTTCCTCTCTGGTTTGTTGGGTTGGTTTGTTGTTTTTGGTTTTTTTTTTTTTTTTTTTATTCTGTGGAACTTTCTGCCACTCTTCTGCACAAGTATTCATTTGCTTTCTATTGTTTGAAATGTGTGTCCAGAATGGCATCTTGTTTGAGGGCTTTGAAACACACTGGGGTAGTGAAAAAGCTGAATTGATGTTTAACACTCCTTGTTAAAGTGGCATGGAAATTTTACAGCACTTTGCATAGAACGCAAAACTTTCTCCCAGCTTTCCAAGAGTGGTACATGTTTCATGATAATTTTTGAGTTAAAGAGGAGGACATGCAGAGTTCTTGATTTTAAAAACGTGTGGTAGGTTTATTAAAAGTCTGGTAAGAACCTAAATCTGCTGTTCATCCCCGTGGAAATAAAAAGCCAGAATAGCAGGGGAAAAAATCCCCAAAATTCACGATGCCACTTTGAAAACTAGTAAAGTTTGTTCCTTTTTACTGTTCCTAAGATGGAGAGGAGTGTATTGGACCTGTGGTGTCAAAGCCTTCAGCGGGATCACAAAAGGAAACCTGTGCACCTGCACAAAAAGAGAAAGCCAAACAAACTTGACATAATGAAGCTCCATGTAGAATGCAAATAGATGACTTTCATTTCTTAGGGTGTCTTTTTCCTTTAATGATGGGATTCACTGAAAGATTCTGCTTCTGCTTTTGAGCTTGCAGGCTTGAGCGATGAAATATTTAAGATGAAAATGTAGTTTCTGTTATGTCTTATTTCCAGCTAGTTTTGAGTACTGAGAAATTGGATACTGACTGGCATGGGAACTGTTTTTAAACTTTGAATTCTTCTAGGAAAACGAGGCGGGGTGGGTTGGATGAGTGCGGTGTGTGGAGTGAGTTGTGTTTGTGCTGAAGGAGCCGGGGTAGGAGCACTGCCTGTTCCAGCTGCTGCTCCTGTGTCATTTGAGCCGTGGAATTGCAGCGAGGGGGCCGGGCTGCCAGGGCACGTCAGAGCTGCTCAAGTCACAGTTCGTGGAAGGCGCTTGGACACGCAGCTGTGCTGGGCTTCTCTTGAGCTGAAGTGTCTTTGAGGCATGTTCACTGCAGCCTGGGCAGGGAAAATAGCCTCTGAGGACCCAAAGCAAACAGATCAGTGTTTCTGGCTTCCATCCAGAGTCACTCCTTCAGTGCAAGGGTTTGTTCAGTGCTGCAAGTTAGCAAGGTGCTCTACCGGTTGAAGTAGCTAATTAAGGTGAGGGTATGAATCATAAATGAGAAGTTGGCCTTCTGCTGAGGACATCTCTGGAACACCCACACTGCCATCCTCTTCTTTGTTTATCCAGAGGTACTAACTGTGTTGCTGGGACGTGAGGTAACTCAGGAAACATTCCTGCCGTACAGGGCACGAGAGATTCTCAGGTGAGGCTGAAATACCGGTAACACTGACATGGGGGAGTTCTGCTGCACACCTGACTCATGAGCAGATGAGTTGTTTCATCAGTTTAATTAAATTCCATGCCTTGTCCTGGTAAAATTTGAGGCTTGCCTTATGAATCCAATGAAGATTTTAATTTTAAGGTATCGCTTTTTCGTTTAACCCTGCCAATGAGTGATTTCAGGGTTTGTCAGATTTTCTAAGTTCTGCCTGGTTGCTTTAATGAGAGTTCTGGTGTTCTGTGGGATTTCTTTTAAATACAAAAAAACCCAGGAATGCAGGCTGCAGTAGTGTCTTGGTGTTCAATACAGATAACTAATGTCGGGAGATACTGCACATTATTGAAGGAGGAAGAACTAGAGATTTATTACTGTGCATTATGGTCCATTAGTACTTTTTCTGGGAAGAATCCCAAGTGCTGTGCAATATGGAGATAGGCTGTGTTACTGTTGAAGGTGGCTGGCTGACACATGTTATCCCTGCTTGCTGTCCCAGTAGATTTGAGGCAGTAGCACATTCCTGACTGGATTTACTTACACACAACCTGGCATGAAAAAACAAAATAGTTCTTATGCTGTAAAAATGATAACTTTGCATTATTGAGGGAATATCCAGTGCTCCTAAATTGTCCCTATCCAAAAAACCATGGTATTGCTTCCTCTTGAATAAAAGAATGTAACAAACAATAGCTTTTGTGGGCTTATTGCAGCAGTGAGGAGACAGGCAGTCATTTGTGCTTGGAAATCTCTGAGGTTGTTGAAGCATAACTGCAGGGAAGATACTTTTCTGATTTGTGGCAGGATGGGAACACCAATTAAGAATTCACTGTAGTTACTCTATCAGGATATTCAGCTGCTGAAGATTTTTTTTTTTTAAAAGGAGAAAATTGTTTATCCTATCTCTGATTCTCTTGCTTTGTGCAATCTTTAGGTGGTCACCCCCTCACTTCCCCATGAAGAGATTTTCATATCTGGGTATCTCAGCTGAAGTTTGCAATAACCAGCAGATCTGAACTTCCTGCTCATCACTGTAACCTTCCCCACCCTGTGTCAGCTCAGTGCTGACAAGGAAGGACACTAAAGGAGGAAATTCTGAATCTTTTAGCTTGGATAAGAACAAAGCCTTGCACTAGAAAAAAGAAAAGCAGAGTTGAACCGTACCTGCTTATTAGCTAACCAAATGTTGGTTATTTTGTTGTAAGCTAATAGTACACCTGTTGGCTTTCCCTCATCAGGCTTCTCTGGATTACTCGCTGTCTTGAGCCAGTCTTAATTGTCTGCGGGGTGTGAGCTGAGAGCAGCATCCTCAGGGGCAGATTTTCAGGTTATTTCTGCCTCTCTGTGCAGAGCTGTGGTAACTCCCACCATGGAAATCCTGCTGTCCAGCCAGATGGGCTCTGTGGAGCTGTGCTGAGGCAGGAGCAGCCTAAACATTCCAGTGAGTTCAGTGTGGCCATGGAGAGCTCTGCAGCGGGCTGGGAGGTGAGGCTTGTGTTGGACAACGGGCACAATGAGCTGAGTGCACAGGGAGGAGATAGAAACCAGGGGTAGAATCCCTGGATTTAATATCAGAGCTCTGGTTTGAGGTGTTATTATCTCATTTGCTGGCAGCAGTCAGGTAGGGAGAATGTGTTGTTGCTGTGCCATCTGTATTTCCATCAGTGTAAACATCCCATAGAGATTCACAGCATTTCTGGGATCCTGAAATCAGCATATGGGGGACTGGTGTAACCTGTTAGTAGCTTGCAATAGGAAAATACAGCAGTTTGTTTGTCACTAGCAGAAAGAGTCCTCATGTAAATTAGAGTCTTCATTCAAGATCCCACCTCTGAGGCTTTTTCTTAGCAGTAAGCTCTGTTCAGCCTTGACCATTAGCTGATTTGATGGTTTAAGAGGGAAGATAAGAGGTGATGGAGAAGAAAAGAGGAGCCAACCTGGAAATAAACAGTACTGATATTATTCCAAACATTTCCTAAAGAATCACCCATTGAACATTAGCCTGTTGGTAAAGAAGAGATTTTAAAACTTCCCCCCCTCATTTGACTTGTTTTGACTCTCCCTTTTTCCCTGACCAACAATGGTGCCCCTTCATTTTCCGAAATGGAATAGGTATATATCTTTGAATCACATGGACATTAGATAGCCAAGGTGCCTGCCAGCACTGGAGTTTTCACTTAAAAGGAAAGTAGTAAATAAGTAGTAAAGAAATTCTATGCTTTGTATGTGTAGTGCATCTTTCTTTTTTAAAAGCTGTTGAAGGATTAGTCCAGTGTTTGCCAAGGTGGTAATATTGCCATCTGAAGACATTCCACGTGTTTCCAAGTCAGTTTCCATGGCAGTCGTTTGGGGTAAAATATTTTACAAAACTTAGTGCTGCTCTTGTCCCTTAGCATTTTATTACTTGACTTTATTTTCTTATTCTTGTTGTCGACTTTGTGTCATTATCACAAAAAAAGGAATGCTGGTTAAAGTTTAATGTGTATTCCCAAAGAACTGATGCATCTTTCAAGGTTTTAGTTTGGATGCAAGTTTCTACTTGAAACTTTTATTCAGATATTACCAGAACCAGTGAGAGCTGCTTTTAAAAGTATCTTCTCCAGGATGTCTTTAAGTAATGCTACTTGGAGTAGTAATTCTGCTACAGAAAGCTGGTAAGAAGTTGCTGGAAGCTGTGTTCTCATTAGAAATACGTGCCTGGCATGTGCAGGGCACAGAGATTTCCTAAGTGAGCCGGTTCAGGGCTGAACACACCTGCAGAAACTATTGCTCAGCTGTCCTGTGAATGGGGTCATTTATCAGTGTTTAACAGCACGTCACAGAGCACAACGCGTCACATGCCAGTCTGCAGCCTTTAGATTGCACCAGGGATTTGGAAATGCAGAGAAAGCTGATAGGCTCCCATCTGACTCAGGAGTGACCCTGGTAATTGCTGCTGCTTCCTGATTCCTGAAAGAAGGGTGTGATTGCTTTGGTAAAATGGCACAAGTTTAAAGAACCAAACAGCACCAGTAGCCCGGAGTGGCAATAAGTTAACACCATTCACTTAAAATCAAGTTCTGGTGCATCAGAACTGAAGACAAAGGGGGGTCAGAACAGCAGTTTCATAATTTGCAGGTCTGCAATGGGCTGTTCTATCCTGTGGACTTCTTCTGGTGCTGCACACCGAAGTCGTCGGTGCACTTTAATTTTCATCATAGCAGCTGAAATAAAGTGCCCGTGGAGATCCTGCAGTGCTGCTCTTCTGGAGAAGCACTAATGTAAACTGTGGGCAGTCTTGACTTGACAGCTGTGCTGACAAACCAAAAAAAGATGCTTTTTGCACTAGACAGATGTCTAAGTGTTGGAAATTTTCCAGTGAGAAGCAGAAAAGCTTTATTCTTCCAGTATTTCCATGTCACATGAAGTATGGTTTAAATGAAAGGAATGTTTTCTGATGGGGAATGTTATTGCAGAGCTTTTTGGCATGCAGAGGATTAGCTTCTTAATCACCTCTCTGAGTAACTAGATTCTACCAGTTGTACAGGAAAAATCTTGGTGCTGTGTGAATAGTGAGGCAGAGTGATCAAGGAAACTGGTTATTTTATCTCCATTTGATGTATTTGAATGGCACAGCCAGTGCCAGAATGTCTCCTGCATTTGCATGTGTTCCTTATAATATTTATCAGATACAGACATGGCATTCATCGATTTTTTTCTTTGAAAGAGAGAGACATTGTCAAATATTTCAACCAAATGAAAAACAATATGAGAAGGTTATATTTAGAAATATGCAGCCTAGAAGACAGCTCTTTAAAGCAGTGGTGTACCTGGTACGTGCTGGAGTTTTGTCTTGGAAATTTGCTCATCAACATCAGTAGTGCAGTAAAAGCTGAAACTTGAAAGCAAATTCCTTTCTTGATGTAAAACTGTGAAGTTGATTTTACAAACTCTTTTTGTTTTTTGAGGGAATGAGAACCTTTCCCTTTTTTTGTGTGTGCAGTGTTCCCCAGCATCTTCTTTATTTGATTTCTTCATGACCACTTCATTCTGTTAAAACTCACTTACATGGTGAAGAGGGTGTTTCTGTAGCAGGCAGGAAAAAGCAAGGAACAGATAATGCTGTGCTCAGAGAGCATGATCAAGGATGGCTTATGCCTTCTGCTACACTTCTGTGAGGCTGCTTGGAGAGGCAGTTGTGATATTAGGAATATTTTATGCCAAAAGCAGATAATCATGGTCACGTACTATGTGAATGCAAAGATGGGCTAAGGCTTATGGCAGATGATATTCTGTGTTCAGCTTGCTGCTTTGTTGAGCATTTGGTAATGATGGGCATCAGTTTTGTTTGTTCTTCTTTGAGGAGGTTCATGCTTTGTTTTTGATCCCTGTGGTGGTGACCTGATCCTAACTGAAGCTTCATTAGCAAACTGCTTTAACCTGTCCTTCACTCTCCACTACAAACATGCCTAAATTCCATGCTGTATTTCACTGCTCTCGATGAAGGCTTTGCTCTCTCCTTTTTTAGGTACTGTTCTACTCATCAAGATGGAAAGCTCAGATTCTGGTGATAAAGGAAGTATTGATCAATCAGAAGCCCAACGTCAGAGCCAGCTGGATCGCTTAGATCGAGAGGAGGCTTTCTATCAGTTTGTGAACAACCTGAGTGAAGAGGACTACAGGCTTATGAGAGATAACAATTTGCTAGGAACTCCAGGTAGGTAATGTTTGCCTGTGTCCATCCTGCTAGAGCTGCTTGTAGGCGATTTGTGTCATTTTCTGTTCTCCTGAAGCCCTTCCACCCGTCTGTGTGCTGCAGCTGTGTTCCGTGGTAGGAAGGAGCTTCTTGCTAATTTTTGCACATTTAAATTCAAGTGGTCCCTTCACTTGTGGAGACATAGGATGGTGTGGATTCATCAGATACAAAAGTCTGGTGTTTGCACAACTTGGCAGGAACTCCCAGATTTGACCCAGTTCCAGTTATGAGCCTTTAGATGGACAAAAAAAATTTCCTTTAAGTGTCTGTGTGCAGATTTCGTGCTGGTGAGGTTAGGAGTTTGTAACCAGGGTAAGTAGTCTGGTATGAGATTCTGCATGGGCATTTTGATGTCAGCTCTCAGTCAACTTGTTAAATTTCCTCTTTATAGGTTGATACCTAATTCAAACCTTGACTCAAGTAATTTAAACCTTTTCCTGCTTATGGAAGTGTTAACCTCAAATATTTCACTCTGGACACTCTAACGGGTGTAGGATGACAAAAATTGCTGCTCAGTTGTCGAGGTTACAGAACCAGAGAGCACATTTCTCTTGAATAGGATGGAACTGTTGGATATTTCAGCTTCAGGAGAACTTATTTGGGACAACAGTGCTAAAGTGTCTGAACTTCCCCTTAGCAATGTGCTTGGCAGTGCCATTGTGGCAGGATTTAGACAGAACGCAAGCAGTGGCTTGTACCTTCTTTAGAAGCTTTTGTTAATGCTTGCCATACATATATGATTTGGAAATATTTTTGGAAAATTTTGCTTATTTTCTAAGGTGAAATTACTGAAGAAGAGTTGCTGAGAAGGCTACACCAAGTTAAAGAAGGTCCGCCACAGCAAAACAGTGATGAGAATAGAGGTATATACAGTATTTGTGCAAACTCTTAACTTTAGCACCCCGTACGGACCTTAACTTGAGTGCAGGAGTGGAACAAGTTAAGCCTAGGCAGGTGCAAGGTGAGCTTTGTTTCAAAACTCAGTGAACCTTATGTCTGATATCTGCTGCAGAGGTCAGTTTGGGACAGATTTCATTCATAACACATCTCTTACTTCTATCAAAATAAAATTTTGTTTAGGTTTATTTCTTTTTTTTTTTTTAATTTCATTTTTTAAGATTGCCTTTCTGTCTGCTCCCTTCTGGGATGCTTTTTGGTGATCCCTTTTTTTAAAATCACCATTCTTCCCTTCCAAAGATGCTGCATTGCTTTGGTTGTCACCCTTCTGTCGAGATTGGTGGGTGATGCTCAGAGCTGACCACTGGGGTTCATTCTTCAGTGAGACAGATTTGCTACAAAGCTCTGCAGGTTAAGGCTCAGGACTAACTTAATTCTCTGTTTCACGGTCGATAGATCACTTAATTGTTTGGAAAGGAAAACACAGAATATTGATGTGCTATGGCACCTGACATGTGACTTTCCATTTACTTATGATAGAAAATACGTGTTCTTTTGATTACTTGTTTGCTCTGTGGTGACTGCAGCCTATCTGTCCATATTAGAGCAATGTCCACTCCTGCTCCCTTAGAAGAGCACTGGTAGTTACAGAATTATCACACTGCCTGTGAAACCACAGTAGCACTTGGTAGGATTCAGCACTTCTAAATTGCCACTTGTTAAGCTAAGCAATTATGTTCTTGGAAAAGATGGCTCCAAAATTAGCTCAGTACTCTAATTTTGGTAGTTCCCTGTCTTTTTCACAGGTGCAGAGTCCGCAGAAGATGTTTCAAATGGAGATTCTATAATAGACTGGCTTAATTCAGTCCGACAGACTGGAAATACGACACGAAGTGGGCAGCGAGGAAACCAGTCCTGGAGAGCAGTGAGCCGGACTAACCCAAATAGTGGAGACTTCAGATTCAGTTTGGAAATAAATGTCAACCGTAATAATGGGAACACGAATCCAGAAACTGAGCATGAGCCATCTGTAGAGCCTTCCACTGGGGAGGATTTGGAAAACAGCCAAAGTGACTCTGAAATTCCAAGGTCTGAATCACCGTCTGTAAGGCAGCCTGGATCAGAGAGGAGCAGTGCGGAGGAGCTGACGGCTGAGGAGGCTTCCCCTCCTAGAGGGCAGAGGAGAGCCAGGAGTAGGAGTCCGGAACAGCGGCGGACGCGGGCTAGGACTGATAGAAGTAGGTCACCTATTAATGCAGTGAGTGAGGCCCCTCGCAGGTCTCATCACAACACATCATCTCAAACACTTGACCACTCCTCAGCGAGCGAGGCTGAGGGCAGCTCTAGAACCAGGCAGCACGTGACGTTAAGGCAGCACACGGTGGGGACTGAGGTGCCAAGTGAAAATGCAGTTCTGTTTTCCCCCCCTGAAAGCAGGCCTGCTCCTCAAGCAGCAGGTTCTTCAGAAAGCAGCGGCGCCAGCGAGTCCACGGCTCCTGGGCAGAGGCCTCCCACCATAGTGCTCGACCTGCAGGTGAGAAGAGTTCGCCCGGGCGAGTACCGGCAGCGGGACAGCATCGCCAACAGGACCCGCTCCCGCTCCCAGACCCCCAACAACACGGTCACCTACGAGAGCGAGCGCGGAGGCTTCCGCCGCACCTTCTCCCGCTCCGAGCGCGCCGGAGTCAGAACTTATGTCAGCACCATCAGGATTCCCATCCGCAGGATCCTGAACACGGGCCTGAGCGAGACCACGTCCGTCGCCATCCAGACCATGCTGAGGCAGATCATGACGGGCTTCGGGGAGCTCAGCTATTTCATGTACAGTGACAGCGATGCGGATCCCAGCGGGCCGGCTCCCAATCAGAACGTGGAGGCCTCTGAGCCGCAGAGCGGAGGCGCCTCGGGCAGTGAGAATGCAGATGTTAGCTCAGGGGAGGTGTACGAGGGTGGCCACGAGGCTAGTTCGACTTCTGGTGCCAGGCGGGAAGGCCGCAATATGAGGGGATCGGTCACTTTTGAAGAAAGCGGTTCTCTACCATTCCTTAGCCTTGCACAATTTTTCCTACTCAACGAAGATGACGATGACCAACCGAGAGGACTCACCAAAGAACAAATTGACAACCTAGCCATGAGGAATTTCGGTGAGAGCGACGCTCTGAAAACCTGCAGCGTGTGCATCACTGAGTACACGGAGGGCAACAAGCTCCGCAAGCTGCCGTGCTCGCACGAGTACCACGTGCACTGCATCGACCGCTGGCTGTCGGAGAACTCCACCTGCCCCATCTGCCGCAGAGCAGTCTTAGCTTCTGGGAACAGGGAGAGCGTTGTCTGAAGGAGAGCTGAGCCGATGGCCAGGCAGCAGCCGGTGCGATAGTGATGGGCAAAGAAGTCACTTCCTTTATGGCCACCTTTTGAGTGGTACCTCAATGTATAGTAATGACTTGGAGTGAATCGTCCCTCATTGAAGCATTTTCTCTGGATTCAAGCTTTGGGAATTGGAAAATTTCTTTAGGTTTTTCGAGTTCTAGTCGGTTTGGGTGTTCAATTTCACTTGTCCAAAGACATCTCCCCACTTCAAATTTATTTTTTTTTTCTTTGTGAAGAGTATTAAGTTCTTTCTCCTGCCCAGCCCTTGCCATCCCAGTCCAATAAACAGTTTGTCCTCAAGATTGTGCTTCTGAGGAGTTCTTTGAGAAGTTCTCCCGACTCAGTGTCCATGAGTCATAGAGGAATTTTTGCAAGAAATCCAACTCTGAAAAAATAATTTAATTGCACATTTGAGCATACTTTTAATTTTCCTCCTGGGTTAATATTGGACATGTCTGTGTAAATAACACTAATGTTAGCCCTTTCCCCATCACTATGGCACGCTGTAGGATGAGCTGTTAGCGTAATTGGGATATTTATCTTGTTGTGGAAATATAAGAATTGCCTATGCTTGTTTAAATAAAGGAAAAAAAAAAACAAATCTGTTTTAAAATTGTAAAGCTTTTTTGTAGAAGCTCAGTACTTTTCCAATGCACTGTTGTACTAACGCATTAAGAATTAAAATTGTACCATGCTTGGAAATCAAGAATGCTTTTCATACAGACCCCACCACACAGAGAGCAAACTGAAAACGAGAGAGCTGCTTTTGTGACTGTGTACCTGTCAGGAGCAGTGCATATCTGTACTATTTATGTGAACAGCTACTGTAACATAAAAACAGTTGGATTAGACATTTAACTGCATTTAAAAAAACCCGGAAATTAAATGTTATAATTGCAGTGTTTTGGCTCAGTAATGCCACCAAAAAAAAAAAAAAAGATAAAAATGAGAAACTGTTCTAATGGCTGGTTATTTCTTGGTATGGTTGCAGTTGTGGAATAATACAAACCCACGTGTACTGGTTTGTTCACTGAGGTTTGTGCCCAGTTTTTCTATCGGCTTTTGCTCTCAGTTTTTGAGGTACCGTAACTTCAGCCAACAAGTATGGACAGGTTGGTTTTTAATTCTTCAACTGTCTTGGTAACCTCTGGATGTGTTCAGTGGTCTGGTGTGGGTAGCCTGTGGTGCAGGTGCCACAGGGAATAACTGGAAAAGACATCATTGGTATTGGGTTACATTTAAAAATGAGTGCACTGAAATGTGTAGCAGATTCTTGAGAATAACAGTAAAAGCCCAACAAGCTCTTTCTATTCCTGTTGGACAGAAGGAAAATGAATTTCCTTTTAAAATTACGTACATGACGTGTTGCAGTTGAGAATTGGCACATGGACCTCAACTCTCATCAGAGTGTGTGTGTGGGGGGAAACATCCTTCACCCTCAGTGACCCCTTCTTTGTTTTATTCTCTGAGGTTTTGGGTTTTTCCTGGCTTACAAGTGCAATGGGAAAGTGGTTTTTATTTATTTCCACTCCAGGGTAGTAGTTCGGAAGGGTTATGCGCTGCTCTTGCTGGCTGGATGGGAAATGTTGCTTGTTCCTCAAATGACAAAACCAAAGCTGGCCTATCTCTTCCTAATTAAAGCACATTTTTGGTGTTTCATAGTGGTGGGTACATAAACTGTAATCACTGCTCCAAGCCATTTTAACATTAGCTAGTTCAGGATTCCGCAGCATCCCAAAATTCCTTTTTTTTTTTCCCCTCTGTGTGCATTTTGTGCTGTTGTTTCAGTGGGAGACGCTGACCGGCTGCTGAGCTCACTTTCCTCTGGGTGGGACACGCCATCATGGCAGAGGGAACACGAGGGTTCTTTTGGAACAGGACAATCAGTCAGCTCACGGGTTTGGTTTTTTCCTTGGACACGCATCACTGTAAAATTGGAGTGGGCTGTTGATTCCGGGCGCTGGGTTCTCTGTGCCAAAATTTCACAGCACAGTAACACATCTGAATTTCGCAGAGCACATACTTGCTCTCAGTTGCGGTTCCCAGACTTACAGAGCGTAGAATTAGAAGGAAAAAACCTCCTCTCTACATGAGGACTGTGTTAGGTGTTAGAAGTCAGAGATGCTCGTCTCCAACTAGAGCTGGTGACCACCAGGAAGGGAGCCCGTTATCCCAAACCCACGCAAAGCATGGCTGTGGTACCTGTCATCCCCACCTCTTCCATGGAATTTCCACCTTGGTAGAACTGCCCTCACAGTTCTGTTATAGCTTATAGCATGTCTTAACATTTTATCTTTCTGTAACAAGAGCAACGAATAAAATCTTGGAGGTTTCCCAAACGGTACCAAGAACAAATAATTTAATCTCAGTTTGGGAGATGCTGAGCATTCTCCACGGTTTCTCTGCCTTTCGCAGCGCTGAGTGTGCTAAAGGGGCTGGGGGCTCGTTGTCTGCAGCAAAAACTTCTTTATGTAGCTCAGTTAATTAGGGTAATTAAATTTCTATTTATCTAAATTTAGATTGGAGTTAGGAAAAGCCAACATTAACATTTCAGTTGCTTACAAAATGTGAAACACTTTCATAATTAGACTAATTTACATTTCATGAGTTATTTTGATAGTGAACATGTGTAGTTAGCTCTTCCCTCAGTTGGGTCTTTTTTTTTTTTTTTTTTTTTTTTTTTTTTGTATTTCTGGAGGGATGCAGCGTCTTCCCTCGTTCCTGGAGGGGTGTGAAGGGTTACAAGGGCGAGTTTTGGCCCGTTCCTGGGCCTGATCGGCGGGAACGCTGGCTTTGCAGGGGCAGAGCCCTGTGCGCTGTGTCCGGGCTCACAGTGCCACCGTGTGGGATCTGCCTCCAGCACCAGCGGGATTCCTTGCAGGAGCAGCAGCTTTTATTTTGGTTTCCAAGGATTCTCCTTGGCATTGCCCGACCCGGTGGTTACCAGGGTTTGTTTGGGTTTTTTTTTCCAAATGTCCAAACTCCTGCTGGGAATACCTGGTGTGCGAGCTTCATTCCTTTCTGACAGGACAGACCCCTACCCACAGCAATGACAGCGCTCACCGGGCCAAAGCCTTGTGACAGACACACCGTTTTAATAATTGCGTTAGTTACAAGTTGCTGTTAGTTCGTATTTTAATTCACATTGTGAACCAGCACAGACTTTGGGTGCCCAGTTTAAATTTTTTTTTTTTTTTTTTTTTTTTTTTAATTTGGGGCTTTATCTGTGAAAAGACTGAATTCCTGGTGCTGATTGGATTTTCCTTCCACGTTCATATTTTTTATTTCTTCGAACAAGCCGGTTTTTTGTTGGTTTTTTTTTTGTTTTTTTTTTTTTTTTTGCAGAGAACTTGGAGGCATTTGAGTTGTTTTTAAAACGATTTCATGATGTAGGTATTTCATGCATAGAAATCCGGGAATTTTAAAGGCCTTTGTACGAAGCGCTGCCGTGCGGGCACAGCAGCTGCAGGACACAACATCCTCCGGGGCTGAAGGAGCCGTAATTGTCCATTGTGTCGACTTGCAGACGAAGGGGTTTCCCACCAGAGCGGGCACAATGGCCCGTAATGAGTGGCATCCCTGTTTCCTGTCACTTGTCTGGGTTATGCAAATGTGGGACTCCAAAGGCCCCTTTCCCGGGTGGATCCGCCGTGGATAAACACAAGCCAGTGGTCTCCTCCGAACAATGAGGGGCTGGATAATGCGGGGGTGAGGAGAGGGTACAAGGCTCTGGGGGTTCCGAACCTTCACACCGCAGCACAAGCCTCCATCCCTTGTCTCACCCTTCATTTGGGATCGTTGTGTCCGTGGGAGTGGTGTCCTGGTTTGGGAAAAGGGTCGGTGTGAGCGGGCGAGGAGGCGAGGAGGAGCCCGGCTGTCAGAAATGTCTGTCTGCTCCTCTGCCGTCTCCCGGGAGGAGGAGCTTTGGATGGAGGTTGGCTTGGAGCCACACGGAGGGAATTTGTAACAACTTCAGAAATATTTACAGCCCTCGTGTACAGTAGGCTTTTTGTTTACCCTCGACTTGGGGAGGGGGAAGCAGGAGGCTGAAGAGACACAATTAATGGTAACGTACCCGAAGCAGAAATAAGTGGTGGTGTGTTATAAAAAGAGGTTTGCATCTGTAATTCCAGGGCTTCCCAATCTCTAAGACTGTATCTCCTTTTCTTCTTATGGGGAAACATACCATTGAATTCATTTGATTTATATCTAGTTTTATTCCCTTTAGCTACAATATTTGAGCCCCTTTCTGAATTTCACTCTGCTAGGGAGCCTGTTGGTTGGAAAGCCCTGAATTCCACTGTGAATGTAACACTTATTATTTTTTCCTTAATTTTTTTTTTTTTTAAACATTTGCTTATACTGGACTTGTTTAATACAAACTGGTACTCAAAGGTTGTTGGGCAGTTTGACCAGGTTTGCTAGCTAACACTTAGGAGGAGTTTGTTCCCTGTGTAAGGTGTTATAATGCAAATTGAAATAGACTCAATAAAATGCATGAAGCGTTCATTTTGTGCTCGATCATCACTCCTTGGGTTTATCCTTACGGTGGGAATGCACTGGAGTACATGGATGTGGTAGGAATTTATTTCCTCCGTACAGCTTTCCCCTTGAGGCAGAAAGGAAGGAGCTGGAATGGTACCAAATTAACTTCTGGGAAGAATTTATTGCATTAGGACATAAACTGAAGAAATAAATCCCTCTATGTCCCAGACTTTGTAAATCTGGCAGTGGCTGATGTAGGACACAAAAGCAGCATCTGCAAGTTGTTTTCCAAGGAAAAGCTGTGACTCCAGGTGCCCATTGGAACCAGGGCCCCGAGCAGGGCTGTCAGGGCTGAGTCTCCCTGCACATCCAGCCAGGATTCCCGGAGAACTTCGCATGTGGCTTAAAGCTCCATCCTAAAATTAGCAGCTGAGGTATGTGCAAACACTTAGTGGAGTGGGAAGGAAGTTTTTTAGGGTGTGGGGAGCTGTATTTATTATCGGTGCTTCCCTCCCCTCAGTCCCGTTCCTCGGGTAGGAAGTGGGAGCCGCTCCCCGAGAGCAGCACGATGGTGTTGGTGCAAAAGAAGGGACAGGGAGGTGGCGTGTCCCTGAAAAAGGACATTTTGGGTGCCAGGGCAGGGGCTCAGTGTCACAGCTGGGCTGATGCTCCTCAGCGCTGCCAGTGATGCTCAGCAAGGAGAAGCTGTGGGCTGCTCAGGGAATGCATGGAGTCAGGATTCTGCTCCAGCTTCACTCTCCACAGGGAGAGCTCTTGGATAAAGGAGTTTTTTACTCATTCCCACGTGCTTCTTGCTCTTGGACTGTTCAGTTCAATATGAAACTGGGTGTTTAACACAGGTGTTAGCTTTGGTTTCAGTGACTTTATTCATGAGTTGACTCCCACACTTTGTGTATCAGGAGCCCTTTTCCTGGTAGCTGTCTCCAGCCCCTCATCTGCCTGCAGGATCTCCTTCAGTTTGGGATTTGTTCCTCAAAAACTCTTGATCAGCCCCCGAATTGCTTAAAGAGCCTCGGCGCTCGTGTGTGGCTGACTTCATCCCTGTGTTTATTTTCTTTAATATATTTGAGGTCTTTGTCCTGACCTGTAAAACTTTATATAACCTTGTTCCTCCCTCTTGGTGCTTAAACTCTGTAACCTTTTACGTTGTCTTACTCCTCCCTTCAGGATATATTTCCAGGGCACATCCAGACCTTCTCAGGGGAATGTGTTTGGTTGCTTTGCTGGTTCTGCTGCTGGGTGGGAGGAGAAAGGTTGTATTTTGTGACCTTGTGCATCCCAGAGCAGTGAGGGGTAGGAATAGCCATCCTTTTGGGGGCTTCTCCCCTTTTCTGGCTCCTTCTCAGTGGGATGGAGTGTTTGGAAAGACAAGGGGGGAGAACAGCGCAGGCTAGCTGCTCCTCCTTGCCCTTCCCAGCTGTTTCAAGTGTGATTGAACCTGTTCTGGGACTTTTAACATCACAAATCTAAACTCAGCTGTGTTGTGGCTCCCTAAACTCTTACAACAAATTTACATAGGGCAAATTGACCCTACTTTTTAGTCTTGGACTGGCTGTGCATTGTCTGTGACACTAATGAGATGCTGCTGCCACATGCTCCAACTGTGCCCCTGAATAAATCCCCTGCTAAGCCGAGCATGTGGAAATCCAGGCGTCGGGTCCCCTCAACAGTGATTACTTCATCCCACATTTGTGGAGGGTTCCTTGAGCTCTGGCACCCTACGCCAGCAGGGTTCTGGGATTTCAAGGAAAAGGGTTGCAAGGAGGTGCCCTTGTGCTGGTGTTGGGGATGCTGCGCTGCAGCACGTTCCCTGTGCCCCTGGCACAGCCAGGAGAGGAGCCAGCCTGGGATGTGTCCAGCAGGGATGTGTTTACACTGGTCTGAGTTCTCAGGATGCATTTGCAGAATGTGATTTCTCCAGGTTGAAAGTTTGAGGCCAGTGGATTTGCGCTCTGGAGCATCAGCTTTGCTTGTTGTTTCCTGTAAAAAAAAATGCCATGAAGGACAAAGTGCCGGGTTTGGTTTCTTGGCTTTAATACAGTCTTTAGTCTTTCTTTTCAGAGCAGTGGAACAGCTCTGGCGCCTCTCCAGACCCAAACCCCAGGGTTTGCCCTGTGTCTGCAGAGCCAGACCTTGGCTGGCCAGTGGGTTTGGAGGTACCAGAGTGTTTATGGGGGTAAAAACCTCGAAATAACTTCATTTCAGGAGCCCATAAAGTTCCTCTCCAGAGCAAAGATTTATGGAATGGAGGTGGGACAAATGTGTGCCTGCCCTGAGCATCATTTGCCGCTCACCATGCAGGTGAAAGGCTGGAAAAGATGCAGTGGAAGAAACAGGTTAATCTCTCTGGGCACTGCTAAACTAAACTAAATCCTAAATAAACTCGGAAATGACTCAGCCTTTGCTGCTGGCACCTTTGGGATGGTTGTGTTTTAGTTTGTAAAGACACACCTAAATAGATTGAAATGTTTATGGGATGGAAGAGGCTGGTAAGTGCTCTGAGAGCCACTCACTGCTAACTGGCATCCAGCAGTGCTGGTTATCCATCTTCCCTCAAAGTGTGACATGGCCGGGAGGGAAAAGGGTGGAAAAGATGGAAAGGGATGAAGGACAGAGAATGATGGGAAGGGAAAGATGGAAATTAAACCGAAGGAAAACTGAAGGGTGAAAAAAAAACCCCCAAAGTTTTGAACTGTGCTCATCTGAGTGGGACTAAACATCAACCCAGCTGGAAGAAGAGAACGGGTGAGAGCCAACGCACGGAGGTGCCGGTGGTTGTGAGGATGCAGAGCGGGTCCAGGAGGGGCTCGGGGGCACAGTCCGGGTCCCGTGGGGCCGAGCAGGAGGGCGGCAGGCGCTGCTGGGGCGATGCGGTGCCGGCCACGTACACCGGGGCCGGGCCGGCCTGAGCGATGCTCCAGATGAGACGAGAACAGATTCATAAGCACCAAACCGCGATGCTGGGCGGAAAAGGAGCGTGCCAGAACAATAGCTGGAGCCTGCCAGGGCGGCGGGGGGAACTCGGGGGCCCGGGAGGGACTGGCTGCACCGCCCTGCCCAAAAATCCCCCGGACGCCGCTCGTGTTTCCAGGGCGGGCTGCAGGTGATCGGGAGAGACTCCTTTAGTGAGAACGCGGCTAAAGCCAGCGCGGCCCGAGCCTCGGCCGGCACAGCGCTCGCACTCCAAAGGCGATCCACGCTCCCGCATCCCCAGGGCAAAGGGAAGGGCAATCCAAAGGCGATCCTCGCTCCCGCATCCCCAGGGCAAAGGGAAGGGCAATCCAAAGGCGATCCACGCTCCCGCATCCCCAGGGCAAAGGGAAAGGCGATCCTCGCTCCCGCATCCCCAGGGCAAAGGGAAAGGCGATCCACGCTCCCGCATCCCCAGGGCAAAGGGAAAGGCAATCCAAAGGCGATCCACGCTCCCGCATCCCCAGGGCAAAGGGAAAGGCAATCCAAAGGCGATCCTCGCTCCCGCATCCCCAGGGCAAAGGGAAGGGCAATCCAAAGGCGATCCACGCTCCCGCATCCCCAGGGCAAAGGGAAAGGCGATCCACGCTCCCGCATCCCCAGGGCAAAGGGAAGGGCAATCCAAAGGCGATCCTCGCTCCCGCATCCCCAGGGCAAAGGGAAAGGCGATCCACGCTCCCGCATCCCCAGGGCAAAGGGAAAGACAATCCAAAGGCGATCCACGCTCCCGCATCCCCAGGGCAAAGGGAAAGGCAATCCAAAGGTGATCCACGCTCCCGCATCCCCAGGGCAAAGGGAAGGGCAATCCAAAGGCGATCCTCGCTCCCGCATCCCCAGGGCAAAGGGAAAGGCGATCCAAAGGCGATCCTCGCTCCCGCATCCCCAGGGCAAAGGGAAAGGCGATCCAAAGGCAATCCACGCTCCCGCATCCCCAGGGCAAAGGGAAAGGCGATCCAAAGGCGATCCTCGCTCCCGCATCCCCAGGGCAAAGGGAAAGGCAATCCAAAGGCGATCCACGCTCCCGCATCCCCAGGGCAAAGGGAAGGGCAATCCAAAGGCGATCCACGCTCCTGCATCCCCTGGGATTTCTGCTCCCGCTCTCGGGCTGCCCCACCCCGCGGGTGCTGATGCTTTGGGGGTCTCTCTCCTCGCTCTCATTTCCCCCTCCTTTCCCCCCTCCCCTGGGCAGTGTTTCCCGAAGATCTCACCCCGGATCTGCCTTTCCTTGCTCTCCCCGCTGCCAGGACGAAGCGGTTTCTCCCTGGCATTTAAGAAGCCCCAATCCCGAGCCGAAGGAAGCGGCGCATCCCGCACCCATCCCGGTGTGTTCTCCTTCCCCCGGGCGATGCTTTGGGGGCACAGGGACCCCGACAGCCCAGCCCATCCACCCTGGGTGCGCCCGGAACAGCCTCGGGAAGGGATCTTTCCCAAATTGTTGCTTTGAATAACGACAGCGAAGCAACGGCTCTAGGAAAGATTTGCATTTCAACGCGGGGATGATTTAAAAAAAAAAAAAATTAAAAAATCTCCTGCCACTCCTCAGTGCATCCTTCAAACCATTCAAAGGAGCTCGCAAATGGAGGGGGGGGGGGGGGGGTTCGCCTTTTTTTGTTTGTTTTGTTTTTCTGAAGGATTATAATACTGAAGTCCTGCAAAAAGAAAACAGATGGAGAAGAAGACAATGAAAGAAAACAAACCCAGCTCAGAGGCCGCGGGGAGAGGAGCCGGGGCCGGGCACAGCACAGTGTACACACTGCACATCCACACATAGATGTATTTGTGTCTGAATCTCTGTGTAAACTTACAAAAATCAATAGATAGATAGATGCCTTTTGCGCGTATTGGTCTAAATCATATGTAATTAAAGCTATTAAATTAATACCAAACATTGACATGTGGCTCCTGTTTGATATATAAAACATACTTGTCATTATATATATTTAATATGTAAAACACACATGTGTTTTGCAGCACAAATATCAGCTATTATATCTAATTAACTTGGTTTGATCCACGATATTTCGATGTTGATGTGCAAATAGATATCTAAATACTGAACCACTGTGTTATAGTGATGAAAACATCCTTTGATTTTGTCGTGGCTTGGTGTTTTTTTTTTTTCTCATCCACAGTCTTTTTTTTGTGGAAAAACTCACGGTTTTGTCCGATAAAAAATGCTTTTCTTCCCATTTTTAATAAATTTGGGCCAGATCCAGCAGCCTGGCAGAGCAGAAGGAGGTGACTGGTGTTTCCTGCCCTGTGCTCAGCCAAGCTGAGAGGGGATTTCCAGTGGGCCCATGCACAAACACACCTTTGGAGATGCATATATATATATTTTTTTTTAAATATATGTGTATATATATATGTATATACATATGTATGTGTATATATATTAATTTCTGTGGAATTTGTGGGGATGGGCTGTGCTGAGCTGCTGCTCCTGGGGGTGCTGGAGCAGCAGGGCAGAGTGTCCCCTCCATCACCTCTCCGAGTGTCCCCATGGATGCACAGCCCACTTTTACCCCAGCACCCTCCCAATTCCCCCCAACTTTCCAGCCATCCCAAGAAGATCCCACGTTTTGATACCAAGCTAAAATTGCCACTTTTTTCTGGTGCCTGTAAGGGAAGGGCTGTGCTTCCCTCTCCCAGGAATGGCTTGCAGCACTCCCTCCCCTTGCTCTGTCCCTGCATGCACAGCACAGAGTCCTCTGGAGGAGCTCACTGCTGTACTCTCACCCCCTTTGAATCTTTGTTTACCATCTCTTATCTCCTGATGGGGTGGTTTTGGGTTTTTTTTTAACACTATTTGCAGTAAATATCCCCAACTTGAAAAAGGGTTGAGGTGCACTTAAAAAAAAAAAACAAAAAAACCCAAACAACAAACCCGAGTTATATAAAATTAATGCACGTGTCAGCTTTCATCTAATGGCAATTAAAGCACCTCATATAAACAAATCGTTAATAGAAAACCCTGGATAAAAGCTGTGTTTTCAGTGTCTCACAACCTCTGTAACCTCACTCATGAATTATCATCCCTGATCTTTCCCAACCTTCCCATAACTTCTTTTACTGACAAAACTATTAATTCTCCTGTGACCAGGAGGTACCTGGCAGGCCTCATTGTGCCCTTCAACCACTGCCTAATGGGCATAAATAATATTAATGATGCTTAAAATTAGCCCTGGTGCTGTGGCTGTGTTAGAGCCCCCACGGAGTGAAGACGCTGCAGCCCCTGGAGATGCTGGGTGGTAAAATCCAGACCCAAAGCTGCCCCCAGGGGAATGGAAAACATCCAGGAGGCTCCGGGCTCATCCTGAGCACCCTCTGGGCATCCAGATGTTCTCAGGGGTGGATTTTAAAAATAGTTTTTTTACCTCTAAATGCCTCAGTGGGACAAGGACCATCCACTTCCAGCTGTCACCCTTCACAGCTCATGGGAACATCTCCCCCGTTAGGTTCCAGGACTCAGCCTTTCCTCAGGGTGCATCCAACACTTAATAAAAACAATTCCCAGGGTGAATCCTCGCCTCTCCAGCCCCTCTGGAGAGTTGGCAGCATCTGGGAAAGCTGCTGAGAACCATGACCAGCCATGAGGAGAGACCTGGCAAAACACAGCAACAAATCCCTTTTCTTTTTAAACTGGTTTATTCTACACAAATCCTTTAAACAACATTCATAAAACATTAATTACAAAAAATGGGCTAATATGGGGTAGGTTTCTTTCTTTTTATTTTACTTTTTTATTCCAACAATCAGAAATTCACATTTTGAAAGGATAGGCATACTTTTAAGAGACACATTCACTTTACTTCCAGATACAAAATTTTGAGGGGTTATAAATCACTTACAAGGAGCAGATATATATAAAAAAAATTTAAAATGAAAAGGAATAATTTTAAGCTTCAAGATCTGATTTCAGCATTGAATTGAGCAGCTGCTTTTGGACCACTGGCTCTGCTGCTCTGCCCAGGGTGCCCAGCAGGCCTGGACAACTCCCAGGACCAATTTCAGAGCCACACACGGCTCCTGCTGCTCCAGAGCCTGGAGCACAGCAGAAAAAAAAAATAAAAATGGGATTGCGAAGCTACCAACGGCGCTGCAGCCTTTTATTGAGTCTTTCTAGTGGGTACAGACATGGAGAGGGTGCATCCCACCCCAAAACCCCATGGGCAGGCTGTTTTCCATCAACAACGGAGCAAATGCCAGCTGTGACGGGGCACGGCTTTGGAATCTGCTGAGCAGGGTGATGGCAGCAAGCTTGGAGGTCCTGCTTCAAAAACAATTACCCAAAACGGCCAAAATTCAAGCCTCCACCCCGGTGCTGTTATGTGGAGCCAGCTCCAAAATCCACCCATCCGAAAGCAAATATTTGGCTTCATCCTGCAGGATTTCAGGGCAGGGGAGGGGGAGCGGGGTAATTTCCTAATTGCCCTCAGCCTCCCCGGAAAAAAATCCCGCCTCTGGCTCTAACGGGTTTAAATGGCTGAAACAGGATATGCTGGGAAAGTTCAGGCCTGGGGAGGTCGTGTTCTTTCCCAAAAGGATTGGGTTGAACAGCCAAATGCCAACGGGGTTCAGGCAATTTGGCCGTGGCCCACCAGGAGGGGAGCATCACCTCGGTGCAGAAACCTGCTCCAGTAAACAACTCATCTTACACACCACGAGTGAAAACCTACAAAAAAAAAAAAAAAGGGACAAAGAGCGAGCTGGATTCCTTGGTAAAAGAGCCCCGAGGTCTTGTCTCGAATGCTACAGGAGGGGCTGCATTGCTGGGGGGGGTGGAGGTGGGTGCGGGGTGAGCCCTGGGGAGTGGGGTACAAAAAGAGGAGAAACTTTGGAGGTACAAAGCCCCCTCCGAAGCCACGTTTTGCAGAGAACAGGAGGGATTCTGTGTCTTTCCTCTCAGCTGGGAGGATGGATCCCAGCCCTGCACCTGCAGGGTTTCACCACCGAGGTTCATGGGAAGAGGGGACACGGGGACACTCGCAGGGTCTGGCCTTGAGGGTGGCACTGAGGGCACGGCAAAATATTTGCAAAAAGAAATCTACAAAGCTCCCCCCCGACAGGGGCTGCGTGGGTGGTCCCACCAAAGCCCAGTGATAACCTCTCTGTCACCAGGGCTTAAGTCCACGGAGGTAAAGGACCTGGAGCAATGGCACAGGGTCACCCCTGCAGACCAAAGCCCTCTCGGAGCTTTGTGCATCTCTGTGTTTGCTTTCCTGCCGAGGGCTCTCAGAAAGAAAGGAAACAGCTTTAGTTTGGTTGGTTACTTGCCCACAGAGCCCCTCTCTGTGCCGGTTCCGTGCCTGAGCACCTTGGAGGAGGATTTAAGGAGCGCTTGTCAACCACATCATTGTCCCCAAAGGTTACAAGGGTGCCTTGCAAGCACCCGAAAGAGCTGCTCAAGTCCACGTTTGGTGGCATAAAGGTGGAGGGAGGGGGCTGCTCTGCTTGCCTTGGCTTTCAAAGTCATTCCAATTTTCTGCTTCCAGCTGGAAAAAGAGAAGCAGACTCTGCCAGCGTGGAAATAATTGAAGCTAAAATAATCAGGGTGACCCCAAACAAAACCGTGGGGTGCAGGAGCACACAAAAGCCAGGGATGGTTTGCAGGGAAGAATGGAGAGACAGCAAAGGTCTCAGCTGGATCTGTCCCCCTGCATTCAGAGGATTTGATCCGAGTTCACTTTTATCCACATGAGGATTAAATGGGCACTTACAGATGCAAGTGTCAGCCAGGGCTCAAATCCAGAGCAGGTGAGATCCTCAGCACCAAATCAGGCTGCCCAGAGCGAACTGCCCTTGGCACCCACGTACCAAAGAGAGCCTCAGCTGCCACGCAGAGCATTCCCATGGCACTGCCAGGGAAAGGCAGGAACGTCCTTGCCCAGCTGCTGCCCACCTCCCTGCTGGCTCCTCCAGGCAGCTCAGCCCAGGGGGTGATGAAGCTCCTTGAGTGGCAGCCCCAAAGCACCACGTGGCGGGAGGCAGAGCCAAAACCTCCTGAAATCGGGGGCCCCCAAACCCCACAGTACCACAGCAGACCTGCAAAAGCCCTCTGCTTGGCTGGCAATTAGGATGTGGCCTTCCCACAGCTCCCACAGCAGAGAAATGGTAGGAAACCTCAAGCCCAGCCGGAGAGAGGCCAGATTTTGATAAATTTAAGCTCTGGGACTTTGAAACTTGTGTTTGCCTGGCTGCAGGACCTCAGGGCAGGGCAAGCTGCAGTGAAGCAGCTCCTGCATATTGTTTTAAATGAAAGAAAGCTCTAAGCCATGAATCATGGAATTTCCCAGGCAGATCCCAAAGCCCTGCTACCCTTCCCATCACAAACACAACCATCCCTGGAGCCCTTCCAGCTCAGCTGTCCCCCTCCATCGCTCAGCCAGAGCGAGAGGAGTTAAACCCGATGCCTCACTCTGCCATAGAATAATAACAATTAAAAAAAAAAAAAAAAGACAACAAGTTGGTTTTGAACACCCTTAAGGTAAAGATTTAAGAGGCAGCCCCAGCCCAGCCCGAGCAGGCGCTGCTGGGACACGTCCTGTGCTCACTGCACACTTACATAAGGCTCTGCAGCTCTGCAAACACCCCGGCCACGGGGTGAAGTGGGGCCCTCCCCGCTCCCTTTCACCCCTTTCCCATCCCAGGGGCTCAGCCCACGCCCCTGCCCCTGCTGGCTCCCAAAGCTGGAGTGCTGGGCTCCCCCTTCCCTTCCCAGAGCAAGGGAGCAGGGCAGGAATCACAGCCTGGCACTCGCAGGGGAGGCACAAGGTTGGGGTTTAATCAGAAAACTGAGTAAAAGGCAGCCCCAAAGGGGACGGGGATGTGCTGGGACCAGATGACCCTGGTGGAACAGGAGGGGCTTTGGGATGGATTTTTTGCAGCAGTTAGGGACCCATTCGGTGTCACACTACCAGACCACCATAGGCTGAAGGGATGTTTGGAGAGCAGTGGGCAACATTCGGGAACCCTTCCCTGTTCACAGGCACTCCAACCACACAACCCCACCTCTCACATGCAGAAATCCTTGCAAACTGCCTGGTATTCAAAAGGCTGCAGCAGCAGCCTGACAAACAAGCCCCAAATATTCCCTGCATGTTGACGCTGCTCCAACCTTTGCCCTTCCCATTCCCATCTGTGTTTGCTGATGAGCAGACCTTTCATGGCTGTTGTCCAAATCTGCCTTCTCTGCCGCAGGATGTCCCCACCGAGGGCAGGATTTCGACCAGACAAAGACACTGAGTGTGGGTTTGGGAGGCTGGTACGTGGGATGGGTCTGGGATAGGATGAGGGGTGGCTTCCTCTGGCCAGGCTGGGGTGGCCAAGAAAGCACCATCCTCAGTGGAGGGTCAATAATAAAAGCCATCAAAATGTAGGGGGGACAGAGGTGGGTACCAGCACCCCTCCTGGGCTGACACAGCTGCTCTGATGCCACCGCAGTGCTAGGCACTGAATGCAGGCTTCTCCCAGGGCAAGGACCTTTGCAGGCAGATGGAGCAGTTAAGGCAAGTGGAATTCTGCAGAAATTTGGGATTTGAACCACAAATCACCTTAGGAGCCAGGGAGGTCTTGCCGCACAAAGTCTGGGGGCAGCCCTCAGTGGAGTCTGCTGCGCAGCAGCTCCCTCAGCCCACATGGGGTTTGGACACAGCTCTGCTCATGCTCTGCTTGCTCTGAAGAAGCTACTTCTGGAATTCAAATCTCTCATAATCTCTCCTTTGGGGGGCATTAAGGTCCAAAACACGATTTAATGAACTCCATCAAACTCCAATGTGAATTAATGCCCCAAAACTCGCAGGAGTTACAGTGAGGAGTTTTTTATTTCCTTCAGCTGTTGGAGGGCTTTGAAGCTGCCCCACTGCCAAGGCCCCCACCCAAAAAGCACCACATTAACACCCTGCCCTAGGCTAAGTCTGGCAGATCCCAGCTGGAGCTGGAGTTCTGTGGTTCAAGCCCTGCCTCCTCCTGCAGCTTCATCTGCCTCCCGTGGCTCCCAAAACTCAGTGAGGAGCCACAGCAGACGATGCAATGCAGGCCGTGAAGGGTAAGAACAGTCACGGAAAAGCATATCCAAGAAAGGGACGAGCAGACATCTCATTTTATATCATAAACAGACACGTCACAACACACCAGGTAATTTTCCAGCTCGTACGGGGACAGAAGGGCCACAAGACCACAAGACCTTACAATGCATCAGCCAACAGGGGATAAAAACAGGGCCAGAGGGACATGCAGGGTCCTGAGCCTATTATGTACAAAAGTCCCACCACTGCCAGTGGGAGGGGCTTCCATTGAGCCCAGATTTCCACAGCAAAGACATGTCCTGGTGTTACAAACCCCCACACTCGCCTGGAGACCAAGGGATGATTCCCACCGCACACATCCCTCTTCAGACATCTCCGTTTTTTAGTGGCAGGTGAACAAAATGAAAATCTGACGAAAGGATGGGTTTGTAGTCAGGATAAATGTGAGTTTTGTTTCTTGCTCTCTCCCAGGAGAAGGTTCCCCAGTTCCAGCTGGCTCCTTGTTCACACAGGGACCCACCAGGGCAGGAGAACTTCCCTTCTCACTCATTTGCCACGCTAATTAGCAGACCCTGGGGATGATCATAGAATCATGGAATGGTTTGGGTCGGAATGGACCTTAAAGCTCATCTCATTCCAACCCCTTGCCATTGGCAGGGACACCTTCACTTTCCCAGGTTGCTCCCAGCCCTGTCCAACCTGGCCTGGAGCACTTCCAGGGATGGGGCAGTCACAGCTTCCCTGCGCAATTTGAATTTCTACAATTTTCTGTGGGCAGTGATGGGTTCCTGCCCGAGGCTGAGCTCTGCTGCCTCTCAGTGTGGTGGGTGCCCACTGGCTGTGTGATTTCCTTGCACTGTCTCCCTCTCCCCCTGGATCAGCACTGACCCTGCACCAGCTCAGTGACAACACACGGGCTACGAGTTAAATGCTACTGGGGCTGTCAAACCCTTTGGAAAACTGGGATTCCCCACCAATACTGACTCATGCTTATTGCTGCATAATACACAACTGGCCCCCAAAACCAGCAGTGGCACCCTGTGCCCTGAGCCGGGAGCATCCCCGTGGGCGCCCCAGCAGGGAAGCCACCTCCCAGCACGGAGCTGATCCACGGCACAGGGGCTCTGTCCCAACCCTCTGTGCCTCAAAGCCACCAAAGTGCCCATTCTGGTGGCGATCCCACGGGTTTGGCCCCCCGGAGCCGGGCACTGTGGGCTGTGCAAGGAGCTGCCCGTCTCTTTTGCAGCTCGGAAAGCCCAACCATGAGTTGCTGGGTGGGAAAACGGAGGTGGAAAGCAGCCAAGGGACCTGCTGGTCTCATCCAGGCGTTTTTAAGGCATATTTTGCAGGAAGGGTGTGCTCCCGCGTGACTCCGATGGCTGGAGCCAGCCGAGCTCCCTGTCATCCCAGCTGCAGCTCCCTGGGGGTGTGGGAGAGCAGCGGGAAAGGAGGAAAGAAGAAGATGAAAGCGGGACTCGCTGACATTTATTTGGTTTGTGCATCAGACTAAAGCAGCGTTTCCTCCTTCGGATCTCTGGCTCCAAAACAGCCCCAGGTGCTGGACGGGGAGGGGGCTGTCTCACTTGGATGTGACACCCGAGTGACACTGGAGGAGGAGGAGGATGGACAGCTGCAAGGTTCAACAAGTTCCGTCCGTGGCCTGCTCGGAAAAGGCATTTATTAGCTGTAAACCTCTGTCGTGACGTATAGAAAACCGGGGAGAGGAGTGGGAGCTCGATCAAGTTTGAATCCTGGTGAGAGGTTCTCCTTAGAAAAATGGTTAGAGGGGGAGAAAAAAAACAAAAACAAAAACACCCCAAAAAACCAAACCAAAACAAAAAGGTGGCTTTGAAATCAAAACTGTCCCCGACAAAAAAAAAAAAAAAAAAAGCATTTCTGCTAGTTAAAAGCCTTTAACTAGAAGAACTTTTTGTGTTTTCTCCTTTACAAACATAGTGCATCTGCGATCACTGGGAATTCCGGTCCGTCTGGGGAAGGGGCCGTGCTGGGGCAATGGAGAGGCTGCTGGTGTCCCGGGAGGAGCCGTGTCACCGTGTCACCGTGTGTGTCACATGTGCGCTTCGGAGGCTGGGCAGCCCGGCAGCAGCTCCCCGTTCACCACCGCCTCCGACACCAGCATCTTGTCTTTGCCAGAATCCAGGCGCTGCTTCTTCAGCATCCTCTGGTGGACCAGCGGCACCACGGAGAGCACCAGGCCGCCGATGATGGGCGGCACCCCGGCAAAGTAAAAGGCCGCGTCGTAATTCCCAAAATAATCATTGAGGTATCCTGGAAGAGGCGAGAGACGAAGTTAGAGCCTCGTCGGGTTAATGAGCTCATTAGTCTAATGACCTGCTTGTTCCCTCCTTGGAGCGCGGTTTGCGTCACCCACCCAGATTTGGGGAGATTTGGGTTTTTAAAATAATCTCTTTTTTTTTTTTTCCTCCGTTTGCATTTCTTGGAGTTTTTACGCCCTGGATTAAAGGATGTGTGCAGCCAGCACTGTGTACCAAGGGAGTGGAGAAGGA
Source organism: Chamaea fasciata (assembly GCF_029207755.1). NCBI lineage: Eukaryota > Metazoa > Chordata > Aves > Passeriformes > Sylviidae > Chamaea > Chamaea fasciata. The sequence goes on from NW_027094107.1 coordinate 1,967,745, forward strand.
AAGCCTCAGCCATCCCTCCTGTTTCACCAGAGCAGGACACAATCGGCCACATCCCAGACAATCCCAAATGCAAGCTGAGACACGTTAAACCCAACACTTCTTCCCAGAGCTTGCCAGCAATGGGAAAAGTGGGCAGGGGCTGTTCCTCTGCTGATTGTCTCCATTTGGAAGCCCTGCCCTCAGGGACGTTTTTTCTCCAGCTGTGAAATACACGCTGCCAGTTACAAACAATAGCCAAGCCTTTAAAACCCAACAAAGTTCTGCATTTGTCTGGCAAGTTCCAACACAGCCAGGCGTCCTTGGAGAATAACACATGGCCATTGATCAGTGCTGGAAAATCCCTCTCAGTGCCTCCTGTGTGGACACTTCCCTGGGGATTAGGCTGATGCAAAGGGCCCCTTCACCCAGCAAGCCCCGCTCAGGGGGTCGTGGTGCAGCCCCTCCCAGTGAGAGCTCTGTGACCCCCACGTTCCCTCCCGAGGGCGTTGGAGTGAACTTTGCTGCCGGAAGCAGAGAGATCGGAGGTGCTTATCCAGCTTTGGCTTAGCTCGGCCGGTGCAGAGGTCCTGCTGCTCAGGGGCAGCTCTGGCAAAGCCCTGGCTGTTAAGGACCGTGGGGTTATTGCTGTGCTGGAACACAGACCCAGGTCTTTGTGGAGGCTCGGGTGCCTCCATCTCCAACTTCAATTCCATCTAAAAGGACTTCTAGAAAATTATTACCTGCCAATTTCTAGCTCAGCTGCAAACAGGAATCACTTAATGTGACCTTGGCTCACTGTTCCCCCAAGGATCACCTTCCATCAGCCTTGAGAAGAGCCCTGAGACGCCACAGGACGTGGCGTGGAGCGACGCCACCCCCACCCCTCAACCTCCACGCCACCTGACAAACCAGAAAACTCAAACCAGCACTTCTGGTCTCACACCAAAACGCCACCACGGGTGAAAGCTGCCAACCGGCATCTCCCTCCCAACCTCTGGGTGCCGGTGCGGCCCCGCGGCGTGACCAACCTGCTATGGGCGTGCCCGCGGTCATGGGCACGGCCATCAGCCCCATGAGGTACCCTATGGCCTGGGATGCCTGCATGGGCCCCACCAGCTCGAAGGCGATGGGGGCCATGATGGTGGTGAAGAAGCCGTCGCAGAGGCCGAGGAAGAGGCAGATGACGATGACGCCCTCGAAGCCTCGGCACTGGGGGATCATCATGCACAGGAGGCCCAACAGCATGAAGGACGCAACCTGGGGAGACAGAAGCGGGCATGAGAGCGGGGATGGGCAGCAGGGAGAGCCATGGAGATGACACTGAGCAGGTCAGTGTCGCTGCTCCCTCCCCTGGACCCAGCAAAGCCATCCAGCCGCTGCTCCTGTCTCGGAGAGGCCCTTAAGAGTAACCTTTTAAGAAGGGTTAAGGAGGATTAGCTGCTGGATTAGCTGCTAGATTTCAGCAGTTTGTTCTTCAAAACCCACAAGGAGGTGAAAGGGTGTTGGTAGTTTGGGAAGAGTTGCTACCATGGAGTTTGCTGAAGAGACACCGAACCCTCAGGTCAAGTGTGTAACTCCTCTCACACATTTCTGTAGTCAATTTTCTTCCCTCACAGCAGACAGTGGTTGGTAAAGGCTTTGTGATTGACAGTTATTGAGCAGAGTGTGGACACCAAGGTAGAGATTCCATCCCTGCCCTGCTGTGGTTGGCCAGCACCTCCACGGAGGGTTGGACACACCAAGATTTACCTGCAGGTAAATCTTCTTCAGCCCAGGAATGCAGTCACCAATGCGGCCCGAAACCAAGCGCCCCAGCCCTGACATGGCCCCGAGGCAAACCAGGAGGATCCAGTCCTTTTTGGTTTCCTGAAATCGCTTCTCCACGTATTTGACCTAGGGTGGAGACAAGGACACAAGGACGTGAAGCTGCAGTACGTTGATCCCGCTCATCTCCCCAAAAGGGATGAGATTTCCTGCAGAGGGCTCATGGATTTGGGGTGGTTGTGTGACCCTTGTGTCCACACCACACTGACCTACACCCTCCACCCACCCCAAACCCAACAGGCCCTTACTCTCCTGCTGCTGGTGCTGGTCCCTAGGAGCTCTGGGAAGTGACCCTGGCCTACCCTGGCACAGAGGGCACAGGGAGGACACACAAAACCGTCACAGTTCCTGTTTACAGGACGTGCAGCAGTTTCTCGGCTTCAAGGCTTTTGGTGCCTCTCCCCCTACTGCCCGTCCCCACTCCTCACCTCCTCCTCCCTCCCCACTCTGGGCAAAGGGATCTCCAGCCTCCCCCTTCCAGCCCCAGGCACGGCTCTCACCAGGTGCATGTAAGGTACGAGGTATCCCAGGACAGCAGTAGCGATCCCAAAGGCCCAAATCCTGTAAGTCTTTCTCCGGAAAACCCTCAGGTTGAAATACTTGCGGACCTGGGCCCAGCACTGCTGCCTCACGCTCCTGCTGCCCAGCTTGTCGTGCCCGTCGTGCTGAGGGTCGCAAGAAGGCGTCAGGATGGGCCGGTAGGTCATGGACAAGAAGATCTGGATGAGCATTAAGGCACTGAGTACTTGGAAAGTGTGCGCCAGGCCGATGGCACCCCCGACCATCTTGAGGAAGAAGGGGAGCGGCACGGAGATGAGGCAGCTGCCCCCGGCCACGATGCCGTTGGCCAGGCCCAGGCGGCGCTTGAAGTAGTGACCCAGGATCACCAGCGAGGGCTGGAAGGCGAAGGAGCTGCCGCAGCCAAAGAGGATCCCATACGTGAAATAACGGACCTCCAGCGACCTGGCGGGAGTAAAAGACGTGGGAGCGAGGCAGAGGTGAGGAAGCGTCCTCCCCTGCAGGCCTGCCAAGGGGCTCGCACAGCACAGGTGCTGCACAGACAGCCTGACCTCGAGGAGCTTATCCCCTCGCCAAAGCAGGGATAATCCTCACCTTGCAGCTGGCACACGAAATCTGCAAAATGAAGCGTAGCAGGGAAGTGCTTTCTGCCACCAGGAGAAGGCAGCAGCCAACCTGGCCTCCTTGGGAGGCTGTCCTTACTTCAATGGTTTTTGAATTACAGCGAACAAGATTTTCTAAGGTAGGGACGGTGGGATATTTTTAGCTAGAAATCCTTTTCATTTTTCCACTGAAAGGACTAATTGAAAACATTCTGCACCCGGTGTTTGGAAGCAGAAGGCACCAACCCTGCTGGTTATTAGGCACGTAGGAAGGAAATGTGGTGTTTCTGCCCAGGCTCCAGGCTGGTTAATTAAGTTCTTCTTTAAGCTCCTCTGGGAGCTTAAATTAGACAGTTAATAGATCTCATTTGTACCTTACATTGGTGGCTGCACTTGAGGAGGGAGTGAAGTGGCTGCTCTACAGAGCAGATGGAGAGTCTTGAAAGCCCTTGGAAGGAGCTGCTTCCCAATTTCCAGCCCAATTTTCCCAACAGAAGCAGCTGACAAAGGAGCCTGGATTTAGGCAGCACAAACAACCTGTTGTGTTTCTCTCCAGATGAAGGAATTTTTTTTCTTCAACCCTTGCCATACATCCAGCTGCAAAGGTCTGCCATGGGACACTGCCTGGGAGGAAAGTGTGAGGAAAACCTTTGTGCAGCTCAGGGTGTTGTACAAGCAGGGTCTGTGCTCCAACCCTGGGAGCAAGACCGAGTGCTGCTCTCAGAGCAAGTGAGGAGACAGCAGCCCACATCTACCAGAGCAGCTGGAAGTTGGGAAAACCTTTACAAGCACATCATTCCTTCCATTACACGCTCACCCCTCCAGCCTGCCAAGCAGAAAGCAGAACACGGTCGCCGTGCCTGACGGCTCCGAGACAAATGACTGTCATGAAAGGCAACTTCCATCCACTCCAGAGCAAAACCACATCAGAAGCCCCCTCTGTGGGCGCCAGGCAAGCAGCTGGGCCTTGTGGCCGTGTCCGACCTCCCACGCACCAGCCCTGGCCTGGTCACGGTGATGCCTTAAACTTTATCTTTCATATTTTCAGATTCTGTGCTGCCTAGAGATATAGTTCTGACCCTCATATTAAGTGCTAAGCGATAAGCTCTCTTCACAGAGTACATAGACAAAACAAATCCTTTTCCTGCTGGAGACCAAGGACAACTTTCAGCCTTTCAGCATAAACAACGATGGACTGAAGAGAGAAGACAAGAAGGATGAGACCTCACAACCTGGAGCTGGAATTGGACAATTAAACCCCAATTTGCAAATGGACCAAAACTTATAAAAATATAAAGTCTCATGACCGGTCAGCCATTTTGCGACCATTCTTAGTTCACCTTGGGTGTAGCCAGGCTCTTGTCCTGCCCAAGGTGGATCCTGGAGGCCTTTCAGTTCCCATTGGCTCCCTGGTGATGCTCAGACACCCCTGCCTGAGCAGGGGCGCCTTTCAGCCACGCTTCCTAAGGAGCCAGGATTTCCCAGCCTGCTCACTGGGAATCAGCCAGCTGCTGTCCGCTGGGAAGGGCCGCATCCTCTCCTCGGATTGTGAGGTCGCCAATGGATAATTGTTTCTCCTGGGACAGGGAGGTCTCCCTCCATTGGCTTCCTCTTGCTTCCAGCCCTCACTGGGAACAGCCCTGGTTCATCCTCGCTGGCAGAAGTTTGGGGGATTCCTCTGTGCAGGAGTAACTGGGCAGAAATTGTGGAGGGGAAGGAGAAGCGGATGAAAAGGGACCCAGCCCTCCCTACAGAACACTTAGTGCAGAGGAGGAGGGCTGGGAGGGCACTGGGGGCATGTGAAGACGGCCCTGCTGAGCTGGCCATCATCTCCCATTCCTCAACACCCTTAAACTGGAGGGAAGCTAAAGCTAAAGCCTTAACTGGGATTTCTCTTTCCTTGAGAGCACACAAGGTCTCTGGTGGCTTGAGCTGGTTATGAGTGCAGGACACACCTCAGAGCAAGACAGGAGAGAGGAAAAGCCTCACATTGACCCCATCCAGCCTTCCCCAGAGCTTTGCTTTTCAGCATCTTTGGTTTCTTTAGTGGTTTTCATACAAAATTCCCAATGTTTTGAGACAAGAGGCACTGAGCCGGGCGTTGGGGTCTTGCCACACACTCTTGGTGGCTCAGAGGGTTTTTGCAGCAGATCAGTGCAGTGCTGGGAACAGCTGCTCCTCCATTTGGACAAAACAAACCCATTTTAGAGAAACCAGGAGACAAAGGGGGGATGGATGAGCCTTAATCCAGCTCTGCCTGAGCCCACCAAAGCCAGGCTGTGTCCCTTTGCACCAGTGCTTGTATCAGAGGGGAACAATCTCCAGCTGTGGTGGAGGGACTTGGCAGGAGGGACCAAAAAAACCTTCTCCATTGTTCTGGGAGAGCTGGAGCCACAAGCCCCGAATTTCAGGAGCAGCCTTCACCACCCGGGTGGAGCGCTGCCAGATCCCACAGCCTCCCTGCTCTTCCCCTGGCCCCGCTCGGCTCCGCCGTCGCAGCTTCCCTCGCCGTGGTCCAGCTGCAAAGGGGCTCCTTTCTCCCTTAAAAGGCAGCCAGAGGAATGTGGTCCAAGAGTGAGAAGCAGGAAATGGGGATTTCAGTCCTATAGCTCTCCTGGAAATTATATTCCTCTCTGCCTGTACTTTTTTTTTTTTTTTTTTTTTTTGAAGCCCAACACAACGAGCCCCTGGCAGTGGTGTGCTCCCACGAGCTCTTTTTCTTTGCACATTTTACAGTAGAGGGGGGAGAAAAGTCCAAGCTCCATTGATTAGAAGGAAAGCAGGATTACATGGGAAGCTCCCGTGATCTGCGTGCCAGGGCACAGCTTCCCTCAGGACCCACGGCACCTTTTGCTATTACCTTTGGAAACGCAAAGGGTGGCACCTGAGGAGGAAGCTGCAGACAGTGGTTCCTTCCATGCTGCTGCCCAGGACGGTTTCAGCATGCCAAAGATCCCATCTGCAATTGGCCACTGTCCTGGGGGGTTTTCCTGATCCCCACTCCCAGCATAATGGGGGGATTCCACAGATGAGGATTTGGGGATCCAGGGAAACAGGACTGGGAGGAGCACAAGGGTCTCACTGACCAGGAGGAGCACAGAGCGGGCAAGTCGCCCTCTGGAAACTGGTGTGTATTTGCTTTAAAAACCCACTCCTTGAAGCATTTTAATTAAAACAATATTGATTTTAACTGAAATCCAAAGCTATGTTTTTATTCAGATAAAGTGGGGCAAATGCTGCTTTAGAGGTTTCTCCATGGAGCCTCTGAGACTGTGTTTAGTAAGTGTCACATAAATTACCCCAGAGGTGACCTCTTTTTGCTCCCACAACCATGCCAACCCCAATTTCTGGGCTGGAAAGACACACAAGGTACACCTGCCATCCAAATGCACATTGGCCAGTGCCTGCCAGCAGAAATTCATGGCATGGGATCAGGCATGGAAAACAAGGAGCAGCACTGGCCCTGCACTGCTGCAGACACACGAGCCAGGGCAGGAACACCACAAACTGCTCCAAACCCTGTCTGCCTTCCCCTCCCTGTCTGCCCAGCACAGAAACTCCCTCTTAGGCGTAATCCACCAAATGTTATTTTAAGCATTAATTTACTTTCAGCACCAAATGTGAAAATGGTTGCAAAGGAGAATGGTTTTCTCTGTGAGTGCCTCTCTGGAGCTGCCCGTGAGAGGCACACCAACCTCTCCTGCCGTCGTAAAGATCAAACGAGGGACCTGAGTGCTGAAATCCCAGAAAATACAGTCCCTTGCCTGGGTAAAACCCGCTCCCTTTTTACCTAAGGACAGTCTGGAGGGGAGCAGGCTGAGCACTCATGGGCTGGAGGGATGCCAGGACACCTCTCATGCGGGTGGGAACCACCTGCTTTGCCCCCAAAGGCAGCAGCAGTGTGTTGGCAGGGGGTTTGCAGGGAACGGGGAGGAAGAGGAGCTCTCCAAGGAGCTGGGTGTCCCCTGCACAGCCTTACTTGGTGAAGGAGCTGGAGAGGAGCCCGATGAAGGCGATGGTGGCTCCCATGGCCGCCGTGGTCCTGCAGCCGATGCGGTCGGTGAAGATGCTGACGATGGGAGAGCAGAAAAAAATCATCCCCATGGCCAGGGAGCCGACCCACGCTGGGGAGAGAGAGGAGAAAGGTGATGGTCAGGGTGGGACATCCAACAGGGGCAGTGGGGAATCAACCAGGGACCGAGTGCAGCTTTGAGAGGCAGCCCCATCGCACAGGTAATTAACAGTGTTAAGTGCTGTTAATTAACAGGGCAACTACAAATGACACAGAGACCTGGTGGCACCACGGATGGGGCACGACGATGGAGTACGGACAGGTTTTCCTTGTATTCCTCTCTGCTGGGTTACTGTGTCCCAGGGAAGGCACCGAGTTTCAACGCTCTGTCCAAACAATCTTTGCTGCCCACGGGAAGATGCCCCACTGGTGCCACTTCCATCAGGAATCTCCACAGCCAAAAGCCCCCCGAGCTGCCCCAAGCCCTTTGCTCCCCAGCTTTGGCAAGGGAGAGTTTCCTATCCCGAGTTTCAGCCCTGCAGTCCCGGGGAGCACACTCAGCCCTCCCTCCCTCACCCCCCAGAGTCAGCACTCCTCACCTTCCCCTCTCCCCACGGTCAGCCAAGCTGATGGAGACATGTTTGTCCCAGGTTAAATTCCACCCCTGACCTTGCCAGGCCGTGCCCAAGTGGGACCATCATGCCCTGTCTCCTTCCAGCCCACTCCAAAAAAACCCACTGCCTGTCTGTCTTTTTTTTTTTTTCCCCAGAAACTTTAATTATTCACAGATTATTTTTCAGTCCATCCTAGAATCATTAAGGTTAGAAAAGCCTTTTAAGATCCTCAAGTCCAACCATTCCCTCAGCAGTGCCAAGCCCAGCACTAACCCATGTTCCCAAGTGCCACATCCACATGGCTTTTCATTCCCTCCAGGGACAACGATTCCATCGTTGCCCTGAGCAGCCTGCGCCAGTGCTTGACCAGCCTTTTAGTGAAGAAATTTTTCCTAATATCCAACCTTAACATCTCCTGGCACAGCTTGAGGCCATTTCCTCCTGTCCACTGTCTTCTCCCGGCCCTGCACCTTCTCCTTTTAATGGTTTATGTGACTATTTCAGGGAGGAAAGGCAGGATTTCAAGAAAAGCAATGTGGTAAGGAAGGGAATTTCAGTTCTACCAGCTCTGAGGAGAAGAGAGAGGTCCCCTGGGTGGTGTGTGGGGCAGAGCAGGATGGACAGAGGGACAAGGGGCCCCCAGCCCTACCTGGCACCAAAGTGGAGGGACCCCCTGGAGCATCTCCAAGCTCCAGGTGCTGTCTCTGGGCTGCCAAGCACAGCTCCAGGACATGAAGTCCTTTTACCTTTTTTTACCTCTTGCAGGGTTGGTTTGGGTTGGGTTTTTTTTGCACTCAAGCCAAGGGCTCTGCAAACCTTTTCATCACAGCCCTGAATAAAATCACCCTCATGGTCCTTCCAGAGCCGTGAGATCTTCAAAAATAGCCAGGTCCCTATTAAAAGCAAATCCCAGCTATAGAAGAGCCTCTCCAACCTCTGCCTTTCACAAAAGGACCACACAAAGAAGCCCTCCCCAGGCTGGGAAGAGCTGACCCTTCCAAATTAATTATAAGTTCACAAGGACCCAATTTACTTCAAAATCTTCCTTAATAAATGCAGAGTGGAGCAATAAAATGAAAAGCAAGGGCTGCGCAGGAACCTCATGGGACTGGCTGGGCTCTCGTCTCAACCCCGGGCAAAAAACACAGGAGAGGGGAAGGGAGAGGGAGAGGACCCCCCTCTCCAGCTGATTTTCTTGGTTATAAACACAAGGCACAGTGTAACGAAAGTCCCTCTAATGGGATTAGGTGGCACGGATCCAAAGAGCCGTCCAAAACAGCTCCGAGAGGGGGTGAGGGGTGGGAGCCACGCCAAGATGGGAAAGGCTCGTTAAATTGGATAATATACTTCCAGAAATGTTCCTTCTACTCCAGCCAAGGCAGTAAAACGTTAGATGGCCCCGTCATGTTTGAAGTTTGTTATTTTTGGAAATTACTTTAAGAAACGCGGAAATAAAAGCATAAAGCGAAGTATTAAATTTAAAGGGCCAGATTCAGATCTTAATAAGCCGGGGATTTACATGCAAATAGGCAGGATCAATCTCTGGTCCCAAAAACGCACACTCACCTGCAGAGATCAAAGCAAAACCCAGGGCAGGAGGCTCAGCAACAGGCACTGAAAAGCTCCTCCAGCTCTGGGTTTGTAAAAAAGGAGACATCTCTCAATTAAAATCGGTAAACACACCAAAAAAAACAAAAAAAAAAAAAAAAGGAGTCCTGTGGCAAATTGCTCTACCTTAGAGAAAGGGCTTACCACAAGCAATGAATAAAAATAGGTTTGGGGAAGAACATCCAGTTAAAATTAGTAAGAACAATAGCCTCACTTCCAGAGCGGGGTTTTGTCTTCCCAGCGCTTCCCAGCGAAGCCCCGGGAAGCCGGGAGGGCTGGGCCGGCTCCAGCACTGGAAGGAAACCTCGGCAAAATCTGGGGGCAGGAGAAAACTGCCTCAGTGCCTGCTCTGATCCCGGCGTGATTCACACCAAAACACCCCCGGCACACTTTCGGCACACTTCCCCCTCTGTTGCATCCCCAGTGATCTCCATTCACCTGGGCTGGGGGGGCAAGGATGGAGGGAAGGCGTGGCAGAAAAGCACAGGTTGGGAAAGAAATGGAGTTCAGGTGAAGCCTAGCCCCAAACCCGCCCCTTTGGGCACAGTCCTTGGATCAGCTCCAGGGAAAGAAGGGTTTATTTTTGGCAATTTGTGGTGTTGAAGTTTCTGCTGGACTTTGCTGGATGTGAAGGGCAGAGGCAGCCATTCCTCCAGTGGAAGCCAGGCAGGGCTCAGCACCTTCCCTCCTCTGGATCCTCCAACGCTGGAGAAGTTGCCTCTTGATTTAAAGCAACGTGAGAAAAAAAAGGGGGCGAATTTTGCTTCTGATTTCCAGAGGGTTCGGATGGGATGGTTAATTCCCAGCCTGGCCACACCTCCCACCCTCTGTGGCTGATAAGCTGGGCGAGATATGGAAACACACAGACAAGCCCCCACATGAGGCATGGAGTCTTATCAAGCAGGTCCTAAAAGAAGCTATGGAGAGAATCCAGCTGAGGATGGGGCTGGAAGGAGCCCAGGAGCTGCCAGAACTTCGACAGGGATCGGGTTAAGACTTGATTGTGTTTTAGGGTGCTGTGAGTCCAACAAGCTCCTGGGTGCACCAGTTGAAGGGGCTGGTTTTGGAGCTGGGTGCCATGGGGGGAGCTGGCTGGTGACAGGGGTGTCTTGGCAGAAACAACTTGACAGATGACATGCAAGAGGTGTCTTGACAGAAACACAAAAGGCTTCAGAAACCGTATCTTTAGATTTAAAAAAAAAATGGCGTAAAAGCACTCTGCTTTTGGTGAGGGGAAATGCACATGACTTTTGATTTGGTGTTTGCTGATACTAGAAGTGACTCAAAGTGTGTTGCCCTTCCTGACAGCCACCTCTCTGCTTGGCACTGAGAGTTCCATGGAGCCCAGACCTGTCCATCCCGCCCTGCTCCCACCACAGCCCCTCCTGAAGGGATTGAAGGAGCAGCTGAGGGGCCAGGACCCCCCTGGGGCACACACCCTGCTCCAGGGGGCTGGGGGAAAACACCAGCCCCTGCTGCCCCCCCAGCCCAAGCCACTTAGAGAGCTGACAGCACCTTCCTGGTGCTCCTAGGGATGCTCTGGGGTAGGGGAAGAGCCCAGAGTGGGGCTGGTGCTGCTTTGCTGGAGCAGAGTTGTTGACCAAGGAGAACATTCCACCAGCAGCTCCCACAAAAGGGGAAAGCTCCAGCTAAAGCTCCACAAATTCCTCCTTCCCACTCTGCCCTAACGAAGGCAGCCAAGCTGGCAGCCCATGGCTGATCCAAAGCCATGTGGCCTTCAATGTGGGCAGGGAACGCAGTGGTTGAAGTTCTCCAAGGGGAACAGCGCATCAGAGGTGTGGGAGATCGCAGAACCATAAAATCAGAAGGGTTGGGGTTGGAAGGGACCATAAAGATCGCCCAGTTCCACCCCCTGCCCTGGGCAGGGACACCTTCCACCATCCCAGGGTGCTCCAAGTCCCATCCAACCTGGCCCTGGGCACTGCCAGCTGTTGCAATAGCATGGCCAGGATGATCCATCCTCCCCAGCACCACTCACCCTGGGCTCAGGCCAGAGTGAAAACTGGGGAGGTGACCCATTTGTCCATCAGCCCACTTGCCCAACAGCACCAAACTGTGCCCAGAGTGGATGAGCGACCAGCAGTGCTTTGGTCACCTTCTGTTCCTCCCACCAGTGGGTGACAAAGCTCCCGGGGACCCTGTGGCAGAGGAGGATGGGCACATGGGGATTGGGGGAGCTCAGCTCCCCCTGCAGTGGCGATGCTGAGGGGTCCCTGAGGGCTGTGAGCACCCTGTGTGTTTGTGGTGGGCAGGGCCCTCAGGGTCAGCCCAGGTGGTCCCACCTGGACACCAGATCAGCTCTCTTTCCAGCCAGACCATCCAACAGGATGACAAACTCCCCTCGTTTGCTGGCATTTTCCTAAGCAGAAAAAGGTTTCTGAGAGCGGAGCAAGGTAGGGGCAGGAAGGTGAGAAAGGAAGAAAATCTCACCACTCTGAGACGCAGATCCAAACCCCGCCGGTATTTAGCTCATTGTTCCAAAAAACATCATTAAAAAATCAGACTGCAGCACTTGAAGCCAAACCTATTTGTTCCTTTAAAAACCGAATCTCCAGGGAGAGGGGAGGAAGGGACGTCGCTCTCAGCTGTGCTTCCCCGCTGACCCAAATACCCCGGGCTGGAGGGATCAAGGGCCAGGAGGTGACCTCAGATCCGCCGCTGGAGGAAGTGTCTTCCCTCGCTTCCCGCGGCTTCTCCCGCTCGCGCCGCGCAGCTGGGACAGGCTGGAGGGGACGGGGACAAGGGGCACAGGGTCACCTCCCCCAGGCACCTGGCAGTCCTCAGAGGAGACACGAGGCAGCCGAAGGTAATTCGCCTCCTGCACCTCTCCTACAAGGAAAGAATCGCTTTTCACTCGTTAAAGGCCCAGCGAAGTTCCGCTGCTGTGACAAAACCTCATCACGGACCTTCGCAGCCCTCCCCAGCCCGACCTGGCTCGAGTTTTGGGAGCCCAGGTAACCTCGTGGCCCTTCCCAGGCAGAGGCTGTGGGGGAGCAGGCGGCCGTGCCCCCCTCAGCAGGGCTCCCACGGCACATCTGGAATGAAAACCAAGCAGCTGTTTCATCTCGTGCCCTTGAAGAGCCATTTGCGTCATCCCCCTGTGCTCTCAGAGCGAAGCCTGAACCGCTCCCAGCGGCTCAGCCCCATGTGCTCAACACCCCCCACGGGCTGGGCCGGTCCCAGGGACGCATGGTCAAGGCTTAAATAAAGGCAGATGCAAAAGTCAGAGCTGAGGAAACCACCACGATGCACGGTGGGATGGGAAACTGAGCTGGAGAGCAGCAAAATGCAGCTGAGGGGTTTGAAAGCAAAGCTGGACAGCCCCAAACTGAACCTGGGGAGCACCAAATTGAACCTGGGGAGCACTAAATTGAAGTTGAGGAGCAGAAACTGAACCTGGAGAGCACCAAACTGAAGCAGAAGAGAACCGAAATGGCCCAAAATGAAGTTGTGGAGCCCCAAACTGAAGATGAGGAGCCCCAGAACAAAGCTGGAGAATCCCAAACAAAACCTGAGGAACGCCAAACTGAACCTGGAGGCCACCAAACTGATATCCACAAACCAAAGATGGGGAGCACCGAACAGAAGATGAGGGGCCACAAAGCAAAGTTGTGAAGCCCCAAACCGAAGCTGGGGAACATCCAACTGAACCTGGGGAGCACCAAACTGAGATTGAGGAGCTGCAAACTGGAGGTGAGGAGCACCAAACCAACACCAGGACACACCAAACCAACACCAGGACACACCAAACTGATGCTGAGAAGTCCCGAACCAAAGCTGAGGAACCTCTAAACCAAAGCTGGGGAGCACCAAACTGAAGCTGTGGAGCCACGAACTGAAGCTGGGGTGCACCAAAATGATGCTGAGGAGCACCAGACCAAAGCTGTGGAGCCCCAAACAGAGGAGCCCCAAACTGATGCTGAGGAGCCCAAAACCAAGGCTGGGGAGCACCAGTTGATGCTGAAGAACCCCAAATGAAGGCCGGGCAGCACCAAACTGAAGCAGCCAGGCTTCTCTGGGTGGCAGCTGGTGGTGGCGGGGCATTGTGGTGGCAGCCACTGTGCATCACGTGCAGCTCAAAGCCAGCTAAACTCATTAATTGTATAGCAAGCCCTGCTTGGTACCATACCCTAAAGCTTCAGAACAAAGTCGTCCTTTATCAGGTTTGGCTGACTTCTCCCCCCCACCCCACCCCCTCCCCACCACTTTTGAAAACAATTCCACAACAGCCTGAAAATTGGAATAAATGGAATTATTCAGAGGAATTATTCAAGGCAAGGTCTGGCTAAAGACCCTTTCAGTGCCCTGCTCATGGTGGTATTAGGAGAGGGGAAGGAAATACGTGAATGTTGTAGAAGTGGAAGCTCCTGTCATTGTGCCATGATCCCATGACCATGGATAAGGCAACAGCTTCCCAGAGATCGGACCCAGCAAGTGTCGGTCCAGTCTTTGCCATAGGGGAGTTTTAAAACCACAGTTTTGAACTGGTTCAGGAGCACAGAGCACTGGAGCAGAGCAGGCTGGGAATGTACTTTGCTTTAAAAACCCCACCACACCTCTCCTGATTGCATCTCTCTGCATCCCCTCACTCTCACGGACGCAGGGGACTTTTAAAAGATGATGGCCAGGCCACCTCCTGTAACCACTAAGTGACAGATCTCAGCTTATGTGAGAGAAATGTCCCAAAACAAGCTGCCCTGTGGCCACGCTAAGTAGAGATGGAGACAGATCTGTGGTTTTGTTTGGCAAGCAGCAGGCATGGAGTGTTTGCCTGGGCTTCCTGCACTCAACATCCCAGAGAAACTCAGTCCCAGCCACATTTTGCATCCATTTCATTCCAGACCCATAAAACTTGACCCTGGCTAGAGCAAAATGGCGTTAGAGCTGGTTTCTGGGCTGCATCATGTCCTCCCCATCCACAGCCTCAGCCTCCAAGGCTCCAGAGCTGGTCCAGAAATGCAAATTCTTGTGAAATCTGTCCAAAAGCAGCAAGGCAGCATGTGCTCTGCAGCTGAAACCCACCATGTGCCCAGGCGGGAGTTCTCTTCCCAGCACTCCACAGGCCAGGAAGGCTTTTCTTCTCTGCGTCGCCTCTGGCTTGCAATTTTTGAGGGATGATTCACCTACCACACACTAAAGTTACCCAACAAACAGGAGCTGCAGCTCCTCAATGTGGGCCACGTCCCATCCAGACGTCTTTCCATGACCTACACACCCAAGGAGGCCGAGGATCTGGTTACTCCTGGTGTTGTGTGAGTCCAAGGGATGTTGCGTTGGACCATGTTTGCCCATGTCCCATCTCCCTGTGTGAGAGCCCAGGGCTGTCCTGGCATTCAGCTGCTGTTGGGCAGGACCAGAGCCCTCCCACAGCTCCTGCCCAAATGAACTGGCAAAGACTCTTTAGCACTGGGGGGGGGGGGAAAAAACAAATCCTGGGGACGAGCATCTCCCCCCTTGACTGCACTGTCAAACGCCTCGCCAGCCCCTGGCTCCGTTTTCATCCAGCGATTTTACGAAAAACAGAAAAGTTCCATTTTAATTGGTGAAAATTCCCTCCTCCCACCCGCGGAGCACCAATCTGTAATTAGCCTTTCATGTAAAACGATGTTTATTCCTGACGGAGTTTATCTTGGCACAAACACGCGCTCTGAAATGTGCACACATTTGAAGACTCAAACCCTGCATTTAATTCTCTATCTGCTTGTTAATCCTCATTGTTCCCAAGCCCCTTTTCAAAACACACCCACAGGGAGAAGAAAGTATTTTTTTATATATATACATAAAAACCTCCTTCCAGCATCAGGACACCAGCGGCGAGCACGGCACCGGCCCAGGGTCCGGCTGCCCCCCGGGTCCCGGCGCTCTCCCAAACACACGGTGCCCAGACCAGACCTCCTGATTTTGTCCATCTTCCCCTTCCTTTAATACATATTTTTCTTCCCAGCTGTGATGTCTCTCAATGTTCCCCCTGCAGTACAACTGTAGGATGGAAGCCCTGAAGTGGGAGGACGGGAAAAGCACTGTGGGGAGCCCATCCACAGCTCCGTTTTGGGGAACCTGCCCTCACCAGTGGAAGCCAGAACCCAAGTCTCATGATTCCTGGGCTTAATGTGAAGTGATTTGGGATTTACAGTGTCCAAGAAGTAGTGGCCGCATCTCCTAACACAGCAGCTCAAGGCTGGACTAGCAGCCCCCAGGACCTGCCAGCTGGGACTGGGTGACCAAAGCAGATCAGAGACTTCCCCTCTGTCCAGCTGTCCAGTGAGAGCCCAACAGAGGGTCCTGAGGGGCTGCCAGTGGCTGCTCCAGGGTCTCCCATTTCCAACAGGGCAAGAAACACAATATCCACCTTGTAGAATGAAAGGGACAGCAAAGCTTTGGGATCAGGGACAGGGGCAATATCAGGGCTGTGATTAGGGTTTGGGTGAGGGTCTGGATCAGGGTTAGAGTTCGGTTTAGGGTCAAGGTCCAGGGACACCGCGCTCCCCAGCCCAATGCATCCTGGTGGGTTGGGGTTTCCTCCAGGCCCCTTACCCTGTGTTTTTGGGGAAAGAGTTCCCGCTGCTGAAGGCAGGCAGGTTCCAAGCTGATGGCAATGATTAACTCTGGTGGGACACCGTGGGTCAGCCGTGGCCCCAGACACTGGCTGCATGTCCAAAGCTCTCAGCCTTTGGAAAAGCCGTGACCTGAACAAACTTCACTGGGCTTTGACTATGATTAACCTCCTGCAGTCACCGATGCAAGGTCACCAAGCCTGGGAACAGCTCAGCACTCACACCCTGCCACGGCCATCCCCTGTCCCCAACAGCGAGGTGTGACCCCCTGCTGCTCCTCCAGCCCCAAAATGTGTCATCTCCTCTGAACCCCACCATGGCCACCTAATGTAACTGGCAGGTTTGGACTGGCAACCAGTTCCTGTAGCCACAGACAACTGGGAGGACTGGGCAGCTGAGGGGCTGGGGTGGTGGAGCCTCAGGAATTCACCCCCATGCTTCATCTGCCCACAAACAGGGCGGGAGGGATGAAAGGGGAAGGCAGCTGCACCAGGAGTGGGCCAGCAGTGTTGGGATATGTGATCAGCCAGGGCCGGCCACTGTTTACCAGGCTGTGATCCAGGTGAGCACTGTCACTTTTGGGGGCACAACTGAAAGTCCCATAGGGCTGGAGTGTGACTCTGGGAGCAGTCCCTGCCCTGCCAGCTGCCCCATGTGAGTGACTGCCACGGCTTTTCCCAGCTGGAGCAGCCTGGCCAGCCCTGTGATCCACAGGGACACGGAGCTGTGGTTCCCACTGGAGCAGCCTGGCCAGCCCTGTGATCCACAGGGACACGGAGCTGTGGTTCCCATTGGAGCAGCCTGGCCAGCCCTGTGATCCACAGGGACACGGAGCTGTGGTTCCCACTGAAGCAGCCTGGCCAGCCCTGTGATCCACAGGGACACGGAGCTGTGGTTCCCATTGGAGCAGCCTGGCCAGCCCTGTGATCCACAGGGACACGGAGCTGTGGTTCCCACTGGAGCAGCCTGGCCAGCCCTGTGATCCACAGGGACACGGAGCTGTGGTTCCCATTGGAGCAGCCTGGCCAGCCCTGTGATCCACAGGGACACGGAGCTGTGGTTCCCATTGGAGCAGCCTGGCCAGCCCTGTGATCCACAGGGACACGGAGCTGTGGTTCCCACTGGAGCAGCCTGGCCAGCCCTGTGATCCACAGGGACACGGAGCTGTGGTTCCTGGCCAATGCAGCTCGGAGCAGATGGTGAAGCAGTGCCGGCTCACAAGCTGGGATGAGGGGCAAAGCCAACAGAGCTCTTCACACCAAGGTCAGGGCTTCATGTCCCAGAATCCACGTGCATCCCTATGGGAGCCAGTGCCCAGCACTGATCCCCCACTGCATCTCCATCGACATGGTGACATCACTCCTGACACGCAGGACCCCAAAAATCCCCAGCTTTCCTCCAGGGTGAGAGCACCTGGGGTATCCCAAGCCCTTGGTGCCTTGGGGAGAAGATGGGATGGATCCTGGCCACCAGCGGGAGGCAGGTTGGGCTCCACTCCCGAAACAAAGCTGGTGGCCCAAGGCTGCTCCATCCTTGTGAAATCACCGGGCTCTTCCTGCCTCCTCTGCCCCCCTCCCACCAACCCCTCCTGGGCTGTGTTTGGGAGCCCTCCTCCCTCTGCGGTGAGACAGGGGTGAGAAAGGATGCTTTTTTTCCAAGCTGGAAGAGACAGAAAAGTTTCCCTCTTTGCCAAATCTCTCCCAAGCCATCTTCTGTTTCCCATTAACAGCGAGGAGAAGAAGCAGCCCCGCGGCCCAGCTCCACGCTCCTCCCACCGCAACTCCCATGGGCACTTGTCAACATCCCAGTGAAAAAAAAAGGAGAATTAAACCCATGCAACCTGGCTGGCCGCGACCCAGGGACCCGCAGAGCGAGGGCGGGTGGAAAACAACCCCCCTGCTCTGCTCTTACATCTCCCCCCACGGAAACTTTTCAACTCCAGTCGCTGGCAGGAGCCAGGCTGATCCCAGCTGAATTCCTTCCACTTACCAGCAAATAAATAGCAGTTAAATGAAAGGAAAGAGAAAAACACCCTCTTTTCAAAGGGGCAAAACAAAGAAGTCAGGGAAAATAAATGGAGGCGAAATGTTCGCTGGTCACAGGCTCACCAAGATCTTTTTCCTTCCCAGTTGGGTACTTGACAGCCTTCCCTTTTAGCTAATTAAGGGATACTCAGAAAGAAAAATACTTCCAGCCCTTTGCCAGCCCTGAGCATTAAGGGGAGAGTCCCAGCAGGCTGGACACCAAACCCAGGAGCCCTGGCCACAGCTCCTCACCCGCCCAGGCACTGGTTTTTAGACAAATAATTGCCACTGCAGGACATCTGTGGCCTTCTCCCAGTCCTGGCAGAGCTCTGCACAGCCTTTCCTCCAAACCCTCTGGTGGTGGGCATGTCCAGTCTTGGAATCATAGAATTTTGGAGTCGTTTCGGTTGGAAAAGGCCTCTGAAACCATTGAGTCCTACTGTTAACCCAGTACTGCCAAGGCCATCGCTCAGCCATGTCCCCAAGTGCCTCATCAACACGTCGTTTCAATCCCAACAGGGTGTTTAATATGTATCTACACCTCCCCCTAGACAAGGGCCAGCCTTGAACTCCAAGTATTTCCTCCAACCTTCCCCGCTGCAAAATTTCCAAGCATCTCTTTGCAACCTGTCCCTCACTGGACAGTTAATCACCTCGGGTTTTGCAGCTTTTGAGGGAGCTGAAGGCAGTGATGCACCCTCTGTCCCCGACCAGGAACAACCCTAGCCCAGGTCGCAGCTCTGCATATTCTCACTCCTCTCCTCCACATCTCCCAGTCAGCCCAATCCTTTCCCATCGTGCGCCGGACAGGGATGGAGATGGAGACGACATGAAATTGTTTAGGGGCGGTTTAGGTTGGAGATCAGGGAAAGGTTCTTCCCCCAGAGGGTGCTGGGCACTGCCCAGGCTCCCCAGGGAATGGGCACGGCCCCGAGGCTGCCAGAGCTCCAGAAGAATTTGGGGATGCACAGGCTGGGATTGTTGGGGTGTCTGTGCAGGTCTAGGATTGGACTGGGTGATCCTTGAGGGTCCCTTCTAAGTTGAGATATTCCATGGTTCTGTGATCCTATGAGATGGGGATGGGGATGGGGTGGGGATGGGGATGGGATGGGGATGGGGATGGGGATGGGGATGGGATGGGGATGGGGATGGGGATGGGGATGAGCTGGGGATGGGGTGGGGATGGGGATGGGGATGGGGATGGGGATGGGGATGGGGTGGGGATGGGGATGGGGATGGGGATGGGATGGGGATGGGGATGGGGATGGGGATGGGGATGGGATGGGGATGGGGATGGGGATGGGGATGGGGATGGGGATGGGATGGGGATGGGGATGGGGATGGGATGGGGATGGGGATGGGGTGGGGATGGGGTGGGGATGGGGTGGGGATGGGGATGGGGATGGGATGGGGATGGGGATGGGGTGGGGATGGGGTGGGGATGGGGTGGGGATGGGATGGGGATGGGGATTGGGATGTTGTGGGAAGAGTCAAAGCTCCCAAACACCCCTCAGCCAAGTCTGGGGCATACCCATGAGGAGTGAGGTTGGAAAAAAACCACTCCTGTGTTCTTCCCAGTGCCAACCACACCCTCCACTGGCACTGCAGCACCATCCCCAGAGCCACCCCCACCCACAGCCACCCCCCCGAGCCCTCCAAGCTCCAAAGGAAAAAAATGCTGTGGCAACCTCAGCCTCAGCCCCACTGGAGCAAAACCCCTGAAATGGAGAGGGCTGGGATCCCTCCCACCCACCCCAATATCACCAAAATATTTCAGTTATGTTGCTTATTTGCTTCCACCCAACACAGCCCGAATTTCCCCGAAGACAAAGCCTGCCCCGTACCCAGCAATGCACGGGGCTGGAAACACGAAAGGGAGAATGGCAGTGGCTGCTCTTGGGGCTTTCTGAGAGGAGGCTCCTCCCCAGACTGTGCCAGGTGCCTTTAAAGTTTTTTTTCACCCCCAGGTTCACTCACACAGGAGGTAACACCTCCTCCAAGGCCTGTTCCACCTCAGCTCTCCTGCCAGCAGCATCTTCCCTGGATTGTCCCAGGGCTCAGCCCCGGCCCTCCCATGGAATGAGGGGCAATGAGGTGATGAATGACCACATTCAGAGCCTCCTCCACTGAGAGAATATCTTCAAAATTCAAAAAAAATGAAGAAAAGCCGTTTTTAAGTGGGCTGAGCAGAGCCCTGGGGCAGGTACAGAGTCATCCTGGGCTGACACAGTGTCTGTGGGACAAAACAGCTCCGTGCTGGGACATCTGGGCTCTTCTCCTGATGGCCTTTGGGAAATTATTTCTTGCCCCAAGGCTGAAGAGTTTCCCCTGGGTCTGCAGCACAGACAGCAGCACCTTTGGATAGTGCTCCTGGAGCCTACAGACCAGGAAAAAGATCCCCAGATGACACAACAGTCACGTATCATCATTAAAGCAGACACCCAGAGGGCAAGAGAAGGGTAAAATATCCATGTGATTCTAATCTCTTGGAGGAGCTTCCTTACATTAAAGACCACATTTGGAAACAACTGGATATCTCAGAAAAATAGACCGGGCTGTCATTAAGCAAATCCAACCGCTGAAGGAAAGTGAAAACTAGCAGGTTTTTTTTGGGGGGCGTTTTTTGTTTGTTTTTTGTTTTAGCCCAGCAAGAAGCAGGTTACACCCCTTTGCCAGCGGGCTGTCACTTTTGGCTGACCTGCTCTCATTTGAAAGTTTTTCAGACGCCGGCTGGCTTCGGGGAAGGGCCAGCCCTGCCCTTGGGTGCTGCAGGCAGGAGGGAAGAGGCGGCGCGGCTGAGAGCAGGATGAGCCCCCTGCTCTCCCCATCCTCATCCCGGGAACCCAGCCCCGAGCCCCGCAGCTCCTGCTGCTGCCCCTCGGATGGGGACCCGTGATCCAGATCCATAACTCCGCCCGTGTGGATCTCTCCGCACACTCACATCTACATCCAGATTAAAACCCGAGCCCCTGAGGGCTTGAACCCACACGACAGCCACAGGCAGAGCTCCCTTGGAGCCACACAATGTTTAACGAGACCGAGGGGAACTGGGGACAGCCCCGACCACTCCGAGTGCCCCGGTGGCAAAGGGCTCTGAAGGCAGGTGAAATGTTAATGTGCTTTCCCGAGGAAATGCCTTCGCTTTTTTGCTGCATCAAGGGCTTTGAAATGGGAATAAACAACAGGGCAGGTTAATGAAGGCTCCTGTCAGTTACTGGGTGAGGTTTGGTCCTGCGAGTCAGGGTTAAAAGCCTCACATCCCATCTCTGTGGCCGGGGAGCCTCATCTTCCTCTCCATGGAAATACGGCTTTTTGGGGTGGGAATCATAACTACACTGTCCCTACAAAACTACCCTGTCCTTACAGAACTACCCTGTTCCTACAAAACTACCGTGTTCCTACAAAATTACCCCTGTCCTACGGGTGCCAAGGGTAGGATTGCTGTAGGGAACAGACCCCACAGCCCCCAGTCTTGTTTTCAGCTGCCTGAGCTTCCCCTTCGCCCATCCGCGCTCAGGGGCAAAGGGAGAAGCAGGCATTGAGAGGATTCAGCAGCGTGGAGCTGCAGCCTGCCAGGATTTTGGGGTATGGAGGGATGTGGGGGGCCAGGGGCAGCCCTGGAATGCAAAACCCCCAGCGTGGGGTGGGCCCAACCCTTTTGCTCTCCCAGCACGGATCCGTGGGGATGTGCTGGAGGACGCCCGCCCGCCCTGCTCTGTGACAGCGCCGGGGATGCTGCTCCTGAGGCATCGCCGCATTCCTCAGCCTCTGCAGCGATCCTGGCAGGAGGCAATCCCTTCCCAAGGGAGCTGGCACACATTCTGGGTGGGCATTACGGACAGGAAGAGCAGGACAGGGCTGCTGAGTGCCAACAGCGAAGGGAAGAGCGGTGGCACCGCGGCAAACCCTCGCGACAGGGCTGAACAGAGGCAGCCACACATCACTGCTGCCCCTGTGCCCCTGCCCCGGGCAGGGAGGGCTCCCAAATCCCAACCGCTCCAGCTGAAGCTGTGGCAAAACGTCCAGCATTTTCCAGTGGCCAAGGACCGACTCCGGGCGGAACAGCCAACACAGCCGAGCGGTGCTCCCCGCAGCACCCACGGGCAACCTGCGGCTGAAGCTGTCCCCTAAAAACGTCCCCGCTGCAGCGCTGATGCACTTGGAGAGCTGGAGGCTGGGGATGCAGGACCCTGTGTGCATCCACACTTGCTTTGAAGTGTCTGTGGAGCTTCAGCGTGCCCAGGAGCTGGGAGAGGCACAGAGGAGGGAGGGAATGGGGAGATAGATGGAGGAGCCGAGCCCGCGGCAGTGTCAGCCCCGGCAGCCGCGGGCCTGTCGGGATCACAGGGAGTTTGCAGAGCCGGGGAGAGGCTCGTTTTTGTCTCCTCTGCTAATGAGACTGATACCAGCTGCTTCTCGTTGAACCAGTCTGACCATCGGGCCGAGCCAAAACTGATTCATTCATAAGAAAATGGGAAAGGAGATCGACTCGTCACCCTGACTAATGGGGAACCCGGCCAACAAACAACCTGCCGCTTCCACAGCAGCCCCACATCCTGCCCGCTCGGTTCTTCATCATCCTCCCCAGCTCCAGCGCTCAGGGGAAGTTTTACAGTCGGGTGATAAAGCAGGAGTTATCTGCTGCAGAAAGCGTCGGCGCGTGGCCAGGGGCCGGGATCACCCGGCAATGCCTGGCATTTTGCAATAGCTGATTCCTCATTGGGAAGCGGAGGAAACGTTAAAGCCCCTCAGAGACGTCTCTTTCCACGCTGCCCTGCCTCACATCATCTTCTCAACAGCTTTTAGGGTTGTTTTTTATCTCTGTCCTTCTTCATCCGGCAATAAAAATCTAAACAACCGCCTTTGTGGAGTAGGAAAACTCTGCCTGCTGTAAAAACTGTTTTCTGTGGGGGTGTTTTTTGCGTCATTTTTTGTTTATGAGGCCAGTGGAACACAAACTGTGGCGGGGGGAGGCCGCAGATGGTGGGGCTGGGAACCCTGGGGTTGGGAGGATGCTGTCCCAAGGGAAGGAAACGAGCTCTGAAAACCAGGCTGGGGCTAATCTTATCTCCAGATGGAGATTAGGATGGGCCAGCAGGAGTTAACAGCCAGGCGCAGGGGTCACACCAGGACCTGAAGTGCCTCCTCTCCAGGCTCTTTGGTTCATGCTTTGGTTGATGAACTGAAGCAGGGCAGAGTTTAAAAGACAGCTTTAAAAAAATCTGCCATGATTTCTCAGCTTTGGGCAACACATTGGATTTTATATGAATCTCCCTTAATAAAGGTCCTCTCCTAAAATGCAGATCCCAAGGGAGTTTCAGCTCTCCCAGGGAAAAGCCTGTGTCACCATTCCTTGCCCCCAGATCATCTGAGTTTTTATTTCCTGACCCTGCAGACATCAGGACAAGCAAGGCAAAACTTCAGTTCTTGGTGAGAAAGCCATCCTGGGTCTTGAAAATCCCCATTTTTGAGGCAGAAAAGCACCAGCCAGGCCAGTTTGGGTGGGGAAAGACCCCGAATCTTGACATTGGGAGTGCTCAGCCTCCTTGACGGTTCCACTGGGAGAGTGGAAAACTGGGACCACGTGAGTCAGAGACAAGCAGAGCTCTGGATTGTCGCAGCCAATGTCTCTCACCTCTCCCACACCACCCCAGCAGGCTGCGGAAGAGTTGCCAAATATAAAATTTTCATTTTCCCATCTGGGTTCCAGGGCAGCGATCGAGCCTTTCGCACATGACACCGAGAGTGGAAAAGCCTGGTGCAAAGGGCTTTAGGGTTCATTCCCAGCTGTCCCTCCCAAGGGCATTCAGACCCCCAGAATTAGCGCCATGAGCGTGCACCCCACACCTGCTGAGCAGGACAGGAAAAACCTGCAAGGGATGGGAATCTCATTCCCAAGGTGCAAGGGAAAAGCTGTCCACAAAGTTGTTGACAACATCCCTGTCAGTCCTCACTCCTTCCCCTCCCAGGCTGGGTTCTCACAGACTCTGGAGAAGTTTCCCTGGCATCAGGACAGTCAGCACAGCATTTATTGAATGCTGAATTTTCTCCTGGGTAGGGGAATGGTGGGGACCAGGCAGGAGGAGCCTCACAAAGACCTCAAACCTCCTCCAGTGCTGAGGCTCCAACGAGTGTATACTGAAAAAAAAAAAAAGGTAAGAACCCAATACCGCCGATATTCCCTCCTTGGAAGTGGCCTGTCCTGATGCCGCTCCTATTATTATGCTCTGCAATTAAGAGATAAAGCTGTAATTGCCTTATCTGATGTAGCTGGGCACAGCAGCAAAGCAGGAGCTGGCCTCGAATTCATCACCCTGGGCATTTTAAAGCCACCCTGTCCGAAAGGATTCTCCTGCCTTGTGGACAGATAGACGGGCAGGCCCTACAGCAGCTCCCTGGGGCAGCAGCATCACCCCTGTGCACTGCCCCACTGCCATCCCCAGCTCCACAGCAGGCTCAGCCCCGGCCAGGATGGGAGCACACGGAATAAAAGGAGCAGCTCGGAGCCCACTCTGGCCGTGGGAAGGCAGCAGCAGAGGGTGGAGACACCAACCCACATCCCCAGCGACTCCCCCAGCCCTTCCCACATCCCTGCTCCAGCATCCTGGGGAGCAGCACGAGGCCAGGCAGCCGGGAGAGCCTGCCAGGGGCCAGGGCACTGTGACAGCAGATCCCGGTGTGGGATCCAGCTGTACCGGTGGGATTGGGGCACTGGATGTAAAGGAAGTGACCCCAGTTTTCCAGCCTGATGCCTTGGGATGAGGAGCAAAGCCACACCCAGCTGCTCTCAGGCCATAGAAAGCCCAACTTGCTATTTCCATTCTCACGTTCATCGCCTCCAAAGGAGCTCGGAGGGGCTGTGGCATCTTCCCAACAGCACCAGCCCTGATTTCAGCCGTTTTAAAGTTTGGTGTCCCCTGAAACCTGATGCCTCCCGTTTTTCCAAGCTTTTTTTACTCCTTGACCTCAACGCCGCTCCTGACCCTGGGGACCTGGCACCAGAACCTGGGGGAAAGGAAACCCCAAAATCCTCCCCGGGTGAGCATTCCCCAAACATGCCCCAATCGCCGCGGCCCTAAAGGGCAAAGCCCCCGTGGCCCTGCAGCCCCAGGGGCCACGGCGAGGGGACCGTGCCCGTGCCCCCCTGGCAGGGCGGGCGGGCTCCCGCCGGGGAGCAGCCACAAGAAAGGCCGATGCGATTTGCATCGTTAGCATTCTTTCCCTTTTAATAACCCAAGGTGTTACCAGCAACACTGTTACTGATTTTTATCTCCGCAGCGCCTTTTAAGAGCTCCAATTTGTTTTTCTTGGAGATCTCGTTTTGTTTTATTAAAGCTGACACCGAAGAGGGAAAAGGAGACATTCTGGGCCCAGAACGAAAATATCCCATTTAAAAACCCCGTATTATTTTCTTGGAAATGCTTCTCCGTTGACTTTAATTAAGCTCTCCCCGGGCCTGCAAGCTTGGCGTGCTTGGCTCTCAGGCAGGTTTAATCCCAGACAAGCTCCCCACACCCCCAGTTGTCCCCGCTCCCACAAATCTTAAGACACGAACTGGGTTTTGCTAAAATACGCGGATTAATGGCTGGCCCACCATCAAGAACATCCTGACGTTGCCTTTTCGTCACCGGTCACGGCGTAAGCACAGGGCTGCAGCCGCTCCGCTCGCTTTGCCAGCGAATCCAAAAAGCAGCTTTACTCCCTTATTGTTTTGTTCTCCTTTATTTTATTGTATTTTTCTTGCCATTGCAGGGCTGGAGGGGATGCATCTCTTGTGTCTGAGCATGCCCCAGAGCTCTCAGGGCGCCACAGCCTGGCTCTGGTGGCCACGGTGCTGCTGCTGAGCCTTGTGCTGGGTGCTGCCGTAAAATCAATAATTACCCCTCCCCCTTCCTTGGGAGAAGGAAGCTCTTTAGGATGATTGCAAACACTCCAAAAGTTGGGAAATCCCAGGAGGGAGCTTGTCTGGGCATCATCTGGTGCATGCCCATTATGTAATTACCGTCAATCTTTAATCACAGATGCTACTTTTCCATCGGAATCGAATCAGACGGAGCATGGGAGGCACAATCCTCACCGGAGGAGCTGTCATTAGATGTGTTCCCCACCTCGGTGGGCTCCAGGTTTATTCACTGAGCTCCCTCTGCTTTGCACAGGTTTTGTGCAGAAAACCCCTCCAGCTCCCTGGCAAACACCCACATCCCCCAAGAGCGAAGGATTTTGCCTCCCTTTCACACCCGGGATCTGCGGGTGGACAGGTTGAGGCCGGGATCTTGGAACAAAAGCTTTGTTTTGGTGCCTGATGTGAGATGACCAAGAGAAGGGCCTTTGGGGATGCCACTGGGCAGGGTGGCCACATGCCCTGGGGTCCCCAGCTCAGCTGCTCCCCAGGATGGGGCGATGGGTGGGTGCTCAGAGCAGCTTCCTTGGTTGCAGGCACTGTGGTAGGGTTGTTTCTCCTCCCTGAGAAGGGCCCTGGTGTTTGCCCGGGGCGAACCCCAACAAGTCAGCCCATGCACCGAGCGCCTGAGCTGCTGCAGAGCACGCGGGGCTGCCCGCCCCGGGAGAGGCAGCTGCTCTGCAGGGAATCCTGGAATGCTTGGGGTTGGAAGGGACTGCAAAGATCCAGGTCCAGCCTCACTGCCGTGGGCAGGGACACCTTCACTGCACCAGCCTGCTTAAACCCCCATCCAACCCAGCCGTGGCAAAGCAAGCAAAACCCATCACGAGCTGCTAAATCCAAACTCAGAGCCAAAAAAATCCCAAAGATGCGGAGGAGCGGGATTCGGTGAGCTCATCTCCCCCAGTGTGAGGTTTCGCAGAGCAGATTCTCCCCAAACCACGCTGCTGGCAGCACTGACCCCAAACACCCTCACCCGCTGGCCCTGTGGTGCCTGCACCGGGACACGGCGCCGGGACACGGCGCCGGGAGCTCCCGTGTGGCGCAATGCTCCTCTGCCTGCGCCCTGCGGGCTGGAGGAACGGGACATCCCCGAGCTGGAGCTCCCCTGGGGCATGCACAGGGGTGCTGGGGCTGCTGTCCTGCCACTGTGTCCTCTCGGTGACCCCACAAGAGGCCGGGAGGTTGCTCAGAGCACGCTGGGCTGCTCCTTGCACAGGGGCCAGCGTGGAATGGCACGGCACGGCACGGCATGGCACGGCACGGCATGGCACAGCTGCCAAGGATGCCCAAGATGAGTTCCAGCAAAACAACTCGCCACGGGCACAGGGCTGTGAGCCGGCAGCTCTTCCCGCGGGTTTTCCCCCGTGTTCCACCCCGCTCCAGCTCTCGAAGGACGTGCTGGGGACACAGAGCAAGCTCGTGCCTCGGGTCATTTTTAAAGGGATCTACAGCTAAAAGGGCAAGGGCCGCGGGAAAACCCTGCAAAGGCGCGGATGGAACGCGGGGTGTGTCCCGGGGGTGGCCGGAGCAGCGGCCGGAGCCCCGCAGCGCAGCGGGCAGGGCGTGCGGGCAGCGCCGCGTCCCGCCGGCCCCGGAGCTGGCAGGACCTGTTGTGCGAGGTGCCGGGGAGAGGCTGGAATGGCTCGGGCCTGCGAGCGTGTTGCAGCAATTCCCAGCACACGTCATGGGGGTTTTGCAACCGCCCCAACTGTCTCGGGGTGGATGCGCCGAGAGGGCCCGGGGAGAACCGAGCGCTCCGGGGCCCGCGGCGAGCTCGGGAACGCCCGGCGGGACAGCCGGGCACCGCTCCCGGCCATGGCACACACCTCTCCACCGGGCCCTTTTCTGCGGGGCTGAATGCCAAAGGGCAGCGTCTCCTCCCCTGGAAATCTCCCTGACCATCTCCTTCCTTCCCCAATAGGGAATAATCAAGCCTTTCGAGGAAGAGGAAGGGAAAACCCAACAAATCCCTGCTGTGATGGGTTCAGCAGCGTATTTGCACAGGTGCTGGACTGGTGTCCAGTCCCCCTGCTGCCCATTGCCGTGGAGATGCCGTGGGATGCACAGGCTGGAGGTCGTGGAGATCCAGGGAGAAGTGACTCCTCAGGGAAAACACCGGCTGCAAGATGTGGGTGCATGGCCTCTGTCCTGGCTGGGAAATTCTGGCATCCTCCTCCAAGCTCTGACCCACTCATGAGAAACCCCTGAAGGGTGATCATTCCAAAAAAAGTGAGTGGAAGAGACCGAGGCATTTGGTGACGTGCCAGAAAATTCTGTATGGCTCCCGGACAGCAGCCAGCAGTGGGCAGAACCCCAAAATGGACTCGGTGATCTTAGAGGCCTTTTCCAACCTATTCCCTGATTATGGAGCCAGGGTGGGGCCTCGTGTGTTTCCAGCAAGGGGGCACAGCTTGGGAAGTGCCCGTGGCATCACCCCAAATGCCACCAATGTCCCCACCAGCCACGTGTCACCTCCTCCAGCCACGCTGCCCCCCTGCTGCTGGCATGTGCCACGCTGGCTGAGGGCCCCGGCAGTGAATGGGATAAAACAGCAAAAGGCTGCTCTGGGCTCGTATTCAGACGCTGCCAAATCCTGCCAGACACAGCAGCAGTGCCACCATCGCACCGGGGTCACCCCCCTGTCAGCACGGCAGGAGCGGGGCTGGCTCGCTGCCCCCCAGGGAATTTCCCCCGTGCGCACTGTGGGATATAAAATCAGCCCTGGGAGGTGGAAACCCGGGTGATTCCTCCTTCCCCAAACAGGGAGCTCAGCTCCACACCCACCGATCCTGATGGTCCCCATCACACCACCAGATTTTTTGGAAGACTGATACTGGTGGGATGGGGTGATGGATGGTGCTGCCTCCTAAGTGGGATAATCCCTGTGGACAGACGTGTCTGGAGAAACTGGATAAGGAAGGAGGGAGCCAGAGGAGCTGCCCCAGGGACACGGGCAGGTGACAACGCCCACGTGAGCTATGCACAGCCAGCCCCTGGGCACTGAGCGAGGTCAGGGGTGCCTCCCAGCTACGGGGTTTGGCCCAACCTGATGGGTCAGGTCTATTTTGAGGTGCTGGATGAGAACCATCCTGGCTGATGGGTGCCTTCCAGCTGCTGAGGGGTTTTAAGGAAATTAAAAGGTGACTTGTCAAACTTGTGGATTTCTCTCCCCAAAACAGGAAATGAAATGGTTCCTTCGCCTTGCACTGCATCACAGCCCATTGTCACCTTGGGCCGCCACATCCATCCCAGCCCGGTGATCTGCAGCACTAACCCCTTCATCCTCCAATCCCTCCTCCTCCTCATCCTCCTCCTACTCCCAATCCAGTCTCAGTGATGGAGCTGCAACTCAGCACCTTCAAAGTTTAGCTTATCCAAACTTTGATCCAAACCCCACAAAGTGGAGGTGGTTTTGTTCATTTAGTTGCAGCTGAAAGGACCAAAAATCTCCAAACCAACTGCTCAACTCTGTGTTCCCCTTCTTCATAGGCCACGGTGAGGTCACAGGGGCTGCCACCACTCAAGGACAAATAGCCACCAGGAAATACAACCTCACATCTTCTTGGCTGGCCAGCAGAGGACACTTAAAAGTAAATTAAAACCCACTAAAATGGCAAACGTGCAGGCTGAGAGGGCCCCTGTAGTCTTGAAAAACAAGAACCTCCCTTAGAAACAGCACTCCGGCCTCCTAATAACCTTAATCGCTCCCGACAGCCCCAAGAACCAGGTTTAACAACATGACTGGGCTTTGTTTGCTTTTCAGGCTGCTTTATCTCACACGGCACCTTGCAATCAGCTCAGGCAAAACCCCAGTTACTCTAAAACACTCCCCCCTGTTTCCCTGTAGTCACAAACTCCAGCTCCCAAAACAGAGGCAGCTGAGCTGGGGCAGAGCCTGGTGCTGGCACACTGGCATCCCACCACGGAAAACCCCCAGGAAATCTGGGAAAGCTCTGTGCTGCCCTTTGTACTCCCCAGCTAGCAGGGCAAGGCAACAGAAACGTCTTTTTTTAATCTCTTTTTGCTGGATTTACATCCCCACCTGGGCTATGTAAATATCGTTTGTGTCAGTGCACCCCTCTGTGGGGTTAGAGGAGGGCTGGGAGCCCGGATGGATGTGGGAAAGGCCCCAGGAATGCTCAGGGGAGCACCCTTGGCCAATAAAGCTGTGAAACGGGGCCAGCAGAGCACCCTGGTAATTAGCTAAAGCTCCGAATCCTGCAGATTTGGGTTAGAAGGTGACAACCACAGTGGCACCTTCAGGACACGGGAGCTTCCCAAGTGCCGGCACTGGATGATGACCCCATCACCCCAGTTCGGTTGGGATCATTTCCAAGAGTGACCTCTTGCAATCAAAAGCAATGTGGCCAACAGGCTGAGGCAGGGGATTGTCCCCCTCCTCTGAAGGGCCTCCAAGAGAGCTGGACTGGGACAGGACAAGGAATGCCAGGAAGGAATTGCTCCCTGGGAGGGTAGGCAGGCCCTGGCACAGGGTGCCCAGAGCAGCTGTGGCTGCCCCTGGATCCCTGGCAGTGCCCAAGGCCAGGTTGGACAGGGCTTGGAGCAGCCTGGGACAGTGGGAGGTGTCCCTGCCCATGGCAGGGGGTGGAATGTTGTGATTTTCAAGGTTCCTTCCAACCCAAAGCACTCCGTGATTTACCCTCAACTTGGGATTTCTCTTCCCAGCTCCTAAAGCTCCAGCCATGCTCACCCACCCACAGAATCTTCTTCAGCCCAGAGAGGAGTCCAGGGCTTCTCCTCCCCCTCTTTCATATGACTGTTAACACTGAAATGCTTTATTTTCTCCAAAGAAAATACGCTTTGCTCTTTCTTACCAAGCCTTCCTTACACTGCTGGAGTTAACATAGCCTTCTCCACCTCTGCTCACCTGTCCTGAGGATGTGAAATCAGCACAAAGAAATTCCCCAGCAAAACAGATGGGAATTCAGGAATGAAGGTGACATCAGCCCCGCCTTGGCCTCAGGATCTGGTCGGTCAGGGGCTGTGATCCATGCACTATTCCAGCTTCCCTGAGCACAGGGAGCTCCAGCAGCCTCTGCTCCCTGCCTGGAGCCGGACCAAAGGGGGGAAGCTCTTCCCCAAATTCTCGCACACAGATCAGAGGATGCTGATGGACACAGGGTTGCACTCAGAGGAGCTGCAGCCAAACCAGAGCAGCTCCTCAGGCTGTCTCTCCGAATGCTTTCAGTTCCATTTCCAGGCACCAAAACATTAAATATTAAGCGAAGAGAGTTAATCTATACCTGGGATATTGACACAAAGCGGAGGAGGGGAGAAGAAAAAGATAAATAGATCTTTTTAAAAAAGAAAAAACAAGATCTGTGTGCCTCTGCAGGCTGTCCCACTGAGGCTTTCCAGACCTTGGGCACAGCCACAAGGATGTGTTTGGAGGAACAAGAGGCTCCTAGAAATGTCACTGTCCTGGCTCTGCCCAGGTAGCTGGAGCACCCTCTGAGACCCTTGGGTGGCTCCTTGGCTGAGAGCACAGCCCTGGTCAGGGACAAGGTCACCTTGCGGTCCCCTCTCCCAGGGCTGGGGCAGCATCCAAGCGGTGGCAGAGCAGACACTGATGTAAGAAGATTAATGGCCAGTTAATGCTCACACCAGGACCGTGCTGCCACTCAAAAGGGCTTTTGCAGCTGGGGAAGATGAGGCTGCTGGGATGGCTCATCCGGCCCTTGGCTCAGTGTCAGCCCTCGCTGTGCCACCAGCACTGGAACAGCCACGGATCCCTCAGCACCGGAATGAGCCTTGTACAACCCGAGGGAAACGTCACCACTCATCTCCCAGCAAACACCCTCAAGCATCACTCAACACCTCTCCAACAAAGCTGGATTTTTTTTTCCTGGCCAAGTGCTCACATGTATATTATTCTTTTTTTTATTATTATTATTTTTTTTTATTCCGGCCTCAGCATTCCTCCACTCCCCCCAGAAGAAAACAAACGCACAGAGAGCACAGAATGTGCCTCGCACGGGCCCCGGTGCAGGCGTCCCGCGGGGCAGGGCCACGCGGTGGTCGCAGCAGCCCGCCCGCCCCAGCCCGCCGTGCTTGTTGACATAGGCAGCACAGTATATTTCTTTAAAGACAGGAGCCTATGCATTCGATGCATCGCTGCCACGGGGTTTGTTTTCAAAGCCTGACCCCAGACCTGAACTCCACGGATCCTGCGTTTCTCAAGATCAAACGCGAGAAAACGTGACCAATGCAAACAAGAAATAAACCTTGATAATTATAGCCGGGGCGGCTATTGTTTAGTGCTGACTAGCACCCGCTTTAGCATAAACAGAACCCTATTTTTAAAGGGATGCCGGACCAGCTGACAGCATTACTGCCCATTTTGCCTCCAAACCCCCTGTGTGATACAAACCCACCTTCCCTGAGACCTGGAGGTGGTTTAAGAGCGGAGACAAAAGGCTGAGCCGTGCCCACAGCCATACTGGATGCCGCTGTGGGAGCGGGGAGCGGATCCTCGTCCTCCCAACCTGCTCCCTGTTGGCGGGGGATGAGGGGCTCCCTGGGGCCCGGCTGTTGCTTGCAGCTGGCGGCCTCGGAGTGACGTGGGAGGACAAACAGACAGCGCCGGTCTTTTCAGGAAGGCCATATCACTTAGCGCTTGGAAAAGGAGCTACGATATTTTCCTGATTATGTTTGCACGCAAACGAGCGCCGCGGGGAAATTATGCAACGCCGAGCGGGGAGGGGTGGGAGCGAGGGAGGAAGGGCTGGAGGGGGGCCCCGGGCTGCACCCCGCTGCCCTCAGCCCCTGCCAGTGCAGCTGCAGCCCCCGAGGTGCTGCAGATGGGCTCCGTCACGGCCGCGCCACAACCTCGGAGCCACGGGCTCGGCAGGAGTTATTAACGGCCTCTTCATTAAGCGCCCGGACCCAAATGCATATATTCGTCACCCAGGCAATTTAATTACCCAGCCTGGGTTCACCTCGCACACCCACACACCTTTCTTTTTCGAGGCCTCTCTGTGGTCATGGCCTTAAATAAATAGATGGCAGAAGCAAGAGGCAGATGCTGACTCCTACAACCTCCGTCTTGGGCACGGAGCCTTTAAACCACCAGAACTTGCAGCATTTAATTTCTTTTGTTACGGCTTCTACCTTTAGAGCCCTGCCTTAGGCTTTCTAGATACAATCACAGGCAGCAGGAAACAGAGAGCTACACTATGAGCTTCCTGGGCATCACACGCTCACACACACAACACACACACTCCCGGCCCATCAATCACCCTAATTACAGCTGGCCACACGTCCGCAGCTCGCTGTGGCACTCCGTTAGTACCCGTAATTACATGGTCGCATCGTTTCCCTGGTCAGAGTATCAGGGAGTTAATTTGGGATTGTAGATGCAGTGGATCCCGTAATGAAATCCATCCTGGCGCGCTCCCCGCCGCACTCGCCGGCCATGCGCCAGCTGAGGGAGGGAGTGCGGGCAGTGCTGGTCCCCAAAACAAGGCTTGGAGGTCCCTACACACCCCCGGCACTCATCCTTCCCCAGCACACTCCTCGTTCCGGGCTGCTGCCCGTGTCCCATCCAGAGCCAGGACAGCACCACAAGCAGGTTCCCTCAGCGTCAAGTGTTTGTCTCCACCTGGCAGATGAGAGCAAGGTGGGCCACGGGTGTCCATCACAGGGATACGATCCTCCAGGGGGGATAGCAGGACCTGGGACAAGGCTGGGCCTCCCAGCACCGGTGTCCAGCCGGGACCACCACGCCGGCAGGCTGGTGGACTCTGCCAAGTCTACTTCAACAGCAGGGTCTTTGGCAGCAAGAAACATCCCTTTTCTCCAAGTTAACCCTACCCAGTGTGCATCCCGGCCGGGCCTGTCGGTCCTACCAAAACACGCAGCTGGGTGCAGCCCCTGGATCTGGCTTTTCAGGGATGTTTAGTGCTGGGGACCCCGCGCCGCCCTCGCAGTGACGGCGCGGGCGGCGCTGCCAGCCCTGCCCCGTGCCGGCTGTCCCACTGAATGGACACGGCTCGCAGCGAGCGTGGCAGCCGGGCAGATGCTCTCCTGCAGCCACCCCCGGCCAGCAGGGCAGCCAGACAGAAAGCTTGAAACCCCGTAAAATAGAACAATAATAAAGAAAACTAGAGGGGGTGGATCACACCCAGCAGCTGATTCACCAACGCTGCTCTGCTTTACCCCAAGACACACCGGCAGGACAAGCCGAGGGTGTGTTTTTTCAGCCGAATTACTTTTAATTGAGTACATCGGAGCTTAGAAACACATGATGCCGTCGGAGATAAATATAGCCACAGCTACGAGGATAGAGGGGGCAGGGAGCAATCGAGGTTCAACACAGCCGAGAAGGAGCTTCCAGCTCCGGGAGGCAGCGCCGGCCGCGCCGCCGCACCTTTCCCCGTTCCGCTCGGGCATCTCCGCTCCGCTCGGGCACCCCCCGCACGCCCCGCCCGGCCCGGGGAGGGGGCCGCGGAGCCCGTACCTGTTTTAAACTCAAGCGCCGGGTCCTTCTCCCCCTCGCCCAGGTCGCTCTGCAGCATCATGTAGAGGATCCCGAAGGAGTTGTGGATGCCGAAGATGGAGCCGTTGCACCAGGCGGCGGCGAAGACCACCACCCAGCCGAAGCCGCCTTCGGGGGGCTGGAAGGGCGCGGCGACCCCGCTCTGTCCTTGCTCAGCCGCGGCCCCGGCCCCGGCCCCGGCCCCGGCCCCGGCCCCGGCCCCGGGCTCGCTCTCGCCCGCCGCCGCCGCCGGCACCTTCTCGTCGCGTTGCGCCATCGCGGCCGCGCTCCGGCCGCCGCCCGCCGCCCGACTGCCCCGCAGCCGGTCCCACATGCCCGCCGCCCCCCCCGGCCGGCCCCCCCGCCCGCCCCCTCCTGCCGCAGCCTCACTCCCCGCCTCCCCTCCGCCGCCTCCATCCTCCTCCTCCTCCTCCATCGCGCCGCTCGGCCCCCGCGTCCCTACCTGCGGCGGGGGCCGCCCGCCCGCCCGCGCCCCCCTCCCGTTCCCCCCGCGGCGCTCAAAGGCGGCCCCGGGCCCGGCCGCGGCCCCGCATCGCCCGCCGAGCCTCCGCGCCGCCCCCGCCGCCGCATCCTGCAGCGGGCCCGGCCCGGGGCGGGCCCCCGCCAGCGCCGCCCCCGCGGGGCCCGGGGGGCGGCAGGAGCCACGGGGGAGCCGCCGCTGCCCCCCGGCCCCGCACGGTGCCCCGGCCGCGGGACATCCCCGGGAAGCGGCCCCGGGGGTCTCTCCGGCCCGGCGGGGGATGCTGCCGCTCCCCGGGCCCCGCGACGGAGCCCCCGGAGCCGCCCGAGCAGGTGGCGAACGGCGGGCGAGGGGATGAGTTTCCTTCCGCGCCGGGCATCCCGGTGGGGTTTTTGGCGTGCCCTACCCCGGGAAGTTTGGAGAGCGTTTGTGTGACACCAACCCGCCTTCTGGCCGGGGGAAGCTGCCGACATCACCCCGGCAGCGGGGCTGTCCCCAGCTGTCACCCCACGCTGCCTTCTCCGGGCGGGATGGCAGCGGCCACCCAAACCCAAGGATTTTGGAAGCTGATCCCTCGCCTCTGCCTCGTTTTGCAGCAAGCTCTGCCTTTTCTCTTCTTTCAATAAATAATTACAAACCCACCAATATATTAAAGCTTGTCTTTTCACACGCTGAAGGTATTTACACTTTCATATATGCCAAGTCTGAGTTATTATTCTTTCTTTTCCCTAATGGCTGTGTCAGTGTCAGATTCCTATCAGAGTAAAATAATACATCCCAACCTCCCGCTGCTCTTTCTTTACCTCCAGGGATATTAATTACAGGGCAGGGTGCGGAG
The DNA here is from genome assembly GCF_029207755.1 of Chamaea fasciata. Lineage (NCBI taxonomy): Eukaryota > Metazoa > Chordata > Aves > Passeriformes > Sylviidae > Chamaea > Chamaea fasciata. Next base: position 2,003,221 of record NW_027094107.1, read on the forward strand.
CCGGCAGGGAGGCGGCGGCAGGGCCGCACCATCTCCCTGCCTCTCCCGCAGCCGGAGCAGCACCCGGCCACGGGCTGCGGCTTGGGAAGGCTTTTGTCTGCGTGCTGCGGCTCGCCGGCCTTGGAGAACCGCTCTGGGACGCGGCCACAGCCAGGAAAACCTCTCCTCGGCCTTCCCGCCGGCAAATCACTGCCAGCTCCATCGCCATCCGCTTCCTCCCGGGCAGAGGATGAGGAGCAGTGGCTGTGGCTGGCTCTGAGCAGCCTCCGAGAGCGATGGCGAGACCCGAGCCGCGGGGATGCGCCGATGGGGAACGCGGTCTCCTCCCCTCGCCTTCCCTCCCGGGCGCCGCGCCGGTGGATGAGCCCAAATCCCCCCTCGCCCGATGGCGTGCCCGGCGGGAACGCCACGCTCAGGTCAGCCTCGCTGCTGGAGGAACTGCATTTTTATTTCCCTTCCTCTCTGGTGGAGTCTCCTCCCCGGATCCCCATCTCCACAGCGCGGCCGGGGGAGGCTTGGGAGCTTTGGAAGCATCTTCCACTGCCCTCTGCCGACACAACGAGCAGCTGAATTTTAATATCCACACCACCAGAGAGAAGGCTGAGGTTCCCGGCCTGCTGGTTTTATTTCGTTAAGCCCCTGCAAGCTGAGAGAGAAGGGGTCTGGGGTACCCCGGGTGGTGCGCTGGGAAGCTGCCCCCCAAAACTCTCCACGGCAGCAAAGCAAGACTAGATTAAAAACAGCAGTGAGAGAGGTGGGAAAGCCCTTTGCCACAGAAAACACCATATTACGGAGACTTCTTCCCTCTGGAGCTGCAGAAGGCTCTCACAGAATGAGAAACAGGCGGTTAATATTCCTTGGACCTTGAGCCAGACACAAAAGCAAGGGAGCAGCATCTCTCCTGGATGTTGGCTGGCTCTATTGTGCCTGGACAGAGCATTTTTTCACCCAGGCATCACTGGGCTGGACTGGACCAGGGAGATCAGGGAGTAAAATCACAGAAGGGACTGAAAAAGCAGGGGTTAAAAGTCTGGGCTGGGTGAGATGATGGAGGTTTCATCGGGGAGGGAGATGCAGCCTGGGAAGCTCTGGGAAACCCAGGCAGCAACAGCTCAGCCTGCTGCAAGAACATGGAGCATCCCACCCAGAGGCTCTGCAGCTTCATAACCACAAGATGAAAGAAACACCGAGGGAAACCAGATAAAGCTGCTCTTCTCCCTTGAACTCAATGCTGAAACACTCTTCTGTGTCTGCCACATGGTTTTCCTCAAAGCCCTGAGCCCGCCAGCTTGCTGAGGGCTGCAGTGGATGGCAGCAGCACCTCCAGGCTCTCCAGATCCACATCTGGCATCCCCGGGGAGCTGGCAGGGAGCACCTCGTGTCACAGCCACCCGGCCACCGGGGCAGAGCGTGGCTGTCAGCAGCGTGTGCTTGGCTCCAAACCGTGGTGCCAGAGCCTCTGCCAAAGGGATTGGCTCCTGCTCAAAGTGTGTGCCTGCTTTTGCAGAAGGGGAGGAGGGATGGAAATGTCTGTGCAAACACCTTGGGAAGTGTTATAGGAGGACGTGGCTTTGGAGAATGCAAATTCCCAACGGCTTCGCAACCTGGCTTGGTGTTAGTGACACGGGGACACGTAGGGGTGTCCTGAGGACAAAACCTCACTGACAGCATCTGCTGCAGGCCCAAAAGCTCTGGGAAAATATCTCTAGTGGTGAGCAGCTCCCGGCAGAGACATTCACGTGCTGGGCACAGCCCCTTCCTGTCATTAACAATGCTCCTTTCTTTCCACTGGAGTTGTAGTTGAGGCAGCTGCTACATCTGGCCTGGCAGAGACGCTGCCCCAGAGAAAAGCGTAGCTCGGGGGCGGCCTCAGGGAGGTGGCAGGACTCACTCCGTGGCAGGGAGGCTGGAAGGCAGCATGTGGAGCCCAAGGCTTGTCCAGGGAGAAGGAAGAGAGAGGACCAGCACACTGCAACATCCTTCCTCTGCCTGGCCTTCCCAATGTTTGGGATCAAAAGTACCAGAGGTGGCATTTCCCACCTTTTTAGCAAAGACTAAAGTCGATTCTACTTAGCTTGGCTGAAAAATGAGGCAACTTTAAAGTGCTGGTGTGAGCAGTGCTGGTTTTCAGGGCACCACGTGCCACCAAACCCCACATTTGGCTTCATTTTGGCAGTGGAAATCACAGCCACAGCAGTGGCTCCAGGCTGGGTGAGGAACATGGTGCTGCTCAGACCCTGCTGCCCTACCTGATTTTTCATACAGTTGAGCAAACCCACGATTTCTGGCCCAAACAGAGGGACAGGGTGGATCTGTGTTGTATTAAAGGGCTTCTGGAGCCACAGAGCTGCCTGCTCACCTGCACCCATCCAGCTGCACAGGTGTGGAGGATATTTTCTGACTGTGCCTCACTGGTTTTCCATATTTCCTTTGAAATTGGAGCTGGAAGGGCACGTTCCTGTGGGGAAGTGGAAGTTCCTGCCCAGCCCCACCAACCCCAGCCACGACTCAGCCCCAGCTGTGCCCCGTAACCCCGCAGGACCCGGGCGCGAGGTGCCAGAGACGCTTTGCTGATGGGAACAGCTCGAGCCGGCACACAAAGGAGGCAAGGATCCAGCTGTAAATTAATATTTTATGGAACACCAAGAAAAATCAGAGAGGCTAATTACAGTGATAATCATCGTGGCCCAGAGGCATTTCCATGGAAGTCAGGAATTACCCGGGATTACCTCAGCAGCCCGCGCGGGAGGCGAGCGCGTGCGGCGGGGCCACGGCACCCGCCACCTCCTCCTGTGCCAGCTGGGGCTCCACAACCCAAAACAGAGGGCTTTGGCAGCCTCCTGGCATCCCACCCCAGTACACAGCCTTTGGCAGGTTGGGATGGATGGATGGAGGGGTGGTGGGGTTTGGGGCGGGCTGCTCACCTGGGCCTCACTGTGCCTGTTTGTCCGCAGTGTCACTGATGTGGGACCCGTGGTTGACCTCAAGCTGCTCAAAACCCCGAGGGGTTCAGGGAATCACTGGTAGAAAGTTTGTGGATGTGCCCCCAGGATAAGTTTTTCCTATGGTTCATTAATTTACTGTTATTAACTGATATTTGCATGGTTTATCCAGTGACAGAATGAATTCCCTTGGGAAAGGGTGAATTCCCCTTCAGCTCCTCACTTTGGAGGGTGGGGGCACTGCCCAGCTCCGGCATGGCACAAAGTTGGCTCATGGCAAGCCTGGAACATCTCCAGGAGCTGCATGGTCAGGGGTTCTGCAGGCTCCTGTCCCACAGCCCAGGGCAAAGCCAGCACAGACACCTCCAGGGGGAGCGGCCTGGGGAGCAGAGAAGTCTTGGTGCAGCTGGTTTGTGACCCCAAGCTCGAGCAGAGGACACTGCTGCTCTGACACTCAGGAAAAACTCGGGTAAAACCCCTCGTGTGCTGTGCACAGAGCTGGGAAGAGCCTGGGCTGAGGCTGGCTCTGGGCTGAGGGTGCTGAAATGCTCAGATCTGTGGGCGCCGCTGTCTGCACCCTTCCCTCACCCTACCAAGCTGTGTGGGTCACCCCGGGCACGCTGCTTGTGCCCCCCAAGCCCAGGTGTGAGAGTGCCCAAGAGCACCCAGGAATACAGGAGATGGCCTGGGGTCTCCAGGGTTGAGGCCTGGGGCAGCTGTGACACCCTTTGGGTTTGCTCCTGGCAGTTTGAGTGTTTGTGTTGAGCTGAGCTGCACGTGGCAGCACTGAGAGCTGCTCTGAGCACAGGCCGGGGGTCACCGGGGGCTGCAGGCAGGAGAGGACAGCTCTGTCCTGGGGCACAGCACAGGGGCTGCCCACCCCTCCTATCCCAGCGTGAGTCCTCCAAACCTCTGCCCGCTGCTGCAGCTGTGACAGTCCTGGGAGCAGCATCGGCCTCCTCGCCCTGAGCGGCTGCACTTCTGCCTCCGTTTGGGTCACGGGAAACTTTCACTTCGTTTTTGGAGATGAGAACAGCTCTGGTAGCACCAGCACAGGGACAGGACAGCTGACCAAGGCAGCCCGGGATGAATGTGGAATATCCAGCCTGAGTGTGCTGTGCTGTGCTGGCTGCTCAGGGAAGGGGACACTGGGGACACGGGCAGGAGGGATGGGAGTGAGGGTGCGGCAGCTGGGGCTGGTGTGGGCTGCAGAGCTGCCCGAGCTCCTCCGGGCACCGCAGAGCTGCTCTTACCTCTGCCTGCAAAAGGGCTCCGGGCTGGGACACAGCCTTGTGCCAGACCCCGAGGTCCAGCCTAGTGAGCGCTCAGGAGATGGCAGCTGTCCCTTTCGGGATCCCCTCGCCCTTCATCCCTGCCGGTTTTCTGTTCCTGACGAGCGCCGGGAGCTGCGCTGGGAGCAGCAGCCTGATGTGCTGGGAGCGAGGAGCTTTCCCCGCTGCCTGCACGCTGCTGGATGCGGCTCCTTCCTGACAAACACGGCTTAATCCCGCCCTGGAGCGCTCCGTAAAGAAATCAAAGCGTGAGTCATCTCCCTCCAAACCTCAAACCGTGTCACAGATTATCCCTCATGCTGCTGAAGTTCTTTCTTCTCCCCCACACGCCCCAGTGCAAGGGGAAGCGAACACGTTTCCCACATCGCAGCTCCCGCGCAGCCCAAACCACCTGTCTCTCCTGCCTCACTCTGCCCTCTAGTAGCGGCTGCATTTACAGCAGTCGGAGAATCATGGAACCGGGGAAATGTTTAGGGTGGAAAAGCCTTCATCGAGTCCAGCCATTCCCAGGGCGCTGCCAAACCCAGCATTAACCCGTGACCCCGAGTGCCACATCTACACATCCTTTAAATCCCCCCAGGGACGGGCACTCCACCACTGCCCTGGGCAGCTGTGCCAGGGCTGGACAGCCTCTGCAGTGAAGAAATTTTCCTTAATAACCAATCTAAACCTCCCCTGGGCCAGCCTGAGGCTGTTCCCTCTCCCCCTGTCCCTGTTCCCTGGGAGCAGAGCCCGACCCCCCCGGCTGTCCCCTCCTGTCAGGGAGCTGTGCAGAGCCACAAGGTCCCCCCCGAGCCTCCTTTTCTCCAGGCTGAGCCCCTTCCCCAGCTCCCTCAGCCTCTCCTGGGGCTCCAGCCCATTCCCAGCTCCATTCCCCTCTCTGGACACGCTCCAGCCCCTCAATGTCTTTCTTGGGGGGCCCAGAACTGCCCCCAGGAGCTGAGGTTCTGTTTCTGTGAGTGCCTTGCTCACCATTAGCCTCCAGCCCAGAATGCCCCTTGGCTGGGCAGGGGCAAGGCCAGGGATTTGAGGAAGGGCTGTGGGGTCACTGGAGCCTGCCCTGGCTCTGCTGGCATCCTTGGCACGGACATGCAGCTGCCATGGGCACAGCTGTGTGGTTTTCCTGCACTCTCAGCCCCTGAAGGAGCCATTCACGTCACTCCTTAGCCAGCCTGCAAAATCCCTGCCAGTCCCTGGGGCTGGAGTGTGGGCACAGCCTGGAATGGGTTTGGCGTGGGCTGGGAAGGGCAGAGCCCCGAGGTGGGGTCTGGTGGAAGGTGTCCCTGCCCTTGGCAGGGGGGTTGGAATTGGGTGGTCTTTAAGGTCACTCCCAACCCAATCCATTTTGGGACTCTGGGACTCCCAGGCTTGGATTTTGTTAGACCCCCAAACAGATGAGGCTCCTGCAGTGTTTGCACTCACCGTGGTGCAGTGCTGCCACTGGGGCACAGAATCATGGCATGTCTTAGGCTGGAGGGCACCTTTAAAGGGCTTCTAGTCCTACCCCTGCCATGGGCAGGGACACATCCCACCACCCCAGGCTGCTCCAAGCCCCAATGTCCATCCTGTCCTTGGACAGTTCCAGGGATCCAGGGGCAGCCACAGCTTCTCTGGGCACCCTGTGCCAGGGCCTGCCCACCCTCATTGTAGAAAAATTCTTCCTCACATCTGGTTTAAACTGACCCTCTTTCATTTTAAACCCGTCACTTACTGTACTACAATAACAGGTCCTGCTAAAAACTCTGTCACCATCTTACCTGGAGCCCCTTTAGGCACTGGAGGGGGCCCGGAGCTCTCCCTGGATCCTTCCCTTCTCCAGGTGAGCACCCCCAGCTCTGCCAGCCTGCCCCCAGAGCAGAGGGGCTCCAGCCCTTGGAGCATCTCTGTGATACGACCAAGGAGAGGACCCCGAATCCTCGGGCACCGGCAGCGGGTGACAGTGACAAGCTGGGGACGACGATGGGGCTTCATCAACACCTCAGACCAACACCTTGGCCTGGATCTGATCCATGGGGAGACACCCAGGAACTCCACAGGGGAAGCGTGAAGAAGATGGTGGCAACGCCACACCTGGAGGAGAGGATGCCCAAACCTCTCCCTCTCACCGGAGCATCCCTTCCCCTCCCGACCGCTCCAGCGGAACGATTTCCAGCGGGATGCTCCCAACCCGCAGCTCCGGGCCGGAGAGCCGAGGGGAAGGAGGGATTACCCCAAGTTGTCAGGGCGGCTCCGGGGCCGCTCGGGGAGCCCGGGGCGGGCGGTGCGGGGCGGAGCGGGGCGGGGGCGGCGCGGGGGCACATGCGCCGTGCGCGCACTGCGGAGCGGCGCGGGCAGCGCGGGCAGCGCCAGCGGAGCGGGGCGCGGGGCGCGGGCAGCGGCGGCGGCGGCCGCAGCCCCGCACGGCCCCGCACGGCCCCGCACGGCCCCGCCGAGACACAGCCCGGCCGCCCCCAGCCCGGCGGAGGTGAGCGCAGGGGATGCGGGAATGACGCGGCGCGGGGAAAGTGGGGGGTCTCTGTCCCCCCCAGGTGTGAGCGCGCATGGGGGGACATCTCTTGGCGGGGCTTTGCAGCCTTTTTGTGGGGGTCTCCCATGTCTTTTCATCATTTTTTTGGGGGGGGCATCGTTGCGTGGAGGGGATCCCCCACCGCTCTGCATCCTGGCATGGTGGGGTGGGTGATTCTCTGCTGCTTTACATCTTTCCGGCGGGGAGGGGGTTCTCCATCCCTTTACATCCTTTGGGGGGATCCTCCATCCCTTTACATCCTTTGGGGGGGATCCTCCATCCCTTTACATCCTTTGGGGGGGATCCTCCATCCCTTTACATCCTTTGGGGGGGGTTCTCCCGTCCCTTTACATCCTCCCGGGGGGGGAGGGCCACTCCGCATCCCCGTTTTGCTGCATCCCCCCCCAGCTTTGCATCCGTGCCCGGGGGCGGGGGGCTGTCCTCCATCCCTTGGCATCCTTGCTTTGGGAAGGGGCTGTCCAAGCTGCTTCGCCTCCTTGCGTGGGGGGTCCCTCCGCTTTGCAGCTGTTCATGGCCGGGGGGGGGGGGGTTTGAATCCTCCACGTTTTGCACCTTTTCCTGCAGGGGAGGGGGTCAGGCTGCTCCGCACGTTCCCATGGCGGGGGGGAGGGATCCCGGCAGCGCTTGGCACACTCGCACCGCGGTGCTCCGGGGCCTCTCTGCACCTTTGCGCTGGGGAGGGGGTGTGTGTGCTGTCACTTCGCATTCCTGCATGGAGAGGGAGGGGGACCGGGCTGCTCGGCACCCTTGCGTGGGGGCGGGGTGGGGGCGGGGGGCTTCACTTGACATCCGTGCCACGCTGGGGAGGGAGGATCCTTCATCTTTACATCACTGTGGGGGATAGACTGGGCCCACGGCTGCCTGTGCACCCACAACCAGAGCAGGGCAGGGCTCATCACCCTCTGCCTGGGAAACTGGGGGCGGGTCTGGGGGTCTCTGCAGGCCGGTGTGAGGCTGGGGATACAGAGGGGACAACGCCGAGCAGGGCACAACCTGCTGTCACCTGTCATGCGTGCCCCCCTCTCCCCATCCAGCTGTCCTCCCAGGGATTTGGAGCCCCTCTGCGTTCCCTTGGTGACCCCCCCAGGCCGGGGCACCCCCATGGGCAGAGCTGCAGGTGGGCCCAGAGCCCCCCGGAGGTGCCGAGCCTGGGCCTCCACGCTCAGTGATTCAGCTACTTGCAGGGAGCTTTAATTCTATCGCCTCGAACTCGAGTTCTTGCTGCCTCGTGGTGGTGTCGGTGCGATGGAATACCTACGGATTGAGATGCTTTTAAAGGGAGTTTGTGGCTGCTTTGTGTGCCCGGCGCGGTGGAGCCAGCGGCCGGACACGCTGCCGGCGGAGGGGAGCGCAGCCCCGGGCTGCGCGGGCAGCTCGGGAATGGCAGCATCAATAATTCATCTTCCAAACTTCGGCGTGCCAAGGCACACCCCTCGCGCTGCAGCTCATTGCCTGCGTTTTAAAGAGATTGCCGGTATCGTTTTCTTTTTAAAAAAAAAAAAAAAAATCGGTGTTTTGGTGGTATTTGAGTGTCTCAGTGGCCGCCAGGGTGACGGGTTGCAGAGCTGGGTGAGGAGGGCAGGGTGATGGCAGCGTCAGCCCAGCGCAGCCTGCTCTGGCAGGCAGAGGGTTAACGTGCACCGGGCTGTGCTGTCGCAAACGCAGAGCAGGAGAAGGGCTCTTACCCAGAACGCGGTGATGCAACTCAGACCCCGAATGTCCGCTCCTTCTCCCGGGAGCAGAAGCCCACGGAGAAAACTGGAGATGAAGCATATTTTGCTTTGAGCTGTCGTCTCCCTTGGCCCAGTTCTGAACCAAAGATGCTCATCCTCCATTTTATGGCGGATGACAAATCAGCCGCCGATGCCAAGATCTTGACAAGTTACGAACAACAGCCCTCGAGCCAGAAGTGTTAAGAAATAAAAAAAGAAAAGCAAGAACGCCTTTTTTTTTTTTTTTTTTTTTTTTTTTCCTTCGCAGAGCTGCTCATCCAAAAAGACACCCTCCTCACTGCACCCCGCGGGCAAGAGCCGCGGCATTTCGCAGCGAGGCTGCAGCCAGCTCCAGGCTGGGATCTGCCGCCCCTTCCCCACATCCAGCCGGAGTTTTGTCGGGCACACGCCCAGCCCTGATGGGAAAAGCCCCGGGGACAGGCCGGGGAGCAGCAGGCAAAGGCCGGCCCCGCAGGGAGCGGGTTGGAGCTGGCTGGGAGCGCTCTGCTCCGCGGCTGGAGGTGCCAGTCCTGCGGCTCTTCCCAAAGGCAGCGGCAGCAGCAGCAGCAGCAGAGCCTTTCCAGAACGCCCCTCGCTGCTGGCCGAGGGTTTCCCCGGTTTATCAAAGCTCCTTCTATACTGAGGAGAAAAAGGCTGGTTTGTTCAGCAGCGCCCTGCTCGCACAACCCGGCAGCGGGCGAGGGAGATCCTTCTGGTAATGAGCTGGGCACAAAAGGGGGGGAAAAAAAAAAGCTGTCATTGAAGATTTTCCTTTGGTGATAGAGTCATTAAAAACAACACATGATTCCTGGGCCAGCAGGGACCTTTTGCAGCCAAAACAGAGCTGAGATCTGTGCTGTGTTCCCACAGCCCCAGCCCCTGACTGCTCCTCGCAAGATCAAGGCAGTGCCGCTGCTCCCGGGCATTCCTCGCACTGGAAGCAGGCATGGAGCAGCCAAGGGATGATGGAGGAGGATCATGCACACTTTCACCCACAACTTTCCCCCTCCTTTTTCCCTTCCGCACGAGGGTATCAGGATGGATGTCTTTTTTTTTCTTTTTTTTTTTCTTTTTTTTTTTGCATGGATACAGATACAGATTCTCTGATCCGTATCCATAGCAGAGATTGAGCCAAAGGCTGAATGGGAAGGACCTGGAGGACTGGCCCTCAGCTCCATGACCACTGCCAGGGGACACTGAGGGCTCCCCGTTTCTGAGAAATCAAACTACAGAACCCAAACTTCGTGTTAACTAAACCCCAAGGAAAGCTACTGCCTGAAAATCCCCTTGCCAGAGATGGGGTTGTTCAGACTGGAGAAGGCTCTGGAGAGATCTTAGAGCTCCTTCCAGTACCTAAAGGGGGCTTATCAAAAGAAGGGAAAGACTTTTTACAGGTGGACATAGTGATAGGTCAATGGGGATTGGTTTTGGACCAAAAGAGGAGAGATTTAGATTAAAAGTTAGGAAGAAATTCTTCACTGTGAGGGAGGTGAGGCCCTGGCACAGGGTGTCCAGAGAAGCTGTGGCTGCTGCCCCTGGATCCCTGGAAGTGTCCAAGGCTGGGCTGGACACTGGGGCTTGGAGCAGCCTGGGATAGTGGGAGGTGTCCCTGCCCAAGGCAGGGGTGGAATGGGGTGAGCTTTAAGGTCCTTTCCAACCCAAACCTTCCTGTGATTCTGTGATTTACAGCATTTGCTCTCGCCTACTCTAAAAGAAACATCATTTAGATGAAACCCCTCCAGGAGCCTGTTTGTTTTACACCAGACTCACAGCAGGACGAGGGTTCTGTGCTGACCCCAGGGTAACGAGGCAGGCTGGTCAGGAAAATCAGCATTTTAGGGCACGAGGATGCTTTTATGGCCTCCTCCTAAGCAGGGCTGGTGCTGCACGGCCCTCGGAGGTGCTGGGGGTTTAGAGACAATTCTGTCAAGTGCTGCCCCTGCAGTAAAAAGAGAAGGCGGGAGAAAAAACCCCAACCAAACCCCCAACTGTGGCATTTACTAACGAAGCTCCTGAGGAACATTTTTAGCTGTGATTGAAGGTTGTGCTGGGTTTGCTGTGCAGTGTTCTCTCCCAGAGAGAGCTGGCAGGGGAGGGAGAGGGCAGCGCTTCCCGGTGGGACACAGGGCTCCAGGCCGGCCAGGGAGCCACGGAGCTGTGCCCCGGGGCCACCCCGACACAGCTCCCTCCCCGCTTTGCCAGGGGCGCCTGACCCTTCCCCAGCTCCACCCGAATCTGTCCCTGGCCGGCGGCAAAAATCCCTCTGTGCCACCCGGGGCTGAGACCTCTCCATTCACAGCGAGCTCACAGCTGCCAGCTCCCCAGGCTGATACCCTGGGCATGGGGGACAAAAACACCACCCACACCCAGGGGTTTTCAGTCCCGAGGCGTTTTTCCACCTGATGCTTTGCTGGCCCTGCAGTGGGGCTGGGATGGCCCCAGACCGTTGGCAAAGCCAGGCTCCTTTGGGATGCAGAGGTCCCAGGGAAGGGGCGGGCAGTGGCATTGCTTCTCCCACGCCCACCAGCCCTCAGTGCCACCCTGGGGATTTACTCTGGCTGGAATCCCGACCTCTGCTTTATTTTGAGCCAGGGGAACACTTGGGATCCAGCTGGTTTTAATATATTTAACGAAGCTTTGGACAGCAGCTCTGGAGCAACGATCACCTTCACAGGGAGCAGTGACATTTGTCATGCCGGTGGTGTTCTCAGGCATTTGGGCTGGCAGCAGATGAAGGAGTGGTCGCAGATGCATTTTGTAAATTAGAGCAGCGAGTCCTTGTGGTGCAGCTCACGCTCCATTTTGTGGGAAGTAAATCAGCAGATCTGGCCCAGCTCTCCCAGGCAGGTTTTCCCCTGCACCACAAAGAGCCGCCTGCATGGCTTTCCCTGCCTGAATTTCTCCTGAGACGACAAAACCCCAGCCCCTGTAGGCTCCAGGCTCTGCTCTTCCCATGGCCCATAGTGGTAGGAAAGCAGGCTTTAGGGCCACCTGAGCCAGAGGTTGCCCCTCAGCCATGAGGTGGCCGCTGGTGGCCTCTCTGTCCTCTGCAGGTTTGTCCTGTTGCTCTTTGAACCGTCCCACGCTGGTTTCCGCCACTCTGTGGCAGAGCTCCCCAAACTGACACCTCGAGAACCTGCTGCTTTCACACCTACCACCTATTTCTGTCTGCTCAGAAGCATCACACACCCCCAGATCCTTCCCAGCCCTCTTCTGTGCCAGATCCATCCTGCCAAACTCCACAGGACGAGCTCCTTCAGGCACCTACAAGCCCCACTGAGTGTCAACTCTGCCTCTCGTCCTTTCCCTGGCTTCAGACTCAGGTTTTGTGGCTCCTTTCACTATTTCAGGACTGCTTTGTGCCTACCTCCTGCCCCCAGCCCTTCCTCACCTCTCCATTCCAAGGGTTCTGCACCAAAACCGGTGCAGAACGTGGTGAGCAGCCACCACAAGATCTGGCACTTCTTGTTTGTTTAATATTCACTTAAAAACTTTTTTTGTTCAAGGTTAATAGATTTTTCAACATATCTCTTGGTTTTTTTCACTGCTCTGGCTCCTGGCATCTGAGCAAGGATTTGCTGCCTTGCAAAAGCCTCTGGCTCCTGGCAGTGTGTGCTCCTCAGGGCTCAGAAGGACCCTGGGAAGCCCAAATTGGGAAAGAGCTTCGATGGCAAGGGCTGAGCAGACTGCCCCAAAGCTTGACCTAGAACTGAGCTTAGTGCAGAGCTGGCCCCAACTCCCAGCCGTGAGGCATTTGCTTCACCACACACTTCACAGAATCATTAGGCTGGAAGAGACCTCCAGGATCATCAAGTCCAACCCAACCCCAACCTCAACTCAGCCATGGCACCAAGTGCCACACGCAGTCTTTTCTTAACCACATCCAAGGATGGTGAATCCACCACCTCCCCGGGCAGGGCATTCCAATACACACCCACATTCTCCCCAGATCCAAGCTCGGGGTTTTTCCTGGCTGTCTGACACAGAGTGGAGGAAGTTTCCCTCATTCCTGCTGCTCCATGCACCACCCAATTCCATCAGAAACATTGGAGGTGCCTGGATTTGCAGCTGGTGATGTGCAGCACGGGACATCATGGACATCATGGACATCCTTCCTGCCAGTGCTGCTCATCTCATCTGTGGCTCCACTCCCACTCCAGGTTTCTCCTGCAGGGAACACCCATGGAAAACAAACCCCAACATCGTTTCCTGCTCCACCACAGCCCAGGGAAAGAAGGTGGGAGCCAGGACACTTCTCCCTTCTCTCTCATGTGACACCGAGCAGGGCTCCAGGGCTGCAGGTGCCGGGACCTGACCAACCCCAAAATCTGCCACGGGAATTAACCAGCACCTGAGAAATTTGTGGTCACCAGCCTGTGACCACCCGGCCACGCAGAGCACACCTGGTCCTTCAGGCCACTTTGGATCTGCCTACAGGGCTGTAAATCACAGCCCAGTGAGAGAGAGTGGGTTTGGGGGCAGGGAGGGGAGGAGGGCACAGCTATGCACGTGAAAAGCTCTCACAAAGAACGTCAGGAGCAATAACTGGGCACAAAACTCCTTTTTTTGGACCCTCTTACAAAATGAGAGATGCTTTTCTGCCCTGATGCCCCCCAGGGATCTAAGCTGCCAGATGCTGGTGGCTGCTGAGGTGAAGGAGAACATCTGGAAGGAGCCAGCTGGAGGGGTCACCCGTGGTCCAGCAAATCACATCCCCAGCCTGGTCCACAAGGGCTGGGGCAGCTCTTACTGCCCAGAACTCCCTGTTCTGGGAAAGCAGGGGCTGCTCCTCAGTGCTGCCAGCTTGGTCCTTGGGGGAAATCAGCATCTTAGAGCACAACAAACTGCTCCTTTCTGTCTCATGTCCTCCCCTGCCTGGTCACCTCAGCTGGATGTGATTCCTTTCCAAGCTCCACCACTGGGTTTGGGAAGCAGGTGGGAAGCTGGTGAGTGCCTCCCCTCACCTGTGGCATTTCGCAGAACAACATTTAGAGCTATTGGCTCTTTCCAGTCACAGGGAAAAGCTGAGTGGTGGGAGAATCCCCACAGTGGACCTGGAACCTGAGCCAGCCCCTGGCTGGTCCCATTCTCCTGCCTTCACCCTCCAAGAAATTCCTGCTGAGTTGCCGGCTCCCATTTTCCTCCTCCTGCATCCTGACGCCAGCTCCCACTCAGGGCTCCAGGATTCCAGTCAGGAGACAGTGAAATCCCAGAGGTTTAGTCCATGTAAATGATCCTAGAGCCTGCACCCAGATGATCCCTGCCCTCAGGAGCCTTTTGCTGAGGAAAAGATTTTGCCACCCAAAACCACCCCCTTGAAATCTTGGAAACCACCTGAAACACCAGCAAGGGCAGGAGCAGTGCTGGGCACAGCTCAGCATCCCCTGCTGAGGCTCTGGCCAGGCCAGCAGAGCTCAGGATTTGTGTGCAGCCTCTTGGTGGGGGTGAGCAAGATGTGCCAGCCAGGACAGAAATGAAATTGGCCTCTCTGGAGTCACGTGCAGCCCATCCCCACCCAGAGAACCGTGGCCCCATGAGTCAGGACAGGCCTAGAGGCGGCAGGTTTTAGGTGAGCAGTTGGGATTTCAGGCAGAAGTCAGAGGTTTGGTGCTGTTGGGGCAGCAGGTTGAGAGACCCCCTGTCAGGGAAGGGCTGCCTGGGGCTTCTGATCCCTGTGCTCCATTGTTGGGGGGGTTTGGAAAGCTGCTTCTCCTGTGGTTTGGTCAAAATTACCTTTACAGGCTGTCCTTGCATAAAAATTTGCCCTACTCCTCCTTGGTTCCTTCTGCTGCAGGCTCTGAGTGTTGTTTGGCCTCCTTGGGGTGAGATTAAAGGGATTTTCCTCCTCCAGGGATGCCCTCCCATGGCGCAATCTCAAATGCTGCCATCGCACCCCTCACCCACTTTCTGCCTCTCTTCCAATCTATCTCTGCTGGGAAGTTTCAAAGCACAAATCCCTTTTTTTCCCTTCATTCTGCTGAGGTTCCCCGTGGGGACTGCGGGCTCAGGTGGCCCCAGTTCCCCCCAGGTCCCCTGAGCAGGGACAAAAGGCCCCGGGGGCCCGTGGCTGTGTCCAGTGGCCGTGTCCCGTGGCTGTGGCCCAAAGGGATGCTGAGAACGGCTCTTTGTTCCCTGTTTTAATTGCTGGGCTCAGGCAGCTCATTAAGGGCTCTGCCCTGTGCCCTGCAGTCCCTGCAGCCCTGGGATGTGCCAGGGCTCAGCCTCTGAGGGCGAATTTTGGGGTGACACATAAAACCAGCTCGGGGTGAAGCTGCCAGCGTTGCTCAGCTCTTTACACAGAACTCGGGGGGCTCGGGGGTGCCCAGAAAGGGGGATTGTACACGGCCAGAGCAGCCACCCAGCGCCTCCCCTGGGTGTCACAGAGGAGCAAACAGCTGGCAGAAATCTTGATTTTTGGGAGGAGGGGACAGCACCACATCCATGAGCAGCGACTCTGGGAGGCACGGGAGGACACAGAGCTCGCTCTGAGCCCGAAGCACCGCACAACCCTGCGGAGGGCTCAGGACCGGGGTCCTTCCCCTGGCACCCCCAGTGCCCCGGGCACTGCCCAGCCCTCGGGAAAAGGCTTGGGGCTCCTTCATGGGGGCAGCTTGAATTTGCATTTGAAAACAGCGGAGGAGCTGCTGCTGCTGCTGCTGCTGGGAGCGCTGGCCGGGTGCTATCAATGGGAAACTGTTCTGTCTAACGCTGCCGGGGCCAAAAAATGTGAACTCTGCAGATTGCTGGCTCCGCTCAGGGGCGGAATCGCTGGCTCCGGTGCCGGCACCCGGCGGCTCCGCTCCCGGCCGTCGGCGGAAGCTGCTTCTCCTTCGCTGCCAAAATTCTGTGAAAGATGGGGCGGGTGGGGAGCGCTCGGGGCGTGAAACGGGGGGTTCTGCTCTCTGGGAATGCTGCTGCTGCTCTCTGGTCCTTATCAGCCCAGCCAAAAGTTTGCCTTTGCTTCGGGAGTGTGCTGAGCACGGTGGCACCTGAGACCCCCTTGTGTGAGCCTGTGGGGTCGCTGCCTGTCCCAGTCCCAATCCCAGGGTCTGTGTCCTTATCCCAGTCCCAGGGTCTGTGTCCATGTCCCAATCCCAGGGTCTGTGTCCCAGTCCCAATCCCAGGGTCTGTGTCCATGTCCCAGGGTCTGTGTCCCAATCCCAAGGTCTGTGTCCATGTCCCAATCCCAGGGTCCATGTCCCAGTCCCAGGGTCTGTGTCCCAGTCCCAGGAGACACCACCATGGATAATACCTGCGCTTTTCCCCCCTCTTTTCCCAGCCTGTCTCCCACCGTTCACCCTTCACATCAGCGGGGTACCCTGTCCCCAGCACCCCACACCCCATGGTGCCCATCCTTCACCCTTCCCTGCAGCTCCCATGGGTGCCCGGTGGGGACGGGGCCTTTGGGTGCGGGTATCTACCTACATCTCCTTAAACCCTATAGAAAATGAACAATCCCCAGTTCATGGGGGAAGCAGTGGAGCAGGGGGCACCCAAAGATGCTGTGGGGTCACACAAAGGCACTATGGGGACACCCAAGGGTGCCATGGGGGCACCCAGAAATGCTGTGTGGGCACACAGGAGCTATGGGGGCACCCAGAGATGCTGTGGGGGCCCACACAGGAGCTATGGGGGCACCCAGAGATGCTGTGGGGGCACTCAAAGATGCTGTGGGGGCACCCAGAGATGCTGTGGGGGCACACAGGAGATGTGGGGACACCCAAGGGTGCATGGGGACACCCAAAGATCCTGTGGGGGGCACACACAGGAGCTCTGGGGGAACCCAGGGATGCTGGGGGGACACACAGGAGCTGTGGGGACACCCAAGGGTGCTGTGGGGACACCCAAAGGTGCTGTGTGGGCACACAGGAGCTCTGGGGACACCCCGGGATGCCGTGGGGCCATGCAGGGAGCTGGGATGAGCTGGCCACAGCAGCTTGTCTCGGTGTGGTGTGCGCACAAATAAAACCCTGGAGAGCCTGCAGTGAGCTGGAAATAATGGCATTACAAGCGCTTCCTTGCTTCTCTTTGGGCTGGACGAGGCTTTTCGGGGCCAGCTGAAGGGCTGCAGCACAGGGGAGTTCGCTCCTGGGGGGAGCACAGCTCTGGGAAGGGAGTGGGAAAGGACGCGGTGGCACAAGGCAGGGACAAAGTCCTCACCTCCACCGTCTGTGTGCTCACCAGCACCCCGAGGTTTGCACCTCCAGAGCGTCCCCTGCTTGGAGAAGTCCTGTGAGGGAGTGTGGGGGGAGCAGGCCAGTGGTGGAAATCGCGTGTTTTCATCTTCCTTTCCTTCTCCTTGTCCCAGGAGAGGCGTGAGGGCTCGCCATGCCGCTGGTGAAGAGGAACATCGAGCCCCGGCACCTGTGCCGGGGGGCCCTTCCCGATGGGGTGACGAGTGAGCTGGAGTGTGTCACCAACAGCACGCTGGCTGCCATCATCAAGCAGCTGGGCAGCCTCAGTAAGTCACCGACAGCACCCCTGGGGTGGGGTGGCACTGGGATGGCACTGGGATGGCACTGGGATGGCTCTGGGATGGCACTGGGATGGATTGTCGCTGTAAGACACGAAAGATGAGAGGCTCCAATTATTTCAGAAGGCAAAGAGCATAGAGAAAAGCCTTTTTTGTCTAATTCTTCCTACCTTTTATAAGGTGTTCCCACCCAGACCTAACGTGGTCGGTGAATAGGAACGACACCTCTCTAATGCCAGGGGTTAAACCAGAGAAACAGCAAAACACCACCTGGAGAAAGATTGTTCTGGGAAAGGAGAGTTGTTTGCCAAGGTTGTTTTGAGATGAAGCTTTCTTGAGAATTTTTTTCTTGGGAAAAAGTTAGCACCTGCCAGCAGGATAAAATCTCTCAGACCCAGAAATATCAGACCCACAACGGGGGGCACTGGGATGGCACTGGGATGGCACTGGGATGGCACGGGATGCACATGGGATGCCACAGTCACTCCCACCAGTCCCAAACACACCGAAACAGGAGTTATGTGGGCTGCAGCCACTCCTAATTCAGTGGGGATTATCCAGATTGTTGAAATAAGAGGATGCTCAGGGCCAAACTCAAAATGGGGACTTGGTGACATTTTGAGACCCGTTTTCCTCTCACAGCTGGTCTGTGCAGTGGGGGACACAAAGCCTTCAGGAGCCCCTTGCTTCTCCACTTGGCCAGAAATAGGAAGGTCAGGTGAAGATCTAAAATACTCCATGCCATTCTTTTTAAAGTTAGAGCTTTTTGAGGAGGAGAAGTCTCTATCAAAGGTCTAAATCCTCAGCTGTCTTCCTGCCCTGGGACTGATCTCAGCAGAAAAGGGGCAGATGAGAGCACTGCACACACCAGTGTGAAGCTTTAACAGGGGCAACCTATTTCATGCTGAATATCCACTTAAAATAGAGAGGAAAGCTGTTCAGGGCTCCTCCTCTTTTACACACCTCCAAAAGTAGATTCTGCTCTAAAATACTCCCAGAAAAATAAACCCAGGATTTCGGGAGCTGCTGGAA
Source organism: Chamaea fasciata (assembly GCF_029207755.1). Taxonomy (NCBI): domain Eukaryota; kingdom Metazoa; phylum Chordata; class Aves; order Passeriformes; family Sylviidae; genus Chamaea; species Chamaea fasciata. Next base: position 2,021,199 of record NW_027094107.1, read on the forward strand.
ATTCAGTGGCTCACACAAGCAGCACCCACATCTGCTCGGGCTTCCTAGTTCAGGGGAAAAGGGAATCAAATATGACCAAGCTGGTGAATGCTCTGAGGAGATTTTAAAAGTGATCTTGGGAACTGTTTGATAGGTGGGACTGGAGGAAACCCTGAGGATCTGGGGGAATGGGATGGGATGGGATGGATGCTGTAACCCACAGGTATCAGCAGTGCTCAGCCAGACACCTTGCTCAGCTCCATCACAGGAATAACCCTAACAAAAAGCTAAATAATCCTAAATAAATAACCCTAAATAAATAAGCTGTGGTAGGGATGCACTGAGAGATGCAGGAAAAATACTGATCAAGTGGAACAAATTGCAGATTGTCCCTGCTGTGGCACCGTCCCCACTGCCCTGCTCTTGGCTTTCTCCCCAGGCTGAATTTCCCCAGGTCATGTTGGGTGATGGTCATTTTTTTGGCTGATCTGTCCTGATGGATCCGGGGGCTCTTTAGGGCACTGTGAATGTCCTGTGCTCCCGTGGGTGCTGCTCTCACTGGAAAGGGAGGCTCCTTTGGGCTCCCCTGCCTCCCTGCAGCACTTTGGGAGAGGACGAGGCTCAGCTCCCAGAAATCCAGGCTGGGGAGAGCACCCCACGGAGGCAGTGGGGAGGGGGTGGCCCAGGGGATGGGCTGGGCAGGCGGAGCCACCTGCTGCGGTGACAGGCGCCGTGTCCCCTGCCAGGCAGGCACGCAGAGGACATCTTTGGAGAGCTGTTCAACGAAGCCAACAGCTTCTACATGAGGATGAACTCGCTGCAGGAGAGGGTGGACCTGCTGGTCATCAAGGTGACGCAGCTGGACTCCACCGTGGAGGAAGGTGAGGGGCTGGTCTGGGGAGGTGTCCAGGTGTGCTCTGGGGACAGGACCCCCGCCACGCCTCGCTCGGCGGGCTGAGGCCACCCCTGCATCCCTTGTCCTTCCTGTGTCGTCCCCCCCCCCCAGTTTCGCTGCAGGACATCAACATGAGGAAAGCCTTCAAGAGCTCCACGGTGCAGAACCAGCAGGTGGTGTCCCGCAACTCCATCCCCAACCCGGTGATGGAGATGTACCAGCGCTGCGACAAACCCCCTCCGCTCAACATCCTCACACCCTACAGGTACGGGACCCTAAAGGTGTGGGGCCCTACGGGGCCCTACAGGGACAGGGCCCTACAGGGAAGGGGCACAGCGCTTCCTGGAGCTCCCGGGGGGCCCTCCCCATGAGAAGGATCAGGCATGCCCCCCATTTGCAGCTGATTTCTCCAGCTGCTGGGCTGCTGTGGGTTTCTCATCTTCTTTTCTTCTGTTAGAGCCAGGATTCATACTCGGGAGATGCAGTTTTTGTGTTCGGACTCTGATGTTTATTAATTCTTATCTATGTTACAGTCCCACAAGCTGTGAGCTCTAGCTAACAAGGTAGAAAATGGCTCTGGCTCTAACTCTTTCCAAGGTTGTTTAAGCATAAATTATCCAATTACAAGATGACACCTATATTGTTTTTACTTTTAGCCCAATAGCCAACCACCCATGGTCCACAATGCAGATTTTTTCACCCAATCATAATACACCACCCAAAGCCATGAAGAAGAATGTAAAAGAAGAAGAATTTAGTCTACACCTTAAATCTTCCATATTGCTTTATATATATTACTATATACTGAGATCTTAAATCTAAGTTTTGCACCCTGTGATATCACACACTTCTATTCAAACTCCACACCCACAATCCCAGTTCTATCATTCAGTTTTGGAAGCCTGTTCCACGGCCTCGGGTCAAATGTGGTGTTTTCTTGAGGGTCAGCGCCTGTCAGCACAGAAAGCCTGAAATTCTTCAGCCTCCAGGGTTCCAACATGCTGCCACCCCCCTTGCAGGGGATGCTTGGAATGTGTGTCCACATGGTAGTGACCATCATGGATGGTTCGGATGTGTTTGTGGTGGGGCAACAGATCGAGGGCATGATCATACCAAGGCCCTTGGGAAGGGGAGCAGGGGGTCGTCTCCTGTGGCTGGTAACCCTCTCTCCCCCTTTCCCAACCCCCAGGGATGACAAGAAGGACGGCCTCAAATTCTACACCGACCCCTCCTACTTCTTCAACTTATGGAAGGAGAAGATGCTGCAGGCGACAGAGGACAAGAGGAAGGAGAAGCGCAGGCAGAAGGTGGGTGGGGGCAGGCGGGCGACAAGGGCGCTGGAGCTGGGGCTGCTCGGGATCTGGGGACAGCCACCACCTGGTGCATCCTCCCTGCTCTCCTCCCCTGCACTGGGTGCATCTCACAGGGCTGGGTGATGCTCCCCAGGGACTGCTCCCGGTCTGGAGGAGCCGGGCTGGAGGTGGGCTTTGTGTTCCCGCAGGAGCAGCGGCTGGTGGAGGACTCCACCCGGGAGGTGAAGAAAGTGAGGAAAGCCCGCAACCGGCGCCTGGAGTGGAACATGATGGCGTATGATAAAGAGTTCCGGCCGGATAACAGGTTCTCACCATCCCCCTATCACATGGCGTCATCGGAAGGATCACTGTCCCCAGATAATAGGCAGGTTCTACCTCCTACACCTTCAGCTCACGGCTCTCCTTTGCTTTGCTCTTCCTCTCCGTCGTTGCGGGGGACGTGTTGCCCACAGCGGGGTCGGGGTGCTCAGCTGCAGGCCTGTGGTAGCTTCATGGATGGCTGGTGTCCCCAGGGTGTCACCCTGGACCTCAGGAGGAGCCTTGGCGTTGGGATAGAACCGGAGCGCTTTGTGTTTTGCATCTAAGAGCAGAGAGCGGTTCAGCTCTGTTGTGTCCTTGTCCCCTCTGCTCTCACTCCGCTGTCTTGTACATCGAGATTTCCGTGGCCTTTCCCTGTTTTGTTGTCCCAACCCCAAAACCCCAACACGCCCTGAGCGCGCACAGGAGGAGTACAACAGCGGGGTTTTCCTGTGCTGCAGATCCTACGCCTCGGACGCCGCCGACCACTCCTACCCGGCCAGCCCCAACCACCCCGCGCAGCTGCTGGCCCCGGCGGCTCACCTGGCCCCGGCACAGGAGCACAAGGAGGGGGTGCTGGCGGCCCCCAACCCCCCGGAGCACGTGTTCCGGCCGGCCGCGGGCAGCCGGCAGAACAGCCTGACCCGCCTGCAGCAGCCCCACGCCCCGCCGCCCCCCGAGGCCGTCCTCAACGGGCCCAGGCCCCACCTCGTCAAGGATTACGGGTAAAGCCTCAGCCGGCGAGCTGCTGGAGGGGTGTGCCAGGGAAGGGAGGCTCGCAGCGGGGGGGGGGTCTGACCCCCCGTTTCTGGGTCGATGGAGGGGGGAAGAATCTTTTCCTGATGTCCGGCCTAAACCTCCTCTGCGGCTTTCATGGTCCAAAACTGGCGGTGAGACTCGAGGCCGAGTCAGTCAGGAGCACTTTCGGGGTCATCCCAGGTAAGGGGGCAGGGTGGATGGAGGGTTTTCCCCTGGGGTGTTGCTGCTTTCCACCACTGCATGACCCATAGCCCGTCCCACCAGCAGACCTCCAGCACCATTCTGAGCCCTGGGACAGAGTTTTTGTGGGGTTCAGAGCAAACCAAGGCAGAAGGGAGCCAGTTGGGTGCTGGGATGGGTGATGGGAGCTAGAGAGGATCAGGCCCAGCGTCACCAGCCAGGCAAGGCAGGAGGCTGTCCTGCTCTGATCTGCACTGGGGCGGCCTCACCTTGAATACTGGGGGCAGTTTTGGGCACTACAATATAAAAAAGTCTTTGAGATATTAGGGAGCGTCCAAAGGAGCCCATGAAGATGGTGAAGGGCTTTGAGGAGAAGCCGTGTGAGGAGTGGTTTGGGGCATTTGGCGTGTTCAGCTGGAGAAGAGGAGGCTGAGGGGAGGCATCACTGCAGTCCACAAATTCTTGAGGGAAGCAGAGGGGCAGATGCTGATCTCTCCTTTGCGATGACCAGTGACAGGACCCGAGGGAATGGCCTGAAGCTGTGTCAGAGGAGGTTTAGGTTGGATATCAGGAAAAGATCCTTCCCTCAGAGGCTCGTGGGGCACTGAGCAGGCTCCCAGGGAACGGTGACAGCACCAAACCCGCCAGAGCTCCGGGAGCGTTTGGACAAAGCTCGCAGGGACGCACAGGGCGGGATTGTTTGGGATGGCCGCGTGCAGGGCCCGGAGTTGGACCGGCTGATCCGCGTGGGTCCGTTCTATCTCACCCCATCCCTCGACTCCGTGATTCTCCCGGCGCTGACCCCCGTGCCCCCCGTTGCAGCCCGCAGCCGGTGCCCATGGCCGAGTACTTCGTGCCGCCCGCCCCGCCGCCGCCGCCGCCCGTCATCCCGTCGGCACAGACCGCCTTCGACAGCCCCATCTCGGCTCCCCCCGCGCTGGCCCCCGGCTCGGCCGCCGCCCCGTCCTACGCCCCGTCACCGCCCCCGGCGCCCCCCGGGCCCTACTCCGCGTCCCCGCCGCAGACCGGCCCCGTGGGACCGCCGGTGGCCCCGCCGCCCCCGCCGCCCGGGCCGCCGGCCGTGTCCGCCTCGCCCGCGCACTCCGCCTCGCCGCCCGCCCCCGCCCTGGAGCCGCGCAAGCCGCAGATCCCGCTGATGCCCATGAGCGACGCCCGGAGCGACCTGCTGGCAGCCATCCGCAGGGGTGAGGGAAGCAGGGAATGAGGGAGTGAGTGCGGGGAGCCGGCACTGGAGAGTCGGGTGGCACTGGTGACACCGAGGGCGAGATGAGCGCTCGGTGGCCAGGTGATGGGTGAGGATGGTGGGACCTTGCGGGGGGAATAAACGCAGTGTGGAGGTGGGGGGTCCGTGGTTGGAGGTGGAATGAAGCCCCGTGGATTGCTGGCAGCTCTCAGGCATGTGGCTTCCTCCCAGGCTGGAGTGGATGATGTGCTCCCAGGTGTTCTTGCATTTCCCTTTCCTGCGAATCTCCAGGTCAAATGGGAAATTGAACCTTCCAGAAGGTTCAATATCTTCAGGCTGAGTGGAAGCAGAGGAGGAGCTTTATTCTGTGACATAGCTTTGTAATCGTACATATTCATAAAATCCCAGAATGGGTTGGAAGAGACCTTAGAGCTCACCCCGTTCCACCCCCTGCCATGGGCAGGGACACCTTCCACCATCCCAGGCTGCTCCAAGCCCTGTCCAGCCTGGCCTTGGACACATCCAGGGATCCAGGGTTGGCCACAGCTGCTCTGGGAACCTGTGCCAGGGCCTCACCACCCTCACAGGGAAGAATTTCTTCCTGACATCCAATGTGAGCCTACTCTGTCAGTTTTCAGCCATTTCCCCTTGCCCCACCAATCCCATCCTATTACCCCGTATAACTTTGTCATCACCAGGGCAGCAACCCTCTTGTCTCAGCCAACACTTCGTAACTGGATGGGAGGTGCTGCACATGGGCTACACTCCCCCTAAAGCCTTCCCCCATTTTCCTGCAGGAATCCAACTCCGGAAAGTCCAGGAGCAGTGGGAGCAAGAGGCCAAAAAAGAGCCGGTGGGCAACGACGTGGCGACCATCCTGTCGCGCCGGATCGCGGTGGAGTACAGCGAGTCCGACGACGACTCCGAGCTGGACGATAACGAGTGGTCGGACTGAGGGGCCCCGGGCTGGGCTGGGCGGGGCTGGCTCGGAGCTCCCGGCTCCGTTCCAGGTGTGTATAGGCACCTTCCCCAACGTCGCTGCCGGCGGGGCGGGCGCGGGGGGCCCCGCCCGCTCAGGAGCTTTTGCTTTTACACTATGTCAAAACCCCCCTTCGGGCAGCAGCAGCAGCAGCACTGGTAGGATACACCTCGGAGGCAGTGAGACCAGGAATTAGCAGCACCTTCACAGTTAATGACTTCCAGAATTCTCTGAAGGCAGGGTAATGGGATTACTCCAGGTTTACACCCGGAGCAAGACCGGAGACCGGCCCTGAGTGTGCTTTGCGAGAGGAGGGAGCCCCAGAGGCAGCAGTGCTTTTTTCAGCTAGATGTTAATTGTGATAACGAGAAGCTCCTGGAGAAGAAGCCTTGTTTGCACAGGAGTGCAGGGGTGGCCCTGTGGCCTTGGGGACACTCTGCTGCTGCTGGTTTTGGGGTCAGGCAGCTCCAAAGGCTGCCTGTGGGCAGGAGTCCCCTTCCCTATGAATCAGCACACCACGTTTAGTAGCAGTTACACCATTGTGTTGTTGCTGCCTGGAAAATCATGGAATGCTTTGGGTTGGAAGGCACCTTCAAAGCCCATCTAGTCCAACGAGAACTGTGACACCTTCCGCTAGACCAGGCTGCACGAGCAGCCCAAGGTGTTGTGACCTTAGCCTGTATCCACCTGCAGAGCTGCTTTTCTAGGAGCAAAGGGGGAAGGCAAGGCTGGCAGGAAGACACAGCCTTGTCTGGGCTTGTCCTGCCTTTTCCAGCAAAGGGGTAGAGGTGTCCAGGGAGCTTCCCCAAGCCCGGCTCTCCCTGGCCTTAGTGTGACACCCTTCCAGTGTTATTTGAGAAAAAGCGAATCAGGCAATCTGCGGCTTTCAGGTAAACTCTCAGCTTGCACTTTGCAGCCCCACAAGCTGTGCCTGTGCAGTTGAGATCAGCTCAGACCCAGGCACTGGTTCCTCCTACCTGATCCTGCTCCACCTGCTCCCTGTCCCACGTTTGGACACTGATGGAGGCGCTGGGTATCCAGGCCCCTGTTTCAGCACTGAAAACACCTGTTTTCCCATCAAAACAGAGCGTGATCCGTGGAAGACTTTTCACAGAGCCACGAAGGGAGGAGGCACAGAGGAAGGCAGAGCAAAGGGGTGGGAAATACTGGAAATATCCCAGGCAGGTGTGAAAACCTGCAGAGAGAGCTGGGAGAGGTTCCCCACCTGTGGAAAATGGGCCAGGAGCAGCTGTGGATTGGGCAATGGGATGTCCCCAGACCCTCTGTTGTGTTCCCCTGTCCCACGAGCCCCTGAATGGGGAAAGCCTGAGCTCTGTGCCCAGTTCCCGGCCTCTCCCAGTAGCCCTGTAGGTGATGGCTGCTTCAGCAGTTCTTTGAGGATGTAGAAGCAGCCAGACCTGTAAAAGAGGTGGGAGGACGTGGCTGAGACCCAAATGCTGATCCTTAAATTCACAGAATCCTAGAATGGTTTGGGATAAAAGGGACCTTAAAGAGCATCTCATTCCAACCCCCTGCCAGGGACAGGGACACCTTCCACTAGACCAGGTTGCTGATTTCCTGGGAAATGCTGGTGTTGAGCAATGTCCCAAACATCTGCTCATTTTTCTCCCAGTGACAAACCCCTCATGGCCAGATATGGTGAATCCTCTGCCCAGCTGCTGGGAAGTGCCCCCAGGAGCTCTCCCTTCTCCTGAGTGGCACAAAACGGTCTCTTGTCCCTTGGATGTGACACCTTCCACACCTCCACAGCCAGGCTGGGAGCTGTGGTGCACGGTGGGCCTGAGCAGGGGTGCAGAGTGGATTTGGGATGGGGGAGAGGGCAAGGCAAGGGGCACAGGAAGAACAGGATACATGGAATAACTCATCTGCAAAACCCAAGGAGCAGGAGTGACCAGAGGAGGCGGGGAGACACCGTACCCTGCAGGTGGCCAGGCAATTCCTGATGCTCGCTGGGAGCTCTTGATTCTGATGTTGACCCTCTGAGATGCAGGGAAAGGGCTGCAAGGGCTTTTTACAGAGTGCCCCTGCAATGCCCAGGACCTGCTTCCCTCAGGAAGGCAGCTGCTGTTTGGCCTGGAGCAGGCCCAGAAGGAAGGGGTGTAAAAATTCAGGGCAGCATTTAAGGCGGTGTTTCTGGTGGAGCGTTATTAATGTAGATACAATCACAAAACTGTTTGTAAGTGAGGAGAAATTTGGTTTATTTGGGGAATTTAGGAGGAGTAATAACCCTTTGTGAGAGAGAGAAAACAGCAGGGGCTGGTGGATCTGCACTTACCTGTTGCAGAGGTCGAGGGGCTGCAAGGTCACTGTGGGGACCCAGCAGAGCTGAGGAGTGCCAGTGGCCCCAGGAAAGGGCTCAGGGACACTTGGGGCTGGCTCATCCCTTGGCTCTGTGACTGTCCCGGTTCTGCAAAGCTGAGCCAGTCCTGGTGGGAACTGGAGAGCAGCCCAGTGCCCCTAAAAGACCAGCTCCCTTCTTTTCATGCACCAGTTGCTTTGTGTGCGTCACATGGGGCCGTGGTAATTGGGGCAGGGCTCCACGGGTGTGTGGCAGGTCAGGGCTGTCCCCGGGGCCTGCCACTGCCCTGTCACCTCACAGCACCTGTGCTGGGACTGGCAGCTGGCAGCATTGGTGCCATTGCGTGGCAGAGTGCTTGACAATCACAGGGAGGTCGGAAGGGACCCCAAAGGTCATTTAGGCCTTGCCTGCTCTGTGCACAGCCACATCTGCAGAGCAGATGCACAGCTGGCAGCCCCAGGGGGGGCAGGAAGGGCTCACCCCCATGTCCTCACATCTTTGTGTCCTCACACCGGGTCCCCATTGTGCATCCCAGCAATCCCAGCACATCGTCACCCATCCTGTTCTGCTGCAGGAAATCCCCCGATAACACAAACCCAGCTCACATTCTCAACTGCAGGGCCAGCCAGCAGCACCATGACCTCCCAGCACTGCCAGCAGGCTGCAAACATCACCTTCCTCCTCTTCCAGGGACCAGAAGTGCCGTGGGAACCCCTCAGCTGTCTTGGTAGCAGGGGTGGGATGCCCCATCCTCATCCCAGAGAGGTGGCTGGTGGAGCTGGTGGAGAAGTAACCTCGGGGTGGGTTTGGACACCCATTCCTGGTCTGACCCTGGCACTCCCAGCTCCTGCCAAGGCAGACGAGCAGCAGGAATCCTTCAGGTGGGAAAAGACCTCCAGGATCTCCAAAGCTGGAGCATTAATGCCACGTGGTGGCACTGAGAGCCCCAGTCCCATGAGAGCCACTCCATCCTCAGTGCCTTCCCTTGAGGGACTCGGCCACGCTTGACCACCTTTGTTTGAGGCAGATTCACCTGGTTTTTGCTCAGGTGACCTTTGAAATCCAACAGAAGTGACACCAATTCCTTGGCTGCTCCGGGCTGGGATTGTGCCACGCTAATTAACACTGTCTGTCTGCCCCACATGCTGCACGCTCAGTATTTTGTACATATGTGCCTATTTCTGTACATTCTGCCCAAAGTAGGCCATGCTGTGTTACACAACCTGAAATGCTCAAATCCTCATGTGGGCCGATATAAAAGTGAATATTTAAATATTTTATCTAGCTCGGCAGACATTGAAAAAAAAAATGCAATCCAGGTCACAGATGATTGAATTTCTCCTCTCTCAAGAGTACCAGAATTGGGCTGAGGAGATTCTCCCGTACATTAAGGTATCGTGTTCCCTGCTAAAATACAGCAGTGCCATTTCATTGCCAAAGGATGATCACAGAGTGCCAAACGTTTAATGAGTCCAACTGATCTCCTGAGAGTTCCTTTGCCCATTTTATCTGCTCCTCCCTGCGTGCCAATTGATGGGCATAGATTAAAAATAATAAATATGGCTGTCAGCAGGGGGGGGGAGGAAATATCCAGTGTCCATACAAATGGGTCGCGCTGGAGTCAGCGGGACAGTCAACGAACCATTTTGGTTCTCCTTGGAGACATTAGTGGAAGGCTGTCATCCTTGAGGTCCGCCAGGAACCTCTTGGATGTCCCAGGTTCATCTGAAAAGGGACTTTGCAGGGACCTCTGTGCCCAGCAGGGCTGAAGGCTGGTCCTGCTCGGGTTGCTGGGGGTTGGTGGAAGTCCTGCAGCGTTCGCTCCTGGCGCTGCACTCCGTGTCTCCCTGCTTTGGAGTGACCACTGGAGCTGGCTGGTGCTGCTGGTGGCTCTTAAAGGACCAGTGTCCTGAAGGAAGGGTGGATTGGGCAGTTCCTGATTTCTAATTTCCCACCCGGGGAAGAGACCTAGAGAGGAGCAATGATCCCATCCCACGAGAGCTCCTGCTTTTGCAGCTGTTTCCTCTTGGGAAGCTTTTACTCCAGTGACAAACTTCAGGCTGAACTTGGCTTCTTCGGAGAGCTCTTTCCACAGAAGAGCCCTCAAATTTCCTCCCAGCAACTTTTCCACCTCTCTCTCCCTTTCCAGCCTGACCAGAAGCTTTGCAGTCTCCCCTGAGCCTGAATTAACACCTCAGCTTTAATGCCAAATGGAAGTTTTGCTTGCAGGGAGGCAGGTTGTGGCAGCGGAGGTGGCCTTTTGGAGGGTGCATTCCAGAGGTGCACAGCTGGCAGGAACTCTGGGCCACTTCCTTGTGGATGGGGCACGGAGAGCCATGGGAAGCACTCCCCGTGATGGGATGCTGGCAAGGGGAGCACAGGCTGTTCCTTTCACTGAGATTCCTGTTTTTCCTGTAGTAGTAGTAGTTATTTAGGGGTAAGGTTTTCTCAGCTGGAATGTCACTTTACAGATTAAAAAAATAAAAAGTAAGGGCAAGGAGTCTGTCCTGAGGAGTTTACAGTCTACAGCAAAGACCACGTAACCTGCACTGCACTTTAGAAGCCTCAAATGCTCACTCCCCCATTGATTTCCCCTCGAGTGGGCAGCAGCGCCTCGAGGGCTGTTGTCCCTTCCTTAGGTGACCCCTGAGCAGCACCACAACCACGTCCCCGTGCTGGGGACAGCACTGGGGCCCTCCTGCCCCTCACCCCCCACGCAGAAGTGCCTGAGCCAAGCCCAGGAGAGCCAAGCCACGCTGGGTTTGTCCCTGAAGGGGTCCCTGTGCCCTCGGGGGGGGCCTTTCCCAGCCCCCACACAGCTGTGCTCGCTGGGACGAGCAGGGATGGGGTGGGAATGGTCCTGGGAGCACCGCTGCAGCCACCTGGCCACCACCAGCTCCTGTGACAGCCTCTGGAAAGCATCCTCCTCCAGACACTTACAGCCCAAACCTGGACTTTGAAGTAGTTCAATCCTTTTGAGAATCAAAGAGGTTTGGTTTTTGTTTTTTGGGGTTTTTTTTTGTGTGTGAGTCTGATTTTCCTTGGACAAACCCCAGGTTTTCTAGGCTCGCTCTCTCAAGCCCCACCTTCTCTGGGTGAAAAACGTGCCTGGATTTTGCTGGTGGAAGGAATAAGAAAAAACCAAAACAAATCAACCCCCAGAGTTACGAACTTCAGGGAGGAGGTGTTTGCCCCAGAGCCTTCAGAACTGTGCCCAGGTAGGGTGGGACAATAGGATGTCCCCAAGGGAGGACAAGGACACCATCCTGGTGGTGCCACCAGGCTGAGGCAGAGCCTGCAGCAAGGGCTGGGCTGCAGCTGAGGGAAACCCCCAGGCAAGAGCTGCATGGAAATGTCCCCTGGAGGCAGAGTTGGTGTGACGTTGCCCAAATTGGTGTCTGAGTTACAGACCGACAGGACCCTGAGGCCACCACAGCGCCACTGATGCTTCACCCTCCCCTGGGCGTCTCCCAGCAGGGATCTCCCCACAGGTGCCTCTGAGCCCTCACTCTTCCCAGGAACAGGATTAAAGCTCTTGCTGGTTGTCGTGAGCCCAAGTGTGTGTGCAAGGAGCCTTTCCCTGCACATTTTCCCCACTGTGGTAACGCCAGGGGGACTGGGCTGGCCCCGGGGGAGTTTTCAGCTCAGTGGTAATTCCAGCGCTGGGTTCTGTACGGGGTTAAGAGTGCAGAGAGGAGAAAATGAGGCAGAAAGAAACCAGCCCAGCGTTTTAGGTTGGTTATGCTCACGTCGGCTTGCACAGGGGAAAGCTCAGCCAGGTCAAACCCTGTGCAAAGCCACCAAGGGCAGTGAGGGGAATAAATGTGTTCTCCGGGTCGGCGTGGGATTGAGCTGCGGCAGGAAGGAGCTGAGTCAGGTCTCGGGGAAAGCTTTCTGGAGGTGAGGATGGAGAAATTCAGGTCAGAGAGGCTGGTGACCTTGTGTGCAGCCAGGGAATGGTGGAGGTGCCCACAGGGCATTTGTAATTTGCCCTCATCCCCTCCTTGGGGGTCTGTCCTGGTGGGTCACAGCCCCAAAGCATCCCCCAGCAGCCAGGGCAGCTGCTTGTGCTCCCCCTTGGTTTTGGTGTTGACCTTCAAATAGAATAAAGATAAAACGTGCTCAAAATAAACACCTGAGAGAGAAGGATGGTAACTGGCAGCTGTTTCTGCTCCATTTCAATAGTTAAAAGGCAGCAGCTCCTCTGGATCATTCATGATCCACAGACTGTAGCGAGGAAGCCGTGAAGGTGGACAGTTTAAAATTTACCCTTTGATTTGGGGTAGCTCTGTTGAGAAATCTAAAAATAAAACTTTAAAAAAAACCCCACATAAATCTAAAAATAGGCAAACAAAGAAAAAAAAAACAAACAACCCACCCACAAAACTAAAAAGCAAACAAACAACTCACATGTGATTTCCAGGAGGATAAACTGTTCCCTTTCCTTCCCTCAGACCTCGAGGGAAGGTCAGACACAGCAACGCTTCCCAGTCAATCAGCAACAGAACGAAGCAGGTGCCGCCAGAACCGCTTCCAAAAAATCCCAGGAAAGTGGTGTTTAAGGAAAAGCAATAATCACATCACGCCCAGTGCAGCAAGGAGAGGCTCTCCTGCCGCTACAGGAGGTGCTTTTGTCCCTGGAGGCCCCTCCCCAGCTCAAGTGTTTCAAACCCCAGTGATTCTCACCTCTTACTGGTGCTGGTGCAATCCTGATGCTGACTCCATGGAAAAATCTCTTCTTGCCATGGAAAAGCCACAGAAGTCTTGGGTTAAAAAGGAAGAGGGCACTTGGAGCCAGGGACAATCCTGTGGTGCCCGTGGAGAGCTGGTCATTTCCTGCTGGCAGCAGGAGCAGCTTCGGCAGGGCCCTGCCAGGTCTCCAAAAATCACAGGCACGACCATCGACACCCCCCGTGCTGCTCCCCCTCCAAATTTCATTTTACACTGAGATGTTTCAGCTCTGGCTGTAGTTCTGGCCACTTTTCCACAAATGGGGCTGCTCTTTCTGGTGGTTTTTTGTTTTTTTTAGTCTCAGGTCAGAGTAGATCAGGTAAAGAAAGTAAATCATAGACTGCCAGAATTGTTTGGGTTTCCAGCCTGGTTTCACCCCCTGCCATGGGCAGGGCCACCTTCCATGAGACCAGCTTGCCCCAAGTCCCACCCACCATGCTCAAATCCCCACAAATTAAAAAATTCTTTTGTTCAAAATGCATTTTCAGGACCATTTGGGGCTGGTGGCTTCTCACCTTCAAAGACTTCCTTAATTTTGGGGCTGCCTGACTCGTTGGGGGGATGTGAAGCAGGCTGTGAGTTTGGGGTGATGCTGAGCTGTGCTGGCACCTTCCTCCCCTCTGCTCTCAGCTGTGCCCTGTCCCACAGAGGGCTTGGCTCCAGAATTCCTGCTGGGAGCACGCCGGGGCCAGGGCAGCTCCTGATGACACAAGTGCCTTTCCTGGAGGTGCCTCTGGCAGTGCCTGGGAGCCTCCTGGGGTGGGAGGTGCTGCTGTGCAGGGAATGGGCACAGCTCACCTGGCCTGGGATCCTGGAGCTGCCCAGACCCCTCGGCATCCTCTGGGATCCTCTGGGATCCCTCCTCCCGCAGGAGGGGCCTGGGGAGCAGCTTTTTTGGCCGATCCAGGGAAAGCTGCTGCCACAACCTGGAGCCATGGGGACAGTCCCCAGAGCACACGGGAGGCGTGGGGAGGGGACAAAGCCTGTCACCACTTTGCTGAGGGACATGCTGGGGGTTGCTGCTGTCGTGGGGCAAGCATTCAGGGGAGCCTTCCTCCTCCTCCTCCTCCTCCTCCTGCTGCTGCTGCTGCTGTCCCAGCCCAGGGACAATGCCAGCTGCTGCAGCAGGACGGGAGAAGTCTCAGTCCAGTTTCCCATCCACTTTCGAGCCAGCAGGAGCACCAACACCTCTGGGTGAGGCCGGGTGCTGTAGGAGAGTTGTTTTGGAGGGAACCGAAGGCAGGTGAGGATCACCTCCGGTGCCCTGCAGATCAAGGCACCTCAGAGCCCCAAAGCCCTCTGCAGTGCCCAAACTCTGAGCTCAGGAGCCCTCCTGGAGCACGGGGGCATCACACCCCCCAAAACACAGCACCGGTGAGCAGCCAGCTCCAGATGAGCATTTTAAGAGCAGTTTTCTCCCCTTTTGGCACCAGCTGATCACACACAGAGCCCAGAGGCAGGGCTTGGGCTGCCCTGCGTGGAGGTTGGAGTGGTCACTCCAGCTCTGCAGGGGACAGGAACACCTCGGCATCAGTGCCCCAGAGCTCCTGCCAAAGGCTCATCTCTTGATCCCGGCAGAAGAATGACTCCATCTCCTTAGATGTGCTGGTAGAAGGAGCTGATGGGAGACAGGCGCCTTCCCAAGGGAGGGTCACCCCTTGCAGGCCATGACAAGATGTAAGATTCCCATATTTTTCTGTGAGATCCCCCACTGTTCCAGAAGCTGAGTCGAGGAAGGAGATGTTCCCTGTCTGGTGGGCTCTTTAACCATGTGCACTTAGTCAGTAGGTGTGAGTAGATGTTGCTGCCCGTATCTATCTCCCCTACCCAGTTGCTACGTGTGAACAAGTGTATTTGTCCCCAGTGTTGTGGGTTCTGCCTGTGGTGACACGAGGATGGGAAGGTAGGGACGACGCCGAGCTTCCTTCTGTACGGGGTAGAGAGGAAACCTGCATCGACCCGAGGCTTGTGACTACATTTGTTCAAGAAATGTCATCTTAACCCCAAACTGTTGACACTTTATGCATGTGCTAATTGAATTTAAAAGAAGTTAAAAAAAAAAAAAAGAGGAAAAAAAATTAATAAAGATTTTAAGAGGTTACAGTAGATTCGGGTTTGGCTTTTTGTCAGCTTGTCCTTTGCTGGGAGATAATCAGCCCTGTGATGCTCCCTCCTCTGTTAGAGGCTGGGGCATGGAAGGAGCAGCGGAAAGCTGTGATCTCTCTAAAACCCTTCATTTGGAGGATCAAGCCCTCAAAGATCAATTAATTCCCCAGGGTATTTAATCCCTGACTGCCTAGATAATCAGAGGGCAGGAAAAGCTCTGTCTGTGCTTGGAGGCTCCCAGCAGCAGGAGCTGCTCCTTCCCAAACCCTCCGTGTCTCCAGCAGTTCTTGTCCTCATCCCAGGGGAAACACAGAGCCCGGGGGAGGGAAGGCAGAGACCTGTTCTGGGCTCCGAAATAAAAACACAGACACACAGAGCATGGCACATACCTGGGACAGCAGCCCAGATCTTCAAAGGTTTTAATTTTATCCCCCCCCCCCCCTATTTTTGGATATTCTCTTGACAAATCACTTTAACAGTTTTATTTACAGTAATAAAAATAAATTACTCTTACAGATGAATGTATAATATTATACACAATAGAGATACAGTGCAATAACAGCATTGATTTGTTTTCACTCGGTCATAAAGTGCATCGAAGGGGCTTGATTTAACCATAATTGAATGATAACTGTACATTTTCCTTGGAGATCAACGTTCCCAGTCGAGTCAAAAGGCTCGTGACAACACTGGCAGCAGCACGAGGCGCTGTCCCCATTGCTGTGGGATGGCCTCGTTCCTGGGGACTCAGGTGGGACGGGAGGCAGGGAACGGGGAGGGCACATTCCCACCCTGGCTGTGCTGCTGACAGCCACTCCAGAAGCCTGGCCAGCCGGAGCCGGGGCTCCGAGCCCCAGCAGGGTGAGCGCACAGCACGCTCTGCCTCGGGGGGAGTTCCCTGCTGTGCTTTACCACCAGAAACTCATCCCTGCCTCAGGCCTGGAGGATTTCCTTCCCAGGGAGGGATGATCTTTGTCCCGGAGGCTGGAGTGACCTGCTCCCAAGGGACATCAGACACAGCCCGGTGCTTGTCCCTGTGCTGCAGAGGAAAGGCAAGGCAGGGCCCAGGGCTGCGGCCAGCACTGCCCCTCGCCCTCAGCCACTGCCCAGTTGGAATAGAAGCTTTTCCTGGGACGAGCCAGCTGTTTTCCCGCTCCCAGAGCCTGCAATAAGGCCACAAACCTGTGCTTGTGGTTTCAGCAGCCAGGGACACGACGTGCTGGGAGACACCCAGCGTCCTGCCTGCCCCAGCACCCTCACTCTGGGCAGGGAAAACCTTGGCACAGGCACAGCTGCACCCGGCAGCCAGCAGAATTCCTGAAGGCAACTCTTACCCTTGGAGCTGGAGACGATTTATTCACCTCCCTCAAAGTCAGGGGCCAAAGAGCTTCAGACCAAGAGTCTGACTCTGCTGAAAACCCCGTTTTCTCTCTGTAATGCTCTGTACTGCAGAGTTTCCCAGTGGGAATGGGAGAGCTCTGTGCTGGGGTTGCAGGGGCAGCAGGAAAGGTGCCCTGGGGGGGATTTTGCAGTGGGCAGCTGCGCTGACAACAGAGAAGGTACAAATGGTCGGCAGGAGCTGCCTCACCTCACCACGAGGGAAGGCTGAGCATGAACGAGAGGAATTACAAGGGAATACCGTGTGCATCCAACAATTATTCCTGACAATTAGGAGTGAACTGTTAATTCATCGTTAACAATGACGTGAGTCTCGATGCTGGTCAGGACACACCAATACAAGTGAGTACCAATGGTTTTTTTAAAGGTCTCCCCACCCCAGATTTGATGCTTCTACAAGAAAGAGATATTCCGTCACCTAATGAGAACAGTAATGGTTTCTTGGGGGTTCATCCCAGGTTCAATTAAAACTCTCTAATTGTGGGGCTGCCACATCAGGACTGAGATCCTTGGAATCTTTACTGCTGGTTGCTGACGAGAAGCTGGCTAAAAAGAGACACTTTCACTGCTCAAAGTCTCAAACTGACCGAAATGAAAAAGGAAAAAAAGAAAACAACCCCCAAAATAAAACCAAGCGGCTTTGTTGGTAGAGTCTGTACATTTTAATAGGTTTTTTTGTGTGTGGTTTCTTTTGAATTTCTCATGCTGGGACAGGGAAAAGGGCTTGTTGTAAACGCACAAGCTCCCCCCAGCCCTGGCACATCTCCATGACCCTCAGGGCTGCTGTGGTTACATCCCAGCCACGGTGGCCCTGGCCTTGTCACAGTGTATTTGAGGAATGTTTTCTCCTTTTTCCCCCTCGTCGCCCTTTCCTCGTCCCCTCAGCTCAACCAGCCAAGCACCAACGCCAAAAGCTTTTCACATCTACATTCTGCTGGCCACCAGCTCGTGGTGGAAAAGCCAAAGGCACCCAGAAACCTGTAAATAAATCAGCAAACAAGCAGTGGATTCATTTCCCTGGCTATGCTCATCCCTGCCGTAGGCTCAGGGCTGGTTGGACACCACCTGTAATTACTCAGGACCAGTTTTCTGCCCATTTCTGCTGCTGCAGATCCACACCAGCTCCTGGAGAGTCCAGAAGCGACAAGAATGTAAGCCCAGCCTGGCTCTGGCCTCTCATCCTCTATCAAAAGCTATTTGCAAAGCTCAGAGTTTGAAAATACAGTGGCAAGATCCTGGCCAGGGTGAGGACGGGGAGTTCTTCCCAACCAAACACCCACCAGCCCCCCCCAGGCAGGTCCAGTTTCCACCTGGAGTGGCCGTGGGGACTCTGTGGAAATCAGAGGACACCTGGGAATTTCCAACAAGCCAAAGACCCTGTGCTTTGCAGGACTGCCACTGAGCCCTTGTCCCAGCTGAACAGCACAATCATTAAACCCGAGGCTTTTAGAGACCTCAGTTTAACGGAGATAGAGAATCCCAGCTGGAGGAGGCCCCCAGTACATCCAACACCAGGAAACATGGAGCACCGGGATGTGCTCCAGTTGCTCCATGTCCTTCTGGTGGTGCCCAGGAAGGGGACGGGGACTGCTGGGCTCTTTTCACTAAGCTTTGGATCCTCAGTGAATCCACCAGCTGGAAACCCCATTTTGCCTGCCAGTGATTCCCTCCCCAGCGGTGCCTCGCCCACGAGTGACACCGTTACATTCACGGGAGCTGCTCCCTGTTTCTGGCCCCAGAACCTCATGCTAAGGCCCTGCATTCCATCCTAAACCTGCCCCAAAGGCAGCCCCAAACCCCCGGATATTCCCACCCTGCACACAGCAGCACTGCCTCAGTCAGTGATTTAAGGTTTTAAATGAACTTTCCTGGTGTTCATTCAACAGAAGGAGGCCCCAAAATCCATCCTCCCCCCAATATCCAACTTTGCCACTCCAAACTCTGCCAGTAAAAGGTTTTCTCTGTGGAAAACAAAACCAAAGCACTGAAGCAAAGGTGCAGTAAAGTGCTCAGAAGTTTCCACAAGGCAACGCTTGGCAGGTGAATCTAAACCTCTTTATCCTCTTCTTCACTTCCCCTCATTTCCCCGCTTCCCTTTTCTCTGATAAAACAGGAAAGAAAAAACAGAAAAAAACCCCAAAAAACCCCAAAAACCAACCCTGGAAATTGCACTGATTTTATTAAGGGGAATGACTGCAAGAATGCCAGGTTATCAAAATGGGGGAGTTTTTTTAGAGGAGATTTCTTGAGACTTTTCCTGAAACCTAACAAGTGTTTTTTACAACTTCCATGGGCAGCTTTAACATCTCAAAGAGAGAGGTGCTGGACCATCAGAGGAAAAGAAATGAAATCATTATTTTACAGGAACTCTGAGCACAAGAATAGGCTGGTACCACATCCTGATACTGACCGTGAGCTGGGTCAGTGCACTCAAGGACCAGGATTCAGAGTTTGCTTTTACCAAAGTGGCTGAAAATGTGTTTGGGTGAGCACCCAGTGTCCCAGTGAGGACATCCCCCTGCTCCTAACCTCAGTCTGGCAGGGGCTGTGTCCTCAGCTTTAGCTCCTCACATCCCGAATCTTTCTCCTCTTGCTGTGGAGGGACACAGGGAGAAATTTTTCATCGATCCTTATTTGACTTTGGCCAAGTTTATCAGTTTATCCCTCAAACTGAGACGCATTTTACTTGAGCAACTCAACTCTGAAAAGAACATTGTTAAAATCAAGCTCTTCAGCAACAGGGAATTCACTGGAAAGCCAAAAAAAATGCAACTTTTTTTTCGTGTCAAGGTTTCTCTAGAGCTGATTAGTTAAACTACCTTTCATCTAAAGATACAAAAATGAGCCGCCCAGAGAAACGAATCCTGACTTCTAGCTAGGGTGGTTGTATAAAAAACATTTCAAATGTTCACAATGTTTCAAAAAGGGTTTAAGCTATTGAGTTTTTACACTGAAGGACTGCAGGGACCTGGCCGCGCTTGAGAAACCAGAAGAAATAGAATGAGTAGAGTGTTTGTATAAATATTAGTCTTTCTTATATATATATATATATTTACTTTAAAACTTACATTGATTCCACATTGTGCCAACTGCCCATTCCCCAAGGTATTCAACAGAGAAAGGAAATGAAAAAAACCAACCCCAAACCCACAAAACATAGAAGCTCAAAGACTGGCCACCTCTCACAGGGAGACAATAAGCCCAAGCCCCAGGCACACTTGGGAGATTCACAACTTTCTCATGTGCACTTAGCTCCGAGGAGCGAGAGATTCATTGCACAGACCCAGGGACAAAATCCACCTGGATCTGTCTGGATCCAGCCATAAAGTGACTTTTGTACCCTCTGCAGACACACAAAGCAAGAACATTTATTCCACTATCACAGACTCACAGAACTTTACAGGTGTGGAGGGACCTCAAAGCCCAACCACTGTCACCCCCTGCCATGGGCAGGGACACCTCCCACTGTCCCAGGCTGCTCCAAGCCCCGATGTCCAACCTGGCCTTGGACACTGCCAGGGATCCAGGGGCAGCCACAGCTGCTCTGGGCACCCTGTGTCAGGGCCTGCCCGCCCTCCCAGGGAACAATTCCTGTCCAGCATCCCACCCATCCCTGGCCTCTGGTTAGCCATTCCCCGTGTCCTGTCCCTCCACACCCTTGCCGAAGTCCCTCTCCAACACCACAACAATTTCTCTCCAGCAAAGCAGAATTATTTGGGTACCGGACTGAGCTGCTCAAGCCCCCCCATGCCAGGGCCCCGGGCAGCACCCCCTGTGTGCCCTGAGCCACCCTGGATGTCGCACCCCCGGCCCTGCCGCCTCGCCGGGGGTTGCTTGGACTCTTTCTGGCTTTATCGGTGAATGCACGATTCCACCTCCCGGCCAAAAGAAAGCACAGGATAAAGGACACTTCATCATGGTCTCACTGACACCACACAGCACATCACACAGCACAGGAATGTCGGGGCCCGGCGCTTCTCTAAGGAAGCAAAGTAAAGTGGCAGCATCGGCAATGACACGTGTGGTGACAGAGGCTTCCCTCTCGGGGACTCCAGCAAGCCCGGACCCCTCTTTGGATGAAAACCCCACCCCATGTAAACAACTCGTGTGGGAGGGGGGAAAGCAGCACCCCGCTGCCCCAGCTGGGCAAGGAGAGCCCTTCCTTGGCCTCCCAGACTTTGGGGTGCAGGGCACCCCGGCTGCCCTCACCCCCGCACACCGCCAACCCCGCCCCAGTCACATTTTTGGGGGCGGGGGGAAGGAGGGAAGGGATTCCCCGAGTACCCCCATCCCTGCGACTGCCCTAAAAGCCACTCCTAAAATGTCTTTCACCCCGCAGGTTCTCCGAGTGCTCCGCAAACCACAGAGGCAGCGGGGGTCTCCGTGTCCGTCCTGCCGCGGCCCCCCCGGCCGGAGATCTCCTCCCCCGCGGTGCTGAACGCGGGCCCCCCCCGTTATTCATTATTGCATAGCATCGCAGGCCCTGATTTCAGGGGATGGGCACGGCCACCCCACGCGTGGGGACCAGCCCCGCCGGGGGAGGGGACAGCACGCCTCCCTCCCGCCCCCCGCTCCCGTGGCCTTCCCATGGGATGTGCCCCCGAGGCGTGGGACCACCCGGACGGGGCCCGCTGCTCCCCTGGCTCCTTACCCCGAGAGCAAGAAAACGCCACCGTGCGAGGATCCTTTTCTCTTTTTTTTTTTTTTTTTTTTTCCCTTTCTTCCTTCCTTTCATCCTTTTCTTTTCCCTTTTTTTTTTTTTTTTTTGTGTTTTGTGTTTTTAAATAAAAAATAAAATGTGTAAGAAAATAACATTTCTAAAGGAAACCATTATCATTCTACACTCTCTCTCTCTCTCTCTCTTTTTTTTTTTCCCCTTTTTTTTTTTTTTTTTTCCCTCTTTCTCTTTTTGGCCATCTTGCCATGGAACGAGATGTGCTGACCGGGCGGGGGGGGCTCCTCCCGGTAGGAAACAATAACGACAGAGGGGGAAAAGAGGAGGAGGAGAGCCGGGGAGCACCTCCGGCTCCGTGCTCAGTCCTCACACGTCGCTGGATGTCCTTGGTCTGGAGGAGAACGTGGAAGGGATGCACCCGCAGCAGGCCAGCCAGAGCGACTTCTGGATGTCTGGGTTTCTGAAGGCGTAAATGATGGGGTTGATGAGCGAGTTGCAGGTGGCGGGCAGCGCCAGCGAGTAGGTGTACACCGTGGGGTAGCTGGAATCGGCCACCAGGGAGTAGATGGCGAAGGGGATCCAGCACAGGGCGAAGGTGCCGAGGATGAGCGACAGCGTGGAGAGCCCTTTGCGGGTGGAGGTGGCCTGCGCCGTGGCGATGAACTGGTGCTGCACGGCGATCTGCTGGGCGTGCCGGAAGGCGATCTTGCAGATCTGCAGGTAGAGCTGCATCATGAGGGCGAAGAGGAGCAGGAAGGTGACGGCCAGCACGGCCGCGTTGTCCTTGGTGACGGGCCGCAGGATGCTGCAGGAGCTCTGGTCCCGCAGGCAGTTCCAGCCCAGCAGCGGCAGCAGCCCCACGCCCAGGCACAGCAGCCACATCAGCAGCACCATGGCGCAGGTGAAGCCCAGCGTGCGCTCGCTGTGGTAGGTGAGCGCGTTGTACAGCGACAGGTAGCGGTCCACGGTGATGGCCAGCAGGCTGCAGACCGAGGCGGAGAAGGCGGCCAGCAGCAGCCCCGCCGCCGCCAGCTCCGCCGCCTCGCTGGGCGGCCGCAGCAGGTAGCGCACGGCGAAGTTGGCCACCAGCCCCAGGCCGGCCAGCAGGTCGGCCAGCGCCAGGCTGCCGATCAGCAGGAACATGGGCGCCCGCAGGCTCGGCGTGTAGAACAGCACGGCCAGCACCAGCGCGTTCTCCCCCGCCACCGCCGTGCCCGTGGCGCACAGCGCGATGTCCCAGGGGCTCACCGAGCCCGCGGCCGCGGCCCCCGCCGCCCGGAGCCGCCGTGCCCGGCCCGGCCGCCGCCGCCGAGGGCCAGGCGGGGGGCTCCGAGGCGTTGCCGAGCCCCGGGAGCCGCTGCTGCTGCTGCGGCTGCGGCGGCCACGGCTCCCCCATGGCGGCGGGGCCGTGCAGCATCGCTGGGGAGAGAGGGAGAAGGGGGCGGTGAGGGCGGCGAGCCGGGGACGGACCCCGAGCCCCCGGAGAGCCGCCGAGCCCGGTGCGGCCAGCGCCGCGCCGAGCCCGCGCCTCGACCCGAGCCCGGAGCAGCAGCGAGCCGGGGGAGACCCTCAGCGAGCCCGCCCCGCGTTCCGGAGCCCCCCGCCCCGGGACACCGCGCCCCTCACCGGGCCGCCCCCGCCCGCCGCATCCCCGCCCGCTCGCCCCCAGCCCCGCTGCAGCTTCCCCGCGATCGAGCCCCCCGGCCCCGGTTCGCCCCACACGCACCCCTGGCCGCTATCTCCCGCCGGGCTGAGGCCGAGCACAACTCATCACCCCGCTGCCCGCAGCCGCCTCCATGCGCTCGGCTCCATGCAGGGTCCGCAGCCACTGCGCACCCGGTGAGGAACCGGCCGCCCCCTCCTCCTCCTCCTCCTCCTCCCCTCCCCGGGCCACGGCCACCTTTGCTACCTATTTATAGCGCAACCCCTCAGCCCCCCTCCTCCCGCAGCCTTTTCTTTTTTGCGTGCAGTGAGTAAAAATAAACACTATTAATAGGCCAGCGCCTGTATGCGGAGCCGCTGATGGAAGGAGAAGGCAGCGGCAAGGGACAGCCTTGCGTTAAGTTTCTCCTTCCTCCCTGCCTTTCCCTCCTTCGGAAAAAGCTGCCGCAAGATGCTCCCAGCCCGCGGCTGCATCCTGCCCTGCCCGGCGGAGTGAATCCCCCCGCCCGGGGGGGCAGCCCAGGTGTGAAGGTCGGGGCTGTGCCCGCAGCCCGCTGCCATCCCCCGCCGCCACCACCGCCCCTTCCCGCATGCAGCCGCCACGCCGGGGGTTGTTGTTTTACCTGGTTTTAATGCTCGAGGATCAGCTCGCTCCCCCCACCCCGTTTTTATTTTTTTCCTTGCCGGTCCTTCCAGCCCTTGGTGCGAAGCCTCATTCCTCGGCGAGCATCGCTAATAGCGTTGGCAGAGAGCTGGCATCGACTTGCACTTAATATTCCTGCCCCATTGGATCTGCTGATAAATCTCAACTCTGACGTCAAAGTCTTCACTTATATTCATGATCCAAGTCTGTGAATCAGAGCCGCTGTGATCAGAATAACAACAAGGCTGGCTCCCCGTTCCACATCGCCATCCACACCCGCGGGCACGCGGGGGGTGCGCGCACCCGCCCCGCCGACCGTTCATTCATGAGCTCCGCCGCCGCCCCGACGCACCTCCCCAAGGTCGGGGCCCGCCGCACCTGCGTCCTGCGGATGCAGTTTGGGCAGCGGCCAGGCCCCGGCGCCTCGCAGGGTTTATTTTTACCGCCCGTGCCCGGGGATGCGAAGGGAGGGCGGCGAGCCGCCGTGCCGCGCTCCTCAAGGACAATGCCCGGGACAGCGGCACCGGCCCCCGGCGGCGGCTCAGGGTGCTCGGGGATCCTGTGCAGCCGCGCTGGGGTGGGGACATCCCTCCGCGGGCGAACATCGCTCCGCAGAGTCCTCGCCCCACACGGGCTTCCCTTCAGGCAGAGAAAAGCTGGGATGAGGAGGATCTCGGTGGAACTGGAACCTGCCCAAGGACGCTGAATGTGAGGGTCTGTCCCCCTCACCGCAGCACCCACCCATCCCCAGAGCTTCCTCCCAGATTCTCTGGGAAAGGAACAGCCTGGAAAGGAACAAATCCCAAAGACACGATCATTTTTCCAGCTATAAATGGCTCCGTGATTCATCTTGGGAGCAGGATCATCAAAGCAGGGATGCTCAGCTCCTGGATGCACAGGATTTCAGCTACACCTTCTCCCCTTTCCCCCACTGGTTTCGTAACACTCCAGTTACCCTCTTTCAACCCCCCAGCCCCCCACCCCCCCTCTCTCCCCTCTCTCCCAGGCTGGAGCTTTGCGGTGCAGCCCGCTCAGCGCTGGGAAGGATTTCCAGCTCCTGATGCGCAGAGATATTTAGGTGAACATCAGTGATTTTGGCTGAACCCAGCCGCCCCAATTTGGAGCATCTGCCTTCCTAATCAGGCCAAGCCCCATCCCAGGGGACTCGAATCGTCATCTACCTGGGGCCGCCGGCCGCGTGACCGAGCGCCGTGAGCCGAGTGACAGCGGCGACATCACAAGGGGCGGAGGAAACCCGAGCCAGGAGCTGAATGAATTCGCTCCCGCTCCCGGTAATTACGCACCGCCCGGGAAAGGGGAGGCGGGCGAGGAGCTCTGCCTGGATCCCCTCGGCAGCGCTGCCTGCCAGGAGCGCTGCAAGGAGCGGTGGATGTAGCGGGGATGTGCCGGCCGGGCCCGGTGGGCTGTGGGGTCAGAGCACACGGGACTGAGCGGGGATGTCGCTGCTGTCCCCAGCCCCCGGGCGCCAGGTGCAGCCAACACACGCAGTGACCCAGCCTGGCCCTTGTCACCCGGAGCCGCCCCTTGCAGGGACACGCACGCTCCCAGCTGATCCCAAAGCTCCCAAAGTTGCCTTGGCCCTCCTGCTCCATCCAGCATCCCACCCTTCCTGCCCTCCCCCCGCAGAGACCCTCGAACACCCGGCACTCCCACTGCAGCCCCTTCCTTCCCACCTTCAGTTCCTCCCCTCGACATCCCAGGTCAAGTTTGCCACGACCCCGGGATGATTTTCCTGTGTCCTACAGAAACACCGGTCCCTGGCAGATGTTATCCCTCTCGGCTCCAGCAGTGCCCCCTCTCCATACACACATCCCAGACGATCTCAGCCAGTGATGGGACCTGCTTGTCCTTCTGCCCCGCGTCCCCAGTCAGTTTTTTTGGTGTTCCACCTGTGCAAGGAGGTGCAGTGGATTGGCAAAGCACCGGCTGGGGTAGCCCAAGAACGCTGAGATTTTCTGGTCACAAAACCGACGTTATCTGCCCCCGTTTGAACCAGGGCTTGCTGTCCCCAGAGCAGCCCTGTCGCACGTGAGAGGTTGAGCCACTGCGCGCCCTGTTTTCAATGCTTGAGAATCTACTTTATGAAGTTGTATTTAATGTTCTGAGCTCCCTGAGCAGCTGCAAGGCCGTTCTGGCAATATTCAGATATTAGATACCTGTATTTAAATTTATTATCTGTGTTTAAATTGCAGACTCAATAGAGAGGAGCAAAGATCGAAGCTAAGCAAAGACACGAGGCTGACAGTAATTACAGAGCAAGGGGCCACCAGCCTCACCTGGGAATGCTGCTCAGCATGGAAAAACTCTCCCACCTTCATTCCTCACCATCCTCCTTGGATTTTGGCCTTTGGGAGAGGACTCGGAGCTGAACAAGGCAGGTTTTGGTATGGCACTGCCCTGTGGTGATGCCAGGTGCTCCCAGCACCCAGCAGGGCTTCACCTGGGGCTCATCTGCCTCACATTTTGTGCTTTTTTTGCTTAAAACGAGTGGGTGGCAAGTTAAAAGCAGGGCGCCAATCACTAATGACGTGGCTGTCCCAGGCCCAGCCCACTGGGAACCAAAGCTGGAACACGGGCTGCTGTCTAAGGGCGCACTGGTGCTACAGAGGAATAACTACAACTCCAACTCTCCATCATTTTTATTTTTTTTTTTATCCCCAGAAGTATTAAAATCAGCTTTGCTTCTTTTCTTTGGGGAAACGTCATCACCTCAGCTTTCCCCACTCCTGTGGGAGCCTCCTGTGGCTGAGCTGACAAATCCATGAGCTCACTGCCTTGTGACCCCCAGCCAGGCTCCAGCGCTGCTGGAACGTTCCCCCTCGTCTCATTGATCCCGGCGGCATTCCTGCGGATCCAGCCTCATCCCAGCACCTCCCTTGCTCCCTGTTACTCCATCGGCGCTTGAGGAGCTCTGAGGAGGAAAAGCACAGCTATAATTAGCAGTGCTGACTAATCAGGGTGGCAAACAGGAGCTCGGAGCCCGCCAGCCTCCCCAAAACGGGGCCGTGGGGGCCGAGTGCCGCCGGGGAGCTAGAGGAGCCCTACATTCAACGGCTTTGCATAATTCCTGCGGGAAATGAGGCCATTTTCTCACTGCAGCCACTGGAAAGATGGGAATTCTCCCAGTGCTGCTCCGGCTGCAGCATCCCAGCCTGGTGGGAAGAGCCAGGGCTCCACGGTGGGTTGGGGTGGTTGAGGTGCTGATGCCAAAGCCAGGCACTGGAGGAGTTGGAGGGCGGCAGGCAGGAGTGTGGCTGATAAAATCATCCGCTTCTGTGGAAAAAGAGCTGATTGTCCTGAAAAGCCTCTCTCCAGGTAGCCGGAATGGGCCCCTTCCAGCTCCTGGCTTGCAGGGGTGAGCTCTGCCATCCCCCTGCAGCAGCACTGCTGCAGCCCTGATTTCACCTCTTGGAGAGCCACGGGCGGATCCTCGGCTCTTCCAGCACCAGAGGACTCCTTCCTGCCCCCAGGTGAGCTCTGTCTGGCTTGTCCAGCCTGGGGACAGTGGGGACACCGTGTCTCACTGCCCTGCTGCTGTTCCACATGCAGGGAACATTCCCCATCGAGGGGGACAACGCCCGGCTGTGCCAGGAGGGAAGGAGCCATTCCAAGACTTCTCCTCCTGGTCCTCACCAAGCACTCAGGCCAAGCCAGGGGAAGGATTTTTGCTCCTCCCATCAGTGATATCATCCCCACACTAATGGTTTTGCTCCAAGTCCTTGCCTGAGCCAGAGGGACACGTTTTGGAGCACCTTTGCTGGCACATGCCGTGCCACCATATGTCACCGAGCAGGGCTTCTGGGAAAAAGTTGGGTTTGTTTTTTTTTTTTTCCCAAAATAAAGGGTTTTGCACTGTTTTACTACTCCTCTCAAGCTTTATGTGCTGCTCTGGCTGGGTGCCTCATCAGCAGTGACTGTGTTTCCCTAAGCTGCCATTCAGCCACAGGGAACACCGGGAGCATGCAGAATAGGAGGCAAAATATTCGGGCATATGAGTGTGATAATAAATAATTAACAATAACCCGATTTACCTGACGTGGCACCGAGGTAAGGAAGGTTTTCTAGGGGTTTAGATCGGGAAAAATAGGAAAGAGCCTTTAAAAAAAAAATAGAAAATCTGGAGTTTTTTTGCATCTGAGTTCTGGGCAGCCGTCCCTCCCCGCTGTGCCCCGGGCACCTGCTGCCACCAGTGTGGGTTTTCCAAAACCAGGCTTGGAGTGAGCTGCTCCAGACCCTGGAGCTGCAGCAGAGAAGCAGCTCTGAGCACCAGGATGGGCCTGGGTCTGTGTGGAAAAGCCCTTGGCTGCCCCAAGGACCTACAGGAATCCACAGGTGCTGGCAGGGATGGATTTGCTGCTCCATTCAATCCCTGCACCCCTGATGATCCCTCCTGGGGGATTGGCACGGGGGGAACATCCCCCCTGTGGTGGCACTGACAGCTCCTCCAGCCTCCCCAGCCCCTTTCCCAGTGGGCAGGAAGGATGTCGGGTTCCAAAACTCCTGGGGAACAAATTCCCAGCTTTGAGGTGGAGCATAAAGGATGGATTTTTTTTTTTTAGCTCCGCACCCCCACACTGCTCCTCTCTATTTATTGATTTTTGACTGGGGCTCCTGACGTTTAAACAGGATCCTGTGTGGGGTGACAGCACTGGGCTCCCCTCCTGAGCACAGGCACATTCCCGGGAATCAGGTTGGGGAACCACAATGCCTGGATCCAAAGCCCTGGTCTCCAGGATCGGGTGGGTCAGGACATCACCCAGAAAAGGCCACAGCTGCTTGCTGGGAAAGAAATAATTTGTATAATGCAAGTGCTTGTCTTGGAAAAAAAAATCTGTTTACTCAAAGACAGCCACGAGTGGGGTTTGCCAGCAACGTGGTCACATCCCAACCCTCAGCCTGAGCTATGGCCACCTGGATTTTGGGGGGGTGTGGAAGTATTTTTCCCTCTCTGGGCATTGCAATTTCTCCTTCAGCACCACTGTGCAGAGCTGTCTCAGCACTCGGGGATAAAAGAGACATTTCCTGGAGTGTGAGCACCCAGCTGGAGTGGAGAGCTGCTAAACGTCCTGGGAATCTGCCTTCTGCATCCTCCTGGCTGGGGTTTAAAGCAGAGAGGTTCTCTGGCCCCACAGGAATTGGGGGTTCCACCCCAGAGCTGTGCTGGGCTGATGTTTGGCTGACAAACATCCTCCCCCTGAGATCCCCACAGGTGAATTAATGCCAAAAAGGCGCTTGGAGGAGGGAATGGGAAAAGCAGCAAACAGGGAAAACCCTCCAGATACTTTAAAACTGCCGAACTTGAAGGATTTGGGGGAGATGAAGGCAGCAGGATGGATGGGGAGAATGAGACCCAGAGCTGCACCTTCCCACCCAGTTTTGAGCAGTTTCCCTGGCGGGGCTGGGGGGGGGGGGTGTTCTGAACTTTTTTTTCCCTCCTGAAAGGTCAGCTCTCTTGTCAGAGCTCGAAGTCACAAGCAGCATCCGTGATACGAGTGTAATCGTGTTTGATGAGTCACTTGTTTAACAGGAAGAGGCTGCTGGTTGCTATAGGGATGGCAGCAGAGGGGAGAGGATCCCTCCCTTACCCTGCTCAAACAGAAAACGCAGCAATTCCAGGCCAACCCCCCCCTCTGCTGTAACTTTTTGACCCAGTTCGGTATCCCGGCTGCAGGGGTGGCCAGGCAGGTCCTTGAGCGTGGGACATCCTGGAGTTTGGGGACTGGGAAAGGACCAGGAGGGCTCAGGATGAGGGCTGGCCTTGGGCACACGGGGGACGGGGAGCTCCAGGGCTTTGGGGTGACAGAAGCTGAGCTCCCCATCCTTCCTCAAGGCTTTTCCCTCTATCCCAGGGAATCGCAGCGCTCCCGGGAGCGCCTGACCCCTCCGCAGTGCGGTTGCTGCCCTGCTGGGAAAGGTGAGATCAGGGGGAGCTGCGGCTGTTGTCACCTTTGGAATGAGGCCACCGGCTCACCGAGGACACTCGCCAATGTCACCGTGACCCCTCCCCTCCCGGCTCGGTGGCTGCCAGCCTTTAACCCCCAGGGCTGCTCTGTCACTCTCTGCTTTCACCCCTCGTTCCCCTTCCCCTCTCTCGGGCCGGGCTCGGGGATCCATTCCCAGATCCAGACCGGAGGAGGCTCCCGGCCGCTTTTGCAGGGACGGGGTGGGGGAATTCTGCCAGTTCCATCCCTGCAGAGCCTGGGTAAACCCCCCCAGCTCAGCAGAGATGCTGCTCTGCCCCGGGACAGCCCCAGCTCCTCATTAGGGAACCGCTAATTACCTCCCCTTCATTCCTTGAAGCCGTTTCACGGCTGTGAGCACGGGCTCAGTTTAGCTCCCCTGCTCCTGCCAGGGATGCAGTTTGCCCACTCACACTTTCCCCTGTGGATCGGGAGAATTTGGTGCCACTTCGCGAGGAAGAAGCCTCCAGCCTTCAGCTGCGCTCAGCCGAAGTGTTTGTGTTCGACCCCTCCTGCGTGAGGGGGTTTAAGAGATGCTTACTGTGCTCCCAGCAGCTCTGGATTCCAGAGAGGAGCATCTTCTTCCCTCCACAAACCCACTGGGGAAAAGAAAAGGTGGGAAAAATAAGAAGAGGGCACTGGGAGAGCCCCAGACCTCTGAGGGTATCAGGTTTGGGTGTTCTGGTGCCACACTGGGGAAGGCTCTGTCCCACCACGGCCCCGCCAAACCCAACCTGGCAAATTCCCCAAGCGCTTTGGGAGTTCCTCAGGCTGGCAACACCACGCCCATGGAGGAGGGGGGACTGATGGAATTCCCTCTGCTCCATGAATCCCTTCATGGGGTCTGTCCCCAAATCTGCCTCGTTGGGTGCCCGAGTTCCCCAAATCCTGCCCTGCTGGGTCTCTGCATCCCAAATCCTGCCTAGTTCCGTCTCTTCCCCTCAAATCCCACCTTGCTGAGTGCCAAGCCCCCAGATCCTGCCTCGGCAAGTCCCTGATCTGTGGGGTTTTTATCTTCTTTTCTTCTCTTAGAGCCGGGATTAAAGCACAGGAGACACAGATTTCGTGTTTGGAGTCAGTCTTTATTAATCCTTATCTATGTTACAGTCTCACGAGTTGTGAGTTCTAACGAGGTAGAAAACGGCTCTAACTCTTTCCAAGGTCTTTGAAGCACTAATTACCCAATAACGAGATGACACCTCTATTATTTTTACTTTTAGCCCAATAACCAACCCCTTGTGGTCCACAATATGGATTCCTTCACCCAATTACAAAATACCACCCAAACTCATGAAGAAGGTGAAAGAAGCAGTCCTCCATCTTGCTTTATATATATTACTATATACTGAAATCTTAAACTCCAAGTTTTGCACCCTGAGAAGTCACACACTTCTATTCAAACTCCACACCCACAACCCCAGTGCTGTCACTCGATTTTGGAATTCTGTTCCACAGCCTCGGGTCAAATGCAGAGTTTGCTTGAGGGTCAGTGCACAGAAAACCTGGAATTCTCAGCCTCCAGGGTCCCAACACTGACCCTCAAACCCTGCCCTGCTGTCTCCCCGCACTCCAAGGTGCACAACCCCAACCCTGGGGAAGGGAGAGATTCCCCACGGCCACCCAACTAAATTATTACAGCCCCGCGCTTAATTAAACCCGACCCGCAATCAGCCACTTCGGGATGATCTGAGGCCAGCTGGCTCTTCCAACGAGGGGGAAAAAACCAAAAAAAGAAATCCCGTTTTTCCCATCAGGTGTTTCTGGAGGCGCACAGAGGTTCTGTAAATAGCGCAGCGCAGGAGGCAGCTCCGGGGTGGGGCTGCTGGAGCTGAAGGTCGGCTCCGCACTCGCATTCACGCCGGGACACCGCGGGCGAGCGGCTATTTTTAGCCGCGTGGCTTTTTAAGAAAACAAAACCCCATCCAGGAAAAACATCGCGGGGATATCGGGAAAGATAAACCGAGCCCGAATTCCCGATCCTTGGGAGCGCCCGGTGCTGGCTGGAGCATCCCCGAATCCTCCAGTGCTGGGGGTGGGGGCCCGACCCTCAGCCCCGGCTCGCTGCAGGTTTGGGGAAATAAACCCTTGGGGATGTCACCCCAAGGCACGGGGGGCCGGCATTTCCTGACTCTGTTAAACTGGAGACACGGAGCTCAGAGCATCCCCTCAGCGCTCAGCTGGGCGCCGCGGCGTTAATTAGCGCCTCAGCTCAATTAGCGGATGGGGAAGGGGAGGGAAGCGGAGGCAGCGGGGTTGGTTTGCAGAGCACCCAGGGCAGGGGGGTCGCGGCTGTCCCCGAGCCCAGGGCACGGCCAGAAACCCCCCGGCAGCCCGGCCCGGCCCTCGGGGGCTGGTTTGGGTTTGGGGCATCCCCACGGGCAGGGCTCCGGCCCTCGGGGGCTGTTCTGGGTTTGGAGCATCCCCACGGGCAGGGCTCCGGCCCTCGGGGGCTGGTTTGGGTTTGGGGCATCCCCACGGGCAGGGCTCCGGCCCTCGGGGGCTGTTCTGGGTTTGGGGCATCCCCACGGGCAGGGCTCCGGCCCTCGGGGGCTGGTTTGGGTTTGGGGCATCCCCACGGGCAGGGCTCCGGCCCTCGGGGGCTGTTCTGGGTTTGGAGCATCCCCACGGGCTGCGCTCTGTCCCTATACCCCAGCAGAGGCTCCCCAAGGCGTCCCTGTGAGCACCTTCCTCCCTGTCACTGCACTTGGACCCGACAAATCCAAACTTTCCCCTCTAATTCCAGCATTTTCATCCCCAAAACCTTTCCCGGTGTCACAGCCCCGGCACCCAGAGCAGCACAGCCCAGTGCCAGGGCCTCACCTCCCCTGTGCCCTGCAGTGGGACGGGTGCTGGTGCTGCCTCTGCCCAGGCAGGAGGCACTGTCAGCAGGAACGACCCCAAATCAGGGTGTTTGGGTGCCCTGGCGAGGGGCAAAACCCTGGTGGGGAGCAGGGCTGTGTCTGGTAGGGCAATCTGCTCAGCAGGGTAAATAAAAAAGAAAAATAAAAGAGAGTTAAGGCACATCAAGATCCACTGGAGAACTCCTCAGCCCCTCCTCCATCCGCTGCTCCCGGCTCTGCAGAGCTTTTGAGACAGCCCAAGTCATGCTGGAGCGAGGGAAACGGGGAAAAAGAGGCAGCCCAGCTTCTCCCAGCCCCAGGGGGAGAGGAGATGCCCCTGGAGCAGGGCTGGGGACAGCGGAGCCGCTTTGGCTGCCAAGGGGAGAGCAGCAGCTCGAATCCATCCAATGTGCACGAGGGGAAGGGAGACGTCCCTGAACGCCTCCCAGCAGGCTTGGAGGAAAATCAGGATGGGATGAAACCCAAAGCAAGGCGACTCCTCATCCATGGAAGGGGTTGGATGGGAGAGGGAAAGGTGTCGCTGTCCCCGGCACGGGGTGGTCCTCTCCAAACCCTTCCGTGACGATTCTCTGGTGACAGTCACCAGTGCGGAGATGGAGGAGGGGTCCGTGGGTCCGCACAGAGCCTGCTCCGAGGGTTTGGGGCATCCAGCCGCTCCCGGGACCCCTCCCAGCAGATTCACCAGCCCCGTTTGCTCTTCTCAGTGCCGAGGTAAAATTCGTGCCGCTTCTCCAGAAGCTGTCACCCTGTCACTCAGCACCCCGCAGCGTTTGCTTTTCTCGGGATTGTGACTAACAGGCGAACCATTAAACACGCCCGGGGAAGGTGCAGGGGAGAGCGAATATTTTCTTTCTTCTCCGGGACGGAAAAAAAAAAAAAAACCCACCAAACAAACAATAAAACAAACAAAAAAAACCCCCAACCCCCCCCGCAAAAACCCCAAAAACCCACCCCCCCAAAAAAACCCCAAAAAAGCAACAAAAAAAAAAAGAAAAAAAAAACAAACAACCCCCCCCCCCCCAAAAAAGCAAAACAGACAAAAAAAAAAAGAAAAAAAGAATAAAAAACCCCAAAAAAACCCCAAAACCCCACAGGAAAAAAGTCAAAAATAAATAAAACCACAAAAAAAAAACCCAACCCAAAACCAAATACAAAAACCCCCAACCAAAACTCCACAGGAAAAAAAAAAAGAAAAAAAAAAAAAAAAGGAAGGAAAAAAAACGACAAAAAACCACCCCAACTCCAGGAGACACTTTGCAGCCTCGGGGAGCAGAAGACCCTGGGCAGAGCTCGAGGGGGGATGAGGATGGATCCACGGCCCCTCCCAGGAGCGGATACTGGCAGCCCCCGCCAGGAGCTGGGACCACCAAGATCCCGGAGCCACGGCCGGGGTGCGACCACACACAGAATCCCCCCCCAAGCTCTTGTTTTTTCCCCTTCCCGTTCTCCCAGCGCTCCCACCTCCCCAGAGGCCCGTTTGTCAGCCGGGTTTGTCACCTCCGCGCTGTCGCCGCTCCAAGGACGGACACAATTCCTTCCCCCTGCTCAATTCCTGCCCCGCAGCCCAGCATCGCCCCCCGCTCCTTCCCCGCGTTATTCCGGAGAGGCTGGAGCGTTTGTGGGAGATATTTTTGGAAGATAACGCGGTTGCCAGCTCCCCCGGGAATCCTTCTGTCCCCGAGTCATTGCTCTCCGAGGACTTGGCTCAAACCGGGTGGAAGCAGCTCAGAGAAATTGGTTTTACCAAAATCCAGCAACCTCCTCCCGGTGGGGGAGGAATGGGAAACTTGAAGGAAACCCAAGCTGGGCTTTTCTGCTGGGTCTGAGGTTCAAGAAATTCCCTTTAAACCTGGGTTTAGGTTCAGTTTTATACCATCCGTGAGAAAGCAAGACAAAAAAGAAGTGTAAAATCTCCATTCATTTTTTCACTTTACTACTCCCTAGGGGTGAGTTAATAAAAATAATTCCATTTTGTTCTGTGTCTGCTGGCTTCGGACATCCCTTAATGCCCCTCCCTGATCCTCACCAACCCACAATTGTCCCCACACCTCAGGGGACACCCCGGGCACCTGGCAGGAGGCTCTGGAAGGAGATGAGCACCCTCAGCAGCCTGGAGGTGTTGGGGCTGTGCCTCCATCGCCATCAGCAGCAGCTCCCGGCTCTGATTTGGCTCTTTGGTGCTGAAATGATGGCAGAGGATTCTGAAGGAATAAACTGGATTTTTTCCAGACTCGTGGCCTTTCGCTTGGAGAAATATTGTGACTCAAAATCTGAAAATGAACAGTTTAATGTTAAAAAAAAAAAAAAAAAAAAAAAGGAAAATGAAAAAAGAGGACTCGGGGAGGATGGCCAAGAACAACCCTTTTCCCTGATCACCCCCACATGCTGCCTCGTGCAATTCCCTGGGAATTTGCTGAGGAGGAGCCGAGGGTGTCAGGGTGGGAGCAAAGGGACCTGGAGCAGTTTCCAAATGGAGCAAAACACTGAAGTATTTTACTTCAGCTTGTCCAGGTGATGGGAAAGGGAGGATTTTTACAGGTGTGGGCTGGACATACA
Organism: Chamaea fasciata; assembly: GCF_029207755.1. Lineage (NCBI taxonomy): Eukaryota > Metazoa > Chordata > Aves > Passeriformes > Sylviidae > Chamaea > Chamaea fasciata. The sequence continues at coordinate 2,055,738 of NW_027094107.1, forward strand.
CGGGTTTCACATCCAGGGATTCTCTGGGATGGAAATTCCCACCTGCCAGGACACCGCTGTGCAGCTGATGCTTCCAGGGCATTTCAAATCACCCAAAAGGACCCGCAGACCCGAACGGGGGGGGATGCAAAGGAGTCAAGGAGGTCACACCAGCTCTGGAATCTGAGCTGTCATCAATGTGAGATTCCCGGTTAAACACATTTTCCTGCTGGCTTTGAGTGGGGTTTATCCCACAAAGATCTCCAAGATACCAACCCTGTGGTGCCAAGTGCCTCTGGACACAGCTGGGCCTGCACAGCAGCGCTGACAGACGGGATTTCCCTTCCTTTGGGTCACCCCATCCTATCCCATCCCATCCCATCCCATCCCATCCCACCCCTCCACAGCACTTCCCTGCTTTCTGCCTGGCAATGATTTGCTGGAGTAGCTGCGGCTGCTCCTCAGAGAAGGAAACAAAACCACTTAATCGAGTGCTAATTAGTGCACTTAATCACTACCAAACTCAGCTCCTGCTGAACTCCACCTGCGATTCCACGGACTCACAAACTCCAGCTGGATTTGGCCTCAGCCTCCCTTGGGCTGGTGGCAGCAGCAGCAGCTCCAGGTTCAGTCCAGCTCTTGATGGCTCGTCCCTTCTAATTCCAGGCCTTAAATCCAAGTCAATGTCTCTTTTCTACACCAAAATTCCTCACACAACACGTTCTGCTAAAGCAGCTCGCTCCAGTCAAAAACCACCTGGGAAACAAAATGAACTCGGGCAGACCTGGGATGTTCCTGACTCCAAACTCCCAGACCCCATCCTCACCCTTCCGCCCTTCCTTCACGCTCCCTGGGGCTTGGAAATCACCCGGGAAGACCCAGCTGGGACCATCTGAATGTCTTTAATTGATTTTACACAAGCTGAAGTGTTGCAACCACTGCAGTGTTTTGTATTTGCGTTTGTTATTTGTATTTAGGAGCTTTTAAAACAACTGACAACCACTAAATGCGCTCATTATTAGCAACTCAAATATTTAACAGGCTGCTGCTGCTGTGTAATTAATTCATCCTTCCCTTCCCAGCTTTCTCTCTCCTGCGGGTGCAGAAACATCCCCCACACTCCAGCACATCCAAACAAGCACCAGCAGGGAGGGAAGGGATTGGAAGGGACCTTAAAAGGATTGTCCCAATCCATCCCCTGCCATGAGCAGGGACACTTCCCACTGTCCCAGGCTGCCCCAAGCCCTGTCCAACCTGGCCTTGGACACTTCCAGGGATCCAGGAACAGCCACAGCTGCTCTGGGCACCCTGTGCCAGGGCCTGCCCACCCTCCCAGGGAGGAATTCCCACCCAAAAATCCCATCTGAACTGCCCCAGTGTCACTTTGAGGCCATTAATTCTGACACAAATGACGCGTCAAGATCAAAGCATTTCCCTTTGCAGCACGAAAGGACAGGATGACCCTGGCACCACCCCACTGCCACTGCTTCATTTCTAACCTTCCCCACCCTGAGCTCTCCCTCCCAGACATCCCACCCCACCCGAATTCTGCTCTGGGGACCACACGAACTCCCGCGTTTGCAGGAGCAGGAGGGAGGCAGAGCAGAAGCAGCCCCGAGGTTAATTAGTGCAGCGAGAGCAAACGCCAGCAGCACTTGACGTGTTGGGAATTAATTAATTACCTTTCAGGGATTGTTTCCTTTTGCTAAACGCCCAGGCCCACAATGGGAAGGTCTGACTTGTCTCAGGGGCTTTCGTCAGTCCATTTTCTTCCTTGTACCAATCAAATGGGATTTGTTTTAAGTATCTCCCAAACCGAACTGGCAGGGGGAGTTGAAAACCTCAGTGAGCAGAACATGCTGAGCACCAGCAGCAGGTCCGAAAACACCTCTGCGCTGCAGAGCCACAAACGCTGCAGGAGCCGTGGAATTTGAGGCAAAATATTATTTTATAGAGACATAAGAACCATGGGATGGTCCCCACCCTGCTCCAGCAGAGGTTCTGGGGAAGAGCTGCAGTGACCAAGCCAGCTGCCAAACCCCAGCTCCCAAACCCCAGCAGCAGCCCTGCCCTCCTGGCACTCAAAGGTCAAACCACTTTGCTTTCAGCCCTTCAGGGTTTGGTTGCTTTCTCCCAATTTCCAGGGAATGCTCTTCCTGGCAAGCCCAACTGACATTGACCAGAGTTAAAATCAGCTCAATTTATTTATTTCCTGCTAAGGTGTGACCCAGCAGGACAAGGACCAGACAGCATTTGGGAATTACAGAGCAGCTGCCATCTTCCCATCTCCCTTGGACTCCCGTAAATTCCTCCTCACAGGAGCACAGCTGATCCCATTTTCCCAGTGCAAAGGTGAACGGCAGTGAACCACAAGGAAATGAAAACCTGTCCTGCAATGAACCTCAGCAGCTCCAAGCACAGGCTCCTGCTTTTGCTTTTAAATGTCTCTGTTCCAGATCAGTCAGATGATATTTGCAACTAAGGCTCAGCGAGTCCAACACAGGGGGAAGAGGGAGAAGAAATCCCAGGGAGAGGCAGCAGCAGAGCTCTAGGGGTGACGGAGGAACAGAGGCCCTGGGTAACCTCTCCCTGCTGTTCCAGCACTGCAGTTACAATCTCTGACACTGAATTATTGAGCTCTCCTGCCCTGACCCATTTCTGCACAGGTTACAGGGATGCAGACACAGCAGGACCAGGGTCCTCAGCCAGCCAGCAGGGTGGGAGAAATTCAGGAGTGAAATTCAAGGAAAAGCCTCTGGGTGCTGTGGGTTTGATCATAATGACCTTTATTGGAGTCAGGTGGGGTCATTTATTATACAGAAGTAACATCTCGCCATTCTCTTCCCATTTAATTCCTTTTAGTCTCCTTATAAATCTGTAGCAAAAGTGCACTTTGAACAGTTTTTAATCTATAGTATATATCTTTCAATATTATCTCTCAGTCAGGTATTTCATTTGTAAAAAGGTATCACCAGATATACAAAATACATGTCTTGTGTACTACATTACTTTTTGTATTTACTGTTTAGATTATTTTTTAACTCAGTGCTCTCTTTTTTCTTTTTTTTTTTTTCATTTTTTGCAAGACTCAGTGATGACAGTCTTCTGGTGGCAGCACCAGGAGAGGACTCACAGCTTGTGTGTGGAGAAGGGGAGAAGACTCTTAGCCAGGAACAATTGTCACACAACAGGAACAAGATGAACAAGAACATTTGCTGCTGTTGAATGTGTCTCTTAAAATGACAGTACTCTGCATAATAAAAAAGAATTAAAAAACCTGATGTCCGTATTTGATCTTCTGGAAGAGATGTGCCAGGAGAATGGAAGCTGGACCCAGCTGGAATACGATGGCAATGGTTCATTTGCATTTTGAAGGCAGGAGTTAATTGCTAAACATCACCTTTGTGGTCATGAGAGGGAGGAACAGACACAGGCGGCGTGAGGAACTGGGGAATGCTGCTTTCCTGAGGACAGTGTTTTGGTAAAATATCGAATATCCTGCACAAGCCACAGAATTGCATAAGTTAAAGATCCTCAAGAACAACAAGCACTGGGGACAGAGGAGGGGCTGTGCTGGGGACAGCCACACTGAGGACACACAGCTCAGGGACCCAGCAGAACACTCAGCCCCCTGGGAGGGTGGAGCCAGCTGTGCCAGCCTTTGGCACAGCCACAGCACTTCTCCAAAAGAAACTTGCACGAGATTTTCTGAGATTTCTCACTCACTTCCTTAAGTCTTTTCTTCCTAGTTATCCTTGAGATTAGAATATATACACAGGACAGGTAATTGCTTCATTTCAGTCTTCAACAGACCAACAATTTCCCCTGGGAAGCAAGGCCTAGAGAGGTGAAACCATCAGAAGCATTTTAGGGGTGTCACGATTCCCAGATGGTTCAAACATCACCAGCAAAGACTGCAACGCTGACCAGGTAATGCCTGGTGGGTTGGTTGGTTTTCCTTCTCACCTGTTCGTTACCCTGAAGACTCAGAACTCCTGGATTAGTTCCCTAAAGACCCCTTTCCCTTGGTTAACCCTTCCCAATTAGCGTTTCTGTGGATTAGCATAGATTCAAAACACAACTTGCATCAGTTTGCTGGGAATTGAGTGAAATGTGGAACAGATCCCGCTTCAGAATGAGGGCACTTTTGGTTTATGCAACAGCTCCAAGAGAGGCTAGAATTCCCAACTTTTCTGCAGCAGAGATGGTCTTTGACAGGTCAGGGCTGCTCTGCTCCCCTGGAACCTGCAGCAAGGGGGCCTGGAGGCAAAACTGCTGCTCCCAAAGGAAAATGCACAGCAGGAAAGGCTGGATGGGGAGACAGCTCTCTGCCTTCCGCAGGAGAAACAGAACAGCACAAAGAGAGTACAAAAAGAAGCAGTGCTGTTAGTGTTCTCTAAACCCAAGAGGATGCAGAATGGGGAGGTTTACAACGCTGCAGAGAGAGGGGTTTGTCTGCTTTTTTCTTTATAAAAACTACAGACTTGACATTTCCAATACGTCTTAGCTTTGTACTGCTTCTCAAGTCTGAGTCACCAAAAATATCCAGCAACCAGCTGCTGCTCATATCCTAAAATATGCCTTCAGCTGACACTGAATATCGAAATCGTTCTGCTAAAATACAGAAAAACGATGGCAGAAACCAAGGTAGAGCCTCAGGCCGAGTTTCAATGGTAAAAATCCTACAATGCTACTTTGAAATCTCTTCTGGAGCTCATGAACAAAGAAGCAGCCGGGTTTTCAAGTAGAGGTAACACAGATTTTGGAAGATAGCACGTAAAAAAAAAAAAAAAAAGCCCAGAAAGAAAACTGGAACAAAAGCTCTTCTTGTTAGGGCAGCTGAGCAGTAATCCTCCAAAAAGGGCAGGAGGGAGCTCTCTCCTCCCCCTGATCTGTCCTGGTCCTACAGCAACACCGAGGAACTGCTCTGCTGGCACAAAGCTTGATCCCTTTTTCCTTGTGTCCATTGTTTTGTGTCTCTTGTCTCAGTCCCTGGACTGGTAGAAGAGGATATATCCAGATTCGGAGTTTTTGGAAATGTCTGATGTTAACCCATAGAATTCTTCGATGGCCTGGGCGTCAATTTTCTGAAAATTAATGGAAGTTTTAATTAGCTTCAATCACAACAGCACACTAAAAGCCTTTTCCCAGATAAACCATTATTCCCAGTTCTTGGAGGTGATCTGGAAAGCCAAGCAGTGACACTTCAACATCATTCAATCCAACAAAACATTTTTTCCCCACTTAATAACTTATTGACTTTTGAAAAAAAACCCAGGAAATCAGGATGAAATAATAAACTTCTCAGAAGGGGTGCAGTCCTAAGCTGGACTACAACACAAGTGATCCATGAAAATGTATCCTTAAAGGACTACATGACATTTTTCTATTTGCTCTTCTCACACTGGTGGTACCTTGCCTGAGCATTTTATAATTATTTTGTAATTTTTAAAAAAGCCACTAATTTAAAAAATTATATATTGTTATATTTTTAATATATTATATATTATTATTATAATTATTATTACTATATTTTAATAAGTCACTAATCAGGCAAGAAGGTTTTTGTACAGCTGCAAGTACACACTATGTAGAGTGAAAATTCAGCTAAAGTAACTCCAGATTTCAAAGTCATTGTGAACCTTTTAAGGTGAAAATTCTTGCAAGTGCTTCACGAGTTCTGTGTGTCTCATCTAATTCTGATCTTTGGTCATAAGACAGCTTTCCTACTAGGCAAAGCCTTCTGGAATATTATCACAAGCTTTGTGTCTCAAGAAAAATCACGATTTGCTGTACTAATAGAATTAAAGTCTGCTTGTATTTCAAGTGGTGACCTATGCACAGAAAAGCTGCTTTGCTCTCATACTCCAAGCAGCAACTGGAGGGAATTTTAAAGGGTTTTTAAAGATGCACGTTCCACATGTCCTGATGCAGAGTGAGTTGGATCCTGGAGCCCAGACTGGAATAAAACATTCCAGGCATCAGTGCTGCTCAGCACTCCACTGGGATGGAGTTTTTAAATACCTTTAGGACTCTGCATCCGCAGAAATGAGAGGCTGAGGAGGAGATGAGCCTCAAGTGTCCTTTGGTTCCCAAGGAATAAAGCTGAGGAAGTAAAGAAATGTTCCAAATCCAAGCAGCTCTGGGTTGAACACCTGCTCTGCACAGGAGGAGCAGAGACCAACCTGGGATTGCACCTTCAAAGAAAGGGGCCCTGCTCTGCCTGCAGCAGGAGCCTCCTCAGCTGCAGAAGCCATTTGGAGACGGTGAAATCTCTGCTCCCTGAGCCGATTTTGGCATCACCACAAGCTCAGCAGCACCGGCTTCTCCATGTGGCACTGCCAACCAGCAGTGAGTTGGGAGCAGCCTTTTCCCAGCACAAGAAAAAACAAGAGTTTTCAGAAGATGCATCAACTGCAGAAATTCTCTCTTGAAGAGTTTTGTTGAACACCTTCTCTTAAAAAATATAGAGGGGGGAAAAAGATCCCCCAAAGAGATGTTTAGCTCTTTCTCCATTCAAGGAGTGAGGGGAAGCTGAAATCCTCTGCTGAGGCTGGTGCATTTTCACACCATTTATTAACATAACGTTACTACAGGCTGTCAGAGGCACATTTTAACAGAAAGATACTGAAAGAACACTCCTCAGCTCCTGCAGTATATTTAGCAGACAAGTCAAACATGTTTTATTTTAAGTGCCAACTGACTTGCCATGCAATCAAGCCTATTTCCACTACTCATCCTGAATGCAACTCAAACATTTGATCCATATTAATTCATGCCTCAGATATTTTTAGTTTCAGCACAGCAGAACTGACTTCCTTCTTTAATTCCACTATCCACAGAAAACGGAGTGGAACTGAAAGGGGATTATATGGATTCTATTCCTCCCATTCTTATTGACCAGGTATAGTTTAACCCAGTTGTAACTCTGGAGTAACAACTAGGGGATCGTTGTTACTGTAAAGCCGCAACTTTTAGGATTCTGCAGCCTCACCTGGCATTAAAAATGCTGCTTCTTATGAACTGAGAGCAAACCTTCTTTGCTCATTTCTGGTTCTCCACACCAAACCCAGTTCTGGAATGCCACTGCCAGCATTCCCATCTCAGGTGTTTTTTAAGCAAAGCCACTCAGTGCCTCCCCTCAGTGTGGAGAGCTCCAGGGATGGATGTTCCCAGGTGAACACCGGCTCTGGGGTGTATCCCCTGGCTGCTCTGGTGACAAATGTCAAATTCAGATCAGGCAGAGATCACTGGCTCAGGTTTCACAATCCCTTTTGCCTGGCTCAGGATCCCCCTCGGGCTGATTCTCCCCCTGGATCTGGCTGCAGCATGTTTGGGGATCATCAATCTCCAATTTAATTGAGAGTTGGCCCTCCAATGAAATCCTAACAGACAAATAAATCTGCCTTCCCCACTGCTGACATTTAGTGGGTAATGAGGACAAACTCCTTCCTATTTTCAGTTTGGAGTTGCTCATTCCCATCACTTGCCAAAAATGCAAAAAAGCATTCTGTATTTCAGGGGAAAAAGCCTTTTCCTGGGTTTTCAGCTGCAGTATCTGTGAACAAGAGCTTTGCACTCACCTTTTCAAGCCTTATTGTTTTGTTAGGTGGCCACACCTAGAATGGAAACCCTCCAAAGAGCCTGGTTTTGAATTAATTCTATAAATATAATTCTAGCATTTAAAATAAATTCTATAAAAGAAGATGAGCTTGGGGGGGGGGGGGGGGGGGAAGCAAGCCACAATTAAAGAAAGAAAAGCAACATAAAGGAAAAAAAAAAAAAAAGTGGGGTTTTTTTCCAGAAGAGAAGAACTCCATGACAGCTCCTTGGATTTACTGCCCAATAACAGACAGCACACATTAAAAAGCCATTTTTGGCACATCTATAAAAGTGTCAACAGGGTTTGCAGATAAACAGAAATTTGGTTTTGCCCTAAAGGTGAAGACACAACAGAGAAGTGACTGATAGAAAGCAAATACAGAATAAGAGGATGGTTATTTTACGTCTTTTAAAATGTGAAGTTCATCTCCTGGATGGGAAAGGCAAAGAATACTTGCATTTTAAAATATTGAGGTGAACACTATTTCCAAATTAAGTGACACGATTCTGTACTTGGCCCATGACAGAAACAGAGGAAAATGACCCCAAAAATAGGGAGAAAGGGAAGCGTTGGCAGCCACATACACTGGGAAGCCACCCCTGATGCTCAAAGCAATGCAAATGTTGGAAAAAAAATATTAAAACTGGGGAATGTCCCACATTTTTATTTCAACACAAACACGGATTTTGCTATTTAGACACTTAATCAGGCCTTGACCACGGGATCTCCGAGACAAACAAAACATTTTCATCTTTACAAAAAGCAGCTCTGCTGTGCCATTTGTTCTACTGTTTGATATTTGCTTAATCATTAGGTGAAATCCATGGATGTATAAATATTGTGGACATCAGCATTTACAGACACGTTGGCAGAAAGGGACAAATTTGCTTGAGCTGTTTCAACATCATCACTAAAAATAATTCTTCTCTACAATTTGTTGGTGAAAAGTGACCCTCCCCCCCCCCCAAAAAAAAAGAGAAGTGCAGTAATGAAATGCAAGGTAGCAATGGAAAGGAGGCTGAAAATGGGCTGAAATCAGAGTTATTTGGTGTTTTGCTGTTCCTTACCCACCTCTACAATGTCGTCATCAAAGAGCAGCCAGAAGCCGTGGCTCTTCACGATGGTGATGTAATGTCCACGGTTTGGGCCACTGCAGGAAAAGGGATGGAAAAATTATTTTCAATAAAATAAAAACCAGCCATTTCCTTCCCAGCATCACCCCTGGCTGTCCCAGCTCCACTTTGCCCAGAACACTGGTGAGGATTTGACATTTTTCGTCAAATCGCTTCAATTAAAATGTTGCTGTTGGCTACTTGAAAATACAAAATATTCCAAACACACCGTGCCAGAAATATTTCGTATCATCATTCATAGATTTTAAAAACCAAAATTAAAAATATTTCAGTCTCTTCTGTTCCATTCACCACTGCTGAGTACCTTGACCACTGTGAAGTTTGGAATTAAATCAGCGCTGGAATATTTTATTTCACAGCAGGAATTCCTTTAGTTCTCAGTGTGGTTTCACCTGACCACAGCCAGGTCTTCTCTGAGAGCTCTTCCCACTTTTCTGGTGGAAGTTTCCAATCAACAGAATGCAATTCCTTTGGTTAGGGCAACTAAATAAAACTAAATTTAAACTTCACTTAAATTTAAACTGAAGTAAAACCCCACGTGCAAAATATTTCAAAAAAAAAGTTCAGAGAACTCAAAATATTTAGGAAAATCTCATTTATCTCAAGCCTTTGGTAAATTCCCAGTAAGAACTGAGAGCAGGTGAGTTACAGGAATCCTAAAAGCTCCACAAAAGAATAAAAGGTTTGAGGAAAAAAAAAGAAAAACCATTTAATAATCTGAATTATTAATCACCATTATCCAAACATGTACGTGCAGGCACAGGTCTGGCAAATAAAAACTACACAAGAAAATGCATTCCATGAGCTCCTAAATGATAAAACCTGAATAAACACTGCAACTGCACCACAACAAAAATCTCCTAGAACTACATGAAGTTTGTTTATACTAAATCTATGCATTATTAGCATTTTTCTCCTCAGAAAGATATTTCAAAAGATTTTATGTGCTGTAATAACTGATTACATTAAAACTCACCCTTCCTGAAAGCAGTTAGAAATATTATATATAGTTAGAAATAAATACAGTTAGAAATATTTTTTTTTCCTTCCATGAGGGATTTTTTTCCCCCAAAAGTTTACAATTTTTTTCCTCTTTGCTTTTAAAACCAGAACTGAAGCTGCTAAAACTAAAATTTCATGAAGAAAATAAGGATATTGAAAAAAACCCAGCAGTGCACAGTGGATTCCACATGATGGCACCAGCTCCTAAAGAAACTCCAAGGGTTTAGGCAGCAGCAAGATGGAAAACATAATTTAATTCTATTTTAGGAGGTGTTTTTCCAAGATTTCTTTTTATTCCATTGACGTTTCCTGGAAAGCAGGGTTAGGGGTGGGGGTTTTGTCGTTTTGGGGTTTTTTAGTGATTGCTCTTTGCTACAGCACAAAGAAGGAGCTTGTCTGATGTGCCACTGTGCTGATGACACAAATGACACAAAATGACAAATCTTAGCCTGTAAAGTAAAATCTAAACCAGTAAAAATTTTAAGGTGAAATTTAAAATGGCAAAGCACCTAGTAAAAAAGGCATAAATTAAAAAAAAAAATCGAAATATTTCCAGCCAACCAGCTCTGGCAGTGCTGCTGCAATGCCAAGCAGTGTTATCAAACAGCACAGATTCCTTGAAAATTCCAAGGGAAGGCAGGGAATGTGCAGAAGTACTGCTGGAACCATGGGCACTGAGAATTTCAGACTCTGTGCTGACAGGCACTGACCCCCAAGCAAACACTGCATTTGACCTGAGGCCTTGGAAAAAGCACCCAAAATTGAGTGACAGCGCTGGGATTGTGGGTGTGGAGTTTGGATAGAAGTGTGTGACACACAGGGTGCAAAACTCAGAGTTTAAGGCTTTAGAATATAGTAATATAGATATAAATACATACAAATATATTATATAAATATTTAGATATTTCATGTATTTTTATGTATTATATATATATAAAGCAAGATGGAGGTTTTAGGGGGTAGGCTGAGTTCTTTTTCACCTTGTGGATTTGGGTGGCGTTTTGTAACTGGATAGAAAAATCCGCATTGTGGGCCACGGGGTGGAGGGTTATTGAGTTAAAAGTAAAAATAATTGAGGTGTCACCTCATAATAGGACAGGTTATCCTTTAAAAGGTCTTGCAGAGAAAGAAACAGAGGCCATTTTTTATTTTGTTAGCTAGAACTCACAGCTTGTGAGACTAACATAGATAAGGATTAACAAACACCCGAATCAGAACACAAACACCATCTCTGGAGCATTTAATCCCAGCTCTGAGAGGAAAGAAAACAAAAACCCCCCAAGCACCTGCCACAGTGAACCACCACGGCCACCAGGTCGTACATCCTGTCGGGGTTGGTGGCGTCCCCCGAGGTGTTGAAGAGGCGCAGCTCCAGGGGGAACACCACCCTGTAGGACAGCTTGGTGTAGCGGTGCAGCTGGTCCATGTACTTGAACCTCTTCAAGTGCAGAGCCAGGATCATGGGCAGCTTTTTCACCCTCATTCTGGAGCACAAAAAGAGGTGAAACGAAGGATAAGGATTTAGCAAATTGTGCCAAATTGAGATTTGTTCCAAGAACGGCTTCGTTATGAGGAAGAGTCGTTAAAAGGCATCCAAAATATCGGGAGGATTTTTTAAATGCTGCTTTTTCTCTCTAAGTGAGAACAGGCAACATTTGTTCCAAAATTATTAACAGCACAACTGACATCTGAATGCAGGACAACTGCTGGACAACATCAATTTTTCACCCACTAATGGGAAGAAAGAGCTGGAATAAATCTGCGTTGCTGCTCTGGCTGTGACCAAGTCTGAGGGAAAAAATAAGATATTTTGGTACCCAGAGCTCCCAGACAAAGCAGATGAGATGTTTTCCAGTGGCTTTAAGCTGATTAACGCTAACTGGGGAAAACGTGGATGTCTGGAAACACCAGATACAAACTCTTCTGCAAGAAACACAGAATGAATCTCCTCATGATGAGGCTGCCATGAAGTTACTTGGTCTCTCCACCAAACACAGACCTAGACCAGTTTACCTTTTCTTTTTCCTGAGTTCACCAGGTGTTATTTGCCCAGAAATTTTAAGGGAACATCTCCCTCAGCCTGAATATTTGGCCCTTACCTCTTCTGTGCCTCCTGTTTGCTGCGGCACTGCTCACAATAGTATTTGTATTCACTGCATAGAGTTTCAGTGTTACTAAATCCCCTGTGGAAATCAGAGAGTGGCATAAGCAGGGATATTCCAGAGCATCCAGGTAAAAGCTACTGCTGAAAATGCTGAAAAATCCACCCCAAACAACACACAGAGGATGAAGCTCCTTTCATTCATGGTGCTCCCAGATCCATTTCATGCGTACTTGTCTCATTCCTGGGATGCAGCATCAGTGTTCAGCTGGAAAAATCTGGAGTTTACACTCTTAACTGCCTGTTTTCTGGCTAGGAAAGGTAATAAACAGCAAGAAGGTGACTGAGTTTTGTTTCCATCAGCAGCCATTCCATGTTTTCTTCAGTGGCAGAAATTAAATGTTCGCATCTACAGCCATTAAGTAGCAGAGCCTGGATGATCCTTCAGCTCCCAGCAATTACAGATCCATTATCAGCTATTAAATAGCCAGATGCTGGATGCAAATTAAATATCCAAGCAGCTGATAAGCCTTGGATCCAGCAGACAAACACGTGGAGCAAATGCCTATCCGGAAAAACCAAAATGACCCTAAACATCAAGGCCAAGCAACTGAAATTCAATAAGGATATGAAAATAATCAAGAATTTTTTTGAGAAACCAAACACTGCATGTTTGTTTTTGATAAAGCCTGACTCTGTGATGTAATCCTCAAAATTCAAATCCTCATTAAAGAAAGGGAAAATCAATCTTAGCTACTACTAGTACTTATTAACTACTAAAACCCACTGAGAAACCTTCCAAAACTCACAATATTTTACCACATGTCAAAGCCTGCAACTGTTGCACCAGAGAATAACTAATCCAGGCTCTTTCCTTCTGACCAGGGCAGGTATTTTTTTCCATTCCCAAAGAATTCTGTTTACCTTAGACAATGTGTAATTGATGTATTTTGTTCCACATCAACCGAGAGGTCCAGAAAGTCCTCATCTTTGCTACTAACCTTGAAAAAAAACAAATAATAAGAAGAGATATTTGGTAACAACTTAGAGCTGGCAGATTTTAACCATTTCTGGAATTTTAACCATAATTTTAATCATTTCTGGAGTGGTGCAATGTGATTAAAAGAAAATGTACGCTCACACAAAGAGGTCTTTCCTTGAGGTAAACTAAAAGTGATCAAATAATCTGATGTGGTGTTTAAATGTGAGGAGAAGCATTAAAAAAAAGAGGCAACAACAACAAAACAAAACCAAAAACCCACGGAAAACAGCACAAAACCCCAAACCCTTTCTAGTGAAACATCTCTTCCCCTTGAGTCTTCAAGGCACATCTGATTATTCCACTGGCAAAGACAGGTTTTAACCACTCAGAGCTCTCAGTGGCGAGGCTTTAACCACATTCCATTTTCTCTGCAGCCTGATGCAGCTCTCTGCTGCATTTCAGGGTGTAAGAGTCAATACTGAGAGGCAAGGCAGAGAGAGGCAGATGGCTCCTCAATTAAACGGGTTAGCAGGGAGGAAAACCATCTTTCCATTTGCGGAACAGTCACATTTCATTGCAAAAACCTTGAGACAGAATCCTATTAACGTCATTTTTAGAGCTTCTCCTCACCACACGGCCATAACCTTAGATTTTAAATGCCAAGAACAGTCTTTTCTGTTGTAACCACTTCTTGGGTTTTTTATTTCTCTCCCCATCTGGGTTTTCATTTTTCTTTTTTTTCAGCACTATTAAATCAGAGCATATGACTGACTACAAATCCCTGGTCTGAAGGTGGTGTGCTTCTAATTCCAGACTTCATGCCACTGGTTTTGCTGTCAGACAGAGAGACCAAGGACCAGCACCACGCACAGAATTCCAGTTCAAGCAACTCAGTTCATCCCAGCGTTAAATTAAGAGCAACCCTCATGTAGAAACACAACACAAACTCTCAATCACTGACACAGGGAATAACACGGAGACAAAAAGGCAGCTTGGATCAGCCAGGTGCAGCTGCCTCGATGGAAACAGGGAGGAGAAACAGGGAAAGCACTGGGCTTTTTCTGGGCAACATACCTTAATGGGCACTGCTTTGAACATAGAGTCCTAAAATAGGCTATGCTCCACGTTTTACTAGAGACAGTGCAATTTTCATCTACCCTAATGAATGAGAAAGGGTGCTCAGGGTTAGGGAAACCAATCCAGGAGCTGGGAGAAAGCTAAAGAGGTGTGGTGTGGTGGTGCACGTACAGCCTCACAGTTAAGACATCTGGTTTCATTGGTTAGTGTTCCTTGGAAGATTTCATGGACCCACGTCAGATCAGGCTTGTCTCCTTCTTCACTCTCAATGCTGCCATTCTGCAGCTTCCCATTCTGCTTCTCCTGCTTTTTCTCCTCTTGCAGCAGGTCAGCAATAGTGTTCAGTAGGTAGTTGAGGAATTCGTGTGCATCCTGTTGCATGTAATTATCAAATAATTCTGGAAAGGAAGAGAGGGAGGAGAGTGAACAGCTACAGACACGGCCCAACACCAGGTCACTGTGGCTTTGTCCCTTCCCTCCTCTCCCCTGTCACACAGCTCTGCTGGCACTGGGGAGTTTGGCAAGAATTGCACCTTGTTGTTCTCTCAGTGATTATCCTCAGGCTGCAAGAAACAAAGAGCTGGAAAATACCATTAAGGAATCTTAGTTTGGCCATTTCTCAGAACTGAAGAAAATTGGTTTGGGGTTTTTGTAGGTTTTTTTTTCTTTTGAGAGAAATAAAGAAATTCAGATGTGCTGCCTTGGGCCACTGGTTCAATAAGTCCAGCACCAAGGGGCAAAAATCCCCTACTGGGAGTTTCTTATCTTTTCAAATTCAAGCAGAGAGGATGAATCAACAGCCAGAACTTTTCCTCACCAAACAGCCCTGGGATATAACCACCAGTTCTGAACCCCGAAGGAATTTATCCTATTACAAATGCAAGAGAACAGGCTAAGAGTGGCTGGGTGTCCTGTGAGAGCTCCTGAGAGCCTGGAGCACTGACCTGGAGTGTGCTTTGCTCCTCTAGGGAGCACCATGCCAGTGCAGTATATCTGGACATGTGCAAATCCAGAAACACAGACACTGAGGTAAGGACAAGCATAGAGGTGGTGAACTCCACACCACCAAAATTTTCAAAAACCCTGTTAAAACTTGACAATTCAGACTCCAAAAGAAACCCTGAATTTAACATTTTTACATCCCTCAAAACACATTAAAAAAAAATCATTTATTCATTTACCATTTTCTTTCCTCAAGCGGGAAATAAATTTCTTGGGTGGGATGACTCCCACCTTCTTCTTTTGGGTGGCAATACTGTTGAAGAGATCAGAGAGGCAGGTCAGGAGGCTTTCCTTCTTTCGAGGCTGCACCTTGTACGCCAAAACTTTTTCCCGAAACGGCCGACAAAAATAAAGTGCCTGTAAGACTGAGTTGCAGTAGCAGGTATTGCCGAACTGGTCAAAACAAAACAAAACAAAACAAAAAAAAAAAAAAACAAAACAAAACAAAAACAGAACAGAAGGAAAACAAAGGGGTTTGGATTAGGGCTGGCAAAAAGGAAATGACAGGAAGAGAGTTCATTAAGAATGTCACGCAGTGAAACTGGAGGAGTCACCTGGCTGAGCTCATTAACTGGGAAATGCTGGTTGGAATGGGGGAAATACTGGTTGGAAATACTGGCTAGAATGGGGGGGAATCCTGGCTGGAATGGGGGGAAAACACTGGCTGGAATGGGGGGGAAAGGCTGAGCCTTGTGACAGCAAAGGAAGGGAGAGGAGACAACACTCACAGGGTACTGGGAATACACAGAAAAAGTAATTAAGGGCTCAGCAAAGAATCAAAATTTGTGGAGACACAGCACTACCCATCATCCTAAGAGCTGAGAGCCTGCTGGGGAGAGGTACCAGGAACACTAAACAAATGAATAATAAACTTCACAGAGTATTTGGAGTTGGAAGGGACCCCCAAGGATCATGGAGTCCAGCTCTTAAGTGAACAACCCACACAAGGATCAAACCCACAGCCCTGGCATTACCAACACCCTGCTCTGACCAACTGAGCCAACCCCAGTGGCAAAATGTATTATAAATTAACAGTAAAATCAATTATTTCCTGCTCCTAATGGAATGTTTTGAGCAGCATATGATGCAGGGCCTTGCACAGAGCAGCTGGTTTGCATCTGGACTGTGTGAGGGCACAGATAAGGCAGAGGCTGAGCAAGGAGGGACACCAGGATATCAGCTTATCACCCACAACAACATACCAGGGCTCCAGAGCTGCTGCTCTGCAATTTACTGGGCTGTTGCTTCAAAAAAGGGAGACAAATTCTTCATCTGCCAGTCCCCAGATATTTGGTAACAAGGTTTTGCACCCCAAGAGCAACACATTTTAAATAAACCAAAAAAAGCATAAAATCTGTCTACAGAGCAAGGACACACTGAGACACTGGCACTGTTCACCCAGATTTGGTGTGGTTTTACTGCAGCAGAGTGGTTTCAAGCTAATAATCACTTTGACTGAAGCAGAAAACGAACACCTTAATTCATCCAGCTCAAAAGGTCACGGATTACAGCTCCAGTAACATTGATTTACACCATATGCAAACAACAGGGAACAACAGTTAAAATTTATCGACATGAGGAAAATAAATATGGAAACTAAACACATGAATTAGGAGAGAGAACCACTCACATGCTTGTTAGTGACCTAGAAAGACAAAGAAGCACCGTGCTAAATAAATCTGCACACAACACAAAATAGCCAGCCTAAGTCTGAGGGCTTGTTTGAAGACAGGAGCTTCTTAAAATGAAAGTGGAGATGAAATTCTGGGATGACACCATTGTTCCATCCCTCTTGTGCTTTAGTAAGTATAAGCTACTTTTAACAGTTTCCCACATATTTTGCAGTGGCTTTAGACACGGTTTAACAGAGTCAGGTTGCTTTAGCTCACTGATGCAAAAATTAAGTAACTATTCAACCCAAAGTTTTGGTTTCCACTGCCCACAAGTTCAACACCTGACTGTATTTGCAGTGCAATCACACATTTAACAGCACTGGTGCTGAAGGCAGGAAACTGCACTCTTTAGAATGCTCCAGTTAATTCCAAATCATGAAAGAACCCAAAATAACTGCAGAAAAAAGCTCAGCAGAACAACAGCGTGAAAACACCACCCCTCAAGGAACCAGTTGCAAGAAACGAAGCACAACAGTGTTAGTCATGTTTTGTCCTTCGAAACAGAGAGTGGATGGGGTTCTAATAATTCTGGTTATTTTTAGGATGCTGTTTTTCTTCTCCACACCATTCAGTGCTCTGCTATTTCTGTTACAATTCCTTTTTTTTTTTTTTTTTGCCATTCTGGTGCAAACCTCAGCAGCTTTGGAATGGCCACCAAGACCCTGCTTAGGGAACAGAACTCTGTGTGTTTGGATAAATGGGTGTCTGAAATATAAACCGCTGGAAAGTCACCCAAAGTCAATTAACTGGGTCTCTAATGAACTCAATAAATACCACTTAGCTGGCCATACTTGGTGTGTGAAGAGATGAAGCATCTCCCAGCTCTCAACACAACCCTGACGACCAGCACACAGAAATAATTCTGTTTCTAGTGAGTTCTGCCAAAATTGCCTTTTTCCCATCATAAATAGGATGGCACAGAATCACTGCTGCTCTGAACTAACCAGGACCAACATCCTCTGCACAGTTAATGCAGGCAGACAACTCCACAGCCCCACAAATTGCAAAAATTCAGCTTTTTTGGAGGGTTCATGGCTGCCAAAAATCCAGAAGAGTATTACTACATGAAGGAATTATCCACCCAGTGCATGTCATTCATCTCCTGCACAAAACTTCCACTCCTCCCACCAGAGGGGTGTTTTTAGAAAAGTAACATATTCTCATTTTAAAACCTCCCCTGCACTGCAGCATCAGTGGAAAAATCTTCTCTGGATCAGCATATGCACAATGGACACACTTTATTATTTCTAATTTTCCAGCTAAATATTAAAATCTTAGAATTAGAAATGCACTGGAGGAGGAAGGGTTCTCGCAGAGATTTTACAAGAAGTACATTTATTTTCCTGTGTTTCAGATGAAATGATTTCTTGGTTAATAATCACACTGCAGGACGTGGTGCCTGTGCTCAGTCCCCTCTAAGTGAGAAGTTCTCATCAAACAAGTTCTCAGAGAATCCTGTTAAGCTCCAAATGAGGATGTGAACTAAACCCCAGCAATTTTAAGCACAGAAAATTGACTTACATTGACCAAGCCAAAATAATGCTCATTCACAGGGAACTGCTCAGGACCAATCTCTTTCTCCAAAGCAGAGGCATTGGCGCCCTACAAAAAACAATATTTATGTTAGATAAAATTCAGATTTCCTAAAAAAAACCCCAAAGCTTAGGAAATAATTGACTTCCATTGAAAAAATCAGTATTTTGTACTTGCTGTGTCCTTCAGAATTAAATGAACATGATGCTTTATTATCATAAAGGCACCAAGGTTTCATTTTAAATCTCAACTCCATCAGCCAAAATTAGTTATCTAACAGAAGGCTTCCCTACATTTGAGTTTATTTGGAAATTGCCACAATCAACTGTTCTCACTTAAAATACCAGGTTGGCCACAGTGACCTAGAAACAGCAACTTTATTTAGTCAAGAATGCACTGTAAAAATAAAGAGACTTAGCCTGTATTTTTCTAGCTTGATTTTGCAGAATACTATGGACAAGTGAATTTTTGATTACAAACCCTCATAAGAACGGAAATAAAGAGTTTCATCACATCTCAGATCACCTGAAAGCGCTTTGGCTTTGCTACCTTTCATTTCAGGGTGATGCATGAGGCTCACCGCGCATTTTGACACGTCCTTGAGTTTCCAGCAGTACAATGAGGAAGGAATTTGCTGTTTTAGATACAGCTGAAAAACAGCACTGCTCTTACTTGGCACAGAAAGCAACAACTAAAGCATTCCAGTGTTTTATTTTGAATTTTAACTTGCTCCACTTCATATTCAAAGTGGTTGCTGCATCTCTTTCCATTTTCAATCCAACACTTTATGGATAGGAATACCTTGGGATTTGGAACCTTCCCTCATTCCTCTCCACCTTGTTCTTTAATGTTTCTTGCTGATGCTCCAACAATCCTGAGCTCCTCTGATGCAGAATCCAAACACTTTGGGTTTCTAATTCTGTTCTAAACGCCCAGGTCACTGCAGCTCTAACCTTGTCCAAACAGAAATCCCTCTGCACAGGTGAGCCACCTTCAGACACCTCAGAAAAGCATTGAACCAAACGTTACAGTCCAGCAAAACTCAATTAATTTATTCCCCTGAAGCTACCGATGCCTTTTAATCGCCGAGGAAACATTTTCATCATCTCCCTGTTAATGTTAAGCAGAGACTGTAAGGACAGTTCCATCCAGATAAGTCTTTAACAGAGAAATAAGTAAAAAATTCCCTAAGAAACCAGCAGAGAAACCAAGGAATAATCTGGTTTCACAGCTGTAGTTGGATGTCTCCCATCAGATTTACAGTGAGGTCCATTTCTCCAGACAGAGAGAACGGGGCAGGCTCAGAGCTGGGTGCTCCAAACCCCACAAAACACTCACAGGGTGCTGACAGATTTACAAGCAGAGCTCTGCTCAAGCAGCAATTACACACGACATTTCTGAGGCACCAGTGCCAGCTCAGGCAGCTCCTTTCATTTGTTTCCTTGCAGCCATTCCCTGCCTCCAAGGAGCTCTTTTCCCTCCAATATCTCCCCCCAAAAATCCCAAACCAAACCTAAATAAAAAAAGGAGAAGCACGAGCAAGGAGGATTTGCTGACAGGGTCTCTCCAAGGGCTCCCTCAGCTCTCCACCTCCACTGCTCTGATCCACACTGCCTCTGGGAAATGGTACAATTGGAGAGGATCATCAAAATTCCAGGGAAATGCACAAGAGGTGAAAATTCAGGAATTTTCAGCCTGGAAATCAGACCTGGCTCCTGCTGAGGTTGTTTTGCTCCTCCATGCTGCATGTTTGGAGAGCAGGAAAGGAGGATTTGTAAATCTTGTGAGCTTGTGAAGTTCAGTTTCAATTTCTCTGGAGTTTCCTCGTCCCCTCCAGGACCTCCAGTATTTTATTAGGGAAACACTGGAGAAAAGCCCATGAAAGGAGGTCCCAAACCTCAGAGAACCAGTGAAACCTGACAGCCCAAAAGCTCCAGTGGAAAAGCAACACATGGGATGAATACCTGAACAAATAAATAAAACCATAAGAATTGTAATTTTTTATAGAACTATGATATAAAGACTTGAAGAACCATAAACCAGGGTTGTCAACCAAACCACCAACTTGTATCCATTTAACCTGACAGGTTATAGGTGAGGGGTTTTTTTTCCAAGTGTTTCCTTGTATTTTTTGCCCAAACTTTATAAATTTGGGTAAATTAACTGCAGAGGCAGATTAAAAAAAAATAAAGTTTCCTTAATAAATTAGATTATATTGAATGTATGATTTACAATTGAAGTTGTAGGTGCGTCATCCCTGGAAGTGTTCAAGGCCAGGCTGGAGCAATCTGGGATAGTGGAAGGTGTCCCTGCCCAAGGAGTGGGATGAGGTTTGAGGCTCCTTCCAAACCCAACCATTCTGGGATTCTGTGATGATTCTAAACTTTCTTGTCAGAGAATATTTTAAATTCCTAAAATCATAAAAAAACCCCACCCCAAAGCAGGACTCGAAGCACTTGTGGGAGGAATCAAAAGAAATCACGGATTAACCATAAATAGTTCTGAAGATGCAAACTCGCAAATTAAATAGTGAGACAGCTCCAGGAAATGCAATGCCCAGCATTCCATGGAAAAATAACTCCCCTGCAGATGATTCACCACGGAGTCAATGTCCAGGAGAACTGCTCTAAACAAGGAAAAGGGGGGAAAATCCTTTTTTGTCAGGGCACCACTCGGACACGTTCTGGGCTAAGGTCCAGAACTGCAGCCAAAGTCCAGCTCCTCCCAATCAGGGATCTCTGCAACTCAATTAACAATTATCCAATTAACCCAGTGCAGATGAAATGGTTTGTTGTCACACTGACAGGTGTCACACACCTTCTCCCACCCCAGCTAAAAGATTTTTCCATCTGTCAGAGATCACAGGACCATTTCCTCACGAGAAACAATCCACACTTCATCATTTTGGAAATACGAAAGTCACATCTTGTCTAGAATTAAAAATCTAACCCGAGTGGCAAGTGTCCATCACATGAAAACTTATTTTATTATTTGGAAAATTAAGAAATGCACCTCTTTGGGCTGCCACAGCCAAAGGGTTCAGCATCTTGTGGTACTTCCCACACCTAAAACCAAAAGAAAAGCACAGAGTTTTGCTAAACTGTGTCACATATTGTGGGAGCAACAAGAAATGCCACGAAAAAAAGAAATCCCACATCCATAGCAATTGAGTTTGCTTGGCACAGAATTGCTAAACAAACACTAAAAACTAAAATACAGCTGGATACAAAGATGAATGCAGGAGATTGGTGCAGGGGAAATAAATGAATGTTTGAACAACCCCAGAAGTGCATCCTTCACTCCTGGGAGGTGCAAGGAAATGCTCTCAAGGATCTGCTGCACTGCTTCAGGACCATCAAACTGAGCAGGAATAAACCCACATTTATACAACACACATCAGCCCAGGAGGAAAACCTCCCCCTCATTAATTACCTGCTAATAGTGATTGACTTACACAATGAGATGTGAATTTCGTGCTTTACAGGGCTGGGGGAGGCCACAAGGGAAGTTTCAACACTTGTAAGCAGGATTTTCAGTTTCCTGCAAATTCCTGGGACTCCAAGTGCTGTCTCAGAGCTCCCCTTTTCTGTTCACAGCCCGCTCACAGAACTGGCTGTGCTTCCCCAGCTCTGGAATTATCCAACAGGAAAATGCAGAACTGCCTGGCCCAGCTCAGCAATCACCACCTCAGCAGGGATACACACAGCTAAAAACGATCAAGGAAACCCTCAAAAAACAACAATAAAATACTTCCTGTCACAGTTTCAGTCGTCTTGCTTTCAAAAAACAACAATAAAGCATTTCCTACCATAGCTGCAGTCGTTTTGCTTTATGCATATCAGCTAATTAAATGAAGGGTCTACCCAAGAACATTCGTGCTCACTGAAAAGACAAAGCACACCCTTAAAAAAATCCCATATGCCAAATATTAAAGTATCGAACAGCCCAAAGAATTAATATTCAGGTTTTCCTCACTTTCTCATACCAACAAAGTGAGGGATATCACACCAATGTGCTGATTTCAAAATGTCACGAAAGGCTGGATGTGGAACTCAGCGCTCCGGGCAGGTGACAAGGTGGGGATTGTCAGCTTGGACTCCACGATCCTGGAGGTCTTTTCCAACCTAAATGATGCTGGGATTCTGTTCCATGCTCAGATCTGGATGAGATATAGAGAGAACACCATGGGGGTAAACTAATATTTACCCAGAAAACACCCAAGGCAAGTTTTGTTGAATTTTTTTAAAGCAAAGGGATGTGAAAAGAGCAGATCCAAAGCCCCTTCCCTGAGGGAGCTGTCTAACCAGGCCATCCTGAGGCAGGGATCCCACAGTATTTCTGAAATTTTAACTGAATAACCCATCAAAACCACGAGAGAGATCTATCAGCTCTCCCAGCTCGTAAGCTCTGAGTGATTTTTGCTCAGTAGAGAAGTCTTAAAGATTTATTTCCAGTTCAATGCACCATGCAAGGGGAATAAATGGCAGCAGACTTCTGTTTCTTAGCCAGTGGTAACTCACTGCAGCACCAAAAGGAGAGCACAGACAACATTACTGCTCTTTATAGCAAAAAAAAATCCCTATTCCTGCAAAGAAAATGAGTATTTTTTGCACAGCCTAGATTTAACTGATTTCAGAAACTGGAAATGTATCAAGTTTCCTGGAGCTTCAATACTTTGTGACCTTAAACTTCCTGGATTTGGAATTACTCTCACAGAGAAAAAGCTTATAGGTTGCATTCACTTATCTGACAGGAATCAGTTCTCAGTATTATAGTTAATTAGCTTTATGGTAGAAATTGCAATTCAGCTGGGAGTTGGAGAGTTTTGGTGAAGCTGTGGATGAATAAAAGCTGGGAGTGATCAAGAACAACCCCCCAGCTCAGAACAGGAGCTGCTGTCACCTGAGAATTCCACACTTCCAGCATCCTCGTGGCTCCTGCTTCAAGTTACAACCTCTTCCCTTTTCAGCAACATGGGTTTTACAGAGTTTCAGTGAAATCCTGACTGACCACAAACCCTGGCTGAGAATTAGAGGATTGTTTTTACAGACTACCCAAGTTTTTACCCTGAACTAACACTTCCCCACTTAGCTGGAATCCACATTTCCACTCCCAAATATCTTTGTGCTGCTCTGGAGGTAACTCTGCACGTGTGAGGATGGTCAGAAAAGCAGAAAGAGTGTGAGGAGACCTTCTGAGCACGGAGCAGCTGCTGCTGCAGCTCCAGGAAAAAAAAAAAAAAAGGAGCAAAATTAGCACAAGTCTGGGTCAGGATCCTCACAGTTATTCTGAGCTCTTGTCAAAATAATCAGGTCAGAGCTGTGCTGCTGCTCAGCAAACAGTGAGCAGTGGGGCTGGAAAATGAGGGGAAAACACACAGAGCAGGGAAAGGGGCAGGAGTGAGAAGATCCCACTGCCCTGAGAGCTCAGGGCATTTACCTCTGACAAGTTCTGAGGGGCTCTAATGACACAGGGCTGGAATTGCCAGGGGGTTTAGAACCACCAGCAGCTCAGTATAATGACAAAAAAAGACTCGAGATCTCTTCAGTGACATTGACAGACACAGAAATTCAGAGACTTGTCAAACAAATGCTGCATGAGGTTTTAACTCATGGAGTTAACAGGGATGGAGCAGCTGCTAAAGCACAAGGGGATTAACTAAAATGGTGAAGTCCTTTCAAAAATACAACTACAAACTTACAGTTTGGTCTTTTTTCAGTATTGATCCTGCCAAAATCTACAAGAAGTCAATTTTTTTTTCTTTTGGTTAAAGTTTGCTGTGCTTATTTTGGGTACTCCACTCCTTGAGGTGGACACAGATAAAAACATGCACCCCAGCAGATGCTCCATTTACAGTTCACTTGTGGACAGTGGCAGATTGTCAAAGAGAACTTGTAAAATCTGGACGTGTCTCCCAAAATTTCAGAAAAATTTCTATCTGTTGGTAGTACCCTGTTGAAACTGTAGCTCTCTATGCTTGCCTCCACCCTTCAGCTGCTTGAGGCCTGCTTACAACACACCCAAGACTAATTTATTCCATTAGCTCACTTTTAACAATCAGTTAATTTAAAGCCCTCTGCATACAGCCCATGCAAATTGGAAGATTGAGCCTTTCTTTAAGGATAATTATTATCATTTTAGCTCAGTACAAAAATTAATGTCCACATTACCTGATTTTTATGCATTTCTCTCTCTGCAATGACTCTAATTCAGCTCAAATGAAGAATTAAAGGCTCAATAACTCAGGGTATCTCTAACCTTCCCCTGCAGCTGGATGCACACCCAGAAGCTGTGTAGCATCACTGGAGTAAAAACCTGATGAAATAAAAAATCCCTGAGGATATTCTGGTTGGACTCCACACCATCCCGACTCCTGGACTGGAACCAGCTGCTTCCCACTGAGCACCTGCCTGCAAAAGACATTTCCCTTAAAGAAATGCAGAAAAAGGGGAAAAAAATCTACATGATTTCAGCGTCCAGAACATGCCTGGAGCACAAGTCTTGCTCTCTAATTACTCATTTGACTGTTTCCTTTTAACAATTGAGAGTGGGAGAAGATTTAGCGTTTAAAACAAGCCGGGAAGCAGCTTTCAGGTTGTGTGGAAAGGCTCCAAGGGAAACCATCGTGCAGCACTCCAGATTAGAGGAGCTGCTTAAACCCACTGCTGAGGAGTTGTTTTAAGAGTGAATAAACAAATCAAAACAAAAAGGGGAAAAGAAGAACAAGCAGGCCAAGCCAGAGCTACTTAAAACCTTCCAGGAAAGGAATCTGCATGAGCTGATGCAGAAGTCTGCCTGCACTTGCTGTAATTGCTGAGATAACACTTCCAGCTCCAGGACTATTCAAATTACCCCAGGGGGAAGTGGAAACGGAGCAGATTGGGGTTGTGTTGCTGCAAATTTACAGAACACACTGTCATGGTCTTCTGAACACAGATTAGATGTTGCTTTCCCCATCCTTTAGAACTCCTTGGCTGTGGAGCACCGAAGTCAGATAAAAAGAGTTGTCAGCTGGGGGGTTGAAAGGATCCCTTTTCATGGAAGGCTGTCTGTGTTCCAGGCAGAACAAATGACTGTAAACTGAACCCTGGATTGCAGCGCTCTGCCTGCACAACCACTCCAAACAAACTGATAATCCTGAAAGGAGCAGTGTCACAGGCTACCCAAAGCTCCACGGAATCCTCCTCCTGGAAAGGCTGTGCCCATTCCCAGCGGGCAGGAGAGCTCACCGAGCACCCTGACTGCTGCCAGCTCACCCAGAGAAACTCCGGAGTGCTGCATTTCCGAAGTTCACTCCTCTGAAGCTTTAATTGGAGTGGTTTGAAACCAATGAATGCAGGGTGCTCTGTGAACTCCTCCAAGCACATGTTTATTCCATGAGGAGCTGGTCCTGCGAGGTGCACAGGATCCACTCCTCCCAAAGGCACAGCAGGGCCCACACTCCTGTGAAACCCTCTCGTTTTAGGCTCTTTGAGTGAGGGAGCAGAGCTGGGCTCCAGTGACAAGAGCATGTGGAGAAAGGGCAGCAAAAACAGAACCACTGCTTGGTGCTGACCTTTGTCAACAGCTCCTTCCCCTCCTCAGCCACTGCCTCCCACATCCCCAGTGCTCCCAGTTCATCCCAGCCTCCCACATCCCCAGTGCTCCCAGTCCACACCCCTGATCTCCCCACCCACAAGAGTCCTCCCAGTGCCCCAGTAGCACACACAGGAGTGGAGCTTTGCCTCGCAGCTCTCTGGGCTCCAAGACAACAAACACAAACAGCTCCCAGCTGTGCAAGGCCCAGTGCTCACCAGCATTGTTCTGCTGTGAGCTGGCGGAGAGACTTGATCAGGAGCCTCACACATCAAACAGTGCAGGGACAATGCTGTGGGCAGTGAGGAAGTGGATGCTGAGGGGAGGATTTATGAATAGGCTTATATTTCATTTATGAACAGGTTGTAACTTCAGACATGACACAGGCACAGAGCAGTAAAATTCAGCCGTGGGGCCAATCAACATGTCTGAATGGGGAAATACATTCACAGCTCAGTGCAGGAGAGGTTAAGTGGATAAATCATGGAATAGTTTAGGTTGGAAGGGACCTTAGAGCTCATGCACTGCCATGGGCAGGGACATCTCTCCCTATCCCAGCCTGGCCTTGGGCACTCCCAGGGATCCAGGGGCAGCCACAGCTTCCCTGGGCACCCTGTGCCAGGGCTTTACCACCCCTAATGGAAAAAATCCTTCCTTTCTAGTCAAAACCAACCCACTTTTAGTTTAAAACCATTCCCTCCTGTCCTTCCATAACAAAGTTTATCCCCGTCTGTTTTACAAGCCCACTTTAAAGATCCACTATAAAAGGAGCTGAAAATACAAAACACGACACAGGAACAAACCATAACAATGTACTGTGCTGCCCTTTATTTTGGCAACAAGCGCAGGAATCCCCCAAACTGACATCTGCTGAAAGCCATTTCCTTTTTAACAGCAACAAGACAGTGAGTGATGTGCATGTAAACAGACGAACCCAAGGCAATAAAAGCATTTGCTCTGAATCCTGATTAAAGAACCAAACAACAGAGATTCAGTAACACAGAACAAGCTACATTCGGTTATTTTAGCATCTTTCCCCAGGTGTTCTCACTTCATTTTTAAATGGCAGCAGCTCTGAAGCAGAGGTCCTATCATATATCAGTGTCTACTTTGACCAGATGAATCATGGGGTGCCCAGTTTCCCCAGTTCCATGCGTTGGGCTCTCTCATGAGCTCTCATTTTCCTCAGGACAATTAAAGCACCACATTTTAAAAGTTTATAGACAGTCAAAGCAGACACTAGGACAGCACAAAAGCTCATGTATGTGTTCAGGACTCCTGTAAAATCCCAAGGAACCTGTGTGGTCCACCTGAACTGCAGCCTGGCTTTGCTCCCAGCCCCAAATCTGCAGCAATAAACACCCATCACACACAGCATTAAACCACAACACAAACGGCACCTTGGAAAACCTTGAAGTGACCTCCTCCCTGCTTTCCAAAGGCTTATGGATTTCTTCCCCCCCAAAAAAAACAATTATCCTCAGGCTGGGATTGAAGTGCAAAGAGGAATATTTTCTTTCTTTCAGCTTAACAAGTCAGTCAAGAAGCAGAGCAGGGCTGGAGACAGAAATCTGCTTAGCCAGCTCTACTTCCACCCTCCCTCCTTCCAGTGATAAAAATAAATGCTATAAATGTTAATTCCCTGATAGAGCCAACCCAAAGTCCCACAGCTACAGGTGACATTACACACCAGGGACACCACAGCCCTGCCTGTGAATTATTCAGGTGGCAAATGGAAATGTGCGACTTCCCAAGGCTGCAGCCACCTTCCCTCCAGCACTAAGTCAATAGTTACCTCCTGATTCAGAGCAGGTACAACTACCCCCAAGTTGTAGCCCGGATTGGAGCTCTTCAGGCACGTCCTACTGGTTCAACAACCAATTAGCCATGAACCTGGAGGAAGTGGCCCTAATTGCCCACAAAGTGACAACATTCTGCTCACGGCTGGCTTCAGACTCCTCACAAGCTGCTTTCCAAAAGTTCTGTCAATCCAACAAAATCCTCACGTTCTGACTCAAACACTCAGTTCCACAGCTGCCTCAGAGCCCAGCAAACAACGTCCTGGGGCAGAGGATGCAGCCGGAGCCAGGAATCCTGCCCTGCTCAGCCACGAGAGGATTCCCCCCTGCTCACCCCACACATAGACACCCCTTGGAACACTTTGGAAACACCAACTGTAGATTTTTTTTTTTTTTTTAAATGCAGAACGCCTCAGCAGAGCTCTCTGCTCCCATCTCCCTCAATCCTGCCAAGAGAGGGAAACCCCCAGAGCCAAGGGCAGGGCTGGGACACCAAAGTGGGGGCAGGGAAGCAGAGCTGGGGCAGCGGTTCCCCCCGCAGTGAATCACACTCAAATGAACGATCCCTGCTCCATCCCTGGCCCTGCCACCCCAAAGGGATGAAACCCTGCAAGAGGGAGTGAGGAAACGGCACCAGCAGAGCTGACCCTCCCCGAAGCACGGGGAAGTTATTTTAGGGAGGGGGAGATGACTGAGTCCAACCTCATTACTGGCTGCTAATAAGCTCAGGCTGGGAATTTCGTTTTTAAAGAGACACTGGAGTGGAATGGAGAGGCTGAGAAGCAAAGGAACATCCCTGGGATGTCCCTGACAGTGTCACAAACCTGGCTTTGCCCTTTCCAGCCCGGGGCACGGATGATGACTGGAAGTGTTGGTAGAAAACCGCACGTTTTACTAAAAAAAAATATGTAAAGTCCTATGGATTTTCTCAATAATTTATTTATATTATAAAATCATGTTATCAATGATTTTAACAACCACCATGGATCAGCACAATCCTGAAGAAGGCAGCTCCCAAAAGGGACTTTGTTCATGCATTTCAATGTTTTTATAAAGCAGGCTGAGGTTTTTCATGTACCTTCATGACAAAGGTCACAAAACAGTATTTTGACTTGCTGGGCATGCAAATAAACTGATCCAGTTTTTAAAATACAGCACCCAGGCCTTGATTTCCTGGGCTGGATGAGGGAATAAATGTAAATATTGACAGGCAGTCACATGCACCTAAAACACTGATGCTGACAGATCCCACAGCACTTGATTAAATGACTAATTAAAGAATTTGGAAGCCGGTTCCACGCAATTATTTAGTGCCACCAGCACTGCTCTACAATAAACAGCAAATTCTCCACTTGAAGCACAGTGAGGAGGATCTGCCTCCCCAGGAAAGTTTCTTGGAAAAGAGCTTCAGCAGGGGGAGTGGGGGGCTTCCAGCCACCATCCCAAACAAAATCCAGGCAAGCACAGGAGCAAAAATGCCAAAATGCCACTGGGATGTGCTCAGTCAGGAATGGACCCAAAATATTCCCTGGATGGAGTCAATCCAGCCCCTGGGGTGCAGAACTCCACAGCAAAGCCCTGACTCACCTCTCGTGGCCTTAATCCCACCCCGTGGCTGTGATGGGCAATTAAAAAACACAAACCACGTAGAAAACCCCACATTTGGTGGGATCAGGGAAGGATAAAGTGCTGGGAAGTCTTCTCCCAAAGACAGGGGTGTGAAAACAAGATCAGTGTCTCTTGTCAGGGGTGTGGAGCTGCAAACTGCCAGCCTGGAGTTAAACTGGGGGTCAGCACCTGCAGGGAAAAGTAGGAAAATCCTGCTCCTCTTCCACGTAGGTGAAAAGAGAGGCAGGAAACTGGTGTGGAGCAGTCCCTGCTGGGATTGCAGAAAGGAGCTGGAAATCTGCCCTTGGAGCAGTGAAAACCTGGGATTAGAAAAAACAAAGTCTGGGAATTCCAGCCTGAACCCGGGCTGGCTTTGGGAATTCCAGCCTGACCCTGGGCTGGCTTTGGGGATCCCAGCCCCATCCCGAGCTGGCTTTGGGAATTCCAGCCCCATCCCGGGCTGGCTTTGGGGATCCTCGCCCCTGCCGGAGCCCAGAGGCAGGGCAGCTCCCCGAAGTTCCCCGTGGCCGGGTTTTGGTGTTTCCCGGCCGGGCCGGAGGTGTCACGGTGAGTCAGCCGCGCTCCGGCACCGGCCCAGCCACTGCCGGGCTCTATTCACACAGCGCCGTAAGTTCATTAAAAATTCTGCACAATCACGCAATTAGCAGCCCGCCTCCCTCCCCTGGGACACGCACGCACGTGGAGCGATCGCGGAGCTCTGATAAACGAGTAGAACAAGTTTTAAATGAACTCACTTATCACAACAGCCGGCCGCGACCTGGGCACGAGGCCAATCAACGCTCGAGAATTCCCGTTCTCTCCCAAGGCAGCGCCCACCGGCCCCAAAACCATCTCCGGGCACAGGCGGCGGCGGACACACCCACCGGGAGCGCCGGGTCCGCGTTTCTGCCGAGCCGCCCAACACCTCTCCCAGCAGGGATTTCAGCCCATTATCCCAAAGCCCTGCGAGCCCCGGCCAGGCTGGGGACCGACACTCAGCCCCGGCAAGGCTCCCCGCTCCATCCCGGCCCCCTCAGAGCCCCGGGGCCGCCCCGGCCCCCTCAGAGCCCCGGGGCCGCCGGCGGGGCCTCCCGCAGCCATGGGTCTGAGCCACTTCTGCTGCTCGCAGGGCGCCGGGGCGCGGCGGGCGGCCGCTCCCCGCCGCTCGGCGCGGGGCACGAGGCCGGGAGGGGCTCTCACCATGGTACACACGGCGGCGAGTCTCCGCACCGTCACCAGCGCCTCCATCCGCCCCCGGCCGCCGCCATCTTGGGCCGCGACTGACAGCGCCAGCTGCGCACCCGATAACCGGCCCGGGCCGTGCGCCGCCCAAACCGCCCCGCCCGGGCCCGCAAACAGCGTTCCCGGGCGTGCTCGGTCCGGGGGAACGGGATGGGAATGGGAATGGGAATGGGAATGGGAATGGGAATGGGAATGGGAATGGGAATGGGAATGGGAATGGGAATGGGATCGGGATGGGAATGGGAATGGAATCGGGATGGGAATGGGATCGGGATGGAAACGGGACCGGGATGGGAACGGGATCGGGATTGGGACGGGGACGGGATGGGAACGGGATCGGGAAAGGGATCGGGATGGGAATAGGTCCGGGCTGGGGAACGGAATCGGGACCGGGATGGGAACGGGATCGGGATGAGAATGGGATGAGAACGGGATTGGGATCGGGATGGGATCGGGATGGGAACGGGATCGGGATGGGAACGGGATCAGGAAAGGGATCGGGAAAGGGATCGGGATGGGAATAGGTCCGGGCTGGAGAACGGAATCGGGACCGGGATAGGAACGGGATGAGGATACAAACGGGATGGGATCAGGATGGCATCGGAACCGGAATGGGATTGGAGTGGCGTCGGGATCTGAAAGGGATGGGATTGGGACTGGGACTGAAAAGTGATTGGGATCGGGGTCGGGATTGGGATGGGGATCGGGCTGGGGGATGGGATTGGGATGGGAACTGGATCAGGATGGGATTGGGATCAGAATTGGAACAGGACCGGGCTGGGGAACAGGTTTCCCCGAGCAGCTGTGGCTGCCCCTGGATCCCCGGCAGTGCCCAAGGCCAGGCTGGACCCTGGGACAGTGGGAGGTGTCCCTGCCATGGCAGGGTGGGACAGGATGATCTTTAAGCTCCCTCCCAACCCATAACATTCTGTCAGTCTGTGACTCCATGATCCTTGTGTGCCCCTTCCCCCTCAGGGAATTCCGTGATTCCTGGGGCCCACTGGGATGGGCACTGCGGGGGTCGCTGGTGACACTGGGGGAAGGCACTGTCCCCACGGGGGGGCTGGGAACGGGGGCATGTCACCAAAACCCCACCGAGGGACACCACGGCCACCCCAGAGCACCAAAACCCCTCCGAGGTGCCCCATGGAGCTCTGTCATTCCCAAGACTCCTTCCAGTGGTTGTGGGTCAGTGGGATCTGGAGCTGGAGTGGGGCAGTGGTGCTGCCCCGGTGACCCTCTGCTGTCCACACCACACGGCCCTGCTCCAGCAAAAAGGGACAAAAAGGCTCTTGGAGAGCACAGAGCTGCAGGTGACAACAGTGTCCACTGTAAATCCGGTGGGAGAAGGAGTGGGAACATTCCTTGTGTGTTTCTTATCTTCTTTTCTTCTGTTAGAGCCCGGACTAATACTCAGGAGATGCGGTTTTCACATTCAGACTCAGATGTTTGACTCTTATCTATGTTACAGTCCCACAAGCTGTGAGCTCTAGCTAACAAGGTAGAAAATGGCTCTGGCTCTAACCCTTTCCAAGGTCTTTTATGCATAAATTATCCAATTACGAGAGGACACCTATATTGTTTTTACTTTTAGCCCAATAGCCAACCACCCATGGTCCACAATGCAGATTTTTTCACCCTGTTACAATACACCACCCAAAGCCATGAGGAAGAAGGTGAAAGAAGAGCTCATCCTACGCCCTGAAGCCTCCATCTTGCTTTATATATATCATTATATTCTAAAACCTTAAAATCTGAGTTTTGCACCCTGTGATGTCACACACTTCTATTCAAACTCCACACCCACAATCCCAGTTCTATCATTCAGTTTTGGAAGCCTTTTCCACGGCCTCGGGTCAAATGTGGTGTTTTCTTGAGGGACAGCGCCTGTCAGCACAGAAAGCCTGAAATTCCCAGTGCCCAGGGCTCCAACAGCTCCCGAGACACCACAAAGCTCATCCTGCAGGGCACATCTCAGAAGAAACAGCCCTTGGGAATCAAGGAGGAATGGGCAGAAATCTGGGATGTGGCTGATCCTGACCCAGCGCTGTGTCCAGCCTGCAGGCTCCCGGCCTCTCCTCATTGCTCACAAGCTGCTGGAAGTGCTGCTGAGGGCGGCTGGGAGCTCCCTGCTCACAATCCCAGCGGTGCCAGGGCTATTTCCACCCCCCAGCCCCTGGGGGAATACCTGTGGGGAAGGGAGAACAGTTCAGATCCCCAAGCAGAAAGTTTTTTCTGAGGTTGAGATGTTTCCATTCTGTTTGAGCTGCTCGCCTGCAGCGATGTCCTCTGACACACATTGGACTTCCCACATCATCCACTGCGGCCTCCCCAGGGACAGGCCTCAGGAGCACAAAAACCCCAACCCTCACAAAATATCCCAAAGGGAAAAGGGCCACATGGCCTTACAGGGCGGCCAGGAATGGCAGGGCTTTAAAATCAGGAAATGCAGAAACTGTGGAATCTGTTTGACCAGACTGAAGCATGTATTCAAATGTTCACCTCTCTTACGTCCCAAAATAGACTCAAAGATGATTTATCACAGCTGTTGCAGCAGCATCTAAGGACATTTCCTTGCCCTTTGGCCTCAGGATCAGTACAAGTTGGTGCTGAGTAGAATTACGGGCCTAAAATTGTGGTCTTGTCCCCAGATGTCTTCAGAGGTCACTGGTGGATCACAGAGATGCACTTTTAATTCATTTAAACTCAGCCAGGTGGAATTCTGAGTGCACAGCCCGAGGCTGGCTCCTCGAGCACACCACACTCATTTCTGCTCCTTTCTCACCTCCTCCTCTTCTGCCTTTCTCAGCTTTGAGGTATTCAGCTACTGGGAGCAGAAAGGTGGTTCAAGGAAAATGTTTGTTGAGTGCAGTGTGAGGAGTGACCTTTGGGCCCCGAGTTTGCAACAGGGAGGTGCAGAGGGAGCTGCAGGGATCGATCCTTGTTGGTTGGAGTCAATTCAGGGGTGTGTGCAGCCATGCCATGAGTTTTGTCTCAGCGTCTGCCACAGCCCCTGGCATTTCCCCACAGCTGCGTTTCCCACTTCTGCTCTGAACAGACCCCTGGTTCTCTCCTTCCAAGTCCCCCTAACACCAATATATTCCATGACAGATGTACCAGAGGCAAATGTAATGGTTACAGATGGACTTCTGCGGGAAAAAAACATTTCTGCCAGAGCTAGGCAGAAGGAGAAACATTTTCCCAACCTGCTGGGATCTTAGCAAGGTCTCCCTGGCTCTGCTCATCTCTTACTCCTTTTGTACAATGCATGAGGAATAGTTACAACCAGTTTTGAGGCACTCTGACATCCTCCTGTGACAGGCGCTATGGTCACGGCAAATATTTTTATTTTTAGCAAGCTTCGTCCCTGAAGATGTGCAGGAGGGCCAACAACAATATAAATAGAAAATCTTCTAACAAACAGAGCCAAAAGCAACACAGAGCAGTAAATAAATCTGCAAAAAAAAATTTGGTGTGGAAATAACAATCTCTGTGCGTGAAGCAAAGGCACGGATCTTTGCATGAGCAACCCGAGGGCTGCTAAAGTGAAACCTCCAGAACCATCCAAATGGTCCCAAAGTCACTCTCAGTTTTGCAAATATTCCCCCTCTAACTTAAGCTATTGTTTTTTTTACCAAGAGAATTCGAATTTAAAACATGGGTTCCTTAGCTAAATATAAGTCCATTGTGCACAAACAATGAATATCTCCTTTAAAAGCAATTGTTACTCCACATGCCAAGGGTTATACAATCCCAGAGAGTGTGAATCCTTCTGCGTGGCTTCACCCTGTGAAAAGGCTGCTCTGGCAATCTAGAAAATCACAGAAGGACCGCGTTTGAAAACCTCTGGCTTTGGTCCTGTATTTTACTTGAATCCTTTCAGAATTAAACCTCGAAGTTAAAAGGAGGGGGGAGTTTGAGAGTAGATCGAAAAGTTTGGGAGCATGCATAGGTTTTTGGTTTTATTTGTACCACAAACCCTCCTCTTTGCACAGAGATTCCTGCACGTGGTGGAACCAGCTTTGGGGAGAAGCACAAGAAGCCTGGGCTGGTGCAGAAGAAATTCACATTGAACCACATTAGCAAAGGAACTCGAACTGCACTGGTCTGCTTCCAACATGCAGCCTAAAACTGCTTTCACATTTGTTTTAGGCAACCAGAAGCCCTCCGAGCTGCCAAAAGCAGCAGTTCGACATTTCCTCCAGCACTGCTGTCTCATTCCTGCCCCCACACATCCCCTCTCCCGTGTCAGCACCAGATCCAGCCCTGCAAGCACAGGGAACAGCTTCCCTGTCCCTCCTCACGCAGCAGCTGCTCCCTGCCCATTCCTGTGACTCCTGATTTTCGAGTGCCACATCCCAGCTCAGCATCATTTGAGCACAGTTTGCATTCTTTTTGTCTGCCTCACATTCATCCAGACCGAAGCTCACCCTCCATGTGCCTCTGACTCCCTGTTGTGCTCCTCAGCACCGCATTTGGTTACCCAAAACGATTTTAACTTTTTTTTTTCAGTTTTTTCAGGTTTTTTTTTCTCTTGGAGCAAGCCAGCAGAGCTGTTTTCTTCTAGGAATGTCTTTGCTCGTATAGAATATGCTTCCTGGTCTTTCTGAACTTCTCTGGCTTTTTTTTTTTCCTGGGCTGGAGCTCTTCTGGCCACCTAGAAGCTGACAGATCTACGACTGTTTGGTTTTTGGAGGAGGACTATTGTGATGAATGTTTTTATATTACTCACTAACATATGCTTTTCATAGCAAATGGTAACAAAGGTTCCAGCACTCGGAGAGGCAGACAGGGACTGACTGCTGCTAACTAATCCCAAATTTATCACTGTCCAGCTCAATGACACATTTCAAAGTGCTGCCCTATTAATTGACAACAAGATTTGAAGCTTTTTTTTTCCTATTCCTCCTCTCATTTTGCCTCTTCTTTCAAAACTTGTGTGAGATTAAAGCACCCCGGTAATGACATTTCCTGGAAAAGATTTTTTTTTTTTTCCCCAGTGTCTGGGGTTTTGCAAAAATCTGGAAGCAAATTGACACAGGAAGATTTGCAAACCCTTCCCACAGGAGTCATGTCCCAAAAGAGACAGGATCCAGTGACTCTCTCCCAGCTCCATGAGCTGCATCAGCCTCCAGAAATTTTTTCCTCCTCTTCATCAGCTGCCAGGATGGTCGAAGGAACAAGGCTGAGAGCTTTGCAGAGCATCCCTGCACAAATTCTGCTGCACAACGAGGTTTTAGAGGGGAAACAGGACCTTGGAGAAGTGACACGTCCATAAATCTTGGGATTCTTGTGCTGATTTCAGCGCACTGCTGTGCCCCAAAGCTGGATTTTCCTCAGGGCCGTTCGCAGTCAGCACTTGCTCTGTGATGCCGGTGTGGAAGCTGGGCTGGGGGCTTCGGGAAGGGGCAGTGACCGGGAGCCCTGCCCTCATTTCCCACCCCTGGGGACCCACCCTGGCTCAGGACCCTGCTGGGGTCCCCCAGGTGTGTGCCGTGGGTCAGAGCAGAGCTGGGAGGGCAGCTGGGCACACAGAGGCTTCTTGGTGGCTGCAGCCTCCCCAGAGCGAGCCAAGCCCATCTCCTGCCTGCAGGAAAACTGCATCCCCAGGTCTCCAGGAGCTGGGGGGGATTCTCCTGCTCTCCATTCCCATCCCTGTCTCTCACACAGCCTGACACAGTCCACGTCCCAGCCTCGCCTCTGCTCCCTTGCGAGAAGTTTTCCAAAGATGACTGCTCCAACTACATTGTTTTTCCTTAGTTTAATTTACATCTGTTTCGTATTATTTGCAGTTCTGCTTTATCTGGGTCACTCCCTCCCCAGCGTTCCTCCCTCCCTGTTCTCCCAGAGAACTGAGAGCTGATTGTGAGCAGTGCTCAGTCCCAGGCTGTCATCCCACAGACCCTGCCAGCTGTCCTAAACCCCCACTCCGTTTTCCCAGAGGAGCCATTCTCTCTCCAACCCCTCTGAAAAGACACCCCGTCCTTCCTCATCTTCCCAAGCCTGTCACCAGCCCTAAATTCACTTCCCCGTGTTTGGGGAGCCCGCGGCGTCCCACCCCACGCTGCAGCGGGCCTTTAGGGTTCCCAGCACGCACAAAGCAGCAGATCGAATGTTCCCCGGAGGATTCACGCGTCAGCTGGGATTTGGGAATATCCCACAGCTGCCCGAGAGCTCTGAAGGAGGCTGGGGAGGGGGAGGATGGAGAAGCGTTCGTTATCCTGACGAGCGGGGTCCCACCAGCCGCACACAAAGGCACAGGGAGAACAAGGAGCGCGGGGCTGCAGCCTTCGAGAAGGGAAAGGAACGGACAGGCAGAACAGGATCATTCACAGCGGGATTAGAGCGGAGCAGGGGGTGACCGTGACGGCTGCGACCCCCCCCAGGGTGGGATTCCAGGCGGCGGCAGGCGGAGCAGGCCGTGCGGAGCGATGAGCAGCGCCGGCCGCCGCTCGGTGCCCGGCTGCAGGAATGTCGCGGTCCCGCCGTGATTGGCCGCGGGATGCCGGAGTCAGCTTTCACGGGGGCCGATCAAAAAGTTCCCTTCGCCTCTCCCAAGGCGCTGTCTGAGCTCAGCCGTCGGCCGGAGGAGGCCGGGAGCTCTGGCGTTCCTCGGGAAAACGTCTCCGGTGGGATGAGAGGGTTTCTTCCCCGCAGCCGGGCACAGGCGCCGGGGAGCAGCGCTCCTGCTTTTCTCCCCCGAATCGGGCTGAAGAGCCATCCCTTCTGGCATGCTTCTCACCCCTGAGGATACGATGTCTCAGTACTCCACCAACTTCCTGCTGCTGCCCATCCCGGAGTACCCCGCGCTGGACTGTGCTCCCAACAAAATCATCAAGCTGGTGGTGCTGGGCGGCAGCAGCGTGGGCAAGACAGGTAAGGCACAGGTGTGTGCCCCGCTTTTGCTTCCCTGCAGCTCCTGCCAAACACACCCAGAGCTGTGAGATTTGGCCCAGCTTAACTATTTGGATTTGGGGTGGGGGTTTTTTTGTTATTTTTTAAAGAAAATAAGATTTTCTTTAAATTTTAAAGATTTAAAGGCTTTGTGAGGCAGATTTGCTGCGGGTCCGTGAGCGGCCAGCGGCGAGTTTTGTACTCACAAATGGTTCTAGCTGGTCTTGTGCAAAATTATTTAACTGTGGCTAAATTTGCACCCCCCAAAATGTGGCTTTTATCCTCTTGCTGTAAGTGTTTTATGCTCTGCAGGTAAATCACGGCATACAAGACGTGCCTTTATTATTCTCCAAAGGAGAGGGGAAGAAAAGAGGGTAAAAAAGTGCATTTTAATAATTGCTCCGTGATTTCAGGAATTATTAAAAGCAGATTGCTTTATGACATCTGTGGTTCCACGGGGTTCAGCAAAATGTTTGATTGTTTTGGCTTTGAAGCAGCCACATCTTCATATTATTTTTAAATAGTTTGTTGAAGACAGCTGCACAGGCAACTTCATCTAAGGGTGCTAAAAGATGACCCAGGACCACTGTGAGCAATATTATTGCTTGAAATGAAATCTGTTATAAAATAATGTTGCTTGCAGAGTAAGACATTTTATTTTAACTGTTAATTAAGTGGTTTTGCAAGTTCCTAGGAATCTACTGAGATCAAAGCAGCACAGGAACACGTTACTGTTGCCACGATGGGATTTAAATGCTTTATGCAGAGAAAGGAAAGTGTTCTTATCAAAGATTCTAAGAAAGCAGCCGAGGTTAAGGTGAATAAGAAGGCCCAGGGCGCTCCAGCGTGACCCAAGGGTGCAGAGCACACGGCGTTTGTTTGCCGGCTGTGATTAGATACCACTAATGGGTTTTGTGGGGGTTTCATTTCATCCATCAGCCTCGCTTCTTGCATGACATAAAATGCTTAAATTTGGATTAGCTACAGTCTGCTGGCTTGTTACTCTTTTCCTAAATTATTTCAGAACAAAGGAGAGATTGTTTTACCTGCGATCACAGGGAAACAACCTCCCTGTCCCACGCTGAGCTGCCACCCTGGATCTGAGGGCTCATTTCCAACACAAGCTGTGAAAAACTCTGCATTAGGAACCCCAGCTTGGCCCCAGATCTTTATCTGTGAGTGTTGAGAGCAGCACTTGCAGAACAACATGTGAGCAACGCAGAAATTAACTCGGTTTGGTGGGAGGCTCCTTCCTGCAGGAAGATGTTCCAGGAGCTGTGCTGAGGTGGATCTGGGCTCTCATTAAGGACCCACCTCTCTGTCATTGTTTTGCAGCCCTGGTCGTGCGCTTCCTCACCAAGAGATTTATTGGGGACTACGAAGCCAACACTGGTGAGTTCTGCTCTCCTCAGCAGCACTGCAGACAGCTGGGAAAAGAAATCCTCTCTGTTTTGTGACTGGTGCACATTACAGGCAAGCCAAGTGGTGTTAGATGTCCATAAGGTGCATTTTTCAGTTAATAGCCTCGAGCTATGAAAGCAATAAATCAAAGGCTCATTATTTATGATCCTTTCAGCTGTTTTTTTTTTTCCCAAGTTGATGGAAAAGGATCAGAATAAAAGGTTTGCTTGGGGATATACCTATACTGAAACACAGGCTCAAGGCACAACCTACACATCAAGTAAACCACGGAAACCCAATGCTGCTCCCCCTGCAGCCCCAGGGAAAGCAGAGGAATTCTGAGGGGTGTAAAAGGCAGTTCTGAATTTTTCTGTGCATTCCCTTTATTTCAGGGGCTATTATAACCAGGGAGACTTTGAAACTGAAGCCTTCTCTCCATAAGACAAGCAAAGCGACCATTCATTTCTCGTTTAATCCAGAGGGTGTGTTCATGTGGACTGTTCCAGGAAAAAAACTGACTGATTTGGCCAGTGTTGTAGGATGGATCCATGCACCCCATGCTCACCCCTACTGCACATCCCACACGTTGGCCACCTCACAGTTTTGGGGTGAAGGTGGGCGGAATTCAGAAAATGCTTCACTTTGGATGTGCTTGCTGCGCTCGGGATGAGGAGGGAGCAGCACAAGACACCTTTGATCTGAGGAAATACAATCTGAAAGCTCCTCCTTCCATCTCCCCCTCGCTGACCCCGGGTAACCCTGATGGTTGGCTGCGCTTTTGCTCCTTCCCTTCTGTCACCTCTTCTCCGGGAGGTTGTACATCAACCTGGGGGCCGTGCAGTGGTTGCTGCCAGAGCCAGTGCTGGCAGCCACGTGCTTTCCCCATTCAGCTCCCCGCCCCGTGGCTGTGCTGCAGGAGAAGTGGATATTCCAGCACTAAGGAACGGGTGGCAGTGCCCTTGGGATCCCTGAGCTGTGCCTCTCCTGGTGCCAGGCATCACCGGGCAGAGCAGGAGCAGGGCCTGCTCTTTGTTCTGCAGGGTGTCATGGAATGGGAGCAAAGGGTTGGCTGGTCTTGGTTCAGGGGTGCAAGGTCTTCTCACAAAACTATCTTAACAGCTTTAAATCAGGTCTGTTTTAAAATAGAAAGGAAATCCCACCAGGGCTGGATCCCCTCGCAGTGTTAAACCTCGACATGATAAGGTGGGATTCAGTGCTAAATTTCCTTGTGTTGAAAACGCTCCGTGAGCTCAGACTCTTTTCCACTGGAATAAAATCTCTTGTTTCCTTGGAACAAAGCTGATTTTCAGAAGTGAGGGCATTACTGTCCCTAGCTGGGCTCCCTGTTACTCTGAATTCCTTGCTGTGCGGCGGGTGGATTTCTCCACGTTTGACATTGTTCTGGAGGCAGCGGTGACAGTTGTATTGGGGCAGCACAGAAGGGCTGTACACAACAGCTGTGGATTAGCATTTCTTCACACCCCCACGTGACTCGTGTTAAGTTCTAAAGAAAAATGACGATGACATCAACCTCTGAAGCTGTCCTTGTCACAGCCACAGAGAGTTCCTAAGATCAGGACTTAAATTTTCATTGTCACTTAACTCAGCTGCAGTAACAATGTGAAGTTCGAGCCCAGGACAGCAGTGGTTAGATCAGGCCTAGGTGGGTAGAGCTAGCACTTGGCTGTGAATATTGTCCTCCAGATTAACCAAAGGTGGGTTTAAAGTGTCCAGGCTTTGGGGATTTCAACCAAACTCGGCTAAAATCACTCAAACCCCAAAGAGCACCTGGGGGGATTTGTAAACAGTCACTCTGTATCCAAAACTGGAGCACTTTCCTTTTTTAAAGGAAAATGCAGCAGGAAACACTCGGTCCTTTCACCAACCACACCTGGATGTCTTCATTTGTGATTATAAAAAGTGAACTGCACTTGTATTTAAAGTTAACAATATGGACTGGAAACCTGGATGGGATTTTTGTGTCCACTTGGAGTGTGACTCAATCCCAAGTGGCCCTTTCCCAGCCCCCGGGCTGGCTGTACACTCAGGACATGTCCCCGCACAGCAAACACTACCCCACTCCACTGAGCAAACAGCCACACAAACACTCCAGGGCCATTCACTTTCCTGCAGGCAGCTCCACATCCTAAACCCCCAAAGTCTGAATTTCAACGGTCCCATTTGACCTTTCCTTTCTAATTTTGGTTCCCTGCTGCAGCCCCTGACTAACGATCTTCCTTCTCCCCCAGGTGCTTTGTATTCCAGGAAGTTCACCATAGATGGGGAGCAGATCTCTCTGCAGGTGCAGGATACTCCCTTTGTCTCACTGGAGGTAAAACAACTGCTCTGTGCTTTTCTACGCACTTCTGCCTTATGTTTGTTGCCAGCACTTCCATCTGTAATTAGCTCTGCTTAGCAGCAGGAAAATACCTGGGCTCAAACCCAAGGCTAATCAAGGTACCTTAAACAACACCAAACAACACCTGAAGGTGTTGAATCAGGCTCCTTCAGGAGTAAGTCAAAATTAAAACAATTTTATTTCCAACACGCTGCTAAACAGCAGTAAAATCACAAATCTGGTTCCCTCCTGCCAACAGCTTGATTATTTTCTTTTCTGTCGAGTGGTTTCTGTCCCTGCATGGCAGAAAACTCACCTGCCCAGAGGCCCAGCTGGCTCAGCTTGGACTTTCCTTCACACCCAAAGTCTCCCAGATTTGGAGGAGGGTTTCTTTCCAAGGGGCTAGGCTCCACAGCAGTTGTCATTTCCAGCTATGGTGCTCTGCCCTGCTTTCCTTACTCTGGTTTTAAATGTAATTAATGCCTTTTTTTTAAGGTCTTAGCATTTATCATGCTCCTTTTTCTATCAGTGGACAGTTGGACTCAATGATATTAAAGATGTTTTCCACTCTTAATAATTCTATAATTCTATCATGATATTAAAGACCCCTTTCCAATCTTAATGATTTGATGATTCTATTATATTCTAGACTTAATGTTCTATTAGGAACCTCTTTCTAGAAATATTTGTCCAAGTAGGGTTCATGCTGTCTCTCCTTGAAGATCTGCTTCACGTGCAGAACAAGAGGATGAAAACAGTGAAAATATTAGATGAAAATAGATTAAATAGAGGAAAATATTCTGATTCATTTCACTATGAAAATAGTGTCAAAGCAACAGGAAGCGTAGTGAGGTTTGGGGTTACATGAATGGTGGGAATCCCATGAGTGATAATTCCTCCAGAACAGCAGGGATTTCATGATAAAATCAGGTATTCTCATTGCACCACCAAGCTTAAACTTCCAGGTGTGGCTTTAACCTCAGTCTCAACTTGGATTTGGCCAATATGTGTCAGGATGGGAGCACCACCTTCCGTCCTGGTGTGTCAGGCTGCCCTGGGCAGCTCTGCACCCCTTGTTTCACCTGCACAGAGCCACGTGTGCATCCCTGTGCCTCAGGACTCTTCCATCCTGGATTTACAGAGCAGGATGAGCCAAGCTCCCGCAGTTCCCATTTCCAGCTGCTCTGATGGAAGTGGATTGGAGGGGAAAGCTCTGCTGCAATCCCACCCTGTGCTGTGCTGGGGTGCACAGAGCACAGGGCAGGAGGAGCCCTCACTTGCTCCGCACACTCCAAAGCAAACAAAAGCTGCAGTGGAGGCTCTCCAAAGATTCGAGTGGGATTTAGCAGCACAAAGGCCTTTGCCAGCTTGCCCTGCACAGAGGAGCTGTGGGGGGTGATTGGGCACCTCTCATAAGCACTTCACAAAGGGAATCCCCTCTCTCTTCTGTCCCGGGGAGAAAGGAGGGATTGGAATAATTAAACTCCCATTTTCAGACCACAGAGATGCTGTTTTCCTGTTTAAATCAATGCTGTGCCCTTAATTAAATGACTTCAGAGCTGCACAAGATTCACTCAAGCCAACAGCTGAGGTTTCTTAGTCAGAAATGATTTTAAATTAGTTAGGAAGGAGTTTAATTTTCTTTGTCCCAATCTGTGCTGTTACAAGATCTCCCGCAGACACCCTTTTCTCACCCTGTACCTGTTGCTTCAAATGATGCGTCTGCCATCATTGAAGGGACTGTGTTGAAACAGTTTACGACTGCGAAAAGGCTGGATTTTTAAACTAAAATCCTTAAGGAAGAGAGTTTCCCGCAGTCTGCAGGCTGAATGCAGCGTTTCAGGAGGAAATCATGTGGAAACCCTCGGGATTCAAGCCCCCAGGATTGTGAAAGTGTAAGAGAGAAACAGGAGCAGAGGAGCGGTTCTGTTGGGTGATTCATTGCTGCTTGGCCTACACACTGCAGAGGCCTGTGTGCTTCAAAATTCATTCTGGAGCAGAGATTTCCATTTAAAAAGTGGCCCATTAGCCTTTGATTTCCTGAATAAAGCATTCCACTTGGGATTATCCCTCCATCCATCTGTCTCACTGCTGGGTGGGCCTTGCTGGAGTGAGGGGGAATTTCTGCTCTTTGGGCTCTCTGAACAATGTGCACCTTCTCCAAACCTATTTTCCAAGCTTGCCAGCGCAATTAGGTTTTGTTGTTGTTGTTGTTTTGGGGAGATTTTTTGGTTTGTTTTGTTGAGGGTTTGTTGTTGTTGTTTTGTTTGGGTTTTTTTTTGTTTGTTTATGCCATGAAAGGGTTTTTCTGGTGAAAAGAGGCTTCCAGGACATTGAGAGTGGCTAATTATCCCCAGCCTGGCTACAACCCAGACCCCAACAGTGCAAATTGCCCTTCTTCCCACAGCCTGCCCCGGCCCTGCTGGAGTTCACGCTCATTAACCTTTCCAACAAGGCTGCTGGGGAGGGTCCCTCTCCTCATTCCATTTTGGGGTTTGGGGAGGAGTGATAAGAGCATCTGATAACCAATTTCACTGCTCACAGGGTTTAGCTGTGAGCTGGCAAGGGCAAAGAACCTCAAGGTGTGACGAGCCAGTGCCTCTGTGGGCAATAATGAAATATTCACGAAGGACACTTGGCTGGCAGAACTCCTGAGGAAAGTTTTAAGCCTAATTTACACTCTGACCCTTCAGAAATTTTGCTTCCTCCTCACAGAAGAGCTTGTCTGTAGTTCTTTCACTCTCTGATCTACCAGAAGAAAACTGATCAGTTTTATTCATTCTTTTCCACCTCTGCTCTCAGAAGTTAGATTTTATAATTCCTACTTAGGTCTAAATGAAAGTGAACTGTTTGGGGAGAGTGCTGAGCACTAAATTCTGTTAGAATTCATGTGAATGGCAGATTTGGATTATGCAGATTAATGGATAATGGGATGTGTTTTCTCTTAGTCCTACAGAAGCTGATGAAAATTTCTTGGGTAGAATTTAGCAACGACAATAAAAATCTGAGCTCTGTATTTGTGATGTTGAACTCCCCTTAAAATACACAATTTCTACCGGCTTTGTGAAGAGCTGTACACAGAATATGCTTGTTGGATATGTAAGAAAAAGTAATCTTGACACGAGTGTCAGTTCTTCCAGGCTGCAGCAGGGATCTCCCTCCCTGGCTGGGTTCTCCCTATCCCAGCAGGGATAGCAAAGA
Source organism: Chamaea fasciata (assembly GCF_029207755.1). NCBI lineage: Eukaryota > Metazoa > Chordata > Aves > Passeriformes > Sylviidae > Chamaea > Chamaea fasciata. The sequence continues at coordinate 2,099,881 of NW_027094107.1, forward strand.
GGAGAGGATTAGCTGGAAGTAGCTTCATCCTGACAAGTGAGCTGATCTCTTCTCAAGCCCCCAGTGCTGTATTCAGCTTTGTATTCCCAGAGCTGGTGGTTGTTGGGGCTCTAAATAGGAATGGTGATGGACTCAAGAAATGAGTGACCAGAAATAAAATAATATAAACCCGTCCCTGCTCCACGGATTACCAATGAGATTTCACTTGATTTTCAGTTCCAGTCGTTGGTTCTTGGTAACAAATCGCTTTTTTCAAAGTAACTTTGATTATTTGGAGTCCTGCAAGGCAGGAAAAGCTGGCAGGCTTCACCAGAGTTAGTGAGAGCCTCTGTCCGTGGAGACATTGAATAAAGAATCGGGAAAAGCCCTGAAAGTCACCTTGGGGGACAACTGTTCAATTGTCATGGTGTGACAAACCTGATGGATTTTTAACGCTCTTACTGTGCCCATCACAATTTTATCCACAATAAGAGTGTGAGTTTCTGACTGTCTGAGCATAAGAGAATACAGAACTCACTTTTCAAAGCACTATTTTGGCTTTTCTCTTCAACCAATTTGCTCTGATCCCTCTCCACTCCACATTCCTGTTTTCCTGAGAGAATTGTGGAATCGGGGAGGTTGGAAAAGACCTCCAGGACTGAGTCCAAGCTATGACTGATCCCCACCTTGCACTGAGTGCCACATCCAGTCCTTCCTTGAACACCTCCGGGGATGGGGACTCCAAACCTCCCCAGGCAGCCCCTTCCTGCAGGGGGGAAATGGGCCACTGAAATAACAAATCAATATGATTCCAACAGAAGCTGTTTATTGTTGACATTACGTGGCAGATGTCGATTTTTGGTCCACTGTTTACGTGGGCACGCGTTTTTGGGTTGGCCGAGCTCCTTCTTCCTGAGGCAGGCACACATCCTTCAGGACATTTGAATGGACAAGCGTCCATCCTCACGTTGTGCTTCCCCTGTCCAGGGTTTACATTTTTTGCAGGCAGTTTCTCAGGCTCTCTCCTTATTTTTGATCCTGTTGTTTTCTCGGTAACCTTGATGAATTCCTGAGAGCTCTGATAACAAAACTGCAGGTGGTTTGATAAGATTCCTCACAACCAGTTTGGCTGGGGCATCAGGATGGCCTGTAAAACAGACACATTGCTGCACCTTCCCATGCCTGACCACTCTTTCCATGGAGAAATTCCTCCTGATATCCAACTTAAACCTCCCCTGGCATAGCTTGAGGCTGTTTGCTCTTGTCCTGTCACGGGGAGCAGAGCCTGGCCCACCCTTGGCTACAAGCTCCTTTCAGGGAGCTGTGGGGAGTGACCAGGTCCCTCTTGCACGATGCTGTTTTACACCACAACGACACAGACTCTGAGATTCAGAAGGCTGAAAACGACCCCTTTATTTTTGGGATGTGTCTCCCTTTTATACTTATTTTACACAGACCAATTGGATTGGTGACACAAAGACAAACCTTTTCAATCACATTGGTCAGAGCAGAGGGACATCAAGAAGAAGTCCCTCCTAGGGAAAGGGATGAATAACAAAGTTACAGCTACAAAAACATTTCTCCTCTTTACAGGAAAATTCCCTGGGAAAAGAATTTCAGAAAACCAAAACACCCCAGACACGGAACCAGGGCTACCCTTGCATCTCCTTTTCTCCAGCCTGGACAACCTGGCACCGTGTTGGGAATTCCCTGGCACTCTGGGGATTTCCCTGCCACATCCAGAGAGGTTTCTGGGACAACAAACAGCCCCGTGTTCAAACCCAGCTCTGTCTGCTGCAGTTTGCTGACGTTCAAACCCCGTTGTTTTTGCAGGAGGACACGGACAGCATCTGCTGCCAGGAGCAGATAAACCGCTCCATCTACTGGGCCGACGGCTTCGTCTTCGTCTACTCCATCACGGACTACGAGAGCTTCCGCCTGCTGCGCCCGCTGCACCAGCACCTCCGCAGGATCCACCCCAACGCCAACATCCCCCTGCTGCTCATGGCCAACAAGGGCGACCTGCTGAGGGCCAGGCAGGTGTCCTCCAAGGAAGGGCTGCAGCTGGCCGGCGAGCTGGGCGGCACCTACTGCGAGGTGTCGGCGCGCGAGAGCTGCGAGGGCGTGCACGAGGCCTTCCAGCAGCTGTGCCAGGAGCTCAGCAGGAGCTGCGGCAGCTGCAACGGGGAGAAGAGGAGGGGGCTGCACCTGGTGCGCCCCAAGTCGCCCAACATGCAGGACCTGAAGAGGCGCCTGAAGCAGGCGCTGACCTCCAAAGGGAAATCCGCCACGGCGCTCTGACGCGGCCGCACGGTGTTCCAGAGCCCTGGGTAAAAAGGGAACGCGCTGGGGGAAAGGGGCATCAATTCAGCCAGCAGGATGTGTGAGAGACTCTTCTGTTTCGTCTTCACGTCTTTCTCAAGAAGCCCCTGCTCGTTCAGCAAAGGGACTTGCAGGATTTGCTCTCCGGGGTGCAGGGATTTCGAAACTGTGGTTTGAAAAAAAGAGGTGGTCCCAAATTCTTTCTTTTTTCTTTTTTCTTTTTTCTTTTTTTTTTATTTTTTGGGAAAGGGTGCAGTCAAATATCTTGGTGTTAAAAAGTGGAGTTTGTTATAATGAGAATAATGAAATCCTACTTTTAAGAGATGTGCCTTCCCTTGGGAACGGTTGTGTTCCCAAACACAGGCAGTGAACTACAGCAGGACGTCAGGAGAGTGAAGGGAACTGTTCTGAGCAAGAAAAATGGACCAGATCTGCTTCAGTGCAAGACTGGAAAATAAATGAATTAATTCATTTAAATGAAGAGCATGAAGAGTGAAAACTATTAATTGAAAGAAAGAGTTCTGAACAATGTGGAGAGATTTGTTCATATGCAAATTTAAGCCTTAAAGGGAGATTTTTTTTTAAAAAATCAGTATTTTTTCAGATTATTTTTGTTTAAAAGCACAGTGACTCCTTTGAAAATGATTATTTGGGCAAAATACAAACTTGAGGCAGCATTTTCTAGTCAGTTTCTCCATGGCATTTTTCATTTTTTCTGAAGGTTTCTTACATGGCCAAAGGGAAAAACAGATCAGAGTGGTTTAAAACCTGCCAAAAAATGGACTGATCAAGAGCAAGGAGATCACCAAAACTCCTAATATTTTTTTTTCCCCAAACTAGTTAGACTTCAAGTTCAAAATGCTTTTAAAGAAAAAAGTCTTCACAAGAAATATATTTACATCACTTGGTTGTCTGGGTCTTTTTTTTTAAGAAGAAAAGGTTTTATGATGCCTGAAATTTTTGGCTTTGGGAATTCATTATTTTGTCGTTTGAGTTAAACCCAGGCTTCCCTGAACAGCTCCCAGAGCATCCCAGCCTGTCAGGACAGATCCCAGTGGCAGCGTCTGGTTGTGCCTCAGCACGTCCAAGGATTTGGGGCCGTATCCCATAAACTGATTTATGGAACCAATGCCGACACCAGGGAGCTCCCAGCACTCTGTTCCCACTGGGAGTGGGGAGGAACGGGCTTGGACCATGGAAAATTCATGATGCACCAACCTCTTCTTCAAACAGAGCAATCCAAGGAGCATGAAATGAAGTCAAGCTCAGTGATTTATACTCAGGGACACTGGAGGGAAACCCGAGTTTGATGGATGTGGAAAAACACTCCCAGCTGCAGCTTCATCAGGCAAGACTGAGCTAAATCAACCTTTTCCTCATTAGGAGCAGCAAAAAAAAAAAAAGGAAATGGGGTCTGATGAGTATTTGTATAGCTCAGGGCTTTAAAATGTACTTTTTGTTTTTCATTTCCCTATTTTAGACAGCTCTAGCCGTGATTTTATCACCTGGATTTGCCTTATCTCCAGCTCACTTTCTGTTTTATTTATTGTTTTCCACAGCTGCTCATCTGAGGATGTCTTGTGTTCTGATTCATTTAAGAGCCTTCCATTCCCACAAATGACCTGCACCTGTTTTTAAATTCAGTTTTAAGTGGTAGAAGGAGGGGAAAAGTTGGATGTTTCCAAAAAGGGACTCAAATTATATCAGGGAATTTTTACTTTGGCTTATGCTTAATTAAAAATTTGATGTTTGAGCAGTGTCAATAATTATGCCAGGCACTTTGGTATTTATGGCACAGAATTTCAGTGTTTTCAATTAATAATAGCACAGCTCAAATATTGAATGTGACGATTCAATAGCTCAAATATTGAATCTAGAGATTCAATGGCTCAAATATTGAGTCTAAAGATTCAATAAAATGAAATAGCGCAGTTTGCAAGACACACAGAAACAGAATTATTTTTGTATTGGAAAAATGATCACCAGTTTTGAACAACAATTAACAATTTTGCTGCTCTAGTACTGTATAACAAGGGCTAAATTTGCTGCAGACAATTTGCTGACTTTGGTTTTCATGAAAACCTAAGAGAATTTGTGCTCCAGCTTGGTGGATTTGTTTGCAACTTCCTTCAGCTCAAACCCTTTCTGATGTGAGAAGAAATGTCACCCAAATTCAAACCTGTCAATGTTTTAGTTTCGTTAGTGATTAATAAAAACATGCAAGGTCTTCCCTGCGTAGTGAATAAAATGGCTCCTTTAGGTGTCACATATTTAAATATTCCTTGTTTACACTAAAATCTGGGGGGTTTTTCCCTTCTTACAACCTAAGACACCCAGCTTTGGAAATATTCCTTATGCAAATAAGTATTCCCACATTCCTGTGGGGAGGAAAAAAAAAAAAAAAGAAATCTACATCTACATTTTGGCTAAAGCCAAAAAAAAGATTGAAACATTTAATTATTCTCTTAGGTACTAACATGTGGCAAACATTTACTCTGCTTCAGAAACTTTAGTATTTCCTTTGTTCAGTGACCAGGAGTACAAATACTGGTTTTAAGCCAGGACTAACCATCTACAGAAGGCAATCAAGCTCAGTATTTTTATTTGGGGTGCAGCAGTTGAGCCCCAGGACACCTCCCTGTGTCCCAGAGGCAAGGCTGAATGGCAGCACAAAAGGCAGGGAGAAAAGAACGCTATAGAATTAAGTGCCTAAAAATAATCCTGTACGAGATCAAAGTTTAGTCATGTAGAACCTGATCCTGAATTAGAAACTTCAGGCTGCCAGGGGAAAACATGTATTCTGCTGAAGGTTTAAAATTAACCCTTTAGAGAGGAAGTGCTGCCATAAAGTCAAGAGGGGAGAGGGAGAACAAAGATTTGGGAGTGTGGGGTGATTTTTGGATATCAAAGAAAATTCTCCTCTCAGTTCTATTGATTCAGTCCAGATTAACTCTGCTGGAATCAATACCGACTGCAGTGAACTGTAGAAAGCCTTCTTTTAAAATTCTTTTTCTCATCCCTCATCATTCTCCTGAGCATCTTAAATCTTTGCGCACCATCTGGTTTTCAAGATGGTTTTCCAGCTGGGTTTACTTGGGCACAAAGCAGTTGAGTGATTTGCCCCAAGGTTACACAGCTGAGCAAGTACTAGAGAGCAACTCCAACCCTGTGTCCTTTGTAATTAATTCCCGACTCTCTACAACAACTCACAGACCCAAACACCTCCCTCAAGGTACGCACAAAGCACAGTGAGCTGCATTGCACAGGAATGGAATTAAAAGTTGGGAAAAGTCTCTTAAATTTCAGCTGTGTTAGGGACTGAGCAAAGTCTCAGTGACAGGCTGGCACCTCACAATTACAGCAACACCAAGACAGGCTTGGGAGCCACTGGAGTTATTTGTCAATGGTTATTTCTGTGTTCCCGCCAGCTGCATTTCTCACACATGTCCAGTGGTTCCCCGTGGAAATGCAGTGTGATCTGGGAGAAGGGAAAATCAGGTTCTATTTTTAACTTCTCCTGTGACTCGCTTGATGATCTTGCCCGGATCTCTTAATCTGAATTACTCTGCCCATAGGTCACAGATACCTGTCACACGCTTCACCATCCACGGAGGGGGGGGAAAATCACCAAGGAGAAATAAAAGAATTGCCCCCATTTGCATAGGGATGGCTGAAATATTCACAGCTGAACTCACATCTTGCTTCTGCATTCCTTTAAAACTCTGTTGTTGTCTGGGTCCCACATTTACACCTGGAGCAGAGGATAAGACCAGAAAATTCAGATCCTGATTTCAGGACACAGCTCAGACAGAAATATTTGTATCCAGGGTACCTGGCTGCTCCTAGGATTTGTGTCAGGTGTACAAGCGAAGAAGGAATTTGAGATTCCTCAATTTCTTGAGACTTCAAAAGAAACTTGCTCTGTACCAGGACACAGTTGTCTCATTGTTTTCCAAGGCAAGCTGGGTGGCTGCCAGCTGATTGTTACTGCTGGATTTCCCTCTTCCCACTGGCAGAGCAGATTTGGGGTCAAAATCCCAGCGCTGTGTTTGCAGAGCCAGCACACGGCCCTGAGGCAGCAGAACACAATGAAATACTTGCTAATATTTCATGTTCGTGGGTTTTTGGAGCTCTTCTGAGCTGTGCCTGTCTCCTCTGGGGCTCACACAGGAAAACCAGGGAATCAAAGTTAGAAAAGATCTCCAGCTTCACTTTAAAAGCTCAAAAGCAGGGACAATGGGGTGGAGAAGATGACCCAATCTATCACTAATGGAGACAAAGCAAGACTCTTCCTTTGATAGTTTCTCACTGGCTCTGCCCTCCTTGCCCCTTTCCATTCATGCCTTTGTTCTCATTTAACTTAGCAAGCAAAAACTTCTGCAATCCTTCTTCCTTTGGCTTACAAACACACTTTTGCTGGCTAGTTTAAAATTTATCCCCAAGTATTTGAACTCCAAACACAGTTTATAACAGAAGAAGAGTGTCTACTTAGTCTTTGGACCTTATTTACCTAAAGCATTTTAAAGCACAGCTACAACGCTGCGCTTTGAGTTCCTGCCACTTCTCCCCAAGAGCTCTCACTGGCTTAGCCCAATATTTCCTCCCCTTGTTCTGTGCTTACAATGTTGAGCTTATTAATGTTGCAGAGTCATTGCTTACTTAAACCTGTTTAGTTCTTGAATTTTGCTGCTTTCCTCTGAAATCCCTTCGGTTTAATCAGACAGATTCTCTTCTCTAAGCAGCTGTGCAAGTGGAAAAGGAGCTCAGAACAGCTGGTGATTTTCTGCTTTGTCAGATTTTAGCCCTTTATTGAAGGTTTTGGAATAAAGAGGAGCATGGAAAATGATGCAGCAAACCCACTTCACGTCTCCCTTCATCTGTAGCTGGTGCAATAATTTTATCCGTCATGAAGTGGACAAAGTTCATCCTAAATGCTAATGCTTTTTCCTACAGATGGAAAAACACCAAATATGAGGCAGAGAGCTGAGCTGCTAGACTGTAAACCCCGGGATCCAATTCATTCAAGAGCTGTCACACCAATCTTCTCTTCTTTAGAAGATACATTTTTTACATTTTCCCTCTTATCCAAAAGGCTTTCGAGACGGAGCCTCTGCATCTCATCACACAGACACTTCCCATCCCCTCCAGCAGGTCAGGGGAAGCTGCACATTTTCCAGGGATGATGGGTGGAACTCTGCATGTCTGTGCTGTTGTGAGGGATGATTGTGGAGACTGTTCCTAAGGACGTTTTTCTTCTCTCTGGGCAGTAATGCAGAACACTCACAATCAGTGGCCAGTCATTTGGAAAAGATATTAGGGGGGTTTTTGCTGAATCTGGAGACACTCTGTACCTTCTCTGCTGGTTAGAAAGCTCACCAGATAAGCAAGGGTTGTGTTTTTTTCTGAGGTTGCCTTTGAACTCTCACAGAGAGTTGAATTATTTCACTTTTGATTGTGATCCAGGTTTCCAGATGCTCGCAGAGGCCACCACTCTTCACTGTTCTGCATTGTATTTCACTTCAAACCCCAGTATTTTCCTATGCCATGATGGAAAAGCTAATTTGGGACATCACATTAATAATGTAACGGCCTATTCTCTTGGCTCCCTGTTTTGATGAAGGTCATGGCTTTGCATTTGTTGAGGACCTGAACTCAAGCTCATGCTCTGTCTGCAAAGGTGTTTGACCAGGTTGCCCAGAGCAGCTGTGGCTGCCCCTGGATCCCTGGCAGTGTCCAAGGCCAGGCTGGACAGGGCTTGGAGCAGCCTGGGACAGTGGGAGCTGTCCCTGCCCAGGGCAGGGGTGGCACTGGATGGGATTTAAGGTCCCTTCCAACACAAACCATTCCACGACTGTTGTTCTGAATGAACAAGACTCTTCATTCTTTACCCAGCAGGACAAGGCACACCCCAGCAGTTCTGTGACTGTCAGTAAAGAGCAGTGGGATCAGGGAATGAAAGAGGAATCCAATCTTTAAATGACTCTTTGATTTTCCATGGGGGAGACTGACCCTCCCTCGAGCTCTGGGAAGGGTGATAGGCTGGTGGTGCTGCTGGGTAGAGAGGAAGTGATGGTGGCAACTCTGCCTCGACAGCCTGTGCTCCAATCCCTCCGTCTGGGAATGGTGGCAGAGGTAAACCCCTGTAGGAACTTCCCAAATGCCCCCCAAAAAATGTTACTGGGAGCTATCAGCTCTCTGAGGTGAACCAAAACGTTGTTTCTGTGACCTGGACATCTGGAGATGCTTTGCTGAAGAGGAAATCCAGAATCCAGGCCTGGGAAAGCCATTGGTGTTTCCCATCCACATCTGTTCGGAGCAGTCCTGGAAACGCCACGTCCTCATCACCTTCCAGCCCACGTGGTTCCGTCAGTCCAATGCCAAAGTCACTCCTGCTCCTGCAGGACTGCCGCGGTGCTGCTGGTCCCAGTGCAAACACTGGCACTGGAGGGGTGGAGTTGCCATTCTCCTCCACCCTTCTATCTGCCAAGACCACCTATGGAGTGCAGAACCCGAGAGTTAGCGCCAGATACCAAATATATCTGACAAGTGTTCATCAGTCTGTGCTGGAGAGCAGGAGCTGGCTCTCAGGACAGCCCTAATCTGCCAAAAGAACAGCTCTTAAAGGCCAGAATACATATTTGTGTCAGGCCTGTGAAATGATACACTGTATATGTAAATGCTCTTCTGTGGGAGTTATTTATTAGGCAGCTTTAAAGAAAGCGAGAAGTTTTGTTTCTAAATCCTGAGTGCTAACCATCGAAAGCCCTCATTTTATCTATTTTTGTAGCTTTAAATTTAGCCATTTGCACTTCTGAACCTCAAACCGTGGAATGAAGTGAAGCACATGGAGCCAGAGGTTCATCTCTTCATGCATTTGGAAATGCACATTTTCCCCACACTGCAAATACGTCTCAGCCCTGGAAGAATCAAAAAAATCTTGAGTGGGGCTGAGAGATTATGTTCAGTTTGCAAAGTCCAGACACTCCTGAATCCCAGTGCTGTGGCTTCTGCGAAGAACCACTGGTAAGACAAGAAGCATCAGTGTCCATCGCCCACTTACACAGGGTTTGCCAAGGCGTCCCAGGATGAGGGAAAAGGCTCTCAAAGGGTTAAATGCTTCCTGCTTTTTATCTGGAATCACGTAATGTGGAATGAATGTTTCAGCTCAAACTGTTTCCTCACTCTGACAGTTTCATGGTGTGAGGTCAAAGTGTGGGAGAGATGGGGAGAGGAGAGGGGGAGCACGGAGTGGCGAGCTGCTAAATCCAGAGAGACTCATCCCGAGGAATGAAAAAGATGGATACTCCAGCAGCCTCAGAGCAGCAGGGATAGCTGTGGTGGAGCCATGGGCAAATGTGTGGGACTTTAAGGACTTCCTGCTCCGGGCTCCCTCTGCCTCTCCCCTGTGCTCGTGCTCGGCTCCAGGCACGGTTCCCACGCCACAAAACGTGCCTCGAGTTTCTCACAGTGTCTGTGCCCGGACACAAAGTGCAGCTCCAGCCCCTCCTGCACCCTGCACATGCAGGAGATGGGATTCCTTTGGGGGTACTGCTGGCTATATTTATTTTCCCTTCCTGTGTGGATCTTTTCCTACGCAACCAGGTCTGTTCCGTGCACCAAAGCCTTCCACCCAGTGCAGAAAGCTTCAATTTAAAGCAGGTTTCAAATTCATTTGATTTTTTGGACCAACCATCACTTCTTACACCAAAGAGTGGCCTGGTTTGACTTCATTTGCAGGTCCTCCGACAGGTACAAAACACTCGGTCATGGCTGTCTCCATGTCAAAATACATTTCTACAGATCAATGCACCACGTTTGTCTTCTTCCTTGTAGTTTTCACCTGGTCTGCCAGGGCCAAAATGCATTTGGGGAATTACTGAAATTTTTGCCCCTCAACAGAAACTTCTAATCGCTGATGCAAGGACTGAGAGGAAAAGAAAACATAAACAATCACACAAACACTTAATTAAATGCATTACGTGCCCTCTTCTTTTAAGCCAAGCACAACAGTCTCAACCTCCCTGCTTGCACCCTGGGTTACTCAGCCCAGCCCAAATCCTTGTTTCTCTTCCTTAAACACATCTGAGCAAGGGGACCACGTGCTCCTTAGTGGGGCTGATGTTTTGGCATGTGATGGGGTGTGACAGGAACGCGGTCTCCCCCAGGGGTCACCTCTGCAGCCCCTGCCTGCTTGCGCATCAGTGCAGTGACCCCACAATTTATGCCCAATACTCTCCTCCCAAGGAGCAAAGATAAGGACATCCCCCTCCCCAGCCCATGGCAGGAACACAGAGACATTTGGTAGATCAGCCTACGGCTGAGAATAGTAAATTCTGCATCTTCCCACCAAAAGATAACAAATGTCTGAAGGGAATCAGCTGACAAATCCTCTTGCTCAACACTGCTCGTCCCTAAGCTGCATGAAAAAAACAAACTCCTTTCATGGCAGGAAATCCTCAGGCCAGTTTGTCACCAGGATTCAGACAGATTTAAATAACAGAGCTGCTAACAGAGGATTTTGAGTGGTGAATGATACAGCCAGAAAAGCTGGACAGCGAGCATTTCTGTGGCCCGAGAGGTACAAATCCTATTTTTTAAGACAGAGCTCTAATGCTTTCAGGATAAAGATGTGGGCTAAAGATGCAGGAGGATTCTAGAACTCTTTTTAGGAGTGATTTAGGAAAAGGTCAAACTCTTGCCCACAGCTCCAAACATTCTATTTCTAAAATGGGCCACATAAAAATTCCCTAGGCCAGACCCACCGGCTTTCAGCATCCAACTTCAGCCTTCGAACAGAACAGCAAGATCCTAATTTAAATCTCTTTTTTAATGCTTCTCTGTGTATTTTGGAATGTCCTTTATGGGACACTAGCAGTTTCTCTGATCCCATATCTTCACACCCCCCCTCTGCTGGCCATGTTTTCCTGCTGGTGCAGTGCAATCCAAGGGGCCAGGAGCACTGCAGAGTGGTTGTCCCACCCCTGTGCTTCAGTTCCAGTGAAATTAAAATGATTTTCCCTTCCTTTGCAGAGTGTTTTGAGATCTATTGAACAAATCCCCCGTGTGCAAGCCAGGTGTCACAGTGTTTTCAATATTCAATTGCTGCTCCCTTGCGCAGGAGAAGAGCTGGTGGCTTGTTATTAATAGAGCAGGAAGTGGGGATTAAACTTTGCTCTCTAATTACAAACAAAAGCTACAAGAGCTCTGTAGCTTCTGGATAAACCTAGGAATGAGCAACTGTCTCTAAGGCAAGTGAATCCCAGAAGTAGAAACTCAGATTGATGTCTCGCAGGGAGCTGAATTAAAACAAGGTCAGGCTGGCAGGCTGCCTCCTCTTCACCTTGTGAATGTTCTCCAAGGGAGGGATCTGGAAAATAACTGCTCTGACACAGGGTTTCCTGTTGCAAATTCTCCCTGCAGCCTGGGATTTTATTTTTTTTTTTGTACTATGTGTCGAAGCCACATTTTTGAGTGGTGTAAATTGCCATAGCACCACGAGAGTTTTGGGGATCAAAAAAAATAAAAATCTAGCTGTCGGCTTTTGTTAGCTGAGGGTCCAACCCAGACTGAAAATCATCCCAAAAGCCATCTCTGAGGCTGGGGAGGCAATCCCACACCGGCAGGTGACACAGGGCACCCATCTCCCACGGCCCAGGGTACATCTGCAGTTGCAGGGAGAGCTGTGCAGGGTAGCCTTGGAATCTTCTGGGTGCCTCCATGAAATCACACGGAAAAAGTTTCGGAGCTGTGTAAACAAAACTCTGCCTGTTTAGTGGCCTCTCTGCTTTGCTTTCAACTCCTCGTGCATATTTTGCATTCACTTTCCAGGAATAGCCCAGTGAGATTCACCCTGGCCCAAGAATTCCTGGCCACTGGGATTGGTGTCTCTGGGATATCCAATTCCCTTTTGTGCGCTGCCCGAGGGCTACAGGGGATGTGGGAGCCCCGATCCACCTGTGGGCTATCACATAACAAATCTGATGTTGCAGCAACAGCCAGATGGATTATTTATAGGTGCACGTAGGTTCTGTATGGTACAGAAGGTCCTGCTGGTCCATCCAGGGAGTGCAGCCCCGCAGGCAGCAGAGCTCCCTTAGCAGAAAGCTGCGTTCCAATTAACAATCCCGGCTGCAAAATGCAGCCCTGTGCTACCACAGCCCTGCTGCTCCCAGTTTGGGAGCTGGTTTGGTCAGGATTCACTGGGGCCTGGCTGCCCCACGCTCCATTGTGTGCTGTGGCCGTGCCCTTGGAGCTGCACAGCTGGGAATTTGTTCTGGAGAGGCTGCACGCTCACCCGCCCGCCGCAGCAACAATGCAACGGGATTTTTTTCTCTAAGTGCTCGTAATTAATAAAACCCAACCCGTGTAATCATCCAGCCCTGCTCAACATCAATGGAAAAACACACAGACAAAGAATTACCTCCCCGCTGCTTTTGAATGGCACAATGAAGTAAATAATCTGACCACAAGAATTCAGGGAGTGAAACAAAGCCTGAATCCAGCAGCAGCAGCATCTCCCTGCCCTTAGAGCTCGAGCAGTGTTTAAAAGATGCTCTCTGCTATGAGCAGCTTTCCAAGTGCTGCACACTTGCTGTGCCCTGAATTGACGATGTGGCAGTGCCCTGGGAACATCCCAGCTCACCAAACATCTTCATTTATGACAACATCAGCGATGGCAGGAGCTGTGCCTGCCCAGAAACCCAGGTCTCGGGAAGAGCTCTCACAGAAAAATAAACGGGACTCTCTTGGGCTGTTACTGAGCAGGGCATAAAAGCAACTGAGGAGATACTGATGAAGCTGGTAATGGAAAATTTGGGTCATACTATTTAAATTCAGTTTTCTGGTTACGTTCCTTCTTTGGCGTGTCTCCCTCCCTCTGCTGTTTCGGATGCTGAAGGCAGCTACATAAGCACCAAGACCTGGGAATGATCTTCTGACTCTTCACACCAAATTCACCTCTCAGTGTTGCAGTGAGCCCAGACGCTTCAAAAAGGGATCATCACTACCTGTGAGGAAAAGAGCAGGAAATAAAATGAACTATAAGGAGCCACATGACCCAGTCCAGTATGTGAGTTTCTTGACATCCAAAAATTCTGAAAACATAAATTTAGTACCATCATATTTCAAGCAATTATAGAGAAAAAAAAAAAACAAACAACCAAAAAAAACCCCCCCAAAACAGAAAAAACCCCAAACAAACAAAAAACCCCAAACAAACAAAAAAAACCCCCTTGCCATTGTCAACCTGTTTTTCTATTAGTACTTCTGTGTGCATGAGCTTTTTCACTTGATTTCAGTGGATCAGCTCTTCTGGAATAATTTTTTGCCTTGAAATTCCACCCTCTTTTAAGAAAGATAATTCAACGTGAATTCTAAGGAGAAAAAAAGGAGCTTGAGCATTGTCTGGTGCTACAGCTGCAGTTCTCGGATCACTGCTGGTTTACAAGGCCATGAGAAAAGACCTGCAGCTGCCCTGCAGAACCACACCGTGGTTTTTAATCTTCCAGCTGAAAATGCTGGGCAGGTGCATGGCAGACCTTTCTGTCTGGCAAACAGCCCTCTATAGCCCCAGGATTCTGAGCATTGGGAGTCTAGGCTAGATCAGGCTTTAAAGGAAGGATAACAGCAAGTGAGTTTTGCATTATAATAACTTATAATTGCAAGTCAATTGTAATATGCTGTTATTCTTGGTTCTCCGTTTGTGCCTCGTTTCTGTGACATCCTCCCTACATCTATTTTCCGTGGAGGCTTTCCTGTGTCACTGAACACTCAGTGTTTGTGTTGTGCCACTTGTGAGGGACAGAAGGGCTGTGTGGAGGGGGGTTCTTTATATCAGACTTTAGGGCCAACATTTTTCCACTACCGAAGTCCCAAACTATGTGCTTTGACTGCTCCCACTCAGGCATCCAAACAAGCATGTGGGGATGGAATGGCAGGGAATGGCAGTTCACCAGATGTCCACGGGTGTGTAATTGATCCATGTGGACATCAGGGCAGAATCTGGCAAAACATCAGCTGGGACATCAGAGTTAAACCACAGAAAACAATGCTTGCTCTAAGAATTTTGCTGTAGATAGAAAATTATTTTAAGAAATAAATGATGACAGAATGGACCAAAAAGGACTGGACTGGTATTGGTCAGTTCCTCAAAGTGCTGAAGGATCAGACTTGCAACCAATCTTGTAAAATATTTTATTCTGCAGGACCCTGGCATGGAGTGTCAGAGCACGTGAGTGAAAATGCTGGTGCTGTAAAGCTGGGAGGCACCGTTAATGCACAGTGCCCTCCAGGAAGAACGGCATTCCTCTGGAGAACTGGATCAGGGTAACAGGATGCAAGAACAAACACCTTGGGGCTGAGAACAAGAATTTCTCCTCTAATCAGTCAGGAGCAACGCAGGAAGAGAAAGGCCAGAGCACATTACAGCACGTGTATGGATGTCATTGTGCTGCAGCTCTGAAAGAGGAAATGGGAGCTGAGGGCAGGATAATTACAGCAGGGCTGGAGGTGGGAGTGGCACTTTCAGGGCTGCCTGAGACCTTCCCTGGTCCTGCCCCAGCCCTGGCCACCCATACTCAGTGTAGGACAGGAGGAACGGGGGCAGGAAACCTGTGCCACCACAGGGGGCTGAAGGTGTGATTGCGTTTTTTATCTGTGACATCCAAAGAGCCTGCGGTGGGTACAAACGTGGGGTCGTGTCCATGTGAGATAGCACGTGGAAACAGGAGCTCAGGTGGGATTGGATGTTTGGGCTGCATCTCCTTGTTCTGCCCCACAGGCTGGTCCTCTCTCTCCTCCTGACACAAACATCCTGCAGCCACCTGGCCAGGGAGGCAGAAAACGGACCCACCCAAAGAACAGCACAGCAGACAAAGGTGGTTTTTCTAGCTCCAGTCCGCAGACAGTCAAGCAGCCTGGGCTTCTTTGAAATCTGAGACTGGCTCGGTCGGCGATGATTTGGGAACCTTGGCCAAGTCACATTTCCATCGTGGAGAGAGGCCTTCCCCAAGGTGCCCTCTTTGGGTGTGTGGAATGTGTGCCCAGAAGAAACAAAGCTGCTTGCTGCACACCCCTTGGAGCGCCGAAGACAAATTTGATAGCTAACGAGCAGCACCGAGCAGGAATTACTGAGGAAAGTGGCCACGGATTCCCAGCGGTGTGGGAATTAGAGTCTGGCTCCGTCCGGGTGAAGTCTCAAGAAGCAGGGCCGTGGTTTGGGTGTTTGTCACAAGTGCTGGGCCCCAGCGACTGCAAACCTGCGATGACACCTACTGGTAACCAAAGATGTTCCTGCGTCCAAGCCGAGGCTCGCTTCTGAACGGAACGGGTTTCATTTCACAGCCCCGAGGCTCCCCGCAGTGCTGGTGTACATCCTGCCGCGGGGAGCTGGGCTCCGCTCAGCCACATTGTCAAACCACTCCTTTTCAAGTTCTGTCTCCTGGTCTGAGCTGGAAAATCCACGTCGGAGTTGTCAGTGTGTGCCCATCAGCCCGGTCAGGACACCTCCTGGGCCACTCCTCTGTTTCCACACTAATGGTTCTGTTATCCCACAGGACAGGAGTTACCCACAGACTTCCTCCTTAGCACACCTGCTCCCTGAGAGCTTTTGGAAGGTGACCCTCTTTGTCTGCAGCTGTCACAGATAACACCCACATCACCCCTGAACCGGTGACATGAAGCCAGCAGCAGTTCCAATGAAATACTCCTAATGCAGACAGCAAGGGAAAACAAGGTGCTTGATCTCCCACTGGAAAGTCTCAGGGCCAGTGATAATATTCCCCTCAAAACTCTCCTTTTTCCCCACCTTAAGAGGAAGATTTTGACCAAATCTGTGGAGGATTGGTGGTGCGCTGAGCACCTCACCAGGCAGAGGACATGAGCAGGCTGTGCAAAGTCTCAGTCCTCAGCTCAGATTCAGCACTGGGTTTGCTCATTTTGAAGGTACAATGTGGAAAGAAAGGGAGTGGGGAGGGAGGAACCATCACTTTGGAAGCTGGATGGGTTTTAACCTGTATCCTGTCAGTCTGCTGGAACACTGCCAGAATGCTTTCTGCTTGGACAGGCTGCCATAAATTACAGGAGAAATCCAAGCAAAGTAATTAGACTCAGGAATCCCAGCTGAGAGTCCCTTACCGAATTCCTCAGATTTGTCCCAAATTTAAAAGCGTCTCCTTTGTCTTTTTCTAACACATTTCTGGATAACACTACAACCATGCACAAATAATGAACGTTTCCTAAATTATTGCTAGGACTGTAACACTTGAAATTATTCATTTGCATTAAAGAAAATCCGGGGTGAGAACGTCCTGTATTTGTTGACAGGTGAAGAGCTGGACAGAGGGATTATCTGCTGGCACCCCTGAAGAGCACACAGCCCAGATTAATGTCTGTACCTCTGGATCTCTCCAGAGCACACATAAATATATCTGAGGGCCAGTTTTCCAACTTCTCCCTACAACTGGGAGAAGTGAGCACTTGAAGGGCATACTTTGTCTTACCCTGGACATCTGGAAATATCTCTGCCAGGGTGAGATGAATTGTGCCTCAGAGAGGAACCTATTTTTCCCTTATTTGGACACAGCATATATATCAACCTTACACAATAGATATAAAACCTTGTCTAAAAGATCCTGTAAGAAGAGTCTGGGCAACTCTCTGGTGTGGCAAATATTTCGTGTGGAGAGACGAGCTCTGGCCTCATGTCACAAGAGAGATTTTCTTTCCTCAGCCTTTGCTGTACATTACATGAACTTCTACTGCAAAGACCTGAAGAGCGACCCTGCTAGTTCCTTTTGTGAAGAGATCACAATTTTTAAAATTAAATTTTCAGCTGAAATAGGTTTGATATGATTTTATTAGTCCACGCATTTTAATGCTTACATTACCTCTTCGAAAAAATTCAAGTGGGACAAACAACATCCACAAGAACTGGGCACCCAAAGCTCCAGTGGCTCTTCCTGTGGCACAAAACCTCTGAGCCAAGGCTGTACCGAGGAGCTGGCACAGATCAGGGGTACAACTGCATCATATATGTCTTGGTCTCTCTTGTTTGAGACGCCAGAAGCAAAATGAGCTGGAGGTGAAATTTCCTACAGCAGTTCCCAGGTGTTTTTCCTTGCATTAAACATTTCTGGGGGCTGTGTAACTACAGTCACTGAGGGGCAATTCCTGCCCAGCACAGAAAACCATCACAGGCTGCTGCAGAGCAGCATTTGGGCTCTTAATTTGGGCATAAGGAGCGTTTTGCTCATCCCAAACTTTCTGTGCTAAAATAACATGGAGAACACACTCTCTTCTTATGTGCCTCCAGGAAACAATTCAGCTTCCAAACAGGCTGGTTTGCCGTGCCTCTAACAGACAGAGCTAATACGGTATTTACTTAATCTGGCAATTTTTGAAATCTTCCTTTAATTAGAGCTAGATACAGTCTGTTCCTGAAATTCATTTATTTATACTACTCGGCGTCCCCACTGATAGAATCAAATGAAAACTCTGCCTGAAAATATGTTTTTCCTCCTGCATTTAGAGCTCATGGCATTCCACAACACTTTGAGGCCAAAGTCTGCGACTTAAGAGAACCAATTCTTTGGCAGGAGTCACTTCTTGTGAAACTATTTTTGGCCCAGAACAACAAGGCTTATGTAGCTCCCCACAGTTCCCCATCACTAAAATACCACAGGCTGTTGTGGAATGGAAAGGAGTCATGGGGCTAAGCTAATGTCCTTTGGATCACTGGAAATCCGAGAGGCTGATCCAATTTAAGATTCTGTTGGATGAAAAGATGGATTTCCTTTTCCCCCCAAATGACATCATCATCAATACTTGTCCAGCCAGGTGTTCTCTGTGGATCAGGCCCTGAAGCACTGGAGTGGAGGGGCCCAGCTCCCATTTCTGTGGATGTCTGGGATAACCAGGAGATGGGATTCTCCTGAATTTATCTCCTGAGTCTCTCTCACACACACAAAGTCTGCAGGGGAAATCAGGGTGGGTTTTATGGCGTAATCCCCTGGAATGTGGCAGACACCTCCAAAGGAACCCTTTGAAAAGCCTGCTCAGAGGCAGCACTCACAGCATCCTGAGCCAAGGCAAAGCAGGAAAGGTGGGAATTGACTCTGGAGAACCTGGGACTGCTTGGCAAAGGCCCGTGCCTCACAGAGTGCAGCACACGCCCCCAGCCCTTCCCAGGGACTTTTTCCCCCTCAAGCCCCAGTCCTGAGCATTCTCCTTGTGCTGTGGGCAGAGGGGTGGTGGCCCTGGATGCTGCCACAGACAGGGATGGAGTTCCTGGGCTTCCTCAGGATACAAGACTTGACACAGAAAAATTGACATGCAAAAGTCTCTTTTCCCCTCCCTTTGGAATTGTTTCCACCTCTGCAAACGAAAGGGGAAACAAATGAAATTTCACCCGCAAAGCATCGTAAAGTTTTACAGCCTTTGAGCAATGAAAGTAGCAACAGAAAATTTGGGAAAACAGAACCAAAGCTGCTGGATGCCTGTATGCAATTAATCCCTTTTCATTTGCTACTTCAGATTTTATTAATGTAACAGAAGGGGAAAAAATGGATCAGGGCTGAATCAAACTCTTCATACCAAGAAGAGTCAGGATTTCTTTTCTAAAATCTTGTTATTTTCTAGCATACAATAGAAACCAAGTGTCTCCAGCAGGATTAGGCCATAAGCCACCCACAAAAACCAAGCATTGCCAAATATAAACTGTCCCATTTCTGTTTTGTTTTTTGGTTTTTTTTTTCCCTGTCACCAAACAAAACACCATCAGCTTGTTTACACAGAGCAGTAACCAGCTTTGCCATTAAGTAAGGCAAAAATTCAACAGCTGATTTGCATGATTTCCCATGCAAACGTAGCATTTATCAAGGCAGCAGAAAGGTGGGAATGGCCAGTTCCCTCACCAGGTTAAATTGCATGGCTGGAGATCTGCGAAGGGAGCCACAATAAAAGAGCAGGGCAGGGTGAAAGGGCAGGCACTGCCGTTTTCCTCAGGGAAGCTATTAGCATGAATTAGGAACTGTTAGTCACTGCAGAGTGTGGGTGCAGCACACAGGCAATGACCAACATCGCTTTCAGGGAGAGCTTTTCTAAAGCCATGAATGCATTTATTAGAAAGGTGACTCCTTCTCCAACGCAGAACTCCACGGAATTGACCCTGCTGCACCCCTGGGCAAGGCCCAGTGGCTTCTTCTCTTTTTAACCTGCTGAAGGATTGGCTTGATCCTGCCTCAAAATGCGTCAAGCACGGGGGCATTGTTCATGTAACAGGGAATGGTGGTTAAAATCCTGCTGTGAAAACCCACTAGACACTGAGACAACTGGATGCTCCACCAAAGGTAGATCAGCCAACAAGGGAAATGAGAGCTCAGGGCTGGAGCCTCTTTGTTTTTCAGCATTTCCATGCTCATGAGGCTTTAGGGTTTAGTTTATCATGGGTTTAAACTGCAGGCTGAGATCTGAGCACAGCTTTCATTTACATTTGCACTTCTACAGAGTTTTACATTCAGGCCAAATGCTGGATTAGAAGTGTTTCAATTGTTCCCAGCAATCTTGTCAGAAAACCTCAGTTCTGGGCATTTGTTCTGTGTATTTTTGTTTAAGATCACGTCATAGAGCAAGGCTTTGTGGGTCAGCACGTTAAGGGCTTATTGCTATTGTTTGGAGAGAATGTTTGTTCACCCAGTTAAAAAAAAAAACAACCAAAACACCCCAACATTCAGTAAATCAACATGATGTGAAGAACATTTCAGTTTCAAAAGATGAGCTCATGTAACCTTAACGTTTCTGTCTGTTATTTACGGTGGGTAGGCAGAATTCTCGCAGTTGTGCTTTTCAACAGCCTTCATATATTTAGTCAGAAATCTCTGTTTCTGGAAGCTTTTTGTGTTGTCATGGAAATTATCACCACGTCCCTAAGACTAGGATAGCAATTTTATGACAAATTACAGGAGATAGAGAAGGAGAGTATTTTGGCAAAAGACAATACTCAGAAGGAAAAGAAATGACACAAGGTTTTTGGACCCTAAAAAAGCATCCAATTAAAGATGACTCTTTAATCTCTGCCCATGCTTTATAACCAGTCAAGTACAAAGCCTCCCAATCTGCAGGAGGTTTTGTTTTGCAGGATTCAATGCAATCCCTCTGTATTATCCAGGGAAGATTGGCCAGGACATCTCAGGCTGCTTCCAACCTTTACTCCTAAGCATCACACTCCCAAAAAATCTAAGAACAAACCACAGCAGAACATAACGTTCTCAGGAAGATTTCTGCTCATTTTAATCTGAATCTTGCAGACTTTTTCTGTTACAGACACCCTCTGCAATCACCAGGTCTCCAAACCTTTGCAAATGGCTCCTATATAAAAATCACCCAGCACTGATTTTCAACAACAGAGAAAACTCTTCCCAGGTAAGGAAAGGGATGTGAAAAACAATTCTAGCTGAAGAGAAAAGATATTTTCCGCCTATTGCTGCCCTCTAAGCTCTGCAGAGGTGTCCCAGGAATCCAGGAAGCAAAGGAGGAGGACACTGTGGAACCCAGCTTTGCCTTCACCAGGCCTAGAGAGGTGAGAACAAAAGGCTGATCGCAGAAAGATTAAAGCCCAGATAACAAAGAATCTAGCTCGTGCTAAAACTTCAACCCTGCTGCCTTTCCTGGTTACCTGCACTCACTGGCTAGAACACTAAAGAATGAAAAATTCCTGCTGCTTTCCATTTAGAACATAATTGATCTACAGACAGAAATAGCAGTTAAGCAGCTGCCTAAGCCCCAAAATACCTAAAATTAAAATTATATAAACAGAACTGACACTTTTCATATTTTTAAAGTGAAAACAAAGGGGGAAATGAAACTTTAAAAAAGTCAAGATATGTTTTCATTTTCGGTTGTTTTTTTTTCAGCGACATTGTTGATCATTTTGATTTTCAAACAATTTTTTAAACTAATTTAACTCTTTTTTTAATGCAAGTAGCACAACACAGCAGTACATGGAATCAAAGTAAGGATATTTCGACCTGTTGCTGGCTTTCAAACAATTTTTTAAACTAATTTAACTCTTTTTTTAGTTCAAGTAGCACAACACAGCAGTACATGGAATCAAAGTAAGGATATTGCAACCTGTTGCTGGCTGCATATGGCCAGAGCGCAGATTTGTGCCAGAAGGAGGGAACAGGCTGGATAGGGAAGTCCCCATCCCTGCAGGGATTTAAAAGATGTGTGAATGTGGCACTTGGGGACATGGGTTAGTGGTGGCCCTGGCAGTGCTGGACTCGATGATCTTAAGGGTCTTTTCCAACCTCAATTATTCTGTGATTCTATGTCTGAGCTGCTTTTAATCCAGTTCCTGGAAAATCTATGAAAAACTCGATGAATCAGAGCCTGGATTTAAAGAAGCTATTAGTAATGAATTGAAAATATTTGTATTGTTGGTTTGGTGGGTTTTTTCTCTAATATTGATATTCAAAACTGTAACTCACTTCAAGAATTTGGAATTTCAAAATTTTATCTTCCTCGCTACTTTTTAATTGAAAAAAAAAAAGCACCCTTTTTCTCTTATGAAAGATTTTTCACACTAAAGGAGATTTAGCAAAGTGGGGCGGTCCTGAAATAAGCCCCAACACCTTTCAGCGCGATCTTGAGTGCTCAAAGCAGCAATTCCAGCCAGCGACCAGGAGAGAGCAGCCACAGACAGGGTTTGAGGATGAGCCCAAAGTCGCCGCGACCTCCTGGTTTGTGTGTTAAAGCTGAGAGAAGGAGTCGGATGATTTCCAGGCCATCATTTAATGGTGTGTGGGTATGATCGGAGGTCTCCAAATGGCAAAGATTGCAGCTGACATTAAAGGAGGAACTTCCCTGCCAAGGGACAAAACCTCCCCCTTAAAAAAAGCAAAACTAATCACCGATTTTCTTCCTGGCAGACAGTAACTTATTGCAGTCCAGACATTGATTTCAAAAGAATAAAGAAACTTCCACGCCTGAAAACCACAGAGAGAAGTGTTTCAACACAGACCACCCCAGCCCTGTAACGGTGCCAGGGCTGCTCCCCCGGGATTGGCATGGTTTGGAAATTGGAATGGTTAAAGTTCCTTTGGGATTGGAATGGTTTGGGGACTGGAATGGTTAAAACTCCCTTGGGATTGGGATGGTTTGGGGACTGGAATGGTTAAAACTCCCTTGGGATTGGGATGGTTTGGGGACTGGAATGGTTAAAGCTCCTTTGGGATTGGGATGGTTTGGGGACTGGAATGGTTAAAACTCCCTTGGGATTGGGATGGTTTGGAAATTGGAATGGTTAAAGCTCCTTCGGTATTCGAATGGTTTGGAAATTGGAATGGTTAAAGCTCCTTTGGGATTGGGATGGTTTGGGGACTGGAATGGTTAAAGGCCTGCACACAAGGAACAGGGAAAGACAAACAAGCCTCAAAGGCACAACACACCCCCTGGACCCGATAGCATCCTCCAGCCACTTCAAAAGAGCCCAGGTCTGTTTGATATTCCCTTTTCCTCCTTGAATTTGGAAACATGTAAACAGGGAGAGCTGGGCCAGCAGCTTTGGGCTGAGGGCAGGAGCTGCAGAGGGAAGTGG
Source organism: Chamaea fasciata (assembly GCF_029207755.1). Lineage (NCBI taxonomy): Eukaryota > Metazoa > Chordata > Aves > Passeriformes > Sylviidae > Chamaea > Chamaea fasciata. The sequence goes on from NW_027094107.1 coordinate 2,122,775, forward strand.
GAGGGGAGCAGGGCCCAGCTGGCCTGGCCTGGCTGTTGTCAGACGGGGAGGGCTCTCTGTGCTGGCTCCTGGAGATCAAACACCAGATACAGCCCCTGCAGAATATATGGCTTTATACATTCGGGAACTTCCTGACCTGCCACATGGTTGCCCTATAGGATTTCGTGCCAGAGCTCCTTTCTTTGTTGTCAGGGTTTTGTTGCAATTCCTGAGAGCTGTCCAACTCCTTTGGATGACCTCACTCCTGGAATTTGCTGTGCACATGTAGTCCTCGGCCTTCGGAATAAGGAGGACACTTTAAACAGCCACAGGAGAAAACCCAAAACCTGTAACTCTAAAGGATGCAAATCCAGGAAGAAAGCAAAAATAACCCAGTGTTTATTATTTTTAGGTTAGCGAGAATTTTATGAACCATCTCATAGCTGGATGTCTGACTCATGATACTTAAAAGCCTGAGGATGTCAAACCTATAATTATTTACTGCTGGAAAATCAAAGAGAAACAGCGATTTTCATAAACCTCAAGCTTCAGAACAGAAGCCAATCTCTGCTTGCACCACGAGCCTCTTTTTGAAGCAGGTTATTTTAGAAAGGCTCTTTATGGAAATTCCTCTAAAACATCCTGTCCTGACATCTGCTGGAGAGGGCAAATGAATAAAGGAGCCACTGGTCAGATGGGTCAGCACTTCCCCAAGCAGCGAGGTGCCTGCTGACCTAAGTCTGTGGTCAGCAAACCACGTGAATAATTCCTGAAGGCTCACTGAAGCCACCCCGAGGTGTCACCGCTTTTGTTGCTACTCTGTTAGAAAATAAGAGGGGAAAAAATCCCCACCTTGCCTGAGCTTCTGTGAGTTGATATTTCCCCTCAGAGACCCTCATCCAAAGGAATTTCTCATAATTTCTCTCCACAGCCCTCACTGACATTCCCAGCCTGCCTTCAAAGTCCTTTTACAGCCTCACAGAACGTTTCCAACTGCTCTTTGCAAAACAAATTCCTGCTGCCCTTCCACCTGTGCCAATCAGATCCCACTTTCTTCCTTCTTGCTTCAAACCGAGGTCACTTTGACCGTTTCCTGACACTGACATTGCAGAGTCGGGCTTTTAATTCCCACCACTGCTGTCGAAACTACTCCAGGGACCAAAAAAGCTACAGAAGCAGCACCTTTGGATAGCGAAGTTTTCCCCTTCCCCGAATTTTTGAAATTCAGGCGGGATGAGCTTCCAGCATCACTTGTGCAAACAGGGCTGCGCTGCAGAGCAAAGCAGGACAGGAACGGGAGATCTAAAGGCTGCTGGCCGTGTGCTCTGGGCCGCTGCCCTTTGCTTGAGCGTTCAAAGGAAGACGACAGCTGAAAGGTCGTGCGAGGCTGCAGCTGCCTCTGAAAGGCTCCCCAGGAAAACCCTTCCCAGGGAGTGAGTGCCTGGGTGGGGACGGCCCGTGCACAGCGGCTTTGTTCCGCGCTTGTCTGAATGCCTTTGGAAGCCTCTTCCATGGAGAGCTGAGCTTTCCTCCTCCTCCTCTGCTCCTTCCTTCTCCCACTTTCATGTTTTGTACTTCAGAGCCGGGCTGTTCTGCTGGCCAGGGTCAGCACAAGGTCATGACTCGTGACAGGAGGTTAATGTAGTTGTTAAGTAACAACGTGAGTCCTTTCAATGGCATGAATATTCCACCCCACCCTCTCGCAGACACACACACCTCGCTGTCTCTCGGCTGACTACCCGGGAGTGGCAGGGCGGTCGTGGCGGCCTCTTGGACACCGCGCCATGCACTTACACCTATTCCAATTACCACTTAGCCAGCTGCATGAGGTGTTTAATACCTGGATTGGATTCGTTGAAGGATTTTCCGGGCATTTCAAGAAGCTGGGAAAATATTGTGACTGCTCTGTGACAGCCGAAAATGATAAATATTGAGTGTGCTGTTGACACTGCATTGTGGGCAAGGACAGGACCCAAATCTCTAAATTTGCTGGAAGTTTGCCGTATTAATTTACTTCAGGGGGGTCTGCAGATGTCACAGAAACTAACAAACCCGTGACTAAAGTTACTTTAAAAAATTTTAAAAGTCGTAACATTTTCAATACATATACTCAGGAAATAGCTTCGGTGATCTGGGTGAGACTTTTGGGGTTGGAAAACCATGGAACTGTATTTCAAGATTGAAATTTCGAAGTCAAAGCACTTTGGTGTGAGCATTGGTTTCAGGAGGATGAGGGAGATTAAAGAAGGGTTTAGAAAGTGTCAAGCCAAGAAACACTAAACTTTTTTTTTTACCCTTGTCTGACAAGCCCACAATAAATGCATTATTGGACCAAGACCTTAACAGGTATTTCCCATTTCTATTTTCTGTCCTTCAGAGGAACACACTCCCTGTAGTTTGCAGTTATCTGGTGTAACTTAGAGTGGGATACTGGATGAGATATTAATATCCTACTATGGTACGAGGTTTGGTAACCACACAGGAGTGTGAGAGGGCCAGTAGTTATGGGTGGAGGAGAGAAATCCCACTGTCTGCTTTGCTAATGACACAGCTCTGTCTGTCTCTGAATTCTGACAGGGGTATCATTTACCTCCCTCCCTTAATCTGATGGGAACCTTTTGATCTCAGCTGGATCTGGTCCCTCCGTTTACTAAGCAGCGTTGAAGACAGATAAAGCCTCCTGAAAACAAATCATTCAAATCAGAAGACCATAGAAAAGAAGGCAAGTGATCAAACCAAATCAAAAATCTCCAACCTCGCTAAGATTTTGAATCCAAGAAAGAAGAGGCTGAGGTGAGCTCTACTTATGTCTGACTCTAAATACGAATCAGAGCAGCAAAGCCAAGCCAAGTGCACAACTTCCCTCCTGGAAAGAGAAAATCCAAATCTATTAGTTCAACGTCCTTCTCAATCTGCAGTAATCACACAACTTCAGACTTGCAAACTCTTACAGCTGTGTTGGATTTGTAAACCGCCAGGTATTTCCCAGCTACCTTTCGCACTGTGACGGAGCTATCAGGGAAAGAAAGCAGATCACATTTCTCCAGAAGGGCAGACGTCAAAGCATTTTGCAATGGTTATTTTTGACAGAATTGGGAATACAATGGAATTTTGGGCCGCAGTGTAAGCAGCAAAGCTGTGATTAATAATTCATAGCCAATACCAACCAGTAGAAACACAGACATTCCAAAGGGAATTCCTCTTTGATGCAACATCTCTGGAAGGTGCTGCCCCACGAAGTACTGTCTCACAAGGTGGCACATCCAAGCAGGGCCGTGCCAGTCACCAGAAATCCCCAGGTGCCAAGGACAGGAAAGGAAATGCAGCTGTGTTGTTTTCCTCCTCAGCTCAGCTGTTAGCCCATTGATGGGTGCGGTGCTGGGGCTGTGGAATGAATCCCTCTGAGGACTGACACCTACCGAGCACTGCCTGGCTTTTGTTTCCGACCTCCAAAGGACTATTTGAGGTAAACATAGAAAATAAATACAACCGTTTACTATTTTATGTGCAGCCCTACTGTGTGATTTTGTCACGTCTTCTGTGCTGCTTGCTCAGTGACAGCTTTGGTGTTCTGGGTGGGCCTGATGCTGTTACAGAACCGGAGGCACCAGGTTTTGCTTCAGACACTTGTCACTGAAGGAGCTGAAAGAGCAACTGCCGAGGTTTTCTGTGGCTTTCCATCAATGCACGGCAGCTGCCCCCTGTCATAAAGCAGCCTACAAACATCTGTGAGGGGCCCCAGAGCAGGCAGGTGGTTCCTCTGTGCCAGAGATGGGCAGACAGCAGAGTTAAACACAGCAGGACAATGAGGGGCTCCAGGGAGCTGGGGCTTGTCTTTCCTAAAAATCTGCTGGAGCATTTGGGAGAGGGAACAGCTCCGAACCAGCCCTGGGGCAAACCACAGGCAGCACAATCTGTTCCCTCTTCCTCGCCCCGAGGGGATTTCTAATCTTGATTTGCAGCTACTCCTTTCTCCCGGCTATGCTCGATGTCCATTGTATTCAAGACTCACCAAAGGGCTCAGGTCCCAGGATTTCCTCTCTGAATTTCAGCTAAGAGTGGATAAACAGGGCCTGGATTCACCTCTAGCCCGAGACAATTTTTATTTCCCAGTCTCAAAAGAGCGATTCTTCTCTGCTATTTACTTTTGTGGTTGAAAAGAAACCAAAACTCTTCTCCCCCTTAGATTTCTGCGGTAGAAACTTCCTCAAGACCCTTACTGTTTATCTGTGATCCCTGGAATGTGATCTGGAATCCCATCAGCAACCCATGTTTAATGTACGGTATCAAGTGTATCAGCACTTAAAAACAAATCATAAGGTGTTTTGTCCAGGGAAAAATATTTAACTCAAGGACCTGAAAGCCAAGCGGGGAAAGAAACTATTTACAATGACAACATCACATGATGATTGAAAAATCATCAAATTTAGGTAGAATAGTAAAAGTTATTAAAGTATAAAAACGCCCCTGAAGGGAAATCTGTCAATGAGTATGTGGTGGTGAGGATGACCGGGAAATGTGCTCTGGACCGACAGAATCGGGCTGGAGAGCTGTGGGACAGAGCCCAGCACAAAACGTGCCAGCAGAGGGTACTCCTACTTTACCTCTGCAGTGCTCCCAAGGGAGGGACAGCCCTGGGAGGACCTTCAGGGACAAGCAAAATGACTGAAGGGATGCTCACGGCTCTCCCGTCACTAAGGAACTTCGTTAGTAATGGAGCAAGGGAAAGAACATAAATCGAACTTGGAAATTGATGCCAAAGAAATGATCTATGGGTTGTTTCCTAAAAGCTGCTCTTTAACCCTCAGGATTCCAAGACAAGCAGAAGGTCACAGCTATCACAAAGCAGCTGGATTGATGGAATTATCCTCATGGATTTTTTATGCTTGGTAGCTAAAAAGTTACAGGTAAGGGAATAGAAGTCCAAATGTAAGTAATATTATCAGTGGATGTGCTCATAGCAATGCAAATTGGAAAAAACTAAACACAAGCACTTTACCTCCTATGCTTGTAGGCACTAATTGATATGAAATAAATGTGAAAATAATGCGGGCAGGAATAGATTTGAAAATAAATCCACAAATGTCTTTGCTGAAGCAGTGAAACCACTACAAAACCTGGGGTTTGAGCAGGGCTCACTCTCCATCAGATCTTGCCTCCACCACAGGGCTGAGCTCAGAGCCTCCAGGATATCCAGCAGAAAGCCCCAAACCCAACCCAAACTCCTCAGGGGAAAGGGAAAGTAGGCACTGAGATTTTTTTATTATAAAGGTAGCTTGAGAGCAGGGAGCAAGCTCAGCTACCCGCGCTACCACATGCTCTATTCCTTTAAGACCAGCTTAAAGTTAAGCTGCAGTGTTCAGAGTAACCTCATTTTGATTTGTTGTACTCTGACCACGCACGGCAGGGGCTCCAAGAGTCCTTTTCCAGCTGAGCTTGGTGTCCTCCAGGGACAGGTTTTTGACTTGCTCCTTTGCTCCCACCCACACCTGCAGTGTTGTTGGAGTCAGGCAGAGAACACCGCTGTTTGCAGAGGTTCTGCTGAACTGAAAACTCTGTGCTGGTGTCAGTATTTTTGTAGGTGCGTGGACGACTAACCCTAATTAACGCAGATTATTCCCCTTATTTCGTTTTATTATTATCTTATTTGAACCAAACTTTGCTTTGGGTTGCAACAATGGGATAGATTCACACTGCTCCGTGCCAAGATCTATGGAAGCAACATCTCCACGCCAAGAAAAAGGAATTTCCTTGTGATGTACTTACAAAGTAGCCTTTTCAGAAGTAATATTTCATAACCAATGTTTAATAATACAAAAATTACAGAGTATCAAGTTGCCTTTTACCTTGCTTTGAACCCTAAATTAACTGCTACTGTAACATCTCTGCTGCAGCTCAGACTCATATCGGGGATAAAAATAGCACGCCTGGCTTGGGCTTGGGGCCTTATCTGGCAAATTCTTCCCAAAATTCCACACACATGAGCCTTCTTCTCCCCAGCAGCAAATTAAACCCCTTAGGAAGTTTCCTTCTTGTAGAAAGCAAGAGGAGTGCTGAACTAATTTCCACAATTAGCAAAAGAATAAATACAAATAGAAGCGGATGTAAATAAGAATAAAAGCAGCTCCCTGAGTTCTATTAAACCCGTTCTTTGTTGTGCCCTAGTGACTAAACTACAGTTTCTAAATCAGTAACCTGAACTGGAAACTGGGAGTCTGCCAGCAGGCAAACCTGCACATTGATATCTGCAAAGTGCTTTTTGATGATCAGGGGAAAAGAGATTAAGAAAGACCAAGTGTTATGAGTAAAGAAGACAAACTTGCCAGTGGACTCGTCGGCAGAGGGGAACTGCCACGGCTGGTGAGGAATGCAGCTGGGCCAGAAATGAAAAGATATCCTGTGACAAAAGATGTCCTGGGAGCTGCACAACCAAAAAAAAAAAAAAAAAAAGCATCTTCAGCCACAGGAGGCAATTGCTGGATCTGTGAGATGGAGTAGGCAGTTGAAAATATTGTTTGGGTAATTAATTTTGGGGATATATTTCAGTCCCTCAGCTGAAGAAATTCTTAACTAGCCAAACCCTGGTATGCAGATTAATAGTTTGGATATCCCTCCCTTAAGCGGGGACGTGGAATTTGTGGATTTGGCTTTTTTGCTTGCTTGGTTGGTTTTTTATTCGTTTTTTTTTTTTTTTCAGTTTTTAATATATAATGATCATTACATTGGCCATTGAATTATCTGAAAAATGTAAAAAAGAAAACACTAGAAGTCAGCAGTGATTTCTGATCTCGAATAGATTTATTGTCAAATCACTTCCTGCCAGCAAACGCACTGGGATATAGCAGATGATATTCCCAGAGCAACTGGTTCCTAAACACTCCTTCTCTGAGGAGGACAAACAGTGTACCTGTTGCATTTCTTCTGAATTCAGAGCTGGGCTCCACGTTTCAGCCAAAAGGGGAAGTTAAAGTGGGCTATGACCAAAAAAGCCGATTCAATTTACGTACTTCAGTGAATATCATATGACAGATCTGTGCTCCATTTCGCCTGACATCCCTTGAGCTTTTATTAAAATTATTATTAATTTCTGTTGTACATTTCTAATTTTCTGTGCATTAATGAGGAGGGTGTTGGCACGGAACAGGCTCTTTTCAGGTCCATCACAGGAACACCTTGGTCAAAACATAAATGACGGCTCTTCTGGTGAAGATCTATTTAAAATATCTGCAGTCACACATTCCATCGGAAAGTAACTAACTCTTTCATCCCAGATCCTTTCATTTTTCCTGTAAAACTGTTTTCACTTCTTTCAATGTTCTGAAGATCTTACAGGTGTGGATGACTGGGCTGGAGGCAGACGTGCCTCATCCCAACCTCTTTTATTGTCTTCGGACGGCAGAATCTTAACTTGAGCCAAGGAAATTATTCACGGGCAAACCCCACCTGAGTTTAGCAGCACATTTGCTAGCACGGCACGGAAGAGGCGTGTTTTTTTCTTATGCTAAATCACCACAGGAATGTGTTTAACGAGCTCGTCCTTCCTAAGTCATGCATAGCTTAAAATCAAGGCAGGCCGCTGAAACTGGTCAGAACAGTCTCTGAGAGCTGCGCTCAGCCTTTGGCAAGATGGGTCCGTCAAGTAGCCTCGATCAGCGTTGTGGACAAAAGCACAAAAAATCCTTTGTTTCCGCAGATGACGACTTGAGTGTTCAGGGGAAGAACTGGCAGGAAGAGAATCACCGGTGGAACGTCCTGTGTCACATGCAGCACCTTCGTTTTTAGCTTTTAATTTACCACCGTCCCTTGCATCTGAATTCTGCTTAATGGGGAAGCACGACGGAGGACTTTCATTACTGCAACAATCCGTAATTACGGCCAGCGAGCTCGTGTAATGCATCCATGAAAACCCTCAGAAAATCTGTGGCATCTGGTCCAGAATTTCAGGCGGCAACTCTGCAGAATTACATTTCTCCGGCAAAGAGCCTAAAGTACAGGTTACAGAAGCGTGTAGAGTGTAATAACTGGGTCTGCAAAACCCAGCTCCGAGCTGTGACAGAACTGTGTATTCCTATGAAAGGTTTATTCTATTTTCACAGCTGTATTATTGTTGTGACACTTCAGATTTCTATTTTAGAGGTCACCTAGAAAAGCAGAAGTGATGTACAAGTACAAAGATTATGTAAAGTCCCACAGCCGGGGTTGCAGTGTCCTTTCCAAGGAATCTGGGACAGCAGCGCTGGAGTTGTGGCTCCTTCTCACACCATCTCCAGTGGCAGAGGAAAACCAGAGCTGCAGGTCACCTGGGATGGTGCAGAGTTCCTGACTGACAGCTAACAGAACGTAACCTCTGGATTCGGAAATGAAGCAGCTTGGTCCAGAAATGTGCGAAATAACTCATAGCAGAGGCCACAGTGGCATTTTCAGAGAAGTCTTATTAATTATATAATTGTACTTGAAGTAGTTGTATTGCTTCTTGCTCTGATCTCCTCTCAGTGCAGAATGAGCTCTCGTGGATTAGTTTGTTAATAGATAATCCTATTTAGTGGGTATCTGTGCTGCAAGGCAGCCTTGGCTTCCCACCCTTCCAGTCGGGAATGTTTATATTTAGCTATTTTCTGGAAACAGAGCTCCAGCTGCAGCACATAGCAATTATTTGGATGGATCTTGTTTTTCCTCAGGATATGTCTGTTTTTTTGGTGTAGACTGAACAGTCTCACTAGAAATATGTCACTTTGCCTGAGCAGAGTTTTGAAGAAATGTGTGTTTAACTAGTGTGGCTCCAGATCTGTGGTAGAGCTTGATGAGACTTGCAGCCATCCCACATTCCTTTGGGATGTATATTACTGTTATTAAAAATCGATTTGTAAATACCTGAGGTATTCCAGGGCAACGTTAGTAACTGAAAACTCCAGGGAGAAGTGTCAAATTATCTCGGCACATTTTGCCTCTCTAACAAACATCTCGACATTTCCTGATATTGAGATGCTCTTTCACTCTGTTGGAGGATGGTGCTAAACACTGTTAAATAAATGGACACTGAGCCTCTCTTCTGTTCCAGAAGTGAGTGAAAATCAGGCACCAAAGGAGTAATCCCTGTGAAGATATTTTCTATATGCACATGTAAATTGCTCTGGCACCTGCTGTGCTGAAGGGCTTGCAGCAAGCTGTGGATGAAGAAGTGATGAGAGGAACCTGTCAGTTTTTACGAGTTTTAGGATCATTATCTTTATCCTTTACCATTCTTTGCACAGCTGTCACGTTCCTGGTCCCACTGTTGATGGCTGGTTTGACACTCGGGACTTGCTGCAGTCATTTCTTGAGCCCAGGTGTGGGCTGTAAATGCGTGGCTGCGTGAAATACCACAAAAAGGAGACACCTTGAGAGATTCTGCTTTTGAAAATGGTTTGAAAGATGCTGTGGTGGCATGAACCAAGGGGATCTCTGCTTCTCTGGTTTAGTTTTCCAAATGGAGGTGCCGTCAACACATTGTATGGCCAAGCAGCCCTTGCTGAAGCAGGGCCTGGGCCAAACATTATCCACTGGCAGACAATCCAAATGCAAGGTGATCAAATCCCCAAACTCACACCTACTGAGCACTTTGCATTTGTGCTGGAGAAATAAAGGTGCTCTGTTACCTTGCAGTAAAGACAGAACAAGCCCTGAACACGCTCCAGGAATGCCACACTGCGCTGGGCATTCCATGGCCACTGCTGCTGCTCCCAGACGCTGCTGGCAGGGAGTTCTCACCCCCAGGAGCAGCGCTGCAGACTTCCCGTGGCTCCTGCCTCTCCAGGAAGATCAGAGCTGCACAGCTCTGGTCACAGCTCAGCTCACTTGGGACCCCAAGGGGAAGTGTTTCCTGTCAGGGACAGGATAACACCCCTGGACACACACAGCCCTTTCCTCTGGCCCCGCTGCCCAAGAAGCTCGTAAACACAGACAGAAAATCAGGTTTGTTTTTAACCAGTTAGCAGAACAAAAGTGGCTGGAGGTCAAATTCTAAACCCTGCAGGAACATGTTATTTACTGCAGACACTGTATCAGAGAGCAGCAGTACCTCCCAGGCACAAAACTGACAAATATTCCTGAACTGGATCAAGTCTCCTTAGTATCTGTTATCAGTTTTAACTGAGAGAATAGTGCTGTAATTACAGCTGTAAAGTAAATTGAGCACCATACTTGCTATATAGAAATAATTGCTGGAAACTTGGTACCTTATCTCTTTTCTTCAAGAAATTAATAAGGGAGACAGGCTTTTGGGCTAAGCACCACAAAGATCAAGTTCACTCCTGTAAAATAACAAAGGAGAATTCAGTGGGACCTGAAACTGGCCTGATGAAATATTATTTTATTTATTGCTACAGTATCCTTTTTGGGTAGGTGAAGTGTTTCTGAACTCTCACTGAAAATACTGCAACAGCAGCATTATGATAAAAAGAAATCTGAGTTGAAATCTAAAAGAAATCTGCAGCATTTCAACAGTATCATTTAAAAGTTAAGGGACAGGCATCAATATTATTCACAACAGCAAACCCAGAAAGTGATTTTCTTTATGGATTTTTTTTTATACTTATATTACCATATATGCTCTGCTGCAAAAAGCCAGATGGGTTTTTCCCTTCCTAAGAAAAGCCAGATGCCCTCTTTATATCTGCCAACAGGCACTTTTCTGGAAGCAGAGAATCAGTCTGTTTACATCTAATGAAAACATCCTACAGATCCATCAAATAAAGTACTCCAGCATTGTTAATAACTGCCCGCTGTTAATAAAACACCACGAGGAAAGATAATGTAGAAGAGTCCTAAATCATTACTAGCACATACAAGATTCTTGTGTTTTATTTCTTAATAGTCTGTTTGCTCCCATTTATAAACTCCAGACACTGGGACTTTGGCTATTCCTTATAAAACACAGAATGCAATGCACAGGGAGCAATAATACACAGAAAATACAACAAAATACTGTGAAAGCAACAAAACTGGTTATAGAATCTGGCAGAATGAATCCAAACCAAGTGTTTGAGACCTTGGGCTCACCAGAATGCCCTCGGTCCTCATGCACACGTGCTTCCATGGCTCTGCTTTCCACAAAAGGGAGATTCCCAGGCCGTTTAATCATAAATTCCTGGGATGACTCTCTCTCCTTGTTTGTGGGGTTTGTTTTTTAATTGTGTTTACATTCTTGTGTGTGGGTTGGGAATTTCGGTTTGTTTGTGATGAAACATCAAAGTTGAGCCCCAAATTAATACCGTGCAGTCGTATATTCCTTGCACCTTCCCACAAGAGGACAGCCACACACAGTTACCAAGTTTTATGCAACTTTATTTGGAATAAACTTATCTATAAATCTTTGTGTGATGTGTTTTTGCTTTCTCATCCAATTTTCCTGCAGTTATTTTTCTAATTATTTTACTTATTAAATACCTGTTTTCAGATTTTTAAAAAAATAAAGCTGTCTGAATCTTCAGAAATAAAAGAATCCATAATCTGTAAACATACGAGCTGATTCGGTTGATATTTTGAATTCTTCGTTTGCCAGAAAGCTGCATTTTAACCCTGACAAAAGCACTGCACAGGTGTGTGGACAACAATCGTCCCACACTGTGGTAACTGTACAAATCACACACAGGAAACTATCAGCAGTGAAAGCAGATAAAACAACTGAGATTGCTGGATTTCCTGACAGAGAGTCTTCGCACCTCTCAAAACTACACAAGTAATTCAGCAGAACTGCTAGTAAATAAAAACTATTTGAGTTGTGCAGAACTTGGGTGGTTCCAAATCAGTAGTGAAGAGCAGAGTGTGGGGTTTGTAAGAGGTGCCAGAGAAGGCACAGCTGACTGAGATCCTCACCAACATCAATTTAACCAAAGTCACCGTTTGAGTGCTACCCAGAAATGATTTCTTTCCCAAATATTGAGATGTTTTCCATGCAAAACACTTACACCTCAGCTTTCTCTTGAGGTTTACACAACACATTAACTGCCAGCACAACAATCCAGTGCAACAATTAATTTACACTTTGCAAACTGAATATTCAGCTGTGGTTTGGGATCCTTCTTCACCACTTTAGCCACTTTGCTCTTCTGACTGCTTCTTTAGCATTTCTAGGGAAGAATCTCATCCATCCATTCCACCTCTGAATTATAAACTATATTGGGGAACTCCATTTGGCTTTAAAAATATATCCATTTATTTTAATTGTGTTTATGTATTTAACATAAAATATATTTGTAGAGACTTTCACCTGGATTGTTTTTCAGCTGGATCAGTGCCCTGATCTGGTTCACTGTGCAGAGCTAAGGGTTGGTGTGCCTTGTTGCCAGGGCAGGAGCAGGAGCAGGTAGGAACCAGTAATACAGCAAAGCCTTCGTGTCATCAAAGCAAGCCTTATTTAAGATGTGGCTGCTATTGCCTGGGCTACAACCCAAATTAATTTCAGTTCCTTACATTTGTGTTCGCTCTGCAGAAGAGCCCTGTGTCCTCTATGAGTCCATTGAGTAGCCATGACTCAGTGGGATTCCTTTATTACAAAACCAAGCCAGAATTCCAGCACGCTTATACAATAAACTTTCACCAGATCTTAATTATGTATGGTCACACTGTCCACTCAGAAACACCTGATAAAAATCTCCAGCGAGTGCTAACTCGACAGAATTCCTCATTTTGGAGATTTGCATCCATATGAGATTTCCCTGGGCTTGGTCTCCCCAATACCCCAAGTTCACCCACACGTTTCCTGTCCTCAGCCTGGAGCTGCACAGAAGAGGGAATGGTTCTGTGCTAAGGTTTAAACCTCTCCCCTCAGGAGTTCTCCAGCTCTGCAGAGCTCAGCTTAGGCTTTGCCTGTTTACAGGCCAGACTATTCAGTATAAATGAGTTCTGGATTGATGGGCTCAGGCTCAGCTGTGAGCTTGGGGTGCAGACGCAGCCTGATGTCTCTGCACCAAGTTCTGGTGCTCCTGTTTGAGCTGGCAATGCACTTCCAGATTTATTCCCAAAATATCTTTTGTTCATAATGATCTGATGGATGCTACTCAGCCTCCTCAGCCTTGCTGCTTCAGAGGAAATCCTATCTCACCTTTAATTTATCCTAACCAAAATCGATGGGTTTGCAACTCTGGATCACAATTCTCAGCTGAGCCCTACAAAAACACCTTAACTTCATGTCCCGTGGAAACACGGATCTCATGCGGGCAAAGATGGATTGTTGGTGTGCCTCAATTCCATTAGATTTCCAACAACAATCTAAATAAAAATAATGAAAGGGCCTTGCTGCTCTCTCAGTACACGGTGTACCTCCGACAGGCTCACCTGTGCAACAGAAAGATCCCTCAGTCACTCCCAAGCACAGCTCACAGCTCCTCATTGGAAGACTTCAACAGACAAAAACAGGGAACAGAATGAATTAATCAGGCAGCAAAGGACCAGAAAGACTCCATAGGAAATTTGACACAAACCAGACAAACTGAATTTAAAAGCTGGGATAAAATCATGGAATGGGTTGGAAAGGACCTTAGAGATCATGTAGTTCCAGTCCCCAAATAAAAGATGGTCTCTTCTCTCATTTATTGAATATTATTGAATAACACTGATCCCCAGCCCTATTAAAGCAGAGAAGGTCTTTCCAGGACATGGAAAGCACTTTCTTCTTCCTCCATTTAGGTCTGTATCAGCAACTCTGGGATATCCTAAATGATCAAATGCAGACAGGCGTGTGCTTGTTCCATCTACACTACGTTACCTCTCAGTGTACAAAGGTTCCTTTCCTAATTAATCCTCCTCTAAACCGCTGGTTTAAAGTTCTGTTTTCTTTATTGTCAGAAATGTCATCTTCTTTATTACTTTATGACCCTCTCGTCTGCAGAAAGGGCAATTCCGAGGCTGTGTGATGTACCAGAGAAAGAAATTATAACCCAGAAACTATGATGGGTTGGGTCTTTTCCTTTGGGAGGAATTCCAAGCTTGGACACAGTGCTAACACAGCTTGGAAACTTTTAAACACCCCACGTGCATGGTTTGTCATTTTGCTGGTTTGAAGCAGGAGAGTTCCCAGGAGTTGCCTCAATAGGAACACTGGAACCTGGACCTACTTGGAGTTTACAGAAACAACAGGGAAATCAGCACTCCCTGGTATCCAGTGCCAGCCCTTCCCCTGAGGGGAGCAGGAATTGCCCCTGAGGAGGACTGGAATGGACCCGAGGGGAGCAGCATTGCGCGGAGGAGAGCAGAGATGTCCCTGAGGGCAGCAGGACTTGCCCCGAGGCTGCGGGAATTTTCCCGAGGGCTGTGGGAATGGCCGCGAAGGGAAGGGAAGGGAAACCGACCTGAGGGAAGCAGGGATGCCCCGAAGGGAGCCGGGATGCTCTGAGGGAGGGAGGAATGCTCTGAGGGGAGTGGGACTACCTCGAGGAGGAATTGCGCTGAGGGCAGCGGGGATGCCCCGAGGGCAGCGGGCGGTCGGGGCCCGGGACGTGCCCCGAGGGCAGCGGGCGGCCGGGGCCCGGGACGTGCCCCGAGGGCAGCGGGCGGCCGGGGCCCGGGACGTGCCCCGAGGGCAGCGGGCGGTCGGGGCCCGGGACGTGCCCCGAGGGCAGCGGGCGGCCGGGGCCCGGGACGTGCCCCGAGGGCAGCGGGCGGTCGGGGCCCGGGACGTGCCCCGAGGGCAGCGGGCGGCCGGGGCCCGGGACGTGCCCCGAGGGCAGCGGGCGGCCGGGGCCCGGGACGTGCCCCGAGGGCAGCGGGCGGTCGGGGCCCGGGACGTGCCCCGAGGGCAGCGGGCGGCCGGGGCCCGGGATGTGCCCCAGCCCCGCGGCTCCTGTGGCGGGGCGGGCCCAGGCCCGGCTGTGCGCGGCCCGGGGAGGCGGCGGCGGTGGAGGAGGAGGCGGAGGCGGAGGCGGCGAGGGGAGGAGGGCAGGGCTGGGCTGAGCCGTGCCGGGCGGGCGGGCGAGTGACACCTGGGCGGCTGCGCTGCCTCCTCCTCCTCTCACGTAGGTTTCGACTTTCTTCCCCGCCCGGAAACTTGGTGGAGGCGCCGCGCTCGCCGCTGTCGCAGGCCGGGTTGCCGCTGGGCTTCCAGCGCCTCTTCCCTCCCCGTCCCGGGGCCGAGCCAGCCCCTTCCCGGCCCCGGCGGCCGCAGGTGAGCGGGGCCGGTGAGGGGGTCCCGCCGGGACTGGGGCACGTGGGGGCTGAGGGGGCGCGGGGCTCCCGGCGGGCTGAGGATCCCTGAGGGGCTCGGGGGCTGAGCTCGGCGGGTCCCGACCGGCTGAGCTCCGGAGTACCTTGAGGGGTCCCAGGGGGCTGAAGGGATGCCGAGTTCCTTAAGGGGTTCGGGGGGTCACGGGGGTCCCTGAGGGGATGCGGGGTTCCCCTGAGGGTCCCGCCGGGCTGAGGTCGGGGGTCGCGGGTCCCCGAAGCTCCCCGTTCCCCCGGCGGAGGGCTCCGGGCCGTGACCGCGCGGGGCCGCGGCCAATGTCCCTTATCGGTGACACGGGCAGCGCAGGTGAAGGCTGCCGGCCCCGGGGTTTAACTCTTCACACCTCGTGCCTGGGCAGCGCCCACCAAACCCGGCGATTTTCTGCTTGCGGGGGTCGCAGGGAGGCAGCGGAGCAAAAATGTCTTTGCTAGGAGACGGGAGAGCGGCGAAGTCGGCGAGTTCGCTGGTAATTAATGCGGGGAGGGGAAAAGTCTGTAAATAGAAGTTGAGATAAACAAGCAAAGCGCGGCAAGGTGAGGATGTGGAGCTTTCGGGAATACCTTAAAGGTAAGAAGCACAGGTGATGATAAGGCTTAGTTGAACACAAAAAGTAACCATCTATCTGGAAAGATTTTTATGTAAGAAGGGGTTTTTATGAGGGATGTGAAGTGGAGTGAGGCCGTGTGCTGCCGAAGGGATGATCCTGCTCTGCTTGGCTGGGTGCACTTGTTATCTCGAGGGTAATGTCAGGAGGAGAGAGATCTGATGGAGAAGGAGCACACCAGGCAGCAGCCAGCTGATGCCAGTGCAGGAGGTGGCAGGGACAGCGGGACTGCCCCTTTCGGTGGCACTGCAGGCTCAGTTTGCTTTAAACCCCGCTTGAAACGGCACTTTCAACTCCTTGAGCGGTTTTTGGGACCTACTTTACCTCGGGAAAGTAAGAAATGCAAAATGAGTTCTTCCCTGCTGCTTGCCGAGCCGAAAAAGTGTCACATTTAAACTTCTACCCCAGTTTTTTTAGCCAAGGCAAAAGGACCAGAACATAAAGTTTCCGTAGGGAAAACTATTCCAGCTCAAGTGCAGGTGTAAGTGGTAGGGGTCTCTGCTGTGCAGAGGGTGTGTGGCAGCAGGGGCACAGGGGAGATAATTGGCAGCCCAGAGAAGTTGCTGTCACTGCCACAGAACCCCAGAATTGTCCTGTGTAATCCTTTCGTCCCCGAGGGCTCAAGCAGCCCAAGGTTTGGGTGTTGTGGAGAGCTGGAGCTCTCCTGCAGCAGCGCCAGTGCTGCGCCGTGCCTTTGAGGGACGGCGCTGACGTTTGTCCTTGATGCCGGAGCTCTTTTGGCAGCTCTCCAGCGAAGAGAGGGCAGATTGCACACATGGCTCCTTCAAAACAAAACTTCTTTCTCTGAAGTTGCACACTCCAAGTCGCCTTTCACGATTTCCCTGAGCAGATGTAGTGTGTCTGCTGCTGAAAGGGCCTGAGGCAGTGGGAATATTTATTTCCTCCCCCAAAGGGATTTGCTCCCTAGACCAGCTTATGGAGTCAGAACAGCACCAGTGCTTGTGCAGGGCAAAACAAAGGGGTCATATGGCTGGGGATGGAGCAGGGAAATGATAAACAGGAGGCCAAGCTTCTCTGGGGGCTCCCCAGCTGGAAAACTCAGCTGCGCTGGAAATCCACACCTTCATTCTCCCTAAGTGTTAGCAGGCAAGCAGGGGGCAGATGGGATTCATTTAAATAACGGTGGTACACTGGCACAGACCCCATGGGATGGATAGGAGAGGAGGACCTATGGTGTGCAGTAAAAAGGAACATCTGTTGAATTAAAAATTTCAAGTTCTTAATCAAACAGTTACTGAGGGAGGTGTGCAAGAGTTAAGGAACCAACCCAACCATATGGGCTGGGGAATGAGGGCTCAAAAAGGTGGAAGAAACAGCTCCAGAAGGGACCTGGCAGCTACATGACCTCTAAAAAATCCCCCGAGGTTTGAAGTCACCTAATGAAACAGTTTGAGATTGATTCTGGATAAACTTAGTGATCCCTTGAATGGCAATTCCTGTAACTCCTAGAAATTTTAATTAATGGGTTTGTAAACTAGGGTAGTGCAGTACTTCCCCAAATGTGGTTAATAAAAGACTTTACACACTTATGGGGTTGTGAAGTCTTAGACTTCCATACCTAAAAAGGATAAATATCACTGCATAATAAAATACCTGTAGCTCACAAAACACTCTTGCTGTAATTTCTCTTCTCCTTGCACTGCCATATATATCTTATTTTCTGCATTAAAATAAAAACTTCCTGCTGCAACAGCTCTGCTGATTTCACTTTGGAAATGAAGCTGCATCATTTCATTCTGCTCGTGTGGATCTCCCTAGAGGAGTTGCAGCTGTTGCCTTACTCACAGGCCTGAATATGTTTTGCTGGTTTAATACAAAACCCTCTTGTTTGGCTTTTCCTTCTCAGTTTACTTTAGTGGTGCTGCTCATACAGTTGGTAGAAATTGCGTTTGACAATCCCTCGTCAGTTTATGGTCCCTGATTTATAGCACGTAAAACTTGCCCTTGGCTTAGAAATTTCTTGACAGGAATGAAGTTAGAAAATATCTGGCAGTTTTTCTGATATTTCAGATAAGAAATTGCCCATGAGTTAGTATCTCACAAGCCATCTAAAGGGTTAGAGGGGATTTAGATAAATGAGCAGTAAGAATTAATGTGCTGGTCCAGGAAAAAGCACTTAGGGCTGGAAGGAGGGAAATGGAATAAAGCTGGACAGATTTGGAGAGACAATCAGCAGCTTACAGGCAAAGGCTTTTTAAAAAAATTAATATATATATTTATATAGTGATTCCCTAAGTGTAGAAGTTCCCTGTGTAAATTTTGTTTGGAGACCGCAGTGTTCCTTATTTGGAATATTCTGGAAGGGAAGCACTAGAAGGGATTATGTATTTTTTTTGAAGTGTTGTCTAACTTTGCCTACTCTTTGCCTGTACCTTAAATCTTGCAAGTTTTGTAAACAGCTGGAGCAGGGTCTCTTTGAAAGCTGATTTTCTGACAATTAAAAGGGAGTTAAAACTTGCCCTGTTCCCCTGAGGGTTCAAGGGACTCACCTGTGGCATCAGTGTGGCCCTTGCTGAAAGCCCAGTAAACCACGAGCAGCCCTATTTGCAAAGTTCTCAGACTTATCTAACGGTGGGAGGTTGATAACAGGGAAATTCTTCCCACCTAATAAATGCAATTGCAGATCTCTACACAGCAAATAAATAACGGCGGCAGTCCCTGCCCTGGGAACTGAGAGCTGAGGGTTTCCTCTTGTGCATGTTCACAACCGATCGGGAACAAAAACTGCCGCGTGATTATTTCGAGGAGGATACATTAAAAAACCATCATGGCTCTCCTGGGCCTTTCAGTCCTTAGGCTAAAACGCAAATCCCTGTGAGAGCAACCCCTGGGGCGACATTGGCCCGAACCTCCGGGGGCTGAAAAGCGAGCGGGGAAAGGCGATTCCTCCCCCGTCCCTCCCTCCCCACAGCGCAGGTCGTTCACGGCCGGCTCAGGAGGAATGTGGCTGTTGTTGCACTGATTTGGGAACAGCTCAAGGACTTTGCTCTGTCGCTTCAGCTCCTTTAGCTGATGAGGCAGCCGCTCCCATTTGAAAATTATTTTTAGAACAAGGGAAAATATAATTATCAATTCACGCATATTGCAAATATGTGCCCCACGCGGCAGGATAACAATGGGTTTTAGAGTCCTGCTGCTGGTACCGGCTTGGACACAGCCTTTAACCGGGATAAGATCTGAAAAGAAAGAGACACATCCCAAATACAAAATGCCTCTTGCCGTTTTGCTTCCCCCAGCTGTGAGGGTTGTTTGAAGTCAATGAGATAGACCAGGAGAAACTGTACGGAGCTGGATGAAAGGGCACCTTCAATTCCATGTGCAACTGTGTGAGCTCATGAACCATTAACACAGATGCCTTTCTCAAACAGCAGAGTATGTCTCAAGTCTTCTAAAAATGAGGTATAATACTATTGGTCTGTCTCTAGGGGAAGGTAATCTTAATCCAGAGACTTTTATTTTTTTATTGCTTTGACTTCTGCTGTTTCATGATTTACTTAGGAGCTGTCACCTGTGGTGAAGGGCATTTCAGCTTCTGGTTGCAGCAGCTCTGCCTACCCAGAGGCACTGGCAGAGTTTAAGTTCACTTAAAACTCAGCTGCAGCTGCCCTGGGGAGCCACAGTTTGAGAAGGTTTCAGTTTTGTTTAAATGAAGGTTAACTTGTTTTTTTTCTCCCCCATTTACCACTATCTGAGGGCGAGATGGAATGTAAAGGGGAATTACAGACTTAATTAGCTCTTAATTCAGCTTTTTTAGTTGGTGTGAACAAGCTTGGGCTGGAAAGTACTTTGCATAAAAAGCCCTCTTACCCGGTGAAAGGAAGTCTGAGCAGGGTGATGTGTCCTGCTGTCACCCGTCTGTCACCCATGGCATCGGGCACAGGAGCTGTTGGGACACGAGAGCCAGCCAGGGGAAATGTGCTGGTCCCTCGGGAATGACTCTCAGCCATCCTGCCTTGGGTTTGTTTTGTAGAGCTGAGATTCCAAGTGCCAAACTCTTTAAACAGAACACCATTAAGAAGAATAGTGCTACTGAGACTGAGACTTGGAGCAGGTAGTGAGGAGTTCCGTGCTATTTATCCTGCAGCATAGCCCTAGTCTGGTGTTTCTGATGTTAAAAACTGTGTCTGTTGGTAGGAAATGTTTCATCTCCAGGTGCAAAACTGCTTTCATGCTGCTGGATTGCTTGTGGTAAAGTTTTGTAGAAAACAAGAGTTCCTTGTTTGTGTTTTAACTAACTTAGAAAATGAGTTATTTCATGCTTAAGGCTGACAGTAGCCAAGATTATTTTCTTTTAACTGAAATTAGTTTCAACGTAGCCCTTTGATAGAATGTGATAAAGATTAAAGCTCTGTAGGAGTTTCTCACAAGACAGCAGGGCTTAGAGCTACAGAAATACCTTTTGTCTCCCAAAAGCAAGAGTCTCTCTCTTCCCACCTCCTCCCTTCTCACATTACTTTAAATATCTCTGATGTGACCACCCTGGTGAGGATATTCAAACAGGGACTTTTGAAACATCCAGTGATATAAAATAACAGTGCACAGTCTGCTGTTTCCCCTGTGTCCTTTGGAAGTGCTGTGCTCAGAAAGCGTTGCCTGATTCTGACCTGTATGACCAATCTAGATCACAAATGGACAGTGGTGTGCACGTCTGCTTTAATCTCTCTCCATAAAGAAGGAATTTGGAGGTAGGGACACAGACTGTGAGGAGCTAACAGCATCTGATACTCATTTGTAGCCTTTAGACACTCGATCTTTACCTCATGTTCCCAGAGGCAAACACAGCTCTTTGGAAAGTGAGTGTGCTCCCAGATATTCAGATGAACCCAAATCTTAACATCACATCTCCTAATCCCTCTTTGTTTGGTCTTGGGCTTTTTGTTGGAGTTGCAGGAGAAGCTTTGGTTATTAATTACTGATTAAATCCTTAAATAACAGCACTGAGTTCCTTCTTTCTTTGTAGGAAGCTTCTCCCACAAACATCAAACTGATTTTTAGGGATAGAGTTGCAGATAGCTGCCAAATTGAAAATGTAGGTGAGGGTGGAGGTGGGAGTATTTAATTTCCTGGAGAGAGATGATTAGAGACACAATAGAAAAAAGAATAAAGACAATCCACCCCTGTGGTGGTAACACTTCCATAGGAATATTTGGGTCAAATTCTGCAAAGAAGCAAATTGATTGAAGTGACTGAAGAATTCCTGCCAGCACAAAATGAGCAACTTGCATGTTTGTGTGGAATATGCTGTAGAAGGGAGGGTGGATATAGTGCAAGCATCTTGCAAAGGTGAGAAAGCAGGAAGAAATACATCAATAAAAGAACTTTTCCTGCAGCACTCGTCTTCAATTTGGTGGCATTTAATGTATCCATTTTTCTGAGCACTCTGTTAAAATAGTCACTGTTGGATCCCGTTTTGAAGAAGGGTGTAGGTGGAAAGCTTAATTCCTTGAGAAGGGAGGAGAGATGAAATTTATTGGCTCTTGTTGCCCAGATAATATTAACAGAATGGTAACACCAGAACCTCCTGCTCTGCAGAAAGAACTGGGAATAATTTTTGAGATTACATTTGTTTAGCCCTGATACTTTAACACTCTGGCTCCTGTGAGACAGTTACTGTTCTGTGCAATCATTAACTGAGAGAGAAGCAAATGTTCTGAGCATATGGTAGTGAGAGAAATAAATTAGAAGTACCAACTCCTTAAGTTTTTATTCTCCTCAAATTAAAAAAATGCTTGCAATTTAAGCTGTTGATTGCTAGCAGGATTTTTACACTGAGTATTTCAGATCTTTCCTTGTCTTGAACTTTCAGATATACTAACCAGACAGGGTTTTTATAAAAGTCTGGAAGATTTTAATGAAAGTTTTCTAAATCCGTCTGGAAGTGTGTTATGTTAAAAATGGAAATCCATCAATGCTGCAGAGCTGATCCTGAAGCTGCTCAGCAGAAAACTCCTTGGGATTGTCCTGTTCTTCCCAAGCCTTTTAGCTCATCTCTCAGGATAGGGTTTCCTGGGATAATAACCCTTTTCTGGTCTAACAGGATAACGATCCTGATTATAATTAATGAAAGCACAATTGGCTTTCTGTTTTCTGGTGGAGAAGACAGATACTTGCCCAGAAGCTGAGGCAGATAAAATACCAAATTGTTTAACAAGCACAGAAACACCAGGGGGTTAAATACAACTTATTTTCACATCTATGGTTAAAGAAGGGGTATAAAAAATGATGGGGACAATGGAAATCTAAATTTCCATTTTCCTTGATAGTGATTACAGTAAAGCAGCTTTGATTTAGAGTTTCTGAGTCAAAATGTTGACACAAGTGCTGAGCAGTTTCTCACGGAGGTGGCTCATGAGAAATCCTGTGGCTTCAACGCAAGTTCAATTAGTGAAAGGGTTGCTTCTTATTTAGCTGTATAAATGCACCATTTCCAGAAGATTTTTACATTCAGTGGGCTGATCTTCAGCCATAGCAGAAAATAATGAAGGTAACAGGAAATTGTATCAACATCCCAAACAATCCTTGGGTTTGGTGTTGTGGTTTTTTGTCAAATTGACCTCTTTTAATATTGTTTATAAAAATCCTCTTCTGTTTCAACACTTTTCTGTGCCACTGGTGTAAACTAAGGACAGTTCAGTGGTGGTTGTGAAACGCTGTGGTAACACACTGGAAGTGCTCAGTCAGGCCTGTGGTGCCTGTCCTATAAACCCTGTCTCATGTCATGAACCCTTCTTCACAGCAGTGATGAAATTCAGCAAAACCCCTTCTGTTACAAGAACACATTTTCAATGCACTTCTCTGTCTCTGGAATGGAAAAACAAAATGCCATTCTCTGAAACACAGAACTTCTTAACTGAGTGAAAACTGCTAGAGGAAAAGCTCTGCCCCTTTTTCTCATCTTTTATTTCTGGAGGATTGGGTTTTCTCCATCAGAATCCATCTGGAACTTGCTTTTAGGTTTGGTCAGTGCCCTGCTGGTGTGTGCCCTCAGCCATCTTCATCCAGACTGTGCTGGCTTGTTTTGTCAACCCCCAAAAAAATTAATTAATTGTTTAGCCTTTGGTTGGAATGTTGCAATTCCAGTCTCCCAGGGAAATGTTGTTATAAATATAATAACTGACATAATTATTGCAGTGAAGTGTTACATAGCAGGAGATGTGGGGCACGTGCCCCGCAGTCCCCAAACCAGCT
Organism: Chamaea fasciata; assembly: GCF_029207755.1. NCBI lineage: Eukaryota > Metazoa > Chordata > Aves > Passeriformes > Sylviidae > Chamaea > Chamaea fasciata. Next base: position 2,145,763 of record NW_027094107.1, read on the forward strand.
TTTAGTTGGATTTTCAGCCTAATATTTCTTTATCACCATGTCAGTGCTAACCTCCAGCTGCCCAAAAGCATAAACCATGGCATTTCTAAAATATTTCCCACAGTACAACTGTTTTTTTTAATAGAGAACCAATTATTTGATGATTTTTTTGAAAGTTGTTTTTTCATGTCAGCTATTTGAGACATTCTCTAGTCACTCATATCCTTCAGGAAGAATTTTACACCTCTGTTTTGTGTCCTTGCTGCAATATGTGTTTTGCAATATGGAATGTGCTCTGCTTACTCACCATATTTGTGGTTTTAGAAATCAGTTAGTTAATAGAATCAGGCTTGATTTTATTCTTTTTAGTTTGGGTTGTTCTTTCTCCCCAGGAGTTTCCTTTGTGGTCTTGGGTAGGTCCCTTGAGATCCTCTGGTCATTTGTCAGTTTTTATATAGGAATAGCAGCAATGTTACCCCTCAAAGAAATGAAATTCGGGTAGATACATTATGGCCAAAATTCACTTGTACCAAATGCTGGAATTGTGTGAGCAGACAGGCCCGGATTGAGTGGAACTTTAACTTGTGCTCCACACTAACAGCGGCACAGTGAAATGCCCTGAAAGCAGGAGCCAGAGCTGTGTTTGGGAATGCTGGTGGCAAGCTGGAATGCTGCTCCAGGGTACCCAGGTACCACGGGCACAGCTCCTGCTCAGTACAGCACAAGTGGAGGTATGGGGTTGGGAAGATGACTTAGATAATCGCACTTTTTTAAAAAGGTGCCTTTTTTTTTTCTTTTTTTTTCTTCTTCTTCTTTTTTTTTTTTTTTAAAGCTGTAGCAGTGAGTCATCAGTTCTGTTTCCAAGTCTGGGCTGCTGAGCAGGGAATGAGCAGTTTGCCCACCAGGGATGGTGCTGGTGTGGTTCTTGGCAGACCCTTTCCAGAGCTATTAACAGTGTTGGAGATGTCCAGGGGGGGCAGATCTGAGGCTCTGGGCCCTGGCAGAGCTAAGACAAGAATAGGCAATGTGCTAATATTGTCAGGAATAGTCTTGCTTTGGCAGGAATACAGATTAGACTACCTGATAAGTCATCTTAAAAAAAAAAAAAAAAAAAAAAGTCTAGTCTTTGAGTCAGTGTTACAGTACCAGGAATCCTACTTTAAAAAAAAAGCCAACAGTGATATTCTGATTTATTTTTTTTTAATACAGTAAAGATAAGGGTGATCCCAAAGAAATCCTTATGGGATAAGAAATTAGGAAATATAAAGAGATTTCTGCTGGTCTATTTCCTTCAATTCTTTGTTAGGCATAGGGGTGGGGTGTGTTACTCTCTAAATAATTCTGACTCTGGAGACATTTCTTGTATTACCCTTTCAGAGGAGCAGAGTCCATGGGAGCAGCACTGGTACGTGCCAGGCTTTAACAGTTTCATGCAGGCAGTGTGTAGTAACTGGGGACCAAGCTGGATCCTGATGTTGGGATTCCCTCTTTACATGAGTGAAAAGCCACGGAGAGATTCCAGTCCTTTGGAGAAAGGCAGGAGCAGGGAAGGCGCCACCCTTTGCTGGAGAGTGGGGAATGGTGGAACAAAAAAAGCAACACCAAGATGGAGGGGTTGATCGGGTTGGTCTGGCCTTTGGAGGTTAGAACGAGGAACTGAGACTGGATTGCAGTGGATTGAGTTTGTATCAAACCTCCCCTCCAAGGCTGGAATCCTGTGGACTCTCTGGACTGAGTTTGGACAGTGCCTCACTGAAGCTGAGGGGAGCCAGGCCTGTTATGATGAAACAGAGATTTTCTACACACTTCAACTGTGCCTTGTTGGGCTGCAGCAACATCTGTGCTGGGTGAGATTTTAGCAATTCTCCCCTTGCAGAAGCTCTGCTTTGCCCTAGTCCCTGAGCGAGGGAGGCTTGTTTGAGCCTGCTGCCCTCACCGTGCTGCTCACTCAGCCCTGCCTTGCCCAAGGCTCTGGGCTGGGTTTCAGCACGGAGGTGTCAGCCTTGAGTTCCCTGCTGTCTGCAGGAGTGTCCTCCTTATTGAAGGGACAAGTGGTGTGAAAGGAAAATTCACCTGGGCACCTTTAAATGAAATCTTCGCCCCTTGTTTTCAAGAATCTAGAAGTGAGACAGCAGATCTCAACTTGGAGCAGCAAAATTGTGGTGACATTTTTATCTTCCACAAGTTATTACTCAGAAATTACTCATCAATGGGATTCATGTGTAACCTTTAAACACAGAGCAGAGAATGAATTTGGTAAATAATCTGAACACCCCCCCCCCCCTCCCCGCCAATAAAAGCAGTTTATCAACAAAATTACAGTGAGGCTTCATTTTGCTGAGAAAGTGCATTTGTTTCATCACCTGCCAAAGCTTTATGCAAATAGTCCAACCCGAAGCACAGGTATTTCTGATTGGCAGTGTTTGCCTTGGAAGCTCTTTGTTTCATTAACTGCTGGTGCTGAGCTGATCGATTAGAATTGGTAGGAGACGTTAAGGGATGGTCCAACGTTGAAATGTTCCTTTAGCACCTGTAAGATCGTTCAGGATCAGCTAAAGACCGGCGAAAAGGCCAATACGGCAAACACAAGGGCTGCCTGTTTTAGGTGGAGCCAAGCGCCAGACAGTGGGGGATTTCTGAGAGGACACGGACATCTGCTCTCATTGCCATGGGTGCTGCCTGAGAGCTGGGCTTTGTTTTGGGGAGCACTGAGTCAGCCAGGCAGCAGTTAAGGAGGGAATGCAAACTGAAGAGTCAGGGATGTTCACCCAGCCTGAGTGCCTCCCTCCAGGGGAAGATGCTTTCTTGGCACTGCAGCAGCAGAGAGAGGAGCAAATGACTCCTGTTGTAGCCACCTGGAACCATGACAGTGATGTTTTAATCTTTTGAAGTGAGCGAGTTCCTATGGCTGGGTAAAAATTCGCCTGTGAAATGGCTGATTCCGTTGGTGATACGTTCTCCTTTTAATTAAATAGCTGACTTACCTTGACAATTAATCGGAGTGATGTATGGTTTTTATTAGAAACCCATGACTAATTTTTTCTTGCCGTTCCTGCTATCTTATTGTTCTTGTCTCCCCTCCTCCTGAGCTGTGCTGTGTGCCAGCTGTGTCCTCCAGGCACTGGTGCAGGCCAGTGTTTCCTCTTGCTTGGGCTTTTACCTGTTCCAGATAAACTCATTGTTTTCAGGTATTTTCCACATCATCTTGCAGAAATTTTCCATTTCATCACAGTTTTGCAATTTTTTTTGTTTTCAGAGTCTGGGATTCTTTACTTGAAAAAACCCCACCAATCACAAACTCCTCAAAACATCCCCACAAACACCACCCCCTCTGCCTTAAACATCATTTACTTCCTTTAATACCACATTTCCTACTTCATTAAAATAACTGCCAGGTTAAAAAAAATCCTCCCTGCAGTCATCCCTGTGCCTGTAATCGGCTAGGAAACTCAAGTGAATTTTATATTTAATTACAACAGGCAAGATTCAAAGTGGATGTGACTGAAGACATTTCTGTTAAAATCAGAGCAGCAGCTACAAGGACTCAGTTTGTCCCTCACTCTGCTCTCCCTGGCTGAAAGGAGCTGAGGCTCAATCCTCTCTCTAACCTTACCACAGATGATGTGGAGTATTCTTTACGTTTTTTCCACTTAGGAAGCTTTAGTCTTTTTATAGGAAATTTGTTTCCATGGGGGAACTTAGGCATGGGTGAGTGGGGAACAATGCATTGTTTGTTAAAACAAATTTTTTTGAAGGGAGTGGGCTTGAAAGGAAGGAAATGTGGTTTAGATTTAGGTTTCTTTTGAAATTTCTTCCTCTTCTTTTGCCTCATCCTCCCTACCCCCCAAAAAACAAAACAAAAATCCTAACAACCAGAAGTCTCCAAATTGGCTTTTCACCACACACGTCTTTAAGAGATTTGGTTAATCTGGAAAGCCAGAGGAAGTTTAAAATTCCATGTCTTGTGTATCCTTCCTTTCCCTTCCCTCTCTGGGTTGTTCTCCCTCAACAACATGCAGTTTTTGTCTCAGCTTTCCTAGTCCCTGTGCTGGGCAGGGTTTATTTGTTCTGTCTCTGGTGTGTGTGTGAAGTTTAGGCCTCAGTTTATGCACGTGGTTAAACCTTGTTCTGAGCGAGGTCCTGGCACCCTCTGCTCCCTGGGCTGTTCCTTCCCTGCGTGGTTCTGGAAGGAAGAGCCCTGTGGGGGTGCAGAGCCTGGGGAAGGAAGCTCCAGGCAGGAAAACAGTTTCATTTCTATTTGGCTGGATTGACAGCAGGCTGGAAATGTCTCTCTCTCTCCCTTTCCCCAGAGGCGTGTGGCAGAGCTGCTGTGTGACAATCTCCCCCCGGCGCCATGGCTGACCCTGAGGAACACGTGTGCCCCGAGCTGTGCTGTGAGTGCGGCCAGGCCCACCCCTTGCTGGACAATCACCTGTACAACTTCCAGGACGAGGTGGACGATGAGCTCATCTGCCACATCTGCCTGCAGCCCCTGCTGCAGCCCATGGACACGCCCTGTGGGCACACGTACTGTTTCAAGTGCCTGGAGAACTTCATGCAGGAGTACAGCTTCTGTCCCATGGATCGCAAGAAGCTCTCCTTCCAGCAGTGCCACAAGTCCAGCCTGCTGGTGAGGAACCTGCTGGATAAACTGATTGTGCTGTGTCCCTTCAAGGCTGAGTGCCAGCAGACCATGCAGCGCTGTGAGCTGGAGGCTCACCTGCAGAACAGGTGCATTCCCTTTTCCTCCTGTTGTTGCCGGGGCTGTTGTGCTGTTCGTCAGAGCCATCTGTTCTCAGGGCAGCTCCTGAACTGGGGCAAGGTGGGACACCAGAGGTGTCAGGGTGAGGCTGCAGAGGTGGGTGGGTGAGGACAGAATAATTGTGTGTGTGCTCTGGAGGAGAAGTTTCTTATGGAAAAGAGCTGCTCACCTTCAGGTCATCGGCAGACACTAAACCTGTCAAATACCCACACTTTTGTGGGTGCTGGGGCACCAGCTCTGGAGTTGTTAAAAACAAGCTTATTCTTGTTTCCTTTGTGCAGAAAGAAAGGCACAAAGTCAAGGCTCTGAAAGCAAAGGATTGTGCAGTGCTGCCAGTTTAATTGGTCCAATTAAGATGTGCAATACATAAGTCTTTGATTCAAATAGTGCAAGTCCCTCCAAGCTGCACATTATGCACTTGCTGAATCACCTACTTATAATTCCATTATCTTCTCTCATTCTTTTGCTGAGAAGGGGAAGCAAATGAAAATTACTAGGTTTTTTCTGTTTCACTTGTGCAGAGGAAGGGAGACCTTATGGTGCTTCACTGCTGGTTGAGCTGTTGGCAGGCAGGATATTGTCACTTTAAAAGGAGTGCAGGTGACAGAGCTCTTGCATGGAGAACCCTTGTTCCTACCTGGTTAATGATTTGCAGGGAAGGGAACTAAGTGCAGGCCCTGCTGCAGGTGGAACAGAGCTTCCTTGGCAGGCTGTATTTGTCAGCAATGAGAAATGCCACAGGCTCGTTTCATTCCGCTGTGTTGTAGTTTGTTGTGGCAATGGCATATTTTAAAAATAAGCCAGCCAGGGGACAGGTACACTTGGGATACCTTTGCAGCTCCAGCCAGGGATGTGCCCTTGTGTTTTTTGCTTGTCTTCAGTCCCCACGAGCTGAGAACTCATGTTAGAGCCAGGGGAAGGGATGGAAGGTGCTTGGGTGCCCCTTTCCCTGCAGTGAAAGTTTATCATCTCCTTTTTCTTGAGGCAGCCCTTTGTCACGGGCTGCAGGGCTGGGCCTTCCTCTGCTCTGCAGATCTGCCCTGCTATCAGTAAACTGCTGTCACTGGTAATCCCTCTGGCCCAGGAGTTACACACAGGGCAGGCAGGGAGGCTCCTCAAATGTTTACATTAGAAACCTGCCTGGAAACTGTATCATTCTCTTATATACACCACAGTTGTTTGTATCTTTCTTGGGGACAGAGTATTCTGAGATTGGAGGCTACTTCATCTGGGCTGTGGGCACAGTCAGACTGAAAAATAGGGAGGAAAAAAAAACAGCTAAGAAATTTGCCCTGGGATTGGGTGTTTTCTTGTTTTAAGTGAGATTAACAGATAGGAGAAGATTTAAGGAAATGAGAAGCACATAGCAACTTATTTTCTTGGGGGATTTCCCTGCCATTTGCAAACTGAATTTGTGTTTTGGTTATCTTTAGAGGGGCATGTGCATAAGTGGATCATTCAGGTACCGTCATTAAGTTCAAGGTTATTTGACTGCTTGGAGAATAAATGAGTGGGAATAAGCCAGAGGAAGTAATACTGGGATGAGACTTCTTTAGCCAGAGTGTAAATAGTTCAGTTTAATTTGAAAAGTGACTCTGGAAGTGATGTTTTTGCATTTATCACCTCCTCACCTGTCTCCTCTTTTATAAATAGTCATGATAAAAGAGCTGTCCTTCCTCACCCATTAATGCTGAGAGAGGCTGGTGATGTGCCTGCATCCAGAGCACATTTTGTGTGTACAAATACATCCCAGCTCTGGGATCTTTGTGGGGACCACGCAGTGGGATTAGGAATTGCTCCCATTCAGGTAGAGACATCACCTGCATGGACTGGGAGTGCACCAGGTCCAGGGTCAGGTCTCATTCCACAACAGAAAATACCCAAACCTCCTTTGCTGCTCTTGTGTGTAGCTGGTGTGTTAAAACAAAGCCTAATTCAAGGCTGAGCTTGAAACTTGAGCCACTTGCTTTGCATCAAGGTCCAGTTCACAAGGTCCAGTTCACAGTGATCTCTACAACGTCAGAGCTCAGTATTTCCTTATAGAAGAAGGATTCTTTTCTTCATGGAGTGTTTGCCAGGTAAATATTTAGCAAGGGAGACTCCTGTTTCTATTTATTAAATTCTTCTTTTTCAAATCATTTGCTTATTAATTTCAAAAGTAGTGAAATAACAATCCTGCACTTCAGCTGATACCTGTATAAGTAGAAACTGAAGGTCAAAGGAGAATCAGTTTTATCAGCACTGCGCTGGTGAGATCTGGAACCAGCTTCTTCCCACAGGTTTGTCAGAGCTTTCCTGTGCTGGGTCACCTGCCCAGGCAGAGACAGTCCCTGACAGTCCCTGCCAATCTCTCTCCAGGTGTCCTGGGTTTAAGAAATACAAATCTGAACTCCAGCAGAAAAGGAATCCCATTTCCAGAGGGAAGGAAGATCCTCCTGCCAGGGGGGAGGCAAACACACCCAAGGATCCAGAGGTCCCGAGTGGAGGCTCCTCACTTGTGGCAGAAAGCTCTGGAGCTGCTGTGGTGTCACTGGGGACTGCAGAGCCTGGACTGGTTAATCCAGCTTTTGAGGAGACTGAAGAAGGTGAGAGTTTGGTACACAAGTGGAGCTATGTGTTTGCCTTTGATAATATCCAAATGAGGCAATTATCTCAGAAAATTCGATTTTTAAGTGTCCTGAGCACTGTCAGACATCGTTAATGCTACTCAGCCGTTAATAGCCATCATTGGCACCTCTTTCTTGAGCAGAAGGGAGATGCATTCCTGTGCACCAGGGGTGGCAGAGTCTGCTCACAAGCACAAAACTGTACAGAACCATTTGGAGAACCTCTGTGAGATTGCAGCGAACATTTGCCATAATCTGTGGAGAAACAAAGGCAGTCCCTGTCAATGTGAACACGGAGCACTTAAAGCCCTTGCAGAAGCCAGATAATTAGTAACTAGGAAGTGTTCTGGATTATTTTTAATCTTGTTAGGAAAGTTAAATACACAGTCAGTTTCCTGGAGTGGTCAGTCCCTCCCTCCTGGTGTTTTTCTAGCATAAGTTAGGTTTTGGATTAACAGGCAGCTCTGGAAGCCTTGCAGATCCAATCACCATCTCCACTTCAGTGTAGCGGCGCCTGTCTCAGCTCGGTAAGAGGCAGCAGCGTGGAAACCTCAGTGCCTTGTCTCAGAGTTAGGCTCAGCTTCCACCCCCTGTGCCTGGGACAGAGGTAACTCACAGGTCAGTTCAGTTCCCTGGTGGCTTTTTCCCAAAGCACACCTGGAGCAGGCTTTGCATCCCTGGTGTGACGCCTGCCTTTCACCCTGCCAGGCGCTGCTGGGCCTGCCCGAGTGTCCCTGTGCTGGGACATCCCAGCCCACTTGCTAACAACAACTTTTCATCTCCAAAATGCAGCATTGCTTCATCTCCAGCATGCTGTGGAACAGCCAAACATTCCTCCTGTTTTACAGGGGGGATGGGAAAAGGGGAGCAAAGGAAATTAGAGGAAGGAAGTTGCAGGGCAGTAATTACAGCTGGGTAGTCCCTTTCCCTCATGGGCATCATGGAAACTGGAATTTGTTATGTGCGTGCTTCTAGCAGGACAGCTGTCACAGGAGAAAAAAAAAAATCTCTAAATATAGCCAAACCATTCTGAATGCCTTTTAATAAACCCCAAACAACACCAATAAGGAGTCTGAATTCACCAGTGGGAAAAATTCTGGAGCAACTCTAAAGAAAGAGAGGGATTTTTAGCTTTTTGTGTGACCTTAGGTCTCCTGGTAGCTGCTTTCCCTCCAGATGCTACATTGGACACAGCCTGCCAGGGGTTTGAATCTTGGGGTGCTGTGAAGAGGAAAATTCTGCTAATGTGTTGCTTCTTCTCTTCCATTTCCACAAGCAGACCTTCCTCAGAGAACCAGTCTTGTGGCTGAAACTACCACCATCGAAATCCACCGGGAGGACCCGGAGGAAGAGCTGGGGATGAGGATAGTTGGGGGTAAGGACACCCCCCTGGGGAACATCGTTGTTCAGGAGGTGCTGCGGGACTCTGTGATTGCTGCTGATGGAAGAATTGCTCCTGGAGACCACATCCTTGAGGTAGGGAAACCCCCCTGGGAGAGCCCCACTGCTTCCCTTGACTGGGGGAGGAGAGTGCCTGGAAAAACTGGGGAATCTCTGCAGCTGAGGGGTTTCGAGCACTGATCAGACCTCTGTGTCAGCAGCATTCTGTCTGCTGGGGCTCAGGAACACTTTTGGCATTCCTTCCAGCCAGACTCAGATTTCTATTGCATATTTTGACAGCTTTTTGAAATTTAGGTCGTTTTGGTTAAAGTAAAAGATTCCTGCCTGACAGATTTCACACAGCAGCCCCATTTCTCTGCTCCAGTTACGAAGTCTCATAATTGCTTGCTCCACTGTGTTGCTTAAGCCGCATACTCTCCATGGGCAGGTCCAGGGTGAGAGCTGCTGACTGGCAGCTCCAAAACGTGAGTAAATGCAGAGCTGCAGCCCCAGCCTGACCCACAGGGCCCTGCCCACACTGGCAGGGCTGTGTGGCCCTGGGTGACCGAGGTGACACCTTGTACACACAGTGACAACTGTTAGCACCTCCAGCCATGGCTGCCCAATCATCTGCCAAGCCATAAATCCTCATTATCCCATGGGATTGGGCATCAGGAAGGGCTGGCAGCTGGTGAGATCTCCGAGTTGGTTTCTCAGGCAGACCAATGGAGTGACTCCCGTTTTATCCAGCTGGATTGTCCATGTCTCAGTCTCAGCAAACAGGGCAGGCCCCACACTTAGGAGGCCCTATTAACATCCTAAAAGACTGCACAGAGTCTTGTGTGACAACAGGCAAAGTAAAACGTTCCCTTCTCAGAGTCACCCTGGTAAAAGCATAATTAGATGGATGATGCCAGAAGCTTGTAGACCACTCAGGAGCGGAGATTTGGGTCTTCTCCAAGCCTGTACTGAATGCTGGAAATAAAGGAAAAGCAGATCTGCATTTACATGGCATGGAAGGAATGACTGAACATTTTTAGATTCGTTACTTGTGCGGGTTGTCCTGTCTTGTCCCTGTCCTCAGTTATTCACCAATTACAGTCTAATTCCAGCAGGTTTCTTTGTTCTTTTTTAGAAAACTTTGCTCCCTAGTGTGCATCAGAGTCAGAGATTGCACAGGGAGTTTTCCATCCTGCTCCAGCCCGGCCATGCCCCACACTGTGGACAGTGCCTAATTAATGTGGGCTCTGATTAGTGAGTGCTTTGTTTGTCTGTGTAGGTGAATGGCGTCAACATCAGCAGCGTGACTCACTGCCAGGCTGTCTCCTTCCTGCGCCACCCAGGGCCTGTTCTCCACCTCATGGTCCTGCAGGAGAAGGGCTTTTCCAGCAGGACTGCCCAGCAGGATCCCAGCTCCACAAACAGGGAAGTGATCCACGTCACCTTGGTTAAGAGAGACCGATCCGAGCCCCTGGGAATCAAACTGATCAGGAAGACTGACGAGGCAGGGATTTTTATTCTGGATCTCTTAGAAGGAGGCTTGGCAGCCAAGAATGGGAAGCTGAGTCGGAATGACAGAGTCCTGTCAATAAATGGCCAGGATTTGAGGCAAGGAACTCCTGAGGCCGCTGCCCAGATAATCCAGGTGAGTTCAGACGTGGCTGTGAGTGGCTGATGGCAGGGCTCCTGTTCTGAGCCACGCTAACAGAACACACCAGGGCGAGCTGCATTCCCCCAAATCTCTCTCATGGAAAGTGATTCCCCTCTGGATGTGTGGGAAGCACTGCTTCCAAATGAAGATCAACACCAAGAGTGGGAACCCGTGGTGAGTCATCCCTGACAGGTCTGAGGGGAAGCAGTGGCTCATGGAACACGAGTTCATCTGAGGAGATTGCATCTCCTGTGTGGTGTTTGCAGCCTCTCAGCCTTGCAGAGGGAACGCTGGCGTGCACTCTGTGGATTCATGCGGACAGGGAGGGATCAGGGCAGCCTCATGTGCTTCCAACGGTCACCCTGAAGGTGCGGCCTGGGAGGTGGGGTGGGCTGGCAGCACAGAACAGATCCCTTTGGGCTGATTCGAAGGCCTTTCTCCCCATTTTACCTGTGTTTGTGAAGAGAGACTGGAAAACGACCTAAAAACATTCCAGGGTACTAAATGGGTAGAAGAGGGGTGGTCTTTCCCTGTGGAATGTGGCAGATGTTTTGGTGGAAGGAGTGGGCAAGGAATTCTAGTTAAAGGATTAAGGATTGCTGCATGTGCAGCAGATATCACATAGATCAGTTTAAATTCTTTATCTCCCCAGGCGAGTGCCTCCAGTTTGTGTTTTTATCTACAGATCATGACACAATGCACCTCATCCCATTCTGTTTACATCCCAGAAAGGATGTGAGGTCAGCAGGAGGGAGAGTTCTCTTCACAGTTATCAGAGGAGTGCAGTGCCACGGGAGAAAGAGCAAAGTTCCAGCACTGAGGTCCTTTTTCATGACGTGCTTCCGTTCTGTGGCCTCTTAGAATTTGTTTGCATCCCACAAGTGCTGCTGCATTCCTGTTGCAATGTGCACACACAGCTCCCGTATGAGGATCCGTTTGATCCCACTGGAACCAGCAACCAAAATCTCAGATCTGGTTTCTTGAAGTTTGGGTGTTGGAAGTGATATTTGTGTAAAACTGCGACAGTTTTCCAAACGTGATCTGTTCCTCTGAGGGTTAATTGAAATCCTTATTTAAGTGTAACTTAAAGAGTCCAAGGCCAGGGAATTCACTCTGGCACCAGGAAAGCAGGGTCCTGTGGCAAGGAGTGAGAGCAGCAACTGCAGTTCTGTCATGCAGGGCAGGAAATGCCCCTGAGCACGTGGGCCTTCCCCCAGTGAGCCCTTCACAATGAGGTTCTGTCAGGTGATCTGAAGGAACAAACCCAAGGAGAGCAGCAGGAACAATGGGAGCACTTCCCCTGCAGCCCTGCCAAGGCCAGACATGCAGCTGGGGAAGTGTTTAACCAGAGGTGCTCTGGGGAAAAAATGGATGGGAGATGGTGAACAATAGATGGACAAAGCTGGGAGGGAAAGAGCTTTTACAACTTCCCGTGCAATAAAAGCACCCAGTGCCTGTCATGGTCACCGTGTGTGGAGCAGCCAGGGCTCCAGCTCTGTTCATTCTGTAGCCCAACACAAGATGCTATTTTGGTTGGTTGTACCAAAGTGCGGGAATTAATCATCCCTTTCCACCTTCTCCTGGTTGGCTTTTGTGGGGGAGGGAGGCACGAGTGAAGAGTGAAGCCTGCCTCTCCTCCTGTTCCTTCTGACTCACGTTTGCTAATTCCCTTTTTTCCCAGTCGCATCCCCTGGCTCATCGCAAAAGCCTTTGCATCACACTGAGGACCTGTTGGAGAACAGGAAATGGTGCCAGCCCTTCTCTCTCCCCACGGCAATGAGGGCCGTCCTTCATTTCTAACCCATCCTTCTTTTTAATTTCCACTCCTTGTTTCTCTGGGCAGACCACGGAATCCAGAGTGAACTTTGTGATCCTGAGGCAGCCTGGGGTGCAGCTGGGGGAGCCCATGGAGGATGGCAGCACCTCCAACAGCAGCAGCAGCAGCAGCAGCAGCAGCAATGGGGGCAGCCCGGTGCACCACCGCAGGCGAACAGACCAGAACCACTACAGACGAAAATCCAGCTACCAAAAGGTGGGGCTGGGAAATGAGGCCAAGGTGCCGTTTGTTCCTGGTTTAGTGAATGCACTGTGGTGTTCTGTGATGGTGTTTTATCACAGAGCACTGATCAGCAGCTCCACTTCTGCTTGGGCAGGTTTGGGGCTTTTGGTCCTGAAGAACCACTCTGTCATCTGTAGGGTAACATGGTTTTAAGGAAAAAAGGTCACAAAATTTCTTCAGGGTTGATGCAGAGCTTTGTTGTCTGGAAAAGGCAGTGAGAAATTTGCCATCCGTGAGATTTTTTTGGGATTTGCTTCTTGTCATCCATCAAGCCCCGCACACTGAGGGTGTTGCAGTGACACCCAGTTGAGCTGGTGTGGAGCCAGAGGCCTTTGTGGTCCAGGAGAAAATCCCCTGTTGGCCCCGTGGTGCTGCTGTGACTGCAGTGTGGGTCTGGGTCTGCCACCCCTTTGTGGGGCACAACAAACAGCAGGGGCAAGAGGACAATCCCCAGTGTGCTGAACCCAGAGGGAAAATCTGTGTAGAACTCCCAGCTGAGTGACCAGCCTGCTGCAGCTGCTCAGGGTGGTGTTTCAGTGGCCCTGGAGCTCAGGGAGTTGCTGTCCTGCGTGGCTGGAGTGTGGCTCCTGCATTTAAATCCCTGAGTAACATTTACACCCTGTTGTACAGCCTGTGCTCTAATGTGTGCCTTCACTGCAGCCTAAACATTCAATCAGGGAGAGCTTCATTGCTTGGCATGAGCAGCCTTGAGATGAGCTCATGGCTTGTTCCTCAGTGCAAAATTCCCTCCTCAGAGGGAGCATCTCCCTGCAGCAAATGGATTTGGGATCATTAGGACAGCACTGATGGTTCACCTGAGAAATGCTGCTCTGTATTCCCACCCACAGCAAGGACATGGGAAGCTGACTTTGCCCTCCAGCAAAGTTGCTGGAATGCTCTGGGTGAAGGAGACAAATGTTGTTGTGTTCCAGAGCTGGGCTCCTCCTCTTCAATGCATTAATGAAGCTGCATTTTGTGCTGTCATTGCTTTGCAGGATTTGCCTCAGGGATATGTAAGTCATGAGAAGACAGTTGCAATAAAGAAGGAGCCAAAGGAATCTTTGGGAATCACAATTGGAGGTGGAAGGGATAACAAAAACAAGCTCCCCATCTATGTGACAAGTGTGCAGCCCATTGGATGCCTCTTCAGGGATGGCAGAATCAAGAGAGGTAAGGAAGGCTCCCAGACCCTTTGTCCTTTAGGAACTGTGGGGTATTTTCAATGGGATCTGGACCTGGACACTAAAGAGAGGCTGGAAACAGGGATCCCATGACCCCTGGGGCTGAAATGGGCTCCGTAGGTGGGTAATAATCCCATTCCCTTTCATCTACAGGGGATGTACTTCTGAGCATAAATGGCATCGATTTGACTCACCTGAACTACTATGAAGCTGTGTCAGCACTGAAATCCAATGCAGCTTCCCACTCAGTCACACTGAAAGCCTTGGAAATCCTCTCCCTGAACTCCCCAGAGCCATCCCTGGACATCAGGGAGCAGGGATTCAGCTGGTCTCCCCTCTGGATCACGTGGCTTGGGTTGCCCAGGTATGTTTGTCAGGGACTAGATGGATAGCTGTTAATTACAAGGTTGACTTTCACTCAAACACTAGAAATTAATTACTTTGTTGATGAACTTGGAAGCATTCCTGGTATTCCCGTTCAGCTGAAAGGCAGTGGAAAGCCTCCTTTGCCAATGAGATCATAGAATAATGAGTACATAAGGAACTCCCACTGTTTTTCTGGAGTGACCCATCATTCCCACACTCCTGTTGGACAGTAGCCATGCTTTAGAAGCCCTGAAACCCCCTTTTTAAAAGAGAAATAGTCAATGTTAGATACAGTCCTTGCTAAAGTACTGACTGAAATCTCCCGTGGCTCTTGCTGCATCCCCTAACACAAGCCAAGAGACACCTGGGCTGTCTGGGAGTTTCTGATCTGTTCATCTCACTTAGGGGCAGACATTCTTTCAGTCTAACTCTTCTTGGCTGTTGTAACTGTGTCATCCTCAGCACGAAGCAGAAATGATTCTGCACAGTTGTGATTTCCTGCTGCAGAGCTTTGCAGCCCAGGCTTAACACAGGTTTTAACTTGTTCCAAGAGAAGCTTGGATTTCCCTCTCCTTCCTGGGTAGGTGAACCTCTGGCTCCTTCCCTTTAGCAATTACATCAAAACTCTGTGAAAGGCAGAGTCTGGTGTCATCCCAGCTGACTGCAGGAGCATCTGCAGGTGGGACATGAAGCCAAACCTGCTGTGGGAAGCCCGGATCGTTTACAGCCTTGGTCCTTGAGACACCTAAAGAAGAACCACTGATAAAGCCTTTGTTGTGTTACTGAGCAGCCTGTGAAGGCTCAACACACCAGGCCAAGGAAAGGCAGCTTTTGTGTCTCCTGTACTTGGCCTGTGCCCAGCACCTCCTCCCATCTCCCTGTGCTCCCCCAGGAACTGGCCTGGCTGCTCCAGGCAGGTCTGGTGTGAGCTGGCCCTGGGCACAAACCCCCAGGTGCTGCCTGGTGTTTGCTCCTGTGCTGCTGCTGCTGCTGCAGTGAACTACAGCATGGCAAAACCTGCCTGGGCTTCTTTTCTTCCTTTCCCAGTTTTTCTGGCTGTCAGGTGCCTTGCAGCTTCCTCACACTCTGCTGCAGGGACTGGAGTCTTCTCTGCTCCTGGATCTCCTGCCTTCACTTCAGGAGTGTCCTGACATTACCTGCATTTAATGCATTGCTGGAAATTCCTTTGCTGCTGGTATTGATGTTCCTCCTTCATTTGACTCCTGAAGTGAGGAGTGATTCCAGGTGCCCTTTGTGCTCCTCACTTCCTTTCACTCCAGCCTGAATCCTGGCCTTGGAAGGTGTCTGCAGCTCTGGCTGTGAGGGTTGGTGGGATGCACACAGGAAGGTTGTTCCACTTTGGGATCTGACAGGATCTTCCTCCTGTTTCCAGCACTGGAAAGGGCTGTAATTCCTGTGCTTCCTTTTCTCATCTGCTCCCAGTGAGACCTGGTGGCCACTGGTCACCCACAGCGCCCGTGTCTGTCCCCTGGGGATGTCCAGGGTCATTCTGGCGCTTCAGGCTGGCTCAGGGAGGTGCAGCTGCCGTGAGATCCCAGTGCCCTCACCTGCTGTGCTTTGGTTCCCAGTGCACAGAGCTCCTGACCCACCCAAACTGGGTTTCCTCCGCTCAGGACCAAAGCCCCAGTGCTGGAGGGAATGTCCATTGCCCTGAGGGCCTGGCAGACCCTGTGTGCACCACGCTGACACAGAAAATCCCGGAAATGTGCCCAAGCTGGAGCCAGCACCAGCTATTCCACTGGGTCTGCTCCTTTTGGCTGCCCTGGCCTCACTGGAACGTCCTGCAGGCTGAAAGCTCAAAGTTAATTGCGTATGCATTTCTGGGTTTGTTCAGCTTTTTCCCCCCTCAGTTATTCATTCCTCTGCTCCAGCAGAAATATCCCGTTCTTTTCAGAGGAATGTATTTCTTTCTAGTTTGATCCCAGACCTGACGCTGAAAGGTGGGAGTTGAAATGAGTGCTCAGGGCTAGGGAAGGGTATTTGATCCTTTTAACACTTGGGCCCAGAGTGCTTCATTCTGGCCTTGCTTCTTGTATCTGTGATTTCTGTTTCTGTCAAACAGAAACTTGGATTTCCTCCTGGCATGATGTGAAATCCACACCAGGCACTGACAGTATAAAATACCATCTCAAAGCTGCTTTGGACTGGGCCCATGTTCTAATCCAATACACCCTGGGTCCCAAAGGTACCTCAAACAAAAGTTTACAGGTTGATTTATCTTTTCTCTCTAAAACCTTTCTCTCTTGAAAGCACAGTGCGCTGTGTGGCTTGTGGAGAAGTCTTGGGGCTGGAAAAGCAGTTTTCCTGCTGCCTTTCTTCCCTGGGCTTTGTCTGACTCTTCCCACAACGACCGTGGAGCTCCAGTCCCGCCCCTGCGCAGCTCCAAACTCCAGCAGGGACCAGGAACTGCCAGCTCAGCAGCGTGCTTGGCACCATAAAACCCGCACCTCGACCTTCCCTAAACTCTCCAGCTCTTTTCCCACACTCGTTTTTGGTCGTAGTAAATGAAAGTTTCTCTTCCTAGAACCCCTTTTTAATATGGAAAACGGATTCCTAGCAAACAGCCCTTTCCGGCTCCTGGAGAACGTGCCTGATGTTTTTATTTCTGTTCTGTGCTGACGTAGCCCTTGCCACTGTTGCTCTTGGGGCTGTTCATTTGCAGAAGCTGCCACAGCCATGGCTCAGAGCTGTGTTTTTGCCCTGGCGTGGTACCTGTGGAAGGAAACCATGGAGGAATCAGTCAGCTCGAGCTGGGTCTCCTGGTGTTTATGTGTGAAAAACTCCTACAAAAGTAAATTACAGTTTGAAAGTAGATAATTGGATCTTTCTCCTGGTGAGAAGTTAACCGGGAAGGCTTTTGAAATCTGAGACTCTTCTGCAAACTGCTCAAGCAAAGCCCTCGAGGCAAAAACGTTTATTAGGAAAAGTTTAGCTGCTGGAATAGCTCAGCGGGGTGATGATGAGCAGCAGTTTCACAGCTCCGCGGTGCCAGGATGTAACCTGAGCTGGGAGCCCGGCCACGGAGACGCTCCTGCCACCCCTGCGGTGTCACCGGCCAAGGCTCCGCGGGGCTCGGTGCCACCAGCCCGGGCAGCGCTGCTGCACTTCCACAGCACAACCCCCCGGCTCCCTGAGCACACAGAGCTCGCTGGCCGGCAGCCACAGCCAGGAGCTCTCAGCGAGGAGCCCAGTGTGGGAACTGCACATCCTGCAGGAAAGCCTTCCCTGCTCTGATCCGGCAGCTGCTGCACCTCACGTTTGCTGCCAGTGATGCTGAAAACCTCCCTTGGACCAAAGCAGTGCACACGGGATAAAAACCCTCTGCTCTCATCGATTGCATGGGTGTAGCTGCTGCTCACCGTTCATTTGGGTTTGTCACTGGTGCTGTGGGTGTTCATTAGCAGAATTCACAGAGTTATTCAGGAGTCTTGAGGGTCCCAAACCGCTTTAGAGCCGGGTGATTTCCTCTCGGCTCTTAAACCAGCACTCAGAAAAGATTTCTAAAGGACTGCCATCATCCCATTTGAGAATTAACCTCTGACGCGCCTTGCAAAGGGGTGTCTCAAATGCAAAACCAGGAAAATGAGGCTGTTCACAGCTGTGTTTTCCACGAGGGAAAACATAAACTCCTGGTCAGGCAATTTCCTCATAACTTCTGTTTTTGACACAGCTACCTTCACTTCTGTCAAGATGTTGTCCTTAGCAAAGGAAACCTGGAAAGTTGGGGCTTCAGCATCGTGGGAGGCTTTGAGGAAAGCAAAGGAAACCAACCCTTCTTCATCAAAACCATCGTGCCGGGGACTCCCGCGTTCCGGGACAGGAAACTCAAGTAGGTGTGAGGTACCCGGGGAATCATCGCCACCACCGGGGCTGGGGGCTTTCCCGGACCCTTTGACCCTTGGAAAGAGCTCAGCTCCACGGTAATGACTCGCTCGAGCACTCATTTGAGAGTTAATACTGTTGCCAAACTTGTAACAAACTAAGCCCTGCGTTAAGCAGTGCTTTGGTTTCTCCATAAAGGTGCAACGAAAAGGAATTTTACAGCCCTTTAAAACTTAACTGTGAAGGCTTTAATTGAATAATTAGGTGAAAGTAGAATGGGGATGTTTGAGATGAATCTTGGAGGTTCCAGAGTACAAAACCTCTTGGATTAGGAAAAGTATTCCAGCACAAGCACCAAAGCCCTGTGCGCAGGAACCGGAGCTTTGCTGCTGTGGTTGTTGGTGGGATGATGCCAGTGAGAGCAGCAGGGTGGGGCTGCAGGACCCCACAGGCATCCCTGGGGGGCTGAGCTGGCACCGAGGGCCGCCACACACACAGGGAGGGGACACGGCTCCGTGCAGGGAGCGGGGCTTTGCTCCCAGAGCTGGGCTCCTGTGTGTGGGACAGGGCTGTGCCCTGCTCCCCTCCAGGGGCCGGGGGTGCCTGAGGGGGGCAGGTCCCTGTCACGCTGCTGGGGGCAGCGGGGCTGCTGCAGAGCAGCTCAGTCAGTGCTGAGCTGTCGGCGTTTACCAGCACAGCTCCTCCCCTGCCTGGCCCTCACTGCGCCACCCAAGCACCCGCAGTGGTCTCCTCTCCCCTTCCCCTCCGCCTCAAGGGAAGAAGCTCTTTGGAGGAGCTGGTGATTCGGCTCAGGGTGGGCTCAGGGTTAATAATGAGCCAGTCCTGACTGGAGCCTGTCTTTGGGCAGGTGTGGAGATGAAATCGTGGCAGTGAACGGAGTGCCGGCAATCGGAATGAGCAACTCGGAATTAATCCCCATGCTGAAGGAGCAGAGAAACAGAGTGACCCTGACCGTGGTGTCCTGGCCAGGGAGCCTCGTGTGACAGCTCCAACAACCCCCAACACTTCCAGGGATCCAACTGCAGCTGGGCACCACCCAGGCTGCACCTGACAGGAAACAGGGACTGCTGCACTCCTGCTCCTGGTGCATTGCCATGGAAGACTCCTTGCTTCCTTTCTATGGAAAACGTTTTACCAACAAATCTGGGTGTTCAATTCAAAGTTGTTGGAGCTTCCCAGGCTCATTAAGGCTCCTTAGGATTGGTGGTGCACAGAAAGCTCTTCCCAGTGTTTCTCCACAACCTGCCCTGGAGGCTGCTGAGGCCCGCCTTGGTTTTAGGGCTCTGCTTTCCACTGAGTATTTGAAGGGGTTAAACCAGAGGCTTTTAGAAGCAGCTACTGAGTCTGTAAGGATGGGGACCCAGTTTAGCCACTTCTATCTCTCAGGATTTCCCAGTCCTCATTTTCAGGTGACAGCAGCCCCAGGAATGTGTGAATACAAACCCCGGGGTAGCTCAGAGCTGCTGGGCCAGCCTGGTGGAGCTGTGTCACCTGCATGAGGCTCCTGTCACAAATCCCAGTTTAGGATCTGCCAACTCCACTGAGTTACTGCAAAGGGACAATTTCAGCAGCTTAAAGAACCACTCTTATAGGTATCAGCAAGAGAGGTTTCATTCAAATATGATGTTGCAAAATGTGACGTTACCAAAGGTCAAGGTTCACACAATTACTGCACACAAGTTTCCTGGTTTTAGGATTGACAAAAGCAGCGTTTTCCCCAGAAGGAGGGTGAGGAAGGGAACAGGCTGGTGTCAGATATCCCTGGCCCAGCCTGATGCTTGTCTTATTTTTGTGTTTCCAGTGATGAGGGCAGAGTTCAGGTTAGGGGCAGGAGCCCCTCTGCTGTCAGGCAGGTGAGATTTCTCCTGCAGTTCTGTTCACGTTTTGCAGTTTTCATGTTCGTGTTCTTCAGTTTTGCAGCTGGAGCAAAATATCAACTCATGGCACTAGGGGAAGCACAAAGGAGCCCTGGCTGCAGAAAAGTCACCTCCAGAAGGAGACTGTGCCCAGCCTGGCTTCAGTTCAAACCCACCGTGCAGTTAAAATTGAGAACTAAAGAACTGAAGCCCAGGCAGGTGATTTGACCTCTGACACTGTGAAAGTTCCTACCTGCAAACTCCACCTGAAGCAATTCCCTGTTTTAGCAGCTTAATGGGCAGTAGAAATGATGGCTTTTTCTCAAACCAGGTTGCACTGAGAGATCTTTCCTCCTGTGCTGCCTCTGCTGCACCTTTTGCAGGACCAGCTTTGTAAGAATCCAAGGAGTCTGTCCCCTGTCCAAATGCTGCCTCGAATGAATGTTTAATTCCTTGTAGCAGCCCTGCAGGAAGAGCCCAGCCCTGGCTGAAGCTTCTCCTGGGTTGGCAATTTGTCATTTGCTGTCCCTGGGCCTTGTTTACACACAGTGACTTCACCTCCTGCACTGGGAGCTGCAGGGCCTGTCCCAGAGCCCAGGACACTGCAGGAAGCTCAGCTCCATCCTCACAGCAGCCCTGGCTGGGCTGAGGAACTCCTCTGGGGCCTCTGCTGGGGCTACCTGGACTCCAGGGCTGCTTTCCTGTTGTTCTACTGAATGCTGAGAGCAAAATAATCCACGGAGGAAAACTCATCACTGACCTCGCTGGGACATGAAAACATGAAGCAATTTTTTATCTCTTTCCAATCAATGTGCAGAATCATCTGTGCCTGGAACAGTAAATATTGATGTGGACAGAGAGAGGGTGATTCCCACTGCCTGCTCCAAATGTGGGGAAAGGGCAGGAGGGCAGAGCTGTGCAGCTGCTGGGCTGGCAGTGGAGGGAGGAGGAGGCTGCAGAACCATTGTTACTCCACCTCCTTTCAAGGTGCCTTCAACTTCACCAAAATGTCCTCATAATTTAAATTTTGTTTCCAAAATCAGCTTGTTAATAGATGTTGAATTTGTTTTGATGCCTTTATAAATTATTGTAATATTGCTGAAAAATATGCATCCGAGGTGTGGTCTTTACCCTTTCTTGCCATGTAGCAGCTGCCCCCAGAACAGGTCGCCTCAGCAGGGCTGCTCCAAACAGTGAGGCTGGGGCAGGAAACAGAGTAACTGTCTCTGCTTCTCCCAGGAAAGGAGCTGGACCATCCTGAAACCCACTACCTGGGAAAAATCCCTCAACAACAGTAAACCCCACATCCCAGCACCAGTAAACCTGCAGCAGCTTCCTGATTCAAGTACAGATTATTTCCAACAGCCCACTGTTACACTGCCCTGATAGCAAACAATTGACCTCTATTTAATGAAAAGAAACCAATTAAAACCGATTTACCTTAAATTCCCAGCTGCTGCTGGCCCCCAAAGCCTGCCCTCATTAGTGAAGATCCCCTCCACCTCAGCATACTCTGTGACTTGGGTCCAGCTCGTTCAGGTGACACAGGAGGAGGTGCAGCCCTGACTGAATCCATGTGGATTCCCTGCTCCCACTCCCACAGCACCGCCAGGGCTGGGGGCATGCAGACTGAGTGCTCACCATTACCTGTGTCACTCCAGCAGCGCAGGAGCTCAGGGAGTGGGTGTGGGGCAGCCCCGGCCACCCCCACAGAGGCACCAGGGACACCTGAGCACGCAGAGGTGGGAGAAATGTCCTTGGCTGGGGCCACCCCCACTCACCTGGGTGCAACATTCCAGTGGCAGCACAGCTCCTGATCCAGGCAGGAAAAAGCAGCTCAGAGGGGGCTGGGGGCACTGGCTGCCCAGCAAGGTCAGAGATCCTGTGCTGGGAAAAGCCAGCCTGGCTCATCAGCCCCACATGCAGGTCCTGAGGGAGGCTGGGCGGGCTCTGGGCCCCTCTGCCCCCAGCACTGCCTGGGCTCCGGAGGGGAGGGTGGGGCTCTGTCTGTCCAGGGAGCACGGGCCAAGCACTCCTGACTCCTCCTCACCACTCTGGTCTGATTTCTCCTGGGCTGCAGCAAGTTCAGCCCATTCTCCCAAAAGCTTTAGTGCACTCCCGGCTGAAGGGCTGCCCTGAGCAGGAGCTGCCAGGAGGAGGATTCCCTTGTTCCCTGCACACGCAGTGCCAGGAGCTGGGATTGCTGCAGCTTGCAGAGCTGCCCAGGGGGCACTCAGGGAGATTCCTAAATGTGGGCTCCCCCGAGGCTGCAGAGGCAGGAGCTCCCTGCAGCCTGAGCCCAGCTAACCCTGGCTCAGTGCACACATTGCCCAGGAGCTCAAGCACATTAAAAAACTCCATGAAACCCAAAACCCAGCAGAGGCCCCACTTCTCCTCCTCCTCCCCTGGACTCTGCAGTTACAAACACACCACTGCACTGTCACAATGCTGAACCCAAACCACAGGGCTCTCCTGGCACAGGGTGGACGCTTCCCAGCACACTCAAGACTTCTAAGATTACAATACCAAAAAATACAGAACATTTCAGAACCATATTATTTTAAGACAAATATTTCAGACAGTTTTAAATAACAAGTCAAAGGAAAATGAGACATTTGTGGGCTCACAGGAACAGAAGGGCAGGATCCTAAGGACCAGACAGACCAAAACCCCTCAAAATTATTTCCCCTGTTCTTCCCACCCAGAAACATCTCTGTTGCCCCTTCCCCAACCAATACTAAGTCCAAAGAAACTTTGGAATTTGACTAAATTTATTTTGGGATCTAAGGGAAAGGAATGCATTGGACAGGAGTGTTGGTGATACCCAAATAGAAACGCCAACCCCACGAGGGCAAACTGCTAACTGGGACTTGGTGTTCTCTACTGCACTCTAGGTTATTCAGTCAACTCATAGTAAAAAAAAAAAAAGAAATAAAATAGTTAAGTCAAAAGGAATTAAAGAGAAACATGCTCTTGCTATGGATCTTCATTGATTCCCCACATAGAGGTGTAACATGACAGAACTACTTTAGCCATGGATAAAAAAAGCCAGTTTTTGGAGTCTCTGCACACGCTGTGTGAACGCCCTCAGCAGCTTCTGGAAGCTGTCACATCCAGGCAGGCCCTGTGCCCGCCTGGAGCAGATCCTGCAGCTCCTCCTGACACGCCCAGCTGGCCACGGAGAAATCAGAAGCTGCTTTTGGAGCTATAAAGAAATTTATTCAAGGATGAGACTTTTCACTGCTGGACACCAGACTCTAAGCTGGCTCCCAGGATCTAAATCACGCTGTTCTTTGGACAATAAAGTTCAAGTTGCACTTACTGTCCTAGTTCTCAAAAAGGAATGATGATGACAAAAAGAACCAAGAACTACGACCTAATTGCGTTAGTTTCAGCTGAAGCCATCTTCCATCAGAAACCATAGGATCTGATACACCAAAGTTCTCCCTAGGGATGTGGATGAGTAGAGTAGCTCAGTGCTTTGTAACTAGTACTGCTGTATTGTCTTGTATCAAAAACAAACAAACAAAAAAAGGAAGTTTAAGGGCACGTGCAGCCTCAGCTCCCGGAGCGCTGCCGGCAGTGCCACGGCTCGCCCAGTCAGCCTCTTCCCTTGGAGAAAAGTAAAAAATAATAATAAAAAAAAATCACCCCCCAACCAAAACATCACCAATGCCACGCTGGTTGCACAGGAGTGAGCTCCTGCCGAGGGCTGCCTCACTCCTTGGTGTCCTGCTCCTCGCCCTCCTGGGCCCCGTCCTCGCTGGCCTCCTTCTCCTCCTTGCTCCGCTTGTTCTTTTTGTGCTTGTGGCGCCGGTGGCTCTCGCCCTCCTCGCTCTCGTGCTGCTTCCTGAGCAGGGAACAGAGGGGACAAAGGGACATCAGACACGGCCCTGCCACAGCAGGGACACTGCCACGGGCACAGGGGCTTTGACTCCACCAACAGGAGCCACCTCAGCAGCACCGCGAGGATTTTGTGATGCACCAGCACTGTCACCGTCACACTCTGCCACTGCCACACACACTGTCACCACTGTCACACACTGTCACACACTGCCACTGCCACTCCTGGCAGTGTCCAGGCAACACCCCGGTTGTTCTTCCCCTCCCGAGTGAGCTCCAACAATTCTGACGCAGCACTGAGGCTGAGAGGAGGAGGACTCCTAAAGCCAAGCTGTGTCTGAAACTTTCACTCCTGTGAACATGCTGGGGAAATCCCTGGACTAGAGGCAGCAAAGGGATCAGTGGAGTGAGAAAAATGCGAGTTTCCCCATGGGAGGCAGATCCTGTTTCCACTTCTGCTGACTCACACCTGACCTGGCTCTTCACTGCCTTCGTGCTTTGGAACTCCTTTATCTCAGCCAGTTTTCCAGATGTGGGTGGATAACTGGGGATGTTTACCCAGGATTTCTGTGACGTGGGAGCAATCCCAGGCACAAGAGGCCTGAGCAGGCTGTGCATGCCCTGAGCCTGTGCCCTGCCAGCTGCTCCTCGCAGCCAGCACAGCCCCAGGAGCAGCTCTGCCTCCCACCAGGAAAAGGGGGAGCTCTGCTTCGGCCCCTCCTGGGAGGAGATTTTCTGCTGCTTCCCTCACGGGTTCAAACCAGCAGCTCTCAGGAGCTGACTGTGGTGTGAAGGGGGCAGAGTTAAAGCACAGCCCAGAGTACAGGAACGAGCAGATAAATTTATCCCAGGATAAGCTGTGTGCAGGCACAGCTCCATGAGCAGAGACAGCACCAGGTGTCCAGGCCAATTCTTAGCACAGCTGGAATTCCAGTTTAGCAGCAGACACAGAACTGGCTGAACCTGGCTGAAAAGCTCCTGGCTTCAAGTAATTTTCTGACTGGTTTAATAAATGGTTTCACAGTCATTAAAGGCAAAAAAAAAATATAGGGAAAAATAAAAGGCTGCTGCCTCTCCACAAAACACCCTCAGCCACCTCGTGGCCAATGTGTCAGTGGTTTATGTGACAATGTGACAGTCCTGTAATACTGAAATCAGCGTCAGTGATTTCCTTCAGACTGCTCAGTTTGCAGGAAGCTGGAAATGAAACCCTTTCATCTGCAGATGCCTCAGACAGGCTCAAACCTCAGTGTGCCTCAAGCAGGGAATCCCAGAGTGGTTTGGGTTGGAGGGGACCATGGGTGGGATTCCTACAGTGAGGAATCCACTCCAAGGTTTCAATTCTGAGTAGAGGAAGTTGAGAAATAACCCTGAAGCCAATGACTTGTTTGTCTGATACCAGCTCAGCTTCTAGTTGCTCTGTATTCCGTTTTTATTATGGTCTTAGTCTTTCTTCCTATCATTTTGCTTCCAACCCTTCAGCAATCAGTCCTTCCTTGAAAACTTACTCATCTACTTAAGGACAGAAACAGCCTTTTCCCTCCAGTCACTACACAGGAGTTTTTCTGGTATCAGTTTCAAAATAAGGGTAAGTACCTACAGAGCTGACAGGAATTTCACCTGAAAGAAGGAAGTTGAAGCATCAAGAAAAAAAGAGCAAGAGCAAGTCATTAATGGGATGTGAAGTGACACAGGACCTGAGCACAGAACCTGCCTCAGCCCAGAGAGCAAAGCTGCTGCTTTGCTGGGGACTGCTTTTCCAGGAAGATCATCTGTTGCAAATCCAGTTTCTGCAGAAAAGCTGTGATTTGAGGACAAGCCGCTCTGCCCCAAAGTTCCACCTCTGTGCAGAGCATCATAATGGGCAAGAGCTCTGGGCAAGAGCTCTGCTCCTCCTGCTCAAAAGGCAATTTCTGAGTGCAGGCAGAAGGAAATCCTTCACAGGAAGACTGACAGGGCACTGGAATGGGGTGCCCAGGGAGGTGATGGGGTCACTGTCCCTGGAGATGTTTAAGGAAAGGTTGGATGTGGCACTCAGTGCCATGGTCTGGGTGACAAGGTGGCGTTGGGTCACAAGCTGGATCTTACAGGTCTTTCCCAACCTAATTGATGCTGTGAGCTCTGCCCCGGTGCACAGGAGCAGCAGGACCAACAGCTGATGCTCCTGTCACGGCCTTGCACCTCCTCTGTGTGCGTTCTGTTAAGATGGGAGCTCTGCTGGCAGGCTGAGCCCAGCTCAACCCCTCTCCACCCACTGAGCGGGAACTCAGCCCCGAGCCCTCCCTTCCCTGTCGCAGAGGGCTCCTCCCGCCCAAGGCTGTGGGACAGAGGGAGCTGCGATGAGCCAGGCTGAGGTTTCACCCTGAGAACGGGGACCTCCAGCCCAGCACTGACCTGCGGGAGGATTTGTGTTTGCTGCTGTCGTCCTTGTCGCGGTGGCGGCGCTCGCGGTGCCGCTCCTCGCGCTCGCGGCTGCGGTCGCGGCTGCGCCGGTAATCGCGCTCGAAGTCGTAGCTGCGCTCGCGGCTGTAGTAGCGGTACCGCTCGTCGTCACTGCGGGGACAAGGGACACGTGGGCACAGGGACGCGGCCCCTGAGCCACTGCCCAGGGCCGCAGGCACTCTCACCAGCAGCATCAGGCGCCTCCGACTGACCGGGGGTGCCCCTGACGCGGCGGCAGCAGGAACACGGCACACGCACATCGCTCCCTCCCTGCGTTTCCCTCAGCACGCACGCCCCAGGTAAGCTCTCATCCTGCTGTGTAAGGGGCTGCTTCCTTCCCCACAAGCTCAAAACCACAAACTGTGAGCACCTCTCTACCTGCTCAAAGCACCTCGTTCAATCCCCAGGAGGGGGCAGGGTGTATCCCAAACTGAGACACATCCCACACCCCCCTCTGGTAAACTTCGGAAAGCCAAAATCAGAAGGGTTAACACGTCCCTCTGTGGGAACAAAACTCAGGCTTGGGAGAAAGCAAGTCAAGAGACATTGTTCTGACACTCCTGGAAACAAGGCTGGACAAACAAACATCCAGGATCAATCAGCTGGGAGTGCTCCAAAGGACTGCATGGCCACTTGTCCTGCTGTGACCTGCACCAGGGTGCTCCACACCACCCAGAAATGCCAGCAATGTGCTCAGGAGTGCTGATCCCAGGCCTCAGCTCCAGCATGGACCAGGAAGTGGGGGACTCTGAGCTCTTCCAATTTTAGCAAGTCTTCTGTTCTCTTTCCCCCCCTGCCATCCACAGTCTCCAAAAGCTTATAAAGGAAAAAAAAAAAAAAAATAATATATATATATATATATATATATATATATATATATATATATAAGGAGCACACTGCTCTGTTTGCTCCCTCTCCGGGCTGGGAAGAGCCCCGGCAAGAAATACCCTGTGCCAGGAATGCACATTCTGATCATGTTTTGAATGATTATTGGCATTTCAGAGCTTGGAGCCTGCAAAACACCGCCACTGCTGCTGACTGAACACCAAAGGGATGGGTTTGGGAAGTCTCTGCAGCCCAGCCTCCACCTTAGATCAACACAGGGAGGCTCCAAGCCTCCTGTCCTTTCCCAAGTGCTCCCAGCACTGCTGTCAGCCGAGGTCACAGCAGCTCCCGCCAAGGTGGTCTCTCCAGTCCTGCTCCCATTTCCTGGCTGACTCCCAGGGAATGGCACTCCCAGCTCCACAGGAGAGCGGAGCAGAGCAGCCTGTCTGTCCTTTGATCTGACAGTGACATTTAGAAGACAAGAAGCAGCAGCTCCTGCAGCCAGTGCTTCACACCGAGCTGTGAAACACTGAGTAAACACAGAGGGGCTATTTCATTGACTGGCCTCGTGGGAGAGCAAGAGGAACTGGTTCTGCTGGATTTAAACAAAAAAAAAAAAAACAACCCCAGACCCCAAGACAGGAAATCAGGCAGTGGCACAGCTCCTGGTCTGTGCTGTCGTTATTGACGCAAAGGAGCTCTTCCCCAGACATTCCAGGGAATTCAGCTGGTGTCCTCTACAGCCCAACCCCTGGCCAGCCAGGCTGGGGTGCCCAGGCTGCGCAGGGAGCAGCAGGAGGGCAGCACTCACTTGTTGTATTCACTGGTGGTGGGGGTGCGGTCGCGGTCGCGGTCTCGCTCCCTGTCCCGCTCCCGCTCGCGCTCCCGCTCCCTGTCCCGCCTGGAGCCCGAGTACTCCCAGTGGCTGCTGCTGGAGCTGCTCGTGCCCTTGTCCACCGTGGTCACCCAGGGCGTGTGGGACGTGGAGATGGGGGGGTAGCTGATGAAACCTGAATCTGCAGCCAGAGAGCAGAACCCTCCGTCATCCAGAGCATGCCCAGGATCCCCTCTGTCCCTCCCTTCCCGAAGATCCCCTCTGGCAGCATAGCTGCATCCAAGGAGACAATGGCCCAGCTCCCTGCTGTCCTTCCCTTCCGGCAGTTTGCAAAGAACAGAAAAACTCCTTCTCCCTGAGGAAAGCACAAGAGCAGGCATTTACAGGCAGCACCGCAGTGTCTTGGTCAGCCCTGGGCTCTTGGTCACCTGTACAAGGTCCCACCTCCCACCACGCACCTTCTGGTCTACGGTGGCACCTGGGGAGGGCCAGGGGCACCAGCTGCCAGTGAAGGATGTCACCTGGGGAGCCCAGAGCCCCCAGCATTTCCCAGGCAGAGGTGGCCAGCTGGACCAGGGAGGTTGTATCCCAAAGCAGTGCCACATCTGGCAGCACTGGAGGCTCCTCTCCTCGGGAAGGGCTGGCACTGCCACTCCTCCAACCCTGTCCCGTAGGCACTGGGCTCCCACTGCTCAGCACAGCCAGGAGGCCACTCCTGGTCACTACAGGGCTGGGAGAGAACTGGGGCTGCACCAGGGAAGGGAACCTGCTGAAATCCTGTTACAAAACCACAGGAGATGGCGCCTGTAGGCAAGGGAGAGGGCGAAGTGAGGGAAGAGGAGCATTCAAAAGCCCGGGGAGGAGATGCCAAGCTCAGTAGCTGTGGATGGTTGTGCTAATCCCTGAGGGTGGGGGAAAAGGGAGAGAATGTGACTGACGGTGAGCACACTTGTGTGCAAACGGGCAGAAGAACACACTGCTGAGGCACTGGGGAAGCTTCTGTGTGCCGGGGATCCGATCTGCCCTGAAACAGCGACCTGAGCCTCAGCACTCGGCCACAGAACTGCATCACCACACCTGCACAGCACTCAGTGCAGCAAACCCAGCGTGTGCTCCTGACTGGGATTGTCTGGGACACAGCAAGAGCCTGGAGCTGGAGCAGACATCATGTGTGTCAGCCTCAGAAGAGCCTGGGCTGCCAACAGCCAGGGAAGAGAGAGCAGCAGCTGGATGTGTCCTGCCCCGTGCTCACCTGCAGAGTTGTAGCCAAAGGGAGGTGGCTGCCTGTTGTTGTAGCTGGCTGGCTGCCTTTGGGAGAGAAAAGGGGGTGAGTTACTGACATCAGGGATCTCCACAGCCCTGGCTGTGCTGCAGCTTCACCCTGTTTTTCCTGGGGGTCTATGGAGCATTCTTATGGGAATCCCACTACCAGAAATGCTCATGGGGTTTTGCCACAGCTTCCAAACCTGCCACAATTCTACTGCTTGCCCTGGGAAAGCACCTCTGCTCACAAACTGCCTGGAGCACCTTCAGAGAAGGCATCTGCAGTAACAAACCATGCCGTCAGCTGCTCTAGGCTTTACCTAGACTTTACTGGCTCCTTCCTGTGCCTTGATCATGACAAATCCAGGTGAGTGCACAGAGGATTCTTGACAGACTCTGCTCTCACCCCCCACTCCAACCCAAGACCAGACCATGGATCCCCAGCACTGATTCTGGACCTGTTCTCCTCCCTTGCTCCCTCCAGGGGAGCTGCTGCCATGGCGTGGTCTTACCCAGGTGTGGTCTTACCCATCCAAGGTTGGGATGAGGAGAGCTGGTGGTGGTGCCAGAGGTGGTGGGAACAACCCTAGACACAGAAGGGTAAATCAGCATCAAGATCTTGCAGCTTCACAAGTGCTGCTCACAGTTAGAAACCATTAAAGCATCTTTTTTACTCTAAACAAGGCTCTGTTTAAAATGGAGTAATCTTCCTTCAGGGCAGGATCTCCTCCCCAAATTCACAGCCGAAAGCTCTGTTAGTTTTGTAGGGATATGGGAAGAAAAACTGAGCTAAAAATTACCTTCTATTTTGGCTTATAAATACTAAACATAAGATTCATCAAGGAGTTACAATTAACTCTTACAGCCCTATGGAGAAAAAGTGGTTCTTGGGATGCAGACACACTACATTCTGATCAGAAGGTAACAAGTGATTCTGACCTACAGATTAATGTCAGAATAGAAGATAAGCAGCTCAGGTTCAATGCTGAGTTGGAGTTTATTAATCTTAAATTAATTGTGCTCCAAAATGGTACCATCCTATTTCATGTTCCTCAATCCAAATGCTCTGAACCTGTGTGATCAAAACTGCTGCTGTTACTAAGAACAAGGTAACACCTACCTGGAATTGGACCTGGAGGTGGCAGGCCTGTGGAAATAAGCAGGAAAAACAAGTGAGGACTACAGGGAAAGCATGGCTTCTCTGTACTTCATGGACTCTCTGTACCTCAAGCTAAACTTCAAAGCACAATTTTGAATAAATCCCACATACTGGAGCAAACAGAGCAGCAGAAAAACTGGTGTCACTAAGAGGGAATTAGCCTACAAATGATATAGTTTTCCCAAATGATGATCTTTTTACCTTTATAATTTAAAATGTTGCTGCTCTCTTACACTGGGGAGCTCCTTTTCTGTGTGTAAACACAAGAACAACTGATTTGGTCTTCAGAACAACTGAAGAAGCTGGAGAGGAGAACCTGCTGCAGGTTCCGCTCCAGTGCATCCATCTCGATTTTGCCAAGCATTTTCATCTAAGGCAGCAGGGAAAGCTACCATGGAAAAGTTATTAGGGAAAAGAACCCCTGAGTGCTGCAGCAAATCCTCCTCAGGCAGGAGTCACTGCATGGAGTGCTCCTGGTGCCTTCTCCAGCGCCTGGCTGCTGCTCCAAGACCAGGAGAAGCACAGAGTGTGGCCCCCTCACTTCAGCCTTTGCATTTAAGCCAGGAGTTCTCAGCTTCCTCCAGAGAAACTGGAATCTGCTTCTTGACATTTATCAATAAAGCAAATGGATCAGTAGCACCGGAAGGTTCCCTCAGGGAAACAAAGCCCAGAGGAGTTTTTTTCAAGAAGCAGCTGCCCATTTTAAATATTCAGGGCAATCTTCAATAGGCTGATGGAGACTAAACAAAGCCTGGCCAGGGGCTCCCTGTTCCCTGAGTGCTCACCCACCCCATGGCACTGAACCATTTGATTTGCTGCAGGCCTGGCACACCCCAACTCACGCTGCAGGGGGTGCACACGTACCTGGAGGGTGCAGGGGAGGTGGCACAGAAGTCACTGGAGGAGGAGGGTGCAGGAAGTGTGGAGGAGGAGGCCCGGCCAGCGGGGGAGGCGGAGGCCCTGCTGGTGGAGCGAACGGCTGCTGCTGAGGAGGCTGCTGGGGCTGGGAGGGCTGCTGGGGCTGCTGGGGGGGCTGGGGCTTACTGCCGTGGTCTCCCAGGACCTGAGGGGGCACAGCAATGAAAAGAGAGCGTTTTAATCCTTTGCCCCTGCAGCAGGGCCCTCACAGTGCTGGCAGCATCACCACAACAGGACTGCGGCCGTGCCTGAGCAGTGACCAAACTGCAGAGGCACCACAGTGACCTCAAGTGCAGCTGGCAGTGCTGCTGAGGGGGAGGAACAACAAACAACCCTCTCCCAGCAAATTCTGTCTCCCAGGCAAACCCTTCTTGTTGGCAAAATCTGGAAAACTGACTACTAAAAAAAATAAATGGACCACACAACCTTAAGAAAACCCGAGGAATTGGGCCTTGGAAGGGAAAGGTTCCATGTTTAGGTTTTTCTGGCAAGGAAAAACCTTTTCAGGTAGCAGTGCTGGCAGGAGGAAGGTGGTTAAGAGAAGAGGGTTTGGCAGATGGTCCTCAGACCCTGCAGCTTCCTGCCTGGGAACCAACCAGAACCTGGTGGTCACACACTGGACAGGGAAGCCCACAACTGAGACCAGCTTTAAACCCAGGCTTTCATTTCTTACAAGGGACAAGAGCCAGTAACACAGGCCCATGGTCAGACTGAGGTTTGGGCTGCACCAACTGATTTGAGATTAAATGTTACTTTGAAGTACAGTGAAACACCAGCCCCAGGTACAAACCCTTCACTGCAGATCTGAAGATTCCAACCCCACAGAAGATGGGAAGGGAATATTCCACAGAAGACATTCCCAGCTACACACTCCTAGGAATACTTTGGGAGAGCTGATGATGAAAGAACTCAGGCCTTACCATTCCAAAGGAAGACCAGTTTTCAAAGAACAAATCTGGCTCCTAGCAAAACCAAGCTCTTAACCCAGAAATTAACTGAGCCTGCAGAAGGGAATGACCCATGCACACCCTCAAGAGGGTCGATGTATCACCTGCTGCTCTGCAGGAATGAACTGGGATACAGAAGGTCAGGCACATGCAGACATTTGCCCAGGGCTCACCAGAAGTGCAATAAAACCAGCAATTTGTCAGGGCAGCAGAGAGGCTTTACCTGAATGGGGTTTTCCTCGGAGGCGTGTTTATCCCGACGTCTCCCCTCCACCCTGCGGATGGTGCCCGCCTGGCCCCCGATCACATCGATGGTCCCACCCAGCTTCCTGGGACAAAGCACAGGCACCCAGTTAGCCTCACAAGCACCACAAGGAGCAGTTTTCCCTGCTGGCAGCAGATTTCTTTCATGCTTTCTTTCCCACCAGGGAAACATGTCTCAAACTGGGATGAGAAGCCAAGGAGAAGGCCGTTTGCAATTCCTCAACACCCAGAACATCCCTCTGGGCTCTCTGAGCACCCAGAAATGTGATCCAAAGAACCACCACAAATAGGTCCAAAACCAGGGATTACACACCAGGACAGAAATGCCCCCAAAGTGCTCAAACCCAACAGACTGAGCAGAGAGAGCTTTAATGCCCATCCTTGAGGCAGAGAGTTGGTTCCCAGACAAGGGGTAAAGCTGGGATGCAGGGCTGCTTTCTGCAAGGCAGGTGTGCAAAAGCTGTTTTGTGAATGAAGCAACAGCAACACCCCGAGCCCGAAGCTCTGGCTCATCTGGTGTGTTCTCTTGAAGCTTTTGATAAAACCCCATGGATCTCCTAAGGGCCAAGTGGTTTCCCCAGCAGAGGCTGCCCCTCAGAATGACTCAGTTGTTTTACCACACATCCAGCAGCGTCGCACACAGGCTCAGGAACCAACAGCTCCTCTTATCCTCTGCCAAACTCGTAATCCACTTCCACTTGAGGAGGCAAAGATTAACATCGTGGGAGTAGGAATAAGCCAAGCAAGCACAAGCAATGTCAGCAGTGTGAGCCCTCAAAGCTGAGGTGTTTGCCTGCCTCCTTCCACTCCCACAGATGTGTCCCATCAGCTGGGATCCAGGATCCCCTCCCTGAGCCAAGGAGGAGGGAAAATGGGCAGGCAGGGGTTGCACTGCTGGAGGTGACACTGAATGAGTGACCACAGCAGCTTCCTGCCAAGCTTAAAAGCTTCTCTTTGAGGCTTGAGGAGACTCGGACATTCCCAGATGGTTTACCCCCACGGAAAAACATGCTCCTCTCTTACCTGTTGGGAGGAGGCCCAGCCTTCATTCGTCCTCCCACCAGAGCCAAGAAGTCTGTTTTGAACTCTGTTTTGATGATGTTGTTTTCCACTTCTTTTTCAGCATTTCCTGTTCTTCCCTGCTGAACCTATGGAAGGAATAGATTAAAACATGGGTGTTGTGCCCTTCTTTCAACTGAATGGAGCACCAGAGGTTAACCCTCAGCAAAAAAAAAAAAAAAAAAAAAAAGGCACAATCACAGCAACCTATTCTTAGTCAAGGCACAGCCATTTCTGGCAGCTAGTGGCCATTCCAGCCTCAGCCTGCAGTCCACTGTCTCCCATCAGAAGTCCTGTTATGAGTAATAAACTCATATCATTTTCCATGGAGTCACTAAGTCAAAACTGGAATGAGCAATTTGGCTGAAGTTCTGATGGCCACCATGGTCTCCTGATGGCCAAAGCAGTCTGCAAACACAAAAGGCTGCCCCACCACTGCCGCAGGCAGCAGCAGTGAGCAAAACAACCCTGGGGGCCCAGCTCCCCTCCCTGCACTTCTCTCATCCAGAGGGTTTTCCAAGCAGACACCCCTACAAGCCAACTGGAAGTTCACTCCAGTCTTGCTGCTGTAATGGTTCAAACCTGCCAGGCTGATGGAACTATTCCTTCCACACAGAAAAGATTTTCAACAGAGATTTAATCTTTAAAGGTTCATTTTTGTATTTCTCCTCGCTGAAAGGACACAGAACAGTTCAGAACTAAGGCATCTCCTGCTCTTACACCCTCATCTCTGTGACTACAAACACAATCCCAGTTTTCCTGGAGCCAGGAGCAGGAGTCACCCACCGTGATCTTGTTCTCAGTGCTGATGGGAGGAGCAGGGTCCAGCCCCAGCTGAAGCCGCCGCTGCTTTTCACAATAAGCTTTCCATGTTTCTTCATTGAATCCATAATTAAAGTAATCAGAAAGATCAGCACCTGGCAGAGGGAGCAGGAGTTAACACACAGGTTCTGCACACTCAGATTCTCGAGCTGCCCTTTAACTGCTTACACAAAGGGTTAAGGCAACAGAAGTTTTCCAGGGAGCCCAGCTTGTGCCTTTCCCTGTCAGAAAGCTGTGGGTGCCACCTTGGGTGGGAGGGGACATGGCCTGAGCAGCAGTGGGACCCTGGGACACACAGCACAGCAGAGGGACACACAGGACACACAGCACAGCATTTCCACAGTCCTGGGGAGCCCCCTGCAATCACTTATCCACCAATCTGATTTTTTTCAGGCTGGTTTCTTCCAATTGTCCACATATGAGCTGAGTGCTGGGGACAGCACAGGAGTGACAGGTCCAGCCCCTAACACAAAAATGGGGGGGGGAGCCACAGAACTATTTTTGTGGCAGAACTAAGCCCACACATTCCCCTCCTGACCATCACTGCCTTTGCTGTTTTGAGAGATTCTGGGGTGCCCATTTTGTGAAAGGCAGCTAAAGTGGAAAGGTTTTATTGATGCATCCCAGAGTACACAAGTAATTACAGTTCAGTCACAACCCTAATTAGCCATCCCAGAGTGTTATCTCCCACTGCCAGTCTCCTGTGCAATGTGCTAATTCAGCACAAGCACTTCTGAATGACAGAGGTGACCACAAGCTGCTTGCCAAGAAACCAGAGATGCAGAGGAGCAATCCCAGCTGCAGGAATTCCAGCACTACAAAGCACCTCCTGCCCTGCTGAGGTGTCCCTCAAACACCCCCCACACAAAGATATCCCCACACAGACCAACTCCAAAACAAAGAGCTGCTACAAGAGTGAAACAAAACTCTGCCCAAGCTGAGCTTGGTTTAACTGTGAGGTCTAAGCAGTGAGGTTTATCTGCTGGGCTGGCCACTCTTCCTGCTGTACCACCCAAACATGCAAACTGCATCCACACCAACTCAGCAACACATTTACTTGTCGATTTTATCAGCCTTCATTTCAGACCTCTATTAGTTCTTCCACACAGGATTTCTCCTTCCTCTCCCTCACTCAAAGACATACCAAGCTGTTGAACAATTAACTCTAAAGGATATAAACTTGAAAGGCTGTTGAGTAATGAGCTACTTGCTATCTAAAATAAACTTACAGACCACACAGCTCTGCAGAAATCTTCCCTCTATTGCATTCCAACACTGCTTTAGGGCCAGCTGGCTCTATTTTGGTCCAGGGGTGACAGCATGGCCACAACCACGTCCAGGCTTTATCTTTGAACTTCACTGTATTCTTTCTAACTCATTTTCTTCCCCTTCCCCTCAGTCTCACTTGGCACTCAAGGAGAAATCCCTGCAGAAGAAAAGCTTCTGTTCCACTCTGCCTGCATTGTCGGCAGGGTGCTTTGGTGCTGGTTTGATACCTGGACACGCCCATGGAGCTTTCAGCACTGGAGTGCCCTTCATGCGGGCAGGAGATACCCACACCACACCACAGGCAACCTCAGGAAAGCTCTACTTACTCAGCACAGCAATGTTGCTGAAAGATAAATAAAATACAGGGGCTGGCAGGGAGAATAATGATGGCTGAGAAAAGGACTTTTTGTTTCAGTTGACATTTCCTCAGAGGACATTTTATTAGAGTAGCACAGCAAAAATCTGGATGTCTAGTTCCTTCAATTACTTTTGTATCAGAAGAAAAACAGCAGCTGACTTGTAGCATCCTACAGCTGCAAGAGGAGAAATCTCCCTCATACAATAAGTGTGGGCAGCCCCAGGACCCAAATGAGGAGTGACCACAGGGACAACTCTGGGCTTGGCCTGGGGACACAGAACAAGCTCCTGCACAGGAAGAGGAGAACAAGTATCAACACCCAAATCCTGAACCCACTCAGCTGCCTTTAAGGCCAAACATTATTGGATTGGCATCAGAGCAATGTTCTCGGGAAGTAGGGAATTAATAAAAGAGACCATTAAAAAAAAATAGCTGCTCCCTTTAGGGAAGTTCAATTACTAGAATAAATGCAACCCAATTTTACGTAGAGCATGGCTTGTTCAATCAGTAAATGCCATTGATTGTCTAGCCAGGCAGCAGAGGCTGAGCACATTGTTCCAGCTTCCCTGTTCCCTGGCAACAATAAATGGACAGAAATTACATGTGAAAATAAAGAGACGCAACTAGAACTGCAGAAAATATTTACCACAAGGAACTGTGAGGCCTCACCTGGTTTCCTCCATGGTTTGTCTTCAAATGAATCCAAATCCACTTCTATCACAGGCAATCCATTTATGTTCCCTGCAGCATCCAAGTCAATACCTTTGGGCTGCAACTTGGCTTTGGGGAGAGAGGGACTGTTACAACTTTTAATGCAATGCCTTTAATCCACCCATTTGCTCAGCAAATTATTCCAGCAGAAACAAAGCGCTGCAGTGAATTAATCACCGGCTTTACAGCACGCAGGTAACCACAATCAGCTTTTTAATAAAAAGGACTCTAGTCACTCCATAAACAAACAGGGTGTGCAGCACCTGCAGCTGAACAGCAGAGAGGCAAATTCAACCCAGATTGGTACTACAGGCAGAGTAAATCATTAGGACATGCATGGAATTTACCCCACATGAAAATAAAATGAAATTATTTTTCTCC
Organism: Chamaea fasciata; assembly: GCF_029207755.1. NCBI lineage: Eukaryota > Metazoa > Chordata > Aves > Passeriformes > Sylviidae > Chamaea > Chamaea fasciata. The sequence continues at coordinate 2,182,563 of NW_027094107.1, forward strand.
CCAGGCAAAGTATTTATTTTCCTCTCCCAAGACAGACACATCTTCTCATAACAAGAGACTTTTTCAGGATCAGTCTTAAGTGGACTAACAAGAGTCTGAAAAATTCTGTCAGGTACAGAACCTACAAGGGGAATTTGTTCTTATTTTCTCAATCAGAAGATAATTCATTTGGATAAAGCAATTAGTGGAAGGCAGCAGATGAAGCCCATGAAAGGACAGTCTCACACATGTGGAAGGACAGAATCCAAGACTCAATTTACATGAGAAACTAAATTGAATGGTGTGGAAGATTTCAGCAGCCAAACAAGCATAGCTGATACTCAAGGCCAGAGTTTGTTCCTTTTAGCATCTTACACTGCAAGTAGCTCAGGACACTGAGTTCCAGTCCTCCTCCAGGGCTGCAATGCTCAGCCCCAGTGCAACAATGCATTTTAGAAATATTCCGTGGTTTTACTATCAAAGTATCAATAAATTCATTTTTCCCTAGTTTAAAGATAATTATAATCACCTTGCTCAGTGATGGGTAATTAAATCACTCCATTGCATCCTGCACCCTCAGACTGTGCTGGGAGCACTGATTTTTAGGAAATGCACTTCCTATTCCTGGTTTACACTTACTCTATATCCTTTTAAATAGAGAAAAATTTGCAGCTGCTGCAGCTGTGAGTGCCAGGTAGGTGAAATACTGCAAAGGTGAAGGATAAAAATAACAGCAATACCTGAAGCTGATGCTCCATAGCCTCTACCCGTTTTTAAGTTTAGATTCATAGGAGTTCCCCTATTGGAAAAGAATCACTACGTTGGCATTTGAACAAATTACTTGGCTAAAGATTCTCATGCAAAATATATTCAAGCCCTGACACCCTTCAGGAGATGCTTTAGTTCACCTGGGTTTGCTATTCAGAGTCATCCATCAGAGTGAAACCACCTCTACAACAAGAGAAGGAAATTATCCATAAAGTGGAAAAATTAGAAGATGCAGCAAAGCACAGGTAAGTTGTTTGTGTAAGAGGAAGGCAGCTAGCAGCAAGCAAAAGTGCTGTCTTATTATTTTTATTCAATGCACTTTAGGCGGAGTTGTAAAAAATGTAATTTCCTGCTTCTCAAATCCAGCCTTGCCATTTCTGAGCCACAGAAAATCAGACAGCTGGAAATCAGTAAATTCACAGCTTATGCAAATTCTTAGCAAGACAGATTTTGGTTCTGGAAGTTTTCACAGATGAATTTAACAGAACTTCCCATCTTTGATTCTGCCCCAGGGAGGCCAGGAATTAGTAAGTTAATTTTCCAGCGGCAGCCCCACGGATTATCGTTCCCATTTTACAGATGGATTCTCCAACAAGCAATTGCAGGGCAGAGCTGCCCATCAGCCCCTGAGGCCACTGTGGTGTTGTGGCCACTGCTCCCAGGAGCCGGAGCAGCTCTCAGCTCATGCTCTTCCCATCCCTGAGCCCCAGACCCCACAGCCAGCTGTACCCACATGTAGGACGGCGCTCCCGTCTTGATGTTGCCGATTGTGACCTTCACGTCGTCGTCATCGCTGTCACTGTCACTGTCATCCTCGTCATCCTCGCCACTGGGAAGGGCCTGCAGCAGCACAACCATACAGGAGCTCATCAGTACACACAGCTGGGAATTCTCCAGCACAGACAAATCTCAGGAAGCTTCCAGAACAGCCTCCAACAACAATGGGCAGCTGCCCACAGAGAAAATCCTGCGTCCTTTGAAGATTTGGCCCTACGTGAAATTTGGAGTAATATTTGTGACTGTGGGGAAGGTTTAGCTCAGTTTTAAGAACTTCACCACATCCCTCAGTTCCCCTGGCCCACTCTTTTTGAGAGCTGGGACTTTTCTGGCACACCTCTTTCACAAGGGCCATGGTCAAAGTACACAACCACAACTGAAAACCACCAAAATACATTCAGCAGGCTTCACCTATGAACCTCAAAGCAAATATTCTCTCGCCACAACTTCTGTGGTAGGGAGCAGCTGAGGAGTTTGGTTTGGCTGATTTAGCACAATCAGCCCCCAAGTCACTTCACGTTACAGATTTGACTCCAGTGCAACCCCAGTGCTGGGCACAGAAGTAAAGGAATAGAAAAAGTGATCTTCCAGATCTGCAGCAAGTGCAGTCTTGTGAGAAGCACAAGCTGAATTAGCACCTCACCCCACACGGGGAAGGTGTCCCTCACCCTCCCTCCTTTTCCACAGCACATGGGTCTGTCAGAACCCTGAATGAACTCTCTTGATGTGGCAGAACACAAACCCATCAAAGAGTCCAGGAGAGGAGGGTGGGGAGAAGCAACCCTCCTCCTCCTCCAGCACTGAGCCACCAGATTGCATTCTAAGAGGTCTGAGCCTGAACCAAAATTGATTCCCAGCACCTTGGGCTTTCTATCCCAGTGTTTCCCATATCTTACAGGTCTTTGAGAAGTCACACTGAATACTGAGCTGGAACACATCGTGTTCTGCTTTTCCTACCCGACTGCAGCATCAGAGACCCTGATCTGCCTCCTGAGAGGGTGTGAGCAGAGCGTGCACCAGGGCTCCCTCCCCACCACTCAAGGCAGGATGATGAGACAAGGCTGGTGCTGGAGCTGCTTTGGGAATGCTGGCAGTACATCCCAGCACTGCAAAGCCCAGGTATTGGGCAGCAGCAGGACCTTTACACCCCCTGTTTGTCCCCAGGAGTGCTGACGCGCCCAGGTGGGCAGTGGGACACGTACGTGCTGGGCCATGTCTCTGTCCTCGCCGCTGACGGGCCGGCTCTCCTGGGGAGCGTCCTGCAGAGGGTGAGCAGACTCTGCGTGCCTGGGGAAGGGACACAAAACACGGTGACCACGACACAGAACACACAGTGGACAAGCCCAGCCTAGAGGGTCACCTACAAACACTTCTAAAGCCTTTGCCCAGGTGATTTCACACAATGCTTTATTCTTCTTGTCTGTTTGTTCTGCTGGCATTTGCTCAACTACCTGACAAAAAAAAAAATCCATCCTCCTGGCTTGGCTTTGCTTTTGCTGGAAAGAATCAGTTTCACACATCCAGAGAGCACCTGACAGCACTCAACAGCTCAGTGGCAGCTGGCTCAGCTGGCATTTAGCACAAACACAACTGATAAGAATAAGACCATAATCAGCAAAATTTCACCTCCTCCTTAAGGATGCTAATAATTACACATGCATTTAGTCGGCAGCAAAGGCATCTGTCCCAGAGAAATTAAGGAAAAAGTTATTTCAGGGTTTCTACAAATAGTTTACAGTAAGTAGTTAAAATTCCAAAAGGAAAAGTCAGATAATTATGCACCCATTCTTCTCACTCATTACAAATTAGTCCTGATGAAACAAAGGTCAGGTTTGGATTTACCTCCTGTTTAAGAGTTTGTACAAATGTTAACACTGTTTATTGCACTGGCCAAGCAAAAGAGCGGAATTGATGTACACCTGCTAGAAAAGAGTGTGCCAAGTGTTATAGAACTGAAATACAGAGAGCTCATCTGTCTGTAATATCACAGGTAAAACTTGGTAGAACTTCAAAATAATTCTGAGTTTTTTCAAGGGAGACAATCAGAACACCCCAGGCCAAAGAAATCCAATCCTCCATCAGTGCTTTGTGGAGATGTTGCTGTTAATTTAAAATCCCACATGGGACAACCAACATCCACAGGACCGTCTTCAAAAAGGAGCAGGCAACATCTCACAGAATCCAGTCACTGGTCACATCAAAGCCACCTCACAGTGACAAGAGAGACCATACAAAAAAGGCAAAATAACCCAACCCAACTGCTACCGAGTGTAAAACAAAGAACAAACAACCTGAGCATAACTGAAGCTCCGTTTTGGGAAAGTCCCATGTACAAAGAAATTCATCAGGCCAAGATCAAAAAGAGGGCTGAAGGTCGGGCAGCTGACCAAGCACAGGTGCCATGGGTGCCAAGTTCCTGATGTGACACCTGCACACACTTTCAGGTATGTCAGAGGGAAAACCAGCCTCTGGGTATTTCCATGCTGCAGACACAGGCTGTGACATGAGGACCAAAGCATGGACCACTGGAGAAAATCTCTCTGATGGGTCTAAAAACTTTTTGCCCAATCCGAGCAAATCAGCATTGACCTCCAGCCCTGAATCTCCTCAAATGTCTGAGATAACTGTGCTCAGGAAGAGTGACAAGTGTTACCTTCAGCTTCCAGTCACATGAGGCATCTGTGGGTGTGCATTAAAATGTATGAACTGGAGTTCAGAGAGACACTTGGGAACTAGGAGCCTTTCCCCAAACCTCTCTGCTTCCCAGGAATGAACCACCTGACAGGTCCCCAGCATTGTCTGGGCACAGGAAAACGTGGCAGAGATTTCACTTCCCCAGAATGCCAACATAACCCTGGGCACTGCTGACAGCACAGCACCCTGCTGGCATCTAACACATCCCTTGGGCTGGGGAATGTCAGTGATGCTGCATCCCAAACTCTGCACAATTCTGCTTCCTGGCTGGGGATGAAGACTCCAGACAAGCCAGCAGAGCAAACAAAGAGTCATTTTCTCTTAAAACACCCCAAAGCTCTTCATTTAGGTAGATTCTCATTGTGCAACAAAGGTATATGGGGGGGAAAAAAGTAAAAAGAGGGGAAAAAAAGGAGAGCCAGCATGGCCACTGATATTCTTCCTTCCTGCATTTTGCAGTTATTGGAGACAGTTGCTGGAAATTCAGATTTTTATTCCTGCTTGTAAAGTAAAATTGCATTCGGATGAACGTGACAAGGAACAGCAGATTTATGTAAAACAGCTGTAAATTTCTGCCTAAAACTTGTTCCTCCTCACAAAGCCCATTTGATGTTTTTAGGTGACAATTTACCACGGTTTTTACCACTTGTTTATTTGAACAAGTTTTCATACTCCTTAAGCACAGAAGTAGGACAGTATCTGTACCAACCTCAACATTCCAGACACTGAATCTACAACGACAACAAACACTAAACTGAACTTTGGAAGGGGCTGAACACACACACAAGCCCAGTGAAAACCAAGCCTCCTGAAAAATGTTACATTTAAAATGGCAAAGAGGCAACCCTGTGCTGAGACAAAGCAAAACACACAGCTACAAATAGAGAGGAAATATAACCCAGGACAGCAAATCCTTTCCACACACAGAAAGCCAAACTGATCACTGGTTTTATCTCCAAGTCTTACCACACCACTTGAGGGACCTCACAGAATGGGCTGGTTTGAGCATCTCAAGATTTCAAGCTCAAGGTTTTTACTTTTCCCAGACTAAAGCACAGGCCAGTTTTACCAATGCCAGGACAGCACAAAGCCAACCCTCAGGGCATCGTTTTTCACAGAAAATTAAACTGGAGAATGGATCTGGTTTGAAACTAATTGCCGAGAGAAAATAAAGGGCTAAAAATTAGTTCTAAATCAAACCAGTGCACTCATCCAGCTCAGCTTCCACATCCACAAATGCCTGCCACCCCCAGCTGGGGATAATCCCATGGGATGGGGAAAGGACAGGCTGCTGCTCCTGGTAACAGCACTGCTCTAAAGCACTCATGGAAGCTCTGCTCAACAAGGTTCAATCTTTACACCGTGTATTGCTACTATGAATAAACAGCCTCAGGACTCACCCAGAAATTGGTCCATCTTCTTGCTTAGCAGTGGTGTCATCTGCAAAAACAACAGCAAGAACAAAGGAATTATTCAAGTGAAAGGAAAAAAGCTAAATTCAAGCACAAAAGGCATCACAGGTACACAAATACCCAGTGGTGCCAAGGCATTAAAACCCCAATGCTCTCTTTTCAACAAAGTTCAGCTAGAAATGGAACAACTAAAAATAAACCCAACCCAACACACACCACCCATCTGCAGAGGTGATGTCTCACACCAAACAAAATTCAAAATATATGTCCTAAGTCTCAGAAACTGAGACAACTATTGGATAGAAACTGAAGTCACCTATGAAGGTCTCTGTATGGAATTTTAACGTGCCAGGGAAGAGGAAACATAAAAGCATTCATGTGGAAAGCCTATGGGGAGGACAAAGACGCTTCAATAAAGTCCTGTGGTTAACCCGGCCACATCCCAGGCCCGTTAGCCCAGCGGTTCACAAGGTTTGGGTGATTAGCGAACTGAAACTCTTAACAAAGCATGGCGTTCACCTCCCTACACCAGTGTTATTGCTAAAAGGACAATAACACACCGCCGCCCGCCCAGAAAGAGCGGCTCAGGCGCTCCCGAGGGGAGGCCGGGGGCGGACGCGGGTCCCTCTCTGGGGCCCGGGGGCAGAGGCCGGTCCCTCTGAGGGGCCCGGGGGAGATGCCGCTCCCTCCCTCCCTCCCCCCCGCGGGGCCGCCCCCGGTCCCGCACGGCCCCGCAGCCGGGGGCGGCCCTGAGGCGGGGCCGGGCCCGCGGCCGCCCGGGGCCCCGCGCTGCCCCCGCGGTACCTACCCCCGTAGAGCCAGTGCTCCTCGTCCTCCTCCGCCTCCAGCGGCGCCGCGCCCGACACGGCGCCGGCGGCCGGCGGCTCCAGCTCGGTGGCCATGGCGGCCGCGGGGCTGCGGGGAGCGGCGGCGGGAGGAGGAGGAGGAGGAGCGGCGGCCCCGCTCGGCTCCCGCCGGGCCCGGGCGCGGCGCTCGGGCGGGGGTTCGGCGGCCGCCCTACGGCGCCGCCATTGCTCCTTCTATGGCGGGAGGGGGGGCGAGACCCCCGGCGTGGGCGCGCAGGGCCCCGGAGCCGCCCGCCCCGCGCTGCCGGGCCCTAGTGCCGCCCGCCGTGTCCCGCCGGGCCCTAGAGCCGCCCGCCGTGTCCCGCCGGGCCCTAGTGCCGCCGGCCTCACGGAGCCCCGGGCCCTAACGCCGCCCTCAGAGCCCGCCGGGCCCCGGCGCCGCTCGCCCGCCAAACCCGCCCCGCCAGCCCCGCGCGCATGCGCGCTGAGGGGAGCGCGGCCCTGCCCGCGGCCCCGCCGCTGGCTCCGGTACAGCGGAGCGTTCGCCCCTCGGCCCCGCCGCTGGCTCCGGTACAGCGGAGCGTTCGCCCCTCGGCCCCGGTACAGCGGAGCGTTCGCCCCTCGGCCCCGCCGGTCGCTCCGGTACAGCGGAGCGTTCGCCCCTCGGCCCCGGTACAGCGGAGCGTTCGCCCCTCGGCCCCGCCGGTCGCTCCGGTACAGCGGAGCGTTCGCCCCTCGGCCCCGGTACAGCGGAGCGTTCGCCCCTCGGCCCCGCCGCTGGCTCCGGTACAGCGGAGCGTTCGCCCCTCGGCCCCGCCGCTGGCTCCGGTACAGCGGAGCGTTCGCCCCTCGGCCCCGGTACAGCGGAGCGTTCGCCCCTCGGCCCCGCCGCTGGCTCCGGTACAGCGGAGCGTTCGCCCCTCGGCCCCGCCGCTGGCTCCGGTACAGCGGAGCGTTCGCCCCTCGGCCCCGCCGCTGGCTCCGGTACAGCGGAGCGTTCGCCCCTCGGCCCCTCGCCGCCGCTCTCGCAGGGCCGGCGCGCCGCGGGAAGCAGCCCGGCGTGCGGAGAGCAGCCCGAACGGCCGCTGTGGCGCCTCCCGCTCGGAGCTCCCCGCGAAGGGCGTGAGGAGTCCCGCAGGAGCCCCGGGGAGGCGCTGGGCACGGACGGGGAGCGCAGAACGGCGCTCCGGGTCACTGCTGGCAGCGCCCCGGGGCTCCCCAACAGCTGCGGACACATTGGGCACTGTCGGGACGGGGTTGGCACCTGCCAGGTCTGGCTGAGCAGCTTCTCGGTGAATGCTGAACTTCAGAGCCCGGAGCTGCAGCGCCTGAGGCTCCTTCTGCAGCTCCATCTGGGAGCTCCAGTTCGGAGCATCGCCCTCTCCTCCTCCAGAGCCCTTAACTCCGTCACTACCACAGGGAAAATCAGAGCGAGCAGATTTTCAGCACTAAGGCTCACAAAACCTATGGAGAATCCAGGAGGCAGTTACCTTTTCCATGCAATAAACAGTGCCAGAAAAATCCCGGATTGACATGTTCCCTCTCCCCGCCCTGTGGTTCTGGTGTGGCTGTGGTCCATTCCTGCTCCTTGCGCCCTGCTGGATCCCACATTGGGAATGCTCAATGAATTCTCACTGTAGGGACTGGAATAGGAACTGGACATCCCCAAACCACCGGGAGCTGGTGAGATCCCTGATGATACCCGTGGATCCGGGTCAACTCTGCAGAGTGGGAAAGTGCTGTCACCAACAAGGCTCAACGGTGGCTTTCCATTTTCCACTGTTTTCCATTTACAACAAAACCCAGAATTCCTTTTGACTTTTGCTGCTCCGTCTATTCAGACACTTCACTGTTAAAAAAAGTCCAAGGAGATCTCTGTGGAAACTGTCTGGAGAACCAGTAGTTTTCAACCACTCCTCTAGGCTTGCACACCATATAATTTACAGTACATATAGATCAGTCATCACCTTTTGATTAGTATTTGCCTTTTAATTTTAAATTCTTATTAGTCTGAGAGCTACTGTAATTCCTCTTTCCAATTTTATTACCTATCCCATGGGACCAGCTCTGTTGTTAATAAGTGTTTCTTTCCTAGCCAAAATCTCAGGTTATATTTATCACTGAATACAAATATACAAACCTATTTCCTGAAGAAATTTTAATTTACTGCTCAAGAAAGGCCACTATAGATAATGAGGTTTACATAAAGAATGTGAAATAAAATGTGTATATATTGAAAGGATCATTACCTAAACACATTCAGTGATTAGGGAAAATGTAGAATTCAGCAGTTTAGCCCAGAACCAAATCTGTTTGCATGTTTATAAAGGAAACAGATGTAAACCAACCAAGTCCAGGTTGATTCGATCTCCCAGCTAAACCACAACAAGGAAATTATTGATTCAGTCAGATATAGAAATAATAGAAATATTTAAAGCAGGTCAGAGACTAAGTAAAAGGGCATTTAGAAAATCATAAGCAAAATTCAGGCATCAATCTGGGAACTAATCTTTTTAGTAAACTCAATTGTGTTAATTTTGCAGATTGAATCAGCCTGTGACAAACCCTTTTTACAGGAAGACTGGGAGCACAAATACAAGGAGAACTGGAAGACTGGGAGGACACAGTAATGGAAATATTGAGAGATTCACCGGTACAAAGTGTCAGATGCTGAGTCTGGACTGATAACGAGTGTCTGCAGGGAACTTGTACAAACTACAAGTGGCTGAAGAGAAATAGCCCCAGATTTATCACAGAACAGCTACGGATCAGAAATACAATACAGCCACTAAGGAGACAAATGTCACCCTTTGAATTTAATGGATCCCATTCTTTTCACACAAGAGAGGGAATTATCAACACTGAAATAAATACCTGGTGCCTTGGCCATGAGCCACTAACTGGAATATTGTTCCTGGTCACTCCTATTCATTTGTAATTCAAATAAATGCAAGCAGGATGAACAGAAACAGAACTTTGCTTTTGAGAGGAGGCTAACATTTAATTTGGTCTAAGAAATGCAGGCTTCACTAGAAAAATAAACTCAGCTAGAACAGTTCAAGTGATGACAGACACAGCATTATAAATACACTGGCACAGACACCAAGGCAAAGCTGCTCTACCAACAGGTCGGAGTCTGCCTTCCAATAGAGTCGGGGCCAAATCCCAAATATCCTTAACACAGGCCTTTGCTGCTAAATCTGGGCAATTACATCTCCTAACCCCCCCGAGGGGACTCACTCCTGACTCAGCCCCTCATCCCCGTTTTGGCTGAACATCCCAGTAACATTCTGTGTTTCTCAGCCAACAGCCAGTATCAGCTCCATGCTCCAGCAGCCCCCGGGTTTGCCCAAAACAACTTCCAACAAAAACATTGCACGTGTCCCTTTCAGGAATGTGTGCTTTCCCCCCAGGGATGAGCCAAAGGCTTTTGTTTTAAGTCCGGCTTTCAGGGCTCCAAAGCCGGGCTGGTCACACACACAAAGGGCTGCCCTGTGCTGGGCACAAACCCCTGGGGAAGGCAGGATTTGTTCACCTCACACACTGTCCTGCTCAGGCTGGCCCCTGCCAGGGGTGAGAAAACCTCTGCTCTGGGAAAGGAATGCTGCAGAGGGAGATTCCTTCAGGAAATCCTTTCAAGGGAGGGCCTGTGAGCCCCCCAGCCAAATGATGGGATCCTTAAGGTTGGCAAAGACTTCGGAGATCACCAAGTGCAACCATCAACCAGCAGCACCACCATGGTCACGGCTAAACCACGTCCTCCAGGGCCACATTTTCCAACCCTTCCAGGGATGGGGACTCCAGCACTGTCCTGGCAGGAATGTGGATCACCAGGAAAATCAGATATAATGATCATTCTGCAGTTTTCATCTTTGGAAATCCTTCCTAAGCTTCTCAAGTGTTATTCTTTGAAGCAGCCACGGCCCTGGTGCCCGGCTCTATCAGGTGTGTTTCATTTAGACACACCCCACCACTGCTTCCATCCCACTAAAACACCCCTGCAGGGAAAGATGCAGAACACTTCCATTGTTTTCTTTTCCATAAACACATTGCACTATTCAAGGTTTTCATCTTTGAATTTAATTAAAGAAAAATGTCTCAAAGTGATGAAGCATGTCTGACTTCCAGCTTCTTTCAATGGCACAAGCCAGTGCAGTAAATTGTAGAAAGCAAGCTCAGTTAGAATTTTATTTTCATTTAAAATAAAAAATAGAGAGAAAACTCTCCAGATGTGAGGTCCTGTTAAAAAAGTGGCTGTTCACTTGTAAACAGAATAAAAGTGTTAAGAACACAGTTTCATACAGCTTAAACAAAACCACTTTTCAGAAGCAATACAAGTATGTTACAACACTGTAAGAACACCAAAAGCAGAAAACAAAAGAATGGCAGAAGAATCACGTAACATTGCTTACTAAAGTGATAAATAATTGATGGTGAATGTTAATAGCTTGACATTTTTATTGCTCCAATGGTAGTGTGTTGACATGAAAATGTAGTAAACTGTCAGTGGGACAATAACAACCACCAATTTATGGTTTTGCATATGGAGTTTTGTACCTATCGAGAAAAGCACAGGAACTTTCTTTTTTTTGTATTTATCAAAACCACACCAGATTTAATAATTTTTTTGTTTGTTTAAAGTCACCCTTTTACAACTGAACCCACACTCCCTAGACTTGGGTGTGCATGTTTGAGCACTTTTACGTTCCTCCTCTTGGAAAACACCTTTGCAGGAGCAAGTGGGGAATCACTAAGGAAGAGATCTGATGCTCTGCCAGAGTTCTGTGCTCCTTCAGTACCCTCCAGATACAAAACTTTCTAGATACAAACCCAAAGTTTTCCTGGATAAAATCTAGAAACAAACATAGTGTCAACATGTTGATGCGAAGAAATAAACACTGATTTGGTAGACAGTAGCTGCTTTTAAAAATCTGCTGCAAACTCCCACTCCTGAGAGGGACCAGTTCCCTTTTCTCCTCTGCACAACGGTGTTGGAACCAGCCAAGGCACTTTCTTTATCACTTCCACTCACTCTGCTGACATTAATCTGTTACATTGCCACAAATTCTGACAGATATCCTCCATGAACACTTCACCAACTCATGCTGATCATTTACTGTCAAAAATGAGATTTCTGGCCTTGGGAGACAGAATCACCTGTGATGTTTTTGTGGTAAAGGACAGCCCAGGCAAAAAGAACCCGTGTACAGAGTTCACAGCAGTTACTGCCAGCTGCCTTCACCTTTCAGTGAGCTGGGAATCCTGTGTCTTTCACATGCAAATATAATACTGCTGCTGGTTTTGCATTTTAATGCAAATTTATCTACTTATTAAAACATGGAGCTTACTGTAAATGACAGGTTTGGCTCTGGTTCTTTACCAGTTGCTTTATGGCCACATAATTAAACGTCAATTAAAATACAAAGACGAGACCCATTCATGGTTTGAAGACTGCACAATTAGTAATTAAGGACAAATTAAAATGTCTAGGATTTATGTACTTCAAATGTAAACTTTACAAATTAATACTATGTGCTTAAGTGTTCAAGGCCAGTTTGGATGGAGCTCTGAGCAGCCTGGGCCAGTGGAAGGAGGGGGTGGAATGACAGGAGGGGTCCCTTTGGGGTCCCTTCCACCCCACCCGTTGTGTGATTCCATGGGAAGTGCCTGTTCTCCCCCTTGGGAAGGTACAGGGAGAAAATAGTCACATGGAGAAGAAAATCAGAACCTGCTGAGATTTCTTGAGATTTCTGCACAACAAAGTTCTGGCAGAACAGTAAGAAACTTCCATTGCTCTTCTAATTGCTCCAGAAACTCATTTGTCAGGGGAACCCAAAGAACTGGGTGTGCCATTTCAGTTTTGGTTTACTCTGCCTTTTTCTGCCATTATTTTCTCTGCTTCCAGTTAACACTCATCCCCCCAAAAACAGAAATAAATTGGAGACAACACTTTGCCTGGTTCTGCACTGGAAATGTGAGTTGCAAGGTGTAGCTAATGATAATTTCAAACTACACAGGAGGTTTTCATTCACGTTATAAATGCAATTGCACATTTAGTTGTCACCAATCCACCAGTCAAACAAAGTTTCTGCATGAAATATGCACATTTCAGACTCTGAACCATCAGTCTGGGACTGGAAACAGCACAAACTTCCCTTTGAGTAACAACTTGCATAAAACTGGCCTTCTGTAAACACTGTGTACAAGGAATCTGACCTACTACAGGTATTAGGATGCAATGGTCTTACAAATACTGTATTTTAATAGCATATTGCAAACTGGAGAGATGCAAATACATTCAGAGGAAACCCCAAGTCACCCTGAAACTAAAAAGCAACTTGGGATGATGTTGCAGGGAGTCAAGATGCTGCAAAGAAATGCCTGGACACTGAGAATGAAATCCACCACGACTTGCAGATGCTCAGTTACCTGCTGGGCTTTGTTATTTCTAGTTAGGAAAGGCAAGGAACTTGCAACAATTTCTATTAGCTTTCTTTTATCCAGTGCTCTTGCTTAGGTCAGCCATTAGATGAAGTTTTTCTACAATGACTTCCCTTCCTGAGATCAGGCAAACAGGGAAGAATCCAAAGTAATACTGAATTCCACAAGGCTTTCCTGGCCCTCCAGACAGTGCCTGACTGCCAAAACATATTCAGGAGCCCTTTCAACTGCTGCACTTCCTCCCCTCAGCATGTTTTGAAACTCCACTTTGACTGAGATAAAACCTATTTCCACTGGAAGGGACTTCATGTCACTTAACTGTGAAAATGCTGAAGTACAACCACACCACAGCAATAACAAAGGTGCTGCTTCAGCTTGGATTTGGCTGTTCCTGATTGTTCTCCTTTGTAACAAAGATCTCTGATTCGAGGCTAATTCTTCCTGGCTTCCAAACAAAACAGAACTTAACATCCATATATTCCTCACTTTCAAAAGAGACTTTAGGGTATTCTGTTAATAGCAGCTGCCATCTACCCCACAAATGTAGCTTTTGCAGAGGTGGAGATTTCAGCTTCGTATTTCAGGTGCTGCAAGCACCACCTGAAATACTTCTCAAAATAAAGACAGAAATGCTATGCATTTTTCATCCATTTACTAAACAAAGTGCAACTGAGCCCTACACATCTGACATATGTACAAACTCTTCATGGCTTTCCCATAAAACCAGTGTGGGCGGGGCTGTACAATCCCAGGGGAAGGAGCACATGGAACAGATGCTGGGGGACTGTTGGCAATAGAATAAGAGCTATAATACATTCTGTAAACCTTGGCATACCACACTTTACATTATGCAAAGAGTCAATATTTACAAATCCATAGTGGGTAAACTAATGAACCCCCCCTAAATGTAAATGATGATTTTGCAAAGTGCAGGACAAAACCAGTGCTGTTGATTGCAAGTCCTATGCAAGCAGGTTCTACTAAAATCATTACTACTGGAGTTTACCTGGACATTCCTACTGAGGGTTTCTAGGATTGCAACACTTAGGATGAAATATAGGATGACACAGCTTTAGGATGCACGTTGGAGGACAGCAAAGAGAGAAATTAATAAGGCAGCATGCTCAGAACAAGTTTAAGCAGCACTGATGTTAAGATCCCTAGTGGCAACTCTATCAGTTATTGGTAATGTTAAAAATTCAGAGTGCAACATAGAAGCCTCGTTCAACATAAAAAAAATGTGCAAATTGTTCTCTTCTTAACAAAAGAAAGTAACAGCAAGGAAGATTTCTACTGAAGAACATTTTTAAGTCACAGCAAAGTAGACCATCTTCTTTCCAAAATCATCTACAAGGCACTAAGGGTAGAAAATGACAGGTAACATGAAAGACCAATGTTGTTCCTCAGTCAGGTCGAAATATGGGGTATTTTGGTAAGAACTCTATTAATATTACCTGTTGAGGAAGGGAAAAAGACAAGAAGAGAAGACAGTAACCAAAAAGTTCAAAGCTTCAGCACAATTTCCATGAACATTAGCTAATTCATAAGACTAAATATATCTGAGATAGTCTGAGAGGAGGGAATGTTCCCCAGGGTAACAAAGCAGAGATTCCAGTCATTCTGAAATAGAGGGATTCTGTGTGCTTGGCTTTTTTTGGGGTGAATCACTTTCCCTAAAGTCCACAGTCTTCACAGCTATATGTTAAAATGGATAAGGGAGTGGTAGAACCACAGAAATATTTGAAATTCTGCTTTCCTACAAGCTCTGTCTTGTTTACAACCATGTGAATTTTAGAGCTGGCAAAAAAAAAAAAATAAACAAAACAAAACCAAACCACCAAAACAAACCAAAAACACAAAAGAAAAGGTTCAACCAAAAAAAACCTCATTACTATAAAGATGCAAAATTTCTGCAAAATTATTTGAATCAAAGGAATTATGGATACCACTGGAAAAGGTGGGTAAGTTAAAGAAGTGCAGACTGGTGTGGGAATCTCCAGTGCAGAAAGCCCCAGTGGGTTTACCCCATTCCAAATTACAGACCAAACTGCACATTTGTCTGGGAGATCTTTTTGCACAGGGTCACTAAGGGAAGGATTTTCTCTATTAAACTACAGCTCTGTTGAATAGCAATAAGTAAGAAGCAATACTCACATATTCCATCATATTGCTAGTTTCACATTTCCTTTTACTCAGCTTCCAGTGCAAACCAAGCTGAGGAAATAATTAACAAAGGATTAGCACAGCCTTGTTTGGATGGGTAATGCACCAAGCATTAGCAATACTGAATTTAGGATCAGTATAAAATATGGAATTATGACCAGACTGTAAAACCCTTCATTGCCAAGATTCTTAAAGCTGAAAAAAATGAGCACTCTTTTCTTACCTTATGATATAGTCTGTTATTTTCCCATTCTAATAACTTCTGAATTGATCTTCTAGTCTAGAAAGGAAGTCAGAAGTGTATCAGAAATGGTTCAGCAGCCTGTCTCATCCATTACTGCATTTCTGGCTAAGGTTAATTTATAATAAGTTGTGTTTTATAAAAGTAGAACGAAGCAAAGAAGAAATAAATGGAAATCTTATCACTTCAACTCCCTGCTCTCCCCTTTTTCAAAAAAGGAAAACACTTATGGGTTTTTTGTTAATTTAGAATCACTGGAAAAACTTCTCAGATCAAGTCCAACTTAGGCCTGCGGCTTTTCCAGAGCTCATTTAGTAAGTAGGAGATCCTTTTGAATTTGGTGTTTTTACCTCCCACAGGAAACAAAACAGTCTACCAAATTCTCCTGGCCAAATCCTGCACTCAGTGCAGGTGTTCTGCTGAAAACACAGATTTTCACACATTTAATTTTCAGATTTTGCAAACGGAATTGTGATCTGGATCTTGGAAAAAAAACCCCTCACCACCAAACTCCAGTTCACAACAAATTATTTTCAACTCCTGGCTACCAAATGTGCCCTTCGTCCTGCTCTTCCCACAGCTGTAGAGACAAGATGATTTCTCAAGTTTTGGTGATTTTGAAGGTCACAAAAAGACAACTGTGATGATCCTGCACGGTGCACATTTAATCACTGCATTGTTGTCACCCTCACACTCCCACAGAAGTGCCATCGTTTTCCCTACTTGATGCATACTCTCTGCAGCCTTGAGAATTTAATATAATTAATGCTACACCACCACACGGGCATTTATTTAGATTTTCACTGGTACAGGGTTATTTAAAATGGCTTTAAAACTGCACTAAAACAAGTCCTGTAACTTTTGAGTGATGCAGCTTCAGTGATGAGCACTTCAACAAGTGAACACATTAATGCACTTCCTCAAGATTTACTGCTGTGATGAATCAATTCTAAATGTAAACCATGGAGGTAATTGAGATCATGTTTACCTGATATTACTGAAGTGCTTTTCAAAATTATTACTTTGGACCTGATTACAGGAGTGGTCAACTCTCTGTTGGGGGGGGAAGTCTTTAGAAAAGAAATTTGTACTTGTTCTTAAAAGAAACAGCACAATAAAATATGGCAAATAAACCACAGCTCTGAAATGTCATGGTGTCTATTGCATATAAAAAAGTGATTTTTAAACTTTTAAAATATTTATTTGGGGGTTGGAGGGAGTGAGGACAGGGGGTGTGAAGAGGAAAAGTGAGTTTTCAGTCTAATTCTGCCACTCTTTGAAGGTCATGGAGGTTCAGTTCTGCACTCAATCCTCAGACCTTGAGAAATCCTGCAAATTTAGGGTATCATATATTCCATCCTGTTTGAACTGAGATGAGATCAGCTATTCTTAAAATTCTTGAGTCACCTGGTAATTTGGTGTCATTTCAAATGTTTTCTATTTTCTAAGGTGGAAACCAGAATAACCTTTGGAACGTGAGGCCAAACCAGGGTTTTGAAATGGGGAAGATATCATGAGAAGTTATTTAATCCTACCAACAGTTAAAAAACCCCCAGAATAAGATGCTGCATGGACTCACTCTTTTGTTAAGACAGACCACGGGCCACAGGCTGCAGCCCAGGGTGCAGCAGCAGCACAGGCAGCCACAGAGCAGCCACTTCACATTGACAGGGAGGTTCTTCCTCAGGCAGGCGTTCACTCGGCTGATGCTGGTCTTGAATTCCTCAGGGGCCACCTGCAACACAAGGGCTCAACTTCAGGGAGAGCCAGCACAGGTGTGTTTTCTCAGAAATTGCCTCTACAGGTTAAAATGAAACAGAAAATGACACAATCTTCTAAAGCACTGGTCCCCCAGCGAGCAGGAAAAGTCATTTTCCTGCAACAAAGTCATTTCTGGTGGGTGTGCTGCACCAGCCTGAGTTAAAAAGGCAAACGTCCATATTTACTGCACCAGTAATTAATGGGCCTGAAAACACAGTGGGCCCAGACAAAATCAACTGGGACACAGCAGGGCAATACATGCACTGGCTACACTGAGCAAAACCATGGCAGAATGACAGATCTCTGCTCTCCAGGGGAATGTGGGAGCTTTGCAGTAAAAATTGGTCTCACAGAAAGGGAGGCTGTTGTCCAAATTAATGTCACACCAATCTAAGTCTAGACTGTGCCTGGGTGAAGGCTCTGTCCACAAATAACTTCCTGAAGTGGCCCATACTGAAGCCACAACTTCCCTTGTGGCTGCTTCCTAAAACAGGGAAGCCTAGAAATACACTGGATGTATTTAAGGCAGCAAAATGCACCTTGTACAAGGTTAGGAATAAAGTCTACTTGTTGTAAACTAGCTTCTGAAATTATGGAATGAGTATTTTATATCTGTACTGCCACTGCAGAGTCAATGTGGAACCCCCATTTTGTATCAGAAAGTTCTTTTCTCCAATAACTGCATTTCTCACCTACTCACATCCCCCAAATCCCTCATCTCCCCACAGAATCCAAGTCACTTCCATCTGACAAGTCAAACATGGATTTGAGGCAGTGACTCCAAGATGACACCCTTGACTCTAACACAATCCAGCATTCAAAGACACCAAGCAGAACAAATCAGGACCAACAAGAGACATGAGCAGGCAGGCACAACTCAAAACAAACCCCCCAACTTTCCTACCTACATGCCACGTTGCTGCAAACCCCCTAGAGTGAGTCTGTCCACAAAGCTGTGCTCCACAGCTCCTGAGCGAGCCCAGCTCTGCTCATCTGCCTCTGCAAACAAGGGCAGCAACTCCAACAAAAGTTCATTTCATGACAAAGATCCTTTTCAGCAGGGGCAAGGCCACGGGGCAGGAAATGGAGAGGACCTGATGCTGCTGCCTCTGCCTGAATTGAGCTGAATTCTTTAAAGCATTGCAGGGAAGGGAGGAAATAAACGCAACATCTGTTTCCTGGCCATTCAGGTCAGCAGGCACTACAGAGTCAGGGGGCAGCTGGCCTTGCACACAAGCCAGACCTACAGTTAATAACATAAGAGCATAATTTAAGTGTGATTATTTTATAGCAGAAATTAATAAATACATGGAAAGTGACTATTTTGCCCCCCCTTCCACATTAAATAGAATGTTTAGTTTTACAGCCACAAATGGAGCAACTAAAAAAATTGTCTGTTTTACGAGAGACACCTTAGTTTAGGAAAAAAAGAAAAAAGGAAATGGTGAAAGAAACCCTCAGATCCTTTGTACTGAGACATCTGCAATGAAAAAAATCCCATTGTAATGAGGCAAACTGTGCTTGCATGTCTCTGGAACAAGGTTTTATGGATTTCTCTGCCAGTGCCAGATCTTGTAGTGGGATATAACAACTACCAGATGCACATGAGCAAAACCATTTCATCTTCAACGTGGGAGAGTGTTTTGTAGGAAAGAACATCTGGGCTGGTGGTTTGCAGTAACCTCAGACAGCTGCTGCAGTCACTGCCTCAAAGTAAACTTGGATTCCTACGTTAATTGGCATTCTCAACTCTTTAGGAAGTTTCCATGGGCCTCATATTTAGGTATCTACAAACCTGCCAGAGACAGTGGAATGGCACAGCCCAGAATTTACTTTAACAAGAATAACCCTTATCAGTGCTAACATCCAGCATCAAGAGAACACAAGCAGATTCTCAGATCACAGCTGGCAGAAAAATCTGGGACCTAAAAGAAAGCACAGGGAGACTCCCTGTTCCTGTGTCAATTTTTAGGGAGTCACTGTTCACATCAGGTTAATGTGTTCCTGCATTTTAAGGTGAAAGTTGATGCACTGTCCTTCCTGCAGAGCAAATGGCTAAACCACAAACCAACTCTGGATGTCACTAAGCAACAGAAAATTCCCATTTCAGGAATTCTGGTCTGATGTTTACCTCAATATAAAATTATGAAAGCACCACTGCCTGCTGACTCACCAAGTATTTCAATGTAAAGGTGAATCTCTTGGCTACAACATAAGATGAAATTACTTAAGATGCTTTTGACTAACTCAAACTATTGGATTGTTTCTGCCTTTAGGAAATGGAATCACAATCACAAACAAATATTTCTGTCGCTAATGACACATCTTCATCTGAAACTAAAGGAACTGGAGATCAGAGCTGTGATTTCTTCTGTTTATCACAACAGGATAAGCCTCATGTTGTGATAAACAGAAGAAATCACAATTTTGTTGCTGGGTTTACAGCTCAGTGACAGTTAAGCTTTGTTACACAGTGATTAAGAATAAAATACTTGTAAATAACTGTTCTAATTTAATGATGAAATGGAATTCAAATGGAAGTCAGCACAGAACTGCTGATTGTCTGACACAATTTTAAATCCTCTTGCAGGTACAGCTTTTAAAAGGTGCATGTGAAGGGGCTGATGTCTTTCAAACAAACAGAATTAACAAAGACAGCTCCCTAAGAAAGCCTAGTTTTGAGTAATTCTGGAAATCTCTTGGAGAGTTTGTGTCTGGCTCTTGAAAAGAATGAGATAAGCACTTTGCTCCTGGCTGTGCTGTACACCTTGGGAAAGGGACATTAGCTCCTTTTAGGAGGGAAAAAACAAAACAAAACAAAACAAAAAAAAAAAACATAAAAGGAAAGGAGGGGGGTGTCATAATATTTTACAACAGGATGCAGAAGATCTCCAAACACAGGAAGGGAGCCAGTAGGGCCCAGCAGGCCTGATCTTTCTCCTTCAATCATCATCAGCAGCAGCCCTATCAATCACACAGCCCCACAATGCCCAGCCCTGACTTTATGGCTCCCATTGCCCTGCATTGCACACTCCTCTCTGGGCAGGACCCCTTTTGTTTCAAGATCAGAGCAGGAAATTCCACTTTTCCCCTTAAGGATCACTGCCTCCATCACTTTCTGCTCACCTGCAGCTACTGTGCTCCATATCACAGAAGATAATTTGTTAAAAGATTGTTTAAGAGAATTAATAATCCTGTAAACCTGCAGCACACAGAATTTAAATTTAACCACCATTCCAATTGAGGCCAAGGTCCAATTACATTATGAAAAGTTAAATATTGCCTCTGTATTAAGTGTAGTCAACTCTTTTCTTACAATGCTCCATTGAAAAGAAGCCTGGCTCAGGATTTACACACCAGGTGAGTTTATGTCTCATCCTGCAAGACAAATATTAATCCACCTGAATTAGCTAGGCCAAACATCTGACATACCTGGGATTTCCCTTTCCTTTATTATTTTATTGGCTATGCTTCACCCTCAAACGTACACATTCACCTCTCCCAAGGAAAGCAACAAATTAAGTCTCAATTAAACACTACAGATGTAATTACAAGCATGTAGATCTAGGCTAACCTACAACAGCCATGGAGCCTCTGTAAAAACTGGGAGACTGGGAGAATGGGTGAAGGAAGAGAGGGATTCCAGAATTCAGAAAAAGAAAATCCAAAGGTTTGCTGCCATCATTAAGCGGATGGGCAAACTGAGGGCAGGAAGCTGAAGTGAATTACCAACACAAGAACGTGGCATAAATCCCCAAAGTTTGTGCTTCCAGGAGAAAGGAGCAGCTACAGAGTTTTCTCTAATTAGCATTTTCATCCCACTTTAAAAACCTACATCCTTTACATCTGTATTTTTTCAAAAAGAAAACCAGCACCACTGAGAACTCCATCAAGCCCATCTAATGGCTTCATCTCTTCCACTCCATTAGCAGATGGGATTTATTATTAATATCAATTCCCAGGGGACAGCAAAGCCATTAAACTGAATGTTACACAGGCAATACGAATAAACTCTGACATTGTCTTAGGAGAACTGAGGAATAATGCAAGTTCAGAGTAAACATTTTAATCCCAATTTGTAAATATAAACAGTTATTGTTATTCATCAATTTTGATTTCATAAAAAGCAAAAAAAAAAAGACATTTTAACAACAGAGGATCTTAAAGTGGGGTCTCACTTGACTACGATACTGATTATTGTGAATTATTTAACAGGGTATTTGAAGGAAAATTTACTGGAAAAAAATGACTGAATTTCCATTTTTAATAGGGATTAAGATGATTGACTGCCTCAGCCAGAGGAAGAAGCAGATTCTTTATTTCTTGCAATTGACAAAAGTATTAAAAACCAAAAGAGCCACAACTGTGGTTTTTAATGTCTCTCAGGGCAGTGTGTGGCAGGCAGGAAGAAAAATGTGTTTACCCTCTTGTTTGACTGGGGTCCTCCCCTGACAAAAGGGAATTCATCTCCTTGCTCAGAAAGCCCCACAAATCCACAAGGCAACAGAATATCAAGATCCTCAGCAGAGGAGAATCCTTATAGACAGCAAATCCCTGCCCAGGCCACTCCTGCAGCACTGATTGCACCCACAGAACAGCGAGGGGAAATGCCAACACAAGAACTTCCTCTTTCTTTGCTAAATTAAGTCCAAGCACCCAAGTGAACTTTAAATTAAGCTTTTGCTCACTGTCTATTTAACAAGAGGAGGACAATCAAGTGGAAAATGTGACAGCCATTGATGCTGATATTAAAAAGTGTAGACCTGGTTGTAGGTTTGTAGGTTTTTAATAGCCCAAATATATCTTACAGAGGCAGAAAGAGATTAAATGATATAATTAAATTTAGTTTTAACGTTTTTTGCCTGGGATTTTCTACAGGCTTCCTTACAATAAACTACAACTTGAGTAAAAGAACATAAAACGCTTTTTTCCCAAAATGTATTGTGGCTGCTCAGTGATCAGAAAGAGCTTCCCAGAAGAGAATAAGCCTCAGACAAGGTGGTGAAATACAAAGTGTTGTCAGCAGCCCTCACACTGGAATCAGTAGGATTTGTCTTTGCGAGCTCAGGGAGATCCCAAAACCAGGGCAGAATTCCCCGGCTGATTTTCAGCACCCAGAAACTCCGAGCAGAACCTGCTTTTAGGGGCCCTGCTGTCAGAACAGCTGGACAACCCCAACACAAGGATTTTATTCCTTGTCCTCTGGTGTGCAAATGCAGGAGGAGAAAGCCCAGATGGATGTGGCAGGAGCAAGCACCCAGCTGTGTTTAGAGCACTGTTGGTATGACTCAACCCCTGCAAGGGGCTGCAGAGGGAGTGCAGCTCCATGGCAGGACGTGAGACAAAGTATAAAGAGCCAAATAAACTTTTTTCTTCCCAAATTCCAGAAAAGATGCACGAGGGGGATATAAACTGAAGCAAAAACAAAGCACTAGAGAGTAAAACAGCAGGAAGAGAAAAAAATTCAAGAGAAAAAGAATTAAGCAATTAAAGGATAAAAAAAACACAATTACAAAAATAATTTCAAACTAACTAAGAATTGAGTGAAGACTGAATTAATAGTTACAAATTACAGTTTCTTACACTTGCATTAAGTAAGATGACAGGACTCCAGAGAAGGCAAGAGACTTGTCATCACTGATTTTCAGAACTAAACAATATTTGTGAGAACATACTAAAAACCTACTGAATTTGTAGGTTTAACACTGTGTTTTGTGCTGGAAAGCTTCAGATAAAACAGATTGACTTCCAGAGATTTGCCTAAACCAACTGAAGGCTTGTCAGGCACACTCAAAAGAGAGGTGCAGTATTTGTACTGCTTTAACTCACCCAGGAGGGAGCACAGGCTCCAGGTATTTAAAGAGCAAGGTTAAGTGAGGGTTGCTCTCATGTCTGCATGGAAACAGTGGGATCCACGGTAAGCTTTGCCGTGTTTGCAATGTCAATAATGATAACAATCACTGCAAATCCTTCCTTCTTGTTTCCAGCTCCACTGAGGCACAGGGCAGAGAGCAGCTGGGTCACACAGGGAACAGTTTTTTAGAGGGTTCATGCTCAGGTATCCAACACAGAAACCACTGGATGCACTGGCTCCTCCCATTGAAAAGAACAGTTTAATCTCACACTTACCTTCCCTGTCAGAACAGAAGGAAATTCTGTATCAAACTTGTTGCTCAAGCCAAACCTTGAAAACAAAAGAGACAAACAAAATATATTCCACCTAACTTATTTTGTTTCCCTTAATAATAAAAAAAAATGTAATAAGAGTTTTTACTTTAAAAAGAAACCACTGTTAATTTCTTTTCCCTTACATTATTTCACGAGCTTTTGATCTAAGTTAAGGTCTCCTGTACCATTCAGTCATTTCCAGACAGAAACACAGCTTGGTGCCTTCCTTCAGAACCTCCACAAGTGCAAAAATTCCTTTCCAATTGGAGGGCAGCAAGTCTCAACCTTTGATTTCTGGAAGAAAAAACCCTCCAGCTATGAAATCTCAGGTTCAGCAGTCCTTTAACTCTCTTCCACATGCAATTGCTCCACATGCAACAGATGAAGTTTGTTTTAAGGAACCCATTCATCATCCCCTTAGAAACTTATAACCATGTGGTTTTAAAAACTTCCTTGGGGCTGAGTTAAGGTACCTCATGCAAAACGTGTAAGAGCCTACACAAAGGACAGTTTTCCAACAACTATCAACTTCAAGAAAATGAAGTTTTAGGTACCACTGTGAGCACTCTTCACTGAAGTGTTCTGGGGTTTGAGCAAAAGGATTTCATTGTAGCCAGTGAAAGCTCCAGGGAGCAGGATTTGGCTTGTAAACCTGTTACCACTTATTCCAAAACTCCTGGACCTTTAAAATTCATTAATTTAACAAAATCCAGCAGTAGCTGGCCCTCAGCTACAATCTGTTAAACATACTGTACATCAAGTCAGCTCTGCTAAGCTATCTCCTGAGTATCTGTGTTCAAAAAAATCAAAATACCTGAAAGAATCGCTGCCAAAAAGAAGAGCACAAATACATTTGGTGTTGTAGGAGTTCCTGAAGAAACAAACTTTGCTTTGAGTCAAACTGACACCTGCCAGACTCTGAACTGGTCCCTTGTACCAGTAGTGCTGAAATATCACAGAATTGTGGAATGGTTTGGGCTGGAAGGGACTTCAAGGTCCCAACACCTTCCCCTGGACATCAGTAATTGTGTAAAACATCACCAAAAAACCCCAAACAGTAAAAACAATAAGATTTTAGCCAAGCACAAAGGTTACTAATGTAGCACACTTCCATTCTCTTTGTAATCTGGCAAGTCAGCCTCCACATTTTGTACCTTTTCTTTTTAAGCTGAAATCTTCCAGGTTTCGTAATGTCATATATTTAGTTTTAAGGAAGCTTGGAGAGCAATGAAGTAGTCTTTTCAGTCTTAAAAAAAAACAAAAAAAAAACCCCAAAAAAACACAAGACTAAAATTATAAAGCACATTCACAAGCTTGCTCTGAGGAACACAGACTTTTCTGTGCATCAACAATGATCACAAAGTAGGAGCAATCAACCAACACAATAAAAGAACTACTGGAAAATTCAAGAATTATTTACTCTACTCTATAAAAGACCAGTTGCACTAAATCATGCCCAAGGTCCATCTTGTCCACAACACAGGTTCTTACAGGAGCAGCATCTTAGGAAACAGCAAAAGAAATGAAAAAAACCAGAGCAAACATATCAGCTGCTCCTCAGAACCCTCCTCTGACCTTCAACAATCCAGAATTCAAACACTTCCTACGCCACAGGTAGTGCCTTTTATCTCACTGATCACATACACTCATTAAAATTCCCACTGCACCCCAAGTTCCATACAGAACAGGATAAATTAGTGCTTTCAGATTAATAAATCTGATTAGCAATGCAAGATCACAATATGTTTCAGGTTAAATTTCAAAGCTGATGTCATGAAATATATTAAACCCCCCCCAATTTTTATTAGTTGCCAGAACACTCCCTTCAGGAGCAGCACGTCCAGGAAACCTGAGTTACAGAAAGGCATCTCACACTGACACCTGTGAGTGGCTAAAGAATATAACTTGATGTTCTAACTACACTTTAAATACTGTATTTAGTCAGAATCACTGATGGCCTTTAGCAGTTTTACTAAAACATCTCTAGAAGTTTTACAGACCGTTCTGTGATTATCTGCTACAGGGTTTAGAAACATTAAACATCTAACATTAAGTTAGATGGAGCAGAGAGGTGACTCAACAACCAAATAAAATAAAAGGATTGAAGCAGGATGTTATACAGTTGTACAGCTTTACAGGCAACTTTGTAAAAGGACTGAAGTCTTATTAGAATCTTTCATGTAAAGAAATTAAAATCTAAAGTCTTGATCAAAAGGTAATTAACTTAATTAGACTTCCTACAACTGACCAGTGATCTAGCATGAGCAGGCCTATGAAATCTTCTAAAATTCAGTGTATTAAAAAATCACTCTAACATCAATCCCAGTAGCTGTCCTTTAAGTAATTTCAAACAGCAGCTGGTGGTGATTTATTTCTGGGCCAGTTCTGGGACTCCTCAGTGCAATCTGCCCAAAGTGTAACATTTAGAAATTCAGATCAGTCACCCACATCCTCTGCTTGCACTTTTCTCACTGCATAACAAGCACCTGGAAAAGCCAGGCACTGTTTCCTGGAGGCTGCTCCTGAACCAGGATGACCTCACTTGCCAGTTCTTTCCCTGTTTTCATGGATGGATCAGGAAAATCCCATCACCTCATTTCCCCCATCTGCAGAGTGGTGAGAACACAACTTGTCCTGGGGAGCTGTAATCACAGAAATGCACAAATCCCTCACTTAAAGGCTCAGATGAACAGCTTGAACCACCAGTTGCAAACCTCACCTGCAACAGGTATCACAAGGTAACACTTATTGGTTTACAAAGCAGGAGCTCAGGTTTTCTGCCCCCAGAACTGAAACAGGAAGATTTTAGAAACTATATCCTTACATCCAGAAGAGAAGTATTTACAGGTGCTTTGCTTTTTTATTCTATTTGGCTTAAAGCTCAGCTCATTCTCATTTCTCCCACTCCTGTATTTATAGATAGTCATCAGCCTTACCAGAGTGCACAAGTTAAACCTGTTCAGTGAAGTTCTCCAACCCCCCCTGAGCCCAGCTCCTTTCCCCACACCTAACCCAGGTTTTGTTTCTCCTCCCTGCAAGAGGGGAGCTCAGATCCCACACCACTCCTTGTGAGGTATCAGCTGAGCTTTGGGAGCATTAGAGGGTGAAGACGACATTCCTCAAGAGCCCTGAAGTGAAATCTCCTTGAAAATTTTACATTTCCCAGTTCAGAACATTTTCCTGTGAAGCCAACAGAACTATTCAAGAGTCCTCACCCATGGATAATGCTTTGGAAAATGAAAGGTGGAAGGCTGAGGTCATTTGCTGTTTTAAATATGTGGAAGATGGAACAATACCAGACAATAATCAAATGTTATCTCAACTGGCTCTTCCCTCCCTTCCTCAGCTGATGAAAATAAACTTTTCATCAGCACCTGGACTGTGGGTCCCTAGGGCACTCCTACAGAAAATAGGATAGGATACCAAAAGTTAACTTCTATAGAATACCAAAAGTTAACTTCCAGTCCAAACCAGGAGGTTTGCAGACTTCAGCAGGAAGCTGGATCCTAATGGCAAAAATATGTTTAATGGCTCTTTCATTACCTCATTACCATCCATCCACATGGACTCAGTGATGCAGAAAAATTCCAGCAGATAAATACAAGCCCATAAGCAGGTTCCAGTTTGGTCACTGCTCTGTTTTTGGGAGTTATTGCCTTTGCTTTGCTGGGCATGACTCAGTCTGCACTACAAATGTCTGTCTGGAGATACTTGGATCCACCAAGCAGTCACACTGACTATGGGAGAAACAGCAAACAAGGTGTTTACAACTCATCAAAATGGAAATGCAGAAGAAAAGGCATTTACTAGGACCTAGTGATTTATCTGTGCTAAAATTCAAAAGCTTTCAAAACCAATAAATATGACAGAAATCTTTCAAAGAACCCTAGACAAGATGAACATAGATTTTGCCAACCATTTTTACGCACGTCCTCTCTGAGTAAAATAAAACAAATACACCTTACATGGTCACTCCTACCACACACAGGGGTAGAAGGGCTAGCAAAAGTAAAGTGGGAAAAGCAAGAGCCTGCTAAATACCCTGAGAAAACTCTTGGAGTTTATCTTTAGTACTGCTGGATACTGCAAAATAGTTACTCTGTTAGAGTGAACAGCTCACTGACAAGGTCATGAGAATAAAAAGTCTCTTGTGAGAAACTAACAGAGTGCTTGAATCTACCAGCTTGGGAGTTTCATAAGAGAACTGGCCATGGAAAGCTGAAGCAGATGACCCTGGAATTTGAGAATTATCCCTTCTCTGTACACCAGAAATATTCAAGCAAGCCAGTGTCAGCTGAGGAACAGGAGACATGGGAAACAAAAATCCAAGGAAAACAATGGCTTTACAAAGATAACTGGTTTTCTTTTTTCAATAATGTGTGACTTGTCAGGACAGACATTTTCATTAGCAGTACTCAGGTTCAGAAAACAAACCCAGGTTTTCCTGGATGACATCTCTGCCTTCAGTAACTGGAGCAGGCTGCTCCTGCAGCCAACTGATTTCAAAAGCAGCAGCAGCATCTGTGTGATCAAAAAGTGACAGAGTTCCAACACACAAACTCTTGGGGAAGCAAACCAGTTCCCACCTAACAGAAGGTTAGGATTGTGTACTCCAGTGTCCAGGGGATCCTTGCATTTTATTGGAAACATCCAATAACTGTTTTTATCAGTATAAGGTGATTTAAAAATACAGCATGAGCTGATAAAGCTGCCTCCTATGATGCAGGTAGGTCCTGTTACAGGAAGAAAGCTGAGAGGGGTGGGAGAAAGGGAAAAGAAGTTGGATGGGGATTCAGCTCAGGTGGTTCCAAGGGCACTAAGGATCACTGACAAGACTGCTTTTTTTGATGTAGACATCACCAGTCCTTGGAGATGCTCCTGCCCATCCCAAAAAGATGCTGGAGCCAAGAAGGAACAGTAAGTAACATCACCAACACACAGAAAGCAAAGCAGATGAGTGTGTCATGTTTTTTTTTTTTTTTTTTTTTCTAGTTCAGCACTTCAAACCAGGTAACTCCTAAGATGGGTACTTGGAATTCTGAGCATCTTGCTTGTGTTCCACCTCTCCTTCAGTCAGGCCAGCAGCTCTTTGGGGTGAGGACACACAGAAATCCCATCTGCACAAACAAATGCACTGTGCTGCAGCAGAGCAACAACTCCCCACTGGCACCAGCTCAATGCAAGCCTGATCCAGCCTTCCATGAGGACACAGGATCACATCCAACCCCACCTCCCCTGGGATGGGACAGCCTTCCCCAGCCAGGGCTTCTGCTGCAGGGAGTTAGCTCACACTGCACCTATTCACACAGAGAAATGTGCATTTGATGCAATCCAAAGCCGGAGCCAAAGCAACACAAGCTTGGTGGGTCTCTGCAATCCGTAAATTTCAATACCTCCCTCCCTGCCATGAAAATTAACGTGACAACTTGTTAAGGATGAGCTTGGTTCTATTAATTCTTCAGCTTGCCGGAGCAGGAATACTAAGAAAATCCCTATGAGTAAACATTACATATAAGGAAACACAGCTTGCTCGTCTTCTGTTCAACTGTTTAAATGAGCAGCAAACATTCTGGCTCACGCTGTGTTCCAGCGATAAAAACACTCAATGTGAACCAAACTCACAACTAAGTTTGGGGCAGATAAAGTCCGGCACAGGCAGGAGCCTCCTCCGCACTGCAGTGTGGGGGCTCCTGGCCCAGCTGTGGCACACAAGGGTCACAGCCAGATGGTTTGAACGTGCAGTTCGCCCTCGCATCGCGTGGACTTTGCTTTTTATCTAACGAATTGTTTGGATAAAGAGGAGCAACCAGGGAGGGCTGCCAGGGCTGCGCTGCAGCCTCCGCATCCGACAGCCAACTCCGGCTGCTCATTCACGCCCGGGGGCTTCCTCGAGCTACCGGAAAAGAGCCACGTTAGAGCACGGCTCCCCTCACAGAGCAGGGCAGGGGGGCGGGAGGCCGGGGCCGACAGGGCCGGGGCACGGTGCTCCCGCTGCCCTCACCCCTCCCGGCGCTCCCGCCCGGCTCCGCCGCCCCGCCACACCGGCCCCTCACGCTGCCCCCGCTCCTTCCTTACACGGTGATGTGCCCGGCGCCCCGTACCGCTACGGGATCGGGCGCGTCGCGGGGCCGGGGCAGCTCCTGGCTCCGCACCACGGGCTCGGGCTCATCCTGCTCCTCCTCGTCCTCCTCCTCCAGCTCGTAGATCGTGTCGAAGTCCGCCATATTGGGCAGCAGGACGCTCATCGCCGGCCCTCCCGCCGCGCCTGCGCAGCGCGCGCCGGGGGCGTGGCCGCGGGAGGGCGGCGCGCAGGCGCAGCGCGGTCCGGCGCGGCCGCGGGGGCTCTGAGGGCAGCGCGGCCGCGGAGCTGGGTGCACCGTGCTGTGTGTCGGTGTATAGGTGTATGGCGCCGGGCTGGCTGTCCGCCCGCGGCACCGTCTGCGCGGGCTGCCCGGAGGCCGTGCCCCCCGCGGAGGTGGTGGGGAGCGGGTTGCAGCCGGTGATGGTGACCGCTCAGGTGCGCGCCCGCCTGCCCGCCCGCACCTCGCCGCTCCCGGGCGGCCGGTAACGAGCCGGCACGGGGAGCTGCTGGGAGGAGTTAGCGTTGGTGGTTATAGCGGAGCCGGAATAACCTTGTTGAACTCTTTAGCTTGTTTTCAGAGACTCGCTCTAAGCCTTCCGTGTACAAGGAAGCGGCATGTCTCCGCTGTCGTTAGCGTTTATAACTCCCCCGGTCTCCCCTCCAGCCGCCCCCGCCTCAGGTGCGCGAGGGTCACGAGCCGGCGCGAGCGGCCCTGAGGGGAGGCGGGAGCAGGTGCTGATCCTCCTTTCTTTTAACCTCTTTTCCTTTTAACCTCTTTTCCAGGTGCGTTTCTGTGACGGTTTTAATAAAAAACAGCCAGGTAGCGCTTTCCGCCCTTCCCCTCTTGTTTTTCCCCGCTGTGTCGCTCCCCGGGGCACCTGAGGTGAAGATAAGGGAGGGCGGGGGTTATGGAGTTTTCCCAGAGCTTTGGGGTTTGTTGGTGGGTTTGGAAAGTGAGTTTAGTGCCGCATAATGAAGTGGTGAGACAGAAGAAAATCCACATAGAAATAGAAAAACTGGGGGAAAAAAAATCTCTCAGAATACTTCAGGGGAATGCCCCCATCAGCACACGGGTGTAAGCTATTATTGAGGTAATAGGCACTTAACTACTCACCTACTGCAAATGAGAAATAATCCAAAAGCTATTGATGTTTGTAATTGCAATAGAATGAAAAACAAAATTATGAGGGAGGTTGTTGGTCCTTTTTAGTACTAGTGTAGCACCTATAAAGTGTTGGCTCAGGTATGTGTCCAAATCAGAATTCCTGACCTGCAGGTACTCTAATAAGGAATGATCTCACCTCCTCCTGCATGATGTAAAACCAAATCTCTGTCCCTGTCTGTTGTTCCCAGGAAAATACTTTGCTTATAAATCATCTTTATTGTTTTTCAGGAGTTTCTA
The DNA here is from genome assembly GCF_029207755.1 of Chamaea fasciata. Classification (NCBI taxonomy): domain Eukaryota; kingdom Metazoa; phylum Chordata; class Aves; order Passeriformes; family Sylviidae; genus Chamaea; species Chamaea fasciata. The sequence continues at coordinate 2,213,257 of NW_027094107.1, forward strand.
GGCTGCGGCAAAATGCAGATGACTTGACAGTGAAAGTTTTTGTTGCCTCTGAAAGTAACACTTTATGAGCTACAGTTTTATCAGTGCTGCCTGCTGCTATTTTAGCACGTTTTCCATCTTATGTGGAGCTGCAGGTAAATCACACTCCGAGCTAGAGAAAAAAATTAAGAGGCAAGTTGTTATAACATGAAATTTTGTTCTCCTATTTTTGTCAAAATACTTTTTTCTTATTTAGCATTGAATGTTGCAGTAAATTGCAGAGGAGGTAAGTAATTGTCCAAATACTGAAAATACATCCTGTTTAGAACCATGATAAAAAAGAGGAAATTATTCTATACTTAAGGGTCTGATATTTTTTTCTACTCCATCCTTATACAGATTCATAACCAATGGAAAGAAAGTGTTGAAACAACTTAAATAAAGTTATATATGGGAGTATTAATAAGGTACTGGTCTTTATTTTACTCTCAGTTAAATTCTGAATGTTTGCTTTAACTGCTGTGAAAACCAAAAAGGTGAGTGTTGTAACTGAGAGCCCTGGAAGAAAGGATAGTTCTGATGCTGTGCATTTACATTATGGGCTGTAATATTTAGTTGGGGTTGTCTTGGTTCATGGCTGCTTTGGTGAACTGTCCATGGGAAAGGTCAGGTCATACAAGAATAGAATGGTCTGGGTTAAAAGGGGACTTAAAGCCGTGGTTAAGGACACCTTCCACTATCCTGGGTGCTCCTGGCCTTGGACACTGCCAGGGCTTGAAAACTCCACAAGGGTGAAAGAGGATGGAACAAGCAGAATGTGTGCTGGAAGGTGAGATAAATCCCCTGGACTTGTCTGCAAGGATGTGGAGCTGTCGCATTCAATACAGCAGTGGTGACACTCAGGTGTTAGGGCAAGGTCTGGCAAACAGGAACACATCCAGCACAGTCTCGTGTTTAATTGAAAAACCTCCATTTAATGCAACCTGGGTTTTGATTTAACAAGCAAGCCAATGTTACAGACATTTAAATGGACGTTGTGCCAGAAGGACAAATGGGATGGCATTAAGGCATGAGCTCCAAAGCAGGTGGTGCAATAATTTGCTGAATTGAGTGTAAAATGAAGCATAACTTACTGTGTGACCTCTTTATAATGAGGGTCTGAGGTGTTAACAAACCAAGAAAAGTTGTTTTTAATTGGAACAGGTACTTATGCTTAGCAGCTTCATATTTAACATCTTGTGCTTTTAAATAATAGATTGAAGTCAAAGTTCAGCTGAAGTTTAATAGACTTTTTTTTTTTTTGATGTGTTTGTGTTCTCTCCCGTAGGAACAATGGCCATCTAGGTAAAGATGGACTATTTTATCAAAAAACACCTTTTGTATCCCCTGTCTGTATTTAAAGAATGTCTGTTTAGTATTGGATTTGAGAGGCGAATACTACAGGGAATTTTTTCAGCATGACTTATCAAACTTTATGGCTTCACAGGAAGAAATAGAAGCTTCATTTTCAGTACTTCTTTAGGATGCTGTTTATTTGATGAAACTATTATGCCATAAAAAGTGAAAGATTTGTGGAAGGATGATGGTCCCTGGCAATGTTTATCCACAGAAATCACTTCCTTTCCTGGAATCAGAAGTGCTCTTATACAGAGCATGAAACACAAAGAGCAGAAAAGCCAGGAGTTAAACCAAAGCACAGTGTTAAAGGCACTGTTGGGAGAACATGGGAAGGGAATGTTACTGTGGGCCTGAGGGATCCTGAGTCCTTTTCCAATGTCCTTTTTCTCTGTTTGTTCCACACAAATCACCACCACACAGGCATTCTTCAGGAGGAAGAATATACAAGTGATGTGTCAGGTTGGCTCTCAGAATTCCCTCATTTCAGACAGGAAGAGGTTGTTGGATAGTGGGAATATATTCTTGGAGTTTGGAGAATGTATTCTAAGTCTGGTGTACAAACCCTCATGCTTCTTGATCAGCTAACGCAAACTCTTCTCCCAAGGTGATTTGCATCTCACTGCAAGTTCCCATTATTCTTTCAGAGTAGAAATGTGGAGCTCATTAGGCAAATGTGGATATGTTCATTTGTTTAAGAAAGACAAGTCAAGAATTGCGTGTGAGGTTCAGTGAAGATGGTTTTGTGATACGAGTATTTTGTAATAGAAGGGTATTGGCTTTGTGCAGGGGTCTGCAGCCCTGTGCTGCCTGTACTGGAAATGCCTGATGTAGATCCATTTTCAAAAATAATCAAAGTTTCTGGTCCAGGTTTTTTTTTTTACCAGGATGACTACTGCAAGCAGCCAGTTAGGGGTTTAAATTATGCTGTCTTTGTAAACTGATATTGTAAATATCTTATAATGAGGTGCTTTCCCATTCCTAGTCTAAGCTATCTGTAACTAAGGGTACATTTGTATTTTTCTTTATTTTCTCCCACTGATCAATATTTAGAAGTTAATAACTCAGATTCACTGTGATGCTACACTGTGTGTCAGCAGGAGCAGTTTGTGCCAGAGGCCCTTCTTGCTGAAGTATTTCTGGATGGTGGGACTGAGGAGGGCAGTTCTGCCAAGGTCTTGGCACCTCTCAGGGTTCTCATAAGTATTGAGATGATTCAGATAAATGTCAGAAAGGATTTGCTGGCTGCTGGAATTAGACAATTGTGTGGTGCAGAGTTTTCTTTTGATATCAGCATGGTGTTAAAGGGGCTCACCGCCTTGCAAACTGGAACCACCAGTCAATCAGCTGAATTGAAACAGTGTGATGGTTTTCTATTTACACACAGTGAAAAACAGGAAACTTGGGGAGCTTGGGGAAGAGACCCACTGGGTGTAAAGGATGGCATTTGATTTATTATTATTTTAATTGCTTAACAGTGCTAAGGGAGAGTATAATTAAAGTCCCTGGAGAAGTCTTCAAAGGAAGAAAGATAAATATTGAAAAATGTTATTTATAGCCTTTAGTGTTCCATCCATGTAAACAGACATTTAAATACAGGGGCCAATCACATCTGCTGAAATTTCCCCTTCACAGAAGCAATGCTGCAGAGTCAAACACAGAAATGGTGGAATGCCAGGACTTTGTGGTGCCTCCATCCAAGTGCACATCCTGATCTGTGTTCCCATGCTGGCAGAGCATGACACATGGATGGGCTCCTGTCAGGCTGGCCTGGAGTTCTCAATTGACCTTTGAAAAGTGCCAGCATGTGCAGGAATGCAATCCCTTCACCTCTAGCAGGTGCTTCCCAATAGGGAAAGGCTCTCACTTTACCTTTTGACATGTTAAGAAGTTAGCTGGAAAGTTCTGTGGGTTTCTCTTTTTCATTGGCTCAGAGCCAGCCCAGAAGGGTAGATTGGGCCCTGGAAATGTTCCTCAAAGACTCTTGGTACGCTCATTGGGCCAAGGGCCAAAAAGCCCACCTAAGCTATTAGGTACAAAAGAGAGAGAACAAAGGAACTCCATGCTTTTTGCTTCTTGCTTTTTGAGGTGCTGTAGCAGACAAAGAGCCTGTCTCTTTGCTGTGATCGGCTTTGTTATTTTGCATTTTGTATTATTTTCCATTTTTATTAAAACCCTTTTGATTTTTCAAGGCACCCGTGATCAGCTGTCTCACTTATTACTATTATTATTATTATTATTACTATTATTTTTATTATTATTATTAGCCACATCCCTGCAAGGCTGGACTCTCAGGAGTGTGGGTTAAACCCATAAGCATGAAGTGCTCCATTTGGATTTTGGTTTGGGATGATGTTTTCTGGCTCATGGCATAGCTGCGGTCTGATACAGCGTCTAAGGCCTGCAAGAGGCAGGGTAAGGATTTTCTTTGAGCTGCTTGCCATTTTCCCCTCTCTCTGGCTTTGCAGCCTCCTGAGCTGATACTCCGACTGCAGTTAATCACTCTGATGGAGTTTACTAAAAACTAACCTGATTAGTCTAAAAGAGTTTAATATTTTTTTCCTTAGGTTATTTTGAGAAACAGCTGTGCCATTGCACTTAGGTTGAAGGGGATGTTAGTATCCATATTGGGGGTTAGTTATGCACAGCAACAGATGAGGGGGATGACTTCTCACTTGACTTAATTGTAGTCAGAGAAGATAATCTGATCCACCCTGTAGGCTTAGAGATCATTATCTAGTGGATGAAAGAGATTCTCTCCTAAATATTAACATATGCTTGGGATCCATTTAAAGCACATCTTATGAATAAAATTCAGGTTAAATATCATGAAAAAGAAAAACAGTTTTATTGACAAGACTGGTATTAAACATGCCAGAGGAGGTGCTTTGTATCCCATTCCAATTCTAAAAGCATCTAAAATTGGCCCACTTAAAGTGATTCCTTTATCAGCTGTGGTTGTTCTGAGTGCAGTCAGTGGTTTCAGTGGTTCCTCTGGGCAGTTTGTCAGGGCAGGGTGGTGTTTCCTGACTGCCTGGAGCTTGCTTAGAATCTGCAAGATGATCATTTGAGTATGTTGAATGTGAGCCTGGTAAAGAACTGTGTTTCATTTCAACTTTGTCATAAATTAGAGGGGAAATCTGAAGCAATGCATTTCTAATACACAAATATAATGGATAGAAGGGAAATCTGAAGCAATGCATTTCTAATACGCAAGTATGATGGATGGTGTGTTGTGTGTTATAGCTGTACTGGCCATTCCTCCTTGATTTGAAAACTGATCAGAGGAAAAAAAATCTGAAAACTTGAAGAAGTTTTCTTTCTCTCCATTTCTGTGCCACTGCTAAGCCTCACAAAAGCCCTCTCCTGGTTTCCATAGAAATGGCCCTTCTGCTGATTTGAGGTAAAGGTTCACTTCCCTTTTTTCTTGTATTTCTGAAGTCTGAGTTTCCTGAGAGATTATTTTATCTTCTATATCCTTCATGTATAGAAGGACAACCCAGGTAGAGGGGCTGGTGCAACTCGGGAAACTTCCTCTCCCAAGGAAAAAAACCTGGATTTATTTGACTGAAGAGCAGAGAAGAAAGGCATGTGTGTGTCACATGTGCATGTCTGTGAATCTGAACAGAGCCAGCTCTGTGTGTGCATGTTCCACAATGTGCTCTGGCTCCTAAAATGTCCATGTGATCCCACCGGGAAATCAACGAGCGGATTTAGGAGATGCTGAGTTAAAACCATGCAGATGTAGTCTCAATTTCCCATGGGGATGAGTTTTATAACTATTTATATACACAAGATTTTCTCTTTACAGTTTGTTTGCATTAGAATACACCCATTTCTTTTGAACCATATGATAGGAGATGACTAGAAAATCTATAAGGGAACCACCCACAAAATGTTTACAGTAAGGTCTTAATCTGTGTTACAGGATTTCTTCCTAGTTTAGTTTGAGACATTTATATCTACAAAGATATAATTCAGAATTTAGTTCTGATGAGTGTTATTCTTGTAACTTCCAACAGAATTGCTTTCATGGAGTTACTCTAAAAGAGTTATTTTAAAATAAATGGGGAATAGTGAGGCATATCCTCAAATTTGGTATCTGGTGTTTTGAATCCAGATGATGAGAGCTTTGACAAGTTCTGTCCAGGGTGTTCAGTGCGTTATCAATGCTCATTGACACAGAGGAAAGCAGAATTTATTCTGCTCTTTCTGAGAGCAGGAGTTGGATGTTGCTGAAATAAGTGACGTGTGATTTTCATAATGCTGTTTTCTGTTTGTGTTCTGCTTTTTTCCTTTTTTATTACCTTTGCTCCCCTTGACATTTTCAGGAATATTAAATTTTCCCAAGAGAACTGTTCACTTGTATACTAGCAAAAAGGTCATATTATGAAATTCCAAAGAATAGTACTACTGAAGGGCTTGGGGGATTTTTTTTTTTAGTGCTTTGGGTTTTCTTTCTATTTTTTCCAGACTCATCACTTGTCTTTCAGATACCACTGCTACCTTCTCACCTGCCAACTTGGAGCAGTAATTAAAGCCAACCCCACTGTGATCATGTCCTTAATTTGTCCTCTTTCAGGGGTGCCCATGAAATGAACATTTCTTTTGTGATTGCTCAGCTGCAGGTGACAGCTTCAAAATACCCTCTCAGCTACTTTGGGAGAGTTGTTGCCTTCATCCCCAGAGAAGTGTCAGGGATAAAATCAGTGGCCTGAGACCGCTCCTGTTTCACTTCAAATGTTTAAAGACGTCAAGAAAATTCTTTATTTGTTTTTTGGTGGTTTGCTTGTAGTAACACTTCTGTTTCCATTCCATTTGTGCTCGGATTTTTGAACAATAATATGTGCAGTGCTAGAAGATTGAGGTAATACTTATCTTCCAAATTATCTGGCATTTCCTAATGTATGTGAGAAAATGCTGCATTTCTTACAGTTGAACAAATCTTGGCAGGTTTGGTATATTTTGTATCTGTAACTATTGCTTGAATACAATTCCATAGGGCAGAGGTGATATGTGTTATTTAATTAAATGCAATATGCTGGTATAGCAAAAATATTGTGTTCCTTGAGCATTTAGAAGTGTTTTAAATGGTTTTGCTGTTTTCAAAAAGTAGCATTCTTTTCAGTCCATGTAAGTGTAAATATTTATTAACATCTACGGTTTCCTCTAATTATATAAATGGAACAAACCAAACACACCCAGATTCTTATATTTTCTGCAATAGGTCTCTATTTTATAATCAGTTCTCTTAGTTTTCTGTGTATATATATGATCAGACTAGAACTACCTGTACTGAATCTTCAGCTGTATCATTCCTTGTGTCAGTGTCTGAAGCAAATTACCTGCTGGCAAAGATACCAAGAGATGAATCTTAGCAGCACAAAGTCCCTGAGATTTTTGCAATAATTAAAGTATTTTGGTTATAGGCTCAGATTTCCTGCTTAGAAATCAGCACTCTGAAGGCAGAGAAATGAAAATGGTCCTTTGCAAAGTTGAGTTTTCAAGGTGGGGGGGTGGCAGTAGTGGAGAAATCCATTCTTCCTTTTTCCCTGTTGTGTTTTTTTCCCCCCTCTGTTCATTCTGAAACTATGACTTGATGAATGTCATTAGGCTGTAATCCATTTATTCCATGTGGTGGTGGGAACAGAGAATTTGACAGTTCATTTGGGCTGAGTGAACCGGAGTCACTCTGAGTTGAGCCCCCGCTGCCGTCAAACTGCGAGATTTTCTTCTTGATCATTTTTCTCTCTTTCGCTCGGCGATTCTGGAACCAGATTTTCACCTGGGGCATTATAAATGATACCTGATTAATTCACCTTTTATGGTAATGATAACAATGGAAATATAGGTAAATTCAAAACTACTATTTAAAAACCCAAAATTCAAAGCAAACAAACAAAAAGCCATGAGGAAAAAAAGCCCCAAAGCTAAAACCAAACAAAAAAACCCTTCACAAACCAAAATACTGAATTTCTGCAGTGAAAAGTTTTTGCATTATTCTGTATTAATTTTTGGCATAATAATCAATGGGAAATTGATTTTTTCTTTCTTGATTTCCTTTTTTCTTGGGCCTGGAGTAAAGTGCACACACTGTGTTATATTTAGGAGCACAGAAATCAATGAACTCATTGAGACTCAAAGGCCACAGAGTTCATCCTTTCAGATTTGCCAGTGTCATAATTTAGGAAGATGCAATTATGGATTAATTGTGAAGATTTATTATCTATGTTACAGATTAATTCAAAGCCAAGTAGTGAGGGTTCTTTTTCTTCATTTGTGTTCTGAGTGATTTTTGTGTGTGCATATATTCTTATGTATTTAAAAGTTTTGATGGTTTTTATTACTGGAATGTATATTTAAACATGTATTTTACAGATAAATGTGTACTGTTATATGTATAAATTACTTACAGACAGTCAATTTCCCAGGCTCATTGTGCAGGGGAAAGACTTACCTGTTTAAAATCTACTTTAAGTATCTCTGTTTTCCTTCCTTATGTGAAAATGTGAATGTGGAGGAACTTCTGTTTGTGTTTTTCTTCTTGCTGTGCTCTTAATTCACAGTATTTGTTACAGCCTTTGAGGTGTGTTCAATACAATATAGAAAGTTGTACCCTGGCTTTGTATTAAAAACCTCAGTGGTTTATATTTATTTTTTATATACCTTGCTGGTATTGGCATGAAGAAGCATTTAGCTTTGTCTGTCCTGTGGAAATGCAGATCAATGATGTATTTTTGTCTACATTATACTTGAAGGAACTCTACCAGTTAGAAATGGGGCGGCATTAGGAGCAGCAGCTCTGTAAAAGGAGACTGCTGATTTTCTGCGGGATCACTGGTGACTCCAGGTATGTCTGTGTTCTAAATCAGCCAGCTTGCACAACATTCAGGTGGAGGTTGCAAATCTCTCATAATTGCAGTTCTCTGAAAATTTTCCAGTGCAGCTCTATCCTACTGTGTGACAAACTTTAGTCCATCCATGATAAACTTAGGTTTTTTTGTTCCTGCCTGGGAGCACTCACAGTCTGGGCAGTGCACTCTCTGCTAGTTGGGTCTGGGACTGAACATCACTGCACTAAAAGATGTTTATAAAATTCCAGTGCTTTATCCTAAAATACCACTGATAGTCTCTGCATTCCTATGCTTCCAGCCTCCATTGGTCCCTCTCTATTCCATGCTCTTCCACAGACTGAGTGCAGAATCAGAGGCCACTAAAAGAGGAACATTTTAAGAGATCTTAGTGTGTATATTTAGAAAGAACAAAAGCCTGTAAAATTCTGAAAAGAAAGATCTGTAGTTTATATTTACCTCGGGGCAATAATCTGGTTTTTAAATGAGATGACTAATTCAGTATCACCAAATCTGCCCTTCTCCTCCAGCTGTAGCAGAACCATTGCAGTTCTGGAGGCTTGGATCCAGCAGTTACCATATCCACACACTGCAGGGCTGTGCTTGGGAAAGGTGCTCTCCAACACAGGGGTTTTAGGGAATTCTTCCTGAATTCCTCTAGTGTCTGTATGAACACAGCTAAGGTGGCTGTGCCCTGCTCAGGAGCCTGGCTTTACCCAGGACAGAGATTAAAGATGTACTAAATATGAGTGAAGGCAGAGCTGCTCTCCAAGGGAGCAAGGATCCAAGTATGCACTTGAACATTCCCTGGATGGAGAGTCTTGGCTGCACATGTGGGTGGCCAAAAGAGATCCTGGCTTGAAAATCCAAGGCTGTAAAATCCCCCTGGATATGCTGAAATCTGACAGAGGAAGAATGCGGCCCGTGGAAACTGCGGCCATATATTTGTAACAAAAAGCCCCATAGATATCTTGTTGGATTGAGTTTTAACTTTCCTGTCTTCCAGCTGAAATATATCAAATGCTTTGGATTTTTTGCTGGCCATTTTTTTTTGGTGTGATTTCAAGAAAAAATGAAATTATGAATGTTGTAACCATTGGGACCATAGCTAAGATCCTGTTAAGCTGAAGTGTTGAAATTCCAAGCTAGAAAGTAAGAATAACTACTTTTTAAAGTATAAGTTAATTCCCAGTGTTGAGTTCCATCTAACTGGAGGGTTGTGTCAAACGAGCCTGTCAATAACTGTGGGGTTGTGTAGTGGCTTCTCTGTGTGTCAGATGCAGAGGCAGGAGGTGCTGCTGCTGTGTCCCCTGGCAGGGGCATTGCCTGGGCACTGTGGGCACACCTGGGGGCAGCTCTCTGTACCTGTCTTTCGGAGAGTCCCAGGTTTGCTGCCAGCTCTGACTTCCTCCTGATTGTGATGTATCTGTTGCAGTGAAATTCCTTCTCTAATTCCAGTCTCTGGTGATCTGTGTAAACAACCCGGTACTTCTCTTTTGTTCTTGTTTTACCTGGTGAGGAAAGAAAGGAAGAATATTCATATATTGAGTTGGATTTTCCATAGCAGCTTGCAAACATCTCAGGCATTTCACAGACATTATTTAAACTACAGAATATTTGTATGGGATTGTTTGCTGTGGTACAGAGGAGGAATAGAGGTGCAGGGTGAAGTAAGAGTATTGGCTACCAGAACTGTCTTTCCCTCTTTATTTCCCTCTCTCTAAACATACATTTATTTAAATGTGAAGCTCTTAAGTGATAAACATCCTGAAGCATCTTAAATAATTGATAGCTGTACATAATTGGTGCTGGCTATATTAATCTCAAAGGGGTTTCATTTCAGTGCTCAGTGAAGTGACTTCTGTGTCTAAGAGATCATAAATACCCAGGAATTCAAGACTGAGCTTCAGTCACAATTTGTGCAGTTGTACCGTGGCCTAATTCTTTATCTGAGTTTCTAAAGATTGTTCCTCTAGGACAAAGATATGTCCTCTTAGAAAAGCTTTACCTATCTTGTGAGGCCATAGGATAAATTTGAAGTTCAATAATAATTTCATTTTCATTTATTTTTCAAAAAGCTCCAGTCTTGCAAGGTGCTGAGTGCAATTAGGATATTCCTGAGGGTACTCTGTGCTGGGCTTCCCTTTAGAGTTGGAGGTACTTGGCAATTTGTAAGATGAGGCAATAAAATCTTGTAAAAGGCTTTCAGGATCATCCTCTCTCTAATGTATAAAAGAAATATTCTTAGATATATTGGATAAATACTGTTAGGAGAAGCATAACTAAATGTTTAGAATGTATTTCTCCTTTAGTATAATTTTTAAGCAATTCTTCATGTAATAATAATCCAGAGAGATCAGATTGCGATTTATTTGCTCTCCTTTGCACTTTCAACAGCCAACGAGATAGTTTTCCTTTTTGCTTCTGATCTTCCCAGGTTTTTTTTGATGTGAGTTTTCTGGGACAAACTGTAGGACAAAGACTCCTTTAAAGTGGTTCCCTAAAATCCATTGAGGTGTTAAGATGAAGCACACGCCACACAAAGGAGCGACAAGGAGATCTTATCAAGAACCCCTTTCACATTCAGAAACACAAGCCAATTGGTTTGGAATTTACAAGCCCTAAACAAATGTCAGACGCTTTCATCTTAGCAGAGGAAAAAGGGACAGAAATAGATGAAGGAATATTTTTGTCCTCAGTTCTCTTTAATTTTGGACCGACACCGAGGACAGACTGGGATATTTTTATCTGAAGGTAGACATAGCTGAAATATGCATAATAAGGGATATTTTCCCAAATCCTATGCCACTTCGACTTCCAGCATAGAAGATTTTCCTGCTTAAATTTGCAGGAATAAATCATCCAACTAAGTTTACTTTTTTCATGGTACAAATCGTTGGCTTTGAAATATTTGCCCTCAGTGATAGTTCTAATGCTAACAACAGTATAGATATTCAGGTTCCTTGTAAACTGAGGGCTTAGAGGGAATCTTTGAAAACAAGTTAAAATTCAACAAGGTTATTCCGGCCTCACTATAATCAGCAAATATAACCATGATTTGAGGGGGTGGAGAAAAGGAGTAGTTTTCCCCATTCCCCTTGGTCATAAAATTCACAGAGTATTTCTTCTGAAGACAATAAAGCTGGGAGAAGGCCTCTTTATTTGCTGTGAAAATCATCACCCTTTCCGGCAATATAACTCCTGAAGAAAAGAGGGAGAAGGAAGAGACAAGACTGCATATCAAAGCAAAGTGAAGTGTTAAAAGGGTCTGTTGCCTCAATATGACAGATAGGCCTCAAAACCTCAGACAATGTAGGCCAGTAGAAAATAGATGTCACAACTAATTTACAAAGAAAAATAAATTAGCATTAAAGCAGGGGCCTGGCCTTTTTTCCTGCTTTTCTGTTTCGCTTTCTGGCCGTGTTTCTGCTGTTCTGTAATCTGAATTACTTGTACATCGCTGCTTGTTTAAACAAAGACATAAAATGTGTTGGCTATAGTTTAAAAAAAATCCTGTGGCTGAGCTTGTAACGTATGAAAATCATTCTGATCTTTTGTTTAGTCCTGTTAAAGCCCCTTCCCTTTCTGGGAAGGGTCACTCCCAAATGAAGTTTCATATGAAGTTTTAAAACCTTTTCCTAGGCCCTTTAGGTACATTTTTGGTAAGTTTTACACTTGGAAGGTTCTCTTGCTCTCAGAAAATACACATTTTACCCTGTTGATTACACAGGGTTTAGAAAACAATTGGAAGTTCTGCTCTAGCATAACTGAAGTCTATGGCAGATTTTATCACAGATTTTCAGTAAAACCAGGATCAGACTGTCAGGAATTCTTTAGATCTTCTTTTCCTCACTTGGAGGGCCTGACTGAGAAGATCTCTTTATCAAGCCTACTTTCCATGTTTTGTTTTTAAAAATTTCTTATTGCCTTATGTATTTGCAATATCTGTGTGTTTGAAGTCAAACAAAGGTTGCTTCTGAATATACAGTTATGGTCTTTTAGTCAGAGGATGTATCATTTCAAATCACCTTTTATCTGTTGAAAGGACAGAGTGCTTCTGTCTTTGTGATCTTGTTTCATCCTGAAGATTGACTTGATCAGGTAAATTTTCATTTCACTTTACCTGCAGTTGAATTTTTTTTTTTTTTTGTATCAAATGATAAATAAGAATATTGAATCAGAATGTAGTGTCTTTAACAGAGTCTAAACAGAGAAGAAACAATTCCCACTGACACCCCTCACTCAAAACAATTCCTGCTGCCTTTAGGGCAGTATTTCAGGAGGTTCCCTCATCAATGAGATGTGTTGTGGTTTCCGTTACCCCATTCTGCTCACGTACATTGATGTGCGTACACAACGGTGAAGTTAAGGACATACACACATTTATGCATAGAAATGTATTTGTAGAGTTTAGGGCTGTCATTCTGAGATTTTAAGGCAATGAACTTTATTAAACAGTGATAACATTGAAGGAGAGGAACCAGTAGCTACTTTGATAACCCAAATAATACTATGGGAATAAGGAAAAAAAGAGGGGTTATAATGGCATCACGTCAGCTTTCTTCTAGAGAAAACGTTGATAAGGTGCTACAGAGCAGTTACATACATAATGTTAGCCTTGTAATTTATTTGAATTTTCTTCCATTTATCACAATTTTTTCTGCATCAGGATAAAAAATTTCTGTTTTTTTTAAAAACACCAATGAAAAGCCAAATCTCTTTGGTACTTTTCTTGTCTTGCACAAATGCTACATTTGTGCTTTACTCTCACCATCTCTTTTTTTAAGGTGGGTTGATGCCTTGAGCTCACTTCTGTGAAGTCCTTGGCTGTTTTTAACACTTCAAAGGATTGGGCTCTAGGAATGCACAGCCTCAGGTCATGCTATTGATGGGCTCTGTTCCACCTGTCCCGAATGGTTCATAAAGTATTTCAGAATGTGTGTAAATCCTGTGTAAGCACTTTTTAGACTAGAGACGAATTTAGGCCCAAAACTGTGTCTCTGAATTGCAAATATATTTTATAAATTTGGACAAGTGCATGAGAAAGCTTTCAGGGTCTTCCAAGACTATTCAATAAGCGTAAAGCAAGGATTTAGATTTTCAAGCGTGTTAAATTTTACGAATGTTATTCTTCAAGAATGCCACACGTTGAAAATTCAATACCAACATGACACAGCCAGGGCTGCCTCATTGACATTCTGTAGTCTCAGCTGAATTTGATCTACACTCAGTCTTGCATCACTTCTACACCTGGCAGTCTCCAATGATGTTAATGAAGTTACTGGGATTTACATGAGTATACAGAAGGGGGGGAAGCAGACTGAGTGTGCCTGGCTTTGAAGGCCTTTGTAGAGGCTCCGAGTGCCCGGAGAGCGCTGTGATATCCTAAATGTTCACCAGGCCATTTATATTTAGTAACAGAGGCAAAACAATGTGTGCCTGCTTTGTAATTAACAAACAATTACCAGGCTAATTTTGCTCCTGAGTAATAACCATTTGAAGGAGGATTCTGTCTGAAGCAGCAGTGCAGATTTTCTGTGCCTTCTAAGATTGCTCCAATTGTACTTGCTCTGCTTTCTCTCGAGCGTTTCTTTGATGCTCCCTAACACACACTTACTACTTTTAACCTTAACAACAGATTTAGCAAACCTTGCTACACCCAGTTCCCACCTTGGGGGATATACATGGAAAGGTTCATCTGGCAGGCAGCTTGTGGCAAGAGCAGGCGCATCAGTGAGTGGCACTTGCAGGAAAGAGGTTTCTAATTGTGTAATTGTAGAAGCTGAAAAATTCTGGTATGTAAGGAAAGTAAAACTGATGTGAAATTAAATTAAAAGGAAGCTTAACCAAGGAATTATGTGATCTGCAAACAAAATAGTCTGTGCTGATTGTTTGAGTCAGATTCCTTCTCAAGGAATATTTGTGCTCATCTAATAAATCTGGGCAGAAAAACGTGAGACACAGGAAAATTGCAGAAAATTGCATAATCACTGCAGTCAGATCAGAGCACATAGTTTTCTTTATAATTATTGAGAAGTCTGTAAGGATTAAAAAGATCAGCCTGCGTCTATATTGACATCTCCCCTGCAGCACAAAATAACTATGTAATAGTTCTATCTGTAACTGTTAAATGTTGCTGCATTGCTCTGTAACACTTTCACGATTATCATGTTTATCCCACAAAAGGCTTTACAGAATGTTCCAACAGGGATTCCTGGAGCTGAGTCCCAGCCATGTCTGACCACATCAGCCATTCCACTACAGCAACCACATAAAGCCTTCATGGGAGAAAGTGGAACTAGCATAAATTTAGTTAAAACTGCATTAAACAGCAGTAGGTTAAATAAATGTCATAAATGACCCATCAACCTATGTGCTTCAAGTAAAGTTAATTATTTCTAAGCTCAGTGATAGCAAAAGATGCTGTCTGAGGTTGGAAGTTGAATTTGCACTCACCAGCAGTGTTGGTTGGCACCGTTTTCCTCATCCACTCATAAGAGCTGTGCCTTTGGCTGTTGGGGGAGATCTGCTGGGCATGGATTGTATCTACAGGAGGTAAGGGCGCAGCAGCGGCAGCGGGGTGCAGGGAGCTGTAGTCAGCAGAGCTGTAGGAGCCCTGGCCAGGGGACGAGCCGTTGATGTGGGCAGCGGGCGCGGCGCTGGAAGGGCCTGGGCCGTAGGCGCTCCAGTCCTCGCGCTGGGCGCCGTAGTGGGAGCCCCAGGCCGGCGCCGCCTGCCCGTGGCTGTCCAGGCCTGGCACCGGGTGGTATCCCAGGTACTCGGGGTAGGCTGGAGCAGACACGAAGTTCTGCACGGGCAGGTTGTTGTTGGCCCTGGCAGATCCTGGGTACATGCTGGGCTCCTTCTCCAACAGCGAGCTCACGTACATGGCTGTCCCAGACTGTAAACGCGGCGTCACAACATCTTGTTCCTCAGTGGCTTCTTTTACTGCTCAAAAATATTTGTGTTTTCTCTAATAATGCCACTCTGCTTGGAATCTTCTACTTCATCCTCTTATTATCAACTGTGTTACCAGGTGCTGGTGGTAATGGTTTACCAAGATTTTGTCTGACGTCAGCCCAACTGCCTGCCTCATAATTACATTTACATTCAAATGAAGGGCTGACCAACCCCACCTTGCTGCTGGTTCTGGTGCTTTCTCTTTCAGAGAACTTTTATCTATCCCATTACCATGCCCTGATATTCAACAGTGATCCCAGTTCTGTAAGATGATGCAACAGTTGCTTGGATTTGTAACTTGACTAGTTAAGTAAATAGAGCTTTTTAAAAGAAATTAGAGTGGTAACTGTAATAGCAATGTTTAACATTCCTGTCTGAAACCTTCATTTTGTCAGGTATTATCAATCAACAAATAAATTTGTTACTCTCTTCATTCCTCATATAACTTCAAAAATCTCCTTTTTAGTCTTTAACGGATACAGTCAATTTGAATAATTGTAATTCAATAACTTCAAAACAGAGAGCACCTTGTAAAGAGCACATCTTGAGTATAACTGTCTCAAAAATGTTCCTCTCATTGTTGATGTTTGTAGGAGGTTTTCCAGAATGGGAGAGTTTAAAGCTCTGACTGTAAGACACATGTTCACACTCTCGCCATACAGAGTGATTTAAGAGATCCCTTCATCTGGTGGCTGTTGCAAACTGATAAATTTTAAAAAGCAGACAATAAATCTTCCTAACAAAGATGGTGCCAGAAGTACAAAGAAAATGTCTGTAAAAAGTAGTGCAAAAAGTCTTTGATTAGGCCCAGGAATATTGTTGGCTTCTGTTTCAAGCCAACCTTTATCTGCCTGAAAGGAGGCTGGTTCCTTCCTCTGAGGCTGCTGGCTATAGTCTGCCTCCCTTGGCAGCTTGGGCCGGGGAAATCAGCAGGGAGAGACATCTGGGTTATTAAGTTTGTGGATCAGAAGTGCCCTGATGCTGCTCTGAGACACACGGGTCCTCCCTGGGTCAATGTTTGTGTCCCTCTGAGAAAAATGATTCTGAAAGTGGCTTTATATCCTGTTACTAACAGCTTGTTATTAACAGGAGAACTAAACCACACCCTAGGACTTTAGAATTGCCTCTCTGGGTTGTGTAGCTGCAATTTGTGGAATGAATTAGTTGTATTTTTATTTTGGACGGGTTTCTTTGCAATGAGCTATTTGTAAGGGCTATGCTTGCAAAAGAGGTGCAAATTACAATGAGTTGTTTCCCTTTACAGAGGTGTGGGTTTTCATTCAGTAGCCTTTGTATTTTGACACTGCTGGTATTCACACATCCCTTCTAATTCCAGCACTAAAGGATTCTAAGTGTGTACTTACAGACAGGAAAGATATTCCTCTTCCCTTTGGGACTGGGCTTTTTGGAGAAAAAATTTGTACTGAGAAGTGTAGCCAAATCGTTGTAATTAATTTTGGTATATTTACAGAGTTCTACATTAAGCATTGGGATTCTCAGAATGTTGAGGCAAGTTGCATGGGACAGGGCATGGAAAAAAAAAAGATATTCTATAAGTGGTGTACCCTTAGAAAAATAAACATGAAAAATGAATGGGAAGAGACTCTTTTTCCCTTTATCTTGAAAGACATGGAATTGTAACACAATTTTTGAGAGCCCACAGACTTTTTAGTACTGAAATGTCATCCAAATTAAAGATGTGTTTCCTGTATCCTTGGAATATTTATCCTGTTTGAGAGCATTTTGCCCAGTTAAATTCTCCTGTATTGCTGAGTGTTGTGCAGGGCTGTCAGTCACAGGCAGATCCACAGGAGGGGAAGGTTTTGGCTCCACTGACGGGGTGTCCATGAACATTGGTGGCTCAGAGGTTTCACCTCAGCCCCGTTGTTTGACTTCCCGCAAACACACCATTTTCACATCCCTGGGAATGATGTAATTTCGTACTCTGCAGTAGATGATGGGAACATTTTTAATCCCTGGGGTTCCTCTTGCTTTATGGGATGTCTCTGCACATACCCCCCACAATTTCAGTATCACTTAATCCTATTTTTTGTATCTCAGAGCGTTATCCTTTTTTCTCTGTTCTTCTTTCATCTTTTGTTTATGCTCCTCCTTTCCCTTTCTTGTTTTGCCTGTTCCATTATCTGAATTTTCTTCAGATCTATTTCGATTCTTTCCAGAACATAATTAGATCAAGATACTCCGATGGCAATTTGCTACACTGATTTGATATCAGCTAACAATAGTAAGCTTTGAATAAGGCATTTTGTTTAAAAAGATTTACATAGCAGGATAAGATTGCTGGAGAGGACTGGAGATTTTTAACACCAAAGTGAGAATAAGATAACTAAAATGGCAATGTTCAAATGATCTGTACCCTGGGTCTGAAATCTGTTTTGTGTAACAGAACAGGGTGGAGATATTAAAAAGGAACTGTACCTTTGCATGTTGTCTTGTGGTTTGAGGCTACCAAGATTTTGGGGTAGCTCTCTGTTTTCTGAGAGCTAATTGTCTGTTAATCTGAGTCTGCCTTCCCAAAGATCATTTCTTGGCCATGCTCAGCTCCTTCCTGCCCAGCCCAGCATCAGCAGCTTCAGAGCCAGAGAACCACTGAACCTTCAGTGGAGTAACTGAGGCTGCAGTTCCATGGACCTTTCTGGTGGGCATGGCTTTCAGGGAATACAAAAAGAAGGGAAAAAGTGAGCTGCCATTGCCTTGGGCTGTGTGGGCCACGGCGGTGGGTGGAGGAAGGCTTTAGTGTGCTGCCTGTGTAAAGTGCTGGTGGAACATGAGCCCTCTCCGGACTCTCTGGGGTGGTGGGGAAGTGAAAACACTTCTGAGGCAGTGGGCTGGACATCCAGAAACCTCAGCCATGTGGAGTCTTGTATTTGCACCCTTTTCTGCAGTGGGTGATAAAGGCAGAACCAGACAGATCTGTGTGGCACCAGCAGTGCTGCGCTCCTTGGCAGAATTCAGAGAGATGGATTGCCAGGAAAACTGAACTACAAGTTTGTTTTTTCCTTCACCTGTTGAAGTGCCAGGTGTAATTTATCTACTAAACCAGTGGCCATGGAAATTGTCTCAGTAGTTGTTAAAGTGAAGTTTTATGTGTGTTAAATATACTTTGGGATCATTGGGGAAGAAGATTTTCTAGTTTTCTAACAAGTGGTTGATGAGAAACTATCAATAATAAGAAGTGTGGTGCTCACCATTGGAACTCTAAAGGGTTTGTTTGTACAGGCAGTGGAGATGGTGCGCTATTGTATATGAGCTATTCTAGAGAGCAATTCCAGCCCAGTAATAATAACATAATCACAAACGTGCAATTAAGTGTTTTAATGACAGCTATTAAAACTGCAATTTCAGGCTACTGGTACTTTAAAACTTGCCTGTAGAACGATAACTTACATTAAAGGTGTTTACAACTCTGATAGTTTTTATTAGGAACCCTTACTCATAAAATTACTCTTCCTTTTATATGGAGATAAGAAGACAATCATCTGTTTGTCTTTGAAGCATGAAAATGGTGTGAGATCTCTCTTGTTTTGGAGAATCAAAAAGCAGGTGAGCTGAATGTGCCCCTTTGTGGCTCAGGTAATAGGAACAGATGTTTGTTTTCTCCAGATGACCACTGCAGGCTCAGGAATGCCCCTTGCCCATGCTTTTAGAGCTGCATGCTTGGAATTTCGTGCTCAGGACATTGTTAGGGAACTCTGTGTTGCTGATTGTTCTAATGCAGGTTTTTGGAGGTGTCACTGATCCTGTATTCCAGCTGGGTTTGCATGCACGTTCATTCCTCCTAAACTTCTTAGGCAGCTGTAGGAATCCTGAGGAAAGGCCAGTCAGGACATGGTTTGCTCCCAGCTGAGGGCAGTTCTGTTGGGGAAAAACCCAGCTAGTGATGAAGGAAGGCAGATGGGTTTAAAATCTTAAAACGCAGCTACAGAGGAGGCTTTTGCTTTTACTGAAGCTTCAGCAAACACAAAGCTTCTGAAAATTTTATTTGCCCTTTTTAATTGGGCTTTTTTAATATACAGAACCCTACTTAGGTCTCATTTTCAGGGCTTGAAATGCAAACATGTGCACATGGCAGATGTGGCACAGCCCAGAGAGCTGAATGAGCAGTGCTGACTGAGCTGTTCTCACTTGCTGAACTGAATCTTCTGGGGAAAAGGAAGAAGGGATATTTCACAATTTCAGTTCTGCCCTGTGTCTCTGATCCCTACTGGGGATTTGTTTTTCGTAAGAGAGCAGCAGAAGAAATAAAGATGCCAGCTGTCTGTGAAGCCTTCCTCAGTGGTATTTGGTTTAATTTCATGCTCTGAAGTTTTGGTTGTTAACAAATCCTTTTGAAAAATGATGAAAAGTGCCTGGTAGAGAGCTGATTGTATTTACCCCACTTCTGTTTTTCTAAATGCTGCTAATGATTTATCTTTAATTTCTAAATGTTAAAATGTGTTTTATTACATTATTGAACGGATCATCTGCATCAGTTTTTCCAGGAAGGAATGGTCTAAAGGAGGGTCTTGCTATCCTGAAATCGAAATGATTGAACTTCTGCTTCCAAATCAATACTGACAGAAATAAGAGCATTCCTTGCTGCTCCACAAGCAGCTTCAATTCAGCAGGAGTTACAGAGCCCGTGTGTGAACCCCAGGCTAAATCAATTCTCTAGCAGAACCATGAAAATGAACAGCAAATCCTCGATTGCCATTGATTTGGTCCCTTCCCGAGCAGTGCAGGGCTCCCGGGTGCTGAGCTGATCCCTCCTGCCCGGGCGTGGCCGGCTGGGTCTGCCGGGTGCTCCCTGTGAATCCTGCGGGCATTCTTTGCTGCGGGGTTTCTTGCAGGAGGTAACAAAGGAATCGATTGCATTCCCTCTTTGCCTGCCACCCGCAGCTTTCTGCTGCTGGCAGCCTGGCATTTGTGCCCCGCACATTTAACTCGGGGATTATTGTCCGTGTCAGGGCTCTCCTGCCTTAGAGGGATTCTCGTTGTGGCTTAGATGACCAAGAGCATCCAGGTGTATCTTAATTAATCCTCTCCATTTATTGCGAGACATTTATGAACAGGGTTTTTTTTAGAGACTTGAAAGAATTTGTGCTCTTTGGGTATGAACACAGCTGGCAAATATTTTCATCATAAAACCTGTGCCTATTTCTTTACCCGGTGAGTTTTGCACAATATTGTGTCCAGCTGACACGCAGTGCCATCTGAAATGTGTCTGTGAGTCATTTTCAGGGACGTGGCATTTCAGTGCCCCTGGGCTGGCCCTGCAAACCAAACAAGGCAGCTAAAGCAGAAATCTGATTTTTCATTTTTATGGCAACATGCACAATGAATGTATTTTTAAATCTTCTCCCTGGGTAGGCGACACATCCTCGATGTCCTCTCTCATGTCTCTTAATGATTGCATAATCCCTGAGCAAGAATTGAAGATTTTGTTTTAGAAATATAATCTTGAATTGTACATTTTGCTTAGTTGCAAGAAGATTCGGTAGAAGGTGCTGTTTGCTTGATTTTTTATTTTTTTATTTTTTATTTTGTTTTGGTACCATCTAGATCACAATTCTAGCCGGGAAACAGGGTTTAAAGTTTAGTGAATTCCTCTGAAAATTGGATATTCCTTGATAGTTCTTTTAATCACAATTAGGATTAAGGGCTTAGATATTCCTGTGATGTAGCCTAAGGTATGCTTTTCTTCTTCAAGGCACTTCCCTAACAACCAATCAATCTTCACAGTGCTCTGCTTTAGTGTCCTGAGTTTTCAGATGTGATAAAAGTGATGAGTTATTTGATATACCCGAAGTCAGGAAGAAAGTGAGTATTAGCCTGAGGATGGCACCAGTATTTCATAGCCCACAGTGCTGCATCTAAATAATTTCAGTTGATTTGCCTGCAGTTTTCTGTCTCTCTTATTTTTACTTGGACAGAGTACAGCAAGTTAACAGCACTACACAAGCTTCTTAGAGAAGAAAAAAACAACACTTCTTTTGGGGTTTGGGCAACTGTTTAAAGGATTAGAGCCCATTGGAAATACTTAACTGGAGAGATTGCTGGGAATTCTTACAAAAAAAAAAAAATCGAACTACTTAAAACAGCCACTGGCATAACTAGGAGGTTAATAATCTCTAAGGTATTGCCCTGGTTTGTAGATACTGCTTTTGGAGCAATAAATTTTAACCTTTGAACATGTGCTTCTGCAAATAAAATCCAGCCTTATTTTGTGTACTTAACAACTTCTGATTGGAAACACATAGCAACCTATAGCAAGCATGCTTTCAGCAAACTGGAGCAGAAATGAAGCAGATCTTCAAAGTGGTCACTTATCTTCCTCAATAACTCTTCTACATGTAAACAAGATAAACCAGGTTGTTCTGCCAGATCCCACTCTCTTTGAATGATGTTTAAATAATTTTAAAGAGAAAGAAGTTGTGTTCAGACACATTTCTTAAAGTTCTTCCTTGAAGTCCTTTTTTCCTTTTAGAAATGTTAGTGTGAAATTAAGCTGTGTCATGAAAATGTGATTAAAATAGGTAGTAGCTGTGTACTTGATTCTGCAGAACCCTGGAGCCAGGCTTCTGATCACTTAGCTAGAACTAAGTCTTAATTTATTGTATATCAGTGCAAAAGACAAAGTTTCTCTCAGTATTCTTACCTTTAAAGTCTAAATCTGGATTTTTAAAAATTGTTTTTTCTCTAGTCTGCAAGCACAATTCCATTTAATTGGCCAGTGTAAGGATGCTTTTCCTGTTGAAGCTTTTCCAGTCTCTGTAAAGTTAAATATCTGTCTATGTGAATAAAATCTCCAACATTTCCCTCTGCCAGCACAATGGCAGTGCTGTGTATTTCCAGTGGCTTCCTCTTTTGGGTAGATCCAATGGCTCTTTTTTGGGAGAGCAGTTAGGTTGCAATGCTCATTGATGAGGATGGGAAATCCCTTTTGTTACCATGTGCTCTTTGTCATGTTCCTCTTTTCCTACCATGTGGAAATCAGTTGGAGACTTTCTGTTGCTGAACTTTGAGTTGCAGCTTCTTCCTCTCCCCTCTGTTACCTGTGTTGGCAGCAAATGGAGCAGCACTGTGACAGGACTGAGTGGGAATTGTACAATGCACCTTCTCCCTTTCGTTGAACTCACCTTTGTTTAGCACTGTCCTTCTTGCAAACAAAATGATAAATCAAATTATTAAGTAGGGAAAGCTGCCAGCTCTCTGAACCATCCTGCTCTTCCTAAGCTCCTCTGAGTTCTCTAAACTCTTTTACCATCAGTCTTCTTTTAAATTTGATAGTACAATTCAAGAAAAGACTAACCATGAAAATCTGTGGGTTCACTTGCTGCATACACATTGCAAAATGGTTATGAAAAAAGGCATTTATTTTAATGTTCTTTATATACAAAGTAATTTCACATCACCAACATTTTGATACTCTAATAGTACTATTTGTTATAATTAAACAATAAACCCAAGAATGTAGTGCCTAAATGACTTAATGCTCCTAAGTCTTTCTTTGCAACAGTGACAGAGAGATTTCAGGGGACACCTTGATGGAAATTACTGAGGATAGGCATCCTAAATTTCTAAACTGCTTTGGACAATGAGGATATCAATTCCCAAATCATACACGTGCTCTAAAAATTTTCGCTTTCCAGATAAAATTTTGCACACGCAGTTGGGAATCACATTCGGGAACTAAGAATCCAGATTATTCTTAAGTACTGAATTAAAAAACTACCAAATTCTGCTTAGTGTGGAAGGGATCAGCCCTTCAGGAATTGAGACCCACAGGAAAAATGCTGAGAGCTTTATTTTAAGTCAAGTATTTTGTTTGCTTTTTCTTCTAATAATTTGGCTTCTCAATTTTTATTAGTGTCACGATAACTCATAAAACTGGACCAGAATTAAAATTGGTTTAATGCAATTATTGCATCTTCATCCATGGGCTCTGCTGTCTCATGAAATGCAGTCACTTTCCAAAACACACTTTTTATAAGGATATCTGCCCCGCTTTGCTCTTTGTTTTAGGATCCACAGTTAATCTGACATGAATTTTCTTTGTCCAAAAGTGGACTCAGGCCAAGATTCACAATTCCAGCTTGCTTTGAAAACATTTAAAGTAAGGTCGAAGAGTGCCTGTTTATAGCAGTGTATGGAGGATTGGAAATCATACCTGTCAAACCCCCCAGAATTCCAAAAAAAAGCTCATCCCTGACCTTTGCCCTTAACATGTAGTGAGTGCAACCACCCGGCTCCAGGCTTTCCACCAAGTGGGTCAAAACACATCAGCCAGGTCCGCATTTCTCAAGATGCGTGCGTAAAGTCCACGAGTGGGATCAGGACATGGAACCTGTGTGGAGATCAAAGGAGCAGGAATATTCCCTTTCCCTGGGGGCGAGGCACGGACACTCGGGCACAGCTGCCTCAGCAGTGTGGGATTCATTGCCTGGGGCAAGTTTTTGTGCTTTTTTATTTTTTTTTTCTTTGTGTGTCTGCAGTGAACAAGTGGCTGCGGCTGCTGCTGGGCTCTCCCTGCCCGTGCCTCCCCAGCCGCTGGCAGGCCGGAGGGCTCCGTGCCCTGTGGCACAGGCATCCTCCTCCCGAGGGGCTCCTGCAGTTCCACGGCCCTCGGGAGCTGTGCTGCGCTGCACACCTGCCGGGTGGCTCTTGGTTTAGTGTCCTTGAAGCTTGCGTGGCCCAGGCTGTGTCCCGCTGGGGACCCCCCCGGGGGGGCTGTAGTGCTCCGGTACCGCTCCGTGGGCTCGGTGCCACCCCCGCAGACCTCACTGCGAGGCCACCACCTGCTGCAGGCTCCCCCCGTGCTGCAGACCGCTCATGGGGACAGCGGCGGGGCCGGGCGGCGCCGGGAACAGAGCACCGGCCATTTCCGAATGAGTCTGTGCCTCGGGAACCGGCATCGGGCTCACCGAGCCAGAGTCACTCTGCAGAGAGCCCAGGCTGCTGCCGTCGAAGTGAGTCATTTTCTTCTTCATTAATTTCCTCTCTTTGGCTCGGCGGTTCTGGAACCAGATTTTCACCTGCGGAGGAGCAAGAGGAAAATTGTTTTCAGTTGCTGCTGGACTGGATGTGGTCCTTTGTGGGTTTAGTCACAGAATCACAGGGAAAATCAGTGGCGTGAGGACCACTGAGAAAGGCAATGACAAACTGAGATAACAGAGCTGCTTGCTTGCTTTTCGTACAGGTAATCTTTCCTGTCTAGTAATAACATAATTATTAATAACTTGATAAAAAGGGGATTTTGTGGTTAGTTCAGTTATTTCTTTATGGAATGAGCTGTGATTTATTTAATTTTATGAAACAAAATCGAACAGAACAGAATCTCATGTGTCCTGGTGATTTCCAAGATTCTGCATATTGTTACATTGACAACTGTATGCCTTAGTTAGGACAAGCCAAGATCTGCTCCTGGCCTATAAACTGAGGCACAAAAGCTTTCCTGATTGGATGGTGCACGTTAATTAGTGACTTCCAGTGTGGAAGCCAGTGGAAATTCGCCTCTGAGCAGAATTTCATCAGCAATACACAACATTAATTCAAAATACTGCCTCTGCAGTGCCTGAACAGCTGAGTGCGTTCTACTTCATTTGTAGCTGGAGCCAGAATCTGCTGCTGCTCCCCACACAATGCAGTGCCACCAGTGTCCCTGCCCTGTCACAGGCACACAGCCACCTTGGGAAGGAAGGAAAGACCTGCTGAAGGCGGATCTTGACTGGGGTGGGCCGGGTGAGGATGTGAGCTGAAGGTGAGTAATGGTCAGCTGGAAATACTGCAGGACTTGCTGAGGTGTGAAATGTTCTGTGGTAACTGGACTGGCTTTGGATGTGAATCATCAGGGTTGGATTTAAAGCTGTGCACTCCAGCTGTTTATCCTTGGATGTGGCTCTGGATCACATCTAGTCACTGTAATAAGTCAAGCTACCTCATCCAGGTTTGTTGTGTTTTCTTGTTCAGACAGCTAAGGAAACACTTCTGTCACTGTTTTCTGTAACCCAAAGGGAAAAAAAATCAATATTTTGCTGAGAAAGATTGGTCTGTTCGGTTATTTTTTCCCTAGAATCTAGAAAGGGAAAGAGAATAATGATTGGAAAGGAGGTAAAACAATGAGAGGTGATAACACCTGTTACTACCAGACTGTGTTTTAAAAGAAAATCACTGGTGAAGCCCAACAAAACCTCTTTAAGGACTCTCTGGGACAGTCTCAGGGTGCTTCTCCTTGAGGCATTATTATTCCATTATATAGTTGAAGGATTCAAATACATGCAAAGCCCATGTAAATCTAAACCAGGTCTCTTAAGCCCCAGGCTGCCATCTGAGATGTTTGGCAGTTCCTTTTGCTGTCTTAGTTCTGGAATATCATTCCAGTACCAAATTATGTTCCATTAGACCAGTTTCAAGCCCTCTCAGATCTCTTGTGTTCTGACTGTGCAGAGATAATCCAGTATTTCTCATACATTTGCCAAAATGTATGAAACGATGAAACAGTCTAAAAACTAAACCAACATTTCAGAATTACCCTTTGGCTTCAGTGTTCTTACCTGCCTGTGAATTGAGGTTTTTATTCTGGCTTGTTGTTAAACTAGGGGAGCACATCTGCAGAGAGAAATTAGGCACTTCAGGGTTGTGTGCCAATTATCAAATAAGTCCAAGTAAGAACAGGTCTGTAATGTCAGATGAAAAGCTGACAGGGCCAGTTACATCTGTCTCACTTATTCTTTACCTGTTGCCCTCCTTCCTTTCTATATTCTTTTTTCCATGCAAATCTCTCTTCCCCTGAAGTCTGATTTTCTCTCTTCTTTCTCATCCTTGTCATCTCCTTTATTTCTGTATCCTTCCTATATTAACAGTGCTTCACTTTGCCTTTCTTTCCTTCGTTACGTATTGCATCTCTCCTTCCTCGTCTGAGCAATTGTTCTTTGTCCTTTTGAGATATTCCTTCCAGGGAATTTTGAATTTTTGGCAGAGACAGAAAAAAAGCTTTTCCAGAAAATCAATTCAGGTTTTAGGTGGTGTACAGAGGAATTTGGGATAGAACAGTGTGTGTTCAGCTGTGCTCATATGATGGAGTTGTTTAATTTGTACGAAAGGGTGGGGGTCTATCGGGTATTTTTTACTTAATCTTCCATTTTTAAAATAGAGATGTAGGTTGTATGAACTGTAATTCATTTTGTTCTTGATATATTTGTGATGATGAAGAAGAAAAAATATTGCAAAAGCTGTTGCCGAGTTTCCCCAATATATACAAAGAAATAGATCACACATTTTTGTTTCACCTCTTCAAATACACTAACAAAAATATTCATCAGGAATTATCACTGAGCTAGGAAGTTTCAAGTTTCAAGTCAATATCACTGGTTGTTTACAGAAGCAGGACCATAATATTCAAGTTCAGCATAATTAAGTCAAATTATGAACGTTTTAACAGCCAACAAAAAGACACATAGTGTATTTTTTATACCTGGCTGAAACAATTTTAATTTTTAACAAATAAATGCTGGCATTCAGCAGAAGATTGAGGAATATTTGCAAAATGGGTGTTTGCTTCTCCATTTCTGTAAGCTCAGCTGTGTGAGCCAAGTTCAAGTTGGATGGACTGGGTGGATTCTGTACCATTCCTGCTCAGCAGAGCCCACAAAACAATAGTGAATCAGGCTTAATCATGGATTGTGTTTTGATTTATCTTCTGGGAACAGAAGTGGAATTTGGAGGGGAGCAAATGGGGCAGGAGAAAGGAGTAGCACGTATGTAGGAAGTCTTGAACAAAAGGTACAAGGCAGCCAAGGAAACAAAACCCTTCAAGTGTCCTGAACATACTTGAGCTCATCACTTCCATCTCCGCTAGGACTGACCTTGTTGGATTTGGTTATGGAATTCCCACTGACTTCAGCAGAACCAGGACTTCTGCTCTAGGAAGTTCAGCATGAAATTCTCCCTGCTACCACAGCCCAGAGAGAAATCCTGGCAGGATTTTGGTGATGAGGTTTAACTCGTGTTTCTCAGAATGAGAAAAAGTTGGTGTTTGCATTCCCTGGGTTATTGCACAGCTCTAGTTTGGGTTTCTGCAAAGGGAAGCCAGTGTTTGGTTACTGGAGGCATTAACATTCCTGTGTTCTTTACCATACAGTTAGCTCCTCAGCAGCAATCATAAATTCAAAGGAAAGCCTGGATGGGTGATCCATACTCTACCTGTCTCTCGGAAAGTCTTAGGTTTGCAGCAAGTTCAGACTTCCTTCTGATTGTAATGTATCTGTTGTAATGAAACTCCTTCTCTAATTCTAATCTCTGATGATCTGTGTAAACCACTCGGTACTTCTCTCTTGTTCTTGTTTTACCTGTTTTGAAAGAAGAACACATTGCTTCAAGCTAGAATTTTTTCACTTTAGTAACACAAAATATCTGGCTTTACATTTGAAAATGTCTGGGGGGATTTTAGGCCTGATTCTCTATGCACTTACCCAGAGTAACTCCCTTGACTCAGTCTCGATTTACAACACAAGAGGTTCATCCCATCAGATATTAAGTTTGCTCTTTAGTAAATAGATACTAAACTGCTTCTTGTGTTCTTTCTCACCCCTGTGTTATCATTTGGGAAAGGAAAGGCATTCCTGGTAAGAATAAGAAGCCAGGAAACCTGGGTTCTCTCCCCAGCTCTGCTGCAAGCTTCCTGCCTGGCGTTGAATTGCTCTTTTCTTTGGCCCTAGAGCTGACACTCTTACCTGCCTCAGAGAAAATTGTAAAGGACATTTCACTGCACAGAAAATACTGAGAGCTTCCAAAGTTCCTCATTTCTTGTTGCTAGAAAAATTCCCACAACGTTGTGATTGTTACTGCAATTTGGAGGTTGTGTTTTCCCCTCAAGTCTGGCACAATCTGCCCACGGCCCGATAACAGCGCAGGGAACAGTAACATAGATTTTCAGATGACAGTTCATAAAAAAGAGAAAAGGCAAGCAATAATACTTCACAATGGGCAGGGAACTGCAGCATCTGCTGTTTTGGGAGCAGCGTTGCTGCCTCCCTTCAGCTGTGGGTGCAGCTGAGTGGAGCAGACACGGCTCAGCAGCATCCAGGGCATTAAACGGCAGTGGCAGATGACAGGAGCCAGGGAACACAGATGCAAGGAGCTGAAATTTTGTGGATTCCATATGGGGTCATTTCTGAGGGCAGAATGTGTGGCTGCTCTGAAAGCAAGCTGAGAAAGGGAAAGGCTGCTGGTGCTTTGCTTCCTCTGTGGTTTATGCTCATATTAGGCATTCAATATATTGGAGATCAGCACCTGCTTCAAGCCAAAGCCTGAGGTCTTCCCACATTTTTAACAGACTGGATCATTGTTGTGTTAAGACCAGTGTCAGCATCTTTGCTGACCACAACCTTATAATTTTTTATGCTTCCTTGTTTACCTGTATTTAGATGGACATTCCTTCAGATGTGCATATTTAGCCAGTGAATTGTCTGGGACAGGGAATATATTTTCAGTATATTTTTGCTCTGTATTCCATTGTGGTGCTAGAGGTTGTGAATCTGTGTCCTCAGTGGTCACTGCAGCAGAAGAGGTTCAGGCTCTCTCAGGTGATGCACAGAACTCGAGGTGTTTGTACCTGTATCTGCTGTTGCTGCAGGTGTTGTGTGGCTTTGCACAGCAGCTCCTGTTTGCTTCTAGAGCTTTTTCTGACAAGGTTATAGGGATGCCTAACTCCTCAAAAAAAAAGATGCCACAAACTCCTAATAATTGCACTCTAATAAGAGCAGTTAATTTTCAATGGGGTGAAATAGATTCTCAGTCCAGGGGTTGGTAAATGTTAGTGTCTGAGTAGATCCCAATGGCACAAAGCCCCAGAGCCACCAGCTTTCCCTGGATACAGAGAGGAGCTGGAGGATTCCTACCCAGTCCCTC
The DNA here is from genome assembly GCF_029207755.1 of Chamaea fasciata. NCBI lineage: Eukaryota > Metazoa > Chordata > Aves > Passeriformes > Sylviidae > Chamaea > Chamaea fasciata. The sequence continues at coordinate 2,242,350 of NW_027094107.1, forward strand.
CTTCCCACTGCCCTTGCTTTGGAATTTCATAGCACCCAAAGATCAGAATTCAGGGTGCAGGACTACAGCAGAATCTTGGGTTAATGTTTTCCTCCCATCTGTGGAGGGAGATGTGATGTCTCTTAGTTTTGCAATTGCCATGCACACCATAAAGGGTCGCTTTCACCTCTTCCAGTATTTGACAGTCAGGACTTTGCTATTTCTAAGAATTGTTGGCTCACCAACCTATTGCTTGCATTAGAAGTTTCTTCAGGCTCTGCTCCTCTTTGTACAGATCCCAGAGCCAGAGTTGGTGAGCACTGGATGTCCTGGGCACTGCAGTGCTGTAAATAAATCCTTCTGTAGCCTGGATGGGGATGGTTCTGCTTCACCCTACAAGACAGGAGTTCTCTAGGACTCTCCCCAGGCTTGTCGAACCAAGTCTTCATCAGAATTTGGTCCTTCAGCTTCCATATTCCAGCCCTAGGGGAGCATCAATAGTGCCTTTACAGTGCTCTGGGCATAATCCAACTCTTCTCAAGGCCATCAGCCTGATTACTTGGATTATTTCAGCGGGGAAAATATGTCTGGGATTGCTCCTTAGGCCGTGGGTTCTGCTCAGTCCACGCAGCCAAACTCCTTTGTCTCAAACCTGTTCCCTGCCCGTGCAAGTGCTGCCTGCCTGGGGAGGATGTACAGGAGTTCTCATTCACTGGCATTTCCACCACTGGGAAACCGCAGTGGAAGCAGAATTAGCCCGGTGACGTTTACACCGATAATCAAGTGAAAAGTGCTGCTAATTTTGCAACATTAAGGTAAGAATTGTAGAGTCTCGAAGGAGCAGCAGTGATTCAGTTCAGTCCACATAAATACCGGGACATTTGTTTTCCTTCACTAGAAGTGTAAAATGTTTGTTTAACATATGGTCACCTGTGGTGCTTTAATGCCTCCCTTGATATTTTTTAACTTTTGATCTCTCTAACTGGTGGTTTGGTTAAGGGTTTTTTTCCTCTTCAGATGAGAATTTGGGGTCATTCTACGGGACAAAATGTTTAACATGTTCCCTTAGTGTCCTTTGTGTTGTTAAGATGGAGTACACAAAAGAGCAACAAGGTGATCTTATCTTGACCTCTATTCTCATTGAGAGGCACAGACAAATATCAAATGTTCCTATATTGCCAAAACAAGGTGGTAAACTTCAAGAAAAAACCTTCCTGTTTCTGGTTTTAAGTGCTTAAACCCTTATTACCCGAATAGGAGAGGGTTGTGGGTTTTTTTTTTTCTTTTTAAGTTGAAGAAGAAATTAAATGTACATGGAAACCAGAAGTTTCTCCCATTAGATCCTTTATTTCTATATGAGTAATTCTCAGGGGTTTTTTTTAGTGGAATTGATAATATCTGGAATCTTTTTGAAGGATGATTGGGAGCTTTGACATCTAATTTCTTTCTTGAAGTTAAGAAAATAATTTAAAAAGTAAAAAGAGCAAAAGTAAGGAAATTCTGAGAAATGCTCCAAGAAAAACTCTCTGATGTGTCACATAAATCTTGTCTTTAATAATTTGATTTTTCTTTCCTGTGTAGAGTTAACACTGTCTGTGAGAGACAAGAGACAGTGGGAGCTGAGATCTGCCAGGATCTTCCAAGAGATACTTCTAGCTCTGGCAGAGCCGTGTTTTAGTTTGTTGGGCCTTTACTCTCCTTGATGTCAGTGAGAGTCTTCCTACTGCCTTTGTTGTGTGCTGGGCTGGAATTAGTCTGCACATGGCATTTCCTTTCAAAGGCAAAGCACACTTTTATTTGCCAGAGTTAACAAACAGCAGCAACAGAACAGTTTGGGCCTTTAGCTTCTAATTGTCATCTGTTAGACAGAGCAGATCCACTCCAGTGTGTTCTGCCGACCTACTGGTTTTTATTTTAATTGCATTTTATTTCCAGGAGAAATATTACCTGAATGAAATTTGAGGTGGGACTAATGGATTCACTCCCATAGTTGGAGGATGTTCTTCACTTCTCAGGATATAATGGCAGAATTCAGTGATGCAATGGTAAAAGTCCTTGTATTAATCCAATTCTTTAGTGAAATCCTGCATATTTGCCTCACTTAGGTGAGTGAAATAGCCAACATTTGACTTTGTGCCATCTTAATGAATCTTTTGTTAGTGCCAGGTTAAAACGATAATCAGCAATACTGTGCCGGTTCTACAGGGAATGTGTTCTGGCATGGACAGTTACAGCATGGAATTGTGCTTGGAGAGGTTATTGGTGCTCGGGTGGAAGAGAAATGAAACAAAAGGGCTTTGAAGCAGCTACCTTTGCAGCCTGCCTGCCTTTGTGCTGGGGGAGTGGATTTCCTGGCTTTAATGAGCTGTATAAGAAGAGGGAGTTTTGTCAAAACCTTTTTGCACTAGTGGCTACTGAGGAGTGCCTTTGGACCAGCAAGAAATCAGACATTTCAGAGTTGGAAATCTTCTCAGGGGATATAGTTTAACAGTGCTGCTCGATCACACCCACTCTGGTAATTTTTGTGACTGGCCAAGTTTTGAGCTGGGGGAAGGGAACAGCTTTCCCATTGGTCATAAAATTCACAGAGTATTTCTTCTGAAGACAATAAAGCTGGGAGAAGGCCTCTTTATTTGCTGTGAAAATCATCACCCTTTCCGGCAATATAACTCCTGAAGAAAAGAGGGAGAAGGAAGAGACAAGACTGCATATCAAAGCAAAGTGAAGTGTTAAAAGGGTCTGTTGCCTCAATATGACAGATAGGCCTCAAAACCTCAGACAATGTAGGCCAGGAAAGGAAAAAAAAACAATCCAAAAAACACCATCGGACCTCACAACTAGTTTACAAAGCAAAATAAATTAGCATGAGAACCAGCCCTGGGCCCTCTTTCAGAGCCTCCTCTCTTTAACTTTTCAGGAATATTCTGCAAGCACTGAAACCAGTATCTTTCACAAAATCCAGAAGCTGCCTGGAGATGTCCTAGGATAGGATAGTGTGGGATTAGTGTGGGATTGCTGACAATCACTGCAGCCTGGATTCCGGGGTTGAGCGGCTTTTCAGAGGATGTTATGTCTGTCCCTGGTGACTGGATGTTACCTTAAATCATCCCAGAAATGTGAAACAGCTTCTGACCTGAGGATGTGCTCAGTTCCCACCTGCATCTCTCTGTTACTTTAGTATTAAAAAAACCTGATGTTAATTTTTTGAGTTTATAAAGATATAGACTGACAGAGAGCAGGCCTCAGAGTTTCGTTTAGGACTCTAACTACTTACGTATTTTAAAAGTGTAGGAAAAGTAAGAGGTAAATTTTCCCTGACTAGAGTCAGTAAATTCACTGATTTAATTGAAGCTGTGAAGCAGAAGTAATTTAAAATAAGTTTTGAAGACAAATGTTGTGCTGCACATGATGTTTAATGATGTTTTGTAAAGCTAAATTAAACACCCCCTGCAGGCACTGTATTAGAAAATGTTATATAGATCCATATAGATGTGTGCTAATTCTGCCAGAAACCTTGGTGTGATAAGTAGATATCCTGGTCCTGTGCATTACTGCAAAGTCAGGTGCTCAAGGTTTGTGAAATTCAGTGAAATTCTGTATTTGTATTTTCTGCTGCATCTTTCTCATCTGCTCTTTTATACTTGCTCAGGTTGTTCACGCTGAAAAAACCAGAATAGAATCATAGAATTGAAACCTTTCAACAAACTCAAATTTCTCTTTCTGTTTTCAATTTTGAATATGTTCTGCTATTCTGAAATAAAGGTCATTGGCCAAATTCTGTTCTTCCCTTTGCTAGTGTAAACTTTTCTGTTCATCTTCATCACACAGAAGGAACTATATCCAAAACAGAATCATTTTTATTTCCTTAAGCAATGACTGGGCAGGCAGAAGCACCCAACCTGCAGAAAATGTAGGTGGATTTCTGAGTGGCAAATTGGATAAATCTCATTGCCAATGACAACTGAAAGGAAAGTGACTGACTGAGATTTTTCCCAAGTGTTGTGTGTTCTTTAGCATTCAGCATTTTACAGGAATGACCTCTAAAGGGGCTTGTTCCTCTTCCTTAGATTTGAGGGAATATAACTTTTTCCTTCAAAGACTGAGTGTGATACGTTTACAGTGCTTTAGTTCTCCTGAGCAAACTGCCTTTTTGTCTGCAGAGGAAATTTTTATTGAATAAGAATGATAGGAGAGTTGTCATCTACAGGAAAAAATCTCTCCTCAGAATCAGTTCACCTGTTTCAAAACTTGTCCCCACCCTGTTTTATGGTAACATAAGTGCAGATCTCAAGGTGCACTTTCAGCTTTGTGAGCAAATTCTCCTGGGAGTTCACTGCTCAAGACTCAGTGTTTTGGGCACACTTTTACCACAGGTGTGTGTTGTTTTCTCACACAGTCATAAAGTCAAGTCTACTCCTGTGTGAGTGATGACACAGCTCCATAAAAATCCTGGAATCAACAGGAGATTTGTAGCTTCTCCTAAGGTGGTTTTATTCTACTTTCCATCAAAGAATTAACCTGTAATTATGTCTCGTGTGTGTGTGTGTGTGTGTGTGTGTATGTGTGTGTGTGTATGTGTGTGTGTGTGTGGAATTACCACCTCACATTTCTAGCTGTGGCTGTGTACTGTTGTGTGTTACAATTGCTCCTTGTCCTGGCTGTGCTCACCCTCTCCAAGGGGACGTTGAGGAGACAGGAGCACTGTAAGGGTTAGAGTCGAGTCTTTTCTCTCGGTGTTTGTGGCTGAAAACCCTGAGCACTCAGTGCTTCCTCCTTCAAGTGTTCTGAGTCAAAACCCATTGGCTTTTTCCTGTCTCCTCAACACCCTGAGGAGTGCAGAGACAGGGATTCTACGTGCTCTGCATTGAGGATCAAGCCCCAATCCCTGCAGTGCCAAGGCAAGGACAGACACTCAGCATCCTTCAGTCTGGGAGAGAAGGATGCATGAAAGCCTCAGCATGAGTTTTCTGCAGGAAATGCATCCTAACAGTATTAAATCAGGATGATAATCTCACATTCAACAATGAGATCTTCCAGAGGTTTCGGGTAATCTCACAAATTTCACTTTACATCAGTCGAACACATAGTTTTACACTGATGTTTTTAAAGTTACAGAGTAAAACTTGAAATAATTTCTTCCTTTGTTTGAGGTTAGTTGTGTAGATAACAGTATCAAAAGACCTGGAGGGCATGAGGCAGTGGCAGAAATAGCAATAAAGTGTTTTGTTTGTCATCTGTCTGGCCATGAGGCCACAGAGCACCAGTAAGAGAAGATAACCGTGAAATCTGTGGAGATGGGAATGCCATGGATTCAGGGCCTTGGTTCTGTGGCTGCTCCAAGCCAGACTACTCAAAATGAGGGAACCTTTGGCAAGAATCTCTCCCAGTCTTAAAGGGATAAGATTACAGGAACATTTCTTGCACACTTTTGAGAATATCTTGCAAAAATTACTTGCTTTAATAATTATTGTTTTCACAGTGAAATATTACTGGTAGTATTAGTATTGATAATTAGTGCTTTGCAGCGTGTAATGAATAAATAACAAAATTAATTTGTCTAAATGATGTCTGCTGTGATCAACTCAGGTAAGTCTGAGCTTCATTTTTTTCATCATTAAGAGCAGCAGTTTGTATCTATTCACAGGGAATAAGGAAAGCTGATAAATAAATTCCTTCATTCTTGCAACACCAGACCTTTACTGAAATTCCCAGAGGTTTTGTAAAGAGACAGAAGGATGATGCTCAGTGAACAGAGACAGCTTTAAGGATGTAAAAAGAACTGGATTCCATCTAAGATAATGATGAGGGGTTTGATCATGATCCGGCAAACATTTGCAGTGAGCCTGGTCACACATCTGAAATCACTGCAGCACCTGCATGTACAGAACCAAACTCACTCAGGTGCTTTCCTAGAGCTGACACTGCTGCGAGGGAAAATCTTTTAAAATATTTTATTTTTGGGCAAACCGTGAAGAACAATAGTGCCCTTGCTTTTAAACAGAAAAGGACAGAGGATAAGGAGTGAAGGAGGAGAAGAGAACCAACTCCAACGAAGCAGATCTGGTACTGAGCCTGCCTGGCCTAGCAGAACTAACATATATAAGAGGGAAAGAAGCAGTAGGAGAATTCCTTCTCTGGATTTTTCCCTAAAGCAGCACTCAGTAGCTTTTCAATGGAGCCTTCCCCTGGCCCAGAGGCATTTGGGAGGGTCTGTTCCTATGGCCTGCTGATTTCTCCAGTTCTAGAAACAAGTACGCTCAATATCTTGTTAGACCACTCCAGAAAGGAGACACTCCCAGCTCTCCTGTGAATGCTCTGACCTTTGCAGGCTTGAAATTTGGAAAGTTAGAAATCTCTAAGTGCCTCTTGAGCATCAATTAGAATGTGATATTTTCTATTATGTGTCTGTAATGTATATTGATATATAGATATCTATATCTATATCTATGTGCTGTATCAATCTATCCCAGTGTCCCACTGTCAAAGGGACAGCACAGAACAAACCAGGCCTTGCTCCCTTGGTGGGATTGGAATCCACAGGAGCACAAAGCAGGTAAGGAAGGGATGAGGAGAGGTGGTTATTTTGAGCAAGGGTTCTGCCATCTGTAAATCCCACAGTTAGTGAGCAATTTTGTTGCCCTTGTAAGTACTCTTAAAAAGTAAGCTGCAAGTGTTTTTCAAAACAGGCCCTCTTTTGTTTTTTCTTGGTTAATTCTTGGACAATTTTTAAAATATTAACTTTTTTATCCCCCCCAAATTCTTACTCACACAGAGCAACAGCCTGTTCTGGTTGTTCTACTGAATTCTGTGGACTCTCCATGAACTAAAGTTGTGTTCAGCAGGAGTGAGGAGGACTCTGCCCATACAAATTAAATGCATTATTTTAATACAGACAACTTTTCTATGCAGTTGCTTTCAATTCTCCAGTGTCTGTTCTAAGTAATTGCTTTTCCACCAGAGATTGATTCAGTCCCTGCTTTGAAGACTTTTATTTACAGGCACATGTGGAGGGAGAGAGGGAGGGAAAGAAACTTCCTGGGATGCAACACTGAAATACTGGGAGCATCTCTTTAGGGGAGAAATTGAGCATCCCTAATTTCTACTGATCTCAGTGGATGTCAAAGCTGCTCAGCACTCCAGAGGATCAAATGCTTTCATACAGCAGATTATGCCTCTCTTCTTTTCAGGCAGTTTTCCCTCTTTTTCTTCTCCCTTTCTTGTTTAATATTTATTTTCAAATACAGGGTGCAGATTTTTGTTTTAGGGATGCTCAATATTTATATTTTTTCTCTTGTCCCTCCTCCCAATCAAACAGAACCTTTCCATCAAGCTTCATGGCTTATTTTTACTGCTTAAATACAATTGAAGAATTGTTTTGTACTTTTTGACTGTCAAGCAGCAGAGCCTGATCTGTGGCTGTATTACCAGGCTGTGTTACCATGGATCTTTGTATTCCTGCATATTCTGAGAGCTGCTACTACAAAGTGAAGCAAGCCTTTCCTTATCATCCCCGTTTTTAAAGCGCTGACTCGTTGTTTGATCTTGCAGATCTCCTTGCAGTGTTCTGAGGTTTGGAGGGGCTGTTTCTGGTAGAAAGCCTTACTGCCAAACCCCTGCTGTGCATGTTTTACTTGAACTTTTCCTAGGCACGGCAAAACTTGAGGAAAGTAAGCAACGAATAGGTGGTGGTGAATGCAATACTTTCTGTTTCATCCCAATCTATAGGACTCCTATTAAAAGCACCTATTGGCTAGCACAAACTTTAAAAACATATCTGAAGCGAGAAGTGAAAGGACATTGCTTTTCATTTCCCACAGGACTAAAGGTCAAGTAAGAAACATAAGAAATAACCAACTGGTCAAACCCAGCATCCAATAATTGAACCAATACTTAACCGCTAGCAAGAGAAATCCTTCAGAGCGATCAGGATCTTCCCTCAGAACAGGGAACCCGGCAAAACCCCCACGAGTGAAAAAACCCCTCTTCTCAGCCCAAAACCTCCGCGCCCTCCTACCTGTGGAAGTGGACTGCACCGTTTTCCTCATCCACTCATAAGAGCTGTGCCTTTGGCTGTTGGGGGAGATCTGCTGGGCATGGATTGTATCTACAGGAGGTAAGGGCGCAGCAGCGGCAGCGGGGTGCAGGGAGCTGTAGTCAGCAGAGCTGTAGGAGCCCTGGCCAGGGGACGAGCCGTTGATGTGGGCAGCGGGCGCGGCGCTGGAAGGGCCTGGGCCGTAGGCGCTCCAGTCCTCGCGCTGGGCGCCGTAGTGGGAGCCCCAGGCCGGCGCCGCCTGCCCGTGGCTGTCCAGGCCTGGCACCGGGTGGTATCCCAGGTACTCGGGGTAGGCTGGAGCAGACACGAAGTTCTGCACGGGCAGGTTGTTGCTGGTGCACCTTGCGGATCCCGGATACATGCTGGTGTCCTTATCCAACAGATAGCTCACGTACATGATGCTCACAGCCTGCCTTTGTCTCGCTGGGACATCCTGCTCCTCGCAGGGTTTGTTTGATCTCCCTTCCCCTCCTCTTTCTTTCTCTCTTTTCTAGCCCAGCCTGGCTCTATAAATGACTCCTGCTAGCCCTGGTGTCCCTTTACTACACATGATTAACAATGGTTTTACCAGGTGCTGGTGGTAACAGTTTACTAAGGTCCTGCCTGATGTCACAGATAACTGCCTGCCCCAAAATTACATTTGCATTCAAATGAAGGGCTGCCCATGCGGGCAACCCCACCTTGCTGCTAGTTCCAGTGCTTCCTTTCTCACAGATCTTTATGTATCGCCAGCCCCGTCCTTTACTTTGAGAATGTGGTTTGAAATCTCGTGGTCTTCGAGCAGGGCTGAGTTTGTAGTTTACCATAACTGTTCAGGCAGTAGAAGTTGTATTTTTCTTGAGGATCTCGCTTCAGGCACTTGGTTAGAGTTACTCAAGCCTGGTGTCTGCTGGTCCAGTAGTAGTCCTGCTCCAATGTGCTCTATTTTTTTTTTTTTAAACTAAAACCAAAGGAGCAGTTCAGCGTTTAACTGCAGCTCTTACAGAGCTCCTCACATGAGCACTCTTCTTGACTTCAGCTCTTCATCTGTGTGGGAGAGCACTTAGAAACCGCAGTAATCCTGCTGATTTTACCATTACAAAGGATATACAAGAAGTCTCATAGTCATTTTGAGCATTTGTTCATAGGAATAGTCTTGTTGATGTTAGCAAGCTATTCATGAGCTGGCTGCTTGCCACGGTGATTGAAGTTCCTCTATTCTAACCTCCAATGTTCACAGACAGGGAATCTGTTATTGAGAGAATGCAGAATTTGTCACTTTCCCTGTGCTTATGTGTTGGTTGTGATATTGAAATGAGTGATAGTTTTCCCTGAAGGTTTTTTTTTCTTCTCATTGCTGTGCTTCTTCACAATAAGTAACACCTTTTCTTGGAAATATAGGAACAAATTATAGCTTTTTTTCGCTCAGGAAAGCAGTTTCCTAACTTTCAGGAGCAATCTTATGTTTGTGAGTAACAAATCCCTACGAGATCATCTGTAACCGGGAGCAAGGAGAGAAAGTGTGGATTTCTTCTTTTAAACGGGGTAGATGCCTTAGCACTGCCTCTTGATGGCAGTTCACCCCGTTCTCATTCCTGTTCCTTTAATGACGTGATACTCAATTGCACCTTTATTAATCATCCGACTTGTTAAAAGGAGTTTTTCCTTAAACAGGTGCAAAGTATAATGAGTTTTGTCTTTGTTCAGAGGTGTATTTTTTCTCGCAGTCTTTTGCACTTTAACGCCATTTAAACTTCCAGGTTCTCGGGAGGAAGGAATCACTTTGCACACCTGACAACACCTTTGTTTCCTTTAATGAGAGAACGGTGTCCCTAGGCTGCATTCACAACGTGCCTCGGGGTTGTGGAAAAAGCTTTTTGACTGATAATTTCAGAAGCACAGCTACCTGCTCAGAGTATTTCAGATTGTCCTGCTGTGCTCTTGGGTAAAATTTGTGGTCTTCTGCTTGTTTGCTTATTTTTGGGAGCTGATGTTTTGCCGGTGTAATTGCTGAAAGGTATTTTAAAAATCGTTAGGTGGCGGGAAGTTGCCAGAAGCTGTTTCTGCTGCTTGCATATGTGAGCTCACTGGCTTGCAATTTGCACATCTGTGACAGCTGGCCACTCAAAATTACCCAGCAGAGCTGCTGGGAAGGACTTCTCAAACCCAGGGAAGTCAGTGCTCAGTGGCTCATGGATCTGAACTGCTTAATTCTGCTGCAGCAGCAAAATAAATCACAGTTGTCTAATTTAGAATTAGGCGTCTCTGTACAGCCTGTCTACAGCAGAAGTGTGATTTTAATGTAGTGGGATCTTCCTACTTTTGAACTCGAGTGTTTTTCCCCCTTCTCAGTTTTAGAGCTCTGTGGTTGCTCAGTAGCTCTCGAGTGTTGAAATAGTTACAAAGATTCTTTGCATCTTTTTGTTGTAAGTTGGTTTCATTTCCTTTCTTCGTCTTCAGAGCTGTTGAAGCCTCATCCTTGTAGGTGTTTCAGTGCCTCTCCTGAGTGCAGGTGTAGCCATAAATCAGCCAGAGGAAGAAGCGGCATTTTCTCCTTTACTGGAGCCCTCCAGCTGTCTGCAAAACGTTCTAATTATGTTCATTCAATAAAACTTGTCCTGCCTTACCCACCTGATACACCCCAAGACAGGGCTCTGCAGAAGGGCTGGGTTGGATCTGCCCTTGTTCAGTGTTCAGGGTTGTTGGATACACCAGGCTCCAGTCATGGATTCATTCTCTCCCAGTGCAGCATTGTTCCATCAGGAACATTTTGACCTGTATTTCACAACGGTTTAATTTGTCTCACGGAGCGACTGAAAGCAGTAAAATGGTGATTATTCCTGTGTATTACAAAAATCACATAAAATACCTTTTGATGCTTTCAATAATACATGGATATAATGACATGGAAGGAGATTTTTCCTCTTCCATGCTGCCTAAAGAAAGGGCTTTACAATCCGGGATGGTTGAACTGACAATGCTTTGCTCCTCTGGCCACATGCTGTGCCCACGAAGCAGGAAACTGCTTCCTTTGGATTCCTGAGTACCCTGAGTTGGAGTGGCTCCAGCAGGCTTTGGTTAGTCCAAGCTTTTATCGTTTATATCATTTCAATCTCACCTATTAGTTAAACCACAGTCATTTGACTGTAATTGCCGGAGCTGTGTGAATAATCACATATTAATATAGTTAATGTAAAATGAAATATTTTCAAAAGTTTTCAAATGCAAAGTGAATGGAAATGAGAAATCGCCCTGAGTTCTCAAGAGGGAAAAGAACTTTATTGAGATGATCCTAAAACACCTTCACCCTCGGGGCTCCCTAAGATGCATTTTTCTAGTTCTATATTTGAATAGTTTCCATCCTCCGAAGCTGGGAAATGGTGTCCGCCAGAGATCCTGGATGGGAAAACATCTCTGAAGGAGTTTTATCAGGTGATGTTGATGTGGGCAGAGTCCAAGCAGCAACACTGGGATCCTCCAGTCCACTTTGATTATTCCTCTTCTGCAGCATGAATGAGTCTGCAGGGCTTTCCCTTGTCATGTCACAAAGCCATGGATCTGCTAAGGCCCCATCCTTGTGTTCCAAGCTGATGTCTCACGTTTTAACCACATCCCTGTCCTGGGGTGCAGACCTTCTCCTACAAACCCATCTTCTTATCTAGGGACTGACAGAACTCCAGTAGCTCTGTTTTGTTTTTCTAAGCTTTTTTTTTCTTTCTGTTTTCTTTTTCTGGTCTCAAAGAGTAGCAGCACCCATTTTTGGAGCCTGATCTGTGCCTCCAGTGAAGCAATGGGGACAGCTGCTGGTCAGCCGCCTGCATGGCAGGGAGACCTTGCCGGGCTGGCAGGGACCGTGACCTTATTCACATTTCAAAGTTCTCAGCCTGCCCAGTTCTGTTCCGAACAGGACTCGTGTCTGTCACACGCGCAGCTGCAGGAAGCAGCAAAGCTCCTGAAGAATCCTGGCTTGGAATTCTGGATATGTTGCAGGGATTTCTTTTCTCCGAAGTGGAACCTTCTGAAGTGGACTATTATGGAGCATGGCAGGCTTTTAAAAATTAACTTTTACAAGGAATTTTCTGGGCTAAAATGGTCTGAAAGGTGCTGCAAAACAGAGTGGGATTGCTGAGTTGTGACAGAGCTGGGGTGTGAGCAGGCAGGGCTGGGACACTCCTGCCATCCAAAGTGGCATGGAGCCACAGGGCTGGAATGTCACATCCTCTGCACACCAGGGAACAACGGCCTCAGGAGGTGATGACAGTGAGGAGCCAAGAGCAGGGCTGTGATATTTCAATCTTGTCTTCTCTAAACACTAGCCGTGCTTCAAATGTATTTTCTTTGTTAATCAGTGCTCTTCAAATAATGGCCCCAACTTCCAGCCAACATATGCTGACACGAGTGTAGGCCTTTAGGATGGCTGCAGTTGACAGCTGTCTCACAAGAACTCCGAGAATACTCCTAGCTCTGAAAGAAAGAATCTCCTTTCCTCACTGCTGTTCTCTGTGCTTTGAATTTCAACACCTTGCAATGCTGGATCTCCTTGGGCTGTGTGAGTCACGGCCCTGCCGCAATGGGATTGGAAGTGGTGACATTGTGGCAGCCTTAACCCGACAATTCACTGCTCCATCACCTTCCCAGAAGTGCCAACAGATCGCAGCCTCTGTTCTGTGCCTGGTGCCTCACCTGCCCCTCTGCTGCCCACAGGAACAGGAGAAAAACCCACCCACAAAAAACTGCCTTTGGCTGATGCCTTAAGTTTCAGTTTTCATGTATTTCAGGTTCTGTGCTGCCCAGGGGTGCAGCTCTGAGCTCACAGTCAGTGTCACTCAGCTCTGCACACAGCAGGGACACAAAACAAATCCTTTTCCTGCTGCACAACAAGGACAACGTTCAGACCCAAAAGCACAAACAAGGGTGGGCTGGAGGGAGGGACTAGAAAGATGGGACCTCACAACCTGGAGCTGGAATTGGACAATTAAACCCCAAAATGCAAATGGACCAAAACGTATCAAAGTGTGAGACCTGGTGACCGTTCGTCCATTTTGTGACCATTTTGGGCCCACCTTGGGTGTAGCCCTGGCCAGGCTCCTGTCCTGCCCAAGATGGATCCTTAAAGGCCTTTCAATAAAATCTACTTTATTCTCTAGCTCTGTGCAGTCTCTGTTCCAGGTCAGCCTTCCCAAGGCATCATCAGGCCACTCCACACCTGGTGCACAACACAAGGTTCCAGTCCCTGCCCACAGCCCCAGGCTGAGGGGAATTCCTGCTCTCAGCTCAGGGAGCAGCAGAGTTCAGCAAAATGGGATCCAGCATTCCCAGCCCTGGGATTTCGTGTTTGTGTGTGTGTGGTTAACGCTTCCCTGCTGCTGGAAACCCCCCTGTCGGCAGCTCCTTGAAATTTATAAGGAGCCTGTGTTATATTTTAATATTAGGGCTGCTAAATCCTGTCTGGGGAAATTCTTTACCTTAGGTGATGGTTTTGAAAGCTCTGTGAACACCTGGCTCTAGGAGCACATTCTGGCTTTGGGCACTTGGCTGCTGAGCACAGACTCTATGTGGATTATTTTCATCGAATTCTTAACTAACATCAAGAATTTTAATCATTTCTTTTCGGAAGTGTGGGGTTTTTTCCCTCCTCCTTTAGTATGGAAAATATCCCTGGACACGAGAGTGTCTCAGCATAGGTGAGGGATCCACAAGTACATTTCCTACAGCTGTGTTGTCACTCCTGGATGAAAGTCGCCGCAGTGGCCTCTCCAAAGTGACAATTCCCACTAGGTGGCACTTGGAATCCACGGCACAGCAAAACCCCGGCTGATGCAGTGCCTGGGAGCTACCACTCGGATTTGTACTTAGTGATTGACCAAGCTAAAAAACGATCGGTGTAGTGCTGCCTGCAGCAAGTTTCACAGCTCCGTTTAATACCAACATTGATTAAATCCCCACCCCCAAGGCCGTGTGAAAGAGCATTAGCACGGGAATTATCCCCTCTCCGAATCCCTGCACCCAGCTTTCTCCACTGTCCCACCAATTTCCCACCTTCAAAAAAGAAAAAAAAAACAAACCCTAAACCCTCCCAAAACCCCCCAAAAACTAAAACCCCAAATCCAAAAGAAACAAACAAAACCCCCAAAACAAAAACAACCCTCCCAACCAACTAATTGTTTATGTCCCTGGAAATTAAACTCAATGCTGTTGTTTTAAACCCAAGTTTTATGGTTTTATTTGAAGTGTCCAGGTAAGTGTCAACTCCCCAAGCTCTGTTCCCGTTGATATTCAAGGCTCTCCTCAAAGCAGTGCAGGAATTTGCGGTCTGCACAAATAACATAGGCCAAAAGCAAGGACAGAAGTGACAGCAGGAGTAATAGGCAAAGAAAGAAATGACGTGGAGAAAAATGGGAGCTGCAGAGGGGAAAAGTGCATTGGGGACTATTTGGTTCTGTATGGTCTGACACGGGCTCAGGGGGCATCACACAGCACCTCATACCCAATTCACTGCTCACTGCTACTGATGGTGCCTCTCAGCCCAGACTTTTGATTGTGCAGCTCTCTGGGGAGAGCAGAAATGCTAAAGGTACAGGACAGCAGCTGAGGAAACCTAGAACCAGGTTTTAGCACGGCTCAAGTTCTGTTTTGCTCTTTAATTTAATCTTTAGTCTTTAATTTATGGTAATGAATCTTAAGCAGTTTGGGGGTACAATGGCAAAATGCTGTTCTTCACCATGGTTTGTGGACAGAGGAGCTCAAGTCAGAGAGAGAACTGGACTGAGCCTCTTCCAGCATCCTGCTAAGGACACAGGCTCAGCAGCTGAAATGTGGCTTTGTGAGCATTAAGCTTGCATATGGCTCTGTGAGTGGTTTCTAGGGTTCAAAAATTACTCAGTAAACTCAAAAAGAGCCTTTCAGCTATTTATGTTGGCTGTGCCCTTTTGAGGGAAGCTGCTCTAAGTAGTAGGCTTGCAATTGCCATTGTTAAAAATTCATTATGAACCAGATGAGATTATTAAAAATAAATCAAATACTTCGGGTTCACTTGTACTGGTTAGCTGAATGTATTTCTGCAAATCCTGGTATAAAAACTCATGAGTTGGAAACATTGGAGTTTGGTGTTAAAAGCAAAACTTTCAGCATCATCCTGGGAGAAGCCCTGAAGTCTGTTTGAGGGAGGTTTGTGGCTGTACAGCTTTAAGTGCACAGCACCTGCAATGCTGCAGCAAGAGAGGGAATTAAAATAGCAGCGTGTGGGCATTAAATCTGTTTACTTGGGAAGCGACTATACCTGCGAGTGCCCCTTCGATGGCAGCTCACTGTGCTGATCTGTCCCTCCGAATGCGAGTGAAGGGACTCAAAGCAACAGATCCAAGGGCGAAGGTTTTCCAAAAGGGAAAAGGCAGAGGTGCACCTCTCCTGCCCTTCTTGCCAAGGTGCTGAGTGGGAGGGGCAGTTGTTTTTAGCCCAGAACAAACGGCATGTGCAATTTACTGCTGCAAGATGTTATTCTGAACAAAGAGTTCAGGAGGAGCTGGATAAAGATGTGATAATTGCGTGAGTCACAGGCAATACAGTGTTTAAAGCATCTCAATCCCTCGGCTTCCAGCTACATTGTCAGGGTAGTTTTCCAGGATTGTGCAGAGTGTGGTTTACTGAAGTTTTCTCTAAAGTAGCTGAGTTTAAATTCTGATTATTTGGAAGACAGTATGCTTGAATAAACGCATCATTGCATTCGTTTTGCATAACAATCCTTGTTTCCACTTTTACAGCTGTATAATGGTATTTCATACTTTTTACAGTGCCTGATATTCAAGAAGATCAAAGTATTTAGCAGATATTTTCTATCTTTGTACTTCTAGCAGTGGAATAAATATTTCTCCTCAAATCTAATCTGCTGCACTGGGACTTCTATGGCTGCTCAACTGAGCATGAGATAGTCTGGGGGTAGATGATTATCTGCATAGATACTTCTAGGAAGTAATTAGAACTCACTTGGCATAATTATATGGAGTTTGGACATTCTGAGAATAAAGAGTCATAGTTAATAACGTTTATTTGAATGTTTGCTGAGCGTAGGATCCTACATTTAATTAAATATATTATTAGAAGCTCCAGTTCATAGAATTCTCTAATAATGTTGGTTGTTTCAATGGCAGTAATTCTCTGTGTGGATCTTTGCTGTGTGGACATCCCTTCCCAATGTCCTGTCATGTCCCCTTTCCTTGCAGCTCCTGAATGGGACTGTGGGTGTAGATGGAAAAAGAACCATTTATGTAATTCTAATTATTTCTGTACTATTTATTTCTCTAGGATTGCTCTGCCTGTAACTCCCCAGTGTTTTTTCCTGCCATATTTCCTTTTCTTGACTAGAACTATTTCTTTATTTCTCTTAAGGCACCGGAAGGAATCCTTGAGGTCCCAGGCTCAGTATGTTCTTCTTTTTTTTTTTTTTTTTTTTTTTTTTTTTTTTTTTTTTTTTTTTTTTTTTTTTTCTCAAAGCCTTCCAACAGGATATCCCATTTTCAAAATTAATACAGCATTTTGTTTTTGGAAAACAGGAAGGGCAGTCCGTGGAATAGATGGCAATAAAGATTGTTGCTGAAATGTCCAAACTTGGAACTCGGGTTTTAGCAGAAGGTGTACAGATCACGAACAAGAAGCTTCCCTTTAAAAGGCTTTTAAGGAAAAGAAATTACAGCAGGAAATGCTAGATGGAATTTTCAGTCTTTCCTCTAAAGGGATGTCTTATCCAGGAACAAAGCCTTGGAACTTGAAATAGGGACTGGCTTGTAAACATGAGGAGAATTCACTTGTAAAGTAGCTTGAGATATTGTCTGCTGATCAGTGCAAGAATAAAAGCTAAAAAAAGGTTTTATTACACTGCAAGCAACTAGTGCATCTTATTCCTGTGGTCGTGGTGAGGAGGTTTGGTTTTGTTCTTTTGTGTTCCTTTTTTCCTTCTCCTACCAGAGTCAGGGTGCAAAAATTTAATGAGCCATCTGCTGAACGACAGTTTTACTCTGTAAATCAACAGGGGGAAATAGCAGCCTCTTCCTTAGCAGAGCTATTCCTTAAATATGTTCAAAGTGGGATCTTTTTTATCAAAGTGCTATCACTTTTCATAATACAGCAAGCATTTTAACATTTAAAGCAATTGGAAGTCTCTGGCTCTTGTCTGGTGGTTTGGAGTCACAGGATACTGGATGTGCTGTTACAGGGACAGATTGTCCAGGTTTTTATTAAACCACAGAAATTCCCTCATTGTCAAATATGTCCAGGCTCATCAAATCTGGGGCAGAACATCACGTTTGATATATTAGTTGCTTTTCCATTAGCACAGTTGTGTTATGCCCATGTCATACCTGCAGCCTGAGATGAAAACATCCTTCCCTTGCAGGCTGCATACAAATACATCTCAGCTCCATGGATCTCACTAAATCACACACTTGGGGGGGTTTCTCGCCTTGTTTCTCAGGGGTTTATGATGAGAATATTGCCACTTGCCTCTCTTTGGGTTGTGGTTTGTAATTGCAAACCTCATCTGATGAACAAATCTCGCATGTAGAAATTTTTCGTAAGGTTGCTGCCACTCAGATTTTCTCCTGTCTCATCCAAAAAGTTTCATTCAGTAAAATCTGGGCTTAAATACTACAAAAAATTCCCCAGAAAACCAACCAAACAGTCTGGTATAGAAAAACCTCTGTAAGCCTGACTGTGCTTGCGATTACCCCTTTTTTGTTCCCTTGGGGGTTTTGTCACTTTTAGATCTCAGTAGTTGTTAAAGGAAAAATTTGGTTTTGCCTACTGGACAGAGCACAACCCAAATCCAGTCTGGTGAGATCTTCCTTGCTCCAGAGATTGTTGGGAAGGGAGCAGTAAAGGAGCTCTTACAGATTCAGGGAGCCCTGAGAAAGACCAATGAAGAGCTGCAGCTTCTCCTTGTGGCTCAGTGGAATGAATATTCTTATTTCTAATATTTCTATATATTTCTAATATTCTAGTGTTAGTATATTTCTAATATTGCTGTTGGAAACAAGAAGAGAGCTGCACCCTTCTCCTGTTTGTAACTGCTGAGTTGTGAGCATCAGCCACAGGGGATGAAATTGGGTTTCAAGGCATGTCCCAGTGATATTTCAGAGCCACGGATGCATCTGACTTTGCCTCATGAATAAGACACAACAAAAAGTGCTCCAGCTGGTGAGCAGTGCTGCTTCCTCAGCAAATGATCCTGTTGCTATGAGACAACAGGGGCTCTGGGCTGGCTGCAGTGGCTGGTTTGATCCAAACCCCATCCAGAAGGTCGTTCTTGCCAGATGATGCAGCCTTAGTGATTTCAGTATTTACAGGACCTGCTGGAGGCTTGTTAGGAAAATATTTCTTCTATTGGGATGTCACCAGAAATAGAAAGAACCACAATTGTGATGTAGATTTTCAGAGCAAAATGGCAAATGAAAGGTTGGCTTTAAAATGAGATTCCGTATGGGAGAGGATCCCTGAAGCCTTGCACGTCCTGCAGGCCTCATGGATCGGGGAAGAGAAACTGAGGCACAGAGAGCTGCAGGTCTGCTTGGAGATCTGGTGAGGATCAGAGGGAGAGGATTTCTTTATAAACGGTTCTGTGAAATGTCAATAGGAGAAGGTAAAGGAGAGGAAGGTGTTAGACCAGAGGATATTGTAAGAGGTGTAGGATCTGTGAACCCCCGTACTCTGTGAATTTGTGGTCAACACTGAATGTTTGAAGGTGATTCTAAAACCAGCACTGAAGCTATGACGTGTTTAAATGAGGAAGTCGAGAATGAGCTGTGGGTTTGTTAGAGTCAATAGAACAGGGTATTTCTTCCTGCTCTGTCCAGGTCCATCAATTGAAAGTTTAAGCAAACAATGTTTTGCATTAAGGTCTTTGAGCTTGTAAAGTGAATTTTAGAACTGTTACATCTTTGTCTGAGAATAATCAGCCTGAGCTGCTTCTTGCCCTTCTTTGGCCATGATTTTGTCTGCTGAAATCCCACAATAATGTTGTGTCCAAGTGTGAGGAGAAAGGTATTCTGCACAACCAGGTACTGGCTGCTGTCTTTGTCAAATCAAGGTATTGCAGAGCTTTGAAACACAACTGGAGTGCACAGCTCTGGAAATGGCTTCCCTGAGCTCCTCTGCTTGGAGGCAGATTGGAATTCAACTACAGAAGAGATCTCTGACAGGGAGAGGTCGTTCAAAAGGTGGGAGTGCTGTCCTCTCTGGGTATCGCCACCCAAACTCACCTGCTCTGTGCCACTGCTCAGAAACACATTGGGAGGGAAAGAACTATTTCAGTATATTCCTTTCTAATTTCAGCTGATACCAATGCTGCTTTAAGGAATAGGAGAGAGAAAACGAAACATTTGCAGACTGCTTTTTTCTTATTCTTCCACGCTGTCCTTTTTTTTTCTTTTTTTTTTTTTTTTTTTTTTTTTTCTTTTTTTTTTTTCTCTTTTTTTCTCTCAGGGATGGTGTAAATATTAGCAAATTTAAAAAGGCACATTATTTTGAACTGATCCTAATTTCTAATAATTAGCAAACCCTAATGGCCTTTAGGAAAAACCTTTTCCATTCCATTCTGTTTGCTTAGAGGAGCCCAACAGGAGGATGAAGAGAGAACAGAACTGCTTTCTTTGCACATTTGCTCTATCATAGAGGAGATGGGAGATATTTTTGCTCCCTTCTGGTGATACTGTAAGGAAAGTAGCAGGAGCAGAGTGGTTCTTGCAGGTCCCTTCTTGCATCGCAGTATTTAGAAAAGAAACTTCTACTTCAGAGCTTGGTAATCCTTAAAAGGTTTTTCAAGATTGCTGGAGTCCACACCAAGTGCTCAAAATAGTTCTGCTGCACTGGCAAAAAATCATTTGCTATTACATTTCCTGTCATGCTGTGTTTGTGTGGGGGGTGTTTTTTGGGTCACTCTCCTCACAGTTAGGTAGTTCTGAGAAGTTTGAAGTGTCTCTGAGCCTCAGGTTGTTGTTGCAGCTCCCATGAGCTGCTGTTGGGAGCAGATCCATGTGAGGGGAGGGAACAGGCTCATTCCTTGTTGGAGGGGACAGGGATACTGGTGCCCGTCCAGGGTAGAGGAAGGCTTGGTGTGGCTTTGAGCCATGACATCTGCCAAGTGAACAGTGAGAGCTCAGGAGAGCTCGAGTGAAAAGAGGAGCCAGCAAAGCCCAAGAACTGGGGCTGAGGGCTGGTGTCACCTGTAACAAACACTGGCCAAAGCAGTTTCTTATGTTGCGTTTTCACATCATGGAAAAGGTCCTGCAAAAGCCATAATGAGACTGCTCCAGGCTCAGCAGGATTTCAGCTCCAGCTGCGCTGCTTGCTCCTCTGAGCTGAGTCACCTCCACATCCACCCCCTCGTTCTCCCGGATTGCTGGGATCAGCCAGGCTCTGTTCCACCTGCTGCAGGCTGCTGGGTGCTCCTGTCTTCACGGCCCCCTCCTCCCAGCAGAGGGGGAGGACGGGCTGCAGGCTCCTCTCCTGCTCTGTCCCCCAGTGCTGAGGTGTGGGTTCCCCACCCTGGGCTCCCTGGGTGCTGTGGAATGCCCTGGGAATCACAGCAGCTTTGGACAGGGCCTGCCTTTAGCCCCAGAGTGGAACATTTCACAGAAGAATCTCGCAGCAGTGCCAATTCAATGCAAAATAAAATTGCTCCAAACCCCCAGGCATTGCTGAATCAGATCAGATTGTTGCTTGCCAGGGGGTATTGCCAGAACTGGGCAAGTTTCTGGGCCTCCTTCCCTCATGGTCTCCCAGTCTTGTCCTTAAGGGTCGAGAGAAGCCAGCAGGGATCCTGCTCATCATCAGAGAGACAGAAGTGTCAGCAAGACCTTCCTCACATCTGGAAGTTTGTGCTGGATAATACCAGCAGTATTTCTTTATAAGTTATTCTGTAAAATGTCAAAAGGAGAATGTAAAGGTGAGGAAGGTGTGAAGTGCCAGACCAGAGGATACTGTAGGAGGTGTAGGATCTTTGAACCCCGTGTACTCTGTGAATCTGTGGTTAACACTGTAATCCTCATCCTTTTAGATCCTCCTCTGCTAGGAAATAGGGATAACTGGAGCTGTGTGATGAGTTAATGGAGGCAGCAGGTCCTCATGGTTTGGGATTGCTTGGCCCTTATTTACCCTCTCCATAACCATGTGCACAGGGAGTGTGTTCCCTTTTAGAGGAGAACCTGTGGTGTGATATTTGACTTGCAGGAGCAGTTTTCAGACACTTGCCTAGAGAGCAAATCCATAAATCCAGCCCATTTTTTTATGTACTGAGTAGTTGTTTGCCATTCTTTACAGCAAGTCAGCTTTTCCCCTCTCCACATGTCCCTCATCAATTTGGTTTCGTTCCCATTCTTCAAGGAGTAGAAATTTAGGCAGAGAAAAGCTAATTGGCTCTTTCTGAGTCCCCAGGATCCCATTGCCTGGGCTCACAGCTACGTGGGATCAGTGGTAAGCTGCCTGAGCCTTCTGTGAAAGGGAAGGAATGACATGTTGCTGTTCCTTCTCTTTCTCCTTTCACCTGTATGGATTTAGCTGAAGGGCACTGCTATTTGATCAAAACTTAGAGATTTACCTTTGAGCAACTGCCATAATTATTTCAAAAACATCTTTGATTGTCTAACTGCAGGTTGTTAAAGAATATTGCACAAACCATGTTGTGACAGCTCCTTGGACCGGGCTCAGAAAAGAAGAGTTAATCTGTTATTATCATCATCTTTTGTTCCAAGGACTTGGCAGTTTGAGACATGCAGAAATGAAGAAAACTGATTGTCTGCAGCATTTGCAGGGGAGTCAGATTGTCTCATTCTGTACCAAGGGTGTGCAGAAGTGCTCGGTGACACCCTCTCACTGACAGACAGCAGGAGACACAGCTTGTATTATGGATTATAGCTTTTAATATTTTATCCAGTGCTCTTGCGTAACTGCAACTTTTACATCTGTGATTTGTGGCTTTGGGGTTGCAAATTTTATGGCTTAAAGCTTGCTATAGAGTGCTGGGAAGTTTGTAGCTTTTGTTTTAGGGAGTAGAGGTTCTGCTAAACATTTACCAGGCAATTCCTGAGGTAATTGGCTACCAAGATTTAAGGGATTTCTCAGTGGTACTCTTGTGTCTCCCTTAGTATTTCCACAGAGGAACCAGCTTCTCTCAGTGCTCAGCCTTTCCACAGAGAGCTTTACCAGATTTGCAGTTGCAGCTCAAACATTTGGCAGCTTCCAGAAGGGTCCCCAGTAATTCGGAGGAGTTTTTGATAGTACTTGTCTGATAAAAGTGGAATTCAAAGCTGGGACAAATTGGGAATTCCTGACTTCAGTGTTTTCTGCCTTAACATTAATTGATCTTTTGATGAGCTATCATAAGCATTTCTCTCTTTTTGCATCTAAGAGTGCTCCTCACTGCACAGGCAGATGGCAACTCTCATTCCTCCTGCCAAAGAGCTCAAAGTCTAATAGATAGTCAGCCAAAAAGTGGGAGGGAAAAAAGGGAGAGAACACAACTGATTGAGTATCATTTCTCAGTATCATTTCAGTAGAGTTAGAGCAGAAGCATCACCTAAGAGCAGGATGGGAAGGACATCACCAGCTTGAGGGGTCCAGAGAAAGTGCCAGCCGAGGGCACAGCTCAGGCCTTCAAAGCTTTCAAATCAAATCTCTTATATCACCAAAGAAAATCAAACGGAAAGCAATTGTTTGTTTAAGGTTCAGGATAGTCAGTCTTTTCAACAGAAAACCCAATGGCAGCAAGCCTTCCTTCAGATGGCATGGGCTGCTGGGTCTCTGAGCTCAGTGAGGGCACTGAGGGATTTTATTTGTGAGTGCAGCTTGTTATCTCAGTGTCATGGAAAGTCCTGGCCCAGGCTTTTATTCCATCTCCAGAGGGAAAGTTATTCCCACATGGTCACGGAGTGTTGTGAGCTCCCTCACACCTGGGCTACAAACCTTGGGAAATACTGGCACATCTCCTAGAAATGCTTATTCCTAACCTTCCTTTGGATTAACAGGTTGTGTTTCCAGAGATAATAGTTTCAAATTTGTATGAGTGTTCATCTACATGAGAAATAGTAAATTTTATTATAGCAAGGGAGCACAGCTGCATCATCTTCTTACTACATGTGGTCATGAAATACTTTTGGTTTCTAGTAAAACAAATTCTGGTCTCAAAGCAAAGCAGAATTCCAGTGTTTGGCACAATCTGGTTCTTCCTGGGGTCTGGGCTGGGTGAACATGAGTGTCTGGGTTTGCAAGATGTAACCAGCAGTGTGTGTTCTATTATCATCTGTTGAAACTGGCTGGGGAGATGTTTTCTTTATCTCTTCCATGACCATCCCTCAGAACTCCAGGGGGATCTTCTGTTAATGGGCAGCTGTTAAACCAGCTGGGGCCGTGTTCTTTATCCCTTCCAGGACCCATCCTCCCTCCAGGGGATCTCTGCTGTCCATGGGCCATCCAGGCTCACTGCAGGGCTGATACAATTCCATCATCCCATGGGGAGAGGCTCCACCCAGGGGGAGGAGCCCAGCATTCCCGCCTGGATCAAACCTGGGATCCAGAACAGCAGCACAGCCTGTGTGCACTGGATTCCCAGAGGGAGCCCGGACCCATCTCAGCACCACTGGAGCCTTCTCCAGGATCATCTCTGCTCCAACAGAACCACAGCTGGCACTGCAGGAGGACTGGATTGGGCTGACACCAACACCCTGACCAACAGGGGCCAGGTTGTGTTCTGACTCTGTCAGTGTTTCTCGGATTTTTTTTTGTTTGCTTGTTTTTTTAATACTACTACATTTGTATTTTTAATATTCCCAGTAAAGCACCGTTATTCCTATTCCCACATCTTTGCCTGAAAGCCCCTTAATTACAAAATTATAATAATTCTGAGGGAGGGGATTTACATTCTCCTTTTCAAGGGAAGTTCTGGCTTTTCCCTGTCTTTCCAAACTAAGACAATGAGCAAACACTGACCCCCAAATGTTGTCACCAGGAGGAGTCACTGTCTGCAAACAGTCCTTGGACTGATGCTTGCCTACACCAGGCTGTCCTGGGGGTCAGGTGAGGAGGAATAAAACTGCTCAAAGGGCTCCTGAACACTGATTTCAACTACAAAATAAGTTTTCCTGGAGATGTATAAGCTGAAGGCCTGGCTGGGTGTTTTTTAATTCTACTTTTTGAATAAACACTAAAATTGATCTGATCTCTAACAAAGAAACAATGATTAAGGAAAGCCTGCCGCTTATTTTGATGAATATTTTCTTTTTTTCTAGAGCAAGATGCCGCCTTCTTGCGTACTGAAACACCTTCCCACTTTGCATCTGTTATTCTTAGCACCAGTCCTGTTGATAGAAAAAATAATATAAAAATAAACATAAGCGTAAAAAAGCCTCTCAATTTTCAGCCTTGAAATGATTCAAAATCAATGTTTTAAAATTTTTAGGTATCTAATTAAATCGATATCAAGTGAAATATATTTCATGAAAATCCAATTTTGATGCAAAATTGTTCTGATCAATTCTGAGTCTGAAGAGAAGAACAAGGAAAAGTTGTGAAGCCGATGCTTTGTGTTCGTTACCTTTTGGCACCGTGACCCAGCAGAGCTCTGATGTTCCCTAAAATCCTCTCCTCTGCCGCATCTCAGACAGATCTCTCAGACACATCTCTGCAGGGAGAGCTGGGATGGGTCTGGCTTCTTTTTCTGCCAAGGTTGGGATTAACACATGGGGAGTCAGAGTTTTGTGTTCAGGTGTTTATTATTTCTTATCTGTGTTACAGTCTCACCAGCTCTGAGCTCTAACCAGCAAGGTAGAAAACAAAAGTAAAATGGAGCATCTCTAACTGTTTCCAAGATAATTTAAGTGCTAATCACCCAATAACGAGGTGACACTTATATTATTTATATTTCTGACCCAATAAAGACCACCCAAGGCCTGCAATGTCGACCTTTTTCACCCAGTTACAGAAAACCACCCAAAGCCATGAAGAAGAAGGAAGAAGGTGAAGAAGGACTTGGACAATGCCCAAAGCCCTCCATCTTGCCCCATACATTACTATATACTAAAATCTCAAATCCAAGTTTTTCACCCTGTGAGATCACACAATACTATTCAAACCACACCCCCACACCCCCAATGCTGTCACTCAATTTTGGAAGCCTGTTCCAGGGCCTCAGGTCAAAATGTAGTGCCTGCTTGAGGGTCAGTGCCTGTCAGCACAGAAAGCCTGACATTTTCAGCCTCAGGGTTCCAACGGAGAGCAGCACTGAGCTGTGCAGTGGAGCTCTGTGGGGTCTGTTTGCTCCTCAGTTCCACACACTCTTTGCCTCCTCAGGGTGGAGGTCTGCTCAGAGGATCAGGGAACAACACCTGCAGGGTTTTTTTCCCATTTAGGCAATTTTCTGGGAGGCAGCAGTGTTTTCCTGCCTGTTTCACACACAGAACATCCTCAGCGTGCATCCCCTCACCTCCACACCTCTCCTGTTAACTCAGGAATGGGCTCCAGAATGGAATCCAGCAGGAGCAGCACAGGCAGACTCTGTCCCCGGTCCCAAATTAAAGCTTGATTAACTCATTAACAGGATTATATGCAAGAGGCTGCACTCTGTGAACCAGTGATGTCCTTTTCAATCCCATGTCCCCACATCATGGAGCATGTGTCACAGTAATTGCCAAGTGCTTATGGAGGGCACAGAAATGCTTGTAAAAATAAACTTGGGCTGGCACACGGATTACATAATGGCAATGTCCATGTCAGGGGCTGTAAGGACCTGTGTCACTCATGACTCTGCTGCTTCAAAGTCAGATGTCACAGCAGCAGAGCAGCACTTAGAGAAGCTCTGGGAGACGGGAAGCGGGAATTGCCAGGAGCGTTGTGCCTGAGGAACTCACCCTTTGTGCTTTACACAGTCTGACAAGGCCCAGACCCCCCTTCTGGGGGGGTTCCCAAGGGACTTGCCTTTCTCCTCCCCTGGGCGGCTTTGGAGGTGAGGACCTGACTCCCACGGCCACTCACCACACACAGAGTTCTTCACTGCAGTCCTGGGAGGGTGTTCTGAGAGGAGCCAGTGAGGAGGTTCTGGCTGTGCTACAGCTCCTTCCTGCCTCTGGAGCTGAGCTGATGTGGCAGCCAAGCTGCTGAGAGGCTCCCAGAAGGAATTCTGTGGCTGCAGGAACACAGTGGGTGTGTGTCACACCGATACTGCAGGGACGTGCCCAGGGCAGGGCATCCATGCAGGGACAGAGCAGGAATGTTCGGACCTGCGTTGTTCCCAGTCCTGCCCTGGGATCACTGCAGCCAGGGGCACAGGAGAGCTCTGGGTGCAGCTGGCACTCATTTTCCTCTGGTTGTTCCTCCAGGACGCAGATGGATGAGCCACAAACACAGTGCTCCTCTGCCCAGAGTAGAAAAGCTTGGGTCAGACAGTGACATTGAGTTAATTTTGATTCCTCTGAAAGGAAATGAAGGTGTTTAGGAAACAAAAGTAAAGTCTCCATCAGGGATTGAGCCTTGTTGAGTCCACAAACCCTCCAGGACCGGCTGCATTCCCTCACACTGTCCAGGCAACCTGCAAATGCTGCAAGAGGTGCAAACCCACTTCAAGATTGAGATTAGGAGAAGCAAATGAGAATACCTGGATTTAAATCAGGTAACTCTCTGCTGGTGGTACTGCCATGTGGCTGAGTAACTCAGCTGAGCAGAGAAGTCTGACCAGCAAAATCTGTCTCCAGCAGAGGTACATGGAGGTACCCTCATCTTGGAGTCATGTTCACAGTGGATCTGTGTGATGTTACTGTGGGCTGTGAATGTTGAATTCTCTGACAGGAGAACGACTTTGGAGGAAATTCCAGTATCTCTCTGGAAGAAACTTCTTTAGAGTTCCTTGGCAAACTCCCCCCCCCAAAAAAAAAACCAACAAAAAACCCACCAAACCCAATAAACAACAACTAAAAAAACCCAAAACAAACACCCCCCACACACACACCCAAACAAAACAAAAACCACCCCACAAACTACCCAAATAAAAAACATCCAAAAAAAAGCAAAATCACAAAGCCAACAAACTTCTGGGAACATGAGAGTACATCAGAGTACATTTTGAGAAAATTGGCTCCATTATAGCTCGATATTAAGGAAAAGGGAGAAAATAAGTTACAGATTTTGAAAATTACATTACTTTTCATTACTCAGCTTCTGGCTTGCTTCACTCTTTCAGCACCTGTTGGTGGAGGGAGACAGAACATTCAAATCACAGGTTTTAGACATTGCGTCTGCAGCTCATGGACAGCCTGACACAAGCACACAGCAGGCACCATTCACACACTCCTGTTTTGGTTTGAGCCCCCACCACCAAAGAGTGAAGAAATCAACTTGTAGTGGAGAGACACTTCTGATCTTTTTACCATTTTTTGGTTCATTGTTTGTTCATTGTTTGTCCCCAGTGAGTTCTTGTTCAGATGACTCTTGTGTTCCCCTGCATCCTGATCACTCCACATTCCCCCAGCACCGTTTTGTTCCACATAATCTTCTTTTCATGCTTTTCTCTGCAGAACCTGAGTCATATTCCTTCTGAACTTCTGCTTCCATGGAGTTTGCCAGCTCTAAGCCATCTTGGCCAACATCTTGTGTTTTTTGCAGTCTGTAGCTGTGCTGCTGCAGGGATGAGCAGCAGCCTGGATTTGAGACACTGTGTTCCTCCTTTTTCATATTCCTCATTTCACAGTTTTTCTTGACCATCCAAAAGACAGAGCTGCTCTTCATGCACAGCGCAGAAAAGAGCCACCCACCTGTGCTCAGTTTTTGCCTTTGGTACATGAGGGACCCCAGTGACTGATAGTGACAAGTCCCTGCATTCAAAACAGTTGATTTTCTGTCTCCTCTTCAAAGCCTGGCTGTAGAAATTCCAATCACTAAATTGTTTGGGCATCACAGAGTTCAGAACTCACCCACAGCCTGAACCACATTTGCACACTGAATTCTGAAGAGGTCCCAGAGAGCCACAACTCTCAAAGTCACAACTTTGGGACAACAAAGAGGTGTTTTATTTCAGTACCTTCAATCCGTTTTTACAGCAAACCCCAAATTTCATCTTTGTTTTTAGCTGAAAACCGGCAGCACTGCAGAACCCATGCCTGGAGCACTGAGTGCATCTGAGACAGCTGAGATCTGGAGAAGTTTTTCTTACAGGTTCAGTCGAGTCAGGGCTGTCCCTGCCTGTTTCCCTGAGCTGAATGCACCTGGCAGAGGGACACCATCACAGTGTGAGGAACAGCACATCCACAGTGGGAAGTGCAGGACAAAAATATTGCTGGATGAGTCTGTGTCACACAACAACAAAAGCTCTCAGCTGCTTTGTTCTCCAGTGTTTACTGATCCCTATTAAATTACTTGCTTAAGCTTAGTTGGAACTTGGCCCAGTCAAATGCTGACCCTGCCTGCAAGAAATATTTTTCTCTATCAGCTACTTGAGCTAATTTTGGCCACTAATTTATGCATCTCTATACGTAATGATATTGACATAACGTCTTTTGGAGAAACATTTGTTAAGGCTGACAATAGCAACTGCCAGATATGTTGTAGGTGGAGTTATTTGCAGTGTTTGCTGTCCTTTCTAGAGAAAGTGAGTTTTGTACTTCTCCAGGGTAAGAGCTGTGTTAGTGACCTTCATTTAGAAACTACAGAGCAAGAACAGGAATACAACAAAGAACAGAATTCCCAGAGCACTAAATCCCCTTAAAAGAACAGAGATTCCAGAGGTTTGGAAAAGTGCTTAGTCCTCTCAGTGGAAGAGTAAACATAAACACCACAGTGGCAGTTCATTGGATCTCACTTTATAGGTGAGAGGATTGAGCATTTGCATGACTTTTTTATCTGCTTCCCGAGTATGTCTGAGTAAATTCTGTTAAATTCTGACATTTCTCCCTCTTTTCCATCCTCAGTTCTCACATTTCATTTAACAACCATGCCCCGGTCAGATTTGTGCCTGCTGCTCTGACTCCCACCCTTGTGTGCCCCTGCTGCCCCTTTAATTGCTGCAGAATGCCAACACCTTTTTCCACATTAAAAAATAAACCTTTCCTTCTGAGCAACAGGCAGCCTGGTGCCTGGATATTGCTTGGGTGCCAACCCACCCACTTTACTGTGCCACAATGCTCAGCCCTGGGTAGTTTGATCCTGGATCCAGGGGGGAACAGGGATGGGTCAGGCAGGACTGCTCTGATTGAAGGAGCTCCAGGAAAACTCTAAATCAAAGGATTTGAACCAAGCGATTCCCCACAGCAGGCACTGCAGCAAGCACAGACCTGACAAGCCAGGTTAGGAGAGGAATTATTGGGAATGAGCATCACTGGTTTGTCATTTCTGTTTAAGTGAGAAATGCAGCACTGGGGTTCAAGGACTCTCAGCCAGCCCTCCTGAGGACCTGGCAGAGGTGTGCCTGGGTGTGAAGGCATAACCTCAAGACCACTGGCTGCTTTTACACAATCTGTGCTTTTGACCTGGTCGCACTGGCCTGCAACTGCCCTGCTCCAGGGGAACGAGTCCCTGGCCAAAGAGCTGCCAAGGGGAGTCAGGGCTCCTGGATGCGGGAGGCAGAAATAAGGGGCTGCAGGCTTTTTGTAAAGTCCTGTTTGACTCTCCAGCTTGAAATCCTCGACTATTCCTCAGCTGCTGAATGAGGAATGCAGCTGAGCCCAGAGAACTAGTCACAAATACAAAATGAAGGGTGTGGAGGCAAAGCTTATCTGCCTCTCAAACACACCATGGAGGTAAAGTGCATCCCCATGTGTGACAAGTGACGTTAGCTGGAACTAAATATAGAGCTGCCTGCTGCACACTGATGATATCTCCCAGGGTCAGCTGAGCTGCTCTGCCTAATTTTGGCCTCCTGGGCCTCTGGAGGTTGTTGTTAGCAAAAGGCAGCAGTGCTGTCGTGGGTGGAGCAGTTCCCTTCTTGGATGGTCAGCCAGAGGAGCCTGTGTCCATCCTCTCCCACCTCCAGTTCTGCAGTGTCCATCCTGTCCCACCCCAGTTCTGCAGTGACCATCCTCTCCCACCTCCTCTAAGTTTAAACTGATGCAGTTCATTCCATGGATAAATATTTAAATCCCACATTTCCCCTGACTTGAGGGAGAGTTGTCCCTTTTAGGAGACTGCATTAGGAGCAGTAGGAAGGTTAACACAGTTGTAGTCACAGAGTTTCTTGCATCCCAATAGAAAACAAATATTATTTCCAAGCCTCCAAAGTGATTTGTGAATGATGCTGATGTTCAAGCAGCTCTGTCACATCTCTTTGGGTCAGTGTTATCTACAAAGCCTCTTATTTTCATGGGGCATCCCTTCATCCTGTATTTCAAAGCAAACCTTGTACTGGACTAATTAGTGGGGCCAAATTGAAATGATTGAAATCTCTGGTTTGGCTGGAATTACCCCCGTGTCCTCTGCTTTAGGATCTCCTTCAACCCCTCTGTGTCTGCACTTGAGAAGGTTGGTTTTCTCCTTGCCTCTGTCTGTGTGAGACTTGAATCCCAAACTCCTGCAGTGGATTCAGGGATGATAAAGTCACCCTGCTTTATCAGTTTAGTCACCAGCAGAGGTTTTGGAGCCCAGCATGACTCAGAGCATTCCTAAAATCTCCACTACATCACAACCTCATCCTAACCATGGAAAATAAGCGACATCTTGGAATGAAGTTCATTCAGAAGCTGGAGCAGGAATCTGGGAGCATCTGGGAACTGGTTTAGTTTGCCTCTGGGAGGGCTTGAGTACCAGCAGCTAGGGAGTGATTCCATGGCAGTAACAGGTTGTTCTTCAAAGATTTAATTCTGCTTGTGGTGCTTCCAGGGATAAGGAAATAGTTTCTCCTGATCACTTTGAATAAATACTCGGTGAACACACAAATAGCTAATGTGAAAGGAATTTAAATGTGTTATCCAGAAACAGCTCCCTTCTCTCTCCCCGTTCTTTCTCTGTGGACAGAACCAAGAGCAGAGCCTGTACCCAGCACAGAATCATTGCTTTGCGCCTGGCTGAATCTGAGGCAAAAATGATCCAAAGGATGAAGTGGGAGGATGTGAAATCTGCCAGGTCACTTAAAATGTACATCTTTAAAACTGGAGAAGTAATTCAGATCATTAAGAAGAGTAATAGTCATAAACCTGCAGATAAAGAAACACATTCATCTTGAACTCGGGAAGCTGCAGGACTGGCTGAATTATCTCGTTCACAAAGGCCTCGTTGAACTCGGTGCCCGGGAACATTTTGGAATTATGGAGCGACCTATTTTGATTTCTCCAGGGGATGAAGGAGCTGCCTTGTCAGTCACCTTTGTGCAGGAGTTGTCCTGATTAAGAGGCATCACAATGGGAACTCCTGCTAAACTTATGGCACCGCCATGGAACTGCCTTTTCACTGAGGGCATTTGCATTTAAATGGGGAATCAGAGACGCTGAAGTGCAGCTGTGGTGCCAAAGGACAAAGAATTAATCGCTGAAAGCTGCGCTGCCTACCCGATTGTGCTGCCGCATCTGGAATACTCACCTGGGGGAGACAAGGCATCTTCACCTCTAATCCATAGATCCTCCAAGTACAGCCCAATTCCTCTACAGGAGACCTTTTCTCCTCGGCATGGTTTTAAGCTACCCTTAGTTTTGTTACTTTTTAAAATGACAGGAGGCCAATTTCAGACAGAAAACCTACAACAACTCCAAGTATCCATGAGATTTGTCCAGAGCCACCGAGGGTTTAAGCACAGGCACTCATCCTCTGCTGTCACCAGGAGGCATTGATGGAGCCTGAGGGGCTGTGATGGAAGGAGGGATTTCTTATTTCCACGCCTGCTTTGTATCTTCCAACAAAGTATCAGATCAAACTATAGACAAAACACCTTCCAAATACTTTTAAAGTTACTCAGTACTGAAAGATGCAGTGGATAATCTTGGGTTTTTTCTAAATAATGATACAATTGGAATTCTCACACCCAAGTTAGAATTTTTCATGAGCTACCAGATAGCAAACGATGTTCTGTGGGCTGGTTTGTGTGCATTTGTAAATGCACTTCTGCTCCTCAGCAGAAGAGTTCAGAAACAAGAATTTTTGTGAACTGACAGAATCTGAGAACACTGATTACCCGAGCTATTTGGAATGAGGTTGTGTCAAGGCCCGTGAAGGTGCAGCATGAAGCAATCACAGCCCAGACATCCCCAGTCAGGCAATGGGTTGCAGTAAGGCTGGGAAGCAAAATTTCCCCTGTAAGGCAAATTAAAAACAATGATCCAGATTATTTTTTAAAAATAAAGAGACAAGTACTGAGAGGTGGCAAAGCAATCAGTGCCCACCTAAACGGTGCAGAGCAGAATATTTGTGAGTGTAGATCTGACCTGTCGGGTGTGCTCATGTGCCTTCCCCACGGGGCCCCAAAGCTGTCAGAGCAGTGTCAGCCCTACAGGACACGGGCTCTGGGACAGCAGAGCCTTTGCCATGCCCAAAGCCTTTGGCTGCTCCTCAGGCACAGATAATGTGCAATATAATTGCAGATTTGGAGATGAAAGGCTGACCAGGGATTTCTTTAACAGCCTGGGTAGCACAATGAACCAAACTGGCTTTTGTTCCCTGGCTCAGATGTAACTGCACGTCACCCTGATGGAAAGCTCCTCTGAGGGGATGGTGGCAGCTTTTCTCAGTAGATTAGGGCTCAGCTTGACAAGCTCTCTCGAGTTTGTCCCCAGCAAAGCTAAATGGCCGAGTCAGGGGTGTTTCCACCTGGCCAGATTAAATTCTTGGACTGCAGAGAAGTGGAGGCAAAGGCTGAGCTGGCCCCTGTGCTCTCCCCATGAGCTCAGACAGGTGCCTTTAACAATTCCAGGCTCTCCAAGAGTTTTAAAGGCTCCTTTTCTAATGGCTCCTGCTTCATAGAAATCTGTATTTGAGGAGCCTCAAATCTGTGATCTGCAAAGGTTCACTCAATGCTGGAGCAGCAGCTGCTGGCAGAACAAGGTTTGGGTGGGAGCTGCAGTGCTCAGCCCTCCACCACAATAAAGCTCCGGGCACAGCAGCTGTGCCCACAGGAACAGGATAAATCCCACGGGGATCACACCCAACCCAGATAACTTTAAGCTTTCATGGATCCCGGGGATCTGTGTGGAAATGACTGCTCCAGGAAGGACGGGGGAGAGCTGCTGTTCACAGAGGGGATTTAGCACAGCTCAGCCTGGGCTGGTTTGTCCCTGAGATCAGCCCAGGTCCCCCAGCAGGTCACTTCAATATTCCAGCTGGGAGTGCACGAGGCTCCAGCACACTCTGTCCTCTCCAGAGGGAGGAATTCCATTTCCAGCCTCGGAGGCCCATTATAGCTCAGAATTCCAGATGAGCCGGATTTATCTGGGGGAGCTTTAGCTTGTCTGCTTTGCCCAAGGTCTTTTTGAAGTCAGTCCATCTTTGAGGAGAAATTTGGAGTTTCACAGAGATTAAACACAAAGAAGTCCCATTTGAGCAGCTCTACCTGTGGCATGAGCCAATTCCTTTGGATTTTAAAACCTTTTAACTTATTACAAGGACCCCAAACACAAAGAGATATCACACACCCCACCAATGGAGGACTTATCTGAGCTAGATGATCATGAGTACAGAAAATATTAGAATAATTGCCAAAAGAAAGCCCCAGCTGTTATATAAAGAAAGGCATTGAGTATTAGCAATATTCTTCCAGCCATTTTTCTTTAATTACATTTCATTTTACTCCATAACGCTTTGATAAAGTAAATTTGGAGCCTTCTTTATGTTTTTTTTTAAATTTTTTTTCTTTCTCAAAACCCTTAGAACTCAATTAACAGCCTTTGTCTTCAAAGTCCTGGACAGAAGAGTTTAGAAACTGAAATAAAGAAGCCCATTGTAAAGCACAGAAGGTGAAGTTTCCACCTGAGCTCTCCCCCAGCCAGTTTGGCAGTGTCAGGACAGAATTTTCATTGCTTTGACTGTGCTTGTGTTACACTAAATTAGTTACAGTCCAGAGGGCACTTTTAAATCCCATCCCCAAACATGAAGATTAAATATTGCTCATGAGCTTTCTGCAATTTAGAAGACAATTTTGAAAAAAATCACCAGCCCAAACCCAACAAATCAAAGTCCCCTGTGAATTCAGGGCCTCAGAAATGATTTTGTGCCATTCCATGTGAATTTTTGCATCCAGCCCATTTTGAATCTCACTGCTTAAAGTGGTGATGCTGCTCCAAGAGATTTCTCATCAACTTCTCATTTCTCTTCGAAGCCAGAAATTTGTTCTGTGCCAATGTTTTAAAATTAACTCATTTATTTAGATATTGAGGTAGGTCCCAGATCACAGTACCCTGCTTCTCATTAAATATAATCACTGTTTTGAGAATCTGGCATTTTAGAAACCTTTATGACAAAAAAAAAACCCAACACCTCCCAGTCTCTTAAGCATGAAGATCAGCATGAAAAATTATTTCCTGCAAGCTCAAACCTTTCCTGCCTCTCTCCCCCTCCGTAACTTCTCCTAGAGGTTAATGACATTTGAGGGGTAAGGAAGAAAATTTTAAAAGATCCTGTCCCCAGTAACAGAAGCACCTGCAATCTCGAGGAAGGACATTTAATCACAGCTACAAAGGGATCATTACAGCTGCTGACCCGGAGAACAGAACACGGAGAACCCACCTGTAGAAGAAAGGCGAAGCAAAGCCTGGGAAAACTGGGTTTTCCTGGAGGAAGGGAGCTGGACTTTCTAAACGATTCAGCCCCCCCCAAAAAAATGGCAAGTAAGGTGTTGACAAACCTTTTAATTCATTCCCACTTTATTTGCACAAAAGTTCTAAAAGGAAGAGGCCCAAAACTCCTTTGGGATGCAGTGTCCAGCCCCAGTTTGCCAGGCTGTGGGAGCTGAGGCTGCGTACCAGGGGAAGAATTTGTGGGAATGAGGGCTAAGGAACAGGAAGGGCTTGAGCTTGGGCTTCTTCATTCCAGGCTAAATTCTTAATTCTACTTTTCAAAAAATTATTGTAAAGAATTAACATTTACCTTTACCGTTTAGAAATAGCATCTTGAACAGATCCATGCTGTCAGGGAAGGAGGGGGAGATAATCTGAACGTGTCTGGTCTTTCCCTGATTTCCCATAATTTTGTGCTTATTTCAAACCTCTGTGTGTGTCAGGAGGTGTCTGTGTGTCAGGAGGTGTCTGTGTGTCAGGGGGTGTCTGTGTGTCAGGAGGGGTGTCTGTGTGTCAGGGGGTGTCTGTGTGTCAGGAGGTGTCTGTGTGTCAGGGGGTGTCTGTGTGTCTGTCAGCTCCTGTCATCAGTGCCAGACACCAAACTCGAGTCTGGGTCACGGTGACACCCGATTGTCACCCCTGAGTCTTTCCCGAGCAGTGACCGGGGGGAGGAGGAGCCCGGCTCCCGAGGCTGCTCAAACACCTGTCATGAAGCCTCCAAGGGATGATGCAAACTGCATAAAATAAATTAATCCTGCAAATCTAGCCCGGAATTTGGGCAGCTCTCACTGTGCTGGGTACGGGACATTCCTGGGTGCTCAGAGCCCCTGGAAACCTCTTCCCAAAGCTACTCCCGGGTTTTTTACTTCGATATTTTATTATTTTATTTTATTTTATTTTACTTTATTTTATTTTATTTTATTTTTTAATTTTTAATTTTTATTTTATGTTATTTTAATATTATTTTTATTTTATATTTTATTTTATATTTTATTTTTAGTTGTATTTTAAAATTTTATTTGTTTATTTATTTTATTGGCATTTTTTATTTTTTATTTTTTATTTTTTATTTTTATTTTTATTTTTTTTATTTTTATGTTTATTCTTGTTTTCTGTTTTTATTTTATATTTTATTCTATTATTTTATTTTTTATTTTATTTTATTTTTTATGTTTTGTTTTCGATCCACGCCACGCTGCGGTTTGCAGACCTCTGCCTGTCGCACGGGAAGAGCGAAGTGAGCCGCGTATCCCACGGGGAGCTCTCCCGGTTCTGTGTGGCAGCGCGAGCCCCGCAGGATCCGGGATCATGGCTCTGACTTTCCCGGTGCCACCGCTGGATGTCCCTGGGAGACCGGCGTTCCCGCTGCCCCGGGCAGCACTGCGGCATTCCCGCATTTAATAAATGCTGCTTCGCTTACAGCTACGACACATTTTTCTCCTCGGTGCCCTAAGAATGACAAGCGCTAGGTGTGATTATTTCGGAAACAGTCCCCAGGCCCCTTTGGAGCAAGGGCTGGAGTTTGCCTGGGTGAAGTTTGCTGCACGCAGGGATTGCCCCCAGCGCAGGGAGCACCCCGAGTTTTGCTCACCGGGGCTAGAAGAAGCGTTCTGGCCAAGACTGGGGATTACATTTGACAGAGATCAGCTTTGTTCTCCGGAGCTGGAGCCATTGCAGGGCTGCTCCTGAGCTTCGTGGGGCTGGGGACATCGCTGGGGAGTCGGGAGACAAAGGCTGTGGTCATTCCTGCCCCTGGTTATTCCTGCCTGGTCATCCCTGCCCATCCCTGCCCCTGCCCATTCCTGCCCCTGCCCATTCCTACCCCTGCCCATCCCTGCCCCTGCCCATCCCTGCCCCTGCCCATCCCTGCCCCTGCCCATTCCTGCCTCATATTCCTGCCCCTGCTCATTCCTGTCTGATGTTCCTGCCCCTGCCCATTCCTGCCCCTGCCCATCCCTGCCCCTGCCCATCCCTGCCCCTGCCCATCCCTGCTGTTTGCCACTGACTGCAGGACTGAACATGCCCGGGGTTTTGGGACCAGGGAGATTCCCTTTGGCCGTGGAACCCCGGGAACATCCACCTCTCCCTGTGCCTTGTCAGAAGTCCTCCATCCCTCACCCAGCCCTGTCAGTGCTCCTGCTGCATGGCAGATTTGGGGATACAGCTTCCCATCCCATTCACTGTCTTCTCACTGAAACAAATCTCTCTAATTGTTTAGATGGATACTCTGAATCTGGCTTTGTTTCTCTATTAGCTAGGTAGGGATAAATACATTTTTTAAAAAAAGAATTATTGGTTCCAGGTCAGGATTTGGTTCAGTAATGACTCCAGTTTTTTCTCTAGAGGGGTAACAGAGTGAGTGACAATTCTGACAAACTTTTATTCTGTGAGCAAATACAGAGAACAAATTTATATTCAGCTTCTGAAATGAAAGAAAATGGGAGGAAATATCTATTAAAAAGAGTTAATATAAATGCACATTCCGAGTGAATGTTGCCCTTATGATAATGTTGCTGTTTGCCTTTGTAATCAGGACTATTTTTACATAACCCACCTCTTTTTTTTTTTTTTTTTTTTTTTTTTTTTTTTTTTTTTTTTTTTTTTTGCTCCTTGGTTTTTCAAATACTGTTCTCACAGTTTAAATTTGTATGTATGAGACTGTGTATGTGGCTACATCCACAATAATGTAGAATAAAGGCTACAAAGATTTGCCGGGCAGGAGATAAGAAATTTGCATTATTCGTCTGGTAAAGTAAGATGATAAAATAGCCCTAAAGAAGGCAAATTCATTTTATTCCATATGCCTTTGTGCCATTCACCTTGGGGAAAATGAAATAGAGCACTCCTGTGATTATAAAAATAGCAGAGAAGTAGGATTACAGAGGTAGAACTTATGCACCGTAATTCAAACCTCTCCTTTTCCTTTCTCATCTGATATTTCCAGTGTACAGTCCAAGCAGGCAATAAATACTTGGGATTGTTTATCAGTGAGGTCATCCCCGGAATGGGCAGCTCATGGAATTAGTTCCTAATGAGATTATTAGGCCAGTGTTTATTTTGTGGGCTCTGAACAGCCGACATAAACTTAGACATTGTTATTTTGCTGTCAAGATTGTGGCTGAAGCTCGTTTGCTTTTCCAAGACTTTAAATCTAATCTAGCCCAGCTCCCAGAATTAACAGGACTGTTTGTGTTGTAGAAATCTTCATTCTGCACTGGGGAAAAATGAGCTTGAGCAGGTTGCCAGCCAACTGCATGCTTTGTACTGATCAGGTAAATGAAATACACTGCCAAAAATCAAGAAGAGACGTGGGGTTCTCTCTCTGAACGTGTTTTCATCCAGCCTTGTTGTAAATGTGGTGATTTTAGATGAATAAACTTCCTTCCCCAGTGAGGTGAGATCTTCTATGGATAGACAGGGTTATGCAAGAATTCTGCCTTTTTATGGTGTTGATAAAGTGGAGCACAGCAGTGTTTGAACAAATCCCACTATTGAGCAGTTGAGATGAGGAAGTGCTGAAAGATTCTGTCTCCATGTAAAACCACAGGGGAGTTTGCAAAAGCAATGTTCAGTTACACAAGGAGCAATTTCAATTTTCAGGGCCATTTCTCTTGAATCCGTTTGACTTGTCTGTGGAATTATTTAAATGCACGAAATCAGAACTGACCAGAGAAGTTGTTTAATGAAGTCAACCACTGTCTGTGATTACGTTCCAGACAATGAATATTAGTTATATTTGATCTTTATCCTCACTAAGACAAGAGTTCTCGATTCCTGAGTTTGACCTTCAGTATTGTTGAGAGGACTCGAGTTCTGCAGGATCCTGCATGAAGCCTTTTCTCAGAGCTAAATTTACTCTGTGCTGCTCCACTGAATTGTGGAAGAGCAAGTAAACGTTGATAATGGCTCCTTTGCATATTCCCTCCCCTGCTCCTGTCTCAGACACCTCCTTCAGGCATGCAGAATGTGCTGGTAAAGAACCATTCCTCAGGATGCCAGTTTTTGGAGCGTGGTCTCCAAAATCTTTTGGAGCATCTCAGAAATATTTCAGTTCCTATCGGCAGCCTTCATGCTGGGCCATAGCATGGGTCAGCTTCAGCCAGGATTGAGTCGGTGCAGCAGGGACTGATTTGTTGGGCAGAGCATTTCCTCAGCCACGTGCCTTTGAAGGTCTCAGGGCCAGTGCAGGATTTGCAGGGATTTTTACTTACCCAAAAATTCCCTGGATTTTTTTATTCTGTTTCGAGGTGTGGAAGCTCTTTCTTGGAACTTGAACTTTTTCTCATTAGGGCTGAGTTACCGGAGAATCAAATTTATCTCCAGGAAAAGCCATGAATTATTCTGGTTCCAGTTTTTCCAGGATCTGTTCTGCTTACTTAGACCTTGGGTATTCAAACAACAAAGTTAAAGGAGCTCCTCAGTGTCATGGGATGGTCAAGGCATTTATCCAAGGTGGGATTTAATCTCTTTTCAGTCACAGTTAATGTTCATGCTGGTGTAACATCACACCCTGGGATAAAATGAGCAGCTTGTTCTCCAGCATGTTCACTCTCTACCACTTGTTCATTGGTTTTGTAGCATTTTGGGTTATTCTCTCCCTTAAGAATGAACTTGGGAATAATTGTTGCCTTTTAGCATGGAGTTTCCTAGAAGTTTTTTCTTGAAGAAGCATTTACTTTAATTGTTGTGAGATTAATAGGCAGGGAAAGGAGATACAATAAGAGATAATGTGCTCATATTTATAAAATCTTTAGACAGGCTCCAGTGAGTTCTCTAATTAACCACAGGAAGACTTTATGGGTGCTGAATAAATTAACACAAAAATAAAAGGCGTGGTCAGTTAGAATGCCTGAAACCAGGTTGTGTATTGTTGGTTTTGCAAACAGGGGTCACAAATGGTCAGGAGAATCTAAAATGAGGGTCTGGTTCCCTTTTCCTGTGTGAGCAAACTCTCTGCTGGCTCACACTGATTTACAGTGATGTGAGGGCAAATCAGGTCTCCACTCCTCACAGACTTAACAGAGTCCATTAAGTCTATTTTAGCTCCGTGAATTTGTTCTTTTCTTAAAGGTATTTCAAGTCAGAAAAAAACCCACTTCAGGAACCACTCTTTAATGAAGGCAATCTGGGCAGTTTTGGAGACTGAATTACCACACTGTGTGTTCTGCCTTCGAGAACACTGAACCCCCCACGGGTGCTGTTCACACCATTCCCTCACCCAGGCTGGGCCAGGGCAGGGTCAGGGTGGATTTCAGGGAAAGGTTCCTCATCCAGAGGGTGCTGGCACTGCCCAGGCTCCCCAAGGAATGGGCACGGCCCCGAGGCTGCCGGAGCTCCAGGAGCCTTTGGTCAGTCAGGGTGGGGTTGTTGGGATGTCTGAGCAGGGCCAGGGCTTGGACTGATGATCCCTGTGGATCCCTTCCAGCCCAGGATATTCTGTGATTCCATGGGATGGAGATTTGTTGGTGACATGCACTGACCCCTTCCTCGAAATGCTGTGTGTAAAACATTAACCACAGCAATTTCCTCGATGGCTCCTTGTCCCCTGGAAAAGGTGAAAACTCCAAACCCATCAAGAAGCTGATTTGTGGAGCAGCTCCTGAGCACAGCACCTTGCAGCTGTGGTAGCTCCTGCATCAATCTTCCTGGGAAACTGCCAAATTAATACTCAGCCTCCTGGGAGAATTAACAAATCAGCTGCAATCATCCAGTGTCTCCAGAGCTGCCTTCTCTACCAGCCTTTGGGTGTGGAAACCAGCAAATCCCTCAGGAGGAAGCTCTGGGTGCTGGGAGAGGCAGGGAAATCTTGGAACAGCAGGACTGTGTCTGGATTTGGGTGTCATCCCTGCCCGTGGAACCAGATGATCTCGGGGCCCCTCTGACCCAAACCAGTCCCTGATTCCTTGCCTGAATTTTGAGAGCAGATCTGAGCCGTGCCCAGAGAAACAGTCCTGAGCTGGGACCAGGCTCTAGGAATGCCAGAGCAGATGATATTTAAATGTCTTTGTGAGCGATTCCCTGTGCAGAGGAGATTTTCTCCTCAGTGCAGCTCTTCCATTTGTCTGCTTGACTCCAACGCAAGGGAAGAAAGAATTGAATCAGAGAAAGAGCCTTAGGGGGGGGATTCATGTCGTGAGGGATGCATTCCCAGTGCTCCTGCCTCTGCTCTTCCAGCTGTTCTTCCATGAGCAAATGGTGGCCTCCAGTTTTAAGGAGACTTCTTCTGAAAACCTCGTGTGTATCCCTGTGGGAATAAAGGGAGTGCACGGGGCTGGAGTCCTGCAAATGCTCCCTGAGTGTTCCACGCCAGGGCACGGGGACGGGCCTGGATTATTCCAGCTTGTACAGACACTTCCCACTGGGGAGTGAAGCGCTCCCAGATGCTTCTGAGGAAGTTATTTCTTTACTGTCATGAGATGAAGACAAGAACTTTTAGTTCTCAGCTCACAACGAGTATTTTGAAGTTGCTTGTTACGTGACAACACAGGATTCAAACCTGTCCAAAAGAACTCCTTGTCCCAGCTGCTGCTGCATTTAACACCCAGCATTTTCCAGGACCACAGGTTTCAGGGAAAGGTGCAAAAGGCTGACAATAGGATAAAAATATAAGCAACTTCTGGGAATTTTTTTTTTTCATGTTTTCTGACTTTGAATCCCAACGGGTTTTTATTTCTCCTCTAATATTGCATTTCTTTGACCCCTTCTAAATGTGGACGTTCTAATTACCCACACGAACGCTCAGCTCTCCTTTGGCTCTTACTGAATTCCTGCAGGTCACCAGCCCTGGCTCATAATTTCATGAGTCACTGCTGAACATGCACAAACGTTGGGAGTTAGGGCAGCCTGACCCTCAGCTTCGGCACGACAACGTTCCCTGCACTCTTTGGGGAGGTGATTTCACAGCGACCCTTCCCCCCACAGCCCCCATGCAACGGTGCCATTATCTGCAATTATGAATGCATTTACTGGGCAGGAGCAGCAGCCAGCAATGTGTCTGGACCTCCTGTGCCCTGCCAGTTTTCCCAGATTTGCTCCTGGAGAGCTGCAGGTGGAGCTGATGCAAAGTCAGGACCTCTACGGGGATCTGGGAAAAGGAGGGGCTGGCTGGGAATGAC
Organism: Chamaea fasciata; assembly: GCF_029207755.1. Classification (NCBI taxonomy): domain Eukaryota; kingdom Metazoa; phylum Chordata; class Aves; order Passeriformes; family Sylviidae; genus Chamaea; species Chamaea fasciata. The sequence continues at coordinate 2,284,193 of NW_027094107.1, forward strand.
TCTTCAAACAGAACCAAAGTGCTCTGGGAGATTGTTCTGGTAAAAGTATTAATCTGTATTAGCATTAATGATATTATTAATGAGGGCCAGCCAGAAGCTCATAATGTTATCTCTGTGGTAGAGTGCTATAGATAAGAGGATGTAAACCTTGCTGAATGACCACTTACCCTCTTCCATAATCCAGAGATTCCACTGGAAGCCTCTGCCTTCATTTCCAAACAGTTAAAACACTGCTTCAGAGATGCTCTTGGTTATTTAGGGACATGGAGTTATTTTAGACACGTTTGGATCCTGTGCCCTGGTCAAAGGACTGGCTGACCTCAGACTGTTTCATTTCTTTTTCATCTGTTTATGGCAACCAATTCCCAAAGGCAAAGCCATTGTTTGGATTGTTTTGCTGAGTAAGTCCAGAGCCACAGAACCAAGCTGATAAATAGAAGCAGCTGTATATATTTAGTGCATTCTATAAGCTCCCAGTGCAATGCATTCACCTGCTGAGCAGCAACTGAGAGACTGCCCAGCCTGTGACCCTGGGGGGATGCGCAGTGTGTGCACTGAGGGCCACAGTGAATTGGGTGCTGCCCTTCAAGAGTAGCTGCAATTAAGTTTTTGAAAACTATTTTTCCAGTGCCTTTCGGACTGGAGCATTCTTCTCTACAAAACGCCTCACAGAAATCTGAGTGTTTTTCCCTGCTCTGGAATGCAGCCTGTTCTGGAGAGCAGTGTGGTCTGAATTACTGAGTGGCACTTCAAGGGGAGCAGGTGAACAAAATGGTTTTAACCTGAAACGCAGGAGGAGGGAAGGAAAAATCATCCCTCAGGATTTTATCCTGGAAGGGGCAAAAGGAAATTCTTCGGAGTCAGCCCAGATTTCTTTGCTTGTCTGTGACCTGCAAGGCCAGGAGGGACCTTTAGATGGTGGGGAGTGTCTTGGTGTGTGACAGAGCCTGGGATGTGCCAGGTGGATTCCTTGGCCCAGCCTGGCTCCAGCCAGGGAACATCCAGGCCCAAAGGAGCTGGGATGCATGGCTGGGGAATGAGCAAAGCCACGGCCAGGGCAGAGCTGGTGGCTGCCATTCCCCAGTGGAATTTGCTGTGCAAAGCTGTTGCTGCTGGTCCCAGAGCAGTTTGCTGGGATCCCTCTGCCATTCCCCTGTGAATCCCAGGAAAAGCCAGGGCCACCATGGGATGGATGGCTTGGGGGCTTGGTAATCCCCTCCTGCACTGGGATGGGAATGGAGCAGGGAGTGCTGCTGGAATTTAGCTGAGACCTCATTTTACAACGAAGTTTTAAGAGCTTACAACATTAACAAATCTGTAGGAGCCATTTACTGTCAGAAAGACAAAACTCCCATTTGTAGACTTAATATTTCAAAATATTCCCCCTTTTTTTTTGTTCCCCTTTGCTACCTTTTTATAGCTCATAAAGAATGATTTGGTTTTCCTGCTTTGTTTCTGTTGTAGTTTATGAACCTGCCAGCTAATAAAATTTCAGGAAAATCTAATTCCATTGAAAAGTTCAATTCAATTTTTTTAATAGGAATTTTATTTGAACACCCTCGTTTTAACATAGCTGCCAGCAGCATGAGCAGTTTTAGGGGTTTGTTGGAGAACGCATTTCATTTCCCATTCCAAAGATGTCCTGGATTTTAATAATTTCCAAGGGCAGGAGTGGATGCTGAAATAACAAACTGCTGTTGCCTGCACAAAAGCCTCCAGGCACCCTCACAAAAGCATCGCCAGCAAGAAGATTGCAAGCAAGGACATTGTGCCTTGGAAGACTTGTGGGAGTGAAGGAGAAGACTGGAATTCCCTTGCACCCATTCCATTCTTGCCCAGCAGACACCAGGCTTCTGAGCTTATGGATTGAAGGCATTTTATCAGTGCACAAAATCTGCTATAAACCCCAGGAATCCCCTCACCCATCCCAACACAGCTGGCATTTTGGGAATCCTGAGGAAGGCCAGGACTGTTGCCTGCTCCCTGCCAGCCATTCTTGGGGATTTTCTATTGCTGGCTGCTGTCTTCAGAGGGAAGATGGAACAGCCCAAAGGCTGCTGGCTCAGGAGCAGAGCAGAAGTCAGGGCTTTGTGTGAACTGCTGGACAGGGCAAAGGTGGTTACAGATATTTTTGCCTTCCTGTCTTAGTTTGGAAAGCCTGGTGTCTGCCAGGGAAAAGCCAGAACTTCCCTTGAAAAGGAGAATGTAAATCCCCTCCCTCAGAATTATTATAATTTTGTAATTAAGGGACTTTCAGGCAAAGATGTGGGAATAGGAATAACAGTGCTTTACTGGGAATATTCAAAATGCAAATGTAGTAGTACAAAAAAACCAAGCAAACAAAAAGCAAACACTGACAGAGTCAGAGCACAACCTGACCCCCTGTTGGTCAGGGTGTTGGTGTCAGCCCAATCCAGTCCTCCTGCAGTGCCAGCTGTGGTTCTGCTGGAGCAGAGATGATCCTGGAGAAGGCTCCAGTGGTGCTGGGATGGGTCCGGGCTCCCTCTGGGAATCCAGTGCACACAGGCTGTGCTGCTGTTCTGGATCCCAGGTGTGATCCAGGCGGGAATGCTGGGCTCCTCCCCCTGGGTGGAGCCTCTCCCCATGGGATGATGGAATTGTATCAGCCCTGCAGTGAGCCTGGATGGCCCATGGACAGCAGAGATCCCCTGGAGGGAGGATGGGGCCTGGGAGGGATAAAGAGCACGGCCCCAGCTGGTTTGAACAGCTGCCCATTAACAGACCACACCCACCCCCTCCCCTCCAGAGTTCTGAGGGATGGGTCATGGAAGAGATAAAAAACCCACCTCCCCAACCAGTTTCAACAGAAGGGAACAGAATACATCTCGCACTGAACCCAAGACACTTCCCTTTCCCCAGCCTAACTCAGCGTGGCGCTCACTGGTGCTTTTGCCAAAGTTTATCAGAGAATATTCAGCCACGCGGTTCAGAAAAGTATTTTTGGTTTGATATTTAGCTGCTGTGGGTGGCATCCTGACACACCTGGCAAAGGAATGCACATTTCAGCAGAAATGATCACATAATTTACAAAATTAACTTAACAGAATAATGCAAAACTCTGGTTCCTCTGATGTGCAAAATTATTATTTTTAAGATACTTGGCACTTTTAGAGTAAAATAATTATGGTTTTGTTCAGTCTTTTACTTTCGTGCAGTCTTACTTTCAGTTTCTTCTACACATCCCTCAGTTCTCAGGGCTCCCAGCTCCTCCACTGCAATTTCTCAGCAGTTTTAATGGAGTGGACCCAGCTATTGTGTGGCAGGGTTTGAGTTTGTCCTGTCAGAGGCAGAGTTCAACTGCAGGGTGACAAAGGGACTCTCTCGCTTTAGATGAGCATTGAAGCAGCTGGGGTGAAACCTTACACTTTTTCCCTAAAAAAGTCAGTTATCCAATTCTCTAGATGGATTTTAAAGCCTTAAAACTTGAAGATTTTAAACATCTCCTTATGGAAGAACCCAGCACATTCTTTTTTGCCTTCTGCAAATCTTCCTTAAAGTTTTCCTCTGCAGATATCATCTAGCACAGACCAAACCTTCCCCTCCACACGCTCTTTCATCTAAAAAACTACAAAAGTCTGAGCAATTTAATAAATCTATACCCATAATCCATAACTTTTCCAGGAAAGAGCTATGGTGACTTCTCTGTCCTGTGAAGATGAGTGCCTCACTTTACAAGCAGTGTCTACTCTCAATTGATCAAAGTTGACATTTTTCTGGTTCCTAAAGTTTCTACACATTTTCTCAGCCCTGTAAGACACATGAAGCAGTGATGATGCATTGAAATGATTTTGCAAATGTACACACATCCTTATCTGTGTGGCACACAAAAATATTGAAATATGAAGTGTCATTATAACATTTCCAATCGTTCCGTGAGCAAATTACGTTCGCCAGCAAATGTAAATATTGAAGCTGCGTTAAAATTTCATTGACTCTCTTTGCAATCCCTTTCATCCCTCATTAAAATGGGGTCCTAACGAGCATTCTTTGCAGGCATGTGTGACAAACTTCTCCAGGGAAGTGGTTTTCTTTCAACATCACACTAGAAATGTTTCATATGATGCTTCCCGTCACTTTTGAGGGCATAGATTTTAAAATAAAAGCACAATACTAGTTCTCCCTTTTATGGGAGTTTATCTGGAATGTATCTTATGCTCATTTCCTCTGAAGAATCATGCCGGATAAAAGAAATTTTCCTTCATGGCAAAAATTCAAGTTTAGAACTTTTACTTTCCATCCATAAGAGCTGGTTTTGCCGACCTGATCCCAATTGTCTCCTTGCAGGATCGTTTTCCTAATTCCATCCTGATCTGACTTCACAATCACATTTGATAATGGGAAGAGGAGTTAACCAGCTGCAAAAATTCTGGCAGCTGGATTCGTCCCTGTTCCAAAGACCAGCTGTGCCTGTCCTTGGTCCAGGTCTGCCCTGATCTCCTCAGCTTTGGGCCAGTTTTTTTTAGGAGAGAATCTTTTGCTATCAATAATTACCAGAAATTGATGTGCTATCAATAATAGCCATAAATGTGCCTGATCCCTGCAGAGCAGCAGCAAAGACTGATCCCAACCCAAAGGGAGGAGCTGGGAGTGGTGAGGTGAATTCTGGGCTGTGGAATATAAACCCCAGCAAATGCAGCCTAGGCAGGGTTTCTTCCCAGATTTCAAGCTTACACTGAGCTTTAAAAAACAAAAGGAGGGTCACGAATCCATTTTGGGATTTATGCTGTGCTTTATTGGCAACTTTTCATATTTTTGAGGTAACTTGTGCTGTGCTCACAGAATGTTTTGCAGCCTTTGTCTGCCTTTGAAGAAAATCGAATGTGCTTCCCTACATTGTAGTTTGGTTTGAATTTCCTGAATTTCCCAGCTCCCGTATACGGTGGGGAACTATGATAATGAAAAACTGGAAAGCCAGGTCAGGTTCTGGTGGTCTGCTTTGGTTTGGTGCTTTGGTGGGAGCTGTTTCTGGTGATGACCCCTCTTCTCAGCACCCTGTGGGGCACCTTGCATGGAAACAGGGAAGGAGGGAACTTTCTGAAGGACAAATTGTGCCCTGAATCTGAGGGAATCAAGTGATGTGACTGTGCACTAATCCAGATATCAGTGCAGCTCTGTCTGGGGGGCTTAACTCAATCCTGGATGTTGCAAAATTTATTCATGTCACAGCACCAAGATCCTGCTGCCCCTGCATGGATTTTCCAGCTCCCAAAAGTCCTTACGTTCCCTTTTCAGGTCTTTTCCCATCGCATCAGGCTGGAGTAGGGCAGCATCAAGAGGTCCTTCCTCCCAAGCTACTCAGTGAGTAGTTGGTGTTTAAGCCCATTAAAATATTGCTCTTTTCTGAATGGGGTCAAACCAGAAGAACAGATGGGAGTTAGTCTTGCTGAAATAACAAAGTCCCTGGCACCTACGTACTAAATGAACTCTTAATAAATAGATTATTGTTAGTTGTGCCACCCTTGGGATAATGTTAGGAGGAGGGAATTACTGAGCATGATCTAGGGCAACATTACATTACATTTTCTCTTTAGAGAGCTGCGATATGCCGGAGTCCGGAGAAAACTTCTGCCCGTATTTTGAATAGATAAAATTTGTTCTTGAGTACATCTGGAGTCTGCTTTCCTCTTTGCCAGCTGGGAATTTTCTTTCTTCCCTCGACTGGGATGAATGTTGGCTCCCAGACACACAAAGCTGCGAGGTCAGGACTTCCCTGTGGCTCTTTGAGGAGGATTGGTGCAGGACCTGGCCCCAGTAAGATGCAAGTCTTTACTCCCAGAGCAGAGAGAAGCAATACGCCATGGCCGGCTCCAGAACATCACTGGAAGAACAGAACCCACTTTCTCCTCAGTCCCTGCCTTTCCCTTCCTGGAAGGAAATAATGGTCCAAATGCAATGAAGAAGAAGATGAAGATGTAGACGAAGACGAAGACAAAGAAGAAGAAGAAGATAAAGAAGACAAAGAAGAAGACAACCTCACTTCCCTTTGCAATCTGTTGGCACTTCCCATTTATTACAGTGTCCTGAAGGCATCTGGGATCTCACAGATTCACAGACTAACCTCAAGGCCAAAGAGTGTTTCATCAGCACAGAGGAAAGTCTCATTCAGCAGAGGAGGGATGCTGAGTCAATAGGTCTCAGTGTCTGAGCTGAGTGACTCATCCTGACAGCAGGAGGAATTGCTGCTGTAACCTCCAGAGCAGCCTGGATTCAGGAACCATCCATCGCCCAGGCAAGGAGTCACTCGTGATGGCCAGATGTGGATCCAGCTCTCCCAGTGCTCGGGGAGAGGAGGCTTTGGCTCCGCTCCGCCCTCCTGCCCTTCATGGAGCTGTGGAGTTGTGTTGCACTTTCATCTCGATGCTGTGTCCAGAGGGGTTTGGTGCCTGTTCCAGAGGCTTTGGGCAAAGAGAGGGATGCAATCCTGTCCATCCCAGGTGTTCCAGCAGACAAGATTAAGGGGCCCATTACCTTGATCCCCTTCATTGCTGCCTCTCACCCCTTCCCACCTGCTCTCCTTGCCTTACCCCGCTTGTCTCTGCGCTTCTGCTCCCTGCCAAGATGGCTTGTGACATTCTAGCTTGGGGCGTAAACAGTGCAGGGCTGGCTTTGAAAAATATACATGAATAAAAGGTCAAAACTCTCACAGAAAATAATGAAGTTCTTGGTTGGTGGGTTTTTTTGGTTTTTTTTTTTTTCCCTGTTGTTTTGATTTGGTGGTTTGTTTTTTTTTTTTTTTTTTGTTTTTTTTTTTTTTTTTTAATGCATAGTTATGAAAAACAACTTAACCTTTGGGATTTTGAGGAATTCACTGTGACAATGGTCCAGTTTAAAAATAACATCTGCTGCTCCAAGATGAGTGTCCAGAGATGCCAGGTTTGTTCGGCTGGCCCTGAGGACCCACTGAGTGTGTAGTCCTAGCTTTAAAAAAGCCCTGCTCATGCTGCTCCTCCTGGAAGGGCAGAAGGCACAGCCCTACATATGGGAGTTCCAGGGATGAGTTTTCTTCAGTGGGTAAACAAGGACTTCATTATGCTCCTGCTCTCTTTGATCCTGCCTGCTGTCGGGCTTGAATTTTCCTTTAACAATGTTACAGGGGAAGAAAGAAAGACAAGAGGAAAAAGCCAGAAATTACAAAGTTCTCATTGTAACAAGTATGAGCGGAAAAAATCATGGTAATAGGAGAAACACTCATCTTGTCTGACTCAGACAAGGATCAGTTTATTACTGACAGGTGCTTGGGCCTCTTTTCCCCCACATAACATCAGAGAGAAAAATTCCTGCTTCATCTGCAAAGGAGAAGGCTCAGGTTTTAAAAAACTTTCTATGATGACTTCAAGAACTTGATTTCATTTTGGAGACTTGACTTTCCAGAGGATTATTGCATTATGAATCTTCTCCCTGGAAGAGATTTGGGGAAGTGGACAGTTCACAATTAATAGTAGCTAATGTCTAATATCACTCTTTAGGTGTGATAAATGCATCAGTTCTGCCATGAGAGAACGCTGAGTGCTGTTTGTTAACTGGAAGTGAAGCAGAGGGGCAGGAGGAAAAGGCAAAAAGCACAAAGGTATCCACGAAGCTGTGAGATAAAATTGCCTGGGAGTTTTCTTAGAAAGTCCAACTTAGGCTTGTCTTTACACAAGAAAAATGTCATTTGTTTTGTTTCACTTTGCTGGGTGAGATCAGCCTTGCCGCATCTTTTGTTTGGACACAGACAAAAATGTCATTAATTATTAACAGAGTCCACTTTCCAGGATTCCCAGAGCTCTGCTGAGGCTCCAGGTGAGTCACCAGCCCCATCTCCACTGTTTGGAAAGGCCAGGCCTGTGTGGCTTGGGGGTTATCCTGGTGTTTTACTGCCTGCTCGGATGAAACAGTGACTCAGACTTGGCTCGTGGAATATTCAGGCTGGAAGGGACCTCAAGAGGTCCAAACTCGCCCCTCCTGCACAGAGCAGGGTCAGTCAGCCCCAAAATGTGTCACAGAGAGGGTTTAGTCCTTCTCAAGTGCGGGATTTGTCCTCAGTGCATGCCATAAGGTTCCTGATGTCGCTCTTAATATTTGAAAGAGTATTTTTTTGCCTTTCTTTGGATGGGTCAGACCACTCTGAGTGAAATCACCAAACTGACTAAACCACCTGTGGAGCTGCAGTTTGCCCTAAGAATAAGCAAGAGATGGGCTTAATCCTGGAGCATCCTTACCGTGGATTTAGGCCGGAGCCCCCTGTGGACGTCTATTCCTACCCCTCCCTACGCTGGGTTTACAAGCATTACTCGTTTTTCACAGAGTGCTGTAGGTTCTCATTTCCACCAAAGCTCCTTCCCTTTGCTCACAGGCCCGGGAATGTCTGACAGGGTAACTCCACCTCCTGATCTCCTCTGGGGTCAGCTCACACTCTGAAGAAAAATCTCTGGCCCCAGAAGGTGAACAGCTTAAAGCTCAGAGGAAATCTTTCTCCTTTAGTGGGTGTTATTTCTGCTCAGTGAAGAAGAGGCTGGACTCAGCCCCAGGGGTTCTGTGTGGGTCACGACTCAGGGTAAGCACCATGAGGGACAAACTCACAGGAAGAACATGGGAGGCTCTCCTAATTTATTTCATTATCCTGACACTGGATATTACAACAGCTTCAGTCCTGTTACTTCCTGGGAGCCACAGCCCTCTCTGAAAGGCTCCTTGAGGAAATCTGGACCAGGAGTGTTTAGAAGCCACTTTACTCTGCCCTTGTGGCTGGTGCAGATGTGGAGTAAAGCCCTCGCTGCCTGCAGAGAGCAGAGGAACCGACAGGTCCCACTTTGTGTCTCATGGAGGGAGGTGAAATGAACTGCCATAGCTGTGATTTCCTGGGACTCAGTTCTGCTTCCTGAGCCCCTGGAGGAGTTCAGACAGAGCAGTTTCTCCTCTTGGTGTTTTACTGAACCTCACCAGGCTGTAGGAACCACTGCCACTCATCCCTGACTGTGCTGACAAAAGAATGGTCAATCTATGGTCCTTGCAGGGCTTCTTCCACTCTCCACACAGAGCCAGCTCATCAGTGCAGCCAGCAGGGGACATTCCATGTGCCACCACGAGCTGGCCACGGAATGTGTGCTGGGAGCCCCTGGAACCTGTGGGATGCTGGAAGGTTCTGACACAACATTTTCATCCACTGCTCACAGCCTCAGCGTGTCCAAAGCACTGGAAATGAACAGCATTTTCTACTCTTTCTGAACCTTTGCACTTCATAAACCCGCTCAAGTTAAGTCTGATTATGGGAGGAAGGAAAAAGGACCTGACTGGAAATCAGCTGGATTCTCTTCTCAGCTTTCTAATGCCACCACCACCAAATCTGTCTATCTTAATCCTAAATCTTCCTCTTGCTAGTCCCTATTTTCTCCTGGGATTCTTATCACCCAAAGCCACCAAACTTCGATACTTTAGGCTGAGATTTTCTGACCCGGCCTCTCTACGTGCTGCTGCTGTAAAACCAGAAATCTTTTCCACGACGCAAGAGTAAGAGATGGAGAAGTTACATCCGCTGGCCGAGACCTCCGAGCAAAACTCCCATTTCTGCATTCCCAACCTTGTCCCTTCTCCCCAAATTCCTTCCCAAGCCCTGCTGTGGCAAGGTCCCTCCCACAAGTGCAACTCGAGCTGAGTGTGATTAATAATTCACATTTAGTGCTAAAAGCAAATCAGAGTTAATTTTGTATATTTTGCTTCCCCTCTCCGATCCGCCGGTTTCCGCGGGAAGGCCGGGGGTGACTCACGCCTTACGTAAGGAACTGAAACATCCTCCCGTTCACAGGGAAGAATGTTCCTGCTCATTACGGGGATGAAAGGAGATCGCTGCATTTCAAATGACATGTATAATTTAGACACTTATTTCTAGGACTGTTTGGAACGGGGAATGAAGAGAAACTAAAATGTTTGAAGTGACTTGAGTGCTTCATAGTTTTTAAATGTGAGTGGCAAAATACACAGCTTGATAACTTTCAGGGCTGCTAATGGAAGAATGGCTCTGAAACTCTAACACACTTCTTTTTTTTTTTTTTTGTTTCCTAATACCAGTATTTATTTTAAGCTGTGAGTAGAAAGTGGTATTTTTCACTATGTTAAAAAAAAACCACCTCATTTTTTCTCTGCTGGTAGTTACTCACTGTGCCACCCAAGTGGAAAGAGGGATGGGAATGGTAGTGCAGAAAAACCAGCCAGCTGGTGAGGACAATGGCAGCAGGTCTGCTGCATTTGGATGGAGCTGGGAGATTTTTTCCCCTTGGCATTCTGAATGTTAAACCTCCACTACAAATGGAGAGCATGGAATATTCCGTGTTTCAACAGTGCAGAGTTTGTTCAAAAGAGAATTCAGCAATGCATTGGGAAGTATTTATTTAATGGTGTTCTTTTTAGAATAATATGGCAAGCCAAATCCAGCACAACCTCTGGAATTCTGAGGCTGAACAAGCCCCACGTGTCCTCGTGCTCTGCAGATTATCTTCACAGCCTGACACGCTTTGGTGACCACGGGCTGTCCTTAGGAGGCAGAACTGTGATTCACTCTTCTCTCTCAGCCCCATTTATTGAGACATTTTAGAAGTAACCAGACACAACGTCTGTGTTCCGTGGGCAGCAGCCGCTTTGGTGCATTTCTCCAGCAAACTGCCCATTTTTTTCAGAGGTCTTTGAATCTTTTGAGCAAACGCAGTGGGCAGTTCCCTCTGAGGACTGTGGCAGCCTCTGTCCTAACTTTGGAACCCCCTGTAGAAATTTGGATGAGATCTATGCCTTAAAAAAAAAAAAAAAAATCTCTCAAAACTGTTGCATTATTTATTTTTATTCTGCTTCAAGGACAACACTTTTCAAACCAAGAGATGACACAAAGGAGCCCTGGGCTGTATAAATATAGAATCTTTTTATTTTTTCGGTTAATAGATACAGTACAATTTTTGACTACATAAGAAAGCGTTGTTTTCAGTGCATACATTCTTCAGACAGGAACACGGCAGACAAACATTCCTTGGTGGTTTGAACATGGCACTTGGTTTATTTCTGTAAATCCCAAGTTCCTGGCTTTTCCCAGTTTTCCTCAGTTTATTTCTGTAGGTCCCAAGTTACTGTTTTTTTTCCCAGTTTTCAGGGGCTGCTTTGACAACTCAAGGTCTAAGGAAAGATGAATTGAGTGCTCCCAGGAGAGCAGAACACTGCTCAGTGCATCCCACATTGCTCTCCCTGTAACCCTTGTGGTCCCAACTGACCCAGGCCAGCAAATTTTCCATTCTACGTTCACAAAAATGGAAATAACAATGACAAACAAACCACCCAGTGCTTGGGCTCAACACCTCCACGGTCCCCTGTACACTGCCTGAGTCCTGAGAGGGCCAAATCCCAAACTCCTCCCTGGATTTTACTTGTGTAAGATGGTGCTGGTGCCATGACTTTGGCAAAATCCTTTCTGTTCTTTTTCTGGTGTAGTAAAAACCCAGGAAAACGGATCCCACTGTTTGGCCATCACATTTTCAGGGAGGAAAAAAAGAATTATTGCTGCCTTTTGTGTTTTTCATTCACCGCATGATAAGAAAAAAACCTCTAGTGTGATCTGTGAGTGTGATACTGATCCTGAGCAATTCCTGCGTTCAGGGAAACCTGATAATGCTTATCTAATGCTTATCTTGTTCTGTAGCAGTTTGCTGGCACAGAGTTCCTGGTGCGTTCCCTGGTGCTGGTGGGATTGAGGGATCCCGGAGCCCAGCTCACATCCCCAGAGCTGGGATGGGCCAGGTGGGATCTGCAAAGTGAGGCAGCACGTGGAGGGTCGGTGAGGGGATCAATCATAAACCTGGCCAGCTGCAGGCTCACATGGCAACTGACATTCCTGCAGTGAACAGGAGAGCAAATCCACTGGGGGAAACACCTGGATACTCTGGGGCACCCTGGCATCGCCAGGTGAGTGCAGGGAGGGTTTGTGTCGCTGGGATGCCAAGCAGAGCAGCTGAGGTCTGCAGGAGCCCCAAGTGTGTTCACCTGCAGCAGTCAGGGGGTTTGTTTGACACCATTACTCAGACTTGGAGTTTTATCTGACTTCCTTGAGAGCCCAAGCAGATATTTGGGACACGTCTTGCTGGGGATCCCCTTCTTGTGGGGATAACTTGGGAGAACCTCACAGAAACCTCATTGTTTGAGGAAAGGACTCTGGGAAAGATCAGACTCACACAGTCACCAGCCTTAATTTTGCTCCACACACCAACATTGAAAAATCAGTAGATAAAAAAAGCTTCTCCATTCAGGGAAGGACACCAAGAGACTTCCAGACAAACTAATATAACCTAGTTTTCCTTGGCATTATATTGAGGGTTTAATGTGAAAACGTTGCTTTAGATTATCTAGTTGAGCCTCTGCAAGCACAGGATAAACAGCAGTGGAATGATCCTATACCTGATCTCATGGAAAAGGCAGAGCAAAGCAATCCAAAGGGACTGGGAGAGCAAATAGCAAGAAACAGATGAAAAGCGGAGAAAAGAGGAGCCAGGAGATCGTTACAACCACCAGCCTGAACAAGAACATGCGGGTGAAGGCACTTGGACACCGGAGTGGGAGCTGGTTGTTGGAGAAGAGACAAAACAATTCCATGGAGAGCTCTGAGCTCCTTTGCCCTGATTCCCTGGGCTCCAGGAGCACAAAACCAGTAGGAGTGAGCACCATCAAAGGAAACAAAGGTACATGTTAACACAGGTCCCACTGAGCTCAGGTTAGACAAAGCAGCTGGCAGACAGGAGTTGAGTAAGAATCCCTGAGAAGTCTGAAAAAATAATAAACATCACATCATTACAACCATTGACCCCTTCTGATCCTCTAGCCAACCCACCGGCCTCCAATGAAAATCCAGGCAGCGGAAATCCCTCACCTTTAACACGAGCCGCACATGGTGACGCTTCCAGGAATGAGACAAACCTGCCAAATTCCTCCAGATTCCTGTTTCCTGACTGAAACTAAACAATGTGGAGAAGAAGTGAGAGGCAGAGACACTCCCAGCCAAGAGAGCTGCTGTGCCACGGCACTAGTGGGGCACTGTAAACTGGAGCCTGGCCTGCAAGCATTAGTGAAATGTTTAGTACAATACTCAGCTCTGTTACATCTGGGTATTTCTTTCTTTCTGAGCTAAAACGTTACAAATATTACCATATAAATGAATTACTGTATTTGTTGCTACAGGATACACTATATACATCGTTGGAAGAAGAGAACAATAATTAAATTAGGGGAGGTGAGAGAAGGACAAACGAAATATTAGTAAATAAAATACGTTCAATAATACTTTTTTTAGGCAATACTTTTGCTTGTTACATTTACTATAAGGAGGGGAGAAAAAAAAAAATCTTCCGCTCATTAACATTGGAAACAGCTGCCCAAACATCAGTCAGTCCCTTCCATCGCTGGATGTGCTCAGGACTCCGCAGAGGAGCCCTCAGGTTTGGGGCTGCCAGTGCAAGCAGGGGTTCAAACAAACACCGCAGCCTGTGCCCTGTTTCCCCACCTCAGGGGGCACAGCAGGGCTGATGTTTGTTACTGGGAGCCAGAGGGGCCCTGGCCCCCCTCAGTCCGCTGGGTTCTGCTCCCCAAACGCCCTCCTGTGCCTCTGCTCCTGGAGAAACCCCTCCGCTCATCCTCCAGACAAGGGGAGGCCACGTGCCCGGCTCACCCAGCACGGCTTCCCGTTCCTCCTCAGGACGCAGAGCACACGGGCAGGGTTTGTTCCCACGTCTCAAAGTTCCTCAGTGAAGGTTTTTCAGCGCCGCGTTCTCACCCTCCAGCTCAAGGTGCAGTGACAAACATCTCCGGCTGAGGCCATCAACAGCAGGGCCACACACACTGTCCGCACCTTCTTTTCCTTTGCCTCATCAATAATTTATTCCCACAAGAACTGATTGATTACTTGATCAGAGCTGTAGATGGCTGATAGTGCTTGATGAAAAAACCAATCCAGTGAGCTTCCCGGGGCTCATGGGAATTCTTTCCCAGTAGTTTCTTCTCTTCTCTGACCGGCTCTACTTCATACAAAGGTACTAAAATACAAAGCAGTGCAAAAGGACCATAAAGCAACTACAGCCCACACCTGTCTGCAGGTGCGCTACGAGCAGGGGGCTCGGGAGGGACTGCAGGTGATTAATGAGCAACTCTGAAGTCAAGGAGAAGAAGCAGTGCAGCTCCCCAGAGCCCACCCTTCAGACGCTTGGGAGTTCACAGTTAACGTGGTGTGGGGTTTGGAGATCCGTTTTCCCCTTTGACAATACCTGAGGCTCGTTTGTGATTCCTTCAGCGTAGCCCACCGCAGGCACTCATGCAGGAAACTCCCTTGGCTGCTGCGAGGGTGTGCAGCTGTCTTCGCCAAGGTAACATCATCGTTTTGCAAGGCTTGGGTTTCACCCCCCTCGAGTCTGAATCATGGGGAAAGATTCTTTTTCTGCTGAAGAAGTCAAATCAAGGAAGAAAAGGGAAGGGTTGTGCGGAGCTTGGAGGAAGCTGCACAGGGAGCCATTCACGGATCAGTTTGTAACTCGGGAATTTCAGCCCTCGCTGTCAGTGAACATCTTGCTCACCCTGGTTGTTTCTCCTCGCAACCTGGAGATCTTGCCATTGCTAAGTTTTAAAGCCAACTCAGATTGTTACAGAGCCCATGAAAGGCTAAGGATTATTTGCTGATTTGTGAGGCTGCTGTGATGGTGCACAGGGCGCACAGGGCACAGCTGTAACAGTCCCTGCCACACGCAGCTCTAGGGCAGGGCAAACCCACTGCGAAGGTCTCGCTTGTGAGAATTCCTGATCCTTTCGGGATGCAACAAAAGCTTTGAATTACCCTGAACCCAGGAAGGCCTTTGCATATGATACAGTATTTACCTTGGCAAGGCAGCCAGAGATAAATGTGTGTCACATGGGTTTGCAGCTTAACAGGGAGAGTGTCCCCAGGGTCCAACCCTTGGGCACCGGCCACAGAATCCAGAGGAAATGCTTTTTTTTGTGTTTTGTGTGTTGTTTTAGTAAATAGCCTGTGTGCAGAAAGGAGACATAAAAATTCTGCTGCCCTGCCGGTGCCCCAAGGGTGTGTGTGAGTTTCTGTGTACCCCTCGTGCTGGTAATGGGAGTTTTCTGTGCATTCACACAAGTGTGTGTGTGTGAGCTGGGAAATTCTGGTTCAGTCGGGAAGGTTCTTACTTAAGGCAGCGATTTTGCCTTGCAGCCATTACAGATGCATCCCAGCAAGGTTCCCTATTGCATGTCTGTGGAATTGACTGCTGTTTGAACAAAGGGAAAGCCCAGGGCATCAGATTTATCCACCCTGTGTGCCCTGCTGGCCCAAAAAAGAAGGCACACGAGCACTTCCAGCTTGCTCTGGGCCATGCCCTCTTTAGGAGTGTATCCTCTGGCCAGTGGAAATTATTAAATCCAAACTGCAACCAAAAATAGCTCGGATTGCAAAATATTGCAGCAATATTTACAGGAGGAGAAATCCCAAGTTGGGAAGGGTGTTTCAATTTCAGCTTTCCTCCAAGCCCAGAACACTCCTGTGTGGCTGCTGTTTTCAACAGATCCCTGACAGCAGGGAGTCCCTGCAGGATGCGTCAGGGCCAGCAGCTTGAATCTTGTGTTCCCACCCAGCTTGGCATGACCCTCGCGGAGAGAAATGGGAATGCAGGAACCTGTGGATCTGCCAGTGCCAACGAACGGCCCCAGCCGGGGGGAAGGAGCGGCAGCAGTTCGGGGTTACAGCTCCCACCACGGCTCGGACAGACAGAACGTTATTAATTCACTGCACATCTTGCAGCAGGCCTTTAAAGAGAGGAGAGAAGATGCTCTGAAATGGTTTCTAATCACACTGGAGACGTGCCAGAAGAAACACATGAAGCATTCTGCCGGCAGAATTGCCTGTCTCACAGGCTCTGGGGGCACAGCCGCCCCCGGCACGGCTGAGGTGCAGCCTGGGCTGGGGCACGGTTACACTGGGGGGGCCGAGTAGTGGATGACGGAGTTGTAATCCGGGGGAGGGCTGTGGCATTCCAGGTTGGGATCCATGGGCAGCAGGACAGAGTCTTCCAGGGGGAAGTCCATGGTGTCCTCTTCCACCTGCACTGCCGGCTGGTACTTGACAGTCTCGTGGTCAGACAGGATGGACTCCTTGCTCCTGCTGACAGCTCTCCTCCTGTTGGGAACAAACATTGGGATGGATCCACCCTGGCTCCGTAATTAACGGTTGTGGTAATGCAGCCCACACCCCCAGCAGGTGTTTCCAAAGAGGGAAGGAGTTTCAGTTTACCTCTAGACATTTTAGGAAGCTTACCTGGATCTTTCCATCCCCTCCTGGCAGTAACTGGCTCAGGGCCAAGAGATAAGCATCTATTGGACCTTGTCACTGCTCTTCAAACCCTGTATCTCTCTGTTGGCTGCAAGCCAGATTGTCCCTCCTAAAACATTCAGTATTTAGGAAGGGGCCCAAAGAAAGAAAAAGGATTTTTGGAATGTTTTAACGAGGTGTCAGAGGTTTCTCAGACACCTGTGCCTGGCTTATCTTTTGTTTTCAGTAACATTTATTATTTTGATATTTTTCCTTATTTTGCTTTACAAAACACCTCTGAAGAGCAGTCTCGCTAATTAATTTTTGCCACTTCTCTGCGAAGGCTGGACCCTCAGAGACTGACACATTTACACGTGGTTCATTACACTCTGACCACATCTTAACCTATATCAAGCATTTCTTTAAGAAGAAAATATCTAAAAATATCAATTTACCCCAATGGTACCCTGTAAGACAGTGACATTTTGACAGCCGCTGGATCTGAGATAGGTATTTTAAATAACTCTGTGTTTTAAAAGTAGATTTGGGAGTAATTCCTGCTCTGCTGCCCTGTCCTTTCAGCTCACCACATCTTGGTGCACTACAGATCTCTTACTTGTACAGGCACCTGTCCTGGACACACAGTAATATCCTCCCTCATTGTTCTGACACAGGTCAGTAAAAATTTGACTTTTCTGAAAGCAGAACCGAAGGCTATGACTTTTCTTGAAGCATGATAAGGGATGAAATACTGAATAATCTCTGACAGGCTCTAATTTAAACCGCTACTGAAAGCGAGAGTGTGTGCTGAACACGCTCAGGCAGGGCAGGGCAGAATCCCTTCGATATTCCCCAGCCCTTTACCGTTCCTGACCCAGGGGCTGGTGAAGGGCAGCGTTTTGCAGCGTTCCAGCTGCTTTTGTCTCTGTCTGCCCTTGTTCCAGGTGATGGAGGGTGGGACGGAGCAACTTCCACCACATGGAGCAGCCTCAGGGTTAAAAGCAGGAGAACCCTGAGAAGATTTGTATCACAAGGTGATCTCAAGGGTTGAGGAGAGCTCAAAAGGTTCTTCCTGTCACAGGCTGCCTTAAAAATTATGTTCTGTCAGCCTTGGTTTCTGAGCAATTCATTTCTGGATAATTGTGGGGCTCTCCAAAGGATTCCAGCATGAGAGAGGCTTTTGAGCTGCTGCACTTTGCTCAGGAGCCTTTAACTGCAGCTCCTGGGGAGGAGCCTCAGTCACAGACTCGTCACAGAACCACTCAGTTCTCAGCTCAGAATGACTTGAAAGTCCCTGGGAGAATCAAAAATCAGGCAGTGCCCAAGGACCTTGTGTGTGTACTTCATACGTGTTTGAAGTAGGATAAAGTTACATTTTAATGACCCTAAACCAAATCTGAACAGTCAACAGTTCATCCAATAATTGTAGAATTCATTGCACTCATTTTACTGGCACTTCTGCAGTGCTTCCAGGCCCCAGCAGCTGCTCATTTGCTCACTGGGGTGCTTTAGGAAGAAAGCAGAGCCGGTTCCTGCTCCAGGGAACAAACCCACAGCCAGGAGCCAGGCACAGCCACTGGAGGGAGGGCAGCAAAAGCCACGACTAGGAAAAGAGCAGATCCAGGACAGGAACTGTGTGTGTGCCATGTTCTGGGATGGTAGAGCAGAGAGAGCAGGCTGGATGGCCACACAGAGCTGCTTTCAGCTGGAGAGGGTAAATCTGCCCTGCTGGCTTCTGCTGCTGGGACTTTACGAGTTGTGCTCTCTTGCCTCTGAATGTGGACCCTGTCAAAAGCTTCACGTTTCCCACAAGCTGCAGATATTGTCACTGGCTGACAGAACCAGTGTCACTATATTAAAAAAAAAAAAATAAATTAAATATTAAAATGTTTGCTGGTTCTGGAAAGACCCCAGGTGTTCAGAGCACTGGCTGGAGTAGAACACTGGTTTCTGCTCCTTGCACAGCCACAGGAACAGCCTGTAGGCTCCACCTGTGAATTGTCTAACTGCAGCTCTCTGCTCTGGGGGGATGTGTGGGGATGGTCTGTGCATCAGTCATGAAGCTCCTGTGCAGCCAAATTCAGACACAACACACAGCTGCAGCTCTGATCAGCTGCACTGAGACACGGGCTGATCGATTTAGGGTGAATTCAGGGTTCTGGGCTGGCTCTCCACGGCAGGTTTGCATCTCCGGCTTTAAAAAGCGAGCCTGAGCTGTAAGAGCCAGCCCAGCATGTCTGGAATGAGCTTCTGTGACTGCTGCAGAGTTTATAGAAGAAAGCTGCTGCTTCTGTGCTTTCAGGCCTGCACAAGGCATTGAAACCAAACCTGCGGAGTGGCAGAGCAGAAATACTAAAATAAATAACAACCCTGAGAACTTCCACAGAAAGTGTAGCACCCTTTGCTTTCACCACTGAGTTTTTCCTCACTGTCCAGAGAGACACTTGAGTGGAAACTCCTCATGTATGCTACAGGTTTGGCATCTGTCCATTCTCTACACAAACAGTTTGTCTGCAGATAAACTCCTCCCTGACATGAGCAGTGCAACCACAACTTTGC
Organism: Chamaea fasciata; assembly: GCF_029207755.1. Lineage (NCBI taxonomy): Eukaryota > Metazoa > Chordata > Aves > Passeriformes > Sylviidae > Chamaea > Chamaea fasciata. The sequence continues at coordinate 2,303,073 of NW_027094107.1, forward strand.
CTCACTATTTATGGAATCCTCTTTTCGTTGCTCAGTTCCACTGACTCGTGTCAGACAATTCCATGGATGCTCTGGCTTCCACCTGGCCGGGTATTAAAGTCGTAACTGGAGACAGGGAGAAGATTGAGAGTTACCCGCTTAATTTGGCCCCCAGCCTGCATACCTCTGAGTTATCAGGGTTTGGTTTGGCCACACAAGGGGAAATTTTCAGCCCCCTGTGGACTCCCAGCAAGTGTTCCTGCTGGGTTCCTGCCCCCGTGGGTCAGGAGATTGGATATCTGGGGATAACTCTGCCTGGTGCTGGAATCAGGCTGGGGTTTGGAGGACTCCTGGATGCTGCCATCTCTGCTCCAAAGACAGAAAGCTGAGGGGTTCGGTCAGGAGGAAGTCGTGTCACTTGCTATCTAATGGCAGACCAAAATGCAATTAACTTCCAGTACTATTCATCTAAATGCACTTCCTAATGAAAGCTCTCCAAGGGGCTTTGCTTTTTTCCCTTCCATGCTGCCGTCCCTGACACTTGTGCCTGCTGTGCCTGTGCAGACGCTGCTCCTGGGCACGAGGCTGCTCATCCCTTTTCCATCCGTCCTTGGCCCCTCAGAAACTGCCCCAGCCCCTCAGAGCTCTGTTGAAATCCTAGAAACTTAGATTTTATGATTTTAATATACAGCAATGTGTGTGAAGTCATATAGGAGATTTAAGTGGTTGTCTAAGTTTGTTTTTTTTTTTCACCTCCTTCTTCTTCATGGGTTTGGGTGGTTTTCTGTAATTGGGTGAAAAAGGTCTGCATTGCGGGCCTTGGGTGGTCATTATTGGGTCAAAAATATAAATAATACAGGTGCCACCTCATTATTGGGTAATTAGCACTTAAATAACCTTAGGAAAGGTTAGAGGCTCTCCATTTTACCTCATTTCTCTAACTTGTTAAATTGAGCTCACGGCTCGTGAGTCTGTAAATAGATAAGAAATAATAAACATTCGAGACTGAACACGAAACTGTGACTCCGGTGTATTAATCCTGACCTCAGCAGAGAAAAAGAAGCCAGAACTGTCAAAAACGGTCCCTCCATGAGAGGAAAAACACCCTCCATGGGGCTTGGCATTTTTCCCTTCCATGCTGCCGTCCCTGACACTTGTGCCTGCTGTGCCTGTGCAGACGCTGCTCCTGGGCACGAGGCTGCTCATCCCTTTTCCATCCGTCCTTGGCCCCTCAGAAACTGCCCCAGCTCCTCAGAGCCCAGCCCTGCCCCAGGTGGGGCCAGTGCTTGGGGCTCCAGGGCACCCCAAAATCCCCTTTATGGCCTGGGCCACCTGGCCTGCCCAGTGTGAAGCAGAGACCTTCTCCCTGGGCTCCCAACCGACATTCCCTGACTGGAGGAGTTGGATTGGATTAATCACACACTTGTGCAGCTCCAGAAACCACTAATGGTTGTGTAATGAAGTGATTTCATTAAAAGCTGGCCATTCCTCGGGTCAGGGCTTCTCCTGCCCTACCCATGAGGTGTTTCCTCACTGCTCCGACCCTGCAGTGCTGTGGGAGCCCAGCAGCGATGCTCAGGGTGGATAAATCTGTCCCAGCCCAGGCTCCCCTGCCAGTGCTCCCAGCAGGGCCCAGGAGCAGGGTGGGAACACCACAACACTCGGCTGGAATTCAGCTGCCCACTGACCCACACTTGTCACCCATTGCAGTGACCACCCGAGAGCTCATTTGTCCTTGCACACAGCGTTCTCTTTGGGGACACAGCCTGAATATTAAGTAATCATCCACAACCTTTTCAGTTTTCTGAAGGTGCCAGCATTGTTTAGAAGATACCACAGAGGATAATCCTGCAGTAGCTTGAAGGCCTGAGTGACCTACGGAGGCTTTTTCTTCCTACTGTACAAACCAGAGATTTTGGAGGTAGAAAAACCCTGAAATCATCAGAGAGCTGGGAAACCATTAGTGGAGCTGTTTATTTTATGTGAGAGGGAGCCAGCTCCCGTTAATCCAAATTTTGGGGTCAATGACTTGAAGAGGACTGTGGAGAAAGGAGGATGGCCGCAGGAAAATCACCCTGAGCAGCGAGGGATCCCAGCCCCAAGTGCAGCAGCTCCTACTGCTCTGCAATAAGAAACCCAAGTATTTTGCTCTCAGTAGGAAAAACTAACGGACTTTTCTGGCCGTGTAGGAAACCTGGCCATGTTCAGAAGCCGTGTTTAGGGAAAGATGAGAAATTGGGCCGGTTGCTGCCAAGTAGAGCAGTTTGTCTCATGACTACATCTCCTAATAACATGTAGGAGCTTCGGGGCTTTGTAGGAGATTTCAAAGGTGTTTAATGAGGCTCAGTGTAAGAGTGTTTATATTTTTTAGTTTAATTTTTCTGCAATTAAAGAAATAAAAGGGGTTTTTTTAATTTATTTTTTTTTCATTCTGGTAGCTGTGACTGATTCACAGTTTGCTTTAATACATTTTCAACTGAGTGCTGTGCAGGAGGCATTTCATCCTGGGCTCCCCTCTGGCAGCACCAGTGCATCAGGATTCTGCTGGCAAGGAGAACCCCAGGGGTTGGGCTCAGGAATTCATTGTTTGGAAGCACTTTGAAACACAAAGTGCAGGTAAATAAAGTTTTCCCAGGCCAAAGCCACCCTCGTGTCCCCTCACACGTGTGGCCAGGCTGCTCGGCTGTCCCTGCCCAAAAGCAGTGGGATGGAAATCACTGCAGTCAAAAATCCACAGCCTCTCACAATTCCCCTTCCAGTCCTTGCTACTGTCAGCACAGTGCATAATCCTTGAAAAAAAGTGCTTTACATAACTCCCGAGCGGCTGCTCATTCCAAGTTCTAGTTTGGAGAGCTCAGCTCAGGTAATAGTGCAAGGTGCTGCACGACACAACAATAAATGTATTTATTATTTCTGAGCCCCATTCTGCCCTGGAGCAAACATGTTTCCATGTCTCGTTCCTCTGAGAAGGTGAGAAAGGATTGCAGCCCAATCCTGGCTGTATTTTTGTTGTGTGCTTTGTGTTTGGACATGAATGCCTGCTGCTCCTGAGCAAAATCCATCGTTCCAGTATTCCTGCCTCGCCTCGGGCCCAGCTTGTCTTGGCAGAGCCCTCAGTGATGGGATGTGGATGCAGCATCCAGAGCCCAGAGTGGATCAGCTGAGCCTCAACTGATCTCGTGGGCCTGGGCCAGAACCAGACCAGGGATTTCTGAGCAACGGAGGATAATTGGGTTTGGGGGGAGAAGGGGAAGAGCCGGGGGAGGACAGCTGAGCAGATACCCAACCTTTTGTCATCTTCAACAACAACTTGATTATAGAGTCTCTGGGAGGATTTTAAAGCAGTGCTTGGCAGTAGCCTGATAATATTATGAGACGGAACCTGACACCAGAGTCATCCTATCATTAAATCCCTCTGTGCTCCCTGTGCTCCCCTGAATGCTGATTCCAGTGTTGTTATCCCAGTCAATCTTCCCATCCCTCACCGCAGCTACTGCTGGGACTTTCTATTTCAGCAGCATAAAATACTCACAACTTCCCTGCTCTATTTTAACAGGAGGAAAAGCTCAGACCTGCTTCGTCCAGCCTGACAGTGAGCCCAGGCCCAGAGCATCAGGTTCATCCTCACTGAACTCTTGACACTGACACTCCATGGTGTGTGCTGTTGGCGAATTTTAAACTCAGCAGAGGAATGAATGCGGGACAAATAAACAGCGAGATTTTGGCAAAAATAATAAATGCAGCCACCCTGGTTTAGAAAACATGCTAAGCCTTTGAAGAGTTTTGTTTTACAAAAGAAAGACTTTGAAAAGGATCCAGGGTAAATGTTTTTGATCGAGAGAGATACACAGTTAACAAGGGTGACTTTATCTCCCCTGTTAAACCCGCACTCCCTCCTGACCTCTCTAGATTATTCCACAGGCTTTGGAGCCTTGTTTGTCCCCTTATCAGTGCAGGAGCACCCAGGGGTGTCCTGTCCTCAGACGAGAAGGCTTTGGGGTGCTCTGCACCGCTGACACCGCTCTTTGTGCCATTGAGGGTCTGCAAGATTCAAAAGGCAACGAAAGGCAGCCGGCAAAAAAAGCTTTCTCAGCTGCACCTCCGACACTCAGGGCCGGGGAAAGCCACACGTGTGTGGGTGCCCTGGGAAGCAGGAGACAACAGCACAGCTCACTGCAGGCTCTGCTGGGGTGGCCTGAGGGCCTGCCTGGCACAGAAAGGCTCAGGAGCCTCGTGCTCCGTGCGGAGTGGAAGTGGGGAGAGCCCAGGTGGTGGGGTCCGGCTGGGATTCTGCCCCACACAGCCTCACACCCACTCCCAGTGGCCCTGATAGCAGTCCAGCTTTTCCTGGAAATCTCCAAAGGGCAGGCTGTTACGGAATTTTTGTCTTTCTGCATCTGACTGGACGTGGACTTTTCAGATTTTCAGGAGAAAGCCTGGGAGGGGCAGAGAGGGAACCAACTCTTTATCCAAACGGGAGAAATGCAAGAGGGAAAAGCTGTCAGGGGTGAGTGACAGAAATCCTCAGAGGCAGAAATCCCACCAGGGAGGCTGCTGTGTGAGTGCTGGATTCGTGCCAACGTGACATCACGCAGGAAAGAGGAGAATCGGCCCAGGTAAAGCATCACAGCAATGCAGCTCCTGACATTTGAGCTCCTGTTTGCAGAGCTGCTGCCATTTGGTCTCCATAGCAATGGATTGTGCTGGCAGGAACGCTCTGGGTGCGTGCAGGGGATAAAAACATGGAAACGGATCGGGATCTCGGCTAATCCCATCGGGTCCAGCCCTGGAACACTGCTACAGGGGAAATACAGCTGGGCAACAACATTGCTGAGGCCACGCTCCATCCAGGACAATCCACAGCATTCTGTTAGTGCTGTCCACCTTTCCTTATGAAAGCCTCTCCCTTTTCCTCCTCTTCTCCCTTTTCCTCCTTTCCTGCCTTCAAGCATCAAGGAATTGATGCTTTTAAGGCATCAAAGGACCAGGCAAAAACCTTTCCATCTGCTTTTGTCTCCGAGTGAGAGTCAACCCCTCCAAAACTGCCACACTCTGACCACGGGAACTGTCCTGGGAACTCTCCCAGAATATCCAGGGCTGCACCAGGCTTCTTCTCATCCCTCATTTCTCTTTAATGCAGAAAAGGGGTGACCTGGTGTAGAACAAGCAACTGCTCTGCTGGGAAAGGCCATGGAGTTCCTCAGTACAGAGAAAACTCACACAAATCTCAGTGGATTTCAGAGGAAACTCTAGGCAAGTTGTAATTAGTTTAATTAACTGAATAGACAAGGAATTAATTGCTGCATAATTATTTTTTAATAATTTGGGCAGCTATTCTTTGAAATTCCACCTGTTGGCATTTGAATCAGTAAAATGGGTTACTGTTGTTAGGAAGTTTTTCCCTATTGGGTCACCTCTGCCTGTGTGGTTGTCACTGAAATACAAAAAGCTAAAAATCTGCTTTTATTCTTCTGTATTGTACTGTGAGTGGACAGACATCCAGCAAACCCTGCCCCAGCCTCTGTTTGTAAACCAGGTGTGAACAACACAACCCGGGGATCACGGAGGTGGTGGGATTCAGGGAATTCTCTGCAGTTCTGTCTCACAGTGATGATGAAGCAAATGCAGCAGTCAGGGCTCTGGTAAAGGCGCTGCTTGGACTGCTCTTTGCTACGCACATTTGAAGTTTACTCACATCCCATGAGCTGCAAAGATGCCACTCCTTCTGTCTGAGTTAAATACACACACTGGTATAATTACAAACGTCAGCTTTTGGATTAATGAATCAAGATCTTCAAACCTTGCTCCATCACGAGGAGAGAACACTGGGGAGGCAGTGAACACACAGCTAAATTAGACCTCTGTATTCTCATTTTTCCCTCCTATCATTTCCCGTTTGCAGAATCTGCTGCCCCTTGATCTTCAAACACAGTGCGGAGGTTTTTTGTTTGTGGGGCTGAAATTCAGAGTTCATCGGCTCTTAGCTTGCCTGCATATCCAGAGGTTTCCTTCTGGCAGCAGAAACAAAACTGCAAATTTCACAAGCATTTCTCTGAAAGGAAGAGCTGCCTGAAAAAGAATTCCCTCAGAGTACTCACGCCAGAGCCATGATCCCATAGGGCCAGGAACGGATTTCCAACCTCTTGGGGCTTTTTATCTCATCCGAGGTCAGCACCATCCCACTGTCAGACTCCTGAGGAGCAAAAGGAAGGGAACGTCAGGGATTTCTGGAACCTGGGACTGCTCTAGGAGCCACCAACCCTTCAGGATATTCTTTGATCAAGGCCTGTGTTATCAATTTTTATCCAAGTGTTCCCCATAACGCTGCTCTGGAGCCTGGGAACGTTTCCCTCGTTTTTCTGACATTAAAGTTTTTGATCTGCCTTTCCAAAGAGCACCCTTAAAATGAGCATATCAAAAAATAATTTGACATTTTCAAATTTGAAACTGCTATTAAGCATGACATATGGGCACCATGCACGTAGGATAGCTGAGATATGAATAGACTGAGATTCATAAAGAATATATCCACGAATTCTGGCTGGGCTCCTCCGAGGAAAAGCTCCTTAAATACCCACTGGAAATACACAATTAGAAACACTGGGATCTGAAGGAAGTGGAAGTTCTGCAGCGTTCTGTAAATGCAAATGCTCTGTAAAGATAGATGGCTCTGGCCTTTATGGATTTTTTTTTTATGAGCTGTCCAACAAAACTGTCTTGATTACAGTTGGGGTTGTGATTCTGCTGCCCTTAAAGCTGGGTCTCGAGGCTGCAGTTAAACTTTGTGCTCAGTTTATACCAGTACACAGTGCTCATTTCGAGTAGTTTAATAATATTAAATGCTCTGGGTGTTTCTTTGCATTTGAAACATTTTGTGATGCTGGAAAGTTGCACATCTGTGCATTTGTCAGAACCAAGACAGCAAAAGCCCTCAACATAGAAGAGAAACTCTACCTAGTCTTATTTCACCAGTCAAACTGATCAAAAAAAAATTATCAAACAAAAAAATAACAAGAAAAAGCCTTTTAAAACATGCTCTGGTCATCTCTCAGTTGTTAACAAGATCAGTTTGTAAGTGAGTTTAAAAGGTACGAAGTGAAATCCTGAATTAATGAGGTCTGTCAAACCCTCAGCAAAAGCCAGCTTGTCTCTGGATTTTATCTTGGCTGTTTCCCCTTCAAACACGAGGTCTAGGAATGGTTTATCTGGGGGCTGCTCTGCGTTTTGCTTCCACATCTCCACAGAGATTGCAGATAATGGCACAATGGCAGGAAGGTGTGCTGGAGCACTTGGAGAGCTCCGGGCAGCTCTTTGAAATAATGACCTAATGACTATTCAGGGATGATAATTAAGAAAACTTCAATAAGCAAAGTACGCTTACTTTGTCCAAAAGCAGACCACACACCGATTTTGATTGAAAAGATCCTTGTTGAAACAGCACGTTTATTTCTGAGCTCTTGATGTATTATCACCCTGTTTGGAAACTTTCCCCCCTCCCCCTTCATGTGTTTGAAAATGCCACAAACAGGGAGCTCTTAGGGAGGTAATGCTCATGCTGGCAGCAATAATCTCTTGAGACTGCAATGATCTAGCAAATGTCTTCGTGTGATTCACAGGGACAGATTTTATCCTGCAAGAGGGAAGATGCAGGAACCAGGGAAATTTCTGAGCCTTCGAATCCCTGAGATGCACCCATATAGAGGCAGGAATTCCACCTGAATGGAAAACGCAAGGCAATAATGGCCCCTGGTTTGTGCTCAGCAGAGAACAAATGAGAAATAAGCCGTATTTGTCAGGACATGAAACATCTCCAGGACAAGTTGGAGCTGGAGACTTGAGCCTTCCCAAGGGAGCTGCTCTGAGGAACGGCTCTGTCCCTCAGCTGGAGCCTTTCCTTTGCTGCTCCTCACCACCTGAGACTTCTCCTCCTGTGGCAGGAGGATTCCTGAGGGTTTCAGGCTTCCTCCCCACATTCCGATTCACCTGGAGCATTTGTGCATTGCAGAGGGCCCTCCTCAGGGACACAGGAGGTGCCATGGGGGCGGCAGGTGGGGACAGCACACGGGGCTGCAGTCAGGGGCTGCCTGCACCTCAGAGGGAATTCAGGAGCTGCTCCTGGGGATTTTTAAAATAAGAAAATCCAACCCATAACTTCAGAGGAAGCCAACGAGCAGAACCCTCACTCTGTAACCAAATGAGCCTTTGTTTTCCCCTGGAGGGAAAATTAAACCCTTTAACACTCTCCCACCCTGCAATGGCAGTAAAATGGCAATAACTACATTCACTCGCAGTGAGGAGAATCCAGGGTTAAAGCCCATTGTGTGAATCAAGACCAGGATCTTGAATCTTGTTCTTGTCTACCCACAACTGAACACCTTCACCCCCACCAAGTGATTGGCTGTCTTGGCCAGCCAGAACGAGTTCTGGACACATCTCCCTCAAAGAGCGTCATTTCAAGAGCTGCCACTTCCTTATGGTGGAAAAACATCTTGAAGTATGTAATATAAATCCCTGTAGCCATACCAAAGCCAGGGCAATCACACGTGAGCTGCTCTTTAAGTTTTTTGTTAAGAGAAATGCAGGTCCCTCTTTGTTGTCACACAGCCCTGGGTGTGAGATGCCAGAGCGAAATCTTCTGCCTGATTTAAAGTTCTCTCCTACCAAACAGATTCCAGCAGCTCTGCTGAGTGTTTGTGGAGCTGCTGCCGAGTGATCTGTGAACCTGCTGGGGAAGGATGCAGCCACCTCTCTTACCTCATGCATCACTTTCTCCTTTTCCACTGGCACCTCATCAAATGTCTTCACACTCAGGGGTCTCTTCTTGCTGCTGTTACTGAAAGCAGGAAAGTCCAGGGGTCAGCAGAAAACCCAGGCAGATGCTGCACCAGTTGTAGCTCAGTTACATCCTCACACAGCCCAGTCTCCTGGACCACTTCTCTTTTGTCACCTCTTGTACCTAATAACCAACACCCTGACGCATTTGTCTGATCCTTTCACCAGCCATATTAAGGCAGGACAGCAGACAGGGAAATGTTTCTTTTCCCTCCCACCCTTTTCTGCTTTTCTCACCCAGTTTCCACGGCGCTCCAGCGATTCACTCCGTTGTTCAAGGTTTCTTCCACAGGGCAGGTTTTGGAGCTGGATTCTCCATCTGGACACAAGGTGATGTTCAGTGGAATGTAGTCTTTGCCATCCTGAGAAATTAACAACAGAAAAGAGCACAAAGCTGGTAAAGTTCATTTTGTGCTGCGTCTCAGATGTGGGAGGTTATTGCATCCTACAGAGCTTTGTGATGAGAAAGGACTAAATTGTGTTTTAACTTAAATGTGATGTTTGTTCAAGGTGATTATCATGTTCCTCACAGCCTGTGGAAGTTCTGGAAGTTGGAATGCACACTTCATCCAAGAATGACTGTGCAGGAGGCTTTGTGAGGAAACTGGGGCACTTTGGGAACGCTGTGATGTGGGATGGCTGGACATGGGCTCAGATATTCCAGTCCTGCTCAGAAGCAATGGGCCATGTACAGACTGCTTGGTTCTGTTCAGCTTCAGGAGCCTGGGAAGAGCCAGGCCTTCGAATGGGTGCCTGAAAGGATTTAATTTCTTGTCCTTCCCAGGAATTGCTGCTGCTCATGGTAATGAGCTCTGCCTTGTCATTACCCCCCTGCAGCAATCCTCAGGAATGACTCTGCCTTTAGCTCCTGAAACTCCTCGTCCAAATTTCCCTGTGCTTCTTTTTGTTTTTAATTTTGAGAAGCAGTTAAGTGCCCTATTCCCTTATCATGATTTTTATGTCTCCTCAATTTACTTTGGTTATAGAATCAAACTCACAAGCTCTTCATATTGCAGACTGGGCCCTCTTCAACTCAGCTCCACTAAATTTGTTTACAAACAGGAAGGAGCTGGAGGAGAATGTTTGATTTCTTCTTCAATTAAATTGACAATTACATAACTGATCTGGTTGTTTTTTACTGAAGAAGAAAACAACTGGTTTAACTGTTATGAAATTCACCACCATATACCTGACTTCCTGTGCTTTAAGCTGCATAATTGTAAAGCCCCCAAGGGCACTGGTGAACATAAACTTGGAAATGAGAGACAAAGTCCAGGAGGTGGAGGAAATCAGAAGTGAAGTTAACATTTGAGTAGTTAACGTTGTCTTTACTCATCCCAGCAGGCGTCTCCCCAGTGAGCTGTGCTAGGAAGTGAAATCTCATATTGGTGTTTCATAAGCTTCACCTCTGCCCGTGCACACAGGTGTCCACTCCAAACGCCCATTCCCTGCAGAGGGGGTGGCCCTGCTGTACCTGCTGCACGTTGGCCTGGAGCAGATCCCCCAGGCGCTCCACCAGCTCGGTGAACGTTGGCCTCTCCGTGGGGACCCCGTGCCAGCAATCCAGCATGGTTTGGTAGCTGGGGGAACAAAACAGGGATTAGGGATGGGAAAGGATGGGAGCTCTTCTTCCACACTGTTTCGTTCCACTGCTGCTTGCTTTGGTCAGTCTTTGGATTAACAGAGGGTCAGGTCTCCACATGCTGAAATTCCGTTTTAGTTTCCCTGTGGAATGCTTTTTGCTTCCTGCCTCAGCTGAGCCTGCAGGATTTTGGTTTTCAGCTAACTCAGAGTCTGGCTGCTGGGCCCTGCTGATACTGCTGAAATAAGCCCTGGTTATGACAATAAAAGCTGGTTCTGGGTTTCTGTCACAGAATCTGAAGCCTGAGCTCCATGAACTGCAGCTGACGTGGGACATCCGACCATCTTCTTGTTGGCAAAGGTCAGGCTGACTTGGTCTGTCCTTAGCATTAGTCTGTGCTGTCAGACACCCCAAATACACTCAATCACAGCTTTACTGCAGAGAAAACACCCAGCTGTGGCCTCCTCCCCCTCCCCAGTCAAACACAATCCCTTTTGTGAGATGTATCAGGTCCCCGCACCATCAGCAGCTCTTACACTTCGGGAGTGGAATACTCTGGAGATCTCATCCGGGTGCCCTCCTTGAGCCGCCGGCAGAAATCCTCATCGATCTGCACTCCAGGGTATGGAGAGGCACCTGTGGGAGGAACCAGAGGGCTTCAGGATGGCGCAGTCCCTGTGTCCCAGCCCAGGGAACTGCTGATCTCTGCTGAGCATTCCAGGTGACCAGAGTCTGGCAGTATCAGGAGCTCGAGTGAAGAAGGAGTTGCAGTCACTCACAATCTACATTTTTCTTTGTAAACCCGTTACAGACTCACTCTGCCTCCTCAGAGGTTTCAAACACGCCGTCTCCTCTGCATTTGTGATACAGTCAGGACCACTCCAAGGTAAAACAGGGCACAGGAGAAATGAACTTTCTTAGTTTAAGACTTTAAATTATCTCTTGGTCAGTGGGAGAAAAGTTCCAGCTCATCCAATGGGTTACACGGTGCTTTCTGAACTGTTACCCTGCCAACGTCCTGCACTGAGTGGATACACACGGAGTGAGTGATTCCACCTCATCCTTCACTGCCTGAGACCCCCTATGAGTGAGTGCAGAGGGGGCTGTGGGCACCTGGCTCCAGCCAACGACCACCAGAACCTTGGTTCAACCCCATGTGTGGAATTGCTCCTCTCCTGGTTCACCAGCTGCTGGATTTGCATCATCCTGCAGGGAACACTCCCTTGACAGCGACCTCCCAGCTTTTCAGCCTTGTTTTCTTTCCTGTCTGTGTGTTCCGTGCTGTTTACCTCGAGTGCCACTCAAGTGTTGGCTGAACCCCGGCAAGGCAGCTCGTGGCAGCTGGAATTGCTTTGCAGAGGTTGAATGCTGTGAAGGGCTGGGATCTTTGCGTTACCTCCCACAAAAGTCTGGGAGAGTTTTCCGTGGCATCTGAGTAATCCAGAGCTCACAGGTAAAATTCAGGAGAGGTCTGAAGTTGGAAATGTTACTGAACCTACCGCGGATAAAAGGAAAAGCTTTGTAACTTCCCTCCCTCCTCAGCAAAGGCTTCTGAGCAGCACAACCTTGTCTTGGACATTTTGGCTGGATCCCAGAGGCTGGATGATGAACTGAGAAACAATTTAATCAAGTCTTAACATAGGAGATTGAATGGAATCTCTATCCAGCCCTCGAGGAATCTGTCTATAACATTCCTGCGTATTTCCTGCCATTTTTTCCCCATTTGGAAACACCATCACGTGCTGTGCACTTGGGGGCACAACAAGAACAGCCGAAATCTTTTGGCTAAAGCATTGAAGAAGGGGCCAAAATGTGGCTGCTTCCAGAATTATTCTACTCTGTGAAGGTGACTGCTCAGTGGGCAGCACCTGCCCTGGGGAACTGAGATCCCAGCCCTGCCTGAGAAGGAATCTCAGCACAAACGGGCTCCCAGGACATGCAGGGCCCAGGGATGCTGATCCACAGCACTTCTGAATTCCCTGGATGTGCAAGTACCAGAGCACAGGGCTGACAGTGTCTCCTGGAGTTATGTAAGCTGGAGACAGGCAGCAGCATCATTTCCGCCTTATACCTGGATTTTCCTTCCCAGCCTTGCCTTTGGCTGTCAGTCTGCTCAGAATAACCTGGAATTAACTGCTCATCTCACAGATGGAGAATCCCACTCGCTCTCACAGTCTGAGCGGTGCTCTCCCTTTGCTTACACCACAGATCAGATCAACTGCAAGGTGCTGGTGAGAGCAAACACAGGGAAGGCACTGGATAACAGTGATAGGACAAGGAGTAATGGGATAAACTGAAAGAAGGGACATTCAGGTTAAATATTAGGATGAAGTATTTTACTGGGGGGTGGTGAGGCCCCAGCACAGGGTGCCCAGAGAAGTTGTGGATGCCCCAACCCTGGCAGTGTTCAAATCCAGCTTGGATAAAGCCTTGAGCAACCAGGTTTAGTAGGAGGTGTCCTGCCCATGGCAGGAGGGATTGGGACTAGGTCATCCTGGAGATCCATTCCAGCTGCTGGACATTCCATGAGTCCATGACTGATTTTTGACTGCAGGATCTTTTGGTAATTTATATTTTGGCCAAGCACTGGCCTCCTACCAGCTGGAGGCAGCTCAGATCATAAAAGCAAGGAACTCTCCCTTTCCCACTTCCACTCAGCACTGTCTTTATCTGGACTCTGGGATAAGTCTAATAACTTGGATTTGGAATGCTGAGACAGCTTGGGAGAAACGTAGGCTGGAACATATGGTGTAAGGCCTACACATGATGTTTTCCTTAGGGGAAATCTCCTTCAAAATGCTCAAAGATGTGGCATGCATTGGATATGGGAGCCCTCTTTTGATCTTGGTTTTATTTCAGTGGGATAATGAGATGCTGATGTTACTACCAGGCACTGCTTGTTTACATAATTATCTCTGATTGCTTTTGGAACGGTGCACATTGAAATTCCAGGAGACACCGACATTCTGCACCACCAGTGATTTCAGGATGTGTTAAACACTGCTGGCACTACCTGACACGAGGTGTGCTGACCCCATCTGAATAATTTAAAGCTCATTGCAAACTCAGCCCCAGATGGAAATTAATATTCCCTCGAGTCCTGATTTCCCTGTGTATCACCAAAGCAGAGCCAGCCTTCCTGCAGGCAGCCTATTGTCCTTCACTCAGCTTCTGACCCTGCAAGGACACAAACTACACTCTGCATTTTCCTAATCAGGATTTTCCCCCCTTTTTTAGAGGGTTCTCAGTCTCTGGGACCCAGTGAGAGCAGCAGCTGTAAATGGGAGCCAAAACACACCCTGTGGCAACGACAAATAACTTCCATCCCGTGGCTCTCAATGATCTGTAAAACTTTTATATGAGAGAATTCAATCAGTGACACAAATCCTTAATTAAATATTTATCGTTTGAGCTGCAGATGTGAGCAGTGCCAAACCACAGGCATGCCTGGATGAGCTGGATGAAAACCCCTCTCAGGGAAAATGACTGGTTTTGAGCCTGTGCCACCAACTGAGAAAGCAGTTTGGGATCTACGTCACACCCAGGGCAGGGGCTGCTGCACGGGTGGCAGCCCCTGCAGCCATTTGGGAGATTCCAAATTCAGGAGGGGACAGTGCCAAGAAAGGGGCTAAAAGAACCCAGAGAAAATGATGTTTTTTGAGTTTTTTTTAATAGATTAAAATAGAGGTGAATTTCACTGACTGGATTTTAATTTGTATTGGTGTTCAGTATTAAAGCCCATCTGTTAAATTCTGTCAGGAGCTTTGGGAGCGATACAAAGTGTGTTCCTGCAGTGCCTCTTGGATTCATCAGCACTGCGTTCCTTTGGTTCCCAGAGGAGAGCCTGCCCCTGAGTGTGTCTCTGGGTGCTGATGCTAAAGCACCTTCCTGAAAAATCTGATAAACCCAGGGCATTCCTGGTGCTCCTGGAGCTTTGCCTCCCTGTGCCGTCTCCAAACCTGCAGCAGGTGATGCTGTAACAGAGCCATGGAGGGCTCACCCCAAAATAACAGCACCCTAAACAAAGAGGGCTGAACCCCAGGGAAAAGCAGGAGCTGCCACTTGTTTCAAGCACTCGAGTGTGAACTTTCTGCTTGGTGTGCAGACGTGGAGCGGGGAAAAGTCCAAAGCAAAGACTTGGACTGAGAGCAGGTTATGATCTTGCAGCCAGCCCTAAGCAAAGATTAGGAGAGAAACAGCTCCAGACTTTGCATTTTCACTTGGCATCTTGAGCCAAATCATTAATTTTAACTGATCCATGAACTAAAGATAGAAGGAGATTAGAGTTTGCTTAAAAATCCAGCAGCTTAAGTTGACAATGCTTCTTGTTTTCTTTTGTCTGCAAATGCTGATTAAAAAGCCAGAGCTGACATTCCTAAATTCCCCGAGGAAAACAAATCTTGCCACTCTGCAAGGAGAATCTGAGAGCAGCACAGTCCAAGTGTCTGTAGGGCTGCTTGTCTAAGTTTCACAGCTTTATCTGCTGGACAGTAACCAGAGCTCAGCCAGGCTGAGAAATCTAACAGCACCCTGGGATGAAATCTCCAGTACATAAAGAACAACATTATTATTCTTCTAGAAATGCTGTGGCTTGCAAATGATGCAGCCACGAGAGCCCCCGTTCTACCCTTGTTCTGCTGCCAAAAGCGCTCAGGCTGAGCCCAGCGCTGGTCCTTGCACCAAGCAGCTGCCGCTAGATTCTTCTTACCTAGAAAATCTCAGCTTTTGTGGGGTGGAGGATGAAGCTGGGATAAACCACCACGTGGGCTCGTGTGTCCGTGGGCTGCCAGCAGCAGCAGCAGCAGCCACTGTGCCCACAGCAGGGTGGCTCTGCAGCCCTGGAGCTCTGGGGTTCCCTGAAGCACGTTTGGTTTTACAAGGAAACTTCTTCATTGTTATCCAAGGGATCTCCCACTCCCCCCAGCAGCATTTTATCTCCGGGCTCTGTTGCTTTCAGTGGGTACAAATGTTAGGTCCAGGATTTTGGATTTTTGATCCCCCTCCCCAGTGTTTTCATGTTCTTTGTCAGGTGGAGTTCTCACTGAAATTTGGGGTTATTTTACACCCGATCTGCACTGTGCACTTGTCCTCAGTGAAACAGAAGCACTGTCCCACATGATCACCCTTTGTTAAAAGCTTTTCTTAGCTAAGCAACCATAAATTGGGGGGAAAAAAGGGTCTGAAACCATTCTTACCTAGAGAAAATATTTCCCAGAGCAGCACTCCGAAAGACCACACGTCGCTCTGCGTGGTGTAAATTTTGTCAAAAATAGCCTCTGGAGCCATCCATTTGAGTGGAAGCCGTGCCTAAAAGCCAGAGACACAACAGGTTGCCAGATGTGCTGTTACTGACCTGCCCAAGCCCGGCCTGAGGGTAACAAGTGAAGCTTCTTGCACTCACATCTCCCTTCCGGACGTAGTCGGGGTCTTTATAAATGTCCCTGGCGAGGCCGAAGTCACAGATCTTGACCACGTTGTTCTCGGACAGGAGGATGTTCCTGGCCGCCAAATCCCGATGGATGCACTGCCAGGGAATGACACGGGGTCAGAGGGGGCTGGCCAAGGAGCCCCTGCTCCAGCTGGAAGCAGGAGAGCTGCTTTGGGAATGGGGAAAGAAATGAACTGCCTTGGGAGCAGAGAAGGGAGTGGGGATTGCTGCAGAGACACTGGGATATGCAAAAGAGAGAATAACTCAGGGAACAAGCCAATATTACAGTCAGTTTTCTGATTTTTCTGTCTGAAATAACTGTGCAGTTACAACGAGGAAGGGAGTCCTGTTTTCTAGTCAGCTGATCCTTGGAAAATTCAGGAGAAGCCAAAAAGCAGCTGCAGCTCCATTTGGCAGCGCAGGTCCAGGAGGGTGAGAGATGGGCTAACCCTGCTCAGGATTTCGGGGGGCTGCCCTGGTGTGGTGTGTGTGTGGGTGCCGGCTCAGCTGTGTGCACACTTTGGCCCGTGGATTACACTGCGTTTACCTGGAAAGGTGTTCCACAGGCTACAAACTCCTTCCTGTTCATCCAAGGGGTGCTGACTTGGCTGACAGTCCCAGCACCTCTGACCAACTAAAGGAATAACTGGACGCTCCCTCCTCAGCAGTGGATACTCCCTCCTCCTCCTCCTCCCTTTTCAGCAGTGTTGCTGTTCACCACACTAAGAGGAGCTTTCTCTACAAGCCCTTTCTGCATTTATTTGTGAGGCACTTCCACAAACGGTCTGACAATCTGTATTCACTCCTTCTATCTGAACCCTCCTGCTGCACATGCCAGTCCCTGCAGCCAAGAACGTGATGGATGTTCCCCCACAGCCCCTTCAGTGCTAATCACTGCTTAACCACCAGAGCTGACGTGATCTCCAGCACTCCAAGAGAAGAGCAAAAAGCAGATTTCTCAGACTCAAAAGTGTGTTTGGGTTTCTCCATCTCAGACACTCCGCAGGCAGGCTGAATGAGCTCACTTTTCGGGAGGCGAGGAACTCCATGCCTTTTGCCACCTGGAAGCTGTAGCAAATCAGATCCTCCAGAGTCAAGGGCCTCTTGTACAGATCCTCAGCATCTAGGAGAGATCAGAGACGTGGCAAAACCCTGCAGCAACAGCTGCAGAGCTGTGTGGCACTGGTGCCACTGGTGTGCCGACAGCCCCAGCCCCACACCTGAGCGCTGGCTGTGAGATCTCTGCGGGGTTCCAGCTCTGGGTAAGCCACCACTGACCCACAGGCAGAAGATCAGGTGATTAACCAAGTCCCCTCGTCCATTAGTCACTCATTTAGCTATGGGGAAACAACACCTCAGGCTGGGAGTGAGGGAAACTTTACAGACAAGAGCCCAGGGACAGAGTGACCTCACAAGTCTGGTAAAACATTCCTATTTCTCCTCTCACACAACAGGAGCAGCTTTTGTACACAATACAGAGCTCTCAGCTGGAGTGGGGACCAGGCCGGAGGAAGAATTTGGGATTTCAGGAACAAGCCAAGCCATGTAAGGGCTTGTAAAGTGTGTGACAGTGTGGGTGGCATTAACCACGTGACAGAAAACTTTCAAATAAAAGATTTGGGATGAGGTAGGTTTCTTTTACCTTCTTCATCATCTTCTGAGTCACTGTAACTCTTATCTTCAATAAATCCTGAGCTGGCAGAGCTGCCTGTGCTGGCCACGCTCTCGAGGCGCCTCTTGATCAGTTCAGTCAAATCACTGTTGGACTCATCCAGACTTTTCTCTGCTTGGTCCGAGTTTTCCTGGGACTAGAAAAGGCATAAACCAAATTTTTAGCTTTGCATGATGCAAAGCCTGAGGATTCCAAATATGTGACACAATGGCATAAGGAGCAAGGGTCCTCTGAAGATGAGCATGTTTGAACATGATGGTTCCTGAAGTGGGAATAAATAGGAATCCAGGCTTTGTTAGTTCTAACTATAAACTAATAAAGTCTGGTTTCCTATTATTCCCTATTATCCCCCTTTCACTGATAGCAATATTCCACATCAGAGTTGGCTGAAAGCTGGGTGAGACTGAGAGGTGAGCAGACAGAGGCTGTAATTCTCTTGCTGCCTCAGGATGTTAAAAATCCCCTCGAGGTGAGTGCATGACGGGCACGCATGTGTCTGTGCTGGGGAGAGAGGCACAACCAGCCCTCAACTCACGGCAACAGCGGTGAGAAAGAAATTCTGAGTGACTGCACCAGGAAAATCTTCACTCACACAAAGTCCCTCATGTACTTTGCTGCCTGTACACAACAGCTATAATAACAATAACAATAACAATAATAATAATAATAATAATAGTCCAATACCAACAACAACAACAACAACAAAATAATAATAATAATAATGGAATAATCTGGGAAAATAATCTTGGTGAGGCTGCAGTTTCTGGCAGGGCTGGGATCACAGAGCCTGTTCCACGCTGGATATTCACAAGGAGTCAGTCCCATCCCTCCCCAGCTCTGATTTCTGCTCCTGTGTCCTGCTCCTACCCCAGCCCAGGCTGTGCTGGCACAGATGTTTGTGTGGATGCAGAGAAGTGTTAGGGAACTCAAACCATTTGGTTGGTTTTGATGCAGAATATCCACCATCCAGGCTGTTGCTCCAGCACAGACTCCAGGGCTGGCACAGGGGAAGGGACAGAGGATGGGAATGAGCAGATGGGGGAAGCATGAGCTGCTTCCACGTGGGGCTTAGAAACAAAAATCCCCAAACCAGATTTGTGTTTTGGGAGGGTTCACCTTCTCCCAGTTCAGTCAATGCCACTTTTCCACTACTATTTTGTTGCACCCCCTTGTGCTGGGAAATATCTCACAAGCAATTCCCTCTTTTTCAAGTCCTCTGGAGTGTTTGGGTACTTGCAATCAATTCTTTAGGAGATGCTAGAAGAGGACAGCAGTGAGATCCTGCAGGGGAAAAAAAAATCCCTCTTCTTCCTTGTGCAAATTGAAATGTGGAGAGAAAATAAAGTGAAAAAAAAAATCCCTCTTCTTGCTTGTACAAATTGAAATGTAGAGAGGAAATAAAGTGGAAAAAAAAAATCCCTCCTCTTGCTTGTGCAAATTGAAATGTGGAGAGAAAATAAAGTGCCCATAGAAATACCCAACAATTTCGGTGCCTGTGCAGAGCAAATCCAGCTTTTGTCAGTGGTTGTTGATCCTCTGCCTTGTGCCTGTGAGAAGTCTCATCTTCTTACCTTGTACGCAATGAAATCTCCTCGTTTTCCTCTGAGATAGTTGGACAGATTTCCATATTTGCAGTACTCCACTATGACCATTAAAGGACCTAAAAAAGACAGTGAAAGTCAAATGAGTTTTGGAGCACTGCAAAGCACAGAATTCTAATTTATCCTACCAAATCCTCTTCAAAATAAGTGGCATTTCTATTATACAGACGAGGAAATGAGGAAACACAGCGGTGACACAAGCAGCAGGGATGTGGAGAGAAGGGAACACATTTCTTAGTTTTCCCCACTGGATGCTAACAGTTGGTATTTATTCCTAATTTATAAACAAGGAAAGCTCAGGATGATCAACACAGTCCCAGATGCTGTTGAGGTTGGTTTGCCCTGTACATGGAGCAGTTTTCATTTTCTCTGCTGGCTTCACAATTGTTTGTTTTGGGTGGAGCTGATGCCACGGGAGGAAATCAAAGTATGCAGGGCCACAGACAGATCTAAACGAAAAGCTGCAAAAATACCCAGTCTGAGGTTCCTGAAAGCCTGGAAAGGGCTCTCGCTTTCTTCCTTATTCCTTCACAAACCACTGTAGATTCAGTGCTGCTTTTATACAATTATGCAGGCTTTTAAGAGCTGCTCGAAATGCTTTTATATTGCAGGGTGAGATGTTAGGGAAGGGAAAAGCTGCACTCTGGACTTTTATTTTTTTGTAATCATCAAATGAAAGACGAGGTGAATTCATGGGACTGGGATGCGGATAAACATGGAATATTACTGACCCCAAACACTCAGACTTTCAGGTCCAGAACCTTTTTCTCTGGAGAAGGTCTGTGGCTCAGACTGAGGAGTTTGAATTCAAAGGAGAAATGCTGAGAGCTGCCCTTGGCTTTGGGGAAGGAGCTGGGCAGGATTCCTGCAGGAATTCCTGCATCCTCCCGGGCAGGAGCGGGGCTGCACTCGGCTCCTTGTCCAGCACTGCCTGGGGACAGCCCCAGGAGGGACAGTGACCCCGGGACAGTGTGGGACAGCGAGAGGAGCAGCCTTTGGGAGCACACGGCCCCACAGAGAGGGAGACGCTGAATTCCTGCAGGAACCAAGCCCAGGGTGTTCCCTGCGGGTTCCTGCAGGCCCTGCACTCCCCCCAGCCCTGCCTTGGGGGCACACCCACTCCAGCACCCCCAGCCCCTCTGCCTGCAGCTGCAACAACCTGGCACCTTGCAGAAACACCAACCCCAAACCCCCAAATCCCAGTGGCTCCAGTGCTGACCCCAGAGCTCTGCTCAGTGCTGGGACCTGGCCGTGCTCAAGAGATTTGGCTCTGAAGAACACAAAGTCCAGTGTCCCTCACGGATGCCCTGAGGAAATGCAGATTCCAGAACAGCTTTAAAGCTCTGCTCAGTGACTTACTCATGGTTTTGAAACGCTTCCTACACACGGCCTCCCCATATTTTGTTCCCTCATTGTAAAGCACACACTGCATTAGTTCTGACTGCTGAACATCAGACACTCCGCCAAAGTGTTAAATTCTGTTATTTGGTACCTTGTTAAGATAATGTATGTGCATACTGAGTACCAGCCTCCATCAGGAATACACGGTTACATAAAGCCTGACAGGGGAGGGGAGGGGAGGGGAGAGAGCCCTGGAATTTCACAGGAACTCGGAGCTGTGTCTGTCCCTGGAGCTCGAGGCTGTTTTTCTTTCGTCTGCACCTGCACTGCTCAGAGCAGAACAAAGCAGTGCCTGCCCCGAGGCTGCCCCGTGCCCTGTGGGGTCCTGCTGCACCCCTCTGCTCCACACTCGGCCCCCCAAAGGCTTCCCAGGCTCCTGGCAGGGAGGAGGGAGGGTCACCCCCACTCAGGATGGGGCAGGCTGGAGAATGGGAAATCGAGGAGCTCCTGGGAGAAAACTTTCCTAGAAACGGGACACTGAGAGGCTTTGATCAGGGGTGCCTGAGGTGTGTCTTGCTGTGCAAGCACAACTCTGGGGCTGCTTTGGTTAAGAACCACTGAGCCCTGGTCCTGCTGCCAGGTTTGTCACCTGTTTGTCCTGAGCCCCCTGAGGGACCTGTCAGCACAGGAGAGTCACCAGCATTCCCAGTGTTCCAGCCCCTCTGCTCATCACCCCAAGCAAAGGCTCCTGGCTGCTGTATCTGAGCCCTAAATCCCTCCAGCTGGAGCTGCCCTTGCTCCCACACAAGCTTTTGGGGTCTGGAGTGCTGCAGTTCTTGGGAGCTCCCCATCTATCGTTGGAACCCTGGGCGCTGAGAATTTTAGATTTTCTGTGCTGACAGGCACTGACCCCCAAGCAAACACTGCATTGGACCTGAGGCCGTGGAAAAGGCTCCCAAAATTGAGAGACAGCACTGGGACTGTGGGTGTGGAGTTTGAATAGAAGTGTGTGATAGCACAGGGTGCAAAACTTAGAGTTTAAGGTTTTAGACTAGAGTTATATATATATAAGGCAAGATGAAGGATTTAGGATGTCGACTAAGTTCTTCTTTTTCACCTTCTTCTTCATGGGTCTGGGTGGTGTTTTGTAATTGGGTAGAAAAATTCACATTGCTGTCACGGGTGGTTGGTTATTGGGCTAACAGTCAAAATAATATAGGTGTCCTCTCGTTATTGGATAATTTGTGCTTAAAAGATTTTGGAAAGAGTTAGAGACAGAGCCATTTTTCATTTTGTTAGCTAGAGCTCACAACTTGTGAGACTGTAACATAGGCAAGAATGAATAAACACCTGGGTCCGAACATGAACGCCGTCTCTCGAGCGTTTAATCCCGGCTCGAACAGAAGAAAAGAAGATAAAAACCCCACAATCTGTGGCTCCCACATCCCAGCAGCATCCATGGCTGCTGGCTGCTGTTTCCTGAGGAATTGGAACCACCTTGCTGGAGGAAAGATTTCTTCCCTGGCATCCTCCCAAATCTACCACACTGAAGTTTTCCTTCCCCCTTGTGACTGGACACCAGTCGTCGGGAACTGATGGTTTTGGGGTCTCAGATGACGAGAGATCTGTGCACCATCCCTCTGGATTTCCCCCCTTCATTTATTTCACTCTGGACTCTCCCTTGCCCTCGGATCACCCAAACCTGTCTGTTTGGGGCGGTTTTTGAAGGTCAGCAGTGAGGAGCCATCCTCGAGAGCTGCTCCCCTGAAGCTGGAGCACAGCAAGAGGCACGGCTGCTTTGTCTGGCAGTGTGGGCACGGGTGTTCTAGTGACAAAGGTCTGAGATTTATGGGATTTTGTGTGATGCAGGGCCAGTCCTGCCAGCTCAGCCCCGTGCGAGTCCCTGCTCCTGCTGCAGCCTGGGCTGTCCCAGGTTTCCTGTGCACGGGGCAGAACCTGCTGTGTTTGCCTGGAGAGGGTGAATGCTGGGGAAGAGGAGGTTCAGGCAGCCAAGAGCTCAGCCTGGTGCATCCTCCTGATAAGGCAGGGAAGGAGAGGGAGAAGCAGCCTGGAAATGCCCACACTGGGGAGGAACTGGGCACCTCACTGCAATCCAGAGTCCTCCTCCCTTCAGTGCAGAATGCCTTTTGGGAACAGGCCTCCAGAGAAAACAGAGAGGTGACACCATGGGTGGGAGAGCTTCAGGAGCCCTGGATGGGATCAGGCCACCTCCTGCAGGAGCAGCAGCAGCTCTCCTGTGAGCAGAGAGCTGGAACTGGCTGCACTTGCACTGGCTGCACCACAGGCACTTCCAAACCCCCAAGAAGTGTCTGAAAGGTGTTTTCTTTTTCGCTCCTGATTTACTGAGGACTCCTCACCTCCAGCTTTGGTGCAGGCTCCCAGCAGGTTGACCACATTCAGGTGATGTCCTATATGGATGAGGATCTTCAGCTCAGACATCAGAGCCTTGCACTCGTTAGTAGTTGCACATTCTGCTTAAGATAAACAGGAAAATTCATCTTTACACAACAGGATATTTTCAACAGGACACAGCAAGATCCTGTTTATCCTTCGAAACAAAACCCACCCAGGTCCCTTGCAGTATCTTGGCTTTTCAGACTCTCACACAGATAATAATTCATCCGTTTCATTGTCTGCTGACCTTTATGAAGTGGGATAACACTTTATCTTTCGGGTGACTCTTCCTTTCTCGAGCGTGGGTTATGGAGGTGACGGTCCCTTCCCCCAAACCTGACCCCACAGAGCCTTTGGCAGGACTCAGTTTTGCAAGCTTAGCAAAGCCAACCTCTGCAAGCCCCCACAGCACACAGAACGTGTCCCTTCCTCTCTGCTGGGCTCTGCAGCTCAGCAGGACTTGGTTGCAGTACCCCAGAGCTCTCCACTGCAGGTGAGGAGGAACCCACAGGTCTGGAAGCTGTGTCCCCAGATGTCCCAGGGAATGCACAGCATGACTAAAGCTCAGGCCTGTAAGATCTTATTGACCCAAGAAATACATTTTCTAATATCTGTGTGTGAGCCATGAACCTGACAGGGGAGGCACTGGCTGGCCAGTGACATTATTTGAAGGCAGGCAGCCTCAGAGCAGGTTGTTCAGGTGCTGCTTTATCTTCCCAGCCTTCTCTCCAAAACTTCCATGAGGTATTTGAACGGGAGAGGCTTTGGCCTGTTTCCTTTGCCTTTGTAGCATGTAAGGTTTAAACATGAAGACACAGTTATGCAACAAATCCTTTGGTGTTTATGTTTGTAGAATTCCCCATAATCTCTCTCCAAACTGTGTCACAAAGAAGGAGCTATTCCAAGATTCCTTCAGTCAGCAGGGTTTGGTGTGTCCATGGGTGGTATCACTCCTGATTTCCCCTGGCATCTGCTGGAACCCGCAGCCAGCTCGGAAGTGTTTTAGATAATTCTGCACATTGAATTTCAGCCTTCCATCCAGAACAGGCCCGAGCATACTGCACGGAGATGGCAGAAATGCAGGCACCTCCAGAGCCTTTTGAATTCCCTGGATGGATTGAGTGACACTAGACAATCTGCCTTATTGGTGAAAGTGATGAATTACGGGCACGTTAGTCGGGGAGGGGCAGACCAGAGCAGGAGGCAGCTGCCTCCACTGGGGGAGGGAGGCGTAGAACGATGGAGAATCTGCCAAATGTTGCTGAATATGTGCTGGCAGGGCAGAGCTGACATGAGGATCAGTTGGGAAGAGCAGCATGGAAGGGAATGAAACCCCAGAGCTGTCCAGGGCAGTACGTCTGGATGGAGATGGGAATATGGCTGCGTCAGGGACTTCTAGGA
Organism: Chamaea fasciata; assembly: GCF_029207755.1. NCBI lineage: Eukaryota > Metazoa > Chordata > Aves > Passeriformes > Sylviidae > Chamaea > Chamaea fasciata. The sequence continues at coordinate 2,327,324 of NW_027094107.1, forward strand.
TATTTCAAGGATCTGGAAATGGGCGTGGAACAGAAGATACAACAGCAGGAGAGATGATCAGAAGGGTGAAAATAGAGAGGGGAGACCAGGAGGCCCAGAGAGGTGATAAATGGGTGTGTTTGTGATTTCAGAGAGATGGGAGAGAGGCAGCTGGTGGCAGAAGCCAAGTCCCGTGGCAGCAGTCACTGGCGGAGGCATTGCAGGGGTTAATGGTGTCATGCAGCGGGATGGAGCCGTGAGGGCCATGGCAGCACGGGCTGAGCCTTTGGGATCCCCCTCAGGAGCAGCTCCCGGCCCTGCCCGAGCAGGCGGCGTGTGCCTGATGCGTTCACTCCTCGCTCAGAACCGGCTCCGAGCTCCCTCCTTCCCTCCGCCCCACGGGGAAAGCTTCCCTTCATATCAGCAACTGCCAGCAAGGTGTCTCCCATTCCCTCCCCTGGCACTTGGGATTTTTCCCAGCCCCCTGAACTGTTCTCCATCTGGCTGGGCTGCGAGGGAAGGCTCAGCTCCAATTTCGGGCTATCTCGTGGAATTACACTCAGTAACCTGTCTCCCTCCTCACCCCACGGACCTGGAGGCTGCTGTTTTCTCCCTCGAGGAATACCAGCCTTAATCAGCAGCGCAGCACACGGAGTTGCTGCCATTTCCTCCCCTTGCATCCCTCCAGGCCGGCGAATTCCCACCTGGAAGCCCATTCCCTGCGGGACACAGCGAGCTGCGCCCTGTGCCCCCGGCTGCCCCCGGCTCCCCTCAGCAGCCTGGGGAGGATCTCAGAGGGAGTTTTTTGTACCTTTCAGCATTTTTACGGCAACTGTTTTGCAGGTTGAAGATTTATCAATGCCAAAAGCAGACGCCTCCACCACCTTCCCAAAAGCACCATGACCCAGAGTTTTACCTAGAGAAGCAAGAGTCGAGAGTGAGCCCAGGCTGCACCGGCCAGGAGGGGACATGCAGCCTCAGCTGTGCAGGAGACACGGTGCACAGTGCACAGACACAGGCACAGCAGCCCGAATCACATCCCGCAGCATATGGATAGCCAGGGATCTCTATCCATATGGCCTGGATGCAATAGAGCACGGGAGAGAACAGAGGAGGGGAAATCACTGCGCTCACTGAGGGCACGGCTGACCTACACGGACTGAGGGGAGAAATGTCACCTGGGGCTGTCCTGGAGCCCAGGGAGGGCAGAGTTCGGGTCAGCTGTGGCACCCTGATCTCTTATAAACCACTGAGAGAGCCAGCAAGGCACGCAGGGGGTCACAATCCTTTAACCCTTCGGTTATTGGCATCGATTTGATGAAAAAGCTGCACTAAATGGAATTTAGGACAGTAACTTTATTTTCCCTGTCATTTGGATTCTCCTGCCTGTATTACCTGGTGTGCTCTGAGGGCTCTGACCCAGGGTCTGGTTTTTGGTTCTGCCAGTTGCTGTGTCCCACCATCACCTCAGATTTTGTGGCGTTTTTTTTCTGTCCTCTCCTCCACGTTTTCCAGCTGCAGCACCAAGAGCACGCACAAATACAGATATTTCCCTGCACTCCGCGGTGCACACAGATGTTACAGTTTCGCTGTACAAACACAGCCAGCTCTTTTGCATTTCCTCACTCCATCAGCCACTGAACTGAGCTGTTCAGTGAAATGTGGCTCCTTTTTTCCATTAGAGCTTTTTACAGCTCAAAGCTGAGTTCTGATGGCTGATAAGGAAGTGATTATTTGATGAATTGATAGCTTTATTCAAGAGAAAATTCACTTTCCTTTTTCCTCTATGGGGATGAAATCACTCTTTTGGCAGGGACGGTACCTGGAGGCACCTTTCCCCCCTGTCAGGAGTTTGGCTTCCCTTTCCCAAGGAGAAGAGGTGGCAGCTGTTTTGACAGAGTCTTTCCAAACCCCTCATTTCACCCTCCATTCTGGCTAATCGTGAGCTCTGTGATCCCAAACCCAAGGGTGGCGGTGCCCCCGGCACTGCGCCAGGCTCTTCCTCGGTTATCCAACAGCTCCAGCGCCCTTGGGAACCTTTTGGGATCATTCTTCCCCTCGGCTGTGACCCCAAACCACTCACCCAGGCGCAGCCTGTCCCTGGGGAACTCCCACTTGCTGCTGTCGTAGGGCAGGCGGTCACACTGCTCGTCAAGGGGCATCTCCTCCGGGTCCATGATAATTGACAGGTATCCTGTTTTAATGTCGGTGGCATCGGGCTAAAAACAGGGTGCGGAGGGATTATTCCGGGGATTTATGCTGCAGTTCCAAAGGGAGGGGAGCTGTCTGGCAGCCCCGGGAGTTCCCTGCCTTCCAGGCAAATTTATTCGGGGCCAGGAATGCATCGCTGCAGCTTCCTGCTTCTGTTCCACAGCTGAGACACAAATGTTTGTGTGTGGCTGCCACTCGTGGGAAGAGGCGCCGCTCGATGCTGGGAAACACAAAATCTACCTGGATCGGCCAAAGGAAATCACTGGTTTTCCACGGGAACTGCAGGAGCTGCACTTCCTGCTGCATATTTTGGCACCCGTCACCGTGTTTTGTTCTGCAGTGTTGATTCTCCATGGTTCTCCACTTAATGGCTGCAACTTATTGCAATTGAAAACTGGGGGGAAGCTGCTGGAAATTGCTATTTCTGATGCTGCTAGAGTGAGAAATTGTGGTTGGGTTGGGTGAGCAGACTTGCACAGGTGTGAAGTGCAAGAGGAAATTCAGTGTTGTCCACAGCTCTGTTAAGCTGAGGTCAAGGATGAGAATGTGAACTTAATCCCCGTGTTTGCAAGAGGAAGGGAAATTTTACTCAAATATTGGAGATCAGCACTGGGACTGCAGTTTGGTGGGAGCAGAGCAGAGAGCTGGGCTTGCCTTTCTGTTTGCTGTTTGTTTCAGGAAAATAGACCTAAATTCCTGGAAACTTTACTGCAAGTTTACTTTTTCAGCCACAAAAGGGAGGTGAAGAAAGGGCAAGGAGATCGAATCAGCTGTGTGGTTTGAGCTCATTTCTAGAGCAGACAGCCTGGGATGTTTTTTTAATATTTTTTAGAGTCAAGTGCTGAAATCAAGTCCTCATTTTAGAGGATCTAGCGTATTTTTTTGTTATTCTCACAAGCCAGTTTGACTCATAAAGAGGGAGGAGCCTGATTTCAGTCCAAACCATGGACTGAATTTTACAGGGACCTTTTTCCCAGTTTTTCTACCATCTGCCCCAAACATTTGTCCCTTTGCTATTCCACTGAGGCAGATGCCAGCCCTTGTGCAGGACAGGAGCCCTCTCACCTTTCTCAGCTTGCGAATGAAGAGGGTCAGGAGGAGCCAGAAGAGCGTGGCAGCCAGGCCTGTGCACACCAGGATGATCACCTCAATGTTGGATTTCTCCTCAGAACCTGCAGGTGAATGAACCAGGTCAGAAATGTGTCCAACCCCCTGAGTGAGCCCACTGGAATTGCGCATTCCCTTGATGCCTTAAGCTTTAGCTTTCATGTTTTCAGGTTCTGTGCTGCCCAGGGGTGCAGCTCTGAGCTCACAGTCAGTGTCACTGGGCTCTGCACACAGCAGGGACACAAAACAAATCCTTTTCCTGCTGCACAACAAGGACAACTGTCAGCCCAAAAGCACAAACAAGGGTGGGCTGGAGGGAGGAACAAGAAGGATGGGACCTCACAGCCTGGAGCTGGAATTGGACAATTAAATCCCAATATGCAAATGGATCAAAACTTATAAAAGTTTGACACCTCGTGAACAGTCAGCCATTTTTGTGACCATTCTTAGTCCACCTTGAGTGTATCCCTGGCCAGGCTCTCGTCCTGCCCAAGGTGGATCCTTAAAGGCCTTTCAATAAATCCCTACTTTATTCTCCAGCTCTGCCCAGTCTCTGTTCCAGGTCAGACTCCCCAAGTCATCCCCCTCAGCCCGGGCTCACCTTGGATTTTGATGAAGGCTGATGTGCTGTCTTGGCCCAAGTCGTTGGAGGCCCGGCACTCGTAGAGCCCCTCATCGTCCTTCTTCACTCTCTCAATCACCAGGGTGTTGTTTTCCATGGAAATTCCTGGTTTAAGGCATTTTGGTTAATGTTGGCACAATAACCTGCCTGCCAAAAATACTTTCAGGAGACAGAGCTGAAGGTCAGCTCCCATCCATGCAGGCTCTGGTGCTAGGACACATTTTAATCCTGTGCTCCTCTTGGTCTGGCAACCTTTCCCTGACTTTTTCCTCTTCAACACCTGGGTAAATTATTTGGCAGCATTTAAACAAACACGGCTCTTGATTTAGAGTGGGTAGAGCCTGGAAACGAAGCCAGAAGTTAGCAAAGGGCTGCAGGATTGGTGTCTGACAGCAGGAAGATACACTGGGAAAAATGGGAGCTCAGTGGAATCGCTGAAGGCTGTGGGACGGGATGGGGCTGCTAACAGGGGGAACATGGAACTCAAGTTAGGCAATTCTTGGAAAAATAACGGTGTGAAGCAATCCTGGATTCACAGGCAGCCAGGTGGAGTGGGAATGGAGAGGTTGCCTAGATATGAGCCATGAGAGACTTTAATAACATTTAATATTCCCAATTTCATTTTTTCCTGATCTGAGGTACTGTGCCAAGAGTTCTTCTGTTTCACTGAGGGGATGATTGGGGTAGAAATAGGGAAACGGGTCAGGCTTGGAATCCAAAAGAGAAGGACATTTTGAATTTCTGGGTGTTCTGCCTGTGAATCCCGTTGTTGTTAACAAGAGCACTGCACACAGCTTGCCATGCACTGTGCTGAAATATTTACCCTGAGGTGTTTTTTCCAAATATTTTATTTATGTTTCCATTGGTTGTATGAGTTACATGCTTGTCCCTCTAGAATTATTTATAAAATTTCAGGAGCTATAAAGAGTTTCTCTCAGAACATTCTGATCTGAATTATAGATGATCCTAGATTTCCTACCTAGTCCAAGTTGCAAAATTAAAGTCACAGGACCAGCTCCTGACATGGGATTCTCCAGGATTTATGGGAGGACTCTGGATATACTCACTTCGCACTGGGGGAACCTCACCTTCAGTGCCGTTTTGAGCACCAGAATATAAAAAAGACTTTAATCCATTGGAGAGCATCCAAAGGAAGTCACAAGGATTTGGAAGGATCTGGAGAGGCCTTTTGAGGAGGGGCTGAGGGCATTTGGTTTGTTCAGCCAGAGGAGACCGAGGGGAGACCTCAGTGAGGTCTTTGACATCCTCATGAGGGACGGCTCCAATCTCTGCTCCCTGTGAGCAGGGACAGCACCCAGGGAACGGCTGGAGCTGTGCCAGGGCAGGGTTAGGGTGGAGATCAGGAAAGGTTCTTCCCCCAGAGGGTGCTGGCACTGCCCAGGGAATGGGCACGGCCCCGAGGCTGCCCGAGCTCCAGGAGCATTGGGACACCGCTGCCAGGGATGCCCAGGGTGGGATTGTCGGGGTGTCCGTGCAGGGAAAGGAGCTGGATCAATGATCCCTGTGAGCCCCTTCCAACCCAGCACATCCCAGGATTCTGTGGCACAGAGCTGGGAAGGCACCTGGGCTCAGGGGAAGGAGCTGCAGGCTGGGGTGAGGCTCCCTGCCCATGGTGGCTCTGTCCCACGGAGCTGAGAGCGCATTCCCATCGCTGTGCTGTGGGAAATAAAGGACATTCCATACGCCATGGGATGCCCTGAATCCCTCTGCCAGGTGACTTGGCTGCAGTTTATTGTGCCCAGGACAGCTGAGAGCTCAGGCCTGTGCTGCCAGACCCCCTGACACAGGCGCACCCTGTGGCTCAGGTTGTGCCCACACTGGTCTCATACAAGCTCCCTGATTTCCCAGGGCTATGCTGATGTGTGCTGGGCTGGCTCTGCACTCAGGAGTTTCCTCTGACCTCAGAGTCCAAGCTGGAGCCCCCTGCAGTGCTCTGGAATCCTTGGACATCCTTGGACAGTCCTGGGCCTGTGTGGATGGGGCCCAGGGGCATTTGTGTACCAACATCTCCCCCCTCTCTTTGAGCCATGTAGATTCCCTTGATCACTTTATTGATCATTTGTCAAAGGCACTGGAGCAAACAAGGCGCCATTATTAGCACAACTATTATGACGATTAAAGTGTATAGACCCATTTTTAGAAGCTCCTTCGTCCATGATGTTAAATTCCACTTACCAAACAGGTTATCTAACCAAGTCCCATCATCAGCTCTTATTTTCGACGTGCCTTCCTTAAGTTGTTGTATGCTCTCACGGGCGGATTCTGAGTGATCAGATAAATTCACACACCACCTCCCTTCCAAATCTTCACTCCCATGTCCATGTGTGTGTGTGCCCTGAGTCACGGGCATGGCTCCATGTCACAGCGACCCTGCCAGCCCATCATCCCACACCCCAAACAATTCCGGGCTGCAGGACCTCACCTGATGCTGCTGAGATGGGGTAGCCGTTCTTCCTCCAGGTGACCTGTGGCTCTGGGGTCCCACTGACCCTGCACTCCAGCAGGATCTTGCCACTGATGTTCACCTCCAGGTCCGTGAGGTTCTGGATCACCAGCGGCGCCGCCTTCGCTGCAGCCACACGGGAAAAGAGCCCCAGTCAGGGCTGGGGAGCCCCTTCCCTCCCCTCCCCTCCTGGCACGGCCTCTCTGGGCGGGATGTGGCAAAGGTTGGGTTGATCACTTGTTCAAAAATCCCCCCCCCCCCCCCAAGGTTCTGGGAGGAGTGGGTGAGTGTATTTGGTTTATTTTCACACTCAGGTTTGGCTGCAGCTCCAACTCCTCATCCTCTGAAGAAAACAAAGGACAGGGAGTGGGTGGTGCACATGCAGAGTGAAGACAAAAAGGAGAAAGGAGGGGGGAAAGAGGAAACAGTTCTAAAGGTTTTTTTATCCTCCATCAGGAGTGCAGTTTTCTCCTTACTATAACCATGGTAATGCCCACTTTATGTTCATTTATAAAAGGTGCGGGACAGCAATGAATAAAATCATAAGCGCAGCATAAAATAAACCCCAAACTTGCAGTGAGGACAGAAGATGAGGGGCATTAGAACATATAAAATGTTTGACTAGGGGAAGGAAACTGGGTTTGGAGGGGCGTTTCCATGTGTGCACTCCACAAGAATTCCCTGACATGTGCCAGACAAATGACAGAGCCCAGTCATCCTCACAAGAACGTGATCCTAACTGCAGCTCTCCATGGATGTACTCCCAGTCTAGCTGTGTTTTTCCCATAGCCATGCTGTGTAGGTGTGCGTGTGTAGGTGGAAATCTGACTGACTGCATAAAAATATCTGCCAGAGGAGAGGAAAGGGAAGTGCCTGAATGCAGAGAGCAGAGCAAGGCCAGTGCCTCACAGCAGGTGATGCTCACAGGTGGGGACCAGCCAAACCATTACCACTGCCCAACGCCTGGGTGAGACTCCTTCCCTTCCCCTCCACCCCAGGAAAAGGGAGATGTTTGTTTGTGTCTGGAAATAAATCACCTCCCAGTCTGGAGGCAGAGCTGTGGGTGAGGATCTGTGTGTGTGGAGGGAAGGGAAAGGGACGGGGAGGCTGCACAGGGAATGTGCTCCTTCGCCCCAAGGCTGAAGGCAGCCCTGGGCTGTGCCTGAGTGCCCAGAGCTCACCGCAGTGCTGGCCCTGCCGTGCCTCAGGAGCCACAGGAGCCAGCTGAAAATCCCTGTCTAATTCAGCTGCTGAAGCACTCTGACTCCTGCTCCCTGACTTGCTGCTGCGTGTCTCACTTCTTCTCCAGTTCTGTGCTTTGGGTTTTCTTCACCGCTGGAAGGTGGTTAACAAATCTATCCACCCTCCATGCCAGCAGCCCTACTTCTTCTGAGGAGATCATCTCTTCTGAGAGATGATCACTCAGCTTCTTCACTCTGAAGCAGAAGGAACTTCACTAATTTTCAGTGACTTCCTACTGGCAGAAGTGTCTTGCCCTTTGTATTCCCACAGCCAACTGAACCAGGCTGGAGGGTCTTAGTGAAGTAAGAGAGTTGGGGGCTTGGGCATAAATAAGAAAATAATTGCTATGACAAAGTGCATCCCTCTTACCCAGAATAAAGGGCACGTGTCACTGGATTTTACACCTGCCCAGGGGCATTTGGGATCTGCTGGGTCCAAATCTATTCATGTATCTCATCCTGGCACTGAGAGTGGGTGCAAAGTCATACAGATCTGGGGGTGAGCATCCCAAGTTACAGCTGTGCTGGCAGTAAATGGTGGGCGATGCTTTTTGTCCTCAGTCAACTCTAAATCTGCACCCAGCATAGAGCTGGGAAGACAAAATGCTGCTGAAATCACCTCAATGTGATCTCAGATATTTTATCCAAACCCGGCAGTGGCTGGGTGAGTGTTCTCCATGTCAGGCTGTCAATCCACACGGAGCAAATAACAAAATCCCACCAGAGCAGGACAGCAGGTTTGTGTGAGGACACGTCCCAGTGCCACTGTCCCCTGGCACGTACCTCTGACCAGGAGCTGGCTGTGCTGCTCCAGCGTGTCCGTGCTGTTGTGCTGGTTCTGGGCTCGGCACTTGTAGAGGCCACTCTGCTCCTTGGTGACGTTGGGAATGAGCAGGGTCAAGGAGATGGAATATTTGTCCATTTTCCTGACCACAGAGGGGCTGGGAGCTGGCTCTGAGGAGGGGTAGTACCACGCCAGGTGGGTGTAGATGTACTTGGAGGCCCGGCAGGTCAGCCGGACGTCGTTCCCCACGATGGCTGTGACCTGGGAGGATGTTTGCAATCCAGAGGGCACGTCTGGGAGGAAGGGAAAATGTGTTAGGAATTTTAAATCCCAGCTGAGAAGATCTCTGGCTGCCTGGCTGCTACTTGGGGGTCAAATTTCCAGCGGTAACGGAACAAGCCAAGTTTAATGAGGCACATGGAAATGTGGAAACAGACACTGGAGCTGGGAATTAGGGGAGTGAAAGTTCCTCTCACTGCCCGGTGCTAACCTGTGCTAGTCCAGCCCTCAGCATTCTAAATCATCCCATCTCCAAGTAATGAATTGAAAGCTTATAAATAGAAGGAGTTAATGGACTGAGAGAGTTTAATCAGGAGCTGTTTCTATCCAAGTAGAAACATGTGTTTGTGAGCTCTTCCCTCTCCACAATCAGGGCTGGAAAGTATTAATTGCAGAGGAATAAAGAAACCCGTTCCCATCCCTCAGGAGCAACACCTTCTTCCCCACTGAACAGTCTCCTCAACTCTCTCTTATTCCAACTGTGCCAATAATTATTTTCATCACATGTGAATGCTGGATATTTACTTGATCACTGATGGATTAACTGATCTAACGATGTCTAAGTCCTTGAGGCCCTTATATTTAGCAGAGAAACACTCTGAGTCGTGACTCTGACCTAGCCATGGAAGAATGAGCTGTTTCTTTGCTATATTTTTAGTAACTTTTCACTCCATAAAAAAAAAAAAAATTAAAAAATCAGTTTTCCTGAAGTGGTGAACTGAATCCATTTGGAAACAAGAAAAGCTGAGTGGAAAGCCAGAGCCTGCCCTGCAGTAGCTGCCAGAGACCTGCGAGTAAATTAGGGCTGGAAGATACTTTGGATTTTGTTAATTTTGGGGATCTACCCACCTGAAGGAAAGTTCATGGATAACCACAGTGATCTGGAGTTATTCTGCTGCCTGTTAGGTCAGGATTTTCAAGCAGCTGAGAGTTATGAGGACCCTTTTATTAACAGTGTTCCCAGGGACAGGCTCACTCTGGGCCACTTTCTGAGCAGGAGCAGGTTTGCCCTAAATCTGAGAGGCAATTCAGTGCCAAGCTGTGGGTGAGAGGCTTCCTCAAGCCAGGATGAGCTGGGTGGGACTTTGAGAGGGCCAGGGGTTAGAGCAGAACAAGTGTGCGCTGCACTTGCCATCTGCAAATTCCACCTGGAGTTTGGCCAGGGGCTCCCACTGCAAAAGGTTCTGCAGAAGCTACAGCTGAGCACAAAGAGTGAGGCAGCTGAAATAACCAACCTGCCTTATAATAAACCACATATTCCATAAAATACAGAGCCCTGGAGGAGCTTTCAGATATGATTAAAAGTCTCTCTGCTTCCTGAGTCATCTGGAGTAGAACCCATGAGCTTTTGCTTCATGGTTTTTAAAGACTGGCACCAGAAATACTTCACAAAAGATCCAAAAAGAGAAGGGACCCCTTCAGGCCACAGCTGTGGAAATTGTTATTTTTCTCCCCCTTCCCTGTGCTGGAATTGCAGTTTGCTCTCTGCAGGGTGTTGTCAGGCTCGGTTGCTCTCTCTCAGTGCCAGCTGCGTGCTCAGGCTGCCTTGTGTGACACGTCCACTGCTCACTCCTGATGTCCTGTGCTTCCAACACATCCAAATGCTGCTTATCAGCACAGAGGGAATGTCTGAGGCCACCAAAACCTCTCTACATGGGAAAACTGTGAGCCAGTGAAAACCCTGGGCTGTGGCACGAGCAGCATTTCACATCTCCTGGATCTCTCCTACGAAAACGTGGAGCAAGTGCTGCATCCTTTGGGGTAAGACTGCCTTGGGCATGGCACAGCTTGGGCTGCAGCATTTTGGTGCAAATTCCCCGTGAATGGGGTGTGTCCATTGCCAAGCCCTGAGTTTTGAAGGATGCTCCATAGTTTTACTTTCTTGCTGGACTTGAAAGTTGCCAGGATTTTTTTTTTATTATTATTATTTTTTTCTACCAACTTAACATTCAGGGAGCAGAGGCCTGGCTTGTTTTTCTTATCATTCCTTCTCCTGACATTTTTTATTTAGCATTTTGAATATTTTTAGCCGGAACCTGTTCTATTCTCTCCCATCTTGTTTGCCTTTCAAGCAGCTCTTTCAGCTCCAATAGAATATTCATTGATTTTCGTTGCAGTGGCAGGAAAAAGAGAGGAGAAAAGAAGTTGCTCTGCTCTATCTTTTCACGCTCTCCTCTCCGTTTTCTCCTCCTACCTGGATTATCAGGGGAGTGAGCGCAGCTTGGAGAGCACATTTCAAGTCAGTTCATCTCTCAGACAGCTTTGCTTACATAATCCTGAACCCGAGCAGTGATTAACTTCCTTTCTCTGAACAGATACCGTGTTTTAGAAGGCTCCTAATAAGTTGGCTAAAAGAATGCACCACGGGGCCTTTTCCCTTTTATCAGCAGACACCAAACATTTGTCTTCGGTGTTGCGTTACAGCGCAGTAGCTGCGAACTTCCCTCTGGATCCCGTGGCGAAAGAGGGAAAGGAGCCATTGGGGGCAGGTAAAAAGGCAGCATAAATCAAAGGCAAGGCTGGCTCCATTTGTATTTACAAGGAATTAATTGTTTTTAATTTCCTGTGCTTTGCACAATAATCTGTGTAATTCAAAACTTCTGCCCTTACCCAAATTCCAACCCTGGCCCTGGCAAGGGGGGGTTGTTATTGGAAAAGGGATGGAGGGAAGGGGGAGCCCCTCTATGGTGGTGCTTGTCAGGAATCCTGTCAACACCTCGGGAATGAGCAGTTTGGAGTGGCACAAAATCCTAGAACAGCCCAGCTCATCCATTGTTCTGCTATCTGAGAGCAGATTTTTATCTCCTGCTGGAAATGCAATATTTTCTTTTGGGGAGAAATCTTTAACTCCATTTTTCTCTGTTGTTTTGGCAATCAGATAAACCCTTGGGGAAAAAAAAGGGCTTTGGTTATTATTTGTTGTTCTTATCATAATTCATTTATATTCCCAGAACATTCCAACTTTTCAGATGGGTGGGATCCCATTTTGCTGGATGTAGTGCAGTCAGACAAAGGCTGGAATTTGATTTACTCTGGACCCGCAGCTCTGTGGAGCTGCCCTTCCCAAGGTGCAGAGCAGAGATTAGAAGGTAAATGACACTTGTCCATGGCAGAGAATCCCTGCAGGAGACACCAGGGCAGCTTTTCACTGCACCGGGGAGTTTGCAGCCTGCTTGGAATGTCCTTTGGAGCAGGAGGTGGACAATGACATTTCTGAGCATCTGATGGCTCACCCAAGGCTCCAATGGGAACTCTGGAGGCAGAGCAGTGGTGGGAAAGGCAGGGTCAGATCTTGATTGGATTGACACAAACTAAAAATCCCAGAGTAGGGGTTAGGCCAGGGCACGATGGATAAATCCCTTTAGGAGAGACTCCAAGGGCTGCAGAGGGACAGTGACAGTCAGGACATCTGCAGGAGGGGCTGTCACTGCACAAGGAGGTTTCTCATCACTCTGGACCCCTTATAAGGTTTGGATTCTGAGTGATCTCCAAACCCTTGTGACCCTTCATGAAATGAGCTCTGCTGGCAGAGGAATGATTTAAAAATAGAGCCCGGTGCTATTTCTGGTGTCCGTGGGAGTTTTTGTGGGGGCTCTGCAGTGGAAGAACAAAATGGTTGCTGACAATTATTCCGCAGGGATAAATTAATTTTTCTGAAATGAAGGTGGTGGCGGTGAAAACATCAGACTGAAGTGATCCCCAGAGAGCAGCCTGGACAACACCTGAGGAAGTGTCCCTGGAACACTCTGCCACGTCCTGGGAAAACCTCTCAGGAAATGGATGTTTTCCATGTGGCCCCAGGAAAACATCACTGGGCAACGGTGCCCCAGTGGAACAGGGATCTGAGGGTGCTCAGCCTCTGTGTCATCTTCAGATTTCTTACCAGGGAGAAGTGAGTTAAGCCCAATTCAGCCAGAAGACCCGAAAGCAGCTCAGGGAGCAGCAGCTTGTTTGTTGGTAGGAGATAATAGGAGAGCAGGTCTTTAAAACCAGCAAATTGCTGAATTAATTGTGGGGTGCCACACTCTGCTTCGCAGAGAGCTGTGAAATGCTTTTCCCAGCTGTCCCAAAGTCCCACGTGTTGCTCCAGCTCTACCCCAGCCTTCAGCTCAGCCCTTAGCTTCAACCTGCACAGAATGAACCACCTCAAAAATCATAAAGTGATTTTTGTGACCAGCTTACAGCCTTGCGCTGCTGGGCTTCCTCTGCCTGGAACCTCACAGGCTGCCCCTGGGTGTCCCTCAACACTGAGACAGGAGAAAACTCCTGGGGAGAGCAATCTCGATCCAGCTGTTCCAGGCGTGAGGAGGAGCTGCAGAACTCTCCCCACAGCCCGGCCCTGCTGGAGCAGAGCAGAGAGGACCCTCCCGTGCAGGAAGCCCAGAGCAGGTCACTGCTGCTGTGTCACTGCTGCAGCATGACCTAGTTTAGCACCAGGATGGCCACATTTAGAAAGTTTTCATTCCTTTCTAATCCATAAACACCACTATTTTTAAATGCAGTGCTTCCAAAAGCCAGTCATGCTCACTCAGCATTTGCCTCCTCCCCACAATGGCTCAGACTCCCACTTTTCCCTTCACAGGCTGGAATAAATCTGTCTTGCCAAGCCCTGTTCACCTCCTGGTCTGCTCGGGTGGAAACACTCCCACCAGAACCACTGTCAGTAATTTCGCCCAGTGATTCATTTTCTTCGTAATTCAAACTGCATGATTAAAACACTCGTGTCTCAAAACATCACTGGATGGATCCTAAAATAAAATAATTGAAATATTACCTCAGCGTGGGTGGAAAAAAAACCCAAACCCTTATTAAAATAAACCAGAGTTGTGCAAGGTGCGTGGGATGATCTAACCCTTTGGACCTGACCTTGTGCTCGTGGCTTATTTCTTTGGGTTCAGTCCCCAGGTGTGGCAGTTCTGTGAAGAGCTTGGACAACCCACCCAGACAGCAGCAGGCAGAAATCCCAGCAGGACACCCCACACTTGGAAGGGGTGAGGTGTAAAGTTAATAGCTGGTCTTCAGCCTGCCTTGGACATCTTGGAGACCTCTTATATCCCAGCTGTATCTGCCAAAAGTGCGCCTCCAAGGGCATTTCCCTGAGTAAATAAGAGTTAGAGCTTTGGGAAATATCTTTTGGAGGCTGAAAGCCTCTCCTGTCTCCTGTCACCCCTAATGGAGGTGAAATCTTGCCCCTCCACGGCTCCTGCCTCATTATTGTTGGCTGGCATTTTTCTGCTGGCATTTGTGTGTGACAACAATGGGAACAGTGTTTGGTGAGCCCTCTTTTGGCTAGAAGGACTTGAAAGGTGCTGGATTCCTTTGGAGTCAAACAACCCAGGAGGGAAGAGAGGCACAGGAGTGCAGACCCCAGCTTGCTCATGGGCAAGGAACCGAGCAGTGAGAAGCAGACATTTAATTTCTAGGACACTTCTGCACTCTTTGCCCTAAAAATCGATATTGTGATGCAAATCCTGCCAGCCAACATCCACTCACCCAGAAAGTGAGCACAGAAATGTTTCAGCTTGTTCTGGGTGAGCACTTGAGGCTGTCCCTGGACTTTCCTCTCTTTTTAAACTGCCATCTCTCCTGAAAGCAGGATGTGGATCTTGATCTCACCCCTAAAGAATTCCTGTGCTGCAAGGTTAGGCAGATTGTTTTTTGGATTTGTGCTCTTTGGAGAACCTCTCCCCTGCACAAAGGGCACCGCACAGCCAGTGGCCCAGGCAGGGCTCCAGTGTCACAGTGCCACCAGCCCTGGACAGGGCTGGATCCTGCCCGTGCTCACCCCTGTGTGCCTGCTGATTTCCACGGAAACAAACCTTGGCTCAGGGAGAGGCTCCAGGCCTCTGGAACACCACAAAGGCCTCGGCTGTGCCAGAGGTTTCCTGAGGGGAGCACCCAAATGTCCCCAGTGCTGCCTTATGGCACACAGAGAGGGACTTGGGGCTGCAGCTGGAAAGGGCAGAGAGCCATGGGGGCTGGACATGTCCACCTGTGGGCTGGTATTTCTGCGTCTGAGAGATTTCAGCCTGCTGGCAGCTGCTAACTTTTTCCCAAGGAAAAATTTCTCAAGAAAGTTTCTTCTCAAAACAACCTTGGCAAACAACTCTCCTTTCCCGGAACAATCTTTCTCCAGGTGGTGTTTTGCTGTTTCTCTGGTTTAACCCCTGGCATTAGAGAGGTGTCGTTCCTATTCACCGACCATGTTAGGTCTGGGTGGGAACACCTTATAAAAGGTAGTGAGAATTAAACAATGAAAGCTTTCTTTGTCAAAGCTCTTTGCCTTCTGAAATATTTGGCGTCTTTCTTTCGAGTTCTACTGATGCTGTTGTATTCTACAATGACTCTGGCTTCAGAAGGCTGAAAATGACTCTTGTTTTTGGGACGTGTCTCTTTTTATACTATTTTACACAGACCAAGTCGATTGGTGAAACAAAGACAAACTTTTTCAATCACATTGGTTAGACCAGAGGGACGTCAAGAAGAAGTCCTTCCCGGGGGGGGGGAAAAGAACAAAAACAAAGTTACAGTTACAAAAACCAGAAAATTCCCCGGGAAAAGAATTTCAGAAAACTAAAACACCTCAGGTACGAAACCAGGGCTACATCCTGCAGTGACATCCACCCCAGCCGGACCCCGCCGTGTGTGGGGTGAGCAGCCTGGGAGTGCTGGGCTGGGAGTGCTCCAAAACACAGCACACAGGGATGGCCAGGAGCCTGAACCAGCCCTCACCAGCCACGGGAGACTCCCAGGGAAACCGGAGCAGCAGCACCTGCCTTTGTGAGGGGTTTCTGCTGTTTACCTGACACGTAGAACTCGATGCTCCGCTCCTCCTCGCCCACCTTGTTGGAGGCCACGCAGTAATAGATGCCCGAGGCGCTGCTGTTCTCCGTGGTGAGGGTGCTCACGATCTGTGACCAACAGAGAACAAGGAATGGCTCTGAGGGTGGGGCCCCCTACCCAGTTCCACCCAATTCCAAAATTCCGCCCAAACCCATGAAGAAGAAGGTGAAAAAGAAGGACTCAGCCTCTGCCCTAAATCCTCCATCTTGCTTTATATATATATTACATTCTAAAAACTAAATTCTATGTTTTCCACCCTGAGATATCACACACTTCTATCCAAACTCCACACCCATAATCCCAGTTGTATCACTCAATTTTGGGAGCCTTTTCCAAGGCCTCAGGTCCAATGCAGTGTTTTCTTGGGGGTCAGTGCCTGTGAGCACAGAAAGTCTGAAATTCTCAGTGCCCAGGGTTCCAACAGGGCAGCCTTGCAGAGTGTGTGCCAGGGGAGAAAAGCTGTTCAGAAAGCTGCTCCTAGTTAACAGTGGGTGAAAGTCCCAAAGAAGTCTGCTACTTGGTTGTTGTCTCTCATCATCTCAGCCCAGCTAATTCTCTTCCCTCCCCATTCCTAAATGTTACCCTTCCTTTTTTCCCCTGCTTTACCCATGAAAAACAGGGTCCTTTTTTGAGAAACCGCCAAGCTCTTTGTGTGACAACATCAAGGAAAAAGCCGAAGTGAAGGGCCTGGAGGATCCAGCCAAACACACTCCCACATCCATCTATTCCCTTTCCTGCTTTTCAGCTATGGGTCGTGTGGGGAATATCCACATTTGCATGGGAAGCAGGTAATTCCTATGGACGTGGTACAAAGAGTGTTGCAGGATTTTGCTTTTCCTCTCAGAGAAGGGAGGGAATGACGTGGCCCCTTTGGGCTGGGAGCCCCTAGATCCCAAAACCCTTCCTTGGAGGTGTGCAGGACTCGTTCAGGGAGGAAGGAAGGAAACTCTGGAGAAGCTGCTAGTGCTGTTAACACTCAGCAAATGCAGGAAGGGAGGATCGTGGAGAAGGATGGAGCAATGTCCTGAGCTTCACCATGTGGGAAAAAGAGGTGGTTCTGTTACTCCTGGGGCTGAACTCAAACGTGTCCTGAGGAATTTGTGTTCCTTGCATCCCCCAAGGCTCCCGTTGGTGAGGCCCAGCCCTGTGGCACTGCCCTGTCCCTGTCACAGTGCAGCCCCTCAGGCTCACACAGGAATATCCACAGACCGTGCCTTTAATTATTCCTTGTCTCTCTTTGGAGTGTGAGCAGGAAAACAGGGCCTGAGCCACCAGGACAGAGATGTTCCTGCAGGATTCCTCTGCTCCCCCTGCAGCCATTCACCTGAGGAGCTCTGAGCCCTCACATTTGGAACAAATATCACTTTCTTTGCTATTCTCTCTAAGGCCTTTGAGCATCAAAACTTGTAACACCCTCTGGCCCTTTGTCCTTATCTCCAGAGCTCTTTGAAGTGCACAGAAGCATCTCTGGACTTTCTTTTTAATATCCTAAACTTGCACAAGGCATTCCTTTACTCCTCCCAAAGCTGCCCCATGAGTGTGTCTAGAGCTGTGTGGGATGTATTTTCTGAGTTATTTAAGATTTGCTGAGATCTGGCACTTTAAATCCCGCAGGGAAATGAGTTCCAAAGGTTTTGATCCCATGTGTGTTTGACATTCTACTGGTGAGCATTCGCAGCAGAATAAGGGCTGAGTGGAAAAGTCTTTAATTTACACGGGCACCAAACACAAGAATGGGGAACCCCCCCAGATTTAGGGGTGAAAAAGGAAGAGCAGCAAACCCAGTTCCCTGTGGTGTCCACCACAGAAAGAGCTGTGCAGTCCTGAGTGATTGATGATGTGAAAATAGCTCTGCCTTGGCCATAAAATCAGCCTGGCTATAAAAGCAGCCTGCTCCTCCTCCTGCTGCTGGTCCTGGAGCAGTGGCCCCGTGCCGTGGGCTGGGAATGAGCGCATGTTCAGAACCCTGAGCAGCACTTTGGAATTCCTGCTGAATCAGGACCAACAGCTCTCTCCTCATGGCTGCTGGATCTGAGGATTTCACGTTTGGGAAGAGCAAAAGCCAACGTAAATGTACGTGCTGAGGACAGAAGGGGATACATTTGGACAGCTTTTTAACAGCAATTAGTCTTCCTAAGTGACAGCTCTAGCTGGGAAGTGGAGGATAACGCTGTAGAGCCAGGCAAAATCATAAAACATCCATTTTGGGACATGTCCAAAGCGTTAGGGGTGACACTGTGGCTCTTCTAAGCACTGATGCAATGCCTCAAGCTGCTTGGTGGCCCAGAGGTAAATGCTCATGAGCACACACGCAGACAGATGCTGACATCTCCAGCTCTGTAACTCAGGAAAAGTCTGGCAGGGCAGTGGGAAAACAAAAACAAAAAAAGCAAATAGCTACCCTGAGACCTCACTGGAGCTAATCTCAGTCGTGTCTAGATATGAAGGCGAAAAAGATGGTAAATGACAGTGGGAAACAATCTGGGAACAGATTCTTGGGGGAAAAAAACAAACTACTGAGGAACAGAGAGAAAGAAATTTTCTTATTTGGATGCTCCAGACATTGTTGTGCCCTTGGATCCCAGCTCATTTCTCACCTGAGCACCAGAGATCAGACATTTCCTGACTTGGTCCACAGCTGGCACCTGCCAGAGCCCTCCAGACTGTGACTTTTAAAGCAGCAGCATCCAGCAGAGATCTACATGTGATCCCAGAGCTGGCAATTCAGGATTTTGAGTGATTCTCTTCTAAGATTAATCCCTTGGAATCATTCTGTATCAACCTTTCACTCCAGCTGTGTGCTCCTGGGCAATTCCCTGAGCCTGCGAGCCCAGTTATCTTTGCAACATCTGCAATAAAGTTCTCAGTGGTCAAACTAACCTAATCCTGGTTGGTTTGGTAGCTGAAAATTTGAAATCTGTGTGTGTTTGGTCACAGCGGCAGGTTGGGATAAGGATTTTGTTCTTCCAAAGGCCATCCCTAATGAAAAAATGGTTTGAACTGGAGCACCCCAACCCAGGGATCTTTTCCCATCATTAACAGTGCAAACTGTCGCACTCTGTAGGGTCACAACCCCAGAATCTGGGGACCTTTAGTAGACAGTGGAAAAATTCTGAGGGGATAATCCCTGTGTGTGCTCAGCCCATGCACCTGGAGAAGTATTTTCCACTCCTGGAATCAGAGCCAGGGTAGAAAAGCTTGAGACACATTGGAGAGAGTCCAGAGGAGGCCACGGAGCTGCTCCAGAGCTGGAGCCCCTCTGGAGCCAGGCTGGGAGAGCTGGGGGTGCTCACCTGGAGAGGAGAAGCTCCAGGGAGAGCTCAGAGCCCCTGGCAGGGCCTAAAGGGGCTCCAGGAGAGCTGGAGAGGGGCTGGGGACAAGGGATGGAGGGACAGGACACAGGGAATGGCTTCCCACTGCCAGAGGGCAGGGATGGATGGGAGACTGGGCAGGAATTTTTCCCTGGGAGAGTGGGGATGGAATTCCCAGAGCAGCTGTGGCTGCCCCTGGATCCCTGGCAGTGTCCAAGGCCAGGCTGGACACTGGGGCTGGGAGCAGCCTGGGACAGTGGGAGGTGTCCCTGCCATGGCAGGGGTGGCACGGGGGGGTCTCTAAGCCCCTCACACCCCAAACCCCTCTGTGATTCCAGGCAGGGCTCACCCCACTCTCAGAAAACCCAGAGCTCAGCACTCTGTGCCGAGCTGAGCAATGATTGATGTGAACCCTGCAACTGCCTTAAAGCTCTGTGTCTCTGCGCTGAAAACGCCATCCGTGAACTGTCCACAGCACGGGAATGTGCCGTTTCCAGCTTCCCTGTCCCTGGGAGCAGCAGTGACACGTCCCCAGCCGCCAACGTGCTGCAGCCACAGGGGCTGTCCCACCCTCAGCTCCTGTGCAGGCAGCGCTGGCACGGGGCTAATTAATAACAAATTATTGGCATGTCGTGTCTAGACATCTTCCTAGTGGGAGCTGGATGGGATCCTGGGAGTTCACTGCATACCAAACACCTCCCAGGCTGGATTGCCTGCCTTGGATTTGGAATTAAGGACTCCATTTCCTATTACTTAACCTAAAGGCCACCCTATACTGCGAGCCCAAGGAAGGGATTATTAGCTAATAAATAATTACTGGGAAAGAATAAACGAAGTTTAAAACTCCATAAGCAAAGGAAGAAAGTGACTGATTTCCGAAGAACAGCTCTGACAAGTAAATAGAGCTTGCTGCTGGGAAAACTCCTGATGGAATAGTTCAATAAAATCCATATTGAACTATTTATCCCGAACTGATAAAAATAAGTTATTTTAGAAGCAGCCAAATAACATTCCCCAGCCGTGCACCATGAGTGTTTTAAGACATCTTGTAGTAAGGACAGAGCAACGAGACCTTTGTTTTTAAGCTGGAGCCAGCATGAATTAATATCTCTTGTTATTCCTTGCTTTCTCTTTCCTTTGTCTAATCCCTCCCCCCCGAGAGCTTTCATTAACAATCCTTCCTCCTTCACTTCGTTAGCTCGCCGTGGGTGAGGATGAGGAGTGGAGAACGTGGGTGGAAAACTTCTCAGCTGTCTGACTCTGGCAGAGCCGGGCTGGGAGATGGAATCAGAGGAACTGCAGCAGGGACAGAGAGCGTTCTCCTCACTCCTCATCCATCCCCCTGAGTGGCACACGCTCACACTTGTTTGCACAGCCTGACAGGCCTGATCCAGCACTGGAGTTCATTCACTCAAAACATGCTAAAGGATGGACTGAGGATGAGTGACAGGAGAAGTCTGGGAGCGGCTGAGAACTCCCAGCTTTGCTGCCATCCCTGGCAGGGGGTGTTCTCTCCCTGGGAAAGGGCAGCAGCCAGGGCCTTCCTCAGCACGAGCAGAGCTGCTGGCAGCACTGGGAGGGCAGGAAAGCTGCTGCACTGGGCTGGGAACTGGGCTGGGAACTGGGCTGGGAACTGGGCTGGGAACTGGGCTGACTGGAGGTTTGAGGTGACTCTCAGGAGCTGTGGGATGGAGGGACTGATCACCCTCCAGCCCCTGGAGCAGGTGGGTAAATCCTGGCTGGTCCTGAGCAGTCACCACCCCCTCCTCCTTCCTCCAGTGCCTGCAGAATTTTTGCTCTTTTTGTCCCTTCAGGAGGTCTAAACTTGGCGGTTTTGGATCAGTTTTCTTGAGTGGTTGTGAATTCAGCAGGTCAGGGAAGACAAAGGGCCAGTTCTGATGTTCCTGGTGCTGCTGTGCCTGACACACCTGGGCTGGTGTCCCTGGGACACACATCCCCAGGGGATGGCTGCGGTGTCCCAGCCTGTGCCTGTCCCCTCCCCTGGCACAGCCTGGCGTGACAGGGCTGGAGAAGCTCCCTGAAGTGACAGCTTTGAACAGCCTGGCTGAGCTGCTCACACACTTCCCACCACACACATCCCACTGCTCTAATGTAGTCTTTTTGTTCCTTCAGGAGGTCTAAACTTGGCATTTTTGGGTCAGTTTTCTTGAGTGGTTGTGAATTTCACCAGCAGAAACGCCCACGTGGCCTGGCCACTCTCATATAGACATGAAAGGGAGAAAAGAGATGAAAAGAACCCCCCAGTGAGGACTGAATTATGCATGAGTCTTGCTGTTCCCTTCTGCTGGTCCCAAGCTCAGGCCAGTTTGTTATTTTGCTAACAGGAAAGAAAATAAAATAGCAATCTAGCTCCCAGTGACTTGAAAATCCAGGCAATTCCTGCAGTCACGGGTGTTACACCTGGTGTGAAAAAGCAGGTTCAGGGGAGTCACGCAGTGCTTTAAATCCCAAAGTGAGAAGTTCAGCATGGACTCGAAACCTCAGGGAAAATGAAACTATCACAGCTGATGCAACTGCCTCAACCGCTGTTTGACCAGAACTTCACTGAAGTGCATCATAACCTGAACCATCACCTCGTGCTTTTCCTCAGCAATCACACTCAGGCTTAGGAAGGCAGGAGGAGGTGAAATTCACTTCTCTGTCTGTGGAATCCTCATGGAATAATCACGATGAGGGTGGTGACAAGAGAGCTCAATTTTACATGGCGCTTCTGTCAGGAGATGCCTGAAGAGCTTCATGTGATCCAAGAGCACCAGGGGTTTGCTGGAGAACCCCCTGCTTGCTGCCCTGCCAGCTTGCTTTGGGCAAATTTCTGGATCTGGTGATTCCATTGGAGTTATTCCCACACTTTCAGCAGCTCTAAACTGTTAATGCAAGTTTTCACATGTGGCTGGACCAGCTTTTATTGCTGCAGCTCCCGAAGGTGAACAAATCCCAGAGCCCAGATGAATTCCACCTTCTGCCCAACACTCCAGGCTCAAATCCCCCAGGAAAATCCCCAAGCTCAGCTAATCCCAGGTTCCTAACACAGTTCCTGAAAAGCTCCAGCTCCAGCATCTTTATTTGTTCATCTCCTTGGTCAGTGCAGGTGAATTACTTGCTGGGACACGGTGGGAATGGATTGGGCTGTTTCCTGTCTGTTCCATTCTGGGTGGGAATGACAACTGATAAAACTCAAGGAAACGTCTGAAGGCTTTTCCTCAGTGACTTTAAAAAAAATTTATCTCCTATAATATGAAGACTCCAATTAACACAGAGCCCTAAACTCCAGAAAGGGGGAAGGAGAGGAACTGTCTGCAATGGAAGCAGGGAGTGAACACTGAGATTCCTACAATTTAGTTATATTAATCTGACGAAATCTTAATCAGGAACGTAAGAATTAATAGGAAAACACCTCAGACCGTGTTTTCAGCCAGGGAGAAGAAGAATGAGTATACTAGAAATGGTAAAATTATGTAGCTCGTAACTTTAATCATTAAATATGTAAAGGCTGATTATATATATGTCATATATGGAGACAAACAGTAGCTGTGAGAGTCTCAAAGCTCCTGCCAGCCCATGCAGCATCCAAAAAGGGTAAGAAAAAGAAGAAACTTTGAAGGGAAATGTCACCAACCTCCATTTTTATAAATAATTAGTACTTTTAGGGGGTTGCTTTTACCTAAGATGTAAAATTCTTAAAGAATACATTAAAGCCAGAGCTTAAGGGGCACAGTGCCATCATCTACATAAATCCAATTTATAAATATCTCCCAGCAATGGAAAAACTCAGGAATGAGAGGCGATCACTGATTTTCTCCTTCCCAGCCCAAGCTCCATGTTTTCAGAGCTCTGGTTTGGATTATGTTTAGAACTGGAAAGTCTCCCTGAGAAAGAGCAGATGGCTGAGGCACTGATCCTGCCAGATGCTGATTTAGTCTGGACCCAGTCCAGAGGAGCACTTTAGCTTTGTGCTCAACTTTAAGCACGGGAGTAACTCGAGAATTCTCCCGTGCTCAAAGGGGAACCAGGATTTGAATGGCAGTGTCCAGCACCCTGCAGGATCAGACACTGAACCATGTGGAACATCCACCTGGAAACCTGGAGCTGCAAACCTACTCCGGGAGCTGCAAACCCACTGCTGGAGCTGCAAACCCACTCCTGGAGTCAGCAACCTCTGCGAGCCCAACAGGTAATCCCAGGCAGAGCCCAGCAGAGCCAGGAGGTCCTGAACCCACTGCAGATTCCCAGCCTGGACGTGTGGGACATCAGCCAGTATCACCACAGGCACCTGGGGGACAATGAACAGGCAATTCCTGGTGGGATCTCTGCAGCCAGGGTGATTCCAGGGCTGTTGGAAGGGGGAGCAGGCAGGGAAGTGTCCAAGGAAGGTTTTCCCTCCCTCATTGTCCCAGGGAAATGAGTTCAACCTGACATCAGGAAATCAGAGCAGGTACCTGTGGCACTGTGAGCACACACCTGGTCAGCTCCTGCTGCTGGGAGTAGAGAAAAACAGGGCAGGACAAAGGGGGACAGGACAAAGAGGGACAGGAACCAAGAGGGACAGGACAAAGGGGGCCAGGACAAAGGGGGCATGACCAAGAGCTCTCCAAGTGTTTCATGACCTCAGAGTCCTTATCAGCGTTCACATCACAGCAGCACTCACACTTTCTCAAGGCTGAGGGAGACGCCGAAGGTTTTGACCCAGAGGCCTTGGGAGAGTTTAAAGAGGGTGTGTGACATCATCCCCAAAGCCCAGCAGTTGTAAACAGCAGAGAGCTGGGATGATCCCAGCGCTGGGGAATTTCAAGCATGCAAAGAACCCTCAGCAGCTTGGGAACCACGAGCTGGGGGTGAGCATCCCCTGCCCTCATCCCCTGCCATCCCACACATACCTTTGCTTTATCCCCCTGCCTCATGGGGATGTTCTCGATGCTCCTGATCTTGTTTCCTATCACCGTGTTCTCCCAAACCACAACTTTTGGCCCCTCGGGATTGCACCTGGAGGTGGAAAAGCAGAGATGGTGTTCAAGGGAAGCAGGGAGGTGTATTGGAGTGAGAAAATGTCCATCTTAGATCTTAAATACTCCTAAGAACTGTTACTGCTGGAGTCTGTTACTTCTTTGTGAAAATCCTCCATTCCTTCTTTGCAACATTTCAAAATTATTTACAAAGCACCTTGGCAGAGGCAAACAAAATCAGTGCACGACCAGCAGTGAGCCCTCCAATCTTTGCAAAGATTAGGAATGGAAAATACTGGACAGTTCATCAAACCATCTGAGTTTTATCTGGCTAATATAAGTTATATTTCCAAACTGAAAATGCCAGTCACTGCAAACTGTGGGGAGGTGGATGTTGCTGAGTGTCTGTCTGTGCTCAGCTTCCAACAGGAAGTAGAATGGGAAATATTGGGATAAACAGCAGAAGGCCCCTTTAGTGCTGCACATCCCACAGAAGACACTTGTCAATCTTCATTTTGGAATATGGGCAAGGAGCGGAGTGTGGGAAGGTCCAGCTGCACCATCCAGGGCAAAAAAAACCTTTCCTGTCTTCCTCAACTTGGTAAACCTAAGCAGAGAGACAGCTCTTCTTATTCCTAGAAATGCAAAGGCTCTGAGCCCAGCACGGGCTTTCAGGAGGTGAAATGAAAATGGACTTTTACAGGCGCTGACCAAGGGCTGATGCTGCAGAAAATTCCTCCATAAATCAGCCGAAGCCACACAAAGCACAGGGGCAACACCCGGGGTCAGGGCAGGGTTCGCAGCTCTCAGAAGGGCCTGATTAGAAGATCTTAGAGGGACTTCCTGCAAGGCACAATCCTGTCCTGAGGATGAAGGGGGAAAGCTCAGAGGAAGTAAAATCACATCCCAGCTCTAAGGAACAATGCTGGTGCTCAGGGATTCAAAGGGCTCTGCTGAGGCAGAGTGGGGGGAGAGAAAGAGAGAGAGAGGGGAAGTCAGACAACAGAAGGAAATGGGGACTGTGTCATTTCCCACAGGAATCCTCCTCCAGCTTCTGCTGGAGCAAGATAAGGCTGCCCCTGGGGCCAGCAGAGGTAGAGCCACTCTGCAATTGTATTTAAATTGATAACATCAGAGAGCCAGAGAGCTTCGACAAGGGTTATGTGAGGTCCTCTGCCACCAGGTCGCTGGTTTGGATCTGGTTGAATTCAGCACTCATGGCCAATTCTCTCCCCCTAGACAGAAAGGTCTGGAAAAGATTTCGGGTCACCTCTGTGGCTTTCCTCGGGACGCACGACCTGTTTCCATGTGCTGTTTCCACTGTGCCCTCGTTGAACCCCTCCCAGGCAGAGCCCTGCTCCTCCTGCCGCCCTGCAGGGCCAACAAAGCCATCAAATCCCTGAGTTTATTCCCACGGGAGCCAGGTGGGATCCCTCCGTGGGGCAGGCATACAGCTGAGGCTGGACCACAGGACCTGGGGAAGGACTTCTCCCTGACTTCCCCTGTCCCACGGCTCGCCGCTCACAGCAATACGTGACTGAGAAAATAACAATAAAAAACGACCCGGCAATTTTGCTCCCTTGCTTTCTAGATCTGTCTTCATTTTTTTTTTTTAATGGGTGGAAAACCTGGTTTCATCCCTCTCACTGCAGGGAGGAGCTGAAATGGCCAGAACTGTGCAGGGCCTGGCTCCTGCACGTGCCCAGGGGCTACCAGAGAAGTGAGTGGCCACCAGCCACTCTCTGCTCAGCTGTGGGAAATGGATTTTGTAGAGGATTTTTAAAGTTTGATAGAAGGACACTCAGGGAACTGCAGCATCAAAGGGAATGTCTCCTTAGGCAAATCTCCAAAGGCATCCTGGCTTTCCCTTCCTCTCCTGTGTGCTCACAGCTCAGCCTGCAGCACGGAAGGGTCCCCAGGGAGGCACAATTCCCTCTCCCAGCTCCAGGGACACCGAGGCTGCCACAGGAATGAAGACAGCCCTTGGGAAATGCCATGAATCCCAGGAGGATTTGAGGAGGCCAAGCCTTCAGCAGGTTTGTCTGGAAAAGTCTCTTGCAGGGCAAAAGGTGTGTTAGCTCTGCCCACAGATCCTGCTGGTTTTCCTTTGTCAAATATTCACAGCATTCAGCGGGGCTAAGGAAGGTCAGAGGGGCATTGCTGGTCAAGGTAAAGGAAAACTCAATCATCTTTAGTCCCTTTAAACTTATTTGACACAATTCGGGTGATACACAAAGTGCACAAACACGACCAGACGCCAGCTGGGCTCAGAACCCTGGAGATCTTCACTCTGCTTGTGATTTTAGCTCAGATAAAGAGGATGGAGTGGAAAGAAAACCTGACTGGAAATACCCAACGATTCAGGAACACGTTCATCCACGGGGGCATCACTTACAGGGTGTCTGTGAGGTTGCAGGGCTGCCACTTCCACTGGATCCTTGGCTCAGGATTCCCGCTTGCCGTGCACTGGATTTTGTGTTTGCTCCTCAATTCCACCCTCACAACCTTATCAAAATCTGTCTCCTTTTCATAGATCTTGGGTCTCTCTAAAGAAAAAAAAAAAAAACAACACAAAAATGCAAATGAGCAAATTTACATCCATAAAAGGTTTTGAAACATTTTGCTGGGAGAAGTGATGATCCGAGTGAGGCTCCCGATGTTGTGGGGAATTCCCAGCAGTTCCGAAAATATTCCTTCACAGAAACAGGGGTGTTGGCTGTGGTATTTCACAAAACACACTGCCATGCTACCACATTCATCCTAACCCCATTCAAGTGTCGTGGGGGACCTGCTGGACTTGGGGAAAATTCATGCCATGGAACATCTCTGGGTGTCAGGGCTGAAGGATCAGGATCAGTCCGTGGCCTGTGGGAAAATGGGATTGGAGGGCTGATGTCCCCTCCTGAGAGGAACCTCCTCAGGCAGCTGCAGCCACCAGGTCCTCAGGGCTTTGGGAAAAAAAACCTTTTTCACCTGAAGTCTTTCCTTTTCTCTGTGTGTGTGTAACCTGCACTGGATGGAGGGGAGAAGAAAGTGAGGAAGGAGTGGTGTGGGAACAACACTTGGAGAGAAATGCCAAGAAATTCTCACCAACCACGGTGAATGCCACGAAAAATGTCACGGCATTACTCACATCTGGAGGGGCTGGAAGATCACACCCTCAGACTGGAAACCTCTCCAGAGCAAACTTTTAGGGACACTTTCAGGGCTGCTCGTTGCCAGCAGGAAAGAAATGCTTTGTCCTGTCTCCTTCCAGCTCCCACGGGAAGGCACGGGAAGGAGAAATAACGGGAAAAAAGCCCCAAAGTGAACTGAACTTTCGCTAACCTCGGGCAGGGTGGGTTGGAGTTTGGGGTGAAGGCACAGGCTCTTCCCTTGTGCAGACAGCTCTGCCCATCCCTGGCCATGTCCCTTTGTCTGCCTCTCATAACAGGAAATCAAACAGATTTATTGCTGGGGTCCCTCTGTGGGACACCCCTGTGCAGCCAAGAGAGGCTGCTCTGCCCCGAGCCCTTCTGACAGGCTGGGAAGTGAATGTAGATTAGATTTCTATTTTTTGGGCTAACTTATTTTTTCTGCTGTCAGGGAGGCCCCAGATATGTAAATATGAGCTATTGCCCACCTCATCAATCTTGAGCCCTTTCCCTCTTTATTTAAAACAGTCTTTTTTTGCCTTCCAGCTCTCTTAGGAGAGGACTGACCAGGCTGATCCCGTGTTTTGGTGGGACTCTCACTTGGCATTTCTCATGGTCAGGCTCTGAAAGATCTTCTGACCTCACCAGGGCCTGAAAACACATCAGTATTTCCTTCTC
The DNA here is from genome assembly GCF_029207755.1 of Chamaea fasciata. Classification (NCBI taxonomy): domain Eukaryota; kingdom Metazoa; phylum Chordata; class Aves; order Passeriformes; family Sylviidae; genus Chamaea; species Chamaea fasciata. The sequence continues at coordinate 2,354,938 of NW_027094107.1, forward strand.
CACCCCATGGAAGCATTGACTGGAGTAGGCTCAGCCATGTCCCATCCTGTCATAAAACACTGGCTGTTTGAAGGACCTTCAGTAGGTCCTGATTAACATTTCCCCCGAGAAGCCCAAACGCTGGCCCCTGCTTGGTGTGGCTCTCGTTGAGCTGAGCCCTAGGATTCCACGTGCTTGGAGATTCCTGAGCAACTCACAGGACAAACTATTGGAACTAACAGTGAATTTCCTTAGTTACCATCTCATTTCCCGTCAATAAATTATTTCTGACCATAAAAATAATTCTGTAAATTCTCCCCGGAAGGAGAAGCACATTTTTCATTATCTTGGACGTTTCTCTTTTCAGTCTCAAATCCCGTGTTAGACATGTCTGGACTGACCTCACAAGTGTGATTTCACTTGGAGGAAGACTCGAAGTTCAGTGTGAAAGGTTACACAAGCTTTATGTGAAAGGTTACTCAAGTGTCGTGTTTTGGGCTGTAAAAACAGCTTCACACACTTGGGCAGAGGGACTGGTGTTTGTGCGCGTGAAGGAGCATGGGGAGACAAGGACTGATCACAATCTTTTAATATCAGGGCATTTTCTCTATTCTTGGTTGACTGTCATTTAAATTGCCCTTCTAAAAAAGAAAAAATAATTTAACTTGCTCCAGCTCTAACAAGAACACACATGAGTGAGGAATGAATTCATGCCACAATTATGGCACTATTAAATACGACTTGAGACCTAAAATGAGTCCAAATGATTCATCAATTGAAATAATCATTATTTAAGATCAAGCAATTATTTTTTTTTTAAGTGTGATGGGAAACGCCTCCCCATCTGCTCTTTCCCATAACACAGGGTGGGGTGGTGGCTGATTGTGGGCACAAATTCAGACAGTGAAGAACTTTTCCAAGTGTCTGTGCCTTTCCCCTGCAGAGGCGGTGGTGGAGGTGGTGTCACCCTGCAGGTGACCCTGCTCAGGTGTCCAGGATGGGGACAGGGCCCTTCCACACCCCCAGTGCTCCCCTGTCCCTGCAGGGTGCTGGCCCTGGGGCACTGAGGGTTTAGGGGGGAAAGTGGGGTCCTCCTACAGGGGATATTCCCTGGGATGAAACCTTTCCAACCTCTGCCCGCTGCCACGGCCGTTTCACCTCTGACCATGCCCCTGCAGGCAGCTGGAGCTTTGCCCTTCCCCTTGCTGGGCCAAATCCTATTTACAGCATCCACAGGTGATGGAAACCGGATTTTACTAGTTGGAAAGTTCTTTAATGGAGATTTTCATTCTGTCTCTGGTGGTTTGTAGTAATGTAGGGTGTAAAAAAGGAATGTTGAAATCCCTGTTGTGCTGTACCCGCATTCTGGCCAGTCCCAGACCGTATTCTCAGAATTCTACCGTCATGATCTTGTCTGTGATAAGAGTTGTGAAGAGCATTGGTTTCTGTGGTGGGACTGGCCGTTTGGACTGGCTCAGACTGGCTGGCACAGCACAGTGTCCCCTGGGGACAGGCTCTCCCTTCAGCCCTCAGAGGGGTTTTGAGCCCAAAGCCTGGCGCTGCTGAGGGTGCTCCTGGCAGAGTTTCTCCCTCTCTCCCCCTCCAGAGTTGAGCTCTCTCTCATCGAGCAGCACAGGGATTATGCACAAACCCTCATCCCCGCTCGTGCCCAGCAAGGCTGGGGGTACAAATCCCTCTGCCAGCAGTGCCGGAGCAGCTCTTTCCATCCCCTTCCCTCCCTCTCTGTCCCACCTCGGCTGCCCAGCCCTCCTCCCCAGGACCTGTCCCAGCCCTTGGCCACGGCTCTCCCCAGGCTCAGCTCTCTCAAGCAGGAGCCAAACAAACCTTAAAAGCTTTCTGGTCCCCGGCTGTGTGGGGAGGGTGGGCTGTGCAGATGGCTTTACACGTATCCAAACAAATGGCTTTTCGTCCTCCCTGGCTCCAAGTGCGATTGTCTGCCCAGCTCGCCTTGCAGAGGTGCAATTGCTGCTGTGAGAGCTGACCTGAATAACTAAAGACTTGGCTGCTGCTGCACTGGGAAATGCAATCAAAAAGCACTTCTGCTTACTGTAGGTTTCAAATTGATCAGCATTATGCAAATCTCACCTTCCTCGCTGCTCTTATCTCCGGTTTGCGGCGTTAGGGGCAGATAATACGTACAAGGATTAGGGCAGGAGCCCCTCTGCAAGACTCTTCTCTCCCTAAAGTCCTTGCAGGTGCCATGAGGGGTCGTACAGCTGTCACCCAAAGGAGCATCCAAATATAGAGGACAGCACAGGGAAAGTTTCTCTGCATTCTGCAGAGAACCTTTCCTTTCCTTTCCTTCCAGTGCCCTCTGACTGAACTGCTGTTTCTGCACCTTCCCCACTACCATTTAAACTGCTTCGGAAAATCTTTTCACATTAAGCACATCATTAAAATAACATAGAGAGGCCAGTGAAGCATTAATCTCAACATTAGGTACTTTGCTGGACATGGGGCTTCATTAAAACCCTTGATGGAGTTGCAGCTTGTTTTCTATTTATCTTTTCTGTTTCCCAACCCCCCCAAAAATATTTCCCCTTGGGAGCCTTCTGTCTGATGGAAACATTAAGTTTCCATGTACTTAATGGAAATACAAGTGAATATTCTGTAAAGGTAGAGAGGGAACTTCCTAGTGCAGGCTTGGGCTGGGAAAGGGTGAAATTTCCCCAAAATGAAACCCAAAATGACAACGTTTTCTGGGTTCACTTCACGTCCCTTTCCTTCTTATTAAAAGGAAAGAAAGAAAAACACTGAGTGAAATGACCTGAAAACACAGCTTGGGTTTCAGACTGACCACTGCATGGTGCTTGAGCCTGGCTGATTTTGGCTGGGAGTTTTTCTGGGGCTGGTTGTTGCTGTTTTGTTGTTTTTTCCCCATGTCCTGCACCCAGGGCTGCTCTCAGGTGGGTGCACGGCCCTGTCTCCACGGTACCTGTGAGGAAACAGCTGGAAACAGCCCAAAGTCTCTCTGTGAGTCAACACCACAGCCAGGAATAGATTTAGGGACAGGATTGTGCCCCTGCCTATCTCCAGCTGCTCCATCGTGACCCTCTGGAATGGGCTGGGAAAGGAGCAGGCACTTGGATCCTGGAGGAACAGATATGAAGAAAAATCACAGGGAACTTGACCTGCCCCACAGGGAATTTTAAAATTCCCCACGGCTTGGTTTGGGGTTTTCTGACCTGCATCACTTCTGCATGTCTCTCTCTTCCCAGAGCAGGAAGAAATCTCTTTTCCAGTGCTCTCCCAGGGCTGTCATTGACCCCCAATGCAGCTTTGGGGCCAAAAACAAAAGGGGTTTCTCTCATCTGTCTCCCCCCATCTTATTTTTTCCAGAGTTCAGAAGGAAATGGGTAATGAAGAACTGCTCATTTTAAGCAGAGCAGGCAGTTTTCTAGGGCTTTTCTCTCTGTCCCCTTTGCCTGCTTTCCAAAAGTCAGTTCATGTACCTGCAGGATGGCTGAGGGACAGCAAGGGAAGCACGAGCTGCCGCTTCCCTCCTCACTCTGGGTTTTAGGGGCTGTCAGACCGAGACTGCTGCTGCAAAGACATGAATGCTTCAGATCCTTCTGGCAAACTCCAGCAGGCCCCCACCTTCCTCTTCCTAAAATTGCTCTGGCCACTTCCAGCAGAACGAAAATAGCTCCTCTGACTTTTTCATCAGGGGCTCTCCTGGGAGCTGCAAGTGTGCAGGGTTTGGATGCTGCCAGGGAGAAAAACTCTTCAGGATTTGTTCATAAATGTGCAGGAGAGGGCTGCTGCAGCCTCCTTGCGCTGCTGCATTTTTCTTTCATAAATCCCCCAGAAGAACGTTGTTTCTCTGCTGCCTGTGCCTGATAACTGAGCTGGAAGCATGGACTGGAGCACTGCGTGCTGCATCCACAGACACAGCTCCCAGAACCCAGGGGGAAAGCAAAGCCTTGGACTTGGAAGCACATTGGAGCAGTGGCTGGATGGGTTTTATTTTGGGATTTCTAGTTTAGCTCGGCTGGCCCAGGGGGCGGAAAATTCGATTTTCTGTTCTGACTTCTCCTGAGTGGCTCATCCTCCGAGGCGCTCCACAAAGGAGACCCAGCCCTGGCAGACCCTGGGGAAGGGACAGCATTTGTGTGGCTCAGCCCTTCAGCCTGAACATCAGCTGGATTTCACCAGGAATCCAAACCAATTCTTTCTCAGTGCTCAGCTCAGGGATTTCAGTGACCCTGCCACACACAAGGGACTGTGGGATATCCCCTGTGGCCTGCCCTGGCTGGAGCTGAGATCCCCCACCCTAAAAGCAATTCTCCTGTGGCCTGGCATAGCCCAGAAGCATTAACCTCATCCTCCTGCCCCTCTCCCTGCTCTGACTCTGGGGGAGCTGACGGGCTTTTGTTCTCACGGATCACCACATATTCCTTGGCTTTTGTGGAGATCACTGGGGACTCCTTTGATGTCCACTCATCCCTTGCAAGCCGGGGAAGGTCAGGCACAGAATTGCCTTTGATTTTTACACCAAAATATGAAGAGTTGGCCTGAGTACGGAGCAGGGCAATGTGCATCACTCGGTGCTGGGGAGCTGCTCCTGCCTGGTGACAAACCGAGGTGTGACCAGTACCAGGCACCTCCTTCATTCCAGTCCTTCCCAGGAGAGGGGAATTCACAGCAGCCTGAGCTTCTGCTGCGTGCTCTGGAGGTTATATCCAACCCTTAATCCTGCTTTTCTTACAGATACAACACAAGCTTGGGGGATCAAGGACTCTACGAGGGAATCCAACTTCACTTGGCTGGAGCAGCTGGAACACAAAGCAATGTTTGCTGGAAGAGCCTTGAAGAGAGAAACTTTGGGACAAGGAAGAAAGGCAGAGTGGTGACAGAGCTTATTCATCCCGCTCTTGAATGAACTCATGCTTCAGAGCTCTCCTCACTCCCTCGGTGGTGACCAGAGCAGGCTGCTGCTCCAAAAGGGCCCAGCAGGAGCCCTGATGGACACAGATGAGTTGGACAAGGGTGAGGATGAAGCACAGTCTGCCTGCCCAGAAATAGATTGGAGGGAGTTGTTTATGTTTTGTTCTGAGACTGCTTTGCACTCCAGCCCGGAATAACTCTTTTCTCCCACATTTCTCCTCCTTGGCTGGCTCAGATTTTCAGCCACCAGCTGTTTTGCTAGAATTGTTCCTTCTCCTTGCTGCCTCCCTTCCAAATTCTTCAGGACATTATTTTCTTGAAGCTTTTCTCAATAAGAATTTAATCAAACAAAACAAAACCACAGCAACCCGCGGCTTCTTGGACAGTGTTTGATGTGTAAATATGTAAAGAAGGAGTGTTTTGAAAATGCAATCAGCTACCTCCTGGGGACCTGAGTCCTACAGTGAGCCAAGGTGACTCCACACGGAGATTTGTGCTCCTGCAAGAACAAATCCCAGCTGCGGTGGGAGCAGGGGTGACCAGAGGCACAGCTAAGCCACTTCTTACAGAGGCATTTTTGGAATTGCAGCACCATCCTCCCCCAGGCCAGGCAGTTCCTTGCTGAACCCTATTCTCCCAGTTCCCACCCCGCAGCTCTGGAGTCATTTGCCCATTTTGTTCCCTCTGCAGGTTCTCCTCAGTTTTGTGGCCAAACCCAACTTTGGGGGGAAATAACTCCTAACGCTTGACCCACTGCCATGGAGTGAAACACCCTGAGCCCACAGTGGGGCAGAGCTCTGGGCTTTCTCCCAGTTAAACACCCAGGAGGTGACTCCAAGGAAAGCTGCAGCAGTGCAGGTCAGGAGAGACACCGGGGCTGAGGCAGGGGACTTTGATCTTGCTCTCATCCTGCTTTAAAGGTTCTCCTCTGCTGCCGTGATTAGTGAATAAAACACACTGCCCCAATTAACACAGAGTAATCTGAGGGTCGAGCCCTGCCTCTGCTTATACTTTGGTCTATCTATACTTTGCTTTAACTTGGTCTGTGAAAAACAACTCACAACGATTCTAACTTCAAACTTCCTCTGCAGCCAGCCCAAAACTGCGCCCGATGGCTTTGTCACAGCACGCTGAGTACCTGTGGCACAATGACGATGGATTGTTGCGAAGAGACTCTCAGAAGAGGGGGCTGTGTGATTACCGATCATTTCTGCACCGCAGTGTCCCCATGCAGCGACAGAAAACATTCAGATAGCATTTATCTCCTCATTCCGAAGTCTGGTTATGTAATTTCCCCCTCTTCTCTTTAACAGTGTGGAGCAGAACTCGCTGCCTTTCTTAGCTTCACCTCCGAAATGAAAGGCTGGCCCTGGATTTGGGGAGCAACGCTGTTGTGCGAAGAGAAATTGCTCCTCACCCTCAGGGTACATGGTCATTACTCGGCAGGAGGTTTATCAGGTGCAGGCTCCACCTTTTAGACAGGATGCAAAACTGATACTCCAACCCCCGCGTCCACTTGAAGCCCAAGAGGATTTTCCCATCAGCTCCACTAATCCCTGCGTTCAAATCCCAGCTCCGGTAATTGCAGGCTGCCTCTGGTTCTGAGGGGGGACGTTAATCACACCTCCAGCTCAGAGGGGGTTTCTTTCAGCTAATCCCTGCAGAAAGGGGCCACAAAGTGCGTTTTGGTCTCCTTCTCTTCTCTCAGAGTCCGCTGAAATTCTGAGCAATTTAATCTCTTCACGTGTGATACCCAGGTATCAGTCATGATGGCTGGAGATAAAGTGGCAGGTTATTTGTGGAGAGTTAAGGGGGAAAATGCCAATCTGCTTTCAGTTTGGAGCTGCAGAGTGTACTTGAAAGGAAAGCACAGATCTGAAAAAGCGGCTCCTGAAAAAGCTGTCCCTGCCCTCTGATGGGAAGCACAAGAGAAAGGGCAGTTTGGAGAAGCTTCAAGAGCCCAATTTGTCCTTTTTGGGCTCTGCCCACATGAATCTCAGTGAAACGAGTCTCTCCCGGGCTGAGTGGTTCACACAGAGCACTTCAGGCTGGTGCTGCAGGGAAGAGCCTGGCAGGGATGGCAGAATTCCCTGGTTGCTGCAAGGATTCCAGGATTCCCTGGGTGCTGCAGGGAAGAGCCTGGCAGGGATTGCAGAATTCCCTGGGTGCCGCAGGGATTGCAGAATTCCCTGGGTGCTGCAGAGAAGAGCCTGGCAGGGATGGCAGAATTCCCTGGTTGCTGCAAGGATTCCAGGATTCCCTGGGTGCTGCAGGGATTCCAGGATTCCCTGGGTGCTGCAGGGAAGAGCCTGGCAGGGATTGCAGAATTCCCTGGGTGCTGCAGGAAAGAGCCTGGCAGGGATTGCCGAATTCCCTGGGTGCTGCAGAGAAGAGCCTGGCAGGGATGGCAGAATTCCCTGGTTGCTGCAAGGATTCCAGGATTCCCTGGGTGCTGCAGGGAAGAGCCTGGCAGGGATTGCCGAATTCCCTGGGTGCTGCAGGGATTGCAGAATTCCCTGGGTGCTGCAGGAATTCCAAAATTCCCTGGGTGCCAAGTGCCAATCCTGCTAGAGCCAAGCAAAGCCTCCCTGTCCGCAGCCTCAGGTTGCACCCATGGCACCCCTGGGCAGGCCTTTCCCTGTTCTGCTCTCATTCCCTGCCTTTCTGCCACCAGAAAAGGGACACTTGCTCCGTGTTTTACACCACGGGACACTTGGGGACACGCCTGCAGCCGCTGGACTTTGAGAAATGGGGGCGGTGCAATTAAATAATGAATGCTGATGAAGGCTGAGGATGAGCAGCACGGTGTGAGGGACGGAATGCCCCAAGCTTGGACACACCATGGACATGAAAAGCCGGTGCTGGGGTGGTTTAATCCTGAAATAGCCTCTTGCTGACAGAAAAAGGCTCTGTTTGTTTTTGGTTGCCTGTTTGGGGAACGGCAGCTCCGTGAGGAAGCGCTCCCTCCTGCACACAAACACCAATATTTACCTTGACAAGATAGTTTATTATCATTCCTAATTTTCTCTTCCTTTGAACGTTTCCGTTCTCTGAAGAGGCAAAAAAACCATTGTGTGGAAAAACAATCTCAAGTGCAGGAATTATGCAGCCTAACACGTTCCTCCTGCTCAGCTGAGCTGCAGGACCTGACCGTGAGCATGTTCTTGGCTCCCTCCTCTCCTAAATCACACATTAATTTATCTCTTATTTCAGGTTTTTTAAGCTCTCATGTCTAATTTAACATTTTTAAGAGGTCAGATGCACGTAAGTGACAAGTTCTCTATTTTTTAGGCATGATTCCTTTCTGAAAAGGTGAAATGAGAAAAACCCAACTGCTGGAAGCAACAATACACAAGTATATAAAAAATGGGACAATTGAGAATATTTTTAGGTGTGAAGAGGGTAAGGAGAGAAGAATTCACCACGGAAAAGAGAGCAAACCTGTCTCAATAACTACTCACTGCCCAAGTGGAAAATACAAAGGGAAAGCAGAGCTAACTTTTGCTGAACTCCTACTCGGCCTCATAATTCAATCTCTGGTGCCAAATTCAATGGATTAAAAGAGGCAGTGGATGTGCAAAGAGACAATGGGGCTCTGTCATGCATTATCCAGCCAGGGAGGCTAATAAATGGCATTCCAATATCAATTTTCCCTCTGTGGCAAGTGAACCTGCTTCAGTGCATGCCACGGTCTTCCCTAAATTCCCCTGAAGAAGAAGCTGTCCCTCAGGTGCTGCCGGCAGAGAAGTGACAGAACAGAAAACACAGATTTAGAAAGTGGATCTGGAGCAGGATGATGGACAGACATAAAAGCCAGGGCAGCTCCTCCAGTTCCTTCCGTCGGCCCCACTGGGACCCTTCCTGTCCCAGCAATGTTCTCCAGGGCTCTGCCCGAGCTGCTTTTCAATCTCAAGGGATAAAACCTCCAGCCCTCCTCTTGGGAAACTGCGCCCCCAGTTCTAAGACCTCTCTAGATCCTCCCAAGGTCCAACAAAACTGAAGTTTGTGCCCTTTGCAGGCCTTTCCAGCTCCCTGCGTGGAGCCGCTGTCCCGGCACTCGGTGCTGTGGCTGTGGGAGGTGCAGTGTCCCAGGGGAAAGTTGGTGTCACACCCAGGGTCACAGCAGATCCTCAGAGCAGCTGGAATGAGGGGTTCAGTGGCTCCTGAGGGAGGTGGGGATCTCTGGGCAGTGCCAAACCCTGGGAAGTGCCACCCATTCCTGCAGACTGGAGCAGTAGGATCATGCAAAAGAGGAGAAATAACCCAGCAGAAGGAATTCTACACAACAAGTCCTTACCTGTCACCACCAGCTGCATGGTGAGGTTCTTGTAGAGGCCGTATTTGGGGTTGCTCAGCACCATGGTGTAGTTCCCGGCATGTTTGGGTCTCACATCTCGTATTCCCAGCCTGTATTTCAGCGGGTCTGGCTCGTAGCAGGTGTGGTTGTCCTTGATGAGTTTGCCATCCTTGTACCTGTTTGGGGAGTTCCATCAAGGTTTGTCGTGTCCCTGTCAACCCTCAGAAACCCTGTCACCCAATTAGGGGGACAAAGGGTCATCCCAGCAAGGGAAATGCAGGTCTGGAATCACTGCTTGGGTTGGATATTTATTCCTGTTATCCTTCCACACCAGAACTGATTCACATCTCCAGTGCTGTGGGATGGATTCACTCCACACAGGAAAGAGGTATTTTATTTTATTTTATTTTATTTTATTTTATTTTATTTTATTTTATTTTATTTTATTTTATTTTATTTTATTTTATTTTATTTTATTTTATTTTATCTGAATGAACAGTGCCTCTCACATGCTCAACTCTGATCTAAACGCCCCCAAAGGAAGCTGGATGGGCAGCACCAAGTGTGGGAAATCGTGGAACAGCAAAATGTGTGCCCCCAGTTTTAAAGGGAGAGATTAATTCAGCCGAATTGTCTCTCAGGATGTCTCTGTGAGCCTTTCGAGCCTTTACTGCTCCTGAAAAAGTTAAACTCTTTTTAACCTGGAGAAGGTTGGTCCATAGGGAGGTCAGTGAGGAATTCCCAGCCTGGAATATTCCCTCAGGGCAAGAGAGCAGCGTCTGCAGGAGAGGCTCCTCTCCACTGCTCACCGCACAGGCAGGTTAATGGTTAGGAAACAGGCCAGGCTTTGCCACACACGGAGCTTTAGGCTTGGTGGAAGGATGCTGGGGCATCTCCCACTGCCTGAGGATGCTGGAAACTTCCTCTGCAGTCATAAAAACAACCATCCTGAGAGACCTCCAACGTCAACAGCTGGGGCTGCAAGGGAAGGCAGCTCTGGTGGTCCCAGGCAGCCACCAAAGAGCTCCACGCTGAGCCCAAGAACAAAGGCTTGGCAGGGAGAAGGGGTCGGTCCCCACTTCAGCTCCCAAAACATCCCCATCCCTAACTAACAGCAGCAATTCAAACCACCTCCTGGCACTGATTCCACTAAAATTAGAGGATTTCATGTTATTACACTGCTAATCAAATGCAGCCAGGCCAGCCCCGAGCAAGCTTTTTGCTGCCTGACAGGCTCTCAGCTGGCCAAGGACAGGTGCCCCAGGGAAATGCCACCTTCTCTGCCACGACAGGCACCCCCTGCCAGCTGTCCCATGGGATTTAATGCAGCTGAAGATGTAAAAGGCATTGGATGGGGTCGTTAAAGATGGAGCAGGAGAGAGGACAAGAAGGAGAGGGTAAAGAGAGACTCGAATGTCTCCTGGAGCTGCTGTTGTGTTACCCCTCCTGTTCAGCAGATCCACTGCACTCCTGGTGGAGCCTTTAGTTTGCCCAGGAGGACTCACTGCAAGGATCTGCTGGCACAGGATTGGAGGGCATTATTTAAAACTCCTGGAGAGAAACGATTTCTTCCGTTAAAAACGCATCCTTTCCCCGTTATGCCCTGTCCCCTTGCACACTGCCCGCCCCTGCTGGGGGTAAGCAGGCAACCCTGCCCCGAGAGCTTTCTCCTTGGATCTCCCAAATCATTCTGCGTCCAGGGAAAGTGAAACACACTTTTTTTATTGTTCTGCAGGGACCTTTCTTGGCCTGGCTAGGAGAGGAAAACAGCCTGGGAATGAGGGGTGGCTGGCCCAGGAGCCCAGAGCAGAGCCACAGCTCCTCAGCTGAGCTCAGCCCACAGCTCTGAGCATTCCCAGCTCCCACCCCTGGGCTGTGTGCTGAGGGATGGTGGTGATCTGCTCCAGACAGGGTTCCCAAAGGAGCTCAGGCATTGCTGCTGCTGCTGCTGGGGGCACTCACCAGGTGACAGAGGGCCGAGGAAAGGCGTCCACCTTGGCAGCCAGCTTCAGCGACTTGTGTCCTGAGGTGATCTCGTAGTAAGGCCCTTTCTTGTGGGACACGGTGATGTAGGGTTTTTCTGGGAAGAGAAATGAGCAGGGAGACTTGGGCTGGCAGCCCTGCCACAGGACAGAGCTCACACCTGTGACGGCTCCGTTCCCACACGGGATTTTTTCCAAGACAGACCTGCACAGAACCGAACGGAGCTGTTCCCTCAGCTCCCCTGAGCAGCCCAGCCTCAGCCATGAAGGGCTGTTCCCACATGAAGGAATTCACATGGAGAGCAGAGGATGGGCACCAGCACTGCCCCATGACCAGTGTGGGAAATGCCTGGGGCAGCTCTTATCCATGTGGAGCCCGCAGGGTGGATTTTCCAGGCCCTCAGCAACCACATGTGGTGCCAGCTTTTTCAAAGAGTTCAGCTCCCTCAGACATCACAGAATCCCAGAAGGGTTTGGGTTGGGAGTGACCTCAAAGCCCATCCAGTGTCTCCCCGTGCCGTGGGTGGGACACCTCCCACTGTCCCAGGCTGCTCCAAGCCCCATCCAGCCTGGCCTTGGAACTTCCAGGGATCCAGGGGCAGCCCCAGCTGCTCTGGGCACCCTGTGCCAGGGCCTGCCCGCCCTCCCAGGGAACAATTCCTGCCCAGGATCCCACTAAATGGACCTCTTGAATTCATTTGAAGACATGGGAGCTGACTGGCTTTGACTAATTAGAGGTTATAGATGATTAATGGTTGACTTTCTCCCTGATGCCATTTCAATCAACAGATTTTACAGCCTGCCATTATCCTCTGAGCTGAGCCCTCCCGGATCCATCCTGGCTTGGCCGCAGCACACTCACCATACACAGTGACAGTGACATTGGCCTCCAGCCTGGTGGCATTGAATGTCCTGCAGATGTACAGGCCCCCGTCCTCCACGGTGACATTTTCAATTATCAGGCTGCTGCCGACTTTGTACACGACGTCACTCTGGTCCATCGTTCTCCTGGGGTGAGGGTGCTGGGAGTCACAAAAAGGAGGGTCAAAACACAGCAGAAAGTGGATTATTGTGTTCACCCTTGCAAAGGCTGCCAGTAAAGGAAAGCAGTGATCTCTATCAAACCCATCACATCTCCCCGTCGCTGAAATAAATAATATAAAAGGCAGATCAGCAGGAAGAGCTCTTGTGTGAAGTTTCATTTTCAAGTCTAATAAGAGGGAGAAGCAGAGTGGAAATGTACTGAATTCTGGGCAGGTAAACAGGGGATGCATCCCGGCCCTTCTCCAGGACCCAACCCCAAGGATCTCAGGGTAAAACTGCTGCAGGGTCAGAGCTGTGCTCCGAGGGTTTGGCTTTGAGGGTTTTTAAATTTATTTTGGTCACAGTCAGTATTTTTTCTGTATTAAAAACCTCCTGCTTTCTAAAAGGAATATATTATGACAGAAATATAATATATTATGACAGCCAAGTGCCAATGCAAATTCCTGGGGAATTTTAGGAAGCATTATTGCTTTCGATAGGATTTTTGATCCCAGAGATTTGGCCAAGAAGTTTTACATTTATAATGTTAGAAATATAAGGAGAGTTCATAGGAAAAGAAATCTTCTCCACCATATGGGGTTCAAGAAACCAATTTCAGTATCTCTGTAGTGCTTGGACCTCTATAAATCCTGTGTTAAATTTTCAGTAGTTTCCTCACCAAAACAAACTCAGACAATTTTTTTTTTAAAGGAAACAAATCAAAATTAATCAGTTTTTAAGAATCAGATTTTACACCTTCCCAGAAGTTTTAGATGCTTCTTTACAATGCGCATTTTGCTGAACTGAACAGAAAAAAACCCTCCAATTATTTTAATTCTCAGCACCAAACAAACCCAAGAGTGGAATCTCAGACAAATGAACTGATTTGGGAAATGATCCCCTTCTGTTTTTTTGGTGTTTTTTTTTTTTTTTTTTTTAGGAGAAATGAGAGGGTTTGGTACCTCAAATATTCAATCTCTTACTTATTTTGCTTCAAATTTGGCACATTTGTATTGTATCCACAAAGAGCTCAAGACTCAGAATTCACATTGCATTCTTTGGGGATGATTTCCAGAGGTTCAGCTGTGTTTTTCCTTTGTTTTTTCCTGCTTCATCAACACCAAAATGGATGGGGGGATTGACAGCTTACAACCTGCATTTGAGACTTGTCATGTGAGACAGCCAGGACAGAAGGAATGAAGGAGTTTTTCCTCCCAAAAAGAAGGAAACACTCCTGGCTTTTCTTGCCAGGGTTTATTCAGTGACGTTTGCAGTTTAATCTGCAGCCTCAGGAAGGGCAGAGAAGTTTTAGGTTCATCCAAACACAAAGTTCAATCAATGACATGCTTATGAATGGTTGGGTAATTTCAGAATGAGTAATAATTAGGTTTTCTCAGCCCAGTGGGTTTTGGGGAGAGGGGGGATACAGGATTTCCATGCACTCACTGTGCCACGGGGACACGTCCAGACGAACTCGATGCGCCCGTTGATGAAGGTCTCTGCTTTGCACTCCAGCTTGAGCGTTTCTCCAACCAGCAGCTTTTTGGCACTTGCCTTCAGAGCCAGGTTCTGTATTCTGCCCTCTGCAATGGAAGAGGCAAAGCTGTGACCAGCAGCTCTCCCTGCATCACTCTGGGATCCACCCTGATCCCATGGACACAGTCAGGAATGGCTGCTCTTCCCTGGGCCATGGCTCCAGCCCCCTCAGCAGCTCCACAGAGAAGTCTCCAAAGGTGGAAACTCCTCCTTTTAAGGGCCTCAAAACGAGAGGATCCACTTTTCTTGGACATGAGACATGTTTCTCTGGTCTTGTCCTGCCCAGCTCCCTTTCCTTCCCGAATGGGATCCCCAAATTCCCGAATGGGATCCCCAAATTCCCGAATGGGATCCCCAAATCCCTGAATGGGATCCCCAAATTCCCGAATGGGATCCCCAAATCCCTGAATGGGATCTCCCAATCCCTGAATGGGATCTCCAAATCCCTGAATGGGATCCCCAAATCCCTGAATGGGATCCCCAAATTCCCGAATGGGATCCCCAAATCCCTGAATGGGATCCCCAAATTCCCGAATGGGATCCCCAAATCCCTGAATGGGATCTCCCAATCCCTGAATGGGATCTCCAAATCCTTAAATGAGATCCCCAAATCCCTGAAGGGGATCTCCAATTCCCTGAATGGGATCCCCAAGTCTTGCTCTTACACATTTATCAAGGCCTTAAATACATCAGCTCTGAACTTCCATCAGTTTCTGGTGCCCAGTACCCGAACCACACCTGACCAGTGACAGTGACACGTGACAGAAAGGGCTTTCCTGGGTCCTTTTGAGCTGCAGAGGGAGGCCTAAGAGATTCTGCATTCATGATTTTAATAAAAAATTACTCCAACAAGGGAAAAAAAACGGAGAAAGAGAGATATTTACAGGACTTTTACTTGGCTTCCACACAAATTTACAAGGCTGTTGTTCAAAGCTGAGTGCTGATTGTATAGAAGGGTGCCATGAGCTAATGGGAATGAAGTCCAAGTAAATAGAAGATATATGAGGAGATAAAAAACATACTTGGAAAACAAAAGAAAAATAAATTCTAATTGGTTGCATATAAATGCCCAGCACTCAAAAATTTAATGTTTGGTTGCTTCAAATTCAGATTTTAATTATGAGCTGAAGCTCAGCTGTAAATCCAAGGGAAATGGTGTAGTAAATCACCAAGAGAAAATCTATAAAAAGCAAAGATGTGAATTAGCAGTGTAGTGAGATTTTTATACGATGATCACACGTGGTTAATGACCAGAAGCAAAAAGAGAGCTGCAGTTTGGTTTGTCCTGAACCAGCAGTTGTTTTAATGTAAATACAGCTCAATCCAAGCAAACAAAGCAAACACTCCTGTTTCGCACCACCTCAGCACTTGGTCGGTTTTCAAAACCAGGAGTGGCTCCAATCCAAGTTCTATTGAATAGGGGAGGAAAAAAAAAAGGAAGAAGGACTTTACTTTGAGCATTCCAGCTTGGACTTGCTGGAGATGCATCCCAGGGAGATGTATCAGGTAAAAGTGAGGCTGACCAAGGAATAACCCAGGAGCTCCCAGTGCTCCCCGGCACTCACCCAGTCTCTGGGCCATGTAGTAGGAGTTGAAGATGCTGCCGTTGACGTGGGCCGAGCACGTGAGGATCCCGGAGGGCACGAAGGCGTGGGAGGGGATGACAAAGCCTCTCTTGGGGTCCCACAGCATCCTCCTGAAGTTGATCTCTGCAGAAGAAGGGTACTGCAAGGGAACAGACAAGGAGTGAGAATCCCGTTCCCCTCAGAGCCTCAGGGGCGGGGCAGGGCTCTGACCTGCCCCAGGGATTTGGGGGCAATGCCCACGCAGATGTGCAGCAGCCTGAGCAAACAGAAAAGCCCTCCCTAAGGCAGGAGTGCCTCTGAAACTCAGCACTTGGGCATCCGATCCAGGAGTCCCAGTCCTCTCAGATCCCATTTCCCTCATCCCTTCTCTGGAAATTGTCATGCTCATCTTACACAAATCCTGTGGGGTGGTCTTTTTGGAGGTGTTTCCTCCAAGTGCCACATGGAGCTACCACGTATTTGCCTCATTTTAATTTAAAAACATGCATGAAATTAGACTCTCCCCAAATCAGAATTACTCACTAACTCACCCGACCGTGGTGATCTATGAGCTCTGGTCTGTGGGCACTTCCCAGATTCTATCCCACAGAAAGTGGGGAGACACTCTCAGAGCACCCCATGGACTTCCATGGAAGCAGCCTGGGTGACTTAGGAGTGTAAACCACAAAAATAAAGGGACTAAGGCACTCTTTGTCCTAAATTCATAAATACCTGTAATGTTCTGAGATTCTTGAAAAAACACTCTCAGTTCTGCTTATGAGGAAGAAGGGAGAATAGAAAAGGCAAATGTGGAAAATAAACTAGAGCAAAAAATCATTTAATGAGCACGAACCCTCCTCTGTCTACCCTTGGACAACACCAGTGTCAAGCAGCTTGGCTTTTGTTGGGGGGAATAATCAGTTTATTGTTATTATTAACACACAGGGAAATCCTTTACTTGCTAGAGGGAATGTAATTTACTTTCCAAAAATTTTGAAAATCCTGGATTATAATATACCAAAGAACTATGTTAAATTAAAAGAGCTCCCTGAAATGCCCCATTTCAGGTGTTTGCTGGGGGAGAATGGAAGCACAGGCAGCTCTGGCTTTCCCAGCAGGACACAGGGAGGCTCTTTAGGACTGAGGATGCTCTTTGGGAGTGTTGAGATCACTTCTGCCCAAAAAACGAAAGGTTTGGGCAAACCTCAGTGTGCCTGCAGTTACCTCATGATAATTAACTTTATTTGCTTCTCCCTCCTCCTCCTATGCTGGCTGCTCAAAGGTGAGGAGGGAAGGGGAGGTTTTCCTTTTCAGAGAGACCCTGCTTTAGCTTTGGGAGCTAATCAAGAGGCTGAAAGCAGGAATTTCACCCCTGATGGAACAGTTTTGCTCCCATTCCTGTTGAGTGCAGCTCCCGTTTGTCTCCCAGCAGTCAGGACTGTGGTTTGGCAGGGCAGCTTAAATTGGATTCAGTTTAAACCATCCTCCTGTTCCACACAGCTTGCAGCCTGGAGCTGTGGACACACAAGTGACCAGGCTGGCCTTGGTTTGGGTCAACTGTCACAATTCCAGCACGGACCAAACCCAAAGGAATTCTGGCTGAGGAGCTGGTGATGCTGCAGGGGGAAGTGGGGACAGCCAGACAGTCGCTGTCTTTTGGAGCAGCATCTCTTCTGACAGCAGTAGGAAACATGGATTTCTTGTAAATGCTTTTGAAATGATCAAGCTGTGGCGTCTCTGTTTAGAACCGTGAGGAAAAATAGGAAAAATTACAGAAGGAGATCTGAAACCTGAGGCTTAATCATGCCTTAGCACTCATGAAGGTCAAAGCTGGAAGTGGCAAATGCACACTGAACCACATCAGTGACTAAACAGATCTGACATGACTGAAAAAGCTCTTTTTGCCCCGAATTAAAATCACGTTAAGCAAAATTAAAAGCCCGAGTTGTGTGTCTTAGCAGGAGTTTATTAATAACAAAGATGATTTATTGAGATGGCTGGGATCTGCTTAGTGAAAGCAAGAGGCACCTTTCTCTGAGCACGTTTAAAGAGAGTGCAGTGATTTTAAAGTATAATGGTAACATAAGGAACTTAATTCACGGTGGCAAAGAGTCCATTTTCCACAAGAATAATAAAACGTGGTAAAGCCGAACTTCAGGGTTTGGCAGCTCTGCTCCCCGATGCGTGGGGGAAGGGGGAAGAAAAAATAACCCTGCTCAGGAGGTCCTTTTCAACACCACACACAGATTAAACGTCTCCATAAAATATTCACAAATACCTATTTAAACAATCAAACAAAAAAAACTCGCGTCAACTCTGCTCGAAGGAAATCACAGTGGCTTTCCTCCCTTTGAAGTGTTGTCCTCCCTCTCCAGTTGTCTCCTGGAGATTAAATTTGGAAGGAGAGGATGTTCTAAGTTTGTCTGATGGCCTCTGTCACCCCTCCTCCCTCTCCTGCCCCGCTTCCTCCCGGCCGGGAGCCGCCGTCTGGGGCTGGGGTGATGTTGTAGGGTTTTATCATTTCTACTTTCCAAATCCTGAATTGCTTTAGTGTTTAACTCCAAACCCCATACGGAGTGTTAGTAAACTGTCTTCACCCTTTGGTCAGACAGACACTCCACTGCCTCAGGCCCCAAAAGGTGTCGACAAAAGTGAATTGGGAGAGAGCAACCCCGGGAATGTGACTTCATTGCCTGAAGCTGTAATTGGAGGATTAATTAACCCCTGATCATGGATCAAGCTTATAATTGTCTGAAAAACTCATGACCATCATCCATCCTGGGTATAGCCTCGGAGGCGTTTGACTGCCCAAGGCGAACCTGTTGAAGGCCTTTAATAAATGCCCACTTTTATTCCCTTAATCTTGTCTAGCCTCTGCTCTAGGCAGTGCCTCTGAACCTCCTGAGAACAGCTGCCCATTTTTGCTTCATTTCACCAGTTCAAACCAAGTTGGGAATCTCGGGAGTAGATGGCTCCAGCATCCATCCCTTTGGCAGCAGTGACACCCGAATGTCAAGGTTACAGCACGCTCTGTGCAGGCCAAGGCTCTTTGGGATAATAAAAACGGAAGTTTCAGGTCTGGGCCCTGATCAGTCACTCAGTGGGATTCCCAGCCAGGGCCATGCCAGGGGTGCCATCCACAGCTGGATCCCAGAGCTTCCTGAGGAGAGCTGTGCCCAGCCTCTGCCTGGCTGCCCTGAGCCCCAGCTGCTCAGCCTCGGGGAGGGGGAATTCTTCTGGGGACAACCTTTTGTGGGAGAGATCTCAGTGGAGATTCCATTCCAGCAGCCAGGCTGCAGTTTGTGTTTGGAGAAATGACTGGGAATTTAGCGGGGAGGCAGGAAGTGCAGGGCTGCCCATCAGTGAGGGAATAAACGTGGAGAGGGGAATTCCAAGGCCACCCTGATGGTCCCAGGGTCTTCAGCACTGCTCCAGCCATGAATCTGGTGAAGCAGACTCAAATCAGACGGGGATGTTTCATTTTTATAGCCAAGGAGAGAAGGTGGTAACACTTATCCAGCCCAAGATGATAACTGGAGAGGAGCCTCTTTCCCCAGTTTAATCCCTGCTGATGAGATTTAAAAATAGAGATCTCCAAAGCAGTAAGACTCCTGCTGTCCCTCTGCACCTCTACTGGGAACGTGCCATGAGTCCCAGCAGGAGCTGGAGCCCTGTCCCAGTCCCCTGTGATTCCACGTGCTGCCTCCCAGGAGAAGGGGACATCTAAGGCATGGAACTTCCATGAGGAGCAGAGGTGCTCAGATCCCTCTCTGCCATATCCAGAACAGTCTCACAGCCCCTCCAGAACAGGCTGGAAAAGCGGCACAGGATGAGCTCCTGCTCCCTTTAGGATTTCCTGGGCTGTCAGACTGGCAGGGGAATGGAAAGGCACAGAATTCCTGATGTAAAATGCAGGACTGGAGCCAGGAGACCTCTGTCCTGTTCCTCATTCCATCACAGGCCACTCTGGAAAGCAGCTCTGAAGCCCTTTAAATGAGTGACTCCATCGACTGATCAGGGCCCAGACCTGAAATTTCCATTTTTATTATCCCAAAGAGCCTTGGCCTGCACAGAGCGTGCTGTAACCTTGACATTCGGGTGTCACTGCTGTCAAAGGGATGGATGCTGGAGCCATCTACTCCCGAGATTCCCAACTTGGTTTGAGTTGGTGAAATGAAGCAAAAAGGGGCAGCTGTTCTCAGGAGGTTCAATGTATAAAGAGAGAACGTTTCAGAGAGAGCCAGGTGTTATACAGATCATTTTGAAGGGAAATAGTGCTTTGTCATCTACCCCTGCCAATTCGTGGAAGAACACCAAGCCACGACATAGAATAAATATGTGATAAACTCAGCCTAATCCCCAAAAAATCTTTTTTACCCAGGTCAACAATAAATTGAGAGAACAGGTTCCCGTTTCTGGATTTTCAGTGTCTTTCCTATTTTTTAGTGGAATTTACCCAGATTTATACATCGAAATTTGTGGTTTTCCCCCCCTTTGCTGGCAGCCCAGACCTTGAACTGAGCTTCTCTGGAGCCGTGTCTCACCTGGGTGAGCTTGGGTGTGATGTCTGGGGAGGTGACCCGGCAGGGGATCACCACTGTCTTCTTCTCATCCACGATGTAGATGATGTCGGGGTGTTCCGAGTGCATCTCCACAAATGGGTTCCTGAAGTCTGCAGGGAAAAGAGCATGGATTTGGAAAAACTGCAAGGGCACGGCAGTGTGAGCACCGAACTGCCCAGAAAGTGTCATCCTGCCACTGTCACACAGGGATTAGAGTCAATTCCTTGGGTTTAGCCCCACGTTCATCCAGAAATTGCCCAGAACGGCAGATTTCTGTGCAGGCATGTGAAAAACTTCATGGGTTACCAGCTCAAGATGCTTCTGGGCCTTGGGAGCCCTCCTGTCCTTCATCTGGGGATATCAACATGGATTTCTTGACTGATGACAGCCTCTGCTTAAGGAATGGAAATACCCAAGAGTTGTCACCCGGAATTAACCCTCAGGGAATCAGCTCGGTGCAGAGCTGGAGCTCCTTTGCTCCACAACCCACCCCAGTTTCACTCCCAACCACAGCAAGGCAGGGATGGACACAGAAGAGTGGCCCTGCTGCCTTTTGTGGGGTTTGGAGCTTCATTTGGGCTCTGAGAACTGGGAGTTTTGTCCTTAGCAGACAAGATGATCCATGGGCTTCATCAGGAGGAGAGCAAGTGTTGGTTGGAGCTGTGTGTGTGACAGAAAGGCCACGTGTGAGGTGGTGATGGTGTTTTACAAAAGGCACTCAGGGCACTGTGCAAGGACCAGAGATGTGGCATTCCTGTGTGGACCTGGGATTGATGCCTTAAGTTTCAGTTTTCATGTATTTCAGGTTCTGTGCTGCCCAGGGGTGCAGCTCTGAGCTCACACTCAGTGTCACTCAGCTCTGCACACAGCAGGGACACGAAACAAATCCTTTTCCTGCTGCACACCAAGGACAACTGTCAGGCCCAAAAGCACAAACAAGGGTGGCTGAAGGGGGGAACAAGAAGGATGGGACCTCACAGCCTGGAGCTGGAATTGGACAATTAAACCCCAACACGCAAATGGACCAAAACTTATCAAAGTGTGAGACCTCGTGACTAGCCATGAATTTTGTGCCCATTTTGGGCCCACCTTGGGTGCAGCCCTGGCCAGGCCCTGTCCTGCCCAAGGTGTACCCTAAGGACCTTTCAATAAATCCCTACTTTATTCTCTACCTCTGTCCACTCTCTGTTCCAGCTCAGCCTTCCTGAGGCATCAGGATGAGAGGCTGAGCACAAGCACTGGACCCAAGGCAGATGAAGACCAAAAAATCTGGATGATTTCTCTAATTTCCAGCTCTGTCTTTTTATGCAAGCTTTTCTTCCACGCCACTGGTTTATTCTGGCTGTGCTTTGGTGTAAGGGCATTGCAGGAAACGTTATGGGAGAGAGATTAATTAGAATTAAAACATTAGATCTCTTATCTCCCCACATTTAGGAAGTTTCAGATACACATCTGAACTTTCTGGTCAGGCAGGCCCTGGTTCTAATCAAGCCTTGAGCTGAGAAACCTGATCTTTGAACCACAACTTTGTAGCTTGGTCCAAGCCCCAAAACAAATAGGGAATATTTATACTCAGTTCAGTGTCTCGTGCAGTTTCCCAAAAATGCTAAATTCTCCTGTTGAGTCACATTATGAAAATGTGTTTAGTGTTTATCCCTGCAGCTTAATCCCTCTGCAGTCTTGCTCTCCAGTTGAGCCACACTGGGAGGTATCAAATGTGACAATATTTTTATTTTCATTCTACTTAAAAGAAGACACTGGGTAATTAAAGAAGATCCTTGGGTTATTTGTGATAGGGAAAAGCAGAGAAAGTAGATTTTTGTGTGTTTGCAACGAAGTGCAAAAAGGTGTCGGGGGAAATGTAATCACAATTATTTCTTGTCCTGTGGCGAAAAGGAAAGAACAGGGAATGAGCCACGTGACAGGGGATGGACAAGAGGATGGAAAAGGTATAGGATGGATGGATAAAGATACAGGCCAAGAGGAAGTCTGCTGAGGAAAAAAGGAGCTTCCTGATAAGATTCACAATTCAGGATCAAATGTTGACTGAAAAGATGGAAGCACTGAATTTAAAACTATTTCTACCAGTATTTTTAGAAAAAAAAATTCAGAATAGCACTGTTTGTTTAAGAAGTAACATAAATCAAAAGGAGGCAACTAAACAAATATGAAATAATCCTAAAATGCAGGAAAATATTGAACTGTGCAATGATTGATGCATCTTAGTCAAAGCAGAATAAAATGTCTCAAAAATATTTCCTGTTCAGGAAAAAAAATATAATTATTGAACCCCATTCTCCCCCATCTTTCCCAAACTCCAAGACTCATCTCCACCAAATTTTCAGATTCACAAGAGGCCTAAAATTGATCTACCTTTTCCCAGCTGCAGATAGGACAGGTATGGTGCTACTGATTCACCTAAGGGGGAAGGGAAGCAGGGATTTACAGGGCATGGGACAGAAGCTGTATTTCAGCCCTAACTGATTTTTAATAGCAGCCTGCTCCTGAATTGCCACACGTCCAACCAGGGGCTGCAGATGAACTACCCCAGATGAGATACAATCTGAACTGGAAGCCAAACAAGATAAATATGGCCTTCTGCCATCACTCTTTGAAATCTTGAAGGTGTCTTCAAATCACCGTGCACTTAACAGCAGCAAGAGGGAGTTTCTGGGTGATGAAGATTGGGAAAAGGAAAGGATGGCTCCAGCTGGGGGATTGTTAATCACTCCTGGGTGTTGGGTCTCCTGGGCATCATTTTCACTGTGGTTTTTTGGTGTTGTTTTTTTTTTTTTTTTTTAAGAGAGAAAAAGGTTTTCTATTTTATGGGTGGTGTCCTAGAGCAGATGGCCGTGATTTGTGTTATCTCAGGGATTTTTGTTATCTCAGTGACTTGTGTTATCTCACTGCTTTGTCCAGTTTATACCCGAACCTGGGGAGTTCTCTGCCTATGGAAGGGCTTTTCCCTCCCTGGAAAATTCCCTGAAAGGGCTTTTCTGTTTCCATCTGCAATACCAGAGCTCTTAAAAAGGTGGGGGTACCTGTGGGTGGGATACCTGTGGGTGGATACCTGTGGGAGCCACTGGAGTGGCCCAGTTGGTCAGAGCAGGGTGCTAATAAAGCCAAGGTTGTGGTTTTGATCCCTGTATGGGTTGTTCATTTAAGAGCTGGATTCCATGATCGTGATCCTTGGGGGTCCCTTCCAACAGGGAATACTCTGTGATTTCAGCTCCTGGAGTGAGGGTGCTGCTGTGGCAGCAGCTTGTAGGGCTGCCCTGCGACAGGTTCGACATGAGAGCCCATGCAGGAGGCGAGGGCTGCACTTTGGCCATCAGGGGACAGTGACCCTGCAGTGACAGGGCCAGGCAGCTGCAGGGGAAGGTCAAGCACCTGGCTCTGTCCCTGAGGCCAGGGAGGCTTTGTTTCCCCCCCTAACTGTGGAACTCTGTGCTAAAGGAAAAAAAAAAAATGCCACAGAATCCCAGAATGGTTTGGGTTGGAACCTTAAAGCCCATCCAGTCCCACCCTGGCGTGGGCAGGGACACCTCCCACCATCCCAGCGTGCTCCAAGCTCCATCCAGCCTGGCCTTGGACACTTCCAGGGATGGGACAGCCTCAAGTATCTCAGTCATCAAGCACTAAGGACACAGAGAAGAGCTCAAACCTTGTGTGTCCTGCTTCAAACTCCCTCCTAGGCAGGAGCAAGGCAGTGCCACTGGGAAGGAGAGGCTTTCCAGCACTTTCCAGCCAGCTGGACTGCTCACTTAGCAGATAAGCAAATATAAAGTGGCTCTGCCTTGGGGCTTAACAGAATGACAAAGGATAAATTCTGAGCTAATCAACTGTCAGCTGATACCTTTGTTATGGTTTGTGCAGACAAAAAAAAAAAAAAAAAGTGATCCTTCTTGAAACCCCTCAGTAGTTCAGAGTGACAGTGGCATGGAAAAATGATCTGCTGGAACATCAGGAGCGTCACTGCCAGCTTGACAACCACGCTCACCACCTCCAGTCCACCAGCAATCAGCTGACTCCTTGTAAAAAACTCTCTCAGAGACAGAACGTCTTGAAACAAAGGGGACAGGGTCACTTCTCTTTAAAAATGATAAGCTCAGCCTGGAGGAAGATCTCCAGTTCCAGGTGGTGTAAATCAACTGCACTCAACTGCGGCGATCTGGAGAGCTGTGGCACGGGAAATGCAGGTGTTGTCCCCTCCACAGTCACCCACGCTGAACTCTGAGGGGAAATTCCTCAGCAAAGAAACCCTTGATGGAAACAGAGTATTTCCCTGTACCTTGGCACATCTGGTCCTCCCGAGCCGGGAAGGTGAAATGCCCTATGAATCTCACCCAGAAAGAAACAGCCAGCGATTCCCAGAGGATGATTAAAAAGAATGATTTACTGCGGGCTGCAGAGCTCGTTACGTGTGAAGAACGACAAGAGCTGGAGCACGTTGGGGACTTATCAGCTGCAGCCCCAGCTCGGAGCGAGAGAAAGCCCCTCGCCCTGGGTCTCAGACTGGATGTCTGCCTCCCCAGGTCAGGGGAAGTTTGCAGGAAGCTCAGGCAGGCTCAGCAGGGCTCGGGAGGAACACAAACAGCACAGCCAAGGAAGGGAGCAGAGGGCTGGGGAGGGAAGGGACTGTGACCCCGGGGACAGCACAAAGGCGACTCCAAGGTCAGGTCTCCACGAGAACATTGTTTTCCTTCAGGCGGTGAAGCCCTTCATGTTCAGGTGCTTGTAGTGTCCAGGAGGAGGTTAATTGCTGCTCGAGATGAGCTTTGGGAGGGTCCTTCCAGCTCACACGGGCAATCTCAGCTGTCCCCTCACACCTCCACAGTCACAGTGGGACACGGGGCTGGGACACGGGGCTGGGACACAGACCCAGGACACAGGACTGGGACACAGGGCTGGGACACAGGGCTGGGACACAGACCCAGGACACAGGGCTGGGACACAGGGCTAGGACACAACTCAGGACATAGGGCTGGGACACAACTCAGGACACAGGGCTGGGACACAGGGCTGGGACACAGATCCAGGACACAGGGCTGGGACACAGGGCTGGGACACAGATCCAGGACTCCCCGTGACCCCTGCTCTTTGTTCAGTGTCACCTGCAGAGCAGGGACCTCTTTCCATGGGCTCTCCACTTGCATCCCCCTCTCAGAGGCACCACAGCCCCACCCTGCCTGAAGCCGAGGGATTTAAACCCCTCAGCACTGCACCCAGCATGTTGAAGACTCAATCTCTCCTCCAGCTCTTTATTTCCCTGCCTGTGCCTCTGAAACCTCCTCCTGACACACACACACACAGAGGATTTTGGGTTTTTTTCATTCCTGCGCCGTGACAGCGATTTGTCTCGTGGTATTTGTCCCACACCCCAAGCCCAGGAGCTGACATCGCCTCTCCCTTCAGGTGCTGTCAGCCCACGAGGATGATGAGCACTAAATGGCCTTTGAGGACAGCCATTCACGGCTCTTCGAGTCCGTGAAATTCCTGAACATTCTCATTTTTGCCTCTCGCTTTGTTCCAGATAAAGATAATTCCCTCGCCCTCACCATTTATTTTCTTCACTCAGCCGTACCTAAGCTGGGGAGCCGGGGCAGAGTTTCACAGGTTCTTTAAGTTAATGTTTTGACATAATCCCCGTGAAGTTTGTCTTCATCAAGGTCAAAAACACCGAGAGGAGGTTTATAACCTGTTCTTTACAGCAATAGCAGCATTAGCAGTGCAGTGACACTTGGGGCAGAGCGTTTTGGAAAGCTGCGCAAGGAAACAGCCCGGCCGGCTGAATTTCCCCTGGTGACCCATCAAAGCCGCCTCTAGGTACAGGAGTAACTCCTGTAAAGGCACTTGTTTTGAAAGTGGATCTTTGAAAAATAAAAGACCTTTCAGTTTGGCAGGCCAGTGAAAAGAATTGGTGGTGGAATGTTTAGATTAAACAGAAAGGAGAATATTTTCTCTTTAGGCAAAACAAAAGTGACTGCAAAACCCCCAGAAGCCATTCTGAGTCAACATGAAGCATTCTGTTTTTTGGTCAAATGAAATGCATTCTTCCCCTGGAGATTACTGTTAGAAACACAGGAATATTTGTGGAGAGAAAAAAAATATTACTCTAAAAAGTGTTAACTTCAAAAACTGTAGAAGCAAAATGCTTCTCGCTGCCAAGCAAATAAAGGCAAAACGGAGACTTACTTTTAAAAAATCCCAACAGGACACTACAGAAAAAGAAACCTCCATGCTTTGTCTGAAATTATGTTTCAAGCAGCAGAAGAATTTGTCAATTCTGACCCCCTCACCAGATTTTAGGCAGGTTTGGCTTTGTAGAAAATATTCCGCAGCTTTGCTAAGAACAGGCCTCCCACCTTGGGGAAGGCTCAGCAACTAGCACCTACTGAGTGGACACAAACCAGGAAGGAAGCAGTGGGGGAAGGGTGGCCTTTGGGCTTTCATTTAGAAATTCTCGATCCACGAGGAGGGATCCTCTCTTCCTTCTCGGCTGTCAGGAGCTGTCACTGCCAGCGCCAGGAACCTCTGCTGCTCACTCATGGCATCCTGCAAGTGTCCTCTGCTTTCAAGTCAGACCCTTCAGCATGTGATTTGAAGATACTGAACGCCTCGATTAGAGCAAAGAGCATCTTGCCTTTCCCTTGGATGCAGCCCTCAGTCCTCGAGGGTCGTGCCCAGGGCACAGCCTGTGCTCCGACACGGAGCTGGGATGTGCAGCCAACGCTCCCGGCACGGCTGTGGGACAGGGACAGCCACTCTCTCCGCAGGGCACACTGCTCAGCTGGCCCAGGTCTGGCTGCAAGTCTGCAGCCTCAAATAAAGCAGAAACGCAGCTCCAGCTCTGCTCCCCCTGGCAATATCTGGGGAAAAGCCAGCCAAAGCCCAAAGCTGTCACCCCGGCCCTGCAGTTCTGCTTCTCACTTTTAGGTTATCTCTGCGAACTGTCAAGAGGATTAAGGAGGCAGCAGCTTCAAAGAACATCAGAACCAAAATGTGATCTCATCTGAGGGACACTTCCATGCACTTCCAGCCTCTTTAGATTTCTCCTGGTGGGAAAGGGATGAGGCTGCTGGGGCTGCTCATCCCAGGGCTGTGGCTGATGTGAACTCCGCACTTGGACCACCTCTCCTCACTCTCTGTAGCAGCAAGGCAGAGCTCCTGCCCTTCCCTGGAGCTGACCAGCAGGGAGATGCTCCAGCAGGACAAGTTGTGCTGGGATGCATCCCCCTTTTCCCTCTGCAATGGCCTCAGCAGGACTTGTGCTCCCATAAAAATGTCTGTCTTGCTCCAAATTTGAGTTCCAGTCCTCGTGCTCTGGACTCCTGGCAGGACTGCACTGTGGCTGGTGCCTTCATGGTGCCCACATGAGCTTTAAAAGGAGCCAGAACTCAAATTTTCTGTGGGGGGCATCTTCTGGATTTCCTGTGCTCCGGTGAGCACCAGTGCTAAGAACCAAACAGGTGGAAGCGAGTGTTTCCCTCAGCCCTGTGCTCCCCACTCACACTAACACTGAGGTGGTGAAACACCAGCAGCTGGTGGCTCTGGGTGGGGACACACTGTTAGAATGTTCACTGTTTAAATCTTTGTGTGTTCAAAGCGAGCCCCACTGGAACAAGCAGCGACTGGGGAATCCGCCCTGTCCTGCTCAGCCCCGGTGGGCAGCCAGCACTGGGCTCACACGCAGCATTTTGTGCCTGCTGCACTCAGGGGAGGTGGGCCTGGTGGTTCTGAAGCAGTTATTTCAGAAGCAGCTCTATCATGGCCATAATTATTTTGAGAAATAGAAAACCAGCCCTCCTTTGCATAAAAGATGCTGAAGGATGTTGTTGGCCCCATACACTGAGGTGGTGCCTGTTTTACCCCTACAGCTGTGGGGGGTGGGCCATTGGGGGCGGGCAGGAATCCCAGCTTGGAAACCTGGAGGAGCTTTTCCTGACCCTCTTTGGCACTCAAGATGTGCCCAGCTCCAGCGACCTCAGCGCTAAAGTCACACACGGTGGAGGCAGCAGGACTGGGCAGGCTCGTTCCTTGCTCTGGTCACTGACTCAGGGGTACAAAATGCGCAGCAGATCCTTTTCTGTGACACGGGGGCTGCTGGGGGATCTTGGAGCTGAGGCAGGATTTGAGCCAGGAGCTCTCCCAGCTGACACCCCCAGGACTCTGCTGACACTGACAGTATTTCAAATAGCTGAGAGCTGCAAGTCCTGACTCCTGTCTAGACTGGAGCCTGGGGTAGCCCTTTGGGAAGGTGGAATGAATCTTTGCTTGATTTGTCCTTTTCTCCCTCCTTCTCTAAGCCATGCTAAATTTTATATGTGCTGGGAATGATATCTGTGTGTATTTGTGAGGCAGGAAAGGCAGTGGGGTATTGGAAAATGGGGGATGTGGGACCTGGCATGATGGATAAAATATGGGATAAGGACTGGATGCTGACCTGGTTTTGTCTGGGATAGAGATGGTTTTCTCTAGCTGGAACAGTGCTGTGTTTTGGATTTAATATTAGGATGAAGTGGATAACACACTGAGGGGAGCACTGTCAAGAGGACTGTCTGTGTTTTCACAGAGCCCGCCCTGCCCCTTGGCACAGGGATCCCAAAGGCTGCAATCAATGAGGATACTCCTCCCAGGGAGGTGTCCCTTGGCCAGGAGGGGTGACTGCAGAAGGCAGATGGAAGCAGATGCTGGGTCTGGGTGACTGTGGCAGCATTTTCCATGGAGCTGCCACTGCAGTGTGGGTCCAGGCCCTGCCTTTCCCTGCAGAGATTATCCCTCAGAGCCGAGATGGAATGAACGCAGTGGAGAACTCCCAACTATCTCTGTTCCAGCCCTGGGCCACTCTCTATTTCCAACACCGAGACGGGCAACAGGAGAAGGGATTGTCCTCCCTTTTAATGATGATCCTTGGGACTTGCCGCTGCAGCAGGAGGCAGAAAAGGCCTCGGGAACAATTAATTCAGGATGAAGCTCCTGAGCTGTGCCTCCCTCAGTGCCTGAGCACAGCTGAGGGGTGGCAGCTGCCCGTCCTGCCCCCAGGGATGTGCACGGTCACGGCTCCATCACCCCACAGGGAGAGCTGCGACTGCCAGGGCTCACAGAGCCCTCCAGGGAGGCTGGAAAAACAGGAGCCAGCACAGGAAATGATGGCCAGTGACAGGGCTTCCGATACAATCATGTTCTCATTTCGGTGTCAAGCAGCCGGCCAGGAATGAAGGGAAAAATACCATTCCCCTTCCTTTTTTGGCAATAATGGCTTGTAACCTCAGAGGAATCTCCAGCCTTCGGGGGCTGGCTCCACATTTTCTACCTGCACCTGGCTCAGCCCCCACTGAGCACTTGCTCTGTACAAAACCTCCTCAGAGATGAGTTTTGGGCCTCGCCCCTGTGTGGCACTGCCAGTGATCTGTCAGTTCCCTCACTTGGAGACAGCTGATGGGTTTTTCAGCGCTGCCCAGACACTGTCACAGCAATTTCCTTCAAAAAGGCGTGCTTAAATATTGAAGAAAGCCATAGGTGTGCTCTGAAGTCGTTGTTTAAGTTCAGAGCAGCTTCCTGGTCCCCAGGACAGCCTGCTGGCTTCCAACAAATATCCACAGGAACTGAATGGCAGGAAGAGCGTGCCCCGAGGACAGATCCA
This sequence comes from Chamaea fasciata, assembly GCF_029207755.1. NCBI lineage: Eukaryota > Metazoa > Chordata > Aves > Passeriformes > Sylviidae > Chamaea > Chamaea fasciata. The sequence goes on from NW_027094107.1 coordinate 2,384,433, forward strand.
TGCTGAGGTATAAATAGCTCCATTGCACAGGGCCAGGCAGCTTCCTCAGCCTGGCAGGCCAGATCCCAGCAGGAACCTGCAGCTTCTGGACTGAGCTGCTGGGGCAGAGCCCTGCTTTGGGGTGCACAGGACGAGCCAGGGGATTTTCCACCCACTTTTCCTTCCATGGCTTTTCAAGCACAGGAGTCTGAGTAAGAGCTTTTAGAGCACGGAGGACGTGGGACACAATTAAAGTGCACCTGAGAGGGTGATTTTTGCTGTTTGCCAGGAGAACCTTGGCAAGCAGGAGGACATCCTGCCATTTTTTTTTTTTTTTAGATCAGCTCTGTTCCAAGAGCATCCCTGGTGAGGCATTTCATAACTTGGGATATTTTCTTCAGGAAAGCGCTCAGGCAGTCCCAAAAGATCCACAACGTTTCCTGCACGTGCTCCTGCCACAGAGCAATGAAGGGCTGGGTAGGCAGCCAGGGCACTGAATCTGGACAGAGAATTGAGTTTCCCGCAGCGTGGGACAGGCTGGGTTAACAATGTTGGACCTGGGGCATCTGAGCTGGGTGTAATGGGAAAAGGAAACAGCTCAGCACAAGAACCAGGGTGGATAAAGCAACCAGAGTACCAAGAAAAAAAAACACAGAAAGGAAATAGAAAGAGAGAAAAAAAAATTACTTCAGGAACTAAGAAGTAATGCCAAAAAGCCACTTTCCAATTAGAGGAAGACTTGCTGGGAAAGCAGGATAAGGGTAAAAAGGGACTGTTTTCCACAGGCAGGAAGGTGTCACCCACATGAATGGAGCAGGTGTGTTCACCTGGAGGTGCAAAAGCTGAATTTAGCTGTGTGGGCATATCTGAGTCCCCTGGGAGATGGAAATTGCTCCTTGTGTTGCTTCACCGTCATTGACAGCACCCTGAGTCAGAGCTGACAGCAAAGATTTGTGTTTTCTGGAGGTGGAGGTTCGCAGCTCTCTTCAAATGCCATCAGACAAACTCACTGCCTCTGCAGCATTTGTGTAAGGGGATTCAAAGAACCACAATTTAGCTTTTACTAGGAAAATGAAATTAATTCATCCACACGAGTATTTGTGGGGAAGCGAAGGCTGAGTCTATCCAGCACCAGAGGAGTTCATGTCATCTCCAAGGCACTAAAAGTCAGCTCCTTCATCTGAGGAGTCACAATCTCAGCTAAGAAGATCCAAAATGATTCAGTGTTCAGTAATGCATGTGTCAAGTGGATCGGAAAAAAACCCCCCAGCATTTTGGGGGAACATTCTAACAAAAATTCCCGTTATTGGAACGGTTGTTGAATAGGTCGCATTCACTTAACCACAGAGGACCACGCTCCTCTGGAGTTCCTGCTTCCGTTGGTTCCTGGATTTGAACTCAATGGTTCTGACTTGTGGGGGAGAGGTGGCTCAAAGGGAACAAAAATGAGCAATGGGACATTTTTTTACAGTAAAATATGTCCAATGCAGTCACCCAGCTCTGCTAGGAATGTCTCACAGATGGAAGGACAAATGTGTAGGAGGGGAGCAATTACAAAGAATCCTGACGGGATGGTCCATGCCTGGGGAGGAGGGGAAAGACAGAGGGCTTGGACATTCAGGATGAATCTTTGGGAAAGCACTGTGACAGCAAAACCCTTTCGGACTGAAGAATTTAGTGTTAAAAGGAAAGGTTGTTTAAGGAAGTCGGTGTATCTGTTAGTTGGGACACTCAACTGCTGGGACAGTAAAGTGATGGGACAATCCTGCTTTCAAATCCTGGAACCGAACAGGAGGGGTAATCTCTGGTTCTCACATCCCTGAGAATTGGCATGAAAATCCACCTGCCATGAAACCCCAGATATATTTGGTCTGCTCAGGGTCAGAGCTGCTGCTTCCTCCTGGGCCGGTGCAGAGGTGGAAGCCCCTGCACTGCCGGCTCAGCCTCACACAGCTCCCACGGCCCAGCACAACTTAAGAAGTGGAATTCTTACCTTGGACAAAGACATAGATGCTGGCCACGGGCCCCTGGTGCTCGGGGGTGCTGTTGAGGGCACAGCTGAGGTAGCCAGTGTCGTTGGCCGTGGCTCTCCTGAGGACGAGCTGGCTGCAGCCCAGCCTGGGGACATCGCGGCAGCCGCTGACGTGCACACGGGGGTTGTCCTCCCGCAGCCGCCAGCTCACAGACGGGGCTCCCCTGCCAGCACAACACACCCAAATTACACATGGGTCGGGCAAAACTGGGCTTTTCTTCTGACCAGCCGTTCCCTGTGACAGTTCTGGTTTCTTTTGCTGTGCCAAGGTCAGGGTGGATAACATGGGAAATGCAGGGTTTGAGTTTGGACTTGGTTATCGTTTCTTATGAATTTACAGACTCACGAGCGTGAGCTCAGTCTAGCAAGTTAGAGAAACAAGGTAAAATGGAGTCCCCCTAACTCTTTCCAAGGTTATTTAAGTGATAATCCCCCAATAACGAGGTGACATCTGTATTATTTATACTTTTGACCCAACAATGACCACCCAAGGCCCGCAGTGTGGACCTTTTTCACCCAATTACAGAAAACCACCCAAACCCATGAAGAAGAAGGAAGTGGAAGGTGAAGAAGAAGGACATAGACAACACCTCAAATCCTCCATCCTGACTCACACACATTACTATACACTAAAATCCCCAAATCCAAGTTTCCAGAATTCCAACAGTTCCCAGTCTCCTGCCCTTATGATTCCCAAATAAATTGTAAAGGTCACTGAGTGTTTGCACTTCCACCCATCAGAAATTGAGCTGCATCACCCCACACTGTTCCCCAGACATTCCTGAAATACTCTGCGGGAACTGCAGCAAGCTCCTGGAGAAAAGTTTAATTTCTCTTCCAACACAGTGCCTGAACACAAGTTTGTTTTTATAACACTGTGTTTCAGCCACTTCAAACATTAGAAAGCATCAGATAAAATTATATGTTTGTTCCAGGCAGACGATTTTGCATATTTTAACGGCTAAATTAACGTATATTTTCTTGCAGTGAGGCTGCATGGAGAGAGGAGGATATTTTTGTAAATTTGCATCACCTTTCTTGCTTAATCAGCAGTGACTCAGTCTTGATTTTTATGAAGGGCCTGAAACTAATCAGGTTACAAATCTGGGAATATCTGCTCAGGACACATTTTTTTCCAATTCCCCTTGTGACAGCAGCCAGAACACCAAGCCAGGAGGGCAGACAATGCACATTGCCTCCACCTGACCCCTCTGCTGCTGGATCGCCAGGCACAGCTCGTGAAAAATGCAATTCCATGGAGTTCAGGACAAGCAGGGCCTGGGTGTCACCTGCTACAGGACCCAGAGCTCCCGGCTGACCTAAGTCACAGCTGGATGTGCTGGAGGCCATGGCAGTGGGAGCTCCTGGAGCTCCCTCTGAGGGCTCTGGGGATGGCCCAGCCTATGAGGTGAAGATGATGGTGGTTTTTGCAGTAAGCTGGTTTTCAGTGTGGAACCTGGCGGGTTGGGGGATGATCTCCTGTGGATTTTCCTGGGGAAGGAGTTGGTGTTGGAGAGAGGGAGCTGTGTGTGTGCTTGCAGAGCAGCCACTCCTCCCGAGAACAGGGGGTTGGCTGTCTCCTCTCACTCCGAGAATTCCCACTGGCATTTCCTGGGCTGGGGAAGGGGTGAGAACCCCTGGACTTGCCCAGCTCGGTGCTGCCAGGGAGAAATCCAGGGCTGACACACTGGCTCAGGATGGCAATGCCCAGAGTGTGTATCTGGGTGAAATTCCCAGTTAGCCAAGAACTCCAGAGCCCCAGTGGCCTGCAGGGGTGCAGGAGGTGCAGTCAGAGCACGTTTGCCAGGACATCCAGTGACATTTCCACCAACATCCTCTTGGCCCTGGCTCCGGCCCGTCCCTCTGTCGCCTTCCTGCAGAGGAGGCGGACGTGGAGCTGGGCTCTTGAGGTTATTCCCAGCACAAGGCTGCAGGAGAGCACTGGGAAAAGTGGGAATATCCTCTCTTCTGAGCAGCCTCGCCCTCGTTCTTGGATGCTCTGGTGGCTTGGACAGCATCACCCCACGTCAGAGCAGCTTCCCGTTGTCCTTCCGAGCGCCCAGAGTCTGTCCCCACCCAACCAACGTCACTGGTGACTCCAGGACTGGGATTGCTGGCCCGGAACAGGGAATAGAGGCAGTTCACACGGAGACACAGCTCCCAGCACGTCACCGTGTCCCTTTGTCACCCACACCTCCTCTGTGCATCCAGCTCTGCACTGGTGGCTCTGCAGGGCAGCTCTGGGATTTCACACCTGAGCTTCCTTAAATCTTTTCCCCCCCTTCCATACATTATCCCGGTGGAAGGTGAAGCCTTTGGCTGTTGCTTTGGGATTTTTACACACCTGCCAGAGGGGACTGGCAGCAGCAGCAGCTTTGGCCCCACTACCACAGACCAGAAAATCTTGGCCAAGAACCTCAAAAGCCTGGAGCTGAAGGGAGGATGGACATTTACACAGCCTAAATGCCCCTGGAAGCACAGAGAATTCCAGAGCTCCCCTGGGCCGGGAGCTAACCCACGAGTGTGGCAGAGGAGGCAGGAGGACAGACGTCCCCAGAGGGGCTGATCCAGGGAATCCTGCGTTCAGAAACCCCACTTCCCTTCTCTTCCCAGGTTTTGGATCACCCGAGCCAAGGAGCTGAACTGCTCCAGGCCCTGGTCCCATGTCACATCTGGTGCTCACATCCTTTCGTGTTTCTCAGAACCTGTCATGGGGATTTCTTGCTTTGCATCCACAAAGCAACAGGGCACTGAAGTGCTCGTAGCTCCTTCAATTATTTTTTCATTCATCTGGTGATACAAGAAAAGTAGGGTGCTCCTCCACATTAAGAAGGTGGGGGATGGAGAACTGCTGGGAACTGTTGATTTAATTGGCCCGGGGCACCCCAGGGACTTCGAGTCCACACAGGTTTTATGGACAGCACCACTGAGATGTTAAAGGACTGCTCAGACTTTATTGCCATCATGTTTGCTCTTTGCCAAGCTAAAAATACCCCTGGAAGGTTGCTCTGACCTCGTAAGCCACACGGCAAGCTGGAGGGATTTGGAAAAAACCATAAGACATCCCAAATTTACACAGTCTGAGCCCATTCACCTTTCACTATAACAAAGAATTAAATAGTCTGGGACGAAAATCAGAGGGGACGTGTCAGTGTAACCTAAAGCTTAGATTCACCTTCCCCACTGCTTTTTTTACTGTTTTCAGTAACTTCTCCTGCAGGAAACCATCCAGGTAATGGCTCCAGCTAAGGGAACCTTGCAAGAAGATGTAAAATCAATGTGTGTGTGTAAGAGAAAGAGAAATTGTGAGGCTTTGTGCTACCTTGAGCCCTTTTTCCTACAACACCTTCAGAGAAAAACCTGAGGAACAACCTCTGGCGGTAGCGAAGTGTAAAAATCCCCCTCAGAACAAGTAACGCCTCCATCCATCTCAGTCTGAGGCCTTTTGTGGGACCCAGCAGCTGCTGCGTGTTCTGGCACAGCAGAGTGCTCTGGGTTTGCTCCTTCCTCGTGTGTCAGCTGTATCCCCATTCCCAGAGCATCCTCTCCCTGTCACCACCAGAGTCCTGCTGGTCCTTACACGGCTGGTGGCACTCACTGTGCCAGGACTGGGATTCACAGCAGCAGCACTTTGGTTTTTTTTCACAAGTCCTGGTTAAATCTGATTTAAAGAACGTGCTATGTTTAAACAGGCTGGGTCTTTAAATGCACACACAGTGACTGCTGCTTGTTTAAGTGTCTGTGATGGGCTGGGTGGCAGCTCCTGGTGATCTTGGTTGTCGTTTCCTCATGGACAGGGAGCAAAGGAGTGGCTTTAGCTGCAGAGGAGCTGGACCTGCCCCTGTTTCAGAGAGGATTTCCAGCCGTGCCCTCAAGCACAGCACGTCCCTCTCCCATGAGTTCTCCCCTCTGCTGACTCAGGGCTTTGCCTGGGCCCCCGAACGACACAACACAAAGAATTTGGCCGAGCTGACCCCAGACCCTCCTCCCTGCTCTGTCACAGCCCATGCAGCTCCCTGCACACAGCCCCAGCTCCCAGCTCTGCTCTGTCCTGGAGCTCTGCTGGGCCAAACCAATCAACACAAGGGCAAAAATCCAACTTTTGTTTCGGAGCAACCCTTACCAGCATTTTATTTTTAGGGTGTCTCCTGGTGAGATGACGATTTGGTCCTTGGAAATGCTCAGCCTTGGTTTCTGAAGATGCTCTTCCTCAGCGAGACCTGACCCAAAAACAGAAGAAGAAACCATCATTAGTTTAGAAGGGCATCAGAGCAGCACAATGCACTCGAGGCAAACTCTTTGTTTTGTAAATAGTTCCTAATTTGAGGGCCCACACAGTGCTGCATTTATCCTTGGTCGGGTGGTGCCCTCAGTTTGTTTTTGTTTCCTTTATTCCTCTCTTTCTCTTCTGCCGCCGAGCACCTGCAGTTGTGCCAGCAGTGCTTTGAGCCAGCTTTGTCACTGAATTATTGCAGATTTAGGAGAGCAGATCTGTGTCAAAAGGATTTTGCACACATAGAAAAGTGGAAGGAGCCACGTCCTTGGGAAATAATTTGATGGGCGAGCTCATACATTACATTTTAATTAATGGGAGAAGAGAAAACAATCATTCTGGGGAGCAGCTCTGTGAAGCACCTGTGATATTAAAGGCCAATGGAAAAGCTGGTGTTTCCCAAATGCCCATTCCCAGATCCTGCACTGAGCTGAGCCCCAGGCTTGGTGGGCACTGTGGCTGGGGGAATGCTCCCAGGGGAATCAGAGATTTTCTCAGCCCTCTGATGACCAGCGGTGACAAAGGTCTGTCTCATCATCTCCTGGCCCAGGAAATGTCTCCTGCTACAATGAGACAATGTTCGGAAAGTGAAACTGAGAAGAACCAGAAGTGGAGGTTGGCCAGGCTGGTTGTTTTGTCCAAATTCAAAGTAACGCAATCAAGGAGAGGAGAAACCAGGCTCCGATAAGGATCTCCACTCCCAAAGCTCTGACATTAAAGCTGTGTTTTCTTTCCCCTCCTGCTCTTCAAATTTCTCTCTTCTCCTGAGCCTCGAACTCGATAAGCCAGAAATCCTCCCTGGGCTCCCAGCACGGGCTTTATTTGCAGCAGACAGGGAGATAACGTGTCTGGCAGAAAGAGAAACACTGAGCTTTAACTTTTCAACTGCACGAGGCGGGGGTTTTCCTGCCCCCACCTCTCTACTCTCATCTCTGCGCTGCCTGGTTTCAGTGAATTGCTCTTTGCCTGGCATCAGCGTGGGGAGTGACCCACTCCCACTCTGGAGTCTCTGGCTTCTTCCAGGAGCTCCCATCAGGAACTCAGCAGAGGCCAAGGCGCCAGCAGGTGCCATCTCTTGGCACCACGGAGTCCTTCCAGAGGGGATCCTGCCCAGACACCACTGCTGGACTGCCCTGGAGCCCCTGAGCCTTCCTGCAGACTCTGGCTGAGGCTTTGAAGCAGTGCTGGCCACCAGAGACAGATCCAGCCCACTCCCCCTGCTCTGGCACTGCTGCTCCATCTCCAAGGTCCTCTGCAGAATAAGAAGTTGGAGTCTGGCCAACCCAAATTCTCTCCAGTGGCTCTGTGGGACATTATTTAGCACCTCCAAACAGCCGTTCCGTGGAATGCTGGGGAAGCAGAGCAGCTGGGGGCTCCAGCCCCACAGTTCCCAGTTATTTGGGAAGCACTGAGATTCCTCAACACCCTCAGGATGGCACAGGCAGGGAGCAGCATCACACTGAGCTGAGAACCAACAGAAAAAGCCCCAAACTGCAAGAGGAGACATTGCCATCCCTGCTCTTGGCTCCAAGTCCCCTCTGGTTTCCAGACAGAGCCAGCTCCCGCCAGGAAGGGGCTGAGCCTTGGCACAGGTTCTGTCATGGTGCTGAGGCATTTCACAGCCCCCCCAGACTGACTGTGCTGAGCTTTGCAGAAATGCTCCAGGACATGGCCAGCAGCTTCAAATTTGTCTGTCAAACGTCATTAATTTGCCAGCTGAGGGGGGTCTGGGTCCCTGTGGCTCTCCCAGGACTCTGCTCCTCCCAGGACCTGCCCTGGGCTGTTGATGCTGTGATTTCGCCCAGGACTTTGAAAATCCTGGGCTTTGAAACAAGATTATTTCTCTCCCCTTGTGCCTTCAGTTGTTCTTAGGGCTAAGAGGGGGCTTTGAGCTGGGCTTTTGACTCTGGATTGTAGCTCTCATGATCTCCCATGAGCAAGTGTGGCACTGTCAGAGGGCCTGGGGTCAGAGCCTGGGCTCAGTTCTGACTGCAGAGTCTCCGGGCTTTTACATTTGACACCGTTCTCGCTAAAAGAAAGCAAAGTATTTTTCAATTATTCTGGTTTTGCTTCTGAGTTACTTCTTGCCCAAAGTTTATTTTGGCTTGGGGAGCTGAAGAACGGAACAAGCCAAGTGGAATTTCAGTGCTTTTTCTACCCCACAGAGGACAGGAGGAGAATTCCTGTGCCACACACATCTGGTCTCTGCTGGCAGGTGACAGAGGGTTTAGATAAACACAGCCTGTGCCCCTTCTGCCACACCACAGCTCGGTGGGCCGGGAAAAGAGCATTTTGAGGGCAAAACAGAGAGAGTTATGGGGGCAAGGTCAGGCTGTGCTAGGGCAGGACACCTAATGCCAAACTGGCACAGTGAGGCCTCACAATACTCCTGACCTCCCCTGGTCCCTTTAGAGCTAGACTTGACTTTTGGAAGCAAGGCTGGGGACAGCCCCGGGGTGTGTTGGATGAGGAGAAAGGATCTGCTCCACTTTCGCACTTGTTGCCTGTGCTTGAGGAGATTCATGCCTTTATGGAGGTGTTAGGATGCTGCAAGGGAGAGCCAGGCGCGTTCCTGGCAGTGCAGCCCCTCTTTTCCACAGCCCTGCTCCCCAGGCTTTGTCCCCAAACCCAGGGTGGGGTGGGAGACCTGCTGGGCTGGCTCCTGCTGAAGCTGAAGTGCTCTGATTGCACTGCTCAAATTCCAAAGCCCAGGCCTAAGAGAACATTCTCCTCCCTGTTAAATAACGTTGGTCCTGCTCTAGGGCTGCAATTAAAAGCAAGCAGTCATGAGTGTGTCATGACCATGGCAAAGCTCCTCGTGAGAGCCACGAGAAAAGTCCCGGGTGCCACAGCTGTCCCTGCCGTCCCCTGTGGAGCTGACCCTGCTGCTGGTGCAGCGTCCTTCCCTGGATCCTCCGGCACGGTTTGGGATGAGGGGCTGGAGTGCCACCCCTGCAGGGCTGGCAGAGAGCTCATTGCCTCCTGCAGAGCTGAGAAGAGGTCTGAGCACCTCTGGGAGGCACGGGGGGAGGACAGGCTCCTCCTGGGGAGGACAGACTCCTCCTGGGAAGGGTCAGACTCCTCCTGGAAGGGACAGGCTCCTCCTGGGAAGGACAGGCTCCTCCTGGGAAGGGACAGCTCTGCTCAGGTTCCTCGCACCCCTGCCCTGCCTTGGTTGTTGCCAGCACAAGGTTGGCTCCAGCCAGACAAGAGCAGCACCTCCAGCCTAGCGATGCCCCTGGAAAGAGCCCCAGGTGAGGACAGAGGCTCTGCCCAGAGCCTCCCTGCACCATTTCTGACTCTGGCAGTTCATTCCCACCTCCAGTTCAGGCTTTATCATTCTGCTCTCGGCGCTGGAAACCGCAAGCACAGCACAGCCACAGATCCTCGGGAGCCAAATGCGAAAGGTCGAGCGATACATTATCCAGGGGAGAAAAAATATATTGAAAACTGCTTTTCCTGGGATAATCTGATTTTGCAGCACGGCCAACATTAAACACGGGAGGCTCCCCAGGCAGAGGGTAATGGGTGACCTCCCTCACCTCTCTGTCAGATGGTTTCCAGCTCCATCTCACTTGGCACAGGGAGATCCCTCCCACGCACAGCCTGATGCTCCACACTGGGCCCAGCAGCCAGCGTGGATAAAAGGTATTTTTAATCTCAGTTCCTTATTGCAACAGCCTTCCTCCAGGCACCCTCTGGGCGCTGCAGCTCTCCCTGGCAGAGCCCTGGCAGATGGTTGTGAGCCTGGGTGTGGCTCAGTGACAGCTCAGGCAGTGTGATCCCCGATTAAGGATCCAGGGATCCCTCCTGGCCAGGGGGAGAGCTGCGAGGATGGAGCCCACACAGCTCTGCCTCAGGTGACAGGAGATAACTGCTGGCCAGAGCGGAGAGCGCTGTGCTGGCAGTGAATCGAGGCAGGTTAGAGCAGGGACTGCACGAGGCTTGGGCACGCAAACAGCTTTTTGCACGTGGGTGAACTCCAGGGACTGTTGGGGTGTGTAAAGTCGCTCCTGTGCAGAGAGCTGGGCCCCGGGCCACCTCAGCCCTGGGAAGGGACTGGAAGTCACAGTTCTGAGCTGATTTGAGTCAGGGAAGGAGGCTGACAGATTCACGGCGTTTAAAATCTGTTTGGTCATGGCTGAGGACGCTCCTGGGAGCTGTGCTTGCCTGGCAGAGCCTGGAGCAGAAACTCCAGGAACCCTCTGGAACCAGCGGGGGCTGTCCTGACACCACACCCTGCCCTGGTCACCGGTGAGAGGTGACCACAGTGCCTGGGCTGTCCCCTCCCCTCCTCCCAGGAAAAGCCGGGCAAGGCAGACCCTGCAAACAGCTCTGCCCCTGCAGCAGAAATGACGCCCAGTAAAGGGCACCTCGTCGCCAGCGCCACGTGAGCACACCTCAAAACGAGCAGCTGCCCCTTCCAAAGGGCGTTTTCGTGCTTCCATCCCCAAGGAAATCTATTTTTGCTGGAATTGGAGAGCTCAGGGATTCACTGAAAAGCCATGTGTGTTTAAACCAATGGCCTGTAATCATCTTAGGATTTATTTCAAGGTTACCCCCATGAAAAGAGAAGGCACCACAGCCCTGGCAGCATTATTGGATCACAAGCCTTGCAATATGTGGTGTTTTTATTAAGTCTTCAGCTCCTGGAATCAGCTTTCTTCACTTGTTACATTCAAGTGATTTGCTATTTTTTTTAAAGGTTTAAAAAGACAGCAGCAAATAACAAAAGAGACCCATCTCCAGCCCTCTTTTTGTTGTGAATTTGGACATAGGGGTTTTGATTGTCCTAGACGTTAATGAAATGCAATGCAAGGACTTTTAAATGAAATGTTATTGCTACCACTGGCTTTCCCAGCAGAGGGGAAGGGAGGCTCTTGTGGGGAAGGTCTTGGCTGTAAGTCAAGAATAAAACCTCTCCCTTTTTGTCTTTTCTGCTGGCCGATGGGTTCTGTATCGAGGCACCGATGGGAACTGAGTCAGTGCAAAGGGCAAAGGCCCCCACGAGGGGCTGCAGGTGGAGAATGTGTGGGGCAGAACTGCTTGGGGAAGACTTCCCCTGTAGCCCCAATGTGGTTTGAGTGCCTCTCTCCCATTTCCTGTGCTCAGGGAATGCTTTTGGTCAGGTTATTTGCTCTCTCGATTCTCCATGTGTCTGTTGAGGACAGTAACTTGTCTGTGAAGATTTAAACCCTTCATCTTTTCCTGTGTGTCTCCACTGTGCTTTTCCTAGACCAGGAGGTGAGAAGGGGTTCAGTCTCTCGCAGCCTCTGGCCAGGACTCTCTCCCTTGCCTGCTGTTCCAGCTGAACTGTTTTTAAGGAAAACGGTTCATCAGCTTTTAAAGATTTTCTGTTTCATTTGTTTGTTTGAGGGGAATGGTTACTAGAAGCCTCTCTTCCTGTGGTTTCCCACCTCAAAATAACCAGGAATCCCCCAGGATGGCTCTGCTGTGGGTGGGCACAGAGCTGAGAACCTCCAGGCCAGAGCCAGAGCTCCCCTTCCTACAGGAGCTGAAGAGGTTGGTCCAAAATTAAATTAGCAATCACAAACCCATCAGGAGAGACGGCAAAGATTCCTTCAGGACATCCAAACGCAAGTGCTAACCCAAGAGTACCTCTGGCAAAGCATCAGGATTCCTGTTTCCATGGATTTTCCCAGCCAGGGAAGGCAGAATTTGCTCAGCTGAGTCATGAGAGAGGGGAGCAGTTCCCACCCGTTCCTCCCTGCCTGCTGCAGATGGAAGCTGTGTGTGGCTCAGCCAGAGGCAGCAGTTGGGGTGTAAATGATCCGAAGTGACAACAGTGAAAAATTAAATCGTTAGTCTGGAGCGGGGAGACGTCAACAACAGCACAGTGAAAACAACTGCGAAGTGGAGAAAGTGTTTGGAGATAAGATAAGGCTTTGGCCCAGCTTTTGGGATTTGTTCCTACAAGGCTTTTCCTCAGCTGCAGATGCATCAGCATTTCCTGCTGAGGTGGCACAGGCTCGCCCCGGTTTCCTGCAATCAGCAAAACCCCATCAGAGAGGCCACCTGATTGCTCTGGGTGCTGACACACAAACCCCGTGACCTCTCCTTGGCTTTTCCACAACCCAAACATCACCTCTGTGGTTCACCTGCACCTGCTCCAAGGCAGCCCCTGGAATTACAGTGCCACGGCCTTTCCTGGCTGTCCGCGATCTGCGTCGCTGGATCAGCTGCAGATTTATGGGAACGGGTCACAGAAAGCAGCTCCAGGTCAAAATTGTTTGGTCTTGGGCAGCAGCAGCTCATTAATCAGGCCCATTGTTTTCCCTCTGACACCACAGAGAGTCCCACGCAGTGCCAGGGATGTCACCAGCCCGTGCTGCTGGTGAGCTGGGGACTGAGGGGACATGTCCTTGCTTTGGGACTGGCTGATAAGCCAGGAACTGGGATCTACATGGAAAATAAACATGAAATCTGGGAAAGGAGGTGGCAATATCTGCAATCATCTGCCAGGCACTCAAGCACAATTTGAAGTATTTAGGAAATGTGGTAATCTCATGTCGATGGAAAAAAAAAAAGGCCGGGAATGTTGTTATTTCTTGATCCAAATTATGACAATTCCTCTGGGAAAGAGAAGACCTGGCACATCTCCACGATTAGGAAATATGCAGACCCAGTGGGAACAAGATGCACATGAAAAGAACCCTAAAGACTCTAGGGGAAAAAAAAAAATCCAAAAATGTGAGGTATGAAGCTGTGTTTGCCTCTGCCCCCAGCGTGGTCTCCTGAGAAAAGCTGGAGGGCTGCAGATACGAGTGTTTCCAATGATTCCCAGACAGGATTACTTCATCAGCGCTCCAGACATAGCTTTCCTTCCTCCTCACTGGCCATCCCCAGGACAGGGCACATTCCTCAGGCCAAGCTGGGGCTCAGGAGGAATGAGGGCACCCAGGGGGCTGCAGGGTGACCCATCCTGGGGAGCAGCCCTGGCCAGAGCTGGGCACAGCTCTCTGTGCTGGCTTTGGGTCACCCTGGGCTCCCACCGCCCATCCCAGCCCTTCACCTCCTCCCAGGGGACTCAGGGAGCACTTCCTGCACTCCAGAGCCCATCCAGCATTTCTCTGGAAGTGACCCCAGCCAGGATTTCTTCCCTTTCTCCAGAGCTCTGGGCAGGAAAATGGGAAGGTGGAAGGTTTGCTCAGAAGGGGGAGTGGAGGGACAGCACCAACTTCTGCTCCCTGTGACAGGGACAGGACCCAGGGAACGGCTGGAGCTGTGCCAGGGCAGGGTCAGGGTGGATTCCAGGGAAAGGTTCCTCATCCAGAGGGTGCTGGGCACTGCCCAGGCTCCCCAGGAAATGGGCACGGCCCCGAGGCTGCCAGAGCTCCAGGAGCCTTTGGTCAGTCAGGGTGGGGTTGTTGGGGTGTCAGTGCAGGGCCAGGGGCTGGACTGGATGATCCTTGTGGGTCCCTTCCATTTCAGGGTATTCTGTGATCTGTCTCTGCCTCCTCTGGGCTCTGTCCTGGCTTCCCTGCGTCCCTGTGCCAACCCAGAATTGTCCCCCCAGGTGAACTCGTGGTGGTTGATGTGACTATGGATGGACAGAGCTGGAGATTTTTATGGCTTGTCAGCCCATCTGTTCCTCACAGCTACAGACACCAAACCCGGACCAAGCTGTGGTTCCAGCTTGTCCAAACCCTGCACTGAGCTGCCTTTAATCTAACCAGAATCCCTCCCTGCAGGTAATTTGTGTGTGGTAGTAGTTACTTACAAAGCTGGTGGATGCTAAGGAAGGAACACTTTAAATCACTTTTAGTTTAATTACTGTATTATTTTGAGGAGTATCATCAGATCTGCTCATTTATCAAAGGTGACAGGTGAGGCTGAGGAGCCAACAGCAGCAATTCATGGGCTTCATGTGTGCAGCACTAACCACTGTGCTCACTCACACATCAATGGGATTGGATTTGGCACCTCTCGAAATTTCTCTCAAATTTATTTGTTTTGTACAGCTGCAAATAATGAAAGCAATTGTTGGGCTGACTCAGTTCCAAGAACTATTCCCCAACCTACTCATGTGCACAGAGAGGATCAGTCACTCTTGAAATCCGTCCTGAGATGAGCCAGGTCCTCCCATGCAAAAACAAGTCAATCTCTATTGATTCGCCAGTGATTTCCCTCCTGTCCCTACCCAGTTTTAATCTTTACACTGGACTTTTTAACCTGGAATAAAGGGTTTGCCTACACTTTGGTAAGATGCCTACACTCCAGGGTGGATGTTTTCTTGAGGAGAATGGACTTCTTTAAACTTAGAGCAGCAGTAGAGAGGTTTTCACAGGTTTTCTATAGACTTTTGTACCTTCTTCATAATTTCCTTTTGAAGTGACTAGAAATCAGATTTCAGAAAAAAACAACCCTTTCCTTTTCTGCGTGGCGGTGATAAGTTAATAATAAATTTTTCCTCATTAATCACATCACCGCCCAGGTATTGGCAGACTGGAAATGCCTGTGGTGGCTCCTTTACTGTGGTGGCACTTCCCAAAGACGGGACAAGGTGCACCAGGAGGGATGAAGCTGCAGGTGGCTCAGGCAGGACACAGAGAGACCTGAGGCAGGTTTTTATCTCTCTGCAGATAAGAATCTGCCTTATTTCAGTGTTTAGGGGCAATGCAATAACCCAGGCAGGCATCAGCTCCTCACTGAGCCCGGCTGCCAGCAGAGGTCAGGATTGAAACTGGCACCAGGAAATTTTAAGGAGGGATTTCCCTGAGGTTTCTATACAAGCTGCAGTCGGAAACTGACCTTTTTTTTTTTTTTTTTTTTTTTTTTTTTTTTTTTGCCAGAGTTCAATACAAGAGTTGGTTTCACACATATGGAAAATCTGTGCTGGTTGTACAGAGGTGACCTAGTCCCTGACATCTTTAACCAGGAAACAACTTCCAACAGTGATTCAGGGCAGCCAGACTCGGTTTAGAGCCACAGGTTTGGGGCTTGAAAAGTAACACTCCTATAAATTCACAGCCAACAGATGCAAATGAACTTTTCTCAGGTTAAAGAGGTTGGTAAATGAAGTTTCACTGGGCACAGCACACAAGCTAAAGCACTGCCCAGCAGGAGCTCCAAATGAAATCCCACCCGAGGGACGCTAACTTTGAACTTCACCTGGCCTGGCTATTTCAGTTCTTAGGACGTTCATTTCCAGAGCAAGTCTCCGTGTAACATTGGGCAATAGCAGCGAGACAGTATTTCCAAATACCCAGTCAACTAAATCATTGCCCTGTCTGTCAGCTTCTCCTTTGATAAAAAAATATGATGGTAATTCATCCTAAGACCGAGGCTTTGGAAAACTGTAACATGGATCCCCTGGAGAGACATTCAAATGGCCAGACAAGAAGAGAGAAAAGTTATAAAATACCTGACACTGTGGTTTAGCAGAATGTGCGTTTCTCTCAAAGCAGTTTTTGGTCTTTTTTTGCCAGCACTCAGCCTCTGCCTGGATGTATCAGATCAGGAGGATGCTCACTCATGTCCCTCCTCCACCATCTGCGGACTCAATCTGTGATTCCCAAATTTTCTTCTTGTTCCATCACCCACTTGCACATGAGAGTGTTGGAAGCCCCTGTAACTACCTGTACCTTATCCTCAAACCCGGTACAGAATGAGGTTTATAAGGTCTGGAAAAATAAAATTTAAGCCCAACGGATGGGAGTTATCAGGAATGGATCATAAGTGGACCTTTAAGTGGTACAAAAATAAAACTGTTGGGAATGGGAGTGGTTATCAGGAGAGGCTGGAATCACGGCGGGTCTGATACCAAGGGCAATCATTCATCTGCTCTTTCTGTTGGCAAGAATCTGGGGAGAGGAAAGAAAACCTTCCCTAGGTTGTTCCATCAGTCTGATGTAATTGTAGTGTAATTCACCTCCCAAAGGAAGCAGGGATGCCAGCCCTACCTTTAGGAATATTTAGAATTAGAGGAGATAAAGTGCTGGGAGATGTCCTTCAGAAAACATTTGCTCGTGCTCCACATGGGACAATCTCTGAGAGCTCCAGCTGCCACATTTGGGAATTACCCGATGTCCTGCTGAGTGGCCCAGCAGGGCCTGCCTTGAGGTACAGGACCCTTCCCTTTCCAAACTTCTTGGGTGCTCCCTCAAAGGCAGTGTGGATATCTCAGCTTTGGACCTTGAAGTGTCCCCAACACAGACCTCAGAGAGGCTGGAGGTGTTTTCCAAGAAAGACGAGAGCTGACAGAGGAATTTGGGTGAGGTTCTGCTGAATGACAAGAGGGAGGATTGCAAAGCAACCTCTGACTGTGCTCCAGGGCTAAATCTGACTTGCCATCAAGCAAGATGACTGCCCAGAGAACACCAAATAATTATACCCCAGCTTTCCTCAGGCCACATTCCCCGAGGTTTCCTGCTTGGAGCCTTGCTGGTGTGAGTCCAGCAGTGATCTCTGCTCCCTGGAGGTGCTGCTGTGTCCCATAGGCAGCACCACACAAACTCTGGTGGGAACTGGGCAGTCCCTATTCTCAGGCCTTTATTCCTCCTCTCCATCTCTTTCCTCATCCCCAGCCCTCTTTTCTAAGAAAAACAAAACGAGCCTGCATGGAAAGGCTTCTTTGTAAAGAACATCTGTGTCCTCCTGTGTGATGAATCACTGACCTGCAGAAGGAGCAGGCCAAGGGAAGGCCACGAGAGGGATGGAGCTGAAATCAGAGCGGGGAAGGTGGATGGGCAGGGTGAAGCAGAAAAGAAGCCCACCCCTGTTAGCATTGTTGGGCCATTTTTCCTTGAGCTATAAATCCAGAAGCAAATGAGCCAGAGCCTCCTGAGGTCGAGTCAATTGATGTGCCACACTAAACAGAGATGGATTTGAACAAATACAGGGGTTGAACGTGTCAGGAACATGTGAATGCTCAGTGTCAGTGAAATCTGCTCGGTGGGTAATTACTTTGTTTTCTTGGTTTCTGAGCTCTGCCCATTAAGAAGCAATAGGCTGGAGCTGACTTTGGACTTGACGCCAGAATCTGTTTTCGATCAGCGCCGTGTTCCACTTCTGTCGGCTTTGTGTGCCTGTCTCAGGAGGCTTTCCCTTTTTTTCTGGTTTGTTTTGAAGGATAGCAGGTTGCTATTTTGGGAGACAAGATAAAAGCTGTTTGCTGAGATGGGGAGAGGGAACCTAACCATCTCCTTAAACCCAAGCCCAGTTTCAGTCACATTTCCACAGCCCGGGGCGAGGTTTTGTTACCCTGTGCCTGCAGCCTGCCTGGGCAGCTTGGCCTAGCTACGTCTGGTTTCCTCACTGGCTTGCATTAAGCTGGAAAGTACCAATCAGGCCCAGGGAATTGGCTGCAAACCATTTGGTGAAATCCTTCTTAATGACAAACTCCATCGGGCCGTGGAGCAGGGCTTCAATCACTTCCTCGGCCTCCGCCGCACTCCTACCCTGACGTGACCCCGACTTCTCCCCTGTTTGTGAGGCTTCTCCACAGCTGTGACATAATGTTTTTGATGGCAGGCTTTGGTGGAATTCTGCTCGTGGCAAAGCAGGAATCTGCTTCGAATTAGCACTGCACATATTTATCAAGTCTGCATAGCATGGCTGCCTGTTGACAAAAATCCCTTCTCCCGTGCCCCGCAGGTTCCCAGATGAGCTCACTCGACCCACAAAGCTTTGGAGCTCAAGCAGTTTTTGGTGTCTGGGAGCAGCCCTGAGAAGGGGCAGCAGGTGGGTGATAATCCAGGTGTAAGGCCCCGAGCCAGGCTGTGTTTTTAGTGCCAGATCCTGTGTTTTGGGAGGCTTTGGGGGTGCCCAGACACTTCCAGGACTCCTCTGCCACGCCTGGAGCCATTCCCTCTCTAACAGGTTGGTTGAGCTGCAGCACATCAGTTCCTCATCTGGAAAGAACTGTGGCACAGGGAAGGGGGTTGCACAGTGACCTGGAAACAGCAGATTTGCCTTGTGGGATCCTGATTTTAAAGGTGCTTTGCTGCAGCTGCTTCCAAGAAAAGCAAACATTGCCAGGTACCGGGAGCAGCCCCGGGTCACATTAAAGCCACCTACGCCGCTCGGCCAAAGCTGGGCAGGAAATTCTTCTCTCTTCATGTCTAAATATTTAAGGCCTATTTATTTATTTTAATTCCTCTTGTGCATAGGGATAAAAACACAAATCCTTCAAAGGTTTTTCTTATTATGGAAAGCAGCAACAGAAAAAGACTCAGCTAAAAATAGCCGGATATTTAGGGCAGGCCCCGGCAGTGGGAGACAGATCCAGAGGCTTGATTCCACCAAGGAACGTGGTGTCTCCAGCATCCTGCACTTCCATCCCAACAGCAAGGTCATGGCATCGCTGGGATGTGACCGGAAACACCATCCTGGCTGCAGAACCTTGCCTGGAAAACTGCTTCTAATCCAGCCACTTTCCACACAGGATTTTGCCGCAGTGTAATTTTCTAATGAAAAGCCTTTTAATTTTTTTTTCTTATAAAACCCCAAACTGGTTCTGGTTTTAATACTGATTTCAAAGCAGGAACCGTGCCACTGTTTGCTTTTCCTAAAAATCTCACCTCTTCATCCCAAAAGTTTCTTGCGGTTCTTAAAGACAGACGAAACGTGCAGTTGCCCTCTGAACAGTAAATTAATTTGGGTGACGGGTAGTTAACCAAATCAACAAACATGACTCTAAAAGTAATGAAATGAGGAGGGCTTGAAGCTCCTTCCTGACTGTCTCTTGCAGAGGATCCGAAGCCCTGGTAAGTAATACAGAACTATGCGAAAATGACTAAGAAAGAAGATAATGATGAAAGTTCAGTGAGCACCGAATGAAAGCGAAATGAAAACTGGATGTCACCAAGAAAGAAAAATGTCACCAAGAAAGAAAAATGTCACCATTTGAATTCAGGAGGAGAAAAGCACCGAGGTGGGAGATGAAAGAATAATGCAAATCCATGCAGGCAATTAAATTAAAAAAGATTCCTTCCATCCCGATTCCACACACACAGCCTTGATTTGCTGCAGCAAGAATTCAGAGAGCTAATCCCAGAAATGAAATCCAGATCTGAGACCCTGCAGAATAAACAAACAGCTTATCAAGGTAGAGCCAGCCTTTGCTGGGGTTCCTCTTCCAGAGTTCTGCTCACTCCTGTCTTGATTACTCATTAAAACTTTGGTTTAGGCACATGGATTTTGGCCTGGCAGAGGTGCACTGTGGCTCTGAGGGGTTTCTGCCTGTGCTGAAGGAAACCAGCAGGTTCCTGGTGCCCCTTGCTGAGCACAGGGGTGTTTGTGAGGTGTGCCAGGGCAGGATGGGGAACAAGACCTGACTGCTGGCAGACAGAATTGTTAGAAAAGCACATCAAAATGGGTTTGAATTTTCCCTGGATGTGCCAGGAGGTTACAGAGATGCCTGGATGTGCACGGCCAAGCCAAGACCAGTCACTGGTGCAGCCAACAACAAGCAACAAACACTCGGAGTCAAAGGAACACTCTTGGGTTCCAGCTGGAAAGGGAGGCTCAGCGTTTTGTTGCACTCTTAAGCTATCAAAATGTTTATATCAATTGAAAACAGGCTCTTGGGGGAGAGTAAAAACACAGGGATGAATTTTCAGGCTGGGACCGCAGCTGCCAAATTGTAAAATCCTTGGCTGGAAGGTCCGGGGTTAGAAAGGACTGCGCAGCATTAACTGCATAGCAGTGGTTCAAACGGGAGCCATCAGAATAAAGAGAGCCTTTAGGAAAATCGTGAGGCATTTCTTTTGGGCTCTAGAGCAAGGTCAAAGCATAGAAGCAGCTTTGGGAGGAGCAAAATGCTGCTGGAGAGTACAAAGAGCTGTAGATCAAGCCCCAGTCCTGCAAAGCTTGCTCACAGGAGCTGCTGTGCTCATAGGAACATCCGTGCAGTGGGAAGAGTCCTCTGAGGCCAGGCACAGGCAGCAGGAAGAGATCCTGACATGGGGCAGTGGCTCTGAAATTAAGGAGAGGTTCCCCCACAATGGCACTGCAATTAAGGGAGAGATCCCTTGCAATGGCACTGAAATTAAGGAAAGTTTCCCCTGCAATGGCACTGAAATTAGGGGAGAGATCCCCTGCAATGGCTCTGAAATTAAGGGACAGTTTGCTCTGTGGTGGCACTGAAATTAGGGGATGTTTCCCCCACGATGGCACTGAAGTTAAAGAACAATTTCCCCTCTGATGAAACAGAAACTCCCCTGTGCTCACATCACCACGGGAGGAAGGACAGCAGATCGCTTTTTGTATTCTTAATTCATTTGAGCCATTTTAAAACGACGAGTCCCTACCCTAAGTATTAGACCTGTTTAGCTCTTTATAAATCTTCCTAAAAAGAGCTCTGTTTGTTCATTTTTCAGTGTTGTTTGTTTGGCTTTTGGCCATGGAAATACCGTTTATCTGATGAGATTTAATGCACTGTACCAGGATACCAGAAAAGCAGGAATTCACAGTGATCCCGACGTGCGAGTGCCTCACACCCCCGTGGCAGAAGTGCCAATGTTTGGGTGCAATTCCAGACTGATTCCCATCATTTCACTCCTGGGCAAGGACAGATTTTCCCCTGCCGTCCCCAAACACCCAGAGCAGTGACAACCCTGAGTTAACAATGCTGAGCATGACCTGTTTACTCTTTGGAAATGAGTAATTCTCTGCATGATTCATCTCTCCTCGTCTTTGTTGTTTCTCGGAGCAGCCATAGAGGAATTTCGGCTGCGGTATTTTATTCCTGCAGACAGCAGGGCAACTTTCTCTTTTCCCCAGTCTCCAGAAAAATGTGGGTGCTTGCTCAGGAGGCACAGAGCAAGAAGGAAGATTTGTCATTTTTCCTTGGAATTCTGCAGTTCTGAACTTGATGAGAGTCCTCCTTGTGTTCTGTAGGGACTTCAACCCCCTGGACACAACCTCTTGAGCCAGTGAGATGCAGTAGGGGCTGAACACAGCCACGATTTCAACCTCTCCAGCCCTTCCCTGGTGTTTTTTTCACCAGTGGAACCAGATCCGTCCCAGCACATCCAAGCTGGATCTGGAGCTGGAAGCAGCAGTTCAACCTCACGGACATTCCCATTTTCCAAGTGGGATTTTCCAGTTTGGTCACGTGCCTCCCTGTACTGATACCATGTCCCATTGTAGTTAAAAGGGAAAAGAATTCAGGTGTCTACACTCAAGCGGAAGGCAATGAAAAGCTCATGGAGGAACCTGCCATTTGCAAACCCCTGCGAAATGCTGATTTATCTCTTCCACTGCTGATCCCCTAAACGAATGCTTATTGTTGAATCCTGAGGATTTGGAGAGCTGTAATGTGCAAATCTTTCCCTTTCTCACCAAGCCTGGCTGTAGCTGGGAGGTTTGGGATCTACGGGCTCTGCTGAGCCTCCAGGACAGTCACAGGAATAGGGAGGAAAGGAAATCCAAATATGAAATCAGCTCAGTGTTCTTGTCTCCCTCATCCCTTGACGAGTTCTGTTCCTCTCCCTCTGCATTCACCCAACTCAGGGCACTTTGGTGAGCCCTCCGTGCAAAGGATCAATCCAAAGTTGAATGTTTTTCGATTTAAAACAAGATAAAATCTGCAGCTTCAGCTCTTCTGTTTTCTTACAGAAATGCTCACCCCACTCCTGGGCGTGATTCAGCACAGGACAGAAAGGTGCTCTCAGTCACAAAAGTCCTCGACTGCCTCGTTGGTGTTCCCAAACCCGGTGAGGCTCCTCGAGGAGCTCGCAGCTGTGGGATCCCGCCCTCACTGCCCTCTCTGATCCCAGCCCAGCCCAGGATGGGCAGTCAGTGGCCCACAGCAGTGGGAGCTGTCTGGCTTTTGGAGAAGGCAGGAAGGATCCAGAGTCATCCCAAAACAAAGCCGTTTCCCCACAGATTCCACCCATCTCCCGCAGATCCAGGGGGGACACACCAGGTGCTGAGATCTGGAGCCACCCTTTGGAGTTAAATCTATTCTGCAGTGCCATGAGCTGCTCTTCCCAAAGCAGAGCCCAGCTGGCAGCACCTCTAACCCCTGGGAAATTTTTGGGGCAAAGCCTGGAGCAGGTAGATTCCACTTTAGCCATTCCCAAGGATTCACTGTGCACATGCACCCAGCCCCTCTTTCTTCTCCTAAAGTGCTTTCATCTCTCCTGGTTTTAAAGAAACCAGGGCTGGCCCCACCCTGCTGTACAACTGCAGGGCTATTTACCACTTGGAGAGGAAATCCCATGTCACAACCCCTTGGAGCACAAGGAATAATGTCCGGAATTCCTTTATCTGTGAGCAGGCCTGCCTCACAGGCTCTTTCCTGTCACTTAAGTGTACACAAATATATTCTTTTCTTTTGTCAAGGCAAAGGGCCCAGATTTTAATGACGGTTTATTAAAAAAGAAAAGGCTTTGGCAAGACTCAAGAACAAACGTTCTCTGACTTTGGGACCTTTTGTTCTTCAAGGTGAAAAGTGACTATAAAGAATAAGGAAAATTGAGTCACTGGTCCTTGCCCTCCATAGTAAATTTGACCTCCACTGTTTTTACCGTGCCTAAAATTGGTGTCCTGGGCTAATCAGGGAAGTTAAAGTGATAAGCCTCTCTCCAGGGCTGCTCTGCAAGATGATTTTTTTTTACAAAAGTCATCAAAACGACCCTTTGGGCACTGCAGTTTTTGTACCCTTAGCTCCAAGGTTTCCGTCCATGACTTCATGCCAAATTTTGCCAAATGTATGCATTTAGCAGAGGGGTGGGGTGAGAGGTGCTGCTGAACACAGTCCTGAGGGCAGGGCCCCTTTGGCTGAGTGGGATGCAGTGGGTGCTGAAATGTCTCCCTGCACATGGATCCAGCCATTCCCTGCACCTGCCAGGCTCACACTTTGGAAAAGAGCATCACACTCCCAGGAATACCTGAGCCATCCTCCCAGAGAAAAGAGCATCAGACTGCCAGGAATACCTGAGCCACCCTCCTAGAGAAAAGAGCATCAGACTGCCAGGAATACCTGAGCCACCCTCCTAGAGAAAAGAGCATCAGACTCCTAGGAATACCTGAGCCATCCTCCCAGAGAAAAGAGCATCAGACTGCCAGGAATACCTGAGCCGTCCTCCCAGAGAAAAGGAGACCAAACTCCCAGGAATACCTGAGCCATCCTCCCAGAGAAAAGGAGACCACACTCCCAGGAATACCTGAGCCATCCTCCCAGAGCCCCTCAGTGCTGGCAGGATGAGCTGGAATCCCTCAGGGATACCTGCCAGCATCCCAGGCAGTGCTGGGGCCATTCCCTCTTTTCATGGAACAATACAGGGACCACCAGCTCCAGGCCAGAGAGGAGGGAAATCTCCGGCAGGAAACCCCTGGGAGTGAGGAAGTTGCAACAGAAATATTGGCACCAGCGTTCTGAGGGAGGCGGGGGGAGCAGGCAGGGGGAGGAATCTTTCCAGGAAAAGAACATTTGCATCAGATACTTCCAGAAATAAAATACCAGAGAAATGTTCTGAGTGCTGGCAGCTCTGCCCTGCTTTGCCCCATCACTCTTTTAAATCCTTCCTAGAAGAGTGGTGATCCTCCAGTTTGGAGCCCCCTCAGGCAAAAAGGAGTTCGAGTGCCAACGGGGAGCACAGAGCAGCCCCAGGTGATCCCTGGCACCCTCCTGGCACTGCTGGTGATGTCAAGAAGCTGCAGCCTTGTTGCAGGACCAATAGCTCAGCAGCTGGTTCTTTATTTATATTCCCCCAGCACACAGGCAGTGCCAGATGTGCCGTCCCTGATTCACATCCATTGTGTTTGATGTGTCCCATCAGAACCAGCCTTGGGCTACATCCAGCAACTAAACTGTTTTTAGCAGAGATAAATATTTGGGCAAGCCTGTGATTGGCAAGGACCCGTCTCTCCCTTTGCATCCTTCACAGCTGAGATGAAGGCAGCAGCTCGGAGCACGGTACAGATGTTTTCTGCACGGGAGGAGGAACGTCCTGTGCTCTCACCGAGCCACTGAAACAAATCTCCCAAGGAGCAGGATTTTGGCAAGGGGGGAGCCTGCAGGGGCTGACAGCTGAGCCTTCACCCAGGGCTGCATGTGTGTGCTGGAGCACAGCAGTGAATTGGCAGCGGCTCTTATCTGTGTGCTGTCAGGGCCTGTCCCCGGGGCACGGCAGGCAGGAGATAGCAAATACTGCCACCGACCCTGACTGCAGGGAGGATCAATCACACTGCTAAATCACACTGCCATATCACACTGATAAATCACACTGCCACATCACACTGCCATATCACACTGCCATATCACACTGCCAAATCACACTGCCAAATCACACTGCCATATCACACTGCCAAATCACACTGCCATATCACACTGCCATATCACACTGCCAAATCACACTGCCAAATCACACTGCCACATCACACTGCCATATCACACTGATAAATCACACTGCCAAATCACACTGCCATATCACACTGCCATATCACACTGCCAAATCACACTGCCAAATCACACTGCCATATCACACTGCCAAATCACACTGCCATATCACACTGCCAAATCACACTGCCATATCACACTGCCATATCACACTGCCAAATCACACTGCCAAATCACACTGCCACATCACACTGCCATATCACACTGATAAATCACACTGCCAAATCACACTGCCATATCACACTGCCATATCACACTGATAAATCACACTGCCAAATCACACTGCCAAATCACACTGCCACATCACACTGCCAAATCACACTGCCATATCACACTGCCAAATCACACTGCCAAATCACACTGCCACATCACACTGCCAAATCACACTGCCACATCACACTGCCATATCACACTGCCAAATCACACTGCCAAATCACACTGCCAAATCACACTGCCACATCCCACTGCCAAATCACACTGCCATATCACACTGCCACATCACACTGCTACATCACACTGCTACATCACACTGCCATATCACACTGCCACATCACACTGATAAATCACACTGCCATATCACACTGCCACATCCCACTGCCAAATCACACTGCCATATCACACTGCCACATCACACTGCTACATCACACTGCTACATCACACTGCCATATCACACTGCCACATCACACTGATAAATCACACTGCCAAATCACACTGCCAAATCACACTGCCAAATCACACTGCCACATCACACTGCCACATCACACTGCCACATCACACTGCCACATCACACTGCCACATCACACTGCCACATCACACTGCCACATCACACTGCCACATCACACTGCCACATCACACTGCCACATCACACTGCCACATCACACTGCCAAATCACACTGCCACATCACACTGCCACATCACACTGCCATATCACACTGCTACCTCACACTGCTCTCCCCGGCCCCTGGCAGGTGTGGATGTGTGCAATATGCTGGGTTTGGAGGCCTGGGAGTTGTAAGTCTTGATTTTCCTTTGCCCTCTGCATTGTGGTGCACACAGAGCAGAATGGGTCCATGTTCGGGCAGGGAGTGGGGAGGTCGGACCCAGGGGATTTTCCTTGCTTTTTGACAAGTTCATTTCTTTCTCCACCTTACCGAGTGACCCACAGCCCATGAATAAAGCCAGCAGGGCCCTGGGCTTTGCTGCAAGGTGTCCTGGGCAGGGCCTCTCTTTGCTGTGTTGGGATGTCCCCAGTCCCAGCCCTGCCTGGCCTGTCCTGCCCACCTGGACGAGGAGCTTTTCCAGGGCAGGGACGATGGGCTGGCTCAGAAATCCTACGGGAAACCCACCTGTGAGAACCCAGTTCATGCAGATCAAGGCGAATTAGTCCCTTCCACTTCCCTGCTCTGTCACTTTGCAGCTGGTGGCAGTGATTTACAGCCCCTTTACTCAGGGCTTGGGCTTTTTCTCCCCGGCTTTATTTGCCTGGCCTCGGTTTTCCAGTCTGCTGCAAGGAGGAGATGAAGCCATGTGTGACAAACCGTCCAGGCTGATGTTTGCTGGGATGGATCACAGGTTTTCCTGCCCCGTGTCAAAGGGACTCCAGCAGGGACAATGCCAGCGCTGTCCCAGAAGGAGACACCCCTCCTGTGCAAACATTTCTCTACAAATTGCTGTAAATTCACTGTGTTTTGGAGAGCTGGGACTGCTGTGCCACACAAGGAGCTCTCCGTGTCACCAACCCCGTGGCTCTGACAGCACAATCCTGATTTGGGGTGCAGGTCCCACAGGGAGTTCACAACCTGACAGTGCTGAGATCACGCCCAAAGGCAGGCAAGCACCATAAACTCAGCCCCAGATCCCCAAATTTAGTAGGGGGGGGTCAGAAACACCTCCCTGTTTTGGTTCCCACCCCACATCTGCTTTTGAACGAGGTCACGAGAGATTGTTATTCCCAGCAGAGTGTTGTTGAAATGTGGAATTTTTCAGGAATTTTTCATTAAGGTTGGCTCTGGCAGATAAAATACCGGCCATGCCAAAGACAACATGCTTGGGAATATGCTGCTCCTGATCACAAAGATTGCTGTCCCTCAGCACTGCAGCTCACCCAGCACACGGATTGCCCCAGTGACAAAGAGAGTAACAGCCATGGAAGCTGAAAATGCCCAGGGATTTGGCTTTTCCCATGTATTTTCAGCATCATTCAAAGGCCAGGCTAGCATATTCCTGTGAAAACTCATTTTTGGTGTTCCCTTCTCAGCGAGAGGAATTGCTTGGTAGGAGATGAAGCAGTTGCAATTCCATCAAGGGATGCACAGATCAATTTCTGGCTCTCCATTAATTTGATCAGTTTCACATGAATAAAGACAGACTTTTGGTCATGTATCACCGAAGCAGTGGCCGAAGGAGTGCTGAGGGTTCAGGAGCTTTGCTGGGCTGCTTTCACAGACTTTGCTCCAGGATGAGTGAGGAATTCCTGACAAGCATCCTGGATAAACCCATCCAGCCCTGGCACTGCCCCTAATCCCAGTGCTGACCCTCCACTGAGCCCAGCTCCAGCACTGACCCCCCTGAGCTCCCTTTGTCCTCTCCTCCCAAAATCTTTCACACCTACTGGACACAGAAATGTGTTCTCAAAGTAAATACCCAAAGTTCTGCTCCTTGGGAAAAACAAAACACTTTCCAAGGACGAACAATGTCTCTTTTTTTTTCTTTCTTCCCACCCTTCCTCATGACAAAATATCAACAAATATTAATATGAGCACTAAAGCTTTGCTACCGAGCTTTGAGAAGATCTGTAAATGGGTGTCTTGTTTGTATCTGTGTGTTATTCACCTTTTGTTTTCTGCATGGCCGTGCCCGCCCTCTGAGGGTGCAAATCCAAGGGGTTGTGCCCAAAAAGGAGAATATTTGTTGTGGATGTTGGTACTTAAGCCTTAGCTGTAGGTTTGGGTAGGTGCAGCTGTTGTAGGCTGAGAAAGGACAGCACCAAAGTGGCAATAATAATGATAATAACTAATAACAGAAATAACAGACTGCAAGGGGCAAGGAGGAACTCAGGCTGGGTTTTGAGCCCTGGCTGGATGCTGCTCAACTGCAATTTTGTTTCTCCCCAAAAGTGTGCAGATTCCAGAACAAGAGAGCTCCCAGAAGGGGGATTTCTCCTTTGGGTTCTCAACTTCAATAATGCAGTATTCCCTTGAACAGTCTGATGCCTGTAATCGCCATCTTCCCACTGCTGAAAGCAGCAAGGGGCCAAACTCCTCCTGGGCTCCTGACCAGCCCTGGTGGCACTCCGGGCTCATTAAGCAGCTCTCCAAGAGGCACCTTCAACGTGGGGGAGATGAGAAGAAACCCTCAGCCTGGAATCCTCTCACCGTGAGAACCTCTCAGCGGGGGAATCCATCAGATCAGGGGCGGGAAATCAGCTTTGCAAATTCCTCCGTGCCAGAAGAATGAAAGCCAAGAGGCTTCCTGGGACGTGGTTTGCAGCTGCAGTGACTCTGCAGCAGTGCAGCTGTGGAGGTGCCATGGATATTTCACCATCCAGGAGCCTGAGGGAGGTACCACGGTAAAAGAAATTCAAGGGAAAAAAAAAAAAAAAAAAGCAAACTCGCAAGGCCCCGAGCATCCCTGCCAGGGATTTCTGCCAGTTCAGGCCAAGCCCAGCACAGTCCCCAGTCCTGATCCTCGTAACCTGAAATGCCTCCGTGTCCTTGCAGCTGCAGGTGGGGTTTTTTTTCTGCTGGTGGGATGAAAGATGAAGCAAATCTGCTGCAGCTCTTGAGCTGCTTTTTCTCTTCCAAACACTGATGGCTCCATCCCTCCAGGGAGGAAGGGAAGGACCAATCTCCCTGATTTACAGAAGAGCAGAGGCACAAAGGCAGGAAAAGCCTGTGCAGCAGGGAGGAATGCAAGGCCCAAATGCACTGGAGACCTGAGGGGGCACCTGCAAACCTCAGTGCCGGGCCTGAGCAAAGCCCCCCCACTGAGCAGTGCAGGGAGCAGGGCTGGAACACATCAGCCTTTTCCTGCCAGAGATTCTGGGGGTTCCTCCACCCCAGCCCTTGAGCTGGAGGCAGTGCTGCCCCTGGGGTGTTTGTCAAAGGGCAGGGGACAAAGCTGAGTCACCTAAACCTCACCTGAGCTCTTTGCTGGTTTGCAGCACAAACCCCACAGACCTGGCCTGGTCCCCTCTGTTCCCAGTGCTCCCAGCCCCGGGCATCCCTCAGTGCTCCATCAATCCCAAAGCATGTCCACAGCAGGCCTCTGCCC
Organism: Chamaea fasciata; assembly: GCF_029207755.1. NCBI lineage: Eukaryota > Metazoa > Chordata > Aves > Passeriformes > Sylviidae > Chamaea > Chamaea fasciata. Next base: position 2,413,359 of record NW_027094107.1, read on the forward strand.
CTCTCTTCAAGAAGTGTTTGGACAAAGTTCTGAGGTACAGGGTGGGATTGTTGGGGTGTCCTGTGCAGGGAGAGCAGCTGGACTGGATGATCCTTGTGGGTCCCTTCCAACTCAGGATACTCTGATTCTGTGGTTCTGTGATTGATTCTGTGACTCTGTGATTCAGTGATTGATTCTGTAATTCTGCAGTTCTGTGACTCTGTGATTCTGTAACTGTGACTCTGTGGTTCTGTGGTTCTGTGATTTTGTGATTCTGTGACTCTGGTTCTGTGATTCTGCAGTTCTGTGACTGTGACTGTGATTCTGGGACTCTGGGATTGGTTCTGTAATTCTGTGACTGTGATTCTGCAGTTCTGTAACTCTGTGGTTCTGTGATTCTGCAGTTCTGCGATTCTGTGATTTTGTGATTCCGTGATTCTGCAGTTCTGTGACTCTGTGGTTCTGTGGTTCTGTGATTCTGTGGTTCTGTGCCCCTGTGATTGTGTGATTCTCTGATTCTGCGATTCTCTGATTCTGTGGTTCTGTGGTTCAGAGGGGCTGCCTGTCACCCAGAATGTCTAACGAGGCAGCAGTTCAGGGCAGAGGAAGACATCAGACCCACCAATGCCTGAATTCGTGCTCCCGAGAATGCAAAGGAAATGCAGCCCAAAGGAACTGTACAGCACAGCAAGTTAATGTATGCTCGTTTGTATATCTGCCCATTGTCCAGGGGAACTCTCCGTTTCCTCTGGGGATCAATAATGAATAGACCTATACGGGAATGTTGTGGTGGCAGCAATTTCTCCTTTCCTACCATTTAACTCCGAACAATATGGAACCAAAACAACAAGGCAGCCTTTCAAAGGCTGGCAGTACAATGCACCCTCTAGGACATCGGCCCATAAACTGAAGGGCATGAGGGAGACCTTTGCCCTGTGGATGCTGAGAATTCCTCTCAGTTCCTCTGTCCTGAGAATTCCTTTATCATCTCCACTGCAGAAGATCAGAGTCTGAGATACTGTCCTTACATCCCACCACGCCCAAGTGTCACTACCCCGCTTTCACTACCAGCAGATGGCAAGGCCAGAACTCAGATAAGCAAAAGAATTTATAACAGGAAAGATTACTAAATTGGGCTGCTCTGGGCTCTCCTCTCTCTCTTTAAGCCTGGTTAGCTTAGCTCTGAGTTGAAGGAGACTTCTGGTGACACCAGATGTATTGGTCAGCCTGGGAATTAAAGAATCAGCAGCCCCCCAAAAAAGGGTTCTGCAAGGCTTTATCTTGGTGATTGATTCAGGTGAGGTGTTTATCCTGAACCACACCATCACTGACATATCAGTATTATCTATCACTGGTATTCCAAGGATGCAAAATGAAGGAGTTCACACTCCATCAGAAATGCCCAGAACCTGTAACAGCAATCCCAGAGTCACTGGACAAAGGCTTTGGTGTTTCCCTCGGACAGAGTGTGCAGTGCTGGACCCTGGATTAAAGATTACCCTTGGCACAGGTAGGCAGAGAGGGAGAAGCTCAAAGTTGCACTGCTCAGTGCCAGAGCACAAATCCAGGTAGTATTTCAAAGCCTACATTAATTTTAAAGTACAAAGATGTTGTACAGTGGAAGGGCAAATGGCCTCGAATGGCGGCTGTGCCAACAATCCTCCATGGAAATCAAAACCAGCTCAGCTTTAGCTCTTCCACTAATCTCACTTTGAGCACAGAATTCTCATCTCTACTGCCCTGAATTTCTCCTGAGTGCTGGACAGATTTGGCAAATGAAAAGTGAGATTTATACCCAGCAAAAATTCCTTTCCTCTTCTTTTGTCCTTCTGCCAGAAACCCACCAGAAAGCCAAAGATTCTGTCCTGGAGGAGGTTAAAACAAATTGGGCGCATATTTCTGGGATGGGAGAAGGAAAAGCTTTCCCTCGGGAGCCTCAGCCTGTGCTTGCAGACCTGTGGGATGTTGTGGTGCCTGTCTGGGGAGTCTGCCCTGGCTGATACTGTGCACCAGCTCTGACAGAACATCAGGAAATAAGGCTGGTAGTTCATTTTTAATAGCAAATAACCACCACACTTATGCACAAAGTTCAAGAGAGAGCAACCTCAGAAACCAGAAGAAGAGTCCATGACTTCGTGACTTATCAAATTAAATTAATAATGACATTTCACCAAGTGGGTCTGAGCATTACTTTTCAAATACATAGTAGACAACCATTAAAAAGGCAAAATGGCTGATTTGTACAAGAGATCAGATTAAACAGATCAGAACAATCCCGTAGGAATAATAAGGAGACATCAGCCTTGTAAACAGTGACAGAATTCCTGATGGGAACTGTTTGGAGCTGGACGGGGGAACCTTTGACAAGCCCTGCTCAGCAGTCTCCTGTTTTCCTGAATTCCTTCATCCCAGGAATTGTCCACGCTGGGTCTTTCATCTCACCCTGCACTTCTCTCATCAGAGCAGGGCTGATACTGCCCAAACTGACCCCGAGACCTGAGCTCATGTCTATGTGACTGGTTGGGAAAGCCAGGAGAAAACACCACAGCCATTCCAAACCCGTCAGTCCATGCCCCTGCAGGCTTGGTTTATCTCCTTGCTGATGGACCAGGGGATGAAGCAATGACATTGTTCACAGAATCACCAGTGGCCTCGTGGTAACCTTGCCTTCCCAGAGACCCGTGGTGCCACTATTCCTGGCAAAGTCCCACTGGGTGGGATCAGCTGGGAGCAGCAGAAAATCAGATGAGGCAAGAGCAGGGAACTCCCAGGCACTGCCGCAGGCAGTCCATCCCTGCCACACTCTGCTCCCTCCATGCTGACACAGGATTTTAGGGATTAATCACTCTCTCTGGGAATTCCTATTGAGCCAAACCTTTTTGCTCTGTCCTTACTCGGCAGAAAATCTGCCTGGACCAAGGGGAGTTGTTTAAAGCACAGGAGTCTCCAGGAGTGAGCAGAACAGGATCTGTGCAGCCAAAATAAATGTGAGGAATAGCAGGAAGGGTTCTTGTGCTGCCTCACACAACTGGGGGTTGCTGCAGCCTCAGCCACACTCTGGCTTTCCTTCACCACTGGAAAAGAAGCAGGTTATTTCGCTTTCTCACAGTGTAGCACAAATCAAGGCTTCCCAGCAAGATCAGTAAGATCTCCACTTTTCTAAAACGTGCAGTGAGGGAGCAGCTTTCAGTCTGCCCTTTTTTCCCCCTCAGATTCCACCACCAAATGTGTAAACAGCCAGGAGAAAATAAATGTTCTCAGCCATACAATGGACAATTCAAAGACAGGCCATTGTCTTCAGCCAAGCACAGCCTTAAACCTGTGTGAGCGAGAGGCAGAGCTCGTCCCGAGTGCCCAAACATGAAAATAACCCAGACATGATCCATTTGCGGAGAAAAAACGTGGCAGGCCAAAAGGTTACCTGATTCTCTCTGCTTCACACCGTGTAATAGCTTAAATTGTGTTTTAAAGGTCCTCAGGCTGACATCATTGTTTGCATTGACTTGAATCATCCTTTAATTGTAACAAACCCCTTCCGAGCAGCCCAGCTCAGCGCTGCGGTGTCATGCAGAGAGAGCCGACTCCACTGCCTCGCCTCCTCCACGTCCAGAAAGAGCTGGGGAAAGAGATCTGGCCTCTGAAAGAGCTGGGGAAAGAGATCTGGCCTCAGAAAGAGCTGGGGAAAGAGATCTGGCCTCTGAAACAGACCTGGGGAAAGAGATCTGGCCTCAGAAAGAGCTGGGGAAAGAGATCTGGCCTCTGAAACAGACCTGGGGAAAGAGATCTGGCCTCAGAAAGAGCTGGGGAAAGAGATCTGGCCTCTGAAACAGAGCTGGGGAAAGAGATCTGGCCCCAGAAACAGAGCTGGGGAAAGAGATCTGACCTCTGAAAGAGCTGGGGAAAGAGATCTGGCCTCTGAAACAGAGCTGGGGAAAGAGATCTGGCCTCTGAAAGAGCTGGGGAAAGAGATCTGGCCCCAGAAACAGAGCTGGGGAAAGAGATCTGGCCGCAGAAAGAGCTGGGGAAAGAGATCTGGCCCCAGAAACAGAGCTAGGGAAAGCATTTCTCCCCACACCTGTGCTCTGCATTATTATTTCTCCTGATACTCCTCATGGGTTGGGAAGCAAAGCAGCGGAAGCTCCTGAAATCCTTTCCCTGATCTCTGCAAGTCATCATTAATTGGGGAGTGAAGCAGCAGTGGGTGCCCTTCCCAAGGGGAGGGGATGTCCCTGTGACCCAGTGAGGCACCTGTGGGATTTATTTTTCTGCAAGGAAAGGCAGAGACACCTCGAGTTTTGCAGCAGAAACTCCCCAGCGCTTCACTTCCCTCCTTCCAGCGTGCGCCTCCCCGCTCCCAGGGGCTCTGGGCAAGCTCTTCCAAGGCTTTTCCTGCTCCTGGGATCAGGATTGCCCACACCAAAGGCTTCCAAGTGCTACTGTGGATGTGTGTGATGGCTCCTGCGGGAGCTGCTCCTGGCAGCTGCATCAGTGAGTGGAGAAGCAGAGGGGAAAAATCCCATTTTACAGCTCTTGGGGAACACTCTGTAGGAGGTGCCTGCACATTAAAGGTCTGAAGCGCTGACCCTTGCACCACCCGGCCCAAAAACTGGGGAAGTGCAGGCTCAGGAGCAGCTTCCAGGGTGATCCCTATTGCTACAAAGGTTTAAAAGTGAACCCTTTTCAGTAGCTGTGAGGAATCGAGGAGGAGATTGTGGGCAGCGCCACACTCACATCCACACTCATCTCCCCACCGCAGCTCCTGGGGGCCGGGAGGAAATTACTTTAACTCCTAAACGAGTGTATCCAGCCCTGATTTCACTTAATGAGCTCTGGATGAGGAGCAAACAGGATGAACACCTCACAGCTCAGCTGTTCCTCTCTGTGTGTGTGTGTGTGTGTGTGGAGTATCCCTGGGAGCAATCCCCTTTTCCTCAGGGCTGTAGAGGAATGGGCAAAGCAGCCCCGTGGTGGTTGCTGCTTTTCCTGCAAGCTGACCCCGGTGTATCCGTGAAGAAGAATTCCAGGTGAGCAATTTCTGAGCTGTGGGCTCTAAGGAAGCAAACGGTTTTGGCTGAGGTGCTTTAGATTCGTGGCGATTTTGTAAAAATGGAACAGGTAATGACAGGGTCAGGCTTCCTTGACCCTCAAATCAAGAACAATCCCAGCAGGGCTGAAAACTCCCCTCTCCACTTCCTTGGCAATCACGTTCCCACAGTTCAGAAAAACACAGGAAGGTCTAAGGAAACCTATGTGGAAATGAAGGAGACAAAGGCAAGTGATCTGAAAATAGAAGGCTGGTCCATATATTTCCTTTACATTCCGGGCCTCAGTTTGGGTTTTGGCTGAATTTTGAAACTTTGAGGGCCACGTGCTTTTGCCATTCCCGCAGGGCACAAAGGAGAAGTGGCTTTTTCAGACTGCCATCATTTGCAGGTTCTTTCCTTGTTGCTCAGTCAATGACTCGGTGCTAAAACTTTCCTGCCTTAGAGCTAAACCAAAAGCCCTGGTCACACAGCTCCCACATATGAGGTGTGACCCCTCCTGCTCTTCCTGATTACTGGAGGGCCTTGCAAAAATTATTTCTTATAAAAATTCAGTGCAGCAGGAAGGTGAAGAGCTGGAAGAAAACAAGAGATTCAGCTGCAGGTCTCAAGCAGTCCCACTTTGGTTTTTTTCAGAAATTTCTGCACCAGGAAGTATTATAAAGGCAAAATTCATTTTGGGACAGAGGAGAGAGACTGTGCAGACCCCTGGTGTGGAAGGGCTGGGAAATTCCTCTTGGCTTCTCCTCATGTAAAAATTCAAGGAATCCTGAGCCCTGAGGGGAATTTCGGAGACATCCAGGAAAGGGGGGGAGAGCAGGAGTGGGATGTAGGATGTAGTGGGGACAAAAAGTATGTGCTGCAAAGTCGGACTAATCCGGGGACTTGGGGATGAGGGTATTGGAGTGAGTCATGAAGATGTCCATGCACTTACTCACTCTCCATCAAGAAATAGTTCCCAGATTGCTCCCTGTCCATTAGAGTGCCAAGCTGTGTTACACTGCTAGTAAGAGACTAGAACAGAAGTTAGCAGTGGCACAGGCAGCAGCTCAGCTCCCTCCATGTGGGAATTCCCCGCTCCCGTTCCCACAGCCTTTGGAAGCGTGTCCAGCACTCAGCAGGGAGGAATTTGCACAAAATGGGCATCCATCAACCTTGCTCATCACAGCCTCAGGAGATCAGGCTGATCCTGATCCTTCCTCCTTCCCCACTCGAGGAAGGAGCTCTGAGGTCACACCTCGTGCAGAAACCTTGATTCCCATGATTTGTGCCGATCCTGCCTTGCTCCTGATGATTGCAAGCTCTGCTCCAGAATCCTGCTCCCTGGGGCACGCCTCAAGCAGGCCCCTCCTGTCAAATGCCATTTCCAGATAAAAACCCGGACTGGGGGATTTTGGCAGCTTCTACTCTTTCCTCTGTGGCCTTAAAAAGAAAATTAAAGAAGTGCCTGATGGGGAACTCGGTTCTCTATTACACACATTTTATTCGGCTTTTTCGGGCAGCCAGTTGTCCTGGGGGTTGTGATGAAGGAGGGACGGGAATGTTTGGATGGGCACTCGGAGCCTTCATGTCCTGTCAGTCCTGGGAGCTGCTTTCTGAAGGAAAGCACTGGGGACACATTTATTTCAATCCTAGCTGTCATTTAGATACTCCAATATCCCTTAATTACTTCCACTCCTAATTCCCATTCCAGTAACATCAGGCTGGTTTGGGGAAAAAAAGGAAATCCCAAAGTGAGCGTGTGAGGCTGTGCTCACTTTGGAAGCCCGACGCTGCCTCCTGGAAATCTCCTGTGCAGCTTTAAAAAATGCAGGTGGCTGCTGCCGCCCCCCAAACCCTCCTGCTGTGAGAACTGAGAGCATCTTCTCTGTCCCCTGTGCTTTTCCTGGTGACCAAGTGACCCTTCCTGCATCACACCTGCAAACGTCTCTGGGAGCACCAGATGTGTCTCATCCCTCAATAGATGTGGGATAGAGCAGGTTCTCACCCTCCTCCACACTGCACTGGTGACCTGGGAGACAAACCTCCAAACAAGCTCAGATCACCTTCCCCTGGCTGTACCTGAGGAATCTCCTGTTGGGCTTGAGAACCTTCTGCTCTTGTGCATAATAACAACAACCACGCATCATAACAACATCAATGTTCTGTATTCGGCCCAACCTGAGATATTAACTCGAAGTGCAGTAGATTGAGTTATCACTTCGTACAAATAGCTTGTCATGAAATGAACAATCCGGGGAATGTGGGAAAGGGCAGGAACGACCCAAATGGAGGCGTCCCGTTGCTCTTACTCAGAGCAGACCAATGCTCACAGAGAAATATTTTGTACAAGTTTTAAAGACAATGCTGCAAGTTCTTACACCAGAAACCTTCAACAAACCATCTGGTTCATTTTCTCAGTGTTCTTTTGGGCACGATGCTGTTTCTTAGAAGTTCAGGGAGCACTCAGAAATATTTGACATTTTTTTCCTTGCCTTAAATGGCTGAACTGGTATAAAGAGATTTCCACTTGGTTTCCAATGTGGCAGCTTCAGCAGGAGGTTCATATATCACTGGCCTAAAAAAGGCTCCTCTGCTTTTTATAACATTTTCCCACAGCAAAGCAAATGTTTGGGAATAACATCAATTAGGACACATGTGTTTTTTTGGGAAAACAACCCCTGAATGCCTCTGCCTTGGCACAGCCACACTCATCCTCCTGGACTCTGTGACCATCCTGGCTGGAAAACTGGGAGGAATCCGAGCTCCTGAAGCTTTTATCTACTGATACATGGTTTAATTGAAATCTCTGTGTTAACAAGCTTCGTTGCCCAGCCAGTATATTCAATTTGTAGAAGACATTGCAAAATTAAACAACACCAAAAAAAAAAATCAATTTCAAACGTGCTTTAATTTCAAAGCCATCCAGCAGGACCTAATTTTTAGTCTTCAATCTTTAATAATTCCCCGTGTTAAATCACTGAAATGGCTGAGCTTATTTCGATACCCAAAAAGTTACTTGGATTGCTCAGATATTAAAAACCTTCTGGTGATCGTGTCAGCGGGTAAAAGATACTGAATTTTTCATGCACAATTTAAGGTGTAAGAATTTCTTCGCAGATTGTTTTTCCCAGGACTGATTACGAACCATCCCACTCCGTACCTAAAACCTGTGCCAGCTGTTGGCATCTGCACCCTCATTATTACCCCATCAGTGGTAATTTCTGAGCAGCAAGACCCCAACCAGTGCTCTGAGGAGTTGAGAATAGGCTGAGCAATGAGCAAAAGGAAAGTGGAAATTTAATGATACTCATGGAGCTAAATGAAGAAATTTAAAGATGTATTTAGAGCTGTATTTTAGAACAAGATGGGGAATCAGCGGGATTATGTTTGTATGGTCTCTTCCCCCTGGTGAAAGCACCAAATAAATCAGGAATTCTCCAAAGGAGACCTGGATAAAGGTAATGGCCAGAATTCCATCAGTTACATTGCTGGAGATGAACCTGGTGGGGAAAGTGGCTGAGGAGTCGATGCCTTGGTACTGAGCATCTTCCACAGTTGTAGGACTTGCCTTCTCTCTGCATTGCAGATGGAATTGTTTGGTCTGGAATCAGAGGCAGCCTCCCCAGCACAGCCCTGCCTAACTTTGGCCACAGAGATGCCAGGGAAGGTTTAACTCCCAGCCTTTGGGAGGTCGGGCAGAGCTTCACTGAGCTCGGTGCTGGAGAGAGACTTTGAGGGCAAGGTGGTGAGGAGTTAATTCCGCAGTAACACCAGTGCTGTCCCAAATCCTTGGCCTTCCTCTGGGTCTCCCTCTGGCTCCCAGCCCAATGAGGGCACCCAGAGGCCGTGCTGGTGTTTCATCTCTTCCCAAAGGTGAACCAAGCTCCTAACATTCACAGTGCAGCCCCAAGTCCCTCACCAGCCTTTGCCTACAAGGATGTTCCTGCCTTCCTCCCTCTGGCACAGGATGCAGGCTTTGCCTTCTCTCCGCCTCCTCTATGCCTGGCACTGATGGCAAAAGGAATCTGGACGGAGCTCCAAGGTTATCAGGGCCGAAATTATGAGGAAAGGAACCTGGTGAGCAAGAACCCGAGCAGCCCTGAAATGTGGGCAGCATCTCCAGCCAGGCTGTGCTCCCCTCCACCCTGGAGCCTCAGGAACACTTGGGCACGCCACGTTTCCTCCCGTCTCCCAATCCCTCGTTATTATCCCTCTCTGATCCACACGATCCTGCGGGGATTTATGCCTCTGAAATCCACACTGGATTTTGGGCAGCTTTTCCAGCCTGTTCAGAGGCTGGAGCTCCCAGAGCTGCCGCTGCCCGTGTCAGCCAGCTGGAGCACACCTCGGGAATGCTCCCAGGGCTGCTCCAGGTGCAGCCCGAGGTGTGGGCCCCGCTGGCTGACCTGGCACAGGACACATTCCCTGGGGACACGGATCCTGAGGATTCCTGCTGCAGGGGCTCCTTGCCACCTGCCAGCTCTGCTGCTTCAGCTTTTCCTGGAAAAGCTGGACAAGCCCTTTGGAGCATAACCTCAGGCTTAGCTATTTATTTATTCTGCAGGTAACTGTGGCGAAGGTGCGAAATTCCCCGGGGCTTGTGCCTGCCAGTCAGTCCCTTTCTGCAGAAGGAATACATTAAATCCCTGCATGAATCCAAGAAAATCAAGGGCAGTGATGCTCCACAGTGTTTCCAGAAGCTATCCTCTTAACTATGAAAAGATTATAACGTGCTGAAGAACAACAGCCTCGTGCTGTGCAATCCATCCACTACCCAAAAGAATGAAAAAGTCCTTTCTGTCAGAAGGAATTCCCCAATAAACAAGAGCCCGTCTCCCTTACACAATTTGCAGCGTCATGAATGAATAGCTCAGTAATCCAGCAAAATCCTCATGCTTAATGAGATAATGAAAAGTCATACGGCAGATGGAAAAGCTCTCCCAAATCTCATTAACCTGCCTCTTGGCTTTTCTGATAGCAGCAAAAATTGGGAATAAATCCGGGGGGACAGGGAGTTTGCTGTACAGGAAAATGAGTTTTGGAGAGCAGGGGGTCTAACCTGGCACCTGGGCTGAGAAGGGGAAGGCAGTGAAGAAGCACCACGTGAACAAAAACTGAAATACCAGAGAATCAGAACTGGGATACCAAAGAGAATGCCCGTGATGTCTGTGCCCACAGCTCCAGCATGGAGCCCGGGACAGCGGGATAGCCCAGAAAGCTCCTCCTTTTCAAGCCTCAGCTCTGCCCCAAGTGATCAAACGCGACCAGAAACCCTCCCACACTGAGGGGGGGAAACGGCACAAATTGGTGAACACTCACAAGCCGCTATTTTTAATCAAGCGGCCAAACCTCGAGGGGAAACACCCATTAAAATCTGACCTTCATGTGCGACACCTTCGAGGAGGTTTCGTTTTTTTTTTTTTCCCCTTTATTTCCCAAAATCAGTTTTAATGGAGCTGTGAACCCTGAGGCGCTTGGGGACAGCGCGGTGACACCGGGGCTCTCAGGTGGGTGACACCTCACCGGGCCGGCCGAGGAGCACAAAAAGAGTGGAAAAGCGCAAAAAAAGCATCCCGGAGCGCTCTCCTGAGGCCCCCCGAGGGACGGCAGCTCCGCACCGGGGTGTCCCGTGCTGTCCCCTGTACCCCCGGGGACACGGGCGGCTCTTACCGTGCAGCAGCAGCAGCAGCCCCTGAAGGGCACAGACGGCCAGGAGGGCGCGGGGCCGGGGCAGCATCCCGGGGCCGGTCCAGCTGCGCGTCCCGAGCCCGCTGGAGAAGTTTTCCTCCGCAGTCAGAAGTTTGGGAAAGCCGGAGCGGGGAGGGAGGGGAAGGACGAGGCGCGCAGGAGTTCCCACTTGTTGATTCCAGTTAAATTGTCCTTCCCGTTCACTGCTTCATCCCGGGGCTGCGGGTTGTGTTTGCTTTCCCTTCTTCCCGAGGTTTTTTGGGTTTGTTTGTTTTTTTTTTTTTCCCTTCACGTCCTTTCCGCAATCCCCTTATTCCTTCTTTCCCCGCTTTTCTCCAATCCCTGCGGTGTCCGGGGGGAGCCTTGCTCTGCCTCAGCAGCCTCCCCAGCCCTCCTGGCTGGCGCAGAGTCACTCGAGGGGTGAGAAAGCGAAGCAAAAAAAAAAAAAAAAAAACACAACAACCAAAAACCACCAGGAAAAGTTTGGCAAAAAGTTTCCCGCAGTCGGCGAGCGGCTGCTCTCAGCAGCGCGGAGTTTGGGGAAGGTGCCTGAGCCTCCTCGGAGATGGATTTCCCCAGGGAGCTGCAGGTGCCGCGGGGATCGGCAGGAAGGACAGATCTCCCCGCAGGACAGAGGGACGGGGAGCTGCCCGGAGCCCAGCTGGCTCTACCTGCCCGGGGACACCTGCCCGGGGCGGGCAGCGGGCGGGCAGCGGGGCTGGGGCATGGCCGGAGCCCCCGGCTCTGCTCTCCGACTGTCCCCCTCCCCTCCCGCCTGCCTGGGCTGTCGCAGGAACTTTGATGCGAGCCCGAGATTCTTTATAGGGACAGGAAAAAAAAAAAAAAAAAAAAAAAAAAAAAAAAAAAAAAAAGGAGGAAGGAGAGACGTCACCAGCCGAGGCGAGGGGACTTCACTCTCTCTCTCTCCCTCCCTGTCATTTCTCAGAGCTCCTGGATTTCCTGTTGCGGCTGCCCGAGATGGGGCAAAGGATTCCCGCTGCTTGCCGGCATCGCCCGTCCCTGCAAAGCCGGAGTTGGGGAGCATCAGGTGGCAGCACCTTCCCCCAGGGCACAGGGGTGACATTTCCCCCCCGCCCCGGGGCTCTCAGGGCTCAGGACACCGGGAAGGGAGCAGCACCTGAGGAACAGGCTCTGTCCTGCCACAGCCACTCTCTGTGCCCCCTTCCCGCCGCTATTCAGCGCTTTGGGCTCTGTTCCTGCTGCTCACTGTCCTGCTGGGGTGTCACCTCCACCCTCCCTGCCCTGCTGTGCCTCCCTGGCTCTTGGGGCACGGAGAAAATCCCTGGTTTGCTTGGGATACTTCAGGGAATCCCAGTGATAGTATTGCTATTACACGGCTGCCACCCTGATCCCTCCCAGGGCATCCTCTCCAGGGGTGCAGACAGCTCCAGACACACATGGAGCCTTCCAGCCTGTCCCCGTGCCTTTGGCCTTGCCATGCCAGGCAGGATTTCAGCAGGGATGGCCGCTCCAGCCACTTGGATGTTCCCCCTTTTCCCTTTTCTCTTTGTTCCTCTCGCTCAGTTTGTTTGCAAAAGGAAAGACAGAGCCAGCAGGTGCATCAGAGTTTTACTGGATGGAGATCAGGGGATTTAGTGACACTGAACTGTGCTCAGGGCCTTTTCACACCTTTTAGAGTTTGGCCCGAAACCTAAATTCTTAATGCCCGTAACAGCTCTGAGCTCTTCGCTGCCATGCACTGGAGCAAAGGGGGAGGCAGGTCCAGCTCTGAGAGTTACAAATCCAAAGGCAAATGGGCACTTCAGAAGGTCAGGATTGATACCAGGTGTGGAAGCATCCCAAATTCAACGAGAAATTGAACACAGGCCCCAAATATTCCCAGGATCATGAACAAGGAGCCTCATTTCTCATGCAGTGTTAAATCATGAATGCTTTTCTCAACATGATCTTCATAGAAACGCCCAGATCATTGTCAAGACGACAAATGAATTTTCTGTGCCTAAAATCAATTTTTAGAACATGCAACTTTCCCCAGATGTGGGTTACAGCAAAGGAATCCTAAATAACTCTGGATAATAGTAAAGACCGATCCCATAGGAGCTGAACTGGAGAATCAAAACTCTGACACAACAATAGGACTGTAGTTTATTTGTAATTTATGGGGGAGTGTTTAAAAATTCATTAGAGGTTACTTACCAGCTGGTAATAAATTGTGTTGTATTTGTGTAATGCCCCAGATAATCTTTTATCTGTTGATAAACATAATTGATCTTTTAATTGAGATTAAATGCCTCCGGTGTGTGGTTTCACAAGGAATCCAATATTAGAACCTGGGCAAGCAGTCCTGTGTTCATACCACTTTATTTTCTCCCTCATCATATGCAAAATAAAAGTTGTAAGAAGGGCACAGTTTGTTCCTGAGCACCCTCCTGTGCCTGGAGCAACCTGTTAGAGCTTTTCCAAAGGAAAGCAGACTTCCCTGGCACAGCAGCCTGTTCTGCTCACACAGATGGGAAAAGCCATTTGCTAACTGGGCTAGAACCTCTCCATGAGAACCCAGCTCATTTTTCCGTGGCAGATATTCCATCCGAGGAGCTCCGAGCTCTTTACCAATATGAACAAATATCAGCCTTGCCGTGCTCAGGGGAGCAGGAGCAGGGCTAGCAAAGGTCATTTCCCATCCTCATGAGGCACTTTGAGCTTTGCAGAGCACCCAGCAGTTGTAGCAGTGCGACCATAACTAAATAAAAATAATCCCAACATGAGGGAGGGGAGGTTGCTGTCTCTGTGTCCCAGACAACTGGGGTGGGAGGCAGTAAACCTGCAGGAATTTGGCTGGAATGCCAGGATATGGAATATGCTCTTTGTAGGACCAAGGCAGGCGAGTCTGTGGGACCTGAGTGACCCCAGGAAATCCCCAGACACCCTTTGGAGTATCTCCCATCCTTTCTGGTAGAGGATTACATGTGTCATGTTAATCCCTGCTGCCAGCTTGGCAGGGAACAATTCCAGAGCTGGAAACCTTTCCCTTCACCTCACTCCTCTGCTGGTGCTCATCCTTGGAAGGGGACAGAGGCTGTGGATGGGGTCTGGAATTGCATCCTGTGCTGGTTTTAGCCTTACAGGCGAAATGTCTCTAACCCAGGTGGAGTTGTCCAGCTCAGGGCTGGTCCCTGCTCAGTCACAGCAGGGTCAGAGCCAGGCTCTCCTGCCTCAGCCCCAGTTTCACAAACTCTCCCTGCCAGGTTTGCCTCCCTCAGCCGCAGAGGGAAGAGCTGAGTTCCACCCCGATCCTCAATTTCAGCCGGGTAATTCTGCCCTGTGTGTTGGGGTGGGTGCCCTGGGGTGCCTTTGCTGTCAGCTCCACACACACAGCCCTGGCAGATTCTGTCCTGGAGAACTGTTCTCCAGAGCAGTTGGAGAGAGCTGGAACCCCCAGCCACGGCTGAGCTGCTGTGGCCTTCCAGAGCTGAGCTTTGCCTACGGAAAGAGAAGCAAGGAGGACAAAACAAGGGATTGAACTGATTGAATTGATCCTCTGTGTTGGTGATCTTATTTCCAACGCCCTTAGGGCCAGGGGGCTGGCACACCCCCAGACTGCCACTGTGCTGCATCCACATCCCTGTCACCTTCCCGGATGGACAGCGCCCCATGTCCTGCACATTCCAGCCCCTGGAGAGGTGGTGGAAGGGGGGAGGACATTGCCAAGGTGCCTTGCAGCTCTCTGTGATAAAACCCTGCCTGCCCCTGAACTCAGCTGTTACTGAATTGTTGTCCAGGCTGCCTTGGAGGCATTTCTGACCTCCAGGACAGGCAAGGTGCTGGCTGCACACGGGATGTGCTCCCTGAGCCACGAACAGAAGCAAAGCCAGCAGTTCCCAGGGCACAGAGCCCACCCCAGCCCCACATCCCTCCCGGGGACAGCAGCACTGCCAGCACTGCTGCCTGAATTCCCAGGAAAGCTTCAGGGCGGGGAATGCCTCTCTCCACAGCCCAGGCAGGCTGACTCCCCTGCACACACATCCTCCAGTCCCCTGGGGATGGAAATCCAAGTTAACATTGTCACTCCGTGGGCAAACAGGGTGGGGAGCTTTCAGATAAACATATTTTTCCCTGGAAAATGGCATGTTATCAAAACAGAAACCATCTGTGGGAGTGCTCTGGCTGGAGTGACTTCTGCTGGAGATGGACTTTCCAGGGAAAGAGAGCACCATCCCAGCCTTGCCTGCAACTTGGTGATGTCCTGTGTGGGCAAGGCCTGGCTTTGAGTCATGAGCCTGATTTGGGTCAGAAAACTGTATTTTCACATCTTGCCAAAGTCCTCAACAAGTCCACGGGCTGAGCTTTGGCCGTTTCAATCAGCTCCTTGCAGACGTGTTTGCTTACTTATTCCTTTGTTTAGGAAAAGAAAAAAAAGAGGTCTCAAGAAAACCCCATTTGGCTCGAGCACAGAATGGGAACAAAATGTTTCTCCGGCTGGGAAGAAAACATTTCCTGGCCAGCTTTGTTGAGGCACCCAGCAGCACTGAGGCCATGGGATCAGGGGAGGTGTGGGAGCAGCAGGGCCACATCCCGGTGTCCCCTGTGGGGTGGCAGCGTCACAGGGAGGGACAGGAAGCACACACAGCCACTGACAGAGCCTCCCTGCAACCTTCTGCTTTGTGCAAGAAGGGAAAACAGAAAAAAAACCCAACGAGGTCAAAGCTGGAAGAGGCCTGTCAGTCACTTCTAACAACAACGAAGAGTAGCTAAAGTAATATACTGCAAGAAATTTTATTTTCGTATGAAAGCTGTTGAGAATGAGTTTTCCTCTGGTGTCACCTTCTCTCCATCCCTGCCTGGCATCCTGACAGGTTCCTCCCCCTGAGGTTTGTCCCTGGCCATCCAGCCCCAGCCTGTCCTGCTGCTCTTCCCTCCATCAACCTGAATAAAAACTCCTCAAACGCGTGTTCAGACAGCAGAGGAAAGCAGGACATCTCCTCCTTGTGCTGGAAACGTGGGAGATTAGAGGACAAAGAACACTCCCCTCCGCTGCCATGGCTGCAAGAGCTGGAGTGTTCCTTTAAAATTCAGCAACGGGGGAATGGCTGATGTTCCTTCTCTTTGTGTTTCCTCTCTGAGGTTGTTTTGGAGCATCTCCTTGTAGCTGTTTGACTTGAATCCTTTATTTCTGAGTCTGCCCGGGGAGATCCTTACAGCTTATAAATATAATGTAGGCCTTGGGCCCGTACAGCTCTTACAGAGAATTAACTGGTTTGGAGCAGCAGCCAGACTTCTGAGCCAAGGGAACAAAACAAGAGCAATGGTAAGGAAAATAAATAGCCATCAACAAAAGGAGACAGGCAGCGGGCTTGATCTGCTTTGTTCTGCCAGAGTCCGTGGCAGGAAGACAAAGATATCCACCTAATGGGGGAGAAATCCCTGAGCCGGGTTTCATCCCCACGCAGCAGTTCAGGTGAGGAAAATCTCCCAGCCCTTTGAGGCACCTTCCTGCAGACCTTCTCCCAGCACTGACCTCCCTCACTCAGAGGCCAGATTTCGTGTGCAGGGTTTGTCCTTTGCCAGAGTATGAACTTCAAAGTGCGTGAAAAAATGGGTTTCAGCCAGCGACCAAGAATGCTCGTTTTATTTATTTTAGTTTGGATTCTAATTCCCTTCTTACTCTTTCTCTCTCTGTGGGGATAAAGCAGGATTTTCTTACCACTCAGACTGGGAATGAGAAGCATGGTTTGTGTCCTGGTGCTCTGCAGACATTCCCTTCCCTCTGGAGGCTCCTGCTCACGTCTCCAGGGCTCCATCCCTGATTCCAGTAACGGGAGGGGAGGGAGGAAAAGCACAGATAGGCCACGGCAGTGGCAAGGCAGGAAAACCACGAGTGGCTGGCATTAATCCAGCCCCACCCATGCCAATCCCAGAAGCGCTGGGGTTAATTCAGCCAAGGCTGGGGCGCTGTGAACTCTTTAATCTGTCACCAGAGTGGCACCGGTTTATCACTCAGCCCTTCCCAGGTACCAGTGCTTGCTCTGAAGGGGTTTAAAATGTTATAAATGCTGCCCCTCCTCCGGCTGCCTAATCCAAACTGGGGGGAGGTTGGGATCAGCCTTCCTGGCTGTTTCCTCAGCCCTTGGTGACCGCAGGAACCACAGAGCAGCCTCTGGAGCAGGGGGAGATGTTCCCCCAGCACTGCCCTGCAAGGCCAGTGGGGAGAGGCCACTTCAGTGCCAGATATCCCAGTCCAGCCCCAGCTGTCCCAGTCCAGCCCCAGCTATCCCAATTCAGCCCCAGCTGTCCCAGTTCAGCCCCAGCTATCCCAATTCAGCCTCAGCTATCCCAGTCCAGCCCCAGATATCCCAGTTCAGCCCCAGCTGTCCCAGTCCAATCCCAGCTGTCCCAGTCCAGCCCCAGCTATCCCAATTCAGCCCCAGCTATCCCAATTCAGCCCCAGCTGTCCCAGTTCAGCCCCAGCTATCCCAATTCAGCCTCAGCTATCCCAGTCCAGCCCCAGCTGTCCCAGTCCAGCCCCAGATATCCCAGTTCAGCCCCAGCTGTCCCAGTCCAATCCCAGCTGTCCCAGTCCAGCCCCAGCTATCCCAGTTCTGCCCCAGTTGTCCCAGTCCAGCCCCAGCTATCCCAGTTCAGCCCCAGCTGTCCCAGTCCAGCCCCAGCTATCCCAGTTCAGCCCCAGCTGTCCCAGTTCAGCCCCAGCTATCCCAATTCAGCCCCAGCTGTCCCAGTTCAGCCCCAGCTATCCCAATTCAGCCTCAGCTGTCCCAGTCCAATCCCAGCTGTCCCAGTCCAGCCCCAGCTATCCCAGTTCAGCCCCAGCTGTCCCAGTCCAATCCCAGCTGTTCCAGTCCAGCCCCAGCTATCCCAGTTCAGCCCCAGCTATCCCAGTCCAGCCCCAGCTGTCCCAGTCCAGCCCCAGCTGTCCCAGTCCCCATGCAGCAGAGCTGCAGAGCCCAGCAGTGATGGGAGTGTCATTAGTCATGGCACTGTTCCTTCTCCCCAGTGCAGATGCCACAAGAACATGGCCAGCCCTCCTCTGGCTGGGCTGCCACGGCTCTGTCAGATTCCACAAGTAAATGCTCCCTGTCTCCATAGAGCGAGCATTGGGATCATCCCTGGTTTATACACTGGCTCCAAAGTAAACCAGCACGAGCTCCATGACTCAGTGCAGCCATGAGGCAAAAATAGCAGGCTGGTGTGCTGGGATGATGGGGAGAATCAAAGGGACACTGTCTCCCCAAACTAAAATGTCTGCAAATGAGCTCTCAGCCAGCACAGGGCCAAAAGAAATGTTTCTTCCGTGGACTTATTTATTTTCGAGATCTGAAAGGAAGCAGTTGCTGAAGACAAGTGGACATTGTGCTGAAGGTTTGAGAAACGAGACATGGTGGCACAAAGACACTGATAGTGGAGCTGCCATCACTGATCTGCATTGTCCACGCCAAGAGGGACTGAATAAAAGCTTGAACTGGAGCCAGTGGCAGTGAATAGAAGGGGATGGGGAGATTCCCACTGCCCTTAATGAGTTTTGGCTCTGAACCTACATGAAGAAACATAACTAGCAGTGAATAAAATGGATTCTAAAAATCCTTTCACCTTTGACAGGACAGGCTGGAATTAGCAAAGTGCCAGCAGGAATCTGTTTACGACGCAGTTTTTTTTTTTTTTCCCAAAGGTGGCTGTGTCCCACAGGGAATAGAAAGGCTGAGCTCGGAGTGTTGTCTTTGCATGGGTCAGCAGCTGCAGCCACCAGGCTGGAACCTCAAAGCAGAAATCCCAAACATGTCCTGGCTCCACCGCCTTTTCCAGCCTCCTTTGTCCCCCCTCCACCAAGGCCAGCCCCCTCACCTGGAGTGGAGGTGTCACACTGAACAGAGCAGCTGTGAACAGCTCTGAACATAAACAGCAAGTGCTCCAGGGAAATGGGCACCTGCCTCGAGGCTGCCGTGTTTCCTCTTGCCGGGAGGACTTGGTGCAGCCCTGGGGCACAGCAGAAACAAGAGATTGGCACAGTTAATTGGAAAATTATGAAGGAAATGCAAGAAGAGCTTATAGGAGGATAGCAGGGTTCGTTTGCTTGTCCAGCTCCTGCTCACCCCAGGGGTGGGGTGTTGAAGGAAAGCAGAAGTATTTCAGATTTGTTCATCATCCATGCTTTGAATAGAGGCCAATCTGAGGAGACTCTGGTGGCCTTTGCAGGCAGGCAGAGCTGGATGTGAGAGCCTTTCTCAGCAAGGTCAGGGAATGAGTCAGTGCCAGGCCAGGAATAGCGCCCAGGAGCAGCCTGATGTGGAGCTGGAGACAACAGGCCCTCCTTTGTCCCCCAGGAGTCCCCAGCCCTGCTCAGGCCCTGGCTTCAGCACCCTCTGCCCATGAATTCCAGAGATAAAGCACACATTTCTTGGATGCTCTTTCCCAAGAAAAACCTTGCCATTCTCAGCGGCTGCGTTCTTCTGCCTGGCCTGTAAATAAAGTCAGATATGTTCTTCCCCTTTCCTTCCCTTCCCCAAGTTTCAAACTCAGTGGGATGTCAGACATGGGATGGGAGGAACCATCTCCCTGCCAGGGCATTCTGGTTCAGTGGTGGGATTCCCACTGCTCCTCCTCCGAAGCTCACCTGTGTGTTCCTGGGGAAGCCGCTGGGTCTCCATGTCCTGCTCCTCGCCTGCACAGCTGGGCTCAGGATTGATCCACGTTCCCACAGGAGCTGTGCTCCAGACCTGCAGTGACACAGGTGCTGAGTAATCCTGAACGAGGAGCCTCAGCCCGGCAGGATCCCAGATTTGCCAGCAGGGAGGGAATGTGCTTTGGGATTAAACAGGAGGAGGATGTCACTGCAGCCTCCCATGGCACCCTGGCATGGGCATGAGCCCAGTGGGTCCTGGCAAGCTGAACTGGATGTGCAGTCCAGTAAAGGGCTGGGAGTCCTGCTTGTTCCTGCCCGTGATGTTCAATAGCAGATGGAGCTCACAGGTTAAAAAAAACGCTGCTCCTCTTTTTCCTTAAAGCCTCAAACCCTGTGTTCTCTGCTGGTCAGGCACCTGCCATCTCCCAGCCTTTAAAGAACAAACAGTGATTTTATAAAAGCATTGGTATCCCTAACAATGTCACAAGGCTCTTCTGTACAGAGGTTCTTTGTCTTCTGGGCATCAGGAAGAATGAAAATTCTGCAGGGATTTCCCACCCTGAATGACAAGAGGTGAAATAAAAAGGGCTGTCGGTAGGAAAACGAGGATTTAAAAATCAGCAAGGTTGGCTCTGAGGACTGGCTTGTGCATTTCTCATCTCTGCTTCCTTCTCTTATCGTCTCCTTGTCCAAGCATTTGTCTCCGTCTCTGCTGCTGTGTTTGGCAGTGAGGGCTGAGACCCGCCTTTGTAGCTTGTACCTTTTTCAGATAAGGGTTACACTCACAGCCTGCTTTGAGAGCGAAACCACACCATGAAACTGCTGCTTCATCTTTTTTCCTCTCCGAGCTTTAACTCCTCGAGCCAGCCTTGCTGCATTTCCTGGGCAGTGCTGAGCCCACACCGGCCCAGAGGGATTTTCTGCAGGCACATTTCTTTCCAAAGGCACGTTTGCTCTGGTGCTATGTGAAGCTCGTTACTCAGAGGTTTGTGGCAGCAATTAGTAGGTCACAGAAAACTTTTTTTTTCTTCTCCAGAGTCCGGGGACATCCTCAGATTTATTGCCCCTTGCTCTGGCGTCATCCAAGGTGGGAGTGCCCGGTGTGAAAGTGCAGCCTCAGCCTTTCTTCAGGAGGGGCCCCAAGGACATCTCCGCTGGGACTGCTCCGGGTTTGCCTCAGTCCTCACTCAGATTTCGAAAAAAAAGGACTAAACCTCTGAAAAAAAGTTGGTCAGGAGGGGAGGACTTGCACTTCTCTGTGTCCACACAGTGTGTCACCCTTACTCTATGCCGCGGTGCTCTCATTTACCATCCCGGCAGCAGCAGGAGTGGCTTTTAGAGGAGCAAACTCCCCTGGTTTGCTCGCTGTCCATCAGCTGGCACCGAGCAGGTGAGATTTCCCTGGGGACAGCCTCAGCCTGCAGAAGGGTTGAGCTGGCAGCTTCTTTGGAGGCAGCCCTGGCCAATGAGCCACCAAGGATTGCTGCCAGCACCCGTGGGTTGAGGGGAGTGTTCCGAGGCCAGGATCTGCCTCTTCCTTCCCAGCATTATCCCTGAGCACTAAGGAAATCGGTTGTCCTTCGAGTCTTTCCTCCAGGAAAGTTTCCCATTTCCACCTGCTGGAGCCAACAGTCGGCAACACCAATAGTGCCAGAGCCTGTGTTCCTTTCTGAGAGCAACCTCCCTCCCCTTCCCTCGATGAAGGTGATGATAATTTGTGTGGAAAAGGCAAGGTGCAGGATCTGAAAATTGCCACGGCTCCTTTCCAAGGAGACAGGTAATTATTGGAGGTGTGCAGTTGTGGGGGCGCAGTTTAGCACATCTCTGTGCCCCACCTGTGCTGGATTTGTTGCTCCGGTTCTGCGGGGTTTTGTTGCTCTCTTAGAGGCACACTGAAGTCCTCCCATCACTTTCATGGGACTGTTTCAGGGGTAAGGGACTCTTCAAAATGCATCGAGGTAGCAGAATCTGGCAGAGGGAGACTGATACAGAGATAAGGAGCATTTCACAAGGTAATTTCTGCTGATTTTATCTGCTGTGTTAAAATTTAATAGGCGTGAAAGCACCCAGGTTCTGCAGAAAAAAATCTAACACTGTTTTACAGAAATTGTTTTATAAAATAAGCCTTTTCTGTGCTTTCTATTAGTGCAGATTGGCACAACCAGAAGTTGTTCTGCTGTACGTGTCTGTGCCATAAAACTGAGTGACAGAGGAGCTGTCTGTCATGGGCTGCTGGAGTCTGGTCCCAAATTGTGGCCTGAAGTTATCAGACTGTGCTAAAACATCAAACATTCTCCTAGAAGAGTTTTTGTTTGTTCCATGAACATCAAAGTGCTAGAGTTTGACGGCTGAACAATCGCAGAATCAGAGATTCATTGAAGGATTGTGGACAAATCATTATGAATCAAAATAAACCCCTCAGAGACCGCGGGGTCCAACATTCCCCAGCACTGCCAAGGCCACCAGAGCCCTGTGTCCCTCTGTGCCACATCCATGTGACTTTAAATCCCTGCAGGGATGGGCTCTGAGATCCACCACTGCTCTGGGCAGCTGTGCCAGGGCTGGACAGCCCCATCCAGGAAGGAATTTCCCCAAATATCCACCGTGACCTCCCCTGGCCCAGCCTGAGGCTGTTCCCTCTCCTCCTGTCCCTGTTCCCTGGAGCAGAGCCCGACCCCCCGGCTAACCCCTCCTGTCAGGGAGCTGTGCAGAGCCACCAGTCCCCCCTGAGCCTCCTTTTCTCCAGGCTCAGCCCCTTGCCCAGCTCCCTCAGCCCCTCCTGGGGCTCCAGCCCCTTCCCCAGCTCCATTCCCTGCCCTGGACATGCTCCAGACCCAAAATGTCATTCCTGAACCGCCCCCAGGACTGGATGTGTGGCACTGATCACTTCCCTGCCGGCCGCACAGCTGCTGAGACAAAATCATGCAATAAAATAATACCATCCTTAAGAAAATAACAGCATCCTTCAGACTCCTTCCCCTCGCCCTGGAAACGCAGGCTGGATTTTAGAAGTCCCTTTGACAAGTGATGTTTCGGCATCCTCAGAGCTCTGATATCAGCTCAGTTCTGGGTGATTTGACTCTCCCTTGTCCTCTTCCTTGAAACAAGAAAGCAATGCCTCTGGCTGACAAGGGAAATATTCCAGGGTCAGCTGCTAATTTTTGCTTTTTGCCATCCAGTTGGGCAGTAGCTTATTACAAGTGTTGGCCAGCACAGCAATTGCAGAGATTTTGCAATGGTCTGCAATGTTGCGGTGATTAAGAGTTATTTACTGCTTCAATCTCACGGCAGTGCTGATGTCACTCCACCACCCCCACCAAACACAAAAACAAGGTGGGGAAAATGGTTTGGAAAAGGAGGGAAAGAATGGATCTCATTTCAATAGTGAGTGTGAACACTTCCCTACCCTGGGTGAGTCCAAGGGCCACATCCCTCTGGCAGCCGTAGCAGGTGCTTCCACTGAAAAGTCCTGTTATTCAGGTGCACTCCTGCCTTTTTTTAACGCAGTTTAGCAGCTGGAAATCAGGAGGAGAGGCAGGGGCGTGTGAGCAGCCAGCTCCCCGTGTGCCCCCACAGCCCTGGCGGCAGGGACAGAGCGGCTCCCAGCAGAGAGGCAGCAAACCTTCCCTTTTGGTTTCCACTTTCCTCCTGCTCTTTGCACAGGAGGGGAGGACAGGCAGGCTTGAGGCCGTGTCTGTGGATGCTTATGGAGAGGCTGGGAATATCTAAGGAAGGATAGCAGGGAATATCTAAGGAAGGATAGCAGGAAATAAAGACTCAGCTGGGAAGAGAACACAGGAAAGGCTGAGGGAGAGGCAGCTCGCAGTAATGTCCCCATTCAGCCCAAAACCATTTCAGAACAGAAGATCGTCCACAGTAGATTCTGTCAGAGATTCATCCACTCCACCATCCTGCTGCCGGGGGCTCAGAATGGAGGCTTTTAAGAGTGCAGTGAGAGAACTGTCATTTCCAGGGTTGGTTTCCCAGCCTGGGACCGTCCAGCATAAGCTGTCAGAGAGGTGCTGTCTTTTGGCTTAATGTCTTGGGTTGCAATGCAAGATGGATTCTATTCCCATCTGTTGAAACCAGTTAAAGAGGTGTTTGTCTCATAACTCCAGGGGGAGGGGGTGGGTGTCTTCTGTTAATGGGCAGCTGTTCAAACCAGCTGGGGCCGTGTTCTTTATCCCTTCCAGGCCCCATCCTCCCTCCAGGGGATCTCTGCTGTCCATGGGCCGTCCAGGCTCACTGCAGGGCTGATACAATTCCATCATCCCATGGGGAGAGGCTCCACCCAGGGGGAGGAGCCCAGCATTCCCGCCTGGATCAAACCTGGGATCCAGAACAGCAGCACAGCCTGTGTGCACTGGATTCCCAGAGGGAGCCCGGACCCATCTCAGCACCACTGGAGCCTTCTCCAGGATCATCTCTGCTCCAGCAGAACCACATCTGGCACTGCAGGAGGACTGGATTGGGCTGACACCAGCACCCTGACCAACAGGGGTCAGGTTGTGCTCTGACTCTGTCAGTGTTTGCTTTTTTGTTTGCTTGGTTTTTTTGTACTACTACATTTATATTTTTAATATTCCTAGTACAGAACTGTTATTCCTATTCCCATGTCTTTGCCCGAAAGCCCCTTAATTGCAAAATTACAACAATCTGGAGAGAGGGGGTTTACATTCTCCATTCCAAAGGAAGCTCCAGCTTTCCCTGGCAGATACCTGTCATTCCGAACTAAGACACTTACCAATCCTGATTTCTTTGCAGGGATCTTCCCCATGCTCCTCTTGAGGGCACGAGATCCTTTTAACACCCACAGCAAAGTTTTCCAGAGCAAGGTGCACATGGAAACCTCTCCATTGCCTTCTGTCCAGCTCGTCACCTGCTGGTTTCATCTGCAGCTCCTCAAGGCTCTCAGTGCAGCTCTTCCTGCCCCTTCACCCCCCTTGAATTTAAAGACCTACATCATTCCCATCCTCAGACTGGAAACTCTCAGGTTCCTTAGCCATTGCTGGTATTAAAGCTGTTCCATCTCACTGTTTTTGGGGGGGTTTTGTTACTTTTTCCGATGGAATTTCTAACCTGATGCTGATAAAAGAGGCAATTACTTCCTCTGCACCTGTGGAACAAAAACCCCAAGGAGCGGTGAAGCTGGCCAGTATGTTGACGTGGAGAAGGTTTTGGCCCCCATAAACCTGTAATCTATTCTAGGAGAACCGTGGGGAGCTTCCCATCAGCCAAGAAAACGAGAAGCAGAGCAGAAAGCACCCTTGAAGCTATCTGGGAGAGGTTCTGAGACAAATTTCCCAAGTGCCTGGGTGTGTTTATTCCCCTGCTGAGCTCAGGTTTGGTTTCCAGCCACGCTCACACTTTGTGCAGGGTGCCTGAGGAAGCCACCTGTGCGTGACAGCCCCAAGCAGAGACCTGGAGCCCCCATCCAGAAACTCCATCTCCCCAGCCCTGCAGAGTTCCATTCTCTCTCCTTTCCCTTCTGTCAACTGAGCTGTGCAACTTTTCACCCCGGTGGATTTTAGGGCCCCTCCGTGCTCTGAAGCTCAGCCTGAGGTGCCTCAGGGATCAGTGAAAGAGAAAGAAGCTGTTTTTCTCATTCTTTTAAACACTCTCAAGATGAGCGTGTAAATTCTCAGAGGTAAATCCCAGCCCCAGACTGTGGCATGAGCCCACAGTTCTGACCTGGAAATCACGATGGACACTTGATAGTGCACCTGACTGGCTTCTCACTGTTATCAGAGTGAAAAAACCCCTCAGGTTTTATCCTGGCCACTGTTACCAAGGGCTGTCTTGCCCTCTATTCCTGCGTGCTATGACAGTTAAAAGCAATGCTGCAGATGATTAGATCATTTCTCTCCTCAGCTGCCTGTGGTCTTTGGCCACGTGCTGTCCCCAAGAGCCATTATATAGGAAACTCCAGGGAAAATGGGAAAGCTGCTTATTTTTCTTGGCATCCGAATGATTGTTCTGGCCAGGCTGAGTCCAGTTTTGTGTGTGTTTATGTCACACTTTATTATTTGCATGGCCGGCCCTGCTATGGGTTTCAGGGGCTGGTGGTTTTGTAATTTGTACAGCCCATGCTCTCTCTGCCTTTGCTGCTCTCCGCTGGAGTTGTGGCTGTTTCCTTTTTCATGGCCACTTCCTCCTGAGGGAGCAGTAATTTATGGTCAGAGGTTAACCTCATTTGCTGAAGTATCCAGCTCCTATGCCAACAGATCTATAAAAATGGAGAGCGGGGATGAAAAGATGGGAAATAAATAAACCAGATTTTCTTCAAATGACACACAGAGCCATTCTTGTGGAGACACAGAAACAAAGGGATTCCTGCAGCGGCTGAGATCAGGATCAAACCCAGCGTTCTGCCGTTGTTGGTGCCTCTGCTCCCTGAGCCAAAAGTGCAGGGATGGACACCTTGGGGCAGGACATTCCCAGGTTTTTATGGAGTTCTGTGCAACCCTGGGCCCTCCTCCGGTGTGAACAGCCCTGACAAGCTCCCGACTGGGATGAGATTTTGGGATAACATTGTTCCATGGATCAGCTGGGCATAAAGATTTTCCTTTCCTTTCCTTTCCTTTCCTTTCCTTTCCTTTCCTTTCCTTTCCTTTCCTTTCCTCTCCTTTCCTTTCCTTTCCTTTCCTTTCCTTTCCTTTCCTTTCCTTTCCTTTCCTTTCCTTTCCTTTCCTTTCCTTTCCTTTCCTTCCCTTCCCTTCCCTTCCCTTCCCTTCCCTTCCCTTCCCTTCCCTTCCCTTCCCTTCCCTTCCCTTCCCTTCCCTTCCCTTCCCTTCCCTTCCCTTCCCTTCCCTTCCCTTCCCTTCCCTTCCCTTCCCTTCCCTTCCCTTCCCTTCCCTTCCCTTCCCTTCCCTTCCCTTCCCTTCCCTTCCCTTCCCTTCCCTTCCCTTCCCTTCCCTTCCCTTCCCTTCCCTTCCCTTCCCTTCCCTTCCCTTCCCTTCCCTTCCCTTCCCTTCCCTTCCCTTCCCTTCCCTTCCCTTCCCTTCCCTTCCCTTCCCTTCCCTTCCCTTCCCTTCCCTTCCCTTCCCTTCCCTTCCCTTCCCTTCCCTTCCCTTCCCTTCCCTTCCCTTCCCTTCCCTTCCCTTCCCTTCCCTTCCCTTCCCTTCCCTTCCCTTCCCTTCCCTTCCCTTCCCTTCCCTTCCCTTCCCTTCCCTTCCCTTCCCTTCCCTTCCCTTCCCTTCCCTTCCCTTCCCTTCCCTTCCCTTCCCTTCCCTTCCCTTCCCTTCCCTTCCCTTCCCTTCCCTTCCCTTCCCTTCCCTTCCCTTCCCTTCCCTTCCCTTCCCTTCCCTTCCCTTCCCTTCCCTTCCCTGTTTGTTTCTAGACATGGAGTGTGTCTGTAATGCTCACAGGACTTCCAAGGCCTGTACTGAGCTTAAAACACTACAGGATTTATTTCCATTTACACGCTCCATCCTCCCCTTCCTGCCCCACGGTGACTTTTCCTGACAATCCACATTAATCATAAAGCAATTATCCAATTAGTGCAGGGTGTGCAGGTTGGTTGGCAGCTGTCAGGAGTGGCCTGTCCTGGGAGATCCCCCTCATCACACCTCAGCCAGCGACCTCTGCTGCTGCCTGACCCCTCATGGAGAGCTGATGGATCTCTCATGGAGAGGCTGTTTAATCCCTTGTGGAGATCTCTTTAATCCCTCACAGAGACCCATTTGATCCTCCACGGAGACCTCTTTAGTCCCTCCTGGAGAGGCTGTTTAACCCCTCACGGGGATCTCTCTAATCCCTCAGAGACCTGTTTGACCCCTCCTGGAGAGCTGTTTTCTCCTGTCCGTTGGCACTGTCTCTCCCCGAAAGTCTCCTGGTGGTTCCCCAGCAGCCCCAAGGGCACGTGGTCACCATCCCTGGTGCTGTTTATGGATTAGTAGATCAGCTCCTGGGATCAGCGATGGCTCAGGTGCACCAAACCCCCCGGAAGGCTGTTCAGACAGGTGAGCAGAGCTGGAATAACCCAGCTCCTCTGCAGAACTTGGATCTCCCCCTTCCCTTTTCCCTGGGTGGGGGTTCCTGGGACAAGCTCCTGGCTCCCAGCCCCGGGTGGGTGTCCTGTGTGTGTCAGCCAGGCCTCAGCTGCCACGGGGGTGATGAAGCCCCTGCTGTTCCCTGGACGCCCGATTTTGGCTTGGCAACAGATGATCCTGTTAGCACTTGCTGCCCTGAGCAGCTCCTCGGCCTTGGCTGGCTCTGCAGTGCAGAAATCTCTCCGTGTGCTCCTCACTCTGTCCCCCAGAAATGGGCTCCGTGTCACCAGGCAATCACTGCAGGCTGCAGGAGTCACGCTTGGCCAAGATGAGCCGGCAGCTTCCCGGAGACTGAAAGAAAATATTTAAATGTAATGACGAGCACTCTAAAGCCTGGCTTTAAATAAATACTAGGCTTTGACACCAACAGGGAGAAGCCAAATTTCCAGCTGCCCAGGAATGTCATCTGAGGTATTTGGCTCACTTCATCTCAACAATTTAGAAATCATTTGGGCTGAAAAAGCCCCAAAGTGTTGTCCATCAAAGTGATTTTGAAGATGGGTGAAGACTGTGCAGAAAAATCCTCCAAGGCTGCAGCCCAACCTGGGCTCTGTTCCTCGCTGCTGGAATCTCCTCACCCCAGCACCTTCTCCATCCTGCTGCAAACACCCCCTGCCTCTGGAGGCTCTCCAGAACCTGTACCAGAGGGGTGACACCAGAGCCTGACCCCCAGCCCTGTGCAGAATTCCCATGAAAAGCCTGTTTTGAAGTCACTTCTGGCTGTGGTTGTTTTTTTGGCAGGCCCCCTTTGGTGAACTGCCCCGTGTTCCGTGTTTACTGATGGGAATAGGGTGGAGATGCTGCTGCACACAGTGATTATAAATACATTCCACATCCTTCCAGCAACGGATAAAGCAACTGCCCTGCTCTGAACCAAGTGGCTCCAGGTCAGCTTTCAGAGCACCCAAGCTGTGTGATCCATGGTCTGCAAGATTCCCTGGTGGCAGACAGAACATCCTGGAAAAAAACAAAACCCAAAGCCTAAACAAAACAGCCTCCAGTGAGCTAAATAGAGGGATACACAGGAAAAGCT
This sequence comes from Chamaea fasciata, assembly GCF_029207755.1. Lineage (NCBI taxonomy): Eukaryota > Metazoa > Chordata > Aves > Passeriformes > Sylviidae > Chamaea > Chamaea fasciata. Next base: position 2,441,748 of record NW_027094107.1, read on the forward strand.
TTTAATCTTGGAGAGACAGTCATAATTGCCTTCCTCTCTCTGAAGCTAAACAAGAATCCTATAAAACATTTTACTGCCCGTGATGCTGCCTGATAATGGGACAGGGGAAGAGGGAGAGGAGGGAGCATTTGTGGAAGGATGAAATCCTGGGCTTGGATGGAGGACGTGAGTACAGAACACTCCTCCTGCTCACAGAAAAACAGACACAATTCCTCCAGGAGGACTGTAGCTGAGCAGCATCAATGTTGCATTTAATTTTCTCTCCTCTGTCATGGCCAGTTGCTTTCCCCAGGATCGATAAACACTTTAACGCTGGAAATCCCACCAGGAGAACAATGAACTGTGTTAAAAATGTAAATCCCACAGAAATAAACGCACTGAGAAACACCAGGTCAGCTCTACAGAGACCAGAGGGGGAAATCCGGGGCTCGCGTCCATGTGGAAATTGTGCTCAGGTTATCTCTGGGGCATTCAGAAGAGGTTGGGTTCTTTTTCCATATCTTAGGATCAGGTTTTCCCTCTGTGAAATGCCACCAGGTCTCTGTGCTGTCTTAGGGCTTGCAGTGAATATCTGTGTGGCTCTTGCTCTTGAATTTCAGGGTCTTGATTTGATCATACAACATTTCATTTCATTTCATTTCATTTCATTTCATTTCATTTCATTTCATTTCATTTCATTCTCAGGTTAAAATCTGGATCTTGGGGTCGCCTCTCTCAGCTTTCTCCAGTTCCTACCAACTCTTCCAGCTTCCTCCAGTTAGAAATTCCTACCAGCTCTTCCAAGGGTGTTTTGTACACTCATACCCAGATCCTGACCTTAACAGCACCCACACATCCCCAAATGAATTTCTAGCAGCAGCAGCAATGCCTGGTTCTAAGACAAGTGCAGGTGGATGTGGCTGGAGCTGAAGGGGAGCATTAAATGTTCCCTTTCCAGCAAGGCTGGGCACGATGGAGCAGCCGAACACCCTGTGAAAGTTGTTCATGTGAGCTCTGCTCTGGTGTCCAAGAGCTGAATTCCACCCCCTGTACCTCAAGACTCTCCTTCATCACCACCCTTCCCTCCTGAGCAGCTTTATGGTGTAACCATTTCAGCTGTACAAGGAGAAAGAAAAAAGAAAAAGCAAAACAAAACCTCGGGCCAGACCCTCACCTGAGGCAGCCCTCATGAGAGCAGCCAAAGCTCCCCCAGACCTGTGTCTGCTTATCACCAAGAGCTGTTATCAAGGTGTGAAAGCCTCGGCAAGCAGAGAGACAGGCAGCTGCTCTTTCGTCAGCTCGATTTCTTCTTCATCCTAAATATGTGTAGCATGCTCAGGACGCTTCTCACGCTGCAATCTGAAGGCAGAGCATGAACTTTTATAAGCTTCAGGAGGGATTTCAGCTTTCCCTTGATTTCTTATTTTACCTCGTGTTATGTGCTCCAGCAGGAACAACGCATCGTCCTTCTGCAAGGCCTTTTATTTAATGACTTCAAAATGCTTCGAAACCATTTGACTTTATAATAAGAACTGGGTCAGTTCTGCCTTCCTCATTTTGGAGAGGAGGACAAACAGGTAAAAAGGTTAAATGGTTTGCCCTGCAAAAAGGAAACGTGTGTATAGCACAGTTTGGAGGAGGGCTTAAAACTTTTGGCTCTGTCACCACTGTAGTCACAACAGGAATGAATTTCCTCCTTCTGTGACCATTCCTTTCTCTGTGATCATTGGCAGGGAGGCTGCCAGCCAGAAAATAGCAATTAAAGGGATCCCAAAGAAGATCAACATTGCAGAGCTGAGTCTATCTCTACAACAAACTGGAAGGGCGATTTAGGGGAGCTTTGAGAAGAAGAGAATGGGGCTGGTCCACTGGAGCACCTGCAGAAGGTGTCAGGGCTTCCCAGAGCAGCCTTGGCCCCGCTGCCAACAGCCCAGCCCAGGGCAGAGCCGCACCAGGACACCAAATCAGAGGAGATGCACCCCAAATGCTTGTAGGAAACTGCAGGTTTATCCCAGCGATAAACCCGGCTGGCCAACACACCTCACAGGGGTTTCTCCTCTCCATTTCTGCCTTTTCTCATGGTTCATCACACCCTGAGCGTGGAGCTGACTGGGAGGAGCGTTGCTTTGAGCATCCCTTGGTGCAGGGTCTCATGGCCATTCGTGTTTGCCTGGTGGTGTGTTCCTGCAGAGAGGAGGGCGTGTGAGAGGCTCAGGTTTTGAGGGGCAGGGAAGTTTGCAGCCATCACAGCTGAGGGGGAAAGCCCAGGGGAGAGCTCACAAATTCCAAGTGTTGGTTTTCCCTTGCAAAGGAATCCCGGGCTCAGGAAGCAGGAGCTGTCCTGGAGCACTGTGTGTCAGGTTTGTCCCCGGTTTCTGTGGCAATAGTCACAGCAGGTCAGATGTAACTGGACAGCATTTCAATAAAGCCTCAACAGAGTCTCTCAGGAAGCTTAAAAAGAGAAAAACAAATGAGTGATGTTGCTACAAGATCTTAGAATTTTTTTAAAAAAAGAATAATCTTCATTTATCTACTTCCTGTGCAAGGCTGATGCAAACTGGGCTGCCCTTCACAACCCCCAGTGCCCAGTCACAGAACACCTGAGGATTTCCTCAGTGGAAAAGTTACTTAATAAAAAGAACCCAACGACAGTTCCTTCAGTGACCTTCACCTTTGGCTTGAAATCTGCCTGTAATTTGCCTTCACCTTGGGCTTGACTTCTGCTTCTCTTTACTTCCAGCTGTGTCTGCATCACATCTGTTGTCAGTGATCAGGTTTTGAATTATGAGGGCGAATTCCCCAGTCCAGTGATTCCTGGTGGATCATCTCAGTGCCGCTGCAATCAGCATGGAGTGCTGTTGACAGCAATATAAAACGTGCCATGGAGGCCTTGGAGGAGAGTCCTCTGACAGAAGAGCACTCCCAGGCTGAAGATGAGCAAATCCACGCCCCAGATTTTGTTTCAGGTTTGTTCCTGCGGCTTTTCTTCTTGCACATACGAGCAGTGGGATGATATGGGCTGGGCAGCTGAGTGGTGTAAAGGAGGGATGAGCAGGAACGAAGGATTTAGGCACCACTGCTGGTCCTGGGGACCCCAAATCTTCCCCAGGGAGGGGCTGCCCCTGCTCTGACTGCATCCCCACATCCCTGGACTGTGTGCCCCTGGGGCTCCTCAAAGTGCAGCCACTGCTCCTTCTGGTGGGGAACATCCTCCTCAGTGTCTGGGTTCTGTAGCAGGGCACAAAAACCTCAGCAGAACTGAAATTTAAAGTGTAACGCTCACGTGAGCAAAGCCCCAGTTTCATTGTCCTAACACTTTTCCTGCCCTCTTGGTGGATCCTTACACAATGAGGGAGGAGATGAGGTCTCCAAAGACACGACAGGTTTTCCTTCCTTTGGAAAAAATCCATCTTTCCCAGCCAGGCACCCAGAGCCCAGAGTGGGATTTCTCATCTTAAAATTGAGAATGTCCAAGGAAGGATATTCCACCCAACAGGAACAGCAGCATGTTCTTATCTCGACACTCACTGGAAGGGGAATGATGCAAATTCATCTGGGACTATTGTGGAACAGTTATTCAACAAATGTCTCCATTTGCATGTTGTTTATAAATAACTATATTTTTAAATATCTCACCAAGTGTAAGATCATGCTGGGAATCACCCCTGGTCAGTCTGGAGGCATTGTGTGAAAACCAGCACCTTTCTCTAGTCATCTCTGGAAATAAAGAGCGTGTGGGAGTCCCCGGGGCCAAAGAGATGAGGGATCATGTTGGTTATTGGGTTAAAAGTAAAAATAACTTAGGTGTCATTTCATAATTGGACAATTTATCCTTAAAAGGCCTTCAAAGAATCTAGAGTATTCCTGTTTGACTCTGTGCCACGAGGTGCACAGAGCTGGGAGAGGCAGCATGGCCATGGAAAACATGATCCTCCTGAAATACGGCAGGAGCTGATGGCGGCCACAGGAATGATCCTTCCAGACAGAAATTGATTTTCCCAAGACTGCCAGGAGAGAAGACTGCCTGGGATTAACAGAGCACAGATAAACCCCAGGGTTTGCCTCCCTCTCTCCAAGTGGACAAAACATTGAGAATCTCGACACTGAAGGACCTGACTGTCTGGAAAGTGATTTTCAGTGAATCTGCAGATTGCCTTCCTGTGGGCTGAAGGACAAAAATAAGGATTCTTTCCCTCCTGACAGCTCACCTGCTGTCCTTGCTGTGGGGCCAGCACATCTGGACCCACATCAGGACCAGGGCCTGCCCAGCAGCTCAGGATGGATTCATTTCCCTATTTTCACTCCCTAAATGCCCCCTGCACTCTTCTGGATCTTTGCCTTGTGCCAGATAATGGTCATTTAAGGGCAATATCAGCGTTTGTTTAAAACTACTGCACCTCAGCAGGAAAAAAGACAAACAGATGATGCCTTTAAATTCCAATCTGGACAAAATTATTGGATTTGAATTAGCTCAATATGTGTCAACAAGACAGAGCTCATTGCTCCTTCCACGCTTTTCCTGTTCCCAGGGATGTGACAGAGGGGACAGAGGGGATTTTTGGGGTAGGATGATCAATGATCAGCAATTTAGGGAGGGAGCTCAGGCCTGGAGGGTTCAACCTCCCCTCAGGACCAGCCCAGCTCCAGCTGAAATACAATCCTTGCTTTTATAGAAATTCAGAAATTAGTCAAAATCTGTCCCTGCACATTAACCTGCTTATTAAATATTTTCTCCCTCCTACTTAATGAACAAACAAACAAAAAACTTCCAGGTTCAAAATGTGGAGGGAGAGGAGCATGGGGAGGAGAAGGAAACCAGGATATCTGTGGAGAGGAGAGAGAGAAGGGGGAAGGCCACCAACATACAAGTTATTACCAGGGCTCAGGATGTGTCATTTTACTTGCAATAACCAAAGAAACCAGCTAATAAAGGAAAATTATGTTTTTTAAGGCAGATGAACGGTAGCCAAGGAAACACAATGTCTTCCATTCTCTGCTGTCTAGCCTCAGGAAAAACACATCTCTGGTACTGCTGCCGTCGTGATAAAATCAGAGTTTAGGAATATCTCTACCTGTGCTGCTCGTAGATTATTAAAATGATGAGAACTGTTCCCACTTGTGTGGCAATTTCCACCCCTGTGCCTCTATTAACAGAGCATCCCTGCCTGCCAGGGGCAGCCTTGTCTGAGAGAATTCGGTGCTCAAGGACCAGGGGTTTCATTTAACAGGGGAGAAAACGACCTGGAGAATGATCTGGGAATAAATTGCCATGTCCGTACTGCTTTCAGAGGGGAAAACTGCATTAAAGCTGAGATGTGGCTGCAGCTGTGAGAGGGGAGGGGTGAGGAGAGAAACAGGAGCCTGGTGTGGGCTTTGCCCAGCCTCGGTGCTCCTCTTCCAGCAGGGGTGTGGGATGGACCTGGCATTCCATGGGGGGAGTGTGGTGGTGGCCACAGCCAAGACCTGCCGGCAAAGCACTGCCCTCCCCACTGGGCATGGATCTGGGCATGGATTGGGGATTTAGGGGTGGATTGAACATCTAGGGATGAATGGAAGATCTTGGGATGAATTTAGGATCTGGGGATGAGTTTAACATCTAGAGATGAATGGAAGATCTAGGGATGGATTTAGGGCTGAATTTAGGATCTGGGGATGAATGGAAGATCTAAGGATGAATTGAACATCTAGAGATGAATTGAACATCTAGGGATGAATGGAAGATCAAGGCAAGAATTGAAGATCAAGGGATGAATTGAAGATCTAGAGATGAAGATGTGGGGCTGAATTTAGGATCTAAGGATGAATTGAAGATCTAAGGGTGAATTGAAGATCTAGAGATGAACTGAAGATCTAGCTCAGCTTTGTTTCACCACCCAACATTCCCTCTGTTCCCTCCTGGCTGGATAAGTCCCTGGGCAGGGTATTTTGTTAGGCCTGTGCTTTTCACTCAGCTTTGCCTCGTTAGGGAAAATGCCCCTTTTTGGTGGCTGGCAGTGCCCAAACACCTTGGGATTGACTTGGAGGAGGGGAGGGAGGTCCTGAGCAGCCTGGTGTGGGAACTGGCTTGGGGTCACGTTTGAAAGGAAATATTTCCAGGTTTGGGACTGATAAAGCTCCATTGTGACGTGGCCAGTTTCCTGGCAGAGCTGCCAGCACGGCTCCAGCGGGGCTCGGAAGGAAGGGGTGGGAACTGGCCCAAAACACGCATGGAATATTTTACAGATGATCTGAGCAGAGTCCTCGGGTGCTGGAACCCTGGGCACTGGGAATTTCAGCCTTTCTGTGCTGACAGGCCCTGACCCCCAAGCAAACACTGCATTGGATCTGAGGCCTTGGAAAAAGCTCCCAAAATTGAGTGACAGCGCTGGGATTGTGGGTGTGGAGTTTGGATAGAAGTGTGTGACATCACAGGGTGCAAAACTCAGAGTTTAAGGGTTTAGAATACAGTAATACATATATAAAGCAAGATGGAGGTTTTAGGGTGTAGGTCAGTCCTTCTTTTTCACCTTCTTCTTCATGGGTCTGGGTGGTGTTTTGTAATTGGATATAAAACTCCGCATTGTGGGCCACGGGTGGTTGGTTTTTCGGTTAAAAGTAAAAAATAAATAGGTGTCATCTCATAATTGGACAGTTTATCCTTAAAAGGCCTTGTAGAGAAAGAAATAGAGGTCATTTTTTACTTTGTTAGCTAGAACTCACAGCTTGTGAGGCTGTAACAGAGATAAGAATTAATAAACATCTAAGTCCAAACACCAAACACCATCTCTCGAGCATTTAATCCCGACTCTGACAGAAAAGAAGATACAAAAGCAACGCACAGGGAAGCAGAGTGGGAAGGGCAGACTGCTGGGACAACTGGGCAGGGAGTGGGGGCACAGAGCTCAGCCGTGAAGGAGTTCCCCGAGCTCTCAAATAGGAACAGAAAGGTGACCACCACCCTCTCCCTGAGGTGGGGCTGCCCCTTGGTGCCCTGCTGCCCGTGCCCACCCTGCCCTGGCACCACCACCCTCCCCAGGAGCACCTCCTGCCTCGGCCAGAGCCACCAACAGGGCTGCAGGGCAGGGACAGGGGATCCCCAGGGTTAAGGACTGACAGCACGGTCAAATTTCCACTGATAACACTCTCAGACAGCTCCGGAGGCCTCAATGCAGCTCTGTAATTCTTTTCGTGACATTTATTAATGATTTTCTCCGGTTTGAAGAGCACCCAGCATTTCCACCCAGTGGATGGTGACAATAACGTGGGAACTCAGAGATAGCAGCAGTGAGTAATTCTCAGGGCGAATTACTCACCCCGAGCTCTCCAGCCAGAGTGGTTTTCCATCCCAAGTGATTCCCTGCACTGGCAGGATGGCCCCTGATCCTGTGCTGCGGGAGCTGGGGCTGCCACGATGCCTTGTTGGGACTACCCAAAAACAGAGGCCACACAAAATTAAGGGAATAAAATGCAGGTCTGGTTATTGAAGGGCCTGCAGGTACATTTAGGGCAGACAAAGCCCCCCGGCGCTACACCCAAAAGTGGACAATGGGTCACGGGTTTTCACACTTTGATAAGTTTGGTCCATTTGCATATTGGGGGTTAATCTCCCAATTACAGGTAATGGAGTCATTTACCCCAAGTTTGCTCCCCCCAACTCACTTTTGTTTCCATTTCTCGGGGCCTGAGGCAGTGAGGGGACCTTGATTCCCAGGTCTGGAGAGGAATTGTTGTGTCTGCCCAAAATGGGGAAGCAGCAGCTCACACTGTGTGTGGAGTTTAGAGCTGTAGACTAAAGAATTGCAGGATAACAGATAGATGAAAAAAAAAAGAAAAGCAAAAATCCTAAGGCACCATCACAGTGCCAGGGATTGATCACTTCCCTGTACCTGACACAGAAATTCTCTGCTGGGGAGGACACACATCATTAGCAAACCGCTTTGGGCTCATCTTTTACTCCTCAGCACCTTCCCTGCTTTCCCCTGAGCGAGGCCAGGTTTGACAGTCCCTCACGATGCCCCAGAAGTGACCCAGGCAGCAGGATGAGGAGCATGGAGAGCTCAGCTGCCCACAGCCAGCTGTGAGACCCCACATCACTGGAGCCTGCAGTGCCTCAGAATTCCCACCCCAGGGGCAGAACCCCTGGAGTCACCCTGGAGATGCTGCAGGGAAGCTGAGGTTTGCTGAGCACCTGGTGAATAAATCCCAGAGCCTCCCCGTGCCGTGTGGGTCCCCAAACCATCTGGGCCCAGCTGCAGAGCTGGAGAGGAGCACGGCAGGCTGGAAGAATTGCTCTCTCAGGGTGACAAACGTGGGATTGCTGGCCTGTCCCCCTGGCACTGCAGGGAAACGAGGGGAAGGAAAAATTGCAGTGTAAAAATGAGTCGCTGCAGGCAGGTCCCCAGAATTCTTCTTTGGTTCATTTTTCCAACTTAAACATATTAAAAATGAGATAAATAGGGAAAATGTTTGAGGTTGGTTTTGTTTGTTTGTTTGGTTGGTTATTTTTAATTTCAAGTGTTTACACGATTAATCAAATCAAACTTGATCATGAGCCATGTGACACTGAATGAATGACACAGAAATATCCCCAGTACCCTGGTGGGCAGTTTACAGTGAGGGGTTTAAATGAAATAGGGATTTTAATGGGGAATACACATATTTGGCCCATCCCTGGGCGTGTTGCAGAGCAGGCTGGGCGGGACTTTGAGCAGCTCAGCCCCGGGGAAGGTGCCCTGACCTCGGCAGAGCTTCCAGGAGGATCTGCTCTGTGCTCTTGCCAGGCACAGGTGACACTGACTGGCTTGGAGTTCCCAGCTCCTCCTTTTCTCCCCTCTTTAAAAACGGGGCTGTTTCCCCTTTTCCAGGCAGTGGAGACATCACTGGATTGCCCCAACTTCTTGGATATGATGGGAAGTGCTCCAGTTCCCTCAGGGGCAGGGGTGCCTCTCATCAGCCCCAAGGATTTGTGACCTTCAGCTTCCTTGGATGTTCCAAGCTCAAATTCTCCTTCCTTTCCCCAGTCCCTGCTTTTGCCTTCTGGGTGTGGCTGGGGCACTGAGTGTTGCCGTGCTGGGATGTGCCCCTCCTGAGCCTGGAAAAGCTGATCCTTGGATATCACCCAACCCCTCATCCCTCCAGGGCTTTGTCCCATGGCGCTGTCCCGGCAGATCCCCAAAGGGGCCAAATCTACTCCTGAAATCCAGGATAAAGAACTCGCTGCCCTAAGGATCTCAGCTCCATCATTCTGTGCTCACTGCATTCCAAACCAGAGTGGGAATAGAAAACGTGATGAAAGATTGGCGAGCTGGACATTTCTGATGTGCCGCGCAGAAATTCGCTGTACTTCATTAAACTATTCCTTCACTTCAAGGAACAACATTTAAGCTCGGTAAAATGAGGAATTTAAACGACTTCAAGAGAGCTTCATTTCTCAGAAAGCACATTCAGGCACATGGTGACATTTAATTTCTTAGCAAGCTGCAAAGCGAAGCTACAAAATTGGCCACAATTAACATTTCCTTAAAACCTGGCTCCAGTTTAGCAGGGATTCAAACAATGAAATATCAGTCAAAGGAATAATTTACTCCGTGACTTTGCCTCTTCATTCCTGCTCACAAAAGTTTTCTGAGTGGCTTCTAAACAGCTCCTAGTTTTCTGCAACACCCCCATTCTTTCCTGGGAGGCACCAGGTATTCATCAGATAAGTTTTATGAGTAATCCTCAGTCTTTCCTTGCTCAGTTCTATATTTAGATTTTCTGCTGCAGTGGCTAATCTTGAGGGGAGGCTTAGGTCACCCATTACTATTTCCATTCTCTGGCTGAGTGCAAATACACACAATTCTGAGCTCAGACTTCACTTCAAACGCCCTCTAATTCCTGCTCATCTCCTCGTCCTCTCCAGCACTGGGCAGAAATGAATTGAAAAGGAAAGTGTACAAATATTAATTGACCTCAGGAGCGTTCTGGGCTGCTGGGGCAGATGTTTGATGTACTACACTCCCAGTGCTAATTTTAAAAACAGAGGATACAAAAAGCCAAAGTGACATTTGGAGGGGATGGTTGGGAACTGTCTCTCAACTTAGAGCTTTGCTTTGCCTTTGGAGAGCAAGCTTAGATGTCCAGCTTAGACTGAAAATCTTTTTTTTTAGAGAATGAAATAAGTCCTGTTTGAAGTAAAAAAAAAAAAAAAAACACCCCAAAAATCTCAGACAGCATTTTGTTGAAGGAAGTTTCCAATAAGAAAGAAAAAAAAAAAATTAGCGGACACATTTCAGCCTCTGGAATCTATCTTTGCATCACTGCAAATACATCCCAAGCCTCTATATTTTATCTGGGCTCAGCTCTACAATTTTGCTTAGATTTGCTCCCATTCCTCCTCTTTCAGCACAGATCACCCTGCCAGGCACAAACATCATCCCAGTGATCCCAGATCAGACCCTCTGTGGCTCCTGAAGAACCCCGCTGCTGGATCTTCATGCTGGATCAGCCAGATTGGAGATCAGCTCCACTTGGAATGGAGACATTGCAGCTCAGGAGGCTTCCTGCTCTTATTCAGGGCTCCTCGTGGAATGCCAGCTCCATTCCCACTGCCTGGAAATGTCAGGGGCCGTGTGCCTCCACAGCGGTTCTCTGAATCCTCATTCCCTGGTTCCCAGTTTAGATCCCGAACATTGCAGCGTTTGAGCCAAAAGCCAACAAACAGCCAGCACTGAGGGTACTGCTCTACACTGCTTCAGGAAAGAAATTCTCCTTTCAGCTGTGAAAAACAGGGTGCTGGACAACTTTAGCTTGAATTCCACACCTGGGGGGAGGTTTGGAGAAGGAGCTGAGATGGGGTGGGGCTGCTGGAAGGGGCTGTGGGAGCTGTGGGAGCTGTGGGAGCTGTGGGAGCTGTGGGAGCTGTAGGAGCTGAGGGAGCTGTGGGAGCTGTGGGAGCTGTGGGAGCTGTGGGAGCTGTAGGAGCTGTGGGAGCTGTGGGAGCTGTGGGAGCTGTGGGAGCTGTAGGAGCTGCCCAAGCACAGGAAGGCCTGGGAACATCATGGCACCAATTTTGTCAGATTATCCCTTTTTCTGACCCAAAGACAGGGCTCCTGAGAGGTGTTTTGAAGACTTTTATTCCATTTTCAGTCCTATGTGATGGGTTAGACAGTACAGGTGTTACAATTCACACCATGACAACCAGAAGTCCAACTATTCCCTAATTACAACTCATTACAAAAAATTTTTGGCCTATCAGTGCTGCTAATGCCCTAAAGCCAGTCATCTGAAATTACCCCTCACAGGTCCTACTCCAATACATCTTTCAAAGTTTTATTTCTCCAAAATATCTAGTCTGTTTGCAAAGTCGTCATTTGAAACTTGTTTCTAATTCCATTTCTCTCCAGTGTCTGTCCTGTTCCACGGCATTTCTAAGTCAACATATTTTATCTCAGAGTTTGCATGCGGATGCATGGTATGTGAACCTTCTGTCAGGCTTGGAGAATTCTCTACAAATCCATTCCCACCCTGGGACCTGCCCTGTGGGGAAGGGGGTCAGGCCAGACACCCTGAAGGAGATTTGTGGGCCAGAGGACATGGGTTGGAGGCCCATGAGAGGAGCCACGGCCATCCTGGGGGACCCGAGGGTTCTCCTTCCCTGCCTCACCTCCAGTGATGCCTCAGGAAGGCTGACCTGGAACAGAGACTGCACAGAGCTAGAGAATAAAGTAGGGGTTTATTGAAAGGGCTTTAGGGTACACCTTGGGCAGGACAAGAGTCTGGTCAGGGCTGCACCCAAGGTGGACCCAAAATGGTCACAAAATGGACAAACAGTCACAAGGTCTTACACTTTTGTAAGTTTTGGTCCATTTGCATTTTGGGGTTTAATTGTCCAATTCCAGCTCCAGGTTGTGAGGTCCCATCCTTCTTGTTCCCCCCTTCAGCCACCCTTGTTTGTGCTTTTGGGGCTGAACGTTGTCCTTGGTGTGCAGCAGGAAAAGGATTTGTTTTGTGTCCCTGCTGTGTGCAGAGCTGAGTGACACTGACTGTGAGCTCAGAGCTGCACCCCTGGGCGGCACAGAACCTGAAATACATGAAAACTGAAACTTAAGGCATCACCGGAACAGCTCTAGGCAGCCCCTTGAGGGGTGGTGGACCAGGGATGTGTGTGAGCAGTGGGGTGCACACAGATCCAGGCTGGGAATCCGAAGAACTCCCGGGCTGGTGGTTGTCTCTGCGCTGCCACAGGCCAGGCTGGTGCAGGGATGCCACAGTTCCTGTGGGAATGGCTCCCAGAACCTTTGGCTGTTTTTCTGCACTGGCTGGGAGCAGACATGCCGCTCTGGTTGTTTTACTGAGGGTCACAGCCCTCCCACCTGTTCAGATAAAGAACTGAAGCCCCTGAGGGAGCTGTGCACATGCACATCATTGTGCAATTCCTTGAGGCACCAAGGCTCTGCCTGCTGAGCCCCCTCCTCACTGGCAGCACTGGGTGGAAGGCACCTGAATCCATCCTTTGCTGAGGGATTCATTAACCTGCAGTAGGTGTTTTTGTCTGGGCTCCGCCACATTTTTCTAAAAACTTAAAAGATTTGAGGCTCTTGGTCACCTCTGTGCTGGGGCAGTTTGCTCAGGACCCCACTGGAGGGTTTGTGCTGAGCTCTCCAGCTACGCTGCACCTGCAAACTCCTGTTTGCCTTTCTTTCCTCTTTTTTTTTTTTTATTTCCTGTGGTTTCCTCCAGTAGAACAAATCAGATTTATGCAAAAACTGTTTAGAAATGGCTCAGCTGTGTCTGTGTAAAAAAAAACCAAAACCTGAGCAGGTGTCCGTGTAAAACAGTGGGTTCAGCTTCAGGAGCTGCCTGGCTGCTCAGTTTGGGCTTTAGGTTGTTTGCTGTGTTCAAGGAAGTTTCTGGAATCCCTGCCAGAAGAAGACACGGAGCTGTTAACAAATATTGAAGCGTAGTGCTCCATAGGTTGAACTGCTCTGAACCATCTATTTTTATTGTGCTTATATGCAGGAAATTGCAGACCAAGCCATGGCGATGTGCTGGAGATTTTTTTTTCCAAGAAATCTGCTTTAGTAAAGACGGAGTGAGGTGAGTTCAGCACAGAACCAACAGCGCTCAGATTAATGGATGTGGTTAGAGGCTGAGGAGGAGAATTAGTGGCTGTGACTCACTGGCCAGACCTGTTTTCAGAGAACTTCCAGAGTCAAGATGTGCAAACGGGAGAGGGTTGACACCCAGCCGTGCCCTCCGCTCAGCGCAGACACGTTGGGAGCCCACAGGGAGCTCAGCAGCAGAGCCGAGCCTGGCTGCTGCTGCTCCCAGCCCTGCTGCACAACCCAGGGCAAACCCAGAGCCTGGCCCGTCGTTGCTTTCCAAGCTTTTTTGGGAAAAGAGCAGTTGATGGTGAGAAACGCAGCGGCACAGAGCGTGGTGCTGCTTCTCAGGGGTGCATCATGGCAGAGGGCAAGGAGACAAACCCCAAATCCTTCCTTTCCCTCTGCCCTGTCTATCCTCAAACAACAAAGCCAAGGGAGGTGGGGAAGCTGTGGTGGTTTGGAGGGAGGGAATTGCAGAGCTAACCTGACACGGCCATTGCCACGCAGCTGTCACCATGGCCACCCCTCCTGGAAAAGCAGGGCAGGGAGACGTGCGAAGCCACCTCTGCTGGTGACAAGCGCAGGGACTGTCAGCCCCATCCAGAGCAGAACAACCCAGCCTCTCCCACAGCTCTCAGGACAGCTTGGTTCCTGTTTTACTGAGAAAATTGGGAGGGACGGTGAGGCCATGGTGAAAATGGAAAGACCCGCCGTGATTCTGAGTTGTATTTTAAGCTAATCCACATTAGAGGGAAATATTTAAAAAAAAAATGCAGATAATGGTAAAAAATATTCAGTCTGTTGCTGTAAATAAAGTGCAGAGTGGATAAACATACATAAGCACCATGGTATTACTAATATTATTAATATTCTTGTTATTCCCAAGAATATTATTAATTAGAGGAGATTTCCTCACCCAGGTGTTCCTGGAAGAATGAAGCATTATCATTTCAAATCGACCAGTTTCTGCTCATAATTAAAATGCTGTAAATCAGAAACCACCTTGCAGCATGGTGTGTGCTCTGTGCTTGCTTAGCTCAGCACAGAATTTCATGGAGGGGCAGGAGGGAGCACAGCTTTTTTATCCTGCAAAATGACCAGTGGCAGACAGAATTCCAGGGGTTGCTTTCAGCCAGCAGTGGTTTAAGATTTTCAGATCAGAATGAAGAAATTTTCAGAATTAAGAAATTCTTCCAGCAATCTGGGTGTGTATCAGTCACTTTGGAAATAAAAGAAAAATGAATCTGTTTACCAGCCTATGAGTGAGTCTCACAAAGTCCTCATGCCCTGTCCTGGGAAATAAAGCGTGCTGAGAAGTCAGGAATTCCCAAGGCAACAGGCAATAGATGCCTATGGAAAGGCAGGAGTTGGAATAAGCTGGGTAAACCTTTGTAAACTGAGAGTGGATGTGGATAGAACACAAATGTTCAGGTGGAAAGAAGGGGTTTGTCAGGAGCCCAGTTATATATTTCTCTTTTGGGCTATTCCCTTAAGGAGTTTTTGGGCAAACTGACCTTAGAACTTTGCAGAGGATTTCTGTAAAGAGATTTGGGGTTTCTTTTTTCCCCCTCTCTCTTCTTTTGAGCCCTGCATTTCTGTTTGATGCAGGGGGTTCATTTTTTTCAAGGACTGATTTGTATAATCAGCTGTTCTGGAAGGCAGCCAGGGATGAAGGAAATAGTTAATCGTGCTCATTTTAATAGAGAGTGGAGTTTGGTGGTGCGTGGCAGAGCCTGAGCTTTTTGGGTTTTAATGCACTATTGTCCACCCAGAGCTCTCCCAGCCCAGCTGTTTCACTGCTTGCTCCTCTCCAAAACAATGCTAATGGATTAAAAAACCCGCAGAGCTCCTCACGAACAGGGCAGTGAGTGAAGGGCTGCCCCCCAAACCTGGCTCTACAGCCTTGTTCCCACAAAACCTCGTCCCTGCAGGGACAGGAGAGGGTGGCACCTGGGTGCCAGGCTGAGTGCTGCTTGCGAAGGGACCCACCAGGCTGGCTCTGTGCAGGCACTGCCGTCTGGGTTTATAAAACCTCCTGCTTTGGCCCTCAGATTGGGCTGTCCCCGGGTGCCGCTTGCTGGGGTAAATCCTGCCAGTGGATTCTGGCTGCTCAGGCATTCTGTTTTCCAGAAGTTAGTTCAGCTTCCCTCAGAAACTCTCTGGGGCCAGTTTTCAGGCAAGGCTCAGCATTTCAGTGTAATTCTGAACCCCATCCCTCCCCCCACTCACTTTTCCACTCCTTTTGTTTTTTTTTTCCTCGCCACTTTTCCTCCCTGTGGAAGCGATTGACTCTGGTTGTGTCAGGTGGTGGAGAACCAACCAAACTGAACTGATCATTTTCCTCCTTTGCCACGTGGCCTTTTCGGCGCCCACACAAGTGATCGAAATCTTGTCAGCTGTCACTTCCTTGTGTGTGACTCCTCTTGCAATCCCCGTGTTGTCCTCCACTTTGGCATAAACCGTGTGGTGCAGTTCTCCTTTCAAGGTCTGGAATCTTTTTTTGGTGATTAGGGAGGATTGGAGCATCTTCATTGCATCTGGAAAGTCCCCCGGGGGGTGGGAAACCTCCTGGGAGGGTTTTTCCCAGCAGAGGGGCACAGAGGCGGCTGTCAGGGGCCACCAAACCAAAGGCTGAGGATGTCCCGGGTAATCCAGCCCTGGGAGGGGGCAGATTCCTGCAGTTCCCATGCTCAGGGATCCCATGGGATCACACACTGATCCTCTCCCAGCAGTGCCAGGCACTTTTGGGACCCACGTGGCCACTTCCACAGTTCAGGGCACCAGTGGCCACAAATCCTTTCAGCCACATCTGTAACTGTTCATTGTGCTGAAGGGAAAGTGAGCAAACTCTTTGCAACGCATTAACCTTTGTCCTAATAATGGGTGTCTCTTGAGCTGTCCCTGATTCCTGGAAACAGCACTGGTACATTACAGAATTCATTCAGCATCTTCTGTTTTCATTATCGAGTGTCTTTTCCTTGGATTATGTTCTGCTTCTTCTCTCTAGTGGATACATTGCCTGGTTTTGTATTTTCTCAGTATTTAAGAGGGGAAAAAAATTGAAGACCTTTCTTCAGAGAAGTTCTGCTTGAGCTGCTTTTGAGACCCATCCTGTGCTGTCTGATTCCTGACATGCGTCAGGGGTAATTGAGGAAATTTTTCTGCGTCAGTGACAGTAAATAATCAGTGTCTGTTTTCTCCCACAGAAAATTATTCCTGGTCTTGTTTCAGAAACTGAGGTGACTCTTGTTTCTTTGAAAGGAATTATCTTAAATGGCTGATGTATTTCTGCCACTGCTGTTGTCAGAATCACATTCAAGGACAGGATTTTTTGTTCTTGATGGGGATTTTAAAAAATAATTTAATAACACAGAATTGTTTGGCTTTGACCTGCAATAAAAATTGTGCGAACTGCTCTGCAGCACACTTGATCCCAAATAAGATGGCTCAGGGGAGCTCAACAGTCTTCAGCAAATTTAATTCATTTGCAGCCACTCCTAATCCTTCTCCCAGTCATCCCCACTTCCTTTGACTCACAGTTCCTCTGGCTCAGGACGTTGCGTGGGCTCAGCCTCCATCTCAGCTCTCCACTGCCCTGCTCAGGAGGATCCTTTCCTTAAGCCTTTATTTGCACCCCAGACCCAGAGCTGAGACCTGCCTCGAGTATCTGGGGGCACTGGAGCTGCTGCTGGGGCTGGGAGGGACAGGGGGATGCAGCTGCTCTGTCAGGAGCCTTGGCTGAGGGGCTGCACCCCTCATTTCCCGGGCATTTTGTTACAACTTTGTCTTGGGTTGCAGTGCAAGATGTAACCAGCAGTATGTATTCTATTTGCTGTCTGCTGAAACCGGCTGGGAAGGTGTTTTTTTTTTTTTTTTCCATCCCTCATAACTCCAGGGGGAGGGGGTGGGTGTCTTCTGTTAATGACCCAGCTGTTAAACCAGCTGGGGCCGTGTTCTTTATCCCTTCCAGGACCCATCCTCCCTCCAGGGGATATCTGCTGTCCATGGGCCGTCCAGGCTCACTGCAGGGCTGATACAATCCCATCATCCCATGGGGAGAGGCTCCACCCAGGGGGAGGAGCCCAGCATTCCCGCCTGGATCACACCTGGGATCCAGAACAGCAGCACAGCCTGTGTGCACTGGATTCCCAGAGGGAGCCCGGACCCATCTCAGCACCACTGGAGCCTTCTCCAGGATCATCTCTGCTCCACCAGAACCACATCTGGCACTGCAGGAGGACTGGATTGGGCTGACACCAACACCCTGACCAACAGGGGCCAGGTTGTGTTCTGACTCTGTCAGTGTTTTTCTTTCTTTGTTCATTTACCTTTTTTTTTGTACTATTACGTTTGTATTTTTAATATTCCTAGTACAGAACTGTTATTCCTATTCCCATATCTTTGCCTGAAAGCCCCTTAATTTCAAAATTATAACAATTCAGAGGGAGGGGGTTTACATTCTTCTTTCCCAGGGGAAGCTCTGGCTTTTCCCTGGCAGACACCTCTCTTCCTAAACCAAGACAAACTTCTCCAAAGGACAAGTAGCCAGGCTGTAGCCAGGCTTGGCAGGGCTGCATCCCTCACTTCCCAGATACTCAGTTATGACATCTCCAAAGGACAGGGATGCGGCCCTCCCATCTCTCTCTGATGGTGGGAACACCTGACCCCACAGAGGGCAGGAGAAGCAGACAAACTGCTTGGAAACAGCATTCCTGATTTATTGGTGTGACCACCAGGGCAGAGCAGAAAAAACAGAAGAATTTGGGGCAAGGACAGCACTCTGAAATAGCAAAAGATGGAGTTTCTAAGAGCCTCCCCAGGTAACTGAGGGCTCTCAGGTTGGAAGGGGCCTCTGAAGCTCCACTTGCTCAAAGCAGGACCAACTTTAGCTGTGGATTGGGGCATGAAGCCACCACGTCTCATGGCCTCCGCTGCTCCCAAGGGCTTGGAGGAGATCCAGCCTCCTGGGAAATTGTAGGTGGAAGAGCTGAAGACAACTTGCAATTTTGCGCTCATAAATATTTCTCTCACTTGGGCTCTGAGGAAATTCTTCCTGTGGACACACTTTAAAGTGACAAAATTTAGGCATCTGCTGTTGTCTGCACTGTCTATTACGCCTTTGTATTTTGAATTTCACTTCCTGTGGTCATTAAAAACACCAGATTATTAGATTTTGGTTCAACTTCTTCCTGTCTATGTTCTCCATCAGACTCCTTAGTGGCTCCCTGCAAAGTGTGAAGCTTTTCCTGCCTGCCTCCGTGGGTTAACTGACCCGGTTTTGGTGCTCCCAGCAAAAGTTTGGGGTTTGCTTACGAAATCTGATGTGCTGCAATGCTCCTTTTCGGCCAAACCTTAAATATTCCCAGCCTGCATAAAGGAATATCCTCTGCATGGCAGCTCACCCCTTAAAGGCCTGAAAATTCCCAGGCTTTCTGTTCTAGCAGGCACTGACCCTCAAGCAAGCACCAGATTTGACCTGAGGCCATGGAAGAGGCTTCCAAAATTGAGTGACAGCACTGGGTTTATGGGTGTGTAGTTTGAACAGAATTGTGTGATAGCACAGAGTGGAAAACTTAGAGTTTGGGATTTTAATATATAGTAATGCATATAAAGCAATATGGAGAATTTAGGGGGTAGACTAAGTTCTTCTTTTTCACCTTCTTCTTCATGGTTTTGGGTGTTTTTTCTAATTGGGTGAAGGAGTCTTCATTGTGGACCTCAAGTGGTCAGTTATGGGTTTAAAAGTAAAAATAATACAGGTGTCATCTCATTAATGGATAATTTATGCCTAAAAGACCATGGAAAGAGTTAGAGACAGAGCCATTTTCTACCTTGTTGGCTGGAACTCACAACTCGTGAGAGTGTAACATAGATAAGAATTAATAAACAACTGAGTCAGAAGATGAGAAAACTGCATCTCCCGTGCTTTAACCCTGGCCCTAAAAGAGAAAAAGAAGATAAAAACCCCACAGGTGCTGGGTGAGTCCTGAGTGTGGGTTCTTCCGACACAGTGATCCGTCCTCAGGGAGCTACAAGGTTGTGTGGGAATTCTGCATTTCAGAGGGTGGAAAGTCACATTTCTAAGAAGAAAGTGGGAGCCAGACTCATCTTGAGGGGCGCAGAGCAGCACAGGGGCAGCACGGGCGCCGTGCCCAGAGCTGCGCGTGCTGGGAGGGCCAGAGGAGCATTTCCCAGTGGTTTGACATCTCCAGTCCTGTCTGAACTCCTCGCTGCTCCCCAGCAGGGCTGGTCCTGAGGAAAACAGCGGGAGCTAGAAGAGGCAGAGTGGGGAGAGCAGCGGGAGCAGCTCGCTGGAGCCCAGCACATCCTCTAAATGTTAAGGGGCGCGTCACGGGAGAGGCTCCGCAGACACAAAAGGTCACCACTGCCCGAGCTTTCAGCACAACAAAGGCCAACTATTTTTAACTTCATTTCAAGCAGGAAGCCTAAAGCCATGAGCTGGCCTGATTGCAGGAGGCCTTGGCTGTGGTGCTAATCAGAGCTGTTTGCATAACGTGAGCCTTGGCTGCCGACCCCGCGAGCTGCATCCCAAACCTGCCCCGGCCCTGCTCTGCCTCACACCCAGATGGGGCCCGACCTCCTGAGGTCCTGCGAGCACCGCGCCAAAAATCCCGTCTTGTCTTGGGCAATTACTGCAAGAGACGTTGAGTTCATGAGCCAGAGGTGGGGGTTAACAGGGAGAGTCACAGATAATTTGCGTGACTTGGCAGTGCCCCCACCTGCAGCTGTGCACTGCTCTTGTGCACAGCACCAAACTTCAGCTGGCGGCGCACCACAGGGATTGTTGTGGGCAAGTGGGACAGCTGCCAAAAGATCCATGGAAAAGGGATCTCCTCTTCTGCTTGGAGGACCCAGGGCTGCTTAGACCTGTCCTCTGCAGGGCACAGAGCTTTGACTCCAAGGCTATTTTCAAAAATAAGAGTAGGTATTTTCTTGTGAGGACGGATCTGCAGGGAGCCTGTCAATGCAGCTGCCAGCAGGAGTGTCAGCACTGGCAGGACAAGGTCTGCACCTCTGGATTTTTGGCTTTCTTCACCCTGATGACAGAGCCAAGAGAAGCCAAGTTCTGGTCTGGGATCATTTCCTAACTTCTTGCGGTGCTGCTGTCGAAAGTGGGGCTGCACTTGCAGGTCTCCGTTCATTACTTGTTTCTGGTATTAACAAAAGCTCCTGAGACTTCTTGGTGTGAACTTCACAATCCCATCAGGGTCTGAACAGCCTCTTGGGTGGGTGAGCAGTGCCAAAGCTGCACCACACTTCTGGCAGTTCAGATTTTCTGGTGTTGTGTCAAGGAGAAAAAACAAAAGGCAAGCCTGGAGCAGCCTCGATCTCCCTGAAACAGTATGTGCAGCAGGGCTTTTCTCAGTTTGATGGTGAAATGTGGAATATTTGCCTGGTTTCTGAGGTGTCTGGCAGTGCAGGCCCAGTGCTCAGCAATCAGAGCCCACAGCTGGATTTCTGTGCACTTGTGCAATGGCATCACTTCCTGACTTTGTCACTCCAGAGGAATGGGAAGACTTTTCCTAAGAATGAGTTTGTAAAGCTCTTAAGCAAGCGGAGCTGTTTGTTTCCTTGGGGTTGCTGAGGGCTGGGGGCAGAGGTGGCTCCCAGAGCTCCTGAACCCATCCTTTCCCTGGAACTGCCCTCTGCACACCAGCTCAGCTGTGGGGTTGGGGTGTGCTGGGAGTCACTGCCTGCAGCACTGCTGGGGTGGGAAGGGATTGTGGCCTAATTAATCAATTAATGCAGCCAGAGCAGTCTGGGCCTGGCCGGGGGGACAGGGAGTGTCACAGCCAGGGGTGACAACCACCCAAACTGACCCCAGGGGGATCCCACAGCTCCCAGCCTGCAGCTGCTGACCCAGCCCCTGCCTCCTGCCATGCAGGTGACCCCAAGAGCTCAGGTGACCCCAGAGCCCAGGTGACCCCAGAGCTCAGGTGACCCCAGAGCCCAGGTGATCCCAGAGCTCAGGTGACCTCAGAGTTCAGGTGACCCCACAGCCCAGGTGATCCCAGAGCTCAGGTGACCCCACAGCCCAGGTGATCCCAGAGCTCAGCTCCCAGGCCACTCTTGGTGTTCCAAGGGGAATTCTGCTGCTGCCGTGGTGGCTCTGTTCAGATCTGTCCTGCAGGGAGCAGGGAGCCTGCCCAGCTGCTGCTGCTGTGTCCAGATGTTGGGTAGCCCCAGCCTGTTCCTTTCTCGAAAGCAGGATGGTTTCCCAAAGCCCTGTGACAGCTCTGGGGCCGAGCTCAGGGTGAAGCCCAGCTGCCCCATCCCTCGGGATCTGAGGAGTGTCCCCAACCTCCTGAACATCTCCAGCATTTAATTCTCTCTTTAATCCTCCGCACTGCCACGTGTCTGTGAGGAAACCAGCGTGTTCCCAGGTTGTCAGAGTGCACTGAGGGCACGGACATGCGCTATTTGTAGGATTTCTCTGGCCCCAGACATCCCACACACTCTGAAGGCCAATGAGCAGCTTCCAGGATCAGCTGCTTGGGATCCTGGAGTTCATCCCAATGGAGGTGTTGCCCTCATTTTTCTGTCAGGGGCAGAGATGGTCCTGTGGTTTCTTGAAGTCACAGAATGTGCTGTGTTGGAAGGGACCCATCAGGACCACCCAGTCCAACTCCTGGCCCCGCACAAACACCCCTAAAATCCCACCCTGTGCACCCCTGCGAGATCCCAGCACGGGATGTTCCTGGTCTTCCTCTCCCAGCTCCTACCCCTGGCTGAGCCCTTGTGTGGAGCTTTCCTGCCCTTCAGAAATCCCCGCCCTTGGTGGCTGCACCGAAACCCTCCCTGTGCTCTTTGGGAAAACAGCCTCCCAAACCCAGCCCCAGCTGCATCTGCACCGTGTCCTGCAGCGTCCCCTCACCGCCCTCCCCAGCCCTGGCCGCTGCAATTAATAACAATTAAGAGCAGCAGGGGAGACATGCCTGTCTCGCTCAGTTTCCAAGCCCTCGCAGATTGCACGCTCCAGATCACGGCAGGGAGGGGATGCCACGGGTAAGGAGCACTGGTTAAAAAAGCCCGGGCTGCTTCCCAGAGAGCTGAAGGATTAATTAGGGCCGTGGACAGTCTAATTCAGCCCTTAATGAGCCCTGAGGGACTGGGAGATAACAAAAGCTGGGATGGAGCAGCCCTAGAGCAGTGCTGGTTTAGGACTGAGAGCCTGGACAAGGGACGTGGCATCCTGCAGGCAACGGGGAGGAAATTCTGGAACAGGAGCCAGTGGAATCTGGGCTGTGGAGGCACAGCCTGCCTCCTCTAAAGGCAGATTTCACCTGCTAGAAAGCAAGATCTGAGGTGTCTGTAGTGAAACTGCAAAAGCAGGTTGTTGTTTGGGGTTGGAAAGAGAAATCTAACCTCTCCAAAGGTGAGATCAAAGGGTTCATCTCGTTTGGAGGACTTTGGATTGGAGCTTAAATGTGGGCAGTTGTTTTTGGGCCTGTGACCTGCCCTTGTTCCCCTGTGTGGGAACAGGGCTGACATCCAACACAGGAGCCTCGGAGAGACAAAGGCGAAAAATGCAGGTGCAAGGCAAAAAAGAAAGAGAAAAAAATGACAAAACCTCAAAGCTGATCCTGCAACCTCCTCCCACAGCATCCCCTGCACCTTTTTTATCTCTTCAGTGAGCAGTGCCTGGAACCTCTGTGGACATTTGTGGCCCTTCGCAGCAAAGCCTTCCTCTCTCGGATATTTGCTAAATATTTAATTCACTCATTCTGAACTCGAACAATGAGATTTCCTTCTTGGGGCTGTCCTGGCAAACTGGGGCTGCTCCTGCTCAGCCAAAGGGAACATGCCCACCTGCTCCCTGCTGGCTGCCAGGCCTGGGGGCCCCAAACCCCGCTGGGCTTTGCATTGCTGCTCCCACTGCCACTGTGCCTGAGTGGGTGGGAAGGAATTCCTGCCCCGTTTTCCTCCTGGGAATGAGGGGCAGGATCTGGCTTCACTCGCAGGCTGCAGCATCAACGCTCTGCTTTGAGCCTGCTGGGAAGTTTGGTTTTCTTCCCGTTATTTCGGGTGAGAGCTGTGATGTCACCCTGATGTTTCAATCCAAATTCCCCCGTGGCAGTTCTTCCAAGCCAGCAGCTTTTAGGAAGCAGCTCCTGGAAGTCTCATCTCCCCCATTCCCAGCTCCCAAACCATTTCAAAGAAGCGCAACCGAAACTGGGAGAGTCCTAATCAGAGATGAAGGAGTGAAACACCCCTGAACTCCACTCACCCCACACATTTTTCTGCTCCACCTCCCACATCAGCTCTCCCACATCAGCTTCTGGCTCCCTCTGAGCCTGGCACTTGGCAAAAGGGGAATGCCTGGGTGGAGGAGGGAATTCAGACCCTTCTCTGCCTGTGCTTGCTCTGATCCTCAACCCTGGGATGGACAGAGGTGTGCTGGTGTTGCTGTAAAGGTGTTAATCCTTGCCCATTGACTCTGGGAATTGTGTCCCTCAAAAAGCCACGGGGAGGATGATTCCCTGTCCCCCTGAGAGGGATGTGATTTGTGTGATCACTGAAAGGAAAATAATGTTGCACCGTGAATTCCCTCTGGATTCTTTACATCTTCCTTCCAGCTGAGTGACATTTGTGGATGCTCCGCTGGATGTGTTTGATCAGGATGGAAACAACTCTCTTCTAAGCACTGGAAGAGTTTGTATTTATTTATTTAAAATAATGAATATGGGGAGGCAAATCCCCCCTCTCCCTCCCTTGGAAACCCCGAGCCCCCAGGTCTGAAAGAATCACAAAGAAAGAATTTTCTGTGTGAATCTGACTTCCTGCTCCCCCAGAGAGGGAAACACCTGGGGAGAGGCTGTGCAGTCAGGTGGGAAGTGAAGGGAAATAAAATTCACTGGGTATTTTGCAGCTTTGTCATTAAAAAAGCTGAGCAGGTGGAAGAGCTGGGTTTGGAGCAGGAATTCCTCAGCCCTCCCTGAGCTGAGCTCCCGTCTCACCTCTGAGTGACCCAGTGGAGGATTCACCAACATGGCAATGATGTATTGGGAGAGATTTTCCTTCCCTCCCCTCCCCTCCTGCTCCTCGGCTGCTTTCTCCAGCACCATCCCTGCTCCCACATTTTGGGAGTAACAAGGCCCAGAAGGGCTGAGGTTTATTGATTGCCATCTGGGATGCCTTTTCCCTGGATTTTTTTTGAGGGTTTTTCACATGGGGAATAAACCCTGCTTGGTACTTTCCCTCCTCCCCACGATTTGGTGGCATTTCCTGGGACAGAGATGCAGGAAAAAAAAAAAATAATTAGCAAAGCTCCCAGCAATAACAAACTGTGCAAATCTTTGCCCTCCAATTCCACTGTTTGGCATTATCAAGGAGAAGAAATGTGAAGATGCTAACACTCTTTAATTCATTAATGTGTTAATTGATTTCACAAAATTACTTTGCAGACACTAAAAGCAGCTCCTCTTATCTGCTTTTTATGAACTGCCAGTACAAGGCAGAAGTAGGGAAGACACTTGCACAAATAAATGGAAATAGTGATACAAAAAACGTTGCCTGAAAGCAAAAGTCAAATTCTTCCCCGTTCTGCTGGATTTGGCACGCATCAAAAATACAAATTTCCTGCATTTCCAGCACTCTGGAGAAGAAAAGGGCTGATCTTTCTTCCCTGCATTAACAGCAAGCACTTAAGGGGTAGTCAGAACCCCGGGACAGAGAGCAGCCCAACTCCCTGTTGGGTTTACTTATGACAATAAAATAAATAAATTTTAATGTCAGAAACTCCCCCCCATCAATATTTTGTCAGAGATCACAGCTAGAGAGAGAATGGACGGAGAAATGAAATGGAGTTGTTGTCTTCTCTTGGAAACACTTGCAGTGGTGTTTATTTTTTGTGTTGATTTCAAGCACGGGTCCTCTGGCGTGGATGCTTCCCTGGGGGACTTTTTCCAGGTGTTTTTTTGAGCACAGATGGACAGTGGAGAAATCCAAGCTACAAAGGGAATGGTTTCAAAGGTTACCCCTGGAATGGTTGATGTTTGGCATTGATTTCTCAGCAGCTTTGCCTGGATTTCTTAAGCCCAAGTCTCCACTGCTCTCGGGGAGAAGAGCCCTTCTTCCCCTGCCTTCCCTCTGACCCACAGCCAGAGGTTAAAAATTATGCCATCGAAAGGAAAAAAATAAAAGTGCAGATTGCTCGTTTTGAACGAAAACATTTTAATTTTTCCTCCCATTTTAAGTGAAGATGGGCTTTAGTCAAAAAGAGTTGGGAAAAGGATTTGTCCTCCCTTATTTCTGATGGGAGCAAAGGTGGCTGGGCAGGCACTACCAGGCAATGGGTGCTGCCCTCAATGGAATAAATCTAAATTTGCCTTTCACGGCTGCTCTCAGGTATTTTTTGCTGGACGTTTTTCAACAACCCAAGCAGTCTGGGTCATCTCCATGTCAGTTTTGATTTTGGGGAGCAGTTTGAGGCTGAAATGGGGCTGCATTAAGGGTCTTGTGTCGCTGAGCACAAAGGAAAAGGTGATCGTGGCCCTTGGACCAGGGATTGTTTGTTCCCGTGGTTTTCCAGCCTGAGAACAACCTGCCCTGCTGGGGATGGAAGGAATGTCAGGCACTGAACCTTGGGATTGTTGCTACTGCGGAGCTTCCAACTGTTTGGGGTTTAGGAGAAGTTCAGCCATCTGAAAGTGCATTATCTGAACATTTGGCAGGATGAAAATCTGGAGGAGAGAGTATTCAAAATTTACTTTTCATTACCAGGAGCTAATTAAACCATTCAGCCAGCACTCCCCGTACCCAGAGCAGGCAGCCACGTCTATTTTGAGCTTTTCCTTCCCCTGCCAAGTCCCAGTCTCCAGACCAGCTTTATTTTCCAGTGGGAACCGAGGACTTTGGGACAATGTCAAGCATCA
Organism: Chamaea fasciata; assembly: GCF_029207755.1. NCBI lineage: Eukaryota > Metazoa > Chordata > Aves > Passeriformes > Sylviidae > Chamaea > Chamaea fasciata. The sequence goes on from NW_027094107.1 coordinate 2,467,687, forward strand.
CGCTCTGGATCTGCTAATTTGTGGCTGGGTTGTGCAATTCTTGCCCAGCTAATTTTAGCTGTGCCTCGCAGGGCCAGAGTGGGACAGCTCTGGTTAAGAACGGGCCACGGGAGCAGCCCCAAGCTCAGAGTTTAATTGTGTAAGAACCCAGCAGGACCATGGGTAAGGCTCATGTGATGGAGCCTTTCTTTAATTCTGCCTTGTTAATGTGAGCTCAGCTGCACTCCAGGCTTTCCGGAGGGTATCATTTATGACACACTTGCCTCCTAACAACCTTTTCTTTCTCAGCAGCAGAACCTCACCCCTCCCGTGGTTCCAGCACAAAGTCTGGGAAAAGGGACTTTCCCCTGGTTTGTTGTGTCCTCATCTCTCTGCCATCATCCTCTCGCATCTTCGCTGGATGTGGACTTGGTTTTCCTGGAATAAAGTTATTTTTAGCTCAATAAAGTGCACTTGAGATCCCCTCCTTCCCCAGCAGCCTTGCTGATCCCTAAGCAGCCTTGCTCTTCCCGGAGCATTTAGGGGAGGGCGGGATTTTCAGTAGCAAATCTGCACAGAAACACTTGTGGTGCTTGGACTGGAGCTTTATTTCCTGGGAAAGGCTGAAATCCTGGAAGTGCAGAGTAAAGCCCTGACTCTGGAGAAGTGAGGATAAAGGGGGAGTAGCCAACATAACCAGGATTGAAGCTGGGAGTCTGTGGGTGTCCAGCAAGAACAAACCCTGACCCGGCTGCTCAGCCCCTCAGCAGCCCAACCAAAGCACCCACTGCCTGCTCCTGCCCCACTTGTCAGCCTGAACCCAGAGCTGAGAGCTGATCCAGCCCCTGCATCCCCAGGGTGGCTTTCCAGGCTCTGGAAAAGCCTGAGGAGAGCCTGTGGAGCCAGCTCTGTGTCCATCCCTCCAGCGCCATGCAGCTGGAAATGCTCCTTGCTGCCTCAGAGGGGCTGTGCTGTCACAAGTGGCCCCTGGGGACACCAGCCAGGTGGGAAGGAGGCTCCAAGGGGCTTTCAGCTGTGCTGTGTCCCCAGGTGTCCCCTGCAGCGGCACTGGGGTCTCTGCACACACTGCCTTTGATCATGGGGCTGGTTTTGGGAGCCCTCAGCCCCTCTGTTCCTGTCCCCTGCAGGCCTGGGGTGATGTCCCTGGCACCACCTCATCCTTCCAGTCCAGCCCAGCTCCAGCCCTGGAGCCAAACAGAAACGAGGTGTCTTCCAGAGCAGCCTTAATTTGTTATGAGCCGCAAGTCAAGAGGAACCATTTTTTAAAAATTCCATATATTTTACCTAGACAAACGCTCCCACGTCATTAATTCTGCCTTTGCTGCCAAGGCTTTTTCCAGCCCCCTCAGCCTGGAGCCTCCTCGCTCCAAGCACAGCTGGACAGAGCTGCTGTTGGCTTTGCTGGCAGGTTCTCCGTGCTCAGTTCCACCTGGAGGATCCCCTCTGCAGGGTTTGGATAGGAAGGCTCCCAGCCACGGTTATTTATCAAAACCATCTGTTTGCACTGGCACACAGAGAGCCCATCAGGACTTTTCTGTTGGTTTTCAGGCTCTTTGCACACCCGGCACATCCAAGGGAACAGCCCCCGGTGTTAACAGCAGCTCCTGATGTGGTTTGGTGCAGGGATAAATAACCCTGGCACTGAAGGCAGTGCCCTTTCTCTGCTGCCCTCTTGGAATTTCTCCCGGGAATGGTAGAGGGGTTATAACCGGGGTGGGGATTGGAATTCAACCATTCCAATGGGCATTTCTACAGCAGTTTGGATCAGCCTTTGTTTGTGCCTGCTGCAGGAGCGTGGTGTGACCCCCCTCTACCCATCACCAACGTGCCTTTTTACGAACAGCCAGAAGAATTACAGAGTCAGGACAAACCCCAGTGCTGAGCAGGTGTTGTCTCTCTCTCTCTCACGGCTGCTCTCTCTGGATTTGGGGGCCCTGGTGATTCCCCCAGTGTCAGCCACCCCCATTGACCCTGCCTCCACCCCTCACTCCCAGTGGGTCTGTGCGGGGACTGGGATGAGCACTGGGGTGAACGAGGGCTTTGGTGGAGCAGCCTCTGGGAACGGGCTCTGATTTCTTCTCCACCCTGCAGGAGAGGGCAGAACTCAGCCCCTGCCACCTCAGGTTGCCAGTCTGGTGTCCCCTGTGCTGGAAATCAGCAGTCAGCATGTCCCAGGTGCGAGGAGGGGACGGGAGAACCCAAGCACCCATTTCCCTTTGCCAGGGAAGTGCTGTTACCCCCCTGCTCCACAAACCCACCTGGGACCCCCACGCAGCCAGGGATGTCTTCAATGGAGCCCTTTGGAGGCTGAAACCACTCAGCTGTAAGCAGGCAGCAAAATCAAACTTTTTAATGGTGCATCCAGACAGGAGAAACACGGCCAGGCCCTCTGGCAGCACTGGGACACGTCAGGCCTTGGGCCATCCAACATTTCTCGCTTCTCTGGTTCCTTCTGCCCCAAACTGACCGGCAGGCTGGGAATTCCACAGCCATGGAATGCCAGCCAGGGCGGGGCTGGGATACAAACCTGGAGTGTCACAGCATCCCCATCGCAGTCACTTGTCCCCAGCAGCAGCAGCAGCAGCAGCAGCAGCAGGTGCCTCCAGGAGGTGATCCAGCAGGACCAGGCTGTGGGGAGCCTGCTCAGTCCTTGGGGAACGGGAACAATCCCTGCTGGGGGCAGAGCCAGAGGCCACAGCCCCCTCTGGACTCCCAGCACGGTTATGGGTATTTATTGTACGTGCTCCTATTTTCCTTTCCTGGTCCAAAGATTCGGGATTTCCTCTGAATTGCATGAAACCACCGCAGCAGCAGGGCTGGCCAGGGACTCCTCTCGTGCTGCCCTGGATCTGTGGGGGAGTGAAACTTTGAGGAAAGCAGAGTGTTGGTCACATATTCCCTGAAAAAGCAGCCTGCAGGGTAAGGCTTTGTTAAGGCAGGTGGGATCAGGGAAAAACCCTCCCTGTTCCCCGTGTACACAGCCCCACCCCAGTAATGACACTACCTGTGGGAGTGGGAGGGCTCTTGGGGACTGTCCCAGGTGTTTGTGTCACCTGGGTGTCCCCTGGCAATGCCAGAGCCCTCTGCAGCTGGCCGTGGACACCAACACAGCAGAGCTGGGCCCCGGCGCCAGGCCAAAAAATAAATCACAAATAAATGAAAACAAATCACAAAATACAAACAGTGTGGTTTAGGACAGATAAGGCAGCAAGTGACAGAGATTTTGACAATTGCACGATCAGTGCAATCTGCTTGTCTTGTCCTCTGCTGATTTAGGGCCATGTAAAAACCAGGCTCTGTAAAAAGCACCTACTTTCCTGTCACCTGAGCTTGGGTGCTGTCAGGCTGCTCGGTTTTTTTTGGCACAGAAGAAGCACAGTTTGGCTGCTGAGGAGTTAAACCAAGGCAAATGGCACTTTGCTTTATCCAGCTTCCAAACAGGACGGAGGACTTGTGTGATGGCTCAAATGTGTGGAAAGCAATTCCACTTCAAGACGTGCTACCATTGCTCAGACTCAAACCTCCCTGCACAGGAGTGACTGATGAAGGAAAAGCTATCAAATGTCCAGCTCAGACAGCATCAGACTGATCTTAGACCAGCCTGGGCAGCGCAGCTCCGCAGAGCTCTGCCCAGACCATCCATCTGGAGTGGCCAGGTCTCGCCAGGCTGCAGGAACAGCAGTGACAAAGGACTTTGTGACACAGCAGCAGTGACTCCACTCCTGTAAATGACTTCTTTATTCAAACCTGCTGCCCCCCTCACTAAGGCTGCAATGCAGCAGTATGTATTCTATTGCCATCTGGGGCAGTGTCCTTTATCTCTTCCATGACCATCCCTCAGAAATCCAGGGGGGATCTTCTGTTAATGGGCAGCTGTTCAAACCAAGTGGGGTTTGAACCAAGTTCTTTATCCCTCCCAGGCCCCATCCTCCCTCCAGGGGATCTCTGCTGTCCATGGGCCGTCCAGGCTCACTGCAGGGCTGACACAATTCCATCATCCCATGGGGAGAGGCTCCACCCAGGGGGAGGAGCCCAGCATTCCCGCCTGGATCACACCTGGGATCCAGAACAGCAGCACAGCCTGTGTGCACTGGATTCCCAGAGGGAGCCCGGACCCATCCCAGCACCACTGGAGCCTTCTCCAGGATCATCTCTGCTCCAACAGAACCACAGCTGTCACTGCAGGAGGACTGGATTGGGCTGACACCAACACCCTGACCAACAGGGGCCAGGTTGTGTTTCGACTCAGTGGTTTTTTGTACTAGTGCATTTTTAATATTCCTAGTACAGAACTGCTATTCCTATTCCCACATCTTTGCCTGAGAGCCCCTTAATTTCAAAATTTTAATGATTTGGAGGAAGGGGGTTTAACTTCTCCGTTCCAAGGGAGGCTCCTGCTTTCCTTAGCAGGCACCTGTCCTTCCAAACCAAGACATCCCCTCACATTTCTGCAGTGCTCAGGGTGCCAACCCAGCCTCTATAAAACCAGACTTAAAGACTGCTGTCTTTAGGACGAGGCACCTCTTAAGTCTTAAACCATGTCCACCCAGGGCAAACCACGCTGTGGGCAAGGGCCAGCTGCTTTTTGATTTCCTATGACCCTGCAGAGGTTTGAATGCACATCCACACCCTCTGAGGATTTACTGAACAAAAGCTGTACAGCTTTTTTAAAGGAGAGCTAAGAAGAGAAGCAAATACACCAATAGATCCTGTAATTGCTTCTCCAGATGAAAAACAGAGAATGAAACTTCTTTTCTGAAGTTAACTCCACTGGCTTCCAGGGCTGGCCACGAAGGCAGCCCTGATGTCTTGGAGCTGATTCTCAGAGGTTATTTATAAGTGAATTTAGTGCCAGGATCTGTTGTGAAAAAACCAGATCCTGGCAAAAATGTGTCTCTGCTCCCGTCCAGCTGTGAAACAGGAATAAAGGACAGAGAAATAATGAAGGACAGGTGTATGGTATGGGCCTGGTGTGCGTAGAGCTCTGTGCGTCCAGAATTTTGTGTGTCCAGAGCTCTGTTTGTCCAGGAGCTGTGTCCAGCCCCGTGTGTGTGTGTGTCCCCAGCTCAGTGTCCCAAACTCTGTGTCCAGGCCCACGTGTGACCCCAGCTCTGTGTCCACCCCTCCTCTCCCCCACCAAGTGTCATTCCCAGCTCCCCCAGCTGGGAGCTGTGACACAGCAGTGTCACATCTGACAGGATGCCCCAGACCATGCACTGCTTGCAGCGCTGATGATTTCTTTGTGTTCCTGCAGGGGTTGCACCTTTAACACGCTCTCCTGAATGGAGAATAAATCCTCCCCAGTGTTCCCTGTCTCGTTGCTGTTTTGTTGGTCCCAGGAGAAGAGGAAAGTGCTCCGTGTCCCTCACAACGCACAGGCCACCCTGGCTTTGGACAGGGAGGGGCTGGAGGGAAATTTGGGGATGTCCCCTGGGGGGCTCTTGAAACAGGGAAAACTTTCGAGCCATTTCCAGCCTGGGGAAAGGGCTGAGCACAGAGATCTGTCGAACCTCCAAGAGGTGACAAACTCCTGTGTCCCTGACAGGCGAAGGTGTAAATCTTCACCAGGATGAATTTTGCCTGGAGAGAGCTGGAAGAAAAAAGGATTAAAAGCATTTCAGAAATACCTTCTATCTCTTTCCCATAGCAAAGGTGGGAGGAGCAGACAAATAAAGACAGTTTTACAATTTGTACCTGCGGCTTTGGGGATTATATTGGTAGTTTAACAACTCCTGTCCTTCCTTAGCAACTGACTGTGGAGGCCTTGGTGGACAGGGCTTGGAAACGCTCTGAAAACACCAATTCCCATTTCATCTCCCCAGCACCTGGAATTTCAGTTGTTCCTTATAAACCAGCACAGATGGTGCATTACATTTGGGATGCTGCCCTGCTGCTGCACTTAGTGCAGAACCTGGTGCTGCTTCTTAGCTCCAGAGTAATAAGAAAATGGATTGTTTGGAGTGGATTGGGATTGCACATCCCATGTGTAATCCCTGCACCATCACCCAGATGGAAAGTTTCATTCCTTAAAAAGTAAAAGCTGGTCTGTAACACCACGGATGCACACAGGGATAATCCAGAGATGGCTTTGACACAGAGCCCCTCACAAACACTCCTGCCACGTCACAAACACATCACTCGCTCCAAGAGGAGCCAGAGCCCACCCTGCCCATGGATGTTTCCAGCTCTACACAATGTTCCTGTCCTCCAGGTGAGGCACAGACACACCCGGGAACACACCTCAACCCTCCCCACAGGAGAAGGCGGTTTGAAATGGGTTTCTTTGGTTTTGGTTTTTGTTTTATGCAAGCAAAGTTCGGAGTAGCTGAATGCTGGGGAGCTGGAAAAGCTGAAACCGAACAAATCACACGAAAGACGGAAGTTGGCCATCAGCTACAGGCAGCAGCAGCATTCCCGGCCACGGAGGGCTCTTCCCACTGCTGGGGAAGCAAGCCAGGGTGGGAGCAGGCCGCAGGGCAGGGAGGGGGCTCGTTTGAAGCTGAGGAAGCCTCGGGGGTGCTCCAGCTCTCGGAGCACACGCTGGCTGCCTGGGTTCCTGCTTTGGGCGCACTGCCCATCCCGAGCGGATCCTGCACTCCCGGCTATCCCCACCCACCCCGGCAGCTCCTTCTGCAAACCCGGGAGTGCCAAATGCTGGCAGAAACTCTGCCGGCCCGCACGGACGGTGGTGAGGTCGGAGAGGAGCTCTCCAAGGGGGGTTTGATACGGAGCCGCATTGTGGGTGTGCTGTCCCTGCTGTTCCCTCCTCCCGAGGGACTCCAGGCACACCCTGAGGGAAACAGCATCACTTGGAGAGGTGACCCCAGCACAGCCCCAGCGTCCTCTCCACTGCAAGCAATGCAAGCAAGAGAAAAAAGCTCGGCTGGGGGCGTCGCTGAAGCAGGAGGCAGATGTGAAGCTGTGATGTTTGAGGTCTGGGCGAGTCTGCTCCTGCACCTGCTCAAACTGCAGCCCCACAGGAGCCTTCGCGCAGCTTTGCCTCTCTCCTCTCATTCTCTCAGAGCACAGTTCCTTGGGGTTTGTAGCCTTTACTGCCCTGACTGCTCCCCTCACCTGCGTGATAGAACCCTGCTCACGCCTCACCCCGACAGGGACCCCAGGGCAGAGAGGGAAGAGAGGAAAGTCCTGGCTGAAAAAGGAGCAGTCTGGCTGTGATTATTTCCCTGCGCCTGTGGGACAACCAGCACCGCTCCCAACCCCGTCCTCCTGGTTACAATCACATTTTGAGGCTGCCTAGAAATACCCAGCTCACCTGCCTTACCTGGGAGATGCCCCTGGGACTGGAGAGCACCTGGCTCTTCAGGGATGACACCCCCGCTCCTTGGCCCGGGCCAGCAGAGCCGGGTGTGACCGGGCTCCCTCCCCTCCAAACCCACCCTGCTCTATTCCACCGGCTCCCAGCTGCTCCCGGGGCTGCTCCCAGCACAGCCGGGATGTCTGTCCGCGGATTCCAGCCGTGCCCCCGCAAAGCGCAAAGGGAAAGGATTTAAACCCGCCTTTGATCCCAGCTCCACTCGGAGCAGCCCCTGCCAGGGATTCTGTCCTCAGTCAATTTGCTCGGTCCAGGGGGAGGCCACAAAGCAAGGGCAGGGGGGTTTTTCCAGGACGATCCTACTTTTTGGTGGCATACGACAGTCTGGATGGCCAAGGGAGCCCCACCCCGTGCTCAGCCTTGGGAGAAGGGTGACCTCGCTCTGAGGAAAATGATTTAAAATGCCTTCAGATGCCTTTTCACTTATTTTTATTTAATTCCATAAATATTTTCATAAGGCTCAGTGTCTTTACAACACTTTTTTAAACACTTTTTTTGTTTGTTTTATACACACAACTTTGACACTTGTTTGACAGGGTCAAACAGTCCAATATAAACAAAATAATAAAACTGGCAAGTGCGGATCAGCTGGGTTACCAAAATCCTTTTTTCTTTTTTTTTTTTTCTCCTTTTTTTTTTTTTTTTTTTTTTTTTGCTCTTACTGTTAAAACCCCAAAAGCACTAAAATATCAGTATTTGGCTTCAAACTAGATTTTTAAAAACCTTTTTTTTTTTTTTTTTAAATTCTCTGCTACAAGTCCCTGTCGTCATAGTGCCTTTAAGCTCCTACAGACTCTTCTTTTCTTCTTAAGGAAAAATAAGCTTGGTGATGCCATGCAGAACTTACAATAGCTACTAAATATACATGTTCCCTGAAATGTAGCTGCAATGAAAAGATGACAGAGCATAAAGAGAACAAAACCAGAAACCCAAAGCACCACAGTGTACTATCAATAACATTGCAATGGACGGCTGGTGCCCATCCAGAAACTGAAACAAATTTCAAATATATTTCTCTATGTAGTATTTTCTATTTACAACTGTTAGATGCACCTAGGTTGGTTCTTGTTTGACTTTTTGGAGAGGGTGGGGAGGCGAAAGTCTTGAATTTGGATCCTCTGTTCTAGTGTCTAGGTTAAGGGTGATGCATGTCATTTACCTAGGGAAGAGGGTTTCTTTTTATTATCTTTTATATATATATATATATATAGATTCAGCCAGAGAAATACCGTAAACATGTAAGTTTGTTACAACTCTCTTGTTTCTGCATATGGAATGGGAAGTGGGTTCCTCCTGTCTGGCATTGGAATGAAAAGTCTGTATCAGATGCTCAGTCAAGTCACCCCCATCTGCATCGGCGCTGCTCCCAGCGCTGTCACACACACGCTCCAGCCCTGCTCCCTGCTGGGACAGCCACAGCAGGTGCTCAAGTGGGACCCAGTGCTGGTTCTTCTTTGTGCCAATGCTCCATCTCCTGCAGCACCTTGGCAATTTATGGAGGGGAAGAGCTTTCTTGAAGGCCCGAGAGCCAAGCCCCTCGTCCCTGCGGCCGCTGTGCCAGCGCCAGCACGAGCAGCGCTGCCCCGGGCGGGCTTCCCACTTAACAAAGAAGCTGCGAGTCCAACAAGTGGCCTTGTCAGATCTTGATTTATGATGCAAATAATGGTGTGGCGGTGGTGTTTCTTTTTTCCTAGTGCTGAATATTTAGGAAGCATCTTCTCATAAAAATTATGGATGTCTCATTCTCACTCTCTGAGGCACAAAACAGTAAATGAACAGGCTTAACTAATGTGCTCGTTACTTGTTGGTTTGCTTTTTTTTTTTTTTCCCCTAAGCAATTAAAAAGGCAAAAGGAGTAAGTGAAATTTTCATCATGTTGACAACATTTTGGAATCTCTCTCTCTCTTTCTTTCTCTCTCTCTCTCTCTGCCTCTCTCCAGCCATTCAGAAAGAGAAAAACATTTCAGTTAACTGATGACAACCCATCTCATGCACTGCTTTAAATACCCATTCTGTTAAAGAAACAAAACGATATTTGCTATGTATCCCATATTAAAATCTAGCCATAAAAATGTAAAGATACAAAAGAGCATAAAAATAATTTCTGATATAAATTGAGTTGCTTCCTATTTGGGAATCCTGGCGTTTGCCTGCTGCTTGTCACAGAGGGGCAACTCCTCCTCTCCAAAATACTAATCTGGCTTTACTGGTTATTGATAGTTTCTAGATTATTCAAAAGTATAAGAGAAATTATTTTTGGATTTAAATAAAAATAATGCCACCCTTGTGATATGCCCTGAAATAAAACAGGCTCCATGGAAACAATGAAACCACACTCTCTGCTCTTCCCATTCACTTGGATTTCTTAGGGGCAAAAAAAAAAAAAAAAAAAAAAAAAAAAAAAAAAAAAGAAGAAAAGAAAAAAAAAGAAGAAAAAAAAAGTATCTCCATGCTCTTTATCCTGGGGTGTTTATGTGGTGGATCAGATTCCAAAGAAAATGACAAATACCGTGATCAATCACTTCATCCCACATTTTCAAAGGAGCTTGCAGAATAGCTCTGCAAAGATTTCAAGTTCATCTTCTAAATCTGGTTAAACAGTCTCATTTGCCCTAGGAAAAAAAAGAAAATCCTCCTCCTGACAATGGTCTGTTTTACAAGCTTAACCATAAGCTCCTGCACTTGCAAACAAATATACTTAAGGCTGAAATTGTAGGAAGGGTCTTTAAAAATAGAGCTGTGAATCTCCAGAGGGAGAAAAAGAGAGAGAAAGAGACCTGGAGGGTTGGGCTGAGGCATCACTCCAGACCCACCGCGCTGACCCCTCCAGGGGGCCTGGACTGGAGCGGCACCAGCTGGGGCTGGGCACAGAACCGCGGCCACACCGCCCAGGCACACCCAGAGCTCCTGCAAGGAGGGCAGCTCTCAGCTCCTCTGCAGCTCGGGGTTTAAGCTCAGCTGGGCACTCCCAGGGCTGGGGCCTGATGAGGATCCTTCCGCTAACGGGGCAGAGCTCAGGGGGACCCGGCCTGGGGTGGGCGCTGAGAGCAGCCAGGGGCCTCGCTTTGGGGGTCGCCGCTCCTGCAAATGGCAATTAGTGCTCTGCTAGGGCGCTGCTGTGCAGGCTGAGTGTGGCCAAAGGATGGGACCTTAGTTCCTGAAGACAGAAAACTGGCCGCTTGTCGGAGCCTCGGAGCCAATTTTCCTCTCTGCAATGGAGGCGTGAAGCCATTGGTTTTTAAGCTTTTATCTTTGCATGGGAAACAAAGATAGGAGTGGGCTTTTCAAGTGTCTCAGCTTGAAAAGAAAATAAATCAAAGATAAGCCCACGGAAACAAAGCAAAAAAGAAGAAAAGCCCCTGATTCTCTTTTCTCAGTCTTACTCCGAGTGTGAACGAATCACACCGAATTGAGAAAAAGACGAGTGCTTAAAAAAAAATGCGAAAGATGAACCGAGGAAAACCCATCTCTCACTTCCTAAACAGCTGCTTGCCCTTCTGCTGGGTTTCACCTGCCCACAGGAGAACAGTTAAAGCCAGAGAAATACTGCGCAGCGGAGCGGGAGCACAGGGAGCACATCCAGACAGGCACGAGTCAGACCGGGGGATGCAGGACGGGGACAGCGCCGGGCCCGCCCCGGGCTGGGGACTCGGGGACAGCCAGGGGAGGGACAGAGAGGAGGGAGAGGGAGCAGAGACCTCCCAGCACTCCAAAAAACAAACAACACCCCCCCACCCATAAATAAAATCAAAGAAAATATACACCAATGTAGTCCATGAGGAAGTTCCATGACGGAGTCACACAAGCGAGAAAGCATTCTGGGATGCCAATGACGACTTGGATGGAAATGAAGGAAAACGGGAAAAAAAAACACCAAAACAACCCAACAAAAAGAGATGTCCAACTAATGGAGTAAAATAAAATAAAACAGGTCACATGGTTAGAAATCATTGGTGCTTCCTAGTATCTAGTAGCAGATTACTTCCCAAAAACAACAAAAAAAAGTTTTTGGTCCTTCTATATATATACATATATGTATATATATTATTATTTTTAAAATGCGTGTATACATATATATATGTATATATATTTAGTTGCAACAGTGCTTCTCCGAAAAAAGGTCCATCTATAAATATAATTTTATTTATTTTTATTTTTTAAATTTTAGTTCTTTTAAGTTAAAATTCTCCATCTCTCTAGGTATTATTTTTTGAATGGTGTTAACCTGCTGAAGTTTTGCCAGAATGGTGCCTGGCTGCGTCTGGGTTCGGTGAACTCGAAGACCTGGGACTGGGATATGCCATCTGTCACCATGTATTGTCCCTGATTTAATGGATCCTGGGGTGGTGGGTAGGCTGGAGGAACCGACTTGGAGTAGCTCACACCTGCATCGATGATTGGGGGGAAAAAGAAACAGATCAGTCAAAGAGCAATCGGGTCAATAGTCGTTCTTCGTCATGCTACTGCTCCTTATCACTCCTTATCGCTCCTTATCACTCCTTATCACTCCTTATCGCTTCATAATCAGGTCCCACACGCCAGCACGTGCCAGGACTGGCCAATCTCCAGAACCTGCCTGCCTGACCTCTCAGCTCCGAGGCTGCCTCCCTACACCAAAGCTCCAAGGCTGGGACAGGATCCATTACTTTTGCTGGGCAGAGCTCTGCCCGCCCTCATGGAAAAGTCCTGTGCGAGCGAGGAGAGCCGGGACAGGCCCTGCCCCGCCGAGGCCAACTCACCCCGCTCCGATTTAACAGGTGTGTTCCAAGCTCCTGCTCACCCTCCCTCCCAGCTCTCCCTGGAGAACAGCCTTGCCCCAACATGCCCCGCTGAGCACCCCGAGCACGACCCCGAGCGCCGCCCCGCTCCGGTTCCCGCACGGAACGGAGCAGAGCTGCTGTGGAAGAAGCCCTGCCCTGCAGGGATGCGCCTACCCAAAGGGCAACTCCTTCCTTAGGAACAGTTTAGGACTTTTCCATAGGGTTTGTTCTCAATTCACCAGTCAGGTTTCAGCCCAAAAACGGCTGCACACAATGCAGAAAAGGCTGATTCTGCTCAAACCAAACTGGTAGCAATGGATGGACTGGCAAGGCTACGCTTTCAGGGCCGAGATGTTCAATTCCCGCACAGGTGAGCCACAGCTCCTGTGCAGGAAACACGGAGAGGGGATGCTGCCCTTACAGCTCTCCCATGAACGAGGGGGCTTCAGCATCCTGCTGTAAAGCATGGGGTGTAAAGGGTGGCTCTGGGTGACTGAAGTGGAACAGAAGGGATGTGTGTCACCACCAAAGCGCAGCCTACAGGGCACAGTGACACAGTCTGGATGTCCTTCCCCACAAGGACAACCCCTCCTTCAGCCTCGGGGCAGCGGGGCTGGCTGGAAACCACGACTGCAGGAAGGAGAGAGGAGCAGGGCTGTGGAGCAGCTTGCTGTAAGCTCTGGCCATCTCTGGATCATGCAGAACTGCTCTTCCTTCTGCAGGAGGGGGCCGTCGCCTCCCCGGGCTTTAACCACAGCAGCGAGGCCACTGTCCCCGAGCGGCTCAGTGTCCTCATCTGGACAGCGTGGCATCCCCCACCTACCTCACAGGAGGGTTGTGAAGCTAAATTAATTAATGTTTGTAAAACACTTTGAGATCCTCGGCTGGGAAGGTGCTGGAGAAGGCAAAATACGGTGATTAGCACCCAGGTACCAGAGCAAGGTGTGCACAGCAATTGCGGCTCCTACCACACACAGACACACCAGCGCTGGCCGGGCACGGACGGCGGCACACGACGGGCACTGACACAGAGGGAAAGCCTCACGAGGGCACCCACAGAGCTCACCACAAAGCTTGGCCAGGTGCTGCTTGGTCAGGCAGGACCTCACAGGGGTAGGAGCTAAAGCGTGTCTTTAGGGAAGAGAATTGAGTCGCTTCTCCTTGCTGGAATTTACCGATCGAGGGTGAAAATCCTTAAAAGGTTCAGATCAAATGGAGATTTCTCGAGTACATCTAACTGATTTCTCCTTCTTTACTGTATTTTGTGCAGTTCTTTGTCCACTGTAGAGAATAACCAAGATCATTCCTCACAGTGGGCAAAAACCACTCTGCGATTCATGCTAATTAACCTTTAATGAATTCATCACAGTCAGTATTTCAAACTTACTCGGAAAGACTGACCTGGAGATGTTCTCCATCTGCACGCTGGAACAGTTACTTATCAATGACTTCTCTACTCTGTCTTCCCAAGCTCCTGTCTCCCACCTGCAGAGCCGAGGGCAGCCCCAGAGCTGGGCAGGGGGCACACCTGGGCAGGGGCAGCTGCAGGAAACCTGACACAACTTCTGCACCACCCTTGTTGGTACAGAACTCCAAGGAACTGTTTGAATTTCAATCACTGTGTGACTGAAACACACAAGGGCAGGGCACTGAGCTCTTCTCTACTCACCTCTCCCATCCCCTCTCCTGGCACTGTCCTGCTGTGAGCTGCCCGTCTCCAGTGTGGCCAGCGAGACCAACTGCAGAGGACAAACTCCAGCCCTGAGCCCACCCTGGAGTGTCAGCCTTCTCCTGGAGGCCACCAGCCCTTGGCCAGTTTTCCCAGCAGAGACTGGTGAGGGATTTTAGGATCTATGGGAATGCCAGGATCTGTTACAGGCCCTTCCATGGCTAGAGTTGGGAAAAAAAATCTGCTTTAGCTCTCAGACTGACCAGGAATTACCTCAAAGGCAAACAGTCCTTGTGCCACTAAAATTACTCATGTTCTACAACAGAAGAGCTGTGAACCTAAAGCTGGGGAGGGGACACAGAAATTGTTTCTAGCTTTGGAAGTCCTTAAAGCCTTGCTTTAGTGACACGGCCCCATGGCTTTGGCATTCTGTGGCTGGGCTCTTTACCGCCTCTAAACCAAATTGAGGAGGGTGAACTAATGTATTTTAATGATGATACAAAATGCTAGGAAATCTCCTGGATCAGCAAAATGCTGTGCACTTGGAAAGCTGAAGAAGTAAAGGCCAGTCTGGCTGATGTCCACTGACCGTGATGGAGTTACTGCAAGGAATGGAATCCATAGTCTGTCCTCTCCAAAAGGGAAAAGGGCAGACTCCCCTGGCCAGATCGCTACCAAACCCCATTCAGTTCTTCCCCTAAACTCCTGAAAAATGTCCTGCCATGCACAGCTTGCCCCTTCCCTCAGTAAAGCAGCTCTTCCCACAGTTGTATGTGTGGCCCTGTGGATCTGGGCTACTGGCATCAACATCTGGGCTACTGGCATCAACATCTGGGCTGGATGAGTGCCAAAAGCTCCCTGGCTGGTTCTACCTGCATCCTCTAGCAGCTGAAGTCTTCACATTTCTCTTACTTATCCAATGGCCTGAAGGATCAAACCTGTGGATCTCAAGGACATGCACCATTGCCGTGTGTGGGACGTGCAAATAGAACCACAGTGCTCTGGTAATTCCAGAATGCATTTCCTTACAGCACTTTGCCATAGCTTGAGGTGCCCCAAGAATGACTTCCCCTTTTTAATTTTTTTGGACATATCCATGTTCTGGAAAACAGAAACTGGGAAGGGACGATTCACCTAATCTGCACATCTTCAAATCCTAAGAAGAAGCAATTCTGGGGGAAAGTCTGGCAGGCAGGTATTTTTCTGTTCTGTTCTGAAGTGGTTTTTTTCCCTCATCAGAATTCGGGGGCCATCGTGCCAAATTGTCTCTTGAGGGATATTTTTTTTTTAAATATGCAAAGCCACAACTCCGCTGCAATTCACCAGAAAGAAATGAGCAGAGCTCTTTTCCGAGGCGATTTTGGGCAGCGTGGCGAGCGGAATTCAAAGCACAAAGGGAAGAATCGATGGATAAGTACCGATTTCCAGGCACAGCGGCCAACTCCACCCCACGGGCAGAGCTGGAGCTCCTTCTGCTGGTTTGTGCCTCATTCTGCAGCGCGGCTGCAGCTGCACGGAGGGATCGCTCCCAGGGCGGGGCTGGGGAGAGCTGCTCCCGAGGAGAACAAGAAAATTCCCAGATTCGTAATTTGGCTAGACAAAACTGGTGAGAGATGCTGCGCTGTCACTTGAAATAATGTCTTTTTATAGCACCAGGCAACGTCACTTGGAGCCTTTCGGATTTCTCAGCTCAGAAGGCAACAATTAAAAAGATTTAAAACTGTCTCGTTTTTTCCCTTTTAGGTGGGGGCAGTGGGGTGTGGTTTGTGGTTTGGGTTTTTTGGTTTTTTTTTTCAAAGTGTCTCTTCTCTTTGAGGTTCCAACACGATTTCAGCAGCACGTGAAGCATGCTGGTGACCCACAGGCAATGACAGGGACTCGTGCAGACGGATCATCCAGCAGGACACGGCCCCTCCCCGGGCTCACACGACACAGACACGGAGAACACGCACATCTCCTCCACATAACCATGGAAACTTGCCTTACAAGCTGTTTACTCCATCCTCCACCTAGGAGATTTTAGCTTATCCTTTGATCGGCAGTTATTTCCCAGGCTTTGCCCCCACCGTGCTGTGCAGGTCTCACGCTGCTCGTTAGCCAGAGCTGGGGAGGAGACAGTGACATCGCCACCCCTGCTGGCAGTCCTGCCCTGGCCAGGGCTGCCTAAGGAACCTTCCAGCTCCCTCACAGCTCAACAGCAGCTCAGCCGACTTGCATCCTTCAGGAAATGCTCAAAAACCCCACAGATTCAGGTTCCTCCTGAATTCCGTAACCCCCACGCGGGGAAGCCAGGGACGCCTCCAGAGCACTAATTGTTGTGTGGTTAATTACTCCTGTCACAGCAACGAGTTTGAGTTAAAGAAAGGAGCACAACTGGCTGGGTGGGTCCAGCCCTTTGCCCTCTTCAGCACATTTCAACAGAGGATCTCAAAGCACTGCCCCACCACTCCTGGGCCACGTGCGGGGCTGGCAGAGGAACGTGTGTCTGGAGCTGGTTGTCCCCGAGGTGAGGATGGAGCTGTGAACAGGAACCCTCTGCCTCCCCAGGCACTCCTGACCAGCTGCATTTCCTCCCTTTACACCTCCCTGCTGAACCACCCAACTCTGCCTTTGCCGTATTTGCCCAGCTCCAGAGGAATTTCAGCGGTGCCTCAGCCACAGCTCTTTCCGCAGCCAGGATTTCACTCCAGGCCCTGGTAGCAGTGAGGAGAACACGCCTTAGCTCCCTTTTCTAACCACAAACCTCCTTTCTCTGTTCAGGAGGGAGAGGGCTGGCTGCAGCTTGAGAAATGCAGGAGGAAACAGTCATCTCATGTCCTGATGTTCCCCAGACAACCGCGACATCTACCTACACACACTGAGCTAACCCGACCCTCTGGAGTCTATTTGTCAAGTCTGCTGCTGCAGCCTGATGTCATTAGAGCAGACATTAAGGTAATGATTCCTCGTGTGATAAGAAAAGCTAATCGAGGCAAGATGGAATAAATGATACTGGGGCTTTATCCATCAGAGCTGGGTGAAAACTAATTTCTGCCATCCTGTGTTTGTGCGGCCGCCCTCTCCTCCAGCCCCCTGCAAGCTGATCACGCAGCTCAGCCTGCGGGTTTCACTGATGGAAGGGATCGGTTCAGCCCTGGAATGCTGCTACAGCTTCTGGGGAGCAACTCCTTCCTAAAACCCCTCCCCAAACTCAAAGGTGCAGCAGTATTGTGGCCTCACCAACTTATTTCAGTGGGAATCTCAACACGTCATTGATGTCCTCACCTTGGTCTTCCCACAAGGGCCATTAATGTCTCACCCAAAAACTGCCCTGGGGGACTTACTCAGCAAGTGTCACCAGTACCATCCTCAGAGGCCCCCACATGAGGATTTATTCCTGATTTGCCTTAGCTGGTAAAAATCCTTTAAATTTAGCTGGTTAAAATCTTTTTAATTAAATCTGCCTGGTTCCTGGAGGACGCTGAGGACTCCAGCTGGATTCTGGATGCCATCAGTGGGATGGTGCTCGTGGGCCCACATCACAGAGTGCTGGTAGGGTCTGGGCTTTACAAATGGGGTAAGCTCTGAGATTGCCCTGAATCTGTGGGGAAATACCACTGACAACACGATCAGCTCCCTTCCTTCACCTCCTGTGCTGCGAAAAAGGGAAGTGACCCCGATTATCCGAAAATGCAAATGCCCCTCTTTGTTTTCAAGCAAGTTGGGATGTGGTTGCTCTGGCTCTTGCAATCCCCCGAGGCTGTGCCTACACATGTGAATCGATGGGGAAACAAGGCAGGGCCACGTCAATCTTGTCAGCAAGGAAGATGCAATAAAACGGGATTAAACAGCCCAGAGAACCACGGGAGGGCCCCTGGTCAGCCCTGTCCTGCCCAGCTCTGCTGTGCAGAGTTGCTGGGAGAGCCCCAAGTGCTCAAGTGTGGGAAGTCAGAGAAGCTGTGGCATGTCTGGGTCAGGGTTTTTATGACATAGTTGGCTGTGAGCTCAAGTGATCAGAAAGGAATAAATTAGCAGGAAAATCCAGTGATTCAGAGGGTGCTTGGTGACAGGCCAAGGCAGTTCATGCTGGCTGATGATTTAACCCCTGCTGGGTTTGCATGGCTGAGTGTTCACGGGCAGGTTTAGTGACAGCATCTTTCTCAGGTGATGCTGACTGAATCTCAGCTTATCCCAAAGACTTGTCAAGGCTGAAGGCATCTCCTGGGGGGAGTGTGCACAGGGCAGGGAGAGCAGCTGCATGTACTGTGGGGCTCAAGAGCTCTCCTGAGGTGAAACACCCCCAGCTCACACTAAGGTCACTTGTTTAAATCTCAACAGACATTCCCTTTTCCAAAAGTGGGAAGTGGTGCTTTAAGAATGGAGTCTCCTTCCTGGAAGGGCCTCAACTTCCCTGACACCACTGGCTGGCAGCTGCTAGGAATACAAACAAATATTCCTTCTGTGGACAGGCTGTCCTGCAAGGGGCCAGATGTGGACAGAGCTGGGGAGCAGAGAGGGAACTGAGTGTTCCCTCAGGCTGCAAACACCAGCCCTTGGAGGGGGGATCACAAGTGGCCAAGGAACAGAGGCCCCTCATGGAGAGAGGCACTCCACCAGCTTCCGTTTTCAAATCCTTAGAAATGGAAAAATTACCCTGGATTAACCTTTGTCTGCACTAAGGATGGACTGGAGATCCACAAGGGATCCATTTCCTAGGCAGTTTCCACTCCTTTAGTCAGTGACAAGCACGTGCTGGCCGAGGAGGCCAGTGCCACCCTTATGGCCCTTGGTGGGACCCAGGCGCTGCACAGAACCTGCCCTCCTGCCCCTCCCCTCCTGGTTGTTTTCCTAAGATAAAACAATTCAATTTCTCCCTTTACTTCGCTATTTTCAGGAGGCGCCAGGCTGAATTCTGTCCTGAGTTCCCACACTGCTGCTGAAGGAAGCTCAAGGGCAGCAACCAAGAAGCAAAATCTTCAACAATCAACGCAAAACCAGACCTTTTCTCTGTCGGCGAGGTGCAGAGCCAGCACTCCCCATTCACTGGATGTCTAATGGACTTAAAGAAGGCTAAAAATTGGTTTAATGCTGTCGTAAGGCACCTGGTCTAACAGCGTTATGTTTTGCCCAATCCAATAAGGAGTGCAAATCCTGGGCTAGTGCCCATCATGAAGCGGGTCTGGCAGGGAGCCTGGCCCTGCACACACTGCTGCCCAGACCTGAGAGCCCCACACAGCACCCTCAGCTGGGCACCAAAGACTTCTTGGAACACTCGGAGAGTCTTCTCACTTAATCACCTGGATAAAAGTCCTGTTGGTTTAAAAGGCAGAGCTTTAAGGTTTCGTCTGCTGCTCTCAGCTGCTCTCCCCCTCTCCTGCTGCAGCCAGCAGAGGTTTAAATGCCTCCTCCTCAAACACATGCCAGCCATCTCCAGAGCAATACTTCTGGGAGGTGTGGTACAACAGTGCATGAAATAAGCAGCAGTTTATACTATTTGAAAAATGTTTTTCTGCTTCACCTCTAACAAAGTTGATTGCATTTTCCATTTCACCTCCTTCACGGCTTTTCTCTCTTCCTTAAGTGTTCTGTGACAGGGGAATTACCATGGTTTCCCATTTAAGAGGTGCAGGGAACAAGTGAGATAATCTAGGAACAAGTCTGTAATAGGCATCCTGTGACACAGGAGCTGGGCTGGCAGCACCTCGAGCTGCTGAGCCCCGCTGCAGCCACTGAGACCATCCTGCATTTAAATAAATAAATACTTCTATTGAATACAGTGACCTGGTCCTCCCTCTGAAGGGCTTCCCTGCTTTTCAGGTAGAGCTGATGCTCCAAAAGCAGCTCCAAGCCCTTCCCAATGCTCCTGTGGTGCTGCAGGAGGGCAGAGGTGGCAGCAGCCCCTGGCACGGGCACACCTGCAGCCCCAGGTGCTGCCAAGGTCTTGGCAAAACAAAATGTTGTCAATATCTGCGAAATGAACCGGGTAAGATTTTAAAAATCAGTAACCAAAAAGCAGCTCTCAGGAGTTTCCTCCTACCTCCCTCCTCTGAGCAGTGCCAGCAGCTCCCTGCTCTGGCAGCCTTGCCCTCTCATTGGGTCTCGGGCACAAGACAAACTACTGAATAACAAAGCTGAGAGTTCTCAGTGTCAATATTTAATTTAATCAACCTGAGACTGCGCTGTGATCACCACAGTGTAGGGCAAAGCACACAGAGCTACTGTTTTAATGACGCTGTTTGCTGTTTTTCAGATTTCACACCCTAAAACCAACCAGGCCGTGCTTAACTCCGTGCTGGGGTGTGACTGAACTTCTGTCTGGCTCGAGGACTTAATCCCATAAAAAGAACTGCCAGTGCCACAGCCTAAGCTCATTCTTCACTAAAGAAATGCTGACTGCTGTTTTAGGAGCTAATGAATTCCATAGTCCGAGAAGCCCGAGATAACAGCCCCTCCTTTTTCATCTCAGAGAGAAAGAGAGAGAAAGACAAAGAGAGCAGACAGAGAGCAATTGCTGTGTAAGACACAAGTCCTGTCAGGCAGATTGTATTTGTCAGGATGCAAGTCCAGTGATTTACGTGGGAATACTGGCAGGCATGCTCAGGCACCTCTGAACTGTGTCACTTGCTGGCTGAACAGCACAATTATTAATTAACACCTCTATTAATTAATAATAGAATGAACTGAACAGCTCGCAATAATTGAACCTGGTTTTGTCACGGCAGTCATGCAAGTCAGGCTCTCTCTTTGTGCAGGTCCACGAGCCCTGTGGATGCTCCCGTGCTGAGGGACAGACATGCAGGTGCTGAGGGGCTGTGACAGGGGACAGTGTGAGGCAACTGGCCCTGCTCTGCGTGTGCACACTCTGAGCTTTGGACATCTGGCCAGGAGAGGTTTTAAAGAACATCTCAGGAGACAACAGAAGAAGTTAGTAGAGAGGAGAAGACTGATGACAATGGAGAGACACAGCAAACCAAGGAGTTCACAGCTGGCCTGGCAAACCACACCTGGACCAGCAAAGCCAGTAGACAACACACAGGTGATGCAGAAAGCAAAGAGCTCCTTCAACTTCTGCAAAACCCCCCAAAACACCTGCACAGAGCGGGGACCAACCTGCCTGCACCTGACCTGAGCCAAGCCTTGAGGAGCTCTCTCCAAACCCACTTGCAGGCCTACTTGTGCTATGGTACTTTGGTAACAAATCAATACATCCATGACTGTGTGAAGCTTTGGAGAACTTGAGGAATGACCTCTCTGACCTTCCCTCTGTGTTGAGTATTTCCAAACCTGTAGCTGCAAGAGTTATTGCGAGAGAGAATTAACGCTGGCTTTGGCCAGTTGAGACTCTGGTTGCAGCCTGCCTGGCTGGGGAAATGAATCTGACATTCCAGAGATACAATGTCTTTACTAAAATACTTTATTTCCTAGAGTTGATGCTACTGTGCTGTCTTGAAAAAGTTACAGGCAGCCCCAGGAAACAAGAGTGTCCCTTTCCTTTTCAGCAGCAGGAAAGGGGTACTCCCTCCCCAGTTCCAGCATTTTTGCTTTTTTTTTTTTTTTTTTTTTTTTTTTTTTTTTTTTTTTTTTGCTAATGGGAGACTTTGGGAATTAGCAGAACCTCGACACACCTCCGCACTCACTCCCATTTCAGCCTGAGATAAACAACTGAGATAGATTTCTGCCCCCAGGGACAGCTTCTGGACATCAGACTGGAGACACGAGATCAAATTCATCTCTGGTGCAGTTCCACTGGCTTTCAACCACCTTCGACCAGAGATTAATTTGGCCCACAGATACATTAAGGAAGGATACAAAGCACAAACGGTATTTGATATAAAAAGAGAAGGGAGGGGGAAGTTGAGGGGATGCTGGATCCTAACCCAGCAGGATTCAGCCCAGCCCGCTCCACCCTCACATCACCAGGCACAGAGCGTGTTGCCGGTTACCTTTTTGCTTACTGACTTTCTTTACTGTCATTGCCGCTTGCCGCTTTTGATTCTCAGAAATTTCAAAGCCTGGAAAAGGGAACACGGCAAACACAATTCAGAAGGTTGCTCACAAAGCCTCGTTTCCTTTTGGGGAGGGGGATGCTCTGCACTGTTTCCAAACACGGAACGCTCTGAGTGTTCTACTGAAAAGCAACTCCTTCTTGGCCTCCTTCTAATCTCACTTGTGCAGGGGCTGGATCAAAAGTAAGATTAGAGCCATTTTTATTTCTACAGTGTCATAAATAAGCTCTGTGCTTTAGAGCTGAGCAACAAACTGAGCCTGGACTGACACCGGTCACAGTCAGTTGGGGGGCTGGTGCAAGGGAAGGGCTGTCGCTGACTTTGCTGCCTCCCCTCTGCATGAAACATCCTTAAACAGAGCAGGAGGATGCAGCCTGGAGACCCTGAAGGTGGATGGTCAAAGACTTCCCTCTCCCACACACCCACGGAGCTCCAGGCTTGAGCTATGGGCAGAATTTGTTCACTGAGGGCCAAAAAGAACAGTGACTGAAATTAGGAAAGAGACCTATGTATGACTAGGAGAGCAACCAAGGACATTTCAACAAGGCTGAGCTGTAATTCTACCGCAAAGAAAACGTGGGCTCCTCCACCCATTGGGGCTAAATTAAACACCACCAACAACCTCCTTTCAGATTCATTTCCACATTCCTCACCTATCTTTTCATCTTCTTTTACCATCTTCCTTTCTTCTCTGAAAGCTCTAAGCCACCGTAACTTCTCCTCCAGTTTCTTGGCAAAGAATAAGTGCATTTCCTCAGTCTCCTTGTTATGCAGTTTGAAGGCATTCTTCATGCTGACATTGAAGTCATCATCTCTCCCATCTTCTATATCCACCACTTCATATTTATCCATGTCTATGCGCCCTTTGTAATACAGGATATCCCTTCGGATCAGATCCTGCAGAGGGAAAGGGAGACAGGGATCATGGTGAGATCTCATGGAGAGCCTGAGCTCAGCAGGGAATTCCTGGGAGAGCTGAGGAGAGAAAGAAGTGATGGTGAAACCTGGTCAGATCCCTCAGTTCCTGAGAGAGCTGAGGAAAAGTGATGGTGAAACCTGGTCAGATCCTTCAGTGCCTGGGAGAGCTGAGGAGAGAAAGAAGTGATGGTGAAACCTGGTCAGATCCTTCCAGCCTCACCTGCTGTGAATGCATCTCTTGCTGGCCTCTTGACCGTCTTTGTGCCTACAAAGTTCAGTTTGTAGGCACAAAGAAATGCCTCTGAGTAAGTGCCATGTTCCAGCATTTCCAGGGGGTGAGAAATGTGAGGCACAGCCCCACCAGGGGCCCACCAGGCTGAGCACAAGCACCACTCTGGAGCCATCACTGCTCTGGCAGCACAGGATGCCCAGATCTGTTTTCCACACACATTCCCACACCCAGGGGGGACTGGTCTCTGCCCCTTCTCCTTGGGGCCCATTTCCCATGCAAACACAGCTCACTGGTGAGAAACCACCCTGATCTCAGCTCAAGGCACTCCCAGCCTACCTCTGGTCTCATTCCACCCTGGATTTAACTTCTTGATCCAGCTTTGGTGTTTTTTTTTTCTTTTTCTCTCCTTGATAATTATAACGCTTTCAACCAAACCTGTTCATGCTCATCTCCTTCCTCAGCTGGTTATTCCCTGTTTTTCAGCAACAGCTCATTTCTCTGCGTTGAGAAGGGAAAAGTAAATTCCCCACTGGCCCCACATCTCTGTGCCTGTTATCTCAGATAACAGAAGATGATCATCAGAAAACAGAATGTTAATTCTCTAGTCGTGGCTACACAAGGTGACTCAATTTATTTAAAACCAAATTCAGCAACACACAATCAAGATTTCCTTCCTCTAACCACTCTCAAAAGCAATATTTAGGTATATTAAATCAATTTAACCTAAATACCTTTGGATTTTTCAGCGTGCCCAAAAGATAAATGCTATGTCAAAGGATTCATTTGAGAGGAAAAATGAAGGCAATGTACAGCATTTCTTTATTGAAATAATATTTAGCAGCGAGGCTTTTTCAAGATAAGCAGTAGGTACTATTTTAAACAAATTAATCTTGGAAAATAAACTCCACATCATAACGATTTAGCAAACTTGCTCATGAATCTGCCAGACAGGATTAACTATCACAAGACTGGCCAGAAGCTCTCAGGCTTTAAATCCTGACTCCTTCCTTTGGAACACTCTGAGCGGTGGGAGGGAATTCCATTAACAAATATCTTGTACAAAAACCTTCCTCTGGCGTAGGCCTGAAATAGTGGCAGTCCAAAACACAAGGAAGAGGTTTTTCAGGCTGAATAGGCAACAGCAAATCTTTTCAGTCTCGTCCTAACTTAGGAACTCACTTCTTTCCCTCGGCGCTGTGGAAGGGCTGCAAGAGCCACACGGAGCCTGATCCATCAGGTCACTACCACACAGGGTGTTTCATGGGAGGCCGGGGCTTGTTCTGGGAGAGAACATTTGTCTGCACCACCTTCTCAAAAACCCTGATACCAGGTCTCACAGGAACACGGATGTGCTCCTTAAATCAGCTGCACAGCAGCCGTTCCCCTTCCCACTGCTGCTGAGAACTTGCAGAACCAACCCCACCAGACCATGCTCCTGCAAGGGTGGACCCAGTGGACCTTTCCCGGCAATCTTCATGACTGTGGAGAGATTTGTTCGTGAAGGTATTACAAGAATCAACAATCACAAGCTCTGAAAATCCCAGCCTCTGTGCACTGCCTCTTTCTTTGCACACACTGAATTTATTGTCTCCCTCTTATCCCCCCAACTTGGACTCAGAAAACATTATGAGCTGTTTTTAAGAGCTACTGCCAAGTGAATGCTTTACCAGCTTTGTCCTTCCAGAGGACAATCCGTGGGTTTGGACATGTCTGACTGAGCTGGTCCACACATTTCCCCTCCCTGGGATGCAGCAGGAGCTGTCCCTGTCTCTGGTGAGGCTCCTGAGCTGCTGAGTACTGGATGTGAAGATAAAGATGTTGCCCAGGAGTTCCTGAAGGAGCAGCGAGGAGATAATGGAATCTCCAGTGCCTCTGGAGACCAAATGGCCCCACAGGTTATTGCTGGTGAAATGCAGGGGTGGGGAAGCAGCAGCTCAGCTGCAGAGGAGGAAACGCCACGGTTTGGCCTTGAGCTGAGCAAGGGAAAGACAAGAGCACAAAGCCCCTGTCTGCCACCTCCACTGTCATTTGGAGAAGGAAATTCAGAAATGACTCCAGAAGAAATGGATCATCTTTTCTCCCAATGCTTTCCTTCAAAAGAAGGACCATTCCTCACTTGTTGGCCATCAACTCCATCCTGATACCCTGAATTTGTAAGACACGCTTTATTTATTCCCCACACAACCATCTCACGTGCCTGGACACGGAGGACTTTGTCCACAGCCGGTTCCAGAAAGTTCAGTCCACAGATTAACAACTGTAACTGGATAATTTCATTTTTAATGGGCTCAGCATTTCCTATTATCATCCTCCCTTCTTCTTGCCAACACTCAGTGAATGGATATTATTTCCTAACTGACTAAATTTTAACACTCATCATATGGGAAGCACAATAATTATTTGATGTGTGGATATTTTATCACAGCTTTTAAGCAGCAACAGACACTGCTCAGCTCCTTAGTGAAGCAGGGCCCTCTTCAAATGCCTTGCACTGTAATTGAGCTCAAGAAAATGCAGGTATTTGTCTGGCCTACAGCAGACAGCAAACAAGGCCAAACCCTTGTTTTAAGGAGCTTTTCATGCATGTGGACAAGAGGATAGAAATTGAGAGGGCACTGAGGCCATGAAGGGAGCTTGTGTGCCCTCTGCCAGGTGCAGCAGTGCTTGGACAGGAGTTGCTCCTCACACCACGCTGTCCAGCACTGTTTTGTACTTTTCCCAGCATATCCATGGAGTCAAAGAAAACATGAGATTAAGGGAGGCAGCTGTGAGGCTGAGGAGGGAAATGGGCTGTTCCACCAGCCTGGTGTAAGTACTGCATGGCAGGAGGACAAAGCACATCCGTGCACAAAAATGGAGATTTATCTGCTGCAGAAGCTGAGAGGAGCTCTGGCTTTGTGGGGGACAGGAATGCCGCTCCTGCTCCTGGCTATCCAGGGATAAATGAGAGAATTAGAACGAGAGAAATGAAGAAATCATTAATCTCTGGGATATAGCTTTGTTCACAGGCTGGCTCTGCTCGTTTGGTGCTGTTCGTTATCCTGCCCGTGGCTCAG
The DNA here is from genome assembly GCF_029207755.1 of Chamaea fasciata. Taxonomy (NCBI): domain Eukaryota; kingdom Metazoa; phylum Chordata; class Aves; order Passeriformes; family Sylviidae; genus Chamaea; species Chamaea fasciata. The sequence goes on from NW_027094107.1 coordinate 2,493,640, forward strand.
CCAGGGTGACCATTGGCTGCTCTGCGCTGGCCAGTTCTGAATGTCACACAAGATTATCTCTTGTAGTTAAATCAGGCAAGAGCAAGAAAATATAAAAACCCCAAAGATGACTCTCAAAACCTTATCAGTGGGGAAAGGCCAAAGAAATGGAGCTGTTTCATCTAGAAAGGCCATAACTAAAAAGGAATGTGCTGTTGGTGTTCCAGTATGTGAAAGCTGCTCCTGGTGATCAATTATTCTCCATTTTGATGGTGGCTTGGCTTAATTCACCACAAGGGAGAACAGGTTTAGAAACTTGGGGGGAAAAAAAAGTGTTTCTATCTACAAGAGTAGTTAAACCGTAGAGCAGAAAAAAAATAGTGAAGTCTTGGGATGGCATTCCTGGGGGATTTTCAAAAGAAGGTTAGACAAACATCCATGAGAGATGATCTGAGTGTGCTTAATCCTGCAAAGGGAATAGCTGCGCTCCTGGGGTCCTGGATGCTGTGTGAGAGGAGGTGACAGATGGAGCAGGGCCGGGAGCAGGTAGGATGAGCAGGACCTGGGGCAGTGTGGGGATGGCAGGAGCAGCAGTGGCACAGACCTGCAGCCTCTGCACAGCATCCAGCCCGCCCGCCTGGCTCGAAAGGAAATTGATGCATCTGGGTCATTTGCACTTATTTGTCTAAATATGATCTTTTTTTACCCTACAGCTTCTACGATTTCCTTTTCTTCCCCTCGCTGAGGTTAATTAAGCTCTTCTGAATAATGCTCTGCAGTCTGTTCACATAATCTGTACTAAGGATTCACAAGGAAAAGATGAAGCCAAAAAAAGTGGTTTGACGGGAGCACAAAGCGAAGTTCTGACACATTACATAAGCCCCCCACAGCTCTGCTCTCGGGGTGCTGCGCTGGGGTTTGGGGCCACGCTCAGGGCTGGCCCTGCCTTGGGCCACCCCCTCTGCTCCCACCCCCCAGCACTGTCCCCTCCTGCAAGAGGGAAGGTGACCTTATGTAACTGTGCTTGGGAGGAAGGAAATCTCCTTTGTGGCCACCATTAGGAAAGCAAGGCTGAGCTTTACTGGAAAACCTGGACGCTGGGATGGGCTCCCACAATGAATTATGCTCCTGCTGTAGTGGATTTGGACGGCTGCAGGAAGGATTGCACCTGTCAGTCCCTGTTCAGTAGCTCTTTGACTCCTACTTGCCTTCTGTGCTGCTTCTCCTGCTCTCTAGTTTTCATCTCTTAACTTTTTTTCTGCCCCACTAGTCCAGAGCACAGCTCCTTGTGCCTGGCACTGCCTGTGGGAGAGGAAAGGTCCAACCCTCCCAGGACACTCAGGGGGAAAAAGAACAGGAATGACAGGGAGGGCAATCTGCAGTCACCAGTGCAAAACGGCATCAGCAAAAAGCCGTTCAGGGGTTTCAGCAGCACAGGGCAGCCGAGGAGGAAATGCTCTCCTGAGAGGGCCTGGCCTGCTCCCAGCCCTTCACCCCATGTGTGCAGCATTCCAGGAGTTTCATATTCCTGCTATTAACTCCTGAGTGTGTGGCCTACAGGGGAGGATGGGGAGGCCCCAAGCAAGGCTTCGGATTTAGGATGGTGTTTTCTCAGGAGCTGTGGTTTACTCTGTGCTGGGTCACACTCGACTTCTCATGCGTAAAGCGAATCATCCATGAAACACAAATGGAGAAAGAGCCATTTCCAGCTGTGAGTCATTAGATCCCTCTTAGGAGCTGACAGGACAGGAGATGCCAGCCGCAGAATAATCCATTACAAGTTCCTCACTGCCTGTGTAGGTTATTGGTGCTCCTGTTAATCAAGCCCTGCATATTCCAGTGCCAAAGGAGTTTCAAAATGACTGGGGGAGGAATTATGTGCCCTGAGGGCATGGATGCAGCCAGGCCCTGTGAGGGCAGCTGCTGGGACTCCAGGTGAAATGACATTTCTCCCTCAGCCCTTCCCCCAACTCTACCACGGGATAAGGACATTTATTTATTGTGCACATCAAGGGGAAGCTCTAAGTAATCGGTGAGAGAGACACTGGAGGGCTCTGATGGTGGATCTCGAACCGCTCAGAGCTGTGCGGGAACAGCTCAGCATTTCCCATGCCTTGGGATCAGAGCGAGCAGAGCCAAGGGAGGCAGAGGAGGCCTGTGGGCAGCCAGGACAGCACAGCACAGCCCCTCCAGCCCTGAGAGGCACAGGGAGGGCGAGGAATAGACAACAGGGCGGCTCTCCCAACGGGGATCATCATCCATCCCCACCAGCTTTAGAGAACATCAGCAGTGCCCTGGAGCCACAAGGGACATCCCTGTCCTGGGGCCAGGGAGAGCATTGTGCTGCTCTGCCCTGGGCTGGGGCAGCCTCACCTCCAGTGCTGGGGCAGTTTTGGACGAAACAATATAAAAAAGACATTCAGCCACTGGAGAGCATCCAAAGGAGGCCACGGTGATGGGGAAGGCTCTGAAGGGACCTGGAGGAGCAGCTGAGAGCATTTGGTTTGTTCAGCCGGAGGAGACCGAGGGGAGACCTCAGTGAGGTCTTTGACATCCTCATGAGGGACGGCTCCAATCTCTGCTCCCTGTGAGCAGGGACAGCACCCAGGGAACGGCTGGAGCTGTGCCAGGGCAGGGTTAGGGTGGAGATCAGGAAAGGTTCTTCCCCCAGAGGGTGCTGGCACTGCCCAGGGAATGGTCCCGGCCCCGAGGCTGCCCGAGCTCCAGGAGCATTGGGACACCACTGCCAGGGATGCCCAGGGTGGGATTGTTGGTGTGCAGGGATGAAAAGCAACAATCCCTGCAGGTGACCTCACCAGAGATGAGGGGTTCCCAGCGTCCGGGGGACAAGAGCCCGCCAAGGACGAGGCTGGACACAGACCCACCCCAGGCCAGTCCTGCCCCTGGTGAGCAGCTGCCGTGGGAACAGGTGGTGACCAGTGAACACTTGGTGCTGGAATTAGGCAACGACTAAGCCAGGGCTCACAATAACTGCACCCAAACACCAGCTCATGGTTTGGGAAAGGCAGAGGTTTGGAAGGGGCTGAGTTGCCTTCTGCACTGAGCTGTGGGTAGGTCTCAGACCCCTCTGTGATTTCCCACTGGCCTGGGCACTGACTGCAGAGCAGAGGAGCAGGGTTCTCCAACATACTCCTGAAATCTGTCCTGATTTTCCTGCTTGCCTGTTCTCTCTCTTCCCTCTGCCCAACCTGCCGTGAGCAATGCGAGCATGGCACGCTGCCACTTTGCCATGTCTTTGGGTATCTTTAGTCATGAGGGCTTTCAACGTTCTTTGACTTTTTAAAAAAAGATTCCGAGCCTACATTTTTAAAGTCTAATTTACCTTAAAGAGACCCTCTGACGAAAGCAGCCTGGCCTGCTTTTCACAAACACCAAGGGGACAGTTTTCTGTGGCATTTGTACATTAAATCTAACCCTACAGTGGGCTGAGTGTTCAGATGGAACAGTGACAGTGACACATGGCAGAGCTCAGTGAAGCACCACACTGGGCCTCTCCTGGGTCCAAACGAGACCCTAAAGCTCAGTGAACCCTTCGGAGTGTTTTTGTCCTAAATATTCTTGATATCAGAAAACAAATCTAAGAGTTTAGATGCCAGACCCTGCGAGTTTTGCTCTGAGCCCTCGGACGTAGCAGGGGCTGAGGGAAATGGGGTCTGCTCAGCCCAGCCAGTAAGGATATGAGCTGCAGGATGGATCCTACCAGGGACAGGGGATGTCCCAACTCCCCCAAACCCCCTCAGCCACTCGCTGAGCCCAAACTCAGCGGGAGTGTCCCTGGGGGAGCCGAGATGCCGGCGCTCTCAGTTTACGTAACTCCTCCCGCACAAGGACAGCTGTGCTGGGGAGGTCGGCAGATCCCTGCCAAATTATTCAGCACTGTCTGTCTCCTGAGCTTGGGAAGAGACGTTTGATTCATCCTCGCCAGCTCCACGGAGCTGCAGTGTGGGATCCGAGAGGGGAGGGCTGGAGCACAGAGCGTTTGTGTGGAAACGCTGTTTTCATTCCGTGGATTCAGTGGAACAGCCCTGGCATTCTGATGCCTCGCTCCACCCTGAGCCCAATCCCTTTGGCTGCAGAGCTCCCAGGCCGGGGCCAGTGCCTTTCTGAAGGACTGATAACAGGAGAGGATGGGGAACCCTTGTGCAGCCACGTCACTGCTCTGCTGGCCTCTCCAGCCGCTCCCAGGGGCTTCACATGGTGCTGATGAAAGGCCACAGCAGCAGGGGCAGGTTTTCGGCTCTGGAGGTTTGCCTGTGGGCCAAATTCACACCCACCGCAATTCCAGGAGCCGCAAAGGAGGCACAGAGTGTTTTGCAGATCATCCTGCAAATCTGTATGGTCACAGGAGACTAAACCCGATCCCTGCCCAGACAACCACACAGATGGTGAAGGACTCCCAATTCAGCCCTTTCTGGATTTTAGCACTCCTCCTGCTGGCTCCTCCAGTCCCTCTGGATCCTGCTCTTCCCTCTCTGCTGTCCCCAGGCAGTGGAAGGGCAGCAGGTTCCAGGTCAGCACAAGGCCCCTGTGACCCTGTGACACGAGGCCCTGTGACACTGTGACATTGCTCAGGGCATGCCACCTGCACAGCCCTGCAAAGGCTCATTCCAGGCCGTGGGACCACTCACAGGAGTGTTCTCTTCCCTGGAGTACCCCTGTCTGAAAGCTGGAGTGCTGTTTCATAATTGGTTTTAGTCTCTACCCTGTTAATTGCTGGACTTGCCTTCCCTGGCTATCTGCTGGCCAAGGGACTGATAAGCATCCAAATTCCTTTCCATGCTCTGTGGTCCCACAGAAACCTCTTGCCTGCAGACAGCACCAGCTGGGCAGGAGCACAGGAGTCACTGGGGCTGGGGAAACACTGGTCTCTAAAATCTTCATTTCACACTTTGTGACCAAGCCACTGTGTTCTCTTTGGTTGTCTCTATGCCCACCTCACAGAATCATGGAGTTTCCTGAGATGGAAGGGACCCACAAGGATCATCCAACTCCTGGCCCTGCACAGCACACCCCAGGAATCACCCCAGCTCCTGCAGCAGGCTCTGCCTGTCAGGGCAGCACCTCTCCTGGGCTGCTGAAACCCAGCCTGACCCATTTCCCCACCCTGCTGCAGGCTGGGCCCAGGCCTGACCCAAAACGTGGCGTTTTGTGGAGATCTGTGTTACTGGGAGAAAAAGAGAAGAGCTGGGACGTGCTGATGGAGTCGAAAACCCACTTAAAGTAATAAGAACTGTCCCAGGGCTGCTGTGCGTTTGCAAACAAGATTTTCGGCTGGTCTCACAGGCCCTTTTCAGCCTGGAATAAAATCAGGGCTGTTGTTTTGGTGCAGAGATCTCCTCGGTGTTTCCAACAGAAGCTACATGGGAGCTGGACCTTCTTCCACTAAAAGGACTCAGAAATGTCTCTTTTATCTTCCCATTTGGAAACCTGGACTGCAATGGAGTCTGACAGGATTATTTTATTTACTCCATCTCCTGTAGCACTGCTATTTCTGGCTACTGCCATTAAACTGGTCTCATTTTGCTTCCCATCCAACCTGCTTTGCTCAGGCAGCTCAAGGGGAAGACAGCAACAGCAATAAACCACAAGCTGGAGCTTGCATTGCCTCCTGATTACAAGAGACACATAAAAAGCACAAATGAAAACTAAATGTGTTTCATGCAGTCACTGATCTTTCTGCGCTGTCAGGAAACACTAAACACCCGTGCCCCATCAAGGACTGCTGGGCTATTGGTGAAAGAAAAGTGGAATTTAGAGCAGGAGCTCTGTTAACCCTTCCTGCTTCACACTGTCATTCCCAGCCCCATGCCACAGTGCCCCGGAGCCCGTTGGGGGAATTCAAATTATTACCCAGAACAGAAAAAAGAAGATCCTCGTCTGCTGAGAACCTCGAGCATCCCCAAAGTGATCCTAATTAATGCTGTGTGTCACAGGCCTGGATGTTAAGTACCATGATTTGCAAATCTAAAGCATCTCCGTGTCAAACTCCCTCAACTTCAGGGTGATAAGGAAAGTGGACCCTGTGCCTTTAAGGCAACATCTTTTAGTGTTACCATCACCCAGGATTGCCTTCATCTCTTGGTAATTATGGCCAGCATCCCAGAATAGGCATTTTTCTCCTGATTATACACATATGGCAAGGCACACTGAGGCACTGCTTGCTTCCTGCCCAGCCTATTCCCTTCTGCCTTCCCAAAAGGCAGTTCTGAATTTGGGTATCCGACCAGCTCTTTGGAAAAGGCACCACTTTGTCCTCACACCCACAGCAGTGTCCCAGCCTGTGGTTCAGGAAACTTGGGCAGAAATTCACTGGGGGAGTTTCACATCGATCCAACAGCTGGAAGTTACCTGGCTTTGCAAGGAAAACCTGGATCCTGAGCTCTCCCAGTGGCTCTGAATCAGGAACTGTAGCATCCAAACTGGTTTCAGTTTGTTGAACCCTGAAATAGTTGACAAGGCCATTTCATCTGATCAAACTCCTCACTGCCTGGCACCAGCGAAGAATTCAGTGGTGATGTTGGGAAGTGACCTGGACTGTCTCTGGTGGCAAAATCTTAGCCAAAGAGACTTATCTGTAAAGCCTGGGAACTATTTTTGTGAGAATTATCGCACACAAGTTGCTCTGCAAGATGTCTGCCAGCAGGGAGAGGTGCCTGCCATGGTGTCAGCTTCTCCACTCGCTGCAGCCCTTGGAAACCTTTAATGCAGCTTTCCTGCTTGGAAGAAAGACTTCAGTACACCCACAGTGGTGGAAATAACATCTGCCAAACACATTCGAGTGCAGCCCTGGGTAATCAATCATTTCCCAACCCCGGTCTCTGTCTGAAGGTGTAGTGGGTCATGGAAATGCATTCAGGAATTCCCAGGCTTGCAGGTGGAAAAAGCAAGCAACAACCAGGTGATAATGTCAGGAACAACCATCCTGGGAGTTATTCCCCCTCACAGAAATGCCTTGGCCAGGTGTCCCGCAAAAAAAAAAAAAAAAGTCCCTGAAACATTTTTAGACCCCAAGAGAAAGGGGTGGCAAAGCCTCTGGAGAGCAGGACATGAGCAGAGCAGGTGGGGTTTGTCTGGAAATGTGTCACCTGCTGCTGAAAGCAGGTAGCCGGACACTGGAAATACCTGCACAGCCATCAGCGTTCCTTCCTCAGGGAACACTGGATGGGCCAGCAGGAAAAACCCTCATCTTCCACTGCATGAACTGTGAGCAGAAACCTGCAGGGTGAGCCCACACGGGAACAAGGTTTGGAGACAACGGAGCTCCCAGGGAATGCCAACAGCAAAACTGTCACAGACCTCTGGGACAGTTTGATACCAAACTCTGTCCCACCAGGAACTCCTGGATCACCCTCCCCAATCACAGGATCCATCTGAATTACCAGGGGATGCAAACACCTTCACAGGTCAGCAGGGAGAGGAGGATGTGCAGGTAACAGCAGTGAAGATCAGGAGGAGTGAGGATCCTGTCTGGGATATGTGTTCGCCTTCTAAAGCCACTTGGGATATCACCCATGCCTTCATCAAACTGAAGCCTCTGTGCCATATTTAAATATGGAATTAGCTCCTTATTTCTATTAAAAATCTCTTTGGGCCAACAAAGAGATAAAAATCAACCACAATAATTTTAACAGAAGTATTTTCATGCAGACTGTGTCATGATGAGGGATGTATCACACCTATTAGTTTGTTACACCTGGAGAAAACCCACAAATGCAGATTTTCTGAAGATTCACTGAGATGTGTCATCCTAAGTGGCTGCAAAGCTGCTGCCAGGGGTGTGGGGATCATATTCCATCCTTCAATTTTAGAGCAGGGTTGGTAAGGAAGGCTGGCCCAGCTTCCCAAACCTGGAAGTAAAAGGTGCCTCCCTGAGGGGCCTGAGCTCTGATCCTGCCCCTTGGCATCTGCCAGGGAGGGCAAGACACCACAGCCTACAAGCCACTCACAACTGTTTTATATATGGGATGCGTGGTCCCGAAATGTGAGCCAGCACTCCTCTGAGTTTCAGATTTGGACCCTCATTCTGAATAAGGGAAAGCATGATCTGGATGGATCAGCTGGAACTTCATCTCCCCTCCTACCCCAGCGCTGAAAAGCAGCAGCTGGAAACAGAGACACAGAGGGCGAACCTGCAGTGGGCTCTGTGCCCACGGGGCCACCAGAGGGGCTGCCACCCTGTGCCCTGTCACCCCAGAGCTGGGGGGACACCCACTGTGCCACGAGGCCTTGGCAGGTCCTGACACGGGGCCAGGGGTCCTGCCAGGAAGGCCCAGACCCCCAGCACAATCCACAAGGTGCTTTTCACACAGGCACCTCTGGTGGAACACCTCCACACCCCCCAAAATGCCTTTTCCATGCAGAAGTGTCACACTAACAGTGTCTGAGCTCTGATGGAACCCTGTGAACTGCCCACCACTCTCCACTTGTGCTGATGACCACGGAAACCCCAGCCCTGATTTTCCCAGAGTTAAGGGAATGCTCAATACCTCTCTGGACCAGACCCAGTGCAAGGCAGACTGGATGCTGCCTCCTGAATTGGAAATTCAGGGTCACAATCAAAGAGGAGGAGGTCAGCATCAAGAAGGAAAGCAGCTGTGCACCTCCAGGCTCATTGCAGCTCTCACTGCTGCTCTGTGGCTGTTTCTGTACAGGGCTGGGCAAGGAGGGGAAGGCACCACAACGAGGAGGGGGAAAACCAAGCACAGGCATTCCAGAAGGCAGAATTTCAGTCAACCGTGACTCAGGAGAAGAAAGTGCCACCCACTGCAGCGCCCGGGCCGCAGAGGGGGCAGTGATGCCGCGCTGAGTCAGGAGCCACCCCCGTCCCCACCCACGCCCTTCGCGCGGTGCCAGGGCCTCCTCGGAGGGTGCCAGGCTCAGCCCGTCCCCAGCCCTGGCAGAAACCGGTGCTGTCCCAGGGACACCCCCCTGCACGGTTCTGTGCGGCTGCAGGGAGGGACAGCAAATCCTGAGCTGTCCCTTCGTGTCACACAGGCGTGGTGGCAGCGAGCTGCGGTCACCTCAGTGGGACACGGGGGTACCAGAGCTGCTGCTGGACACAGTTTCTGTGGCTCACAGCTCCCCTGCTGCCATTAACACCACAGCACACCAGCAGCAGCATCCTGCACTGCCCTCCCACCTTCTCCATGGGTTCCAGGGCAGGGAGGGGCCCTGTAAAACCCAGCAGGGCAGAGACAGGAGGATGAGGCTTAAAAAGCCTCTCCCCAAGCGCCAGCACAGACACCCAGCACAGCCCGGCTGCTGCTCATCACCATCTCAATGCAGCAATTGGGCTGTCAGCCCCGCTGCCAGGTTTTGTAGTTCATACAGGAATTGCAGGGCTATCTAATCCCAAATCATACACTGCAGCCAAAACCTAAAACGAGAAGGGAGGCAACGAGCCAAAGCAGGGGCACATGAGATAAAGGCATGAAAAGAGCAAGTGGAGGCTGGGTTTGCAAGGAGCACAGAAATCCCTGTGTCACAGTGTGCTCCTCACCCTGAGCATGCACGCTGCCCTTCCTCAGGGCTCTCCACATCCTCTTCCGCACGTGCAGCCAACAGCCAGCACGCCCCGAAAACCACCTTGGACTGGCAAGCCTGCCCACAGCACGCCCTTAGCTGTGTCCTTACCTTCTTGCAGAGAACCATCTGGTGATCAAAGAGAAAGAAAACTCGCTGCTGGTTCCGTCCATAAGGCTGGTAAATCCAGGACATCTCTCCCGTGTAGATCAGCTCCGAGCTGCGGTCCAAGATATCGTCTCCCTGCAGGGCACAGGGAATGAGGCTGAGTCAACTGCACTCACGAGTTTGTCTTTGCACCATGGGGAGAAGCAGCAATTTAGGAAGATTCTGGCCCCTTCTGCAGCTCTCAAAGCCACCCCACCTGATTTCAGACCAGAAACTGGGACTGGGGGATAATTCTGACGGAAGGGGAATAAATGAAGGAAGTGGGGATGCTTGGAACATGGTCACTACAGCTCACATTGCAATGGGGAAAGAGCTGCCCCAGACACTGTCCCCACTCCCCTCTCCAGGTACCCCCAGACCCTCGGATCTTGCTGCAGGTGCTGGTGGCATCAGGAAAACTAAGCCCCTTCCTCCTGCCCACCCCCGAGGCACTCTGAATTCAGGGCACCGAATTCCCCGCACACCCTCCCTTTAAAACAGCATCCCACAGCCCTTCCCCTCCTGAAATCTCCAGCCAGCTACAAAAGCCCGGGACAGGCTGGGAGATCAGTTCCCCATCTCTGAGGCTGCCAGAACTCAGCCCTCTGGATTGCTGCCTCTCTTCTCACTCATGCAGGCACTGCCAGTCCCTTCTCCCATAGCTCATTAGAGCTCCAGCTCCAAAATCCTGTCAGGACCACCCTGGTTCCTGTGGCAGCCCCGGGCCCCCCCGGCTGGCCAGGCCTCCCTGCTGGCTGCCAGAGTGCCCTCACCCTTCCCTGCCTCCGGCTAACGCTTGTTTTCCTCTCCCGAGTTTTTTTTAAGGATTCATGAGCAGATGGTCTTGAAAACACAGCGCTCTCTCTCTCTCTCCCACTCTCGGAGAGAACAAATGCAGTCACCCTCCACTAATTGGAATGAGCTGGACTTTTTAAAAAGTTAATTAAAATGTATTTATTAAAAATGGGTGAATTCACCACCACCTGCCCTGTGGGCATCTCGGCGGAGCACCGCCGAAGGAGGCGGGATGGCTCCAGCTGAAAGGTAAGAGCAGCACTCAGGAGCAGCACTCAGGAGAAGGATTCAGGAGCAGGATTCAGGAGCAGGATTCAGGAGCAACACAGAGAAGAGCTTTTTTTTTTTTTTTTCCCTTCTTGGCTGTGAACTACTGCAGTTCTGGCTTTGATGCCAAGCTGGAACCAATATCTGGGACGAGAGCATCCCAAAAATCCCAGCAAACAGCTTGTCAAGGTTCAGCCAGCTATGGGGGGCATCTAGCTAGACACACACTGCTGGTGCTGCTCACACTTGCAGGTGCCAAGGCAGCCAGGAGTCCCCCCAATCCCGATTCCGAGGTGAGGATTTCAAACTGCTGCTCAGGTAAATGGGTAATTAACCTCTCAGCGTTGATTGGGAGTGACCGCCTGTGTCCCCGGGCCCTGTGACAACAGCAGCTTCATTAAGTCACTGCATCATCGAGCTGCAGCACAGACTTCCAAATCGCCTTAGCCAGGGCTTTATCCACCTCCCTGCCTCACTCCTGTGCCTGTGCTGTCCCAGGGGCTAATGAGGGATGACTTCTGGGGACACAGAGGGTCACTGCCCAAAGGGATGGGCTGTCATCACCCCGTGCCTCAGCAGGGTCCCACTTCAGCCCGGCCAGAGCCAGGGGCCGAGTGCTGCTGCCACAGCTCAGGGGGACGTGAGCCCCAGAACAAGAAGCCTCTGAAGAAAACACACCAGCTCCAGAAATTGTGAGCCTTCCTGGCTACACATGAGCTTACATGAAGAAGATTCCCACAAGCCTATGGATGGGAGCTTTAGGAGAGGGGGCGAGCTTAGGAGAGGCTGGCTGCTAAAAATAGAAAGCCAGCTTTGTCTTTTTACTCCTGTGGTAGCATCTGAAGCCTGAGGACACACAGAGGGCTCTGTAAACACTTCTACTTGATTAGCTGAATCCAAACTGTGTAGTCCCTGCAAGCAACATAACCCAAAAACATCCAGATCCGAAACGATGGGATTTGTATTGCATTTCGTATATGGGGAAAACAATTTCTACATCCAGTCTATAGGCTAGAAATAGCTGATTTCCCACTTGGGGTGAGCAAACTGGGAAATACAGATTGCAGAGTCTGGGACTGGCACGTGGCTGGCCAAGAGCAGCGTGTCCATGGTCCTGCGCTGCTCCTCCAGCCTGGGCTGTGCCAATTCCCGCAGCGGAGCCTCAGGGCAGAACTTCTGAACCTCCCAAGGCTTTTCTTGTCCCGACACACTTGTACCTCTCTGAAGAGCACAAATTGTCTTCTCCTGGTCCCCACTGTGGGGCTCAGGGGGCAGTTGCAGGGTGGCGGGCAAAGAGGGACATCGGCTTTTCAGCTCCATCGCCTCGATCCCTGCTCCAGGCAGACTTCCCCAAATGTCTGTCCCAGTCCCACGCCTCCAAATCTGTACAGAACCAGGAAAAAATTTCCTTTTTCCTCTAAATTTTTTTTCCAACTCCCACAGAGGCTGGATCATCTGTATCCTTCTGTAAGTTAAGATAAACCCTGCTGAAAAAAGAAGAGCCTGAACTTTTAGTTGCTCTGAACTTGAACTGGCAGACGTTCAGGAGAGCACAGCAGCGGAGCGGCCAAGAGAAGCCCTGACTCCTGACGCCTTTTCCAACCTGAGTTTTGTCCCATAAGCCTCCAAAAAACCCCCTCAGCCGTCCCCAGAGGGCTCCAGGGCTTTCAGTGCACATCCTGCAGCACCCAGAGGGCAGCCCAAGGAAAGCTGACTCCTCTGCTCTTCACGCCGTGCCGGGCAGAGCCCCAGCCCTTCGTGTGCAGTCATGGGAGCAGAAGGTCACCCGGATCTGGGCTGGCTGTGAGCTCCCTGGAGCCCTGCAGTGACACACTGAGTCCCCAGGCCACTCCTGACTGTGACAGCACAGGGTCAGCTCTGCTGCTGCTGCTGCCTGCAAGGATGTGGATCCCCAGCTCCCCTGTGCTGCTGCAGTGACCACCACGCTCGGCAACGGGCAGCTGGGAGGAACCCAAGAGGTTTAACGGTGTCGTGGAATAAATGCTGTTGGGAGCAGCAGGATATCACAGAAGGGTTGGCACCGAGAGCTGCTGCCCCTGCCGGGAGCCAGACACTTCCCTGGGCTCGGGAATGCTCAGAGCCCACCAGAGCTGCTCCCCTGTCCCCCAGCCCACCCCTCACGGCCCTTTGCTGTCCCTGCTGGGCACCAGGAGAGGATTTCGTGCCCTTTCCCCAGTTCCAGGGAGCCGGCAGGGCTCTCTCGTGCCTGACACCGCTGTTCTGCAATTAGAGACTGACAGGCTGATTAGCACCCGGGGCTACACTGAGATCACAAAAAGGAACGCCAGCGAAATGTTGTCCTTTTCAACAGGCTCAGTTTTGATACCTTCTGTTGCTGGAGGGGGGGGGGGGAAAAAAAAAAGGAAGAAGGAGAAAAAAGAAAGCTCCGTTTCAGTCCCCACTGTGGTTTTCTTCCCCAGGATTTCGCATCAGGCTGTGCTCACTTTGGTGCTTACAGGCAGCTTCCTTTCGTGGCACTCTTGGATTCACTAACGCAGTTATCAGGCTGAGACCAGTGATTATAGATTACATAATTAAGGGCAGCAAGTCTTGATTTAAAGGACCCATAAATAACAGGAATAAGAAGAAATTTAAAAGGACAACGCTCATTAAATTTCTCAAATGTATATATTTCTCCCTTCGTGGAAATTTAATACTCTTGGAAGCTGCCACAGTGGCACCCCATGGGAATCTTTGGTAGAAATATCTAAATATCTACACAAACCAAAGTGATCTGTGTAAATAGCAAGTTCAAACCCATCCAGGCTGATGAGCAAGGCTCTGTCCTGTGCCAAACATGCCCCTGTTGGATCAGGGACCTCCAGAGATCTCCTCCCAGGGAATGGGAGCCACATCCTGTGTGTTTTTCCTCCTATGAGAAAAAAACTGGGCGGAAAGGGAGGAAAGTGTTCCTGGAGGGCTGGAGAGGAAGCCTGAACTGCTGCAGCGATTTCTGCTTCATTTTGTTTTGATGTGGTTCAAGAGCTGTGTGAAAAGGCATAAAATTGAGCAATTCCAGGTGTGCTGAAGCACAGACCTGTTTTCCATCCCCACGTCATCCGTACAGGGCACTCGGAGAGGCTGTGCTGAGTCCTGCCCACGGGGACAGAACCCAAATCCTGCCCAGGAGCAGAGCCCAGCGAGCCGGGCACGGTGGCACAGGTGGCACAGGTGGCACAGGTGGCACAGGTGGCACAGGGCTCCACGGGCTCACAGGATCCCCATGGGGGGCAGGAGAGACGGACCAGGAGCAGAGGGGAAGGCAGGGATGTGCCTCTGAGCAGTGTAAATACAGCCCTGCCCACGCTGGGGCTGGCAAAGACTTGGAAATGATGATGGACTTTGTGGAAATCTCTTTTAATCCTGCTCTGTGTTGTGTGTGGAGCTATTCCCACCACGCTTTGAGGGCTGGAGCTCCCTCAGAGGGCAGGAACGGGGAAGGGGAGAGCAGCAAAGGCTGCCCAGGATGGGCTCTGGCTGCCCCCTTTGAAGCCAGCTCTGTGTTGCCGGTTTGCCCTGCTGCCTTTAAATGTCACCGGTTTGATCTGAGGGTGTTTCACTCCGAGCCAGGGGGACGATGCTGAGCAGGGGGAAATGGAGCTGCAACATCAGGGAACACTTCAGAACTGAAAGGCACTGAAAGGGCTCGGTGGGAGGCGGTGGAAGCCCCAAATTCTGAGCCATTACCAGCTCAAAGGACAAAAGGCACTGGAGGACTGGTGTGGGCAGCACCTCTCTGGGTCTGTTTATACTCCAGAAATTCAGGTTACAAAATAAAGCAGTGAGTCACACGTGGCAACAGACCAAGGCAGGCTTCTCGGTCAAGCCCACATTGCCACAAATTCCACAGGAACTCATCTCACAGTGGCCGGGATTATTCCTGATTTACAGCACTCACTGAGATCAGAATCTTCCCTTAACATTCTGCTCAGTCATTACTTGTCCAAAGATGCCAAAGCTGCCAATAATTCCTTAAGACTCCAGGCCTGGCTGTCCCTCGTGCCAGGCCACCCTTTCCTGGTCCCACTGGCAATTCAAACAATCGGCTCCTGCTTGCAGGATTTCTTGGGGAAAACCTCTGGCTTTGGTTAACTCAAGGATATTTGCAGCTTTCAAATACTCACCCTGAAATTCACCACCATGGGGCCACGCATGGGATACAATTTTATCCCTTGGAGGGATAAAAATGATTCCTGAAACATGGGATTCAGTAAAACCCTTCTGCTTAAAGCAGCTTGGACATGCCTTTACTTCTCCTATTTGTTTTAGGATCAGCATTCCCAACACCACCTCTCCTTGCAAGAAAATGCGCACACAAATTTTATACACGAGAACATTTCAAATATTCCCTCACTAAGTATTTTTTGCTTGGTGGGGAATTTTTCCTCCTTCTTTAAAAAATCTTCTTCCACAATCTCCTCACAAAACATGGGTAAATTTAGAAACAAAAAAAACGCAACTTCAGAGCAGAAAATCAGCATCATCAGTCTCAAGATGCTGAGGAAAAAACAGACATTCCTCCAAATGAAATATTCCCATGTGCTGAAACATTCAGCCACTGAAATCGTTCACGAAGTGCAAACGCGGTGGGAATTTGGGATTAGCTCTGGCTTGAGCCCTGCCTGGATTTCTGCTGGAAAGAAGACTGAACTGGAAATTTTTCACGCCTGGTTCCTGTTTCTTGTGGTCAGCGCTGTTTTCAGGGGGTGTCAGGAGTGCTGTGCCTGTGCCCTGCAGCCAGGAAGGCGGGGAATTACAGCTCTGGGTTCCTCTCTCTGCTCAGGGAACTTCCCACAGACTGCACAGGCCTTGTAGCAGCACAGTAGGGACAGCAAACACCAACTGGGACTTGTGGTCTTCTCCTCAAACCAGAAATGTCCCTTCCCCACAACCTGGAGAAGCTGGGGACACACACCGGGAGGTCCCTCCTGTACCCCAAAACTGCACAGGACACAAAGCTCGGAGCCCTCAGGGGCTCAGAGCCCAGTGCTCCATGTCCTGGGGACATTCCCGCAGCCACCGAGTGGGATTTGGGGTCTGCAGTGCCACAGGAACACCTGCACACATCTCAGCACATCCAAGCACTTCCCTAAGATTCAATCTTTTCATTTCTCCCACTCTCTTCCTGCATTACACTGTGGCTCACTTCTGGGTATTTTGAGTTTCTGTGCATCCTTCTGGCTGTTCCATGGACAGCTGTGGAGTGGGGGCTGCATCTGATGATTCAGAACTGCTTTAGAGGAAAGAATCAAGCCCTGAAATCCTCTGTGGGTCCAGCTCTCATCCTCCACTTTCTCATCAAAACTCTGTGACTCTTGTCGATCCGAAATGCAGAATAAACAGGGCAAGGAGGGTGTTTTCCTTTGACCAGGGGCTGTGTTCCCATCGGATTTCTGAGTGTACCAACAGCAGGCTTTGCGATGTTATGAGAAACTGAAGGATGTTGCTGCAATAATGTGCTCAAAATCTGGAATAGCTGAAAAAAGCCTGGAAGAATAATTTGGCAAGTTCCTGAGGATAGGATGGAGATAAAGAATGGGTACTGCAAAGCAGAAATGGATTATCAAGGATAGGGCTAAATAAAAATGAATTATCAACTGAGCTAATGGAAGAGAAAAAGGAACTGCTATTCCATAGATCCTGTGTGGAGGTCACCTTGGCTTCCCTCTCACACATGAATATTCACTGGCTTGGAATGGATCTGTCCTTAGTCAAGATTTATTTACAGCCAGAGTCTCAGAGCTCCTCACAAATGACCCCCATTAGCTCATCCCACGGCACACTCCAGGGCTGAGCGTGGAGCTGATGGTCCTGTGCCTCCCGCAGAGCACTTTCCTCATTCTGGAAATGAGTCTGTGTGACAGTGAGAGATGTTCCCGAGCAGTGAAACAATCAGACACATCGTCTGTGCTCCCTGCTCTCCCAGCCAGCCACAATCCCAGCTCTGATTGCTGCATTTATGTGTTTTATTGTGTGTTTTATCACCAGATCCAGGGTTAAACCCAACCTCCATCACTGCAACGAAACTAATCCAGCCAAGGAGGACACAGGTGATGCACCTGTATTTCTCTCCCTCTCCTCCCAGCCTCCACAGATCAGAAATAAAATAATTAAAGGATTAACGCCTCTTTCTCATACACCCATTTACACAGTATGATCCCAATGACTGGAATGTGGAGTTATTTCAGACTTCACAAGTGAGGAAGCAGAAAGGCTGCTCCATCACTCTGATTATCTCCTTGCTGAACACATGGGCTGATGACAACAGCGAGAGGATTTACAAAACCGTTTGTCCTCAATCTGCTGCAAAACCCTATTTATGGATTACTTCCATACAATGATTTTAAAAAATCAGGGACAAAAAGAAAAGGAGAACATAATTTTAGTATGGCTTTTCTTCCAAACACATGGCACAAATGTGGAGACTGAAGGCCTGCTGGTGAGGAATCCTTCTGCTGACTCTGCCTTCCCTGTGCCTCTCAGCTCCTTAATTACACCATCACTACACACAGGGCTGGTTCAGAAATATCTTTAAGTGGGATGTCATTTATAAAATGCAAATAGCATCTCTAACTCCAGTTTAACAGTTTGGCTTCCAGTCATGAAACAACCACCACAAGCATTTTCTTCGTTTTCTTAACGTCTTTCCCTTCATCCTCCCCAGTGACACAGCGCAGAGGCAGAATGCACACAGAGTTTGCTGCAAGTCTCACCTACCACCAGCACTGCAATCACAAAAGTCACTGCAGGTGATGAAATTGGAACTGGACCCTGGATTTTCTCTAAGTCACCATTAACGTTCAAGCACCACCGTGAAGTCACAATTGTGCCTTCTCCACCCCAGGCTTCATCCCAAGCTGTGGGAAATGAACTCCAGGGTCTAAGATCACTCAAGAACAGCCTGGAACGTGCCCTTGCCAGGTTCCCAGCCCAGGTTTACTGTACCTCCCAGTCCAGGACGGAGGCCTGCCACTGAGCTATCTTGTCGATGTTCTCCAGCCTCCGCTTGCGCTCGTTGATCTGGAGGGTCACGTTCCTCATCACGGCCAGGGCAGCAGCCACGTACCTGTAGTCACTGGGCACAGAGGGAAAGGCTGTCAGAGGCAGCAGGACGTGCCCAGGAGGCTGTCACAGCCTCACCAGCCCAAGGGAAGGGGTGACCCTCAGTGCTCTGATGGGATTTTTCCATCTGGAGCGTCACAACAGAGCAGCTCGACGGAAACTGGAATGGGGAGCCCAGTCTGGCCTCTGCCAACACAGCACTAAAGGCCAGCCCGTTCCAGCCTCAAGGGGCCCAGCTGGAGAGCATCCTGAACACTCTTACAGCCTCTGTGTTTGGGCCCAGATTTTTCTGGTTTTAAAATGAACGTTTAGAGAAGGGTTCATTCAAAGACCAGAGCACCTTCCAAGCCACTCCCAGCGCAGTCACCCCATGGAATTCACTCTCACTGCAGATTCGGGTCAGCAAATCAAATTTTTCCCCCCTGCGTGGTCCTATGAGTGCAGTAACACAGAGTGAGAACAGGCTCCTGCCAGGGCTACTGAGGATGATGATCAGTCTTTTCAAAAAGTGATGCTGAAAATCAATGCCATTGATTCCTGCCCTGTGCCTGCTTTCCCATTCCAAGGAGCTGTAATGTTCATTTCCATTGGGAAGACAGGCAAGGCCAGCTGCCACACCACCACCACAATGTATTATTAACTTAAGGGCTGCTATTGATTGCTGACTAATGAGAAAAACTGCCATCTTGGGCAGCTGCAGGGGGAATGGCTTTATTGATTATTGCTAAGCATTGTGCTGGTGACAGCTAAAAGAGGGGTGAATGCTGGGAATTAGATCCCCTCTCCCAGTGCTCCCAACAGGATAAATACTGAGAAACAAACACGCTGTGATGCACAAAAAATATTATTTGCTCTTTTGACATCCTTGCTCGGATGAAATCTCGAGCTGAGTTTTCATTTTTTCTTTAATTCTTATGTCAAAATTCTAGGTGTGGTTAAAAATAATCCCACAAATTCCAGGAGAGCAGGACTAGGCCTTCAGCAAAATAAAGGAAAATAGAGGATGGGCTGCCTGATATATCCATCACAGAGAGGTCTGGGTGGGAAAGGACCTTAAAGTCCATCCAGCTCCACCCCCTGCCATGGGCAGGGACATTTTCCACTATTCCAGGCTGCTCCAAGCCCTGTCCAACCTGGCCTTGGACACTTGCAGGGATGGAAGGGATGGTGCTACACAATGAACAACTTTTGTACCTCCCTTTGTGTGAGCATCTGTGTGAAGGGAGATTGGTTGTGTAAGGCAGGAAAGGAGCTGTGCCAGGGGGACATCAGGGTGGTCTGGAGAACATCCATGAGTTCTTTAGGGAAACAGGGAAGTCCCTATGACCAGGAAGGTTCTGGAAAGGCAGGGAGAGGTGCAGGGTTCACAGACAGTCACTGATGCTCTCCCAGCAGTGATGCTCATGCTCAGAAGGGAGGGCATTCCCTGGCAGAGTCTCGTGTTCCTACATTCCCAACTGCAGCTCCCTTCTGCTCTGGGAATGCTCAGCATCCCAGCAAGCTGCACTTATGACCTTCCTATATTTAATTCATATTAAGCTGGAATAGATCTTTAGGAGGTGAACAGATGTGGCTTTGTGAAAAATTCAAATGAAGCAGGCTGCAAACAGGCAGCAGTTGGAGGGAGGCAGGCTCTGAGCTCTTCCCCCATCCTGCCTCCATGCAGAGTGGGACGGTGCCAGCCTTTTATCTTGGGAATGCTAATTCCCTAATTCCAGTGAGAGAACCCCAGCAGTGTTTTCCTGTCACGCTGTAATGAAGAAAAGACTCGGGACTGAACTTTTTGGGCTCCCGGCCCATGTCTGTGGCAGAGCTGGCAAAAACTTAGAATAAAAAAAAAACAACAGAAGCAGAGCATTTGGCCATGAGGCAATAATAGGATCCCATTAACCATGAGATGAAGGTAAATAAATGGTTTGTCAATTCTATTGGGGCTGCAGTGGCCACTTCCCAGTGCTCCATCAGAATCCAAGTCTACATCCTTGCCAAGCGTCACACTGCCATGTCTGGGGAGTGTGGTCTGATTTCAGCGTTGTCCTGAACTGGTGCAGGGGAAATCCACAGCTCTGCAGGTGTGGTGGTAGCGAAAAGGAAGGAAGAGAAGAGGATCATGTTCCTCTGCTAGATGAAGCTCACATCCCCGCTTTCTCTGTGTTTCACCATGTTTTGCCTCACTCCAGGGCTGGGATTTGGCACTGGCTCTGTGCAGCCACAGGTTTCCTCCTGTGCTGTCACAGCTTCAGGGGTTACTCCTCCTAATGCAAGGTGAGTAAAGCTCACCCTGCCTTCCCTTCCCAGAGCATGGAGAAACCAGAGAAACACAGTGTCCATGGCAATCCAGGGACACCGAGCTCTCAGGCTGAGTCACCCAACTGCTGCTGAACCCCAGGAGAGCTCCCAAGGCTCCTGAGAACATGACTCTGTGTGATTACTTAACAACATGGTGAGTTTAAAACATCCCAAAGGGAACAGGAATGTGCTTCCAAAATAATCCAACCCTGGTGTTATCACGCTGCCCACATCCTCTTTGCTGTGGCTCCAAAATAACTCACAGAGGGTCATTTTAAACACCCTCCTGCTGGGAAAGCCACATCTGAGCTCCCAGGCAGTGCTGTGGGTTCTCATGTGGGAAAACCCACAACCTGTGGGATCCCAGAGCTGCTTTCTGATGCCCCAAAGCTCCCATGAGTCCATTCCAAGTTTGATTTGGTCTTTGGAAAAGCAGGGATTGGATCTGAAGCCAAAGGCTTGTCCAAACTGGTGATCTGGGGCATTTGGCTACTCAGACTTGGGAGTCAGGTCCAAGCAAATCAATGCACCTCTGCTCACATCACACTTCTGCTCTTCTAGAGCTGGGCTTGGGAAAAACATGCCATCAAACACTTGCAGAAGTTTTTGAAACATCTCCGGTCTTTTCTGTTCTCACTTGCTTTTAAATGGGTTTTGGAAAAGGAAAGAAAATTGGCAGGGCAGGAGCAAATCTGCTCTTACAGGGCCTGATTTTTCTTTCACCTTATTTTCACAGGAGCAAATCCCAAGTGGTATCACAGCCTGACTGCTGATTCACACTGTCAGGCAGCCAGGCTGATTGTCCTCAGCAGCAGCAAAAGAGATCCTGGAAATTTTGGGAAGCAATCAAACTGCAGGTGCTCCTCTGAACCTAAACCCCATGGCAAAACCAGAGATAGGACTGGGCTGAAAAGCTGAGCAGGTTTGGAGCTCTCCCCCATCAGGCTCCAGCTGCAGATCCTGGCCCTGTACTCACTGTGTGCCCAGGTTCTCCCCAGGAGCACGGAAGGAGCCTCTCAGACCACTGGATGCTAATCAGTAATTTTTCCAGTGTAACTGGTAGCATCAGAAAGTACATCCAAGGGTAATTAGTTCACATGTCTGATTAGGACACAGCTGAGTGTGTCTCCATCGAGAATTGCTGCTTCGAGAAGACTGAACTGTCTGCTGACCCTTTGTCCTGCTCCCATTGATACAGGATGGCACAGCGACAAGAGCTGGACAGAAAACCCTAACGCCTGTGTGGGAAGCAGCACTGGACAGAAAACACCAACCCCTGGGTGGGAAGGAGCACTGGAGAGAAAACCCCAAGCTCCGCCTGGGAAGAAGCACTGGACAGAAAGCCCCAGGTCCTGTTGGGAAGGAGCCGTGGACAGAAAGCCCCAGGTCCTGTTGGGAAGGAGCCCTGGACAGAAAGGCCCAGGTCCTGTTGGGAAGGAGCAGTGGACAGAAAGCCCCAGGTCCTGTTGGGAAGGAGCCCTGGACAGAAAGCCCCAGGTCCTGTTGGGAAGAAGCACTGGACAGAAAGCCCCAGGTCCTGTTGGGAAGGAGCCCTGGACAGAAAGCCCCAGGTCCTGTTGGGAAGGAGCAGTGGACAGAAAGCCCCAGGTCCTGTTGGGAAGGAGCAGTGGACAGAAAGCCCCAGGTCCTGTTGGGAAGGAGCAGTGGACAGAAAGCCCCAGGTCCTGTTGGGAAGGAGCAGTGGACAGAAAGCCCCAGGTCCTGTTGGGAAGGAGCAGTGGACAGAAAGCCCCAGGTCCTGTTGGGAAGGAGCAGTGGACAGAAAGCCCCAGGTCCTGTTGGGAAGGAGCAGTGGACAGAAAGCCCCAGGTCCTGTTGGGAAGGAGCAGTGGACAGAAAGTCCCAGGTCCTGTTGGGAAGGAGCCCTGGACAGAAAGACCCAGGTCCTGTTGGGAAGGAGCAGTGGACAGAAAGCCCCAGGTCCTGTTGGGAAGGAGCAGTGGACAGAAAGCCCCAGGTCCTGTTGGGAAGGAGCAGTGGACAGAAAGCTCCAGGTCCTGTTGGGAAGGAGCAGTGGACAGAAAGCCCCAGGTCCTGTTGGGAAGGAGCAGTGGACAGAAAGCCCCAGGTCCTGTTGGGAAGGAGCAGTGGACAGAAAGCCCCAGGTCCTGTTGGGAAGGAGTCCTGGACAGAAAGCCCCAGGTCCTGCTGGGAAGAAGCCTTGGACAGAAAGCCCCAGGTCCTGTTGGGAAGGAGCCCTGGACAGAAAGCCCCAGGTCCTGTTGGGAAGGAGCAGTGGACAGAAAGCCCCAGGTGCTGTTGGGAAGGAGTCCTGGAAAGAAAGCCCCAGGTCCTGTTGGGAAGGAGCAGGGGACAGAAAGCCCCAGGTCCTGCTGGAAAGGAGCAGTGGACAGAAAGCCCCAGGTCCTGTTGGGAAGGAGCAGTGGACAGAAAGCCCCAGGTCCTGCTGGAAAGGAGCAGTGGACAGAAAGCCCCAGGTCCTGTTGGGAAGGAGTCCTGGACAGAAAGCCCCAGGTCCTGTTGGGAAGGAGCCCTGGACAGAAAGCCCCAGGTCCTGTTGGGAAGCAGCCCTGGACAGAAAGCCCCAGGCCCTGTTGGGAAGCAGCCCTGGACAGAAAGCCCCAGGCCCCCAGGCCCTGCTGGGAGCAGCCCTGGCGCCCGTGCTGCTGGGTTACCTGTGCTCCTGGGCCGTGTACTTGAGCAGCTCAGCCAGCTGCAGGGGGTACTTGCAGATCTTCTGCACGGGGGTGAGCAGGAAGCCGTCGATGGCGATGTCGATCATCTGCTGCAGCAGGCGGCACGCCTCGAAGAAGTGCTGGTACCTGCTGTCCTTCATCAGCTTGGAGAGCTCCATGCACGCGTCCAGGTGGTTGTTACAGTACTCGGAATAGATCCAGAAGCCGTCTTGCTGTGGAGGCAGAGTGAGGAGCACAGGTCAGGCACACACCCGGCTGAGCAACGCCACACCAGGGCTGGGAAGGGCAGCGTTCGGTGGGAGATCGGGAGAAATTCCTGCTGGGAGGGTGGCAAGGCCCTGGGATGGAATTCCCGGAGAAGCTGTGGCTGCCCCATCCCTGGAAGTGTTTGAGGATGAGCTTGGAGCATCCCAGTCTAGGAAGGTATCCTGCCCACAGCAGGATCTGGAATAAAATGATCTTCCCAACCCAACCCAACCCTTCCAACCCAAAGCAGGCTGGAGTTCTAAGAAAGCACAGCCCAAGCAGGAGGAAGGACAGATCCTACAGTGCTTCTCCTGTTGGGAAGAGGTGCTGGGAAAGGAGGGACAGCAGAGAGGGACCTGCACTCTGACAAGGCCAAGGTCTGTGCAGGCACAGGCGTGTTAATGTGAGCCCTGAACTGAGCTGTGCTTGTTTTCAGCTTCAGATTGTGCAGGGAGGGTTTAAAAGGCACAAACCAGCAGAGCTCTGGCTTCTGGTAAGACAAGAGGACAACCTTGTTATTTCTAGAGCTCTTTCCCTGAAAGATCCTGAAGCACCTGGCAAGTGTTTGGGGGCTGGGTATGTTTGAAATTCCCTTTACCAACAGGGAGCCCAAGGCACTGCGTGGATTTCCCCAGGATCAGAGCCCCAGAAAACACTAAACATAAACAAAAAACCCACTCACACATGTGCCCCTCCACCTTTTGGATTGGCCTGACAACTTTTCTGGTGTCTATTTTGTTGCAATGTCCTTTTTCTGCCTTCACTGACCACGGACTGTCACCTTTAACTTGGGTTTGATTCATCTGGGCCATGCAGACATGGTGAGGAAAAGGCAGAGAAAGGTTTCACTGGGAAGGAGAGGGACACAGCCCAGCACCACAAATCAACTCTGAGACAGCCCAGGTAAAAGTCAGGTGTTGCAAACCAGCCAGTTCCACCGAGCTGTGGCCAATGCCTTCCAAAGAAAGGACAGATGCTATTCAGCCAAGCAATCACTTCCCAGTCCCTGAGGGTCCAAACAAGCTGCTCCTCTGGGAACAGGGATCCAGTGTCCTTCCCATCCCCACAGCCAACACAGCCACACACTGACAGCTCTCTCTTCCTGAAGAAAATGAGGAACAAGATGCTTTGGAGATCCCTAAACAGGATCTTAACATCCTCACCCCTCGGTTTCCCAAATGGCTGAGCAGGGATAATTTATCAGGAGTTTATCAGCCAGCTCTCAGCCCCTGTCTGGTGACAGGCAAGTGTCAGATCTTCCTCCGAACCGCAGCAGCAATTCTTGCTATTGTCACTATCAATGAATTGACAGCACAGCCTCAAGTCATGACATTTGAGCTGCTGATTCTCACCAAGATTTTGTACATCTTCCCAGCACAGAGGTGGAAGGTGACGCTGCTTTTTGCAGGCCCTGATAAGAACCAGCCATGTTAACACCTCATGCACCTTCTCAGAGAAAACCTCAGCAAGAGACCCAGGCATGTTTAAAAGATGCTGTGAAACTCTTTAGGGGTGTCCTGCTGAAGTTTCAGGAACATTTATCAGGAGTTTCCCTGATAAGCAATGAACTGTTGCCCTGGCACAGCACAGGAGCCGCAGCACCTGTGAGCTCTGATACCCTGCTCCCCTCTCCTTCCAGGAAAGCCTCCAGCTCCAGGGCTGGCATTTGTTTGACATTTCCTGACATATTTACAACATTGGCCAATTTATCAGCTCCTGCAGGAGGTGGTTTATGGAACAGTAGGATGGCAAAATCCTCCGGTATGTTCTCATCCATGTGATTCAGATGTACTGGGGATTATCCAATTGCATATCCAAGCTCTCCCTCCTCTGGATCTCACAAAGCACATGGAGAACCACATGGAGCAGTCCCTGGTATGTTACTAGAAGAGGTTCCTGCCTTGTGAGTTCTTCTCCTCCCTCCCCAGCCCAGCTCCAGGGGCCAATGCCCAGTGAACTCACGTGTTCCAGGAAGCAGGGCCCAATCTCACTGAGATGGGGGTCCTCGTTGTTGTACTGCTTCTCCAGGTCCCGCACAAACCCCATCTGAAATCTGTAGATGTCTTCAATGTTCCCAAAGATGATTTTCAGCTGCTCATCACTGAACATGTCCCTCCTCTTCCGGCACTGCTTTAAGTAACCCTGTGAGAGTAAGAAAGAAGGATTTGTAGAGAGCAGCAAAACCCAGGGGAGAGCCCCAGGGAGGAGTGTTCAGTGCTGGGTGCCTGGTCCTGCAAACCCCACCGCCTCCAACTCCTCACAGCCAGGTCTCCTGCAAGCACTGCTGCTTCCACATCCTTCCAGTGGCACAGCTCCCACAGAAAGCTCTGAGGGGTTCTTTGAGCCTGCTCTGATTTCTCCCTTCAGCCCAGTAATAAGGACAGGAAGCTGTTTAATACCATCACCAAGTTCTTTATCAACAACCTGGATGAGGGGATTGAGTGCACCCCCAACAAGTCTGCAGCTGATGTGCTGGAGGGTGGGAAGGTTCTGAGCAAATCCCCTCATCCTCCCACACTTCACCTATCAGGATGATCCTGATGATCCTCACCGAACCACAGAATTGTTAACATTGGAAAAGACCTTTAAGATCATCAAGTCTAACCAGAATGATTCAGACTAGAAACTTTGCAAGGCCAAATCTCAGATGCTGCAATTGGCCTGGTCCGTTCTGCAGCGTCCCGACCGGAAAGAAACAGCACAGGGGTCAGCAGGAGACGACTTTGCTTACTTTGCTTGTCTTTATTATATAGGAAGGGGGAAAAAATGAAGGGAAGAAAACGCCAGCAGCTCCAGTGGAATGGCTAAATTTGGGAACTCGGGATGCTTAGTCACACAGCCACGCTGCCAGCTGGTGACATGCAGCTGCTGGGCCACAATGAACATTGGAACCCTGCAATGAACTGTCCTTCAGCCTCACCATGTGGTTCCTGCCAGGGAGAACTTCAAACGTGAATGAGAAATGCAACTTTGGCCGACCTGGCCCGGGCCCAACCTCTGCCACGTCCAGCTCAGCCCCGAGGATGCCATCACCCTGAATTTCCTGGCTTTTTCAGCTGAGAAGTTTGGGTTATGGAACACCTTCTACACTTTCTAATCTAGGTCTCTCTTCCCCCAGGAGCTCCTTGATGACTCATTTCCCTGGGTTTCCCTCTCTCATTTTCCAAGGCCACAAGGAATGGGAGCAGACTGCTTCCCACGCTGCGGGACGGTCACAAGGCAAACCAAAATCCAGACTGGGGGGAAATGACACAGAGCATCTCTCCATGCAGATTTTCCTCTTTACCTGCTGATCTCAGAACAGCCTGGAAAAAAACCCAAGGAAAAAGCCAGGAAAAAGCCCTCCCTGTGCCCGTGGGGCAGTGTCCCCTCACTCTGCTCCGTGCCATCCCCCCCTTCCCAAACACAGGAACAGCTCCCAGCCCCGGGGTTGCCATTGTCTGCAATTCCCGTCCTCACTATTCCCACCCTCCCTGTGCTGCTTCATCATTTCTCTGGAATCACGTGTCTGGAGGAGCTGAAGCAGCACAGTTCTGTGCAGGCACCTCTGAAGGCACAGGGAGAATAAAGGAATGCGAGGAGTTCCCAAGCCTCGTCCTCTCTGTGCGTTTGAAGGAGGTTTCCAGCACAAGCCAGGAAAAGGAGACTGAAGATTCTTCCCTAACACACAGCAGAGGAGGTTGCTGCAGAGTTTTTCCAGTAAATTTACTTCTGTTACATAAAACAGTGTCATCTTCCTTCTGCTCATCCCGTCAGGTTTGCTCAGAGAAGGGATAGCTGACTGATGAGCAGATGCTGGAGAGTGTTTTGCTCAATGAACACCTAAAAATAGCTGCCAAACTGTCTGTCTTTGAAGTACTTTTCCATGTAGTCCCTGAAGTACAGGCCAAAGTTGGGCAGGCTTTGCAGGAGGTTAAGAGCTAAGTTTTCTTCACCCCACAGCAGGTTTAGAGACAGCCAGGAGAGGTGGTCAGTCCATCCATCCATCCATCCATCCATCCATCCATCCATCCACCCATCCACCCATCCACCCATCCATCCACTCATCCACCCATCCATCCACTCATCCACCCATGAACCCATCCATCCATCCATCCATTCATCCATCCATCCATCCATCCATCCATCCACCCATCCACCCATCCACCCATCCATCCACTCATCCACCCATCCATCCACTCATCCACCCATGAACCCATCCATCCATCCATCCATCCATCCATCCATCCATCCATCCATCCATCCACCCATCCACCCATCCACCCATCCATCCACTCATCCACCCATCCATCCACTCATCCACCCATGAACCCATCCATCCATCCATCCATCCATCCATCCATCCATCCATCCATCCATCCCTCCCTCCATCCACCCATCCACCCATCCACCCATCCATCCACTCATCCACCCATGAACCCATCCATCCATCCATCCATCCATCCATCCATCCATCCCTCCATCCACCCATCCACCCATCCCTCCCTCCCTCCCTCCCTCCCTCCCTCCCTCCCTCCCTCCCTCCCTCCCTCCCTCCCTCCCCCTTCCTTCCTTCCTTCCTTCCTTCCTTCCTTCCTTCCTTCCTTCCTTCCTTCCTTCCTTCCTTCCTTCCTTCCTTCCTTCCTTCCTTCCTTCCTTCCTTCCTTCCTTCCTTCCTTCCTTTCCTTCCTTTCCTTCCTTTCCTTCCTTCCTTCCTTCCTTCCTTTCCTTCCTTTCCTTCCTTTCCTTCCTTTCCTTCCAGCAGTCCAGCCCCAGCTCTCCCAGTCCAGCCCAGCTCTCCCAGTCCAGCCCAGCTCTCCCAGTCCAGCCCCGCTGTGTCAGTGCCCGGCTGTCGGAGCTCTCCTCCCCAGGCAAAGGCATCGCTGTGATCTCACTGAGCATAATGAGCCTCTCTCCAGCCAGGCACAGCCCATCATTCCACAGATGAGAATGCCCATCTCGGCCCTCCTCCCTGCTTAGCTGAATCATTTCCTGGTGCTCTACCTGCAGGTGAGGTTTATCCCCTCAATCCCAGTCTGCATCACACAGAGAAAAGGAAGAGCTTTCTGGATCTCTCCTGTCTGGGATGTATCATTAGGGGCAGTAAATGAGGGTGCCCCCACTGCAGCTGAACCTGTCTGCACCTCCTGAGAATCCCAGCTGGCAGAAACACGGTGCCATGGCTGGAGATACAAGTAATGGTTTATTTCGTTTCCAACAGAAAAGTGCAAATGCAGGAAAAGGAACAGTACGTGGAGAAGTGCCTGCAGTTCTTCCCTTCTCCAATGCAAAGCTCCCTGACCAAAATAGCACATTGAAATTAAGCTCCTTTGTTTCCAAATTGAAATCCCAAGGCTCTTCCATATTTGAGAAGTGTCACGGATGCTTTTTGGATGGCTTCTCTGCCTCGCCGAGAGACAAGCAGCAAGGATGAAGGGAGGAAGACATTCCTCTAAGCACAATTCACAAGGGGCTTCACCACATTGACTGGGCACAGGCTCACTAAATCCTAAACATTGCGAGGGATGAGCTGAAAGCCATGCCCTGACTTTGATTTCAGAGCTAACAAACTTCTGCCTCTCAGTGATAAGGACATCCCTACACACAGTGCCCAAACTCTGTGGCACAGCCGTGCGTCCCCCTTCCCAAACACCCAGCACCACAGGCTCTGCACTTGGGGCTCAGCTCAGGGCACTAATCCTGAACTTCAGGGGTTGTAGGGGTTAATTGTAACCTAATGAACGAGAACCAAGTTGGGGATTTGTGGGGTCAGTCACTAAACTCCATTGCTTGCTGGTTCCCTTCATCATTTCCCATGGTGGAAACATTTTGCCCTCAGACTCGCCATAAAAAAGCAAACGGGGACCATCCTGAGCCAGGGAAAATTGTGAACCCGACATGAAAGGCACAGATGACATGGGTAACTGATTGGTTTAATTACAACCTAATTTCCTCAATCACAAGTTCAAAAGTAGATGGCATTGGGTTTTAATTAAGAGGACTGCTTGAAGGATCTCAACCTCATCATGTTTTAGTCAAAGAGCCATGGAATAAAGGTCAGGAAATTGCACTTCTGCTTAATACAAACTAAAGGAATTATCAGATCCAGCAGGAAATTCTCAGAGCTGTCAATACATATTGACAGACGCTGCTCCTCCATTAGACACAGTCCTCAGACACTTCTGCTTGTTCCCACATCACCCAGGGACAAACCCAGGCTCAGCCCTTGCCAGCCCCTGCCATGGGCAGGTGTGCCAGGTACCCCACAGATGTCCCTGAGGTGTTTGATGCAGTGGGGACAGACAGACACAGCCCCAGGTACCCCACAGATGTCCCTGAGGTGTTTGATGCAGTGAGGACAGACAGACACAGCCCCAGGTACCCCACAGATGTCCCCGAGGTGTTTGATGCAGTGGGGACAGACAGACACAGCCCCAGGTACCCCACAGATGTCCCTGAGGTGTTTGATGCAGTGGGGACAGACAGACACAGCCCCAGGTACCCCACAGATGTCCCCGAGGTGTTTGATGCAGTGGGGACAGACAGACACAG
The DNA here is from genome assembly GCF_029207755.1 of Chamaea fasciata. NCBI lineage: Eukaryota > Metazoa > Chordata > Aves > Passeriformes > Sylviidae > Chamaea > Chamaea fasciata. Next base: position 2,523,198 of record NW_027094107.1, read on the forward strand.
CCCCAGGTACCTCACAGATGTCCTTGAGGTGTTTGATGTAGTGGCGCTCGGTGCTCATGATCTCGTTGATGACGTTGGCTCTCATCTGGTCGCGGTTCTGCACGGTCCTGCCCAGGCACAGGCAGTCGGCGCTGGGGTCCAGGTGGCCGTTCTGCACCTCGCTGGTTCCCTCCTCCACCCCATCCTCCTGGTTCACCCATAGCTGCAGGACAGAGGGGACAGCAAAGGGATTACTGCCAGCAGCAGCTCAGGGGGCTGGCTCAGGGCTGCACGGCTCTGGGAGATGTCGGATCCTCCCCTCCTCACCCCACAGAGCTCCCAGCCCACGCTGCCCAGCTCCAAACTGGTGCAGGCAGCCCCAGACTCTCCCCACACACCGCCCATCCCGGAGAGGATTGCCAGTCCTGGCTGCTTTGATCCCAAACGTAAAATCATCCTGTGACAGGGTGAATGGACGCTGCCAAGAGCTCCAGACTGAGGGACACGAGTGAAACAGAGCAGCCCGAGGAAAACTGCAGCTGCTGGTGTGGCAAGCACGGCTGTCCCAGCCCCTGCCCCCTCCAGCTGGGGGTTCTCTGAATGGGAAGATCCTCTGGAGCAGGGATAAGCCTTTCCCCAGGGACTGATTCGAGGTGGAGATGCGGCTGGTTCAGAGATCTGAAGTGCACATCAGCTCTGGGCTGTGTTTCTGGAGCTCTGTAACCTCCCAGGCCAGGGAAATGATTCCATTTCTCAGCAGCTTTCCCCAACAGCTCACAGGGACAGCCTTTCTGGCTCAGGCAAATCCCACATCTCAGCATCCCAGGACTGGGATCACCGAACCATGGGATCCCCAAAGCACATGGAATGGACGCCCCTGAGCAATCCTCCTAAAACCTGGGGGCTGAGGGCAGCCTGGACAGGTGCACTGGGCACTGATGATTATAGAAAGCAGTGAAAAAGGATCTCTGTGTTTGCAGCACACTGAGGCTTCCTTCCAATATCAAATTAAAAAAAAAAATCCATAGAAATTGCAAATTCCAACTCTCTCCTGTGTGTCTGAACCAGCCTGTGCTCTGCACGCACCATACGGATCAAGGGCTCCTTCTGTTACCTTTTCCCACAAAACCTGCTTAAAATAACTCTGATTGACTCAAATTGGGCTCAGGGTAGTTTGTAAACAAACATTAAATAAAGCTTAGAGCTGACAGAAATACCCCTGTCTTTCACAGACCACCTCAGCTGTGATGGAAATGAAGCAACTTCTCTTCCTCAGCATCTGAAGTCCTCAAATCCTGGGGATTTTCAAACCTAAAAATACATTTTCCTGTGAGCAGTGGAACTGTCCCCACACAGAGTACAAGGAGAGCAGGGAGCATCATTAACCTGATCTTCAGGCTTCCTTTCAGTGTTAATAGTTTTTGCTGCTTTCCCATTATCCAGTTTAAATTGGGCTTTGCACAGATTGTAAAGGGCAGTGTTCCTGTAAATTAGGAAGTGAAAACCTCCAAACCTGCCCCTGCTCCTTCCCTGCTTTCCCAATCAACAGCTGCTCTGCTAAACCACCTCTCGCAGGGCACGAATGTTCTGCCCTCCCACAGGGAGTTGTAAAGGCCAAAAAAAAAAAAAAAAAAAAAAGAAAAAAAAGAAAAAACAAAACCCCCAAACCCATCTCTTCTTCAGCAGGGTGGTAACGATGCTGCGAATCTGAGGGGTAAAAAAGGGGCTTTGTAGGATTTCCATCAGCATTGGGAGGCCTGGCTGAGCCCTGGGTCACTGTGAGGGAAAGTAGGGAACTGGCAATCCAATCCCACCACATGTAGTGGAATCCAGCATGGAAAACCTCTCCTGGCACGCCGAAACAAATGTCTCTGGTTCAGAAAAACAACCCAAAAGCTGGCCAGGAAAGTGTCTCTTTCAGCAAACCCACCCTGCTCTGGAAGAGCTTTGGGGTCCACTGAGGCAGAGCAACACCCCATGAACATGAGCAGTGGTTTATGCTGACAATAAATAAAAAATAAAGAAAGAAAGAAGTGCTGCTGCTGAGCAATGTCCCTGTTGGGGTTAGTGACCTCGGGGGACAACTACTGACATCAGTGCCACCAATTTCAGTGCTGGGAAAACCTGGGGACACCCTGAGAAGGGAAAATGGGTCCTGGGAAGGCCAGAATGGCACAGGGAGTCCTCCAAGGGAGGTATCCTGGTGACAGCTTCATTGGCATTCCAAACCAAACAGACGTGGAAAATCCAGCAGGACCAGCGAGGGGATTAAACCTTGGCTGAAGTTTAAAATAACCTCCCAGCCTGCTTTTCTTCTCCTACAGAAAGGGATTTTGCAGCCTTCCCAAACCCAACTGGAACAGCTTGTTACCAAGTCTGATGACATTCCTGCCAGTTTGGCAGCAGAGCATATTTCTAAATACGCTCTCTACCTCCTGGAGTCAGGTGATCATGAGAAAAAATTTGATTTTCACTTAAAAAAAAGCCAGAAAGATCTAATCATTACAAGGCATGTGTGTGTAAGCCTGAGTCATGAATCCTAAAAGCTTTGAAACTCCAAGGCAGATAGCAAACTTGCAAACTTTCATGATTCCTCAAATTCAGGCTGCCTTTTGTGCACAGCAGGAATAGTCCCTCCTTCCTCATCTGCGAATCTCAGGAGTCCTGCTTTCTTCCTTAATGAAATTTTTGCTTCTTCCTGCTAGGATCCGTGTTCCCAAAGGAGAAAAAAAATACAGTTCTAGTCTAGATGACTTCTGCCTTATATTAAAAACAAATGCAACAATTTTATCAGCTCCAGAGGAAGCTGACGGTGTTTCCACCCTGTGGTCTCCAGCCTCTGCTGCTGGAAGGATGAATCTTGTACTGTTCAAACAGCCCTGTTTACATCTAAACCCCTGAAGCTCTCTGAAATTCCAGCAAGGATCCTTCTTCCAGGGCATCACTTGGAGTTGGGACCACGACTAACAAAAGTTGAGGTGCAGTGGCAGCTCTGGCACTGTCCTTGAGCCAGCCCCTGCAGCTGGAGGAGGTTTCCCCACCCAAACCCTGGGACAATCACAGACAAACTCCTGGACGCGTTAAAATATGGATTGAAAAGCATCACCAGGGTCTTGTTCTCACCCATGAGCAGATCTCTGGGGAGACAGAGCTGGGGTTGCCTTCGCACCTCCAGCTCTGGGGCTGGGCAGGAGCTGGGCCACGCTGGGCACTTCAAGGGTTAACTGTGCCCTCTGTCCCAGTGCCACCAGCCCAGGCTGGGTCCTCTGTGCCCCACCGACACTGATGGAGCTGCAGGTGACAGTGAGGTGGCACAGCCACGATGGAGAGATGCTGGCCTTGCCCAAAACCTTCTGAAATACCAGACTGAGCTGATTTGGACAAAGCTGCAAACGCTCCCGGTTTAGCCCAGCACCTCCAACAGGGTGATCCCTCTGTTCCACACACATGGGGCTCCCAAAAATGCCTGAAATGCCTGAATTTCCCTCCCTCCTGTGGGGAACAGCTGGGATCACACTCCTGGCAAAAGGTCTGTCTGCTCCCCATCTTTCCAAATGGACACAAATACCCTCTCAGTGCAAGTATCCCCATTTTCAGAAAAGAAACTTCCAAACTCTCGTTTTCTCCTCGTTTCATCCCACCTCCCCAGCACTCCCAGCTCAGGATGGATGGCTGCCATCCCTGTGGGGATTTCCAGGGAGCAGGGATGGGACAGGAATTCCCTTGCAGCTTCTCAGCTCTGCTGCTCATTTGGGTCCCAAGAAGCCTCTCCAGGCTCCCGTCCTGAGCTCCTCAGCAGTTCAGGGCTGTGGTTCAGCACAGTGCTGGGATCCCCCACTGAATTCCTGCATCCAATGGCACCGGCTTTAAGGAGAAACAACATCCCGACAATAATAAATCCAGGATCTCTTTAAACACCTCTGCAATGCAAAACATCAGGGGCTGTAAAATCAAACAGGACTGGGAGGGCTTCCCCAAGGCCATGAAAAAGGCCCAGCAGTGAAACCACGAAGCCCTGAGAGCCATTTCCAAGCATTATTGAATCAAGTATTGTCAAGAATTAATGAAAAGAAATCAGTGAAAACTACAGAAAAAGAACCAAACCAAGTTGCATAATGCTGGTCCTGTGTGATGTTTCCCGTTGAAAGGCCCCTCCATGAGGAGAGGAACAGGCTTATCATGAGGCTCCCAATCCTGTTTCAAAATTCAACCCTAACTGGGAAGTCATGACCAGCTCTTGCGTAATGCAAGGACTTGCAGAGGCAGATAAAAGTAAAATAATCAAACAAAAAAGGCCCTTTTCCCCAAAGACCAGTTCTGGGAGCCAGGGAGAGCTGATGGTTGCACTGTGCCAATTCATGTTCTCTATGACTGATGTTCTTTCAGAAAGGGAAGCAAAGAAGACTCAGAGAACCACAGACCAGGCAGGCTCACCTCAGTGCCCAGCAGAGCACAGAGCAGATTCCTGGAAAATGTGTCCAGGCACGTGGAAGACAAGGAGGTGACTGGGGAGAGCCACCACAGCTCCACTGAGGGCAGAGCGTGCCTGACACGTTCAGTGACCTGGGACAAGGTGCTTACAGAGCTCAGAGCCCCTGCCAGGGCCTAAAGCACCTCCAGGAGAGCTGAAGAGGGACAAGGGATGGAGGGACAGGACACAAGGAATGGCTTCCCACTGCCAGAGGGCAGGGCTGGATGGGAGACTGGGCAGGAACTGTTTCCTGGGAGGGCAGGCAGGCCCTGGCACAGGGTGCCCAGAGCAGCTGTGGCTGCCCCTGGATCCCTGGAAGTGTCCAAGGCCAGGCTGGACATTGGGGTGTGGGACAGTGGGAGGTGTCCCTGCCATGGCAGGGGGGGAGTGGATGGGCTTTAAGGTCCCTCCAAGCCCAAACCAGTCTGTGATTCCATGATATAAAATGTCTATAAATATAATTTATCAGCTTGCAGCTTTACCCAAATGGTGCATGAAATCACCCAATGGCACTGGGCCAGCATCAGTGACCTGCAATTATTGCAGATTTACCCTGCTCAGGACAGGCACTGGATGGAGAGGACGTTTTCCTTCAACAGGCACCAAGGCCTGAACGCCTCATAGTGATCAGAAACCACAATAAACCAAACATTTTACCAGCCAGCTGGATTATTAACCTGCTTCCACTGGATATTCACAGGGACAAAATCAGCAGATAATATGCCATTCTGGATTCTCGCTCACAATTAACTAACGTGGCAGATTAATGATACAGACACATCCTTCTAGAGAGCTGCTGCCATTCCAGGGAATCTGGGTTCTACAGGACACGTGTGGGCAGTGCAGGGGGTTACAGTGCCAGAGGCTCCCATATCCTACAGAAATCCAGGGAAGCACAGAGCCTGGGGACTCTGTGCCACCCATTCACACCGCCCTGCTCGGCACAGCAGCTCCATTCCCACAGGACCTGCCCCTTTCCTGCCTCCCTGGGCTGCTTCCAGGCCTGTGCCCTTGTTTGCAGCCCTGTGCAGTGTCACACCCTGGGCAGTGTCACACCCTGGGCAGTGTCACACCCTGGGCAGTGTCACACCCTGTGCAGTGTCACACTCCTGTGCAGTGTCACACTCCGTACAGTGTCACACCCTGTTCACTGTCACACCCTGTGCAGTGTCACACTCCTGTGCAGTGTCACACCCTGGGCAGTGTCACACTCCTGTGCAGTGTCACACCCTGGGCAGTGTCACACCCTGGGCAGTGTCACACTCTGTTCAGTGTCACACTCCTGTTCAGTGTCACACCCTGGGCAGTGTCACACCCTGGGCAGTGTCACACTCTGTTCAGTGTCACACTCCTGTTCAGTGTCACACCCTGGGCAGTGTCACACCCTGTGCAGTGTCACACCCTGTTCAGTGTCACACCCTGGGCAGTGTCACACCCTGTGCAGTGTCACACCCCTGAGCAGTGTCACACCCTGTGCAGTGTCACACTCCTGTGCAGTGTCACACCCTGTGCAGTGTCACACCCTGTTCAGTGTCACACCCTGGGCAGTGTCACACCCTGTGCAGTGTCACACTCCATGCAGTGTCACACCCTGTGCAGTGTCACACCCTGTGCAGTGTCACACTCCTGTTCAGTGTCACACCCTGTGCAGTGTCACACCCTGTGCAGTGTCACACTCTGTTCAGTGTCACACTCCTGTTCAGTGTCACACCCTGTGCAGTGTCACACCCTGGGCAGTGTCACACTCCTGTTCAGTGTCACACCCTGGGCAGTGTCACACCCCTGGGCAGTGTCACACCCTGGGCAGTGTCACACTCTGTGCAGTGTCACACTCCTGTGCAGTGTCACACCCTGGGCAGTGTCACACCCTGGGCAGTGTCACCCCCTGTGCAGTGTCACACTCTGTTCAGTGTCACACTCCTGTTCAGTGTCACACCCTGTGCAGTGTCACACCCTGTGCAGTGTCACACTCTGTTCAGTGTCACACTCCTGTTCAGTGTCACACCCTGTGCAGTGTCACACCCTGTGCAGTGTCACACTCTGTTCAGTGTCACACTCCTGTTCAGTGTCACACCCTGTTCAGTGTCACACTCTGTTCAGTGTCACACCCTGGGCAGTGTCACACTCTGTTCAGTGTCACACCCTGTTCAGTGTCACACTCTGTTCAGTGTCACACTCCTGTTCAGTGTCACACCCTGGGCAGTGTCACACCCTGGGCAGTGTCACACCCCTGAGCAGTGTCACACCCTGTGCAGTGTCACACTCCTGTGCAGTGTCACACCCTGTGCAGTGTCACACCCTGGGCAGTGTCACACCCTGGGCAGTGTCACACCCTGTGCAGTGTCACACTCCTGTTCAGTGTCACACTCCTGTGCAGTGTCACACCCTGTTCAGTGTCACACCCTGGGCAGTGTCACACTCCTGTTCAGTGTCACACTCCTGTTCAGTGTCACACCCTGGGCAGTGTCACACTCCTGTGCAGTGTCACACTCCTGTTCAGTGTCACACTCCTGTGCAGTGTCACACCCTGTGCAGTGTCACACCCTGTTCAGTGTCACACCCTGGGCAGTGTCACACCCCTGAGCAGTGTCACACCCTGTGCAGTGTCACACTCTGTTCAGTGTCACACTCCTGTGCAGTGTCACACCCTGGGCAGTGTCACACTCCTGTTCAGTGTCACACCCTGGGCAGTGTCACACCCTGGGCAGTGTCACACCCCTGAGCAGTGTCACACCCTGGGCAGTGTCACACTCCTGTTCAGTGTCACACTCCTGTTCAGTGTCACACCCTGTGCAGTGTCACACTCTGTTCAGTGTCACACTCCTGTTCAGTGTCACACTCCTGTGCACTGCCACACCCTGTGCACTGTCACACCCCTGTTCAGTGTCACACCCTGTGCAGTGTCACACCCTGTGCAGTGTCACACTCCTGGGCAGTGTCACACCCTGTGCAGTGTCACACCCTGTGCAGTGTCACACCCTGTGCAGTGTCACACTCCTGGGCAGTGTCACACCCTGTGCAGTGTCACACCCTGTGCAGTGTCACACTCCTGTGCAGTGTCACACCCTATGCAGTGTCACACCCTGTGCAGTGTCACACCCTGTGCAGTGTCACACTCCTGTGCAGTGTCACACCCTATGCAGTGTCACACCCTGGGCAGTGTCACACCCCTGTGCAGTGTCACACTCTGTGCAGTGTCACACCCTGTGCAGTGTCACACCCTGTGCAGTGTCACACTCCTGGGCAGTGTCACACCCTGGGCAGTGTCACACCCTGTGCAGTGTCACACCCTGTGCAGTGTCACACTCCTGTGCAGTGTCACACCCTATGCAGTGTCACACCCTGTGCAGTGTCACACCCTGTGCAGTGTCACACTCCTGTGCAGTGTCACACCCTGTGCAGTGTCACACCCTGTGCAGTGTCACACTCCTGTTCAGTGTCACACCCTATGCAGTGTCACACCCTGGGCAGTGTCACACCCCTGTGCAGTGTCACACTCTGTGCAGTGTCACACCCTGTGCAGTGTCACACCCTGGGCAGTGTCACACCCTGTGCAGTGTCACACCCTGTGCAGTGTCACACTCCTGGGCAGTGTCACACCCTGGGCAGTGTCACACCCTGTGCAGTGTCACACCCTGTTCAGTGTCACACCCTGGGCAGTGTCACACTCCTGTGCAGTGTCACACCCTATGCAGTGTCACACCCTGGGCAGTGTCACACCCTGTGCAGTGTCACACCCTGTGCAGTGTCACACTCCTGGGCAGTGTCACACCCTGGGCAGTGTCACACCCTGTGCAGTGTCACACCCTGGGCAGTGTCACACTCCTGTTCAGTGTCACACCCTATGCAGTGTCACACCCTGTTCAGTGTCACACCCTGTGCAGTGTCACACCCTGGGCAGTGTCACACTGTCACTCTGTGCAGTGCCACATTCCCGAGCACTGTCACATTCCCGCTCCGCTGGAGCCCGTGCCGGACTAGGAGCCGAGTTTCCCCGCGCAGCCCAGGAGGGCCCGTGGTGCAGAGCCCCCAGCAGTGAAGCAGCAGCCCGCGGGCTCAGCCTCTCACAGCCTGTCCTGGGCTGTGCCGAGGCGTTCCCCCTCCCCAGGCTCCAGGAGGGGTGAGGAGCTGGCAGGAGTGCTGTGCGTCCCTGGAGCTGTCCCAGCCGTGGGAGGGCTGGGAATGTGGGTGGGATGCAGTTTCCTGGGAAGCACAGACCATCTCCTGTATCCTCTTCCAGGATGAGGTGCAGGACCTTTGGCAGCAGAAGGAAAGGCAGCTGAAGCAAGGTGCTTTCCCCTCCTGTGGTCCTACCGCTCTTCTCTTCCACAGCCCGAATTTCTCCCTCAGGAATCTGGCTCCAGCCTCAGTGTCCTTCACACCCTCCAGCCCACAGGTTCTCTGTTACCTTCTCTTTCCTCCCTCCAACTCCCCACAGCTTTAGTAAACCCTCTTCAGCTCTTCCTCTCGTCTCTAAAACTCTCCATTCCCAGCCTCAGCAATTCCCTTAACGCGAGGTGAGAAACACCCTTTACTCATTTCTGGGGATTCCACAGGGACAGCTTCAGGCTCTGTATCCCCAAAAGGTGAACAAGAACAGCTCCAGAGAACAGGCCCTGTGCTCCCTCCCTGCTCCCTGCAATCCAAATGCACATTCCCAGGGGCTGCAGCTCCAGCAGGGACCAAAAGCTGCTTGGACACTGCAGCAAACTGGATGTGCCCCACTATATCCATGAGGACACTGGGAATTAGGGCTCAGCCACCCCGTTTCCCCAAAGCCCGAGCCCTGCTGAGTGCTGGAACACACAGGTGGGAAGGGCAGGAGCTCAGGGCTCACTGCAGAGCCCTGCCAGGCTGAGGAAGGGCAGGGCCAGGGCAGGGGCTCTGCAGCTTTGTGCCTGGTTTGCCTCACTCAAAGAAAGGCCTCAAAACTCTGTTTTTGCACCTCCAAACCAGCTTGTCCAGGGAAGGGCACAGTGCAGGGTGTGACCCCTGGGGGACCTGTCTGAGGTGCAGGTGGCACAGGGAGCCCTGGGATGCTGAAATGCTCCTTGCATTAGGAAACCCCGAACTCCGCAGCTCTGCTCATACTGGGCCCTTCCTCCAGCACGGCTGTTTTTAAGCTGCATTTGCCACAGGAGAATCAAATCTCCGTCAGAAGGTTCTGACTGCAGCAGGCACTACAGCACACCCTGGGCCGTCCATCCAGCAGGTGAGGACACCTCAGCTCCAGGCTCTTTCTTTGGGAAATCTCACCCTGAAGCCCCTGGCTCTGAGGGAACGCTAATGCCAGGGCTGCAGCAGGGGAAAAGCAGGTGAGCGATGAGCTCAACGAGACACAACCAGATCTTACAGGCAAAAAGCAGCAAGATGGGGAATTACACCTGCAATACAGAGCAGGCACAACTAAAAGCTAAACCCCCTGCCCAGTAAAGGCACAAGCTGCCAGGCACCGGGACCAGGCTCTGGGTTCAGACCCTCCCTTTCCACAGCACCTTAAAAGCTCACTCCAATTTATCCGGCACTTTTCCTTTAGCAGCAGAAAATAAAGTGGGTCAAAGGCAGCTTTTCAGCAGGAAAATCAATCTAAAATTACAACACTTGGGGGAACCAAGGCAGTGGTGAGAGAGAACACGGAGCACTGCCACCCCTGCACCTCTCCACCCCTGCACCTTCTCCTGGAAGAGGAGATCATGAAGATTTTATACCCCCTCCTTGCTGAGGCCTTGGGAGAACCATTTCTTCCTTTCTTCAGTCACCAGGTATTACGAGAAGCTGCAGTAAAAGCTCCTCAGCCCCAGTTTTGCTCTTTACCTTGGTTTAGTAACATAAGGAAGGGAGACTCGGCATTGCTGAGGTGAGAAGAAATATATTCTGCAAGCTCAGTTTGGTATCCAAAGAGACTAAGGAGAGCTTTACACAGGAATAAATCCCCCTCTCTGCCCAGGACAGGGGCACTCTGTCATGTCTCTGAGGAAAGATTCCACCGCACAGCATCCATAAGCGTTACTCTTTTTATTTCTCTTGCAGTTGGAAATATGTCAGAGCCCAAACACGAAGCCATTTGATTTCCTGCGTTTGGAGTGTCTCACCTGGGCTGTTTTGGAGCCTTGATGAGGGGCTCTGCAATCAAAACTTTGTTTTGAGGCTTGCTGTGCTTTCCAAAGGAGACCTGAAGGCATAACAATGGAATCCATGGGCAGCCCTGGACTGTTATTCTCTGCTATAAATCCCTCCCTACCAACACTGAGGCTGTTTTCTGAGCCAGTGTCAATGTGCTAGTTATGCAAAAACTCATCTGTAGCCCATGACGTACAGACAGCCCAAGGCTCTGCCATCCATAGAGGAGAAAAAAAGGCATTACCACCACAAGGATGTGAAATCTTGTTTGAAACTCTTGCTGCTTTTTTTTTTTTTTTTCCCCAGCTGTTCTTCCCAACCTGTGAGATGACTGGAAGTTGACAGGATGTTCAAAGACACCGTGCAGCAACCACGGCTGCACCCTGTGGGTGTCCGGTGTGCTCAGAACAGGCACTAAAACACACCGCAGACACCTTTGGCTGTCTAACCCCAGCTTGTTGCTCAGGTTTAAATTTAGTTCTGGAGTTCTTATCCACCTTTCTGACTTAGAAGGTTTTCATAACCTTCCCCCTGAGTGCAGCAGCTCCCCGCAGAAATCATTCACCATCCCCTGCTGGCTCCAAATTCTATTTCTCCTATGCTGCGCTTTCTCTTTCCCCAAAGAAAAAATTGTTTTATCATCCAGTTTCTCCTTGAAAGTTCCTGAGCTCCCAAACCTCCGTGGTCTCCTCTTCCCACCTCCCTTCTATCCAAGTCCCAAGCTCCTTAAGAGGATTAGTGCAGGTGTGAGCAGGGAGACAACAATTGCTGTGTGTGCAGGGAATTCAGGAGCGTTTTTGTTCGCCACCCCTGGCTGTCATGTAAAAAGAGGCCAAGGGAATCAGCAGGTTCCTGTTTTCCTCTCCACTTGCAAATGTGAAGTTCCCTGCTATGAGATTTCGTGAGTGCCAAATGCTTTGCCAAAGGTTTTCAGATGATCTGGCTGGAGAGCAAGAAGTGTCAGACATCTCATTGCAAACTGGGTTCCCAGCCCAGTTTTGTCCTCAGAAGCGATTCAAAGGACTTTGAGAGGAACCCAGCTGTGCAGTGGTCTTCTCCTGCACTCCTGTTAGTACTTCCAAGAGGCCCGAAGCCTAAAACAACCTGAAATTAATCCTATTTGGCTTTATACCTGTCTGGTCTGTCTGACATCCCTCACTCGAATGCTATTCATATTCTATGCAACATACTGTTCCTTTTTCCTTCTGTGCTTGCAGAAGAGAAACACAGATATAAAGAAAAGCAATTATTTTGCAAGTAAAACTAGAACCACCCAGGCTAAATCAGGCAGTTTTCTGGCATCATCTTAAAAAAGCAGGGCCCAAAAGTACAACAGAGAAAAACGCAGCCTCCTCATGATGGGAGCGATCATCTGCTCTTCTCGCAGTTCGTTCATTTCTTATTCAGCTGCTTTGGAAACCTGAGGGGCAAATCTTCCCCTCCAGCCTCCCTTCAAGACCTGCAGACAAAACGGGCCAGAACTCTTGTTTTTCAATATTAATTCTCACTAAGGCAGCAGAGCCAGGTGTTGCTCCCCTCTGGGAGGGGCGAGGGCAGGTGTGTGGTCCCTGCCTGCCCTCAGTAAGTGAATCCTGGATGGAATAGCCAAGCCAGCCTCTGGCAGAGCTGATGGAAGGGTTGGTCTCATGCGATACTGGACAGAACAAACAAGAAACCTGCCTGGTCAGGCTGCTGTGACCCTCAGCACCTAGGACGAGGATCCAGGATTTGTTCCAGACGTTTGTCTGAGTTTCACTGATTCCCCTCTCCTTTGTTCCCCACAAAGTTTCTAAAACCATCCTCCCAGCCTTTGAAAAGCGTAGGGAGAGATGGGGAATTCAGCCAAGACAAGTGATCCATGGGTTGGGGCCCTAAAGACGCTGGTTCATTTGGTTTTTTGGTGTGTTTTTAAAAAAAAACAGGACAGTATTTTCCAGACTGTTCTTAAACCTCCCGTGAAAAGTTTGTTTGTGATACCACACCAAAGGGCTGTTAAATATCTTCCCCAGAAGCACAAAGAAATCAGACTGGTCAGTGCACTGAAAGGTTACACTGGCCCAGAATATTTCAGTGTTTAAATTAAGCAAACAAAATGAGATTGTTCTCCTTCAGCCTTTCCAGCTGCAGCACAGAGGAGCCGTGTTAGTGACACAGGTGAGAGTGTTTCTGCAAGAAGGTTTTCACCTCAATCACACCTGACACAAATCCATTTTCCAGACTTGTTGCCACCACCGGCTGCAGGGTCAGACTCCAAAGACCAAACACAATTTGTTATCCCAGAGCACAGTAACAGCATTAACTTTTCTGGGCAGCTCAGCTCCAGTTCTAGTCATGGATCTCTCACTCTTGGCACTGGCCAGACCAGGGGGAGACACAAGAGCTGCGCCAGAGGGGGAAGAATTCTGTGCTGGGGAGGCAGCAGCAAGCAGAAACCTTCTTTGCTCCCCAATTTTTTGGACAGAAAACAGGCAAAGATGTGGGAATCAGCACCAGTGAGAGCAAACACAGTAAAAACGGAGGAAGAGCTCAGTTCTTGATGTCCTGAGCATGGGCAGTGATTCCTCAGAGCAATAAAAAGCAGAAAACCACTCACCCTCACGAAGCTGGCGGGAAACCATCCTTCCTCATCGTCGATCTGACCCCACCACCAGTCCTTGTTGGAAGCATCCAGGACCTTGATGACGTCTCCTGCTTTAAACGCCAACTCCCGGTTGGCCATGGTGACGTGATCCCATACTGCCTCAGCACTGACAATGGAACCACCACTGATCAGCTTGGGGAGAGAAAAGCACAGTCAGGGAAGGCCTGCAGCCCCAGGCTCACACATGCACAGCAGCACACGCAGCAAAGCTCGCAGCCAAACAACATTTCCGTGGCAATTCCACCCTGTGGCCGTTCCCACTGCCCTCATCCTGCTCCCAACCATGCCAGGCAAGCTCCAGGTGCCACGTCTGGTGTCCCCCAGGGCCTGGCACCTCCTCTCCCACGTCCACACATGCACATCTGTCAGGGACAGTTCCACTGGCATAACGCACAGCTCTTAAAACCAACAAAAACAAGTGATGGCGTCCTGCAAAGGAATTTTCATTTCAGTGGAAACCTCAGAGGCTTGGGGAGGCTTCCCATGCAGACCCAAGCAGAGTTAGTGCACGGATTTAGAAGGCGTTTTCTGAAACTGGAGGCTGCCCATTTCAGTGCTGGTGATGTACTGACACCCCTGACTCCTGCCATGCTGCTGCCCTGCCCCAGCCCTGGCAGCCCAGGCCAAGCCCTGCCCTGGGCAATGCTGCTGGTCCTGCCAGTGGGGACAGTCTGCGTGGAGCACCCTGGACACCGGGCTGACGGCAGCCTGGTGTCTGACAGGACCTGGGAACATCTCTGCCCGTGGAGCCTCAGAGCTGCACCAGCACGGCTCAGCTCTCCTTTGGGACAGACATGAGACTCCTGCTCTGTGCTGGCAGGAGGGACCATCCCAATTCTGGTGGCTTCCACACCACCATCCATGCCCAGGACACCCCCAGCTCCTCTGACTGACAGCCGTGTGTTTTTTAGCAGAGAAATAAATTGTGTCTGTGTTTTGCCCACTGCAGGAATTCTGCCCCAGCAAATACAGATTTTCCCCAGATGCTAAGCAGCCTGTCAGAGCCATCCCGGGCCTCCTTCATTAGTCCTGCCACTGAGACACCCAGAACATGGACTTGGGCTCCCTCCAAGTTCCAGTCTGAGCTCACAGGGACAGGGCTCAACCCTGTGACCATTCCAGACCCTGTGGCGAGGCTCTGAGAGCCACGGTGTCCCCTGAGCTCGGGGAGGAACACAAAGCACACAGACATAACACCTGACTGTGGGTATGCACGTGTAGAAGCTCTCCATGGAAGTCTGCCTTCCCCAAACCCCTGTTAATCACTGCCTGCACAGTGAGAACTTGAAGGAGACCTTCTAGCACAGCTTCGGGTTCTCAACATCAACAGAGAACACTGAAGTCGTGCAGACAATGCAGTCAACAGAATAAAGGGCCTGATTTACCTTGCCTTGGACTGGCTTTCCTTTAAAAACCTGATCTCCTTGGGTTTGGGACAACCACAGCTGCACTTCCAGCCCTTCAGTTGTAGAGTCAGCCACACAAAGCAGCAAGACCTATGAGGCTTAACTTGGCAGCGCCTTTCATCCTCAAAACCCAGATGGATCCAGTCAGTGGGCAGCAGAGCAAAGCTGTTCCTCCCACTTTCACTTTGACAAATTGTCCCTTCTAATTCACACTCGGCTGCAGCAGAAAGCTGTCCCCTTTGTGTGTCACACAGGGGATTTGTCCACACGAGCCTCCCAAGGCCCTGGGATCCCAGGCAGAAAACCAAAGCACAGAACAAGCCCTCAGGTGATGGCTGAACTCGAGGCAGAGGGCACCTCCTGCTTCAGTGAGGGCTTACCCCGTATCTGGGCTTTTGAGACAGAGCTGGAGGGAGCTGGGCACCAGAGGGTCCCACCCAGAGCAGCAGCAGCTGCAGCCGGACCGTGATGGACCCCCAGCTCACCCCAGAGCCGGGCTCAGCAAAGCAGGGAGCCACATCTGGAGAAGTGACAGTTATAGACAGAGGGCTGATGCCAGTGGATCCCATCCCAGCTGGATGCTCAGAGGTGTTTCAGCACCTCCTCACAAGCCCTTGCTCTGCTCCCAATCAAGGCTCCTGGATGCTCTCACAAATAGGGATCAGTTAAAGGACAGAGAACCCCAGGACAGATCTGGAAGGGGTGAGACTTCAGAGCTGAAGAAATACACA
The DNA here is from genome assembly GCF_029207755.1 of Chamaea fasciata. Classification (NCBI taxonomy): domain Eukaryota; kingdom Metazoa; phylum Chordata; class Aves; order Passeriformes; family Sylviidae; genus Chamaea; species Chamaea fasciata. Next base: position 2,538,546 of record NW_027094107.1, read on the forward strand.
TGATCCATTTGTGACCAGGTACCATTTATCGTTCTTCTGCCAGGACTGAGCTCTTCTCCTTCACCAGTGCTTCTCATCTGTCGTATTTACGGATGCTGTCCAGGTGTGGCTTCCCAGGTAAGGAAGTTCTGCCCTTCCAGCCCCCAGCTTTTCCTTCCCCCAGGCATTTCACCAGCCCTTTCAGGCTTCCACGTACCCTGCCTGCATTTTTCTGGAACACAGATGACCAGAATTGCAAATACTATTCCCAAAGGCACCTTAGCAGAGATTTGTGGAACAGCATGAAATATTTATTCCAGTGTCACAGAGATCTCCCAGCAATACCTCACATGTCCCCTTTCCCCATGGCCACCTCCCACCCGTGGCTCACAGTGATCCTGCACTCAGCTCCTCTCAGTAAATGCAGTAGAGTACGTTCTCTTTGGCTCGAAAATCGGTTTTCTTGTCAAAAAATGAATCGGGTTGGCCTGACACTTGTTCCTTTTGTTAATGCCATTGGGTATTTTAGTCCCTTTTGCACTGATGAGGAACCAGGAACAGAGCTATTACGCAGGAGCCGTGTTCCTGCTGCTTCTGCTTCAGCTGACAGAAACTCTGCTGTCACTTCACACACAGCCAGTTCTGGGCACAAACTGCCACAGAAACGTCACTGAGCCCAAACTTCAGAGGGACTGTGCTTCAAACCCTCCCAGCCTACTGTGCAAAAATCCATCCCCGAGCCCCAGGCACAAATCCCAGCTCTGAGGAGCAGGGCTTGGCCAGCAGTGAGGGCTGGCAGGGACTGCAGGGGGACACAAAGGGGGTCACACCTCGGCCTTTCTGTGCTCTTAACATGGTCTGGAAGGTGCTTCCAGGGGATGTCAGGAGCTGGGGGGGCTTTGCAAGGTGCTTCTTGCTCTCAAGGGGAAAGGCTCCAAGTCCTTGGTCCTCAGTGATCAGCGCCTGGTCCTTGTTCTCAGCCCAAGGAAGGGACCCACATCCCAGGAATCCTGCAAGCAAGCCTTGGCCTTTTGGAACACAAACCCAGCTCGGCCTGTACCAAAAGGACGGCGAGAACTGGAGTTCCAGCCATCCCACGTGCTCAGCCCATTGAGAGAATGTCAGGGCCCCAAATGAAAAGATCCAGTTTAATTTATCTTGCAAGACATCTTGCTGCATCTGTGGAGCCGTCCAGCTCTCTCAGGGCAGGGTTATGGAGACACAACCTGACATCTGCAGCAGCAGGAGATGACAAACTGCAGAAAGGTCAGCATGAAATATTATTTTCTCGGAGAATTCATCGCAGGAGCTCTTCACTCCAGAAAGTTCACTTCTCTCGGCTTCAAAGCTGGGCTTAGTGCTGTGGTCAGAGATATTCAGCCAAAGACCTTGAAAGGAACTTCTCTGCCATAAAGACAGATTCTCCCACACTGCAGCTGAGGGAGTCATCTGGACTCCCTGATAGCCAGTGAAGGGAAAGAGACACATCTGGAGTGTGATTCATCCCAGCTATTTCAGCAATCTACCTTCCAGCCAGGTGAATCATGCCCCAGAAATCACTCTGTGTTTAACTGGCTGAGGCAGAAGTTTGCATTTCCCACATCCTAATGTTCATCCCATCTACAATTTGGCCATTGCCAAAAACAAAGACTGAAATTTAAGAATAATAATCACTATAGAATGGTCAAATATTAAAGCACGCTCTCCCAGACACAGCAGCTTTCTGTAGGGTGAAGGTTGGTGGAAATAAACTTATGTTCTCTGCACCTAGCAGCAAAATTCACAAAATCTTAGCCTTGTAAATTTATAAAAACTAGAACTTCGATATTTGGGAAAGCGTCCTACCCATAGGAAAAGAGAAACAGCGAGAAGAAATGCAGCAGGTGACAAGGACATTGAGTGTGACATCCCTGAACGCTGCCTGCCTGCCAGGTGGAAGTCCTACTTCCTATTAAAATCAATTATTCTTGTCAGTTGCTTGTTCAAAGTAAAGAGCCCAAAGAGAAAACTCCTCACCTCGTAACATCAGTGCGGAAATGCCCAGGAGCCTTTGGGAACTACAGACCTGAGAATAATGTTTCCTGCTTTGCAGGAGCCTGCAGAGCACTTTCTGGGGTGGAGGAAAAACTTTCTCAGTGGGCAGAAGAGCAGATTAACTCTTGGGATGTTATGTGGGCTGGGCACCAGGCACTGCTCCAACAAACACCTGCCCAGGGGCAAAGGGAAATTCCAGGCACAAAGAGGAGGGGCCCCTTCCACATCCCAGCACCACAAACAAATGGATTTAATCAGGAAAAGCAAAAAGGGCAGAAAGACAAGGCTCCCTCTGATTCCATGCACAGTGGGAAGCACACTAGGAACAGGGTGTGTGATCCCTGAACCACCGGGATCAGAGCCTCAGCCTTCCCAGGGATTTTCCCCACAGCAAACCTCCAGTAACTCAGTGACAAACCCTCCCTCTACAGTTGCTCCTTCAAGACACTCCCAACACCCAGCACAACAGCTGAATGCTTTACAACAGCGAGCAAAGCCAGTGGGAAGGAATGAAACCACTCCTGCAGAAGGGTGGGCAGGATTTTGCATTCTCTTCCCATCTGGTGTCATTTCCAGGATGGAATGTGGCCACTGGAAATGCAAAATTACATTAGAGGTGGAGCCAAAATAAAATGACAACATCAACAAACAGTAAAAAAAAGGGTTTCAGGGGACTCTGCAAGGCCCCACCTGTGACAGCGCTGCCAGGGATGCTGAACTCTGTCCTCACCAGTGCTGGGAAAGCCCAGAAAGGTCCATCTGGCCAAAGATCCCCACTGTCTCCCTCTCCCCTTGCGCTTTCCAAAGCCAAAAGGCTTAAATGTGTCATTAACGCCACAGGGGAGCTTCCAAGTAATACAAAGGAGGTGCTCAAAAGTGGGAGTTTGGCTCCAGATTTTACAATTTTCTTTTCCAGCCACGCCTTGGTGACACGTTTATCAAGATCAAATAACTGTCACCATCAAAGTAAGCAGGAAAATAAAGAATATTCCTAAATAAAGGAATAACAGGAGCAGCTCCCCATTACAGGAGCTGGTGGGATCTGTCTGACCCTGTCACTGGAGCGGGTCTGGAGCCAATCCACACGAGCCAAGGGAGAGGAAGGGAAGGGGAATGCCTCTCACAGTCTGCACCCACAGCTCATGCTGATGAAAAAAGCCCAGGAACACCACCTGGGATGGCTTCCCAAAGCACACTCACAGAGGGGGTGACCTCTGAGCCAGGGCTTACAACTTCTCCCAGGCCCCTGCAGGGTTTAAACCCCTGAGCCATGACCCAGCCGTGTCCCTGCAGGACTTTGCTCCAGCTCCACATGACAGGACCAACTGGAAAATGATTTTGGGGAATGGGCGAGCCTCTGCCTCCAGTCTGGTGGATTTTCCCTGGCTCTGCTCACTCCCCAGGCCAGGATGCACAATTGGACAAGAACATCTGCTCCAGCTCAGCCCCTGCCTGCAGTGAGGCAGTCGAGGATTGAACATTTCTGAGTGAAATCAGCCATGACTGCAACATTTTGCTAAATATTCCCAACTCATCAACACTCAGTGGCTTCTTATGGGCCAACCTGAAGAAGAAATCAGGGGCTCAGTGGACCCTGGAGAGTGAAATGGGCACATAAGGGCCATTCAAACCACTCTCACCTGTCCATACCTCTTCCAGGGATAAATAATCACTGCAGCCCACAAGATTCCACCCTGAGTTTTCAGCCCAGAGCTTCTCACAAATGCAAAATGCACTTTATGACGAGTCATGCTCCCAAAAAACCGAAATAAATCTATCATCATTCACCATCTGCTCTGAAAAAACTTCAAGGACCTCAAAGTTTCCAGGACCATGGTCTCTGGGAATATGAATAATCTTAAGGCAGGAAAGTGTTTCTCTATTAGATCATTTATTACTGCATCGGTAGAGTTGTAACAGTAAAAAAATGAGAGCTCTGGGTAGTTCCCTTTCAAATCAGCGTTACATAAACTGTGTCCTCCTCCACAGGAGCAGGATGCAGGAATAGGAGCAGGCTGTGAGGGGAAGAGGGAGAAATGTGGTGAGTGGATGCCATTTGTTCAAATTGTTCTGGTACAGAGATGCCCTTTGTTCAGACAACATAAAAGTCCTGTAAAATCACTACAGCATTTCCCACACTGTGTTCACCAGGCCCTTCCGCAATGGAGGCAGCCCAGACAGCTTCAAGGAAGGATACACAGAGCTGGTGTTCAAAGAAATCCATGCTGGGGGGAAGGACAGGACACAGCAGAGCTCCACAGACCCCCAGCCAAGGGAGAGCACCGGCACCTCACACTGCTTCAGTGGCAGCAACACAGCACAGGCTGCTGGGGCTGGGCATGTGCTGTGACCTCCCAGATCCCCCCACAGCCCTGCTGGGATCCACTCCCGTGAATTCCCAGCACAGCCATGCCCATGGAGTGAGGAGGGGAGCAGTGCATCCTGTGTTTCAGTCCCACATCCCGCTGATTTTCCCAGCCAGGACAGGATCCTGGTGGGACTGGGAGTCTGCTGTCACCTGCTAGATCCCTCCACAGCCCTGCTGGGATCCACTCCCGTGAGCTCCCGTGCCCATGGAGTGAGGAGGGGAACAGCGCATCCCATGTTTCAGTCCCACATCCTGCTGCCTCCCCCAGCCAGCACAGGGTCACTCAGCTGATGGAGCAGACAAAGGGAAGAGCACAAGAGAACACCCCAGCCCATCCTGCTGCGCTCCTGCTCTTGCAAAATCTCCCTGGAGTCCCTTTGATGGTGTGTTTATTTTTAAACCTCTCATCAGGAATTATACAAAGTGAATAATGCCCAATCTCAGTGAATGGCCCCACGGCTCATTCACCAAACACAGGGGAGGGCAGCTCCACTTGATTTGCTCATTCTCTCCTGAGGTGCAATCACCCAAAGGTTAAGCACAAGTCACACAATTTCCCTTTCTGCTTTCAAGCCCTTTGATGAATTTAACTAATGACTGGATTTCAGCTGAAAGAGGCTGATTGGAGTGAGAGTCTCCCATATCCCATATTCTGGGAAGGCTGCCACACTTGGTTGGAAGCTTTATCTATCTTTTATTTATCTATACGTTATGTGGAGAGTCAGTACAGACAGAAAGGTTCCTCAGGACTGGGTTGCTCTATTTTACATTGATTTACACTTTCCTGAGAAGATCTCACCTGGCAGATAGGAAATGACCTGGCCTCAGCCAGGCTGCAGCAGCAGAGCCCAGGGGATGGCATTAGTCTCATTTCCCACCTTATTATGATTATTGCCCATGTCACTCCTATTAATAACAGCAGCCAGAGGGCAGGGCCGTGGATGGAGAGCCGAGAAAAACCCTGGCAGCAGCGAGGAGGAGAATGGAAGGTGGTAACAAGGCAGAGGGACCCCACTGAAGCACAGCCCAGGCAGGTTTGAGGTGTCTGGACGAAGGTTATGTCACCCTAATCGCTTCCCAGGCCCTCCTGTGCATGGGGCACATGAAGCCTCACTTGCCCCACGACACACCTTCCATGTAGAGTGACAACAAATAACCGTTCACCATCATCTTTTAACTCAGATAAATGATGAGACCGGGGCTGGAAGTCCAAGTCTGAACTGCTGCAGGGCAAGCAGCACCCTCAGCAAGCAGAGCCAGGGCAGCTGCCAGTGCTGAGGACGCGGGGCCGGCAGGGGCTGTCAGCACGGATCCCTCACCGCAGCACTCAGCCACAAACAATAAACGCTCTCCAAGATCCAAACCTAAGATACTCACACAAATCCCAGCCTCCTGCCCCCAGAAGAGGGACTCCTGACATTCCCAAGCCAAGGCCACAACAGCCTCAGAGTCCTGGAGTCGTACCGAAATCCCTCCTGACCAGGGGGCTGGAGCTGGGCTTTGACTTACACCCAGTCCAGCCTCACTGGCTGAGCCTGCAGGACGCTGGCTGGGTGGGGAGCAGTCAGGATTCCCAAGGCGTGTCCCAGTTCCATAAAGACCCAGCCCAGCAAGCACTGGGCCCAGTAACATCGAGGCATCGTGCACAGTCCACGGCAGCACCCGGGGAGGAGGGATCTGGTTCTCTCTCAGTCACCCAGGGGCAGAGTAAGGCAGATAAGCAAAGAGAATATCACAGAATAGATATAAATATTACTAAATAGATATAAATATTACAGAACAGATATAAATTCAGCTCTGGGAATGTACAGAGAAGGACAGGGTGCTGCAGGGGAATGCTGAGCCCTGGGCTGAGGGATGCAGCATGGACAAACCGCACTGGCACCATCCTGAGCATCCCTATGCCCGTGGTGCAGCCAATCCACAGCCTCCAAACCCCTCCATGGACGACCGAGACTTGACTGGAAACATCAGGAATGCCAAACCTAGGCTCGTTTTACCCCAAAAAGCCTGTCCTTATTCAAACTGGAAACAAACAACTTCCCTGCCATGGGGCAGACTGTGGGAAAAATGACCAAATGGTTTTTGCAAGGAGAGGAGATAAAACTGTCACTGCTCTGAGGAAAGCAAGAGTAACCCACGTTTGAAAGGATATTTATGCTAAACTGTACATCACTTGTTGCTCTGAAGTTTCCAAAGAAGAAAGGAATTAAGGAGAAAATCGCACTAATGACTCCCAGTGGACTGAATTATTTAACACAACTGCTTACAAAGGGAACAACACACGGAACTGCTCATCCCAGACGTGGGATCTGTATCCCTGCAGCTGCAGAAGTGCCACCAGCCAGCCCAAAGCTGGTGACACACAGCTAAGCCATGCAGCTGTCCCCAGCAGGGCCGATGGCACAGGGACACACACCAGGAGCACCCGGTGCAGCCACTTCCCTCACCCACATCCAGGAATTCCCAGGGAAATAAAGAGAGTGAAAGGAGCAGAACTCATGAAACTCTGTGCGGATACTTTGTCCTCTAAAAGCTGACACAGTTGACCAGGTCTAAAAATCATGGAAGGAAATGAATTCAAACGCAGGGCTGTTAATACAAAGCAGGAACGTCACTCCTGGATGGCCAAGAACAGGGAAGCAGCAGCAAGAGCCCCTTTGTGATTGAGTCACTGTAACGTGTTCTAAAACCCCATTTAATAATGAAGCAGAGGCCTAGATTGTGTCATGTTGGACCACACTGTATTAAACACATCCCCAGGAATCCTCAATAATGCATAACTCCCATATATTGGCATTGTAGTAAGAGGCCAACATGGTAATATTTAAAAAAAGGGTATTTTTAGTACTGAGAACTCGGAACTTGAAAAGTGGTGGCTGTTATTAGTGCAAATCAATGCCCAGGCTGGATTAAAGTCCAGATGAATGTATTACACTGATTAAATTCACCACCTGGGCTCCTTATTTGCTGTTCTCATCTCCTGGTTTCTCAGGGTAAGTCCCTGCAGCTCCCATCTAACACAGTCCAGGAGGGGCTTGTTGGCAGAGGAGGGGAATGACATCTACAAACAGTTTCACAGACCCTGAGCTCACAGAAAATTTAATTAAAGGAAGCACAGAGGGAGCAACGGCTGGAGAAGTAACACCTGGCCCCGGGAAGCAGCCTGGGCTTTGGGTGACTGCAGGGGCAGTGACAGCCTTTCCTCCCAAGCCAGGGGCAGGAAGAGCCCATCCAGCTGCTCCTGTGCAAACCAAGAGCCACCCAGTGAAAAACCCCATTGATTCCACTTCCAGTAGCAAAAGGAAAAACCAGGATGAGCACCTGGAATAAGAAATGGCCAGAAAAAACCTTTTGCCAGCAAAATGATGATATTCATGAGAATTACTCCAGCAAAACCACAAGTCTTCCTCGTGATTTCCAGGATTCCAGCACCTGGACCAAAAAAGCAGCCATGGGCACCGTGAGGGAACACAGGGATGAGCAGTCCCTGCCATCCAGCACCCCCGTCCTGGCAGCAAGGGCACAGCAAACCCAGCAGGCACAGCTCAGGTCCTCACAGCAACCACATCTCACCTCCACATCTCACCTTCCACCCCCCAGCTCCTGCGAGGGCAAGCAGGCAGGACTTCAAAGAGATAAAGCCCGGAGATAAAAGCAAAGCAGCTTCTCCCCTTGAGACGCTTGTTGAGCCAAAGCCTGTGGCATCCTCTGGCTCTCGGAGCCCTCTGAGCTCACCAGGCTCTGGGACTGGCCCAAGAACATCCCGCCCCATGGCCTGCCTCACTCACAGAGCTGGGGAGCACGGAACATTCCCAGGGCAAACCCTGCCTTCCCGCTGGTTTTGGGAAGCAGCACCTGGGGCAATGGAGAGCAAAGGGCTGTGTCACACCCCCACCTTCGTCCCTTGGGTCCAGCAGTGACACTCCAGGTGGGACCTGACATCGCGCTCTGATTCCCAGAACTTTCTCCTCCTCAAAGCTGAAGGGACAGCGCTGGCTGGAAAGGCTGTCTGGTCAGGAAGGTAATGACTGGATGCTCGTTAGAGGCACGGGATTGTCTCACGGATTGCCATCGGATCCTGTAAGCCTATTGCAGGGATTGGCCAGATCAGCACAGGGATGTGCAGCCTTGCACCTCTAAGCTGCTTTGCTCAGCTCAGCCTAGGAATGAATGGAAGTCGCTGGCTGATGGCTTCTCAGATTTCATGGACAAGTGCCACAGCCAAAATGTTCCCTTCAACAGGACTAGCTCAAGGCAGCAACTGCTCCAACCCGCTCCCTCAGCTGGGCCACGGCTTGGATGACGCTTCCACAGGACGGAAAGGTAAATCAGGTGTTTTTCCAAGCCATCAATCACCACATTCTGACCCAGGAGTTCCCCCCCAGCCCCCTGGGCTGCTCAGGGAGCCAGCAGCAACCCGATCCCAGTGAGAACAGCCAGGAGAATCCACATCTTCCTGCTCCCATCTCCAAACCCCACAGCTGCCTGCACGGCCCCACACCCTGGGAGCTCAGAGCCCTGAAAGCCCTGACAGAGGGACTCCAGCAGGACACATCAGTGTCACCTCATCCACTGTGTAACTGTCCCTTTCCCCTCCCTGCAGGTCATGCTGCACGGGACACAAACAATGCTGTCCCTCCCCTGCCCCACTTCACCTCGTCATGAGGCCACATTTGCCGCCTGGCGCAAGGAAACGAGCACCTGGACGGTGCTGGAGAGAACAGCTCTGTACCAAGAGAATTCTATTCGAAGTCTAGAGGGCAAAGCTGTCACAGATGAAGTATGTCTGTGTATTATCTGTTGGCAAACACGGGACATAATGGCAGCCACTCAACTTAATGGCTCGAGTTCCAGCTCCTCCAAACGAGCCCATCACTGCTGCATGTAATCACGGAATGTATTTAAAAGTATAATTTCCATCCAAAAGGACCAGAGCTGGAGCAAAATGACTCATGCAGCTCCCCGTGCATCGGGAAACATGTCAGGAAGCCTGGGAATTTGTGAGCTCGTTGCCATCTGTGTAGAAACTGGGCCGTGGACACGATTCCTCAAACCATTCCTCTGGCATCCATGGGAGTGTGGAGACTGCTGGGCCCCCAGAGTCAGGCCCTTGCCTGTGCACCCAAGGGAGCAGAAACACTCTGTGAAGCTGCACGGGAAGCACAGGGATACAAATATTAAAGAGAAAGGCAATGGAATTAAAAGGCATCTCTCCCCATGCACCTATTCCAGCACTCCAGAGCTCCACAGTTACAGCTGCAAACTCAGCTCCATTTCTGCCATAACAAAATCATCTCCACAGCATAATTAGTGTGCTCGTGTTAAAATGGGTACAAATGCAGGGAAAGAGGCATCCAAATATGATTTGTTTTTCAAGACAACATGATGTTTTCCCTGGCTAATAGATTCCATTCATTAAGGACTAACAAGAGCCAAGCACCACTTGCAGCAAACCTTGCTGCTTTTAGCAGTGAATGATCCATTCCCAGACTGGTTTCCACACCATTTTTTTTTTACCTGCTATGACTTGACAACCTTTTTTAGTCTAACTTGCCTACACGTGGCTTACAAAATATCTCTTCTGTAACTACTGCTTATTCCTAATTTCCTTAATGGCTCAGTTAAGTCCCCTGGCACTGTTCTGCTCCAGGACTGGATGACTTCCACGTTCACACGCAATTTTCAAGATAGTTGGATAGTTTGTGTGAGCAGGTATTTGCACTAGGATTTGCAACACTCTCTCGGGGCAAACATCTGAGTTGTCTGAAGGGGTTTTGAATGAATGATTTCCTGTGTTATCCACCTTCCTCTAGAAATAACGTTCCATCTGTTCGTGGAACAGCTCCCTTCTCCTACCGAGGCAGGATGAAGGTCACGCAAGGGAAAGAAAAATTTGCACATCCCCAACGCCCTCCAACAAAACACAAGGCACGTACCTGGCCAAGGTCATTAAGCAGTCAGGGGAAGAAATACAGCTGTCAGGTTAAGGGGAGTGAGTAATCACCCAGTGCATCATTGCTGCGACAAGCACCCCAGGACACGGGCTGGAGTCACAACATGTCCTGTGCAATTAATCACTAATCACGACGTGCTACAGAGAAGTCAAATGGCAACTCCAGAGGTGAACCAAAACGTTACTTTTAAAACACCTAAGCTTAAAAAAAAAAACAAAACCCAAACCTGAAAGATCCTCAACTCTCCAATCTGAGGGGAAAGGCAAATGGAGTGTGTATAAAATCCCTAGCAGCCTCTGGGTGGAAAGCAGCTCCTCTGGGACACGATTCACCCCAGAGGAACCGGCAGCAGCAGAGCCCATGTGAAGCTAATCCCTGGCTGTGCTGATATGGAAGATGTGTCCTTTTCCTGGCCTGTCCCAATGCCTGATCTACAGAGCTCTGCACTGAGTCCCAGCAGGTTTCCATGAGAACAGCAGAGCTCTGCTCGTCCTCCCTGGCTCCCTGTGCAGAGCTCCTGCCTGGGCTGAGCTCTCTCCTCCCTGCATGTTTGGGATAACCACTGGCAGTAAACTGGTCACCCACAGCAGCCCTTGACCCAGGAGCACTCACAGTGCGGAGTTACCAAACCACTAAGGCTGGAGAACAGCTCCGAGGTCACGAAATCCAACCTCGGACTGCACGCCACCACACCACGGAAGGCCAGGAAGGAGCAGGTTAAATGCAAGTCCTGCTCTGGCTCCAGTTCAGAAATGATCCAGGAGCGTCGTGGACACCTGGGCTCCTACTCTGAAGAAAAGCAACTCTCAGTCAGATCTTCAAAGCATCTCGACTTTCCCTCTAGTGGAAAGGTGCCTCCAGGAGCAGCACTGGATGGACAGTGGCAGCTCTGGGATGGAGCGATGCATTCCTGGGCTGGAGCAGTGGGGATCTGACCCCTCCCCGGGACTGCCTAAAGTGCAAGAGGTTCTTGCTGTTCCCTCCCCAGACAGGATGGGGAGAGGCCGGGATCTCCCTGCAATCCTCCTGCACCCGACTGAGCACAGCCAGCCTTGTGCGAGGCTTTGTCCTTAGTGAGGAGTGACACCAAACTCCATGGGAACACCTGGGAGCCCACGCTCATCCAACACCTCGGGTTCTTCCTTCAAGGAACACACAACCCTGGTGCCTGATGGACAGTTCCCGTGCTGCTTTCCCTTTTTAGAGCAGAACTGGAGTAAAGCACGAATGGCAGTCCAGGAGGTTGGCACACACAGGTGTAGAGAGATTTGAGAGCACACAGAGCTTGGATCCGGATTGAAACATGCCCAAATGGAGCTGTCAAAGCTGAGTCCAAGGAATTCCCATCCAAGGATCCACTCAGGCTCAGCCTCAGCTATTCCATACACTATTTGCCTGGCAAGCAGTCATTCAATTACATCCAGTATATAATTATTATTCCTTTCAGACATAGGTTTTGCCAGCCCAGAACATGGAAAGGATGCCTTAAAGGACTGGTACTGCTAGGATAGGAATATCCACAAGAGAGACCAAATAATGAAGGTGGGAGATTTTGGCCTAATGGGAAATCTCCAGCTCTTCTCAGTGGGATTTTTTTTTTTTTTTCAGCTGAAAGCAGAAGTTGAGTGTGTGAGCTTCCCTCAGATGTTCCATGTGATGGGCAGGTCATACTAACCACACTATGGATTGGGCAAGCATGGCAAAGGGATCCACCCAGGGAATTCACAGGAATTTTGCAATGCAGTGCCACAGGAGATTACATTAACTGGTAGTGAAACATGTCCAGATCTCTGAAATAAAACTTCAGCTAGAATTATTTTGACTAATAGCTGAAAATCAGAGCATGTACCCTCACTGCTCTGCAGCCCATTTCATTCCTCTCTCTGTCACCGGAGCAACTTCCAAATATTCCCAAGGCCGTGCCAAGTGCTGCCCCACTATCTAATGTACCATCATTAAGAACTGATTTTGCTCTTTGAAGGCAGCCAAGACGTTCTCTTCAGCAAAGAGCTTGCTAAGTACCCTCCTGAAGACATCTGTAAGGAATTTTTACAACTGGCCTAGATATTTACTCCACCTGGAAGAATTAAGTGGCTCTAAGGAGCTTTTAGTTGAAGTAAATCCTCATTTAAACAAGCCCCAGGAAAATGGACAGGGACTTCCAATTGCTTCATTTGCTTTTGTTTTATGACCCACTCAGAAGAAAAGAAACGGGGAAGATGGAATGTCATCTGTGTCTCCCAGGTTTCTGTTGCTATTCCATACTCACTCCTCAGTGCTCCTCTCTCCTCCAGCACTGCCATGGAAACGATAAATTATCCTGCTCTCACAAATTTGCACGATCATTTTTATGGTCAGCGTTGCTCAAGAAAGGAGCTGCCTCCCTGGAAGTGCCCAGCTGGGGCAGCCGGGATGTGTATCCAAAAGGAAGAACTATGGAAAAGAGCTGGCACTGGAGAAGCGTGGCCAGTGGCAACAGACGTGGCCAAGGGGGGGGATGAGCATCTGGGCAAGTCCTCCATGGTCAGGCATGGTGGGAAGAAAACCCTTCTCCTTCCTATTTCATCTGTAGTAGCTGGAGTCAGGGAGAAGCTGGACATCTGAAAAGCATGGAGAGGTTTTCCCTTGGGTTTATATTTGCTGGGTTGGTTTCCTGGCTCCCATCCTGTGTTTCCCAGAGCTGACACAGGTGGAAGAGGCTGTCCCAAGTCTGCTGTTACCCCACAGGACATGGTACCATTTCCACACTAACATGATGGAAAAAAGGATCACTTCCCCTCCAGTTCAGCTGCAGTCTTTGATAACCTGGATCACAGCCTGAGTCTGCTGTCACACAGGTTTAGGATCCTGTGATGCAGCACAAGGCAATAAAAAAAACAAAGCAAAAAACCAAGGCCAACATTTTTTGTGGTCTTTAATACCTTTCCATCACCACTGCAGTGTGGAAGAGTTGATGCTCTTCCCTGACATTGTCTGCTGATATCAAACAGGCAAACCTCAGGAATGCATCTGAGAACTGAGGAACAGCTGATAAACAAGAAGCAAATTCATTCCAACCCCCCATTCAATGGGAGAGATGCTCCCAGAGCAGGGAATCACAGGAGCAGGGGTGGCAGGGAGTCAGAGAGGAGTCGGGAATGCACTGAAATGAGAGCAAGATCCATGGGAGGCTGTAACATTCCCTCCTCCATGGCTTGTTCTGCACCAAGCAACTCATTCCAGACAGATATCGACAGCGTGGGAGGCATTCAGAGAAAAAGCAACAAATTTTATCAGAGGTTCTAGAAGGATTAATACCCAGGAAAAGATTAAACCCGTTAAAAGCTCAGCTAAACTCCCATTTCAGAGCCTGCTAACACAGCTTCAATAGTTCCAGAGAGGTATTAGTTATGTAAAATGGGGAGAGCTGGGAGTCTGAAATGGAGAAAGGCTCCATTTTAACCATCCGAAAGGAAAACACCAACAGTAGGTTTCGAAGAGCGGATCAACAAGGTGAGAAACAAAAAAATAAATTAAGGAATTTTTCCACGACAGTCCAGGAAGGCTGGAGGGAGCAGAGCCAGGGGAGAGCCCCTCTCTACACCAGGAACCAGAACTCTCCAAACCATGAGGGCTTTGGATCCACCTGCCCCCAGCAGCCCCAGCCTCCTTGCTGGAAGGAACAGAGCAAAAATTGCCAAAACTTGAGGCAATTCCTTCAAACTCTCCATGCTTTTGTGCCAACAGCCTGTGGCTGTTTGGGTGTTCAGCCTCACCTTTCCCACCCTTCTGGGAATTCACTTGTCCCAAAAGGTATCTAAGTACTTGGACACATCCTCTTTCTCGCCATAAAAAGGCAAAAATAATCCCATCTCTGTTATTTATTACACTCCTTGGAAACGCAGCTCCTCAAACAACTTTTAACAAATCACCAGCCAGTAAATCCAGAGGACATTTGTCAACGTTTCAAAGCACTTTGGTGCCCAAAATAGCCTTAATTAAGTAAGACCATATATATAAATACTACAGAATATTGCAATAAAGGTGTCTGCACTATCACCAGTGCCAGCTTAGAGCATTGTTGCACTGGACAATGCCCCTGGGGGCACTCAGAGGAAGAACTGGGAATATTTTTTTGCACTTGGGAGCTGGAGGAATCAAAATCCAGATTAGGTGCTGCCATCAGGCTTTGGCACAGGTCTCTTCAGGGAGCAGCAGCTATCCAGGGGAAAGGAAGATTTTCCTGGATGCAGCATTCCTGTCTCACAGGGGCAACCATGGGAAAAAGAGAATGAATGCACCTACTTTTCTGTGAGCTCTGGACACTGGGAACACATTTCCCAGGAGCTCCTGTGTCCATCCAAAGCTGCTGTCCCAGCTGTGCCCAGGCTGGAGGGACCTGTGGCTACCCAAGGGGATCTGTGCACGCTGTCACCTGGCACAGGTACCTAAAGGACAGACTTCCCGGGGGAGCACAGGTCTGTCACAAGGAAAGGCACAACCTTGCAGTGCCCAGAGATCAGGAGAGGCTGAAGTCTCATGGGGGAACCTCCTCGAGTCCTTCTCCTGTTTGTCCTGCTGCAAACGCGGGGAAAGGCGGATTCCTCGGAGCCGCTCGGGATGGCAGCACTGTCCCCACTCAGCCCTTGTCTCCAGCCAGGGACATGCACCGGGGCAGCCAAATCCACAACTAAACAGCCAAAACCAAAGCTGTTCCTGCTGAGGACACTTCGAATTCTGCTGCAGTAGCCCCAGTGTAACAACCACTCTGTCCCGGAGCCACAGCCCAGGGAAAACCCCCCGGTTCCCTGCCTGTAAATGCCTGAATCCCCCCAGTGCCAACAGCCGAGACTCCAGGACATCTTGGTGCTGAAGGCAGCAGAGAGTTTGGAAATCTCATTAATGAGCCCTCAAGTACAATCATTATTTCCTAAGGCTCCTTTCGGCTGCAGGTAATTGCTGCAGGCACAACAGGACTGAGGCAGGCAGCCGTGGGATCACAGGTCTCCACCGAACTTTGTTAGGTTGTGGCCGTCACCACGCAGGAGCTGGTGAGCCGCAGCTCCAGGTAATTAAAACTGCAGGAGGGGAGCATTCAGCAAGTCTGAGAACAATTATCCAAGGAAGAATTTCGCCAGGACACTGTGACTTAACCCAGCGCTCCGTGCACGGAGCGCTGAAGGAGTTTAATTGTCACCAGTGATGGGAACGCATTCCGTGACTCATCCCCAGCACGCAGGGGCTGCTTTTCCCACTCCCGATTCACTTCCAAAGCCACCATTCCACCACCAGGACCACGCTGGGAAGAGGCAATTTCCCCTGCATGTCAGAACCCCAGGCTGGATCCATGGTTGCCATTGGGGCCCATCTCTTATGGCTACAGCTACCAGGGCAACTGGAGTGAGAGCCAGCAGAAGGGGCTGGAATTTGGGAGGAGTCCTCAGGAGCTGGAGGTTTTTTCCTGACACAAAATAATGTAGTCCTTAAATGTACATCTTCTGATTCTTTCAAGCATTTAACTTCTAAAATTGACTTGGGCTTTATTTAATCTTTTAAACACCAAAAAAACCCGAGTTAAAATGTCATAACAAGGAAAAAAAAAAAAAAAGAACAAAAAAGCGTAACTGCTTGAGTTATGCTCTTAGACATTTGTCAGGATAATTTTACTCCTTCGGAAACACGAACC
Source organism: Chamaea fasciata (assembly GCF_029207755.1). Classification (NCBI taxonomy): domain Eukaryota; kingdom Metazoa; phylum Chordata; class Aves; order Passeriformes; family Sylviidae; genus Chamaea; species Chamaea fasciata. Next base: position 2,554,549 of record NW_027094107.1, read on the forward strand.
CTTTCCAAATGGTGAGCAAGGTTTCGGTTGGAGAGCTGCAAGGACAGGGTAACCCAGGTTTGTGTTACCAGTGTTCTCAGCTCCCATCCTCACACGCACCTTCGGAGTGTCCATGCCCAACTCTTCCTCCCATATCAATCCTGTCAAATTAATTCATCAGTAAGGACAGACTTTTTTTTTTTTCCCCTGGCTACTGTGCGTTAATTAGCGCAAGGGTTGCCATGGGAACCCAGCAACACTCGTTAACACCACAGAATTCACCATGTTGGAGATGAACGTGGGCAAGAGCCCCGCACCAACGGGCGCCAGAGTTGGGGACGTGCTGCAGCCAGGCTGGTCCTCTGAGGGAGGCTCCGACATCTCTCTGCTCAGTCTAAGTTGGAAAAACTCCTACAAACCTGGATATTGCAAGGATCTCTGGTGATGGGACAAGGGGGGATGGCTGTAAGCTGAAGGGGAGTAGATTTAAAGGGAATATTGGGCAGGAATTGTTCCCTGTTAGGGTGGACAGGCCCTGGCACAGGGTGCCCAGAGCAGCTGTGGCTGCCCCTGGATCCCTGGAAGTTCCAAGGCCAGGCTGGATGGGGCTTGGAGCAGCCTGGGACAGTGGGAGGTGTCCCTGCCCATGGCAGGGGTGACACTGGATGAGCTTTAAGGTCCCTTCCAATCCAAATCCTTCTGGGATTCTGTGGCATCAGGACCAGTTACTGTGAGGATGAGTCTGAGCACAGGCTCCACCTTCCTGTATTTAACAAATACAATTTAGGACCCTGGCAGGAAGCGAAGTGAAGCAAAACAGGTTAAGCTGAGAGTGTATGAAAAAAGATCAGGCATGTGCCCAGCCCCAGGCACTCAACGCAAAAAATTATCAATACTTAGCAAAAACCTTGTCCAGCTTAAAGCCGGTGGCACAAACCGCTGTCAGCAGCAGGGTGAGCCCATGGCAGTGACCAGGCTCCTCTGGAGGGATCTCCAGTCCCAAGCCTCTGTCCTTCTGGATTTGCAGCCCTGGGACACCCCAAGGGAGGTTTCTCCATCATCACATTCCTGCCCGGTGACCAGATACTCCTCCTAAGAGCCTGGATTTTGCTGGGATCATCCCACACCTGTTGGTTCTTTCCCCTGGAGCAGTTCAGCTCCACAGCTGTGTCCTCAGAGCATTCCCAGAGCAGTCCCTGCTCCACCAGCACCCAGCCAGGCCAGCCGGGGCTCCCTGTGCTCACCTCCACAGACACATCCCTCATTCCCCACCCTTGTCCCAGCTGCAGCTCAAACACACTCCTGTGGGACGCTGGGCATCACCCTGCCCCAGCCTGAGCGAGGCTGCACCACTGGCTGCTACAGGGCATTCGTCTCTCCTGGAAATTCATTTTCTAGTCCATCCCTGGATCATACCTTGCTTTTTCCTGGCCATGTCACACTGTTAGCTCCCCTTTGATCCCCTGATGGAGGCCAGGCTTTGTCCTGGGCACAGGCTGGAAGCTGCAGCAGGCACGGCTCTCCCCGGGAGCCTCACACTGCTCCCTGTGCTGCCAGGGACCTCAGACCGGCTGCCAGCTTATCTGGAACCCTGGGAATATTCCACATCCTCCCCTGCAGGAATATTCAAGGCTTCAACCACCTCTCTAAATAGTCCACCTTCACTGCCCGGGTAAAATTAGACCCAAATCTCAGCACCGTAAGAAGGAAGGTATTTCAGAAGCAGAACAAGATCCCAGCCTCCTCCAGCCAGCAAAACCTGCAATAAACAGGGATGTGCCTGCACTTTGCCCAGCCAGCTCCTGAGGAATGCAAGGCCAGGTGCTCACCACAAGGTCAAGGCACATTCCCCTCTCCTCCACTTGCTGGAAGGGAAAGGATTTTGGCTTTTCCATCATGTGAAATAGCAGAGACCCCAGGCAGAGCCCACCCTGCTGGGAGCACCCACCTGCCCCCTGCACCCCTGCACAAATGCTTCACTAGGAAGGAGGAACCAGACATGACGTTTTTAAACCTTTTCCCTTCCTTTCTCTGCAGAAGGGTGCACGTGGCTCGTGTCAAGTCCTAAAGAAGGAACAGAGAACCAGCCCTGAACGTGTCCCTGCAGAAGGTGAGGTGGCTTCCCACACAATCCCACCTCCAAACACCTCCTCCTACTCCAGGACTGCTTCCCACTCGGCAGATCCTCCTCTCTCACACCTCAGCATCAGCCTGCCACAGCTCAGCACATCTGTGTAATGACAACCAACCCACACACCTCTGGATTCGCAGTGAAAGAAAGGAACGTTCAGGTTCACCAGAGCGAGTTATGTGGGCAAGCTCAGCTTCTCCAGGAGTATCCACATTAAGAAATTTAATTTCACCAAGCCAATAAAGAAAACAAGCAGAAAAAGATCCCCACTGCCAAGTTTCTCCAGCCCTTCACATCACTTTGTGGCAATCCACCCGCAGGAGTTTTTTTTCATCATGAATAAATAGTCATTTTTGCACCTAAGGGAAGACGAAAACATTTTCTATACTTTCAAACTCTCTCTGGTATCTCCATCAAGCTTAAATCCCTCCTCAAAATACCCTCCAAACTCTGGGGAAAAACATTTGGGCCTTGTGCTAAAAGCTCCAGAAACTTTCCTTCACAGGCTGATGTTTCTGCTTTCCTCTTACATAATTCAAGAGCCCAAAAAAGACATTAACAGTGAGGAACAGAAATGCTAAACCAAGGCTGGTCTCCAAAGCCCAGCTGAATGGGAAACCTGAAACAAGAGACACTCAGCTTCTGGAAAAACAACTTTTTGACAGCTCAGGGCATCTCCCATGCCCCTGTGCCCGCTGCTCTACCTCAGGTCAGAGGGACTCAGAGCTTTCATGTCACACAGTCCAAGTGCAGAGAGCCCTCCTCAAACCAAGGGCACTAATTATATTAATGAAGGCTTAAGGTCAGTACATCCCCATCAAGCTCAAATTGCTGCTTCTTGAATTAATAGTTCTCCGTCCAGTTTCAAGCAGATAGGAATCCAGAAAGCACCACCGGAGCTGGGAAATCAATGTCAATATGATAAATCCAGTAGATTAAATTTTTGAGTATTAGGAGAGTGAATGAGATCAGGATTGGGTCTTCTTGTGCCAGGGTAGGATTGGGTTACCTACTCCTGCAGGATTCCTGGGAAAGGGAAGAACAACAAGGGAGATCAAGAATTAAGGGGAATGAAGAAAGTAGACAGGTCATCCAAATTTGCAACAAGATATGACTATACTTGGATAATTCCCAGGCATTTCGTGAGTATCCAAGCCAAAAAAAAATCCAGGAAAAAATACGGAACATGCACACAGCCCCAGGGGCCACAGCCATGCACCACCAACCCTGTCCATGCAGAGGTGCAGGTACAGCCCACATACAGTAATGCCATGATCTGATTCCAGCTGCTTCAGGCCGTAATTCCTTATACAGAGTGGGGCTTATGGACTTTCTATGTCTTTATTACAGAGAGAACCCAAAAACTCCTGTGCACTGCTCAGTGGGTGTGGGTGTGTGGGTGTGCCTCTCGGAGCCGAGCCTGGGTTAACCCAGGGGCCAAGAACACCCTGCTCTGGACGCACTCCCCTGCCACCCTCGGAGCCAGAGCTGTGTCTCATCCTCGGAGCTCTTACCCCAGCTGGAGCTGCTGTGACTGAGGCCAGGACCTGCCAGAAGGAAGGGCTGGGGACAGGCAGGCAAAGGTTAAAGCAGAGGAACACGATGTGAGGAGCTGCAGGGGCCGTCACTGCCGCCTCACCAGCGTTCAGATCAAGTGACCTGACACAGCGCAGCTGCTCTGGGTCCTCAGCGCAGATCCGAGGATCTGCCTCCCAAGAGGAATCTCTTCCCTCCTGTAACCCACTGAACAGCTGAGGAGTGCTGCTGTGCCCAGGCTCCTGCAGCTCTGAACACGTGGAGCTGTGGGAAGCTCTGGGACTGCCAATCTCCACCAGTGATTCTTGCTCCGGTGTCTACCCTGGAAACACTCAATGCCACCAAAACTAAGCAGCCCAAGGAGACAAGGGACATGCTTGGAGAAGGAGCACCAAAAAGCAGCACAGCAAAACCAGCCACATGCCCAAAACCGTTCCCTGCAGCTCCTCAGCTACCCCTCAGCCATTACTTCTGCTTCGATGCCTCTCAGAGCTACTGAACGTGTCTGCCAACCTCCGCTGCAAACTTCCTGGATAAAAGAAGAAACATCCCCCTGATCCCTCCCTCCAGGAGTGAATGCCTTTGATTTGGCCAGATTGGATGCTCTGCCAGTCGCTGCCCCTCTCCAAGCCCCCCGTGTTGGGCAGGCCCAGCTGTGAGCCCTCTGAGCTGGGGCTGCAGCTCCGTGTGTGCCGCCAGCTCAGGCTCTCCCCTTATCTCCCCTCTCTGCCCTTCCTACGTCTTCCCTCCAGCAGCTTTCATCTGAGCATTGCCTTGCACTGGGAGCTGCAGTGCTCTTGCTGTCAGAGCTTTCCTGGGCAAGGCAGATTTTTCCTGATGCATGCAAACGATGCCAGCGTGCAGGAACTTGCTTCGGACAGAGCCGGGAGTTTGCAGTGCGAGGCTGCTCTGGAAATGTCACTGTGCAGGATCCGAAGGGGCTGCCTCCACCACCTCCTCATTCCCAAGGCCATCAAGGTGTGTGCAACGCTTCCTCCACCTGGGTGAAAACACTCACAGAGTCATCCATCCATCCATCCATCCATCCATCCATCCATCCATCCATCCATCCACCTCTCAGATCTTCCAGGCTCACAAAGAACATCCCAGCCATGTCTCCCTTTGCAGGGCTGCAAAGCATCACTTGGCATTACTTATCTATACTTCCAACCCCCAAATCCACCAAATTTCTCCTAAAAGGTGCTGCAGGTACACAGCTCAGCAGGTCACAGATGTACGAGCTACTACCAACCCCGCATTTTCAGCTTCTGAGCACTTCACAGCATCCCATCCCAAATTCCTTGCTTCAACCAGCACAGAAAGTCCTTTTCTCCAGCACCTTGGATTTCTAGCAGAAATTAAGCTCAACGCAATGCAACCTTCTCCCATCCCCTCCTAAACTTGTCTTTCCCCACTGCAAACCCAGTGCAGCGGGGCTGACAAGCACAGAATGAGCCTAAGAATTCTCAAGAAAAATACAGAAACCGAAGAAAACCTCATGAAAAATGAAACTGAAAACTGGGTTCCCCCAGCTGGACGACAAGGAAAGCACCTGGTGTCCATGGGAAAAGCTGTCACGGCCCTGCAATTGCCTCCCTGCAGTGCCCCAGGCAATACCAGGAGTTTTTAAATCACTGTTACCTCAACCATCCCCTTTTTGTTTGTGCCTTGTGGAAGGGAGGTTTCTCTCTGTTATTTTTAAACTGGAGACCTTACAGATGTCAACCTTTGCAGACCAGCTGGCAGCTGGGACGGTGCCCGTGGGAAGGCACCAGAGGCACGCTCAGAGCTGTGGGGATGCTCAGCCTCCTGTGGCACAGCTCTGGATGAAAAGGAGCTTTCCCAGCTTTCCTCCACTCCCCATCCCCAGAGCTGGAAAGAATTCCAGACTCAGGAACCCAAGGGATATTCTGTAGAGAAAACCGTGGGCAGCTGATACATTGGGGTAATTCTGGAACTGAATGCTGGAGGGACTTCCCTTTGTTCTGGCTTTTTGGAGTGGTTTTTTTTAGTGTCCTGCGTGAAATTCTCTTTCAGTGGTACCTCTGGAAAATTAGCAACAGAGATTTGCTCCGGGCTTGTAAGTTCCTGTCTGCATTAATCTGCAACCACTGACAGAAGATTGTTTTGGGTCCGTGTGTGCCTTGGTTCTCAAGGACCACAAGTGGGAGGAAGGTCCCACAACAGCAATTCCTTACTCAGCTTCCATTCACTGCTTGGGAGTTGGGCACAGAATATACTGAGGGCCCAAAAACACGGTGCACACACCTCCAGAACCTCTGTGCCATCTAGATCTGCCCTCTCAGAGCTGTGCTGCTGACACAGAAGGGACACTGACCCTCCCTGCAGCAGCCACAGACATCAGCCGCAAGCCTGGCGAGGGGAACATAGCATCTCACAAATTGTTAAACCCAGAGGAAACCCAGCTCAAAACCAGAGCAAACCCAGCTCAAAACCAGCTGGGAGAAGGAAGGAAAAAGAGAAGTTAAGGCGGATGGTAAACCAGTCAAAAATGTTGTGGTGAGCACCAGGACAGGCTGAGGGGGCACATCCTCCACCAGGGAGGACCAGCGGCCTGGCCAGGGCTCCCTGCAGTCTTAGATTGATCTTTCCCATTCTCCATCACCACAGAATCTCCCAGTGTGCAGCATTCCACACTGTGGAACAGCAACTCACCTCAGAGCAGCTCACCATGCTCAGTCCCCTCTCCCCCAACAAACCTGGCAGCAGGTTTGCCTTGGTTGGTCAAGTTTCAATAAATATCATTTAATCCCTGCTTCCAAACCGAAGCTCAGCTCCCTGGGCCAGGCTGGGATTGTCACACTGACTCCAGGGCACGTGGATAATTCCCACAGCCCGTGCAGATGAGTTAAGCAATTGAGAAGGAACACACTGGGGTTTGCAGCAGCAGCAGCATCCATCCCTTCCCAGCCTGGCAGACCCACTCCTCCCAGCTCTGCCCCAACAGGCTGCAGCCCAGGCCACTCCTTCGATGCTGTCTTCCAAACCTTGGCATCCAGGATCACGGATGTCGGGAGAGGATGGTATCTTAACTGAGAGATCAGGTGAGCAGTTTCTGCATTTCCATTTCACTTTCCACTGCATTTCCCACCCACATCCTTCTGTGGGCAGCCCGGTGGCATTCCTGGGAATAGCTCTGGGATAACCACAGCCAGACCTGGGAGAAATCCCTCCCTTCTCACATATTCACACTGACTTTCTGTGTTGTAAACACACACCAGCCCTGAGCAGTCACTACCAGAGGGTGAAGGGTGCTCACTCTCTGCCTTTGCAAGGGTCCAGCCTCAGGGATGGAGGCTTTGGAGGAACAAAGTATTGGAGCAATGAATTCTCAGCTCACACTCTTCATTTAGCAATACCGAAAAGAGGGAGGTGCTATGGGATCCCTAGAACACCCCACATCTGCATGGAACAGCGATGAGTTATTCATCAGTTAGAGGAAGGTGAAAGGCCAGAAGCTCCTGTGGCACCGTGTCCTGCAGGCTCTGAGAGCTCACGTGAGCTCCCTGCAGGAGAAATGCAGCCACACACTTATGGCTCCCCAGGGAATACTGTGTGTCAGGATGTTTATTCTGCCTGCTCCTCCCAAGTGCCCATAGAAGGGATGCTGCTCACCCTATAAACACACAGAGATCTGGGAGCAGAATTCCAGGGAAGACTGCAGGACATAGAACATCCCACCCGCAGAGAGCACAGCACCAACATCGTCTGCCTGATGCAGCAAACTGGGCAAAGTTCATTCAGAAATAAAGAGAAAACAAGATAAAAGAGAAGCCTGGCATCCCAGAGGAGGAAACATCCCAGTGCCACAGAACTCTGATGTGCATCAGCTCTCAGCTTAAACCAACAGGGGCTTTGGATTCCCAGACACAGAGTAAAATTCCAGCTACAGGAAAACATCCCTGCTGCTGGATTTTGGGACCTCTCTCTAGGTCTGGTACACATACTCTGCCACGCCCCAGACACCAGGAAACAACAGCTGCGAACAACTGCCAGGTCTCCTCTTTATCCACAGAGGTTTATATTCCCTCAAACTCCCAAATAACAGTATGTTTTGTTACACTGGCCAAAAATAACCTTGAAAATATGCAAAGAGTTATGATTTCCGACCTTCAAAATATTGTACTTGTGACATTTCACTTTGTTATTCCAGCCACGGACAAATGGTTCTGCTAAAATATCTGTCACTAAGTGGTCCCCTATGCCCAGACCACAATAATCTCTTTTAGCAACTAAAAAGGTTCTGCTAAACCATTATGAACTTAACTCCAGTCAGGAAAGAAATGGAAGAGCTGGAGCACCAAGGCAGCAGCTATTCTTGTTAAATTGGTCTCAATTTTTCAAGGATCCTGTTGAACATTACAGAGGTCACAGCCTGCACCACCGTGAAAACCTAAGAAGTCTCTAAAACCCACGGAGTTTAATAAGGAATGCCATATTCCCAAATTGCCTCAAATCTTTTACAGGGTATTATGACTTCCAGTTTTATAGGTTCAAAACACTAACCAAATAAAAAGTCTATTTCTCCCAGATTTCCAAGGTTCAATTTTTAAAAGGCCAGAGGCACAAACTGTTCCTGTGAGCCAGGGAAGCCTCAGCCATCAGCTTCTATCACAGATCCAGCCATCCTTCCCAGCTCCCAGGGTTTGTCCTCCCTGTGCACAGGAGTTGATTCCCATGTTAACCTGGTGCCATTTACTTTTTTCAGCCTTCCTCATCATAGAATCGTGGAATGGTTTGGGTTGGGAGGGACCTTAATGCTCATCTTGCTCAGGCTGTGGGCAGGGACACTCTCCACTATCCCAGGGTGCTCCAACCTGGCTTTGGACACTTCCAGGCTGGGGCAGCCACAGCTTCTCTGGGCAACGATGTTCCAAATCTCCGAAGCTCTTTTTGCATTTTTGAGATGAAACTACTCCTAAAGATCTGAAATCACCTGTCATGGGACCCTTCAGGCTGAACAGCACCAGATGGTGAATCTGAGGATCCCACGGAATCGTGGTGCCCACTTCCCTGGCCTGTACAGTTTCCCTAATTCTCCTCTGTGTAGGTCCCTATTTCCCGTAAGCATGGTCAGAATGGACTGAAGCGGTTTATCTTTTTCTCCCTCCTCCTGCCCTCACGGCCACGCTGTTCTTCCCCGGCAGCCTGAAGCCCTGCCCAAGGCACTGCCACACCGATTTGCTGATGGACACCACCTGGGCTCAAGGCACCTCCACGCCTGGCCTTGACAAAGGTCTGCAAACAGGGACAGGAGTCATGGCAGTGACGGTGCTGGTGGCGCCTGTCCAGCTGGACTGAAGCTGTGACATTCCTCGGGGTCAAGCAGCGGCTTTCCACGCACTACCACTGGATTTACGCTTTTCATCTACTCAACGCTGGGGCTGTAAAATTTCATCCATCTTTCTGTGCTGCCCTTCCCTCCCAGATTAATTTTATTAACAGCTCTTTTTATGGGCACTGTAAAGCACCATTCCACATTTGGACACTGTTTAAGAGGATAAATTTCTACAGGGACCTTCTGGGATCCGAGGGTGACTCTTCAAGCTCATTCCTGGTTTTCCTCACTGGATCACATCCCCTTTGCTCCCTCCAAAGGAAGTCTGACCTGTGACACACCTGATCAGGTACTGAAATATTGCAGCTGCTTTCTCTAGGGTGCAGACATTGAACATCACCACCCCCAAAATGCAAGCAAGGAAGCTCAGGACTCGTGGCCTTCAGGTCCTTTGGGTCAGCTCAAATCAGCTGCTGGAAAACCTATGTTAATGCTGTTTCTTTGGGATTTCTGCTTTACTTTCCCCGCTCATGTTTCCCAAATAAAACCCAATGTCTTATTTCCCACTGACTGACAGCGCTGCAGCTCAGTGAATTAACAAACCCACGCACGACTGTGCCTTGATTACTCCCTCTCTTTTATTAAGAAAGAAAATGTCAAAGCCTTTAATTTGACTCTTTCACGAGCCTTTGAGCAGTTTAGGAGCAGCTTCTCACCTCAGAGAGAACCGGCTCACGGGGGCTGCTCCACACACAGCCCCAGATCCCACTGCTGATCCCAGCAGAGCTGCAATCCAAATCCTGCCAGCCTGACTCCCAGCAGCGAAGCCAAATCTCTGCTGCCTGGGACTGAAATTCTTATCAGATACAAAGACTTTAGGCTGGATTTCCATCTTGATGCTGAGCTGCAAACACCAGCTCTGGCTAAGCTGAACTCCGCAGAGGCACCCGTCCAGCTCAGGGGCCATCGGTCACTGCCGCTGTGCCACCTCAGATTAACGTGTCACCACCGGCCAGCCCTAAGCACCTGCCTCCCCACCAGTGTTACATCCCTACACCGTTTTTACTCTCTGTGATGTGGCCTGGCCCAGCCTGGCCCAGTGCTGCTGCTCCCAGCAGGCTGCACACGGCCGTGTGGCTCCAACTCAACATATTAATGAACTTCTGATGGAGCACTCGGCTCCTGCCAAGTCCCAGGGGATGTTTTCCAGGGAGCAAGTGAGCCCACGCTGGGGGCTGGGGGCAAGTGAGCCCAGCCCTGGTGCTCAGCCCTGCCAAGAAAGCAGAGCCAGCAGCAGAGTCCTGGAGTGTCACTGCCTCCATCCGTCCCTCACCACGGAGAAACACCCTCTATGATCCTTACACAGGGATAAAATGCTGCTGTCCTCACTTTCCAGCACCGTTTGGAGCGCTGCAGGTTTGCTCCAACCACAGCCATGCTCGCTGCTAAATGTTGAGCGTCTCGCTCCCTCCTCCTCTCCCTCGGAATTTTTCCTCCCCTGTTCCAGCCAATCGTGCAGGGGAAAATTCCAGCCTGAGCTTCATTAGTATAAGACATAAAAATAGAAGTGCATTATCTTTTGTAGTCCTCTCAGTTGATTCAGCGGCAGCATGAAAGTAAAATAATTAAATGTTTGTCTGGTGATAAAAACAAGCCCAACAGGAGAGACTGGGCTGGGCTTTTCTGGAAGCTGAGCGTGGAGATCTGGGGGCTCTTGTGCTCCACAGACTTTGCCCTCCCCTCTCTCCATAGCTACCACAAGGATGATGATGCTTCCCTCCCTCCTTCCCTCCTCCTCAACTCCAAAATAAACACAGGATGGAGGCTTTGGGAGAAGCTGGCAAATGCCTCCGCTGCAAAGCACAGACCTCCCGCAAGAACTTTTCCTGCCATCTCCCCAAATCCTGCCTGGCAATTCCCTCAGCACCTCCAGAAGCTCTCCCGGAGCCAGGAGCGCTGCGGGAGCGGGCGGGCGTCTGTGTGGACCAAGGTCAACACAGGAGATGTTCAAAAAACATTAGTGAGTTGACTTGATCCTTCATCAAAATACTTTCTGCTTTTCCTTCCTAACACTTCACTGCCCACGACGTGGCAGGCTGAGCCGATGTGACAAACTGTCGAAACACATTTTTTTAACAGAAAAAAAAAATAAACCTAGACTTTAAAGGTAAAACTGGTCCCTTTGAGTCCCTCTATCATACGTGATATTCCTGCTGGAAAGAAAGGGCTCCAAGAGTAACTTGCTGGGAAGAGGCTCCAATGGTTAGAGCTCCAGTCTGCAGGGAGCTCCTGGGCTTCACCTTGTCTTTTAAGCTCCCATTAGTTAATAAAAGCAACCACAGAGGTGCAAAAGCACCTGTGTATTTGTCAATCCCCAGACGCAAACCTACGATAAGACGCTGTTAATTGATTCCATAAAGTAACCAGATAAAATTCCCTAAATCATTCTGCTGGCACCAGCAAAAATACCTGCTACCAAAGGGAAAGGACCGTCATTTCTCCCTCTCCAAATTCCCCCTCTGTGCTTTATTCCTGCTGTTGTGTTGGTAATGACCTATTTACCACCAGCCTGTGGAGGGTGGCAAATCCCACCCACCTACCTCCAAGTTCCCTGCCGGAGCCTGAGATTGCTATTGATGAGCTCCGTGGCTTGATGGAAAGGAAATGAGTTGAGTTTAAGGGCTGCTGGCACTCTCTCTGGAGAAATGCCAGGGAATTTTTAGACAGTCTTCAGCCCAACAATAAAATGCCATGGATGTGAGTCAGAGGGGATGTGAGCATCTCCGTGGGAATCTGGGAGCAGCCAGCTCCGTCTGGACCTGCGACATCCCTGCCAAAAGGAGCCACCCGAGAGCCCAGGTGTCCAAACCCTCTAATTTGGGTCTCTGGAGCTGCACACAGCTCAACACTCCCTGCATGCACAGAGGGTCACCTTCACACTGCCCTGGGATCCCCCAGCACCTGGGCAGGTCATTTCTGATGTGTGGGGCTGCAAATCAACATCTTGCTCACACTGTGTGTGTATTCAATATATAACAGCCTGTAGAATTTTTATATTCTTAGATTATAAATGCATCAGGTAGTAAAAAACAGCTTTTTTCTTGGGGTGGATGGGCAGTGAGTGTGTGCAGAAAGCAGCTTACAAATGCCTGGCCACATTCATTAAAGAAACTAAACCTTTATGTTTGTCTCCAAAAACTGGTTACATATTTACTTTTAGTTCAAAAGGATTCCCCTGGAAGTGGAGTGGTTTAAATTACTGGTATCTTATGTCAAAGCATGACGGTATAGGACAAAAAAATTAAAACCTGACAGCTGATGAAATCGTGCGACTTCCTAACACATTGGAAAGCTCCAAAGTCTTGGCTAACCAAGAATCTGGTTCATGATTTTAAAGGTCTTGAGCTCATGGCCAAACTCCCAGAATCTCCCCTGTGTACTCCACTTTTAGGTCCCTCAGGATGAGCAAGATCCCTGGAGTTCCAGCTCACAGATTTAAAATGGCTGGAGCTACTGCGGGGAAAGAAAACGTGGGGAAAAGTCTGTTCTGTATTTATGCACCTCAGGTGGGGAGAGGTTCTGAATAAGTAGCACAGGATGCAACAGAATTATCTAAGAATTAAGGCCTATTTTATGTTAGAAGAAGAACCCAGTGCTCTTGGTAATCAATACAGGAGCCTTTTAAAAAGTCAGACCTTGAAGCTGCTGGACACAGATAAAGCTCCGTGGCCTTGTTTCTGCAGCATCCCAGCTCCCCCAGCACTGCCTGTGCTTCCTAAGGTCATCCATAAATCCCGAGCACTTCTGGCCACACCACACACACACCAGGAAGGCTCAGGGCAGGCTGCTCAACTGCCAAGACAAATCCTGCTCCTGCAGCCAATCCACTTCTATCAATCTCCTCAAAAGCAGTAATCAAAACACTGATTTGCAGGATCTCACTTACTTGTTTCTCCTTCTTTAGGACCCGTGCCAAACCCAAGACTTATCTGCAGCTCCTGGCACCTATAACCACAGTCTGCACCAAATCACCACCAAAGCAAACCCTGACCTTTCAATCCAGCAGGTGCCCACAGCACGGAACACCGCAGCCAGGGATGGATGGATGGATGGATGGATGGATGGATGGATGGATGGATGGATGGATGGAGCCACCACCCAGCTTTCCAGCACAGCCAAACTGGCAAATCCTCCCATCTGTTAAAGGCCTGGCTCCACTCCAGGTAATAACAATAAAACATTGCCTTCCCCTGCTCCAGCCTCACCCATGGCCCCTTTCCAGAGCCCTTCTACTCCTGACGCCATCTGTCCTGGGGAGGTTTGCTGCCCCTCTCCGCAATTACCATCAGAATAAACTCTATTTTGGGCACATGCTGCTGGTGCTGCACAGAGGTGCCTGCAGGAAAACCCATCCCTCTCAGAATTCGAGGGGCTCTGGGCTCCAAAAACCAGCTTTGAATCCTCTGTTCTGCTCACAAACCAAAGGAAGCCTGTCTCTTTGAGAACCTGTTCTGGTATTTTCTCCAATCCCATGAGAACTGCCGACGTGAAGATCCTTCAGTTATTTTCCAGAAATACAAATCCATGGCCTAGTGGAGTACATTTTCTGCGTGTTCTAATTTGTCCTGACCTCCAGCCCCAGATTTCCCTTTATAACACACTCCTCTATTCTTAGTTTTACCTCCTGCACTGCATCCTTCCCCTTCTTCCAGATGCACTCTTTCGATTTGGAAAAGCCTGAACCTTCCTTTTCCCTTCCTCCTTCCCAGAGTGAGGATGGTTCCTTTGCATGCAATCCTATCAGATTCATCCCAACTCACTCTGTTCCCATTTCTCTCTGCTGCTCCAAGCCAGTATTCTAAACACAAACACATTTAACACCCTGCAGTGACAGCCTGAGAGTGACACAGTGAGGGGGACACGCTTGGAAGCCAGGAGGGAGGTCAGGGAGATATTCCATACCTGGAGCCCACTGCTCTTGGGCCATTCTGTTGGGAATGCGAGTGTCTGGCTGTCAGGATTTCCTTGGATTGCTGTCTCCGAGCCTCACCTGCCCGTGAAGATGCTGTGTGATCTTTGAGGAGCCCAGCTGCCTCCTGGGGAACTCTGTCCTTGCCTCACTGCCCGAGTCCATCTCCAGGCAGGACGAGAGGCAGGAGCAGAGCAAAGGGACACTCCAAAGGCCATGGCAGCACGGCCTCCCTCCCTCCAGGAGCACAGGGATCCTCCTGCAGCCCCAGCTCTGCCCAGACGCAGCCCTGGTCAGTCTCCACACGGCCCTTGCCAAAAATGGATTCAAAGCAAGGCACCTCAGCAGCCCTGAACACTGAGGAAGGACCAGAAACAAGGTAAAGCCTTCCTCACAAATGTCACCAAATCCAAGAGGAGTTTCATGCTGGCCTCTCAGGAGACTGCTGGGAATGATGTGTAGGAGAAGGGAATACAGGTGACCTTACCTGGTAAGGTACAACTGTGTTAATTACCCAATACAGCCCCACATCTGATGAGTCACAGCTACAGAAATAAACGTGATAAAAGGGACTGGGGGAGCTGGTGATGAGGAGCATGAAAGAGGAAGAACCTTGAAGAGGGAACCAGAGGATCATGAAGGAGGATCCTGGGGAGAGAGAATCACTGCCGTGAGGTCAGTCTGGGCCTGCAGTTAGAGCCTGCTGTTGGAACCTGCAGTCACAGTCTAGCCAGGTAAAAGCCTGCAGTCAGAGGCTGCAAACTAATCCCTTTAAATCAGAGTTTAGCAGGAAATAAGCAGCAGTCAGAGTCTGCAATGGAAACCTACAGCAGGAGCTTGCTGCAGCCAGAGTCAGTGAATGGTTGGAGTCAGGATGGCTGAGCTGTAAAGAGGAATAAACCTGGACCCTTTTCATGCTGTGATCAACAAGAAGTCTGTCTCGGCTGTTTCCACCCTCTGACAGGAGGGCTGCTGCAATAGACATGGGTGACATTTGTGAGAGTCAGGACTTTGTTCTGCAGAGTTACCAGAAGCCTTGAGCATCGCTGGACTTTCACCAGTCTCTTAAGATGGGAATCCGTTCAGTGAAAGGAACGGTGATGAGGCAGCTCCAATGCCTGTGCTGCATGACCTCGTGCCATGGATTTAAAGGAGGCGATCAGAGAGAAGAGCACAGCATGGCCTCAGCTCCACCACTCACACAGAATTCCTGCCCAGGGAAAACTCCCAGTGAGGGGACAACAGCCTGCCCTGAGCCCTCAGCCATGCCTGGGAGATGTGGGGTGATCCTACAGAAACCCTGGAGAATCCACATTCCAACACCCCCCTTCCCACCACCAAAACTACCCCAGGGTGTTCCTCAAGACACAACAAGATGCAAATTCAGAGCAGAAAGTCCCAGGACAGCCCTCATTGCCCACCTGCCACACATCAGGGGGACATCTTTCCCTGGCCACTGCGAGGAAGGAGGGACTCCAATAAACTGGACGAAGCTGACAATAACAATCCAGAAAGCTGCAAACATCTGGAAGGCCAATGCTTCGCTCTACAATTCTGCATTGATTTCTTGCCTCAAATAGATTTCTAGATGGATTGCAATTAAAATGAGTTACACAATGCTGGTAAAACATCACTCATTTCCGCTTCAGATTTTATTTTTGCATCTTTGCTTTCTAGATCCTTTTGCGTTTCAACAGCCACTCCTTGGATCTTAACTTTTTTTTCTTTCCACTCTTCTGCTGGCCAAATTGCTCTGAATCCATTTTTACCTTTTATTCTAGCAAGAATGCTGCTGTTGGTGGCTCACACAGCCCTGGAACAATTCCCTGGGCAGTGGCAAAAATTCCCACTGTGAGCCCTGACTGCAGCTGCTGAGCAAACCCACAGAAACATCTGAGCATTTATCAGAGGCAATTCTTTTGTGAGCTGCCCTGAGCCCTCAGGATCCCCCTGTCACATGCCTCCGGGACATCAATTTCCATCTATTGTCCTGATTCCTGCTCAGAAGCCACAGGGAGGGAGGAAAATGGTAAGGAAGGCTGCGCTACAGGAAAAGAGATTTACTTTGCTGAAAACCTTGTTAAGCCAGGCCAGCTCCCCCTGAAAAGGGCAGTGCTGCCACTATCCCTGCTCCAGCCCTTTGCTGGCTATTCCTGCACTGGGATGGATGTGAAAACAAGATAAAACATGGGATTGCCAGCCAGCAGCAATGTCAGACACCAAGCCCAGCTCTCCTGGGCACCAAGGCTGAGATTTACAGAGTAGCTGGGACAGATTACCTAGAGACCAAGGAGAGAGAGCAGGTTGAGAGGGGATAATGGGAAGAAACCCTAAATCCTTCCCTATGAGGGTGGGGAGGCCCTGGCACAGGGTGCCCAGAGAAGCTGTGGCGGCCCCATCCCTGGAAATGCCCCTGGAATGGGGCTTGGAGCAACATGGGATAGTGGAAGGTGTCCCTGCCCATGGCAGGGGTGGAATGGGATGAGCTTTGAAGTCCCCTCCAACCCAAACCATTCCAACATTCCATGATTGCATCATTATGAGCACAGCAGCCCCTTTGCACTGAGCCAATACAACCTCAGTCCCTGGCTGCTGTGAATAATACAGAAAACTGCTGGTATTCCCAAGCCTTTGATCTTCATTTGACTTTTGAGGGTTTTCAGGCACCATTTTCATTTAAAAATAGAAGAAGTACTCAAGTATTTATACAGCACAAAGGCTTTAAAACTTCAGAAAAGATTTTTAAGATGCCAGAATGAAGAATGTCAAGTATTATTATCGCTTGAATTTCAACCTGAGTTGCAAAAATCCTGCAAAGGTAAAACTGTCTGCAGGAGAAACAGAGAGGCAAAAAGGGCAGCAAAACCCACTGCAGTGATGGGGAGATGTTTCCAGCTGTGGGAGACCTGTTCAAAGGAGGAGCTGAAGTCTTCACTGACCAGCTGAGAAAACCACTACAGACATGTCCTGACAGAACAGGAGGGAACGTGCCCCAGGGAACAATCCTTCTTTTGAGGAGAGGATGGCCAAACAGAGAAGCTTGAAAAGGGAAGATTTGGGAATTAAGATGTGAGCTCAGTCAGAGACAGCACTTCCAGGCCATGCCAGCATCCAGAGCATGGCTGGGCTGCCTTGGATGGCTTTTGTGCCATTCCTTTGTGCACCATGAGCCTCTCCTGGCTCTTTTTGCTGGCTTTGGGGTGAGAACTGTGGATACCCCAAGTGGTTCTGCCCCAGGGCTCACGCCACAAGAGGCTGAGCAGCTACTCCAAAGCTCCTGGTTTTACTGAGGTATTTCTACTTAGTGCTGATTAATTTCTCAACAGCACAGAAATACCACAAAAGGCTTAGAGAAACAAAACAGCCTCATTTAGATGAATTAATAACAGAGAGCAAGTGTATTAGTGGTGAAGGCTCTAACGAAGTGCAGAGCCCTTCTCTAGCTGCAAAAACAGAAGGCTGAGCTCTGACGCTGCATATGCAAAATATTTGAAGCCAAATGAATCTTTGGTGGAGCCCTGCTGACATCACTGTTGGGATCTCGGGTGGAATTCAAGATGTTGCTTTAAATTAAAGCAGGGAGCTCCTGGGTGGGAGCTCTGCTCTGCCAGGGGCCCCCGCAAAGCCCCAGAGGGTGAGAGGCATTTTTCATCCATCTGCTCCAATCCCACCTGCCTCCAGTACAGCACTTTTCATCCTCACTCGGCAAACCCTGGAACAGGAAAGGGCAATTTCCTTCTGTGCATTTTACAGAGAGAGAAACAAAGACGTGGAAAGATGAAACAGCCCCTGCAGCATCACCCTAGCGCCAGGAGGTGGGGAATGGGGGAAGTTCCCCCCAATCCCAGCCCCTGGAGGGCCTCATCGTTCCCCAACTGCTCCAAACACTGGGCAGACACAGCTCAAATCAGGCTTTTCAATAAAATACGGAGAGCCCTGACGGATGGTGGACAGAAAAAAACCCATCCCCTCTGCTGAGCTCATTAGAATTTCTGGTTGTAACAGAGACTTTTGTGGTTTTAAAAATACAGAAGATTTAAATTCTCTTGTGTCCGAACACCGGAAACTCGAGAGCAAATGGGGGTGAAGACAGAGTGCTCTGGATAAACATCACCATCGGTTCTTGCGTCTCTCTCAATCTGCTCTGCAGCGAGTGGCTCAGACACTGTCCCAGACAGGGCACGGAGCTGCCTGCACTCCTGCTCTCAGCCAGCGTGGCAATTTACTGCCTCCTTGGGAAGGCTTTGATATTGGAAAACCACAACCGAGCTTTCTCTTTGCTTGAAAGGCACCCACGGGCTCAGCCACAGCGAAAGCGTTTGCACTGCCCTGAGAGCTCAAAGAGCTCAAAACCTTTTGCTTTTACCGGGCAAATTAAAAACAAATAAGGCTTTTCCTTCCTTTCACTCTGCTAATGCCCATTCCCCTCCTAGGCTTTCCAGGCATCCTGCAGGATTTAAGGCTGGCAGCAGAGATGGAGGAGCAGAGGTGCAGCACCGTGGAGAGCTGAGGGCTCACCCGCCGTGCAGGGCTCCGCGCCCACTGCTCCCATCCCTGCCCGTGCCAACGCTCACACAGATGTGCCCAGGATGGAGGATTCAAACCCCTGACATTCCTGCTGTCTGGCTTCTGGGATTTTTGCTTGTGCTCCTCTGCGTGTCCATAATTCCTGCTGCTCCCCCCTCTCTGCCCGGCCAGCACGGAGCAAACTGCGCGTCCCCTCTGATCCCCGATGCTCCAGCACAGATCCCCCGAGCGCCAGCGGGAGCAGACCAGTGCTCATCCAGCTGCAGGAGCCTTCAAACGGTGATGAAGCCCTTCTGAATCCTGTGTGGGCAGGGCAGGCACCGAGAGGGAGAGGGGGAGAGCCGAGGAGCAGCAGCCCGGGGCTAAAAGTGGATGTTGACTTCACTCTCCCATTTGGGAGTAGGTGGAGGAGGTGGGTGGCCGTGAGCAGAGGGGAGGCGGAGGGGGCAGCAGCTATTTCCAGCTGCACTCATGTGCCATTTCTCTCAGTGCTAGATTTGAGAGAAAACAGCAGGAGGTGGGGAGTGGGGGGAACCAAAAAAGAAAATCACAGACTCTGTGCAGGAGAACATGTTAAGGAACAAGAGAAAAGTAGTCACCAACAGCACGGCCCTGAGATTCTACCATACTGGAGGGTTTAAAAATATAACCAAATCCAAGGCTGCTGGGACTGCCTCCCTGCATTGGACACAAGAGGATATGATGAGAATGAGGCCACTAACTGAGGGGCTCAGGCCAATGTGTGGCCCCAAAATGAGAATTTTGGGGCCACACAGTAAAAGCTTCTGCTTGCAGAAAGCCTCCCTCCTAATAAACTGCAAGGTTTTCTTGGCTCCCAGAGATTATGTAATATGTTCTTGCCTGCTGCCGCTGCTGCTGACTCATATTTTCCAAAATATATCTGGGAAGGAAAACGTATGCACATGTGTTTTAATCCATAGGTTTCCCTGCCCGTGTCCAGAGTGATCCACAGGGAGGTGCAGCGCTGCCTGCACACGCGTGTACACATGTGTGCCCTGACGTGTGCAGGGAGGAGGGCGAGGGACACCCTGGCAGCTGCTGGAAAACACAGATTAAACCAGCACTGCCTTCTGGGGCAAAGCACAGCAACCCCAGCACAGTGCAGGAGGGAACAGGGAGCAGGGAAGCCTCGGAGGGAGATGGCAAAGGGAGAAGCACCGAGCGTGCACTGCCGACAACCTCCAGCCAAACCTGGGCTCTGCGGACCAGACAGACTCATCCTGAGCTTCAAATCCAGCTGGGAGAATGGGGTTTGTGGCAGCTGGGGCCACGGTGACAATCTGCAAATGGCAGTGGGCTGAGAGGGACATTGGGGGTGGCCTCAGCACGTGGCTCAGCGGCACCCACCCCTTGCTGGGGTTGCTGGGGGCAGCAGGGCCAGTGCTCCCTGAATTCCATAAACCTACAGTCTGGCTCCTGTTAATGCTTGGGAACACACTTCCCAGGCTCCGGGTGTGCACTGAAGAAGCCAGGCTTCTCCTGGCTGAAGATCTGTAATTCTAAGGCAGCCCGTTAGTCTTAGGCAAATTTGTTCCCAGCCTGCAGGTTTGGGAGGTTTAGCTCCTCTGCTCCGTGCCTGGGCGCACTTTTAATTCCTTAGGAAAGACTTTTTGACAATTCTGCAAAACCCCCAGTATCCAGGAGATAGGATCGATCTGCTGCTGGGCATTGGAACAGAGATCCATCTCCCCTGGACCAGAGGAGACTGGAAATCTATCCAGATGTCAACCCCGGATCACCAAATGACAGCACAGCTCCGCACCGATGACAGCCCAGTCTCGCTGCACTGCCTTGCTCCTCATGCCTGCGTGCTCGGGCAAAAGCAGGGAACAATTCCCCACACAGGGACAGGTGACAGTGTCCCTGTCCCCCCTCACCTTACACACAGCTCTGGAGACACAACAGGCCTTCTCCTCCATCCCTGCCTCATCCTCATCCCCATACAAGGGCACTAGGGCACTGTTGATATTCCCTGCCTTACACATCCAGAGTTAAGACAATTCTATTTTAACACCTAAAACTTCATCAGAGCCAACCGCTCTTTCCTGTTTTAGAGCAACTTTAAAATGTTTCATCTGCATTCAAAACCTGTTCTATAACTGTTACTTTTAAACTTAATTCTCCCAGAACTTCACAAAAGAGCGAAGATCCAGCATGCCTAAAAGGCTTTGGAATAAACCTAAAAAACAAACATTAAAGATTGATCATGCTTTTTCAAGATTATACTAAAACTGACTGAAGCTCAACTAGATAAGGAAAGAGAGTTGCATTAAATTAATCAGCACCTTATCAAGCCAGGAAGAAAGAACTGTAGATAACAAGCCTTCCCTAAATTTGGTATCAGAACAGAAACTTCAGCGCACGACATACTGAGAGAACCTTGTCAGATTTACTGAACAAAATACAGGGGAGTGGAGCAGCAGAAATAGCAGGGGAATGTGGTCCACAGAAATGCTTTGAAAAAACCCTGTTTTCTGATAATGCCAGCAAGAGCTGATGCTTTTGTCAAATGGAACAATTTCACTTGACAAAACTTTTCCCTAGATGTGCCCAGCAAATTAACCCACCCTAACTGGGCTAAGAGACAGACCCTTAGGGGTTTGCTCTGCCCTCCTGTTTGTGTAGCCGAGACGAGACTGCATTTGCTCCATTACAAGGGAACAGTTCCATACACAATTCCCTCCCTCCTGCTTTCCAAGCCCTCGGAGCTGGGCCACCGATTCCTCTCCCGGCATCTCTCGGTGTGAGTTGCGGCCACTCTCACAGCTCTGAGCTCCCGTGCAGGGGCTCAAAACCCCCAAAACTGGCACCAGCAGCAGCATAACCCTTTGGAAACTTTGGGGCAAACATCCCCGAAGTGCTGAGAGTGAACAAATCCAGCCAGCAACATCCAGGGATTTTCCCGGATGCCTGGTGAGGCTGCGGGCTCTCTGCGGCACAGGGCAGGACATCCCTGAGAAGCAGACAACTGTCCTCACCATTCCAGGCGGGACAGGAGGGGAGCAGGGCTGGGGACAGAGGCCTTGGCAGGCAGCAGGGCAGCCAGAACACTGCTTTCCCAAGCAGGAGCAGCGGGAAGGACGTTCCAGGCTCAGCCCCTCCGGCAAAGCGCACAGCCCCGGGCACGCCGGGCAGTGACAGCCTCACTCCAGAAGGACAGGAGGACACTGGAGCACACACGGCTCATCTCACCGCAGTGACCAGCCTAGAAATGCACTTGGGGCTTTATCCAGGGAGAAGAAGGGAAAACAAAGGGCCGGGCTGCTTGAACCGGGCTGATGCTTCTTCCTCTGCCTCCCAGCACCCAGGGCAGGGCTGCTGGCTGACCCCAGCACCCACAGGGGTCAGTGCCTGCCCTGCCCATCCCGGACAGGTCCTGGAGCAGGGGAAGGGAACAGCTCATCCCCGGAGCCTGAGCCCAGCCGGGCGAGCAGGGTGGGCTCAGCGCAGCCCCGGCTCCGCCGAGGCGCAGATGCAGCCGAAAATAGCCCCACGCCGGCTGCCAGCAGCCCATACGTTGTGTTATATATGTCTCAGCTGATGCAAAGGAAGGGGCAGGCGCTGAGCCACATGGCCCTTCACATGGGCACGGCCACATTCGGCTGCTCCCGGCTCCAAAATCGCCCAAACGCATCCACCGCCACGCTGGAGCAGCTCAGCCCACAGCACCCGGCACCAGCCTGGCCCTCTGACACTGCCCCACGGCAAGGTTTGCAGAAAGATGAACAAGCCAGACCCCAAACACGGTGCCAAACACCCTCCCCCACTGACGGCCCCACATCCTGCTCCAGATTCCCAGCCCCACTGACCCCCATCCCAAAATGTGCCACTCTGCAACCACCATGTGCCTCAGTTTCCCCAGCTCTGTGACAACACAAGGGGTAGCTCCCCAAAGCAGCACACTCCTATGAAGTTATATCCGTGGGGATAAACTAGAGTCAGTTCAAATCCACACCTTATTCTTAAAATCCTTGCATGCACGCACTCCCTTCATCCCCCCAAATTCTCTTTAATTCGGGGGGGGAAGCTTTCAGGCTGCCCAACACATCCCCACCAGCAACTGGGGGCTTCTCGCCCTTGTGAACACCCCACCCAGGTGGTGTTTCTGCCAGTGCCAGAGTAATTCCCAGGAAAACCAGGAATAAGGAGCAGAGGTCACGTGGCCCTTTGCTGGCTAGAGCCAACCGAGCCGTCTGTGGGCGCTGGCAGATTAAGACTCATTCCTACTCAGGAAAGAAATTCAACCACAACTAATAAAATAAAGACAATAAATCACGGTTCCTCCAGCAGCTCTTCCTCCAGGAGCATCTATTTTTAGTGGGAAGCATCAATCACCACAGCTCCTGCTGTCTACAGCAGCTCCAACAGGCAAAATCCAGGTAGGCAGAGCTGGGCCAACATGGGCACACACACGTTCCCCACCTGCACTGCCACTGTCCCCGAGGCAGAAAGGGGACACAGAGGAGAACATCAGGCATGGCTGCACCTTAGTGCTATGTGATATTCCTCTATCCCAGATGGAAAAGAGAAGCCACAAGGCAACAAAGGAACAAAGGAACGTGCCCAGGGCCATACAGTAAAGCCAGGACCCGGCAGAACTATCCTCTGCCAGCCCTGGAACCCCTGCACAAGCACCCTCTTCAAACAGGACAATCCTGACACAATTATTAACATTTGGGAGTTTTCCTCAAGATTCCCAACTTCTCCTCATCGGAGACTGCGCAGCTCCGAGACAAATCCTTGCGTTTTACCAAAATAGCTGTCCCAACGTTTCACTGGGAGAGACACACCGAGCACGAGTATCACACCCAGCTGAGAAAATCCACCTTGGGAATGTAAAACACAGGAGCCTCCCCGGCAGAGACCATCATTCCAACACGGAGCACACGGACACGCATGCAGGCAGGCACGGCGCACGGAGCGGCACGGCACACGGAGCACCCCGGCGCTCCCCGAACACACAAACCAAGCACCACAACAAAATGAAATGACAACACAGACAGGGGTTCTAGTCACAAATCGAAACTAAAGCAACCAAAAAAAAAAAAAAAAAAAAAAAAAAACAACCCAAAAAACAAAACAACAAAACTAAAAACTTACATGGATTTTTTGCAATTTTCCTTCAGACATTATACACAGCAGTTGGGCTGTGTACTGAATACCTGATCCAAAAAGAAATATAACCACATTATGCAAACAGATGGGGGCAGGAGTCAGGTGAACATGCAGCTCTTAATAACAGTCATCTACGGGCTGAGAAAGCACCTCTGCATTCCCACAGAAGGGCTCGCATCGGGCAGATCTTCACTCCCTACACAGCAAAAGCCGGGGCTGTGCTGCTGCCATCCCGGGGGAAAAGCCAAATGGCAGGACAGGGCAGAGCCACCGCGTCACAGACCTCGGAGCTGTCCCATCCCCTCCAACTTGTCATGTGAGGTTTTAAACAGAGGTGGGAAATAGCCGGGGTGGGGGAGGAAGCCTTTAGAAATCCGAAAGGAAAGCATTTTATCTGCCTTAAAGAAAGAGCATTAAAAGCGCCGTGCCGGCAGGACAAGCCGGGATCATCCCGACGCTTAAGCTTTCTGGGAAGCACTGGGAGAGGGGCACATCCCCCTCTCCCCAGCCGAGGAGGGTGCCTGAATCTTTAAGACGGCGGATTGCTGCTCGGGAGGAATGGACTTTTTATGGACTGTGGGAAACGGGGTTGCTATGATACAGGCAGAGGCATTTTCATGAATCCTGTGGCAAATAACATTGAATCCTGCTTAAGCAGACAACAGCAAGGCAGGTCTCCCATCACCCAGCCTCAGCAAACGCACAGCAGCGAGCACTGAAGGAGATTATATGCATCACAAATACGCTTTTTGCAGACAAATTCGTATTTTTTCGTTCGGGGGCGTATTTTCCAGAGGGCCAGCACTTTGATTCCTTTAAAGGAATGCTCCCTCTGCCTCATCCCTGGCTTTGAGCATCCCCACAAAGGTGAAGAAACCCAGCGGAGTCACGGGGCCGAAGCACCCCCAGGGACCTGTGCGTGACCCGGATGGTCCCACAGAGCTCCAGGACATGGAAAGCTCCAATCCCAGGGATATTTCACAGCGAGCAAACGACACCCGGAATGCTGCAGGCACAGCCACTGAGGGGCACAGGGATCAGCGGGGACTGGCAGCACTGCCACCCCGGAAAGCTCCCAGTGCTCCCCACGGGCTGAGCCGCCGTGCCCGGCTCGGCAGGACAGCGGGGCTCCTGCACGCCTGGAAACGCCAAACTGCAGCTGCCAAACTACAAAACTGGGGCTGGGGCTGCAGAGGGGGGCACTGAGGCCTGGGGTGGGAAATAGAGAGCAAGCTAAACAAGCAGCAAGCCCAGCCCTTGCTCACTCTTTCACCTCTCGTTTCCTCTCTTTCCCCAGAAAATTCCAACAGGAAGCCCGAGATAACGAGAACGGTGCCGCTACAATAACAAAGTTTGCTGCTGCCAACTTTCCTACTGCTCTGCATTAACTTTCCCTCTTTAATTCCGCCAGCCTTCAGGAGGATAAAAAGGCAAAAAAAGTTGTAATAAAATCACACGAATTCTCCCAAGCACATTCCGTGACAGGAAAAACTCGGCTCCCGGCGCTCCCTCCCAGCAGCTGAGCGTGCACGACCCCTCGGCCTCCCCATGCAGCCCCAGCACACCCCAGCCCAGGGATGGAACCAGAGGGGCACTGCAGAACGAGCCGTGGGGGCACGGCAGGAACATCCACCACCAAACAAGCACAATTCCCAAATATCTCCCCAGGAATACAAGCTCTGGATCAACGAATGCACCCAGGAAACAGCGGTAGGTACTGGGCATTCCTCGTAGAAATCATATTGAAAAGTAAACCTTAGTGCCAGAGAGCCCTGAGAAAATAAACATTCAGGCACAGCCACAGCCCACTGTAACTCGCTGGCCAGTTTTGGGGTCGGGTTTTTGCTTCTTTTTCCACCCTTTCTCCTCCAAATCCCTTTGTCGCTCAAGGCTGTTCCCCCGAAAGGATGATTTTGGCTGCTGTTTGATTGATTCTCTCTCCATGGTGATCTCAGCTCATTTATTACCTTTCCAGGAGATTCTGCAACCTATAAAACTAATGACACAGGATGGCCAACAGGCAAATAGAGCAAATTTGAGCTGTTTAACAGCCCAAACCGTCCTCAGCATCAATTTTATTCACTTGGGTTTTTTTAGAGAAGATTGACTCAGTCTCCTGTGAAGTGAAGCAGGTAGCTCTTGCAGATATCCACAAGTGAAGAGGGGGAACAGAGCCAGCAGGCATCGGAGCATCTTCCTGGGTTTGGATCCCTGGCTCCTGGCTTTCCTCCCCACTTAAACAGGCTACTGCCCCATAACGCTTTTGGGGACGATTGTTCCCACCCTGGGATTCAGAATTTTCTTTTTTCTCTCTTTTATTTAGAGCTAAAAGCACTTTGAAAGTGCCAAATTTGCCAGATTTAACTCTGTTTCCAGTCACGCCACCATCGAAAAGCCATCGGCTCCCAAACCCTGCTCGGCATTTAACTCCCAGCACACAAACCCGCACTGGGAAATAACTCCATGTCTCCATCTGTAACCTCCAGCTTTGTCTTTATCCATCAGTTACATGGCCATTTTTTTTTTTTCACAGAACATCAAATAAATAACAGACAGCTGGAATTTGCATGAACTAATTAAATTATCAAGGCAATAAAATTCCAGTGACCATCAGCAAAGATAAAAACATTTTCAAACTGGTATTTTTGTTTGTTTTAAGCAATTCTGATTTTCTGGAGGGGGAAATAATATATTTGAAAAAAAATCCCTAAGACCTCTAACAGAAGCACAGAACAGAGATATATTTTCCAGAGGAAAAGGCATTACTCTTTCCAGACATTCCCTTTGTATTCTCTCCAAACTTCTCGTGCTGCCACTGGAGCCCCCAGCCAGCTTCCAAGCTGTAAACATTGCAATTTCGGGCTAGAAGCACCTCTAACTGCTGGACACCTTTCCAGCAAGCCCATAACACACAACTTAGCACTTCATTTCCCAGAAAATCAATGTAAATAAAGTCATGCGAAGCAACCCATCTTAAAAGCTCGTTATCCTTGAGGTGGGCAAAGATTTTTCTTAGATACATTCCCCAAAATTTGATATACACACACACACACGAAAGAAAGAAAAGAAAGCCGAAATCAGATTTCTAGAAAATCAAAGCAAACCCTAACCTCTCCGTATCTGTTGCTTTAGCAAAGAAAAACAAAGCTTGCATTGCCCTTTCCCCCTTTGATCTTTCCTTCCCAATTTGCAGAGACAGAAACCACGTACAACCAGAATAAAAACCCAGCAGGTTATGTTTCGGTCTCTCTCACATCTCTAAGAAAAGGAGCTGGGTTACATCAGTGTGGACATAGAATTTGGAGGCTTTGGGGCTGAATCTTGAGAAATCAAATCAGATCATCAAGGCAACACAGATAAATACACTAAGTAGAATTTTTTTTTTTGTGGCTGAATGTTATTTTAGCAAAGATTTAATCCTTTAATAGGATTTCTCAAGCATCACCCCCCCCCCCCATTTAAAAATGCCCATAGCTCGATTCCATTGCACACACCAGCACCTCTCACCTGGCACCTACATGGTTACTCTCACAGACATTGCACATTAACTGCTTGCTAGAAATCGCACACAAAAATGACTTATTATTAACTTGAGCCTCTATTTCAAAGAAAAGCAAAACAACACAGCCAGTGCTCACCACAGACAGATCATTTTCACTCTGCTGCTGCCTAAAGAAGCACAGCTCTATCTCGCTAGCACAGAACCACAGAGGACTGGATCGCTGTTATTATTTATCACATTTAAAACCCCGGCAAAAGCAGCTACACTTACAGGCATACTTAAAAGACAAGACATGACAAAAGATTTAGGGAGAGATAATAATACCAACGTCATACATATCACAGCGAGGCCATGTTGAAGCTCAACGCGTTTCCCCCCTCAGTAAGAAATCTCTCTCTCTCTTTCTCTCTCTCTCTCGCCTTTCTCTCTCTCTCTCTCCCGCTCGTGCTCTCTTGTTGAATTGCTAGTGGTAGTAGTAGCCCCCAACAGCTCAGGAGAAAAAATCCATTTAACGAGTGCCCAGGAAGAACATGAGTATGACATTCACAAGCAATAGCACCACAATCACTGCAAAAACGACCACCGTTTGAACATCCAAGGTCATGGTGCAATGCAGAACACTGTAGTGTTCGAGGTGTGGGGCTGGCAGATTTGGAGAAGTCAACCTCTGCTCTGTAAGACTGTCCATACATCCACCATGCTAGAATAGAGGAGAAAACTGTTCCTGGTTTTGGGTTGGTTCGTAATGCTTTGTGCTCTGCCTTTAGTTTCTCCCCTATCTGCTGTCTCTAGCTCATTCTGAGCCCGCTAAGTGAAGCATCATCACAACCAGTGAGCACTCGGGATGCAAAATCCTTCCTTTAGGAAAAGAGCGAGCGCTGTCTGCAAGCTTCTCTCTCTGTCTCGTCCCCCCTCTCTCTCCGGGTCTCTCTCTCGCTGGCTGGCTCGCTTTTTAATTCGTCAAGCCAGTGCAGATACGGAGCCCGTGTGAGTGTGACAGCTCTGCAAGCTGCTGCGGCTGCATCCCTCGGAGCGAGGCGGACCCTGGCGCATACTAATCAGCTCCAGTGACCAGGCAGCGACGGCATCCTGGCTGTCACTCAAACGCAGAAGGAAGCGCTGGCTCCATAAATACGCGAGGCTTCCGCCCGCCGTGACAGCGAGCGCCACGCAGCCGCGGCTCTGCCCCGCGCTCCCGAGGCGGCTCGGATGCTCCGGCCAGGCGGCTCCGAGGCGGCTCCGAGGCGGCTCCCAGCGCTCCGAGCCGCGCACATCCCGCTCCGCACCGCCCCGGGATGCGGCTGCCCTGGAAGCGCCCGGCTGCCCCGGGCAACACGAGCCCCGAGAGCCGGTGCTGCTGGCAGCCCGCTCGGAGCAGCGAGGGGAGCGGGAGCAGAGCGGCCAAAATAACAAAAAGGCGACTCGCGGAAAGCTGGGAATTCGCTGTGAGCCTGAAATGTGGGAACTGGGCAGGGGGGGATCACGTTTAGCTCTGTACAATCGCCCTTCCATCACGAATCCTCGAACCGCTCCTCAGCACTGTGCTGGCTGTCTCCATCTGAGAGTTAAACTGAATTCTGACTCTACAGACAGAGATCTATAAAAGGGGGGGAGGACAGATGGAGGATCTTTATTCCTTCCACAGCAGCCAGAAATGCTCATTCCTGCATTAAAATCACACACACACACACTCAGACTTTATGGTCCAGGTGCCAGGTGCTATCCCAAACCCCAGTCTTAGCTCCCAGAACCAGCAGGTACCTCAGAGAGGCATCACAATGCACACAAACCAGATACACTCAGCTGGAAAAAGCAAATGATTTTCCAGACAAAGACAAATATAGAAATGCTGCCAATGCATATGCATAATGCACTAAAATGTGCATCTGGGGGCTGAGCACGGCACCTTCCAGGAAAGCTGCGCCTCCGAACGCTCCCACACAAACACGAGGCCAACAGGCACCACACAAGCACCTCGTTTGTTCTCCTGCAGCAAACAGTGAGAGCTGGGCAGGACTTTCATGTCTGAACCTGGCCAGCTCCATGTTTTAACCTCAACCCCAGCACCAAGGGGCAGCCTGTCCTGCAGTGTCCTTCCAGGGCACCAGCCTTTGGGGAAGGGGCAGCGGGTGACACTAAACCCAGCTCTTTAATGTAAGGCTTGGATTCGTTTCTTTGCCAGAAGGCTCCTTCAAAAACAGGACGGTTCTGTATCCACCCCAAACACCACCAAAGGAGAGGCCATGTCAGGACTGGGTCTTCACAGGGTCTTCCTCGATGGCCTGCACTCAGACCCACTGGTTTGTGCCTGACCAGCACTCAGCCAGCACCATCCTGCTCATTTCTGACAGCTCTGGAGCACATGCGGGCTCTGATGTGTTTGGAGATGCACAGGGTGAGTTGTGTTGAGCAGCACTAGAAACAAGAACAGTTTGGGTTCCTCAGGTGGTTTATTTCGGGTGGTAAGTGCCAGCCAGAGGTTCTCTCCAGCATCTGAGCCCCCTGCTCTGTCCAGGCAGGGAGGTTCTCACTCAGGAGGACAGTGAAAAGCCCTTTTTTCACCTGTACAATCACAGGACGCTGCTTTAAAGCCACCCCAGGCTGCCCTGTGAGCACACATGGCAGGCTGTATCCAGGTGATGGATCTGCCTCATCCCCAGCTTCCCAACCTGCATTTTCTATCAAGGATCCATTTTTAGGATAGCCAGTCTGTCTGATGTAATTTTAGACTAATCAGAATAGCAAACATAGAATGACTCGGGCTGGAAGGGACCTTGGAGATCGTTTAGTTCCAACACATAATAGATGTGGAATATTTATTATTATTACTACCATCCTTTCCCAAAACAACACAGGCAATTTTCCAAAACATAAACCTGAACTTACAAAAACAGCTAGGAAATTCCAGTTCCAGTCTCAGAAGCATCAACGACTTCCCCAAAACGTACAACCGGCCTGAATTTAGAGGGATTTTACGGCCAGTTTATCTTTTCCTCTAAACTGCAGTGAGCACAGAGGGAGCCTGGGTGTGGAGCCCAGAGGAAATGTGAGAAGAAGCCCAGTGGAGATGTTCTGCTGGTCCGCACCCCCCCAGGTCTGGAGACCCTCGGCGGGCACAGCCCATGCCCGGCTCTGTCTCCTGGAAGTGGCAGGCAGGTTTGAAGGCAGAAGCCCTGAGCAGGGAGCCAGGGGAGGCAGAGCAGGGCAGGGGGAGCAGCAGAGGCTGGGAAACCTCCAGAACAAAGGTGCACAGCTCACACATGCTCACTGAGCGCTTCCGGAGCCCGGCGGGCGGCTGTCACTGCCAGGGCTGGGGCTGGCATCCTGCGAGAGCCCAGCCACTCACGGCGCGGGGGAGGGCACGGACCGTCAACACAGCCAGAGCCAGCCCCTCCCGAGCTGCCGGCCCCAAACCCCGCCACGGCAGCCTCGGGGGGCCCTGGGGACCCCACTGCGGGGCTGCCTGCCCTGGGGAGTCCGCAGGATGCTGCATCCCGGGAGGCTCAGCCGCAGCATCCCCTTCCCCAGGTCAAACACCGCCTAAAAGATCAGGCAGGAAGGCCCTGGGTGCTTCACCCAGGGACAGGTCTGGGGTTCCAGAGGAGGCTCTGTGCGTGTAACAGCAGCACAAATAGATTTAGTGCAGAGAAGCTTCTATTTAAATTATATTCGCAGTATTCCCAACAGTATTTGCTGCTTTATATAATTTCCCATGCCTTCTGCGTGCACTAAATGTTAATTTTACTATGAAAATGGATGGTACCTCCTCTTAGAAGCCTTCCTGATAAAGCACACCTACACAGCAGGGGTTTATATAAAACCACGGTGAAGCTGAACTTCATGGAATTCTTCCTGGGAAGTTTAGTCTAACGTTCTGTACAGAGCAAAACGAGGAACAGGAATATTTGTACCAGTTACATAAACCACCCCGTCCCTCAGTGCACGGAACACGCAGAACTACAGGAGCTTTGGGGAGCACAGTTTGTGATGCGGGATCAGCGAGGGCTTGTGCCGGACGAGAAAGGCGATTGGAATTTCAGCACCTCTCCGGACGGACAGCAGTCAGGGAAGGAGCCAGGGCTCACACCGCGTCCATCCAGCTTTGTATCTGCATCCATCTGATGGACACAGGGAATTCTGGGCACTCAGATGACACCCAAATAACAACAGAGGGGCCCTACACTGACATTAATTACAGGACAGGAATTCTGGAGCAAGCCAAGGAAACGGATGATGCCAAATCCTCCCGTGCAGAACACACCAGGCTCAGCCCTGTGACCACGTCTCCCTCCAATGGATGTCTCCAGTAATTAGCACATCCCACTCCTTGCAGCTCAACAAACACAGCTCGCACTCGGCAGGCAGGATTTGGGATAGGAATGGGTACAGCGCCTGGATTCCCCTGGCAAGGACAGGGCCCTGGTCCCCACGTGAGGTGCCGGGACAGCGCAGGGGTGTGCGGCTGTGCACGGTGTAAGCTCCAGTGCCGTGTCCTGCTGTCGATCCCTGTGCAGAGTAACAACCTCCACTCTAGGACAGGCAGAGGCATCTCTGTTTTCCCAACACACCAGCTTTGCCTTCTATTAACTGGGGAAATGAGCCATTAAACTCTTAACCTTAATTAACCAGAGAATTCCAGCCATGCCACTACAGGAAATGATGTGACAGAGCTCTGGGATGGGACAGGAGGAGCCCAAATCTGTTAGCCTTTGCCCAAAGGAATTGGGGGAAATTTCACACAAAACAACGTTACTCGTGTTCTGAGCAGGAATAAAATTAGTCTGGATGGATGAAATCCATGGCCAAGGGGAAAACACTGCTGGTGACGGTCAGGCCCAAACTGCTTCGGCTCCTCTGCATTCCCTTGGAGCACCCATCCCAGACCTCCATGGCACCATGAGGGAAGTTTAAACTTTCCAGTTGAATTCATCCTGCCCCAAGAAGGAAGAGCCAGCCATGGTACCCAGGGATGTGTGGGCACCTGCTCCTCCACTCCCAGTCTCCCGTGCCGGGTGCCCACAAACGCTGCTGTGACGTTGGACACCATGTGGGGGCTGACTCACAGACTCCATTAGAGATTATAAGAAAACCATTAAATTATTTTTTTTCCTAAATCCAGGCAGAAATTAAGCTCGGGGTTTCAGAGATTAAAGGCCAGTGAGATTATGATTTGCCGTTTCCAAAAAGGAGGATTTCCTTAAGCTGGGAGTTGCCTCTTTTTCCTTTCTCTTCACGGAATGCCTGACAGAGCCCTGGGCCAGATGGGAGGCACCAGCCTGCGAGCTGCAGAGCTGCTGCAAAGGGCAGATTTTTCCTCAAGAATCTCCCTAATCTTGGATGTTTATGGAATGGCTTCATGGGAAGCTTTAAAAATCCCCAAACACCTAAAATTCCTTACCCAAACTGCAAAATGGAGGAATACTTGTAGAGATTTGGACTTAGGCCTGATTTTGGCTGTGAAAAATTAACTTTCCAGTCACCCACAGTTCCTTGCCTGTCCACTCCATGCCTCAAATGGAAAGCTTCCTCACTGTCCACATGAACCTGGGACTTTTTTCCTGTAATTGCCTCTTTCTAAAGGACTGCATATGTTGAGAGCCAGCAAAGCAGTGAAGTGGGAGAGAGCAGGGAAGGAGCACATGAACAGGATGCCCTTGTGGCAAGGCTGGGAGTGCTAGAAAGAGAAGAAATCAAGTTTCTAAGCCCACTTCTGCAATGTTCAGAGCACACAGGGCACTGCTGGAGGTCGAATTCAGCTGCACCTGCGTGACCACCTGGCCAGGAGCTGCACAAAGCTCAGAGGCCATGGGGAAGGACCTGAGCATCGCCAGGTCACTGCTCCAAGCATTCCATGAGAACAACCCACAAGAATTCCACCAAAAGGTGGACCACTGAGCTACAGCGGGGATGTCCTGATGGAATCAGTGTCACAGCCCCTGTGACACTCCACAGACCATGCTGAAACGGCACAGAGAGCCTGTCTGGGGGCACTGAGTCCATTGTGCTCCTCTGGATTGCAGCGAGAACAACGAACCTTCTATTTTTAAGTTTACTTGAACTTAAAGCATTAAGACAGACTAAAATCTCCTGCCCCTGGCAATGGTGTTGCAAGTGCTTTCTGCTCTCCTTGCATCTGCTGCACACTCCAGCCTGCACTCCAGAAGCGTCTTCAGATTCCCAATGACGAAAAAGAAAATAACCCCCCCTCACATCCTGCAGAAATCAGATGTGCTAACACCAATTACCCTGGTCACAAAGACTTCAGGGGCCGAGCAAGTTCTGTTTAAAAGGACCCATCCAATTCAGATGCTTGTTTCAACCTTATGTAAGCTCCCCTTGTCTGAAAAAAATCCCAGCCCCTGGCCTAAAGGAACAGGCCGAAAGGTCTTCACTCCTTAATTTTATTTCTCAGCTTTTGGGCTCACTGTTGAGCCTGGAAAAAGGTAAAGAAAGCAAAGCCCAAACTGCAGAAAAATCCAAGCCAAGTCCCTTCCTTGGGGGAAGAAAAGTGCTCCCTCCAGGCACTCTGACATTAAATTGCAGAATCTTCGCATGTCTGGGCAAAGTGGTGTGTAAAAAAAAATATTACCTGCTAGAAACTAAAACAAAATCCTTCTGAATTCGGGGTGAGTGTCCCCAGTGCGGTCCCTGAGAAATTCAGCTGCAGAAGCTCAGGGGAACTCTTTGGTGTGAAAATCAAAAGGTGCATTTCAGCACCTGCAAGGGAATGAGGAGGAAAAGCAATCGGCCAGAGCTCCCTGCAGCCTCCTCACCCCCCTCCTGCGACACTTGGCTTCCCTGGGCTTCTCCTTGTCAAGACACTGAGAAAAGGAAAAACCATTCATTAAGAAGCTGACCCATGGGTCTCATGTTCCTCACACAAATTAACCCAGAGAATTGGATGTGTTTCATATAAATCATTTTCACCCCCTCTCTCTGCCTCCCAAAAAAAGGAGAGGGAACAGCCTATTGAATCTGGCACTCTTTTAATGAAGACAACAGTGCAAGCCAACCTAATGAAGTAGGAATTCCAGATGGATAGCAGTAGGTGTATGAATAGAACATAGCGCACTCATTTTTATCAGCAATATCAGCATTAAAAAATAAGTTTATAGCCTTTTTTACTTTTTTTTTTTTCCTTTCCCTGAGTGAGGCAGGTGAATGCCAGTAGGCTCCATTCCCTCTCCCAGCTCAGTGGGATTCCTTGCAGTGAGAGTGAGCTCAGGCTGCTGCCTTCCAGGAACGGCCAGCGCTGCCCTCCTGCAGCTGGTGACAATGTGTGACAGCCAAGGGGACCCCGGCTGTGAGGGATCACAGGGACAACTCCCCCTGTGTGGGACACACAGGCACAGGAAGGCACCTGGTGGTGCCGTGCTGGCTGCTCCACGCAGCACGTTTTCCGTTCTGTGCTGGGGATCAGCAGCACCAAGGGGAAAATCCAATGGGATGGAGCTGAGGTTTGTTGTGCTGCCCGGAACACCAGGCCCTGCAGCACTGGTGAGTGCTTCAGGTGCTGCCTGAAACAACTAAACAGAGAAGGTGCCTTGCAATTCACTGCGTGCCCTGCGTTATCCTGGGTCACATCCCAGGAATTCTGCAGCGCAGCAGAACGGGGAGGAAGGGGTTGGGATCCCCTCTGAACACACTTCTGTACGAGAGCACAACTCCTTGGCTTCAGTGGGAGTCACCAGAGCTCCAGTCAAGGAACTCTTTACTTCTCATCCAGACTAAGCTGGAGATTTCACAGCCTGAGCCTGGCTCCTGGAAAATGCACTCCTACTTTTCCCAGACACGGCACTCTGGCCGGTCCTTACCCACACTCGTCTTTCCTCTCCCTGCCCAAATTACATAATAAGCATCTGTATTTTTTTTTTCCGTAAGTCATCTTCTCACAACAATAGAAACTATTGGAGCCCGAGATAACTTGATGAATTTTTCCTATTATCTAAGAGCTTAGTCACTCAGGGAATTAGTCATGTTCAAAATAACAGCCAGGCTCAAAGAGATTCAGAGCAACCATTCCAGAGCAGAAGCAGCTAATGTCATAAATACATTAAGATGTCAGCTTGAAGCATTTCAGAGATTTTTCAAGAAGTGTTTAAAAAAAGAAAAACCCTTTGATGAGATACAAGGAAATTGGGTTCTCGGCAGTTAAAAACACGCTGTGGTTTGTAAAGGCTGCGGTGCTCAAACCTTGAAACCCCGAGCAGGAGGGACAGATGGACCTGGTGACCACATGGGGTGTGTGGCTTCACAGCAAGCACAGCCTGCTCAGAGCTCCACGAAATCCTGCTTCCCATGCCTGTGGCACCCTCCCAGGGTTTTCCAGACATCCCTGATGTATCTCAAGAGACAGAGGAGTTATCTGTGTGCCCCTTATCCAGCAGGAACTGGGGCCGGAGTCATGGAAATGGAGCCAGGCCTCCTCCCAGCCCCTCCTGGGACTGACACAGGACACTCATCAGCATGGAGCAGGGATTTATCCAAACATTTTCGTTTATCACAACATCAGCTCTTTCTTAACCCGGACGTTTGGCACAGCAGCACCAGCAGGAGGCTGTCACTGAAAGGTTAAAGCAGTCCCAAAGTGGGAGAGAAATGGAAAACTGAACAGCAACTACGAAAGAAAAATCCCACAAGGAAACACATTTGGTGGGATGGACTTTGGGCTTTGGGGGCTCCATGGCACTGCAGCATCCACAGAATTCTCCAGTGCATGCAGAGCTCAGGCAAGCCAAGCATCAACCTCCAGTGACCGGAGACCTGGATGAACAGGAACAACTTTCCAAACTTTCCACTCTGCTGTGGAAAAGCCCTCTGTGCTGAGGCCACAGGGCATGGAGACCGGGCAGCATGCTCTGCAGGACAGCCACAGCACTCAGGAGCTTCCCTGGGACTGCTCCAGCACAGCCAGCGCTCCCTGCTCCCTTTGATCTCTGCAGGAAAACTGCTCTGGGCCTCTTCAGTCCCATTTTTTCCCTAATGCCTGGATACCACGAGCTCCTCTTTCCATCCTGCCCTGGCCTGGCTGCTCTCCACCAGCTGCTTATCCAAACTTTCAAAAACGAAACTCAAACCCAAACTGCTTTTTTTCTGCTTCTCTTTTCCAGACTTCACATTGAGGTTCTTAGGATTACAGAGTGCAAAGAGTACTTTGTACTTCCAATACCCTGTGATTTTCAGACTGAGAAGTGGAAAAGAATCACTGAGGAACAATGCTGCTGACCTGCCCCACTCAGGCATCTCCACTTGCAGCATTTGGTGCATCACTTTGATCCACTGAATTCATTTTCACCATATTTTAGGTTGTGATGATTTACAAGAGTTTACCTTTTGCTTGCAAGAGAAAAGGAAAATATCGACAGCAGCTTGATTTTAAGTATTTGAACAACAGGCGACATAAAAGTATCACAATTTATGGCTGTAAAAGAAAACAGCTGGGACTGTATCTACTGAAGGTGATGGCTGCACTCCACCTGGACTGTCACAGGTGCAACACTAAACCCAGAAGGAGACCCTTTGTGAGGAAATACTATGGAAGATTCCCACTTGCGTTACTTGTAATACAGTCAAAGATTTGAGAAAAAACTCTGCCCTTGTCAGATAAAAAACTGTTCCAGAAGAGGCTGTATTTTGTCCTGATTTAATCCAACTCATCTAATTACCATGCTGGATCAATACCCTCTGAAGAACGCCAAACCAAATAATCATTGCACTCACACACTGCTCAGATGTGCAGATTGATTCTCATCACTACCAATGACAATTAGTTGAATTTTTCTAGGTTAGGAACAGATACTAGAGAGTTTAGCAACGCGGTACCAGTGAAGCATGGAAAACACCCCCATGGGATGCCAGCATAATTGGCAAAAGATTAATTGTTTAAAAAATGGGAAGCAGCACATGCAAAGGAGGGAAAAAAGAAGCTCCGACAGAGCTTAATATTATGGAATAATAGCTTGGGTTCAGGGGCTGGTTTGGGAAAAAAAGCCACCTGCCACAAGAACAAAAGGTACTATCGCTTGCAAAGCATTAGTGACATGCTTCTCGAAGATGAGTAACTCTGAAAGGGAGCAGATCTTGAACTCAAGCTGAGAACAACAGAAACCAGCATTTTGAATAAATCAGTGCTGTGCAGAACTTGGAGGAAATCAGGCTAAACCCCAGGTTTTGACCAATGTGCTTGAGCAGAACAAAGTCCAGGGATGCTGCCAGAATAAATGTATACTGCTGGTCTTTAGCAGCACACAGAAAACAATACTGGAGTCAAAAAGACAGCTGTAAAACCACGACAGAGACTCAGTGCCCATGGAAATGGGTGCAGTGATGCTCTGGATGAAAGGCTGAGGCTGTGCACAGCGTGGCTGGCTGTGTGAGCTGAGCAGCCAACCTTCACTCAGGAGCAAACAGAGCTGGTTGATAGTTCCACAGTACATTTTAGCCAGCAGATTGAGGTAATAATATTCCCACTGAATCGCCAAAATACAGCTACTCCTGGTGTGGAATAACTCAATTGTTTAGCACAATCCGCCAAATGATCAACATCTAAAGTACTAATATCTCAAATAACTTACCAGTGGGGACAGCAAGGAAAATCTGCATTGGAGGGAACATTGCTATCCACACCGGCACTTGGCCGGGACATCTGGACCAACACGTCTTGTCTTGCTAAAGGAGCAGAATTTGTAGGGACCAAGTGTTGGCTTTAGGTGCTTCCAATGCCCCTGTGCTCCCAGGACAGGAGCCCCTGACCCTCGGGCCGTCCATCCCCAGGGAAACAGACTCCTCACCGCCTGGGATTGCAAACATCTCTGCTGGATTTATCTTATTTGGTTCAGTTTTACTTTGCTGGTTTGAAATAATTTTTTATTTTCAGATATCTGGAGATATGTGGAGTATCTCCAAATACTGCTGAGGCTGTTGAACTGCTGTATAAAATACTAAAAACCACAGCTCTCTCTTTTATTTTTCCCTTGTTAGAAGGAGCTATATTGGCAAATTCCCGCATAGAACCTGCTTCAAAATCAACTAATGGAGTTTTACTTTCCCCTAAAAATATATTACAGGCTATTCACTACTACAGTAACCACTGTAATTTCTCTCAAAGAGAAAGCAAAGATTAGACTAATGAGAACAGAATAACACAGCCGGCAGCAAGGAAGGAATCTGGGAAGACGAGAGGGCAAGAAAGTGTCAAGTCTTGTGCGGTGTCAATTAGAGAAGCACTTTATCCTGCACCATCCCCAGCCCCTCCCCACCGGGGCTCGGCAGCCACCTGGGAGAAGAGGGAAAAGGAGGCAGGAGCCTCATGGGGCTTCCCAGCACCACTTTTTATCCCTGACAACGGGAACCGGCACACGGCGATTGGCGATGCTCAGACACGGGCGGAGAGGGGCAAAGTGCGGGACAAGGAGCATGAGGAAGGAATCCCATCCCTCAGGATGTTCCGAGGGTGGGGAGCGGCGGCAAAGCCCCCGAGGTGCTGCTGGGTGGCAGACGAGCCTTAAACAGGACCCTAAACAAACGCGTGTTCTGCTGCAGGCTGCTGCCCACACCGCACATGGCTCTGCCAGCGCCGCCGGAGCCTTTCGGGAGCACAAATCCCGTTTTGCGGGGATCGGAGAGGGGATGGAGGGCAGGAGGAGAACGGGCAGCGATCCCTCCCGAAGGCTCCCCGCTGCCAGCAGCATCTGCCGGTGCCCCCGGAGCCGGAACGCGGGGGCCGAGCCGGGTGACGCCAGCTCGGCCTGAGCCCAAGCGGTTCCGGAGCCGGGAGCAGCCCGCAAGGATGCCCGAGCCTCCCGCGGCACGGGGAGCGCAGGGAAGGGCAAACCCAAACAGCCCTGCACCGCCCAGCCCCGCACGGAGCCGGGGGGGAAATGCCGCCGCAAAGGCAAGCCGGGCAGGGAGGGCGAGCTGGGGCGGAGGAGGAGGAGGATCTCACTAACAACCGCATCGCTTCCCGGGGAAGTTTCTCAATGAGACGGAGGGGCCCTGCCGAGCTGGGGGAACTTCCCCGCTTCCCCCCGGCACACGCAGCCCTCGGAGCCGCCTCAGCGGCGCGCAGGGCGGCAGGAGCTGCTTTGGCGGAGCTGGCGGGGCTCAGCCGGCTCTGCCGGAGCTCCCCACGCCGGAGGAGTGTCTGCCAGGCTGCCGCAGGCGCGGGCAGGGACGCCGGGCTCGGCGGCACATCGGGCTCCCCCCGCACCGCAACTCATCATCCGGCGGAGGGGCGCATCTGACAGGTCCCGGCTGCCCCAGCCAGCCCTGTGCCGGCACTCCTCTCCTCCAGAGCTCTCCCACCACACACCCCACACGCCGGGGAACCGGGCAAACCCTCTGCTTCTCCCCCCCGGACCCACCGGCTCGCCCTACGGATCCCCCTCCCCAGCCCTGCCGCTCCCTCCCACGCCCCGAGGCAAGCCCACCCTCCTTCCTTTCTTTTAATTTCTTCTTTTGCTCAGCAGTTTGGGAATGCAGAGTCTATAAAATGGCTACAGAGTGATCAATGCTTTCAAGGACAGGGAGTAAAGGAGGAGTCAGGAGATAGGACGGAGGTTCATTTCCCTGTCAAAGTACTGCAATAAGAGGAAAAGAGAAAGACATAGCTACCTGAACTCACCATTCCTGTTCCATCCCTTAGCCACTGCATCTTGCTTCTGATGATGTCCTTATTATCAGGGAGGGGAAGGGAAAAAAAAAAAATCCCTACTGCCTGGCGAGAGCTGGCAGGAAAAAAAAGAAGCCCCCCACCCCCACCCTAGCCTGGAGCTTTCAGTCAGCCATCCCTCAGCCCGGCAATCCCGTGCCTGTCAGGAGCACGTTATTAGCAGCCTCCTCACTACCTGGGATTGTGCTTATTTATTTCAGTCACGGACCGAGGGATTTGAGGGGAGGGGGATGTCCTTTTTTTTTTTTTTTTTTTTTTTTCCCTGCCGTGCTTTGAAACTCTGCAAGAGGGGAGGGGAGTGGAAGGGAGGGGTGGGAGGGGGGACCGATGCGAACTTGGGCAGGGTCCCCGCAGGCGCCCAGCGCCCCGGGCACGCCGTGCCCTCCTGCCGGTGGCCGGTCACCCTCGCCCCCGGCGCTGCAGGACGCCGGCTCTGCAGAGCCAGCACATGCTCCACGCTTAGCAAGGGGCTGGGGATTTTGCTGACGTTCAAAGGGCAGCAGGTTCTCATTCTGCTCTCCACATGCAGGATGAGTCCCCTTCCCACTGAAAAGCAAAGCTCCCAGCCCAGCCCAGCGCTGCACCTGCCCGGGGTGATCCTCCCCCGGCACCGCCGCCCTGCTCCCCACTCTGGGTGCTCATCCCCTGCCTGCTCCCCCGGATTTTCCCCACTCTCTGGCCACAGCCAGGAAACGAGAGCCGCGCTGCACAGTTAAGAAAGCAAACACACTCGTTAAGCGTTGCTCATCGATCCGGCCACCCACCACGTCGAGGGAGAGGAGATCACGGTGTCTGGCGCTGGGTAGAAGAGGCGGCGGCAGCATATGGGATGTGTAGAGCCAAGTGGGAACCGGGCTGAATCCTGGCGGATCCTCCAGCTGGGACACGCACATCGACATGGTTCTCCCCATGGCGGGGACAGGACACGGGGCTGGCAGGTGTCGGCCAAGGCCGCTCACGGCGCCGGTGGCGCAGCCCCTGCCGCCATCCCGGGGCTCGGTGCCCACAGGAAGGGGCAGCCCGGAGGACTGACACACCCCTGAGTACAGGAAAATGCCCCACCGATATTCCCAAAATCCCCTCTTTGGCAGCCGAGTCTGCAGCTGGCTTTAGGGACAGGAGAGGGCAGGTAGGAATCGTGGAGACGACGTGGGGAATGGCTGGCAGCGTGCTCTGGGCACAGGCAGGACACTGGGGACACTGGACATGCTGCATCCACGCACAGGATATGCTGTAAAATCTGCGGAGAAGCTCCAATCTCCTCAGTTACAGCTGCAGAGGATTTAGGGTTGTGTTTGCATAGGTTTTTTCTCCATGCCTCAAGGGCAGAAGGGCATTTGGATCTCCCGCTCCTGGCCTCCAGAGGAGTCAACATTTTTCCTGCAGCTGGAGATTTTGAGTCAGGCAACAACACGCAGCTCCTCGTGACTGCCACTTTCTGCTGGTCCTGGGCCATTCAGCAGGATCAGAGCTTAGGTGTCTTCACTTATTTATTGGAATGGGACAGAGCAGAAGTGCAGGCAGGACTGAAGGGATGCTGCCCAGCATCTCTGCTCTCCTGGGGCCTCACACAGCCTGCTCCAGTTCCATCAAGCCATATTCCATCACCTTCTGTACAGGCACTGACAGCCGTCATTATTCCCAGAGATGGCTGACAAAAGAAGGAGTCAGGAGGCAAAAGCGTATAGCTGTCCTAAGTTTGGAATTCTGCCTAAGTTTCAAGTAACAGAAACACCGGGTGAGTTATTTACATCCACAGGAGGGCCCCAGTTGGAAAATCCCACCTCTGACAGCCAGTCTGGAATGTGTTGTCAATCAGGGTCCTCTCGGGGAGAGCCCCATCCCCTGCAGCAGGTGATGGCCATGGCTTCGTACAGCCCTGCAATTCACATCTCACAGGTACCTCACCTGTTCGGGATGTCAGAGCCAGCACAACCTCACCACCTGATTCAAAAGCTGCAGGGGCTGGGAGGGCTGGGACAGCAGAACTGACTGACAGACAGACATCCTGAATGGACATTGCTTCCGAAACTGGGACTAAAAACAGAGCAGTGATCAGGTTCTCTCTAGCTGAAGAGTAAATGGGGTTTTTTTCTACCAGGAAATATTAAATGGGATCTACACTGTTGTCAGCACACACACACAGAGAATACAACCATGACCCTCCTAAGCACAAGATCAGCTTTAGACCACGCACTGCATCATCCCAGTAACTCCACGCACTTTGGTCAAAGCTGCACCCTGGCAGTGCAGATGGAGGGGGATTTGTCTGGCACATCCCACCGTGTTGCTCTAATTGGGAACATGGATCTGGAGGAGGAGGATTTCTGTGGAGGACTGTTACACACGAGCACAACGATCCCAGTTTCTCTCCTCCTGCCAGCTGTTGATCAAGCCTGTCAATAAGGCTCATGTTCCACTGTTTCACTTCCTATGCCTTGTTTACACTAAGCTGATTTGAGAAGCAAACCAAGAGTTGCCAGGTTAATTCTTGCTCCCTGCAAAGGTGCTGAAAGGCAAGAAAGCCCAAGATCAGCCAAATCTCTGAATGGGCAGCAGGCTGCACACAAATCCCATCCTGCCCAGAGCAGTGGGGCAGCCGTTCTCCCTGGCACAGGGAACCTCAGAGAGAACCCAGCTGCATTTCCCTGCCAAGAAAATGCACCTCTGCTGCCTCATTGTCAATGCAAAGCGCTCTGCAGGCAGCCAGCGGGCAGGGGACCAAGCCCAGAGTCCCTGCCAGAGCAGGGGGAGCAGGGAAAAGCCACCTGTGAGCTTCTTCTGGGTCCTGTGCAGGGCCGGGAGCTGGGCTCTGATGATCCTTGTGGGCTCCTTCCAGCCCAGGATATTCAGGGATTCTCACATTCTCCACTTCCCCACGCTGGAGGGAAGCATATTCCAGGGAAGAGCACCACATGCTGGCTCCTGCTGCAGCCCAGCACACCTGAGGGCACAGGGGGCTCAGTGCCCACCCAGCACACCCCAGACATGGAATATCGCCAAGCACAGCCCCGAGCTGGGTGTGAGTCACAGAGCACTGTGGAATTGTGCCACGGGCACTGCTCTGGTAGGAAAACCCACATTGCCCGCAGGGAAACAGAGGCAGCTTTCAGTGTGTGCGGGTTGGACACAGAGCTTGCACTGCAGGCTCCTGCCCTGGGATTTAGCTTGTGAAAAAATGGGATTTCTACCACCTGAGCACGTCCCACTGGGGAGGCAGGGATGGGGCTTTCCTCAGGTGGTTTGTCTGGGGGATCACTGCAGAGGAAATCCCCAGGAAGAACTCGTGGGTTGCTCAACAATAACGCAACGTGCAGGCAGTCTCAGCAGAGCTGTGGTCTGGTCATATCTGACCTGTCACAGCCTCCAAAAATTTCTCTCTCTCTCCTGCATAAGAACCAAAATCAGCTGGTGTGCTTCACCCTCAGACAGCCCAGTCCAGTCTGGATTCTCCTTGTGACTGCCAATGATACCAATAATGGGCAAGAACCTCACAGGGGAGCAGAGAAGTGAAGGCAGGGAAGGAAGGGACAGTGTTTACCCTCTGCGGTAGCAGTGACTGCCTAAATTGTCAGATTAATGCCACTTTTCCACGTGTAACTTATTTTCTCCTGATTCCTTGCAGCTGGAGAGCCACTCAAAAGCCAAGCGACTGGGTATGAGCAGAAGGACACTCAGTATCACATCACAGTGAAACAGCAAAAACAGCCTCCATCCTTGTGCCTCATCCAACACATCTGGAGTCATGGAAATAACACACAGGAGACTTTACCAACATTTCCCACTGCAATCCAACTTCCAATCCAATCCTCCCAGAGCTCACCCTGCTCTCCCACCATTATTTACAGTATTGCAGGGCAGCTTTTGGGAGCAGAACCCTCGTTTGAGACACCCAGAACACAGCCCTGGGCTCCCAAACATGAAGGTTCCTTTTCTTGCAGCCTCTGGGAGCAGCATTGCAAGATTTCACCTGCCTCTCCTGTCTTTTCTTCCTGCTATTGATTTACCACATCACCACTGAAATCTCCTTTAGATCTTCAAGGCCTCCCTTCCTTAATCCCACTGGAAGAGTTTTGCTCTAAACCATCCTCTGGATGTGGGAACCTTTCCCAAAATGCTTCTCCCCCCACCCTGCTGCTGTTTTCATGAGAGGATTTCCCTTCTTTTGCTTTTCACCCACTGCCTTCCCAGCTACGATGCTGCATTGGACAACATCCCCCAGCCAACACCTCCTCATGGAAATTTCAGCCTGGAATTTCCTCACTGAGGCAGGAGAGGCTGGCAGTGCCCTTTGGAGAGCTCTGTCACACGCTGGTATTTCACTGCTGCAGAAGGCAGATGTTCTTCATTCCATATCAGAGAGCACAAATATGTTCCTGCAGTCATTGTCTCTACTGAACTGCAAAGAACAGGCACCAAATCCTACAGGTTAATTAATGAGAA
Source organism: Chamaea fasciata (assembly GCF_029207755.1). Lineage (NCBI taxonomy): Eukaryota > Metazoa > Chordata > Aves > Passeriformes > Sylviidae > Chamaea > Chamaea fasciata. Next base: position 2,598,741 of record NW_027094107.1, read on the forward strand.
AGGAGGGGAGTTTGTCTAACCTCTACTAGGATTTCTCCAGCCTGGCTTTATAAACCAATCAGCCACGCTACACAGCTATGAAACACATCCCTTCCTGCAAGGAAAAAAAGCCCAAACCCCATGGAACAGTCTCATAATGGCCCAGTGCCTTTCTGATTAGCACAGCAATAACAAAGCGCTTCGGGCTCTTGCAAAGTATTATTATTATTTATGGTACATTACAAGGGAGTTTGTTTGTTCTTTAATAGGAGCTGACATATTCAGAAGCCCAGATACGAGTGTCCTCCTGAACTAACTCTGACACAAAGATAGTTTCAGTCATAAATTATAGAATCATAGAACCATAGGACTGGAACAAGTGCCTGAAATGCTTCGCTCTGATGGATGTGATTGGGATCTGGCTGTTTACCACAGCAAGGGAGAAAGATCATTACCTGAGAACCAGGGGCTTCCCCTCACCTCCCAAGGTGACAAGGTGGCCACTGGCAGGGACACCAGGGCAGCCCAAACCTGTCTCTCCCTGCTCCAAACCCCTTCTCCAGTCTGGATCAGTTGTATGCACACTCCGTATGCTGGTAAAACTCGAGTTATTTCTAATTTAATTATGTGCATTGGGCATTATTAATTAATTGCAGTATTTATATTTAGCAGTCACAGTGCAAACAGCCCCCATCTGGCTCCAGGCAGAGGTGTGTGGCACACACAGCCTGCTCCATGGGAAGGGAGGGAGGGCATGGATTGGGCATGGAATGGGCATGGCCACCCTCCCACAGACTCCCCTCAAAAGGGTTTTTTGTGGGATTTTACAAAAAAAAAAAAAAAAAAAGCCAGCTTCAGTTTTGGAGAGGATCAAAACAAACTGGAACTTTTATGAAAGCCTTAGTGGGAAACCACAGCTTGGAAACCTGTTTGTAAAAAGCAATTTTTTCATTAAGTAACCTGTTCAGTTCACTGCCCACAGTCTGCTAGACACACAGAGGCTCCTCCCAGCACTCTCCAGTCCATCCTGCCCTTGGGAAGGCAGGAAAACAGACAAATCCTGGATCTGCCTCCTTCCAAAACATCTCCTTCAAGATGGTTTGCACGTTGTTTACTATTCTTTCTCCTGTCACCCCCGCCTGACTGACAAGACTCCTGATGCCTCAGCCCATTTGATTTGCTAATATCGCTCAACTTTTTCCATTTGCAAACCTCCCACCTCTGCTATAATGAACCCAAGGATTCTGTTGCCAAGGAACGCTCTCTGTTGCCATGCCCTCTGCTTCAGAGGGGAAAATTAGTAACCTGCAGACAAATTAAACTCTTTGGGTGATGAGGAAAGCACCCCAGTTCAGATCCCCAAGCCCAGTAAAGTCTCTCCAGCATCCAAGTCTTCTTTATATCCATCTGTCACTAGCACTGCCCTAGTTCTGCTTATTTAGGGAAAATCCTGTGGAGATTAAAAAAAGGAATAAAACTAAATTTGAAACTGAAAGGGCTTTACAAGCAGCCCAATGCTCATATATAAATTCATTTCATTTGTGTACTAAGAGATCTTAGCCAAAAAAGGTATTTTTTTTTAAAGAAAACTAGAGCTTAGCATTGCTGTTTGTGAGAAGATTGACAGGGAAACAATAAAGGCTGCCCTGGGTCATGCATTTTGAGGTCATGAGGGACTGGCAAATCCATAAACCCTGAGGCTGTGCTCGTCCCTGGTGCAGAGCTGGCCCTTCAGGCGAAGGGACATTCCATGCAGCAGCCCGGGAGCCTCCAGGGCCCTCAGCATGGGCCTGTCTCATGGCCTGGGGGCCCTCACAGCCCTGCCCTCTCCCAAAGCCAACAGCCAGACTGACACCTGAACTCTCCTGCCTGTCCCAAACCCAACAGCCAGACCCACACAGAGCTCCTGCCTGTCCCAAACCCAACAGCCAGACCCACACAGAGCCCCTGCCTGTCCCAAACCCAACAGCCAGACCCACACAGAGCCCCTGCCTGTCCCAAACCCAACAGCCAGACCCACACAGAGCCCCTGCCTGTCCCAAACCCAACAGCCAGACCCACACAGAGCCCCTGCCTGTCCCAAACCCAACAGCCAGACCCACACAGAGCCCCTGCCTGTCCCAAACCCAACAGCCAGACCCACACAGAGCCCCTGCCTGTCCCAAACCCAACAGCCAGACCCACACAGAGCCCCTGCCTGTCCCAAACCCAACAGCCAGACCCACACAGAGCCCCTGCCTGTCCCCTCTCCCCCACCCACAGCCCATGGGGATCTCACCGGAGCTGGGTGCCGTTGGAGGAGGCAGCCCAGCCTGGTCCTGCGCCCACAAATCCACACAAACCCCTGGAACAGAGCTGGTTTTCCTGCCATGGAAAGCACAGCAGTGAATTGGCACGGCCTGATGCAGGCACGGCACAGCTCCCACTCGAACCCGTGGGATTCCTACCTCAAAAACAGCTTTACAGCTTGGCTCTCCACCAGCAAAGCACAAGGCAAGGGGGTTGGTCCCCCAGGACCCCTCATCTCCACCAGGCAGGTGAGGGCTTTAACAAGCAGCTCGTCCTCATGGCCACAGTTCATGGGAATGCAGGGAGCCATCGGAGGAGCCTTTCACATTCACTCAGCACTCCTCTCCCTCTGCTATTTAATTCCAGCTGTGACCCCTGGCCTGGATGCTGAGCTGAAGCAGCTCAGCTCCCAGCCCTGTTTTCATGGCCTCAGTCAGTCTGAGTTACCAGGACGTGTTGGGAGATCCAGGGGTGCAGGGAGGAGGACACAGCAGAGCAGGGAGGGCTCCTGGAGCAGCCCAACCTCAGCCCTCCAAGTGTGGGGTGTCCAGTGGTGGGCACACAGGACAATGAGGAGTGTTTTGACCAGGATGATGTACATTTAGTCCCTCCATGCCCCTTTTTGCAGTGTGCCTGGGTCAGGTCAATCTCGAGGTTTCTAGTGCCCTCCTGCACATTTCCCTCCCTGCTTCCCCTCGCCTGCCATCAGCTGTGCCAGCCAGGGCACATCTGGGCAAGAGAAACAGGAGGGGAAAGGAGCAGCTGAGACCAGCCCCAACCTCACCAGGAGGGCATTTTGAGCTGGGGCATCATCTGCATGGATGCTCCATCAGCCTAAGGAAACCTCTTTGCTGAGCCTCTCTATTAACTGCAACTATTCACTTTTAGAGCCAGCAACATTTCTCAGAGAAATGTTCTCCTTCAATACTTCAGGCTGCTAAAGCATCGTGAGGCTTCCCTTCTGAGAGAGCCTTGCCTTGAGTCACCCTCTGGAATCAAAAGCAAAGCAAAGAGATTTTCTCTTCCCCACCCACCATGTGCAGAGGGATGTCAATTCCCCTGACAAACAGCACTGCAGACCGAGGCCTGTGGCTCTCCAAACCACTGAATGTGCTGCTTTCACTCCCAGCTACTTTTCCAGACCCCTCCAAATCCTGCAGTCCCATCCTCAGACTTCCACGGGTCCTCCTCACCGGGCTCAATCTGCAAAGGAAAGTTTCCATCTTGTCTCACTTTCAAAACTGTATAAAATTCACTTTCTGACATTGCCTTCCTAAAGCTCCCACCCTGCTCCCTCCCCTCAACCCACAACTCCTTGCCGGTGTCCTTTGTTAAAACTCATCTGCCTACAACAATTACCGCCTCGATGCTTTAATTCCAAACGAAAGCAGATCCCTCCTGGGCTTGTTTTACTCTCTCGGAGGGAACGGGCCGTGGGCTCCAGGAGTGTGAGCCTTGCCAGGAAGAAGGGGAAGGAGGCTGGTGTCCCGCGGTGCCGCGCTCCTCGCGGTGCACTGGGCTGTGGGTAACGCGAGCAGACAGGCTCATCCAGCAGCAGCCAAAGGTTTCCCCACGAAGCCGTTTCACAGCAGGCATGCTCGACACAAAGTACAGGGTGTAAAACACGGACAGGGAGCACCGAACATCTTCCCGAGCGTTCGCAATCCGAGCCTGTGCGCCGGCCGAGGGCTCCGGCAGCCAGATCTCAGGAGCAGTTATGAAACTACCCCGGATGAATGAAGGGGTTAAACCCGGCTTTGGGACTGCCTGGAAAGCCTCGGTGAATTCCTTCATTAAACACATCCCCACACGCAAACGAAGCCATAAATATGTGGCATCTTCTCCCTCTAGTGGCTGGAGGCTCGGAAATGAAGGGGATGGAACACGACCCGGCAATTTCGGGGAACAAAAGGGATGGCCCCGGGCTGCCTGTCCCCCGGAGCCCCAGGGAGCCGGCAGGAAGCCGGCCCGGAAAAGGGATCCCACTCTGTCCATGGTCACTGCCCTCTGCACTGTGAGGGGCTCACGTTCTCCCTGCTTCCACCAGGCACCTGTGGGTTACCGCACCAGTCACCTCCCTCCCCTGCAATGCCCCCACTTCATGAGACTGCTCCCTGTTCATGCCCCACTGCCAGGAACACACAAGAGCCACTCAGGATTACTGTCACCTGTCACCCCGCACCAGCCAGGCTGCCTGCTCTGTTCGCTCCTTGCAACACCTCCGAGCTTGTAGGAAAGCACGAGACACGGAAAGTCACCCAGAGATGCACAGAGATAACATCAGGGAGACAAACCAAGGGAGTAACTTGGCATGACACGGGAGGAAAAGCTCAACAATGAACTGTTTCTGAAGGATTTTAAAGAAACACCAAGCTCTGCACTACACCTGAGGTTCCCAGATTCGGTGACATGGTTACTCCAGTTATGGGAGTGCTGGAACTTGTTCCCACATAAGCCTCACCCTTCCTCTAAGGACAACTAGCAGGGTCCATGACCTTCATTTGCAATAACGAGCGCTGTTTTTAGGAGGACATCGTCCTTGGAAGGAAGACAACAACATCAAAACCAGTTCAACACAGCTCCTTTCCACTAACTGCAGTGCAGCTCGACCATTTCGTGTATTTTAGCTAAAAATCTCAAGACTCTCTGTCAATAATGCGCCATTACATCACCAGAGAATTTGTTTGTGGGTATGAATGTGGACGAATATCCTCAACAACAGCAGAAATGTTCTTACAAAA